>NC_047087.1:303102881-305502881 GCF_902459505.1 Geotrypetes seraphini
GGGCAAAAAAGTGGCAGATGAGTTTTAACATAGAGAAATGCAAGGTCATGCATGTAGGGAAAAAGAACCCGATGTTCAGCTACAAAATGGGAGGATCACTGCTAGGGGTGAGCAACCTTGAAAGAGACCTGGGGGTGATGGTGGACACAACATTGAAAGCATCAGCACAATGTGCGACAGCCTCAAAGAAAGCGAACAGAATGTTGGGTATCATTAAAAAGAGAATCATGACCAGGACGAAGGAAGTCATCATGCCGCTATATGGTGCAATGGTGCGCCCACATCTGGAGTACTGTGTCCAGTACTGGTCGCCGTACCTCAAGAAGGACATGGCAATATTTGAGGGGGTCCAGAGGAGAGCAACTAAACTGGTAAATGGTATGGAAATCTTTTCATACGCTGACAGGTTGAAAATGCTGGGGCTGTTCTCCCTGGAAAAGCGGAGACTTAGAGGAGACATGATAGAAACCTTCAAAATCCTGAGGGGCATAGAGAAGGTGGACAGGGACAGATTCTTTAGACTGTGGGGAACCACAAGTACAAGGGGTCACTCGGAGAAATTGAGAGGGGACAGGTTTAAAACAAATGCGAGGAAGTTCTTTTTTACCCAGAGGGTGGTAGACACATGGAACGCGCTTCCGGAGGTTGTGATAGGCCAGAGCACACTACAGGGTTTCAAGGAAGGTTTAGATAGGTTCCTAAAGGATGAGGGGATTGAGGGTTACAGAAAGATATAGAGGAAGGTTACAGAAATGGTCAGGAACCACTTCACAGGTCACAGACCTGATGGGCCGCCGCGGGAGCGGACCGCTGGGCGCGATGGACCTCTGGTCTGACCCAGTGGTGGCAACTTCTTATGTTCTTATCTGAATGAAAATGTTTCTTATTTTTTTGAATTTCTTAAGTGTCTCTCGCTCAGACACTATAATAGCCCTTTTTACACATACCGTGAAAGAGAAAAACATGCTACTTTGTCTATGTATGTTTCAGTGTACTTGGCAAAGAATCAATTAAAACCATTCCTCATTAGGAACTAGGGGTACCTCTGTGAGCCAACCCCCAGTCTAACTGAGGCAAACAATTAACAGCTTACCACAAAAAAAGAAAATAGACCATTTCCTCGGGTGATTATTTCTTCTACTAATGCTGCATGTTTATCCAGTCTGCTGCAAAAGGGCGTCAGGGGAGGAAACTGAATTAGAAGCTTTTAGTCAATTTTTACTGGAAAATTACATCCCTAAAACCAAAGACAGAATGCTATGGTAAGCACAAAAAGAATAATTAGTCCACAAACCCTTTTGAGGATCTTGTAAGATTGCTCTTGGCTTTACCGTACTAGTGTAGCTGGTGCTTACTGGGAGCTTAAACATGAGCACGGGTGACCTCTTTCAGGGGGGAGGGGAAGAGGAGAAATGTTATAAATATCTCCAGTGGAAGAGCAATTGGTCTTAAAATGATGTTTACCACGCTCAAGTCACCGATAAAATTGCCTCCATATGGTTAAAGTAGAAAATGGAAAGAATTCATGAACAAAATAGTAATAACAGGCAACCAAAAAAAAGGAACATGGTACAAAGAGAACATTAATAACAAGAATGATTCAGATTCAAGTCTGATTTGTTCCTGGACAGATTATATTTCTGGGGGCAAGCTATGATCTATTTTGTCGCTACCGCTGCTGTTTTCCCTATGTCATCTTGCATTCTATAAAGTTTTTCTTGCTCATTCTTTTGTGGGACGTTTTTGATTTTCTGTGTCGGTTTTGGGAAATATGTATCTCTGATATCTTTGAGATTCAGAGGCGTGGCTCCTACCCAGTGAACTCCCACTGACTGGCTCCTGTCCAGATATGAAGCAGCACATAACCAGCTAGTGTAGCTGGATTGTAACTCAAACTGCCTCACCACTATCTCATTAGTGCCTGGGCAGTCTGAGAGCACAGTTTGGATACAGTCGGGCACCATCCAAGCAATATAGGGGTTCCAGGAACCCCCCGCAAATTTTGAAAAACCGCGAATACGGTTTTTACCGGAGGAGACAGGAAAGGGCAGCCAGAGAGGCAGGAGAGAGCAGCCAGAGCGCCGGCGAGTGAAGGAAATTACTCGCGGTATGCTCCGACCACCTCTTCCTAAAGTTGGGCCTCACCAATCAGGAGCTGTGTGTCAAAGCTGCTCCTGATTGGTGAGGCCCGACTTTAGTACAGGAAGAGGCGGTCGGAGCATACCGCGAGTGATTTCCTTCACTCGCCGGCGTTCCGGCTGCTCTCTCCTGCCTCTCTGGCTGCCCTCTCCTGCCTGGTCATTCGCGGTCGGAAAATACCGTGAATGACTGGGACCGCGAATCGCCGACCGCGAATGACCGGGGGAACACTGTATTCAGTAGTGGTATCCAGATTGCTGTCTCAGTAGCGGGTCCACGTTTGTGGAATGCAATGCCAGGATACTTGAGATTATGTAGAGACAAAACATCTTTTAAAAGGCAATTATAGGGGGGGGGGGGTGCTGTGGAGCCCGACTAGGATGGTCGTGGGTTAGATCAGCTCCAGCAACCCTACCTACTATTTTCCTCTTCTGAGCTAAACAACTGCATTTTTTACCATCATTTTCAGCAGAACTTATTATTTATACTATGGCTTCGACTAAAGTTGGAAAACGTCACAAGCCTGAACCCTTGTCACCTGCAAAATCTGCCTTGGAAAAACCTGACAAGCCGGAGGCTCCCTCCATGCTTGACTTGTGGGAGGCGATTCGATCACTTCAAGATATAATGACTGACACGAAGGATGCCTTAATATTTCCATAATCTGAAATTATGCCGCTAAACTGTATAGACGTACAGACGGAGGTTACCGGTCAGGGATTCCTTTGGTCACCCCCAAAAATCAAATATCTCGGGATCTTCTTTGGTCCCTCCCTAGACTCCACCTTACAATTTAATACTGATCATCTTATATCTACCATACTTTCTTGCACACGCAAATGGTTCCGCTTAACCTGACTTGGTTTGGTCGTCTTTCTACTATACGGATGATGATCGTTCCTAAAATTTACTATGTTCTCAATATGCTTCCCATACTTCTACCTCACTCTGTTTACACCCGCATGGAGAAACTCTTTGTGAACTTTCTTTGGCAGGGAAAACAACCCAGAATTGCGCTTAAAAAATTGAAATCCCCTCGTGAATGGGGGGGGGGGGGTGTTAATTTTCCCTGTTTCAGAAGCTATCACATGGCCTTCCTCATGACACAAGGTTCTCTTTGGCAGGAATCTAATCCGCTCTCCGTTAGCCCCAACTGGTTACACCTCGAACACACCTTGATAGATCCATTTTCTCTTAAACATGCCCCTTGTATGTCTCTTACGGCTGCTATTAAAGATAATCCCATCCTCATGAGTACATGGATGGCGATTAGCTTTGTTGACTCTATTTCTCCCCATAAATGGGCAATCTCTTTGTCAGCTCCCGTCTGGAACAACCCTCGTATCAAAATTAACAAGGAGATGGTGGCCTGGAAGAGATGGCAACAACAGGGGATTTGGTATATCCGTCATCTCCTCCAGAATGACCAATGTGGCTCTCTTTTTCAGACCTCATGGTCAAATTCCACATTCCTCAATCACAATACTTTCTCTGGATTTAGCTTCACCATAGCCTCAAATCTGCCTTTCCATCTCCTGCCTCTCTCACTGTCCCTCCAGATTTACCCAATCAGTTTCTTTCTTATTCCAATACGAAAGGTCAGGCATCCAAGTGGTATAAATACATTCAATCTCATACCACTACACTCCCTATGACACCATAGCTTCCCTACATACTCCATTTACCGAACACACGTGGTTACTTATGTGGCCTAAATTACTTAGGTCACTTCGATCAGCCTCTCATGTACAAACTGCTATCTTCTTATATCACAGGGCTTTTTGGACCCCGACTAAGTCGGCCAAACTAAACCGGGCATATGATGGTTGCTGTTGGACCTGCAAATCCCCTGATGGCTCCTTACTGCATATGTTGTATTCTTGTGCACATGTTTCCTCTTTCTGGTCGAATGTATGGTCTACAATTACTCGTATCTTTCACATTAATGATGCTTTTTCTTTGGACTTGCTGTTTACTGGATCCTCGATACTCTCTTCCCCTCTATCCACCACTCATGAACGCCTGCTAATTATACTTCTATTTACTGCTCTTTCCACTATTCTTCAACATTGGAAGGATACTACGAAACTGCACGTTAATCAGTGGTGGAACTCAATATGCCTCCTAGTGAAATTTGAATGTCATTTTGCTGAACGCAACAACTCCATGATCTCTTATGCAAAAACCTGGTCCCCATTACTTGAGTATTGTAAATCAGATCCTTGAATTTTGCCCTCATTTGTATAATCTCTGTCTTATCTCACCCTTTGATGGAAGATATCTCAGGTACTTTTCAGGCTGCACTATATATTGTATGTATTACTTTCTTGTACATTTGGATGTTTTATGCTGGCTATCCTGGTACCTTGGTAGAATACTTCTCATAATTTATTTTATAACCTGTTCATTGATATACGCCATCTCACCCCTTTCTTGTTTATGCATTTCTCATTTATGACATTAATTTTACTGTGGATACACTTCACATTTGTTAATGATCTTGTTATTTTGTGCTCCTTGTTGGAGCACCCATATTGTTGGCTTTGTACTCTACACTTATAAAATCAATAAAACTCCTTGAACTAAAAAAAAAAAAATGCAATTATAAACCCTTTTATTTGTTAAGGCTTTTTATTAGCCTAGCACTGTGAAAGCTATCTGCCTTTATCTGCCGTCATGTTTCTATGTTTCTATATGGTTACTGCGGATGGGCAGACTGGATGGGCCATTATGCCTTTATCTGCCATCATGTTTCTATCCCCCCACTTCTTTGACACGCAGCTCCTGATTGGTGTAGCCCGACTTTACTACAGGAAGAGGCGGTCGGAGCAGACCGCGAATGTGCCAGTCCGCAATTCACAGGGGAACACTGCCTATTTATCACTTCTATAGCACTGAAAGGCATATTCAGCGCTGTATTTTTTTATTTATATACTACTTATAGCCTAAGTGGTTTACATTCATGTCCTCAAAGCATTTTTTCTCTGTCTGCCTCGGTGGGTTCACAGTCTATCTAATGTACCTGGGGCAATGGGGGTTTAAGTGACTTGCCTAGAGTCACAAGGAGCAGCACAGGATTTGAACCCACAACCTCAGGGTACTGAGGCTGTAGCTCTAACCACTGTGCCACACACTCCCTGCTTGGAGGAGCTTATGGTCTAACTAGGACAGACAGACATGATATATTGGGTTGGGAACAGTGGCGTAGTAAGAGGGGTGCGGGGGGGGGGCTTTGAAGAACTAATTGCTCTTGAAAATCCAGTGATAAGTAGCGATATTCCTATCAAGGGGAGAGTGTGAAGCAGTGGTTAAAGCACCCCTCCTGCTCTCTGTCCTCCCCTTCCCACTCCTCCCCCTGCAGCACACTTGCCCCTTCCCTCCCCCCCTGTACCTTTTTAATTTTGGCATGAGCAACCACGATCATGCTGCTCACGTCGGCTTCGGCGCTCTCTCTGACATCACTTCCGGGACCCGCCTCTAGGAAATGACATCAGAGAGAGCGCTGAAGCCGATGCAAGAATCAAGTTCATGGCTGCTTGTGTCAAAGATAAACAGGTACATAGAAACATAGAAGCATGATGGCAGGTAAAGGCCAAATGGCCCCTTCCAGTCTGCCCATCCGCAGCATCCACTATCTCCTCCTCTCCCTATTGGCTAAGACTCTTTACACCTGCATTGTGATGTCATAGAGCATTATGGTTATAGAAACATAGTAACATGATGGCAGATAAAGGCCAAATGGCCCATCCACAGCATCCACTATCTCCTCCTCTCCCTATTGGCTAAGACTCTTTACACCTGCATTGTGATGTCATAGAGCATTATGGTTATAGAAACATAGTTAAATTACTGGAGGAATAAAGATATATTCTGTGATGACAATCTATAATGGTTTCATTGATCACAGCTCTTATACAAAAATACTAAATAATAAATAAATTTAAATTAAATGTGAAGTGCTCAGACCTTTTAACCAGTGTTTTAAGTGTTATCACCAAAACGAGGTTAACAAAGGGACCATCATTGCCTTCACTGTCCCTCGACCACCTGAATAATATTATCCACAATCTCAGTGTGAGTAGATTGATATAAATGATGTACTTATCTCTGACAGATGGTAATCGGTGGTGTTAATCCTCGTTCAAACAAACGTAACCAAAGTGATGTGCTTTTAAAAGGTTTTGTTTCTCTATGTGTGCCTTTTACTTCATAGTCCCAGTCCCCCCGACCCAGGTTTCGTATCTTCGTCAGGGAGGGACATTGATACTAGAGAAAATAAATTAAAACAATAAACAACTTAATTAACTCAACTAACGTTAATTGATCTGAAATAGAATCTTAAAGATTACTAGTAATCTTACAATAAAGAATATTATGTAAAGATTACAAAAATAGTATCAGTAAATCTACATACCAAATGTTGGCTCACTGTAACTAGACCAGACCGCAAAGGAGGGCAAGCTAATCACCAGAGACCAACGCTCTGCTTTTATAGGCTAAAGAACCGGAACTTATTGAATTAAGCCCTGCCGGAAATGAGATCAAACAGAAAATGACAAGACACTCTCCGTTGTGTTATAATAGTAGCCAGTCAATCTCTGAATTTAGTCCATCAGGGGTAAGGGTGTGCCAATTATAGATGAACCGCTGTTCCTTTTGAATAAGTAATTTAGAGAGGTCTCCTTGAAAATGTTCAATGTGTAATAACACCGTATATTGAAGATCCTCAAGTGTATGTGCTTCGCTCAGCCAATGGGGAACTAAAGGGGCGGTGATGCGTTTGGTGCGTATGCTGCTCAAATGCTCGATAATGCGAGTCTTAATTTTACGGGTGGTCTGCCCAATATATATTTTTAAACAAGGGCATTGTATATAGTAAACGACTCCTTTGGAGTCACATGAAGTATCAGTATTTAATATAAACCTACGACCACCCGAAAAAGGAATTGTTAATTGAGCAACATTCATAACGTGCTTACATACCTTACATTTACCACACGGTTTATGAGATTTCTTCTGTGCAGTAGAAATGTCAAAATTCTTATGTTTTAATTTTTCACCCAAATTAGGCCCTCTTGAAAATGCGAATTTAGGTTTCTGAGTAAGCGAAGGATGACTTTGAAGTATTGACCAGTGTTTTAAAACAATATGCTTAATCGCATTACTATTGCCAGTGTAAGGCATCACACATACCGTGTCCGTCTTTGACTGATCTCTATTAGTTGGTAACATCAGCCAAGGACGGTGGCAGTTTTTTGCCCTCTTCCAAGCTCTTCTTATTATTTTCCCAGGGTACCCACGTTGCTTAAATTTCTCATATAGCGCTGTCGCTTGTTTGTTGAAGTCATCTTCATTTGAACAAATTCTTCTTAAGCGTAAGAATTGGCCCACGGGTATGCCATTTCTTAAGGCTCTTGGGTGGAAACTTCCATATTGTAACAAAGAATTTCTATCAGACGGTTTTTTGTATAGGGAGGTAAGAATTTGACCATCTTGTTTATAAACCATGATATCCAAAAAAGATATCTGATGTTGATTATATTGATATGTAAAAGAAATATTCGGATCTTTGTGATTAATATCTTCTAGAAAACTATTTAATTCATCAATGTTACCTCCCCATACAAAAAACACGTCATCTACAAATCTTTTCCAACAGGAGACATGCTTGAAAAATGGAGACTTGTAAACAAACGTTTCCTCAAACTGTGTCATATATAAACAGGCTAACGTGGGAGCCACTGTAGCTCCCATGGCAACTCCTGTTGTTTGATGATATATCAGATTCTCAAACTTGAAATAATTATTACCGATAACGGTGGTTGCTAATTTCTTCAACATAATTCTTTTCCCATCAGATATATCTAATTTGAGTAAAAATGATTCTGCTAATGTAACAGCCGCCTGTTGTGGTATATTCGTGTATAAGGCCACGACATCGGCTGTTACTAGAAAAAAATTCTCATGTGATATTTGCTGAGCAATTTGGTTTATAATCTGTAAAAAATGGGAAGAGTCCTTAATATATGACACAGCTTGAGGAACAAATGACTTCAAGAAACTGTCGAGATATTGAGACAATGGCTCAAGTACTGAGCCAATGCCTACTACAATAGGCCGACCCGGAGGCTTGATTAAGGTTTTATGGATTTTCGGTATGAAATAGATAGTGGGTACCCTGGGGAAATCATTTGTGAGGAACTTAAATTCTTTAGATGTAATAATTTGCTCGTCCTTGGCAGAGTGTAGGGTCTCATCTATTTTCTGTTTGATCTCATTAGTTGGGTCAGTTGGTATCAGACTATAATAGATATTATCATTGAGTTGACGCATTGCTTCGTTATGATAATCTGAATAATCTTGAATAACAATGCCGCCTCCCTTGTCTGCTCTCGATATAATTATAGAGGAGTCCCTTTGTAGATTTTGAATTATCTTCCACTGTTCAGTTGACAAGTTTGAACGTGTACGTGTACTATAATTAGATTCGAGGGCTTGTATATCCCTAAGTACTAGATGTTCAAAGGTAGCAACAAGTGGATCTTGTGGGCCTGGTGGCAACCATGTTGATTTGCACTTCAGACCTTCAGGCAAGGAAGGATCGGTCATGATATTTTCTTTATCTTGAAAGAATACTTTCAATTTTAGTGATCTGAAAAACCTTTGAAGATGAGTTCTAATGTCAAAACCATCGTACTTCACACTAGGTACAAATGATAAACCTTTAGCAAGGAGATCTTCTTCTTGAGTATTTAAAGTCCGTGATGATAAATTAAAAATTCCATATGGATTTATGCTGGAGCTTTCTTGTTCTTGTTCGAGCTCCGGGTTTCTCTTCGATGAGAGTCTTGAAGGGGACCTTCTTGTGACGGAAGTCTTAAAAAAGATTCCGACAGAGTATTAAATTCAGAAAATGAACCTTTACTTGACTGATCTTTAGATGTTTTATTTTCACTATCCGATGATGACTCACTGGTTGATAAGTTGAATCCCACTTTTTTGGTGGTGTTCGTTTGTCTTTGCCGTTTAGTTTTACTATTTCGGTTCATCCATGGATATATGTATCCCCTGGTAAAGTCCATCTCATCTCTACGGAATTTTTTTATTTTAAGTTGTCTTTGTTCTTTATTATATTTCTCCATAGCTGTTACATGTTCCTGATAAGATTGAATAAAGCCATCATCTGTACTTTGTATTTTGATTAGCTCCATCTTGGATTGTAAATCTTGTTTTTGTGCTTCAATGATTGGAGCTAGCACATCAATGGTGAGTAGCATGAGGTCAATTGAACATCTTGTCAGTGTTTCGTTCCAGTTTTTAATATATTCAAGATTATCCTGGAATCTAGGTTCTTTAAATAGGCGTAAGCCTCTGGGTACTCTTTTAGAATGGCAGTATTCAACTAGGGCCGCTGAGTGGAGCTGGGTTCTAATTAAAGCCTTATGGGAATATTTAATTTCTTCCCAGGTGCAACCTTGATCTAAATCTCCCTCTCCAAACAGTCTATTGCCAGCCAATAATGAAGAGATACGTTCTTCTGAGAGCCCAGACTTTGAAGTCCAGCCTAAAGTGGCCATTATTTCCTCAATGTACTAAATAGATAAATTACTGGAGGAATAAAGATATATTCTGTGATGACAATCTATAATGGTTTCATTGATCACAGCTCTTATACAAAAATACTAAATAATAAATAAATTTAAATTAAATGTGAAGTGCTCAGACCTTTTAACCAGTGTTTTAAGTGTTATCACCAAAACGAGGTTAACAAAGGGACCATCATTGCCTTCACTGTCCCTCGACCACCTGAATAATATTATCCACAATCTCAGTGTGAGTAGATTGATATAAATGATGTACTTATCTCTGACAGATGGTAATCGGTGGTGTTAATCCTCGTTCAAACAAACGTAACCAAAGTGATGTGCTTTTAAAAGGTTTTGTTTCTCTATGTGTGCCTTTTACTTCATAGTCCCAGTCCCCCCGACCCAGGTTTCGTATCTTCGTCAGGGAGGGACATTGATACTAGAGAAAATAAATTAAAACAATAAACAACTTAATTAACTCAACTAACGTTAATTGATCTGAAATAGAATCTTAAAGATTACTAGTAATCTTACAATAAAGAATATTATGTAAAGATTACAAAAATAGTATCAGTAAATCTACATACCAAATGTTGGCTCACTGTAACTAGACCAGACCGCAAAGGAGGGCAAGCTAATCACCAGAGACCAACGCTCTGCTTTTATAGGCTAAAGAACCGGAACTTATTGAATTAAGCCCTGCCGGAAATGAGATCAAACAGAAAATGACAAGACACTCTCCATTGTGTTATAATAGTAGCCAGTCAATCTCTGAATTTAGTCCATCAGGGGTAAGGGTGTGCCAATTATAGATGAACCGCTGTTCCTTTTGAATAAGTAATTTAGAGAGGTCTCCTTGAAAATGTTCAATGTGTAATAACACCGTATATTGAAGATCCTCAAGTGTATGTGCTTCGCTCAGCCAATGGGGAACTAAAGGGGCGGTGATGCGTTTGGTGCGTATGCTGCTCAAATGCTCGATAATGCGAGTCTTAATTTTACGGGTGGTCTGCCCAATATATATTTTTAAACAAGGGCATTGTATATAGTAAACGACTCCTTTGGAGTCACATGAAGTATCAGTATTTAATATAAACCTACGACCACCCGAAAAAGGAATTGTTAATTGAGCAACATTCATAACGTGCTTACATACCTTACATTTACCACACGGTTTATGAGATTTCTTCTGTGCAGTAGAAATGTCAAAATTCTTATGTTTTAATTTTTCACCCAAATTAGGCCCTCTTGAAAATGCGAATTTAGGTTTCTGAGTAAGCGAAGGATGACTTTGAAGTATTGACCAGTGTTTTAAAACAATATGCTTAATCGCATTACTATTGCCAGTGTAAGGCATCACACATACCGTGTCCGTCTTTGACTGATCTCTATTAGTTGGTAACATCAGCCAAGGACGGTGGCAGTTTTTTGCCCTCTTCCAAGCTCTTCTTATTATTTTCCCAGGGTACCCACGTTGCTTAAATTTCTCATATAGCGCTGTCGCTTGTTTGTTGAAGTCATCTTCATTTGAACAAATTCTTCTTAAGCGTAAGAATTGGCCCACGGGTATGCCATTTCTTAAGGCTCTTGGGTGGAAACTTCCATATTGTAACAAAGAATTTCTATCAGACGGTTTTTTGTATAGGGAGGTAAGAATTTGACCATCTTGTTTATAAACCATGATATCCAAAAAAGATATCTGATGTTGATTATATTGATATGTAAAAGAAATATTCGGATCTTTGTGATTAATATCTTCTAGAAAACTATTTAATTCATCAATGTTACCTCCCCATACAAAAAACACGTCATCTACAAATCTTTTCCAACAGGAGACATGCTTGAAAAATGGAGACTTGTAAACAAACGTTTCCTCAAACTGTGTCATATATAAACAGGCTAACGTGGGAGCCACTGTAGCTCCCATGGCAACTCCTGTTGTTTGATGATATATCAGATTCTCAAACTTGAAATAATTATTACCGATAACGGTGGTTGCTAATTTCTTCAACATAATTCTTTTCCCATCAGATATATCTAATTTGAGTAAAAATGATTCTGCTAATGTAACAGCCGCCTGTTGTGGTATATTCGTGTATAAGGCCACGACATCGGCTGTTACTAGAAAAAAATTCTCATGTGATATTTGCTGAGCAATTTGGTTTATAATCTGTAAAAAATGGGAAGAGTCCTTAATATATGACACAGCTTGAGGAACAAATGACTTCAAGAAACTGTCGAGATATTGAGACAATGGCTCAAGTACTGAGCCAATGCCTACTACAATAGGCCGACCCGGAGGCTTGATTAAGGTTTTATGGATTTTCGGTATGAAATAGATAGTGGGTACCCTGGGGAAATCATTTGTGAGGAACTTAAATTCTTTAGATGTAATAATAAATACAAAATAGAAATAGAAAATAATAAGAAGAGCTTGGAAGAGGGCAAAAAACTGCCACCGTCCTTGGCTGATGTTACCAACTAATAGAGATCAGTCAAAGACGGACACGGTATGTGTGATGCCTTACACTGGCAATAGTAATGCGATTAAGCATATTGTTTTAAAACACTGGTCAATACTTCAAAGTCATCCTTCGCTTACTCAGAAACCTAAATTCGCATTTTCAAGAGGGCCTAATTTGGGTGAAAAATTAAAACATAAGAATTTTGACATTTCTACTGCACAGAAGAAATCTCATAAACCGTGTGGTAAATGTAAGGTATGTAAGCACGTTATGAATGTTGCTCAATTAACAATTCCTTTTTCGGGTGGTCGTAGGTTTATATTAAATACTGATACTTCATGTGACTCCAAAGGAGTCGTTTACTATATACAATGCCCTTGTTTAAAAATATATATTGGGCAGACCACCCGTAAAATTAAGACTCGCATTATCGAGCATTTGAGCAGCATACGCACCAAACGCATCACCGCCCCTTTAGTTCCCCATTGGCTGAGCGAAGCACATACACTTGAGGATCTTCAATATACGGTGTTATTACACATTGAACATTTTCAAGGAGACCTCTCTAAATTACTTATTCAAAAGGAACAGCGGTTCATCTATAATTGGCACACCCTTACCCCTGATGGACTAAATTCAGAGATTGACTGGCTACTATTATAACACAACGGAGAGTGTCTTGTCATTTTCTGTTTGATCTCATTTCCGGCAGGGCTTAATTCAATAAGTTCCGGTTCTTTAGCCTATAAAAGCAGAGCGTTGGTCTCTGGTGATTAGCTTGCCCTCCTTTGCGGTCTGGTCTAGTTACAGTGAGCCAACATTTGGTATGTAGATTTACTGATACTATTTTTGTAATCTTTACATAATATTCTTTATTGTAAGATTACTAGTAATCTTTAAGATTCTATTTCAGATCAATTAACGTTAGTTGAGTTAATTAAGTTGTTTATTGTTTTAATTTATTTTCTCTAGTATCAATGTCCCTCCCTGACGAAGATACGAAACCTGGGTCGGGGGGACTGGGACTATGAAGTAAAAGGCACACATAGAGAAACAAAACCTTTTAAAAGCACATCACTTTGGTTACGTTTGTTTGAACGAGGATTAACACCACCGATTACCATCTGTCAGAGATAAGTACATCATTTATATCAATCTACTCACACTGAGATTGTGGATAATATTATTCAGGTGGTCGAGGGACAGTGAAGGCAATGATGGTCCCTTTGTTAACCTCGTTTTGGTGATAACACTTAAAACACTGGTTAAAAGGTCTGAGCACTTCACATTTAATTTAAATTTATTTATTATTTAGTATTTTTGTATAAGAGCTGTGATCTATAGAAACATAGTAACATGATGGCAGATAAAGGCCAAATGGCCCATCTAGTCTGCCCATCAGCAGTAACTGTTATCTCTTCCTCGCACTAAGAGATCCCACGTGACTATCCCACGCTTTCTTGAATTCAGACACAGTCTCTATCTCCACCACCTCTTCCGGGAGACTGTTCCACGCATCTACCACCCTTTTTATAAAACAGTATTTCCTTAGATGACTCCTGAGCCTGTCACCTCTTAACTTCATCCTATGCCCTCTCATTCCAGAGCTTCCTGTCAAATGAAAGAGACTCGACTCATGCGCATTTATGCCACGTAGGTATTTAAACGTCTCTGTCATATCTCCCCTCACCTTCCTTTCCTCCAAAGTATACATATTGAGATCTTTAAGTCTGTCCCCATATGCCTTATGAAGAGGAAGGTGTGTAGGTGTGTGTGTGTGGCAGGGGGGCAGGGAAGAGGGCGGAGCAGTGTTGGAGCATTTAGCGCCCCAGGCCGCGATAGAAACCTTTACTACAGCTTAGTAAAAGAGGGCCTTTATGTAGTAGCCCTTGGCCACGTAAGTGCTTGATATCGACTTAAGCGGCTATGTGTTATTCAGACCAGAAATAACTGGATATTGAAAACCGACACTCGGAGAGGGCCCAGCTTTGAATATCCGGGAATAAGTCCAGCAAAATGTTCATCGCCACTGACTGAATATAAGGCTCATTATTTCTAGCCCTTTGACTAAGGATCTTGTTATATTTGTATTTCAGTTTCTGTAATTGGATCATTAGGGTGCTATCAAGTTTGTTGATAAGACTGGTTTTGATTTGCTTAATTTCATGTTTGAATCTTCTCGTATTCCTTCTTTTGTTTTGCTGAGCAGTAAACTTAATAATGACACGTCTAATGGTGGCGTTTTACACATCCCACTTAATAACTATGAATACAGAGCTGGGACCATTGAACTGGAAGAATTTATCAGAAGCCGGCTTAATGAGAATTCGACACAAACTCAATGTTGAACCACCACAAGGGGAGATTCCTCGGCTCTTGCAAACCAGCTAGTTTTACTGAAATGACCATATAATCCAACACTCGCATTCAGTGGCATAGTGAGGGGAGGGGGGGGGGCAGACCGCCCCGGGTGCCGTCTTGATGGGGGGCACCAGTATCTCTCCGGCCTCACCATGCCACACTCGTGCCCTCCCTTCCTCCCTCGTACCTCTTTAAATCTTTGCCAATACGAGCAATTCCTTAGAAAGCCCCTGAAGCAGGTGTCGCTCCAAAACATGTCAGATACTTTAACATTTGGTGATTCGAATTATGACAGATAACAGGGGACAGCGATTGCACTATTGCCAGCTCCACTGATATATTTTGGCCACCCACCACACCAAATGGTCCCTCTGACGTTGTTTACTCGGGCATCGCACGGTGCCTTCTTCGAAAGTTATGGGCTGTGCAAAACTGTGCTATCCACCTGCGCGGACAGCTCATGCCATGCCACTGCTCAAAGTTCACTCCTGGTTACCAATCTCGTTCAGGCTTACACACAAAATCTTGCTCTTAGCGTTCAAGGATTTTTGATTAGGCATTGACTCTACCATACATTCCCTCTTTGTACATTGCACTCGCTTGATGAACACCGACTGGTACTGCCCAGCCCTTGGTTGGCCTATTATGAATCTACTCATCACGGAGCAATTCCTAACATTCTGTTTGCTTTTCTTGGCCACTGCCACACATGGAGGAGCTTAGCGAAATGGTCATTTTAGAAGCATCAGTCACTGACTTGAGAGGCTGATTTGCACTTGAAGCAGCTTTCAAATGAACCAGGGCTCTGTAGAGAGTATTTATAACCCTAAACAAGATGTTTGTGTTGCATTGATGGCTTTGAAGAACTAACTGCTCTTGAAAATCCAGTGATAAGTATCGCTATTCCTATTAAGGGGAGCGTGTGGAGCAGTGGTTAAAGCTACAGCCTCAGCACCCTGAGGTTGTGGGTTCAAACCCACGCTGCTCCTTATGACCCTGGGCAAGTCACTTAATCCCTCCCCCCATTGCCCCAGGGACATTAGATAGATTATGAGCGCACCGGGACAGACATGGAAAATGTACCTGAATAAATTCATGTAAACCATTCTGAGCTCCCGTAAGAGAATGGTATAGAAAATAGAATAAATAAACATTGTAACCCGTTCCCTATACTTTATTATCCTTTGTTTATTTTTATTATGTGTGTATCCCCCTTTCTTATTTAATTTCTCTTTCTCCCATATTTTTTTTTAATTGCACACCACTCAGTTTTATAATGAGCGGTATATCAAAACTTGAAACTTGATATGACAATAATGTGGATTGTAGCACTATATTGCTCCCTTCATTACTGGAACTAATTTGGGGTACTTTCCTCTTGCAGGGCCCCTTTCACGAAGCTGCTGTGGCAAGTCCCAGCGCAACAAACGTGACGCGGCCCATAGGAACTGAATGGGCTGGGTTGCATTTGCCGCGCTGGGAATCGCAACCTCGACTTTGCAAAAGGGGCCCGTAGTAAAACTCTTCTCTAGTTCTTCCTTTCAAACTGAAAGATTCAGACAATTTTGAAAAAGTGTAACTTTTTATATGACTTATTTTTTTTGAGTGAGAGATTGAGACAGTTAAGAAAAGTAGAGTATTTATTTTTTTAATGACCAATGATTCATTTAGCCCTCACCCGTGATACATAGGGGTAAATTTAAAAAAAATGGGGGATATTCTATAAATGGTGCCAAAACATAGACGCCGGTAAGTGCCCTACCGGTACCTATGTTAATTGAGAAACGCCATTTAAAACAGTGAAAAACCGTAAAAAAATAAAGCACCTACCGGCACCTAAAAATAAAGCACCTACATCGAATACAGAAAACAACTCAAAACTCACTTATTCCACGGACAGAACTCTTAATTTCCCTCTCTTCCACCTCTCTCACCCCCTCCATCAATGTACTGAAATCTCCACCTACTCCTTCTTATTGTACATTCCTAACCTGCTAACTTTTTGACTTGTACATTCTTATCCTGCTAACTTCAACAAATTCATTGCTTGTAACTTGTCTAACTGATGTGAACCGCCTAGAACTCCCTGGGTATGGCAGTATACAAAATAAAGTTATTATTATTATTATTATTATTATTAATAATAATAAATAAAAGGCACTGGAATTGCACCTACGTGCTTTGGGCTGCCGAACGTCAAAGTAGGCATGATCAAGCCAGGAGTGGCATTAGGCAGCCTAAAGTGCCTTCATAGGTATGATTCATGCAAAGACAGGCACCGGAAATGTAGGCCTGGAAAATCCTGGCCTACATTTCCAGCGCCTATCTTTGCCGGAGGATCACAAAAATAGTGCACAGGCTTCTGAGAGTCCTACCAGCTCAGCTGATCGGGGATTCCCCTGCTGTGATCATTTGAACCGGCAAGGAAATCCCCATTTCCTCTCTCCCTCCCACCCACTGATCCTCCCCAGTTACCATAGAAAAAGAGCCCCCTCTCGCCATGTCTGATACACCCTGATACCTTTCCATACACTCTGACACACCAACACCCCTCCATACCCTTGACATCCACCCAGCCCCCTTCCCGACATCCCCATACACCCTTCCACAACCCCATATCTTTGTATGAAACATTGGCAAGAGGGATGCTCACTCCCTCCTGCCATAGGGCCGCCTTTTCAAAATGGTGGTCATATCCCCTCCCAGTGCATCTTGGGATGCTCTGGGAGGGGCCTAAGTCCCTAAGCCAATCAAGGCCACCTTAGGCCCCTCCCAGTGCATGCTATGATGCTGTGATTTCGTGGAGTCCTGTCAGCTCCATTGATTGGGGATTTCTGCCATAGGGCCGCCTCTTCAAAATGGTGGTCTTATCCCCTCCCTGTGCATCTTGGAATGCTCTGGGAGGGGCCTAAGACCCTAAGCCAATCAGGGCCACCTTAGGCCCTTCCCAGTGCATCCCATGATGCCGTGGTTTCGGGGAGTCCTGTCAGCTCAGTTGATTGGGGATTCCCCTGCAGCAGTCAGCTGGTGGCATGCCCTGGAGCAATTCTTTAACAGGTGGCATCACATGATTGACGCACGATCGGCAGCCACTTTTAAGGCAGCCGCAGAGAATCTGGGGACGGTGCCAAAATGTAGGCAATGTAACAATGAGAAATGGTCTAAAAACCAAAAACATGTCAGGAAATTCACCAGCACATAAGATGAAAAAAGGATCTCATAAACCTGCTCTGATTAAAGTGTAATGTCAAAATCAGAGATTGACAAGTTTCAGATTTCTATCATTGATCCTTTTTCAGATATCTTTGAAGCAACTGGAAATACATTTATTGTTTTGCAAGAAGCACGGAAAGGCACATTGCACTACGTTTTAAGGAGTTTTCTAAGTTACATTGCAATATATAAGTGATTGTGATATTTAAATCACAATAATTATAACATCAATTTTTTTAAGGACTGAGGCATCCGGGTATGTCTTAGGGGTTCTCAGAGGAGTCCAGGGGGTTTAGAAACAGTTGGTTAAGAATTGGATTGATGGGGCCTGACTGGGTAGATGGAGGGGGACAGGAAGTGGGGTCTTCTTTATTTGAAGAAGGATCAGGAGGAGAGTCATCTTTATTTGGAAAGGGATATGAACATACTGGGACATATCAAAGCCCAGTATCCTGTTTCCCAACAGTGGCCAATCCAGGTCACAAGTACCTGGCAAGATCCCAGAAGAGTACGACAGACTTTATGCTGCTTATCCTACAAATATGCAGTGGATTTTCCCAAGTTCATCTTAAAAATGGAACTTTGGACTTTTAGGAAATTATACAAAACCTTTTTAAACCCTGCTAAACTAATTGCTTTCATCACATTCTCTGACAATGAATTTCAGAGTTTTATTACACATTGGATGAAGAAATATTTAAATTTACTGCTTAATAACTTTATTGCATGCCTCCTAGTGCTACTACTTTTGGAAAAAGTAAACATGTGCTTCACATCTACCCATTCCACTCCACTCAGTATTTTATAGACCCCTATCATATCTCCCTTGAGCCATGTCTTCTTCAACCTGAAGAACCTAGACCTAGATTTATAAGTGTTATGCCTAGGGTTTCCAGATTTTCCAGATGGAAAATCTGGACCCCCTAGACCTGCCCCCATGCAACCCAGTGATCTCACACGTATGTATGTGATGTCATTGCATTGCATCTGCACAGATGCCCTCTCGAAGTCCCGAGGATGAGAACAGGCTGAAGGAGGCAGGGCTGGGGTGGAATGGGACGTGACTTGGGCATAATGGGGCAGGACTTGGTGGAACTGGGAGGGCCTGGAGTGAGGCTATGTGTCCAGATTTTACAGGATTAAAATCTGGTAACCCTACCTTTTCCAAATGGACAATTCTATAAATAGTGCCATCATGTGATTTACATGTAATCGGCAGCCATTTTAAAGATAGCCATTGACCCGTTTTTAAGGCAGCCTGTGACAACAGTGCCATTTATAGAAACCGGCCTGAATGAATTCTTTGCTTTATGAAAGAAGATGTAAGAGATCTACCTGAACTGGAAATGGTTTTCAAGGGTAACAATGCGGAGGAACTGAAGGAAATCTTAGTTGACCTGTAAGATGTACTGAGCCAAATTGACAACTTAAAGAATAATAAATCACCTGGACTAGATGGTATACACCCCCGGGTGCTGAAAGAACTCAAACCTAAAATTGCTGATCTGCTGTTATTGATCTGTAAACTGTTGTTAAAATCATCCTAGTACCTGAAGATTGGAAGGTGACCCATTTAATACCGATATTTAAAAAGAGTGATCTGGGAAATTACAGACTGGTAAGCCTGATTTCTGTTCCGGGCAAGGTAGTGGAAACTATTATAAATAATAAAAAAACAGAATACGTAGACAAACATGGTTTAATAGAACAGAGTCAGCATGGATTCAGTCAAGGAAAATCTTGCCTCACCAATTTGCTTCATTTCTTTTGAAGGCGTGAATAAACATGTAGATACAAGTGCGCTGGTTGATTTAGGGTATATAGATTTTCTGAAAGCTTTTGAGACAATTTCTCATGAAAGACTCTTGACAAAATTTAAAACTCATGGAATAGGAGGCAATGTTCTGTTGTGGACTAGGAAATGGTTATTGGACATCACATTTATTGGTTTGTCTGTCTTGTCTGTTTAGTAGAGAATGACACGGTGACAAAATCATCACCGTCCCCGCGGATAACCGCGGGAAATAATCTCATGTCATTTTCTAGTGTCTATTTCAACATCAATCCTTCTACACCAGCGTTCTTCAAAACAAAGCTTGCGGGTCAGTGGTTGTGGCCATTCATATTCTGATTCTTCCCTCTCTCCTTAAAGAATGACATGAAGATGGTTTCCCGCGGTTATCTGCCGGGACGGTAACGGTGATGAATTTTGTCATCGTGTCATTCTGGCTGCTGCCAGAAGGATTCTGGGCTGTATAAAGAGAGGCGTAGTCAGTAGAAGGAAGAAGGTGTTGATGCCCCTGTACAGGTCATTGGTGAGGCCCCATTTGGAGTATTGTGTTCAGTTTTGGAGACCGTATCTGGCGAAAGACGTAAGAAGACTTGAGGCGGTCCAGAGGAGGGCGACGAAAATGATAGGAGGCTTGCGCCAGAAGACGTATGAGGAGAGACTGGAAGCCCTGAATATGTATACCCTAGAGGAAAGGAGAGACAGGGGAGATATGATTCAGACGTTCAAATACTTAAAGGGTATTAATATAGAACAAAATCTTTTCCAGAGAAAGGAAAATGGTAAAACCAGAGGACATAATTTGAGGTTGAGGGGTGGTAGATTCAGGGGCAATGTTAGGAAATTCTACTTTACGGAGAGGGTGGTGGATGCCTGGAATGCGCTCCCGAGAGAGGTGGTGGAGAGTAAAACTGTGACTGAGTTCAAAGAAGCGTGGGATGAACACAGAAGATTTAGAATCAGAAAATAATATTAAATATTGAACTAGGCCAGTTACTGGGCAGACTTGTACGGTCTGTGTCTGTGTATGGCCGTTTGGTGGAGGATGGGCAGGGGAGGGCTTCAATGGCTGGGAGGGTGTAGATGGGCTGGAGTAAGTCTTAACAGAGATTTTGGCAGTTGGAACCCAAGCATAGTACCGGGTAAAGCTTTGGATTCTCGCCCAGAAATAGCTAAGAAGAAAAAAATAAAAAAATTAAATAAAATTTAAAAAAAAAATTTAAATTGAATCAGGTTGGGCAGACTGGATGGACCATTCGGGTCTTTATCTGCCGTCATCTACTATGTTACTATGTATGTTACTGTTTAGCTTGTAAACTCTTTCGAGCAGGGACTGTCTTCTTTATGACTCGATACAGCGCTGCGTGCATCTTGTAGTGCTAAAGAAATAATTAATAATAGTAGTAGTAAAAAATAGTAGTAGGGTTAAATATCCATTTTTCTCAATGGAGGAGGATGGATAATGGAGTGCCACAGGGGGCTGTACTGGGACCGGTGCTATTTAACTTATTTACAAATGATCTGGAAATTGGAACGATGAGTGAGGTGATTAAATTGGCAGATGACACAAAACTATTCAAAGTCGATAAAACACAAGCAGACCGTGAAAAAGTTCAGGAAGACTATAGGAAACGGGAAGACTGGGAGCCCAAATGGCAGATGAAATTTAAGGTGGGACAAATGCAAAGTGACGCACATTGAGAAGAATCATTGACATCATAGTTACCAGATGCTAGAGCTCACCTTAGATGTCAGCACCCAGGAAAAAGATCTAGGTGTCATTGTAGAGAAAATGCGGAAATCTTCTGCCTAATGTGCGCTGGCAGCTCCTCCTCCCGCCCCCCCCCCCCAAAAAAAAAAAAAAGCAAACAGGTTGGTAGGAATTATTAGGAAAGGGATGGTACATAAGACCAAGAATATGTATAATGCCGTGGTACGACCTCACCTTGATTACTGTGTTCTATTCTGGTTGCCGTTTCTCTAAAAAGATAAAGCGGAATTAGAAAAAATTAAAAGAGTGACCAAAATGATAAAGGGGCTGGAACTCTTCTCATTTGAGGAAAGACTAAAGAGGTTAGGCTCTTCAAGTATTTGTGACCTGCATTGGCCACTGTGAAAACAGTGCACGGGCTAGAAGTCAGGGAAATCAAAGTCCCTCCTTGAGGGCCGCAATCCAGTCGGGTTTTCAGGATTTCCTCAATGAATATGCATGAGATCTATGTGCATGCACTGCTTTCAATGCATATTCATTGGGGAAATCCTGAAAACCCAACTGGATTGCGGCCCTCAAGGAGGGACTTTGAGATCCCTGGCGCTAGTTGGACCATTGGTCTGGCCTAGTGTGGCTATTCTTATGTTCTTAGAAGGAGAGTCATTGGGAGAAAGCAGGATTTGAACCCTGGCTGGGTGGCTTCCCTTCCTCTGATCCAACTGATCCTTCACTCCTGGTTCTGCCATTGATATCATAAGGATCACAACTCCCTGATATAATTGTCACCTATTTATTACAATACTAGGTAATATACCTCATTTATGTTTATGCATGAGGGGACACCTAGATTCTGATTGGACTTACCTGGCCAGTTCTCTCCAGCAGAGAATGAAGATCAGAGATAAGTCTTACTTTAACCACCTGAAGCGTGCTAAGAAAAAAAAAAACTAAAAATAAAAGGAAATGATTCCAAGACCCAGCTGAAATCTAGAAAATATGCTTTACTTTTCATTTTGTAACCGTAAGATACAGTAATACAGAAGAGCGATGAATAATTTATCTAAGATGGACTGAATTATTTTCCTGTCGTGCATGCAATAAAATCAATCTTAACCTGGTTTTCTGTCGTGTGTTTCCTGTTTTTATTTCTGAAAATGAAGCTGCATC
Organism: Geotrypetes seraphini; assembly: GCF_902459505.1. Lineage (NCBI taxonomy): Eukaryota > Metazoa > Chordata > Amphibia > Gymnophiona > Dermophiidae > Geotrypetes > Geotrypetes seraphini. The sequence continues at coordinate 303,125,313 of NC_047087.1, forward strand.
AAGCTCCCTTCTATTGCAGAAAAAAAACCTAGGTTTCAAATTTCTTCTTTTTTTTTTTTTTTGTTCCCGTTGCTAACAAAATTACAATTACTTGACGCAATTCCAGCTGAAGAGATCCGGGGGCTCTGTTGAATCAGATAGTTATTTCATTAACTGGAACACGGTTGTGTAAAATAAATATTTTGAAGGGAAGAAGAGTAAAAGCTTATAATGTGAATAAATCCTTATGGTGGAAATTGGATAATTGTCGTTCTTGGCCTAATGAGCCTCATTTTATATAGAAGATAGAGAGTGGGACTGAAGCATCCGGGTTGCGAAATGATTAGCATCTGCCAACACAGAACCTTTCTCTAAAATATCTTCAGGGGTTGCAGAAGTATTTTACAGGGGGAGCCGCCAGTGGCATAGTGAGCGTGAAAGCCCACCCGGGGTGGGGGCGCACCCCCCTCCCTCTTCTCGGCCACCTCCCTGCTCCTTCCCCGTCCCCCTCCGCCACACATAGGCGCTCTTTCCCTTCCCTGTACCACTTTAATTTCACCAGTGCAAGCAGCGGCATCAACTTGCTGCCTACATCGGTGTTGGCTCTCCCTCTGATGTCACTTCCTAGGCACAGGACCCAGAAGTGATGTCATAGGGAGAGCCTACACTGGCGTGAGCAGGAAGTGGGAGTTTCTGCTCACACAAACGAAGAGTTAGTGGTAAGCTGGGGGGGGGGGGGAGAGTGAAGGTATGTGTGCGGAACAGGGAGGAGTGGAAAGGAGCCAGGGGGCAGAGAGAAGGATGGGTGCCACGACGGTGCCCGCCCGCCTCACCCTTTAATACGCCGCTGGAAGCAGCCTTTGTTATAAATTTACACTTTGAAAAAAATGAACAGCCTGGATCTAACAGTGTCCACCCAGTGCTTACACACGGAAGTGGCAATTTCAACATTTCATAGTAACATAGTAGATGACGGCAGATAAAGACCCGCATGGTCCATCCAGTCTGCCCAAGCTGATTCAATTTAAATTTTTTTTCTTCTTCTTAGCTATTTCTGGGCAAGAATCCAAAACTCTGCCCAGTGCTGTGCTTAGGTTCCAACTACTGAGTCTCCGTCGAAGCCCTCCCTAGCCCATCCTCAACCAAACAGCCATATACGGACGCAAACCGTGAAAGTCTGCCCAGTACAGGCCTTAGGGCTAGATTCACTAAACAAACCGATCGTGTACCGATCAGTTTGTGAGCCCTTGACCAGATTTCCATCCGGCCCGATTCACTAAGGCCTGTAGCGATCGTCCCATGCAAATTAGTAAAACCCCATGCAAAATAGCCAAGCGATTGATTCCCTAACAATTGCTTGGCTATTTTGAATTGGGTTTTACTACTGTCAAACCCGACTGCTGCAGACCTGTCGGTAACTGAGTTACCATCAAGTCTGCAGGCTTTTATGACAAGCCTGCCTGTCTTTTTTATTCATTTTTTTACATGGCACAGCTATTTTGCGTGTGTTACACATGCAAAATATCTGCCCCTTTAAAAAATAATAATAATAAAAGACAGGCAGGCCTGTCAAAAAACAGCCAAGGGCCCCCCAACAACCCACAAATAGCAGGAGGGATGCCCACTCCCTCCTGTCATCACCCGACGCTGCCCTTCCTGCCCATTCCAACATGGCAGGAGGGAAATCAACTCCCTCCCGCCACCAACTGAGTCACCCCCTGACCGGCACCGGCACGCGACTCACTCCCCTCCCCCGGCACACCCCCGACCGGCACACTGCCCCACCCCAACCTGCCAGGCCCACCCATGGTCGGGCCTGGCCCGACCCGTCCTGATCCGACACCCCCCTGTACCTAACAGTTGGAAGCAGGAGGGGTGGTCAGTCCCTCCTGCTCCTTAAGCCTTCAGCGCCGTCTTCCAGAGCAGGAGGAACCGCATAGCCCTCCTGCTCCCTGCGAATGTGGGCCTTAGGCCCCGCCCCAGTACATCATGTGATGCACAGGGAGGAGCCTAAGGCCCTGATTGGCTGAGGCATGAGTGTGTACCATAGTACAGTGAAAAAGGGAATAGAACTCCTCTCACATAAGAAAAGACTAAGGCCCTTTTTTACTAAGGTGTGCTAACCGATTTAGCAGACGCTAAACGCTAACGCGTGCATGTTAGTCTATGGACGCGTTAGTGTTTAGCGTGCACTAATTCGATTAGAGTACGCTAATTGGTTAGCGCACTTTAGTAAAAGGGGGTAAAGAGGTTAGGGCTTTCCAGCTTGGAAAAGAGGCGGCTGAGGGGGAATATGATTGAGAGGTAAAAAAATCTTGAGTGGTGTAGAACAGGTAAAAGTGGATCGATGTGGGTTTTTTTTTCCTCTTTCAAAAATGACAAAGACTAGGGGACATGGAAATAATCGTACTTTGAAAACAAATAGGGGGAAATACGAGGGTGGTTTGAAAAGTTTGCTACAAAGGCAAGTTAAACAACGTAGTCTCTATCAAGGGCTATACACATAGTCCAGCGAGTGTCCAGTTTTTACATATTGCAGGAAAAATAACTTATGAAAAAACTGGACATTCGCAGGACTAACCCCCCTCTTTCAGAAAGATGCGCTAAGCTTTTTAGCGCGCTAAATATTAACGCGTGCTAAACACACGCTAAACCAGAGGTGTCCAACCTGCGGCCCGAGGGCCGCATGCGGCCCCGTGAAGTATTTTGTGCGGCCCAGTCGAGGGCGATGCAGTGTTTTCCTCGGCTGCCCCCCCCCGGGTGTTTACCGTCTTGCCGGCTCCCTCCTCTGTCTCGCTGCAGCGTTTGCGCGGCCCCAGAAACATTTTTGTCAGCCAATGCAGCGGCCCAGGGAAACCAAAAGGTTGGACGCTCCTGCGCTAAACGCTTACGCGTGCATGTTATCCTATGAACGCATTAGTGGTTAGCGCACGCGTTGATTCAGCGCGCACTAAATCCACGCCACAACGCTTAGCGCGCCTTTGTAAAAGAGGGCCTAAGTGTACAGCCCTCGACGGAGACCACGTTGTTTAAGTTGCCTTTGTAGCAAACTTTTCAAACCACCCTCGTATTTCCCCCTATTTGTTTTCAAAGTACGATTACAGTGGTGCCTCGCATAACGGCCGCCTCGCACAGCGAACGCTGCGCACAACGAACTTCTTGTCTTGATCCGTACAACGGACTTCGTTTCACACAACGAAGTCGCCCGAGCTGCATCGCTTAACTGGCGCTACATATTTTAAACCTCCCCCCGCCGCCACCGCATATTTTTAAACCTCCCCCCGCCGCCACCGCATATGTTTAAACCTCCCCCCGCCGCCACCGCATATTTTTAAACCTCCCCCCCCCGCCGCCTGGGCCTGCGCTGATCTCTGAATGGCTGAAGCCAGCTCTCGCGGGACTCACAAGAACTAACTGCAGCCATTCGGAGATCGGCATGGGCCCACACAGGCGTGCAGAGGAATTGCTCCTGATCTCTGCGCTTCTGGCCTGTACGCCACTGGCTGGGAAAGATGGGAGGAATTAAAAAAGGTACTGGGGAGTATGTGGGGGGTGATTATAATACACAGCAAGGATCAACAAAACCCCTGTCTCCCCTCCCCTTCACATATATCCCCTCTATATCATGCTAACAGCTCTAACAAGGTAAATGTATCTTTTTTTATGTCATCTTAGCATATTTTATGCTACAGAACGAATTATTTTTTTTTACATGTATTGTTATGGGAAAATGCGTTTCACATAACGAACTTTTCGCATAACAAACTTGCTCCTGGAATGAATTAAGTTCGTTGTGTGAGGCACCACTGTATTTCCATGTCCCCTAGTCCAGTGGTTCCCAACCCTGTCCTGGAGGAACACCAGGCCAATTGGGTTTTCAGGCTAGCCCTAATGAATATGCATGAAGCAAATTTGCATGCCTATCACTTCCATCATATGCAAATCTCTCTCATGCATATTCATTAGGGCTAGCCTGAAAACCCGATTGGCCTGGTGTTCCTCCAGGACAGGGTTGGGAATCACTGCCCTAGTCTTTGTCATTTTTGAAAGAGGAAAAAAAAAAAACACATCGATCCACTTTTACCTGTTCTACACCACTCAAGATTTTGTACCCCTCAATCATATTCCCCCCCCTCAGCCGCCTCTTTTCCAAGCTGAAAAGCCCTAACCCAGGGGTGTCCAATGTCGGTCCTCGAGGGCCGCAATCCAGTCGGGTTTTCAGGATTTCCCCAATGAATATGCATTGAAAGCAGTGCATGCAAATAGATCTCATGCATTGTCATTGGGGAAATCCTGAAAACCCGACTGGATTGCGGCCCTCGAGGACCGACATTGGACACCCCTGACCTCTTTACTCTCTCTTTTACTTAGGTGCGATGTACTAGCGTCCGTAGACTAACATGCATGCGTTAGCGCTTAGCGTGCGCTAAATCGATTTAGCGTGCACTAATTGGTTAGCACACCTTAGTAAAAGAGGGCCTTAGTCTTTTCTTATGTGAGAGGAGTTCTATTCCCTTTTTCAAACCACCCTTGTGTATTTTCACTCAAAGAATAGTTATTAGTGTAGCTGAGTTTAATAAAAAGGTTTAAGAACATAAGAAGGTGCCTCCGCTGAGACAGACCAGAGGTCCATCCTGCCCAGCGGTCCGCCCACGCGGTGGCCCATCAGGCCTATCGCCTGAACAGTGGTCCCAGACTAATTTTGTAACTTACCTCTAATCCTATCCTTATAACCTACCTCTACTCCTATCTGTACCCCTCAATCCCTTTGTCCTCTAGGTACCTATCCAAACCTTCTTTGAAGCCCTGTAGCGTGCTCCTGCTTATCACTTCTTCTGGTAGCGCGTTCCATGTATCCACCACCCTCTGTGTGAAAAAGAACTTCCTGGCGTTTGTTCTAAACCGCTCCCCTTTCAATTTCTCCGAGTGCCCCCTTGTACTTGTAGTTCCCCATAATTTGAAAAATCTGTCCCTATCTATTTTTTCTACACCCTTCATGATTTTGAAGGTTTCTATCATGTCCCCTCTAAGTCTCTGCTTTTCCAGGGAGAAAAGCCCCAGCCTTTTCAGTCTGTCAGTATATGAGAGGTCCTCCATTCCCTTTATTAGCTTAGTTGCTCTTCTCTGGACTCTCTCAAGTACCGCCATGTCCTTCTTGAGGTACGGCGACCAGTACTGGACACAGTACTCCAGGTGCAGGCGCACCATTGCACGATACAGTGGCAGGATGACTTCCTTCGTCCTTGTCGTGATACCTTTCTTAATGATACCCAACATTTTGTTTGCTTTCTTGGAGGTGCCGACGCCTTCAAGGTTGTGTCTACCATCACTCCCAGGTGTCTTTCAAGGTTGCTCACCCCTAGTGGCAAGTTTCCCATTTTGTAAGTGAACATCGGGTTTTTTTTCCCTACATGCATGACCTTGCATTTCCCTATGTTGAAGCTCATTTGCCACTTTTTGGCCCACTCTTCCAGCGTTGTCAGATCTTTTTGGAGATCTTTGAAGTCCTCCATGTTATTTACCCTGCTGTATAGTTTGGTGTCATCTGCAAACTTAATAACCTCACATTTTGTTCCTGCCTCCAGGTCGTTAATAAATATATTGAACAGGAGCTACTGAGACAGACATGGGAGAATCCACTTCTTGCCCTGAGATTGGTAAACTAAACTAAACTAAACCTTAGGTTTGTATACCGCATCCTCTCCGCAATTGTAGAGCTTGGCACGGTTTACAAGAGTTGGGAGAGAAAGGAACTCCAATGAAGAGTTAAAGGATAGAGTATGAAGAATAATTAGAGGGCTGAGAATGCCAAAGATGGAGTTTGAAGAATAATTAGAAGGCTGAGAATGCCAAAGATGGAGCAAGTATTACATTTTTGAGAAAAGCCAGGTTTTCAGATGTTTCCGAAAAAGTTGGAGAGCTCAGGTTCTGACGAGGGGAGGTAAGGTTGTTCCAGAGCTCGGTGAATCTGAAGGGGAGGGAGGTCCCTAGTTTACCTGCATGGGAAATGCCTTTTAATGAGGGGAAGGATAGTTTTAATTTGTGGGTGGGTCTGGTGGTATTAGGATTTGAGGAATTCCAAGAGAGTGGGATAAAGGGAGGGAGGATGCCATGTAGGATTTTGAAAGTTAGGCAGGCACATTTAAAGTGGACCCTGGTGATTATCGGAAGCCAGTGGAACTTGGACAGGAGCGGTGAGACATGGTCAAATTTACTTTTTGCGAAGATAAGCTTAGCCGCGGCATTCTGAATCCGCTGAAGTCTATGAAGGTTTTTCTTAGTTAGGCTTAAGTAGAGAGAGTTGCAATAGTCCAATCTGGAAAGGATGATGGATTGGACGAGGACGGTGCAGTGTTTTTGATGGAAACAAGATCTTACTTTCCTCAGCATGTGAAGGCTGAAAAAGCATTTTTTTTTTAACCAAGGAATTGAAGTAGTCATTTTGAAATGTTGCTACTATTTGGATTTTCCTAAGTACTTGTGATCTGGTTTGGCCACTGTGGATATTGGGCTAGATGGGCCACTGGTCTGACCCAATATGGCTTTGCTTAAATTCTTATTGACCACCATTAAAACAACTTAGTAAAAGGGCCCCTTAACTTGGTTTCAGTTTGGAAATGGACATACATTACACGAGACCGAGAAAAATAACTCACTCAGGGCCCCTTTTACAGAGCTGTGGTAGTGATGCTGCCGCGGTAAGTGGACCAAATCCCGTTCAATTCCTACGGGCTTCGGCGCATTTACCGCGACAGCATCATTTCTGCGGCTTGGGGGCCTCTTCTATTAAACTGCGCTAGCAGTTTCTAGCGCGGGGAGCTGCGCTGCTCCTGACGCTCATAGAGTTTCTACGAGCGTCGGGAGCAGCGTGGGCCATTCAGCACGGCTCTCTGCACTAAAAATGCTGGTGCGGTTTAATAGAAGAGGGGGTTAATCTTTTCTACAAGCCCTTTAAAAAAACTTGTTTGCGTCTTCGAGCTGGTGTAAAACGTGGGGCTCCTTTTATCAAGGCGAGCTACGGGGGTTAGCGCGTTGGACATTTCATCACGCTAACCCCCGCGGCAAGCCTCAAAACTAACGCCTCGTCAATGGAGGCGTTAGCGACTAGCACGGCAGGCAGTTGAACGCGCGGTATTCCGTGCGTTAACCGCCTACCGCACCTTGATAAAAGGAGCCCTTGATCTGTAATTTACTCTCTCCCCCCCTTTAATCAAGCTGCGCTACAGTTTTTTAGCGTGGGCCGGCGAGGTAAGAGACTCGATGCTCATAGCATTTACCATGCCGGCTGTTGCTAAAAACATCTTGCACTGTTTGATAAAAGGGGCCCTTAATATTTTTATTATTACATTTATAAAGTTTATACAAATATAATCCAAGAAACCTTTGGTTACAGAAAACACAGGAAAATGGAAAACCAAAGCCCAACAAAGAAAAAGAATTATGACTACTTAACGAGTATAGTCAGTCGATATAGGAAGAGATAATGATTACTGTGGATTTGGTAGAGTGGATGGACCACTTGGCTTTTATCTGCCATCATGTTTCTCTGTTTCTACTTATATGCCTGATAAACCAGTACACAATAAATTTATTTGCTCAATTATTTAGCCCGTCCTCCCAAAGGAGCCCAGAATGGGTTACAAAGTACATCCACAATATAATCGAGACAGGACAAAGATTGCATAATGTACAATATACACTTCTTTTATTTTATTTAGTTATTTATTTAAATTTCTATCCCGTTCTCCCGGGAGCTCAGAACGGGTTACTACTGACATTCATAGAGAATGACACGGTGACAAAATTCATCACCGTTCCCGTCCCCGCGGATAACCGCGGGAAATAATCCCATGTCATTTTCTAGTGTCTATTTCAACCTCAGTCCTTCTACATCAGCATTCTTCAAAGCAAAGCTTGCGGGTCAGTGGTTGTGGCCATTCATACTCTGATTCTTATGTGAGCCAAGGATAATGAAGCCATTGTGACATTACTGATGTGATTGGCTCTTAGGCACTGGTGGAATGAGGCATTATGACATCACAATATCTGCTCTGGATACCAGAACCTGTCATTCTGTAGTGTCTATTTCAACCTCAGTTCTTCTACACCAGCATTCTTCAAAGTAAAGCTTGCAGGTCACTGGTTGTGCCCAATTATACTCTGATTCTTCCCTCTCTCCTTAAAGAATGACATGAAGATGGTTTCCCGCGGTTATCTGCGGGGACAGGAACGGTGATGAATTTGTCACCGTGTCATTCTAATTTCATAGTAAAGTTACAGGAGAAGAAAATTATAAGCATTCGAAGAAGAGGCAGGTGAGGGCATGTAGAGAGAGAAGGAGAGGGGGGAGTGAGGGAAGTGAGGAGGGCAGAGATGGGGGAGCAAGATGTTAGAGGGAGGGGAGCAGGGAACAGGAGAGGAAAGAGAGAAGGAGGAGAGAGGAGAAAGGAAGGGGAGCTGGGAGGAGGAAGTCCATTAACACTGTTCAATTGAAGAGATGGGTCTTCAGTGTTTTCTTATCTGGGCAGGCAATTGGTTGCAAAGACGGGGGATGCCGGGAGGTATGGTGAGACTGAAATGACATGGTGACAAAATTCATCACCGTTCCCTCCCCGCAGATAACTGCGGGAAATAATCCCATGTCATTTTTTCGTATCTATTTCAACCTCAGTCCTTCTACACCAGCATTCTTCAAAGCAAAGCTTGCGGGTCAGTGGTTGTGGCCATTCATACTCTGATTCTTATGTGAGCCAAGGATAATGAAGCCATTGTGACATCACTGATGTGATTGGCTCTTAGGCAATGGTGGAATGAGGCATTATGATATCACAATGTCTGCTCTGGATACCAGAGACTGTCATTCTTCAAAGCAAAGCTTGCGGGACAGTGGTTGTGGCCATTCATATTCTGATTCTTCCCTCTCTCCTTAAAGAATGACATGAAGATGGTTTCCTGCCTTTATCCGCGGGGACGGGAACGGTGATGAATTTTGTCACCGTGTCATTCTCTAACTCAAATCCAAGAAATACAGGTAGATAAAAAGAAATGCAATGCTGAGAGGACTCCACAGTGAAACACTACATGTTATAAAGTAGAACTGGATAATGTATCTCGTAGGAGAGGGGGATAGAGGCTGACAGATATGGGCGCCAATTTAAAAATACCTTTTTTTACCACTGCACATCCTCTATAATAAAACCCTAAGTGCGCATGCGCACTTAGGAGGCCGTGATCCCTGCCGCCGTGCTGTGTGCCTCCATGGCTGTGTTCGATTTGATTCAGATGCGGCATGTGTGCGTCGTGTGGCGTGCCATGTGCGGCGTCATGCGTCAGGTGCGTCACATGCGGCACTGAGAGCAACGGCAGGAGGGTGTCCTTCAGCCTGGACGAAGCAGACAGGGTGCAGGCGCTGCGAGGCGTGCGGCTCCTACTACGGTACTGCACAGGGAAGTGGAAGGGGAGAGGGAAAAGGGGCTGCTTTGGGGGGAGGGGTGTGCTGGGGGCAGGCAGCAATCTCGGTTTGTTCCGGGGGGAGAGGGGGGGACAGAAGGGGGCCACGGAGAGACAGGCAGGCATAGCACAACAGAAAGAGATAGGCAGGCAAGGGGCCAGGGAGAGAGACAGACAGAAAGAAAGACAGACAGACACGTCTATTCTAGCACCCGTTAATGTAATGGGCTTAAAGATTAGTAAGAGGATAATTTTCAAAGACATTTCTGAGACACGTGAGCTTTTATAAGTTTGCCCACGTGACCTATGTGTGGTCAAGTTTACTCAAAAGATGACCAGGCATTCCTAAAGAGAGTTTAGGTTACAGATTGCATTTATTCCAATAGTTTTTAGAATTTTTTTTTTAATCAATTTTCTATACCGTTCTCCCAGGAGAGCTCAGTACGGTTTACATGAATTTTATTCAGGTATACTCAGGCATTTTTCCCTGGCTCACAATCTATCTAATGTACCTGGGGCAATGAGGGGATTAAGTGACTTGCCCAGGGTCACAAGGAGCAGCGTGGGCTTGAACCCACAACCTCAGGATGCTGAGGCTGTAGTAGCTTTAACCACTAGGAATCAAAATGCAGCAAAAGTGAGCCAAGTCTAGAACAGTGAAGCCATTGTGACATCACTGATGAGGTTGGCTCTTAGGCATTGGTGGAAGGAGGCATTATGATGTCACAATACCAGCTCTGGTTATCAGAGGCTGAAACTTTTCACACTATTTATTTATTCCATTTTCTATACTGTTCTCCCAGGGGAGCTCAGTACGGTTTACATGAATTTTATTCAGGTACTCAGGCATTTTTCCCTGGCTCACAATCTATCTCATGTACCTGGGGCAATGGGGGGATTAAGTGACTTGCCCAGGGTCACAAGGAGCAGCGTGGGTTTGAACCCACAACCCCAGGGTGTAGCTTTAACCACTGCGCCACTCTAGAAATCAAAATGTATTAGAAGTGAGCCAAGAAAAGGACAATCAAGCCATTGTGACATCACTGATGAGGTTGGCTCTTATTGGTGGAATGAGTCATTGTGACATCAGAGTATCAGCTCTGGTTACCAGAATCTTTTCAGACTATCTATTCAATTTTCTATACCGTTTTCCCAGGGGAGCGCAGAACAGTTTACATGAAATTATTCAGGTACTCAAGCATTTTCCCCTATCTGTCCCGGTGGGCTCACAATGTACCTGTGGCAATGAAGGATTAATTGACTTGCCCGGGGTCACAAGGAGCAGCGTGGGTTTGAACCCACAACCCCAGGGTGCCAAGGCTGTAGCGTTAACCACTGCGCCACACTCTCCCACACACTCAGATAACAGCAAAATATCAGCCGCGTATAATATGATCTTCTGTTCACAAACGCTGCACTAGAATGCTTTTGATCTCCAAGGACTTTCGAATGCGTCACGCCAAGGACTCCATCAAGCCAATCATTAATCTAGGATTTGTGTGATTTTCCTAAACTGATCGGCTTGCGACGGACATCAAGCTGTGAATGTGAGGCTTTCAGGCATCAATTATGCGATTTCTGTATCAGCTTCTGCTGTTCTTTGGACGCAGAGTTCTTGTAATCATCTCGGTCCTGCTGAAAACTGAAGTTAATTGTCACTTTTATAAGAGAGCATTAAGAATTATCCAACTAGATTTTTTTTCCCCGTAGTTTGAGACCATACAGAACAGTAGTTCCCAACCGTACCCTCTCCCTCGCTCCTTCCCTCACCACCCGGGTCCAGCAGCACTTTTCCCTCTCATCTCGCCTACCCTGGTCCCAGCAACATCTCTCCCTCTCACCCGCCCACCTACCCAGGTCCAACAGCATCTCTTTCTCTCACCCCCCCCCGTCTCCCTCTTACCTCCCCTGTTACCCACCCAGGTCCCAGCAGCACCTACTAATACCACTACTTATCATTTCCATAGTGCTACTAGACATATGCAGCACTGTACATCAAAACAGTCCCTGCTCTAAAGAGCTTACAATCTAGTCAAGACAGACAAATTGGACAAGAAAGTGCATCGATACACAGTGCTCAGGTGGGGGAATGACAGAGGGAAGGATAAGACAGATATTGGTGCTTAGCAGGTAGGTTGGAGTTTGGAATTAGAGAATGACACGTTCCCGTCACAGCGGGAAACCATCTTTATGTCATTCTTTAAGGAGAGAGGGAAGAATCAGAGTATAATTGGGCACAACCACTGACCCGCAAGCTTTGCTTTGAAGAATGCTGGTGTAGAAGGACTGAGGTTGAAACAGACACTACAGAATGACAGTCTCTGGTATCCAGAGCAGATATTGTGATGTCATAATGCCTCATTCCACCAGTGCCTAAGAACCAATCACATCAGTGATATCACAATAGCTTCATTATCCTTGGCTCACATAAGAATCAGAGTATGAATAGCCACAACCACTGACCCGCAAGCTTTGCTTTGAAGAATGCTGGTGTAGAAGGACCGAGGTTGAAATAGACACTAGAAAATGACATGGATTATTTCCCGCGGTTATCCGCGGGGACGGGAACGGTGATGAATTTTGTCACCGTGTCATTCTCTATTTGGAATCAAAAGCAACTTCACAGAAGTGGGTTTTCACTCTGGATTTGAATACTGCCAGAGCCGGCGTTTGACGTACAGGCAGGCAGGCAGTTTATTCCAGGCATATGATGCAGCAAAGTAGAATAATAATAATAATTTTATTCTTATATACCACCATACCCAGTGAGTTCTAGGCGGTTTACATCAATTAAAGTAGTATCTGCATTGACATGCAGATTTACAACAATTTATCAGATATAAACAATTTATCAGATATAAACAAGTGTTAACGCAGATTTACAACAATTATCAGATATAGACAATTTATCAGATATAAATAGTTTATCAGAAATAAACAAGTGTTAACCAAACTTGACAGAGGATGAAGGGTGGTGGGAAGATAGGGAAGAGAGAAGCTATTAAGGGGGAGGAGAAGAGCGTGGGGGAGGGCGTGGGGGCGAGTAGTAATGTAAGCGGGGGGGGGGGGTCGTTAGGGGTCTTGTTTGCCGAATAGGTAGGTTTTGAGAGATTTTCTGAAGCCGAGGTAAGTGGGGGCCTCGAGTATCATTTGTGCAAGCCATGGGTTGAGCTTAGCTGCTTGGAAGGCAAAGGTTTTGTCTAGGAATCCTTTAAGATGGCAAAGTTTCAGCGACGGGAAGGCGAACAGCTGAATTCTACGGGATTTCTTGTTTGTGTTGTAGAGGCTGAAGTGAGAATTGATGTAACTTGGTGCTGAACCATTTACCGATTTGTAGCAGAAGCATGCGAATTTAAAAAGGACTCTAGATTCAAATGGAAGCCAGTGAAGTTGGTGGTAGAAGGGGGTGACGTGTTCCCATTTCTTTAGGCCAAAGATGAGACGCACCGCGGTATTTTGGATTATTTATAGTCTCCTGGTGGTTTTCTTTGTGGCGTTGAGGTAAATGATGTTGCAGTAGTCAAGGATGCTGAGGATGGAGGAAGGGACGGAGTCCGGAGTTGGCCATAGAGGAGACGGGTACAGATAAGAGAGACTCGCCTCCCCCGCCCGCCCACCTAGATCCAGCAGCACCTCTCCTTCTCACCTCCCCCATCCACCTCCCCAGGTCCCAGAACCCAATTCGCTCTCTCACCTCCCCCATCCAGGTCCAGCAACTCCCTTTTCAACTTGCCAGCACAGCTGCAATAGCATTACATTAGCAGTTCCCTCAAGCAGCCTCAGGGCTTTGCTAGGCTGGGCCACCTCCAGTGATGCAACTTCCTCTTTCCTCGGGGGTGGGCAAAGCCTAGCAAAGGCCCTGAGGCTGATTTAATGCTACAGCAGTTGTGCAGGCAAAGCTTTTCCTGCTGCTAGACTGGGGGGTGCACAGGAGCCGAAACAACGGCAGCGGGGGACAGTAAGGTGGGAGTCAGCAGCAGTGACGGTATCGGCAGTGGCAGGAGAGTGCGAGACAGCGCTGTGTACCCCTTGCTGCTGGTACGCGCACCCCCTGGAGTAGGCATACCACATGTTGGGCTCCTCTGTTCTTGTGCAGAGATGAGCAACCTTGGTCCTCGAGGGTCAAAACCCAGTCAGATTTTCAGGATCTCCAGAAGAATATGCAAATGGGTCTCATGCATATTCATTGGGGAAATCCTGAAAGCGTAACTGGGTGGTGGCCCTCAAGGTCAGAGGTTGCCCACCCCCGTTCTAGTGCATGCCAGCCCAGGGCCCGGATCCCAACAAATATAAATCTGTTTATGTACAGGATAAACCCGGATCCTGAGCACATACTAGGCAGCCGCCTAAAACCCCCAGTAACAGTTTGACTGGCGTTGCTCGGGAGCAGGTACCTGCAATGTCCCACCTGCCCGTGCATAGGACGGTGCATTATGGTATCCTAGTGTACGTTCAATTAAATTCCATGCAGTTACTTTTTCAATGACTTTTAGGCCCTCTTTTACTAAGGTTCACTAACCGATTAGCAATGTGTAACAGATTATTCAAAGCTTCACAAATTACTGAAGAAATGTATTTTTGTGAAAGATTTTAATGAAAGTTTGGGGTAGGGTTCACTGGATTCTTGAGGTCTAACACAATTTTATTGACAGAGGAGTGTTTTAAAAGATTATTTAGTACGTTTTAATGATATTATTTGTGTGGTGTATGTTGTTCGTGAGCCATAGAGAACACAATTGTGAAATATGAAGTCACACGTTTTAATAAATGAAATGAATGAACGAGTTAACGTTGGACCACATATATTAACAGGTTTTTCCATTTGCTCTCTTTAGGAAAGATGCTTACAATATCTGACCTAGTATGTCATTCAGCAAATAAACTTTCACCGAATCAAAGGCCAGGAAGAAATGTGATTCAGTCAGACCTTTATTCTTCACACCCGAGACTGAGAGAGAGCTGTTTGAAGCCCTGATATTTCTATAATCTTTCAAAATCTGTGATGCTTTCTCTCATTTCAAAGTTCAGCCTTCTGGTTTAACTGGCTGCCGAAGAGCTTTATGTCATTTTAATGAGCATAAACCTTCTATAATGGGCTTTGGACCTCCCTCAGTCATACTATACTACAGACCTTGGGGGGGAGGATGTATGTGTAAATAAAAGCTTTAAGTCCCACCAGTTTCACACAGAAACTGCTGATGGTGTAAATGTATTTTCAATATTGCACAAACTTCTTCCAAATTATAAATTAAAGTCAGAGTTTATTTTCATCATAGATCCATATTAAAAGAGTAAGCTAACCCCCTCGTTCTATAACCTGGCGCCTAAAAATAGACCCACACAGAAAAGGTCTTAAGGAACCTATTACCTGCACTGCATCAAACCATTACAGAAAAAGAGGGGTAATACTCCACAGGGACCAAAAAAACTTTTTTTTTATCATAAATAAACTCTAAAGTGTAATTTAAAAACTAAGGAGGAGAGGGCTTCATAGAAAATCATGGATCCGATCAGAGGATCTCTTACAACCCGCAGTTATTCAAGATCCCTATCCTGGGGTGCAAGGTTCTAATCGTGTGTCCAACCCCTCCATCCACCTTACGTAATAGCGCAATACCGTGATGTAAGAACATAAGAATTGCCGCTGCTGGGTCAGACCAGTGGTCCATCCTGCCCAGCGGTCCGCTCACGTGGCGGCCCTCTGGTCAAAGACCAGAGCCCTAACTGAGACTAGCCCTACCAGCGTACATCCTTGTTCAGCAGGAACTTGTCTAACTTTGTCTTGAATCCCTGGAGGGTGTTTCCCCTTATTTGAATCCCTGGAGGGTGTTTCCCCCTATTTGAATCCCTGGAGGGTGTTTTCCCCTATGACAGACTCCGGAAGAGCGTTCCAGTTTTCCACCACTCTCTGGGTGAAGAAGAACTTCCTTACGTTTGTACGGAATCTATCCCCCTTTAAAAGACTACAACTTTAATTCGTAGGTCATTGTCTTCAATGAATCACTAAAAAATGGCAACACTTAATTCAACAGACTGACCCTCAATGGACCGACGCACAAAATTGTCAAGAGGAAAGCGTTTCGATCTATTGGATCTTCCTCGAGGGAGCCTTCGCCAATTTGGCCATTGCAAACAAGCAAGCAAATTCTCTAACACCATTCGGCAACAAGGAAGAAGCTCTCAAACCAACCAACAAAGTTGGGGCGGTCCCCATCGAGGGGGCACTTACCCCCTCTTTTACTAAGGTGCGCTAATCGAATTAGCGTGCACTAAACGCTAATGCATCCATAGACTAACATGCACGCGTTAGCGTTTAGCGCGTGCCAAATCAATTAGCGCACCTTAGAAAAAGAGGGCCTTAGTCCTGTGATTTTCCGCTTTTTTCATTCCGTATTTTCCCCTCTATGGAGACCACCCCAACTTTGATGGCTGGGCTGAGAACTTTTCAGGTGCTCTTCGTAGACCCTCATTAGAATATATTTTTTTAAAATGACGCAATGAAATTAAAAAATTTAGAATGTTTCCAAGATTCTAATATACTCTGTAGCCGAACAGTGCCGACATATTCTAGAGCGGGGGTGTCCAACCTGCGGCCCGAGGGCCGCAGGTGGCCCCGTGAAGTATTTTGTGTGTCCCCGGTCGAGGGTGATGCAGTGCTTTCCTCTGCTGCCCCTGGGTGTTTACCGTCTTGCCGGCTCCCTCTTCTGTCTTGCTGCAGCATTTGCGCGGCCCCAGAAACATTTTTTTCGGCCAATGCGGCCCAGTGAAGCCAAAAGGTTGGACACCCCTGTTCTAGAGTAAATCATGTTTTATTGATGTACAATCAGCAAATACACCATAGAAAAAAGTAAGACAATAAGGTCGAGAGTAGAGAATGACACGGTGACAAAATTCATCACCGTTCCCGTCCCCGCGGATAACCGCGGGAAACCATCTTCATGTCATTCTTTAAAGAGAGAGGGAAGAATCAGAGTATGAATGGCCACAACCACTGACCCGCAAGCTTTGCTTTGAAGAATGCTGGTGTAGAAGGACTGAGGTTGAAACAGACACTACAGAATGACAGTCTCTGGTATCCAGATCATTACATTACATTACATTACATTAGTGATTTCTATTCCGCTTGTGCCTTGCGGTTCTAAGCGGATTACAAGTTAGAAGACTGGACATTTCCAGTAGCATTGCAGTACATATAATCAAGAATGCGTTAAGTTACAATTGTTGTTCTGGACTTTTCCAGGATAAATTGGTAGTAGATAGTAGATAGTGATAGGTTGTTTAGGCGAATAGAGATAATATTGTCCGGATTCTGTTGTTTAGACGAGTAGAGATAATACTGTCCGGATTCGGGTGTTGCTGGTGGTGGTGTTTGGGTAGTCATGAGAGTATTTTCTAATACTTTTGTGAGGTTATGATGATGGGAAGTGTTTTTTGAAGAGATGAGTTTTGATTTCTTTTCGGAATGCTTTAATGTCTATTGATTTGGTCAGTAGATTGGTGATGGTAGTATCGATCTTTGCTGCCTGTGTCGCTAAAAGGTTGTCATATAGTTTCTTTCGTCGTGTTCCTTTGAGAGGGGGGTGAGTGAATAGGCTCTGATTTCTCCTTAATCTGTGTGAGAGGTTACGGTGTAGTCTGTTGTTTAGGTAGCTGGGTGCTGTTCCATGTATTACTTTGTATAGTAGACAGTAGATTTGAACTGGGATCTTGCTTTTATTGGTAGCCAGTGTGAGTCTAAGTATGCTTTGGTGATGTGGTCATATTTGCCTAGTGAGTAGATGATTCTGAGGGCTGTGTTCTGAACTGTCTGTAATTGTTTTATCATGTAATTTGGGCATGATAGGTATAGGCTGTTACAGTAATCTACAATACTCAGTACTAGGGATTGTACTAATATCTTGTATTGATCTTTGTTGAAGAATTTTCTTATTTTTCTTAGGTTACGTATTGTGAAGAATGCTCTTTGGATGATTTTGTGGATTTGAGACTGCATTGTGCAATTTCTGTCTAGTAGGATTCCCAGGATTTTGATTGTGCTTTGCATTGGGTACTTGATTGTATTTACTTCTAGTTCTGTGAGAGATGGTTTTTTTTCCCTTTCCAGTAGTAGGAATTTAGTTTTTTCCGAGTTCAGTTTTAGTTTATGACTTGACATCCATTTTTCTACCGTTTCCATTATCATTTTCAGGTGGTTTGTGGATAAGGGGTCTTGAATATTAAAGGGGAGGAGGATAGTTATATCATCTGCGTAGCTGAATGATACTGTGTTTAGGGCGTCTAGGGTTATGCCTAGGGATGCTATGAAGAGGTTAAATAATATGGGTGATAATGGTGATCCTTGTGGTACTCCACATGGGTTTGACCAGATATTGTGATGTCATAATGCCTCATTCCACCAGTGCCTAAGAGCCAATCACATCAGTGATGTTACAATGGCTTCATTATCCTTGGCTCACATAAGAATCAGAGTATGAATGGCCACAACTACTGACCCGCAAGCTTTGCTTTGAAGAATGCTGATGTAGAAGGACTGAGGTTGAAATAGACACTAGAAAATGACATGGGATTATTTCCAGCGGTTATCTGCGGGGACGGGAACAGTGATGAATTTTGTCACTGTGTCATTCTCTAGTCGAGAGTACCAAAAGTACAACAAAACAACGTTTTGAATAAACCCCCGTTCCAACCCCCACCCCCACCCCAAGTGCTATCACACCCTCCACCACAGGATTCCCTAATTCACTAATAGTGGAATAGCAGATTCCTTTACAATTCTGACTCTAGATAAGTTCTTGCATATCAGCTGTACGTAGCCCATCAGGTTTCTGATTTGGAGGCGAAGTTAAACGTACAGCAAACTGAAACAGAACTGTAGGGGAAGGGGGGGGTTGAGAATTTTTTAGCATTGTAGCCCAAAAATGTCCATAGTTTCATTCATCTATTTGCAAGTGCAAAGCTAAGCGGTTGCATGAACATGCACTCCTGCTCCTGAGAGTGGTCCAGCCCTGTCTCATTGTGGTAGCTTTTCATGCTGGCGTAGAGCATTTAAAATACTTTCAGCTGTGTCTCTGTTTATCTAAAGCTCCATCTTTCTGTGCCGTTGACTCATCCCAGTATATGAGAGCAGCGGTGCTTTTTTGCTCTTTCTCATGCAGTCACGCAGGCCAGATCTATCTCTGCATAGTGATATAGCACAGCAAATAATATGGGCAGTCATTTGCATGCGGAGGGACACTCCAGCAGGTCCTTGCTGGGTCTGTCTGTGGCACAGTGCACACAAAATGCATTAACCATGATAAAAGGAGGGGTCGGAAGAATGCACAACAGGCAGCAAGGATACCTATTGAAAAATACAGACCTAATTGCTAATAAATGGGCCTTCTAATTGAAATTTCAGTGGAGTTAGCCTGGCAGAATCGTGTGTTTATTTTTCTGCAGAAATGTGACAGCTCAGTGTTGAACGCAGAAAATAAATCTGTGCGTTTTGTGGGATTCATCCTTTGTCTGAAACTCCTCGGCCCAAGCCATCATTTTTCAGCAGGGCCCGAGAATCCCAGAATTAGAAGAACAAAATTATCGGTTTTGAATGCAGCAAATGCAGAGTTTTGCCACTCTGGAAGCTCAAGGGTTCAAGGATACATATATTTGATATATTATTTTATGAATCAAGGAGTTTACGATATAAATTATAGAAAAAAAAAAAGAAAGGCAGTCCAATAGGAAACAGGAAAAAAAGAAGAAATCACATCGCCAGAGACAGGTCTAGGACTACTATCCCTCACAGAACCATGACGTGATGTCGGAAGGAAGCCGAGGCCGGCGCTGCTCATGCTGATGAACATTTCAAGAGGTTCACGGGAGCGGGAGAGCGCTCAAGCGGCGAGAAAGAGAATGTGTGGAGGGGGGGGGGGGTGCCCACGACACAGTGATGCCGATCGCCACCACACCAGCCACCAACCCCCCTCGCTACGCCACTAACACAAACTGCTATTTATTGCCCCTGATGTACCTGGAGTGGGCTTCAACAACTGCAAGAGTTGGAACATAAGGATAGCGCCAGCCCAGAGCACCCTTTGTACAACAGTCCTTAGTCTAGTGTTCCCAGTGCCTAAATTTGAGGGCCATTTACTGAGTCTGGCCCATAATGTCTAAGAACATAAGAACATAAGAAGTTGCCTCTGCTGAGGCAGACCAGAGGTCCATCTCACCCAGCGGTCCGCTCCTGCGGCGGCCCATCAGGCCTATTGCCTGAGCAGTGGTCCCTGACTATCCCTATGACCTACCTCTACTCCTATCTGTACCCCTCAATTCCTTTATCCTCTAGGAACCTATCCAAACCTTCTTTGAAACCCTGTAACGTGCTCCGGCCTATCACAGCCTCCGGAAGCGCGTTCCATGTATCCACCACCCTCTGGGTGAAAAAGAACTTCCTGGCGTTTGTTCTAAACCTGTCCCCTTTTAATTTCTCCGAGTGCCCCCTTGTACTTATGGTTCCCCATAATCTAAAAAATCTGTCCCTGTCTACCTTTTCTATACCCTTCAGGATCTTGAAGGTTTCTATCATGTCTAGTTGGACATTCACAGAGGTGATCTAGTCTAGTCTAATCTAGTCTTCAATTTATATACCGAATCATTTCCCAAAGGAGCTCGATTCGGTTTGCAATTAATTAAAAAAAAAAAAATCAGATAACATCTAGTAGATCGAATGGAAAGAGTACTATTAGTTATGATTAGATAGATATTTAAATAGTTGGAGGAACTGGTCTGAATAACTATTGCGTAAACAACCAAGTTTTTAGATCTTTCCGAAATTGCTGTAACTGACATAACAGTCTTACAGTCTGGCAGTTTATTCCAAATTTCCACCAATTTAAATGACAAAGTTTTGCCAAGTTTCCCGGGACATTTAAGTCCTCTAGAAGATGGAAATGATCTTTAATAAATTGTTGTATTCCTTGAATGACAAGATCTAATAGCATTCCAGCATAGAGGGATTGAAGGATCAAATATTCCATAAAGGAATTAAAAAACTTAAACTCTATCCTATAACAAACTGAGAGCCAATGAAGCTTTCTCAACAACGGGGACACACGATCGTACCTTCTCTTTCCAAAGATAAGTTTGGCCGTTGTATTCTGTATCAGCTGTAGTTGATCTAGGCTGCCCTGTTGAATACCCAAATATACAGAATTACAGTAATCCAGCTGAGCAAGCACAGTGGACTGTACCAAGAGAGAGAGTAGTGTTCCTGATAGAATAATGACCTAACTTTCCTCAACATAAGTAAACTGAAAAAGCATTTCTTTGCCAATGAATTTATCTTTTTTTTTAAATTATTATTATGCTTTTGAATACTTTACAATATCCAATATTTCCAAAAGAAAAAGGAAACAAATACATACAAAGCAATACATAATCAAATCATACATACATAATTCCTTTCAAGCCCACATCAATGGGGAGAACATGTTACTATTTCTAATCAAATACTGTAAATTTAAGAAAACTAAAGGACAATAATTCTCGGTTTGTACTAACCTACCTTGAATCATTCCTTACTATGGAATATTAAATTAATTACTCCTCTTATTCTCAGCTAGATGAAACAAAATCATTTCTATTCTCTCGCAACTAGAAATTCTTGTAATTGAATAGGATCCCAAAAAGCATATTCAATATCTTGTAACTTAATTAAACATTTACAAGGAAATTTCAGGTAGAAAGATGCCTCCAGAGCCAGAACCCTATCCTTCAATTTCAGAAATTCTTTCCTTCTCAATTGAATGGTTCTGGAGACATCCGGAAAAATCCTAACAAGATCCCCACAAAATTTCATTAACCTGTTCTTGAAATAAAGTTTCATAATTAATGTCTTATCCATCTCACTCATGCATGTTATCACCAGAGTGGACCGACTCTGGATCACATCCTGTGTATCTTCCAGAAATTCAGTCAAATTTACCTCTGGTGTGGCCAGATGGTCCACCTCCTGGGCAGATTCTATTTTTTTTTTGAGGAATATAATAGTAATTATTTATTGGAAATTTCTCCGCATTAGCCATTCCCAGTACTTCTTTAAAAAACTTCCTTAGCAAAATTTCAGGTGACAATAAATGAGTTACTGGAAAATTGACTAAGCGGAGATTTTTTGCTCTATTCATATTCTCCATAGATTCAATTTTAGAATGTATCACTGTAAAATCTTTAACAGCAGATACCAAGACAGCTTGTAAATTATTACATTGAGTTTCTACAATATTTAATCGTTTGTCCAAACAACCTAAGTTAGAGTCCACATTTTCTAATTTTGAAGAAACAGACTGAGAAAAGTCTCCCATTTGTTTCATCATTGTCCTGAGACACCCTTCAACTCTCGATATTCCTAACCATAAATCCCTTAGGGTAATATCCTGTGTTTCCTCTGTACGTGGACTCTTCTCCACTCCTGAGAGAATCAATGGTTTAGGTATTTCAGTGTAAACTAATTTACCTATATGAGTAGAGGAGACCCCCTTGTGCATCGGATATAGTAGGGTTAATATTCCTACTATCACTTGATACTGGATGAAGGGGAGGAGTCCGTTCGAGGGGACTTATTGATGCTCCTGACAAAGATGAATCTATATTTGATGATGCAACAGGTGGATTTTGAGATAGTAATGTTAAATGTCTGTCCATGGGACCAGATACCACTGGTGTTGAACTCTTTGGTTTAATTTTTCTTTTTCCCATGTCCAAACAAACATACAAATATTAAAGTAAATTATATTACCAAAGTGATCCTGCTCTCAGGCTCCTCGTGGCTCCAAGGGGCTCCCAAGGGGCCTTGCGTGCCCCTTAGGGCACGCCCCTTCGGCCACGCCCTGCGGCCGCGCGGCTGCGGCAACTTATCAAGAGGTTGGAGACGGACCCAGTGACGTCAGGGGGTCCGTCTCTGGAAATGCCTGTCGGCAATGCAAACGCTGGTGAAGAAGAGCCGCTGCTGCAGGAGACAGGATCCAGGATCCACCAAACAGCCTCCTCCTGAATATCCATCAGGTTGTAACAGCTCCCGAAAATGACCCGCGGCAGCGGCAGCTTATCAAGGGGTTGGAGACGGACCCGGTGACGTCAGGGGGTCCGTCTCTGGAAATGCCTGTCGGCAATGCAAACGCTGGTGAAGAAGAGCCGCTGCTGCAGGAGACAGGATCCAGGATCCACCAAACAGCCTCCTCCTGAATATCCACCAGGTTGTAACAGCTCCCCACCAATGAATTTATCTGATCGTTAAAAGTAAGGGAGGAGTCCAATATAATGCCCAAAACAATGGAGGAGAAGTCTAGTTGTAATGAGAGACCTGACTTCAGTAAAACAACAGCAGGAAGAATTTCTAAACTAGGCCCAATCCAAAGTAATTTTGTTTTTGAAGCATTTAATTTCATTTGGATGGAATTAGCCCACCTCTGAAGCTTGGAGATGCAACTATCTATGCCTGTAGCCAGGCATCCAATAGGATGAAGATATCATCCGCATAAGTATCTATAGTCTCTACAGACGAGAGACAAAAGTTTTTTAAAGAGGTCATATACAGAAAATGTTAAACAAAATGTGTGAAAGAGGGGAACCTTGTGGTACCCCACATATGGGTGTCCAAGAAGATGAAACCTCACCCTTTAAACATACCTCATAAGAACGGTGCGAGAGAAATTTGTTAAACCAATCCCAAACCACATGATTCATACCTATGTGATATCTGGACAGAGGGTGGCCTGGGTACATAGTTATTCATTCGTTCATTTTTCTATACTGTTCTCCAAGGAGAGCTCAGAATGGTTTCACATGAATTTATTCAGGTGCTCAAGCAATTTTCTCTGTCTGTCCTGGCGGGCTCACAATCTATCTAATGTACCTGGGGCAATGGGGGGATTAGGTGACTTGCCCGGGGTCACAAGGAGCAACATGGATTTAAACCCACAACCCCAGGGTGCTGAGGCTGTAACTTGAACCACTGCACCACACTAACTTACCAAATATAGGGCTTCTTTACCGCTACTAATGACAGGGGAGTCAATTCAGAGCGATTTGAATGAGCTTGTATAAAAGGTGTTACAAAACATGAGCTTCTGTAGAGGTGTTACAATACAGAGTTATAAAGAGCTTCTGTAAAGGTGTTATAATACATGGGCTCTCTGCAGAGTTAAAGAGGCTTCTGTAGCAGTATTGCAATGCAGAGTTATTAAGACTGGCATAAAAATGTCATAATCAATCATCTTACTTATGTTACCGGTGCATCGATCATCCTACTTATATGCATATGTTCATACCAAATCAATCGTCCTACACATCTAATATTAGGTTTACTATTTCAGCTAAGTTCACTATATTTACACACCTCCTAAGTTTGGCCTATTCAGCTAAATAGAGTCTATATACATATATCTGTATCGTGTTTTATCTTTATTGTTGAAGTAGAGATTTCTAATGTGGGCCGGAGAGGTAAATTCAATGTGGCCAAATGCGAAGAATAACCCGAGTCATAATTAATGGATGCTAGGGACCACCTTGGGGGTCAGCGCTCAAGAAAAGAATCTGGGTGACATTGTAGACAATACCCTGAAGCCTTCCACCCAATGTGTGGCGGCAGCGGCCAAGAAGGCAAATAGGATGCTAGGAATTATTAGAAAAGGGATGGTTAACAATTCTAAGAATGTTATAATGCCTCTATATTGCTCAATGAGTACTGCATTCAGTTCTGGTCTCCTTAGCTTAAGAAAGATATAGCGACACTAGAAGAGGTTCAAAGGAGAGAGACCAAGATGGTAAAGGGGATGGAACTTCTCTCGTATGAGGAAAGACTAAAAAGGTTAGGGCTCTTCAGCTTGGAAAAGAGACGGCTGAGGGGAGATATGGTTGAAGTCTACGAAATCCTGAGTAGAGTAGAACGTGGACAAGTGGATCGATTTTTACTCCGTCAAAAATGACAAAGACTAGGGGACACTCGATGAAGTTACAGGGAAATACTTTTAAAACCAATAGGAGGAAATATTTTTTCACTCAGAGAATAGTTAAGCTCTGGAACGCATTGCCAGAGGATGTGGTAAGAACGGATAGCGTAGCTGGTTTTAAGAAAGGTTTGGACAATTTCCTGGAGGAAAAGTCCATAGTCTGTTATTGAGAAAGACATGGGGGAAGCCTCTGCTTGCCCTGGATCAGTAGCATGGAATGTTGCTACTCTTTGAGTTTTGGCCAGCTACTAAGGGCCTGGATCGGCCACCGTGAGAATGGGCTACTGGGCTTGATGGACCTTTGGTCTGACCCAGTAAGGCCGTTATGTTCTTTTAATAATCACACTCTAAATCAGAAACACCTGAAACCCTGCATCATGTACACCAGTGTCTCTCAAACTTTATTAGCTCTGGCATACTAAATGGAGCAAATGTTTTTCATGGCACATTACAATTGAAATTCTAAAATTGCAAAACCAGCAAAAAATTCAATTTGAGTGTTATTTATTTAAAGTTCTTTAAGCTATTGCCCAGAAATAGCTAAGAAGAAAAAATTTAAATTGAGTCAGGATGGGCAGACTGGATGAACCATTCGGGTTGTTATCTGCCGTCATCTACTATGTTACTATGTATGGATAATTGTAACAACAGTGAAAGTAAAGTAGATGGAATAGAATTGCTAATCAATGCGATGGATGTGCTTGTTTTTGAGTGCAAATTAACTCAAAACACGGCTCGATAATCGACAAGCAAACAATCATTTCATCATCCACCATCCACAGTTATCCTCTATTATCAATTTAATTTCTGTCGGAGCTGAAAATCCAAGTTCGCAAAGATCCAAGCAGTAGCAAATCCTTAATTGCCTTGTTGCTCAAGTTAGTGCAAAACGTTTTGTGGGGAAGTCTGGAGAAAGGAAAAAGTCCTAAAGACTAAAAGCTTGGAAAACGGGAAATGCCTTTCTTCAAAGGCTAGAAATCAAGAAAGAGAGAGGGAAATTCTGTAATTAAAGGAAAGATATCTGGAAAAAGAAAACAACTTGGAGAGAAGTTAGGATAACTACTCAAGTTAGGATAACTACTGCATAAAAAATAAAAATAAAATTACTTGCCATTAGTTTTCAAGGACCAATCACGTCAAAGAATGACGCTTTTGTCTGGTCAGTTGTATCTTTACGCACACAGACGCTCATAACACTAACAGACTCTTGTTGATGTGACATGCATGTCGTCTATTCTAGCGTATATTTATGAAGGGAATTTTAAAAAATAAGGTAAAATTCTGGAATCTCTCGTGGCACGCCACTGTGCCCTGGCACACAGTTTGAGAGACACTGATCTACACCATGGAGGTTTTTATGCCAACGAGGAGGCACTGAGAGGTTTGTGAGGATATTTGTAATCCCGGCCCATGCCCCGAGGCTTCTCCTCCAATATTCAAGCAATTTTGTAAAGATTAATGAACTTTATGAAATTATAAATATATTAAGAATATTCACCATATGGCATGATATTTAAAAAGTAACAAAAGGAAGTGGGAACGGATATTTAAAAAGACACAAAAAAACATACAAATTTCCACTTTATTAGAGCAATCGGATAGAGCAGTGGTTCCCAACCCTGTCCTGGAGGAACACCAGGCCAATCGGGTTTTCAGGCTAGCCCTAATGAATATGCATGAAGCAAATTTGCATGCCTATCACTTCCATCATATGCAAATCTCTCTCATGCATATTCATTAGGGCTAGCCTGAAAACCCGATTGGCCTGGTGTTCCTCCAGGACAGGGTTGGGAATCACTGGGATAGAGAACTGGCTATTCCAGCCACTCTCTTATTGACTGTGGCTTCGGCCCCAGACAAGGATTGGATTCTTAAACTTTTCTTTAAAAACAGATCCAAGGACTTTCTGGGTCTCCATATTCAGATATTTCCTGATGTCTCGAGAGAGTCTCAGAGGAGAAGAAGGGAATTTTTAATGTTAAAACCAGGAGTGACTCAGATAGGGGGGTCTTTCCTTTCTTAGGTACCCTTGTAAATGTGTCATCAGAAACCGTTCCTTGAAATATGTATTTGTAGAACCAGCCCACTTGACTGCTTTCCTTTCTTCGAAACGTCTTGAGTCTGTAGAGCCATCTGTACCCTTGCAATAATAATTAGCTCACTTTTCAGTAGCAGCTTAAGCGATTTTCCTTGTTAAAATATTCTTTAATTTAATTTCTACTCGTATCGTTAATCCTGGATCCTAATTTGAGGACTAGTGTGTGATTAAGTTATGATGTTTATTTTCTTCTAATATTTTGATTTATTTTCAGGTTTGAGAGTAAATAATAATATTATTATGTTTTCTTGATCTCACTTTCTGTACAAGATGATATGCTTGATAATAAATGTGTAAATTCTATAAATAAATAATAATATAAAAAAACATACAAATATTCTTTCTTTCTTTCTTATTGGAAATTAATGGTGTAACTGAACCCATGTCCCCAGAATCAGTCTGTTACACTGGTCACTAGGCTACTCCTCCAACTTTGGTGATCGGTATATCTATAATACGTGAGATTTTATACTTCATTGTGGTTATCCTGAAAATCTAATTGGCTGAGGATCCCCAAAGGAGACGTTTGGCAACTAATATTCTAAATTGAGCCTATCAAAAAGAATTGTATTTGTTTTACGTTGCTTGCCATGGATGTGTGGAATCCAAGTTTCAATATGAGCATATGAACGCCGGCACTAAAAAAGACAGAATAGAATTGGAAAAAGTCTGAGAAGAGCAATAAAAACGATAAGGGCTCTTAGAAAGATAGGCTGAACAGATTGGGGCTCTTTGGCTTGGAGAGGAGACGACTGAGGCCCAGATGCACTAAAGCCATAGTAACATAGTAACATAGTAGATGACGGCAGATAAAGACCCGAATGGTCCATCCAGTCTGCCCAACCTGATTCAATTTAAATTTTTTTTTTTTTCTTCTTAGCTATTTCTGGGCGAGAATCCAAAGCTTTACCCGGTACTGTGCTTGGGTTCCAACTGCCGAAATCTCTGTTAAGACTTACTCCAGCCCATCTACACCCTCCCAGCCATTGAAGCACTCCCCTGCCCATCCTCCTCCAAACGGCCATGCACAGACACAGACCGTACAAGTCTGCCCAGTAACTGGCCTAGTTCAATCTTTAATATTATTTTCTGATTCTAAATCTTCTGTGTTCATCCCACGCTTCTTTGAACTCAGTCACAGTTTTACTCTCCACCACCTCTCTCGGGAGCGCATTCCATGCATCCACCACCCTCTCCGTAAAGTAGAATTTCCTAACATTGCCCCTGAATCTACCACCCCTCAACCTCAAATTATGTCCTCTGGTTTTACCATTTTCCTTTCTCTGGAAAAGATTTTGTTCTACGTTAATACCCTTTAAGTATTTGAACGTCTGAATCATATCTCCCCTGTCTCTCCTTTCCTCTAGGGTATACATATTCAGGGCTTGCAGTCTCTCCTCATACGTCTTCTGGTGCAAGCCTCCTATCATTTTCGTCGCCCTCCTCTGGACCGCCTCAAGTCTTCTTACGTCTTTCGCCAGATACGGTCTCCAAAACTGAACACAATACTCCAAGTGGGGCCTCACCAATGACCTGTACAGGGGCATCAACACCTTCTTCCTTCTACTGACTACGCCTCTCTTTATACAGCCCAGAATCCTTCTGGCAGCAGCCACTGCCTTGTCACACTGTTTTTTCGCCTTTAGATCTTCGGACACTATCACCCCAAGGTCCCTCTCCCCGTCCGTGCATATCAGCTTCTCTCCTCCCAGCATATACGGTTCCTTCCTATTATTAATCCCCAAATGCATTACTCTGCATTTCTTTGCATTGAATTTTAGTTGCCAGGCATTAGACCATTCCTCTAACTTTTGCAGATCCTTTTTCATATTTTCCACTCCCTCTTCGGTGTCTACTCTGTTACAAATCTTGGTATCATCTGCAAAAAGGCACACTTTTCCTTCTAACCCTTCAGCAATGTCACTTACATACATATTGAACAGGATTGGCCCCAGCACCGAACCCTGAGGGACTCCACTAGTCACCTTTCCTTCCTTCGAGCGACTTCCATTAACCACCACCCTCTGGCGTCTGTCCGACAGCCAGTTTCTGACCCAGTCACCACTTTGGGTCCTAACTTCAGCCCTTCAAGTTTGTTCAACAGCCTCCTATGAGGAACTGTATCAAAGGCTTTGCTGAAATCCAAGTAAATTACATCTAGCATATGTCCTCGATCCAGCTCTCTGGTCACCCAATCAAAAAATTCAATCAGGTTCGTTTGGCACGATTTACCTTTTGTAAAGCCATGTTGCCTCGGATCCTGTAACCCATTAGATTCAAGGAAATACACTATCCTTTCTTTCAGCAACACTTCCAAGCCGAAGATCGTCGCTAAACCTGTTTTTAACGGCTTTAGCGACGATCACATTTGCCAACCCGATAAAGAAAATGGCTCATCGCCTGGCTTTCTGCACAATTGCTCATTCCTTGATCCAGCTATGCAAATAAGCTGGTTAATATTAAAATGCCATATAAATTAGTTGAGCGATTGATGCTCTAACTGTATTCTTAATTGTATCCATGACATCCTGTTTGTCTGTCTTGGCTGTTTAGATTGTAAGCTCTTTCGAGCAGGGACTGTCTTCTTTGTGTCTCTACAGCACTACGTGCGTCTGGTAGCGCTATAGAAATAATTAATAGTAGTAGTAGTAGTAGTGTGAAGAGTTTCAGTCTTTGGGAAGCAGAGCTGAGATTGTGATGTCATAATGCCTCATTCCACCTATAAGAGCCAACCTCATCAGTGATGTCACAATGGCTTGATTGTCCTGTACTCCCCAATGCCCACCAACCCAGCCAGCTGATTAACCGTTCCCCTTAACTGTATCCATGACATCCTGATTGTCTGTCTTAGCTGTTTAGATTGTAAGCTCTTTCGAGCAGGGACTGTTTTCTGCTTTGTGACCCTCTATAGGACTGCATGCGTCTGGTAGCGCTATAGGAATAATTAATAGTAAGGTATAAAAGCACAGTTAAATTTATCTGATCACTTATCTTTTAGTTAATATTTTGTTTAATGTTTGACATGTGTGCCACATGGGGAATTTCGTTTACAGGACACATCTTTCCACCAAGAAGAAGAATCTGACAGTCATTGATGAGATCCTTACAGCATCAAATAAATTTGGAACTTGAGAGATGGTCCATACTTCACATGTAATTTCAGAGAATGGGCATCAGTTCTAGCCCATCATTCATATAACAGATTTGATGGTTGAATCACTTACTTGGTAATTGAGTCTCCTTGACTTCCCATTCTTTGCAGCTACAAGAGTCATGCTTCATTGCTTTAGTGCAAATGCAATCCTAACAAATTCTAAGAGATCCCTAGCCAAGTCTTCTATATTCCGCGTTGCTTTTCCAAGAGTAAGGTTCAGCCCATTAGGCAGGCCAATAAACAAAAAAGAAAGACGAGGCCTAAGGCTTGGGGGAAAAAATACAGCTAATGAAATAATGTCATCCAAATATTTCAGGTAAAGAGTTTTAGAAAGTGTGCTGATGGCCAAGAAACTGATGTCTTTGTAGTCTATCCAAGCAAAGAGATATTGGTAGTATATCAGCTTTCAAGATCATGCAAGGGAATTTGTGGTCCCAAATCTCATGTATTACAACCTCTCTTTTTTGTTTGTTTGTTTAGTAAAGGAAATCCCTGCTTTTATGTCTCTGAATTTAATGTCATTCTAGAGCTGACATGGGCAACTGCGGTCCTCGAGGGCCGGAATCCAATCGGGTTTTCAGGATTTCCCCAATGAATATGCATGAGATCTATTCGCATGCACCGCTTTCAATGCATATTCATTGGGGGAATCCTGAAAACCTGGATTCTGGCCCTTGAGGACTGGAGTTGCCCAACCCTGTTCTAGAGATTAGGGGAGAAATATTCAATAGCCCAGGGTATTTCAAGGTACATGCCAACTGACCTCTGTTGTACATGTGTTGCCGTACCACCAAATTCCGTATAGAGTGCCACAAGTTGTGCATGCAGATTGGTAAGCACAGCCGATTTGTGCACGCAAGCGTTTTTTAGCGCAGGCCGACATGCTGAATGCTCTGCGCTGATCCCAGTGCTCATAGATCTTTAAGTCTGTCCCTGAGACTAACCCTACCTGCATATGTTCCAGTTCATCAGGAACTTGTCTAACTTTGTCTTGAATCCCTGGAGGGTGTTTTCCCCTAATTTAGACTCCGGAAGAGCGTTCCAGTTTTCTACCACTCTCTGGGTGAAGAAGAACTTCCTTATGTTTCTACGGAATCTTTCCCCTTTTAACTTTAGAGAGTGCCCTCTTGTTCTCCCTACCTTGGAGAGGGTGAACAACCTGTCTTTATCTACTTTGTTTTGAATCCCTAGAGGGTGTTTTCCCTTATGACAGCCTTCGGTAGAGGTCTGCACGGGAACAGGGATTGCGAGAATCCCGCGGGTCCCGCAGGAGTCCCACAGGAATCCCCCCTAATCCACGGGACTCCCACGGGGACCCCCCTCTGGCCCACGGGACTCCCATGGGGACCCCCCTCTAGCCAATGGGACTCTCACGGGGATGGAAAGCTTTGGAAGCAGGGTTCGCCAATATAATATAATGGACACGTCAGCCTTAGTAAAAAAGGAGGTTTATAAGTTAATTACCTGAACAGAAAACAAAAAAAGGATTCCACCAAAGAGATTCCACAAGGAAAACAGCAGCGCAAACACAAAAGAAACTATGGAATTGATGATCCTGTCAGAAGTAATTGCTGCTTTTTATGGGGACGGGCGGGGATGGAGGTAATTCCTTGCGGGGATGGGTGGGGACGGAGAGGATCTGGCGGGGACGGAGAGGATCCTGATGGGGACGGGTGGGGATGGAGAGGATCCTGGTGGGGGCGGGTGGGGATGGGTGGGATTTCTGTCCCCGCGCAACTCTCTAGCCTCTGGAAGAGCATTCCAGTTTTTTACCACTCACTGGGTGAAGAAGAACTTCCTTATATTTCTACGGAATCTTTCCCCTTTTAACTTTAGAGAGTGCCCTCTCGTTCTCCCTACCTTGGAGAGGGTGAACAACCTGTCCTTATCTACTAATTCTATTCCCTTCAGTACACTAGAAAAGGTTCAAAGAAGAGCAACCAAGATCATAAAGGGGATGGAACTCCTTTCGTATGAGGAAAGACTAAAGGGCTCTTCATTTTGGAAAAAAGACGGCTGAGGGGAGATATGATTGAAGTCTACAAAATCCTGAGTAGTGTAGAACATATACAAGTGAATTGATTCTTTTCTGCATCAAAAATGACAAAGACTAGGGGACACTCAACGAAGTTATGGGGAAATACTTTTAAAACCAAAAGGAGGAAATATTTTTTCACTCAGAGAATAGATAAGCTCTGGAAAGCATTGCCAGAGGATGTGGTATGAGCGATTAATGTAAATGGTTTTAAAAAAAGGTTTGGACAAGTTCCTGGAGGAAAAGTCCATAGTCTGCTCTTGAGACATATGTGGGGGAAGCCACTGCTTGCCCTGGATCGGTGGCATGCAATGCTGCTACTATTTGGATTTATGCCAGGTACTTATGACTCGGATTGACCTCCGTGAAGGTGGGATACTGGGCAAGATGGACCAATGGTCTGACCCAGTAAGGCTATTCTTATGTTCTTATGACTTTACGTCTTTGGCCCAGAAATATCAAAGAAAAAAGAACAATATAATTGAATGGGTGATGGCAAAAGCTAGAAGGATGCTAGGGTGCGTAGGGGGAGGTATGACCAGTAGAAAAAAGGAGGTATTGATGCCCCTGTATAAGACTCTGGTGAGACCTCATTAGAATATTGTGTACAATTCTGGAGGCCACACCTTCAAAAAGATATAAAAAGGATGGAGTCATTCCAGAGGAAGGCTACTAAAATGGGGTGTGGTCTTCATCATAAGGCATATGGGGACAGACTTAGATCGCTACAGTATATGTATACATTAGAGGAAAGTCAGGAAAGGGGAGATATGATAGAGACGTTTAAATACCTATGTGGCGTAAATGCGCATGAGTCGAGTCTCTTTCATTTGAAAGGAAGCTCTGGAATGAGAGGGCATAAGATGAAGTTAAGAGGTGACAGGCTCAGGAGTCATCTAAGGAAATACTTTTTTACAGAAAGGGTAGTAGATGCATGGAACAGTCTCCCGGAAGAGGTGGTGGAGACAGAGGATGTGGTAAGAGCGGATAGCGTAGCTGGTTTAAACAAAGGTCTGGACAAGTTCCTGGAGGAAAGGTCCATAATCTGTTATTGAGCAAGACATGAGGGAAGCCACTGCTTGCCCAGTATTGGCAGCATGGAACATTGCTACACCTTGGGTTTTGGCCAGGCACTAGTGGCCTGGATTGGCTACGGTGAGAACGGGTTACTGGGCTTGATGGACCATTGGTCTTACCCAGTAAGGCTATTCTTATGTTCTTATGAATTCAAGAAGGCATGGGATAGGCACGCGGGATTTTTTAGAGCGAGGAAGAGATAACGGTTACTGCGGATGAGCAGACTGGATGGGCTAGTTGGCCTTTATCTGCCATCATGTTTCTATGTCCTTTTACTGAAGCTAAGTGCCAAGTGGCCCATAAGTATAAAATAGGACAATGCAGCATTCAGTGTTTGTTCATGTCCATTAGCAAGCACTAAAGGCTCCTCTTACTAAGCTGCGTTAGGGCTTTAACGCGCAGAATAGCACGCGCTAGAATGCCGCGCGCTAGCCGCAACCGCCTCCTCTTGAGCAGACGGTAGTTTTTTGCCTAGCACGCGCTATAGCATGCGCTAATCCGGTGCGTGCGCTAAAAACGCTATCGCACCTTCGTAAAAGGAGCCCTAAGTTTTAGCAACACGGAGTTTTTCTGAGGCAAAAGCATTATTCTGCTGCGTACGAATACTATGGCCCACATTTTACAAGCAGTGCCCTGCTGATGCCTAAGTTAAAAAAAAAAAAAAAAAATTTAAAGCTAGAATTGCGCCTACAGAGGTTCCTATCCGCGCCTAATGCCACTGAAGGCGTAGTCTGGCTCCCAGTTCACTCCAGAGTCCTCTTTAAATGTGCCTGTTTAGCCTTCAAGATCCTACATGGCATCCTCCCTCCCGTTATCCCACTCTTCAGCAACTCCTGTAACCCTAATTCCACTAGATCCTCCTAAAAACTGAAACTATCATTCCCCTCTGCAAAAGGTATATCCCGCGTAGGAAAACTAGGAACATCCCTCCCCTTTAGAACCACAGAACTCTGGAACAACCTCACATCCCCGCTCAGAGTTTCAAGTTCCCTCCAATCCTTCCGCAAACACCTGAAAACTTGGCTCTTTTCTAAAATCTAACACCTCCCGCTCTTTGGTTCTTTATCTTCCTAGCTCCTTTCCTATAACCCTTCATTGTAGCTCCTTTTCAACCTAACCCTGTAAACCGTGCCGAGCTCTACGCTTGTGGAGATGGCGCGGTATACAAACCTAAGGTTTAGTTTAGTTTAGCTAACACCGGAAGTGGCGTTAGGCACCTGTAGGTCCCTCCGGAGCTGTGGTTCACATCAAAGACAGGCGCTAGAAATTTAGATCTTGAATACCCTGGCTACGTTTCTGGCGCCTACCTTAGCCGGAGGTGCGACTCTCTAAACGGCGCCGTCGCGTGATCGGCAGCCCCTTTTAAGGCGGCTGCTGACAACGGAGCCGTAGAGAATCTGGGCCTATCAGGCCTTTACTAGGCCTCGGGCAAAGCACACATTTCTTAGGTGCAGCACCTAACGAGAGAGCGCATTTGTTTAGCATAACGATAAACAACAGCTGTAAAATGGACCATTAAAACAATAACAGATGACTAGCAGATTCAGTACCCAGAGTGTCAGCTATAATTGAGAGGATAAATTAAATGACCCATCTGTTTCCCATCACCTACTCCTCTCTTTTCCTCTGTATCCACAGTATTTAAGTGCAGTCAGCGTTATTTATACTAATTAGTTGTTCACAAAAACTCCAGACAGAAATTGATTAGCCTTGTGATATCATTTTTCCCAGCCCTTCGCTATACGTTTTGCGCGGCACGGTTTTCAGACTCGTGGCTATAGGTACCTTGCGCTACCGTGCCATTGCTCCTAAATCTTCTGCGGATTCCCACCTTGGAGGTCTGGCAGATATGATGTACTGCCTAAGGCATAAGATTAGAAAAGTAATTCAATCCTTTGAACTAGTGGAGATCCCCCCCGAGTCGATTAGGAAGTATCTAACACCGATCTCTGTATCCAGCCTCTTGATTTGAAGTTCAGAATCTTAGAACTGTTAAGAAAAGGAAGGAAAATATATTGGTTTCCCGCAGGGTCGCCCCTCCCCCTTGCAATCTGTGCAAAACTCTGCTGCACGACTCATCTTCTACCAGCCTCGCTACGCTCATGTCACCCCTCCCCTTAAGTCACTTCACCGGCTCCATATCTGCCGTCGCATACAGTTCAAGAGCCTATTGCTGACCTTCAAGTGGGTTCATTCTGCTGCCCCTCAATATCTCTCCTCTCTTCCCTCTCCTTATACGCCTCCCAGAGAACTCTGTTCCTCAGATAAGTCACTCTTAACGTTACCCTTCTCCTCCACTGCCAATTACAAACTTTGTTCCTTTCATCCAGCTGCCCCCTATGCCTGGAATAAATTACCTGAGTTTGTCCGTCAAGCCCCTTCCCTTCCCGTGTTTAAAAGAAGACTGAAAACCCACCTTTTTGATATCGCCTTCAATCCTTAACCCTCCTCCTCTGCCCTCCAACCCAGACAGCTGATTAACCGTTCCCCTTAACTGTATCCATGACATCCTGTTTGTCTTTGAGAAGCAGAGCTGAGCTTGTGATGTCATAATGCCTCATTCCACCTATAAGAGCCAACCTCATCAGTGATGTCACAATGGCTTGATTGTCCTGTACAAGCCAGCTGATTAACCGTTCCCCTTAACTGTATCCATGACATCCTGTTTGTCTTTGAGAAGCAGAGCTGAGCTTGTGATGTCATAATGCCTCATTCCACCTATAAGAGCCAACCTCATCAGTGATGTCACAATGGCTTGATTGTCCTGTACAAGCCAGCTGATTAACCGTTCCCCTTAACTGTATCCATGACATCCTGTTTGTCTTTGAGAAGCAGAGCTGAGCTTGTGATGTCATAATGCCTCATTCCACCTATAAGAGCCAACCTCATCAGTGATGTCACAGTGGCTTGATTGTCCTGTACAAGCCAGCTGATTAACCGTTCCCCTTAACTGTATCCATGACATCCTGTTTGTATGTTATGTCTGTTTAGATGGTAAGCTCTTATGAGCAGGGACTGTCTTCTTTTTGATTGTATAGCGCTGCATACGTCTGGTAGTGCTGTAGAAATAATTCATAGTGGTAGTAGAAAACAAAACAGAATGGTCACCGATTCCGACGGTGCAAACAACATTTCCACCAAAAGTAGGGATTGAAAGATGACCTTCACGCCGGGATCCAGTAAAAATGTATTGTCAAAGTTATAACTCAAGTTATCCAGACATTATGATTTGAGCTGACTCGGTCAGTGCTGACCTGCGTTGACTCGACACTGCCAGTGTTTCAACACAGTAAATGTGTCTTTCTCAGGAGTCTGCAAATAAATGCCTCTAAAACACATATGCGATATGTAGTTAAAGAACCATTACACATAAAATCCATCAATATGGATATAAATACAAATATAAAAATGAATATAAAATTAATCATGATTTTAAATGATGCTCACAAGAATAAAAAATAAAAAGATGAAAGTAAAACCAAAGAAACAACTTTACAGGAATATGAAGTTATCAAATAAAACTAGAATAATGGTGTGCGAAACCATATTTCCCAAAGGGACCACATGTTTGTGACATATATAATAGATAAAACGTGTGGCAATAGGACTTGTATCATAAAAACATTAATGATGGCTTCTATAAAGCCTTAATTGAGGTTTTTACTGTGGTCCGGCATGGTAAATGCTCCGACGCTCAGAGTATTCCTATGAGCGTTGGAGCAATCTCACTAGACCAAAGTAGAAAACTCTACCGCGGCTTTGTAATAGGAGCCTTAAATGCTCAGGCCAGGAAAATAATCATGGTAAGATCAAAAGATACAAACCCACCTGCTGTATAGATCTGTAGTGTGTCTGCATCTTTCCCCCCCGATTCTTTAAACCTTAGTGCGCAATTTTACACTTAGGCCCTGATTTTGTATATTGCGACCAAATCGGTGTGCGATGCCAATAATATAATACAATAAATCAATTTCTAGGCCGCATAACCAGGTAGTTCAATGCGGTTTACAAAAGATTAGTACCGTATTTTCACGCATATAACGCGCATACGTGTATAACACGCATACGTGTATAGCGCATGGGAACAAAGCATTGCTGTAAAAAAAATCTATATAGCACGCACACGCGTATACCGCGCATGCTGCTATAACCTGCTCCCGCCACCCCCGCTTACTCCCTCTTCTGGCCTGTGAACCGGCATCCTCCCCCCCCCGCTCGCATCACCCCCCCTCCCCCGTGATCCTATATCCTCCCCAGCACCGCAAAGACATTGCTTACCCGATTGGGCACCGGCACCAGCACCAATGCACAGGGGAATCACTTTGGGTAAACCTGACCAGAGGGAACGAAAAATGCCTTTACTTCGGTGTGGTATACAGGCCTCCGAGACAAAAGGAAGACGAAGACAAAGAATTGATTGAGGACATAGAGAACATCACTTTGCGTGGTGACACAGTACTGTTAGGCGACTTCAACATGCCAGATGCAGACTGGAACACCCTCTCAGCAACTACGAGCGGTAGCAAGAGAATAATAACCTCCATTAAGGGTGCACAACTCAAACAAATGGTATTAGAGCCCACCAGGGAAAAAGCAATACTGGACCTGGTACTCACAAATGGAGACAGTGTCTCGGAAGTATCAGTGGGAGACACGCTGGCCTCCAGCGACCACAACATGGTATGGCTCAACCTCAGGAAAGGCTTCTCTAAATCAAACACAGCAACGAGGGTCCTCAACTTTAGGGAGGCAGATTTCGACCACATGAGAGACTTTGTCCATCAAAAGCTGCAAAACCATGCAGAAACTGACAATCCGGAAACTATGTGGTCAAACCTAAAATCCATCCTGAACGAAGCATCTAGCCGCTATGTAAAAACAGTAAGCAAACGCCGGAGAAACAAAAAACCACAATGGTTCAACAAGGAAATTTCTGACCTCATTAAAATGAAAAAAGAAACATTTATTACCTACAAACATCTTGGGAAAAGGGAGGCAAAAGAAGACTATCAGGCCAGATCTAAGGCTGTCAAAAAGGCAGTCAGGGAAGCCAAACTTCAAACAGAGGAAGATCTAGCACGGAACATTAAAAAAGGGGACAAATCCTTCTTCAGGTACATTAGCGACAGGAAGAGAAACAAAAATGGAATAGAACGCCTTAGGAAATCAGATGGAAACTACGCAGAATCTGATACTACCAAAGCAGAACTGCTAAACGAATACTTCTGCTCAGTATTCACCTGTGAAGCACCGGGAGATGGTCCGCAACTACAAATAAGAAACAGCCAAAATGACCTGTTTCGTGATTACGAGTTTACACCTAGTAATGTCTACCACGAACTTTCAAGACTCAAAGTAGACAAAGCTATGGGGCCAGACAATCTACACCCCAGGGTACTCAGAGAGCTGAGTGAAGTTCTGGCTGAACCACTATCCGTACTCTTCAATCTTTCCATGCGCACGGGAATAGTACCCCTAGACTGGAAAACAGCTAACGTAATTCCACTCCACAAAAAGGGCTGCAGAACGGAGACAGGAAATTACAGACCGGTGAGTCTTACATCCATAGTGTGCAAACTCATGGAAACACTGATCAAACAGGAACTTGACAAAATTCTAGATGAAGAAAATCTACGTGATCCACATCAACACGGATTCACCAGGGGAAGGTCCTGCCAATCTAATCTGATTGACTTCTTTGATTGGGTGACCACAGTCATCTGGATGCCGGTGAGTCCCTTGACGTGATATACTTGGACTTCAGCAAAGCTTTTGATAGCGTTCCACACCGCAGGCTGTTGAACAAACTAAAATCGATGGGATTAGGGGATACATTCACAACATGGGTAAGGGATTGGCTAGATGGTAGGCTTCAAAGGGTGATGGTAAACGGTACCCCCTCCAAAACGTCAGCAGTGATGAGTGGAGTACCTCAGGGCTCCGTCTTAGGGCCGATTCTATTCAATTTATTCATAGGAGATTTGACCCAAGGACTTAGAGGAAAAGTATCACTGTTTGCCAACGATGCCAAACTATGCAACATAGTTGGCAAAAGCAGTGTGCCTGACTTTA
The DNA here is from genome assembly GCF_902459505.1 of Geotrypetes seraphini. Lineage (NCBI taxonomy): Eukaryota > Metazoa > Chordata > Amphibia > Gymnophiona > Dermophiidae > Geotrypetes > Geotrypetes seraphini. The sequence continues at coordinate 303,164,162 of NC_047087.1, forward strand.
TGACGCAAGACCTAAGACAGCTTGAACAGTGGTCATCAACTTGGCAGCTGGGCTTCAATGCTAAAAAATGTAAAGTAATGCACCTAGGCAAAAAAAATCCACACAGAACTTACACACTAAATGGTGAAACCTTGTCCAGGACCACGGTGGAACGTGATTTAGGAGTGATCATTAGCGACGATATGAAGGCTGCCAATCAAGTAGAGAAGGCATCGTCCAAGGCAAGACAAATGATGGGCTGTATCCGTAGGGGTTTTGTCAGCAGAAAACCTGAAGTCATAATGCCGCTGTACAGATCCATGGTGAGACCTCATCTCGAGTATTGTGTTCAATTCTGGAGACCACACTACCGAAAAGATGTGTTGAGAATTGAGTCGGTTCAGCGAATGGCTACCAGGATGGTTTTGGGGCTCAGGGAACTCACGTATGAAGAAAGGTTAAAAAAACTGCGGATGTACTCACTGGAGGAGCGAAGAGAGAGAGGGGACATGATTGAGACCTTTAAGTATATTACTGGGCGTATAGAGGTGAAAGATGATATCTTCAGTCTTACAGGGCCCTCAGTAACCAGAGGACACTCGCTGAAAATCAGGGGAGGGAAATTTCAGGGTGATGCGAGGAAGTACTTCTTCACTGAAAGGGTGGTAGATCATTGGAACGAGCTGCCTCAGAGGGTGATTGAGGCCAGCAGCGTGTTAGATTTCAAGAGAAAATGGGATATTCATGTGGGATCTCTAGGAGAGTAAGAATCAGGGAGTGGGTCATTGGTATGGGCAGACTCGATGGGCTATAGCCCTTTTCTGCCGTCAATTTCTATGTTTCTATGTTTCTATGACGTGCCAGTGCCCGAAGACCCTCTCTCGCCTGGGCTGGGCTGGGCTGAGCGGTGCGAGGGAGATCCTCCCTCTTCCCTGTGCTGGGCTGGTCTGGGCTTTGAGATTCTCAGAATCTCGGAGAGAGCGAGACCAGAAGGCTTTGAGCATGCACAAATGCTCAAAGCCCAGACCAGCCCAGCACAGGGAAGAGGGAGGATCTCCCTCGCACTGCCCAGCCCAGCCCAGCCCAGGCGAGAGAGGATCTTCGGGCACTGGCACTGGCACGTCCTGTGCATTGGTGCTGGTGCCGGTGCCCAATCGGGTAAGCGATGTGCCGGTGCCCAATCGGGTAAGCGATGTGCCGGTGCCCAATCGGGTAAGCGATGTCTTTGCGGTGCGGGGGGGGGGGGATGTAGGATCACGGGGGAGGGGGGTGACGCGAGCAGAGGGGAGGATGCCGGTTCGCAGGGGGGATGCTGGATCGCAATGAGAAAAAAAAAATTGTATAATGCGCTCACACATATAACGCGCATGGTTATACTCGGTTTGTAAAATCGTGTATAATGCGCGCGTTATATGCGTGAAAATACGGTAATACGTACAGGATGAAATAGTCAAAGAATTAGTTGCCTATGAATTTTTTTTTTTTTTTTGAAAAGATGAGTTTTCAACTGCTTTCTAAATTGAAGATAAGAGTAAGAGGTTAGGAACAGATTCTTAAAGTCACCATCGTGCAATGCAACTTGAAAAGAAAGTTGTCGCTCATGAAATTTTTGGAATTGCCTCCGCTAACTGAAGGGACAGCAAATAAAGCGCGAGTTTTTCTGAGTTGAAAAGACAAATGAGTCGGTCAAATATTGTGGAGCTTGACCAGTAGCGACTTTCTAATAGACACAGCCCAGCTTAAATGCAATACGCGCCATACTGGGAGCCAATGCAGCTCTCGATACAGTGGAGTAACTTGGTCATACTTCCTTTGATTATATATGTTTAATTGCCATGTTCTGAATAATTTGCACTCTTAGAATGTTTTTCTTGGTTCCTGTCTGTTCACATGATTATGTATGTTCTTTTTGTATACCGCTTAGGTTTTAAGCGGTGTAGATATTTTTAAAATAAATAAATAAAAAATAAACATGATGGCAGATAAAGGCCAAATGGCCAATCCAGTCTGCCCATCTACAGCATCCACTATCTACTCCTCTCCCTATTGGCTAAAGTTCTTAATATTTGCATCTCCTCTTCCTATTGGCTAAGGCTCTTTACACCTGCATTGTGATGTCATAGAACTTTATAGTTATAGAAACATGATGGCAGATAAAGGCCAAATGGCCCATCCAGTCTGCCCATCTACAGCATCCACTATCTCCTCCTCTCCCTATTGGCTAAGGTTCTTAATATTTGCATCTCCTCTTCCTATTGGCTAAGGCTCTTTACACCTGCATTGTGATGTCATAGAACTTTATAGTTATAGAAACATGATGGCAGATAAAGGCCAAATGGCCCATCCAGTCTGCCCATCTACAGCATCCACTATCTACTCCTCTCCCTATTGGCTAAAGTTCTTAATATTTGCATCTCCTCTTCCTATTGGCTAAGGCTCTTTACACCTGCATTGTGATGTCATAGAACTTTGTAGTTATAGAAACATGATGGCAGATAAAGGCCAAATGGCCCATCCAGTCTGCCCATCTACAGCATCCACTATCTCCTCCTCTCCCTATTGGCTAAGGTTCTTAATATTTGCATCTCCTCTTCCTATTGGCTAAGGCTCTATACACCTGCATTGTGATGTCATAGAACTTTATAGTTATAGAAACATGATGGCAGATAAAGGCCAAATGGCCCATCCAGTCTGCCCATCTACAGCATCCACTATCTCCTCCTCTCCCTATTGGCTAAGTTTTTAATATTTGCATCTCCTCTTCCTATTGGCTAAGGCTCTTTACACCTGCATTGTGATGTCATAGAACTTTATAGCTATAGAAACATGATGTCAGATAAAGGCCAAATGGCCCATCCAGTCTGCCCATCTACAGCATCCACTATCTCCTCCTCTCCCTATTGGCTAAGGTTCTTAATATTTGCATCTCCTCTTCCTATTGGCTAAGGCTCTTTACACCTGCATTGTGATGTCATAGAACTTTAAAGTTATAGAAACATGATGGAAGATAAAGGCCAAATGGCCCATCTAGTCTGGTTTTGCTCCTTGTAGCACGTTGGCTCTCCCTCTGGTGTCACTTCACAGCACCCGGAAGTGATGATAGCGAAAAAGACGCCACCGTCGCAAGGAGCACGCTGAAGTTGTTGCTCATGGCGGTGAACAACTAGAGGTACGGGGAAGGGGGTGCACACTTGGCGAGGGAAGAAGCAGGGGCGGAGAGAAGGAGGGGTGCCGGCGCCCTCACCAACATGGCGCCCAGGATGGAGCACCCCCCTGCCCCACCCCCCTTACTATGCCACTGACGTTCCTGTTTATTTTTTTTTGAAGGTGTTGCAATGTGAAAGGCCTAATCATGTATTGAAGTCATCTGCTTCACGACAATCGACTACTTTTGCCGAGTCGGTCGCATTATTCTGCTACTCAAAAGCGTCACTTCACCATTCTGGTCTCCTTAACTCATATAGTCCTACTGACTTTAAGAAGCCTTCTATTGCACTGATCATGTTTTGTTTAGGTAACCATAGTAATACAAATGCACCCAGCCATATTTAAAACTGACGTTCTTTTACGTCGTACGTTGCTCATACGTGTACGTCGTGCGCATGATTGTGTGGGTCCACTTTCCTGCGCATGCGCTAATGTATTGGGCACGCGCGTGAATGTGTTATTGCGTGTGCGTGAATGTCTCATTTCCGCTGTGCGCAATCATGCGCATTTGTCGATGCAATAGTGTTGCGCGGAATTGTCAATCGCACAATTGTCTTGTGCGCAATTGGCATACACGCATTTGGCATTACGCTGAAACGTCTGCACGTATTTGACTGCACGCATTTGTCTTGCCACCATAATAAATCTATTTATATCACACCGATTCAAATAACACATTACCAAACCACACTCTCTGTGAACAACTCACCCTACACAACTGTTTGCTTTATAAAATAGCTCAATGGGAATACCCCAATGGGCCAGAAAACCTGGACCGGAGCAAAGCCTTTTCAGTTTGGAGGAGGAGAGAGTTGCTACGGAGGTTTTGACCCGCAGGCTGCCGATGTTGTTATATGATCAAATGAACTGTGACAAGAGGTGAAATCACTCAGGGAAAACCTGAAGCAGTCGCGGCTCCTGAAGACGCTGATCCAGCGAAACACAGCCCTGTGTTGGGCCGACTGAGCAACATGATTGTAGAGTCCAGTGGTGATATCAGGACAGCATAAGCTATAATCATTGTGGTTGAGCAACATGAGACTGTGGTAACAATTTGCAATGCAGCAAGAGAACGGGCGATAATTTTTAAAAACAGGACAATGTGGTGTTGAAAGGAACTGAACTGAAAAGGCCTTTGCTCCGGTCCAGGTTTTCTGACCCAATGGGATATTCCCGTTGAGCTATTTTGCAAAGAAAACAGTTGTGGAGTGTGAGTTGTTCTCAGAAAGTGTGGTTTGGTAATATGTTATTTAAATCAGTGTAATATAAATATATTTATTATGTGGTAATAAAAACCAAAACATGATAAGTGAAATGGAAGGCTTCTTAAAGTTAGTAGATATATATTGTTGAGTTAGCTGAAGCCATTTTAAGTTATTTCAAGCTCTGTTTGTACCAAGAAAGGCATAGTGGCGCTAGAAAAGGTTCAAAGAAGAGCGACCAAGATGGTAAAGGGGATGGAACTCTTCTCGTATGAGGAAAAACTAAAACGGTTAGGGCTCTTCAGCTTGGAAAAGAGACGGCTGAGGAGAGATATGATTGAAGTCTACAAAATCCTGTGTGGAGTTGAACGGGTACAAGTGGATCGATTTTTCACTCCATCAAAAATTAAAAACGACTAGAGGACACTTGATGAAGTTACAGGGAAATACTTTTAAAACCAATTGGAGCAAATATTTTTTCATTCAGAGAATAGTTAAGTTCTGGAACGCATTGCCAGAGGTTGTGGTAAGAGCGGATAGCGTAGCTGGTTTTAAGAAAGGTTTGGACAAGTTCCTGGAGGAAAAGTCCATAGTCTGTTATTAAGACACTAGTCATTAAGCCCGTTACATTAACGGGTGCTAGAATATATGTCTGTCTGTCTTTGTGTCTCTCTCCCTGTCCCCCTTTCTCTGTCTTTCTGACCCGCTCCCTTCCCCTCCAGGTCCCTGTGCAGCAGTAGCAGCATTTTCACCCACCCCCTTCCCTACTCTTACCAGATGTGGCCTGCTCCTTTTGGTCCCTTCCCCTTCCCTCCCGAGGTCTAGCCTGCTCAAAGGGCCCCCCCTTCCCTTATCGAGTTTCCCGCAGGCAAGCCAAGCTTCTTACCTTTTTTTTTTTCAGTCTGTTTCCCTCCCTCGCATGGCTCGCGGCTGGAGTCTCTTTGGCGCGTCCCTGCCTTCTCCGACGCTGGTGCGGCTCATGAGAGGAGCCAACATCGCTGGTGAGGCTCATGAGGGAGTCCAACGCTGGCAGCCATTCCTTTGTAGGTAAGTGCTGGGGACCCACGCATGCGCACTCCTGCGGCCACGGAACTACATCTCACAGATCAGAGATCTTGAAAGCACGCAGTATGAGTGCGCATGCGCAGCTAGCTTTTTATTATATAGGATGGGGGAAGCCTCTGCTTGCCCTGGATCGGTAGCATGGAATGTTGCTAGTATTTGGAGTTCCAGAATCTTGCTTACTCTGAGATAATGGAATGCTACTACTCCTGGATTGGCCTCCGTGAGAACGGGCTACTGGGCTTGATGGACCATTGGTCTGACCCAGTAAGGCTATTATTATGTTCTTTCGCAAGTCCTTTAAATGGAATGAATTACCTCTACAATTGGGCTCACTTCAGGATTTTGATGTTTTTCAAGAAACAATTGAAAGCTTAGTTCGGGATTTAGCTCCTTTTTAAAAATTAAAATATCACAGATGCGTTAAGATATTCTGTAGGATTTATTTTTTTTTTTGTGTTTGTATATTTGCTTTATTTATTTATTTTAAAATTTCTATTCCGCTTATGTATGTGTTTTGTAAATTGCTTAGTTAATTAATAGGCAGATTATACATTTTTAATTAGTTAATTAAATAAATAAATCCATTCTTAGAAAGGATATATCCAGACTTACAATCTCCAGGAAGACGTATGGAGAAAACAGAAAAAGGCCATGAAATGCTGAAATATTTATAAGATCACTGCAAAAGACATTTGTGTAATTTTCAATGGCATCGGATTTCTCTCTCCTGGTATGAGTTACAGAGCACTTCAGTGGAAATGATGAACCGAGCCCCAGCTTATTTCCATAGGAAGTCAGGCGTGCTGTATCATGCCAACTTAAGATTGGACAGAATCTGTCGGAGAGCCAAACCTAGTATGAATTGAAATACAAAAGAAATATGAAACGGGAAAATTAGCCTTACATCCACAGATAAAATAATTTAGGGATCTCAGAAACCCTTTGTTCCTGCTTCCTTCCCCAACACTGGAAATACATTTGTGGCATAAAATCTCCACTATAATTAATCTTTAATGAAAGCTTGGCCCTGCTTCTTCACGTAGTGCTTCAATCAACTGTCCTAAAATAACCATGAAAAGAGTTGGATTTTATAGACTTAAATAAGGGGAAGTTGGTTGTTTAAAAATAGATATGAGTAAAAGTAAGAATATTAGCATTATAAACAATCATTCAATTAGGCTGTGTTAATCATAAGCTAATATCTGAATTCAAGAAGTCGTGGAATAGGCACATGTGATCTCTCAGAGAAAGAGATAATAGTTACTGCAGATGGGCAGCATGTATGGGCATTTTGGCCTTTATCTGCCATTATGTTTCTATGTTTATATAACTCTAAAGTTCTATGACATCACAATGCAGGTGTAAAGAGCCTTAGCCAATAGGAAGAGGAGATGCAAATGTTAAGAGCCTTAGCCAATAGGGAGAGGAAGAGATAGTGGATGCTGTGGATGTGCAGACTGGATGGGCCATTTGGCCTTTATCTGCTATCATGTTTCTATAGCTATAAAGTTCTATGACATCACAATGCAGGTGTAAAGAGCCTTATCCAATAGGAAGAGGAGATGCAAATATTAAGAACCTTAACCAATAGGGAGAGGAGATAGTGGAAGCTGTAGGTGGACAGACTGGATGGGTCATTTGGCCTTTATCTGCCATCTTGTTTATTTATGATTTATTTATTTTTAAAATTTCTACACCGCTTAAAACCTAAGCGGTTTACAAAAAGGACATATCAAGAACAGACATAATCAAGACAGCATAATACATTGACTCATCACAGTTCTCTAGTACAAAACTAGCCTTCAGTAAAATAGGGTATTGAAAACTAACCTAGTGAAAAAGCTCTCGCAATCAGATGTTTCTATATTTCTATCTCTGTGCCTCCGAAGTCCTTCTGTCCAAATCCCTTTGCATACCTGCCGGACAGTCATTACATTTTATCTGTCTAGCAAGAATGATTCACCTGACCAGACGGTGTCAGGTCAAAAGCGCGCCGGGACAAAGGCGCGCGCAGACAATTGAGCGCAGCGCGGAGATGCGCGCTGCAGAAAATTACAGTTTTTAGGGCTCTGACGGGGGGAGGCATGGGGGGGAACCCCCCCCACTTTACTTAATAGAGATCGCGCCGCGTTGTGGGGCGTTGTGGGGGGTGTGGGGGTTGTAACCCCCACAATTTACTGAAAACTTCACTTTTTCCCTGTTTTTAGGGAAAAAGTTAAGTTTACAGTAAAATGTGGAGGGTTACAACCCCCCAAACCCCCCACAACGCCGGCGCGATCTCTATTCAGTAAACTAGGGGGGCTCCCCAACAAAATCCCCCATCGGAGCCCCTAAAAACTGTAATTTTCTTTGGCGCGCGCCTCCATCTTGCGCTCAGTTGTCGGCGCGCGCCTTTGTCTTTCGCGGGGTTGTCTGTGAACCGACCAGGCAACACATTTCAAGCTATGAACTCCGCATCTACATAAAAATTACTTTAACATGGCTTTCTCTCTAATTGGCAAAATCTATTTTTATAATGTCAAGGTGCAGCAAGGTAGAAGAAAACGATGCCAGGGTGATTAAACAAAAAAACACACAATTTGTGAAGATTTACTTAAAACCAAGCAACCAGTCTCTAAGGTTGGCAGAACAGTTTGTCAGTAAGCAAACTCAGAATGAAAAAGTTTTCTGGAGCATCGCAAAAGGATAACCCAGAATTTGAACCAGCAAACTCACATGAGTAGCCTATAAATGGCTACTCCATTAAAAAGTACTTTAAAATACATTTTTAGAAAATAATTTCCTGATAGGCACCGGACAGTCCTCTAAAAAGAGGATAGGTCTAGGATTTCCCGGACGTCTGGAAACTCTACTCAGAGAACATACTGGAATAGATCACAGATCCATCAAGCCCAGTACCAGGCAGAAACTCACGGAGTAGCAACATTCCAGAGCTGAGATTGTGATGTCATAATGCCTCATTCCACCAATGCCTAAGAGCCAACCTCGTCAGTGATGTCATAATGGCTTGATTATGACTCACATAAAAACATAAGAGTTGCCATACTGGGACAGACCGAAGGTCCTTCAAGCCCAGTATCTTGTCTCCAACAGTGACCAATCCAGGTTCCAAGTATCTAGCTAGATCCCAAGCAGTAAAACAGATTTTAAGCTGCTTATCCTAGGAACACGCAGTGAATTTCCTAGATCCTTTTCCTGGGCTGTGACTTCTAAAGTGGAACCCTGCATCATATAGCTATAATTTAGGTCCTTCTTTTCCACATGCATCCTAATTGTACGACATTCCTCAGAGATCAATAGTGTCCCCAGTAGCGTACCAAGGGAGGGGGGGGGAGGTCCGCCCCGGGTGCACAGCCGGCCTAATCCCTATCGCGCTCTCTCCCTCCTTACTGCCGCTCTCCTTCGTGGCGCTTTCACACCCCCCCCCCTTAATTTGTGGCGCTTTCACACCCCCCCCCAGGTCCGACAAACCTCCCTGCCCTGTGGCCGGCGATGTCTAAACTGTCTTCTTACAGCAGCCGCAGTGTTGTAGTTGCATATGGCTGCCGTAAAGGTCGTCTCTGACACAACTGGAATTTGCATCAGAAACGACCTTTATGGCAGCCATATGCAACTACAACACTCCAGCTGCCATAAGAAGGCAGTTTAGACATCGCCGGTCACAGGGCAGGGAAGTTTGCTGGCCCAGGCCTGTTGGGGGAAGGGGTGGTGAAAGCGCCACGAAGGTAAGGGGGGGTGAAAGTGCCACAAAGGTAAGGGGCATGGAGGGAGAAAGGGAGGAAAGGTGGGGTGGAGAGGAAAAGACGCTGAAGGGAAATGGGTAAAACAGAGGGGGGAGAAGGATGCTGAAAGCACATGGGAAAGACAGAGGGGGAGAAGGACGCTGAAAACACATGGGGAAGACAGAGGGGGAGAAGGACGCTGAAAACACATGGGGAAGACAGAGGGGGAGAAAGACACTGAAAGCACATGGGGAAGACAGAGGGGGAGAAGGATGCTGAAGGGAAATGGGGAAGACAGTGGGGGAGAAGGACGCTGAAAGCACATGGGGAAGACAGAGGGGGAGAAGGACGCTGAAAGCACATGGGGAAGACAGAGGGGGAGAAGACGCTGAAGGGAAATGGGGAACAGAGAGTGGGGAGAAGATGCTGGAAGGGAAGAAGACAGAGATGCCAGACTATTGGGGGGGGGAGAGGAGGGAAGAAGATGGGTGCCAGACCAATTTGGAAGGGGGGGAGAAAGGGAGAGGCACAGTAACAGAGCAAATGGAAGACGCAGAGAGAAGAGAGACGGTGGATAGAAGGAATTGAATGAGAAGATGAGGAAAGCAGAAACCAGACAACAAAGGTAGAAAATAAATTCTATTTCTTTTTCTTTTTTGCTTCAGGATAAAGTAGTATATTAGTTGTGTTGATAAAAATTTATAAACAAAGCCCTGCCAGCTGAACATCTCTTTCTCTAGTTCAGCAGCCAGAACTTTGATTTATAAGGAAGGAATAAGCTAAATATTGCAGTACTGAGGCTTGTATGGATGCTGCGGGGATGGTGACGGGGCGGTGAAGGGAATGGCGGTGACAGAGCGGTGAAGGGGACTGTGCAGTGACGGAGACAGATTTTTTTTCTCCGTGTCATTCTCTAGTGCTCACGTCAAAAGCTTCCCTCTGACTCAGCTTCCTGTTTCTGCTTTTGACTGAGCACCGCGTTGCTGATCTGAAGTTCTGTTGATAATGGGGGTAGAAGGAGGCCCATTGCCGATCTTAAGTGTCATCGCGGGGGGGGGGGGGGCATTGCCGATCTTGTTGCCAAAATCAGAAAGGTGAGGAATGGAGAAAGATGGGCCTGTGGTGGATGGAGAGATTGAGAGAAGGGGGCAGATGATGGAAGTGGGGAGAAGGGGCAGATGATGGAAGTGGAGAGAAGGGGGAGGGAGAAGGGGCAGATGATGGAAGTGAGGAGAGAGAAGAGGGCAGATGATGGAAGTAGGGGAAAGAGAGAGAAGGGGCAGATGATGGAAGTGGAGAGAAGGGGGAGAGAGAAGAGGGCAGATGATGGAAGTGGGGAGAAGGAAGAGCAAATGCTGAATGGAAGTGGAGAAAGAGAACACATACTGGATGGAAGGAGGGATAAAGAAAAAGGACCTATGCTGGATGAGGGAAGAAGATAGAGTTAGTGAGATAGTGGAGGGGTGAAGGTAAGGGGTGGCATGCTGTGGGTAGACATAGTGAAAAGAGGGAAACTGAGGACTGCATAGTAGGAAAGAATTTAATTTAGACGGAGGCAGAAAATATAGAAGAAAGACCAGAGAAGGGAAGAGAGAGAGGAGAGAGAGAGAGATGCCAGAGAATGGGGAAGGAGACAGAGATATCAGATCTGAGTGGAGGAAATGAGAAGAGAGAGATGCTAAAAACCACAGGGGGGAGGGAAAGAGAGATGAAAGGAGAAAGATGCCAGACCATGAGGGAACAGAGGGAAGATGATGGATGCCAGACCAAAGGGGGGGTCTAGAGGAGAGATGGCAGGGGGAGACAGACAGTTTCTGGAAGGGGCAGACAGTGGATGGAATGGGCAGATGCTCGACTGAAGAGGCAGGGCAGACGCTGGAAGGAAAAGAGTGAAAAGAAGATAAAAGCAGAAACCAGATTCAACAAAAGGTAGAAAAAATTAATTTTATTTCTATTTTGTCATTAGAATATATCAGATTTGAAATATATATCCTGCTAGAGACATAACTGGGGACTGCAAAGCCCAGGCAGTGCTTCTTTAGCTTCTAGCTGGCTTAGGGCTCTCTCGGATCAGAGGTCAATTACCCTAGTTGCACTCCCCTAACACTATTCCTGTCATGTGTGACTGCAGTATTCTGTTAGCATGATATTTCTGTGTAGCATTCTATAATAACTTGGCTTGTTCAGTTTTCTTGATAGTAGAGGGGATATATGTGAAGGTGAGGGGAGACAGGGGTTTTGTTGGTCCTTGCTCTGTATATTTATATTTATAAAATGACAATTGTACAGAATATTGTTTCTTTTTACACTTTAATAAAATATGTTCAATATAAAATCATAACTGAGACTTGTGCGGATGGGATCAGATGGTTTGCGGGGACTGAGCTTGCGGAGACGGGGCGGAAATGTGTTTTTTAAATTTCAGTCTTAGTAGTTTGCCGGTTCACAAAATAATTATTTTATTTCTGCCGGTCCACGGGTGTAAAAAGGTTGAAAAACACTGCTCTAGAGCAGAGTCGGCAGCTGCGCTGAGGTGCAGGAAGGTCTCCCGATGACTCGTCTGCCGGCTTTGCTCCGGAAGAAGTAAGTTATGTCGGAGGGGGTGGACCTGGCAGACGCAGTCATCGCGGGTCTTTGCCGCAACTCCCTGCGTCTGCCAGGTCAACCCCCTCTGACATAACTTACTTCTTCCGGAGCAAAGCCTGGTCATCGCGGGACCTTCCAGCACGTGGCTTCCGACTCTGCTCCAGAGCTAGTACATCGGAGTGGGGTGGACCGGCAGTCAGCAGCTACAGTCATCTAGAGAAAGGAGCAGGACTGCTGGAATGAAAGAGTGGTGCAGGGAGAGAAAGGGGGCAGGATGGTATGGAAGGGAACTGATGTTCAGGGAAAGGGGAGAGAGACATAAGGGGAAGAATACTGGATGGAATTGGATTGGAGGGAAAGAAAGGGGGCAGATGCTGATTGAAGAGGGGTGGATGGAGAGAGAAAGGGAAGACATTGGATGGTAGTGTGGCGGGTAGAGGGGGAGCCTATGCTGGATGGAAGTGCAGATGGGAGAGATAAGGGAGCAAATGCAGGAAGGAAATGGGAGGAGAGAAAGAGGGGAGCAGACGATGGAAGTGGACAGAGAGAGGAGAAGGTACTAGATGGAAGGGGTAGAGAAAGAGGGCACATGATGGAAGGAGGGGATAAATAAAAGGAGGGCACATGATGGAGGGAAAAGGATTGAGTTAGGGAAATACTGGAGGGGATGAGGGAAAGAGGTGGCGAGCTGTAGGTAGACAGTAAAAAGGGAAATTGATGAGAGGGTAGTAAGAACGTAATCTAGATGGATGCAGAAAATAAATTGAAAAGGAAAATGAGGGTAGAAAGGGATTGCAGAAGAGAGGTGTGGGAGAGGGAAGGAGAGGAGAGAGATGCCAGACCAATGGGGTGAAAGGAGAGATGGAAGGGGGAGGCATACAGTTTCTGGAAGGGGCATAGAAGGAGAGAAGATGCCATATAGGAGCAGAGAGATGGCAGACACTGGAAGGAAAGAAGAGAGTAACAAGAAGATGAGGAAAGAAGAAACCAGAGAAGACAAAGGTAGAACAAAAATTTTCTATTTATTTATTGCTTTAGGAGACATGTGTCACTGTTTCTGTGGTGCACTGTATGCAGAGTCCAGCTTCTTGCTGGTTCAATTTAACCTTTGTCTATGTATTTCTATTTTATCCCCCCTTTTACAAAACTGTGGAGCGTTTTTTAGCGCCAGCCGTGGTGGTAGCAGCTCTGATGTTCAGAATTCTATGAGCGTCAGAGCTGTTACCACTGTGGCTAAAATCCACACTACAGTTTTGTAAAAGGGGGAGGGGTAAGTTTATGATGACATATTCCATACTAGGCGAAGGTGTTTTCTGTGTTCTGTGTGTTCGAAAGACATGGTTTTTTGTTAGGATTGACGGTGTAGGATTGATCTGTACTAGTTTGGCTTGTATAGTTTTACAATGGGTGTATTGATATTGTACTGCTCATTGCAGTATGTAAGATGCTGCCTTTTCCTAGGTACTCATGTATGACGTGTGGCTTGTTACTAAAAATCATGTTTTTCGTACAGATGGGGGGGTGTCAAAAAATGATGGGCCCCGGGTGTCACATATGCTAGGTACGCCACTGAGTGTCCCTGCTTTATTTAATTTATATCTAACTCAGTTAGATACGGGAAGAGTTTGGGGATGGCTTTTATATTTTTTCAGCTGATGTTCAGGTAATAGCTTTTGTTCTATCTTGGCAGGACGCTGCGACTGCACATGCAAACTGCTGTTTGCAGATGGTGGCCACCTGGTTACGTCGGCTCGCTTTAATGCTGAATCCAGGGAAATCGTCTGCTGTGGGGGGGTTTTAGAAAAAAAAAAAAAAAAGGGGCACTTTGTCAATGCAGCTCCAACAAGCCTGATAGAAGGTCGTAAGCAATGTGATCATATCACATCATTTCTGCAAAAGCTTCGCCGGCTAAATTTAAAACTCCGAGACTTGTCCTGGAGGCGCCGTCTGCCGCGGCAGGTGCCTACCAAACGGCCGCCGCTTCCCAAAATCGCAATGAGCAGCGTCCTTAGGCACTGGAAATGAAGGCCAGGGTTTTAAAAGGCCTACATTTCTGGCACCTAGGGTTCTGTCCGAATCCGGCCAGTGGCGCACCTAGGGTATGTGGCATCCGGGGCCCATCATTTTTTGACACCCCCCCCCCCCCATGTAAAAATTTTTATTTATTTTTTTTTTTTTTTTGCAATAACCATGAAATGGAATAAATGGTCAGAATAGAAACAGGCAGTGAAAATTTTCTTTTATTGAACCTCATATATGTAACCATTATTCCAAACATAACATAACATAATTTCTAAATTGTCATGACATTAGAAGTACATATGGAGTAGTTGCAGGTGATGCTTGGGACAGTTCTGATTGTGTTAGTTCGGTTTTATGTGTTTTTTGAATAGAAGGGTTTTTATTTCTTTTTGAAGGTTTTGCAGTCTGTGGTTGATATCAATTGGTTGTAGAATTGGGGGTCGAGTGTTGCAGCTCGAATGGCTAGGAGGTTGTCGAACAGTTTTTTTCTTTTGACGTTTTTGGTTGGAGGGTGTGTGAATGGTGCACAAGTTCTCCTATGTCTGTTTGAAGTGGATTGAATTATTTAGCTGAAGAAATTAGTTACCCCCCCATTCCACACACATTAATTCTCTTCCATTTTTGTTCCCATTATAAAAAAACACCGATAAGTTCCCAGGAAAAAAATACATTAAAATAAGAAGTGAAAACAAAGGCCCCTACAGATGAGAACATAACATAAGAATAGCCTAACTGGGTCAGACCAATGGTCCATCATGCCCAGTAGCCCATTCTCATGGTAGCCAATCCAGGACACTAATACCTGGTCAAAACCCAAAGAGTAGCAACATTCCATGCTACCGATCCAGGGCAAGCAGACACTTCCCCCATGTCTTAATAACAGATTATGGACTTTTCCTCCAGGAATTTGTCCAAATCTTTCTTAAAACCAGCTACACTATCTGCTTTTACCATAACTTCTGGCCACTTCATTTTTAAGTTTAGATCTTTCCTTTCAAACAGAGACCTTGCTAGATGTCAAATACAGCACAAGGTAACTTCACATGGACTTAGCTGTGCAGGAAATGTGAATCTCCTCATACACCTACCATATAGTGCAAAAATGTGCAAAGGTCTGTTTTTTTCTTTCAATCACTACATAGCCTAATGCCACACAAGCAGCGCTGTTACAAACATATTCTGTAGGTCAATGCTAAGGATAACAAAGTTTCCTTCCTTGGACCAGAAGGAGATAAACCACTGGAAGAGATCCCAAAACAACACCCAAAGACCCACTCAGTGTGTGAATCAGTTGAGTGGAGTGGACTAACTGGGGGGTGGAAATGGGCCCGGAGTTTGTTCAGCAGAATTTCCCAGACCACCTCTTCCTCTCAACACATTGACACGCTGCCACCATCACCACTAGGAACACCTCACTGGGTAGGCCAGCTATGCTATAAACTTTATAAAACACATTATTATATTTTCTTATAAAGCACATATTTTAACTGACCTCTCTGACATCCTCAGCCTTTCCATTCACAAAAATAGAAGGAAGAAAAGTTCCCATTTCCTGCTGTCTCATGTCCCCGGCCTATACAATATTTTTTTTCTGCAGACCCTTCAAAAGTCTGACCAAATCCTCGTTTCACTTGCATTATAAAGTACTGAGGATGCCATCTCTCCCCAATCCCAGGTCCTAAAGTCTAAGACAGTAGCGCAAACTAATGCTGCCAGATACAGGAAAAAAAAATTTTGATTCGATTCAGCCCTATTGAATTGGTTTTTCAATTCGATTTTCCTGCCCAGTTGGGTGATTTTTTTCAAAACTCCTGGTGGGTTTTATAGCTTTTTCACCCCCTTTGGCTTCTCCTAACCACACTGGCGCTGTGGTGTAAATAAAATAAAGAAACAAAAAGGACTTTTCCTCTTTCTGTTAAATCCTAGCTCACGTTTGCAGTCCAACACCAGCTCTGGCAGGATACACATTTCAAATCTGACATGTTATAATCACAAAACAGAAAATAAAATTAATTTTTCTACCTTTTGTTGTCTGGTTATATTTCAAATCTTGTTGGTCCAAGGCTCTGGTTTTCTTCTGATAACTTGCTTGCCAGGGTCTCCTTCTTTCTGCATGCTAACCATCCATCTGCCAACTCTGTCCTCCCTTTCCATTTCCCTTCCCTTCCCAGGAAGTCTGGTATCTTTCCTTTTTTTCATCTCCCTCCACAGATCCACCTTTTCTTAAATACCCTTTCATCCGGCATCTCTCCCTCCTTCCCCACCATCCCAGAGTCCACCATCTCTCCCTTTCTTTTCCTAATTACCCTCCTATCCAGTATCTCTATCCCTCCTCCACACCATCCCTTGTGTCCAATTTCTCTCCCTTTCTGTTCCTTCCCTCCCTAAATCCCATGGTCCATCATCTCTCTCCCTCTCCTCTATTTTCAGACCCATTATTTCTTCCCCCCCCCCAAAGTTTGACATATGCATGTCTCTTTGAACACCCCCTTCCCTCCGTGTACTTCTAAATCATGGTCCCCCCCCCAAAGGCCTGTCCCCCCTTAAAGGTCTGCCTGTCCCACCTTGAAGGCCTGCACCCCCCTTGAAGACCTGTCCCTTCCCCTTGTAGGCCTGTCCCCCCCTTGAAGGCCTGCCTGCCTGCCTTTCCCCCCTTGAAGGCCTGTCCCCCCTTGAAGGCCTGCACCCCCTTGAAGGCCTGCACCACCCCCCTCGAAGGCCTGCCCTCCCTTGAAGGTCTGCACCCCCCCCCCCCGAAGGCCTGTCCCCCACTTGAAGGCTTGTACCACCCCCTTGTAGCTTCTCCCCCCCTTGTAGGCCTGTCCCCCCCTTGAAGGCCTGCCTGCCTGCCTTTCCCCCCCTTGAAGGCCTGCACCCCCTTGAAGGACTGCACCCCCCCGAAGGCCTGCACTCCCTTGAAGGTCTGCACCCCCCCCGAAGGCCTGTCCCCCCTTGAAGGCCTGCCTGCCTGCCTGCCTGTCACCCCCTCCCCCTTGAAAGCCTGCTTGCCTGCCCGCCCGCCCCACCCTGAAGGCCTGAGGCCCCGACCCACCCCGAAGGACCGCTCGCCCCCCTGGCCTCCCCGCACCACCTATGAAGCAGCCGCAGCAGGATCGCGAAGTCAGCGTCAGCGATCCCTGCGCTGCTTCCTGCACCACGGTCCCGCCCCTCCTCTGACGTCAGAGGAGGGGCGGGATCGCGGCGCAGGAAGCAGCGCAGGGATGCTGACGCTGACTTCGCGATCCTGCTGCGGGCTGCTTCACAGGTGGTGCAGGAAGGTCAGTGGGGCGAGCGGTCCTTCGGGGGTGGTGGGGGACTGAACGGCAAGGCCGGGAACACCCCCTTAGGGCTGGCACCCGGGGCGGCCCGCCCCCCCCCCGCCCCCTCCTAGGTACGCCACTGGCGCATAGTGACACACGAAGTCTGGTGCCGCCCCCTAAAACACGCTCACTTCTGGGCTTCGGCGTCACTGCGTATAGGATTTGCATAAAAGTGCTGTGTCTGCTCTGCAAAGGCATTCTATGGGATTACCGGGGCACCTAACAGTGCATCCAGGGTTGACGGAGGAAACAGATTTCTAGGTCCTGGCAACTCAGCTTCAATGCCAAAAAATGCAAAGTCATGCACCTAGGAAGCCAAAATTCATGCAAGATGTACACCCTAAATGGCGAGATTCTGACAAGAACTAAAGCAGAAAGAGACTTAGGGGTGATTGTCAGTGAAAACATGAAGACTGCAAATCAAGTGGAGCAAGCTTCATCCAAAGCAAGGCAAATCATAGGTTGCATACGCAGGAGTTTCGTCAGCCGTAAACCTGAAGTCATTATGCCACTGTATAGATCCATGGTGAGACCGCACCTGGAGTACTGTGTGCAATTCTGGAGGCCGCATTACCGCAAGGATGTGCTGAGACTGGAATCGGTCCAGAGAATGGCCACCAGGATGGTCTCGGGACTCAAGGAGCTCCCGTACGAGGAGCGGTTAGGGAAATTGCAGCTCTACTCACTCGAGGAACGTCGAGAGAGGGGAGATATGATTGAGACATTCAAGTATCTCACAGGCCGCGTCGAGGTGGAAGAAGACATCTTCTTCTTCAAGGGTCCCGCGGCTACAAGGGGGCATTCGTGGAAAATCAGGGGCGGGAAACTGCACAGTGACACTAGGAAGTTCTTCTTCACTGAAAGGGTGGTTGATCGCTGGAATAGTCTTCCACTTCAGGTTATTGAGGCCAGAAGTGTGCCAGATTTTAAGGCCAGACGGGATAGACATGTGGGATCTATCCGCAAAGATAGATAGGGAGGGTCACTGGAGTGGGCAGACTTGATGGGCCGTGGCCCTTATCTGCCGTCTATTTTCTAAAGAAACTTACACTGGCTTTTACTGAACCGCATTATTTATTTATTTGTTTGTTTCGATTTCTATCCCGTCCTCCCGGGAGCGCAGACGGGTTACGGCAGCAGTTTAATGGCAGGGCAGGTTAAATAAGGTTTTGTAATCCTCAAAAATCTCGTGAAACACACCAAATGCTTGTAAGATTGGCTAAAACACAAGACCAAATGTCCAAACTGGATATAATGGAGAAGACGGCGAAGGATAAAGATAGGCACTTTTGTGCCTTTGCGACCCGCAGTTTCCCATTATGTTAACCGTATAATGCTGTTGGCATAAACAGCGTTATTGCTGGTGCTTTTCCTGATGAAGCTCTTCTACAAATAGTATGAGCGAAACGGAGATCTTCCGTCGTCATGAAGCTAAGTACTCTATAATCTATATTTTTGGACGGGAGAGTACTATTTATTAAATGAAGACCAGCATATGAATCAAAAAAAGATTTGCAAGGCAATTTTATGAAGCAAAATAGGATTTATACAATATTTAAAATATTTAAAATGACAAAAATGTTTTGATAAAAAATTAAAAATTAAATAAACAGGAGAACTTACAGGATCAATGATAGCTCACCCTATGGTTATTAGCTTGAAAAATAAATCAGGCTTCTAGCTGTGAGCTCTTGAGATCCTTATAGTGTTTCTCCAGTATATCCAGTTTGGACATTTGGTCTTGTGTTTTAGCCAATCTTACAAGCATTAAATAAGGTTTTGAACAGGACCGTCCCGTTTTTAGATCCCCTGTCCTGTTATCCCACACACAGCTTCGGAACGCTAAAATGTCCCGTTTGCAGGGACAGCGTCCCGAAGCTGTGCGCAGGGACAATGGGACAGGCGATCGCTTCCTGTCCCTCCCTTCCGCGCAAAAAAAAAAAAAGCCTCCCTTGGCCTGCCGGTGTGGTGCTTTAGGCAGCAGCGTCATGTTCGCCTTCGTCACCCCCCCGGTGCCACCGAACCCCTATTGAGCCTCCCATCCGACCCGCGAAATGACTACAAACCTCCCAGCTCCAGCAACATCCGCAGCACTCTAAACACTTTGCTTCGCAGCCTTCTACCGCCCTGATTTCCTCTGCTGCGTCCCTGATGACATCATCAGCGACGCAGCAGAGGGAATCACGGACAGTAGAAGGCCGCGAAGGAGCGTTTTTAGAATGCTGCGGCTGCCGGCGCTACTGCAGCCGGGAGATTTGTCGGTCATCTCGCGGTGGGAGGGTCGGATGGGAGGGTCTGTGCAGTCAGCTGCACGGCGACGGTAGAGGCGGGGGGGGGAGATGGAAAGATGCTGCTCAAGGGTTCTACTGTACCGGGGGGATGGGGGTAGAAATGGAAAGATGCTGCTCAAGGGTTCTACTGCACAGGGGGATGGGAGGTAGGCAGGCAGGCAGGCTGGCTTCGGGGGGTGGGGTGGGACAAAGTCTGGAAGGCAGTGAGGGGGACATAGGAAGGAGGCACTGGGGGCACTAAGGACATAGGAAGGGGTACTAAGGACATAGGAAGGAGGCACTGAGGGCACTAAGGATATAGGATGGGACACTACGGACATAGTTAAGGAGGTGCTGGGGCACTAAGGACATAGGAAGGAAGGAGGGAGGGAATAGAAATGGACAATTGTTGGGCCTGAATGCAGAATGAAAGAAAGGATGCACAGTCAGAAGGAAACGCAACCAGAGACTCATGAAATCACCAGACAGCAAAGGTAGGAAAAATGATTTTATTTTCAATTTAGTGATCAAAATGTGTCAGTTTTGAGAATTTATATCTGCTGTATATATTTTGCACTATATTTGTCTATTTTTCTATAGTTACTGAGGTGACATCTTTGAAAACCCCCCCAATATAAATGATAATTAACATTTTCTCTGCGTATAGGGCGCTTTGTAGTTTTTTTAATTTTATGGTTACCATTATGAATTAAGATATTATGTGTACATGAAGAATGAATGGAAGTAATTGGGGCGGGATTGGGGGTGGGGCTAGGGTGGGATTAGGGGGTGGGGCTAGGGTGGGATTGGGTGGGGCTAGGGCAGGTTTGGAGCGGGACTGAAAATTAATAGATGTCCTCTTTTGATGAAAAAAATAAATGGTCACGTTAAGGTTACAAGACATGGTGAATACAAGAAGGACCCCTGAAGAAGACAATAGTGTAAAAACACAGACCGTGTTGGGTCCAATTGTTTCCAGTGGTTCAGGCACTTTTATTGTTTTTGAGATGTGTACAGTGACTTTTTATATGAAGTTCACTGGAGTGCTCCTTAGGTTACCCCGTTGCTCTGCTGGGATGCCTGTGTGACCAGGCTACTAAAATGCTGACCCCTTCTATATCCTAATGGCTTGTTTTGTGCGGGGGTTTTTGGAGGAGGGGGTACTTTTTTTAATGGTTCAAAAAGATTGATGCACTGTTCATAAATACATCTAAGACATGGCCATTTAAAAAAAAAATAAAAAGATAGATGTTTTCTCGTTTTGGAAATGGCCACGTTCACGAACTGATTTTTAGACGTGTTCCGCAAAACGTCCAAAATCCGATTTAGACATCATTTTGAAAATGCCCGACTCTCTCTAAATGTCACCTAAAAAAAAAAAATCAAGCGTGCGCTAAGTGCAATTCTATTAAAGTTATGTGCACTGCGCAGATTCACGCTTAGTGCTGCCTGAGCGGCGTTAGGCATTGCTGTGCATCCTAACACTTAGGCACAACCTATTGTGCCGGGGTTTTCTTGGCGTCAATGCCTATGCCTAAGGGCTCCCCTTATCAAGCCGCGCTTGCGGTTTAACACGCGTAATAGCTCGCGCTAAACCGTCGGCCGCGCTAGCCGCTACCGCCTCCTCTTGAGCAGGCGGTAGTTTTTGGCCAGCGTTAACGCGTGATGAAAAGTCGCGCGCTTTAACCCCGCTAGCGCGGCTTGATAAATGGAGCCCTAAGTTATGCACATATCAGCCCATATTCTATAATCACGTGCATAAAAACAACAACAAAAAAACCCACTCACCATCTCCCCCTAACCCCACTTTCAGATAGGTGCTTTGGACAAGGGGTCTAGCTTTAATAGAATTGCATCTACCAAGTTGTGCACCTAATATTCAATTAACTTCAATTAATGTCAATTAGGAGTTTTTAAGTTCCCAATTTAGCCTATTAATTAAGTTAGGCGCCCGTGCCAAAGTGAGCGCCTAACTTTAGGCGGACTTAAAATAATTTGGAGGTAAGTGCCTAATACCCTCACAGTCTGCCCACTTGTCCACTTCTAACTACGTCTTACAGGTCATGTGAAGGAGGTTATTTTAGGAAGGTTAAGGGTCAGAGGATGTGGTAAGAGCAATTAATATGGCTGGTTTAAAAAAAAAAAAAGGTTTGGACAAGTTCCTGGAGGAAAAGTCCATTGACTGCTCTTGAGACAGACATGGGAGAAGCCACTGCTTGGCCTGGATCAGTGGCATGGAATGCTGCTACTATTTAGGCTTTTGCCAGGTATTTGTGGATTGGATTGGCTTCTGTGAAGACGGGATACTGGGTCATATGGACCATTAGTCTGACCTATTAAGGCTATTCTCATGTTCTTTTGTTTTTATATGTGCACAGATTTGAAAAGGACGTGCTAGTGCAGGGCTGCCCAAGTTCGGTCCTCGAGATCTACTGGCAGGCCAGGTTTTCAGGATATCCACAATGAATATGCATGAGAGCGAGATTTGCATACCAAGAAGGCAGTGCAGGCAAATCTTTCTCATGCATATCCATTGTGGATATCCTGAAAACCTGGCCTGCCAGTAGATCTCGAGGATCGGACTTGGGCAGCCCTGTGTTAGTGTATGTTTCTAAATATATATGTACAGTGGTACCTTGGATTACGAGCATAATCCGTTCCAGTAGCATGCTCGTAATCCAAAATGCTCGTTTATCAAAGCAAAGTTCCCAATAGAAAATAGTGACAACAGCAACAATTCGTTCCAGAACCCTGGGTCTGTACCTGTCGGGTGCCGGGTGCTGCAGCGCCATCTCCTCCTTCCGTCACCTGAAGAAGAACCCCATAGTGCCGCTTCAGGTGAGATGCCTGTAATGTCCGCCAGCCGCCAGAGAACCCCGCAGTGCCGCTTCAGAGGGATGCCTCCTCCATCCTCTGCTCAGCCCTCCACGTCGGATGCCCCTCGCATGCTGGAGAGCCCCACCCGAGCCCACACAGCCGATCGCCGCCCCATCCACACGCCGCACACGACACGCACAACGCCGATGATTGACGCTGTGCGCGTCACACGCAACACGCAGACGGGACAGCACCCGTCCGCGCAGGCCCAGACAGAGGTCCTCCAACCTGCAGAAGGCGCCCTACGTGGAAGGCTGGCCGGAAGACAGAAGAGGAATCCCCCGAAGCGGCGCTTCCTGGTCTGTAAGTGCTCGTTTATCGGGGCAATGCACGATCAAAAGTTTGCTGAGTGTTTTGCTCGTCTTGCAAAACACTCGCAAACCGAGGTTCCACTGTATTTCATATTTGCAACTCTAAAACATTTATGCTTCATAAAAATTTCAGGGCCACCATTTATACCTGCCCCTGGCAAGCATAACTGTCAGCTAATTGCTCATGTGTAATTGGACTTCAGAGAAGTGATTGAGGGAAAATTGTGCTTATCTCTCCGCTGTTTCAAAGCATCTCAAATAGCAAAAAAAAACAAACCAAAACCCTGAGCTTTGGAGCTCCACGCTTTAATTAATCTTCTGGGAAGTGCAGTTTTATGAAATCTGCTATGTACATCTTATCTAATATCTGAAACTGTGTTAGTACAGTAGAAAATTGGATTTTTACCAATCTGCTTAAACTTAATAAGCGCAAAACCAAGTTTTTAAGGCTTGGCTCTCATACTGATCCAAGGCATACTGAAACTGTATCCTTTGATGGGTACAATTTTCCTCTAGATCAGTAACATAAGAACATAAGAAACGCCTTCACCAGATCAGACCGAGGTCCAACTAGTCCGGTGCTCCGCACACGCAGCGGCCCATTTAGGTACTCCTTTCTGGAGACCCGACTTTACCGTATCCCTCAATATGATATGCAAGAAGGTGTGCATCCAACTTGCGTTTGAATCCCAGTACAGTTGTCTCCTCCACAACCTCCTCCGGGAGTGCGTTCCAAGCATCCACCACGCGCTGTGTGAAAGAAAACTTTCTGACATTTGTCCTGAACCTGCTGCCGCTCAGTTTCAGGCTATGACCTCTTGTCCGTGTCACATGTGAAAATGTCAGTAATGCTGCTTCTTGGTCTATTTTATCAAATCCTTTTAATATTTTTGAAAGTCTCAATCAAATCCCCTCTCAGTCTTCTCTTCTCGAGGGTAAACAACCCCAGTTTCCTGAGTCGATCTTTGTAACTCATATGTTCCATTCCTTTAATAAGTTTCGTGGCTCGCCTCTGCACTTTCTCCAGCAGAGTTATATCCTTTTTAAGGTATGGAGACCAGTGTTGGACACAGTATAGAGGTCTGCACGGGAACGGGGATCGCGGGGATCCCGCGGGTCCCGCGGGGATCCCGCGGGTTCCCCCCCTGGCCCACGGGACTCCTCGCGGGGACGGGTGGGGACGGAGGGATTCCTCGCGGGGACGGGTGGGGACGGAGGGATTCCTCACGGGGACGGGTGGGGACGGGTGGGATTTTGGCGGGGACGGGTGGGGACGGGTAGGATTTCTGTCCCCGCGCAACTCTCTAACACAGTACTCCAAGTGTGGTCTGACCATTGGGTGGGTGGGGGGTGGGGTGGTTGAATTGTTAGAATTGGAAGTGTTGCCTTGACTATGTGGCTGGCTTAACTGTTCTTTGTTTTGTTATTTAAATGAATAAAAAGATTTAATCATAAAGTGGCATTATAACATCTTCCGATCTACTCGTAATCCCCTTCTTAACCTTTTTTGAGTCAGGGACTCCTTTAAGAATCTGATGAAAGCTATGGACCCCTTTCCCCAGAAATATTCACATAAACACAACTTTGCATACAATGAATATACACGTATTTTATTTATCAAAATGTGATTGGCTCATACATATATGACATACAAAAAGTATTATTAAACTATAAAGGAAACAATCTAAAAAAAATACTCCTCTTTTATGCAAAAAGTAATGGCCACTCATTATAATTATGAAATACAATCCTGTTGTGCAAATTAAAACAGATCTACTACTATGACACTTTCTACTATCATTACTACTACCATATCTTATTTATTCATTCAATTTTCTATGCTGTTCTCCCAGGGGAGCTTAGAACGGTTTATATGAATTTATTCAGGTACTCAAGCATTTTTCCCTGTCTGTCTGGCTTACAATCTATCTAGTGTACCTGGGGCAATGGAGGGGGGGGATTAGGTGACTTGCCCAGAGTCACAGGGAGCAGCACAGGTTTCAACCCACAACCTCAGGGTGCTGAGGCTGTAGCTTTAACCATTGTGCCACTCTAGAAATCAAAATGTAGCAAAAGTGAGCCAAGTGTAGGACACTCGAGCTATTGTGACCTCACTGATAAGGTTGGCTCTTAGGCATTGGTGGAATGAGGCATTATGATGTCACAACACCAGCTCTGGTTATCAGAGACATACACTTTTCACTTATTTAATTTTTCTATACCATTCTCCCAGGCGAGCTCAGAATGGTTCAAAAATAAAAACTCTGTGGAGATGGTGATGTTCAAGATGCAGGCTTTATTTAAAAATATACAAATTCATAATCCACATAAAATATATCTAGAACCTAAACCATTGGGAAATATGGACCCAGCACCGTCCATGTTTCGACAATGTTGTCTTCCTCAGGGGTTATGCATTTTCCCTATCTGGGCTCACAATCTATCTAATGTACCTGGGGCAATGGGGGGATTAAGTGACTTGCCCAGGGTCACAAGGAGCAGCGTAGGTTTGAACCCACAACCCCAAGGTGCTGAGGCTCGTTACATGTGAGAAAAATCAACAGTGCTGGGTGGTATAGTGACTATAAATGTTAATTTTTTTCTCACCCTTACGGACACCCTGAAATCTATCCATGGACCCCCTAGAGGTCCACAGACCCCCCCAGGTTAAGAACCCCTGCTCTAAATCATGAATCTAAAATTCTGGTGGGTGAAAGTACATAATCTACTAACTATGCATAGTCATGTTCTATCAGTTATTAAACATTATATTTTTTTTAATATATATATTAAGAAAATTAAGAACCATTTGAAAATACCTGAGCCTGAAGTATTTATGATTTTGGTGCAGTCATTAATATATTATTAAGACTTGACTATTGTAATCTTGCTGTAATAATTTGTGCTAAATCGTTAACTAATTATTTGCAACTAGTTTCAAATGCAGCTGTTAGATGAATTGTTGGCCTATCCTATTCCTTAGAGCATTTAGCACTCCTCTCTGTCAGATTTGGTGGCCCTATTCCAGGGTCCAACCTCTTGATAAGAGAAACAAGTACAGTTACTCTGGCCTGAATGTCCTCCAAAGAATGCTCTAAAGTCAGATCAAATCTCAGTTTTCCCAAAGACACATAAGCAACATTTAGATTAGGATTATTCTCTTGTACCAGGAAGAAAAATATAATAAATGTAAAACACTTATAGGGGAGAGGCAGAAGGAAAATTGAGAGCTGGTCAGAAACTGGGCCTATTTACAGATCCTGGGAGCTGCAGGGAGATCAAAAGGATAAGAGACTGAGAGACTGAAAGGGGCAGGAAGCTTGGGGGAAGCTTCTCTTGATAGCAGCTGTCTCATTAAGAGCTCCAGGATCATTATTGTGAGCTATAGGAGAGCACAGAGATTAAGGCAGCACAAGGAATTGGCAAGGAAATGGTGTGTATCAGCTGAGTGAAATTGCATCTCAGCTCTGGAATATGTGTGTATGTGGAAGGAGTGAATATTTTTTTTGAAATGATATTTCCAGTAAATATTTGATTTCATGAGAAATGTTGCAAGTTAAACCTGCTTATGGCCTGTTGCACTGAGGTATGTAATGAGAAGGCTTTGAGGAAGGATACAGTTGAGTTTGTATGAGCTGTGGTTCAAGAGTTTATATGATACCTGTGGGTTTTCATGATTTATTGAGATTTCTAAATTAAGGGCTCCTCTTACAATGCTGTGATTGAGGTTTCTACTGTGGGCCTACGAGATAAATGCTTCAGCGATCATAGAAATTATATGAGCATCAGAGCATTTACCTCACTGGCCCATGATAGAAATCTCTACTGCAGCTTTGTAAAAGCCCGTGTAAGTTTGGAGTTATATTTCAGAGGAAAATTGATACAATCATAAGAACTTTTAAAGTGTATTTCAGAATTTAAACTGGATATTTGTGACTCTTGTGGCTAAAAAGAAGTGTTAAGTACTGGAAAATAGAAAATTTTAATCCCTTCACTGTTTAAGACCACTGATTTAACACAGATTGCCTAATATTATTGGTGTTTACAGCAAATGTTTTCCATATAATGTAGTATTCAGCTGTTTTTTTCTGCTGGAGTACACTGCTGCAGTCTTTTTGATTACTAATCTGCTGAGACCCCAGTATACACAGTTGTGTAAAGCTTGGAGAATCTGAAACTTTTTTGGAAAGCTAAATGTTCTTTTGAGCACTGAAGGTGTAAAGCCTTTTGAGTGATCTCTTAGAAACATAGAAACATAGAAGACGACGGCAGAAAAGGGCCACGGCCCAACAAGTCTGCCCACTCTAATGATCTACCCCCTAATTTCTTCCTTGAAGTGATCCCACATGCTTATCCCTTTTTCTCTTAAAATCCAGCACACTGCTGGCCTCAGTTACCTGCAGTGGAAGACTATTCCAATGATCAACCACCCTTTCGGTAAAGAAATCTCCCACCCCTGAGTTTCAACGGATGTCCTCTTGTTGCCGTAGGTCTGTAGTGCAGAGCTGTTTTCAGTCAGTAATCCTGATACTGTATATACTAGCAGGCTCTTTGAGTGAGGAGACTGTGAGGTAATTACTAATTAGTTTCATTATTTCTGAATCAAAAGATACTTGGCTATACAGATAAAACAGGAGTTGCTCAGATATTGTGTGAATGTGTATGTTGAAATTCTGTGAGCTGATTTCATATCAGAAACTTTTTGTTGTTGTTGTTTTAATGGGAGGATCAGCTTAGGAATATAAGAATTATCTGTTCTATTGCACATTTACCCCCTCTGTTACGAACACATAGCACAGATTTTAGCACTGGCAGCGGTGGTAACTGCTCTGATGCTAATAGAATGAGTGTCGGAGCAGTTACCGCCACTGCTGGTGCTAAAACCCGCGCTATGCATTCATAAAAGAGGGGGTTAGTTTGGAATACAAGGCCTTAGCCTAAGAAGACACTGACATTCATCCAGGGAGGTTAGGGTTTTGCTTCTTTTCATTTGTTTACAGATAGAATAGTAGCAAACATCTGGATCTTCAGAGGAGCTGGTGGTTCCAGATAGGTGACGGGATAACAACTCAGCGGTACCCAATGCAAGAAAATGTTGATACCAGTGAAACAGGGTTTTTAAAAATATATATATATTTTATTTTCATGTGTATACATACAATATACACATTTTTTTCTATTTTATTGAACTTTGCGACTGAGAAATACTCTCTAGTTTTAAAAGAAACAAGTCAAATACTTATCTGTGGTTCTGGAAATCCTGAAACAAAGTTGGTATTAAGCTGAAAGACATGTTTGTTTGAGGTTTGAATATTATCACTAACTATAATGGTGTCATTGTAAATTTGATCATGTGAATGGTAAATTAGCTTTGCTATTCATTTATATTTAAACTTAATTTAAACTTATATTTAAACAACATCTGATAACAACAATTGTTAGACATAGTTATTTAGTTTTCTTTCGCCCTCAATTGTTGTTTTTTAAGTTGCAACAAATAAATACAAATATCTAAATGTTTAACCTCAGTGTGGGCATGAATTGAAGGGGAAACCTATTGAAACATATGACCGTGATTATAACATTTCCTACATTTACTCCCGTCCCCCTGTCCCCGACCTTTTAAAAAAACCGTAGTGTGGTTTTTAGCACCAGCTGTGGCAGTAACAGCTCTGACGCTCATATGGAGCAATACAGAGGCATTATAACATTCTTAGTCTTGTTTTCTTGTTTGCTTTTTTTTTTTTTTTTTTACCACTGCACATTTGGCGGAAGGTTTTAGCATACTGTCTACAATGACACCCAGATCTTTTTCTTTGGTGCTTAACCCCTAAAGTAGACCCTAGCGTCTGGTAACTATGACTTAGGTTATTCTTTCCAATGTGCATCACTTTGCATTTGTCCACATTAAATTTCATCTGCTGCTTAGATGCCTAGTCTTCCAATTTCCTAAGGTCTGCCAGCAATTTTTCACAGGCGGCAAATGATTATTCAACAGACAAAAATGTGTTATCTAAAAATCACTACCTAATACTGGATACTTAAATATGGAAAGTTTTATAAACTGGAAAAAAAAAACCCATAAGAAGTAGGATAAGTAAAACTCTGTATCTGGATAACTTTTATTCTCAAAAAGCTTGATTGCACGCGATCAACAAAAATAATAGTTGATGTGAAAAGGACCCAACAAGGTCCTTGTTTCAGCATAAAGGGCTTCTTTTACAAAGGAGCGCTAGTGGTTTTAGCATGCACTATAATGCCACGCGCGCTAGACGCTAACGCCTCCTTAGAGCTGGCATTAGTATTTTCCGTGTAGTGCAGGGGTAGCATGCGTGGCATTGAAGCATGCGCTAAAAACGCTAGTGCACCTTCATTAAAGGAGTCCAAAGTGTCTTCCTCAGGAGTCATGTGGAAGAGTCCAACTACTCTCTAGTTTTTTCATTACTTTTGGATCATATTCACTTCTCAAGGAATTTCAAACTGAAACTCCTTGGGTGGTGAATAGGAGTTAAAGCAGGGGTGTCCAACCTGCGGCCCCGTGAAGTATTTTGTGTGGCCCCGGTCAAGGGCGATGCAGTGTTTTCCTCTGCTGCCCCCGGGTGTTTACCGTCTTGCCGGCTCCCTCCTCTGTCTTGCTGCAGCGTTTGCGCATTTGTGCGTCCCCCAGAAAAATTTTTTCGGCCAATGCGGCCCAGGGAAGCCAAAAGGTTGGACACCCCTGAGTTAAAGGCAAGATGTTCCATAGGCAGAAATTCCTTAGAAAGTGAATATGACCCAAAAGTAATGAAGAAACCAGACTCTTCTAGCACGACTCCTGAGGAAGATACTATACGCCGAATCAAGGACCTTGTTGGGTCCTTTTCACATCAACTATTATTTTTGTTGATCGCGTGCAATCGAGCTTTTTGAGAATAAAACGTATCTGGATACAGAGTTTTACTTATCCTACTTCTTTTGAATTTTTGTCTACTTATTACTTGGGTACCTCGGTCCCTTTTTTTCTATTGCCTGTAAACCAAGAAAACATGTTTCGGATATACTTTACAGACATAAATAAATAAGTAGATTCATTTTCGATTGTACGTCAAAGTTTTTTACATTTTCAGTTTGTTCCGTGCTAACACTGCTACTAGTCCACAGTACCAGCCAAGAGGCTCTCACCCCTTGGGCTAATAGTGGTATCATTGCTGCTGATAAAGATGCTTAGGTGATATCTAAGATAAGGCCATGTTTATCCTTCTAGGCCTTAAGGAAGGAGAGCAGACTGCAAATAATTCAAGACTTGGCTGTGATATACTGTGGTTACATGATTCACCTAATATGATGAAGCAATAGAAAAACCCAATGAGGCCTGAAGTTTGGGGTTATTATAGTTCTGCCCTGTAGCACACTGAACACACCTGTTGAATTATTTTATAACTGGCTCTAATTAAATTAGGGGATAGAGTCTCCTGCATAAGAATTACCAGGAGAAGTAGAAAGCAAGAAGCTATTGACGGCTTTTACGAGAATCAAATCCTTTGCAGGCTCTACTGCTTCTGTGAAAACATACAAAAGAACATTAGAATAGCTGAATGAAGCGACCAAAAATGTTTCAACCATTTTTTACTGGCAACAGTCATGCAGTTTGTTGTATATTGTCCTGTTCAAAGCAATCATAAATACAATTTGATACAATCTGCATCTTGAAAATTAAGAGCGTTCGCTCATGTTTCTTGTTTTAATTGAAAATTCAAAACTCGTTTTCCAGGAGCAATTTTTTTAAAAGAATAAAAAGCAAACTGTTTCATAAAAAAGCACAAGCCACCAAAGCAGCAGCGTAATTCAAATTGAACCGGATGACTAAAAATCTCTGTTTTGAATTGTCTTGTTTATTGCATGTCATACGTAGCCCCTGGCCTCCTTATGGTACCCTGTGGCTGGTTATGTGCACAGGAGGCAGGCCAGAAGAACACTATCAGGTAAAGGAGAGTAAATAGGACAAATATAAATTCCCCCTTTATCAGTATATCAGGGTTCTGGGACACTGGTCTCCTGAGCTATAAGCTCAGAAGTAGCCAGCTGCTTAGATAAATTCTCTACCAGCTCCCACAAAACAATTAACCAGATAGAGGCAAACCGTTTCTCCCAACTCCCTTCCCCTTCTGACTCCAACTGCCTTCTGTGCTCTCTCTGGACAGTGTGTTTCAAGCCAAAAAAACTCTTGACTCTTTCAAAAGAGCCAGTAGTATCTCTCTGCCCCTGGCAGTGGGAGGAGTCCATCACACTGTGCATGATAGTTTCTCTGTTGCTATGACATCAGAGGCCTGTTTGAGCCAATAGTAGCTCTCTGCCCCTGGCAGTGGGAGGAGTCCACACACTGTGCATGATAGCTTCACTGTTGCTATGACATCAGAGGCCTGTTTGAGCCAATAGTAGCTCTCTGCCCCTGGCAGTGGGAGGAGTCTATGACATCAGAGGCCTGTTTGAGCCAATAGTAGCTCTCTGCCCCTAGCAGTGGGAGGAGTCCACACACTGTACATGATAGTTTCACTGTTGCTATGACATCAGAGGCCTGTTTGAGCCAATAGTAGCTCTCTGCCCCTGGCAGTGGGAGGAGTCCACACACTGTGCATGATAGTTTCACTGTTGCTATGACATCAGAGGCCTGCCTGCTGAATTTCTGCACTTAGACATTGAACACAGAGACAGATTTAGGGAACACAGGAATCCCCCTCCTCACTGCACTTCGAAAGATGCAATGAACATGGGAATCCCCCTCCTCACACATAGAAAATGCAGGGTCATGCATTTGGGCTACAAGAACTCAAGGGAATGGTGCAGTTGGGGGAGGGGTAAAGAACTTTTCTGCATGAAAGAGGGGCGGGACTTGAGTATGATCATAACATCTCCACCCCATTCTGTATGAGGTGTTGACCTGTCATATCCTTTTAAGCATTGCCATAATGGTTAACCACAAAATTAAATTACACAAAACACACTGACAGCAGATGTAAATTCTCAAACTTGACATAATTCAATCACTAAATTCAAAAATAAAATCATTCCCCCCCCCCCACCTACCTTTGTTGTCTCCCTCCCTTCAGGCTATGCCTTACCTTCTGGCCTGCTCCCGCCTGGCCATTTTATGCCGCCCCCGATGTTATCTTCAGGCCGGCTCCCTCTTCCTCACTGATGAAGTGCACAAAGCTGCGGGCAGCGGCTCCTTGCGCGTCCCGTGCCTCATCTGGAAGCCTTCCCTCTGATGTTGCGACGTCAGAGAGAAGGCTTACGGTTCAGGCGCAGAACGCGCATAGGAGCCAGTGTACTTCATCACTGAGGAAGAGTGAGCTGGCTCGAAGATAACGCCGCATCGATCGCACCGTGGACCAGCGGTTGAAGAACACCGCTGTACTTCTGTACTATACCCTATTCTACTTTAACCCTGCTATGTTTTATTATGTTTGTAAACTTGTAAGAAGCATCAAAAACTAAGCCTCAATTAGAATTAATATATTCGTTTATGACCTCAGCAGTACAAACTGTGAGAAAGACTTCATTCACAGTATAACTTGCACTAAAGTCTTCATCGGTCAGATTTTTTATCTCAAATCTTATTAGTTTATTTATTTTTATTTAGTTTTCAAAATAACTTAAGAGATAATACTCATCTCATTATCAGAGCATAGCAGGGGTTCTTCACCGACATAGGCTATGTTTCGCCATACAAGGCTTTGTCAAGGTAATCCCCTGATAGAGAAGAGAAATATATCATAATTAATAGAAATATTTTTACCAACATCTCATAGGGTAACGTTTCTAACCCATATAAAGTAAAGGAAGATAAAAACTAGGTTATATCTTACAGCAATAGCTTATTAAATACCTTTCTTATGCCGACTAAACTACAATGATGGCAGCGAATGTGGAATCGGCATAAGAAAGGTATTTAATAAGCTATTGCTGTAAGATATAACCTAGTTTTTATCTTCCTTTACTTTATATGGGTTAGAAACGTTACCCTATGAGGTGTTGGTAAAAATATTTCTATTAATTATGATATATTTCTCTTCTCTATCAGGGGATTACCTTGACAAAGCCTTGTATGGCGAAACATAGCCTATGTCGGTGAAGAACCCCTGCTATGCTCTGATAATGAGATGAGTATTATCTCTTAAGTTATTTTGAAAACTAAATAAAAATAAATAAACTAATAAGATTTGAGATAAAAAATCTGACCGATGAAGACTTTAGTGCAAGTTATACTGTGAATGAAGTCTTTCTCACAGTTTGTACTGCTGAGGTCATAAACGAATATATTAATTCTAATTGAGGCTTAGTTTTTGATGCTTCTTAGATTTTTTGGCCTTATAAAGATATATCCAAGTGCCCAATATACTTGTGCTTTTACAAAAAAGAAATGGCAACCATTAAAGATCCCTTTGAGGGCTACTCTGATGAGAAACTCCAACAGATTTTGCAACGGCCATGTCTGATGGATGATATTGAAGATACTACACCTTCTAATTCCTGGTCAGATCTGGAATTTGCCTGGAAGAGACTAATTCGAGCTGAGTTGCATGAAAGTACATTGGTCCAGTACCTTAAGCGAGCTATGATCCCTAGGGGCTTAAGAATCTTAAAAGAACCTAAGACTTTTAGTATGGATAAGTCTTTTATGGAGAAGTGGACGGCTATTTTAAATAGATGTAGCCGCGACCTAATGATTCTGCTTGTAGAAACTACGATAAATGTAGAAAATGGAATTAAAGAACAAATTAAAACAATAGACAATACAATTAACTTAGAATTACAGTCAGTTGAAGAGAATACATCAAAAAGAAAAACTTTGGATGATAATATTGCTAAGTATAAAGATACCTTGAAAATAGGGAAGATTAAAAAATTCAAGCGCGACGAACGCGATTATCAACAAGACAGAGTTTATACTTGGATGAAGAAGACTACGAATAAGACTGTGACTTCAAAAGAAAAATTAACTGCTAAACCAACGAATAAGCAAGTAGCTTTTGAAGAATCATCAGGGACTTCCGATATAAGCAGTGAAGATGGAAATGACTCATTAAGACCTCAGGGATCAATAGAAAACTTAGACAACATACAACGACAGGGAGAACAATCAAAAGGAAGAGGGAGACAAATGCAGAGATCAAAGGAGCCCCATGGACCAACTGTACGAACACGGACAAACCAGCGATATCAACAATAATAAACATTTCATCTACTTCCCTTTCTACATCTCAGACTCAGGTTTTACAATATGGCTTAGGGTTTATCCCTACTGCTACTTACGATCCGTTCCGCATGAGAATAGCTTTTTTTAGATTTTTTCGTAAATTACAACTAAAAATTTTTTTTGCGGAAAATCCCTCTACTATAGATACCTCAATTTTGAAAAAAGAATCTAGATGGTGACCTCCGGGACCACTACCGTCCTTCCTAATTACCTACCGAGATTTAGTGCTGAAAGATCTAGAAACAATGGAAAAGACCTATTATTCTGTATATAGGGAGTTTAATCTCTCAAAAAAAGAAATAACTGCTCTTAAAGAATTGCAAAGCAACTCTGATATTTTGATATTACGAGCAGATAAAGGAGGGGCTATTACGCTCTGGAATCGATCTGACTATCATAGAGAAGTTGTGAGACAATTGAGTGATACTATAGCTTATTTAAAAACTGAAGAGAATCCAGTGAATCATTTGAAAATGGAGATTAAAGAGATAGTGGAAGAAGGTTCAGAACGAAAGATGATTACGAAGAAAGAAGCTCAGTTTCTTATTGAACCTTATCCTTCTACTCCGAAGCTGTATCTTCTCCCTAAAATCCATAAAGATTTATTGAAACCTCCAGGACGCCCAATTGTCTCTACAAAACATTCTATTTTAGAGCCACTCTCTAAATTTGTAGATTACTTCTTGAGGTCAGAGGTACAGAAAGCTCCCTCTTATTTAAAAGACTCAGCTCACCTATTGAGAATTCTTGATACTTTAAATAATGTCTCTGATATCACGTATCTAGTGACACTTGATATTAATTCTCTGTATACTCAAATTCCTCAAACTGCTGCACTACGAATAGTAGAAGACATTCTAAAGAACAAGGATCTAGGCAGATTTAAAAAGGAATGGCTTATGAAACTTGCTACTCTTGTAGTTAAATCTAATTACTTCTGGTATCATGGGGATTATTACTATCAAACCCAAGGAGTTGCGATGGGGGCGACTATGGCCCCCTCTGTAGCTAATTTATATGTCTCCAAGTTTGAAATAGATCATATTTACTCATCAACATATTTCCAGAATGTTAAACTATGGAAGCGATACTTGGATGACATTCTGTTCTTTTGGGGCGGATCGTATGAAGATTTAGAAAATTTCTTTAGCTGGATTAATACTGTAGATCCATATCTTACTTTCACTATGACATCCCACCCTGACAGAATTGCATATCTGGATCTGATGATAATAAAAGACCAACTTATTAGAACTACTCTATATAGAAAGGATGTTGAACGGAATAACTTTTTGCATTTTGATAGCTATCATCCATACTTTTTGAAATTCAACATACCTGTGAGTCAGTTCCTGCGGATCAGACGGATCTGCTCAGATTATGGAGAATTTAACAAACAAGCCCACATATTATCTCAGAGGTTCTATGAAAGACACTACCCTAAAAAATCTGTTAAGAAAGCATACCTCCGTGCTAAATATGCTCAGAGATCTCTTCTGATCAAAGAAAAAACAACGCATGAGATAGATGAAACCTTGATATGTGTGCTTCCTTTCAATGATATTAGCAATAGATTTTTTCAAACTTTAAAAATGCATTGGCCAATAATTCAACTCCACCCTTGTTTTGATGAACATCTTATTGTTTCTTACAAAAGAGGACAAACTATTGGAGAGTTTTTGTCCATATATAAATTTGAAAATAAAGTTATTGATGCTGAACAACAGTTCACTCATGACATTTGTGGACAATGCCAATGGTGTGCTCAAGCGATAGTGGGCCCTGAATGGACTCACCCAGGTACTAATAAAACGTTTAAATCTAAGAAAAATACTTCTTGCATTAGTACTCATGTAATCTATGTGATCCAATGCCCGTGCGATTTGGTGTATGTGGGAAGAACAAGTCGGAAAATCATGATAAGACTCACCGAACACAAATCCAAAATAAATACCGGTAGTCTTGAAGCACCCCTTGTACAACACTGGTTAACTCAGAAACACAAAATTACTGATTTAAAATGGAGAATTATTGACCATATTGATATGGGATGGGAAGGAGGAAATTATATTGAACGTTTGAACTTTAAGGAACAAAGAACGATTTACACACTAAATACTGTCAAACCTAATGGTCTAAACGCAGAAGTAGAATGGATGACATTAGTTTAATTAACCTCGGGGCTTATTCTGGATGCTGATAGGTTGCGTAGTTATGAGATCATGACGCTTTTACTTTGTATAAAAAACGCCGCGGCCATGTTGCTCTGCTTGAACTAAACTACAATGATGGCAGCGAATGTGGAATCGGCATAAGAAAGGTATTTAATAAGCTATTGCTGTAAGATATAACCTAGTTTTTATCTTCCTTTACTTTATATGGGTTAGAAACGTTACCCTATGAGGTGTTGGTAAAAATATTTCTATTAATTATGATATATTTCTCTTCTCTATCAGGGGATTACCTTGACAAAGCCTTGTATGGCGAAACATAGCCTATGTCGGTGAAGAACCCCTGCTATGCTCTGATAATGAGATGAGTATTATCTCTTAAGCTATTTTGAAAACTAAATAAAAATAAATAAACTAATAAGATTTGAGATAAAAAATCTGACCGATGAAGACTTTAGTGCAAGTTATACTGTGAATGAAGTCTTTCTCACAGTTTGTACTGCTGAGGTCATAAACGAATATATTAATTCTAATTGAGGCTTAGTTTTTGATGCTTCTTAGATTTTTTGGCCTTATAAAGATATATCCAAGTGCCCAATATACTTGTGCTTTTACAAAAAAGAAATGTAAACTTGTAAGCCATTCTAAGCTCTTTTGGGAGGATGAGATATAAATCTAAATAAATAAAATGTAATGTAATGTAATGTAATTTATTTCTTATATACCGCTACATCCGTTAGGTTCTAAGCGGTTTACAGAAAATATACATTAAAATTATAAGTAAGAAAGGTACTTAGAAATTCCCTTACTGTCCCGAAGGCTCACAATCTAACTAAAGTACCTAGAGAGTAATAAAGAAGTGAAAAGTAGAGATAGAGGAAAAATAAGAAAATAAACATTCTAACAAGACTGTATTGAACTAAGTTCTTTGGAAGGTAGAAGAGAAAGGAATAGATGCAGAAGGAGGAACCGTTGAACAAAAGAATTCTGGAGAAATTTAAATGATAGAAATAGAACAAAACAAAAACAAGTGGCTAAACAATGAATAAGATTAAAAATAATTCATAAACTGGAAAAAAAAAGAAAAAGAAAAACATTGTCTTCAATCCACGGTTTCAGCTTCAGTGATGAAGTGGAGCAAGTAAGTTTTGGAGGAACGATGATGTTCCCAGAAAAAGGACTTCTTCAGGTAAGAGATTTGGTTGATAGTCCCAGGATGCCCATGTCTCCTCCTCTGCGATGGTCTCCTCCATGCAATCTTCCCCACGACACACTGTCCGTGCTCCAGCCACTACCCTGAACGGCTGCCCCAAGGAGACTGCCCTAGATGAGGCCTGTGGTGACTGAAAAAATTCCTCTTCTGCGGAAAAGCCGCCCGGTGCTGATTTTGGTGTGTGTTGGTGCCGCAGGAGCTGGGGCTGACAGGGAACCCCTGCTTTGCTGCTGCTGCGTTCCTCACAGCGCACGGATTGTGCGACACCGGCGAGAAAATCTGGAGAAAAGCCGGGCTGATGGACGCTGGGATTTCGGTGCAGAAGTTCTCAGACTCCAGGCCGGGCAAGCATTGAACAGGTAAACAGGTAGGAAAGACAATGGCTACAGCTAGAAGGATGCCTGGCTGCATAGGGAGAGGAATGGCAGTAGGAGTAAAAGAGGTAATGATGCCCCCCGTATAAGACTCTGGTGAGACCTTACTTAGGCCCCCTTTTTCAAAGCCATATGGCAAATGCTCCGACGCCCATTCAGTCAGTGGTATAGTAAGGAGGGGTGCGGTCCACCCCGGGTACGATCTTCCAAAGGGCGCAGCAGCAGCCCTCCTCCTCTCTGCCCTCTCCCCACCTCGCTCATTCACCCGCCCGCTCTTCTCCTTGTTGCGTGCGTCCACCCCCTTGCCTTCCCTCATACCTTTTTGGCGCTCTCTCTGACATCACTTCCGGTGCCAGCGCCTAGGAAGTGACGTCGAAGGGTGAGCCGACACCGGCGTGGGCAGCGTGCCGCTCACGCCGGAGAAGTTTAAAAGGTACGGGGAAAGGGAAGGGGGGGGGGCGTGTGCGCAGCAGGGGGGCAAGGAGGGGCGCCACCGCCCCGTGCATCGCTCGCCCTTACTACGCCGCTGCATTCAGTTCCTATGGGCGTCAGCGCATTCACCATGTCTGCCCATGCTGCCAGCTTTAGTAAAAGGGGGGAGGGGTTAGAGTTCTGCCTAGAAGTCCAGAGACTGCTCCTTCAAAGAGATATAAAAAGGACGGAGTACATCCAGAGGGGGGGGGCTGCTCAAACGGTCAGTGGTCTTCATCAATGGCGTAGCAAGGGTGAGAGGTGCCCGGGATGGTGGCACCTTTTCCCCGCCCTCTTCTCCACCCCGCTCTTTCCCTGCTCCTCCCCACCCCACCCCCACCCCCGCTCACCCCTTCCCTTCCTACATACCTCTTTAACGTTCCTTGCGTGAGCAGCATCGCCAACTCGCTGCCTACGTCATCATCGGCTCTCCCTCTGATGTCAGTTCTTAGGCGCGGCACCCAAAAGTGATGGCAGAGGGAGATCCTACACTGGTGCGAGCAGCCGGTTGGAGTTGCTAATGCCGGCGAAGGTATGGTGAGTGGGGGAGTGAAAGCACACATGTGTGGGGAGAGAAGTGGGAAGGAGCGGAGGGGGGTGGGAGGGGGGTTGGGTGCTGGCGGTCGCACCAAGATGGCACCAAGGATGGACCCCCACCTCCCTCTTTACACCACTGTGTATCACAAAGCATATGGGAACAGACGGAGGTCCAAATTCTTTAACCAGCGCTTAATCTTAGGCACCTATTTCGGTGGCACCCAACTAGAGAGGCGCCTAGCTAACTCGATTAACAAGCTCAATTAAGCGTTTTTAATCAGCAATCATTGAAACTTAGGCGCCTATCAAGAAAGAGCGATTTTGTAACAAGGCGCCTCTAAAAATGTAGACGGCCTAGAAAAAAGTAGGCGCTATGCGCCGTTAGGCCTGGGCGTGGCTACGTGTTGGGCGCCTTGTTACGGAATCGCTGCTTTGAAGTGTGCTTAAGCGCTCGCAGGGCCGCCTAACTTTTAGTTCTGCCTAGAGCGGACCGATTTCTCGGGCGCCTCCAAAATAGGCGCCGCTCAGCGCGATTCACTACACAGCGCCCAATTTTACTTGAATTGGGCTGAATGGTGTCTAATGCGGCACCGAACGTTTGGGCGCTTCTTATAGAATTTGCCCTTTACAGATCTTAACATATATACTTTGGGAAGAAAAGATAGAGGCATTATTAAGAGGGGTATTACAACCAGGACGAGGGAAGTGTATCGTGCGATGGTGCGCCCGCATCTGGAGTACTGTGTCCAGTATTGGTCACCGCACCTCAAGAAGGACATAGCAATGCTTGAGAGGGTCCAGAGAAGAGCGACGAAAATGATAAAAGGTACGGAAAACCTTTCATACGCAGACAGGTTAGAAAGGCTGGGGCTCTTCTCCCTGGAAAAGCGGAGACTCAGAGGAGACATGATAGAGACCTTCAAGATCATGAAAGGCATAGAGAAGATAGAAAGGGATAGATTCTTCAGCCTATTGAGAACCACAAGAAAAAGGGGGAACTCAGAGAAATTGAAAGGGGACAGGTTTAGAACCAATGCTAGGAAGTTCTTTTTCACTCAGAGGGTGGTGGACACCTGGAATGCGCTTCCGGAGGTTGTGATAGGACAGAGTACACTACCGGGTTTCAAAGAAGGATTGGATAAATTCCTGAAGGATACGAGGATTGAGGGATATAGATAGAAGTAGAGATAGGTTATGAAAGGGTATAGATATAAGGAAAAGGGGGATTAAAGGGTTTAGACAAAGATCACCTTACAGGTCATGGACCTGACAGGCCGCCGCGGGTGCGGACTGCTGGGCAAGATGGACCTTTGGTCTGACCCGGCAGAGGCAACTTCTTATGTTCTTATGGAAAACCTTTCATACGCTGACAGGTTAGAAAGGCTGGGGCTCTTCTCCCTGGAAAAGCGGAGACTCAGAGGAGACATGATAGAGACCTTCAAGATCATGAAAGGCATAGAGAAGGTAGAGAGGGACAGATTCTTCAGCCTATTGAGAACCACAAGAACAAGGGGGCACTCAGAGAAATTGAAAGGGGACAGGTTTAGAACCAATGCTAGGAAATATTTCTTCACTCAGAGGGTGGTGGACACCTGGAATGCGCTTCCGGAGGTTGTGATAGGACAGAGTACACTACCGGGTTTCAAAGAAGGATTGGATAAATTCCTGATGGATGCGGGGATTGAGGGATACAGATAGAGGTAGAGATAGGTTATAGAAAGAGTATCAATAGAAAAAAAAAAAATGAGAGGGATTAAAGGGCTTAAACAAGGACCACCTTACAGGTCATGGACCTGACAGGCCGCCGCGGGTGCGGACTGCTGGGCACGATGGACCTTTGGTCTGACCTGGCAGAGGCAACTTCTTATGTTCTTAAATATCCATGTGGCATAAATGCACAGGAGGTGAGTCTTTCAATTGAAAGACAAATCAGGAAGGAGGGGGTGATGGAAAGGATGATGAATTCGTGGAACAGCCTGCTAGCGGAGGTGGTAGAGACGAAAGCTGTATCTGAATTTAAAGGAGCTGGGGATGAGTTCGTTTACAGGTTACCTGATGTCTGGATTTACCAGGACACGTCTTCTTTTTAGAGCACACGTCCGGGTGTCTGAACAGCTTTCGCCTCGGGACCGTGTCGGGAGGGCATCACGTGCATGCGTGTGACATCATAGCGTCACACCTGCGGATGCGCAGATGCTCTCCCGACGTGGCTTCGAGCACGAGAACAGGTTGGGGGGGGGGGGAAGCTAGGCTGGAATGGGGGCGTGACTTGGGCGGAATGGGGCTGGGTCGGCCTGTGATGGGAATAGCCATCAAGATGATAACACGCAACTGGAAGAGTTATGATCGACTTAATTATACTTTCTGGTGGGCAAACTTATGTTCTGCTTGACCACCCTCATCTCTCTTGCCCCAACTTATCTATCCTTCAGGAAATCTCTCAAATCATACCTCTTTGATAAATTCCTCTAACTCCCGCCCTCCCAACCAAACTACCAATCTCAACCTCACCTCCCTCCCCCTCTTCCCCGGTTATTTTTCCTTTCCCCTTTCTGCACCCCCCTTGCAACAGTTATTGGATCATTTTGTAATTGCCACTGGTTTATACCATACACTTGATAACTAATTCTCTGTACCTTCATTGCATATGTACAGTTCTCATCTCCTTGTAAATTGCTCTGAACTGTTTTGTGGTATTGCGGTATACAAAAATAAAGTTATTATTATTATTATTATTATTATTAAATATGAAAGAATGAATGCTGAAATTTGAAGATAAAGTAGTGCATTTGAAAGGGGGTGGAGCCCAATGACATCATTTATTGAGTCACAATAGTTGTCAGGTACCTTTTCTTTTTCTCTGCTCTCCATCCAGGGTGGGAGGGAGGGGGGATGGGAAAACATTATAATCATTATTCATTATATCCGTTTTATTGAAATTATACATGTGGTTTTATTTTCATTAGTTAAGTGGAGGAGGGGGAGGTGAAAATGTTTGTTGTTGAAATATTTGTATATTTAAAGTGCTTTTGTTTGATTCGTTTATGTTTAAATTCAGTTTGAAAGAGGGAGGCGAAAAAAAGTGGCTTAAATACAAATTCAAAAACAAATAAAAAGGGATCGGTAATGAAACAAGAGGTTGGGGAAAGTTACCCACTTAATTTTCATTTGGCAGTATTCCTAGTCCATTGTAAAATCATAAAATTGAAATAAGTCAGTATTGCACTGTTAATAATTGAAAACTAATAAAGATTTACCAAAAAAAAAAAAAAATCTGGTAACCCTAAGTATACTGGATCTGTAAGGGAGATGGCACGGATAGACAGACTGGATGGACAGACCTTAGGGTCTTTTCATCTCCCTTCATTTTTCTGTTTCTATTTTCACAAGCTGAACCAAGACGACAAACTCTTCATTAAAACGAAAAATGAACAACTCGCATCAAGAAGGTGCAACATATAAAGTGGCTTTCAGGGGCTCCAAATGGGCCTAGCCTGCGCGGTGCCAAAACCAACACCCGTTAACGGTACCCAGTCAGATAACAACACACGCATACCAAAACCAGCTACAGGGCAAAAGTCGCCGATATGTTAACGTAGTGGGGGGGGGGGGGGATTTAATTTTCATGCAAGCACTCATCACGACTGCAGCGTTGCCCTAGCAACTGTTATGTCATCTGGGACTATTTTAAGCTACGCAACACCTGCTCCGAGACACTGAATCACCGGTCAATAAAATACATGAACTCCAGAACATAATTAAGTCAAACAAAATGCTGCCTGTCTCAAATAATCAGCTTGTTATTTCTGAAATGCCTAATCAAACGCTACTTGCTTGGTTCAGCGTTACTTCTGAGTTGCATTCCCTATTAATATCTAACATTTTCCCTATATTTTCATTGTGCAAATGAGCCACATTTCTGTAACTCAGAATGCTGGAGTTTGTTACTAACAAGACGTGCCTTATTGGATTATTATTTTTAATACACACACAACTCTGAGAAAAGTTACACTTTTATTGAGGGACTCTGGAGATATTTACGAGTTGCCTCATCTTTAGAAAGAATTCACAACAGCTGACAAGAATAATCTACATATACAGGGCACTCAGATGCTGCATTTTGTGAAAAATTTGATAATAATAATAATAATAACTTTATTCTTCTATACCGCCATAGTCGTGTGACTTCTAGGCGGTTCACATTGAAGAGAGCTGGACAGTCAGCGAGTTACAATATGCAGATTGTTCAAAATTTCAGACATACGCAGCGAATTACAATATACAGATTGTTAAAACGTGTTAAAAATTTCAGACTTA
The DNA here is from genome assembly GCF_902459505.1 of Geotrypetes seraphini. Classification (NCBI taxonomy): domain Eukaryota; kingdom Metazoa; phylum Chordata; class Amphibia; order Gymnophiona; family Dermophiidae; genus Geotrypetes; species Geotrypetes seraphini. The sequence goes on from NC_047087.1 coordinate 303,207,042, forward strand.
TACGCAGGAGTGGACATATTAGAAATAATAGAATTTGATCAGGGCCGGATTTTCCTGTAGGTTAACTAGGCTTCAGCCTAGGGCCTCAAGATCAAGAGGGGCCTACATTCAAATTGTTAGCAAAATTAAAATTACACTATTCTAAAAACAGTGAACACTAAAACACTGAACCGAAAATACGGAGAAATTCTACGCTTCGGGATCGGAGCCGGCTCTGGCCGCAACGGGGCGCTGACTCGGCTTCTCCCTTTCTTTTTCTCGCCCTGGGAGGAGGATCGGGGAGGGAAAGATATCAGTCCGGAAACAGCTGGGCAAAGCCCAGCCCCGCGGGGAGAGGCAAAACGTGGATCCATCAAGACAGGGCGGCCCAGACTGGCTTCGGGGTGGGGTGGGGGGTTTCAGTGGAAGGGGGATGGGAGGCAGGCAGGCTGGCATCGGAGGGGGGGTGGGGGGGTTTAATGGAAGGTAGGTAGGCAGGATGGCATGTGGGGGTGTTCAATGGAAGGGGGATGGGAGGCAGGCGGGCATCGGAGGGGGGGTGAGGTGAGGAAAGACGCACTGGGGGCACTATGGACATAGGAAGGGGCAATATTGTGTGTTATGTTTGATTAGTTATTGTTACAAGTACTATATATGGTACTGAGAATAAATGTCCAAATAAGTGTTCTCGACTTTTTTTTATTTATTATCCGTGTCACATTTTTTATAAAGGTTAGTACCAATAACAACATATTTCATTTAACATATTGATATATATCACAGTAATGATGTATTTTATTATCTCTCATGTAATTTACAAACTTAAAAATGGGAGGTGAAAGGGTCTCATAAGTGGAATAGCCTAGGGCCTCTTTTCATCTAAATCCGGCCCTGCTGGTAATGCTTGGGTATGCAAATAGATTGCAGTTTCTGGTTTGTCTTGTAGGGCTGTATAGTACGAAGTGAGGTAGCAAGTAGGTAGGAGCTAGTCCCCAAACCAGCTTGAAACCTATGCATGTCGGTAACAAAAATCTCATGCACGAATATAAGTTTTGCTTTGAGTGCATCCTCTTGCAATGTAAGGATCCTCGGAAGCCAACAGTCAACGCTCTTTAGCCATCCAGGAATGGCTCTCGGCTGGCTAAATAGCACTTCGCAGGCTATCCCGTGATATTCAGTGGGAGATAGACAGCTATTGCTGGTCACCGCCAATATTTAGCAGTTCCCCAGTTAAGTTCACCGGCCAGATAGAGACGCCTAGAAGGGCGGCCCATCATTGGACAATTTGTTGAATATTAGCTTAGCTGGCTATGTCTCGACTGTCAAAAATCAATACTTCTATAGCACTGAAATAGTTTCAAATATAGCATTGTATTCACACCGAAGGTCCTCAGAATGCCACGCTAACTCATTTGACCTGGAAAAGGAGGCAAAATGCGAGGTTATAAAATTTGCAGACGATACCAAACTGTGCGGCAGAGTTAGGTCCAGGGAGGAGTGTGAGGACCTGCAAAGGGACTTGGACAAGCTAGAAGACTGGGCAAACAAATGACAAATGCGCTTTAACGTGGAAAAATGCAAGGTCATGCATATAGGGAAAAAGAACCCGTTGTTCAACTACAAATTGGGGGGGGGGGGCATTGTTGGGAGACAGCAGACTTGAGAGAGACTTGGGTGTGCTGGTGGATGCATCACTGAAGCCATCTGCACAGTGCGCAGCAGCCTCGAAAAAAGCCAACAGGATGCTGGGCATCATAAAGAGGGGCATAACAACCAGGACGCGGGAAGTCATCATGCCATTGTATCGAGCGATGGTGCGTCCACATCTGGAATACTGCGTTCAGTATTGGTCGCCGCACCTCAAGAAAGACATGGCGGTACTTGAGAGAGTCCAAAGGAGAGCAACGAAACTGGTAAGAGGGCTGGAACACTGCCCATACGCCGAGAGGTTGGATAGGCTGGGACTCTTCTCTCTAGAAAAAAGGAGGCTCAGGGGAGATATGATAGAGACCTTTAAGATCATGAGGGGCATAGAGAGGGTGGATAGGGACAGATTCTTCAGACTGAGAGGGGCAACAGGTACGAGGGGGCATTCGGAGAAACTGAAGGGAGATAGGTTCAAAACAAATGCAAGGAAGTTTTTTTTCACCCAAAGGGTCATGGACACTTGGAATGTGCTACCGGAGGAAGTGATCAGGCAGAGTACGGTACAGGGATTCAAACAGGGATTGGACGGATTCCTGAGGGATAAAGGGATCGTGGGATACTGAGAGAGGTGCTGGGATGTAACACAAGTATAGAAAGCTAACCAGGTAATAAGTATAGAAACCCAACCAGGTCGTGCATGTGCAAGACTGGAGGGTTAGGATTTTGATGGGAAGATAAGACTTCAATGAGAAACCAAGGTGGCAAGGGGGCCCCTTCTGGTGATTCAGACAGGTCGTGACCTGTTTGGGCCGCCGCGGGAGCGGACTGCTGGGCGGGATGGACCTATGGTCTGACCCGGCGGAGGCACTGCTTATGTTCTTATGTTCTTAATAGTGTGGCAGCACTGTTTACCGGAACCCTGATTTATCGGCGTGTACTATTTTTAATTCTAAAACTTTTTTCTATGTTTTTAAAGTGTCAGTGCTTATAACTTAATCAATAATTTTATTTAAAGCGCAACTTGGCTTGTGAACATTAGTGCACCAGCCCCCTCCGACGCATTTCATTCTTCTTCAGGGTCGGGGGATACTGAACGTGCAAGATGTTCAAGCAGTTAGCTTATGCCCTTAAAGATTCGCACTGCGTCGGAGGGGGCTGGTGAACTAATGTTCACAAGCTAAGTTGCGCTTTAAATAAAATTATTGATTAAGTTATAAGCACTGACACTTTAAAAATTCACTTAAAAACAGAAAAAAAGTTTTAGAATTAAAAATAGTACACGCCGATAAATCAGGGTTCCGGTGAAAAGTGCTGCTACATTATTCAAATTAATTAGCGTGGCGTTCTGAGGACCTTCGGTGTGAATACAATGCTATATAATAAACTATTTCAGTGCTATAGAAGTATTGATTTTTTGAGATTACTATTAATTTGTGCCTAGCATTGTTTGATATGTCTCGGCTGGCCATTAATAGACTGGAATTTCAATGCCGGTAGCCAGATACAGCACCAGCATCGAATTTACAGGCTCACTATGAGGAATCTCATGATCTAATCTAATCTAATCTAATCTAATCTTCTATTTCTGTGTCGCGCATACCTAAGCAGGCTCAAGGCGACTTACAAAGAGAAGTGAGAGGAGCGGAGAGAGGCAGGGAGAGAAGGGGAGGAGAAATGAGGGAACATTTGGGCAGGGAAAGATCAGAGATGTTCAAGTGTCAAAGAGGTAGGTTTTCAGTTTTTTCCCCGGAATGTGGGGTAGTTGGGTTCCATACGGGTCGTTTCTGTGAGGTCATTTCAGGTTGTCACTCCTAGGAAGGTTAAAGCATGAAGTGAAAAATTTGCTTGTATTGGAGATTCTTTGTTGAAGGAGGGTTTAGTAGTATCCTTTTAAGGGTTCTATGGGAGGTAGACCATGCCTTTGAGAAGAGCTGGATGAGTAGAGCTGCTGAGTTTCCGTGCAGGGCAGGATTAATCAATAGGCTAAGTAGGCACGTGTCTAGGGCCCAAAATGGTCAGGGGGGCCCGATGAAGGAGGGCATCAACATTGTTTTTTCTAAATGGTGATGGGCCCCTCCAGCATCGATCGGCAACGCGGGTCCCCCCCCCCCCTTCCCCCTTCGACGGAAAGTAAGACAAGCAAGCAACGCGGGTAAGAAAGGCAACGGGAACTGTAATTGTGCAAGCGGTGCTGCTTGCCCAAAGCTTCCCTCTGATGCAGCTTCCTGTTTCCGCCTGGGCGCATGGTGGGGTGAGGCAGGGCAGGGGCCCAGTATACTTGGGTGCCTAGGGGCCCTCAACGAATTAATCCTGCCCTGTTTCCATGAATAATTTGGTATATGATGCATGAAGTTTTAAATTGTATTCGTGATGGGATGGGTAACCAGTGTAGTTGCTTGATGAAGGCTGCTATCGAGTCGTATTTTTTCAGGTTGAAAATTAGTCTTACAGCTGTGTTTTTTATGAGTTTCATTTTATGGATCAGTGCATTAGGCAGAGTTACAGTAGTCCAGCTGTGGTAGGATCATCGGCTGTACAATCGGAGCAAAGTGATGCTGATGAAAGCATGGTCTGATGAGTCTTAGTTGCCTCATGGTGAAGAGGGACTTTTTCCGGATATTAGAGATTTGAGCTTCCATGGTTAGCGTGGAATCAAGAATGCAGCCTAGGACTTTGGAGGTTTTCTCGACAACGAGGATGTGGCCCGATCGGAGAGTGATGCTTGTCATGACTTTTCTGAACGTCATCACCATTTCTATTCCACCTGGTAGACAGTCCAGACATCTACCACTCTTTCTGCGATAAAGTGTTTCATGATGATGCTTTCAGGCGTGTCGCCTTGCTGCTTCAAATCTTTGAAAAAGATGCGTTTAGTCATTAATCCCTTTCAAGTATCATATCTCCCCTCTCCATCTTCTCTTCAAAGATAAACATATTCAGGTCTCATCTCATATATCTTCTTGACTAGCTTAGCCAGCTTTTCTGGGACAGAAAGTCAGGGAGGACGGCTGTGGCTCTGGCCAAGTCACTTAACCCTTCATTGCCCAAGGGACCTGCATATAATATGTAAACCGCTTTGATTGTAACCGCGAAAAGGTGGTCATCAAATTCAATCCCCCTACTCCCTTCCACCTTCTTACAGATGACTCCATGCCGTTTTTCTAATCTTCCTCTGAACCACTGACATTGACAGGCTGCTTGCCGTGTCTGATTTGTCCTCACCACTTCCAGCACTTTTATGTGGCCTCCAAAACTGAACACATTGCACCGAGTGAGGCCTCACCAACAACTAGTGCAGGGGGCATTAATGCCTTCTCCCTTCTGCTAGTTGTGCCTCTTTCTATGCAGCTGGCCATCCTTCTGGTTTTGGCCATCATCTTGCCACCAATAGCAAAACAGCTGCCCTAACTTTATGCACAGAATTAACCAGGTACCAGTTTGAATTTGAGCTGTTGCCCAGTTATGCCCTGGCATCGAATTAGCTCATCCTGCGGCTAGAAACAGCTTACCAGCTGCTTACCTCTGCGGGCTGCCTACTGGCCCCTATGCCTATTGAACGGGGAAATTGCATAGAATTTCTTATCACTAAGGTGGTATGCAAACCCAAAAACTTTGCAACAAAAGAGTGGAATAAATTAAACAAAGGCATGCTCACTGGTGATAAATTCAGTTCTCCTAGGACAAGCAGGATGAGTCAGCCACATATGGGTGTTGTCCCAACAGCTCCCAATTTGCGGATAAGGTCTCCAATAGCTCAGAGAGATTTTTTTTTTTCTCTCTCTCTGAGCACGTGCAGTGCCCGGGCCCCACTGGGCATGCCTGAGCCCTACCCATTTCCCCCTGCTTCCCCTTAATCCCCAGTCTTTAGTTTCCGCCCGTTCCCATCGGTCGGATTTTCTACAGCTCTCCATTACAACTTTTCTACTCATCACCTTGAAGATGCCTGAATCATCTAAAGAAACAACTGGGATGCAGGAGGAGGATGAACACACTGGATCCTCATGAATTGTGCGCCCACTGATTGGATCCGGCGCTCGAGGTTTCCGTGTGGCTTGCATTGTGCGCACATGTCACCACGTGCACGCAAGCTAAAAAAGAGGGCACTGAGAGACTTCATGAAGAGAAGTGAGGCCCGAGAATCTTCCTCCAGCAGCCATCTTCATCGGAATGCAGCAGCGGGAGATCCACAAGCTACAGCGGCAAGGAGCCTCCAGGATGCCCTGGCTCAGCTAATCCCCCCGCCTGCACTCGTGGCTGACTATCCTGCTGTCCACGGAGAACCTACATTACAGGTAAGTAACTACACTTTACCTTGTACTAGAGAATGACACAGGGGCAAATCTGTCCCCCATCCCCACAGGAACTCAATTTCCTTGTCCCATCCCTGTGAGTTTTGTCGCTGTTCCTGTCCCTGCCCCATTCCTGTAAGCTTAGCCTTAACGACGCAAGCCTCAAATATTTATGATTTTAAAGTGTTTTGAGGCTTGTGCAGATGAGGACGGAGCTTTCAGGAATGGGGCAGGGACAGGAACAGTGGCAAAGCTCACAGGGACGGGACGAGAAAACGATTTCCCGTGGGGACGGGGAAAAATTTGTCTCCGTGTCATTCTCTACCTCAGAGATCTTCCAGGACTACTTCTGTCCGTTCTGTTTCCCCAAAACTGCCCCTAGGGCAGGGGTGTCAAAGTCCCTCCATGAGGGCCGCAATCCAGTCGGGTTTTCAGGATTTCCCCAATGAATATGCGTGAGATCTATTAGTATACAATGAAAGAAGTGCATGCAAATAGATCTCATGCATATTCATTGCGGAAATCCTGAAAACCCGACTGGATCGTGGCCCTCGAGGAGGGACTTTGACACTCCTGCCCTAGGTGAAGCTCAAACTTCCTCTCTTTATTGACTGCATGGCTCCTGGTGGCTCTGAATGCAGCAGTGGCTTATTACAATAATGATTTCAGTGGCTGCCACTGGCAGTGGTGTCACATTGCTGCTTCCCTCCCCCCCCCCCCCCGCAAAAAAAAAAAAAAAAAAAAAGAATAATAATAATTTTTTTTTTAAAAGCCAGTACAAGCCTCAGAGATCTCTGTGGAAAACTAGAACACAATCTACTTACTTCAGGAATATCTGCCAGAATTTTCAAAAAATCCTGAGACTCTGTGGTAAATACAATGACTCTTTGCAAAACCTGGTCGCAAAATTATACTGTACATAAAAGAACATTGCTTCTACACAGCAGATACGAATCCAAGGTTCACCTGCACCCTTGTATCACCCTCCGTTCCTACTGGTATGATCTAATTTTCAGGGCAAGATCATGCTATTCGATTAACTCCAAAGCACCTGCATTTTCTTTCAGCTGACGAAAAACAGCTTTATCAAGCTGATCCATTACGGAAATTATGGTTTATTATGGACAATATGACGGTAGCAATTTTGCAAAGTGTACCATAACAGCTATGCAATTATGGCTCCACAAGCATTGTTTTCTGAGCGGAAATAGCAGTGATTATGAAGATAGTTTGTTTTCATGGTGTAGTTTTTAAAAAGTCCATGTAACACGCACCACTGTTTGCATTCATTTCAAATTCTGTGTAAATTTCATATTGCAGCACTAAAAACAATGGAAACTGGAGTCTTGGGTCATGGGGGAGGGGATGTTATTCATACGACAGGTATAAATAGGTAATTTCACAAGATGCTTCTCCATAAAGACTGTACATGTGACCCTTAAACCTAGGGAGGTAGGCTTATACCAGTTGGGGTTACCAGATGTCTGGGAAACCCCAGACATGTTCTCTTTTCCAGGCTCCCAGATGGACTTTCCAAAACCCGGCATTTATTCCGGGTTTTGGAAAGCCCTGATGAGCTCCGGCCGCATTCAGAGGGCCTCTGAGATGTGCGGTATTTCATCACACACATCCACGCATGCCCCAGGCCCTCCAGATGTGGCTGGAGCTCGTCCGGAAGAAGAGAGGAGGCTTTGAGGGGGCGGGGCTGCAGGCTGCACTGGGCGTGGCATATTTAAAGTGCGTTTCTTGATTTCTTTATGTTTAAATTCATTGTGTTGCACTATTTATATTTTAAAATTAATAAAGATTTACCAAAAAAAACCCAACTCTTTAATGGCCACACACTGTTAACATTAGCATATAGCCATATATTGAAAATAGGCATTTTTCTTGGCCACAGTAAAACTGGCTTAGCATGTAGGAAGAAGCCATGTAAGGGCACATAAAGGCTATTTCGTACCACAGCTAATATTCCACTCCTTTTTAATTCAGAATTTCAACATTTGTACTCTGTTCCTAAATGTCTATTGTAGCTTCCTTTAAGAACATAAGAAGTTGCCTCCACTGGGTCAGACCAAAGGTCCATCGCGCCCAGCGGTCCGCTCCTGCGGCGGCCCATCAGGTCCATGACCTGTGAAGTGGTTTCTGTCTAATCCTATAACCTACCTCTACTTCTATCTGTACCCCTCAATCCCCTTTTCTTTTAGGAACCTATCTAGACCCTCCTTGAACCTCTATAGCGTGCTATGGCCTATCACAGCCTCCGGGAGCGCGTTCCATGTGTCCACCACCCTCTGAGTGAAAAAGAACCTCCTAGCATTTGTTCTAAACCTGTCCTTTTTCAATTTCTCCGAGTGCCCCCTTGTGCTTGTGGCTCCCCACAGCCTAAAGAATTTATCCCTGTCTACCTTCTCTATGCCCTTCATGATTTTGAAGGTTTCTATCATGTCTTTCAGTGACAATGGCTATGGAATTTGAATTTAAAATGTAAAATTCAACGCAGAGATGTGCAGAGCGATGCACTTGGGGAGCAGAAATCTGATGTCTGTAAGGGTTTTTCACTCAGAGGCTTCACTTGTTGGATAAGCCCACACAGCCACAATAACAGATGCAGCGAGGTATCAGTGTGAAAAAATACAACTGTTCTGTTTCACGCATAAGCCACCACAAAAACAAAATTACATTTAAATTGCAGATGACTACATTTCCTTTAAAGAAAAAATATGATATTCAAGATTTAAAAAAAGATCAGTTTGAGCAATGAGCTTTTCCAACTAGTGGTTGGGTTTTTTTTGTACTTTTTTGCAGTGTAAATTTCTGAACTATATCCTTAAAAATAAACATCTGCAGGAACAAAATAAATATGAAAAAGTGCCCTCCATCATCTTATATGACTTCATTCATATAAGTTGAAAAAATAGTTTATTATGAAACTAAGGGCCAGTTTTTTACTGAAGCGTGCTAAGCAGTTAGCTTGGGTTAATATGCACGCTAACAGCTAGTGTGATAAAAATACTCACTGACCCCCTAATCCCCCATTCTATAATCTGGCAACTAATTTTATGCTTAAGACTAGATTCAATAAATGGTGCCCAAATTTTGGGGAACATAAGAACATAAGCAATGCCTCTGCTGGGTCAGACCCGAGGTCCATCGTGCCCAGCAGTCCGCTCACGCGGCGGCCCAACAGGTTCAGGACCTGTGCAGTAATCCTCTATCTATACCCCTCTATCCCCTTTTCCAGCAGGAAATTGTCCAATCCTTTCTTGAACCCCAGTACCGTATTCTGCCCTATTACGCTCTCTGGAAGCGAATTCCAGGTGTCCACCACACGTTGGGTAAAGAAGAACTTCCTAGCATTTGTTTTGAATCTGTCCCCTTTCAACTTTTCCAGATGCCCTCTTGTTCTTTTATTTTTTGAAAGTGTGAAGAATCTGTCCCTCTCTACTCTCTCTATGCCCTTCATGATCTTGTAAGTCTCTATCATATCCCCTCTAAGCCTCCTCTTCTCCAGGGAAAAGAGTCTCCAATCTCTCAGAGTATGAAAGGTTTTCCATCCCTTTTATCAGACGTGTCGCTCTCCTCTGAACCCTCTCGAGTAACGCCATGTCCTTTTTAAGGTACGGCAACCAATATTGGACACAGTACTCCAGATGCGGACGCACTATCGCCCGATACAATGGCAGGATAACTTCTTTCGTTCTGGTTGTAATACCCTTCTTGATTATGCCTAGCATTCTGTTTGCCTTCTTAGTGGCCGCTGCGCACTGTGCCGTCGGCTTCATTGTCATGTCCACCATTACCCCCAAGTCCCTTTCTTGGGTACTCTCATTTAACCCTTTCTTGGGGGGGGGGGAAAATACGCACTGAGCTCTGTTAAAAAAAAAACAGCTTTCAGAGATGGGCGTCATTTATATGAGGGTTGATTCATAAGTCTTTGCTTCACTTGAGTTTTTGAGAAGACGTCCATGCAGGCTCTTTTTGCCTTTATTCAATTCCTTGCATTCATTAGTGCAATGTTAAATCAAGTTTGTTCAAATTTTGAGACAATAGAAGGCTGTCTAAAAAAATCTAGACTTCTGTTATGACCCCTGATGCAGGCTATTTAGGCTGTCGAGTCTTTATGTGAATGAATAAATAAATTCCATTGATTCCTGGATGCAAAAATTTAAACTCAAACTAAACTCTGGCATCACAAAGTTTTTTGTGGCAACTGCAAATAATATTTCTTCTGAACCTTCTATTAGTATAAATTCAACTCCGTTTATAATTCATCCAACGATTAAAATTTTGGGAGTTATTTTAGACCAGCATCTTACAATGCACGCTCAGATAGATGCTGTAGTGCGTAAATGCCGCTTCACGTTATGGAAATTGCGAACAATTAGATCTTATTTTGAATTTACTGCTTTTAGATTACTGGTTCAATCGTTCCTACTGAGTCTTCTTGATTATTGTAATATTATCTATCTGACAGTCACCAAGAAAGAATTAGCAAGACTTACAATAACATAGAATTACAGCGGTCAGAATGATTTACGGCCTGAAGAAATTTGATCATGTGACGACACCCTTTTATCGCGAATTGCATTGGCTGCCAATGGAGGCCGGGGTGTTGTTTCAACTAGGCTGTTTCTCTTACAATTCCTTCTTACGTAGTCAATAGATTTTCTTTAGCATCATACAGACATAGTAGAAGAACTCCTCCTTTGTTTAATTTTCCACCTGTCCAGGGTCGCAGGAGTAAGAAATTTCTGAATCATACTTTGGCATCTCAGGCAGCTCTTCGTGACAACGAATTCCGAATACTGTTGCTTACTACCCATTCCTATGGCCTTTTCAGAAAACAATTGAAGACCTAAATATTTCTAAATATTTGATTGTTTAGCGAATCATCTTATTTCATGTAACATGTTTACTTTTATAACTTTTTGTAAACCGCGTTGAACTTCTAGTTACGCGGTCAATAAGCACAATGTTATGTTATGTTATGTTATTGAACACAGAGGTCATCTTTGCTGTATTTTGAGTCTCACCATACCTCCCGGCATCCCCCGTTTTTGGAACCAATTGCCTGCCCAGATAAGAAAACACTGAACACGCATCTCTTCAATTGAACAGTGTTAATGGACTACCTTCTCCCAGCTCCCCTTCCTTTCTCCTCTCTCCTCCTTCTCTCTTTCCTCTCCTGTTCCCTGCTCCCCTTCCTCTAACGCCTTGCTATCCTACTGCTCCCCCATCTCTGCCCTCTTCCCTTCCCTCGCTCCCCCCCTCTCCTCTAGTTGGATGTCTTGGCCACCAGGACATCCAATTAGATGTCCAACCTCAGAACATCTAAACTTTATTCCTCATTTTCGACCACAATACCGTCCAAGTTGAAAATGTCCAAATGACATGGAAGTGGGAGGGGCCAGCTTTCTAATGGACTGGCCATACAGACATGCCAAAAGAACATTGGGGCACATTAGAAGGCACTGCTGTGAACGTCACATAAACAGAACAGTGCCAGAAGTACATCTCACCATAACCCCCTTACATTGTGTGGTGAGCTCTCCAAAACTCCCCCAAACCTACTATACCCACTTGTCCACCACCCCACTAGCCCTTATGGCTGCAGGCATCACCTATAAGGTAGCATAGTAGGGTTTTTGTGGGCTCACACTTTCCACCATACATGTAGTGGTTAGAGTGACTTATGGGCCTGACTCCTCCTCACTATGGTTCACTAGCCTGCCCACCTGATTACTTAAGACACTTGTGTGATGCTCAGACAGGTATGTAATGAGCCCCTAAGTATATAGCAGAGGCATGTATGCACATTCCTGATGCCTAAATCTAGGCAACTCCTTAAATTATTTCCCCCATCCTTACAGAACTTACTGGGATCGATTGAACTATACCTTTTGTGGGAGCCTCTGTGTCACGTTTTTAAAATGGAATGTATTATGGCTATACAACAGGGACATTACAAAAAGTTTCTGAAGATTTGGGAGCCATTGCCAAAATTTTGCAAAGAGTGATTGTTGATTTTGCCCTTTGGTCATGCACGTCCGGGGGGGGGGGGGGATGGGAGGGAGGGTTGAAAAATATTTTTTAATTCTTTAATTTGAATGCAATTTTTGAATATGAGTATGGGGGGTTATATATCTATTTGTCATAGATTACAATTTGATTGGTTTTAAGTGCTTTTATAGTTTAATACAGGGGTAGGCAATTCTGGTCCTCAAGAGCTGGAGCCAGGTCAGGTTTTCAGGATATCCACAATGAATATGTATGAGATGGATTTGCAAGCACTGCCTCCTTGAGATGCAAATCTATCTCATGCATATTTATTGTGGATATCCTGAAAACCTGACTTGGCTCCGGCTCTCGAGGACTGGAATGCCTACCCCTGGTTTAATATGTTTGAAAAATATGTGGTGCTTATGTATGGCTTAAAAATGAATACAGATATTTAAAAAAAATGTGACAGTGTCCACAACACTGTTCCCCTTAAGCTGAGCGGGAGTCCTCCGCCTACAGTTCTGCCAGTGGCAGTGTCCACAACACTGTTCCCCTTAAGCTGAGCGGGAGTCCTCCGCCTACAGTTCTGCCAGTGGGGGGTGCTGTTGAACTATCACATGTTCAATAGAAATTCCCCAACTCTGAGATGTCTGTCTGTCCAAATTAGATTGTAAGCTCTTCTGAGCAGGGACCGTCTATTGAATGTTAAATGTAAAGCACTACGTATGCTTTTCAGCGTTATAGAAAAGCTTTGCAAAACTTTATTTATGTTATGTATTTATATACCGCCTATCAAGGTTATCTAAGCAGTTTACAATCAGGTGCTCAAGCATTTTCCCTATCTGTCCCGGTGGGCTCACAATCTATCTAATGTACCATGTTTCCCCGAAAATAAGCCCTAGCATGAATTTCGGGGTAGGTCTTAATATAAGCCCTACTTTAAAATTAAGCCCTAGTCCCTGGATTCGCCAGCAGCAGTGCTTCCTTCCGCCCCCTCCCCCTGCCTCCCCCCTCCCATCTTTCCATCTCTCCATCCCGTCCGAACCCCGCCGACCCTCCAACCATGAAACCTACTACCTACCTCCAATGAATAGCGTCGGCAGCACTCTAAACAGGCTGCTTTGCAGCCTTCTCTCACTGGGGCATTCCCTGTGCTGCATCACTGATGATGTCATCAGCAACACGGCGCACAGAAGGCCCCAGCGGGAGAAGGCCATGAAGCAGCCTGTTTAGAGTGCTGCTGACGTTGCTCTGTGGAGGGAGGTATGTAGTAGAGAATGTAACGGGGAAAAAATTTGTCCCTGTCACCACCCTGTCCCCGCGACCACCGTCCCTGCCCCGTCCCCGTACCCGCAGCATTCATACAAGCCTCAGTACTGCAATATTTAACTTATTTCTTCCTTATAAATCAAAGTTCTGGCTGCTGAACTAGTTCAGCTGGCAGGGCTTTGTTTATAAATTTTTATAAACACAACTAATATACAACTAATATACTGCTTTATCCTAAAGCAAAAAATAAAATAAAATAAATAAATAGAAAATTTTTTTCTACCTTTGTTGTTTGGTTTCTGCTTCCCTCATCTTCTCATTCAATTCCTTCCATCCACTGTCTGTCTTCTCTCTGCATCTTCCATTTGCTGTTACTTTGCCTCTCCCTTCACCCCCCTCCCCCCCCCCCAATTGGTCTGGCACCCATCTTCTTCCCTCCGCTCCCCATTCTCTCTTCCCATTCCCTTCAGCGTCTTCTCCCCACTCTGTCTTCCCCATGTCCTTTCAGCATCTTCTCCCCACTCTGTCTTCCCCATGTCCTTTCAGCGTCTTCTCCCCACTCTGTCTTCCCCATTTTCTTTCAGCGTCCTTCTCCCCACTGTCTTCCCCATGTCCTTTCAACATCTGTTCCTCTCTACCCCTCTTCAGCGTCTGTTCCTTTCCTCCACCACCCTTCCCTCTTGCTACCTCATCACCCTTCGGCACCCCTCATGCGGCCCCCTCCCTCCATCCTACCTACCCAAATCTATGTCCGTCCCTCCGTCCCTCCCCTTTATTTTTGCCGTCGGAGCCTGTAAACAGTAGCGTGCGTGTGTGGGCAGAGACCTCATTTGGAATATTGTATACAATTCTGGAGGCCGCACCTTCAAAAAAGATATAAAAAGGATGGAGTCTGTCCAGAGGAAGGCTACTAAAATGGTGTGTTGTCTTCGTCATAAGGCACATGGGGACAGACAAAGATCTCAATCTTTGGAGGAAAAGCGGGAGAGGGGAGATATGATAGAGACATTTAAATACCTGCGGCAGAGGAGAAGCTTCCGCCCACACACGCACATTACTGGTTGCAGGCTCCGACAGCTTTGTGAAAGTTACTCAAAATGCGCTACGAAGGAAAGGGGGAACGGGGGAGATAGATAGATTTGGGTAGGTAGGAAGGAAGGACGGGGCCGCATGCGATTGGTGACCGCACGCGTTCCTTCCCTTAATTGCGGGGACAAGGAAATTCACCACTCCACGGGGCGGTGGATGGTCTTGTCCCCGCACCCGCAGTGAGCACTTTTTCCTCCTCACCATTTCAGCGGGTTACCCGCAGCTACCCGCGACTAGCCACAGGTAACAGCCACCGTGTCATTATCTAATATGTAGGTCTCACGGTCGGCGGGGTTCAGATGGGAGGAAGAGATGGAAGGATGGGATGGTCAGCGGGGGTTTGGCTGCGTGGCGGTGGGGGACTGCTCAAGGGTTCTGCTGCAGCTGCATGGAAAGAAGGGATAGAATCTGGGCAAGGGTTCTGCTGCACGAGGGATGAGTGGGAGGGATAGAAAGATGCTGTGTACAGTGCAAGGGTTCTGCTACACAGGGGGATGGGAGGGAGGGAGGGATAGAAAGATGCTGCAGAGGGACGGCACAAGGTGAGAGGGGATAGGTGAGAGGGGATGAAAGATGCTGCACATGTGGGGGAGAGAAAGGAAAGAGGAAGAATTGGGGTGGAGGAGAGGAAGGGAAAGATGATCATTGTACATGAAAAAAATAAGACCTACCCAAAAATAAGACAGCGTCTTATATTAATTTTGGGCCCAAAAAACGCACTAAGTCTTATTTTCGGGGAAACATGGTATCTTGGGCAATGGAGGATTGTGTGAATTGCCCAGGGTCACAAGGCGCAGCACAGGATTTGAACCCACAACCTCAGGGTGCTGAGGCTGTAGCTCTAACCACTAGGCCACTCCTTCCTAGGTAACCAGTTTATCCCTACCAATTGAAAACATAGTATTGAAGCACTGACACCCCCACCCCCAACCCACCCCCGCAACAGTGCATTGGAGGACTCCCATTCATCTTAGAGGGAACTGTAGCCCACACTCCATGTACTTTTACCCATGCTAAAAAGGGGTACTGCTGGGCCCGAATTGAAATGCTGACTTCTCTCCTCTGCAAAGTCCATAGAATAAAGAATCCACACAGCACTGCCCTAGTCGCCAAGTTTTCAAAGGGAAAATTCGCCCGCCAACATCCAATGGCATTTTTTTGTTTGTTTGTTTTCTGTGTCCTTCCCTTTGTTGGTAGAGGTGATAGGTTTTGAGTCTGTGTCATGCTCCTGCTTTTATAACTTGGCGCTTTAAACTCTAGGCCTTGATAGCAAATGAGAATATACCAGATGTAATTAATTGGTTCTAGAGATGGAAGATCAGGCTAAATGACCTGAATCAATATTGCGCTGGGCTGGCACCAAGAGCACCTAATCCTTCTCTTCATCAATCCTCGCAACAGAGTTGTATCCTGGCTGCTAAGCAGCAAGAGTAGTGAATTCTAGGGGTGGGCACCCAGGAAAAGGGTGTTTCATTCAGTTTCATTTTGTCTGTGGGTGCTTTCATTTTTTTAGTTTTTTTTTTTTAATTTGTCTTGCCTATTTTTGTTTTGTTTAATATGTGCTGGTTTACTATAGAATGTGTGAAAATAAAACCATCCCTGCCAAAATAATTTGAAAAAAAAACCCAAACCTGGAGAAAACAGCACGGGAACAGAATTTATCCCCGTCCCCGTGGATAATTGCGGGAAACCATCCCAGTGTCATTCTTTAAGGAGAGAGGGAAGAATCAGAGTATAAATGGGCCCGGCCACTGACCCTCAATCCTTGCATTGAAGAATGCTGGTGTAGAACGACTGAGGTTGAGAGAGTCACTAAAGAATATCCAGAGCAGATATTGTGATTTCATAATACCTCATTCCACCAATACCTAAGAGCCAGCCTCATCAGTGATGTCACAATGGCTTGACTATCCTATACTTGGCTCACATAAAACATAGGAATGGTCAGAAACCCAAAGAGTAGCAACATTCCAGAGCTGTGATTGTGATGTCATAATGCCTCATTCCACCAATGCCTAAGAGCCAACCTCATCAGTGATGTCACAATGGCTTGATTATCCTATACTTGGCTCACATAAGAACATAACATAAGAAATGTCTTCACCGAATCAGACCCTTGGTCCATCCAGTCCGGCGATCCGCACACGTGGAGGCCCAACTAGGTGCTTCATAATGAGACCTTGTTTACCTGTATCCCTCAATGTGATTTGCAAGGAGGTATGCATCCAACTTGCCCTTGAATCCTATAATGGAGGTCTCCGTCACAACATAAGAACCATTGACCCTCAAGCCTTGCATTGAAGAAAGCTGGTGTAGAAGACAGGTTGAGATAGACACTAAACAATGATACAGGATGTAGTTATCTGCGAGAATGAGGACAGAGACAAATTCTGTCCCTGTGTCATTCTCTGCACCCGCACTATTTCTTATCTGTCCCACTGCTGTGTTGAGTGTCAGTATATCTTGGCAGTAGACAGATATGAAATACACCTTAGTATGAACAGTAGACAGTGATCCAGAGCTTTTATATCTGTCTATGATAGATAGATTATTGATTTGTGGGGAAAACCTTTAGGTGCCAACCCTTCTGACAGATATTAAATAGGGTCCATAAAATAATCTTTTTTTTTTTTTTAAAGATTATACAAGCACAAAAATCAGACCACCTCTTCATTGTTAACAATTAGTCTTAATCAGTAAAGATTTTTTCCCATAATAAAATGTCCTTCTTATGACCCATGCATTCTTATATTGAATATTAGTTTCACTGTCCATGTGAGACACTTAGCTCCGAGGAGGTCATTCTCCCGAGAAACTGAATGTAGATTCTGAAAACTTCCCGACGGAATGTCACTGCTGCTCTCCGTATTACGAGACACACCATCGGCAGTGCAACCGGAGCTTTAGCATTTTATCCTGCATTACTCATTCCCTGAAGACAGGAGCTACCAATCAGACATTTTGACCTGCTTCGCTTGGGGTTAATGGGCCAATAATCACCATCAGCATTCAGTCTTTAGCTTTCATTCATCAGACTCAAGCAGCTCCGGCAGATCTCTCTTAGGTCACATATCTCTGATTTCCTAACCTAATCGCTAGTGCATTGGGCTGAGGAACTGGGTTCAGTTCCCACTGCAGCTCTTTCTGACTCTGGGCAAGGCACTTAACCCTCCTACTGGGGTATAATATGCAAACTGCTTTGATTGTAAGCACAGAAAGACAGTATATCAACTCTCAACCCCTTTGTTGTGGGGTTTTTTTTTTTTTTTTAAATCATTCAGTGCAGAGATTAAATGCAAACACAAATCATTTTATCCAGGGCTAATGGTATTGCTCCCCAATCTCAGCAAAATCATAGAAACATAGAAAATGACGGCAGAAAAGGGCCCATAGCCATCAAGTCTGCCCACTCCTAAGGACCCACCCCCTTGATTATACTGACCCCCCCCCCTGCCTTTACACCCTTAGAGATCCCACATGAATATCCCATTTATTTTTAAAATCTGACACGCTGACGGCCTCAATCACCTGCAGTGGGAGTTCGTTCCAATGATCGACCACCCTTTCGGTGAAGAAATACTTTCTGGAATCACCATGAAATTTCCCTGCCTGATTTTTTAGCGGATGCCCTCTGAGTGGACGAGGGTCCTATAAGACGGAATATATCCTCTTCCACCTCGATACGGCCAGTGATATAGTTAAACGTCTCATTTTATATGTAATTGGGAACAGCTGACACATGCAGCCATTCGCTTTGAGCAGAACAATCTTGCAAGCAGTTTAAACGTTCACGATGGTTATCCCACTAAACCAGTGGTCTCAAACTCAAACCCTTTGCAGGGCCACATTTTGAATTTGTCGGTACTTGGAGGGCCTCAGAAAAAAATAGTTAATGTCGTATTAAATCTAATCTAAACCTTAGGTTTGTATACCGCATCGAAATGACAATTTTGCATGAGGTAAAACTCTTTATAGTTTATAAATCTTTCCTTTTGGTTAAGTCTTAATAATAATATTGTAATTTATAGCTAAAGAGACATAGGATCAAGAAACTGTTTTATTTTACTTTTATGATTATGATAAACATACCGAGGGCCTCAAAATAGTACCTGGCGGGCCGCATGTGGACCCCAGGCCGTGAGTTTGAGTCCACTGCACTAAACCAACTGTTGTCTCTCCCTCATGCTATATTTACTAATGGATTCAGCGAAGAACCCAATGAACCCAAATGCAGCATGGGGAGACAGAGGCCGAAGCCGGACAGACTTGTAAGGTCTGTGTCCCGCCGGTGGCCAAATCTGGCATGGAGGAACGGAGAATGATGCCAGAACAGACTTGTATGGTCTGTGTCCCGAATGTGGCAAGAGACAGGTGAAGGCTCAACAACTCCATACTGTGAGTGGGGGTGACTGTGCAGCATAGGAAGGAGGGGAACGCATCTTCACTGATACGTGGTGTACTTCTGTCGGTATTCAACCTATCATCCCCATCATGTTTGACTGCCTATATGTTTGGCACGGTTGGGGTTACCAGACGTCCGGATTTCGCCGGACATGTCCTCCTTTTGAGGACACGTCCGGGGGTCCGCATGGCTTTTCAAAACCCGGCACTTTTGTCCGTGTTTTGAAAAGAAATCGCTCCGGAGGAGGGGGCATGCGCGGATGCAACCCTGTGACATCATGCGCATGTGTGATGTCATCACGTCACATCCACGCATGCGCGGATGCCTTCCTGCCCAACAAACAGGCAGCGGGGGTGGTAGAGCTGAGGGGCGGACCTGGGGCGCAACAGGGCGGGATGGTGGGCCTGGGGTGTGCCTAGGGGTCCGGGGGTAACCCTATCTGGTAACCCTAGGCATGGTGGTGACTTTGCAACCAGCATTTAAACATGGATGACTGGGCCTACACAGATGTGGTAGGCGGGGCTCTGGTCACCTTGTTTGGCAGACTGGATGGGCCTATGAGAGTATTTTTTCCGCTATCATTCTACTGTGTTACTGTGAAAGGTGTCTCATTAGCATATTAAGGGATATGTCTACCACAATAAGCTAATAAATTTAGCCAAGGGCTAACATGAGACTTTCCAATGCACTAAGCCCATTTCTAGTGCACTCGGGAAATAGGGAATTTTCAGGGCTTTATCATTCACACCTAAAAAATATTGACACGGGAGCCCTTACTACCTCTTGCTTGGGAGGCAGTAGGAGCTCCCAATGTTATAGGACACTCTAACCATTTAACATACTCCAAATGTTGACAAGCTAGTTTTTTCTTTTCAAATAGACCATCCATGTCCATTCACTGCCCCTGTCATGCCCCCATTTTCTTTTTTTCTGTCAGAACAGACTCCACTGGCTCTCTAAGCCTTGCCGGTATCGTTGGCAAGGCTTACAGCTGAGGCACCTCTAGAAAAATTTTTGGGGAGGTGGAGGAAATGGGGGGAAGACTCAACTTGTGACCTCCGAGGTCGGATGGACCCCTGAAAGGGTCCCCCCCCCTCCCCCAAGCTCAGTCCAGCACCAAACAGGGACAAGAAGGCCACTAAACAACTTCCAACGGGCCTACAGTAAGCATTTTCAGGGAAGACTGGCACAGCTTACCACACCTGCTAAAACTGAGAACAGACTGGTTAGACAAGAGGGAAGCACAGCTATTAATATTATAGCCAAAGTTTTGTCTCAGTCTCCACCTGCTGGTCATGGTGAGCTATTACCCAGCTGTGAACTGTACTGATCTGGAAAGTCTAAAAGAAAGAAAATTAGCAGGTAAGGACCTAATTTCTCCTTAGCAAACACAAAAAGGATGCTGACCAAAAAAGGTTTTAATGCGCTTTGCAGCAAATGTTTTTACGCATGCTAAGTGTGCGTTAGGGTTAACGTGTCTCTGTGTCAGCCATTCCCGATTACATATAAAATGAGGCTTATATAGGACAGTAAATCTGCTCATCTCATAAAGAAACCTCAGAAAATGGAGAAAAAACCCCTAGACCTATTGCTTACTACATTTAAACTCCTGGGAGAGGAAATGTGCCAAGGATTCCATATAAATGCCCACAATGAATCCCTTAGGGCTCCTTTTACAAAATGGCGCTAGGGGATTTTAGCGCGGGCTGGTGAGATAAATGCTCCAACGCTCATAGAATTTCTACAAGCATCAGAATATTTACCTCGCTGGCCCGCACTAAAAACCTCTAGTGCCGTTTAGTAAAACCAAGCGTTAATTCTTTAAAAAAAAAAGCTATCAGTCAGGCCCACATGTATGAGATAGCACTCTCTTCCATTGATTGCACTATGTAACATGATTTTGTTCCTGGGTAGTAATGCTCTCTTTTACTAAGGTGCGCAAACCGATTACCCATTATTTATTTTTCATTTTAACTGTACAACGCTTTGAAATATATTGTAAAGTGTTTTATCAAACTTTAAATAAGCTATAAACGCTAATGCGTGCATGTTAGTCTATGGAACTGATAGCGTTTAGTGTCGCTAATTCGATTAGTGCGCGCTAATTGGTTTGCGCACCTTAGTAAAAGAGGGGGTAAGTGTAATTTCCTAATTGCTCATGCCAAAAAAGTATAGGAAATGTCTGTTATTTCCATAAAATTTTGCTTTTGTGACCAGGATATTCAAATTCTGCAATTTGCCTATTTAAAACTTGAAAATGCCGAATTTTCGCTTTCTCATAAAAAGTGACATATGAATCGCAATTAACATGCATTTATACTGAAGTTATACAAAGATGATCACAGAAGATTTAGAAGTGAGTAGTTACTGTATATGAGATTTGTGATTATATTGTAAGTCACTTTGACGTATCAGCCCCCAGATGTAGTCTCCCATTTCTCTCTTTATATTGTCCTTGGTAGTGACCTTCAAAATCCAGTACAGTCAAACCTTGGTTTGCGAGCATAATTCGTTCCAGAAGCATGCATGTAATCCAAAGACTTGTATATCAAAGCGAATTTTCCCATAGGAACTAATGAAAACTCAGATTCGTTCCACAACCCCAAAACTTTAATACAAAATACTATACGTACTTATATTGCAAGACCTCGCTCATTTAGAACAGTCACTACACTCCTGCAGCGTCAGAGAGAGAAGCACCATCGGCTCAGTTGTGATGATCTTACGCGTGTATACTGTATGTACTCATATTGCAAGGCCTTGCTTGTTTACAACAGTCAAAATACTCCTGCAGCATCAGAGAGAGAAGAGCCATCGGCTCAGTTGTGATGATGCGACGCATGTATACTGTATGTATTCGTATTGCAAGACCTCGCTCATTTAGAACAGTCACTACACTACTGCAGCGTCAGAGAGAGAAGAACCGCGTCAGAGAGAAAAGAACCATCGCTCGGTTGTGATGTGTGTATACTGTATGTACTTGTATTGCAAGACATTGCTTGTATATCAAGTTAAAATTTAATCAAATGTTTTGCTTGTCTTGCAAAACACTTGCAAACTAAGTTACTTGCAATCCAAGGTTTTACTGTATATCCTGGTGGAAGCACTCGCTTTGCTCCTCTGAGTTTTCTTCCATGTTCTATTTGATAAGTATCAAGGACATGGACAGTCCATTTTACTGTAGTTCTTCACCACATGCTAAGTCAGCTCCACTTAGCATTCCGCATTGTAATTGCCCAGGAACCACTGTGACAAAACTGTTCCAAGCCACTTTCTCCTTCCTAGTTAACTTCTTGGGAAATTTCTTGTACCAGGCTCTATGACAGCTTTAGGTATTATAGATATTCTTAATATAGCAGCATGCAGGTCTGAGGAGTAACGCAGTGGTCTGGGAACTAGAGATTGACGCGGGGCCGAATTTTTCCCCGTCCCTGCGGGAACTCATTTTCCCATCTCGTTCCCGTGAATTCTTTTCCTGTCCCTGCCCGATTCCTGCAAGCTCCGTCCTCCTCTGCACAAGCCTCAAACACTCTAAAATCATAAGTAGCAACATTCTAGAGCTCAGCTTGTGATGTCATAATGCCTCATTCCACCAATGCCTAAGCTCCGTCCTCCTCTGCACAAGCCTCAAACACTCTAAATCATAAGTAGCACATTCTAGAGCTCAGCTTGTGATGTCATAAGCCTCATTCCACCAATGCCTAAGCTCCATCCTCATCTGCACAAGCCTCAAACACTTTAATATCATAAGTTAGTAACATTCTAGAGCTCAGATTGTGATGTCATAATGCCTCATTCCACCAATGGCTAAGCTCCGTCCTCCTCTGGCACAAGCCTCATACACTTTAAATCATAAGTGTTCGAGGCTTGTGCGGTTAAGGCCAGAGCCTACAGGAAGGGGACAGGGAAAGCGAGAAAACTCGCAGGGACAGGGCAGAGAAATTGAGTTCCAAGAGACCCAGGTTGAAATCCTATTCAAACCACAGTCTGCCAGGGGGCTGTCTTCACTTATTTTTAAGGTTGTATTCATGCAAGAGATATCGCTTTATTCTTTTACTTGTTCTAAATTTTAGAAAGCTCTAAACTGGAAAGGCGCTTTTGTCGAATCATAAAAACCCAGAAAATGATGCCAGATAAGGGCCACAAAATATACAGTAAGTTGTTTCACAAACTCTTAAATCATTTTATTTCAGAAATTTGTATTATGGATGCCTAGAATTTCAAGAGAAGCATTTAATTCCTAAGCATTCTTAGCTGTTGTACCAGTTAAGCTGCATTGAACTTTTAAGGTATAAGCAGAGTACAATCATTTTAATGTAATGTAAAAAAAAAAATCAATTAACTCTACCCAATTGATTTCTTTCATGCGATGTGATAACCCCAAATTAATCTCTGGCTTTCCTTTTACATTTATACAACTAGGGATTCTCTGGTCTTAATCCATGTGTTGCTTTTTTACTTTTTTGTTAATTCAATGTATTCTTTCATTCCAGGAAGCGAAATTGTGTTGCGCTGCTCCTGACTCTACCTTCATGCAGATTATTTCCACATTCGACTAATTAAAACCTCCCACCAGTAACATCTCCCCTTTCCGAGCAGTGTTACAGCATGTCTCTCACTGATTAGAATTTAATCCAGTTTATATACCTTTGCCAGCAGTCTATAGGTCTCTCTACTGCAAATGGAATGACCATCACCTGTCCGAGATAATAATAATAATAACTTTATTTTTGTATACCGCAATACCACAAAACAGTTCAGAGCAGTTTACAGGGGAAGAGACTGTACAGTCTCTTCTATTGTTAACCGCATTGAACTTCCATGGTATTGCGGTATACAAGAATAAAGTTATTATTATTATTATTTATTATACATATACAGCGAAGTTACAGAATACCACAAAACAGTTCAGATGCTGTTACAGGAGATGAGAACTGTACATATGCAATGAGGTACAGAGAATTAGTTATCAAGTGTATGGTATAAACTAGTGGCAATTACAAAATGATCAAATAACTGTTGCAAGGGGGGTGCAGAAAGGGGAAGGAAAAATAACCGGGAAGAGGGGGAGGAAGGCGGGTTGAGATTAGTAGCTTGGTTGGGAGGGCGGGAGTTAAGGAATTTACCCGAGGGCCTCCTCCTTTCCTCAGACCATCTGTGTTGGTAAATTCAATATTAATCGTAGAGCTGCTGAACGATTAGAAATGGTAATCATAATTAACCTCATGATTAAAAATGTTTTAATATTGGAGTTAACTGCTTTGGCATTGCTGCCCTTATCGTATTATAGGTATTTCAATAATGCAAGCAGGCTTCCTCTGCCGGCCCCCAGAGAGCTTTTTTGCCTCCGGTGTGCCTGCCGTCTCTGCTGCAACGTTCCACGGCTGCAAGAAAGCTCTCAGGGCGGCAGCAGAGGAAGGCTGCTTTCAGTCAAGGCAAAATAGAAGGATGCCGGACCAAGACTAATCACAATTCAATTTTTTAATCACACAAAAATTAACGTTAATCATGTTAGTTAACACAGCCCCTAATTAATTGTTGATATAATATGCTCATTCTCTGTCTTTCTTAGCATTAGTCGTCTTCCCATGCCAAGGCACTCTGAGTTACCACTTTCGAGAATGTGCTCTGAGACAGCAATCAGTATCTAGATCTGTCTAAACCATCCAGGCCAGTAAGTCTGGAATATTAATAACCTTCCAGATATCTCTCCTGACCTTCTCTCTTACTTATAGGTAGCCCTGTGAGATTCTAACTTCTGTGCTTTTGTCAACTAACCTACGGCTAAATTCACAAAGCCTACCTTTGCTGGGCGATCTGTGGCCGAGTCGTCTTGGGCGATCAATTCAGCAAGGCTCCTCATGCAAATTAATGCAATCGGAGGCATGCCCCACAGTCAAGCAGGATTCATTCGAGGGTCCCTAGGCACCCGCCCATGCCCCATCCCCGCCCCGATCCTACCCCACCCATACCCTGCCCCTACCCTGCCCATGCCCCACCCCTGTCCCGCCCCCACCCCATCCATGCCCCGCCCCCACCCCTCCCCGCCCGGAGCAACAACAACACCAACGCGGCCAAATGTGTTACAGGAAAGTCTCGTGATGACTGCTTCTGCCGGTCCAGCCCCCTCCGACATCACTTCTTCCAGCGCAAGTAAGTGACGTCGGAGGGGGCTGGACCGGCAGAAGCAGTCATCGCGGGCCTTCCAGTAACACATCCGGCCATATTGCCATTGCTGCAGGCGGGCGGTCTGTTGCCATTACTGCGTGGGAGGGGGGCCGTTGCCGTTACTGGGGGGGGGGGCTCGTTGCCGTTACTGCGGGAGGGGGCCCATTGCCATTGGAAAATAGCAAGATGAGTCGTCCTCCTTCACCGGGGGCCCCCCCTAACAATTTTGGGCCCTGGGCACGTGCCTAGTTGGCCTAGTGATTAATCCAGCCCTGCCCACAGTCACTGAACGGATTGCTGAAGAGTGATCAGGATGCATGCGTGGACCATCTTATTTTCCTGTAGATGATCCACGCATGCGTTGGCTCTCAGCACAAGCATGGGAGGGGGAGAGAGGGGGGGGATCGAGGAGGCTAGATCCAAGGCTGTCAGTATAGGACGTGAAGGTTTCCGGGACAGGGGGCTCTTGGTTCCCAGGTCAGAGAGCGTGGAAAGTACACTTCAGCAGTTGTTTTTTTTTTTTGTAAATCTAAAATATAAATAGTGCAATAAAATGAATTTAAACATAAACAAATCAAGAAACACACTTTAAATATGCAAATAATTCAAAAAACATTAATTTTCTCCCCCTCCCCCCTTAACTAATAAAAGTAGATATACATTTATAATTTCCATACAATAAATAAAATAGGAATAACAAACAATATTACATTTCCCACCATCCTCCCTCCCACCCTGGATGTGTAAGGAGGTCAGATAACAAGAAAAGGTACACGACATCTATTGTGACTCAATAAATGATGCCAATGGGCTCCACGCCATGTTAAATACTTTACTAAAACCTAAAATTTCAGCGTTCATTCTTTCATATTTATAACTAGAACATAGGTTTGCCCACCAGAAAGTATAATTAAGTCGATCATAACATTTCCAATTGCGTGTTATCATTTGAATGGCTACTCCCATCATTATTAAGAAAAACCGGCTTTTATAGCAATTGAGATCAGCCAGGGCTAGTGGCAACAACTGCAGCCCCACTTTTAACCCGCGGGTTAAAAACAGGCTCGCAGAGAGGCATGGTTAAAGAGAGCAGGGCAGCACGGTGGAAGAGAGGGAGAGCGGCAGAGAGCTGGGTGCTTTTTGATAGTTTCAGGGCTGCAGGGCTGGGATTTCAGGCAGAGCGCAGAGAGCAGGACAGTTGGAAAGGAAGTGAGCGACTGGTCCCCAGCAATCGTTTCTTTTAATCAGCCAGCCCAGTCGGTGTTCCTGAAGTTTTTTTAGTGAATCGCTTCCTTTGCATGCCATTCCCCCTCATTTTTTAATGAATCGCTACATTTGCATGCTATTCCCTTTCATTTGCATGCGCAGATCGGATCGGGCAGGAATCGGATCGGGAGTAAGGTTAGTGAATGGGGGTGGGGGGGTCGCAAAGTGATCGCAAACCGACTGGTACTCGATCGGATTGCTTAGTGAATCTAGCCCCATGGCCATTATTTACCAAAGCTTAGTGTTATCTGCAGTAAAACCCACTGAACAAAATGGGCTTTGTAGGAGATCATGTATGATAACATCATTATGTACTAAGCATTGGTAAATACGAGTATGGGCCCTAATTTTTTTGAATAAGATGGCAGCTTAGATCAATCAGCTTCCACCTGCTTCCCAACTCTTCAGTGCTGACTTTGGAAATAATATAAAAAAATATTTTTGTGTGCATATTTTCCCCCCAAATGATTTTATTTTTTTTCTAAAATTTGCTAGGAATATAAAGTATATCTAATTTTATTGGCATACGTGCAGGGGTGTCAAAGTCCCTCCTCGAGGGCCGGAATCCAGTCGGGTTTTCTGGATTTCCCCAATGAATATGCATTGAAAGCAGTGCATGCAAATAGATCTCATGCAGATTCATTGGGGAAATCCTGAAAACCCGACTGGATTCTGGCCCTCGAGGACCGACTTTGACACCATACGCCTTCAAGTTAATCTGACCTGTGTAGCAGGGGCAGGGTTTGGATGATGTTTACCCACTGAGGCCCAGATTCTGTATTGTGCGACCCAGGTGGCACATGCAAATCTGTGAGCAGCGCAGATTTGCGCAAACAATTTAATCACAGCCGATAATTGGCAATTGACACCTAATAATTGATGCTGATTGGCACTAATTAGAAGTTGTATACACAACTTTCTAAGCACATTCTATAAAGTGGTGCGCATAAATTCTAGCGCATGATTCTCATAAGGGGGCGTGGCCAGGGGAGGAGCATGGGCAGCTTATGGGCATTCCTAAAAGTTAGACACACCTATAGAATGCGCACAATCTGTGCACAGCTTTCCAGGCGATTTTTTCTGGCCCCAACTACAGATCTTCAAATCTCTCATCATTGATGACGTGTCTGATCTGTAGACCGACAAAAATGCCTTCTTTAATCTTGGCGTCAGTTATTCTTGGACGCATCTGTCTTAGATAAAGAAAACCTTTGCCTTCCTTGTTCATCGCTTTTACGAAATTTTTAAATCAGTCCAAGTTTTTATGTGAAGAGGAGGGAAAAATATCTTTGTCGGGTCAAGTGGTTCATGTACCACATTTTTCTGTCCTGGAACCAAATTCTTATGGAGTGGCCATTTCTTTTGAATGTAATGCAACTCCTTAGCACAGCTGTCCCATAATAAAGCCCTAAGCGCGCATGCGCACTCCCACCTGCGTGCTCCCGTTTTCCGAGAGCTGCAGGGAGCCGCAGGTAGGAGTGCACATGCGTGCGGCGGTGCGGAGCCTGTCGGACACGGTGGCTCTTGCAGCCTGAAGGATGTGAACTGGCCAGGGCAATGTCTGCGGGGACCGGAACGGACTTTAATTGCTGCCTCCCAGGCTTCTCCTCCTGCTCCGGCTGGGCCCGCGTAAATAAAAAACAAAACAAAACCCAGAGCTCGCTTCAGATCCGGCAAGAGCTGCGGGTCCTGAAACCTTCCGATTCAAGCAGCGTCTGCAGCACTCTACACATTGCTGCTTCGGGGTCTTCTAAGCTGGAATTGGAAGGTTAGTCGGGACCGCGGGAAGGGGGGTAGGGGAAATGCTGCTGCTGCACAGGGAAGTGGTGTGGGGGGAGGGAAATGGAGGGGGAGGGAATCCTGCTGTGGCTGCTGCACAGGGAAGTGGTGGGAGAGAAATACTGCTGCATAGGAGGCAGGGAGAGAGACAGATAGAAAGAAAAAAAGAAAGACACAGGGGCAGGGAGAGACACAGAAAGACAGACAGACAAAGGGGGCCAGGGAGAGAGACAGACAGCGGGAGGGAGAGAGAGACAGAAATAAAGACACACAGACATATATTCTAGCACCCGTTAATGTAACGGGCTAAAATACTAGTTCACAAATAAAACAACAGTACTTGGTCTATCCAAGCTGCATTCCAAGTAGCAGAGCTACCACTTTAAGATCACCAGAGATGTTCCAGTTACTGGATATGCATTAACAGCAGTTCCATGTTTTCATATGTTTCTTTCATGTGTGCAGCATAGTCAATAGGTATCGACTGATAGACATTGCCATTGTGTGACAAGAGTCAGCCTTGAAGGCTTAACACTGATGAATCAGCAAAAAGACGCCTTTTGCGTATCAACCCAAAGCGTGAAACAACCCCTTCAATATCAGCGTAGATACAGTGGTTATTCAACCTGTGCAAAGAAATTTGTTAAATTGTCTTGGCGGCTTCTAAGAGACAGAAATATGTTGTACCTGGCAAGAGCAAACACCTCACCCATGTAGTCTTAAACCCAATTCTTCTGCTTCTGCTTTTGACAAACCTAAATCCCTGACCGGGTCGTTTAATTCTGACTGTGTTATAAGATGAGGCTCACCAGATGTATATGGTTCAAAATAAGGATCAGTGTCACTGTCAGTGCTTGGCTGGTGCATTGCAGATTGTTCGTGGGTTTCGTTTGAGCTCCATTTCTCTGGTGACTTTGGAACTGGAAGTTTGTCATCATGAGGCACTAGTCTAATGGCTGAAGGAAGATTGGGGTATTCAATTGATTTCTTATTTTTACCAGAGAAACCAGATACATTGGTCAGACAGAAATAGCAGTCTGTCAAGTGATCCCTCTGTTCTCGCCATATCATTGGGATAGAAAATGGCATTGACTTCTGAGTACCTCTATGATTGATGGCACATTTTGCACAACAAATGTGAGGAGTCCATGGTTTGTCTTGCTCACCAATCTTGCAACCGAAGTACAGCTCATATGTTTTCTTAACAAGTCAAGTCATGGTGCATCTTTGAGGCTTAAATATATACCGCGCCACAAATGTAGCAGAATGTATCACAGCTGTTGTGAAATTGGCAAGACATGCCTGCTGTCACAAATCATCCTATAGCAATTAATATTTAACTGGCTTACTAATTAAGTTACTTACGTAGACAATACTATGCCTAGAAGCATCAAAATACACCTGAACTGAAGACACGTAATGAAGATTATCTCTGTATGTCAGGGGTGCCCAACGCGTCGATCGCGATCGACCAGTAGCTCAGGAAGGCAACTCGAGTTGATCGCACTCGTGTTGCCGTCCAGATCTAAGGGCCGATCAGCCTTCCTCTCCAGTGTTCTCCCTAGGGCCTTTTAGCTGGGCGGTCTGCCCAGCTGTCATCTGCCGTTGCTGAACATTAAAAAAAAAAAACCCAAAAAACGGCTTGGAGATTTCAGCCCCTAGCGAACTTATGCACCGGGCTCTAATGTGTGCGTGCAGGCTTCTCTTCTCTTTCCTCCGAAACCGGAAGTTATGTCCGGGGAGGGGGGGGGGGGAGAAGGGAAGCCTGCACGCACATGTTGAGAGCCCTGAAGCAAGCGTTCGCTACGGGCTAATGCGGGAGACAGGTTAGTGAAGCATTTGTTCTTGTTCCTGCCGGGTCCTGCCTACTTTCTGTTTCCACAAAGGCAGGACCCGGCAGCATTTCCCCCAATAGGTTGATCACGATCTTGGGCTGATCAGCCTTCCTCTTC
Source organism: Geotrypetes seraphini (assembly GCF_902459505.1). Taxonomy (NCBI): domain Eukaryota; kingdom Metazoa; phylum Chordata; class Amphibia; order Gymnophiona; family Dermophiidae; genus Geotrypetes; species Geotrypetes seraphini. The sequence goes on from NC_047087.1 coordinate 303,236,885, forward strand.
CCGACGGCAGAATTGACGTCGGGAGAGGAATGCTGGTTGGCCGAAGCAGGGAGAGCTTGGGGCCTGTTATTGGGGGCGTTTGGGTCCTGGTCCCCGATGGTAATGGCAGTGGCAGTGGCTTGGGAGAGGGCAGGGAGAAAGAAAGAAAAAGGGCAGGCAGGGAGACAGAAGGAAAGAAGAGAAACAGAAAAAAATGAAAAGGAGGCAGAGAGAAAGAAAGGGCAGGGAAGAGGAAGGAAAAGGTGGGGGGAAGGAATGAGGTCTGGAGGAGAAGAAGCATACAGGCTAAAAGAAGGGAAGAAAGATTGTATGCACAGTCAGAAGAAGAAAGTGCAACCAGAGACTCATGAAATCACCAGACAAGGTAGGGAAAATGATTTTATTTTAAATTTAGTGATCAAAATGTGTCTGAATTTATAACTGCTGTCTATATTTTATACTAAGGTCCCCTTTTACTAAACCGCAATAGAGGTTTTTAGCGCAGGGAGCCTATGAGTGTCGAGAGCAGCGCTGGGCATTCAGCGCAGCTCCCTGCGCTAAAAACTGCTATCGTGGTTTAGTAAAAAGGGAGGGGGTATATTTGTCTATTTTTGTATGGTTGTTACTGAGGTGATAGTGCTTAGAGTCATCTGCTTTGACCTCTTTGAAAAACCCTGGAATAGGAATGATGATTAACATTTTCTATGCATACAGTGTGCTTTGTGTTTTTTTTTTAATTTTATTGTTGGTAGATCATTTTGACTTGGTCATTTAAAAAGTAGCTCGCAAGCCCAAAAAGTGTGGGCACCCCTGCTGTATGTGAACTGCTTTTATATAGCCTTTTCAGGCAGCATCCATCAAGCCCATGTACAAGCATGCCTGGACTGCATTTCCATGGATATTATGGAACATGCACATACTATATCTAGTAAGGTATAACGTGAGCAATAGTCCTATATTAAGAATTAGGCTAAGAATTCATTGCATTGGCCTGAAAGTATAAGAAGAAATTGTAAAAATGTACTTTTTTTGTTAAAACGGTACATGATATGTAATTTTAAATGTGATTTTCATAATCAACAACCCAAAATCTGTAAGATATACCCCAAAGTGTTGAAGAAGCAAAAACTTTGTTGTCCAGTGTAATTAACAGTTTCAGCTACACTTGTGTAAAATGAGCCTAGGCATCAACTGAAGTCTACATGCTACTTCTTGCCATTTGAAGCAGTACAAAATTGGATCATGCCTGCTTTAAAACCTAAATAGCAAATCTTGACTATTACAGAAATGAATCCGTTTGTGCAGTTAGAATTTCTTTTTTTATTATTTTTTTTTTAAAGGCATCTCAAAATGTGATGTTCCCAAACTTTTCATTTCTAATCCCTTAACAAAATTACAGGTGCAGTCAACAGAAACATTCACATATTATATAGTCATGCAGAGTTTGTTATTAGATTCGAAACATATTAGGCTCATTGTCTGTTCAGTCAAAAAGAAGAACGGAATAAAGTGCATTTGCCTTGCAATAAACAACGATCATGAATACTGCCCCAGAAAAAAATGTGAATAAGGGTTTTTTTTTTAAGTCTAGAAGCAATGATTGTATTGCATTAATTCATTGTGTGTGTCAAAGAGTTACAATTAAGTGAAAAGCTCCCTTGATACTGTGTGTAATAGGGCCATTAATACAACTGGAATTGCATTTCAAATGAAAAAATAATAATAAATTCTTCTCCACTCGGTTAAGTTCCAACATCTCATTTATATTATATATTTTATATATTATATATAATATATATTATATATATGCATTAGCATATATATAATATATATTATATATATGCATTATATAAATATATTATATAATCTATATATATATAAAATCGGAGGTATGTATGTGTGTATGTATGTATGTGTGTGTGCCGCGATCACGCAAAAACGGCTTGACCGATTTAAACGAAACTTGGTATGCAGATCCCTCACTACCTGGGGTGATATGTTCTGGGGGTCTCGCGGCCCACCTGCACACGTGGGCGGAGCTACAAACAGAACATCAGATTTCACCCATTCATGTCAATGGAAAATATGTAAACAGATGCCATTCTCACAGTAATTCAAAAACGGCTTGACCGATTTGAACGAAACTTGGTATGCAGATCCCTCACTACCTGGGGTGATATGTTCTGGGGGTCTCGTGGCCCACCTGCACACGTGGGCGGAGCTACAAACAGAACATCAGATTTCACCCATTCATGTCAATGGAAAAAATGTAAAAAGCTGCCATTCTCACAGTAATTCCAACTACCTGGGGTGATATGTTCTGGGGGTTTCGCGGCCCACCTGCACACATGGGTGGAGCTACAAATAGAACATCAGATTTCACCCATTCATGTCAATGGAAAAAAAGTAAAGAGCTGCCATTCTCACAGTAATTCAAAAACGGCTTGACCGATTTGAACGAACCTTGGTATGCAGATCCCTCACTACCTGGGGTGATATGTTCTGGGGGTCTCGCGGCCCACCTGCACACGTGGGCGGAGCTACAAACCGAAAATCAGATTTCACCCATTCATGTCAATGGAAAAAATGTAAAAAGCTGCCATTCTCACAGTAATTCCAACTACCTGGGGTGATATGTTCTGGGGGTTTCGCGGCCCACCTGCACACATGGGCGGAGCTACAAATAGAACATCAGATTTCACCCATTCATGTCAATGGAAAAAAAGTAAAGAGCTGCCATTCTCACAGTAATTCAAAAACGGCTTGACCGATTTGAACGAAACTTGGTATGCAGATCCCTCACTACCTGGGGTGATATGTTCTGGGGGTCTCGCGGCCCACCTGCACACGTGGGCGGAGCTACAAACAGAACATCAGATTTCACCCATTCATGTCAATGGAAAATATGTAAACAGCTGCCATTCTCACAGTAATTCAAAAACGGCTTGACCGATTTGAACGAAACTTGGTATGCAGATCCCTCACTACCTGGGGTGATATGTTCTGGGGGTCTCGTGGCCCACCTGCACACGTGGGCGGAGCTACAAACAGAACATCAGATTTCACCCATTCATGTCAATGGAAAAAATGTAAAAAGCTGCCATTCTCACAGTAATTCCAACTACCTGGGGTGATATGTTCTGGGGGTTTCGCGGCCCACCTGCACACATGGGTGGAGCTACAAATAGAACATCAGATTTCACCCATTCATGTCAATGGAAAAAAAGTAAAGAGCTGCCATTCTCACAGTAATTCAAAAACGGCTTGACCGATTTGAACGAACCTTGGTATGCAGATCCCTCACTACCTGGGGTGATATGTTCTGGGGGTCTCGCGGCCCACCTGCACACGTGGGCGGAGCTACAAACCGAAAATCAGATTTCACCCATTCATGTCAATGGAAAAAATGTAAAAAGCTGCCATTCTCACAGTAATTCCAACTACCTGGGGTGATATGTTCTGGGGGTTTCGCGGCCCACCTGCACACATGGGCGGAGCTACAAATAGAACATCAGATTTCACCCATTCATGTCAATGGAAAAAAAGTAAAGAGCTGCCATTCTCACAGTAATTCAAAAACGGCTTGACCGATTTGAACGAAACTTAGTATGCAGATCCCTCACTACCTGGGATGATATGTTCTGGGGGTATCGCGGCCCACCTGCACACGTGGGCGGAGCTACAAACAGAAAATCAGATTTCACCCATTCATGTCAATGGAAAAAATGTAAACAGCTGCCATTCTCACAGTAAATCAAAAAACGGCTTGACCGATTTGAACGAAACTTGGTATGCAGATCCCTCACTACCTGGGGTGATATGTTCTGGGGGTCTCTTCACCCAAGAATTTATATGTTCTTGCTCCTGGAGGTGAAATTAAAAATGTTGTTTATAATCAAGTTTTGTGTTAGTTGTATTGTATTCATTTTGTCAAATATTTCACATTATAATTTGAATATTGTACTTTTTATAAATCTGTAAAAAAATAATTTCATTCACCACTATTAAGTATCTTTATTTGAATCCATTTACAGTGTTATTGCTATAATTAAATACCCGTGCAATGCCGGGGCATCAGCTAGTATATTTATATAATATATATATTATATATTTTTATATAGGGCTGTTATATAAAAGCCCCATATGAAATCAAAAATAGGACGTCACTGAGATGCCACAGTTGGCATAATTAATTTAAAGCAATAGATCACGACAGCGGCGCAGTGAAGTTGAGAGGTGCCTGGGGCGGTGGTATCCCTCCCTCTTCTCTACTCCCCCCCCCCCACTCCCCTGCCCCCGTCCCCATACCTTTTCAACTTTCCTGGAGGGAGCAAGTTTGCCACCAACTGGCTGCCTATGTCAGTGTCGGCTCTCCCTCTGGCATAGCTTCCCGGGTGCGGGACCCAGAAGCGACGCCAGAGGGAGAGCCGATGCTGGCACGAGAAATGGGTTGGAGTCGCTGCTTGTGCCAGCGAAGAGCTAGAGGTACAGCGGTGGGGGGAGGGGAGTGAAGGCGGGTGAGCAGCAGGGGAAGGAGTGGAAAGGAGCAGGGGGGAGCGAAGAGGAGGATGGGTTTCGGTAGCCCGCCCTCCCCCACACACACACTTACACTATGCCACTGGGTCGAGGAAATTGTGGTTACTATGGCCATCTTTTACTAAGCCACGGTAAAGGTTTCGACCGCAGCCCGTGGCGCTAAGTGCTCCAACGCTGCTACGATGCGCATAGGAATTCTATGAGTGTCGGAGCAGCGTCGCAGCATTTAGTGGTCCAGGCCATGGTAGAAACCTCTACCACAGCTTAGTAGAATGGGGGGAATGCACTAAGTACCCAGATAGGACCTCACTAAAGGGCTGTCTTAACTACAGTTGCTTAGCTATTTGGGTGCTGGTACCCGCAAAACCTCTATGCTACAGCCATTTTGATTCCATCTGTCCCCTGATCCCACAACCTCCGATACATAGAGGAAAGGGGGGCGGTACAATCTCGCGCTCGGACAAAGGAGCTCAGACAAATGCACGCAGGACGTCAGCGCGCTGGATTAAAAGTTAAATTTAAAGCGCTCCAAGGGGGTGTGTGGGGGGAACCCCCCCAGTTTACTTAGAAGTGTTGGCGCTGCCGATGGGGGGGTTTGGGGGAACCCCATCTCCCATGGGGGAAACCCCACCACCATTACAGAGGAATGCGTCATTTTTAGGGAAAAATTAGTTTCTTCTCGGGGGGGGGGGTTCCCCTCTCAGCCACCCGCAACGACAGCGCCAATGCTTCTAAGTAAAGTGAGGGGAAACCCCCCCCACACACACATCCTCAGAGCACTTTAAATTTAACTTTTAATCCTGTGCGCATTTGTCTGGCACGCTTTAGTCTGCATGCGATTGTCTGGCACGCTTTGTCCCGTCACCACAACCTCCCATCCTGATTTTTATCTCCTCTCTATGCCTTTATATAGAAGGCTAAATCCTAGTGACAGGAGTCAGTGCGGCCATTTTGAATCTGGAGCAAGACTATTTTGTGTGTCTATGTGTGTGTTGGGGGAGGTTGTTACCTGGAGCAAGGGAGGGTTAAATGACTTGCTCAGGGTCACAAGCAGTTGATGTGAGAATCGAACCCAATTCCCCAGGACCTCAGATCACTGCACTAACTATTAGACTACTTCTCCACTCCATGGGGGTGAAAGGTCCAGAGAACTGGGGGTAGAGGGAGGAACTGGGAAATAGGAACTCAAGGAGGAAGACTACAACCAGGGATGAGTTGGAGGACCTGAATATCTCCTTATGCAGGTCAGTTGAGGCTCGCATAAGTACCTTACCCATGTTCTGACTTGAATATCAGTTGACTCGCCTAAGTGCTGGTGGCCTGCTTATTCCTAGATAGTCAATGCTGGCGCCTGGTCAGGGCCTGCTATTGAACATCCAGTTCTAATTTAGCCAACGTTTAAAAAAAAAAAAAAAGCCCCCACTAATCGCCACCGACTGAATATTAACAGACAAGACCGCCTCTAATATGGGCATCAATGTGGTTTACAATTAATAGGAGAAACCAAAAAGGTGGAATGAGAGACGCCATGAGTTTGGTTGGTTTGAACTATTCAACATGTTTCTTTTAGATTTCACATTTGAATTTTGGCAGTGTTCACGTGTTTTGCCAACAAAATTATTTTTGGCTTTGTGATGCTTAAGACTCCTGAGGCAGGCCTGTTGGCCGAAACATGTACGTGTCGAGTCACTGAATCATTGATTGTACCATGATGATATTGGAAGAATAAAGATTTCTACATCTACAGATTAGCTTGTGGATACTTTTTTAGTGCACATCATTCTACTCTGGACAATTCCACCTTTTTGGTTTCTGATATTTCATTTGTGGTTTTGGTTTTTTCCCCTGTTGTGTACTTACAATTAATAGGGAAATATACAAAACTAGTGTTTTAGCCCGTTACATTAACGGGTGCTAGAGTAGATGTCTGTCTGTCTGGTTTTTTTTTTTTAATTTGTCTCTCTCTCCTTGGACACTGTCATTCTTTCTATCTGTGTCTTTCCCTGGCCCCCTGTCTGTCTATCTTTATTTCTAACTCTATCCTCTTCCCTCAATCCTGCATGTGGCCTTTTTTCTTTCTCCTCCCCACTTCCTTCCAACATCTGCTCCCCCTGTCCTCCACACTTCCATTCGGTGTGTCTCCCTCTCTCTACCCCTTCCATCTACTGTTCACCCTCTGTCTTGCCCCTCTCTTCTCTTTCCATCCAGTGTCCGCCCTTTCTCTCTCTGTTCCATATGGCCTATCTCCATCTCCTCCTTCCTTTTCCCTTGATCTGGCATACCTTCCTCCTTCCCTCCAAGCCATTCTCTCCCCCTCTGCTCCCTTTTCTCATTTAACTACTTCATTGGTCAGCAGCAGCATTCACAATTCATTGCTGTTGCTGGCTTCAGGTCTTTCTCTCTGGCCGGTCCTGTCTTCATGAAAACAGGAAGTAGGCAGGACCGGCCAGAGAGGAAGGCCTGAAGCCAGTAACAGCAGCGAATTGTAAACGCTGCTGTTGCCTGAAGCACCTGAGGCAGACGCTTCTCTCCCAGCGAGATGACTTTAATATCAAACCTCCCTCCAGCGTTGGCAGGCGCAGCACGCTAAACAGGCTTTCTTCTGCCATTGAGTCCCTCTGTCGCATCATTGATGATGTCATCAGTGACGCGGCAGTGGGACTCAACTGCAGGAGAAAGCCTGAAGCAGCCTGTTTAGCGTGCTGCGGCTGCCAACGCTGGAGGGAGGTTTGTGCCGGTATGTGCAGAACCGGTATGTCCCTCCCCCTCCAGTAGTGTGCAGCACTTTGCGCAGCGCATCCTCTCACGATCCTGGGTCGGCCACACGCTTGTGTTGAGGACTCATACAGTCCAGTCCTTCCGGCGAGTGTAGGGAAGTGCTGGGGATTCGCGCATGCGCACTCATGCGGCCACGGAACTACAGATCATGGAAGCACACAAATAGGAGTGCGCATGCGCGAGTTAGCCTTTTATTATATAGGATAACAATAGTGTAAGAAGAAAAAAGTGAATATGCAGTATATACAAAAAGAGATAACATGAAGGCTATGTTTATAGAAATGCAGTGAAGGAGACAAAGGGATTAAAGAATTAGTAGCTGGTAGGGTGTGGCTTCCAGTGCTGAAACAGAACTCAAATGAAATTGCATTAGAGGCTTATAGAGAGGCACTGACACCTTTTCCTTACTGATCGCAATGCTCTCTACACATCCATTATAGAAAAAAGTCCCAACAGTGTCATGAGAGACAGAGTGTGGGGAGCAGCGTCGGAGCTAGCAAGCAACCAAGAAGGCTAAGAATTAATAATTTGATATGAGGATCTCAGTGTGTATTGTGAAATGAAATCAAACGATGAATCGTTCAATATTACAATCCATATGAGGGCACACACCCAACACACTACACCATCATAGAAACCTCATTGTGTGATCATTGATAATACAGTGTAAAAAGTGTAATAACACCAGTGTTACTCAAAATAATAATAACACTAAGAATAGGAATAGTAGTAGCTCCAACGCTGCCCCCAACACACTCAGTCAAACAGAGGAACTGCACAAACCAGCAAAGTAGACAATATGGCTCATAGCCAATGCAGCCATCTTCCTACGGTGTTCCAAACACTCAAGCATTCAGTTTCTTCTTGAGATAGTCAGGGCAAAGCCTGCAATGCAGTTCAACTCCTTGCAACAAGGCCTCATGCTGCACCGGGTCTGTGGTGAAGCCAGTGGCAAACAAGCAAAAGATTGACCCTTAATCCCGTCGAAGATGCAAATACAGCGCAAATGAAAACTCTGTGGAGATGGTGATGTTCAAGATGCAGGCTTTATTTAGAAATTTACAAATTCATAATCCACATAAAATATATCTAGGACCCAAACCGTTGAGAAATATGGACCCAACACAGTCAATGTTTCGACAATGCTGTCTTCCTCAGGGGTCCTATAAATAACAATTTAATGAGTATAATCGTACACCATATGATGAGCGCATTCCTATATATTTGCAAGTGTAGTGGATGTGCTAAATTTATAAAATTATAAAGTGACTGGTGATAATGACAAGACATGAATAAATATCTGTGTTGACAAGTTCTATGTGACAGATAGATGTGAGTGAATAATGAGCCAAACAAGATGCCAAAGTGTATCCTGTGGCAAAGTCAGTTATCAGTTTAACCTCTCGCTTGATTGTGTCGTTAACCAGTGGTCAGTTATCAGTTCAAACACCTCGCTCAGTTGTGTTGCTGAACATCTTTTTTGCACCCTGCAATTTATCCTGTCAATGCTGTATATATCAAAACTGAGCTCTGGGTTTTAACTAAGCTTTACTGCAGGGCTGCCCAAGTCCGGTCCTCGAGATCTACTGGCAGGCCAGGTTTTCAGGATATCCACAATGAATATGCATGAGAGAGAGATTTGCATACCAAGAAGTCAGTTTAGGCAAATCTCTCTCATACATATTCATTGTGGATATCTTGAAAACCTGACCTGTCAGTAGATCTCGAGGACCGGACTTGGGCAGCCCTGCTTTACTGTTTCATTTATGAAATTTTAGTGTTTACTGTTAAGCTTAATATAATAAGACTAGTCTTATAGCCCGTTACATTAACGGGTGCTAGAATATATGTGTGTGTGTCTGTCTTTATTTTTTTTTCTCTCTCCTTAGCCGCTTTCTGTATTTCTGTCTGTCTTTTTTTTTTTTCCTTGGCTGTCCACTACCACCCCTTGCCTGCTCCCCCTGTCCATTCTCCCTTCCTTTTACCTCCCCTGTGTCCTCCACCACCCCATCACTGCTCACCTTATCCAGCAGAAGCCCTTCTCCCTTTGTTTTACCTCCCCCTGTCCATCATCACCTCCTTCCTGCTCCCCCTGACCAGCAGTAGGCCTGTCTTCATTTTTGTGCCCCCCTCCCTGTTCATCAGCACCTCTTCCTCTGTCCATCAACCCCTTTTCTGCCCCTCCATTTCCGTGTGTTGCAGCATTTCCCTCCCACCCCACTTCCCTGTGCAGTATTTTCCTCCCCCCCCATACCTTCCTCCTGAACTCCATGCCCTACTTATGTCGACATCCGCCTCGGGGGGGGGGGGAGGAAGAGAGAGAGTGAGCTTCGGGCGGCCAGCAGCCGCCGCGGCCGACATCCGCCTCGGGCCGCCGCGGCCGACATCCGCCTCAGGCCGCCGCGGTCGACATCCACCTCAGGCCGCCGCGGTCGACATCCACCTTGGCGGAGGAGGGGGTGGGGGAGGAAGAAGACCGTAAGCCGCGCATGCTCACTTCCTAGCTACAGCTCACGGAAAATGGACGCACGCATAGGAACTGCGCATGCGCGGCTTACCGTTTTATTATATTAGATTGAAAGCAGAGATGTGGGTTAGATTCTCATGTATAATGTGAGCATATAGCTCTTCTCCAAAATTTTCTTCATTATGATTTTTTAAACAAAGTTCATTTTCACTGTACACATCCTTCTTACGTGCTCATTTTTCCGTATATCCATCTGCTAAAATAATCTTTTCATGGTAACAATATCTCCCAAGCAGATCTATTCGATCAGAGATGGAGATGTGCATCCCAGTCTGCTTCCCGTGACTTTTCACGTCCTACTTTAAAACCACGGCTCATACAGACACACGCACGCTTTTCAAGATTTGAGTGATGCGTTTTACTCAAATTGCATAAAACATGGAACAGTTCTGGGAGAGGGCGCCCCATCAATAGAAGGTTTATGCAACGCTCTGAGCACTCTTTGAGTCATTTGTCCTCACTTCTCTCTGCAGAGCAGTTCCGTGTCCTGTCAGTCGTCCATAGTTAACAACCTTTGCGCTCAACTAAGGAAGATGAAGAGCTAAACCAGTGACAGCCTGGAAAGACACAGAAAAGCCTAATTAAAAGGCTAGGGAGAGATTATAGACTTCAGACACAGGAGCCATAAGACATCTATTTCTTTATTATGCCTCGATACTGTATTTTGCAGTTTCTTTATTCAGCCATTTTGTACACCTTGTTGTATCTACAGTACATTTTTTTTAAAATCTCTTTAGTAATTAATTTTTCTTCTATATTTAATATAACTTAGATTGTGAGCCCGCTGGGATAGTCTGTAACGTATTTCAATCGTATTACTATTGTAAACCGCTAGGGGGGGGGTCCAGATTTTACAAATGTAAAATCTGGCAACCCTAAGCTCGGTCATACTTGGTCCGCACGAAGGTACTGCACAAAGGGCCCTTTGGCATGGCACGCCAATGGTGCAGGCCCACCTGACACGGAGCCCTTTAAAGGGCTGCTTAATCAGGCCCAGGAGGTAGTAGGTGGAGCCTCAGTTCAGCTGAGAATCCTCAGATGGAGAGAGGAGGGACAATCAGCCGACTCCCTTCCTCCCTTCTTGGCTGGAATCAGAATGTGATCTTTAGAGCAGGTGTGAGCAAGGCTGCTTTCTGCGAGAGAATTTTGTGTTCCATAGGAACCTATTCATAAAGGCTTATAAACTGCTTAATAAAATATGTACATGCTTATAAAATCAACCCTGACATATAACAAACATACTAACTGCCACAAATTATAATCGTCGTTGATATGATGAGCAATTTTATCTTGCATCTTAAAATATCCAAGGACATACAGTACACACTTTAATATTTGCATATGCAAGATGAAAAGCTTAAGCTAAGACTGATGATTATAATTAGTGATAATAATCAGTATGCTTGTTCCATACTAGGTCTAATGGCAACCTCAGGTGCCTGAAAAGTACCCCTTTTGCATGAGGCTTTTCTCATATAGGTTGCTTTTGTTTGGGTTTTATGCCGTATTTGGATTTAATGGCTTTTTTTGGTTTTTATAACTGGATATTCATTTTTGGCATGCACCAACCAGGTGATAAAATCTTTCAGATGTTTTCGATCTGCATCCAAAACTTCTGATAATCCAGAATCCTGACGTATGTGTATTATACAGATACCCAGGTATCCTGAGCTCTGAAAGGATAACAGTCCTTCAATACAATAGAAAACTCATACTTCTATTTTTTTGTTCATACATTATTCAAATCTTACTTCAAGTAAACTCTACTTGAAACAAGAAATCGTAAAAAAAATGAACAGGAAGCTTGTATCTTTAGTTTGCATGTGTCTTACCCCTCGAGGCCTGAGATCCGTAACTCTGGCATTCTGTTCACTTTTCATTTAACTGGAAGAAGTATCTTGTGTCGAGAAATTGCTTTCAGGTAGAATGCATACCATCTGAAATGACAGATGTTTGTTGGTCCTCTGTTTTAAAAGAAAAGAAATGCTTTGAGGAACATCAACCCTGTTATGCTATATTTTTTTTTTCTAGTTTGTTTTGGCGAAGAGCACAGATTTGAACGGTGGCCTCCTCAACAGTAGGGTCTTGAAGTAAGAGCTTCTCTCCCTACGATAAAGAACCCTCGAGTCTGTCTCATGTCCTTGAAAGTTGCCAAGATACATCGATACGTGGTGGAATAGACAGATACAATGGGCAGATACAATGATGTAGAGCATTTATCTGTGCAGCAGAACCTGTTACCTGATTAAATGGTGCTGTCCAGAGCCACTCAATGATATTCAGAGGATTTGAGGGCTCTTAGCTCAATGGGAGGTGAATAGTAGTTTTCAGTTTAGCTTTGGATGTCTGATTGTAAAGCTATAGTTTTAGGATCTGATCGCACATTGTCTCTGGGGGAACTATACTTATCTGAAAAATCCCAATGAAAATCATTGCAGACTGCCCCTGCCTAGTACGGACTAGAGGTCTGCAAGGGAACGGGACTCCCATGGGGACCCCATCTGGCTCACGGGACTCCCACGGCGACCCCCCTCTAGCCAACGGGACTTCCACGGGGATGGAAGGCTTTGGAAGCAGGGTTCGTCCATATAATATAATGGACACGTCAGCCTTAGTAAAAGAGGGGATTTATAAGTTAACTAGCTGATGCCCCGGCGTTGCACGGGTATTTAATTATAGCAATAACACTGTAAATGGATTCAAATAAAGATACTTTATAGTGGTGAATGAAATTATTTTTTTACAGCTTTATAAAAAGTACAATATTCAAATTATAATGTGAAATATTTGACAAAATGAATACAATACAACTAACACAAAACTTGATTATAAACAACATTTTTAGTTTCACCTCCAGGAGCAAGAACATATAAATTCTTGGGTGAAGAGACCCCCAGAACATATCACCCCAGTTAGTGAGGGATCTGCATACCAAGTTTCGTTCAAATCGGTCAAGCTGTTTTAGATTTACTGTGAATGGCAGCGTTTTACTTTTTTTCCATTGACATGAATGGGTGAAATCTGATGTTTTGTTTGTAGCTCCGCCCACGTGTGCAGGTGGGCCGCGAGACCCCCAGGACATATCACCCCAGGTAGTTGGAATTACTGTGAGAATGGCAGCTTTTTACATTTTTTCCATTGACATGAATGGGTGAAATCTGATTTTCTGTTTGTAGCTCCGCCCACGTGTGCAGGTGGGCCGCGAGACCCCCAGAACATATCACCCCAGGTAGTGAGGGATCTGCATACCAAGTTTCGGTCAAATCGGTCAAGCCGTTTTTGAATTGCTGTGAGAATGGCAGCTCTTTACATTTTTTCCATTGACATGAATGGGTGAAATCTGATTTTCTGTTTGTAGCTCCGCCCATGTGTGCAGGTGGGCAGCGAGACCCAAAGAACATATCACCCCAGGTAGTGAGGGATCTGCATATCAAGTTTCGTTCAAATCGGTCCCACAGCTTTTTACATTTTTCCCATTGACTTGAATGGGTGAAATCAGATTTTCTGTTTGTAGCTCCGCCCACGTGTGCAGGTGGGCCGCGAGACCCCCAGAACATATCACCCCAGGTAGTGAGGGATCTGCATACCAAGTTTCGTTCAAATCGGTCCCACAGCTTTTTACATTTTTTCCATTGACTTGAATGGGTGAAATCTGATTTTCTGTTTGTAGCTCCGCCCACGTGTGCAGGTGGGCAGCGAGACCCCCAGAACATATCACCCCAGGTAGTTGGAATTACTGTGAGAATGGCAGTTTTCTACATTTTTTCCATTGACTTGAATGGGTGAAATCAGATTTTCTGTTTGTAGCTCCGCCCACGTGTGCAGGTGGGCCGCGAGACCCCCCAGAACATATCACCCCAGGTAGTGAGGGATCAGCATACCAAGTTTCGTTCAAATCGGGCAAGCCGTTTTTGCGTTGGCAGCTTTTTACATTTTTTCCATTGACATAAATGGGTGAAATCTGATTTTCTGTTTGTAGCTCCGCCCACGTGTGCAGGTGGGCAGCGAGACCCCCAGAACATATCACCCCAGGTAGTGAGGGATCTGCATACCAAGTTTCGTTCAAATCGGTCCCACAGCTTTTTACATTTTTTTCCATTAACGTGAATGGGTGAAATCTGATTTTCTGTTTGTAGCTCCGCCCATGTATGCAGGTGGGCCGCGAGACCCCCAGAACATATCACCCCAGGTAGTGAGGGATCTGCATACCAAGTTTCGTTCAAATCGGTCAAGCCGTTTTTGCGTGATCGCGGCACATACACACATACACACACACATACACACATACATACCTCCGATTTTATATATATAGATTATCTGAACAGAAAACAAAAAAAGGGTTCCATCAAAGAGATTCCACAAGGAAAACAGCAGCGCAAACTCAAAACAAACTGTGGAATTGAATACTTGTCAGCACCGATATTCAATGGCTGACCAGTTAAGTCTAGCGGCCACATAGATCCACCTAAAAAGCAGGTTTATCTTTGGCTGTTAGGACTTAGCCGGCCAGCTGATATTGACTTGGTTGGCCGTGTCATACGTTGTTGAACTTAGCCTGGAAATTCAATTTTGGCGGCCGGATATGGATCCGGCATTGCATTTCGCGGTCCATTATCGACCGCAGAAGGTAGCTGGGCTGCCTCCCATGGTCTGAATCTTGGGTCCTACGTTCAAATGCCGATATATTGAAAAGAAATACTGACCGCTCTGTTAAATATTAATCCGATTATTTACAGCATCATAATATCTGCCTGAGTACAACCATTCCCTGCTGTTACCATTTCTGCTTTCATGATATGAATTAATTTACAGTACAAGATAACTTGGTATATCATTTTATGGGATTTCGTTTCTTCATTTATTGATTGATTTCATTGATTTCATTTCGGAAAGAAATTAAGACCGCATTCTTTGACAGATTTATCTCCTAATCAGAAACCATTTTAAAACTAATCACTCTATACTGATAACTTTTGAGAAATATGTTGTATTTTTGCTATTTGTATTCTGCAATTCACTGACTGTCCAGTTCTCTTCAGTGTAAACCGCCTAGAAGTCGTAAGATCGTGGCGGTATAGAAAAATAAAGTTATTATTATTATTATTATTATAGAATTAAGCCCATATTCTATAAACAGTGCCTTCAGTAAGGTGCCTGTAGGCGCCTGACTTAAGCGGCAAAGCTGTTTAAAATCAATTTTAAAATTGTTTACAAACAAATATGTAGGGGCCTAGAGGTGCCTGCAAAACCAGTGCCTAGATCGCATTTACGGGGCCGCCTTAGAAAATCTAGGTGTGGCTAATGCTGGAAGCAACCTTACATGTCCTCAGTGGCGTCGTAAGGGGGGCGGGGGAGAGGCAGACTAGCCCGGGTGCCATTTGGTGGGGGTGCTGGCACCTCTCTGCCCTCCCCACACCACGCTCCTGCACTCTCTTCCCCGCCCCCGTAGCTCTTTCAAATCCTCGCCAGTGCGAGCAACTACTCTAGCCCGCTGCGCGCGCTGGCCTGGTTCCCTCTGAAATTACTTCCAGGTCGCGGGCCCAGGAAGTGATTTTGGAGGGAAAGCCAGTGCGAGCAGCAGGCTGGATAAGCGGCTTGCACCGGCGAAGACTTAAAGAGGTACGGGGGTGGGAAGGCAGGGCGTGAGTGTGGCATGGGGGCACAGAAGGAGTGTGGGGGAGGCGCCACCCCCCCAGCCATGTGTCCTTAGGCCTCACTACGCCACTGTGTGTCCTTAGGTGCCTCTGTAGATGCGATTCGGGCGCCTATGTTTGAGGTGGCCGTGTTTGTACAAACGGAGTCAGTGCGTGATTGGCGTGCGATCGGTGGCCGTTTTTTAATAGGCCGCCGCTGACACTGGCACCCTTTGTAGAATCCGGCCCTTGGTGAAAACTGTAGCTCAAGGTTCAAAATGGATATTTTCACCCTCTTTGGTCAGGCAGAAAATCATTCTGAGCCCAGCGCTGCTTGGCTTATTCCGGGCTTTTAGCATGGTATGTAGTAAAAACGACATTCTGAGCCAAGCTGGAAATGAGGAACGCTTGTAGCAATTAAGAAAAAAACAGATAAGGACAATCATTTCATTAAAATGATAAAACACACACACATCTATTAAAGATGAGTGACATCAGTGGCCTTTTTTCAATCACGTTACCTAGTTTAATTCTAATACCGAAATGCCAGGCTTTTTTTTTTTTTTTTTTTTTGCATTATTTATAGCAATTGGTATGAAATAATTAGGGTTTTTCAATTAGAAAACTGAATGATCATTTCTGCCCTATTTATCTGCAGAAACTGATAATGGAACCTAAATTGATCCCAAATATGGATCGTCCAATAGCTCCTGTTTCCCTCCTGCACTGGCTCTCTTTACTTTTCAAAAAGACTGCAAGATAGGCCACAAATGCTTACAATTTGATTTACTGCTAGCCTATATATAGCACTATGTGTGGCTGGCAGAAAAAACAAGTGCAATTAATTCTGTTAACAATGTAGATGAAATGAGGTTCTTCAATTGGACTCACAGCCAATTAATTTTTAAGAAAGTTCAGTGATTTACATTTCTACCTTATTTCAAGTTAATAAAACATATTCATCATTAATTACACGTTAGTTTTGCAAAATATTAACAGGAACATTTTGCATACTACCAGTATGTGGGTAGTTAAGAACATATCCATCAAGTCCAGTATCCTGTTTCCAACAGTGGCCAATCCAGGTCCCAATACCAGGCAGAAACTCAAAGAGTAGCAACATTCCAGAGCTGGTATTGTGACATCATAATGTCTCATTCCACCAATGCCTAAGAGCCAACCTCATCAATGATGTCACAATGACTTGATTGTCCTAAACTTGGTTAACATAAGAACTGACATACTGGGGCAGACCAAAGGTCCATCAAGTCCAATACCCACCTTTTTGATATAGCCTTCAGTCCTTTACCCTAATCCCCACTGCCCACCAATCCAGCCAGCTGATTAACCGGTTTATAGTCTAAAGCGCACGAGGACAATGGCGCGTCGACAACCCAGTGCAGACAACTGAGCGCAGGGCTTGATCGCGCCGAAGAAAAAACGTATTTTAAAGGGGTACGACGGGGGGTGTTAGTGGGGAACCCCCACACACACACTTTACTTAATAGAGATCGCACTGGTGTTGTGGGGGGTTTAGGGTGTTGTAACCCCCCTCATTATACTGGAAACAACTTTTTCCCTGTTTTTTAGGGAAAAAGTTAAGTTTTCAGTATAATGTGAGGGGTTACCCCCCCCCCCACACACCCCCCAACATGGCAGCGTGAGGCAGCGCAATCCCTATTAAGTAGAGTGGGGGGGGTCTCCCCCCCCACACACCCCATCAGAGCCCTTTAAAATACGGTTTTTCTTCGGCCCTGCGCTCAGTTGTCTGCGCTGGGTTGTCGGCGCGCCTTTGTCCTCCCGCGCTTTTGACCCGTCACCGATTAACCGTTCCCCTTAATTGATATCCATGACATCCTGTTTATCTGTCTTGGCTATTTAGATTGTAAGCTCTTTCGAGCAGGGACTCTATTCTTCTTCTTTGTGACTCTGTGCAGCGCTGCGTGCATCTGGTAGCGCTATAGAAATAGTTAATAGTAGTACCAATAGTATTTCAGTTTTTTGTATTGTCCTGTTGTCTGTGCAAGTTTTTTGCAACTAGCTCGAGTCATTTGCAAATAGCGCCTACAAAACCCAAAAGAAATAAAATAACATGAGAAAAAAAAATTCCCAGAAGAACAAGAAACCAAACAACTCTCCCTGAAATGAAACTAAGGGAAAAAAGCACCCTAGTGTTCCCACCCCTAATTATTTTTGAATTCGATTTAAAAATAAATATGCTTATCTTATTGAATGTGTTTCCAAATATAGCCCAGGGCACAAAAGAAATGTCAGAGAAGCCAAGAACAGCATCGATGAATATGCCAACTGCTGCTCCCTGCTACGCCCTTCCGTACAAAACAAAATGCTTTAGATATGCGACAACGCTTGTCTTTCATTATTCAAGCTTGTCCTAATGGCACCATTTGATAACGCCGTAGAGGTCAAAACAAAGGCCAGCTTTGTACTTTGACTACAAATGCCATCTTGTTGGTTCCAGCTGAAGGACAAAGATAAAGCATGCTGCTTTAGGAACAATGGGCTGGCTGTCGCAATGAGAGCTTTCCAGTCTATTAATGCCTGCCACTAACAATGGCCTTGTATGGACATGAGCAGTAACATGGCCTTGCTTGTGCCCTGGCCCGTTACTGAAATAAATGACATTGGAGCATGGGAGAGCTATTGAATAGTCCGATTATTTAAGATTATTCAAGGGAAAAGAAACTGGAGATTTGATCCATCCTATTGTTGGTGTTTCCGATGACCAACATCGGCTTATCCTAGCTCATCACTATTCCGAAGGAATTTTCCCACCGCATATTTCCATGGGAGGAAATGCCTGGCAGGAAACGGCTCTTTTCTGTCATAGATGAGAAGAATAGTTTATTAGCCAACTTCAAGATTTAATTCAGAATGAGAAATTTCTGTGGTGAAGCCAATGATTAATTATTGGAGTTGGAGAAAATCGCAACACTTCTCCCGAAATGCCGTTTCATAATTTTCTTAGTGGGTATTGTTTGTACAGAACCGTGTGTTGGTTTTTTTTCTGAGATAGTTCAATGCGCCTCTGGTTGACTTCTTTTTCATGTGAACCTGCATTCCTGAATGCAAATAGATTTCTAGCTATTATGTGGCTCGGAATGCCAAGTGACTCATCTACAACAGTGCCGTGTCAACATATTCATTTAAATATTCTAGAAAACGGAGCTAGGAGTGGATTGACCAAATTAGCAGATATCATGAAAATATTCAAAGCAGCTGAAAACTTAGGAACGACAGAAGGGCTTTGCCACACTGGAGAAGTGGGCATCAAAACAGCAGGCTAAGGGACCTAGTTATCAATATGGACCATCATTAAGATGTGTTTATTTGCCACTAATTTATGCTCTTATAGCACAGGTCCAAGTTTATGCAATGGGACCTAACTGCTAATAACTTGGGGTAACAGTCAAATAACGCATCTTAATAATGGCCCATGTTGATAACTTCCTCCTTAAATAGAATGTGGGCAACTGCAAAGTAACATCGCATGAGAAAAAACAAACTTAACTATACTTATCCAATTCTCAGCTCTGTCTTAGGAATCATCATCTAGGTCAGTGGTTCCCAACCCTGTTCTGGAGGACCACCAGGCCAATCGGGTTTTCAGGCTAGCCCTAATGAATATGCATGAGAGAGATTTGCATATAATGGAAGTGACAGGCATGCAAATCTGCTCTATGCATATTCATTAGGGCTAGCTTGAAAACCCGATTGGCCTGGAGGTCCTCCAGGACAGTGTTGGGAACCACTGATCTAGGAAGAGAATCTTGGAATCCCTGTGGACAGTATCTTGAAGCAACAGCCAAAGGGGAAAATAGAAATATATAAGAAGTTGTTCCGAAAAGAATGGCGAATGATACAGAAAATATTAGAATACCTCTATACCAGGGATAGGCAATCTATGGCCAATCATTGACTTTTTCTTTTTTAAATTCTTTATTCATTTTACATCTTAAAACAAGTGTATCAGACAATATAATTTAAACTTATACAATATCACTTGATTAACTTTGTTTATTCACTCAATCTGTAACATTTCTAATCATTGTAAACCGCATAGAACTTTACAGTCCTGCGGTATATAAACTGTTATTATTATTATTATATACAACTTAAGTTATAATATTTAACCCCCCCCCATCCCCACTATTTCAAATGTGATTACATATATCTCATAACATATTATATAATCTTTTCTGTTTACCTAAACGTTTAATAACAGATCCAAAATCCCTCCCCCCACCCTCCCTCACTTTACAATTGTACCAATATGGGAAAAATGATATTCACTCATCACAAATTCTATTAATGGACCCCAAACCTCCTGAAATTTATTTAAATTTCCTTTTTGTGTGGCTAAAGTTCTTTCCATTTTAAATATATTCCCAGCATTGACTTTTATGTGGCCCCAAGATCAAGGGAAATATAGGCAGAAAACATCATTAACCAGAATTTTGACAAATTTTTTTTAAAAAAAATTTTATTTATAAATTTCCAACGAATATACGTATAACAAAAGAAAACAAATACAAATGGCTGCATTAATGTTATAAATCGCAAATGAAAACACAGCAACCTCGAGAGTTAACAAGGTCAATGACTTGTGGATAGATGAGTACAATAAATATCTAAGATGTTCCAGCTTCTAATGAAAGATGACAAATAATTATGTTTTAAAGCTGTAATTCCTTCATACTTCCTATATGCACATAAAGTATTCCACCATTCATGGTAGGAGACATATTGATTATTCTTCCAATGGAGGATCACAATGTGTAGAACCAAAGCTACCATAAGATCAAATAACCTGGAACTAGTGGATGCAATGTCAATCTTGGGATTAGACGATCGTAGTATAACAGTATCATATGATAATAGAACAATTTTAAATACTGTATTTTGCCAGTCTAGCAGTTTGCTTTCATCATCTCTGTGCACAGTTCAAGTGGCCCCATCTGGAAAAAGATATAGCAGAGCTGGAAAGGGTACAGAAAAGAGCAACAAAATAATAAAAGGAGATCGGAACGACTCCCATCTGGTAACGCTCTAGCTTGGCGCTTTAGCCTGGTGAAGAGATGACTGAGAGGGGATATGATTGAGGGTTATTAAACCTTGAGTGAATGGAATGGATGATAAATAGGGAACAAGTCATTTATGTTTTCAAACTGTCCCAGGACTTGGGAAAAATAGGGAACTCACAGGTAGCAGATTTAAAACAAATTGGAAAAGTGTTTTCATTCAAAGAAAAATCAAGTTGTGGAATGAAGGATGCCGTAAAGGCATTCAATATGACTGGATGTAAAAGGGGGTTGAACAACTTCCTAAAATAATTACTAGCTAAATAGACTTTGGAAAGTTTCCTGGAGGAGAAACGCTAACTGCATGGGTCAAGGATTGGCTAAGTGGTAGACTTCAGAGGGTGGTGGTTAACGGTACCCTCTCTAAAACGTCAGAAGTGACGAGTGGAGTACCGCAGGGCTCAGTCTTGGGCCCGCTCCTTTTCAACTTATTCATAGGGGACCTGACTCAGGGGCTTCAAGGTAAAATAACACTATTTGCCGATGACGCCAAACTATGTAACATAGTGAGCGGCTCTGATTTACACGATAGTATGACGCATGACCTTTTTTTGTTGAAACGTTGGTCATCTACCTGGCAGCTGGGCTTCAACGCCAAGAAATGCAAGGTCATGCACCTCGGCAGTAGGAATCCGTGCAGAACTTACACCTTAAATGGTGAAACCTTAGCTAGAACTGTAACAGAACGAGATTTGGGAGTTATCATCAGTGCAGATATGAAAGCTGCCAATCAAGTGGAGAAGGCTTCATCTAAGGCAAGACAAATGTTAGGTTGAATCCGCAGAAGTTTCGTCAGCCGGAAGCCTGAGGTCATCATGCCGTTATACAGAACCATGGTGAGACCACATCTGGAATACTGTGTGCAATTCTGGAGGCCACATTACCGTAAAGATGTGCTAAGAGCAGAGTCAGTTCAGTGGATGGCCACCAGGATGGTCTCGGGGCTCAAGGATCTCTCATACGAAGAGAGGCTGAACAAGCTGCGGCTCTACTCTCTCGAGGAACGTAGGGAGAGGGGAGACATGATTGAGACATTTAAATACATCTCCGGACGTATCGAGATGGAAGAAGATATTTTCCTCCTCCAGGGACCCTCAGCCACAAGAGGGCATCCGCTTAAACTCAGGGGCAGGAAATTTCATGGGGACACCAGAAAGTATTTCTTCACCGAAAGAGTGGTTGATCATTGGAACAAGCTTCCAATACAGGTAATCGAGGCCAACAGCGTGCCAGATTTTAAGGGTAAATGGGATGCCCATGTGGGATCCTTAAGAGGGTGGAGTTAAGGATGGGTCATTAGGAGAGGGATCTCCAGGAGAGCAGACTCAGGGGGGTGGGTCTGTGAAGTGGGCAGACTTGATGGGCTATGGCCCTTATCTGCCGTCATTTTTCTATGTTTCTATGAGGGGGAGAGAACATGGGTGGCAAGTCAAAAGCGCGCGGACAATTGTGCGAAATGACACGAGCGCAACGACAATTGCGCGCATGACAACTCAGCGCAAGATAATTGAGCACAAGACAATTGAGCGATCTGACTGCACGCGTTTGTCTGCGTGCATTTGTCTTGCGCACTAATGACTATGAACCCATGACATGTAAGAAACTGATCTGCAGGATCTTCCAGATGACCTATTTCCCGCTCAATATCCCAGTCAGTGGCTAGCCCAGTCATCGGCTAAGTCATAATGACATAAGAATAGCTTTACTGGTTCAGACCAGTAGCCCATCTTCACAGTGGCTAATCCAGGTCACTAGTACCTGGCAAAAACACAAATAGGAGCAACATCCCATTCTACCAATCCAGAGCAAGCAGTGACTTCCCCCATGTTTTTCTCAATAACAGGAAATGGTCCAAACCTTTCTTAAACCCAGCTACGCTATCCGCTCTTACCATAACCTCTGGCAACGCATTCTAGAGCTTAACTATTTTCTGAGTGAAAAAATATTTCCTCCTTTTTCCATCCATCATCCCTCCCTTCATTTTTTTTAATTCAGCTGCTCCAGGGAGGCCTCTGTGGGACAGGATATCCTTCCCTTCTCCCCCATCTGTTGCAGCAGTTCTGGAGAATGAAGCGGCACATTTTTGCTCACCAAAGGTGGGTTTGTTTTTTTTGAAAAATACACTTAATGTATTTTTGAAAATTAATAAAGAATTAATAAAAAAAAGAAAAATTTTTCTCTCGATTGTATTTATTTTTGGATTAACAATACTTATTCTAGTACCATAAATGACTCAGATTTATCTCATGTAGGTTTCCTATACTCCTCCGATTTCAGGCAGCATTTGAATTAAATCTGAACTAGTCTGTCCTTTTCCTAACTGTAATAGATTTCTCATTAGAGGTGACAGGGTTGGTGAAATGTTTTCCTTTGGTTGGCTTAAAGCATCCGTTACATCCCATTCCTTTTACCTTTTTTTTTCCCAAATCCTGGCTGTTCTGCCAATAGGAATTCACTTTCTCCAATGCAGGACAGGCTCCTATACAGAGTTGGAAAACAATACCTTTAAAGCTATTTACTGAACAACATCTCCATTGTTTTCAAGAAATATTCGCTAAAAAGGAAAGGCTGCTCAGATTTTTTTTTTTTTTTTTTCAAGAGGCGTAGAATATCACTGTATATAATATGTAAACAGCTTTGATTTCTGTCTGCAGAAAGGCAGTATAATCAGATCCTTTCCTCTTTCACTACGGGGGTCCTTTTACTAAGGCTTGCTAGCCGTTTAAGCATGCACTAAACGCAAACGCGTCCATTATAGTCTAGCACAGTGTTCTTCAACCACCAGTCCATGGACCAGTGCCGGTCCACAGAAATTTCCTGCCGGTCCACAGGGCCAGCACGTGCATCAGGCCCAAAACAGTGTTCTTCAACCGCCGGTCCACGGTGCGATCGATATGGCGTTATCTTCGAGCCAGCTCCCTCTTCCTAACTGATTCAGTGCACAAAGCCACGGGCAGCGGCTCCTACGGGCATCCTGCGCCTGGACCGGAAGCCTTCTCTCTGACGTTGCAACGTCAGAGGGAAGGCTTCCAGATGAGGCACGGGACGTGCAAGGTGCAATTAGTACTATTATGGGGGCGGGGTCTGGGGTGGAGATTGGGTAGAAACATAGAAACATAGAAATAGACGGCAGATAAGGGCCCACGGCCCATCTAGTCTGCCCACCCTAATGTCCCTCCCCTACCTTTGCCCTGTGAATAGATCCCATGTGCCGATCCCATTTGGCCTTAAAATCAGGCACGCTGCTGGCCTCAATCACCTGTAGTGGAAGACTATTCCAGCGATCAACCACTCTTTCAGTGAAAAAGAATTTCCTGGTGTCACCTCGTAGTTTCCCGCCCCTGATTTTCGACGGATGCCCTCTTGTTGTCGTGGGACCCTTAAAAAAGAAGATATCTTCCTCCGCCTCGATGCGGCCCGTAAGATACTTGAACGTCTCGATCATGTCCCCCCTCTCTCTGCGCTCCTCGAGCGAGTATAGCTGTAATTTGTCAAGCCGTTTTTCGTATGGTAGATCCTTGAGTCCCGAGACCATCCGGGTGGCCATTCTTTGCACCGACTCCAGTCTCAGCACATCCTTGCGATAATGCGGCCTCCAGAATTGCACACAGTATTCCAGGTGGGGCCTCACCATGGATCTATACAATGGCATAATGACTTCCGCCTTACGACTGACGAAACCCCTTCGTATGCAGCCCATGATTTGTCTTGCCTTGGACAAAGCCTGCTCCACTTGATTGGCAGACTTCATGTCCTCACTGACGATTACCCCCAAGTCTCGTTCTGCTACCGTTTTTGCTAGGATCTCGCCATTAAGGGTATAAGACTTGCATGGATTCTGGCTGCCCAGGTGCATAACTTTGCATTTTTTGGCATTGAAGTTGAGTTGCCATGTCCTAGACCATCGCTCCAGTAGGAGTAGGTCGTGCATCATGTTGTCGGGCATTGAATCTTCGTCTGTTGTGCATTTGCCCACTACATTACTCAGTTTGGCGTCATCGGCGAATAATGTTATTTTACCTCGAAGCCCTTCTGGTAGGGCGGGGTCTGGCCAACGACTTAGCCCCGTGTTCTTCAACCGTCGGTCCACGGACCGATGCCGGTCCACAGAATAATTCTTTTATTTCTGCCGGTCCATAGGTGTAAAAAGGTTGAAAACCACTGGTCTAGCACACCTTAGTAAAAGGACCCCCTATATACCTTCCTCAGATTTTAAAAAAAAACAAAACCAAAAAAACTGAGTAGGAATCAAGGCTTCTATAGACTTCCCTCATTCAAATTTGCATATCTAAAATATCTCAAGAAAAGTATTTGAAACCTTATCAAACTTATGTGAGAGAAATGTTCAGGAAAACTTCTGCACATCAGTCTTCATCCTCCAGGATCTTACTAAATGTACATCATGAACTGAGGAATCCATGGAACATTTGGGGCTCCTTTCACTAAGCTGCGATAGCGGTTTTAGCACGCGCTAAGCACACGCAGAATTGCCGCACACGCTAGACGCTAACACAAGCATTGAGCTGGCAATAGTTCTAGCCAAGTAGCGCGGGCTAAAATTCTGCACACGTTAAAAACGCTATCACAGCTTAGTAAAAAGGAGCCCTAAGAGCAGCATTCTAGTTAAACCACCTAATTTACCTCGGGGGGGGGGGGGAATTCTTACATGAACAAAGACAAACTACATTGTGACTGACCTTTTTTTTTTTTTTAGTTATTGCATATCCACTATTGAGACCACATTTAGATATAGGTATTTATTTAGATATTAATAATTAGGGCTTAAATTCACCAAAATGCATTAACAGAAGAATATAAGACTTGCCATACTGGGACAGACCGAAGATCCATCAAGCCCAGTATCCTATTTTCAAAAGTGGCCAACCCAGGTCCCAAGTACCTAGAAAGATCCCAAGTAGTAAAATAGATTTTACGCTGCTTATTCTATGACTCTGCTTATTCTATGGACTTCCCTTTCAGGAAATTATCCAAATCTTTTTTAAACCCTGCTAAGCTAACTGGTTTTCACCACATTCTCCAGCAACAAATTCCAGAGTTTAACTACACATTGGGGTCCTTTTACTAAGATGTGCTAGCCATTTTAGCGCACGCTAATATTTAGTGTGCGTTAAAACGGCTAGCGCACCTTAGTAAAAAAAAGGGAATTGTGTGAGGAAATATTATCTCCAATTTGTTTTAAATCTACTACTTAGCAGCTTCATCACTTGCCCTCTAGTCCTAGTATTTTTGGAAAAAGTGAGCAATCTATTCACCTCTATCCTTTACACTCCACTCAGTGTTTTATAGACCTCTATTATATCACCCCTGAGCCATCTCTTTTTCAAGCTGAAGAGCCCTAGCTGTTTTATAAGGAAAGGCTAAAGTTATCCCATCCCTTTTATCATTCTCACTGTCAAAGACAGTACGAGGGGGGTGCTGAAAAGTTCAGTCTTACGAACCAGCTTCCTAAATTCTGAGCATTATTTTGTCACTGTGGCTGGAAAAAAAGTGTTATCTTATTTCGTTAAGTGCCAGTTTGCAAAAATGAAATTCCAGGTTTTGACATTGTTTCCGATCGTTGAATGAACCATGTCCACATCATTCGCTTCTTGGTTGGGCTGAGAACTTTTCAGCACCCACTCGTAGCAACATTCTAGAGCTGAGATTGTGATGTCATAATGCCTCATTCCACCAATAAGAACCAGATTCATCAGTGATGTCACAATGGCTTGAATGTCCTCTACTTGGCTCACTTTTATTACATATCAGGGGGTGCTAAAAAGTTCTCAGCCCAGCTTCCTAAATTCTGAGCATTATTTTGCCACTGTAGCTGAAAAGAGTGTTGTCTTAATTCGATAAGTACCAATTTGCAGAAACAAAATTCTATGTTTTGACATTGTTTCAGATCATTGATTGAACCATATCCACATCATTCGCTTCTTGGCTGGGCTGAGAACTTTTCAGCACCCCCTCGCATGTATGGATCATTTTACTCTTTACTGTAATTTGCCTCAAGAGAAAGTACAAACACTCCCTAGAGAGTTTTTGCCCTTACTCCTTTTAAGGATAAATTCAAAAAGGTGCTAAAAATTAGGCAGAAAAAAATATGGATGTTAAGCGCAGTGAGTGAATTGCAGTAATCCATTCTCACAAAGATTAAAGCATGAGTAATATTTTGCAAATCATTCAAGGAAAAAAAAGAACACATTTGATGACACATACAAAGTTGAGAAAAGAGAGGAAGATAGATGTTTAATTTAACTATCACCTTTCAATTGAGAATCGAGCCAGATACCCAAACTATTTGTATGAAGCTCATTTTGTAATTGCAAAGGTTGACCATTTTAAACAGGGGTTATATCGGGGATAAGGGAAGATATGCCATTTATCCAAAGTATTTCCAAGCACATCATTTATTTATTTTAAAAATGTATAACCCGCATATCCTACAATTCTAAGTGGGTAACAACATAACATGCGTATTAAAGTAACTTACCAAACTTACAACAATGTTTTGCTTCTGCCTATTACATCTTATGTACTCAGGAGACTTTGGGCTCCTTTTACGAAGCCGCGTTAGTGGCTTTAGCGCTCGCAACTTTTAATCACGCGCTACCCCCGCGCAAGCCGAAAAACTACCGTCTGCTCAAGAGGAGGCGGTAGCAGCTAGCGCATCCGGTGGTTTAGCGCATGCTATTACACGCGTTAAACCGCTACCGCGGCTTCATACAGGGCTACATGGGTGAGATTCATTCTTGACATGACATGTACAAAACTAAAATAAAAGACGAGGAAAGGAGGAATATCTATACCAGTGTTTTTCAACTTTTTTACACCTATGGACCGGCAGAAATAAAATAATTATTTTGTGGACCTGCATCGGTCCGCGGACCGGCGGTTGAAGAACACTGGGCTAAGTCGTGGGCCAGACCCCGCCCCTCTCTACCCAATCTCCACCCCAGACCCCGCCCCCATAATAGTACTAATTGTAACACTATTTTTTCCATTCATTTTTCACAGATACACAATATAATCTTATTAACAACATGTCAGAGAGAAGGCTTCCGGTTCAGGCGCAGGACGCGCGTAGGAGCCACTGCCCGTGGCTTTGTGCACTGAATCAGTTAGGAAGAGGGAGCTGGCTCGAAGATAACGCCCCATCGATCGCACCGTGGACCGGCGGTTGAAGAACACTGTTTTGGGCCTGATGCACGTGCTGGCCCTGTGGACTGGCAGGAAATTTATGTGGACCGGCACCGGTCCACGGACCGGTGGTTGAAGAACACTGATCTATACAATAAACAAACAATCAACATACTTATTGTTGATGGTGAGTTTATATTATAGCCCTACCAATTCTACATCGCAGGCATTAAGAACTTTCGTCAAACGGATTAAGTATGCAATATTAGCGAACAGCATGGGGAAAAAAATACTATTGCATTCCGCATGAAAAGCAAAAAGGTCCCGCTCTGTATGGCCAACGATCGTTTTGTGACAAAAAAAAATGGTCTTGACTTCATAGGTATAAAAGCTTTAAATAAACAATAAATAAAACACCACTTTTTCAGGGCCACTGAACCTTCGCTGCTAACGGACCTGCAATAAATGTTTCCCCGTTACAAACTAATGCACAAATTAGTAAAAATAAGGACCCCAATTCAGTTATTCACAAGACTCACCATCGACCTGAGACTTTTGTTTTGGTGACGAGTCAAAACCGCATGAAACGATCGTGCGCGGACAGTGCCAGGCAGACAATCGTGCGTAGGACGTCAGCGCGCTGGATTAGAACACTATTTTAAAGTGTAACGAGAGGAGGGATGCCTTTACTTAGAACTATTGGCGCTCCCGTTGGGGGGGGGGAATCCCCATTACAGAGGAACCTGTAATTTTTCCCTATAAAAAGAGGGAAAATGGCTGTTTCCTCTATAATGGGGGTTCTCCCCAACACCCCCACCCCCAACAGGAGCCCCAATAGTTCTAAGTAAAGTGGAGGGGTTCCCACACACACACACACAGCCCCCTTTGGAGCGCTATAAAATAGTGTTTTAATCGCGCGCGCTGACGTCCTGCGCGTGATTGTTTGCCCGGCATTGTCCTTTAGTCTATGTACCTTTCTTTCATCAACAATAAGTATTGCGGCACGGGGTGACATTGATAAATGGTGTGTTGTTTGTTTATTATGCGCAAAACTAACCTATTTGTAGACATGACTCCCACTTCAGCAAAAAAAAAAAGCCATGTTTTATGGGCTTTCTCGAAGGCATGCAAATGCTTTAATAACCTCCTGTTTATCTAGTGAGAGTGAATTCTGTAAAGCTGGGTCTAGATGCATGAAGGGACATGCTTGCAGGTTGTCGACTAATTTCACCCCAGATGGAATTTCTAGCAGACGGTGCTGAGATTAGAGCCGAATTCTCCTTAGTTCATACACCTGAAACTGGGCCAGACATTAAACCACTAATTGTGTCTACCCTGCTTCCCGATTCTGCTGTATATATTTGTGTTGAGTTGTGTTCCCCAAACGCCTGAATGCCTTGATCGTCCCAGATAACTTGTGAGTTGTAAATTTAATTTAATAGGTCGTGAACGTACTAATGCTTAACCCTTTTTCCTTCCACTGGGGTGTTTAGGATTCATTTCCTGACTCTCTCAGTTGGCCACCCTGGAAGCAGGGCATGCTAGGAAAGCTGTTTCTAGCTCCAGTCTTTATCGCACTGTCTGTGCAGCAGGCTTCTTTGCTGGGACCCTAGGAGCACATCTTCTTTACATACTGAATATAGAATGACACGGGGAAAAATTCTGTCCCTGTCACTGCCCATCCCCGGACCACCATCCTCTTCACTGCCCCGTCCCCGTCTCCGCCATCCCCTTCACTGCTCTGTCGCTGTCCCCGCTGCCCCTTTCATCGCCCCGTCCCCGTCTTCAGCATCTTCTCCTCTCCATCCCCCCCACTCCCAGCACCCTTCACACGGTCCAGCAGCTCCCTCCCGCTGGCCAGCCGTGCATTTCCCTCCCTTCTTCCCTTTCTCTTCCCTTCTCTTGTGGCAAAACTGGCGATTTGTATAAGGCTATGCGCTGTATTATAGCTGGAGCCTTGAAGTCGCGTCGGGTTGCCTGATAGAAAAGTCTCCTCCGATGCAACCGGAAACAGGAAGTTGCATCAGAGGAGACTTTTCCAGCAGGCAAGGTGATGCGACTTCAAGGCTCTGGCTGTAATATAGTGCATAGCCTTATAGAAATCGCCAGTTTCAACAAGAGAAGGTAAGGGAAAGGGAGGGAGGGAGATGCATGGCCGGACGGCGGCGGGAGAGAGGGGGCTGTCGGACTGCACACTCGTTCACCGCGCGTGCTAACCATTCACCGCTCCACGGGGTGGTGAATGGCCTTGTCCCCGATCTCGCGGTGACCCTTTTTTGGGGGGGGGTCATCGTTTTGGCGGGTTACCGCGGCTAGCCACGTGTAACAACCAATGTTCCCTCTAAGGATTGATGAGGTGTGTGCAAACAAATATATGCATGAGCGACAAGTTACATACTCCACAAATTTATGAGCAGGCGCGGAGGACGAGTGCCCGTGAGATTGTGGGAGGGTTAAATACTCAAAACTTAGAAGAATATCAATTTACTTAAAGTTTTTGCTTCGCCAGCTTTCTGGTATCTTTACATACAGTGGCGTACCTAGCATATGTAACATCCGGGGCCCATCATTTTTTGGCACCCCCCCATCTGTACGTAAAACATGATTTTTTAGTAACAAGCCACACATCACACATGAGTACCTAGGAAAAGGCAGCATCTTACATATTGCAGTGAGCAGTACAACATTAATACACCCATTGTAAAAATAAACAAGCCAGACTAGTACAGATCAATCCTGCAGTCAATCCTAACAAAAAACCATGTCTTTCGAACACACAGAACACAGAAAACACCTTCGCCTAGTATGGACTATGTAATCACAAACTAACCCCTCCCTCTTTTACAAAACTGTAGTTTAGATTTGGGGGGAGGAGCCAGCAAGCTAAAAACCGTGAATAATCGAAACTGCGAATGTGGAAACCACGAATACGGAGGGAGAAGTGTAATCCTATTATTAAATTTCAGTTTGCTGATTTTTGAGTTTACCTCATGCATTGTGTTTACAGGATGTTTATATTTGGGTCATTTTACTACTGTTTTGCTGTTATCAAAATTGTAAATTTGATGTTGAACTGTATTTGCTGTACATACCTTGGTTGAATCTCTTCATAAAAGTGCTTAATAAATCCCAAGAAATAAATAACTATCAAGGTAGGCTGAATATCGACCAGAGACTTTTTAATGTTCCTTTCCTTTCTTTAATATCACCTATAGAAACATTGAAACAATATCATATGTAGGTATTGAATTTTGAGTCAGACTCTCTCCCTATAATAGCCAAAACATTTTATGTTCCAGGTTCTATCACACACAGTATGGATCTGAGTCAGTGAATTTCACTATTGGGAGTAACCTGGCAGATCCTTGAGATGTACAAAGTAATACATGGAACAGCACCCAGCTACCTAAACAACAGACTACACCGTAACCTCTCACACAGATTAAGGAGAAATCAGAGCCTATTCACTCACCCCCCTCTCAAAGGAACACGACGAAAGAAACTATATGACAGCCTTCTAGCGACACAGGCAGCAAAGATCGATACTACCATCACCAATCTACTGACCAAATCAATAGACACTAAAGTATTCCGAAAAGAAATCAAAACTCATCTCTTCAAAAAACACTTCCCATCATCATAACCTCACAAAAGTATTAGAAAATGCTCTCATGACCACCCTACCACCACCACCAGCAACACCTTGAATCCGGACAGTATTATCTCTATTCGTCTAAACAACAGAATCCGGACAATATTATCTCTATTCGTCTAAACAACCTATCACCATCTACTATCTGCTATCAATTTCTCCTGGAAAAGTCCAGAATAACAATTGTAACTTGACGCATTCCTGACTACATGTACTGCAATGCTACTGGAAATGTCCAGTCTTCTAACTTGTAATCCGCTTAGAACCGCAAGGCACAAGCGGAATAGAAATCACTAATGTAATGTAATGTAATGTAATGTCTATACAGATAATTCTAATGATGGCAACCTTTAACAGTGTCTTGGATCAAGACTGATATTATCAGGTTCTTTTCAAGAGCATTTGTTATCTTTTCTTAGACGTGAACGTTTATCCTAATTTGTCTCCCAGAACCCAAAGTTTGA
Source organism: Geotrypetes seraphini (assembly GCF_902459505.1). NCBI lineage: Eukaryota > Metazoa > Chordata > Amphibia > Gymnophiona > Dermophiidae > Geotrypetes > Geotrypetes seraphini. The sequence continues at coordinate 303,268,696 of NC_047087.1, forward strand.
AGAGGAAGTTCTTGCAGCTGTGTCCGTGAGCTCTGGCTCTGATTTATTTTTCATAATTTTCCAGGAAATAACATAGCAACATAGTAGATGATGGCAGATAAAGACCCGAATGGGCCATCCAGTCTGCCCAACCCTACCCACTCTTTAAATTACTGACTTAATTTAAATTGTCCTTCTTCTTAGCTATTTCTGAACCAGAAACTCAAAGCCCTGCCCAGTACTGTGCTTAGGTTCCATCTACTGAAGTCTCCATCAAAACTCACTCTAGGCCATCTAAACCATCCCAGCCATCGAAGCCCTCCTCAGCCCATCCTCAACCAAACAGCCACATACGGACATAGAGCGTCCATGTCTGCCCAGTACTGGCCTTGATTTTTTTCTGATTAGAGATCCTCTGTGTTCATCCCATGCTTTTTTAAACTCTGTCACCATTTTGCTCTCCACCACCTCTTGGGGGAAGGGATATGCCTCTTTTGAAACGTCTAAATTGTCCCAGGAAGAAGTATTGGATTGGACTGAAAAGTCAAAATTTATTCATAAATTTAAACTCACACACGCACATATAAAATTGTAAAACCCCATATAGAACAAAATCCTGTTGATGTCTTTTTAAAACCCAACAGATTTCAACACCTGCACTAGAGGCGTGGTGCATCTTGAAAAAGACTGGCTGCCCGATATTGAGCCTGCTGCAATGAGCGATGTCTGAGCTTCGCAAGCCACAGGCTGAGCTGACCCCAGGTATTGAATGTCGAGGCACGTGAGGCTCCCGATATTGAATATCCACATCTCAGCAGTCACCCAGCAGTTAATCTGGCACTGGGCAATGTTCAACTTCTCTGCATAATGTTAGAACAGTTCTTTTGCTGTCCTAACTTTATACAATTACATTACTCGTTAGCGGGCTGACAGTTCCTGCTCCAGACAATAGCTAAGTTTGTGCTCTGTCCATGTCCAGTTCCTGGCCAGCCCCTAACAAGCCTGGCAGGAAACAAGGAAATCCAACTAAAGCGCTACCATGAGGAGTAAGTAGCCCAGTTAATGGGGATATAATGGTACCAGGGCTTTTTTGAAGGGGTGCTCAGGGGTGCAGAGTACTGGCACCTTTTTCATTCCTTGATAAAAATGACCCATGCTCCCCAAAGAGCTCAGGTTGAGCACACTCAGGGCCTGATTCTCAAAATAGCGTCCTGATTGTAAGCGGCGGTAGGCATCCAACCGCCATCTAATGGACCAATCGGGATGCAATTTTTTTTTTTTTTATTTGATGCGGTGAACACCGCCTACAATGTAGGTATCAGACTTGCGCCTACAGAAGCACCTAGGCACGCCTATGGTGCCTTAGGCCGGCGTAGGCGAGGCTTACACCAGAAGTGGCCTTAGGCGTCTGTAGGCATGCCTAGGCACTGCTTTAGGCATGAGTCAGACACCTTAAATGTAGGCCTGTAAAACGGTGGCCTATTTTTAAGGCATCTACACAAAAAATAGATGCAATTCTGGATGCTGCGCCAACCGGTGATTGGCAAACGGTAGGCACCGGTTTTGCAGGTGCAGTTTCCAGAATCAGGCCTTCAGTGCTGCCTTTTCATGCATTCTGTGGCTGGTTGCAGGGGGCCTGGCTACTGTGGGGTGGGTCCCTCAGTGATCCTCCCCCACTCCTGAAAAATTGTCTTATAAGTCATTTTTATTTTGAGCTTGATTGTCTTAAGCCTTATAATGAACAGTTATTTTTATGATTTTACTAGCTGATGCCCCGGCGTTGCACGGGTATTAAATTATAGCAATAACACTGTAAATGGATTCAAATAAAGATACTTTATAGTGGTGAATGAAATTATTTGTTTACAGCTTTATAAAAAGTACAATATACAAATTATAATGTGAAATATTTGACAAAATGAATATAATACAACTAACACAAAACTTGATTATAAACAACATTTTTAGTTTCACCTCCAGGAGCAAGAACATATAAATTCTTGGGTGAAGAGACCCCCAGAACATATCACCCCAGGTAGTGAGGGATCTGCATACCAAGTTTCGTTCAAATCGGTCAAGCCGTTTTTGATTTACTGTGAGAATGGCAGCTGTTTACATTTTTTCCATTGACATGAATGGGTGAAATCTGATGTTCTGTTTGTAGCTCCGCCCACGTGTGCAGGTGGGCCGCGAGACCCCCAGGACATATCACCCCAGGTAGTGAGGGATCTGCATACCAAGTTTCGTTCAAATCGGTCAAGCCGTTTTTGATTTACTGTGAGAATGGCAGCTTTTTACATTTTTTCCATTGACATGAATGGGTGAAATCTGATTTTCTGTTTGTAGCTCCGCCCACGTGTGCAGGTGGGCCGCGAGACCACCCAGAACATATCACCCCAGGTAGTGAGGGATCTGCATACCAAGTTTCGTTCAAATCGGTCAAGCCGTTTTTGATTTACTGTGAGAATGGCAGCTGTTTACATTTTTTCCATTGACATGAATGGGTGAAATCTGATGTTCTGTTTGTAGCTCCGCCCACGTGTGCAGGTGGGCCGCGAGACCCCCAGGACATATCACCCCAGGTAGTGAGGGATCTGCATACCAAGTTTCGTTCAAATCGGTCAAGCCGTTTTTGATTTACTGTGAGAATGGCAGCTGTTTACATTTTTTCCATTGACATGAATGGGTGAAATCTGATTTTCTGTTTGTAGCTCCGCCCACGTGTGCAGGTGGGCCGCAAGACCACCCAGAACATATCACCCCAGGTAGTGAGGGATCTGCATACCAAGTTTCGTTCAAATCGGTCAAGCCGTTTTTGATTTACTGTGAGAATGGCAGCTGTTTACATTTTTTTGAACATATAAATTCTTGGGTGAAGAGACCCCCAGAACATATCACCCCAGGTAGTGAGGGATCTGCATACCAAGTTTCGTTCAAATCGGTCAAGCCGTTTTTGATTTACTGTGAGAATGGCAGCTGTTTACATTTTTTCCACTTTAATGAATGATGTCAAATATTATGTGTAGACAGTACTGCTTTAGTCATAGGGAGAAAGTTCAAGCTGAACTCGAGGAAAAGCCTCAGATAGGGGCCCTCCCACCGCCACAATGGTGGATAAAGGTGGTTGGGTGATAACCTCACTGGCAAAAACCTCTGTTAACTCCCAGTTATAAATGACTGTAGGCAGGGCTGTCTAAGCTTGATAGAAGAAAAACTTTTCTACTTATCTTTCAATTGACCGGTACACCGACGATGGCCAGCGTTTCACTAACTTGCTGCCTCAGGGTGTAATCAAAGTCCGATCAAAAAACTGAAACCAGAAAAGAATTATATCAATATCTGGAATTGAAGCAAACTTCTCATATATTTACAGAAGCCACTTTGACATACCTTTTAGTAGGACGCTGCAACGTCTCAAGCGATCCAAAGATCGAAAAAGATGGCTACTCCATGACTGTGCCAGGTTATGAACTCCCGGGGAATGACGTCAAACCCCCGGGAGGTGGCTGAGTAATAGAACAGCTGACTGAACAGCTGACTCAAAAGAGCCGCGGTCAAAAATTGCAAAAAACCCCGCTCAATGAAAGCTTGAGTTTTAATTTTAAATTTTGTATTTTGTGTTTTATATCTTTTATTTTATTTTCTGAACACTCTTTTACAAACGTGGATGACTCAGTGGTTAGTAACAAATCCACTTGGTCTCCTCCCACACCTCCAAGCCCCCACCTTACGTTATATAAAGAATTAGTGGTGAGAGACGTTAAAAAATTCACTAAAAAGAAGAAAAAAAGATATCAACCTTACAATTTAACACGCGATGAATTTTTAGCTTTAAAACAACTGAGGACTAATCGTCAGATTAGGATTTGCAGGGCTGATAAAGGGGGAGGAGTTGTAGTTTTGGACATGTCTAAATACAAGGCTGAAGTTTTCAAGCTATTGAATGAACAATCTGACTATAAAGAGCTCAGAGTAGATCCCACCCCGAATCTAGCCCTTGAAATAAAATCCCTCACGTCGTTTGCTTTAGATAGCGGGTTTTTGACCAAAAAAGAACACGACTATTTGAATGTGATCAATCCTAGAATTCCAGTGTTCTATGCCCTACCCAAGATACACAAGGACATAATTAATCCACCTGGACGTCCAATAGTATCCAGTAGAGGGTCTATACTAGAGCCTCTTTCCTCTTTTGTGGATATTTTTCTCCGCCCTATAGTGAGTAAGGGATTTTCATATTTACGTGACTCATCTCATTTTTTGATAAAATTATCTGAAGTTACCAATGTAGATGTAATTACATTTTTCGTCACATTTGATGTCAAGTCACTATATACTATCATTCCCCAAGATGAAGTCATTACTATTGTGGATGAATTTCTTCAAAACAGCATGGATAACAACAGAATTCCTATCCATCTTCTAATACAGTTTCTGACCATAGCCATGAAAAGAAATTATTTTAAGTTTCAAGATAGAATTTTCCAACAAATCTCGGGGGTTGCTATGGGAGCTACCATGGCACCCTCCGTAGCAAATTTATTCATGCAAAAATTTGAAAGTTTGTGGATTGAGAATAATCCTTTTTCAGATAAAATTCTCACGTGGCTACGTTTTATAGATGATATTTTTGTGATCTGGGTGGGCTCTAGAGAAGAATTAAATCAATTTCATGTTGGTTAAACTCTAGGCATCAGAAAGTTGAATTCAGCATGGAGTGTCATCCTGATTCCATATCTTTTTTAGATGTCAAGATTGTCCGAGACAGAGGTTCCATTCGAACCACTGTCTATAGAAAAAACACGGATAGAAATACTTTCCTCAGTTTCTCCAGCAATCATCCAGCAGCGCTGAAACGTAGTTTGCCCACGTCACAGTTCTTTCGTTACAGACGTTTGTGCTCCAACATGTCAGACTATAAAGCTAATAGCAAACAGCTATATACCAGGTTAACAAACAGAGGTTATCCCTCCACTGTTTTGAAGAAAGCTTACAAAAGAGCAAAATTTATGAATAGAGATCTTTTATTTACCTCAAGCAACAAGGATAAGGAAGATGAAGATGACATTGTCACATGTGTTTTAGAATATTCTCCTAGTACTAACTACATCACCAGAATTTTACGTAATCATTGGGACATAATGGCATTACAACCCACATTTAGAGAGACCCATTTAAGAATAGCATATTCCCGGCAAAAAAACTTTAAGGAACTTTTAAGCCCGTCGGATATTACAGAACCTGTTTCAGCTAGAGATCAACCTGCAGGCCATTTTAAATGTGGTAAATGCTCCACTTGCTCAATCACACGTGAACTTAAAGACAATTTTGTGCATCCAAGCTCAGGACAAATATTCGAGCTCAAACATAATACCTCATGTAATTCGATCTTTGTGGTATATGTTTTTATGTGCCCCTGTCCAAAATTGTACGTGGGACAAACTATCCGTCCCTTTAGAACACGAGTGACAGAACATAAAAGTTGTATTAGAAATAATCGACTTCAAGCTCCCATGGTCACACATTGTTTGGAATACAATCATGATTTTACTGACTTACAATGTTGTGTCATTGATCACATCAGGGATAATTGTGCAGATAGACAGCTACAACTCTTACGGGCCGAACAAGCTTGGATTTTTAAACTGAACAGTGAAGAACCCGACGGGCTAAATCAAAAACTAGAATGGAACATTTTCTTTTGATCTATTGTGAACCTAGGATATTTTTTGTTGTCAGCTCTTTATCACATACCTCATCTAAATCATTTAAAACATCGATTTAAAATAAAAGATATAAAACACAAAATACAAAATTTAAAATTTAAAATTTAAAATTAAAACTCAAGCTTTCATTGAGCGGGGTTTTTTGCAATTTTTGACCGCGGCTCTTTTGAGTCAGCTGTTCAGTCAGCTGTTCTATTACTCAGCCACCTCCCGGGGGTTTGACGTCATTCCCCGGGAGTTCATAACCCGGCACAGTCATGGAGTAGCCATCTTTTTCGATCTTTGGATCGCTTGAGACGTTGCAGCGTCCTACTAAAAGGTATGTCAAAGTGGCTTCTGTAAATATATGAGAAGTTTGCTTCAATTCCAGATATTGATATAATTCTTTTCTGGTTTCAGTTTTTTGATCGGACTTTGATTACACCCTGAGGCAGCAAGTTAGTGAAACGCTGGCCATCGTCGGTGTACCGGTCAATTGAAAGATAAGTAGAAAAGTTTTTCTTCTATCAAGCTTAGACAGCCCTGCCTACAGTCATTTATAACTGGGAGTTAACAGAGGTTTTTGCCAGTGAGGTTATCACCCAACCACCTTTATCCACCATTGTGGCGGTGGGAGGGCCCCTATCTGAGGCTTTTCCTCGAGTTCAGCTTGAACTTTCTCCCTATGACTAAAGCAGTACTGTCTACACATAATATTTGACATCATTCATTATTTTTCCCGTGAAAGTGTTTCACATTAATCCTGATTTTTTCACGGCTCCGAGTATTTGTGCTATACATTTTTTCCACTGACATGAATGGGTGAAATCTGATTTTCTGTTTGTAGCTCGGCCCACGTGTGCAGGTGGGCCGCGATACCCCCAGAACATATTACCCCAGGTAGTTGGAATTACTGTGAGAATGGCAGTTTTTACATTTTTTCCATTGACATGAATGGGTGAAATCTGATGTTCTGTTTGTAGCTCCGCCCACGTATGCAGGTGGGCCGCGAGACCCCCAGAACATATCACCCCAGGTAGTGAGGGATCTGCATACCAAGGTTTGTTCAAATCGGTCAAGCCGTTTTTGAATTACTGTGAGAATGGCAACTTTTTACATTTTTTTCCATTGACATTAATGGGTGAAATCTGATGTTCTGTTTGTAGCTCCGCCCACGTGTGCAGGTGGGCCACTAGACCCCCAGAACATATCACCCCAGGTAGTGAGGGATCTGCATACCAAGTTTCGTTCAAATCGGTCAAGCCGTTTTTGAATTACTGTGAGAATGGCAGCTTTTTACATTTTTTCCATTGACATGAATGGGTGAAATCTGATTTTCTGTTTGTAGCTCCGCCCACGTGTGCAGGTGGGCCGCGAGACCCCCAGAACATATCACCCCAGGTAGTGAGGGATCTGCATACCAAGTTTCGTTCAAATCGGTCAAGCCGTTTTTGATTTACTGTGAGAATGGCAGCTGTTTACATTTTTTCCATTGCCATGAATGGGTGAAATCTGATTTTCTGTTTGTAGCTCCGCCCACGTGTGCAGGTGGGCCACGAGACCACCCAGAACATATCACCCCAGGTAGTGAGGGATCTGCATACCAAGTTTCGTTCAAATCGGTCAAGCCGTTTTTGATTTACTGTGAGAATGGCAGCTGTTTACATTTTTTCCATTGACATGAATGGGTGAAATCTGATTTTCTGTTTGTAGCTCCGCCCACGTGTGCAGGTGGGCCGCGAGACCACCCAGAACATATCACCCCAGGTAGTGAGGGATCTGCATACCAAGTTTCGTTCAAATCGGTCAAGCCGTTTTTGATTTACTGTGAGAATGGCAGCTGTTTACATTTTTTCCATTGACATGAATGGGTGAAATCTGATGTTCTGTTTGTAGCTCCGCCCACGTGTGCAGGTGGGCCGCGAGACCCCCAGGACATATCACCCCAGGTAGTGAGGGATCTGCATACCAAGTTTCGTTCAAATCGGTCAAGCCGTTTTTGATTTACTGTGAGAATGGCAGCTTTTTACATTTTTTCCATTGACATGAATGGGTGAAATATGATTTTATGTTTGTAGCTCCGCCCACGTGTGCAGGTGGGCCGTGAGACCCCCAGAACATATCATCCCAGGTAGTGAGGGATCTGCATACCAAGTTTCGTTTAAATCGGTCAAGCCGTTTTTGAATTACTGTGAGAATGGCAGCTTTTTACATTTTTTCCATTGACATGAATGGGTGAAATCTGATGTTCTGTTTGTAGCTCCGCCCACGTGTGCAGGTGGGCCGCGAGACCCCCAGAACATATCACCCCAGGTAGTTGGAATTACTGTGAGAATGGCAGCTTTTTACATTTTTTCATTGACATGAATGGGTAAAATCTGATTTTCTGTTTGTAGCTACGCCCACATGTGCAGGTGGGCCGCGAGACCCCCAGAACATATCACCCCAGGTAGTGAGGGATCTGCATTCCAAGTTTCGTTCAAATCGGTTAAGCCGTTTTTGAATTACTGTGAAAATGGCAGCTTTTTACATTTTTTCCATTGACATGAATGGGTGAAATCTGATTTTCTGTTTGTAGCTCCGCCCACGTGTGCAGGTGGGCCGCGAGACCCCCAGAACATATCACCCCAGGTAGTGAGGGAGCTGCATACCAAGTTTCGTTCAAATCGGTCAAGCCGTTTTTGAATTACTGTGAGAATGGCAGCTTTTTACATTTTTTCCATTGGCATGAATGGGTGAAATATGATTTTATGTTTGTAGCTCCGCCCACGTGTGCAGGTGGGCCGCGAGACCCCCAGAACATATCATCCCAGGTAGTGAGGGATCTGCATACCAAGTTTCGTTCAAATCGGTCAAGCCGTTTTTGCGTGATCGCGGCACATACACACACACACACACACACATACATACCTCCGATTTTATATATATAGATTAGGGGTTTTTTTTTTCATTTTAGGGAAATGCAAGGTCATGCATGAAGGGAAAAAGAACCCGATGTTCACTTACAAAATGGGGGGATCACCGCTAGGGGTGAGTAACCTTGAAAGAGACCTGGGAGTGATGGTAGACACAACATTGAAGGCGTCGGCACAGTGCGCCACAGCCTCAAGGAAAGCAAACAAAATGTTGGGTATCATTAAGAAGGGCATCACGACCAGGACGAAGGAAGTCATCCTGCCACTGTATCGTGCAATGGTGCGCCCGCATCTGGAATACTGTGTCCAGTACTGGTCGCCTACCTCAAGAAGGACATGGCGGTACTTGAGGGAGTCCAGAGAAGAGCAACTAAACTGATAAAGGGTATTGAAAACCTCTCATATACTGACAGATTTAAAAAAACTGGGGCTGTTCTCCCTGGAGAAGCGAAGACTTAGGGGAGACATGATAGAAACCTTCAAGATCCTGAAGGGCATAGAAAAAGTGGACAGGGACAGATTTTTCAAATTATGGGGAACCACAAGTACAAGGGGGCACTCGGAGAAATTGAAAGTGGACAGGTTTAGAACAAACGCTAGGAAGTTCTTTTTCACCCAGAGGGTGGTGGATACATGGCACGCGCTTCCGGAGGCTGTGATAGGCAGGAGCATGTTGCAGGGCTTCAAAGAAGGATTGGATAGGTTCCTAGAGGACAAAGGGATTGAGGGGTACAGATAGGAGCAGAGGTAGGTTATAGGGATAGGAGTAAGAGGTAAGTTATAGAAATAGGCAGGGACCACTGCTCAGGCAATAGGCCTGACGGGCCGCCGCGGGAGCGGACCGCTGGGCGAGATGGACCTCTAGTCTGCCTCAGTGGAGGCAACTTCTTATGTTCTTATGTTCTTAAATGATAAATGTCCTCAGAGATTCTCAGTTGTATGTATTTGTATGTTATTTTATTACTAGTCTTTAAGCCCGTTACATTAAAGGGTGTGTCTGTCTTTTTTTCTTTGTCTCTCTCTCATTGGCCGCTGTCTGTCTGTCTCTCTGCCCCTCTGTCTGTCTGTCATTCTTTTTGTCTGTGTCTCTCCCTGGCCCCCTGTCTATCTATCTGTCTTTCTTTCTCTCTCTCTCTCTCCTTGGCCGGTGTCTGTCTGTCTGTTTTTGTTTTCTTTGTCTGTCTCTCTGGCACCCTATCTGTTTATCATTCTTTCTGTCTGTGTCTCTCCCTGGCCCCCTGTCTGTCTGTCTGTCTTTCTTTCTGTCTGTCTCTCTCCCTGCCCCCCCCCCCCCGCCTGCCTGTCTTTCTCTGTTGCGCCATGCCTGCCTGTCTCTCCATGGCCCCCTTCTGTCTCTCTCCCTGGGCCCCTGCCTGCCTGTCTTTCTCTGCTGCGCCATGCCTGCTTGTCTCTCCGTGGACCCCTTCTGTCTCCAACCCCCAGAGCAAACCAAGATTGCTGTCTGTCCCCAGCACACCCCTTCCCCCAAAGCAGCCCCCTTTCCTTCTCCCCGTCCACTTCCCTGTGCAGCAGCAGCAGATTTTTTACTAGCATGGGATGCCTCATAGCACCCGCACCCTGTCCGCCTCGTCCAGGCCGAAGGACACCCTCCTGCCGTTGCTCTAGCCGCCAGCTATCAGGAGACATATCGCCACTCAAACCGCTGCATGCACCGTAAATGGAACACGGACACGGAGGCATAAATCACAGAGGCAGGGATCACGGAGTTCTAAGTGTGCATGCCCGCTTAGGGTTTTATTATAGAGGATGTGTGTTGAATTATTTCCCGCTTAGAATTGTAGGATATGCGGGTTATACATTTTTTTTAAATTAAATAAATAAATATCTGTGTACCTGTTTTGTGTTTTAAAAAATGCATTGAACAGCGCCATGTGGTCAAGTGCCACTGAATATTCCCAGCTAGCTAAAAGTGGCTCCTTGCCATTTAAATGGCTCGCCAGAGGCTGTTTAAATGGATTTGAATATTGGGCTTTCAATTTCTAGACAGCATGTTCCACCAGGAAAACAGCCTGGGAGAACAAAATGTCAAGTGAGAAAGGTGTTAGGAAAATAACAAAAATATGGAGAGATATATATATACAAAAAAAAATTTAAACTAAACGAACAAATCTAAAACACAAACTATATAAAATGAACCAATGATACACTATGGGATCCTTTTATGAAGCCGCGTTAGCGGTTTAACGCGCGTAATAGAGCGCCTCCTCTTGAGCAGGCGGTAGTTTTTCAGCTAGCGCGGGGGTTAGCGCGCGCTAAAAAGGTGCGTGCGATAAAGCCGCTAACGCGGCTTCGTAAAAGGAGCCCTATAATTATGGGGGGGGAGGAAAAAACAAACCCAGACAAATTAAGAAAAGACTTACCTCTCCAGTGAAAGCAACACACAAAACCAGGTCAAAGATTGAACTCCCACATTATAGAGCAGTATATCTCAAACTGTGTGCCGAGGCTCGTTAGCGTGCCTCATGACATTCCAAGTGTGCCGCGGCACCCTGCCAGCTGACTTCCCTACGCGGTACAGTGCCAGCGCTGCCCGATTCGCCGAAGGCCTGCATGTTTCCCCCCTTCTCTCTAGCGCTCTCCGGCTTCTCCCCTGGCCTCCCGGTCTCACCTTTAAAGCTACACTTCTCCCTCATCATTCGCGGGGGATACGGGCAGAGCCGGACCGCGAATGCCGAAAATCCGCGATTATCCGGCTCTGACCCACCCCCACCTCCCTGCCGCCTTCCCGGCCTTACCTGGTGGTCTAGAGGGCTTTAGGGCAGGAGCGATCTTCCTACACTCCTGCCCTGTGCAGATCACCATCAGGAAATGGCTGTAGGGAGTTCCCGTCGTAGTCTCGAGAGACTACGGGAACTCCCAGCAGCCATTTCCTCATGGCGATCTGCACGGGGCAGAAGCATAGGAAGATCGCTCCTGCCCCGAAAGCCCTCTAGAGACCATCAGGTAAGGCCGGGAAGGCGGCAGGGAGGAAAAAAAGATGGATTTTTGTTACATTTTTAAATTTTCCCCCTCCCCAGAAAAAATCGCGATTATATGAAACCGCGAGTGCAGGAACCGCGAATGGGGAGGGGGAAGTGTAATTACAGCAGCCGGTAGGTAAAATGATTTTATTTTCAATATAGTGATTGAAATGCGTCAGTTTTGAGAATTTATATCTGCTGTGTATATTGTGTGTATATGAAAAATTAATTGAAAAAATTGCATTACAATTAGTAAAGGGGATGGGATCTGGAGACAGAGCTTGGGTGGGTCTAAGAAGATCTATGGTTGGGGTACTCAGTTGGTATTGGTTAGACTTAGGGGGTACTTAGCTTGAAGTAGTTGAGAAACACCGCTGTAGGCAATCAGCTGGCGCCAGTGCCTCTCCTCTCTGGCCCTCTTCCCTGCTGGCGCCAACTACTGGCGTCTCAGGGCCCATCTGGAGGGCCTCTGCACATGCACGGACATCGATGTGATGATGTCACGCATACACGTGATGTCATCACGGCGGCGTCTGCGGACTTCTGGGTGCCTCAAGCCATGACCACTGCCTTTAGTGTGCCCCGGCTCGAGAAAGTTTGAGAGACACTGAGAAATGAGTTCATAAAAGGCAAATCAGTGTGTGGTACAGTGGTTAGAGATACAGCCCCAGCACCCTGGAGTTCTGGATTCAAATCTCACACTGCTCCTTGTGACCCTGGGCAAGTCACTTAACCCCTCCATTGCCTCAGGTACATTAGTGTGAGCCCGCCAGGATAGACAGGGAAAAATGCTTGAGTGCCTGAATAAATCCATGTAAACCATTCTGAGCTCCCCTGGGAGAACAGCATAGAAAATTGAATAAATAACTACTGTGAAAAGTGTCTGTCTCTGATAACCAGAGTAGAGAATGACACGGTGACAAAATTCATCACCGTCCCCGTCCCCGCGGGAAACCATCTTGATTTCATTCTTTAAGGAGAGAGGGAAGAATCAGAGTATGAATGGCCACAACCACTGACCCTCAAGCTTTGTTTTGAAGAATGCTGGTGTAGAAGGACTGAGGTTGAGACAGACACTACAGAATGACAGTCTCTGGTATCCAGAGCAGATATTGTGATGTCATAATGCCTCATTCCACAAGTGCCTAAGAGCCAATCACATCAGTGATGTCACAATGGCTTCATTATCCTTGGCTCCCATAAGAATCAGAGTATGAATGGCCACAACCAATGACCCGCAAGCTTTGCTTTGAAGAATGCTGGTGTAGAAGGACTGAGGTTGAAATAGACACTAGAAAATGTCATGGGATTATTTCCCGTGGTTATCCACGGGGACGGGAACGGTGATGAATTTTGTCACCGTGTCATTCTCTAAACCAGAGCTGATATTGTGACATCATAATGCCTCATTCCACCAATGTCCAAGAGCCAACCTTATCAGTGATGTCACAATGGCTTGATTGTCCTTTACTTGGCTCACTTAAGAACATAAAGAGTTACCGTACTGGGACAGACAGCAACTGTTTAGCACCTATGCCACTAATATTTAGAGAATGGATACACATCTTTGTTCAAACTCTATCCAATACAGCTCCTCTAATTCTATCCCCCAAAAAAGACCCATTCTTTCGGTTTTCTGCATTTTTAAGGGCTCATACGACATGTGCTAGATGTGTTTTTCCATGCATGTTGTACAAGCATTAGATTTTAAGCAATGAATTCCAGTTTGATAGCCTTGTAGATAATAAAAGTTATATTACCAGTGGGTCATAACGACACATCGTATTACAAATGTTTTTTTAAAAGCGCTCAGTGAACTGAGGCTTCTGCAAAATGTTTTAATCTAGATTTAATGTATTCTTATTTAATAAAATAAGATAGCATAAAAATATGCAACGGTACAATTAAAACACTGGTTTGAAGATATACGACACTAGCAAGTTGATCTGAAGGTTGGTGCATTTGATTTAAATAATTTTAGAAAATTTATTAAGCATCTACTCAACCTTTTGAACAATAACAGCAATTTGCATTTTTATATAAATCATGAATATAGTCGGACTTTACAAAGTAGTTACAGAAGCTCTAATGGTTTGGGGATAATAAAATCCCTATGTGCTTTATCCAAGACTCGGAACAGTTGTTTCGTCAATATGCCACATCTTCAATAATTAACATAGAAGATATTTGAACAATATCTGATGAGCTAACTGGAAACAGATTGCCAGTATTTATAGACACATACAATTGATGAGCTAATAAACCACAGAGTGCAAGAAATCAAAGCTAGAAATGAGTGAAATCGTGATCCTCAATTTAATTTCTACTACAAATGCATTTGAAATCAGCTTGAGATGCATTCAGCTTAATAGCAGGTTTTCTTACAGTTGGGTGAATAAATGTCAACCTATCTCCTGCCCCAGTTTATTGTCATCTCTATGACCAAAGGAACCGTTATACTCAGTCAGACATGTCCCAGAACTTTCCAACATGGATCCACATGGGGCTGTTAGGGCCCTGAATAATTGAAACTGTGAAACAGCTGGAGCCTAGCAGGCGAAAAGTTGGCAGCAATTTCCTGTGTACCTTAGAGCGAACATTGAAACAGATACAGACACTCACAGATATACAACACACAGATATACATACAGACAGCATCCATGTACACATGTGTGCACACACACATCCATGCATAGAATCGTCATAATTGCAAGTTCATCTTTTTGACAGGAACATAGGCTTTTTAAGACCTGATTTCTGAAACTGTTTTGTAGATATAGGGGTAGGCTTACCATATGGTTCCAGAAACAGGTGGATGGATTGAGACACTGGGGTCTTACTTCCACTGCTTTCAGTGGAAGTAAAGCCCAGATGCCTTAATCCATCCTCTTTTTTCTGGAGTCATATGGTAACCCTATAGAGGGGTCCAATATTCAGACCATGGGATGCAGCTTGTCTAACTCCTGTGGCCAGCACTGAGCCTGGATATTCAATGCCGGGCTGTTTACAGTTCAAACAATTTTTATTGATGCAAACAACGGGGTTTGATGGGGGATGAAGGTATTTTCTAGGTTTATATGGGATGTATTTTACTCGATGCCTCATTATTATACTAAGCACCTTGGTGTTGTATGTAATATTGACCACATCAATATGTTCATCATATTATTACATTTGATGCATCATCATTGTTATACAGTGACTAGTATTTAATTAATTAATTAATTACATACCACTTATATCCTAAGTGGTTTGCATTCAGGTACTTTATCATATTTCCCCCTCTGTCCCGGTGGGTTCAATCTAGTGTACAGTGTTCCCCCGCGAATTTGTGGTTCGTGGATCGCGGACTCACTCATCCGCGGTCTGCTCTGACCGCCTCTTCCTGAAGTTAAGTCAGGCTACACCAATCAGGAGCTGCGTGTCAACGCAGCTCCTGATTGGTGTAGCCTGACTTTACTACAACAAGAGGCAGTCGGAGCAGACCGCGAGTGATTTTCTTCACCCGCCGGCACTCCAGCTGCCCTCACCCGCCTCCCCTGCCTTTTCACAGGTGAAAAACTGTATTCGTGGTTTTTCAAAATTCGCAGGGGTTCCTCGAACGGAACCCCTGTGAATTTCTGGGGAGACCTGTACTCTTTCTAGTGTACCTGGGGCAATGAGAGGATTAAGTGACTTGCCCAGGGTCACAAGGAGCAGTGAGGGATTTGAACCCATAACCTCAGGGTGCTAAGGCTGTAGCTCTAACCACTGCACCACACACTCCCAATATCTGGGGATTTTCGCCTGCTAAAAATTTAGCTCAGCTACACAGTATTCAGCTCTAAGGGTCAAATTCTATAAACGGCATCCTGACTGTAGGCGGCGGTAGGCGTCCTACCACTGTCTAACCAGCCAATTGGGACACACTAGACGTATGGCGATTGGCCTTTCAAAAATGGGCATTTTCCCACTGCTGACTTTGGCTTTCTAGCGCTATACGTCCAAATCAGGCGTATGTTTTGATTACGGCCCTCTATATCTCTGTGTGGATGCACCTCTGTCCTTTCAAATATTGTCATTCTTTTCTGCTTTTCATTTTTAGATTGTCTATCACCGCTTGTCAGTATGGATAGTATAGAAAATTCAAATAAAATATTAATATTTAATTGCCCCCCCCTAAAAAAAAAAACACCCCGAGGCAGTAGGCATCTGATGCTGTTGAGGGAGATGCGTAGGGATGCTTAAGCTCATCCACGACTAGACTAGACTAGACTAGACTAGACTAGACTAGACTAGATGGTTTCGCCTGGAAGTGGCCTTAGGTGAGCTTAGGCGGCCCTAGGCATCTCCCTAGGGCCGTGATAAGCGCCTGAAATGTAGGCCAGCAAAATGCTAGTCTACATTTCAAATAGACATGGTCGCTGAGTCAATTGCAGCAAGAGAATCTCCCTGCCGTGATCAGTTTAGCAGCCGCAGCAAGAAACCCATCCCTCTTGTGACATCGGCTGGTAGGAGGGATGCCGACTCCCTCCTGCCAGAACACTCGAAGCTCCCCCCCCAAAAAAAAATGTCCATGATAAGAGGAGTGCTCAATTCCTCCTGTTGCAACGGTGAACCCTCCTGACACAGTATAGGGCAGGAGAGATACCCATTCTCTCGGGCCAAAACTCCCAAAGCCCCCCTCCCAACTGTCTGCGGCAGGAGGAGTGCCCAATTCCTCCTGCCACAATGGCAAATCCTCCCAACTCAGTCCAAGGCATGAGGGATGCCCACTCCCTCCAGCCGCTGGCCTCATCATTCCCCGAACCCCACCAAACACTCCCCGACTCCACCCTGACACTCCACGACACCCCAACATCCCCCTGACATTCACTGACTCCACCCTGACAACTCACCGGCACCCCATAATCTATTGATCTTTTCATTTGAGACTAGTGTTTAAGCCCGTTACATTAACGGGTGCTAGAATATATGCCTGTCTGTCTTTATTTATGTCTCTCTTCCTGCTCCTGTCTCTTTCTTCCTTTCTTTCAGTCTCTCTCCCTCCTGCTATTTTTCTCTCTCTCTCCCTGGCACCCTTTGTCTGTCTGTCTGTCTTTTTTTCTGTCTGTCTCTCTGGTCCCCTGTCTGTCTTTATTTCTGTCTGTCTGTCTGCTTTAAAGTTCTTTACGGTCTAGCCCCTAAATACATAACTGACCTCTTCTTCTCAGCCAACAGACACAAGAGAAGCTCCCTCTTGCACTTCGTTCCCCCCCCCCCGGTTAGAGGTTGCAAACTTAAAAACACCATGGTCACCTTCTCTCACATCAAGCAGTTTTATGGGGTAAAGACCTAGAACAACTTCTCTCGCCCACCACTTACGAGGTGTTCAGGAAACGCCTCAAAACTCACCTGTTCCTGAAGTACCTAGACAGATGACCCGTTCCTCTCTTGCCCCTTTATAACTGTTTTCTTGCCCTTTCCCCCTCTTGTTCTCCCTTCCCTTAAGTTCTCTCAACTTGTACTTCACTAAGCTTTTGTAAACCGCATAGAACTTAACGGTACTGCGGTATATAAACTGTTATTATTATTATTATTTTTTCTATCTCTCTCCCTGACCTCCTTTGTCTGTCTGTATTTCTTTCTGTCTCTCTCTCCCTGCCCCTATGTCTATCTGTCTTTCTGTCTCTCTCCCTCCTGCTGTGTCTGTCTCTCTCCCTGGCCACCTTTCTCTGTCTGTCTGTCTTTCTGTCCCTCTCCCTGCCCCTGTGTCTTTCTTTCTTTCTTTCTGTCTCCCTCCCTCCCACTGTCTGTCTGTCATTATTTCCCTCCTTTTCCTTATGCAGCAGCATGTTCACCCCATTTCCCTGTGCAGCAGTAACAGCATTTACCTTCTTCCCCTCCTTTCCTTTGCAGAAGCAGCAGTAGCGGTATTTCCCTTCCCCTCCAGGTCCCTGTGAAGTAGTAGCAGCATTTTTCCCCACCCCCATTCCCTTCTCTTACCGGCAGCTGTCCTGCTCCGTTCAGCCCCTCCCTTCTCTTAATGATGTGGCCTGCTCCGTTCGGCCCCTCCCCCTTCCCTTCCCGCAGTGTAGCCTGCGTCCTGTTCTTTTTCGGTCCCCCCTTCCCTTCCCACGGGCTGGCCTGCTGCGGCCGAAGGGTTTTTTTTAAGTTTAAAAGTGCCTGCGGCGGCTCCTCTCACGATCCCCGCCAGCGTCAGAAGCCTTCTCCGACGCTGGTGCAGGCTCGTGAGAGGAGCCCACACCGCAGCTTGAGAGGTGGAGAGCAGGGAGTCCAGCGCTGCCGGCCAGTATGACGGAGTGAGGGACCCTAACGAGTCTTCCCTTTTATGTTCACTTTCTTCTGATTATTGTAATTCTTCCCAGTTTTTCGCTCTTGTTCCTGTTTGTCTAAAGTTTGTGTATTTGTCTTACTAACTCCCCATGAGGTCTATTTTTGTAGTTTTAACCTACACTTCTGTAATTTTAGTAAAAAAAAAATGTATTTGTACACCGCTTAGAAGTTTGATTGAGCGGTATAAAAATTTTGAATAAACTTGATAGCTTTATTCCTTGTTGTGGTTGCTTTCTGTATGACTCACTGACTATCCCCCCCCCCCCCACCACCACAAACACACTTTACCAAGTTGCAGTAATGCCCACTGCTGCGGTAATCGCTCTGACACCCATAGGGATTTAAGGGGCATCTGAGTGTTTGCCCTGCAACTTTGTAAAAGGGGGGGGGGTTAATATTTCTTATTGCAAATTTTCTTTGCAAAATATTTTGCGTAGTTTATAAAATTAGAAAAGAAAGAAGCCTGGGGCGGGGGCTATAGAATGAGTGGAGGAGTGGCCTAGTGGTTAGGGCTGCAGCCTCAGTACCCTGAGGTTGCAGGTTCAAACCTAGCACTGCTCCTTGTTACTTTGGGCAAGTCACTTAATACTTCATTGCCCAAGGTACATTAGTCAGATTGTAAGCCCTCCGGGACAAATAAGGCGGATGGTCTCGGGACTCAAGGATCTCCCATACGATGAACAGCTTGACAAAATACAGCTATACTCGCTCGAGGAGCGCAGAGAGAGGGGGGACATGATCGAGACGTTCAAGTATCTTACGGGCCGCATTGAGGCGGAGGAAGATATCTTCTTTTTCAAGGGTCCCACGACAACAAGGGGGCATCCGTGGAAAATCAGGGGCGGGAAACTACGAGGTGACACCTGGAAATTCTTTTTCACTGAAAGGGTGGTTGATCGCTGGAATAGTCTTCCACTACAGGTGATTGAGGCCAGCAGCGTGCCTGATTTTAAGGCCAAATGGGATAGACACGTGGGATCTATTCACAGAGAAAGGTAGGGGAGGGTCATTGGGGTGGGCAGACTAGGTGGGCCGTGGCCCTTATCTGCCGTCTATTTCTATGTTTCTATGTTACTTGAGTACTTGAATATAATCTACTTAGGCTATACATACTATAAATAAATAAATAATGACCCAGTAGGCTTTGGAGAAAGTTAACTGAAACTGAAGGTGCACAGAGGGGACAGAAAACGAAGATTAACACTGATGCTTTAGAGTAGACCATGGGTGTCAAAGTCCCTCCTCGAGGGCCGGAATCCAGTCGGGTTTTCAGGATTTCCCCAACGAATATGCATGCGATCTATTTGCATGCACTGCTTTCATTTTATGTTAATAGATCTCATGCATATTCATTGGGGAAATCCTGAAAACCCGACTGGATTGCGACCCTCGAGAAGGGCCTTTGAGACCCCTGATCTAGACCCAGCTTTACAAAATTCACTCTCCCTAGATCAGGGGTGTCAAAGTCCCTCCTCGAGGGCCGCAATCCGATCGGGTTTTCAAGATTTCCCCAATGAATATGCATGAGATCTATTAGCATACCATGAAAGCAGTGCATGCAAATAGATCTCATGCATATTCACTGGGGAAATCCTGAAAACCCGACTAGATTGCGGCCCTTGAGAAGGGACTTTGACACCCCTGCCTTAGACGTAGCCTCAAAGCATCTCCAATTAGTTAATCGTTAAATACCATAACTTGGTCTATTCAGGGAATAAACTTAAAATGTGGAACCAGAGACTGCTTGGACCAGGCTCCAAAACTCATTTCAAACATCACATGGAATCTCAGTTCTACTCTCTTCTGATAATTATTATCCACATGGTTCTCAATAGTGATTTAAAGAGAATTACAATAAAAGAGAACCTCCAGGTTAGGCAAATTACGTGCAATGTAGGGTAATCGACATACAGTACAATTTCAGTTGTGTTCAATAGCGTATGAGGGGGTGCTGAAAAGTTCTCAGCCCAACCAACTAACTTCCTAAATTCTGAGCGTATTTTGCTACTTCGCTAAGTGCCAATTTGCAGAAATGAAATTCTGTTTTGACGCAAATTTTTTCAGATCATTGACTGAACCATATCCACGTCCTTCTCTTCTTGGCCGGGCTGAGAACTTTTCAGCAAACCCTTCATAGCAACATTCCAGAGCTGAGATTGTGATGTCAGAATGCCTCATTCCATCAGTGCCTAAGAGACAAACTCGTCAGTGATGTCACAATGACTTGATTGTCCCATACTTGGCTCACTTTTATTGCTGAAAAGTTCTCAGCCCAACCAACCAACTTCCTAAATTCTGAGCGTTATTTTGCCACCATATCTGAAAAAGAGTGCTATCTTATTTCATGAAGTGCCAATTTGCAGAAATGAAAATTCTAGGTTTTGACATTGTTTCAGGTCATCGACTGAACCATATCCATGCTATTCTCTTCTTGCTTAGGCTGAGAACTTTTCAGCGGCCCCTCGTAAAATCTGATCTAATGATAGTTGTAATATATCAGGCATAGTTAGCAGCAAAAACATATTGTCAGCATGTGAAAAATATTTAGCCCCAAGTGAGGAAAATTGATCACAAAAAGATGACACACATATATATATATATCAATCAGTTCAGTTGGACTTAGGCATATAAGAAAATCCCATTGTGTATTTATATACATTAAAGGAAGCCTCAGCCCCACCACTCTACCGCTATGTTAATTCTTAAATTGCGGGAAGAATTACGTGGCACCTCATCATTGGCTGCCTGTATGCATTTTTTTACCAAAGTTTAATAATGTTATTTATATCTCCATGGTTTTTATATTACCCAATAAATAATTTTATTTATTAAAAGTGGCCTGTGTACTTAGCTTTTATTCCATCAGCCAACGTCTGGGAGTCTGACCCGACATGACATGTTTCGCACTAAACAGTGCTGTATCAAGGGTCTCCCTAGGACAATAGGAAAAAAGGGACTGTTACCAGATATATACCATATTTTCACGCATATAACGCGCGCGTTATACACGATTTTACAAACCGTGCATAACCTTGCGCGTTATACGCGTGAGCGCGTTGTACAAATTTTTTTTATATAGTTCCCCCCCGACGTCCGATTCACCCCCCCCCCGTAGGACCGCTCGCACCCCCACCCCGAAGGACCACTCACACGCACCCACACCCACACCCCCACCCCGAAGGACCGCTCGCACGCACTCCCACCCGCACCCGCACCCCCAACCTGAAGGACCGATCGCACCCCCACAGCCTCCCGACCCCCCCCCCCCACCATGTAGACGCTCCTACCGGTGTCCTGCTGCTTCCTCTTGGCGGTCCCGGCCCTTCTGTGAGCCCTGCGCCTGCGCTGCTTCCTCTTCCGGCGGTCCCGACCTTTCTCTGACGTCAGAGAAAGGGCGGGACTTTTGACTTTTGAAGACATATATATATATAGCATCAGAGACAATGGGAAGCCCTGTGGTACTCCACAGGATGGTCTCCAGCTAACACAGATTTGATCCAATTGCAGTAAAATTAAATTGTAAAAGAAGAGAAGCCTTACCATATGCAAACACTGGTTTTGGGTTTTTTTTTTAAATCTCAGACACAATAGCCAGTAATACAGATTCTGTTGAGTGGTACGGTCTAAACCCAAATTATAAAGGATGTAGACAATCAAATTTAGAAATAAATTCTGATATCAGTTCCACTACATAGGCCTCACTTAATTTCACAATGGCCTACTCGCCATGGGCCTATAACTTGTTGTATGACTTTTATCCAGTAATGCATTTTTAATAGGTGGAGTCAAAATGATACCTCCTAATGATGAAGCAAAATATTCATCTTGTAGATAACAATTTTGAATAGATGTAATTATTTCTGATGGGGGAGGGAATTTTTATCTTTTGTATAGATACTGATTGATTATAAGTGCTTGGTTGATTACCATTATTTGTATATAAATTGTATTGCACTTTTTGTTGGTATAAAAAACTAAATAAAGTTAAAAAAAAAAAAAGAATAGATGTAAGCCATTGTATTACACAAGATGGAGGATCTGCCATTTTGAGTTTGTTGAACTTCAAATAGTTAGTACTAGTCCAGCTATTTACAAATGAAATAGTCTCTTTTAACTGAAAACAGGTAATCTAAGTTTATTCACTCAACAGAATCTCATTCATGGTATCAATCATAATTCGTTCTCAGTCAATAAACACTGTTGTAGGCCAAAAATTTGAAATAAACTTGTGAATTCCAGTTCTACTTCTCTTCCACAGGGGAAGTCGGTAAGATTTCAGGTACTTTCTGACACCTCCCCAAATTTTCTTTGGCCAACTGCGGCCTACAGAGATAGTTTGAACTCCACCCTCATCATGAACAAGAAATTATGAAAACCCTCCTGGACTTTCTTTCCATCTACCACTAACCCCTTTCCCCTGTCTCTTAGTCCTTCCTTTGGGTCTTCATGGGAAGGAGCCAAAATGATACCAGCGCCATTTTGCTATATAAACCAGGTCAGTTGAAGGTTAGCACAACAGAAAGGTAAGTGGCTGCGTTGAATGCTCATAGGAACTCTATGACAGTCAGAGCAGGACAGAGCATTCGGCGTGCCGACTGGCGCTAAAAACCTCTTCCATGCCTTTGTAAAAGGGGGAGTAAGTTCTGTCTCTCTTGTATGATGTACAGTAGAGGTAAAGAGATGTCATGTTTTTTGGCACGTTCTTTTTGCCTGTTTTGATGTATATTGTTTAATGGGTGTGTTTGTAAAAATTTTTTATGTATGTTTTAGTGCAAGCCACCTAGTTTTTAGGCAGAATGTAAATGAATAAATCAATAAAAAAATTATAACAATTGCATTTTAGCTGTCTTAAATAACTATCAAACTTACTTTTAGTTAGTCACAGAGGATCTCTAATTAGAAAAAAAATGGTATAAATTAAGGAACTAAGGCCAGTATTGGACAGACTTGTACGGTTTGTGTCCCATATGTGGTGATTCCGTGTAGGATGGGCTGGGGAGGGCATCAATGGGAACTCCACTAACTTGGAACATGAGGACGTTACTGGCCAAACTTTACAGTAGATATCCCGTAAACAACGGGATGGCTGGATAGGCTGGAGTGAGCTTGGACGGCAACTTCAGCAGTTGGAACCTAGGACAATGTCAGGTGGACTTTACAGTCCATGACCCAGAAATATCAAAGAAGAGACAAGTTAATTTAATCATCTACTTTTTTAATGGGTATAACTAATGGGCAGACTGAATGGACCGTTCAGGTCTTTATCTGACGTCATTTACTATGTTACTATGTTACTTGGCAGAAACCCAAAGAGTAGCAACATTCCAGAGCTGAGATTGTGATGTCATAATGCCTCATTCCACCAATGCCTAAGAGCCAACCTCAGCAGTGATGTCACAATGGCTTGATTAAATGGCAACTTCAGCAGTTGGAACCTAGGACAATGTCAGGTGGACTTTACAGTCCATGACCCAGAAATATCAAGGAAGAGACAAGTTAATTTAATCATCTACTTTTTTAATGGGTATAACTTATGGGCAGACTGGATGGACCTATCAGGTCTTTGTCTGCCGTCATTTACTATGTTAGTCAAAATTGCTGCTTCAATGTGGCAATGGTAGAGGTAAGATTTGAATCGAGAGTCCTAAGATTTTCTAAGCAAATTGTAGTAGTAATATCGGCGCTACTGTCAGCAGTGGGAATTGGAAACGTGTGCCTTTTTTTTTTCCAAATTGTATATAGCTCTCAGCTTCCTTCAGAATTTTCCTTTCTTTAATGGTAGGTAGACAGACTTTCCTCTAGCATTGAAATAGTTGCAAGGTCTCTTTAACAGTCAGAGCGAAAACTCAGCTGCTTCATATTAATTACTGCGATATTAACCACTGAAACCTTTTAAAGCCATAATTCCAGAAACAATACTTACACCGAGGTAATAAAATAACCTTAAGAAGTAGCTTAAGTTAATGAACTCTTCCTTCACCATTTAATGGTGTATAAGCACTACAAGGCAGGACTAAGTGGATTATGGGAAATGAATGTGCTGCCAGCTTATAAATAAATTACTGCGGCACTAATTAAGAATAAAATGCTTTTTTTCATGTATTCAAGTAAAGAAGCCTCTATGGCTTTAGGCCTCTTTTTTGCAGCTGGGGGGATTGGGGGGGGGGGGAGGGGAAGACTTCCTTGATCAAAATACTGCACTGAAATTAAAAATAAAACAAAATAGAGTTGAACACAATGCAAATGGCTTTTGTTCTCCCAATCCATAAATACCTTTAGCGGAGTCCTGGATGGTGTTACAACGGGACTGCAGGGCTCTGTTAAATTTTGCATTTCTGAAGTTAAATAAAACCTCCTGTGTATCCTAATCTGGAAGGATCATGATGATTTTTCGGTGGCAAAGTGCTAAACCAATTAAGCTGTTTCCTAAAAAAAATAATAATTCAAAGGAAGACTTTCAAGAAGCTGATGAATCCTCTTATTTTGGAAGATTTTAGAAAATAAAGAACAGATTGCCTCTCCTGTGGTATGCTTTGAATGTAAATGAATGCAAGAGTTATTTATAATCTACCTTATTTCCCAGACTGCTGTAGAATTCCCAAAATAGTTCCAGTTTTGGCTGTTACTTTCAAAAGAGGAATCTTTCACATACACCATTTATTGTCCGATTCAGATATAATGCCAGAGAAAACCCGGCTTATATTGCACCTTACGTATAAATGTACCCACAGTTGTTTTGTAGTTACACATAAGAAATTTATTATTGAACATCCCTCAGGAGTATGGGGCAGTAACAGCATATCTTATTAATCATTCAGTTAGTGCAAAGGCCGAACAGTAACTGTTGGGGATATGCCCATGTCCTCTGCAGTTAACACCTTGAAAAGTTCTTTACTGCACATTTAAACAATTAGTGGAAAAAGCACCCGCAATACATTCACAAGTAAAAGTGCACAGTAAGAACTGTGCCCCAACTAAGGTGTGGAGTAGAGAATGACACAGTGACAAAATTCATCACCGTTCCCGTCCCCGCGGATAACCGCGGGAAATAATCCCATGTCATTTTCTAGTGTCTATTTCAACGTCGGTCCTTCTGCACCAGCATTCTTCAAAGCAAAGCTTGCGGGACAGTGGTTGTGGCCATTCATTCTCTGATTCTTATGGGAGCCAAGGATAATGAAGCCATTGTGATATCACTGATGTGATTGGCTCTTAGGCACTGGTGGAATAGGCATTATGACATCACAATATCTGCTCTGGATACCAGAGACTGTTATTCTGTAGTGTCTGTTTCAACCTCAGTCCTTCTACACCAGCATTCTTCAAAGCAAAGCTTGAGGGTCAGTGGTTGTGGCCATTCATACTCTGATTCTTATGGGAGCCAAGGATAATGAAGCCATTGTGACATCACTGATGTGATTGGCTCTTAGGCACTGGTGGAATGAGGCATTATGACATCACAATATCTCCTCTGGATACCAGAGACTGTCATTCTGTAGTGTCTATTTCAACCTCAGTTCTTCTACACCAGCATTCTTCAAAGCAAAGCTTGCGGGTCAGTGGTTGTGCCCAATTATACTCTGATTCTTCTCTCTCTCCTTAAAGAATGACATGAAGATGGTTCCCCGCGGATGGTAACCCTACAATTGGCATTACATCAAACTTCAGTGTGATTCATCTTAATTTTTTTGATCCTTTATCATTTTTTTATCTGGAATCAGGGAGTCAGTGCTAAATTGACTCTAGTCCTTCCTGTGTTCCAGGTCATACAGAGTGAAGGTAAGTGCTGTTTATTCCTCTCAGCCTCTTTTTAACTTGAAGTATCCTCCCAACGGTCCACTCTTACCCCGCTCTTGTCAGTCTTTTCCTGAGCCTTCAAGCAGCGCTCATCCAATCTAAGAATATTAGTTCACCAGTGTTTAAGCCCCATCCCAGTCTTTCGGGATCCTATCTTGTGGAATTTGTTACCTCACTATCTTCAACCAGAAACCTCATATTCAATTTTTTTATTTTTTTTTTTTTAATTTGGCTTTTGGCATGTATTGTATGTGCTGGTGGCTGAGGGATGCTAACACAAGGTTTTTCCTCTTTTATTTCTTTCTTTTCTGATTCTATTCCTCAATCATTATTTTCTATTGTAAATTATTCTGTTGTATGTGCAAAAGGCAATATAACAGACTATGAAATAAACTTTAAGGCATATTTTCTATGCTACTTTTAATCTTGATTTTTATAAACCAGATAAGTTACATCTGTGGGTGCCGTGTCAAATAAATTAAGGGTTAACCCTATCAGAATAATACCCATTCCTTGGTAGCGGCCTCAGCCTTGGGATCGTGGTAAACAGGGCATCCTTACTTACATTTTTAATTAAAAATATACTTAAGCACTCTTTCTGCCTAGCAGTTAGGCTAACAAATGCTTCTTCTGGAAAAAAAATATCTATCCCTGTAGACTCTTGGATTGGATTAAAATGTCTGGCAGATTTTAGTAGTGGGAAAATTATCCAGTATAATTCAAGGTTCATATTGTATCTGGGAGGTCTTTATTGATTATGGTGGGGGGGGAACCTTCTTGTCTCACAGCCATCTACATTATCTTCATTCAACGTATTATTGATCCTTCCAAGCTGAAAAATTGCATTACAGTATATCTTATACAGCTTATTATAATAATGTGCTACGCTATTACACAAAAGACATTTCCGAATCTGAATCTCTTTCATTCAGTGTTATCTGATATGATTTTCATTAAACATGCTTCTTTCCCTTACAATTTATTTTTAGGAATACTAAAAAACGCCTTCGCCGGATCAGACCTAGGTCCATCTAGTCCGGCGATCCGCACATGCGGAGGCCCAGTTAGGTGCTCCTTATTGAAGACCCGGATACTGTTCTTTATGGATACACGTAGGGGTCAATTCTGTAGGGTATCAAAAATAAGATCCACAAAGTGCAGGGCTGGTGTTAAAGGGGGGTGAGAGGGGCAAACAGGACAGCTGCCCTGTGCCCCACAGCCCCAGGGGGCTCCCATGGGCCAGGATGTACTTCCCTTCTCCCCACCCAGTACCAAAGCTCCCCCTCACCTGTAAAATGCAAGGAGATCGGCGGTGCCGCAGCGATTCTGTAGCGCTGTTCCTTTTTCTGTGGTCTTCCCCATCTGACTTAGCGTTCTGTTTCTGCTCGGGTGGACCGTGGCGGAGAAACAACGCCTAGGAGCGTTAGAGAATCGCTACCGCGACGGTGACCTCCTTGCACGTTTGCAGGTCAGGGACGGGGGGGGGGACTTCAGAACCAGGTGGGGAGAAGAGGAAGACATTCTAGCCCACGAGGGCCCCCTGGAGCAGTTGAGTTTAAAATGAAGGGAGGGATGCTGCATGGGAAGGAATTTGGTGGGCGGGGAAACCGGGGGGAGGGGCAGGAAGGAGATGAACTGGGGAGGGCCCCACTTCTTTAATTTCTGCCCTGGGCCACAGCATGTCTAGCACCAGCCCTGACAATGTGGGCAAAATACTAGGAAGCGTCACTTTTTTTATAATGGTATCTGTGTGCCCAGATTAGGTTATAGAATGAAGGATAAGTTGGAATTTGTGTGCCAACATTTACGCATGAGCACTTACACATGATCAATGGCAGCCCTAATTATTGACACATAAATATTGCACATAAGCATAGAACTTATTCTATAAGTTATATGCATAAGCATTGGTCCTCGCCATACTCTGCCCAGGTCCTGCCAAGTTTCTTTAAAATTTGATTGCTCGCCTAATCATATATTCAAGGCAATGCACAATTTTAAAAACAGTTTATGACAAAAATTCATATACCAAATACATGACTTAAAGGACAAACAGGACCAATATGGAGAGTAGGGGATGGAAATACAATAATTGAAGGCAAATGAGACGATCAAGGAAAATTACAAAAACAAGGGTTTGGGTTTTTAAAAAAAAAATAAAAATAGTTGAGTCTTCAACAGGGTTTTACGATGTCTAGCAGTCAAAAGCATCTTAAAAAAAAAAAAAAAAAAGCATTTACCGCTATTCAATATATTTATAAATGATCTAGAAACAGGGACGAAGTGCGAAATAATAAAATTCGCAGACGACACCAAACTATTTAGTGGAGCTCGGACTACAGAGGACTGCGAAGAATTACAAAGGGACCTGAATAAACTAGGGGAGTGGGCGACGAGATGGCAGATGAAGTTCAACGTAGAGAAATGTAAAGTACAGCTATACGATGGGAGGGATGTTATTGAGTGAGAGTACCCAAGAAAGGGACTTGGGGGTAATGGTGGACAAGACAATGAAGCCGACGGCACAGTGCGCAGCGGCCGCTAAGAGAGCGAATAGAATGCTAGGCATAATCAAGAAGGGTATTACAACCAGAACGAAAGAAGTTTTCCTGCCGTTGTATCGGGCGATGGTGCGTCCGCATCTGGAGTACTGCGTCCAATATTGGTCGCCGTACCTTAAGAAGGACATGGCGTTACTCGAGAGTGTTCAGAGGAGAGCGACGCGTCTGATAAAGGGGATGGAAAACCTTTCATACGCTGAGAGATTGGAGAAACTGGGTCTGTTTTCCCTGGAGAAGAGAAGACTTAGAGGAGATATGATAGAGACCTACAAGATCATGAAGGGCATAGAGAGAGTGGAGAGGGACAGATTCTTCAAACTTTCGAAATCTACAAGAACGAGAGGGCATTCGGAAACGTTGAAAGGGGACAGATTCAAAACCAATGCTAGGAAGTTTTTCTTCACCCAACGGGTGATGGACACCTGGAATGAGCTTCCAGAGGGCGTGATAGGACAGAGTACGGTTTTGGGGTTCAAGAAGGGATTGGACAATTTTCTGAAGGAAAAAGGGATAGAGGGGTATAGATAGAAGATTACTACACAGGTTCTGGACCTGTTGGGCCGCTGCGTGAGCGGACTGCTGGGCACGATGGACCTCTGGTCTGATCCAGAAGAGGCACTGCTTATGTTCTTATGTTCTGTTCTTAAATGGCTCTTACATCTATCAATATTTCTTTCTTCCCTCAAATAAATTGACAAAGAATTCCACAAATGGGGAGTCACAACCGAAAAAATATATTGTCTCCGCGTATTAATAGTTTTAAGTGAAGGAACAGTTAGCAAATGTTGGTCATTAGACCGAAGGATTCTAGTGGAAGGGTAGGGAATTAGAATCCGATCGATGAAAGCTGGGGACTTAAGGGCAAATTCTATAAGACGCGCCCAAAAGGTAGGCGCCTATATAGGCACTGTTCAGCGCAATTTAAGTAAAATTGAGCACTGTTTAGTGAATCACGCTGAGCGGCACCTATTTTGGAGGCGCCCATTAAATAGGCCAGCTCTAGGGTGATGAGACTAAATTGCGTGAGACAACGGCGCGCCGACAACTGAGCGCAGACAACTGAGCGCAAGGTTGACGGCGCGCCGAAGAAAAGCACTATTTTAAAGGGCTCCGACGGGGGTGTGTGGGGGGAATCCCCCCACTTTACTTAACAGACATTGTGCTGCCGTTGTAACCCCCCACATTATACTTAAAACTGAACTTTTTCCCTAAAAAACAGGCAAAAAGTTTGGTTTCAAGTATAATGAGGGGGGTTACAACCCCCCAAACCCCCCACAATGCCAGCGCGATGTCTGTTAAGTAAAATAGGGGGGTTCCCCACCAACACCCCCTTTCAGAACCCTTTAAAATAGTGCTTTTCTTCGGCGCGCCGTCAACCTTGCGCTCAGTTGTCGGCGCGCCGTTGTCTCGCACGATTTTGTCTATGAACCCAGCTCTAGGCACAACTAAAAGTTAGGTGCCCAAGCGAGCACTTAAGCACGCTTAAGAGCAACGATTCTGTAAGAAGGCGCCTAACACGTAGCCACGCCCACGCCTAACATGCATAGCGCCTATTTTTTGAAGGCCGCCTAAATTTGTAGAGGCACCTTGTTACAGACTCGCGCTTTCTTGATAGGCGCCTATGTTTCAATCAGTGCTGATTAAAAAGCTTACTTGAGCTTGTTATTCAATTTAGATAGGCGTCTATCTAGTTGGGCGCCTCCGAAATAGGCCTAATTTTAGGCGCTGGTTACAGAATTTGGGCCTTATAGAGCTGAGCCTTAAGCGATAACAGCAGATATGTACAACGATGTAGGCAAAATTTATTGTGACAAACCAAAGTATATCTAAAAACCTTAATACCGAACAAGGGACCCAACACGGTCCGTGTTTCGGACAACCTTCATCAGGGGTCCATGGTAAAAAAGGAAAGAAAAATATGTCACAAAAAAAATTTCAGTAGAAAAAACGGATTGTATATATCGCCGAGGATCACCGATAATTGTGAAATCACCTTAGCGAGATTTCACAATTATCGGTGATCCTCGGCGATATATACAATCTGTTTTTTCTACTGAAAATTTTTTTGTGACATATTTTTCTTTCCTTTTTTACCATGGACCCCTGATGAAGGTTATCCGAAACACAGACCTTGTTGGGTCCCTTGTTTGGTATTAAGGTTTTTAGATATACTTTAGTTTGTCGCAATAAATTTTGCCTACATTGTTGTACATATCTGCAGTTTTCGTTTTGTTTGTTCCTGGTTGGTTTTTTCACTGCAGATAAGGTTGGACCTCCCTTTTTCTTTGGTTTTGTTGCCTTAAGCGATAACAAACATATTTTGTTTACAAGTTTATTAGGATTTGATATACCGCTTATCAAGGTTATCTAAGCGGTTTTTACAATCAGGTACTCAAGCATTTTCCCTATCTGTCCCGGTGGGCTCACAATCTATCTAATGTACCTGGGGCTATAGAGGACTGAGTGACTTGCCCAGAGTCACAAGGAGCAGCGCGGGGTTTGAACCCACAACCCCAGGGTGCTGAGGCTGTAGATCCAACCACTGCGCCACACACTCCTCATTATTCTATGCAACACTGGAAACCAATAAGATTTTTTTAGGAAGCCATGAAACATGATCACATTTCTGCGCTTTCATGATGATCTTAATAGAAGCATTTTGAATTAGCTGGAAACGCCTGATCTCTTTTTGACTAATACCCTTAAATAGGGCGTTACAATAATCAATTTTAGAAATGATCAATGAATGGATTAGTACGTGTATGCCACCTTGCAGATATACAGTAAGGGTCAAATTCTATAAACAGCACCTAAACCATAGGTACCTAGGAATGCGCCACATAGCCCCAGTGGCACAGCGAAGGTAGGAGTCGCCCAGGGCGGTGGAACCCCCTTGCAGTCCCCCTGTGCCCTCCTCTCCTCCATCCCCGCTCCTTCAGCACCACACTCACGCCCTCTCTTCCCGCCCCGTACCTCTTAAGATCTTCGCCAGCTCGAGCAGCTTCTCCAGCCTGGGGGGCAGGGAAGGGAAGGCGCGAGGGTGTAGAGGTGCCAGTGCCCCCAACAAAAATAAGTCCAGGGTGGTCCGCCCCCACCCCTCACCTTACTATGCCACTGCATAGCGCATGTCAATCTTAAGTTAGGCGCCTTTTATAGAAGTGCACCTAGCGGCACTTAAAGTGGACTTAGGTGCTGGTAGGCGTCCAAACCTTAGGCGCATTCTATTTCTACCAGGGTTTTCTTGACCTAAATACTGGTGCCTGTTAGGCGCCTACTGGCACCTAGCCCCAAAACATGCCCACGATCCGCCTACTAACCACTCCTACTTTCTGGTAGGCGCTTTGGTCTAGACACCTACCTGAAAGCGTTAGGCGCCTACCATCCAATTAACTTTAATTTTCGTCAATTATGAGGTGCTAATTGCTTGTTATTGGCACCGATTAAGCTTTTAAAAATAATTAAGACCCTCTTTCACTAAGCTGTGGTAGAGGTTTTTTACTGCGGCCCGGGACGCTAAATGCTCCGACGCTGCTCCAAAGCTCATAGGAATTCTCTAGCAGTATTCAAATC
The DNA here is from genome assembly GCF_902459505.1 of Geotrypetes seraphini. Classification (NCBI taxonomy): domain Eukaryota; kingdom Metazoa; phylum Chordata; class Amphibia; order Gymnophiona; family Dermophiidae; genus Geotrypetes; species Geotrypetes seraphini. The sequence continues at coordinate 303,300,519 of NC_047087.1, forward strand.
CAAGCTAAAAGCCCACTTTTTTGAAGCTGCTTTCAACTCTTAACATAAGAACATAAGAATTGCGGCCCTCAGGTCAAAGACCTGCGCCCTAAATGAGTCTAACGTTTCCTGCGTACATTCCAGTTTAGCAGGAATTTGTCCAACTTTGTCTTGAAACCCTGGAGGGTGTTTTCCCCTATAACAGACTCCGGAAGAGCGTTCCAGTTTTCTACCACTCTCTGGGTGAAGAAGAATTTCCTTACATTTGTATGGAATCTATCCCATCATCAGTTACCTTTACCCATCGTATCATTCCTTCTGCTAGAATCACCCCCAACCCTGACATATCCTGCCTGTCTGTCCAAATTAGACTATAAGCTCTTCTGAGCAGGGACCATCTATTGAATGTCAAATGTACAGTGCTGTGTATGCCTTTCAGCGTTATTGAAATAATAAATAGTAGTAAGTACTTAGGGGGTTAAAGTCTTATTCAATATATAAATAGAGACTCATGAAAATATTCACTGTCCAAATGGCATTGTCAGCATGATTTTTAAGCAGTGGATGTGGCATTTATATTACATTTTTATATTATGCAGTCTTATCTGGATAGCAAGTGACCTCCACTGACTGAATGGGTTGTGGTGATATTAAGCAGCTGAGAGGAATAAGCAGACCTTACCTTGACTCTCTATGAACTGCCAGGAACAAACAAACCAAAATTGCAGATATGTACAACGATGTAGGCAAATTTTATTGTGACAAGCAAACTATATATTAAAACCTTTTTACCAAACAGGGGACCCAACACGTGATGTGTCACGCCGAGAGTCTCTGCAAATAGTAAAAATCATCTGTTTGGTTTTATATTATCTTTTTCAATATTTGTTGTGACATATGTTTTTTCCTTTATCTACCATGGACCCCTGATGAAGGTTGTCCAAAACACGGACCGTGTTGGGTCCCCTGTTTGGTAAAAAGGTTTTAATATATAGTTTGCTTGTCACAATAAAATTTGCCTACATCGTTGTACATATCTGCAATTTTGGTTTGTTTGTTCCTGGCTGGTTTTTTCACTGCAGACGAGGTTGGACCTACCTTCTTTTGGTTCTGTTTCTCTATGAACTGCAACATAGGGCTCCTTTTACTAAGGTGTGCTAGCGTTTTTAGCAAGCTCTATGGAGGCGTTAATGTTTAACGCATGTGGTATTGTAGTGCACGCTAAAACTGCGAGCGCACCTTAGTAAATGGAGCCCATAGAAATGACTAGAGCCCATACCATAAAATATGCAAGCAAGGAGATAAACAGATGAGCTGTTGAGTTGTGGGTTGACTACCTTTCGGGAGAAACCAACCACTGCTTAGAAACAATCAGACAATTAGAAAACTGACAGAATGGAAGATCCAGGCAAAGAAGACTTGTTGAAGAAAAAGCCTGAAGACAAAGACGCAAGATTCGTAGTTGGGATGTGAACCCATAAAACCCCAGAAATACTTCCAGCGGAGAGATGAATAGGTAGAAGAATGAGAAAGAGAGGCAATGAGGTGTTTAAAAAAAACAAAAAACAATAGATAAATGTTTTGATTTTGCTGTCACTCAATCTACCAAATCTGAGCCCAAGGTGAGAGTGAGGGAGTCTATAGAACTCTGCCCCCTTCCCTTGCAGAATACTTCTCCAGAGAGTCAGAATCACAATAAGGAAAGGGTTATACTCCCCCCTACTGGACACTCTCTCACATGAACAGAACACTGCCCAAGAATATACTGTTAGCCTAGAAAGGAGTGAGGAGGTAAGGGGGAGGAGGGAATACACAGGAAGCAGCTCTCAGGAACAAAAAGGGCAGGGCTAGAGGGAGAAAAAGGGAGCCCTGGGGAGGAGAGTATGAGAGAGAATCTTGACTACAGACCTGGCTGTTCCCTTTGTAGAATTGATTGAAGAAAACCCAGAAGAAGATTTAAAGATTTTAACTTTTATTCATATGCCTGACTGATAAGCTGAACCTATACAACAGAGGAAAGCTCAGAGAAATGTTTTTGGGCGGAGAAACTTCTAAGTGTAAAGCAAGTGTGCTCCCAGTTATTTTGTTTTATCTCACCTTTCCATGGACGCGTGTGATTGAATCTTCTCCCAACCTGTGAAGGGTTGTCACACTGAGTTACAGCCAGGTACATTGATTATTTAGTTCATGCTTCATTGTTCACTTTATTTGATATACCACCAATCATAGTGTACTGTATATCAGGGCAATTTACAATTATAAAAATAGAGTAATAATAGATAACTCTTCAAGGGACTTAACACATTAGGAGGCCTAGGCTACACTGATTTAATAATAATAATATAATAATAACTTTATTCTTATATACCGCCACAATCTTTCGACTTCTAGGCGGTTCACAATGAAGAAAAACTGTACAGACAGCGAATTACAAAGTATTGAAATGAACATCGTATGATGATACAAGGAAAATTTCAGGGTCGGAATATTACATGGTTTTATAATGAGTAACTTTATACAATCGGCAATAATTTATTACATGGTTTTATAATGAGTAACTTTGTACAATCAGTAATAATTGAGAACATAAGTAGGAGAGGAGAAAGTAGATTGCGCGGTCAATGAGTTGCAAGGTGAAAGACTTAAAAGAGGATAGTGATGGCTTAAGAGTGTTGGTGAGGAACTATTTTAATTTCTTGGTACGTTAGCGGAGGACGGTCACCAATGAGCATGCTGGTAGGTAAGTTAAAGATGGAGTTTTGGCTGATGAGGGGGGACGGGATTGTTTGGATGAGAGGGGAGTCTGGTTAGGTTAAGAATTTCTTAAACAGGGTGGTTTTTAGTTCTTTTCTAAAGGCACTATATGATTCTCTGGCGTCATCGGTGAAGTAACCTAGCCAAGTGTACAGTCTGGCTGCTTGGAATTTGAATGTTCTGTCAAAGAAGGTTTGATATCTACAGCCTGTAATGTTTGGGTATGTGAAGAGGTTATGGTTTCTGGTAGGCCTGTTAGAGGAGTGGAATTCAAAGTGAGGTAGGAGGTAGCTGGGGGCCAATCCCCAGATTAGTTTATAACAGAGGCAGGAGAATTTGAACTGAATTCGTGCTTCAATTGGTAACCAGTGAAGGAGTTTGTAGAATGGACTAACGTGATCGCTTTTCTTTAGTCCGAATATTAAGCGGATGGCCGTATTTTGTACTATTCTCAATTTTCTCACATTTTTTTTATGTACCCCCAAATAGATGATGTTGCAGTAGTCCAGGGTGGATAAAATCAGTGACTGAACCAGTAATCTGAAAGATAGCGGGTCGAAGTATTTTTTTATGGTTTTCAGTTTCCAAAGGATGAAGAAGCATTTTTTGGTCACTGAGTTTATGTGATCTGTTAGAGTCAAGTGGGTGTCCAGGGTGACTCCCAGTATTTTTATGGTTTTTTGTATTGGGTAATCATGGCCATTTACATGTATTGTAGTTGTGGAGATTTTTTCATTTGGGCTGGCAAGGAAAAACTTTGTTTTTTCTGAGTTTAGTTTCAGTTTGAAGTTTAGAGTCCATTTTTCTATAGCGGTCATGATGGAGGAGATTTGTTTTAAATTTGCTGAGGTCACGTTTGTTATAGGTATTAATATGGAGATGTCGTCTGCGTATATGTAGTAGGTTAGGTTAAGCTTTTGCAATAGGTTGCCTAGGGAGGAGATGTATATATTGAACAGGGTGGGAGATAGGGGGGAGCCCTGTGGGACTCCCGAAGGGCTTTGCCAGGGTTTAGAGTAGGTTCCTTCATGGACCACTTGGTAAGACCGTTTGGTTAAAAATCCTTTGAACCAGGTCCATACTCTTCCTGATATTCCCATTTCATCTAAGCACCTGAGCATTGTCTCGTGGTCCACGAGATCGAAGGCGCTGCTGAAGTCTAGCTGTAGGATCAGGGCGCTGGAACCTTGAGTGAAAAGGTTATATAGGTGGTTAATGAGGGAGCCTAGGACTGTTTCAGTACTGAATCCTTTTCTAAAGCCTGATTGGTGGTCATTTAGGAGAGAGAATTTATCTAGATGATTTACTAATTCCAAGTTGACCAACCCTTCCAGCATTTTGGTGAAGAAGGGGGTGCTCGCTATGGGTCTATAGTTGGACGCCATTGTGAGTGAGATCTTCTGGTCTTTGGGTATGGGTGTAATGAGGATGTGTCCCATGTTTTCCAGATAAGTTCCGTTTTTGAGAGAATATGTTGCCCAGTTAAATAGATCCCTTTTAAATTCTGGTATTGCCTCTTGCATGATCTGAGACGGACATTCATCGAGTAGACAATTTGATTTGGAGTATTTGTTGAAGAGTGCAAGGAAGTTGTTCCAATCTGGGGGCTCGAAATGCTTCCAGCTCATATCGCCAATGGATTCACTATTCTGCGATGTAAGGTTGAGTTCGAGATTGGGTGGGGGAGGGGGTATTGAGGCTCTTAAGTCAGTGATTTTTTGCCTAAAGTAATTTGCTAGGGTGGTGACCGCTGGGATTCGCTCGTGATGGTTCTGTAGTATCTGTGTGGTGTCTGTTATTTTATTTACTAGTTTGAATAGTTCTTTACTGTTTGTGTTGGCTGATCCTATTTTCTGTGCATAACAGTTATAACGTTTTTCTTTGATCAGGTTTTTATAATTTTTCATTTTTTGTTTCCATTTGATTTTGTCTTCCACTTTGTCGGTTTTTTGCCCCCTTTTATCAAGATGCATAAGGGTTGTTTTTTTTATTCACAGATCACTGCGGTAAAAGCTTTGACACTCATAGAATTTCTATGAGTGTCAGAGCTTTTACCGTAATGGTATGCGATTTTTTTAAAACCCCTTACGCAACTTGATAAAAGGGTGCCCTAGTGAAGTAAATTATCGCTCTATGGTACGGCCGCAACTTGAATACTGTGTCCGGTTCTGGTCGTCATATCTCAAAAAAATATATCGCGGTATTAGAAAAGGTACAGAGAAGGGCGACAACCATGATAAAAGGTTTGGGACGACTTCCCTATGAGGAGGGGCTAAAGCGGCCAGGGCTCTTCAGCTTGGAGAAGAGACGGCTCGGGGGGATATGATAGAGGTCTATAAAATACTGAGCGGTGTGGAAAGGGTAGATGTGAATCGCTTGTTCACTCTTTCCAAAAATGCTAGGACTAGGGGTCATGCGATGAAGCTACTAACCCCCTCTTTTACTAAGGTGCGTTATGCTTTTTAGTGCGTGATAAATATTAGCGCACACTAATCGCATGCTAAATGCTAATATGTGCATGTTATCCTATGGACGCATTTGCGGTTAGCGCACACGTTGATTTAGCACATGCTAAATGCGTGCTAAAATGCTTAGCGCACTTTAGTAAAAGAGGGCCTAAGTAGTAGATTTAAAACAGACCGAAGAAAATATTTTTACACACAACGTGCAATTAAACTCTGGAATTCATTGCTGGAGAATGTGGTGAAAGTTAGCTTAGCAGGGTTTAAAAAACTGTTGGATAATTTCCTAATACGAGAGAAGTTCATAGGCCATTATTGAGATGGCTTGGGGAAATCCACTGCTTATTCCTAGGATAAACAGCATAAAATCTGTTTTACTACTTGGGATCTAGCTAAGTACTTGGGACCTGGGTTGGCCACTGTTGGAAACAGGATACTGGGCTTGATGGACCTTTGGTCTATCCCAGTGTGACAATTCTTATATTCTTGTGTGAGCCAAGTAAAGGACAATCAAGCCATTGTGACATCACTGCTGAGGTTGGCTCTTAGGCATTGGTGGAATGAGGCATTATGACATCACAATTAGACAATGACACGGTGACAAAATTCATCACCGTTCCCATCCCCGCGGATAACCGTGGGAAACCATCTTCATGTCATTCTTTAAGGAGAGAGGGAAGAATCAGAGTATGAATGGCCACAACCACTGACCCGCAAGCTTTGCTTTGAAGAATGCTGGTGTAGAAGGACTGAGGTTGAAACAGACACTGAAGAATGACAGTCTCTGGTATCCAGAGCAGATATTGTGATGTCATAATGCCTCATTCCACTAGTGCCTAAGAACCAAACACATCAGTGATGTCACAATGGCTTCATTATCCTTGGCTCCCATAAGAATCAGAGTATGAATGGCCACAACCACTGAACCGCAAGCTTTGCTTTGAAGAATGCTGGTGCAGAAGGACCGAGGTTGAAATAGACACTAGAAAATGACAGTCTCTGGTACCCAGAGCAGATATTGTGATGTCATAATGCCTCATTCCACCAGTGCCTAAGAACCAATCACATCAGTGATGTCACAATGGTTTCATTATCCTTGGCTCCCATAAGAATCAGAGTATGAATGGCCACAACCACTGACCCGCTAGCTTTGCTTTGAAGAATGCTGGTGTAGAAGGACTGAGGTTGAAATAGACACTAGAAAATGACATGGGATTATTTCCCGCGGTTATCCGCAGGGACGGGAACGGTGATGAATTTTGTCACCGTGTCATTCTCTCACAATCTCAGCTCTGGAATGTTGCTACTCTTTGGGTTTCTGCCAGGTGCTTGGGATCGGGGTTGGCCACTGTTGGAAACAGGATACTGGGCTTGATACTTCGGTCTCTCCCAGTTTGACAATTCTTATGTTCTTATGAAAAAAAGGTTAGGGTTTGCAAGGGGAGTGAATTCCTTTAAAAAGGTGGTAAATAAATCTTAATGAACAATAAACGCATAAATAAATAAAATAAATCATTTGATTATTAACGCTAATTATGCTAGCAATCTACGTGTAACCTATGTGAGCAAAATTGCACACAAGGTACGGAAATTTGCATGCGAAGTAGATGTACAGCGGCACTGAACTTGTGTATTAATTTAAACCCCAGTGCTTACATCAATACAGTCAACATTGGACTCTGTTTATACCTGAGGCAACAAAGGGTGAAGCGAGTTGCTCAGTGTCACAGGAGCATCTCAGGGAGAAGCAAGATTTGAGCCCTGGCCTCCCCTGTTCACAAATCACTGCTCTCACCTCTAGGCTATTCCTGTCCTGTTTATCAGGTTTCCCAAAATAATACTAGGATAAACAAGTACAGTCAAACCTCGGTTTACGAGTGCTGCGGTTTGCGAGTGTTTTGCAAGACGAGCAAAACAGTCGCAAAATCTGCACCACGGAGAGAGCGAGAACTAGAAGACTTTGAGCATGCGCGGACGCTCAAGGCCCAGCACAAGGAAGAGGGAAGATCTTCGGGCACCTGCACCGGCATATCCTGTGCGTTGGTGCTGGTGCCAGTTAGGGGTAAGAGAATGTGTTTGGGTGGGTGGTAGGTGAGTGGAGGATGCCAGATCGTGGTGGGGGGGGGGGGGGTGATGCAAGCAGGGGGGGAATGCCGGATCACAGGGGAGTGTGTGTGGAGCAGCGCCAGTGGCCTTGGGGGGGGGTAAGGTGGAGCAGCGCTGCTGGCCTCGGGGAGGGAGTAAGGTAGAGCAGCGCCAGTGGCCACCGGAAGGGGGGGGAGGAGGTGGAACGAATCAAGCGAGTTTCCCTTACATCCTATGGGAAACTCGCTTTGATATACGAGTAAATTGGTTTACGAGCATGCTTCTGGAACGAATTATGCTCGTAAACCAAGGTTCCACTGTATAATGAAACCTGGTAAATTGTGCTATAAACAGTTACCATGAGAAATATACTCCAGGTATGCAAGGGCTGTTCAAAAAGTATCAGACCTTAATTTTTCTTGCGTGAACAAATAAAGCTAGGGAGGTGTGGTTTGCTGCACGTATATAGGTGATCCTAATACGCATGCTTGAATTTTTATCCCGCCTACAGAAGCTGTCAGTCGCTGGCAGACCACTGATGAGTGAGGAAGTGTAAGTGAGCGCCGTCTGATTTTTGTTTTTGACAAAATGACAGAAAACATTGAACAACGCTACTGCATTAAATTTTGTGTGAAGCTTGGCGATTCCCAAGTGGAAACGATCCGCAAGATTCAACAGGCCTTCGGGGACGAAGCAATGGGCACCACACAGGTAAAGGAGTGGTACAACCACTTCAGAAATGGCCTCACATCAGTGGAGGATGAAGCGCGTTCTGGTAGGCCCTCAACATCCAGAAATGAAATTGCCATTGACCAAGTGAGGGCCCTGGTGATGAAGGATCTTCAAATCACCAAGGCGCACTACCAAGAGGTTCTGCGCCACCTTCGTAACCCTGTGAGACGCAAAAGACCGGACTAGTGGGCAGCGGGCAATTGGCAGCTCCATCACGATAACGCACCTGCCCATTCTTCACATTTGATATGGAGTTTCATTGGCCAAACACAACACACCTGTGCAGTGACGTACCTAGCATATGTGACACCAGTGGCCCATCATTTTTTTGGCACACACACCCCCATCTGTATGAAAAACATGATTTTTAGTAACAAGCCACACGTCACACATGAGTACCTAAGAAAAGGAAGCATCTTACATACTGCAGTGAGAAGTACAACATCAATACACCCATTGTAAAACTAAACAAGCCAGACCAGTACAGATCAATCCTACACCATCAATCCTAACAAAAAACCATGTCTTTCGAACACACAGAACACAGAAAACACCTTCGCCTAGTATGGAATATGTCATCATAAACTAACCCCTCCCCCTTTTACAAAACTGTAGTGTGGATTTTAGCCACGGTGGTAACAGCTCTGACACTCATAGAATTCTGAGCATCAGAGCTGCTACCACCATGGCTGGCGCTAAAAAACACGCCACAGTTTTGTAAAAGGGGGGATTAAATAGAAATACATAGACAAAGGTTAAATTGAACCAGCAAGAAGCTGGACTCTGCATACAATGCAACACCACAGAAACAGTGACACATGTCTCCTAAAGCAATAAATAGAAAAAATTTTTCTACCTTTGTCTTCTCTGGTTTCTGCTTTCCTCATCTTCTTGTTACTCTCTTCCATCTCTCTGCCCCTACATGGCATCTTCTCTCCTTCTATGCCCCTTCCAGAAACTGTATGCCTCCCCTTTCCATCTCTCCTTTCATCCCCATTGGTCTGGCATCTCTCTCCTCTCCTTCCCTCTCCCACACCTCTCTTCTGCAATCCCTTTCTTCCCTCATTTTCCTTTTCAATTTATTTTCTGCATCCATTTAGACTACGTTCTTACTACCCTCTCATCAATTTCCTTTTTTACTGTCTATCTACAGCTCGCCACCTCTTTCCCTCACCCCCTCCAGTATTTTCCTAACTCAATCCTTTTCCCCCATCATGTGCCCTCCTTTATTTATCCCCTCCTTCCATTATCTGCCCTCTTCTCACTCCCCACTTCTCTCCACTTCCATCATCAGCCCCTTCTCTCTCTTTCCCCCACTTCCATCATCTGCCCTCTTCTCTCTCCCCCTTCTCTCCACTTCCATCATCAGCCCCTTCTCTTTCCCCACTTCCATCATCTGCCCCTTCTCCCCACTTCCATCATTTGCCCCTTCTCTCTCTTTCCCCCCACTTCCATCATCTGCCCTCTTCTCTCTCCCCCTTCTCTCCACTTCCATAATCTGCCCCATCTCTCTCTTTCCCCCCACTTCTATCATCTGCCCTCTTCTCTATCCCCACTTCCATCATCTGCCCCTTCTCTCTCTTTCCCCCCACTTCCATCATCTGCCCCTTCTCTCGCTTTCCCCATCCTTCCATCATCTGCCCTCTTCTCTCTCCCCACTTCCATCATCTGCCCCTTCTCTCTATTTCCCCCCACGTCCATCATCTGCCCTCTTCTCTCTCCCCCTTCTCTCCACTTCCATCATCTGACCCTTCTCTCTCTTTTCTCCCATTTCCATCATCTGCCGTCTTCTCTCTCCCCCTTCTCTCTATTTTCATCATCTGCCTCTCTCCATCCACCACAGGCCCATCTTTCTCCCTTCCTCACCTTTCCGATTTTGTCAACAAGATCGGCAAGGCTCCCCCCCCTCCGCTACGGCACTCAGCGGCATTGGTGCCTCCCCTCCCCCCCGCGACAGCACTCAAGTTTGGCCTCCTTCTCCTGGCATCAATAGAACTTCAGTCAAAAGCTTCCCTCTGACTGAACTGCCTGGGCAGAAACATGAAGCTGAGTCAGGGGAAGCTTTTGACTGAGCACCTGTTGCTGATCTGAAGTTCTGTTGATGCCGGGAGAAGGAGGCCGAACTTGAGTGCTGTCGCAGGGGGGGGGGGGGCGCCGATGCCGCTGAGTGCCGTCGCGGGGGGGGGGGGGCTGATGCCGCTGAGTGCCGTTGCCAGGGGGAGGGCACCGATGCCGCTGAGTGCTGTCGCCGATGCCGCTGAGTGCCATCACCGTTACAGCCCAGGAATTTTCTGGACCTGGCCAGCTGTGCACCCCCCCCTAAGGCTGCACCCAGGGCGGACCTCCCCCCCGCCTCCCCTCGGTACGCCACTGCACCTGTGATTCCTCAGGCTCCCTAGTCTCCCGACATGGCTCTGTGAGACTTCTGGCTTTTCCTGAAAGGGACCAGATTTCAGTCCCAAGAAGACATCATGCAGAATGCGACGGACCAGTTGCGAGCAATCTCAAAAGAGACGCTCCAGCGCTGCTTCCGACAGTGGCAGAACCGTTGGAAGAAGTGTGTGTCAGCCCAAAGGGACTATTTTGAAGGAGATTAGAATAAGATTGTTGTATCTGAATACGAGTATTTTTTTTATGAATATAGGTTTGATACTTTTTGAACAGCCCTCGTATAACAATTTACTCTATTCACAGAAGTCACTTGATTGTGCTCAGAGAACCGCTGTTAAGTGAAAAACCACGCAGTGAGTTAAAAAGCCCACTATTGAAATGGTTCATTTCTCAATCGCTGCACAAAAGTGCTTCTTTTAAAGTGCTTTTCTCAAAGTGCTTCTAATTTTATGATTATACTCTTCATTCAAGAGTGAAAGAGCAATAACAGAGGTGATGTGAGCTTGTAGAAAGCCTATACGAGTCAGGGTCTTCCGAAGCAGCTGATAGCGAAACGCGTCAGGACCTGAGACTGGCTCACAGATTACTTTAAAAGTCTACATTAAGTTAAGTCTTTTTTTCACATTATTTAAACCTTGAATTATTGTGTATAATCATAAAATCAGAAGCGCTTTTAGAAGCTGATTAACCGTTCCCCTTAACTGTATCCATAGCATCCTGTTTGTCTTATCTGTTTAGATTGTAAGCTCCTTCAAGCAGGGACTGTCTCTTTCATCTGGTAGCGCTATAGAAATAATTCATAGTAGTAGTGTGAAGAGTTTCAGTCTTTGAGAAGCAGAGCTGAGATTGTGATGTCATAATGCATCATTTCACCAATAAGAGCCAACCTCATCAGTGATGTCACAATGGCTTGATTGTCCTGTACTCCCCTCTGCCTTCCAACCCAGCCAGCAGATTTACTGTTCCCCTTAACTGTATCCATGACATCCTGTTTGTCTGTCTTGCCTGTTTAGATTGTAAGCTCTTTTGAGCAGGGACTGCTTTCTTATTTTTTGTGACTCTGTGCAGCCCTGCCTACATCTGGTAGTGCTGTGGAAATAATTAATAGTAGTATATGATAACCCTATGTATGTGACATGCTGCTTGGAATATACCAAACTAAATATGACCCCAGAATCTGGACCCAGACAGCGGAGGAAACAGGGGAATGATTTCCACATATATTCGTAACAAACTTCTAATCATTTATGGAAATGATCAGCAGCTATTATCAAAATCCTGGTGTATTTATTTTGATCTTTAATGAAGGATGCGAATAAGCAGGAGAAGCTGAGAGAGAGAAAAAAAATGTGAAAACTGCCTTTTCAGGAAATGATTAAAATTTGGATAAATGAGGATAAAGTGAACAATTTTGTGGGCTTTTGATTGTCAAAAGAATAATTTCCAAATGTTGTTTCCAGTGCTGATTGAACACCAGCCCGTTAAAAGTAAACACTGAAATCATTAACTATTTAGCCATTTGCAGAAGAGCTTCCTTAGTCTAGAACATTCTCAAATTAACTTTGACGATCAGGCATTCAAACATAAATCATTCCTAGATTCATGACTGCATTTACAGTTTATCAGATGTTGCACATCTTAATTAAATCTTCCAGTGTAATCCGAGCTCTCCTTCGTTGGGATTCCAAGCAAACCAGCAATTCACTACTAGTCCTGACCACATGATTACCTTTCAGTGCCACACAATCAAGATAAGGAGCGTTTATAAATGGTAAGCACTCCAGCCTAATGTGTATAAATCTTTAAGCATTTCCTGCAAGTGCCTGTAAATTGGGATTACATTTAAATATTCTTAGCAGCTTTTTTGCTCTTCAACTCCTTGCTATAGTACATAGTAAATGATGGCAGAGAAAGACCCGAATGTTCCATCCAATCTGCCCAACCGTACATGCTCCATAAATTAATAATTTAACTTAAAAGGTCCTTTTCCTTAGCTATTTTGAGGCCAGAAACCCTATGTTCCTGTTATAGACCAAAACTAGCACTATTGGAAATTTGACTTAAACTCCTCCCTCCTTAATCGCGGTTTCAGGACCCGCGGTTTCGCCTATTTGCGTTTTTTGGTGTCAGGACCCCGCCCCTAGTGAATCAACCTTACCTGGCGGTCTAGCGGTGACGAGGGGCAGGAGCGATCTTCCTACACTCCTGCCCCGTGCAGAGCCGTCATCGAAAATGGCTTCTGTGAATTCTCGTGGTCTCGCGAGACTACAACGGGAACTCACGGCAGCCATTTTCAAAGACGGCTCTGCATGGGGTAGGAGTGTAGAACGATCGCTCCTGCCCTGTGTCACCGCTAGACCACCAGGTAAAGTCTGGGAGGCAGGGGTGGGTCAGAGCCGGCCCAAAAGTTATTCGTGAATTTTCAATATTCGTGGGCCGGCTCTGCCCCTAACCACCGCAAATACGGAGAGGGGAGTGTACAATCATTTCCAAAATTTGATGAAGGAAGAGTTGATGGGGAAGTATCATCCTTGACATATCTAATAATGGAGTTCTTTTTTATATTTGCTTTATTTTTCATTTTATGTTTATTATATTTTGTAAACTGCTTGGACCAGTAAAATGAACGTGCGGTATAACAAGTTTAATAAACCATAAACCACTTACAGCTTGCAACTTGTATACGCATTATTCATACCCTTCATGAACTTGGGTTATTTGTTGATTTATTTCTTTGTTGTATTACACAAATAACAATAAAGCATCTGAACTTAAAAACTTTATTTTCCCCCTCTTCCCTTTAACTTTACAGTGGGCAATACCACGACTTGCCACCATGCTGGAAAGTCTGAGTGGAGAGAGAGGGTCTTCTCTGATGATGCAGTATCATGGCCAACTCATACACTCTTGTGTCCACTCATGTAGTTAAGAGAAGAAACGAGCGGGTTGTGCCAGAGCTAGCACGCAACTCCTAATGGAGAAGTGGGAATGCAGAAGAGCGATCTAAATTTGACAAATTTGTGGGAGAATTCGCTTGAAGTTATAACCGAGAGAACTACCCTTATAGTGACATTTGCCTTGGATTTTGATAGGGATTTAATACAGTACTCCCCCGATATTCGCAGGGGTTCCATTCCAGGAACCCCCGCAAATATCGACAAACCGCAAATATGGTTTTTCACCTGGGGAGGCAGGAGGGGTCAGCTGGAGAGGCAGGATAGGGCAGCTGGAGCACCGGCAAGTGAAGGAAATCACTCGTGGTATGCTCCGACCGCCTCTTCCTGCACTAAAGTCAGGTTTTACCATTCAGGAGCTGCTTTGACACGTAGCTCCTGATTGGTGAAGCCCGACTTTAACACAGGAAGTCCCGGTCGGAGAATACCGCGAATGACTGGGAGCGCGAACAGCAAATGAACAGGGGAACACTGTAGTTTGAACTTGTACTTTGAGAGTGTGGCGCAGTGGTCAATGCTACAGCCTCAGAACCCTGAGGTTGTGGGTTCAAACCCACGCTGCCTAGTGACCCTGGGCAAGTCACTTAATCTCCCCATTGCCCCAGGTACATTAAATAGATTGTGATCTCGCTGGGACAGACAGGGAAAACTGCTTGAGTACCTGAATAAATGCATGTAAAACCGTTCTGAGCTCCCCTGGGAGAATGGTATAGCAAATTGAATAAATAAATATGTCAGGCACATGAATGATAAGTATATTGGTTCAACTATTCGTTTATCTAAGGAGACAGAAAAGAAGAAAAGAATTGCTAGTATATAAACCAAGGGTTTTTGCCCTAGGTGCATTGTTTGTAATAAAAATTTCCTGTGAAATGCTGTATCTCATTTGAGGGTAAAAATTTTCTTTTTTATGAGCCAAAGCAACTAGTTGAATTTATTGTGGACAAAGAAGGGGGTGAGTGAGAATTGGTCCAATCGCATTACCCACAGTGTAACGAGCTGGCTGTTTGGGGGTTAACTATGTCTCTTACTCTGTCATAGTAAGATTATATATTTATTGTTCTGTGTTTACTATCTTTGTTCTTGGATCTAATTTGTGGAGAGTGGTAGAAATCTGGAACGCTCTTCCGGAGTCTGTCATAGGGGAAAACACCCTCCAGGAATTCAAGACAAAGTTAGACAAGTTCCTGCTGAATCAGAACGTACGCAGGTAGGGCTGGTCTCAGTTAGGGCATTGGTCTTTGACCAGAGGGCCGCCACGTGAGCGGACTGCTGGGCATGATGGACCACTGGTCTGACCCAGCAGCGGCAATTCTTATGTTCTTTTTGTATTACCTTATCAATCAAATAAATGATAGATTTATATATTTCTAATCTTTATGCAAGTATGTTGACTTGTTATCATTATTATGATTTAAATAAAAAATAAATGATAAAAAAAAGAAACCCGACTACATTGGTTTACTGGAAAAATCTCCTACAGAGTAGTCACAGACTCCTAAGGAAGATATAGGATTCTGTATCAAAACACCTACAGCAGGGGTGTCAAACTTCCTCAAACAAAAATATAAATCACTTTGCTCTGGACTTTATCACACGTGAAACACAGTCTCAATAGTCCTCTTCACCAGAGTTGTATATTGGTTCAAGTAATCGGCTATCAGAGCAATAGTTCTTTAGTTTTATTACTGTCCAGTAAAGCTGGCTAACTGAACATACTCAATAAGGCTGACCTGTGTTTATACAGCAAAACGGAGCAGTCCTCAGTTCAGCGTTTTCCTCAAGACTACAAAGACAGGCAGACTTAATTGAATTCCACACATTGACACCCTAGTTCTTCAGCTGTCTTCCTGCTCAGCGTTTGTTAGCTAAGCTAAGCTTCATACAGGAATTGATACAGGTCCTTGTGCTTTAATCTGCTAGGCATTTAAGATTAAACTTTGCCCTCATACCCTAGTGAAACCACAGAGAAACAACCAGGTAAGACAAAATCCTTCCCTTTGAACTCACAGGTATTTTTATGCTGTCTCCATTGGTTCAGGCTGGTATTTAACTGGTGCAATACTTCCCTCAACCATCATAGGCTCAGTCTCACTGGGCTCCAGAGAAGAGTTCACTACTGGCTCCTCTGTCATCTCCCAATCAGACTCCAAACACTATCCAGGCTGCTTCCCAGGGAAGATAGCCTCACGCTGGGCTCTCTGCTTCTGTACTGCTGGTCTCTCTGGGACTCTCCAGCCTAACTCCTCCCCTCGTGTCCCTAGCTCTCTACAGAGCCTCGGTTTAAGCTGAGGGAAGAAATCACTCCCCTGTAGCTGCAGGGGGGAGAGTTTCCTTCCCTCTGCTTGTATCGTTTCTCTCAGTACACCCTGCTGATCTTCCTTCTGCCTCGTAGGCACTGGATAGAGCAGGGCAGAACTGTCTTGCCTGGCTTTAGGACTGCTTCAGGATAGTCACAGCTTTCTTGTCCTGTTTCCATTTCTTCCTCGCTGTCTACAGGATAGTCAGCTGATCTACACCCCCGGACCCTGACCTGGTCAGCTCTTCTACACCGGGGTTTGTATGTTTTATTATATTTCCCTGTGATAAACCTCGGGGATGCAGTAGGTTTGTCACAGTGTATAGTCCTCAATGGAGGCTGCCCCAACTTTCTTGGTTGGGCTTAGGAGTTTTTAGTGGCCCCTTGTACAGTCAACTGAGCACCTGGAAGATCATCCTAAGAGGCTTTCTAGAGCCTAGAAAAGGCATAGCACTATTACTTTCTTCCATAAAGCAGATAACTGTCTACCCTGTTTTAACGTCATTCATTATATTTCATTAGAAACAGAATAAATGTACCAATTGATTCAGTGCATTTTACTACAGTAAATTCCTTTGTGCTCCCATCTGAAAAATGAACATGTATGGGATCTGGAGCAGAGGTCTACATGGAAACAGGGAATACAGGAATCCTGTGGGTCCCACGGGAATCCCGTCAGGTCCACGGGACTCCCATGGGGGGTCCTCCTAGGTCCATGGGACTCCTGCAGGGATCCCCCCAGGTTCACGGGACTCCCACAGGGATGGATGCTGGTTCTCCAGGGTTCCCACGGAAATGCCAGCCTACCTTTGTTCCAATGTTCTCTCTAAGCTTCTTCGATCCCTCAGCGCACCAGTTGCCAATTGCCACTCACATGGGAGAGCTCTGTACATTCACCAATCAGAGAGACACAGCTGGAGCTTGATGGCCAATCACAAGCACTTCCTTATAGAAGTGCTCCCAGATTGGTGGATGTGCAGAGCTCTCCCAATAGTGAGCCTTGGCATGAGACCTCCCCTCAAGAATCTCGATAGCTCAAGCCTGCTACCACTCACTGCAGCTGTGCAGATGGGCGTGGGAGAGTCTGGGCAGCATAACTGTGCAGCTCTGGAGCCAGACTACCCTGCATTAAACTGCAGGTACCAATATTAAATATGTAACTTTAAAAAAGAGCACAGGGGGGAGAGAATTGCTGCACCGGGCATCATCAAATTCTGCCTTAAATCAACTTCTTTGGGGATAGCATTTTGTTGATATGCCATTGCCAACCCCACCCGACTGGGGAGATGGAGGGAGAAGGAGTGTCGGTTTTATGCCTGTTCTGGCAGATGTCTGACTGCGTTTTGAATTTTCTGTAAAACTGAATTAAAACTAAAATCAAAACTGTCAGAAGCAATTGCTGCTTTTTCTGGGGACGGGTAATTTTTATGGGGAGACGGAGGGGATTCTTCGCGGGGACAGATGGGGACGGAGGAGATTCTTGTGGGAACAGGTGGGGATGGACAGAATTCTGGCGGGGACGGATGCAGACGGGCAGGATTCTGGCGGGGACGGGTGGGATTTCTGTCACTGCGCCACTCTCTAATCTGGAGACGGTACCAGCTATGTTTCTGTACTTCCCCTCTTTCATTTCCTTCCAACGCTTTTTCCTTCCTTTCCATGGTGTTATTTATTATAAACCACACCATTAAACCTATAATAAGGGCCAAAAGTTGATATATTAAGGTGGTTATTTTAGTACCCCATTTGCAATTTGAACATGCATATATCGACATGAACAGTACTTCATAACACATTCAGTTATAGTTTTTACTTATCATTGGTCTTCAGAAGTGCCAGTATTAGACAATTGGTTTGAGTGGCCAAATACTATGTGGTACTAGCCTCCTCATCAGACCGTTATGTTTTATATAAAGTGCTTTAGTGCTTCTATACTTCAGTGCTTGAGTACATAAATAAATAATCTTTCAACTTATCTTTTTTTCTGCATTTTCTGAATTTTCCCTTTGTCAATAGTTATCGGAAAGGGACCTGTCATTCCGACATGTTTCGCCCGAAGGCTGTATCAAGAAAAAGTCCCCCCTTGTGCTTCAGCTCCACACCATCCCGATCAATGGAAATTTTGTCACAAAATTTATTTATTTACTCAAGCACTGAAGTATAGAAGCACTAATGCACTAAAGCACTTTATATAATACATAACGGTCCAATGAGGAGGCTAGTGCCACATAGCATTTGGCCACTCAAACCAATTGTCTAATACTGGCACTTCTGAAGACCAATGAATAAGTAAAAACTATAACTGAATGTGTTATGAAGTACTGTTTGTGGAGAACACGAGTGATAGCATAACAGTACAAAGGACTGCTGTACTCATTACTTATATCGACATGAAAACATATTTATCGCATAGATGGCTACATCCTGATTTGAGAAAACTGGGATATACACATCAAAACTGCAAATATCTTCATATTATAAGGTGGTGGAACTCCCTTCCGAAGGAATTTAAAACTAGAAATGGGTATATCCCCGTTTTCTCAAATCAGGATGTAGCCATCTATGCGATAAATATGTTTTCATGTCGATATAAATAATGAGTACAGCAGTCCTTTGTACTGTTATGCTATCACTCGTGTTCTCCACAAACAGTATTTCACATTCAGTTATAGTTTTTACTTATTCATTGGTCTTCAGAAGTGCCAGTATTAGACAATTGGTTTGAGTGGCCAAATGCTATGTGGCACTAGCCTCCTCATTGGACCGTTATGTATTATATAAAGTGCTTTAGTGCATTAGTGCTTCTATACTTCAGTTCAAGAAAGTTCAAGAAAGGGATAAAGACCATCCTCTTCACAGACTAGCTAATAATGCAACATAAAGGAGATAGGACCATGTGGACTTTGCAGTCTACGACCCAGAAATATCAAAGAAGAGACAAGTTCATTTAATCAAGTATTTTAATGGGTATAACTAATGGGCAGACTGAATGGACCATTCAGGTCTTTATCTGACGTCATTTACTATGTTACTATGTTACTTGGCAGAAACCCAAAGAGTAGCAACATTCCAGAGCTGAGATTGTGATGTCATAATGCCTCATTCCACCAATGCCTAAGAGCCAACCTTAGCAGTGATGTCACAATGGCTTGATTAGATGGCAACTTCAGCATTTGGAACCTAGGACAATACCAGGTGGACTTTAGTCTATGGCCCAGAAAGCTGTAAAAACTGTTTTGTTTTCTAACCACCTTAGAAATCTTTCCTAGCTTTGCTTTCTCTCACTCGCTGGCTTTTTTTCCCCCTTCATATTCATTTTCTTTTTTTAAATACAGTACTGTTAACTGAATCGAGCTCCTTGTTTGGAGATGATCCAGTATACAAAGCTAAGTTTTTAGTTTAGTTTAAATATCTAAGAAGAGACAAATTAATTTAATCATGTATTTTTAATGAGAATAACTAATGAGCAGACTGGATGGACCGTTCAGGTTTTTATCTGCCGTCATTTATTATGTTACCTGGCAGAAACCCAGAGAGTAGCAACATTCCAGAGCTGAGATTGTGATGTCATAATGCCTCATTCCACCAATGCCTAAGAACCAACCTCAGCAGTGATGTCACAATGGCTTCATTCGATGGCAGCTTCAGCAGCTGGAACCTCGGACAATACCAGGTGGACTTTACAGTCCATGACCCAGAAATATCAAAGAAGAGACAAGTTAATTTAATCATGTATTTTCAATGAGAATAACTAATGGGCAGACTGGATGGATCAGTCAGATCTTTATCTGCCATCATTTACTATGTTACTATAGTGGGCTAGTCCCCACTAGAATACGATACAGTGAACACAGTAGATATACCCAGAATTGCTGAGGATATGATCATTAATGTATCGAATTCAAATTTACCCCCTCTTTTACAAAAATACACTAGCTGACTTAGCGTGCACTAATCATTAGCGCGTTAAATCTTTTAGCGCCTTAGTAAAAGGACCCCTAAGTGCTGTGAAAAGCCCATGGACCGCCAGCAGTGGCACTATCAGGAAAAGGAAAATGTATTTTTGAGAGGCAACGCACATTTAAAATCACTCCCCCCCCCCCCCGAAGAAGATACTTTGACGATTGAAACGCCCATGAACAGGAGGGCGTTGGTAGTCTTTATTACACAGCCATGCTGGATGTGGCATAGACCACGCAAGATAAGTGTTGCCTTTCCAGTCACGAGGTTTTCAGACACATTGCAGAGGTTCACAGTCATTCGTGCGCGAGACTTCAGCGTGCCGATATTGCAGCGCTGACAATTCAACGCAAGACATCAGCGTGCCACTTAAAAAATGACTTTTAAAGAGCTCTGATGCAGGGTGTGAGTGGGGAAACCCCCCCCCCCCTCAGTTTACTTCATAGTCTTCTCGATGCCGATGAGGGGGGTTGGAGGGGTTGGAACCCTCCATTATAGAGTAAACTTAACTTTTTCCCGATTTTTTAGGAAAAAGTTAAGTTTTCTCTATAATGTGGGGGGTTGCACCCCCCCCCAACGGCAGCATGAAGAGTATGAAGTAAAGTGGGGAGGTTCCCCCCATACCTCCCGTCGGAGCTAGCGCGCTTTTGTCCCGTCACCCATTGCAGCATATTCTTTTAGAGAATTTGGAGACTGCAGATACTGTAACGTTGTTACTTATCAGGGTTCATAGACAAAACCGCCGAAGACAAAGGCGCGCGCCGACAACTGAGCGCAAGACGGAAGCGCGCGCCGAAGAAAAAGAGTGTTTTTAGGGGCTCCGACGGGGGTTTTTGTTGGGGTACCCCCCCACTTTACTTAATACAGATTGTGGCGGCATTGGGGGGGGTTGGGGGGTTGTAACCGCCCTCATTATACTGGAAACTTAAATGTTTCCCTGTTTTTTAGGGAAAAAGTGAAGTTTTAAGTAAAATGTGGGGGGTTACAACCCCCCAAACCCCCCACAATGCCCCCACAACGCGGCGCGATCTGTATAAAGTAAAGTGGGGGGGTTCCCCCCACCCACCCCCGTCGGAGCCCTTTAAAACAGTCATTTTCTTCGGCGTTGCGCTCAGTTGTCTGCGCGCGCCTTTGTCCCGGCACGCTTTTGACCTGACACCCTTATCAGTAATTGGAAGTTTAATTGCAACGAAGTTGTCTTTAAACAATTGGAAACCTGTGTTTACAGCTTACAAACATTGCTCTTTAGTAAATGGAGGCTTGTAGCATTTAATGTGTTACAATGGTTTTTTAGTGATGTTACTTTAATAACCAGCGGTTTGATTTTGTTCTATAAATTTCTTAGAGATGTTTTCAAATACCCCGGAGAAGGGCTTCCTCCTCTACATAAAATATATTTTATGCCGGTCTCTGTTAAAAAGCCTTCTTCCTCAGAAGTTGTTCAATCTAATGTGGACTTAAGTTCTATTAATATATCTAGAATTTTGGAAACCTCAGAGGAAGAAGTTGTACTTCGAACAACGCTTCTTGTGACATTTGTATTTCTTCAAGATAAAGAAGCGTTTCTTCGCCTATTCTTTAGGTTGAAAGAAGTCTCCTTTATGGATGTAAAGATTTCTATATTTTCTGATGTCTCAAGAACAACCCAAGCAAGAAGGAAAAGATTCCTGGAATTGAAAGAGAATGTTAAATCTTTGGGGGCAAAATTTCAATTGCGTTTTCCTTGTAAATGTGTCATTTACTTGGATCGGAATACATATGTGTTTTATGAACCTTCCCAATTGCAGTATTTTTTTTGGAAGGGAAGGGAGTGACAATGCAGAGTTCCAATTGACTCCAACTTACTGGTCTGATTTAAAATGAAGACAACGAACTACCATTAGATTTTGATCTTGTTAATTTAATTCTTTATTTTTTTTTTTCATTCCCAATGAATGTGAATTGTTTCTCTCTTTAATGTGGACTATTCAAAAGTTTGTATGAATTTCAATTTATGATTGAATTTTACTTTCTTTGAATATTTTAATTTGGAAAAGCTTTTGTTTGTTCCATAAGCTTATTTTGTTGAAATAATGATAAATGAATAAATAAATAAAAAAATAACAAAAAATAACCAGTGGTTTGAATATATTTTTTGAGCAAGTTGTAAGGGTTTATGAAGGAGGAGTGGGTATATGATTAAATCAAGGTTGCAGGATGTGGACCTAAAATAACATACAGGTTATATGAGGTCCTATGATCTGACTGCCTATGACATTATGACATCTAATCTAATCTAATCTTCCATTTGGGGGGCTGGGATGTCCATCTCGCATTCTCCATTTTCCTTTTTTTTCACTCTTCTCTTCGCCTCTTTTTCTCTCTTCCCTTTTCTCCTTTCTTCCTTCTTTGCCTCCTCCTCAGGTTTTCTGATGGTCCATCTGGACTCTTTGGTCTTTCAATATGTTTCTCTATGAGATGATTTGTTTGTAATTCACTTGGAATTCTGATTGGTTCAGTTGAACCTTACAGTTCATTTGTTACTTGCTGCGTTTTTCTCATTTGTTTTCCCATTTGGGCATTTTGTGTTATGATATTGTAAACTCAATAAAAATATTTGAAATCAAATCATTTGTGAGTCGCACAACTTTCCCTTCCTCAGGCTCAAGGCGACAGATCAAAGAGGAAGGGAAAGTTGTAGGGGAAGGGGACACGGAGAAGCAAGAGGAGGGACATCGAAGTTGGGAGCGCTATGCAAAAATTAAGGTGCGCTAGCGTTTTTGGCGCATGCAAGATATTATCGGGCGCTACGCGGCTAGAACTAACGCCAGCTCAATGCTGGTGTTAAGGTCTAGCGCGTGTGGCAATTCGGCCCGCGCTATTCCGCGCGTCGATGTCCTAACACACCTTAGGAAAAGGAGCCCTAAGCCTTTTACAAAGCCGCGTTAGCGATTTGACGCGCGTAATAGCACCGGCCGCGCTAGCTGCTACCGCCTCCCTTGAGCAGGTGGTAGTTTTTAGGCCAGCGCGGGGGTTAACACGTGATGAAATGTCACGCGCGTTAACCCCACTTAGCGCGGCTTAATAAAAGAAGCCCCTAATTGTCAAAGAGGTGAGTCTTCAGGTTTTTTTCTGAATGTGGTGTAGTTTCTCTTTGCTAATACGCCCATCCTTTGCTTGGATATGTGTTTGATAGGTAAGTTGGATGTAAATGGCAAATGAAATAATTTAATCTATAAACTTTAGTTGAATTATTAAGCAAGTTAGAATTTGGTAGTACGTGGCAGTGCTTACAAATAAGCAAAGATCACTTTATCACCATCTTGTTACCCAATTATTCTATAAAGATTTTTGGCATGGGTAGGATGTTCTTTTGAAGCCTGTGCTGTGTTGTTACAAGTAATTATTTTGGCAGTCCATCCAGGCCCAGGTGGAGAAAAAATGAGCTGGATATGAAGATATCAACCATTCCATCTCCAATCTTATGACAATATCAGACAACTTCAAAACATTCAGAAAAGAAATCAAAACCCTGCTTTTCAAAAAATTCATCCAAATATCTTAACCCCTCCTCTTTTACCTCCAGAAGATTCACCTACCTTCAGATAACCTTCCCCCAAATTACCCACCTTAACACCTTCCAATTAAACAAATACCATAAATAGATTGTAACCTACCCTCTCTAACTGCATTCCATATGTATTTTTCATACAGTTCTTCACTGTCAGTTTAATTTCCATCCTATAAGTTCACATAGAATTTTTCTTTTTTCAACCATCTTTATTTTCTCTTCTTTATTAATTTCCAGGTACTTTAGTTAGATTGTGAGCCTTCGGGACAGTAAGGGAATTTTTTTAAGTACCTTCTTACTTCTCATTTATAATCTTAATGTATATTTTCTTCAAACCGCTTAGAACCTAACGGATGTAGCGGTATATAAGAAATAAATTACATTACATTACTTATTTGATTTTGGTTTTCAATTTTTTCTTCCAGTTTATGAATTATTTTAAATTTTATTCCATTGTTTTTACCCCTATTCTTTTTTATTTTATTAACTGAATTCTATTGTTTAATGGTTCCTCCCTTCTATTCCTTTTTACATATTACTTTAATTCATTTGCATATCATTTACATAAATGGTGCTCCTATCTGTAAAGTTAGGAATTTCTATGAAATATTCTACATGCTTCTCTCCTCTCCATTCCTTCTTGCCCTCCAAAGTCCTCCCTACCCTCTTCTAACCCCTTCCTCTGTAATGTCGCCTAGAGCTTGTATAGGTATGTGTGACGCACAATTGGAAGACATAAATAAATAAAAATGATGGTAAGTAATTGGGCTTAGTCAAGGCCAAAAGTTAAAAATTTAGAAAATCTGGTGAAGCGTGGTAACTCGCTCTTATTAAACTTTCCCCAAGTACCAACTGTTTCACCTAATGATTTCAGCAATGTACGCCAGTGGTCTTGGTTATATCACCAAAGAAACTGTGATGTTAAGGCAGAACGGAAGTCAGTAATGTAATGTAATTATCGGTGCATAATCAGTTAAGAAGCGAGAATCTCAAACAACTGCAAATTCAGAACTTCATTTGTGAAAAATATATTAAAAAAAAAAAATCTTTATTGATTTTCAAACTTTGACAGTGCAATACAATTAATTGAACATAAAATACTGCATAAAACGCACTATTAACTACACAAGTAATACATAAAACAATCATTTTCTCCCACCGTCCTCCCAATTATTATTACATATGATGTGATTACAATATTATAATTAAGTAATTTAAATCCTCAAAATACATTTCCCTCCCCCCACCCATCACCCTGGATGTGTAAAGAAATCTAAGAGGTAACAAATGCAGTCAATGGGCTCCACACTTTATTAAATGAATTATTAAACCCCAAACATTCCAAATTCATTCTCTCATATTCATATGTGGTACCTACATTTGCCCACCAAAATGTGCAATTTATTCTGTCGTGGCTCTTCTAGTTATGTGTGACCATTTGGACGGCTATTCCCGTCATGATCAAGAAAAGACGGCTTTTATATTTGTCCAAAGTTGTAACGTACCACAAATTATGGCTTCATAAGTTAAGGGAATAGATGACTCAAGAATAAGATTTATTTGTCCCCAAATTGACCTCCAGAAATTAAGTATCAATGGACAAAAATATAACAGATGATCCAGAGCCCCTATATTAATATGACAATGCCAGCATCTATTAGACTTAGAACTATCTAGTTTTTGTCCTATGTAATAAAAATAACCATGTGAAAAATATCAAATTAGAAAGATCAGACTCTGATATGGAGTCAGCAGCCACACGTTTTGTCTCTTCTGCTTTGTTTTCCGGCAGAAATTGGCCATTAAAATTGCATATTTAAAAAGCCGCAGAATCTGTTTTACAATGTACAGATCTGGAATTTTCCAAGATGTGTCTTGTGTTATGCAAAAAAAAGTGGAGATATCTATGATTGCATCAACTTAGAGGTCAATTCTTTATTATAGGCTTCTTCTACTAAGATGCATTAAGCACTTGACATAACAAATTAGCATATGTTAACTGCTATTGCGCACAAGTACCAACTGTCAGCACGATGGTTTAGGGGTTAGTGTGCATTATGCACATAACATAAAGATTTGCCATTTACTGAGACAGCCCAGTAATTCCATTTCCAAAAGTGGCCAATCCAGGTCACAATACCTGACAAGATCTCAAAAGAGCAAAATAGATTTTATGCTGCTTAAACTAGAAATAAGCAGTGGATTTTCCCAAGTCCATCTTAATAACAGCTTATGGATTTTTCTTTTAGGAAATTATCCAAACCTTTTCTTTTTTTTCATTTTTTTAAACCCCGCTAAGCTGACTGTTTTCACCACATTCTCTGTTAAGTGCTTTTCAGGGTAGGAACTAGGCTTGATATGGATGAAGAATGGGCATGGATAGCATATTACTCCTTGTAAACCATTTTGGATAAAAACGGTATAGAAATTTTAAAATAAATAAATAATACTACACTCTGTCAGTTAAGCTGTTAACATAGGATCAATAAGGGCTATATTCTTTAAACGACGCCTACATTAGGTGCTGCTAGATGTCTTAATTACGGCCACATAGCAATGCCTAAGTTTGAGATTTACGCCTAACTTTTTTTTTAATTGGCTTAATCAGCATGGTAATTGACCTTGCCAGTTTTCAGCCAATCCCCCAAAATATATATTAATTAAACAATTTAAGAGTGCTGAACTCTTAGAACGCCTAGTGATGTCCAAGTTGAGGCACCCTCCCATGCCTAAGGATGCCTATCTCAAACAGTAGGTGTGGTTAGGGATGGAGAATAGGCATGGTTGACTTAGGTGACATTAGGCATCTGACATATTAAGCAAGTGGAAAGCTGGTCTAATGGACGGCGCCTATGTCTTGGATGCCTAGTAATGCCTAAGTCCATTTAGACGCCTATAAATGACGCCTAGAGGTTAAGAACATAAAAACATAAGAAATGCCATCTCCGGATCAGACCTTCGGTCCATCAAGTCCGGCGATCCGCACACGCGGAGGCCCTGCCAGGTCTACACCTGTTGTAATTTATAGTCCACCATATCCTTACATGCCTCTCTTAAGGAGATATGCATCTAGTTTGCTCTTGAAGCCTAGGACGGTCGATTCAGCAATAATCTCATCTGGGAGGGCATTCCAGGTGTCAACCACTCTCTGAGGTTGATTGACAACGGCATTGAGTGGCGCCTAAGGGGCTCATAATCAAAATTTTAAACATCTTTGTTCATTTATCTTTACACATCCATGGGGGGTGGGGGGTTGGAGGGAGGGGAATAAATATTGATGGGGACATTTGGGTAACTTTATTCTTTATTTATACTATATATTATGTTATATTATGTTATTATTATATGTAGGATAACTGAAAATCTTGAATGATATATATGTTACCTGTACTGTTTGTTCATTTGGGTTCATAGACAACCCCGCGAAAGACAAAGGCGCGCGCCGACAACTGAGCGCAAAATGGAGGCGCGCGCCGAAGAAAATTACAGTTTTTAGGGGCTCCGATGGGGAGTTTTGTTGGGGAGCCCCCCCCCCAGTTTACTTAATAGAGATGGCGCCGGCGTTATGGGGGGTTTGGGGGGTTGTAACCCTCCACATTTTACTGTAAACTTAACTTTTTCACTAAAAACAGGGAAAAAGTGAAGTTTTCAGTAAAATGTGGTGGTTACAACCCCCCACAACGCCCCCACAACGCGGCACGATCTCTATTAAGTAAAGTGGGGGGGTTCCCCCCATGCCCCCCGTTGGAGCCCTAAAAACAGTAATTTTCTGTGGTGCGCACCTCTGCGCTGTGCTCAATTGTCTGCGCGTGCGCCTTTGTCCCGGCGCGCTTTTGACCTGACACCGTTCATTTGTATGACACTGTTTTAGATTAAAAATCAATAAAGAGATTTTTTTTAAAAACACACTTTAAACACGTTTAAAAACCCACCCAAGTCAGCTCTTGGACAACCTAAAAGACAGATCGTCCAAGTGTCGATAATCAAACCGGCTTTCTGGACGTGCCGCGGGACCTTTTATGCCTCTGAATGCCGCTGAGCACCCAGAGCTGAAAGGGGCATATCTGGAGGAGTGGTTAGGGCAGTATATGGGCGGGATGTGGGCTGACCTAGACTTAGTCGTCCTGCAGGGATAATCGAATGTTTTACGAGACATCCTGGACGAAACTTAAACGTTGTGAGTTAGACGATGTAAAAACAGGTATAAGGGCCAAAAAGGTATCAAAAGTGACCATATAACCATTGCAGCGACAAAGTAAAGACCCACACATAGAGAATGACACGGGGAAAAAATCTGTCCCCGTCACCGCCCCGTCACCGGCCCACCATCCTCTGCACCGTCCCGTCACCGCCGTTCCCTTCACCGCCCCGTCACCGTCACCGCCATCCCTTTCACCGCCCCGTCACCGCCACTGCCATCCCATTCACCGCCCCGTCACCGTCCCCGCTGCATCCATATAAGCCTTAGTACTGTAATATTTAGCTTATTCCTTTCTTATAAATCAAAGTTCCTGCTGCTGAACTAGAGAAAGAGATGTTCAGCTGGCAGGGCTTTGTTTATAAATTTTTATCAACACAACTAATATACTATTTTATCCTAAAGCAAAAAATAAATAAATAAATATAATTTTTTTTTCTACCTTTGTTGTCTGGTTTCTGCTTTCCACATCTTCTCATTGAATTACTTCCATCCACTGTGTGTCTTCTCTCTGCGTCTTCCATTTGCTGTTACTGTGCCTCTCCCTTAACCCTCCCCACCCCCAATTGGTCTAGCACCCATCTTCTTCCCTCCGTTCCCCCATAGTCTGGCATCTGTCTTCTTCCCATTCTGTCTTCCACATTTCCCTTCGGGGTCTGTTCCTCTCCACCCTCCTTCAATGTCTGTCCTATTCCTTTCCACCACCACCCTTCCCTCCCTCCTTTACCATCTGTTCCTTTCTACCACCCTTCAGCTTCTCTCGCGTGGCCTATCTATCTACCTTCCTCCCTCTTATTTTCATGGCACGTTACAATGTAATTTGTGCAAGCCACTGGAGCCTGCAAGCTCGGTCCCTGTCCCATCCCCACAAACCATCTCGCTTCTGTGCTCCTATTTTCCCCATTTCTAATATCTCCCATATGTATCTGCCATTGCCCCCCCGTGTCCATATACCATCCCCATGGCATGTCCCCTTTATGTCTCTGTCCCTATGCCCCATGCACATAATTTCCCCTCTTTCTGTTACCTTCCTGTGTCCAGATTTCCCCTATCTTCCTCTTCCATACCAGTGTGTCTCTTCTTTTCAACCCCATCTAGCTTTTTTCCCTCTTTCTTTCCCCCCCCCCCCCTGCTTCTAGCATCTGGCTCACCTGCCAGTCCTTCCCTTTCTTTCCTGCTGTGGGTTTTTCTTTCCGACTTCATCCCCTTTCCCTTTCACTCCCTCCTTCCAATTTGAGCCGGGAACACTAGCGATCGCACGGTCCCCGCAGCTCACACCCGCCTGCCCAATCGATTCTAGTGTTTAGCCAGCTCTCTCCCTTCTCCTCACCTTAGTTTGTAGATTTTCTTTTTCGGCGACCCGCACGCTATCAGAGAGCCGCGCACTCGCGGCTGCTCAGTGTTCAATCTTCTGCTCTGCTGCAACTTCCTGTTTCCGGTTGCGTCAGAGCAGAAGATTGAACACTGAGCAGCCGCGCGTGCGCGGCTCTCTGATAGCGTGCGGGTCGCCGAAAAAGAAAATCTACAAACTAAGGTGAGGAGAAGGGAGAGAGCTGGCTAAACACTAGAATCGATTGGGCAGGCGGGTGTCAGCTGCGGGGACCGCGCGATCCTTCATGCCTCACTGCGGGGACAAGACCATTCACCGCCCTGCGGGCGGTGAATGGCCTTGTCCCCGTCGCCGCAGCGACTGCTAGTTTTCTTCCCCGTTTTCGGCGGGTGACCCGAGGCTAAAATGCGGTGGCCGCGGGTAAACCGCCACCGTGTCATTCTCTACCCACACACACACTCCCCCAGTGTTCACTGACCCCCGTCGCCCCCACAAAGATCAGAATAAAAAAGTACATACCTGTCTCCAGAACAACAGCATCTTGTATAGGAAAGCCTAGTAGAGCTGCACACAGGAGCAGGTTGGAGGGGGGGGGGGGGGTACTAGAGAACCATAAGCCACTTTAACTGCTACATTTATACTGGAACATGTGCCCCCACCAAAACCGTACTCTATTGCCATATAGGTGCCACCTGCAGCCATAAGGGCTATTGGGGTTGTAGATAGGTGGGTATAGTGGTTTTCAGAGGGGGGGAGGGGAGTTGCGAGTTCACCATAACCTATAAGGGAGTTCTGGTGAGATATTTATCAGGCACCCTTTTTTTGTGACGTTCACAAGCAGAGACTTTTTCTTGGACTTTAGGTGACATTTTAGGTGCAGAGTGGTAGAGCTGGGAGTCATCAGCATATAGGTGATACTAGAAGCCATGGGAGGAGATCAGGACACCGAGGGAAGAGGTGTTGAGAGATAAGAGGAGAGATCCTAAGACAGAACCCTGGGGTACTGCTAAGGGGGTAGCAGCAAAAGAGGACCCACCAGTACGTACAGTACTATGTAACATGGAGTAACCTAAATAATACTGCATTAGAGCACCACAACCAGTGTTAGAAACCATTAATATACATTAATTTTATTTATTTTCTATTCCGTTGTTCCCAAAGAGCTCAGAATGGGTTACAGGTTGAGATTAAGGAGAAAATAAACCAGGTCAAGGGTGCAGTTATCAATCTGGGCTTCTTTAAGACAGGTTATTTTAGCAGAGGTCCCGCTTTAAGCAATGAAGCCTAGTTACCAATAACTGGGGTTAGCAGTAAAATTATGTGCCTTAACGGTAGTTCACGTTGATAATGTCCCCCTTAATTTTAGAAATCAAAATCACTGCTACGAAGGACCGCTGAAGAGTTCTCAGCCCAACCAACAAAGCTGGGGCAGTCTCCATCGAGAGCTGTACACTTTGCCCCGTGATTTGCCACTTTTTTCGTTCCATTGGAAAAATACGGAACCCCCCCCCCAAAAAAGTGGAAAATTTCTGGACACCCTCGATGGAGACTGCCCCAACTGTGTTGATTGAGCTGAGAACTTTTCGGCGACCCCCTCGTATATGGCATAAGAGTGAGCCAAGTACAGGGTAATCGAGCTATTGTGACATCACTGATGAGGCTGATTCTTAGGCATTGGTAGAACCGGTATCAGTTCTGGTTACCGGAAACGGAAACGCTTCACACTAAGGGTTCCTTTTACAAAAGCACGCTAAGCTGTTTACTCTGTTGAAATTTTAATACCTGGATGTTCAGAGGGGAGGTCCCGGGCCTTGGAGGAAATTCAGCAGAATCTGGGCTCCCATTTGGAAGGGATTGTCCCCTAAAGCTCGCAGTTCTTTATTGAACTTTTGACACTGGAGTGCTGGGGGGGGAGAGGTGGGGGGAGGGTTCTGTGGGGGGGGGGGTTCGTTTTGGTGGGTCTTCGTGAAGGAATGACGCGTAAGACCCGATTGTTTCAGCATTTCCTCTTGTTCGTGGTTGTTGGTTGGTTGTGACCTGAATTTCTATCTCAAAAAAATGTAAATAAAAATGATTTTAAAAAACAAACAAAGGCGTGCTAGGGCCTTAACGCGTGGAATAGTGCGAGCTAAATTGCCGCATGCGCTAGCCGCTACCGCCTCCTTTTGAGCAGGCGGTATATTTTTGGCTAGCGTGCACTAATCCGGTGCATGCGTTAAAAACGCTAGCGCACCTTTGTAAAAGGAGCCCTAAGGGTCTGATTCTATAAATGGCACCTTTAAATGAGTAGGTGTCTAGGAAAATGGCGCCTGCTGCTTTTCAATCAAAGTTAGGTGCTGTTAGGTGGGGTCTCCTGAAGCAGACACCGAAACGGGGCTGCGTTGGGACCCTGTTGAACCCCTCCTCAAAAAGCTAAGTGAGGTTTACTTAATGTTCCAGTGACAACCTGAATGCAAAGAATCCTTCAGACAAGTTGAAATAATATTATTATATATTTGAAAATCTCTTTTTTAAGTTGGGCATATTATACAAACGTACAAGTTTTTTCATACTTCAGAGAGTGACCTGTTTTCTATACTAATTGCGCAATGACTGGACGGTAAACTCTTGCCCCAAGAGGGGGTTACCTCCCCCTCTTCAGAGTTTCAACTCTGAGCAAAATTTTTGGAAAGTAGGTCTACTCTCTGGAGTTTCTGTCTTACTTAGTCAGTCTCCTTATATTCAGCCGAACAACTTTACTGACTCCTATTATAGAATACATTGTCCCTGTCTTGTGTTGGAAATAGGGTTTATAGAATCAAGCCATCAATTTAGGCTGCCATTAAGATGTGTTATTTTAGCACGGATTCCATTTTATCCAATGGGGATCTAGTTACTACTAACCCAGGCAAGCAGTAAAACAGCCTGTCTTAACGGTTGTCCACATTGATAATAATTCCCCCCCCCCCACGCCCCCCGCTTAAAGTACTAACACAGCTTGATAACTAAACCCCCTCCCATAAAATTTTTCTGTAAGGTCATCATACCACAATTTTCTTTTTCTGCCATATCATAAAACATTTTCTCCTTTTTTTTTCTTCCTAACTCCTCGACATCATCGATGGTGCATTTATTGTACGGTGGGGGAGGAACCAGAGGACCTGGCGAAATAATAATAATAACTTTATTTTTATATACCGCAATACCGCAAATGGTTCAGAGCGGTATGCAGACAGCGATATTACCAAAAAAAAAAACTTTCAAAATTACATTAGCATGGTCAGATTATTTAAATTTTTCCTGGAAGTGTTTTGGAAGTGCATTAAGGCAGAAATGGAGTCAGAGGAATCGATCAAAGCGCTACGTTTTGATTGACTTCCTAAAAGTTTGGTAAGAAAGTGTATTTGAGATAAAGTGGGTTAAACATTCATTCCATTTGCCTGCTTGGAATGGTAATGTCCTATCGAGGAATCTCTTATAGATACAGCCTATGAGCATCGGAGCTGTTACTGCCATGGCCTCTGTAAAGGAGGGGTAAATGAAAAGATACATATGATAGGCATATCTGAGACCTAGTAGAAAGAAGATAACCAATGGGACCCCAGCCCCACCTCAACAAAACCTCGTCTTTCTTTCCCGACCTCCAGGTCATGTCTGGAGGGCCTCTGAGCGTGCACGGATGCATGTAACGTCATCCACGCATGCTCAGAGGCTCTCAAGATGCGGCCGGGAGGTCGGGGCTTTCCAAAGTCCAAACAAACTACCAGGTTTTGGAAAGTCTGTCTGGGCACCCAGACAATCCTCTAAAAAGAGGACATGTCCAGGATTTTCTGGATGTCTGATAACCCTAGGCATACTTTAACACTGAATTTGAATGTTTTGTGAAAATATCATTTGGACTCCGATGTTTTTCCAGGTACACATGGATGCTGAAACAAGTACAGTCAAACCTCGGTTTGCGAGTGTTTTGCAAGACGAGCAAAACACTCAGAAAACTTTTGACTCGCAAACTGAGTGTTGACTTGATTTGCGAGCACCCCCCCCCCCGATAACCGGCATCGCTTCCCCCCGCTCGCAAAGGCCCCCTCGCTCCAACCGCCCCCCCCCCCGCCCTTAAACTTACTCCCCCCCCTGGTCTGGCACCGGCACGCAGGCACAGATCGTGCCGGTGTCTAGAAGATCTTCCAGCTTCTGCCTGCCTTGAGCATGCATCTGCGCATGCTCAAGGACATCTAATTCTCCCTCTCGCCGGAAGATCTTCTAGGCACTGGCACGATCTGTGCCTGCATGCCGGTGCCGGTGCCAGACGGGGGGGGGGGGGTAAGTTTAAGTTGTTCGGGCGGGGGAGCCAGTTCATGCAGGGGGGGGGCGGTTGGAGCGAGGGGGCCTTTGCGAGTGGGGGGGGGGAGCGATGCCGGTTATCGGGGGGGGAGGGGGGAACGTATCAAAGCGAGTTTCCATTATTTCCTATGGGGAAACTCGCTTTGATAAACAAGCATTTTGGATTACGAGCACGCTCCTGGAACGGATTATGCTCATAATCCAAGGTACCACTGTACATATGACTTGATCGCTCTCATAAGGAGAAAGTATGCAGATTTAAACTCTAAGCCCTCCAAGTACAGAGAGATTATTGCGCCTGAATAAAACACCTTGTCCTGAACTACTATTCCAAAGCATGAACTAAAATCCAAATTGACAAATATACAATGATTTGAAAATCTTTCCAAATCATTTTGCCCGGGGGGGATCAAATACCTTTTGGTATAGGAAATTAAATATGCATTTTTTTTAAAAACATCTACATCTTTCTAGCAAGCTTTGAGGATCAAAGGACTGCAAAATAAATGAAAGCCACGCTGCTTGAGAATTCATTTTGCAAGCTGAAACTTTATGACAAGTCAAGATGAGCTGAGGGTATTGACCAGAAAAAAAACAGCAGTCTTTCAACTAAAGAAATATGAAGGCGTTTTTATTATTATTATTATTACTGGGTACCAAAAGCATGAAGGATTTGAGATTTGGATTGTGTGGGCGCGTCAGCCCTTTCTGATCTTCAGAGAAGGGAGCTGTGTCATCTTACAACCTCATAAACCAAAGCACCTTTTGTTCATTCAATAAAAGGTATCACAGCCTACAGAGATTCCAGGTTTCTCGGCGATCAATACAAACACTAAAACCTTGATCCTGAAACCAAACTTGGAATTCATTGCCCACTTTTTTTAAGGGAGGAAAAAAAAAAATCTCTATAAATTTAAAGAAGCCCTTAAAAGCTGTCTTTTCAAAGGTACGTTTGAGTTTCAGATTCGACTCATCTCTGAACTAAAAGTTATCTTTGGCAACGAGCATTAAACTCTTTTGTTTTTTTTCTCTCTCAAAGTTCTTTTCCCGGCCCTCTCGGGGTTTTTTTGTCTCTTTACTATACAAATTGTAGTCCTCCCTTATTCCTAATATACCAGTTTGTAGATTACAGCCTTGTCCCTTTTTATATTTTAGACAATAACTTGTTTTTCCCTCATTTTATTGTACATCGCTTAGAATCTTATGTAAAGCAATTAATCAAATCTTAATAAAATTGTAAATGGAAAAGAATCATAAAACTACAAGTTAGCCAAATGGCTTTAAATTTCATGATATATCAACATACGTAAAACTTACCCCCCCACCCCCACCCCTCCTTTTTACTAAAATGCGATAGCACCTATTAGCGCATGGAGCTGCAATGAATGCTCCATGCAGCTCCCAATGCTCATAGGAACTCTATGAGTGTCGGGAGCAGCGCAGAGCATTCAGCGCGGCTCCCTGCGCTAATAACCACTATCGCGGTTTAGTAAAAGGGGAGGCGTAGTTTTACTTGATGTCCCGTTTCAAATATTATTATGTGTTCCCCTGAAATCATGCTTCTCTTATACACAGAAACATGATGGCAGATAAAGGCCAAATGGCTCATCTAGTCTGCCCATCCACTATCTCCTCCTCTCCCTATTGGCTAAGGCTCTTAACATTTGCATCTCCTCTTTCTATAGGCTAAGGCTCTTTACACCTGCATTGTGATGTCATAGAACTTTAGTAACATAGTAACATGATGGCAGATAAAGGCCAAATGGCTCATCCAGTCTGCCCATCCACTATCTCCTCCTCTCCCTATTGGCTAAGGCTCTTAACATTTGCATCTCCTCTTTCTATAGACTAAGGCTCTTTACACCTGCATTGTGATGTCATAGAACTTTAGTAACATAGTAACATGATGGAAGATAAAGGCCAAATGGCTCATCCAGTCTGCCCCTCCGCTATCTCCTCTTCTCCCTATTGGCTAAGGCTCTTAACATTTGCATCTCCTCTCCCTATTGGTAAGGCTCTTTACACCTGCATTGTGATGTCATAGAACTTTATGGTTATAGGAACATTGTAATATGATGGCAGATAAAAGCCAAATGGCCCAGTCTGCCCATAGCCTTCCCAGAGTATGAATAGAAAAAATGTTATTTGGTGAGGCAAACAAATCAGCAAAGAAGTGAACCTCTATCCTATAGTATTTCAGAAATTACTAGTAGATTAAATCAATTTGCCAAGATGATTGATGGAGAGGATTTCCATTAATGTGCTCTGATCAGCTGCCATGGCTACAAGCAGCAACTTGTGCTCCGTTTCCCCCCGCCCCCCACCCCCAGCTTTTGTTTATTACTTTGTTTTCCTTTTCCCAGGCAGTTGCTATCTGTGGAGCTCATTTTCAAAATCCATGCATGTCTCATAAAGCTGAAATGGATGGCCATATGCTTGGAACATCCAAATACCAATCGAATAGGGACAGCCAACACTGCAGTAAGTCCAATTAGCAAGGAGGGCGTTTTCTGGGTGGACTAGGAAGGGCCTAAAATCTGGACGTCCAACAGCAAGTATTGAAGCAGCCATGACTAAAAACAATAGTTATGCTCTGGAATTCATTGCTGGAGGAGATGGTGTTTAAAAAGAGTTGGATAAGTGCTTGGAAAAAAAAAGTCCATAGTCTGCTATTGACATAGACACGGGGGCAGACACTTCTGTCCCTGCAGTGGGTAGCATGGAATCGTGTTACTATTTGGAATTTTTCCAGGTACTTGTAGGATACTGGGCTAGATGGATCATCGGTCTGATCCAGAATGGATATTTTTAGGTTCTTATTTAGAACTGTTTCAGGAATGTCCAGGTTACAGAAGTGTGCTCTAATTGAGAACTGTCCACTGGAGGCATGAGACCTCCGGTGTCAGGTCAAAAGTGCGCCGGGACAAAGGCGCGAGCAGACAATTGAGCGCAGCGCGGAGGTACGCCGAAGAAAATTACTGTTTTTAGGGCTGCGACGGGGGGGGGAACCCCCCCACTTTACTTAATACAGATCGCGCCGCGTTGTGGGGGCGTTGTGGGGGGTTTGGGGAGTTGTAACCCCCCACATTTTACTGAAAACTTCACTTTTTCCCTGTTTTTAGGGAAAAAGTTAAGTTTACAGTAAAATGGGGGGGGGGGTTACAAATCCCCACAACGCCGGCGTGATTTGTATTAAGTAAACTGGAGGTGCTCCCCAACAAAAAACCCCGTCGGAGCCCCTAAAAACAATAATTTTCTTTGGTGCGCGCCTCCGTCTTGCGCTCAGTTGTCAGCGCGCGCCTTTGTCTTCCACGTTGTTGTCTATGAACCGAGACCTCTTTAACCCCCCAGTGGTTACTGTCCCCCCTCTCTTTCCCCTGAAAGTAAAACTAGAAGGGGATGCCAGGCTCTATGATAGCTTCATTTATTATGGGTAGAGTTGCCAGATTTCCCTTGTAGAAAATCCGGACCCCCCCTAGCCTAGCCCCCAGGCTCACCTAGTTATTCCCACCCAGCCCTAATACCACCCCCAAGCCCGCCCTAGCCCCGCCCCCTTTGCCTGCTCTTGTCGGGCCGGGAGGAAGTTCGCACTTGCGGGGACGCTACGTGACGATGTCACGCACACGTGTGAACTTCCTCCCTGCCCAACGCAGCTTTTCAAAACCCGGACAAAGTGCCGGGTTTTGGAAAAGCCATCCGGACCCCCGGATTTGTCCGGGAAAATCTGCATGTCTGGAAACCCTAATTAAGGGCATTCCTAAGAATGCAGGAAACAGGATGAGGAGTTGTCTGGTGGTTAGTTTAGTGGACTGTGTAAACCGGTGTCAGGCCAAAAGCACGCCGGGACAAAGGCGTGTGCAGACAAATGAGCGCAGCGCGGAGGTGCGTGCCGCAGAAAATTACTGTTTTTAGGGCTCCAACGGGGGGGGCGTGGGGGGAGCCCCCCCACTTTACTTAATAGAGATCGTGCCGCGTTGTGGGGGCATTGGGGGGGGTTGTAACCCCCCCACATTTTACTGAAAACTTCACTTTTTCCCTGGTTTTAGGGAAAAAGTGAAGTTTACAGTAAAATGTGGAGGGTTACAACCCCCCAAACCCCCCACAACGCCGGCGCGATCTCTATTAAGTAAACTGGGGGGGCTCACCAACAAAACCCCCCGTCGGAGCCCCTAAAAACTGTAATTTTCTTTGGCGCGCGCCTCCATCTTGCGCTCAGTTGTCGGCGCGCACCTTTGTCTTTCGCGGGGTTGTCTATGAACCGTGTAAACCACCTGATATCTCACTTCAACTTAAAAAAAAAAAAAAATTATGGGCCCTCTAGGAAGAGATAAACACCTACGAGTACTGTACCTAACCCCCTCTTTTACAAAGGTGCGCTAAGCTTTTTAGTGCATGCTAAATATTAGCGCGCGCTAAACAAGTGCTAAACGCTAATGCGTGCATGTTATCCTACGGACGTGTTGGCGGTTAGTGCACGCGTTGATTTGGCGCATGCTAAATCCACGCTAAAAATACTCAGCGCGCCTTTGTAAAAGAGGGCCTAAATATATAAGACACCTGTAAGCTGACAGACAACGACAAGGAGACAAATTTTCCCTGTCCCCGCAGGATCTCTCTATCCCCATCCTGTCCCTGCGAGCTCTATCCCTCTCCCTGCCCCATCCCTGCAAGCTCTGTCCTCATCTGCACAGGCCTCGAATACTTTGTGCTGTTAAGGCAGAGCTTGTAGGAATGGGACAGAGACAGAACTCGCGGGGGGAGGGGGGGATAAGGACAGGGATATTGATATCCTGCGGGGACGGGAATACATTTGTCCCCGTGTCATTCTCTAGGGCAGGGGTAGGGAACTCCAGTCCTCGAGAGCCATATTCCAGTCGGGTTTTCAGGATTTCCCCAATGAATATGCATGAGATCTATTTGCATGCACTGTTTTCAATGCATATTCATTGGGGAAATCCTGAAAACCCGACTGGAATACGGCTCTCGAGGACCGGAGTTCCCTACCCCTGCTCTAGGGCTATTGAAGTGCTGTATCTAATATAATAAAAGGCTGCTCGCGCATGCGCACTCCCATCTGCGTGCGTCCGTTTTCCGTGAGATGTAGGGCATTGCAGGTAGGAGTGCGCATGCGCGCCAAGCTAGCTCTCTCTCTCTCTCTCCCCTCCCCTCCCAGGCGGATGTCGGCTGCGGCGGCTACTGGCCACCCGAAGCTCTCTCTCTCTCTCCCTGCTCTCCACCTCGCGCAAACCTAAATCCAGGGAAAACGGCACTACCGGTAGAAGTTTATTTTTAAGATTAAAGGTGCTGCGGCGGCTCCTCTCATGAGCCACACCTGCGTCGGAGAAGGCTTCCGACGCAGGCAGCGATCTTGAGAGGAACTGCAGCGGCAACTTTAAACTTAAAAATAAACTTCTTCCGATACTGCCGTTTTTCCTGCTGTGCCCTCTCGATCTCCTTACTGAAAACAGTGAGTGCGATGGTAGGCCAGACCGTGGTAAGCAAAGGGGGGGGGGGTGGAAATGCTGCTGCACAGGGATCTGTAGGGGAAGGTAAATACCGCTGCTGCTGCTGCTGCTGCTCAGAGAAGTGGATGAAGAGGGAAATACTGCTGCTGTTGCTGCACAGGGAAGTGAGGTTGGGGGAGGGAAATGCTGCTGCACAGGGAAATGAAGGGGGAGGGAATGTTACATATGGAGCAGGGAGAGAGACAGATAGAAATAAAGACAGACAGACAGCAGGAGGGAGGGAGACAGAAAGAAAGAAAGGAAGAAAGACACAGGGGCAGGAAGAGGGACAAAAAGACAGACAGAGAAAGGGGGTCAGGGAGAGAGAAATACAGCAGGAGGTAGAGAGAGAGAAAGAAAGAAAGACAGACAGACATCTATTCTAGCACCCGTTAATGTTAACGGGCTTAAAGACTAGTATTCAAATATTCATGCTGGCTATTTCCAACGCATGAAGTCCATCTCACATATTTTGGAACAGTTCAAAAGTACATGCGAGATGGATGTCTGTTTGGGACGTTCTGGCTTTACTTTAATACCTCCCCCCCTCCCCTGTTTATTACCCTTCCCTTTTATTTCTTCCGTGAATGGCGTGGTATCCACGCCATTCTCAGGTGTCACTTTGCCAGCCAATCGCGGTCCTTCTCCAGGATTTTCTTCTTCGAATACAGAACAGAGTTATTTGATTACTATGGCCTCCTTTTACGAAGCCACGTTAGCGGTTTAACGTGCGTAATAGTGCGTGCTAATTTGCTGGCCACGCTAACCGCTACCGCCTCCTCTTG
Organism: Geotrypetes seraphini; assembly: GCF_902459505.1. NCBI lineage: Eukaryota > Metazoa > Chordata > Amphibia > Gymnophiona > Dermophiidae > Geotrypetes > Geotrypetes seraphini. The sequence continues at coordinate 303,339,822 of NC_047087.1, forward strand.
CGCGGGGGTTAGCGCACGCTAAAAAGTTGTGTGTGATAAAGCCGCTAATGCAGCTTCGTAAAAGGAGCCCTTTGTATCCTTTTTCCTCATCACTATTCATATAGCGGTTTTTAGCTTCTTTTGGTCATGCAATTCCATTTTTTATCTTCCTTCTTTCACTAAAACACCTGAAAAACAATTCTCCTTTTTTATATTTTTCGAGCCGTTTGCTCTTCTGCTTGCACTTTTGCCAGACATATCTGTCTCTTGACTTCTTTCGGTTTTATCCAGTATTCCTTTCTGTATTCCTCCTCTTGAGTTTTTTTTTATATGTCACAAACGCCAACTCATTCGCCTTTATTTTCGCCAACAAGCAGGTGGAGGTCCAGAAGATTGTTGGCGTGCAATTTTATTGATCAAATCACAGCGTCTATTATCCATTTCATACAAACAATTGCATTTTGATGTCACAAAGGCTCCTGAGGCAGGCCATAGAGGCCGAAACACGTGCGTGCCGAGCCACCGCACAAGACTCTGTGATTTGATCAATAAAATTGGACGCCAACAGTCTTCTGGACTTCCACAGTTGTTTGTTGGTTCTTGACTTGTTTGTGGAGGTTTTTCTCCTGGTCGTCGTTTTTAACCCTTTATTTTCTCCACCACTAGTTTTCTCCACCATATTGGTTTCTATTTTCTCTTGTTTTTATTTTAATTTAGTTTTCAAGTTTTTATTAAAATGTGATTGAATCGCTTATCTAAATTCTAAGCCATTTTTATTGCTCTTTTCAGCTTGGACCACTGTTTTTCCACTTCTCTTATGCCCTCCCATCCTATCAGCTCTTTCTTCAGTCACTCCCCCTGTTTACTGACGTCTGTATGCTTGAAATCAAGGACTTTGAGTTGTGTGTGGCTTCCCTCCACTTTAGTTGTTATATCAAACCAAACTGTGTGATGATCGCTACTTCCCAGGCACCCACTTGGACATTAAAGATACTCTCCCCATAAGCGAGCACCAGATCCAGTATTGTTTCTTCCCTTGTGGGTTCCGTCACCATTCGTCCGAGCAAAACCCCTTGAAAGGCATCCGCGATCTCTCTACTTCTTTCAAATTTTGAGATGGAAATTTCCAGACCACATCTAGCAACGTGGAAATCAGCCGACAGCACCTCCCCCTTCTTTCCCAACTTTTGGATACCCTGCAAGCAGATCTTTGTCACTTTGCTGCGACTGAGTCGGAGGTCTGTTGACAGCACCAATGTTGATAAAAGTTCCAGCGTCTCTTATCAGAGCGATTCATATCACTTCTTCCTTTACCCAGGCCCCACCCTGCATTTCAGTCGCTTGGATTTTGGTCTTTACATAGACAGCTGCTCCTCCACCTTTTTCAAGTTTCAAGTTTATTAGATGGCTTGATTAACCACTTAAACCAAGTTTCTAAGCGGTGTACACTTAAAAAGTTACATATGTTGGGTAACAAAACAGTCCATACAATTAATAAATAAACTTATTGTGCTAAAAATTTACATTATTAAACACAAGGTAAGGAGGGATGAAATACAATTTGTAAAGAAAAGAGGAGACATCAAAGGAAAATACAAAAGGGTAATAAGACATTAAGGGGGAATAAAATAAACAAAGCAATTAGTTAAAAGATTAACTTGCAAATGCATCTCTAAAAAGGAAAGTTTTTAACTCGTTTTTAAATTTTACAAACTCTTTCTCCTCCCGTAAAAACATAGGGAGGGCGTTCCATGTCTGCGGTGCTGTACAAGAGAAGATAAATTGTCTCCTTGTATTAATGATTTTTAGGGAGGGAATAGATAAAAGATTTTGTTCGCTAGATCGTAAGGTTCTCTTTGCAGAATAAGGGATAAGTAATCTAAATAAAAATGCTGGGGTCTTATTATATAAGGTTTTAAAAATAACTGTACATAATTTATGAGTGATTCTATATGTCCTTCCCAAAAAAGATTACAGCCTGGTATGTTTGCATCCTGATGGGAATCAATGAACCATGTCTCTGTGATAGCAAGTTGCAAGTTATTTCCATTGGAAAAGACATTCTAGAAAATTTGTTACGAAATGTAGTCCAAGTAATTTCAGCTGTAACAAACTGGCATATTTCCTTTCATAGCCAGTGACAATCAATGGAACATAAGAATAGCCTTACTAGGTCAGAAGAAATGGTCCATCTAGCCCAGTATCCCGTCTTCACGGAGGCCAATCCAAGTCACAAATACCTGGCAAAAACCCAAAGAGTAGCAGCATTCCATGCCACCGATCCAGGGCAAGCAGCGGCTTCCCCCATGTCTGTCTCAACAACAGACTGAGGACTTTTTTTCCAGGAACTTGTCTGAAACTTTTTTTTAAACCAGCTACATTAACCGTTCTTACCACATCCTCTGGCATTCCAGAGCTTAACTATTCTCCGAGTGAAAAAATATTTCCTCCTATTGGTTTTTAAAGTATTTCCGTGTAACTTCATCGAGTGTCCCCTAGTCTTTGTTATTTTTGACGGAGCGAAAAATCGATCCACTTGTACCCGTTCTACTCCACTCAGGATTTTGTAAACTTCAGTCCTATCTCCCCTCAGCCGTCTCTTTTCCAAGCTGAAGAGCCCTAACCTCTTTAGTCTTTCCTCATACAAGAGGAGTTCCGTCCCCTTTACCGTCTTGGTCGCTCCTCTTTGACCCTTTTCTAGTGCCGCTATATCTTTCTTGAGATAAGGAGACCAGAACTGAACGCAATACTCATGGTGAGGTTGCACCATTGAGCAATACAGAGGCCATCATAACTAGAGAATGACACGGTGACAAAATTCATCACCGTTCCCGTCCCCGCGGATAACCGCGGGAAATAATCCCATGTCATTTTCTAGTGTCTATTTCAACCTCAGTCCTTCTACACCAGCATTCTTCAAAGCAAAGCTTGCGGGTCAGTGGTTGTGGCCATTCATACTCTGATTCTTATGGGAGCCAAGGATAATGAAGCCATTGTGACATCACTGATGTGATTGGTTCTTAGGCACTGGTGGAATGAGGCATTATGACATCACAATATCTGCTCTGGATACCAGAGACTGTCATTCTGTAGTGTCTGTTTCAACCTCAGTCCTTCTACACCAATATTCTTCACAGTGGTTGTGGCCATTCATACTCCGATTCTTCCCTCTCTCCTTAAAGAATGACATGAAGATGGTTTCCCGCGGTTATCCGCGGGGACGGGAACGGTGATGAATTTTGTCACCGTGTCATTCTCTAATCATAACATTCGTAGGCCCTCTTTTACAAAGGCGCACTAAGCATTTTAGCACAGATTTAGCGTGCGCTAAATCAACGCATGCGCTAACCGCTAACGCGTCCATAAGATAACATGCACGCGTTAGCATGTAGTGCATGTTTAGCATGCTCTAATATTTAGCACACGCTAAAACGCTTAGCGCACCTTGGTAAAAGGAGCCCTTAGTCTTGTTAACCATCCCTTTTCTAATAATTCCTAGCATCTTGTTTGCTTTCTTGGCCACCACCGCACATTGGGCAGAATGTTTTAGCATATTGTCCACAATGACACCCGGATATTTTTCTTAAGCGCTGACCGTCATGGTGGACCCTAGCATCCGGTAACTGTAATTTGGATTATTCTTCCCAATGTGGACCACTTTGCATTTGTCCACATCAAGGGCTCCTTTTACAAAGTCGCTCTAGGGCAGGGATCTCAAAGTCCCTCCTTGAGGGTGGCAATCCAGTTGGGTTTTCAGGATTTCCCCAATGAATATGCATTGAAAGCAGTGCATGCACATAGATCTCATGCATATTCATTGGGGAAATCCTGAAAACCCGACTAGATTGCGGCCCTCAAGGAGGAACTTTGAGACCCCTGCTCTAGGGCCTTAACGCATGGAATTGAGCAGATGGTAGATTTTCAGCTGGCGCGTGCTATAGCGTGCCCTAATCCGGTGCGTGTATTAAAAACGCTAGCGCACCTTTGTAAAAGTAATCCTAAATTTCATCGGCCATTTGGACACCCAGTCTTCCAGTTTCCCGAGGTCTTCTGCAGTGTTTCACAGAACAACTTCCCAGCAGATGTGGTGCAGAACAAAACAGTTCTCGAATCCAAGAAAGCCCACAAATTAAAACTATCATTCCCCTCGCTAAAAGGCATTTCCCACACAGGAAAGCTAGGGACCTCCCTCCACTTCAAAATCACTGAGCTCTGGAACAACCTTACCTCCCCTCTTCGGAACTTGAGCTCTCTCCAAGTTTTCCGCAAACATCTGAAAACCTAGCTTTTCTCAAAAAATGTAAGTCTCCCTCCAACTTAGGAATCAAGGAAACTCTTATATCTTGACATCCCAAGTCCTCTAAATTTTCTTCACACTTCTACCTCTAACCCTCTGTTGTAGTTCCTTCCTATTTCTCCTACTGTAAACCGCGTCGAGCTCTACGAACATGGAGATGATGCGGTATACAAACCTAAGGATTAGATTAGATTAGATTAGATTAGATTAGAAGGTTAGAGAATCCGTAGATGTGAGAATGGGAGGATAAGCCTGAGACAGCTCTACAATTGTGCCTCAGATTAGGTGAGCATTAGATTTCTAGCAGGGGCCATTTTCCTTATTTGTAGTTATAAAGTCAAAAACATTGATATTCCTTACAAAAAGAAAAGGTGAACAAGAAGAGCTTGTCTTATCTTTCCCTTGAAATGGAAATTAGTTTTCTGTAATCAAAGCAGTAGGTTCAATGACAGCTTAGTGAAAATATAATTTACGGAAATTAATTAGAGATATCCGACTGAGAGTGATAGTCTTCTGGGTTGTTTTTTTTTTAAAAAAAATTATTATTATTCCCAGCACTACATTACATTTCTGATTCACAGCAATGAAAAAGATAGAACTGACATGGAAATTAATGGTCCATTCTGCTTTTACTGGGTTTGTCAACACGCTATACACGTACCCTTAGGGGTATGCAAGACCCTTGTTGGGGGTACACAGCACTACACTACTACTTCTTCCTTAATGGCCGCTGGCAAGGATCCCTTGTCCTCCTTCTTGCCCGCCCCCTCCACTGAAACTAACCCAGAAGTTTTGAGAATTTATATCTGCTGTCTATATTTTGCACTATATTTGTCTTTTTTTTTCTATAGTTGTTACTGAGGTGACTTTGCATACTTTAAAGTCATCTGCCTTGACCTCTTTTAGAACCCCCCCCCCCCCCCACCAAATAAGAACATAAGAACATAAGCAGTGCCTCCGCCGGGTCAGACCACAGGTCCATCCTGCCCAGCAGTCCGCTCCCGCGGCGGCCCAAACAGGTCACGACCTGTCAGAATCATCAGAAGGGGCTCCCTTGCCACCTTGGCTTCCCATTTAAGTCCTGCCTTCCTATCGAAGCCCTAGCCCTCCGGTCTTTCACATGCACGACCTGGTTGGTTTTTACTCATTACCTGGTTAACTTTCTATACTTGTGTTACATCCCAGCTCCTCCTTCAGTATCCCATGATCCCTTTATCCCTCAGGAATCCGTCCAATCCCTGTTTGAATCTCAGCATACAGTGTGCTTTGAATTTTTCTTTTAATTTTGTGGTTACCATTATTATTATGGGATAATGTGACTTTCTCATTCAAATTACACCCATTTAACATTCTGTGGAACTCTCTTGTCATACGATGATCGAAATAACAAACTTTCCGCAAGCAACACAGTTCCACGGCATTCCAAAAGATTAATGTAAAATGTAAAACCAAAACAACGGGCCAAGGTCCTCAAAGTAATATTTATCTTTATTCATTTTAAAATTTTCAATAAGTGTGATACAGTATACAATCAATTTACATTTAACTCTTACAATACTCCTTCAAAACAGATACCCCCCTCCCCTCCCCTCAGTTTCCCATTCAATAGACCATCAATCCTCCAGCGTTCCCCAGCAACCAGCGTCCATATTTTTTGACTTCTACTGTAGATCAAAGGCATCAGCAAGACCTTCTGAAACTAAGACTTTGGTCTATGGTTTGTAATCTCAGTGATGATTGCTGTGAGGAAAGTTTTGGTCTCATGACCCTGATGACATCCTATCAGGAGTGAAAGTGTGAAGTACTGGTTAGAGCTACCCTGATTCAAACCCTGTGCTGCTCCCTGTGACCCTGGGCAAGTCACTTAATCCTCCACTGCCCCAGGGAAAGGGAGAGGGAGGGAAGGGGAAGAGAAATGCCTCTGCTGCACAGGAAAGGGGGAAGGGAAATGATGCTGATGCTGCTGCTGTACAGGGAAAGGGAGGGGGAGGGAAAGGGGAAGAGAAATGCTTCTGCTGCACAGGAAAGGGGGAAGGGAAATGCTGCTTCTGTTGCTGCTGCACCCAATTGGGGAAAGAGAGGGAAGGAAGACAAGGGAGAAGAGAGGAAGAAGAGATGCCAAGTTCATGGGAGGGAGGGAAGGAAAGGAGATACCAGACCATGGAGGGGGAGGGAGATATGCCAGGGCATGGGGGGAGGGAAGGAGACAGATGCCAGACCAGGGGAAAGGAAGGAAGGAGGGAGGGAGAGAAAGGAAGGAAAGAGATGTCAGACCATGGAAATAGGACGGAAGAAGAGAGAGATAGGAAGGGAAGGTAAGACATGGAAACGTAGATTTTGAAAAGAAAGCAGAAAAATTGAATATTAAGTTAATGACAAAGATGGATGCAAGGCAGAAAGTGAAGTCCACTTTAGAGAGATTGTGAGTCCACTGGGACAGAGGGAAAGTGCTTGAAGTACCTCTATGTAAACTGTTTTGAGTGTGGTTTTAAAACTACAAAAAGGCGGTACAGTACTCCACCGAAATTCACGGGGGTTCCGTTTCAGGAACCACTGCAAATTTTGAAAAACCACAAATGCGGTTTTTCACCTGTCAAAAGGCAGGAGAGGGCAGCTGGAGAGGCAGGAGAGGGCAGCTGGGGTGGTGGCAGATGAAGAAAATCACGCAGCTCCTGATTGGTGTAGCCCAACTTTACTACAGGAAGAGGTGGTCGGAGCAGACCGTGAATTCGTGAGTGCGCGATTTGCAAATTCACAGGGGAACACTGTATATAAATCCCTTTTTCTAAGACCCATTTTTCCAACAGTTTTGAAAGCAGAGGTAGGTTAGAAATTGGCCAGAAAGATACGAGTCAACAGCATCAGAATCTAGCTTCTTTGTTTTATAAATCTTTATTCATTTTCTTATGTTACAACAAGTGTTTTAAATAAATTCATTATAAACTTGAATAAACACACTTGATTAATTCACAAATTAATATCAAATTTAACATTTCTTTAGAAAATCAATATATTATAAAGTTATAATATTTTGTAAGAAATTTAAATTTATACAATTTATTATTGAATATAATAATCTCCCGTCCCTCCCTCCCTCCCTATCTATACAGAATGAGAAATCTTTATTCATTTTCATATGTTACATCAAAAAATATAAAATTCATACTAATATTTCAGAAAACTAAATTTATATAATTCTTAATATAATAATATCCCATCCCCTCCCCCCTCCCTTCTATTCAGTAAAATGAATAAAAAAATTTTAAAATTATTCTTTCCATATATCATATTATATATCAAGTATTAATATATCATATAATATTTAGAAATATGATCTCATCCATTTTTTCTCTAGTCAATTTCTATATATGGGAAAATTAATCATTCTTTACAATATTCAGTTAATGGTCTCCATATTTTTTGAAATTTACCTATATGTCCTTTTTGTGTTGCTATAGTGAGTTCCATTTTGTATATATGGCATACAAAATTCCACCAGAATGTGTAATTTAATGTCATGTTTTTTCCAATTGAATGTGATTTGTTGTATTGCTATTCCAGTTAAAATAAAAAGAAGTTTGTTATTATTTGATGATATTTGACTTCTTGCTCTCATAGTTGTTCCAAATAATATGGTATCATATGTCAAGGCTATCGGATTTTCTAACATCCTATTTATTTGGGGCCAGATTGATTTCCAGAATGTTAAGAATCTAGCTTCTTAGGGATGGGGGTAATGACGGTATGCTTCCATACAGGAGAGGTTTCTCTTGACTAGAGGTAAGCACGGGAGGATAAGATGGGCGAATGGCTTAGGAAAAAGAAAACCCAGCCGGGAGAGAACGAAGAAAGGTGAAAAGGTAGAAGAAAATTTAGTAAGGGTGGGAGGATGAAAAACTGTTAGATAATTAAAAAAAAACCCCAAAACTGTTGTAACTTCACTGGAAATGTCCAGTTAGCTCTTTTGTAATCCGCCTTGAACTGCAAGGTATAGGCGGAATAGAAGTCCCTAATGTAATGTAATGTATGTTTGGCAGAAGAAAGGTGTGGCAGTGATGGACATGAAGATCAGGTGAACTGAAGCATGCAAAGAGGTTATTGATGCTTGCTTAGCCTTAGCAAAATCATCAGGTGGTAGATAGCATGAGATGGGGGTCAAGTGAAAGGCAACAGTGGGAAATAATAATTTTTTTTTTTTTTTTTTTAATATCTGTATTCATTTTGAAGCCAAAAAACAAGTGCAACGTATACAATCACATTACACTATAATAGCACTTGAATCCAATCAAAATTGTAATCTTTGACAAATATATATATCACCCCCCCCCCCCATCTTCATATTCAAAAACTGCACTCAAACTAAAGATTACAAATATTTTCCAACCCCCCTCCCACCCACCCACCCTGGACGTGAATGATCAAAGGGTTCAAAATCAACAATCACTCTGCAAAATTTAGTCAATGGCTCCCAAATCCTCAGAAACTTCTTATAATGTCCCTGTTGTATAGCCATAATAGGTTCCATTTTAAAGACGTGACACAAAGACTCCCACCAAAAGGTATAATTCAGTCGATCATAGTTTTTCTAATTCCTTAGGATAAGCTGTATGGAAATCCCTGTCATAATAAAGAGAAGTTTGTTATTGTGAGATGATATTTGGCTTTTCGCTCTCATCAAAGTACCAGATAGCACAGTGTCGTATGTTAGTGCCACTGGATTTTCCATCACTTTGTTCACCTGATCCCAAATGGATCTCCAAAACTGAAGTATCGAGGGACAATAAAATAATAAATGATCTAATGTCCCAGGTTCAAGATGACAGTAATAAATAATAAATTAAAACCATGAAAGATCTTCTTGTTTTATTGCATGCCACAAGAGTTCCGTTAGGCCATTATAACTCTAGTGCGGAATTCGGAGCATTTGAGTTGAAGGGCGGCTAGCAGAGAGGGTGGCCAGCACTTACACCAGAGGCTCTGTGTGTGCCTGACCTGGTATTTAAGGAGCTACAAACCAAGATGAAGGGCAAATACAGTGCTAGAGATCTCATGGAGAGGGACCGCTATAAAGAACAGCAGAGGGCGCCAAGAGTTGGTGGTCCAGGAGGAGAATATCATAAGGGGAAGGGGTTCAGCTGGTTCAGGACTTCTGGGTTCATAAGGATGTTTTACGGATAGAAATGAGGCAGGAAAAAGCAGACGAGGTCATGATCAAATTAAGAAAGGGCAAGAGAGCAAACGTCGAAAAGGAGGAAGAGAGCTGGTGGCCAAAGTAAAGACCATGCCTAAGGTGTGGCCCAGGTTATGAGTGGGTAAGAAGGTCTTGCAGCATGAGGGCTTCAGAGAAGGAGAGAGGTTTCAGTTGCCTGGGGGGGGTGAGGCAAGATTGAAGGTGGGGGGGGGGGGGGGAAGAATGCAACACCTCTACTGCATTTGTGATATCTAATACAGTGAAAGAAGAAAAAGCATGCAGGGCAGACTTCAACTAGTTCGCAGGGGTCTCAAAGTCCTTCCCTGAGGGCCGCAATCCAGTCGGGTTTTCAGGATTTCCCCAATGAATATGCATGAGATCTATGTGCATGCACTGCTTTCAATGCATATTCATTGGGGAAATCCTGAAATCCCGACTGGATTGCGGCCCTCAAGGAGGGACTTTGCTAGTGGGATAGTTTCTCCTGGGTTAAGCCATGTTTGTTTGTTTGGGTTTTTTTAGGGGGGAGGGGATATACTGTTCTCCCAGGGGAGTTCAGAACCGTTTACATTAGTTTATTAAGGTACTCAAGTTGGGAAATAAAAGCAACAGGCTGAGTAAGTGCTTAGCTCTGGTCCAGAACCAGTTATTTGTCCCCCAAATTCTATAAATAGCGTAGTAAGTGGGGGGCAGTCCACCCCAGATGCCATGTTAGTGGGGGCGCCGGCACCACTCCTCCTCCTCCCCCCCACCTCTTCATGCGCCTCCCCTCGCCATGCACATACCCTCCCTTCCCTTCCCTTCACCCTGCCTCTACCGTGTTTCCCCGAAAATAAGACCTACCCCGAAAATGAGCCCTAGCATCATTTTCGGGGTAGGTCTTAATATAAGCCCTACCCCCCAAAATAAGCCCTAGTCCCAGGAATTGCTGGCAACTCTTCAATCCCCTCCCCCCCATGCAGTCGAACCCCTGCTGACCCTCCATCCATCCCTCCCCGCCGACCATGAGCGAGCCCTACCTTCAAACGAAGCAGCGTCGGGCCAGCAGCACTCTAAACAGGCTTCTTGGCCTTGTCCTTCGGGGATTTCACTGCCGCGTTGCTGATGATGTCATCAGTAACGCGGCAGAGTGAAATCACCAACGGGCTGCTGGGCTTGATGAATCTTTAGTCTGACCCAGTAAGGCTGACCCTGTAAGGCTATTCTTATGTTCTAATGCAACTAAGCTGACTGAGTCAATTAGCAGTAATAATTGAGCACTTACAATGAAGTATTGGCGTTAATTTGCAAAAATCTGGATTCGCACGCACATCTTGCTAAACGTTTTTCTATAAAGATCCACATGCAAATCTTACGGTGTGCAACTCACAAGAACGGGCGGACATGGGACGAACATGGACAGGTCAGGAGCACATGTTATTACTGAATACGAGGGATCAGCATTTAAATTACGTGCTGGGATTTACACCAGGTTTCAGTTGCGTTAATCCTCACGTTTGCGTGGAAATCAGGTCTAAGTGCTATACTATAAATGGCACCCAACTCGGAGCACTGTTTAGAGAATAGCATTCAGTGTAGAATTTTTGAACACCGTTTACTGAATCTAGTGCTCTGTGGTAGGAATTTTCCAGCGATTACCTCCCCTCCCCTCAGTTCCAAACAGTCATGCAATGCTAGCAAATCCCATGAATGATTTTCCTTTGCTCTTCTCTAGTACCACATATACTCAAATATAAACCGATCTGAATATAAACCAAGGTGACCTTCCTCCCCCCCCAAAAAAGGAGAAAAAAAGGTTGATGCTTCCCTCCACCCTCCCTCCCTGCCCCGCCAGGCTCTGCACCCAGTCTCCCTCCCAGCCATTTCAGATACTGGCTCTGCATAGGGCAGGAGAGTAGGAAGATTGTTCCTCTCTCGGTTCACTGCTAGACCACTAGGGCTTTAAAGGTAAAAAAAAAAAAAGTCTGGAAGATGGGGGATGGGGAAGTCGACCGGGACAGGAGGCTGGAGGGATCTCTCTTGTCCCAACCCACCGCTGGACCACCAGGGCTTACAGCAGGCCAGGGGATGGCCTGCAACAGGTCCGGGAAGGGGGGGGGCAGATGGGCGCTGACCTGAATATAAATGACACCCCCATTTTTGGGCCTCAAGATCTCGGTTTATATTCGAGTATATGCAATACTTATGTAGATGAGACCTGCAGAGTTCTTCAGGCAGGTTTTATTGTGAACCTGGGTGCTCTTTCAACTTTCCAAAATGCTGAATTTTCACACTAAAGCCCATAAACTTTTCTTTTTCCACTTCATTAAAGAGCCTGCAATAAAAGAGCTCTAACCTTGCAAACGTCTAGGTTTATCGACAGTTTAACAGCTTGTGATACTCTTCACACAGATCAAGTAGGAATTGGAAGGCAAACATTTCTCTTCAAGAGAGTTTTCCAGTTTTGCTTTATCTTCTCTGAGCACAACAGAACAAAATATATTGTCTAGAATCTGTAGCATGAATTTTGCCGACATGCGGCTCCATCTTAGACAGGCAAGTGGAAATTGGAAATGAGATATTCAGGTCAGAATGTGTCTAGTTACATAGTAAAATGGTGGCACATAAAGGCCTGAATGGTCCATCCAGTCTGCCCAATAGTTACACTCATTGTAAATTCTTGCTTAAATTGAACCGTCTTTTTCTGTTTGATACTACTAGGTCATAGACTGAAGAAGTCCTCCCAGGACTGTCCCTAGGTTCCAACTACTGGAATTACTGTCGATGCTTGGTACCTTAGGTTCCAACTACTGGAGGTGCCATCGAAGTTCACTCCAACTTATCTGAATCATCTCTTCATTTGCGGGATACAGACTGTAAAAGTCTGCCTGGTCCTCAAGTTCCAAATTACTGGAGTTCCTGTCCAAGCCCTCCCTAGCCCATCCTAAACCAAATCGCCATATACGGGGCACAGACCATGCAAGTCTGCCGGCCCTAGTTCTTCCATTTTTACCGTTCATGTTCTAATTAGAGATCCACTGTGTTCATCCCATGCTTTTTTTTTTTTTTTTCTTTCATTTTTTTTAAGTGTGTTTAGTAGAAGTTGCAACAAAGTCAATCCAACGAACAGCCGTCACAGAATTGTACAGGGTTAAGGAAAGTACAACCGATTGCGATACCGCAAAAATTGACCAATAGAGCGGTCACAAAACCTCACACAAGGTGTAGCTAGCAAAACGTGGACCAAATTGCAACAACAATTTTCTATATTCCCCAAAATATTAATTAATCTGTAATCATTTTCATCTCCACCACCTCTTTCGAGAGGGCATTCCAGGCATCAAGCACCCTCTCTGTGAAAAAGAATTTCCTAGCATTACTCCACAGTCTACCACACTGCAACCTCAATTTATGTCCACTAGTTTTACCAATTTTTCCTTCTCTGGGAAAAGATTTGGCTCTATGCGCTGCCTGGTATTCTGCATTTCTGTGAAAGGAGATTGAACTTTAAGAAAATGTTGAAAATGCAATAATTTGGCCATGCCTTCCTGCGCTAATGCTATTCGCTGTTCATGCTTTTATGGCATCTTGTGTTTCCATCTTAACATAAGAACATAAGCAATGCCTCTCCTGGGTCAGACCTGAGGTCCATCATGCCCAGAAGTCCGCTCACGCGGCGGCACAACATATCCAGGACCTGTGCAGTAATCCTCTATTTATACCCTTCTATCCCCTTTTCCAGCAGGAAATTGTCCAATCCTTTCTTAAACCCCAGTACTGTACTCTGCCCTATTATGCCCTCTGGAAGCGCATTCCAGTAGTCCACCACTCGTTGGGTAAAGAAGAACTTCCTAGCATTCGTTTTGAATCTGTCCCTTTTCAACTTTTCCGAATGCCCTCTTGTTCTTTTATTTTTAGAAAGTTTGAAGAATCTGTCCCTCTCCACTCTCTCTATGCCCTTCATGATCTTATAAGTCTCTATCATATCCCCTCTAAGTCTCCTCTTCTCCAGGGAAAAGAGACCCAGTTTCTCCAATCTCTCAGCGTATGAAAGGTTTTCCATCCCTTTTATCAGACGTGTCGCTCTCCTCTGAACCCTCTCGAGTAACGCCATATCCTTCTTAAGGTACGGCGACCAATATTGGACGCAGTATTCCAGATGCGGGCGCACCATCGCCCGATACAACGGCAGGATAACTTCTTTTGTCCTGGTTGTAATACCCTTCTTGATTATACCTAGCATTCTATTCGCTCTCTTAGCGGCCGCTGTGCACTGTGCCATCGGCTTCATTGTCATGTCCACCATTACCCCCAAGTCCCTTTCTTGGGTACTCTCATTCAATAACATCCCTCCCATCGTATAGTTGTACCTTGGGTTTCTGCTTCCCACATGCAATACTTTACATTTCTCAACATTGAACTTCATCTGCCATCTCGCCGCCCATTCCCCCAGTTTGTTCAAGTCCCTTTGCAATTCTTCGCATTCCTCTTTAGTTCCAGCTCCACTAAATATTTTTGTATCGTCCGCAAATTTTATTATCTCACATTTCGTCCCTGTTTCTAGATCATTTATGAATATATTAAATAGCAGCGGCCCGAGGATGAATTTAAAAGAAGATTTTGATAATGATGCCGTTAGTTAATGTTTTATTGTGTTTGTATTGTTGAAACATGTTTAGCATTTCTTAAATATGTATGCATGTAATTTTGTAAACTATATAGTTATTATGCGGTATATTAATTTTTAAATAGATAAATAAAATATCACCTTTAGCCAACCTCTCCTCTAGCATATACAGTACTCCCCCAAAGTTCACGGGGGTTCCGTTCCAGGAACCCCTGCAAATTTTGAAAAACCGCAAATGCGGTTTTTCGCCTGTCAAAAGGCAGGGGAGACAGGAAAGGGCAGCTGGAGAGGCAGGAGAGGGCAGCTGGAGAGGCAGGAGAGGGCAGCTGGAGAGGCAGGAAAGGGCAGCTGGAGAGGCAGGAGAGGGCAGCTGGAGAGGCAGGAGAGGGCAGCTGGAGAGGCAGGAGAGGGCAGCTGGAGAGGCAGGAGAGGGCAGCTGGAGAGGCAGGAGAGGGCAGCTGGAGAGGGCAGCTGGAGAGGCAGGAAAGGGCAGCTGGAGAGGCAGGAGAGGGCAGCTGGAGAGGCAGGAAAGGGCAGCTGGAGAGGCAGGAAAGGGCAGCTGGAGCGCCGGCGGGTGAAGAAAATCACTCGTGGTCTGCTCCGACCGCCTCTTCCTGTAATAAAGTCGGGTTGCACCAATCAGGAGCTGCTTTTGACACACAGCTCCCGATTGTTGTAGCCCAACTTTACTACAGGAAGAAGCGGTCGGAGCAGACCGCGAATAAGTGAGTCCGTGATTCATGGCTTCGTGGGGAAACACTGTACATATTTAGGTCTTAGTTTCAGTAGTATTTTAGAAAAGAATCTGCCAAAATATATGCAGGAACGGTAGAGTTAACAGATTTCCTCTTTACAAAAAGAAGGCACCTGGTTCCGCCCTCAGTCCCGCTCCATCTTGCCCCAGAACGAACAAACCTCGTGTCTCCAAGCTTGGGGTCGCATCCTGAGGGCGTCTGCACTTGCATGGACGTTGACACGATGATATGCTGTGCATGCATGTGACATCGTAATATCAACATCTGCACATGCGCAGACGCCCTGCAGACGCGGCCCCAAGCTCAAGGACTTCTAAAACCCATACAAAGTGCCAGGTTTTGGAAATCCTTCTGGGCACTCAGACAGTCCTCTAAAAAGCGGACATATCAGGGTTTTCCCGGATGTCTGGTAACCCTAAGGAAATCCTTTGTAGGTACCATCCATGTGTGGTGGGAGCAACCATTTTACATTTGTCAATGTCTAGAACATCAATGGAAATAACTCAATAACGTACATGGCTAGATGTGAGCACCTCAATGGTAATGTGCACATGCCGACAACTTAGACGTGCATGTCTGCCATTTTGGAAATGTACTTATTAATTAAGAGGCCGCAATCTTTTTGCACTATCAATGTTGAGGGATGAGAACATGGGGAATTAATGGTGAGAACAAGGCCTTTTTGGCACTCAAATCTCAGGTGCTGGAGCTCAAAGGGGTGTTTTTCCTTCAATTCCCCTGTAAATGAATGAGAGAACGTATGTATTTTTGGACCGATCATTTAAAGAATTTCTTAGAAGCAAAGCAAACCTCCAGTTCCTATAGCTGTATCCACCCCCTCTGATTGTGATATTAATCTCGCGATATAAAAATGTTACCTAAATGGTCCGAAAAGGAAAATTTCTGTTTTGAAATTATGTTGTTCCATCCTCCAAGATATCTGTAATCTTGCTCTTCTCTGTTTATTTCTTTTTTTCCTTAAATTGAGGTTAATATAGAGTTACACTTTTGTCTTATTGCCTTAATTAATTGCTATCGGAGTTTTTCAAGTGTTATCTATTTTCTTTATCGAGTCTATACTTGTAATATTTGAAAATTGCATAAATAAATAAATAATAATAATAAAAAAAAGAATTAATGGGGAGATCTCCTATACTCCCTCCTGTACAGCACTGCCCCAATCAGGTACTTTGACAAAATCTATGCTTACACAGGAGCAGCTGTAAATCCCAATGCTGATATTACATTACATTAGTGATTTCTATTCCGCCCTTACCTTGCGGTTCAAGGCGGATTACACAAGGAGAAATCTGGCCATTTCCAGAGGAATTAGAGAGGAGAGAAGGTTGATACAGAAATTTGAGTTGGTTCTTGTGGCATTAGATTGTATTTAGAGAGTAGAGATGGTTTTTTGGTGTCAGGTTGATTTCAGGGGTTTGTTGGGTAGTATGGGTTTTTTTTGAATAGTAGGGTTTTTATTTCTTTTCTGAATATTTTGTAGTCTGAGGTCTTCGTTCTTCGGAGCAAAATTTATTAGCAATTCCAACTCTGAATCATATCAACACTAGAAGAAACTCTATCTTTTCAGTAGTTGCCCCAACACTCTGGAATTCGGCACCAAATGTTTTAAGAGAGATAACTAATCTTGAGAAATTTAAATCTTTTCTTAAGACATTCCTTTTTAAAGATGCCTTTCAAGTATAAATGTCCTTTTAAAGATTTTAAAAATTTTCATTATTTTTTATGAATCATCTTGTATTGGACTTATTTGTTTTTAACCCCTTTCTTATGTTTATACCTTTATATCTTACTTTTCTTTAACCATTGTAGTTCTACTCTTTTTTTCCACTCGTACCCATTTATCTAGTCTAGTATGTTATTGTTTTGTCGAGTATGTTTTTTTTGTTAAAGTTATGTTAATTTGTATTACCGTATTTGCCGGCGTATAAGACGACTTTTTAGTACCTTAAAATCCTCCCCAAAGTCGGGGGTCGTCTTATACGCCGGGTACAGTTTACATGCCCTTACTTGCGGGGCTGGATGTACTCAGTCGCGCGGCTCTTCTTCTCCCTACCTTCTCTGCTTGCAGCACAGAGCCGAACGGAAGTCTTCCCGACGTCAGCGCTGACGTCGGAGGGGAGGGAGGGCTTAAACAAAGCTTAAACAAAGCCCTCCCTCCCTCCGACGTCAGCGCTGACGTCGGGAAGACTTCCGTTCGGCTCTGCTGCAGGCATGGCAGGTAAGGAGAGAGAGAGTACCAAGAGAGAGGGGCGGCCGCCCCGCCCCGGTTGCAGCACAGCCGGCCAGGTCCCCTTACTTTTGTGGCACTTCCCCGACCGACCGATAACAGCCCGGGTCCGACAATCCTCCCTGCCCTGTAGCCGCGAATCTAAATTACCTTCTTACAGCAGCTGTAAGAAGGTAATTTAGATTCGCGGTTAAGGGCAGGGAAGTTTGTCGGACCCGGGCTGTTGTCGGTCGGTCGGGGAAGTGCCACAAAAGTAAGGGGACCTGGCTGGCTGTGCTGCACCCGGGGCGGTAGAGAAGGAGGGGGGGGAGAAGGACGCTGAAATGCCATGGTGAAGACAGGAGGGGGGGGAAGGACTCTGAAAGCACTTTGAAAGCACTTGAAGACAGAGGAGGGAGAAGAACGCTGAAAGCACATGGGGGAATACAAAGGGGTGGAGAAGGAAGAAGGGGTCGTCTTATACGGCGAGTATAACACAAAACTCTATTTTTTAACTAAAAGTTGGGGGGTCGTCTTATACGCCCAGTCGTCCTATACGCCGGCAAATACGGTATTTGTTTTTACCCTATTTTAAAATGTATAACCACCTTGAAATAAATTGATAAGGTGGTATATCAAATTTTTAATAAACTTGAAACTTGTTATCAGTAATTTGGAGAGTTGGTGGTTTAGTTTTTCTGCTTGTGTGGCTAGGAGGCCATCGTACAGTTTCTTCCTGTTGATGTCTTCTTTCGTTTGACGTATTCATGGACATGTGCTCTCCTTCCGAAACAAAGAATGTGAAGATTTTGGTGTTACCCTAGCCCTGGCCAAATCATGCCCCCAGGGCAGGATTAACCAATAGGCCAAGTAGGCACGTGCCTAGGGTCCAAAATGGTCAGGGGGGCCCGATGAAGGAGGGCATCGACATTGTTTTTTCCAAACGGCGATGGGCCCCTCCAGCATCGATCGGCAACGTGGGCCCCACCCCGATCGGCAACGCGGCCCACCCCCACCCCCATCGACGGAAAGTAAGACAAGCAAGCAACGCGGGTAAGAAAGGCAACGGGAACTATAATTCTGCAAGCGGTGCTGCTTGCCCAAAGCTTCCCTCTGGAGCAGCTTCCTGTTTCCACCTAGGCGCATGGTGGGGCAGGGCACGGGGCCCAGTGTACTTGTGTGCCTAGGGGCCCTCGACGAATTAATCCTGCCCTGCATGCCCCCTTGCAATATGCACACGTGTAAAGCCCAGCTTTCTTAAAATTGTATTTATACTAATATTCTACCCACTTAACCACGAGACACTTATTTGACTGTATACTATCTGTACATCTCACTATACTTATGCTGAGCTCCCCTTCCTTCCTACAGGTGTCTTTGCTGCCTTAGACTACTGTTTTGGATTTCCTCCCACCCATTTGAGATAAGGTGACATCATTTCTTTTCCAGCGCTTTACCATTTAACCGTAAGACACAGGTATCTCCTGGGGTTCCCTGTGCAGTCTTATTTTTCTGGCTGATCTCCTTAACTGGGATACTTGTCAGTTCTTACGCCTCTGTTCTGTTCATGCTGCCTGCTTCTGAATTGTTTGCTCCTGTAGGGCTTCAGATCTCCTGCTCTGCCTTCAGGTAAGTCTTCCTGACTTCCACATTGTTTAACTTTGATTCCCCCTGCAGACCCCAGCATCCCCTGCCCTTGCCGATGTGCCCCTTTAAAATTGGTCTTCACAATGCACATTCACTTCACTCTAAAGTTTCTCTGGTTAATGATCTAATTTCCCTCTACCAAATACATATTCTATGTCTCAAAAAAGAGTGTGGTACAGAGGTTAAAGCTACAAGCCTTAGCACCCTGAGGTTGTGGGTTCAAACCCCTGCTGCTCCTTGTGACCCTTGCCAAGTCACTTAACCCCTCCATTGCCTCAGGTACATTAGATAGATTGTGAGCCCACTGGGACAGACAGGGAAAAATGTTTGAGTACCTGAATAAATTCATGTAAACCATTCTGAGCTCCCCTGGGAGAACAGTATAGAAAATGGAATGAATAAATAAATAATGGGACAAGTTTCAGCCTCTGATAACCAGAGCTGGTGTTGTGACATCATAATGCCTCATCCCACCAATGCCTAAGAGCCAACCTCATCAGTGATGTCACAATGGCTTGATTGTCCTATACTTGGCTCACTTTTACTACATTTTGATTTCTAGAGTGGCACAATGGGTAAAGCTACAGCCTCAGTACCCTGAGGCTGTGGATTCAAAAGCATACTGCTCCTTGTGACCTTGGGCAAGTTACTTAACTGGTTCTCAAGCTTCCTAACCAACCACACATATCAGGTCCACAGCAACGGAACCTTCTCCCATCAATGGCGTAACTCCTGCGGAGTCCCACAAGGCTCCCCATTATCCCCCTCCCTTTTCAATATTTACTAGCCGACCTAAACCTTAAATCATTCATATACGCCGATGACATCACCATCATCATCCCCCTAACTTCATTCACTCAACAGACGGAACAACTCACCTCCTCTATCCTCACCAAGCTAGAACAATGGACCTCACAATTTAAACTAAAATTAAACACAGAAAAAACCAAAATCTTCCTGGCAAGCCCTACCCACAAAATAACAAACACTTCCCTGAAACTGAACGGCCTAGAATACCCCATCAACCCCACTATAAAAATACTCGGAGTCATCCTAGATAGAAGCTTGACCTTCGAAGCCCACACCAGTGCCCAGGTCAAAAAATGCTTCTGTTCCCTCTGGAAACTTCGCACCATCAAACACCACTTCGACCACCTCTCCTTCCGTCTACTGGTCCAATCACTAATCCTAAGCATACTGGACACAATGCGCGGCAGCGGCAAAGAAGGCAAATAGAATGTTGGGTAGATCGGAGAAAGTTATAATGCCGCTTTATAGGGCAATGGTCAGACCCCACTTGGAATACTGCGTCCAACATTGGTCTCCCTACCTAAAGAAGGATATAAAACTGCTGGAGAGGGTGCAAAGACGAGCGACTAAACTGGTGAAGGGTATGGAGAAACTGGAATATGAGGATCGACTTAAAACACTGGGATTGTTCTCCCTTGAGAAGAGGAGACTGCGTGGGGATATGATCGAGACCTTCAAAATACTGAAAGGAATCGACAAAATAGAGCAGAGATTATTTACATTGTCCAATTTGACACGGACAAGAGGACATGAAATGAAGCTAAGGGGGGACAAGTTCAGGACTAATATCAGGAAGTTCTGCTTCACACAGAGAGTGGTTGACATCTGGAATACTCTCCCAGGGGAGATTATTGCGGAATCGACAGTCCTAGGCTTCAAAAGCAAACTAGATGCATATCTCCTTGAGAGAGGCATATAAAGATATGGTTGGCTATAAAATAAGCCAGGTGTATACCTGGCAGGGCCTCCGCGTGTGCGGATCGCCGGACTTGATGGACCGAAGGTCTGATCCGGAGATGGCGCTTCTTATGTTCTTATGGACTACTGTAACATCATATACCTGGAGGCCTATAAAAACACCATCAAACGTCTTAGAACAGTACAAAATGCCGCTGTCCGCCTCATTTTCGGCCTCAAAAAATATGACCACGTCAGCCCCTATTACTCCAAACTCCACTGGCTGCCGGTGGAGGCAAGAATCTTCTTTAAATTCGCCTGCCTCTGCTTCAAAACCTTAGCAGGCTCTTCTCCAACTTACCTATCTGAGCATCTCGAAATTGCAAGCCCCTCTCGTACTCGAAATACCTACCTGTTTTCTTTTCCCTCCCCGAAGGGCTGCCTCTACAAAAAATTCCTCGACCAATCCCTAGCATTCCAAGCGGGCAAATGGAGCAAATGCCTCTCCACTCTCATTTCCAATTCCCCCCCCCCTATCAAACTTTCAGGAAGTTAACTAAAACCTACCTCTTTGACAAATTCCTCTGAACGTTCTCTTCCCCTCCCCCCTCCTCCTCTGACCTCGACCCTCCCCAGACTCTTTACCGCTGTATGTAACTCTTCCATTTGTAACTCTGCTGCAGTAACTCATAACTGCAAACATAACTACTCTGAATATATTACCTACCTTCAAAAACTAACTTCTCCGTAAATATATCGTCTAAAATGTAAATTTAACTTGATTGAAATTTGTAAATTTAACTTGATTGAAAAATGCATTGTCCAAAATGTTAATGTAACATTAACGAAATTGTATCTTCGCTGTAATTGTACAGTCTCTTCTTCTGTTAACCGCATAGAACTTCCATGGTTATGTGGTATACAAGAATAAAGTTATTATTATTATTATTAATCCCCCAATTGCCCCAGGTGCATTAGACAGATTGTGAGCCTACCAGGACAGACAGGGAGAAATGCTTGAGTACCTGAATAAACTAATGTAAACTGTTATAAGCTTCCCTGGGAGAATGGTATTGAATAAATAAATAATGAGAAAAGTTTCAGCCTCTGATAGCCAGAGCTGATATTGTGACATCATAATGCCTCATTCCACCAATGTCTAAGAGCCAACCTCATCAGTGATGTCACAATGGCTTGATTGTCCTAGACTTTTGCTACATATTGATTTCTAGAGTGGCGCAGTGGTTAAAGCTACAGCCTCGGCACCCTGAGGTTGTGGGTTCAAATCCACACTGCTCCTTGTGACCCTGGGCAAGTCACTTAATCCCCCCCCCCCATTGCCCCAGGTACATTAGCTAGATTGTGAGCCTGCTGGGACAGACATGGAGACATGCTTGAGTATATGAATAAATTCATGTAAACCGTTCTGAGCTCCCTTGTGAAAACAGTACAGAAAAATGATTGACTGAGGTGGGCATTTCCTCAATCTGCTCTATGCTTGTCCACCCAGAAGCAGAAACAAATAGGCTGGTCGGCCTAATCATGCAGGACTTTAGTACAAGGTGAGAGATAATGTATGCCCACCCTCCCTGCAGATAACAATGTGTTGATGGTCCTTTTGGATGTGTGTGGCTGTCAGGATCCATTCTGTTGCTTTGTTCGCCTCTTTGCCCTCCCCTCAGAAGCTGCCGCCCTAAAAAGCCCTAGAGTTGTCTCTGTGGGCGAGATTCGTCTAGGGAGGGGACAAACTGACCTGTCAGCTTGGGAGTCTTTGGAGAAAATCTGTCTTCCCCTTCTTCACCCTTCATGTGAGTGTGGGGGCCGCCACACACTCCCCCTACAACTGACTCGTGCATACCCCTGTATCTCATTAAACGCCAAGGAGACTATCACTGGAAAACAAATTACTGGATCACAACCCCCTTACCTGCAGAATTTTTAAATGATTTTTTTTTCCTAACAAAAAGTTCTTCAGTTGATTAAACATTCCACAGCTTCTCTGAATATCAACTAAGGAATTATAATCCAATGTTATCCGGCCAGCCCTCAGAGTTCACTTGTAAAAAGCCACCATGACATAAATATTAAACATTCGCTGCCTTCTGACCTGGAACGTGGTCTTCTGGCTTTCTGGAACGACGGTAGAAAGAGTGCCAATTATTCTCACAACCTATCTTTAGGGGGAAAAAATTGCTTTTTTGTTATCCCAGACCATAAAAGACAAATTGGGATGGGGGGGAGCTGCTACCCCATGGCTTGTATTTTACTTTGGCAGTATTTATGGCTTTGCTGTAGCTTTTATTTCCACGACAATAAATCAACAGCGACTATGCCAAATTGCTTTGCATGATGTACGACACCTTAAAACCCTTTTTTTTTTTTTTCCACAGACCATATACTTTATTCTTCCCTTTTATTCTTGTTGCAAAGACATCGCGGCTTTTGCTAACTTGTTCAGTGGTTCAAGACCATTAATAGAAAAAATGATCAAACGAAAGGACTCCAGGCATAAACATGACACGAGCAAGAATGTGGAAGGCGGCTCAGGCTTATTTCAACTATTATATTATTCCAGGCTTCTGTGAGATTTTTTTGACCTTAAGCAAGTGGAAGTTGATGACTTTAATAGGGTCAGAATAAACTTTCATGTGCTTTTCTCTTTGCTGTAAACCCACTGCTTTTAGTGGGCACACACATCAGTGCCCTCCGGGCAAAGCACTTCAAAGTCATGGAAAATGTGATTCGTCTTAAGGAGTTGCAGGATTTTTACATATAATCATCGTTGACGTCTATTTGCTACACCGTGTTAATAGGAGGTAGTTCTATAATGGGGTGTTTAGGGGTAGGCACTCCAGTACAGCAGTGGTTCCCAACCCCCCAGGCCAGTTGGGTTTTCAGCATAGCCCTAATGAATATGCATGAAGCAGATTTGCATGCCTGGCACCTCCATTATATGCAGATCGCTCTCGTGCATATTCATTAGGGCTAGTCTGAAAACCCAACTGGCTTGCCCACATACCTTTTATAGAAAAGACCAGTGGTTCCCGGTGTCAGGTCAAAAGCGCGCTGGGACAAAGGCGCGCCCAGACAATTGAGCGCAGCGCGGAGGCGCGCGCCACTCAAAATTACTGTTTTTAGGGCTCTGACAGGGTGGCGTGGGGGGGAACCCCCCACTTTACTTAATAGACATCGTGCCACGTTGTAGGGGCATTGTGGGGGGGTGTGGGGGGTTGCAACCCCCCACATTTTACTGAAAACTTACCTTTTTCCCTATTTTTACGGAAAAAGTTAAGTTTACAGTAAAATGTGGAGGGTTACAACCCCCCAAACCCCCCATAACACCGGCGCGATGTCTATTAAGTAAAGTGGGGGGTTCCCCTACAAAACCCCCCATCGGAGCCCCTAAAAACTGTAATTTTCTTCGGCGCGCGCCTCCGTCTTGCGCTCAGTTGTCGGCGCGCGCCTTTGTCTTTCGCGCCGTTGTCTATGAACCGTGGTTCCCAACCCTGTCCTGGAGGACCCCCAGGGCAGTCGGGTTTTCAGGATACCCCTAATGAATATGCATGAAGCAGATTTGCATGCCTCGCACCTACTTTATATGCAGATCGCTCTCGTGCATATTCATTAGGGCTATTCTAAAATCCCAACTGGTTTGCCCACATAGCTTTTATAGAAGAGACCAGTGGTTCCCAACCCTGTCCTGGAGGATCCCCAAGCCAGTCGGGTTTTCAGGAGAGCCCTAATGAATATGCACGAGAGCGATCTGCATATAATGGAGGTGCCAGGCATACAAATCTGCTTCATGCATATTCATTAGGGCTATCCTGAAAACCCGACTGGCTTGGGGGTCCGCCAGGACAGGGTTGGGAACCACTGGTCTCTTCTATAAAAGGTATGTGGGCATCCAGACTAATCTAAGCCCACATTGGAGCAGCTAGGGGGCTCCTTTTATGAAGCCGCGGTAGCGGTTTAACGCGCGTAATAGCGTGCGCTAAACCGCCGGACACGCTAACCACTAACGCTACCTCTTGAGCAGGCAGTAGTTTTTCGCCTAGCGCGGGGGTAGCGCGTGATGAAAAGTCATGCACATTAAAGCCGCTATCGCGGCTTCAGAAAAGGAGCCCTAAATGTAAAAATCCCCACTCACCCGAAATTCACGGGGGTTCCGTTCCAGGAACACCTGCGAATTTAAACACCCCCCCCCCCACGAATACGGTTTTTCAGCTGATCGAAGGCAGGAGAGGGCAGCTGGGGCGCCGGCGGGTGCTTAAATTGTACTTACGAAGCCGGGCAAATTTTCCGACCGCCTCTTCCTGGTACTAAAGTCACGGTTGCACCAATCAGGAGCTGCTTTGATACGCCAGATAGCGCGTCAAAGCAGCTCCCGATTGGTGTAACCATGACTTTAGTATCAGGAAGAGGCAGTCGGAAAATACCGCGAATTAGAGTCCGCGATTTGAGAACTGCGAATTCGCAGGGGGTTTACTGTACAGCAAAAAACGCACAAAGGGCCTCAACGACCAGGGATTTGTCTTTATTGACCCAACACGAGCTACATCAGAGGCAGCGGCATAGCGAGGGTGAGCGGCGCCCTTCCCACGCCCTCTTCTCCACCTCCCTCCCGTGCGTACGCCGCCTTTTCCGATACCTTTTTCTAAGTTCGGCGCAAGCAGCCACCAACTTACCGCCCGCGTCACCTTCAGCGCTCTCTCTGATGTCACTCCCTAGGCACAGCTCCCGGAAGTGACAGAGAGAGCGCTGAAGTCGATGCGGGCAACAAGATGGGGGCTGCTCGCGCCGCACCAAAGTTGAAGAGGTACGGGGGAAGGGAATGGGCAGGCTTATGGAAGGGGGGGAGTAGGAAAGGGGGACAGAGAGGAGGAGGGGTGTCGGTGCCCTGAGGAACGGCGCCCAGGGTGGACCGCTCCCCTTCCCCTTCCCCCTTTACTACGCCACTGATCAGGGACTGACCAATGAGCAAAATGCGGCTATCAGACTTCAGGGATCAGAATCAGTCCTAAAGCTGGAGCACAGAGAGCAATCTCAAAGTCCCTTGAGCAGGGGTAAATGAGCTTGCCTAAGGCCCTCTTTTATTAAGGTGCGATAAGCATTTTAGCGTGTGCGCTAAATGCTAACGCGTCCACAGGATAACATGCACATGTTAGCGTGTAACGCACGCTAGAAAGTATAGTACACCTTAGTAAAAGAGGGGGGGTGTCAAACACAACTTAAAGTAGTCTCTAAATTGGGCGTGTACATGGTAGACATGCCCATGTCCCACCCATGCTCCACCCACTTATACACCCCCTTTCAATTGTGAGCTATCCTGTGGATTCTACAGATGGTGACTAAAGTTGCGTTTGCAAATTTAGCTGTGACCAAATTTCACGCCCAACTTAACGGTTGAAGAAGCCAATCAGCACCGATCGTTGGCCACTAACAAGCAATCACCAGCAAAACTTGGCAATAATAGGAACGTATGCTCATAACATTCTAAGGGCCAGATTCTGCAAACGGCGCTGTAATCGGCGGCCGCCTTAAAACACGCCACCAATCACGCTACGGTGCCATTTGCAGGCCCACATTTCCTGCACTTACCTTGGGATGAGAATCATGTCTACAAAATGCCGAACGGCGCCTGAGGTCACTTCCGGCATAAACCACTCCTGCTTTAACCGTACGTGACGTTAGTCGTCTCTGAAGACGTGATTACGTTGCCCATTTGTGCAGGCACCTATGGTTTTTTTAAAATCACTTTTAACTGGTTTTAAACGGCATGGTTAATTACCGTGCCAATTAACACCAATTAAAACAAGTTAGGCGGCAGCAGGGTGCCCTACTGCCACTTAACTTACAGCGCAGTTTAGAGAATTTGGGCCTAAGCCTATTTTATAAAGTGATGCATGTAATTTGTAAACCACTTTGACCTATACATTGGATAAAGGCAGTATATCAAAAACAATAAATAATAATAATGCCCAGATCTCTAAAGGGGGTGTGGCCATAGGTGGAACATGGGTGGGTCATGAGCATTCCTAAAAATTACATGCACTGTTAGAGAATACACTCGAACCACTCAGAATTTAGGTGTGAGAATTTACCCTAGGTTTTGGTTGGCATAAATGGTCACACTACGTATATTCTATAACAGTGGATTACATTACATTACATTACGGATTTCTATTCCGCCTATACCTTGCAGTTCAAGGCGGATTACAAAAGATTTGACTGGACATTTCCAGAGATGATCACATTATAGAGGATTTTACTGGACATTTTCCAGTGAGGATACAAATTTTTTTTTTTTTTTTTTTTTTTTTTTTTTTCTTGGGGAACTTATGGGTTGGATAGAAAACTGACAGTGCCTAGCAGTGTGATATTAGCAAATGGAACACAGTTAGAGTAGGCAAGATTACAATCTTTTTATGGTCTGTTTATATGAAGGGTGATTAGGTGTGATACTTGGGGGAGGAGAATTGCAAACTGTGTGCTGCAGCGAGATTCCAGGTGTGCCACCAGGGATTGAAGGACTTGGGATTAAGCACAGGGGTACCTCGGAATCCGAACTTAGGGTTCCTTTTACAAAGCCGCGCTAGCAGTTTTTTCACACGCACCGGATTAGCATGCGCTATAGCGCGAGCTAGCCGGAAATCTACTGCCTGCTCAAAAGGAGGCGGTAGCGGCTAGCACTTGCGGCAAGTTAGCGCGTGCTATTCTGCGCGTTAAGGCCCTAGCGCGGCTTTATAAAAGGAGCCCTTAATCTGTTCCAGAACCCCATTCGAGTTCCAAAACGTTCGAGTTCCAAGACAATTTTTCCCATTGAAAATAATAGAAACTGGATTAATCCGTTCCTTGGTCCCATAAACTGAGATTTTCAAATAAATTTAACAGTAAACACACTGGAAGAGACAGCAAGAATGGGCTCCCACCGGCATAGGCAGCAAGATTGGCAACGGCAACTGCAAGCGGTGCTCAGCCCAAAGCTTCCCTCTGACACGAACTGCCCAGGCGGACACAGGAAGCTGCGTCAGAGGGGAAGCTTTGGGCTGAGCAATGCTTGCAGTTCCCATATGTTCAGATTCCAAGTTGTTCAAGTTCTGGGGCGTTCGGATTCTGAGGTACCACTGCACTTGGGAATTATAATTGACTAGTGTTTAAGCCCGTTATATTAACGGGTGCTAGAATAGATGTGTCTGTCTTTCTTTCTTTCTTTCTCTCTCCTTGGCCACTTTCTGTCTGTCTCTCTGGCCCCCTGTCTGTCTATAATTCTTTCTGTCTGTGTCTCTCCCTGGCCCCCTGTCTCTCTTTCTTTCTTTCTTTCTTGCGCCTTGGCAGCTGTCTGTCTGTCTGTTTGTCTCTCTGGTCCCTTGTCTGTTTGTCATTCTTTCTGTCTGTGTCTTTCCCTGGCCCCTTGTCTGTCTGTCTTTCTCGCTCCTTGACCGCTGTCTGTCTGTCTGTTTGTCTCTCTGGCCCCTTGTCTGTCATTCTTTCTGTCTATGTCTCTCCCTGGTCCCCTGTCTGTCTGTCTTTCTTTCTTTCTTGCGCCTTGGCAGCTGTCTGTCTGTCAGTCTCTCTGACCCCCCTGTCTGTTTGTCATTCTTTCTGTCTGTGTCTCTCCCTGGCCCTTGTCTGTCTGTCTTTCTTTCTTTCTTTCTCGCTCCTTGACCGCTGGCTGACTGTCTGTCTCTCTAGCCCCCTGTCTGTTTGTCATTCTTTCTGTCTGTGTCTGTCCCTGGCCCCTTGTCTGTCTGTCTCTCTCCCTGCCCCCTGCCTATCTCTCTCTGGCCCCCGAGCAAACCAAGATTACTGCCTGCCCCCAGCACACCCCTCCCCCCCAAAGCGCCCCTTTTCCCTCCCCCGTCCACTTCTTTCTATCTGTCTCTCTCTCTCTCCCTGGCCCCCTGCCTATCTCTCTCTGGTCCCCCGAGCAAACCAAGATTGCTGCCTGCCCCCCAGCACAACCCTCTCCCCAAAGCAGCCCCTTTTCCCTCTCCCCCTCCACTTCCCTGTGCAGCAGTAGCAGTCGGACACCTCACAGCACCTCGAAGGTCACCCTCCTGCCATTGCTCTCAACACCGCACGCGCCACAAGCCACCATGCGCCACAAATGGAGCACAGCATGGAAGCATAAATCACGGCAGCAGGGATCACGCCATTTCAACTGCACATGCACGGGTAAGGGTTTTATTATAGAGGATTGTCATCTGAATTTTGAAGAGCAAGTCTCATCCGTAGTTGCTAAAAGATTTGGGGCATTAAGGCAGCTTAGAGCTCTTTGAGATTTTTTTAAATGAGAAATCGTTACATACGTTAATTCATGCTTTTGTCTTATCTAAATTAGATTATGGCAATTTAGTATATGCAGGAATAACAACACTTACAAACAGTACAAAATGCTGAGATTTGCTTAAAAAAAATGAGAGCATATTACTCCTTTTTATCAGAAACTTCACTGGTTGCCGATTGAGTCTAGATTTTTGTTTAAATTTTCATGCATTTGTTATAAATCAATCTTCGGTATGTCACCAGGTTATCTTGTTTCTCATTTTTCTTTGAACCAGTCAAATAAGATTACACGCAGAGCGCTTCTGTTTACGTATCCCTTCACAAAAGTCTGTCGTTATAAGAAGTTTCTTGAGAGAACCCTCTCGTTTCAGGCTGCTAAATTGAATGTATGGTTCGGTAAAATTATGTTAGAGGTCCCTTCTTATTTTGATTTTAGAAAATTGTTAAAGACACAACTATTTGACAGGCTTGTATCATAATATTTCATGTGTTTGGGGGTTTTTTTTTAGCTCAAAATTTTTTTATTGATTTTAGCATATAAAAGTACAATAAATATTAACAAGGCAAGATACATACAAGCTGTGATTTTAACCTAATTTTGAACCCGTGCCTTGATAGGATCTCTACAGCTATTTATCATATTTTTTAATTGAGTCCCTTAAATTCATAATTTGTATGTACCAGCTTCATTTGTTGTGAACCGACTAGAGCCATTTTGGTCTGGCGGTATATAAGAATAAAATTATTATTATTACTAGGTTGTGCTCATATCCATGATCATGTAACTCCTTTGTATTCAAAATTCCACTGGTTACCAATGGAATTCAGAATCAAATTTAAGATTTTGATGCTAGCACATAGAGCATTGTGAGAGTTACAACAGTGATATCTTTCTAACCTGGTGTAGTTTTAGGCGCCTAAGTGTTTATTAAGATCTTTGAATGAGAATAGAGTAGTTGTTCCCCATATTTCAAAGGCTCATCTTGCCTTGACTAGAAATGGTGCATTTTTTTAATTTAGCTCCAATATTATGGAACGGCTTGCCGGTGAAATTGAGAATGGCCGTTTTAAATTGATGAATTTGGAACTGCAATCTGCATCTATATATAATTTTTAATTTGTATTAATTTAATTTATTAATTTGGTTGTAATAGAGTATTATGTATTCGAATTGTTCCTTTTTTTTCTCTTCTTTGTTCTTTCATTCCTATTTAAATGGAGTTCTTTTATAAGTTTGATAGAGTTATAGTGTAAACCACTTTGATCCTCTTTGGCTGTATATGCGGTGTATAAAGATTTTTATAAACATAAACATGATCAATGCCGACTGTCACTTCCGGCGTCGGTGCCTTGCCTCGCCTCCTCTCCTCCCCCACACAAACCACATCTTGTTTTCCCTGAGCTTGGGGCCGTGTCTGGAGAGCCTCCGAGCATGCTCAGAGGTTGATGTGATGACATCATGCATAGGCGTTGCGATGTCATCACGTCGACGTCAGTGCATGCTCGAAGGCACGGCCCTGAGCTCAGGAAAAATGAGATGAGGTTCATTTGGGGCGGGGCTGGAGGGTGGAGCGGGGTCTGGCAAGAGTTCCTATGAGCGTTGGGAGCAGCGTGGATCATTCAGCGTGGCTCCCTGCGCTAATAACCGCTATCGCGGTTTAGTAAAAGGGGGGTGGTGTAAGTTATGTATGAGTAATTGTACCAACAGTAAAACTACAGTAGATAGAGTAGAATTCCTAATCAATGTGATGGATGTGTTTGTTTTTGAGTGCAACTTTACTCAAAACGCAACTCGAGCGTCAACAAGCAAACACACATTTCATCATCCGCCATCTGTAGTTGTTCTCTTTTATTCAATTTAATTTCTGTCAGAGATGAAAATCCAAGTATGCAAAAAATAAAATGACCTGCCATTAGTTTTCAAGGTATGAAGAATAGGGCAAATTTGAAATAATTTAATAGGAAGAGTGATAAGGATAAATGTTGCAACAAAAAACCACTTTAGATGATACTTATAAATGGTACAATAAAGATAATATAATTAGGTTTACGAAAAAAATTTTATGCTCAGAATGGGGTGACTGGGGAAAACCCCAGAAAAAAACCACCTCACCGCCCAATCATCGCATGTGCAAAGATAGACAGCAGGTTATATAAGAACATAAGAAATGCCTTCACCGAATCAGACCTTTTTGGTCCATCCAGTCCGGTGACCCGCACACGCGGAGGCCAAGCCAGGTGCTCCCCGATGAAAACCTGTTTACCCGTATCCATCGATGTGATTTGCAAGAAGGTGTGCATCCAACTTGCCCTTGAAACCCAGAATGGTGGCCTCCGTCACAACCTCCTCCGGGAGAGCATTCCAAGCGTCCACCACTCGCTGCGTGAAACAGAACTTCCTGGTATTTGTCCTGAGCCTGTCGCCGCTCAACTTCAGTCCATGACCTCTAGTCCGGTTCACATTTGACAACGTGAATAACGATGCTTCTCGCTCTATTTTGTCGAATCCTTTTATTATTTTATAAGTCTCTATCATATCCCCTCGCAGTCTTCTCTTCTCAAGGGTGAATAAGCCCAGTTTCCCGAGGCGTTCTTCGTAGCTCAAATTCTCCATACCTTCTACTAGCTTCGTAGCTCGTCTCTGCACCCTCTCCAGTAGGGTCACATCCTTCTTTAGGTAGGGAGACCAGTGCTGGACACAGTACTCCAGGTGTGGTCTGACCATTGCTCTGTAAAGCGGCATTATGACGTCTGCCGATCTACTCGTGATTCTTCTTTATCATGCCCAACATCCTGTTTGCATTCTTTGCCGCCGATGCACACTGTGCCAACAGCTTCAGGGTCCTGTCAATCAGTATCCCCAGATCCCTTTCTTGTTTGCTCTTGCCCAATGTCGCACCTAACATTTTAAATTCATGTTCCTTGTTTTTCCTTCCCAGGTGCATCACTTTGCATTTCTCTATATTAAACTTCATCTGCCACTCTTCCGCCCATTTCTCTAGCTGGTTCAAATCTCTTTGGAGTTCTTCAATGTCCATTAGTGGCCCAACTGTCCAGCATAGTTTCGTGTCATCTGCAAACTTGATTATATTACTTGTTGTTTTCTCTTCCAGGTCATTTATGAAGATATTGAACAAAATAGGCCCAAGAACCGAGCCCCTGTAAATCGTAAGGAGCCCTAAGAGGGCTAAAAAGATCTCTTAAGCAACATGCATAGAATGATTTAAAAGAACTCAGCAAACTTATCTTTTAGCTTGCAGGTTCCGACGTGCACGTTTCGCTCCTGCCTCAGGGAACCAACGATAGTAGTATAGAAAAACGCTCATGCGATGGGCATCAAAGATTCAAAAATAGCGTCTGTCTCACTTGAAAAACGGAGAACTTTCACACAGCTTGTTTCTTTAGAGTATCGTTGGTTCCCTGAGGCAGGAGCGAAACGTGCACGTCGGAACCTGCAAGCTAAAAGATAAGTTTGCTGAGTTCTTTTAAATCATTCTATGCATGTTGCTTAAGAGATCTTTTTAGCCCTCTTAGGGCTCCTTACGATTTACATCTTTAAAAGACTTGATATAACCTGCTGTCTATTTTTACACATGTGATGATTGGGCGGTGAAGTGGTTTTTTTCTGGGGGTTTTCCCCAGTCACCCCTCCATGATTCTGAGCATAAAAATTTTTTTTCGTAAACCTAATTATATTATCTTTATTGTACCATTTATAAGTATCATCTAGGGGGGCGCTAGTGAGCGCGAGCACGGATGGCAGACTAGTGTTTCAGCTCCGGGGACCCGCTCTACAGAGCCTCGAAAAATCATCATTTACCTCGCACGGTAATTAAATTTAATTAGATATAATCGCGGCTAAGATGTCCGTGCCCAAATCGGGAAAACGCAAAAGCGCCGAACCGGCCTCGCCGCAAAAAATAACATCCGAGAAAGCTGATGATGTTTCGTCGGCCATCTTGGCTGAGCTCCGTGGTATCAGAGAGCTCCTCTCCGAAACCAAACAAGACGTTTCTGAAATTAAAGAAGACCTCACAAATTTAAAAGGTGAATTCTCGAAAGTCCTTTCCAGAGTTGAGGTTTTAGAAACGAAATCAGCTGCGGCTGAAGAATCGCTAAAATTGCTCCGTCGGCAGTCAGCACGTGTTCCTCTGCTGGAACGTGCCCTGGAGGATGCAGAAAATAAGGCCAGGAAAAATGGCTTTCGCTTACTCGGGCTGGCTGAAGGACGGGAGGCGTGCGACATCACAGAGTTCCTGGGTGCCTTATTACCACAGCTCCTGAAAATCTCTGACACACAAAAGCTGGAATTTGATTCTGCATATCGGGTACCTCATCAGCGCCACCAATCATCCAGATTCCCCAGGCCGCTCGTTGTCACCATGCTGCGCCACAGTCAAACTATGCTTATTATGCAGCATGCCAAAACTCATGGACCGATCATATTTGAAGGCTCCAAGTTATTGTTTGTTCCTGACTTAGCAAAGGAGACTGCAAAACGCCGTAAGCAATTCCTTGCTTACAGACCTAAACTGAAGGAAATAGGAGCAAAATTTGGAGTCCTATTTCCAGCACGCATGAGGGTCACATATAATAATAAAACCACCGATTACACTGATCCTGCCACCCTGGCTGAGTTCCTTGAGTCTGTTCAGCCTTCCTCCATTGACAAGACTTGAAGTATACATCTGCCGTAATGCTTTCTTACCTTTCCACTGGCTTTGTAACCGATTGTGCCTTTATTGCTCTGTTTTTTACTTGATATTATATAATGATGTTTAAGAATTACTGCTTGTTGCTCTGTTCTGGAGCTGGGCCTGCCGGTCTGCCTGTGCTACTCACTAACCCATAGGCTATGTTAGCTCTCTTGCTAACTTTTCACACTGATACAGAAAATGACCAATTTTTCATTTTATTTTCACAGGGTTTTATCCTTGGTGCTTTCTATCACAGCATATGTATACTTGTTACCTTACGTTCTCTCCCTACAATGCTTGTTGAATTGTTTTCTATTTTCACATGTCTATGAAATTTTTGTCTCTTAATGTTAAAGGTCTTAACAACCCGATTAAAAAAACCAAAATCCTGAGATTTGTTGAGAAACTCTCACATGATGTCATTATGTTACAGGAAACTCACCTCTCTACAACAGATTCCGCTAAACTGACACTAAAGGGATTTTATCCAGTATTATTCTCTGCTGCAGCTCACAAAAAAGGCGGGGTAGCTACCTTTGTGCGGAGACGCTCCGATTTCGTTCTTGTCTCTCATACCTGTGATATTGAGGGCAGATGGCTGGCCGCTCATTTGTCTATCAATGGCCTTCCGCTAAGTGTTGTCAATATATATGCACCTAATGTGGATCATCCACCATTTTTTGATGAAATCGCTGGCGTGATCGCTACTGCATGTGGCTCACATTACATTCTAGGAGGCGATTTCAACATGATCTTGAACCCTCTTGTTGACAGGAAATCGACTGTCCCACATCGTAAGTCAAGATCATGGTTTAAATTACATGATATGATGGAACAATTGAAACTAGGTGACCCATGGAGAACCCTACACTCTAATGATCTGGATTACACTTTTTACTCTGCTCCTCATGCCTCCTATTCACGCATTGATTTTTTCTTAATCAGCTACAACTTGATGGCCAAAGTGGATTCCGCTGACATAGGTGAGATAGCAGTGTCAGATCACGCTCCGATTTTCCTGTCTCTCGACAATATTGGTGCCAGACTTAATAGGAGTGTTTGGCGCTTCAACTCCTGCCTACTGTCAGATGAACTATTTGTCCCTGTTCTGCAAGGCCGCATCAAGGAATTTTTTGAGCTTAATCCAGTGGAGGACACGGATTGGATTATCACCTGGGACTGTTTCAAGGCCTTTATCAGAGGGCTGATTATCTCATACACTGCGGTCAAGAAGAAGAAATTCCAGGAACAAGAATCCATTCTTCAGAAAAAATTACATGATACTGCAGAATTTCATAAATCTCACCCGCAGGACCAAGCCTCTCTAAACTCTCTGAGAGCGGCGAGATTTGAGTACAATCTTCTGCTAAGCTCCTCTGCTGCAAAAGAAGTATTCATGAAATCAGCGTACTATTACGCCAACATCAATAAATGTGGACATCAATTAGCTGAGTATGTGAAAATCAAATCGGAACGTACTATGATTCCGGCTATACGGGATGATGCCGGCTCACTGTGGATAAATAATACTGATATCTGTGCTCAATTCCACCACTACTACACTAAACTCTACACCTCCGAGGGACCTGATATACCTGCCATTGGACCCTTCCTAGATACACTGCCTCACAACACCTTGTCCGAAGTGCAAAATATTGGCCTCACATCTCCGCTGACTGTTGATCATATCCATGAAGCTTTGTTCTCCATGGCCAAGAAGAAGGCTCCGGGGCCAGATGGCCTCACAATCGAATTTTACCTGGCTTTTCAGGATTTACTCATTCCCATCCTACTACAATTCTTTACTCATCTGATTGATACTGGCTCAGTACATGGCTCTTTTACTGAGGCTACGATTATTGTGTTGCTGAAACAAGATAAGGATCCTCTCAACGTCAAAAACTATCGTCCACTATCCTTAATTAACACAGACGCGAAGATATTTGCGAAAATTCTGGCTATCAGATTGCAATCTGTTCTTCCTACAATCATACATCCTGATCAAAGCGGCTTCATGTGTGGTCGTCTCTCCTCGGACAACACTAGATTATTTATGCACATCATTCTTCATGCTTCAAAATACTCTTCTCCTCTCGTTGCTGTGTCTCTCGACGCTGAGAAGGCCTTTGATCGTATAGAATGGCCTTTTGTCTTTGCAGTTCTGCAATGGATTGGTTGCTCGGACAAGTTCATCTCTATGGTGAAAGTTCTCTATACTAACCCTACCACCTCTATACGCATCAATGACTCCACCTCTAATGCCTTTCAGCCTACTCGAGGGACAAGACAGGGATGTCCTCTATCTCCACTCTTGTTCAACATTGCATTAGAACCACTACTCACTGCTATAAGAACCGATCAATCCATTCGTGGTTTCCAATATGAAGATTTTCAGGCGAAGCTGTCCGCTTATGCGGACGACGTGCTATTATACGTGGATCCCACTTCTTTGCCACGTGTATTCCTATTATTGGATAATTACTCTCGAGTGTCTGGATACAAGCTCAATATCTCCAAGACCGAAATATTGCCCTTAAATGGTCCGGTTGATCCGGTTCTACTTCATTCTCTTAGTCTACAACCGCCGGCTCATAAACTCAGATACCTTGGGGTCTTGTTTGGATCATCATTGGAAGACACTAAAAAATACAACTCAGATCTTCTGTTCCAGATTGCTTCCTCCATGACAAATCGCTGGTCCCCCCTCAAACTGTCCTGGTGGGGAAGACTCGATACCATCAAGATGATTCTAACACCCAAACTCAACTATATTCTCTCCATGTTACCATTCTTATTAGACCCTAAGGTTTATGCCAAACTGGAATCCATACTGGTTTCGTTTTTGTGGCAAAAGAAACCACCTCGCATTGCGCTGAAGAAACTCAAAGCCTCAAAGGAACTTGGTGGGGTAAACTTTCCCAGCTACCTAGATTATCACTTGGCGTTTCTGGCTCGTCAGGGCTCAAAATGGATGCTTGACTCTCCTCCTGACTATCCACCTTCCTGGCTCTCACTGGAGATTAGTTTCCTCTCAACTAATCATCTAAAGCATATTTCATTCATGGCTCCTAACCACATGGTGGATAACAACGCAATCCTCTCTTCTACCTGCTCCGCATTACGGGCGGTTGATAATTGTGCTGATGTGTCTTGGAATTCGACATCCTCTTCCTCAATATGGAACAATCCGCTTGTGAAGATTCAGGGGCAATACATGGAGTGGAAGTCATGGATAAAGAAGGATATCTGGTCCTTTAATCATGTGATGGTGAACTCCAAACTGATGTCATTCTCTCAACTTGCCTCAAAGTACCTTCTACCGATCTCTCACAGCTTCCGATGGCTTCAGCTTTGCCATTGTCTGACGGCATGTCTGAAAGAACACCCCATATCTCAATTGACTCCTTCTGTCCTGCCTTGGTGTTTACAATATAGTGGGGCAAAGAAAGAAGCGTCTTCCTGGTACCGGATCCTACGGGACAAAAAATTCCCTGCATGCACGCCTCTTCAATCTGCGTGGGAAGAGATCGCTGATACATCTTTTTCCCCCAACACATGGAAACAGATCTGGATTTCCACAAGAAGATCTCTTAGGTCTTCTGCTATAGCTCAACAAATGTTTTTTCTTCTTCACAAGGCCTACTGGACACCACATAAACTTTCACTAACTGGCAATAAGTTGTCTAATAAATGCTGGTCTTGTGTTGTAGAAGTTGGTACTTTTGCCCACATGTTCTACCACTGTCCTAATGTTCGTGAGTTCTGGTCCAAAGTGTGGACACACATTTGTGAATACTTACCTATTACATCTTCTCACTCTTATGCTGCAGTGGTGTTTGGCGCTTATGCCATGCCGGATGTATTGGATACATACCAGTCTAAACTACTGTTTAGTTTGTTGCAGTTAGCCCACAAATCTATACTGTCTAATTGGAAAGACTCTGCTTCTCTCAATGTATCCTTCTGGTGGAATTTGGTATGTCTCTACGCTAAGTTCGAAAAAGTAGCTGCTGAGAAATCAAATTCCTTGTCTACCTTTAACAAGATATGGGCTCCTATTCTAGACATGTGTTAGAACCTCTATGTTGTATAATTTATATTCCCTGTGAAAATTGCTGATTATTGTATGAAGCTGTGTTAGCTCTGTATCATGGTGTATCTGTTTTCTGTTGGTTCTTTTCTTGTTGTTTCCTTCTTTGCAAAACTTTAATAAAAACTATTGAACACAAAATAAGTATCATCTAGAGTGGGTTTTTTTTGTTGCAACATTAGTTTTCAAGGGCCAATCATGTCAAAGAATGATGCTTGTCTGAACGGTTGTATCCTTACGTACGCAGACACTCAGAACACTGTCCGACTCTTGTACGTGACGTACATGTTGTCTATTCTAGTGTATACTTATGAAGGAAATTTTAAAAAATAAAGTCAAATTCTGAAATCTCTTCGGGGCAAACCTCTGTATTATGGCACACAGTTTGAGAGACAGTCCCTGCTCAGTAGAGCTTACAATCTACTCGTAATCCAACAGACAGAACAAGTAGGGAGTTAGGAAGTTTCTCGGGGAATGGGTGCTGTACAAGTGAGTGGGGGTTAGGAGGTAAAAGCACAGAGGCGGAGGCTAATAACCCCATTATAAGATCCAGCAATGAGGCTGAGGAGCGGTGCAATGCACACCGGGACCCTAGGGCTATCTTACCATAGATCACACCTTCAGAATGCTTGAGACATACTTCAGGCACCTAGATAACTCAGACGCAGTTGTGTCTCACAAGTGAGCATGTCCTGAATATTGAAACACACGAGCAGATGAAATGTGAGGTTGTAAAGAAGTAGATAAAAGATAAACTGAACTCATCAGCTGGCACTGCCAGCTTCATCGGCTTAGAAAGACTAAATATGATAAGGTTGATTTCTTACATCTCACATCTTATTGTATAAAATCACTAAAGGCCTAGATAATATGACCTCTGAGGATAGGATAAAGGAGTTGAGTTTATTAAGCCTAGAAAAGACATAAGGGTAACATGATAACCTTTTTCAAGTACAGGCAGAAGTATTTCAAGGTGTGACAAGAAGTAATTGGATTAAATTACATCAGAAGAGATTCACATTAAACCAGGGATCTCAAAGTCCCTCCTTGAGGGCCGCAATCCAGCCGGGTTTTCAGGATTTCCCCAATGAATCTGCATTGAAAGCCGTGCATGCACATAGATCTCATGCATAGTCATTGGGGATATCCTGAAAACCTGACCTGGCTCTGGCTCTCAAGGACCGGAATTGTCTACCTTTGGTATAGACCAGGGATAGGGAACTCCGGTCCTCAAGAGCCGTATTCCAGTCGGGTTTTCAGGATTTCCCCAATGAATCTGCATTGAAAGCAGTGCATGCACATAGATCTCATGCATAGTCATTGGGGAAATCCTGAAAACCCGACTGGATTGCGGCCCTCAAGGAGGGACTTTGAGACCCCTGCATTAAACCTAACTCCAGAGTTAAACACTGAATCAAGCTACTGTACCCAGGCCTAGATTCACTAAACTCACCGATACGATCTGTGGGCAGTCCGTGGCCAGGTGACCAATTCACTACGAGTCTTCATGCAAATTAACGGCGATCGGAGGCCCGCCCCCACACCGACCCCAAGGATCACAGCAAAGCGATCCTGACACATGCGCAGACCACCTTCTAGCCTGTAGATGCGGTCCGCGCATGCGCGTGCTCTCCGTACAAGGGGGGGGCTTTAATGGAACAGAACACGCTGCAGCCAGGAACAGAACACGCTTTTAACCCGCGGGTTAAAACCCATGGGCTTGCACTGCAGGGAAGGACGGCAGAGAGGAGGAGAGTCGGCAGAGCTTGCCTTCTACTGGGCTTTCAGGGCTGCAGGGCTGCCTTCCTACTTTGTATGCCTTTTCCCCTCATTTGCATGCGCGGATCGGATCGGGTGGGAGGTTGATCGGCCAGGAGGTTAGTGAATCGGGTCGGGGTCGGAGAAGGCTCACAAAGCTTAGGGAGGTGGTAGAATCTCTCTACCTGGAAGGTTGTTAGAGTAGATTAGGGAAGTGCTTGGCATGATAGCATGATAAATGCTTCCTGGAGATATGCAGATTTTATATTTTTAGGTTTCTAGGACTCCACAGAAACAGGTTTACACTAGCACAGGGGTAGGTCCTCGAGAGCCGTATTCCAGTCGGGTTTTCAGGATTTCCCCAATGACTATGCATTGAAAGCAGTGCATGCTAATAGATCTCATGCAGATTCATTGGGGAAATCCTGAAAACCCGACTGGAATACGGCTCTCGAAGATCGAAGTTCCCTACCCCTGCTCTAGGCAAAGTCATTGCCCCAGGTACATTAGATAGAAATCAGGGGTAGGGAACTCCAGTCCTCGAGAGCCCTATTCCAGTCAGGTTTTCAGGATTTCCCCAATGACTATGCATTGAAAGCAGTGCATGCAAATAGATCTCATGCAGATTCATTGGGGAAATCCTGAAAACCCGACTGGAATTTGGCTCTCGAGGACCGGAGTTCCCTACCCCTGCACTAGCAGCTTAGATGGATGGCCTAGAGCAGGAGTGGGCAACTCCGGTCCTCGAGGGCCGGAATCCAGTCGGGTTTTCAGAATTTCCCCAATGAATATGCACGAGATCTATTTGCATGCACTGCTTTCAATGCATATTCATTGGGGGAAACCTGACTGGATTCCGGCCCTCGAGGACAGAAGTTGCCCACCCCTGGCCTAGAGAATAGAAAATTGTAGGTAGATTTCAACAGTTTTCCAGGGACGAAGTAGTGCTCTGTGACATATCATTCCTTCGCACAACCTGGAACAAATTTAAAAATTCTGATTGTGTTGAATTTCTCTAAACCTGAGAATATAGATAGAAAAGTCAAATGATGAATGTACGGGGTTATTGTTGTTCCCTCTGTATAATAATAATAATAATTTATTTTTATATACCGCCTAACCAACAGTTCATAGCGGTTTACACAATAGGTTCTCAGCATACAATCCTATATAATAAAACTCTAGCCGCGCATGCGCACTCTTAACTGCGTGCTTCCGTGATCCGTAGGTCTGTGGCCGCAGGAGTGCGCATGCGCGAGTCCCCAGCCTTACTTCTTCCCAGCACCTACCTACACTCGCCGGCAGGACTGGCCACCAGCGCTGGACTCCCTGCTCTCCACAATATTCGGCTCCTCTCACCAGCCGCACCAGCGTCGGAGAAGGCTTCCGATGCTGGTGGGGATCGAGAGGAGCCGCGGCAACACCTCGCGGGGCGGGAAGGGAAGCGCCGACAAAACACTCCAGCACTTATGTTCTTCGCGGTCCTGACTCCAAACCTGCCAATTCCAGCAGCGTGTGCAGCACTCTACACACGCTGCTTCGGGGCCTTCTACTGCCCTGATTTGTTCTGCCGCATCTC
Organism: Geotrypetes seraphini; assembly: GCF_902459505.1. Taxonomy (NCBI): domain Eukaryota; kingdom Metazoa; phylum Chordata; class Amphibia; order Gymnophiona; family Dermophiidae; genus Geotrypetes; species Geotrypetes seraphini. Next base: position 303,380,641 of record NC_047087.1, read on the forward strand.
TGATGATGTCATCAGGGACGTGCCAGAGCAAATTAGGGCTGTAGAAGGCCAAGAAGCAGCGTGTGTAGAGTGCTGCACATGCTGCTGGAATCGGCAGGTTTGTCGGGACCGCAGGAAGGGAAGGGGGTAAGTGAAACGCTACTGCTGCACAGGGAAGTGGGGGGGGATCGAAATGCTGCTGTACAGGGAAGTAGGGTGGGGGGAAATGCTGCTGCACAGGGACATGGAGGGGGAGGGAATGCTGCTGTGGCTGCTGCACCGGGAAGTGGGGGGGAAAGAAAGACAGACAGCGGGAGGATGGCAGACAGAAAGAAAAGAAGAAAGACAGGGGCAGGGAGAGACACAGAAAGACAGACAGACAAAGGGGGCCAGGGAGAGAGACAGACAAAAACAAAGACAGCGGGAAGGAGAGAGAGACAGAAATACAGAAAGACAGACAGACATATATTCTAGCACCCGTTAATGTAACGGGCTAAAATACTAGTATAATAATAGCATCATACATAATAAAATTCTAAGTAACTAATCCGAGCATTAAGGGCTCCTTTTACGAAGCTGTGTTAGCGGCTTTATCACACGCAACTTTTTAGTGCGTGCTAACCCCACGCTAGCCAAAAAGCTATTGCCTGCTCCAGAGGACGCGGTAGCGGCTAGCAAGGCCGGCAAATTAGCGCGCGCTATTATGCGCATTAAACCGCTAATGCGGCTTCGTAAAAGGAGCCCTAAAACTAATGAATAAGGAAAACACAATATAAACTAAAATAAGTATAGATAAAAAGATTAAAAGTATATTATATCATGAAAATTAATAATGTATATTATATTGTTTACATAAGTGGGTTTTAAGATCTTTTCGAAACTGATAGTAAGTAAGAAATGGAGAAACAAGGAGATTCAAACATGGATTCATTAATCCTGCTTGGAACGCTAAGGTCCTATCCTAAAATTTTTTTGTAACGCCACGCATTTGCTGAAGGGAAATAAAACCAACCAGATCTACGAATGTTTTTCTTAGAAATAAAAAAACTAAAATGAGAAACAAGGTAAGCCGGCGCTAAGCCCAATAAAACTTTCAAACAAATGCGTCCAAATTTAAATAGCCCTCTAGCCTCAAACGGTAGCCAGTGAAGCTTTTGATAATATGTACTGATATGAGCGTGTTTTTTGTATTTTGTATGATTTTTAGTCGGCTAGTGGTTATTTTGTCGCTTAAGGTTCATATTCATAAGAGCATGGCTGATTGAACATCATTTACTGCATATGTTCCAGATGGGAGACACCAATTCTTAAATGAGAGCCGACAAATATTTTAATTTTTAATGTTAACCCACAATAGCAACTGAGGGGAAGATTCACAAAACTTTAACGGGGTTTGCTAATCTGGTTCCATGTATTGTAGCGGCAGATTGTCAAAACGACTTACGGTGGGTTTTTTCCAAGCTTCCTAGCAGTCTCCGCCTCTGCCATTGGTATTACAACGAGGTCATTAATATTTAAATGAGCACTCTGGGCGATTCTCTATTATCGTCAGGTGATGCCCTAACCTCGCTGTCCTACATTTGCGAGCAAATGTTTACAGCTTGTCTGAGTTGTCCTAGCCTTACTTTCTGGTCACTGTCTGAGCGCTGATTGGCTCAGGCCTTGATAGGAAAGTAAAGCTTGACAGCTCAAACCTGCCAGAAAATTTTGCCACCTTCAAACAACTCCCCTCACAGTGGGAAGCATACCCACTTCCTTCCACCGCTGAAGTTAAGGAACCCCCTGATACCCGACCTGACACCCTCCCCCCAGCAGCAGGAGGGATGCCCATTCTGGGGAGGGGCCTTAAGCAACCTGGGCCAATCAGAGCCTTAGGTCCTTCCCCGGCATATCCCAGGATTCACCGGGGAGGGGTAGGCCCACCATTTTGAAGAGGCATCCTGCTGGCCGGAGGGAGTAGGCATCCCTCCAACCAGCTTTCGTAAACAAGATAAGGGGGGGGGGTATCATTGGAGGTACGGAGGGTCATTGGGGGAACGACAATGGTGGTGGGAGGAAGTGAGCATCTCCTCCCGCTGCTGGGGGGGGGGGGGTGTCGGGGGATTTTCTTAATGGCAGGGGCGGGAAGGAGTGGGCATCCCTCCCGCTGCCGGGGTGGTTGCTTGATGTCGGCAGTGGGAGGGAATTGGCATCCCTTCTGCCGATCTTTGATTTGGGGGTCTTCTTTTTGTGGGTTCATTCTTTGCATGTACCGCTTGCTATCACCAACGACTGGCACATGCAAATTTAGCAAACCTCGTTTTCATGCTCATTTTTTAAAGAATAACTCGCCTTTTTGAAATCGTTACAGTAGAGGCTGCGACAGTGACCTGTCAGATTTTACAGCGAACATTTGAGAATCTTCCCCTGAGTGACCTAGTGGCATGAGCTGATCCTTGAATCGACCAGGGCTGGGAATGCAAAAGAGAGAGCATTTACAATCCCCAAATGAAAGGAAGGTTCAGCTATCATTAATACAGGCAGCCGAGACAGCCAGAGCCAGCCCTGGTGAACACACTAGCCCAGAACCTGACCCCTCTCCCCTGCCTTCCCTTCAAACATGTTGTCTGAAGAGGGACTTGAGCTAGGCAAGTTGTACAAAGTCCACACAATGCACAGCCTTTCGGTGGCAACAACTTGGCCGTGGCTTTTTTAAGCAGACAAGTGAACAGCCAAACAGTCATTACACATAATCCATAGGACATCAATGACCCAGCTATTCCCACCAGAAAACACTGCCATCGCAATCTCGGTCTTGCAGATCATGATTACCGTATTTTCACGCATATAACGCGTTCCCACCCCGCCCGACGCCCGATTCACCCCCCCCCCCCAGCTGGACCGCTCGCACCCCCACCCCAAACGACCGCACGCACGCGCTCCCACCCGCACCCGCATCCACGATCGGAGCAAGAGGGAGCCCAAGCCCTCTTGCCCGGCCGACTCCCCAACTCCCCGACAATATCGGGCCAGGAGGGAGCCCAAACCCTCCTGGCCACGGCGACCCACACCCCGCACTACATTACGGGCAGGAGGGATCCCAGGCCCTCCTGCCCTCGACGCAAACCCCCCTCCCTCCAACGATCGCCCCCCCCAAGAACCTCCGACCGCCCCCCCAGCCGCCCCGCGACCCCCCTGGCCGACCCCCACGACACCCCCACCCGCCTTCCCCATACCTTTGTGTAGTTGGGACAGACGGGAGCCAAACCCGCCTGTCCGGCAGGCAGCCAACGACGGAATGAGGCCGGATTGGCCCATCCGTCCCAAAGCTCCGCCTACTGGTGGGGCCTAAGGCGCGTGGGCCAATCAGAATAGGCCCTGGAGCCTTAGGTCCCACCTGGGGGCGCGGCCTGAGACACATGGTCGGGTTGGGCCCATGTGCCCACGCGGTCAAAGGCCAGTGCCCTAACTGAGACTAGCTTTACCTGCGTACGTTCTGGTTTAGCAGGAACTTGTCCAACTTGGTCTTGAATCCCTGGAGGGTGTTTTCCCCTATGAGAACCTCCGGAAGAGCGTTCCAGTTCTCTACCACTCTCTGTGCGAAGAAGAAGTTCCTTACGTTTGTACGGAATCTATCCCCTTTCAACTTTAGAGAGTGCCCTCTCGTTCTCCCTACCTTGGAGAGGGTGAACAACCTGTCTTTATCTGCTAAGTCTATTCCCTTCATTATCTTGAATATTTCGATCATGTCACCTCTCAGTCTCCTCTTTTCAAGGGAGAAGAGGCCCAGTTTCTCTAATCTCTCATTGTACAGCAACTCCTCCAGCCCCTCAACCATCTTCTCTGGACCCTTTCAAGTAGTACTGTGTCCTTCTTCATGTACGGTGACCCTATTTTAGTCTAGCCTTACCTGCATATGTTCTGGTTCAGTAGGAACTTGTCTAACTTTGTTTTGAGTCCCTGGAGGGTGTTTTCCCCTATAATAGCCTCTGGAAGAGCGTTCTAGTTCTCCACCACTCTCTGGGTGAAGAAGAACTTCCTTACGTTTGTACGGAATCTATTCCCTTTTAACTTTGGAGAGTGCCCTCTCGTTCTCCCTACCTTGGAGAGGGTGAACAATCTGTCTTTATCTACTAAGTCTATTCCCTTCATTATCTTGATTCTTTCGATCATGTCCCCTCTCAGTCTCCTCTTTTCAAGGGAGAAGAGGCCCAGTTTCTCCAATCTCTCATTGTACGGCAACTCCTCCAGCCCCTCAACCATTTTAGTCACTCTTCTCTGGACCCTTTCAAGTAGTACTGTGTCCTTCTTCATGTACGGTGACCCTATTTTAGTCTAGCCTTACCTGCATACGTTCTGGTTCAGCAGGAACTTGTCTAACTTTGTTTTGAGTCCCTGGAGGGTGTTTTCCCCTATAATAGCCTCTGGAAGAGCGTTCTAGTTCTCCACCACTCTCTGGGTGAAGAAGAACTTCCTTACGTTTGTACGGAATCTATTCCCTTTTAACTTTGGAGAGTGCCCTCTCGTTCTCCCTACCTTGGAGAGGGTGAACAATCTGTCTTTATCTACTAAGTCTATTCCCTTCATTATCTTGATTCTTTCGATCATGTCCCCTCTCAGTCTCCTCTTTTCAAGGGAGAAGAGACCCAGTTTCTCCAATCTCTCATTGTACGGCAACTCCTACAGCCCCTCAACCATTTTAGTCGCTCTTCTCTGGACTCTTTTGAGTTATGTTAACAGCCTAACAGCAGCAAAAAAAGACCAAATATAAACATTACAGGTTGTGCAAAATTCCGCAGCACGAGTCTTGATAGGCACAGCACGATATGAACATATTACACCAATTTTAAAGAAATTACATTGGTTGGAAACCTGTTATTGGGTACAGTTTAAGATTTTGACAATAATCCATCAAGGGATATATGACACTCTACCGGACTATCTGACCCAATGCTTGAAAACATATAAACCTAGGCCTCCTTTTACAAAGCTGTGATAGCGTTTTTAGCGCACGCAGAATTTTAGCGAGCGCTAAACCTGCGCTACGCGGCTAGAACTAACGCCATGCGGAGAGCAGGGCTTCTATGGAGCTGGAGAGTCGGAAAGACGTTTTCGACTGGTCCCCAGCAGTCACTTCGGCCAGGCAAATCGGTTTTAAAAATTTCATTGGTGAATGGCGTCCCTCTCCACTTAGCATGTGTTTCTCACTCACTTGCGGATCGCAGGAGAGGTTAGTGAATGGGGCCAGAGGGAAATCTGATCGCAAAGGGGGGGGGGGCCGCAAACTGATTGGTTTGCTTTGTGAATCTAGCCTATAGTTTCCCTCTTCACCATTCATTTGCCCGAGTGGTCTGTATTTTTGCAAATCATAGTACCTGTGCAAACAACTCCATCCCGCCCATCTCAAACCGATGCAAGGAGTGTGTGGCGGGCGTGGGGAGTGTGTGGCGCAGTGGTTAAAGCTACAGCCTCAGCACCCTGAGGTTGGGGGTTCAAATCCACGCTGCTCCTTGTGACCTGGGGGCAAGTCACTTAATCCCCCCATTGCCCCAGGTACATTAGATAGATTATGAGCCTGCCGGGACAGATAGGGAAAAATGCTTGAGTACCTGAATAAATTAATGTAAACCATTCTGAGCTCCCTTGGGAGAACGGTATAGAAAACTGAATAAATAAATAAGGAACTTTCAGGCAAGGGAAGATGTGAGAAAGCATCGCCGGCTGCAGTGGGGCTTTAAACCCCCCCCCCCTCCGCGGCAAGCACTTCCTATATATGGTGACAATAGGAAGAGGTTCCCCACCCCAGCCCTGGGCAGCCTGATCATTTCCCATCTGCCAGGTGGGTGTTATTTTGGGTGCGGCGTGCCACATTATGGGCGGTTCTGTGTAGGGGTTACCCCTATAGCTTCAGAAAAAGGGAGGACGGATTGTGACATCTAGTAAAACCCAGATTAGGGTTGGCCGACATCCGGATTTCCCCGGACATGTCCTCCTTTCCGAGGACACGTCCGGAGGTCCGGACGGCTTTTTCAAACCCCGGAACTTTGACCGGGTTTTGAAAAGCTTCGTGTAGAAACCGCGTCGGGAGGGGGGGCCATCTGCGCATGTTTGGACGCAACACGGCGATGTCATAGAAAATGACGGCAGAAAAGGGCCACGGCCCATCTAGTCTGCCCACACCAATGACCCACTCTCTGACTTCCTTCATGAAGAGGTCCCACCACGTCACGTCTATGCATGCGTGGATGCCGTCTGGAAGCGGGGCTGGGGGGTGTGATGCAGGCGGAACGGGGCAGGGCCTGGGGTGTGGCCATGGGTCCGGATTTGCCTTCGGGAAAATCTGGTAACCCTAATCCAGATGTCTCTATTCGTCCTCCTTAATTCCATTGCTTTCCATGGAAGCAAAACCCGGATATCTCAATCCACCCTCTTTTTTTCTGGAGCAATAGGGTGACCCTAGATCAGGGGTCTCAAAGTCCCTCCTTCAGGGCCGCCATCCAGTCGGGTTTTCAGGATTTCCCCAATGAATATGCATGAGATCTATGTGCAGGCACTGCTTTCAATGCATATTCATTGGGGAAATCCTGAAAACCCGACTGGATTGCGGCCCTCGAGGAGGGACTTTGAGATCCCTGCCCTAGATTCTATGCAGCTGTAGGGCACCCCCACCTTATTATTTAACACTGGTGTCTAGTATGTAGATTTAAAATTTCACATTAATCAGGTTCCAAGGTTCATATGGGAGTCAGGGTTCTGACCACAGAGTCTCTGTGACCGCTGAACTAATCTGAGAGGGGGGGGGGAGATAAAAATAAGCAATTCCTACTCTACCCCTTACCGCCACCCCCTACTGGATGGTTGAAAATGAAGGCTGGTAGTGCCCCAGCCCAAAAGAGCTGAGCTGAAAATTCAAAGGAGCAGGAAGAATAGCATGGCCCAGAAAAGAAAGAAAGCCATTAGGCCTCAGGCAGTGCCATCCATGAGTTGTTTTCACTTAGATCCTTCAGTGCTGGGCTTGCAATTTCAAAAATTACCTACCAGCCTCATAAGAACTGCTGACTTTCCATTCAGTCTCTGAGAGCTGTGATTATTTTTAACCTCGTTCCACTATTACGCTGATCCTGCGCAAGAAGCCATTACAGAGGTCGCTGATAGTTGGATATCTGCTCTACGGCAGACCACCTCATTTCGCATGGTCACGAAAGTCAGAAATTCAATTGCAAATGCATTCTCACAAAACACTCTTCCACTATGGGTGCAGTCTTCCTAACTGCGGGGAGCGAATGCTGAATCTGAATGGCAGAACTTATTTATTTATTTATTAAGATTCTTGCAGACCCCCCCCCCTGAGAATGCATTCGCAATTGAATTTCTACGACTTTGTAACTATACAAAAGAAGGAGGTCTGATATTTCGTGGGAGCTCTATCGAGCAGGGATGTACTCCTTCGTGATTCCGTCCGGTGCGGGGGAGGGCAAAGGGGTCTGGTTCTGGGCTAGTGTGTTCACCAGGGCTGTCGCCGGCTGCTTGTATTAATGATAGCTGAACCTTCCTTTCATTCGGGGACTGTAAATGCTCTCTCCTCTGTATTCCCAGCCCTGGTCGATTCAAGGAGCAGCTCGTGCCACTGGGTTACCTAGGGGAAGATTCTCAAATGTTCGCCGTAAAATCCAGTAGGCCGCAGTCGCAGCCGCTACTGTAACGATTTCAAAAAGGCGAGTCATTCTTTTCAAAAACGGGCACGCACATGAGGTTCGTGGAGAGTCGTTAAATTTGCGTGTGCCGATTGCTGGCGACAGCCCTGTGTACATCTGGTAGCCCTCTAGAAATAATAGGAGGAGGAGGAGGGGCTCACATCTGCTCTAATTTGACAGAAGGACTAGTATCTGGCCAATTGGAAGGCAGCGTTATGAGAGTTCATATCGACTGTAATGAATCAAAGCGACCATTTCAATGTATGCACTGACATTTGCTTTCTTTACAGTCCTACAGCAGATTTGAGTCACATTAAGATGCAAGCCAGGGGAGACTTGAACCAGTGCTGTGGTTTTGAAGGACAGGAACTCAAACTGCTGGTTTTAAGAAAGGTTTGGACAAGTTCTTGGAGGAAAAGTCCATAGTCTGTTATTGAGAAAGACATGGGGGAAGCCACTGCTTGCCCTGGATTGGTGTTCAAATTTAAGAATTCTTCATGAATATATTGGGAGATTTGCACCAAATCCCAAAAAGAACTTAAATATAGTGCAAGGTCCTAATCTAATCTAATCTAATCTAAGGCTTGGCTTTATATACCGAGACATCATTCCAAGAAAGCTCGACTCGGTTTACAATAGTTAACTTAACAAATAAAAACCATAAATAATAAGACTAAGTTTCGGAAGATTAATTTTCAAAGTGTTTAGCAAATAAAGTGGTTTTTAAAGATTTATGAAAAAAACTGAAATGAGCCAGAACTCCTTAAAAGAAATGGAAGATCATTCCAAAGTGGATAAACTAAGTTAATAAACTCAATTTATCGGGACAAGCCCTGTGAAATGAGTTGTAAGCTCTTTAAACCCAAAAGGGTTAATCAAGCATGCTACATCCCCGGACCTTTGTGCTCACGTGTTCAAAATTTAAAGAGCAAAAATACACACAATTAAAAAAGGTGCTATAATCTCTCCAATACCACAACGCTTTTTCTCAAAGATGGCAAACAGACTTTAAAAATGGAAAAGCTGTGTACTTATCTCACGAAATGACAGCAAATCAAGGTCCATAGTTCGAGCAACAATGATAAGGCTCATCAGAGCTCCGTTTCGGAGGCAGCAAACTTCCTTCCTCAAGAGCAGCGGCACTGAACTTCTCCAAATTTTGAAGAGGGAAGTGTGGGAACAAGGAAAGCAAGGCTATTCTTATGTTCTTATGCAATGCCATATCAATCAGCAACCCGTGGGTTCAGAATATGATGGTCCTCTAGATCAGGGGTAGGCAATTCCGGTCCTCGAGAGCCGGTGCCAGGTCAGGTTTTCAGGATATCCACCATGAATATGTATGAGATGGATTTGCATGCACTGCCTCCTTGAGATGCAGATCTATCTCATGCATATTTATTGTGGATATCCTGAAAACCTGACCTGGCTTCGGCTCTCGAGGACCGGAATTACCTACTTCTGCTCTACGTAATAAGTAGATATGTAATAAAACAAAAAAGAAAAGTTAAAAACAACATCACATATAATCAAATAAAACGGGAGTTAAAAACAGACATAAGCCCTAAGAAAGGATTCGCAGTTTCACTACTCGCGAATCCGATTATTCGTGATTTTTCTTCTTCTTTTTGCAGGCTGCCCGAACCTCCCCGGACCCTACCTGTTGGTCTAACGGCGACACAGGGCAGGATCGATCGCCCTATGCTCCTGCCCCATGCAGTGCCATCATCAAAATGGCTGCCATTGTCTCAAGACTACAACGGGAACTCACGGCAGCCATTTTGATGATGACTCTGCACGGGGCAGGAGCATAGGGCGATCCATCCTGCCCTGCATCGCCGCTAGACCTCCGTGTAAGGTCGGGGACGCAGGAAGGAGGAAGGAGGCAGGAGGGAGGCAGGGGTGAGTCAGAGCTGGCCCTAAAAATTGTTCGCGATTTTCCCTGTTCGCGGGCCGGCTCTGCACCTAACCCCCGAAAATACTGAGGGAGAAGTGTAATTACATCGAGATAGAAATAAAACAAAAGTGATGAGGAGGGATGGGAACAAAAGGGAGGGGGGGTTGCTTCTTAAGAAGTGTTTGTTGTTCTCTGCTAATGCGTCCGTCCTTGTTCGGAGACGAGGAGAAATCTCAGGTATTTTAGGCGTCCCTGAAGAGAAAAATTTGACTTTGGATCTGAATTTTTCCAGAGAAGGTTCTAGCTTAATGTCTAGTAGTAGTGCGTTCCAGAGCGAGGAAGCATGGTATAATACCCATGCTGACTGCTTAATGTAGCAGTGGGTGTGACTGGGAAGGGGGGTGGGGGGTGGGAATGAAATGAATGTGGGCTGCTGAAACAACTAGCGCTTAGATCATTACTGTACACTAACTGTTAATGCAGCTGCACCACAAGACGTGGCACATCTGATTCCCCTCCCCCAACATCCTCTGGTACTTACGGCCCATCCTGTCACCCACTGATCATTTCCTACACCCCCTGTACTTCTACCCCCCCTCCCAGCACCCCTCTGGCCATCAGATCTCCCACTGGCACTGCACCCTGTATGTCTGATTCCTTCCCCCTCCCCCCCCCCCCGTCAGATCCTCACATTCCCAATCCGCACTCCCCTCTTAAATGACATACACATCCACAGCCCCTGATACAATTCCCACATGACAGGTCAGCAGTGGTGGTTTTCCAGTGGTTCCAGACAAGTGATGCCTTCTCCTTCCTTCCCAGAACTGTGCTGGGTTCCAAAATGATGCCGGCGCCCTCTAGAAGTAGTCTTGTGGTACTACTGCTAGGTAGGGTTACCAGATTTTCCGTTTGGATCGTCTATTGCAGTGTTTTTCAACCGCTGTTCCGCGGCACACTAGTGTGCCGCGAGATGTTGCCTGGTGTGCCGTACGGTCAGGGCCGCCATCAGGGCAGTACCACCAGTCTAGGGAGAGGGGCGGTCCGCCCCACGTGGACAGAAGAGAGCTGGACAGGGGACCCGCGGAGTTCAATACATCTCGAGCCGCGAGGCTCGTCTTCTGTTCCTGCCTGCCCTGCAGCTAACATATAGCCGATCGCAAGCGTTCCCCGATGTCAGCGCTGACGTCGGAGGGAGGGCTTAAGCAAAGCCTGCCCTCTGACGTCAGCGCTGACGTCGGAGAATACTTCCGTTCGGCTATTTGTGTGCGGCAGGGCAGACAGGAAGCAGAAGACAAGCCTCGCGGCTTGAGCTTCGTTTTGCTGAGAAAGTTGCAAAGATGGGCTGGGAGGCAAACACGGAACACAAAAGGGGGGGAGGGAGTGCGTTTTGGACACAAGGCATGAACTTGGGAGAGAGGAAGGGAGGGAAAGAGATGCTGAGGTGGGGGAGGGAATGCGTTTTTGGACACAGAAGAAATGGACTTGGGAGAGAGGAAGGGAGGGAAAGAGATGCGGAGGTGGGGGAGGGAATGGGTTTTTGGACACAGAAGGCATGGACTTGGGAGAGAGGAAGGGAGGGAAAGAGATGCTGAGGTGGGGGAGGGAATGCGTATTTGGACACAGAAGAAATGGACTTGGGAGAGAGGAAGGGAGGGAAAGAGATGCTGAGGTGGGGGAGGGAATGCGTTTTTGGACACAGAAGAAATGGACTTTGGAGAGAGGAAGGGAGGGAAAGAGATGGTTGTGTACACGGGGAATAGAAGAAAGGAGAATTTTTGGTCATAGGGAGGGAGTGAGGTACAGATAGTGGCATACCAGGGTGGGTGGGGGGGCGGTTTGCCCCACCCCGGGTTTACGTCCCAAGGGGGTGCACAGCTGGCCACCCTCCAGTGTTGTCCCTAGGCCGGCAAACTGCGGCTCTTTAGCCACTTGAGTGCCACCGCCGCCAACGGTGTTGTTGGCGGTGGCAGCATTATAAAATACTTTCTTTGTGTTTATTTGATTCCTATTCAAGAGAATTACTTTATATAAAGTCAATATAGGCACAGAGTTAAATTTTTTAACATTTTCTAATGGTGGTGTGCCTCGTGATTTTTTTCATGAAACAAGTGTGCCTTTGCCCAAAAAAGGTTGAAAAACACTGGTCTATTGAATGTTAAATGTACAGCGCTATAGAAATTATAAATAGTAGTTATAATGCTGCTGGATATCTCTACTGACTGCCCCTGTATTATCTGGGTAGTACCACCGCGGGTGGAGCGGGCACTTTATCTGGGCACTGGCAATTTTCAGTGGCAGTGCCTGGATAGATAGCCAGCAGATAGGACAACCTGCTAATGTGTCCTATCTTTGCCCAGTTAGCCCCTACAAGCTCCGGCTGCATCTTGAGGGCCTCTGAGCATGCGCCGATGACGTCACACGCATCTGCGCATGTTCCAGGCCCTGCCGGCTCGGCTGGAGCTCGTAGCAAAGAGAGGAAGCCTTCTGGGGGTGGGGCTGGAGGGCAGAACAAGGCGGGGTTAAAGGCAGAACTGGATTGGTCTTGAGGCAGAACCAGGCGGGGCCGGCGCAGAACAGGGCAGGGCTGGAGGTGGAAGGGGCGGGGTCATGGGTCCGGGGTTTTCTTTTTTTCTTAAATATGGAAGCCCTACAAAAGAAGTGCATAGTGTTACAGAATAACGGGGATCTGCGCTAAGCTTGTGGGCCAGGATGAACGCCAGGTTTCAGGGAGAGCAAGTCCTCACACCCAAAGTTGAGCACAGAGGGCCTGATTACAATTTAGGCTCCAATATATTAGGCCAGGGTTTTCTTGGCCTAAAATACCGGAGCCTACCTCAATCCATGCCTAAACTCCACCCATAACCACGCTCACTTGTTGGGTAGGTGCCTCAGTACAGATGCCTAAATCACACCTATTGAGTTAAGAACCTACCAGTAAATTCATTTTTAATGGCGCATTCAATTAACCATAAAAAGAAAATTTTTAAAAATTTAGCCCTCCCTTTTGCATTTTTTATCGCCGGCCGCGGTGGTAAAAGTTCAGATGCTCATAGAAATTCTATGAGCGGCCGGAGCTTTTACCGCTGCGCCCAGTGATACAAAACGCTAGCGTGGCTTCACAAAAGGAGGGCGGGGCTTAAGTTAAGTGGTTCCCCGACCTAGGCGCCTACCAGTAGGCTCCATTTATTGAACCAGGTCCAGAATTCATCACTCATTGTTAAAGAGTGCTCATCCCGGAGCGCATTTATAGAACAACATTTATAGAGTTTCGCCAAAAGTGCGCATAAGGGCGATTGCACCAATTATAGACTTGCCCTGAAATACTTCTACTGCTACTACTTATCATTTCTACATCGCTACCAGGCATACACAGCACTGTACACCAAACGCAGAAGAGACAGTCCCTGCTCAAAAGAGCTTACAGTCTTACAGCGGGGAGTGTGTGGCGAAATGGTTACAGCTTCCCTGAGGTGGTGAGTTTAAATCCCATGCTGCTCCTTGTGACCCTGACCAAGTCACTTAATCCCCCCATTGCCCCAGTTAAAATAGAGTGTGAGCCCACCAGGCAGATATGGAAAAAATGCTTGAGTACCTGAATATAAACCACTTAGGCTATAAGTGGTATATAAATAGTTATGACCAGACAAACAGGGCCAAAAGGTGCATCTATACGCAGTGCTCAGGTGGGAACTGCAGAGGGAATAAGACAGATGGGTGCTTAGCAGCAGTGGCATAGCAAGGGTGAAAGTGCCTGGGGCAGTGATGCCTTTCCCCAACCTCATCTCCGCCCATGCTCCTTCCCTGACCCCCCACTCCCCCCTGCTGTACGCGTGCTCCCCTTCCCTTCCCCCCGTAGCTCTTGCTGTTCACTGCCATGACCAAGAACGTCGACGTGCTCCTCACAACTGCGTCCTCTCCCTCTGACATCACTTCCCATGGGCAGCACCAGGAAGTGACGTCAGCGGGAGCCGACACCATCGTGAGGAGCACGTCGAAGTTGTTGCTCGCAGCGGCGGTGAACAACTAGAAGTATGGGGAAGGGAAGGGGGGCAGGCATGAGGCAGGGGGAGTAGTGGGAAGAGGCGGGGCGGAGAGGAGGAGGGGTGCCTGCACCTCCCCCCTGCCCCCCACCCCTTTTACTATGTCACTGCTTAGCAGATGGGTTGGAGTTAGGACATGAAAGCAGCTTCAAAGAAATGGGTCAGAGAAGGAGCTCGACGTACCGAGTCAGGCAGTTTGTTCCAGGCATGCGGTGCAGCAAAGTAGAAGGGACGAAGTCTGGAGTTGGCTGTAGAGGAGAAGGGTACAGCCTGGAATTTTAAAAGCCAAGGATTTCTGCCGTTATGGTAACTCCAAAGTTAACCTTGTTGGCGTTTGCTCAGTGGTAGTGAACATAAGAATAGCCTCACTGGGTCAGACCAATGGTCCATCAAGCCCAGTAGCCCAATCTCACGGTGGCCAATCCAGGTCCCTAGTACCTGGCCAAATGTCCAAAGAGTAGCAACATTCCAGCATCTCAAAGAACAGCAAGATTCCGGAACTCCAATGAGAGCAACATTCCAGAGCTGAGATTGTGATGTCATAATGCCTCATTCCACAGTGCCTCAGAGCCAACCTCACCAGTGATGTTACAATGGCTTGATTGTCCTTACTTGGCACACGTAAGAGGATAAGAACAGACATACTGAGTCAGACCAAAGTCCATCAAGCCCAGTTGACTGTTCTCACGATGGCCAATCCAGGTCACTAGTACCTGGCCAAAACCCAAAGAGCAGCAACATTCCAGCATCTCAAAGAATAGCAAGATTCTGGAACCCCAAAGAGAGCAACATTCCAGAGATGTCATAATGCCTCATTCTACAGTGCCTCGGAGCCAACCTCAGCAGTGATGTTACAATGGCTTAATTGTCCTATACTTGGCACACATAAGAACATAACAGCCTTACTGGGTCAGACCAATGGTCCATCAAGCCCAGTAGCCCATTCTCACGGTGGTCAATCCAGGTCCCTAGTATCTGACCAAAATCCAAGGAGTGGCAACATTCTAGCATCTCAAAGAATAGCAAGATTCCGGAACCCCAATGAGAGCAACATTCCAGAGCTGAAATTGTGATGTCATAATGCCTCAGAGCCAACCTCATCAGTGATGTTACAATGGCTTGATTAAAAAAAACATAAGAATAGCCTTATTGGGTCAAGCCCAGAAGCCCGTTCTCACGGTGGCCAATCCAGGTCACTAATACCTGGCATTAAATACTCATTTTACGAGTCCGAGCCTTTGAGGTATGAACAAGGTTGCGTACAGTCATTTTCAGTGTTAGCTTGTAGCGCACGCGTTGATTGATTCTGAGCCTTTTCACTATTTATTTATACCTTATATTTCTTAATTGCCCATCAATAACTTGCTCCGGGCAATTTACACACCATACAACATAAATTACAATTAAACCAACTAAAAAAAATCCTTAAAAAGAAGATAATAAAATAGAGCTAGCAGTTTGAGATCATGGTAACATAAAACAAATGTTTAAATTATGATCTATAAGATTGTTTCATGTGGATTTTTTTTTTTTTTTTCTAACAGTGCCAGGTAGGAAAATGTTTTTTCCTGGACACCACAGGGCTCTGCTAATGCATTTTTTTCATTCACACTAGAAGCAGTGCCAGTCAGTACTATGGATGAATGGGCAATCAAATTAAATGTCAGCTCTGACCTTTGCAGGTCAAAATTATTTCTAGGTATTACAATCAGATGATTTTTATAATGGGCTTTCGGAATTCCCTTTAGGATTCTACATGGAGAGGTTTCTAGGAACTTGAAATCATATACTGGGAAAAATAATATTCGGAAAACTGCAATTCATCAGGTTTGGCATGCAGGAGGAGGATGTGAACATCTCGGTCGAGTTCGAAGACCAGAGATATTGGATCTGGGGCTTCCGGTGTGTTGGCAAGGATCGGATGATACCTGGTGAAATTTGGCGGCCTAGTAGTGAAGTCATCTCAATCTGGACTTTAATCCGACTGTTCTGATTTTTATTTTCACTTTTTTTTTTCCAGTTTATGTTTTATTGTTAATTTCATTCATTGATTTGCCCCTTGTTTTGTTTTATTTTAACATTTAAATTTCTCCAAAATTCTATTGCTCAACGGTTCCTCCTTTCTGCAGCTATTCCTATCTCTCTTCTTTTCTACCTTTCAAAGTCCTTACATCAACGTAGTCTTGTTAGAATCTTTATTTTCTTATTTTTTCTTCTATTTCTATTTCTTACTTTTATTACTCAACTAATTGTTATTTTTCCAGGTACTTTAGTTAGATTGTGAGCCTTCGGGACAGTAAGGGAATTTTTAAGTACCTATTTACTTATAATTTTAATGCACCCTAATGTATTTTTCTGTAAACCGCTTAGAACCTAATGGATTAGCGGTATATAAGAAATAAATTACATAAATTACATTACATTACAATTTTGGTATCCATGCAATACAGTACATAATCGCCTGGATTCTCTAAACCACGTCGGTTTTTTCGGTGCCAGTAGAGCGCCTAAGCTCAGTGAAAAACACAGTCTAAATGCCGGTTTTCACTGATTTTCAAAGCGCCTATCGGTAGAGTGCCAGATGTCTGGGACAACCCAGACATGGCCTCTTTTTAGAGGACTGTCCAGGCTCCCGGTTGGACTTATCAAAACACGGCGTTTGTCTGGGTGTTGGAAAGCCCTATAAGCTTCGGCCGCGTCTGGAGGGCCTCTGAGCCTGAGTGGATGATATCAAATGCATCCCATGCATGCTCCAGGCCCTCCAGATGCGGCCAGAGCTCCTTTCCAAGAGAGGAAGCTTTCTGGGGGTGGGGCTGGAGGGCATAATGGGGAGGGACTTGAGGCAGAACTGGGCGGGGTGGGCAGAACAGGGAGGGATTACGTGTCTGGGTTTTGTTTTTTTTAAATTTGATAACCCTGCCTGTTGGTGCCTAAAATATATGTACTGTAATTGCACCTCCATAGGCGCTTTACGGCACCTAATGCCACTGTGGGTGTGGCTAAAGCCATCGATGGCATTCGGTAGTGTAAAACGCCTAGACAGGCGCGATTCACATCAAAGGCAGGTGCCGGAAATGTTCACCTGGAAGACCCTGGCCTATGTTTCCAGCACCTAGCTTTGCTAGAGGCATGATTCGCCAACCAGCATCAGCGTCTGATTGACACGCAATCGTCGGCCGCTTCGACACTGGTTAGAGACTCCAGGCCAATGTTCCTATTGATTTGTAATTTTATAGTGAAGGTTGGATTGAGATCGTCTAAGCATGTCATAAGGTTTATGGTTATGTCTATTAAAAATCTTTATATACCTCTTAACTAACCAAAAAAAGAATCAAAGCGGTTAACGCATCTGGCGCACGCCCTCTATCCAATACTTTGGTCACCCAGTCAAAGAAATTTCTCACATTTGTCTGATAAGACCCACCTCTAGTGAATCCATGTTGCCTCCGGTTCTGTAATAAATACAGCAGATTCCAGAAACTTCACCATTCTCTGTTTTACATTACATTACATTACATTACATTACAGATTTCTATTCCGCTTGTGCCTTGCGGTTCTAAGCGGATTACAAATTAAGAGACTGTATAATTTCTGGAATAATACAGTATATAGAATCAGGAAAGTATCAAGTTACAATTGATTAGTCTGGACGTTTCCAGGAAGCATTTAGAGCATATAGTAGATAAATAGTAGGTTGTTGAAGTGAGTTGTACAATGTTTAGGTATAGTTATGGTGGTGGTGTTCGTGTGTGTATTTTCTAGTGCTATGTAGAGGTTAAGATGATGGAAAGTATTTTTTGAAGAGATGAGTTTTGATTTCTTTTCGGAATTCCTTTATGTCTATTGAATTGATCAGTAGATTGGAGATGGTTGTGTCAATTTTTGCTGCCTGTGTAGCTAAAAGGCTGTCATATATTTTCTTGTGTCTTATACCTTTGAGAGGAGGGTAAGCGAATAGTTTTTGAGTTCTCCTTATTCTGTGTGAGAGATTACTGTGTAGACTTTTGTTTAGGTAGCTGGGTGCTGTTCCGTGTGTTACTTTGTATAGTAGACAGTAGAATTTGAACTGGGATCTTGCTTTTATTGGTAGCCAGTGTGATTCAAGGTAAGCGTTGGTGATGTGGTCAAATTTGCTGAGGGAGTAGATGAGTCTGAGGGCCATGTTCTGAACAGTTTGTAATTGTTTTATCATGTAGTTTGGGCATGATAGGTATAGGCTGTTGCAGTAGTCTACTATGCTTAGTACTAGGGATTGTACTACTATCTTGTATTGATCTTTGATGAAGAATTTTCTTATTTTTCTTAGGTTACGCATTGTGAAAAATGCTCTTTGGATGATTTTGTGGATTTGGGACTGCATTGTGCAATTTCTGTCTAGTTGAATTCCTAGGATCTTGAGTGTGCTTTGCATTGGGTACTTGATTGTGTTTAATTCCAGTTCTGTGCATGATGGTTTTTTTTCCTTCTCTAATAGTAGGAATTTAGTTTTTTCCGAGTTCAGTTTCAGTTTATGACTTGACATCCATTTTTCTACCGTTTCCATTATTATATTCAGGTGGTTTGTGGATAGGGGGTCTTGTATGTTGAAGGGGATGAGGATTGTTATATCATCCGCATAGCTAAATGATATTGTGTTTAGGGCATCTAGGGTGTTGCCGAGGGATGCTATGAAGAGGTTGAATAATATAGGAGATAATGGTGATCCTTGTGGTACTCCGCATGGGTTTGACCATGGGTCGGATAGATGCTCTTTTGACTTGACTCTGTATGTTCTCGTTTGGAGGAAGCCTTGGAACCAGTTGTAAACATTACCCGAGATTCCAATTGCATCTAATGTCTGGAGTAGTGTGGGGTGGTCAACTAGGTCAAATGCAGCAGACAGATCGAGTTGAATGAGAAGTAGGACCGTGAATTTGCTTAACTCTAGGGTTACCAAATGTCCAGATTTAGCCGGACATGTCCTCCTTTTGAGGATGTCCAGGGGTCCGGACGGCTTTTCAAAACCCGGCACTTTGGTTTGCCCTGATTGAGGATAAACTGTGAACTTAAATGCTGATGATTTTTACTGCATTGTTTTTAAGCATTATGTGCGTGAATATACTGTAAAAAGCCTAGGAACTAGATGGTATAGAAATTAAAAAATAATAATAATCATCGCGTTGGGAAAGGGCATCCGCGCAGGCGCGCGTCTGCATGTGACATCATTGCGCCGTGTCCACGCATGCACGGACGCCGTCTGGGGCGGGACAGTGCCGGAACTGGGCGGTCCTGGGGGCAAGGTCATGGGTCCGGATTTTCACGAAGGAAAAGAATTTAGATAAATTCAAGACTAAACTTAAAAGTTTCCTTTTTAATGATGCTTTTAGTGAATAATTAATTCTTTTATCTCTTTTTATCTTATATTTCCTTTTTTTGTTTTTGTCTTCCCTCCTAATGTTTTTACCTTATTATATGAAATTTAATATTGATTGTAACCTTTAAATAATTTCCCTGTTGTTTTGATATTGTACTTACAATTTATTTAATTTAAATGATTTAATCTATGTGTAAGAATGTCCATATTTTTTTTAACTCAATATGATAAATTGTATGTCTGTGTATTTTGTTACCCATTTTTTAGATATTTTTAGCTATTTGTACATCGCCTAGAATGTTGAATAGGCGATTAATCAAACTATAAAATAAACTTGGATAAACTTGGAAACTTACCACAGAAGTCAGGCTTATGGCCTGCAATTCCCTACTTCTTCCTTACTGACACACAGCCGGCTGCCAGTTTAGGCCTCGTTTATAAAATCTGGCCTATGTTTCTTTTTAAAGCAACACCTAGGCAGATGCCTATCTGGCCTCTTAATCGGGTCCAGCTGGACAAGCCAAGACCTAGGGCCTCACATTAAAAGAAGTCTCATGCTTCACTAGCAGGAAAACCAATTAAACCCAAAGTTTACTTCCTAGTTAATCAAGAGACCTAAATGTTACACAGCATAGGAGCTACGATTTGTATAAATTAGGCCCTGCTCTTTGGTGCCCTGGTAAATTACCTTCATGCAGGACAGTTGTATAACAGTGGGCCTGAAAGTCTCCTCTAGTCTATAATAATAAAATGCTAAGCGCGCATGTGCATTCTTACCGCGTGTTCCCTGATCTGTAGGTCGGTGGTCGGCAGGAGTGCGCATGCGCCACACCAGGACTCCTCCTCTCGAGCCCTAGACATGCTGACCGCCTTCGTCCCGCAGGCCTCTCAAGCAGCAGCGATGGCAGGAATGGCGGAAATGTTACAGAGGCGGCTGTCGGCTTTAGGCGCGCGGGGCGGCTGTCGGCGCCTGCAGGCCGCGGCGGCTTGAGGCGGCTGTCGGCAGAGGGCAGACGCAAACGGAGGTAAGGAGTGCTGCTGGACAGGGGAAGAGGTGCTGATGGAAAGGGGGGGACAGAAAAAGGAAGGGAGGCCTACTGCTGGATAGGGGAGCAGGAAAGAGGTGCTGCTGGACAGGGGGGAGGTAAAACAAAGGGAGAAGAGCTGCTGCTGGATAAGGGGAGCAGTGAAGGGGTGGTGGTGGACACAGGGGAGGTAAAAGGAAGGGAGAATGGACAAGGGGAGCAGCCAAGGTATGGTGGTGGACAGCCGAGGAAAAAGAAAGAAAGAAAGACAGAAATACAGAAAGCGGCTAAGGACAGAGAGGGAAAGAAATAAAGACAGACACACACACACATATTCTAGCACCCGTTAATGTAACGGGCTATAAGACTAGTCATTTATAGATTACTAGCCTAATCAAGTAGATACGCTCATATGTACATAGCGCTGGTGTAATTGCTTGCTCCTAAGTACTGCAGATATGCACTTATAGGATTCTATATGGGATTACCAAAGGTCCAGGAAAACCCAGACATGTCCTCTTTTTTAGAGGACTGTCCGGGCTCCCGGACAGACTTTCCAAAACCTGGCATTTGTCGGGGTTTTGGACAACCCCGACGAGCTCCAGCGCGTCTGGAGGGCCTCTGAGCATGCACGGATAACGTGGCACACACCAGCGCATGCTCCAGTCCCTCCAGACGCAGCTGGAGCTCATCCGGAAGAAGAGGAGGCTTTGCGGCAGGTGGGGCTGGGGGCGGGGATGGGGGGCTGGAAGCAGAATGGGGTGGGGATGGAGGCGGAATGGGGCGGGGCTGGGGGCGGGGCCACATGTCCGGGTTTTAGCTTAACAAAATCTGGTAACCCTATTGGAGCATCTTTTATCAACTGTATTTTGGCAGTGATTTTTGATTATTGGTTCAAAATGCATGTACAGTTAAACGTACATTGATGCAGTTCAGGCACAAACACATGGGAAATGCAAATAAGGCAGAGCAGGGGAGAGGGAGAAACGAAACGTAGGGTAATAGAGTTGGAGAAATGAGTAAGTGGGAACAGAGGAAGGAATGATATTTTCTGCTTGTTTCTATATTTCTCTCATTAGTTTAGCAGACTGCCACAGGAGGTCTAGATACATCTCTCTTCATAAAGCGTACGGCATGTGATTACATTAGGCGGAGGTAATTACATTTCTACAAATGTTTATTCCCAAGCGTGGGAAGCCTTTTTTTTTCCGCCCCCTTTGGTTTTTCAAACAAATCAGAAGTTGATAAATGATTTACCGCAGTCCACCCCGGCAACCGCCTTCCATTCCCCCCCCCCCCCACCCCTCGCACAAAGTGAATTTGCGTCTAGTAAATGTATTTTTTGACAAATGACTTCTTTCTACATGATTTATCAACTTAATGTATAAAAATCGCCGTAACAGCGTGGGCCCTAGTTACAGCTTGCACGCCGGACCTCCAGATCTCTGGGATCACACCGAAGGCCCTGCATTTACAAAAAAAAAAAAAATAAGCGACTACTAAAAATAAAAATTGGATTTGCATTATGAGAAACACAAACGGATTAGAACGAGGAAAGCAATAAAGGAAAGCGTAATGCCATCAAACGCTCTGCATCGGAATTCACTTCTGGCCTCTGCGTTTTTGCTCTGTTTATTAAATTAAGAGCTGTAATATAGCTTTCCATAGCATAAATCCTACGCTATTAACGCCCACGTCTCAGCCTCACTTATTGCAGATCAGCTTAGCAGAAAACCATCGAGGGTTTGTCTGCCAAACTTTAAGTCTCTCACGTTCCTGCAGACATTAGCTCAATAGAAACCCTTCATTCGTTTATCAATAATATCTGCCAGTCCTCCCCATCAGCCGCCTGTCCTTAAACAAAGGAGGTCAATTATCCTTCTTACAAATACAGTGTGGCCTTGACTGATGAACTGTGCTTCACTGGAAACGATCAGGGACTCTTTTGATGTCATTACACACAAGTGTTAAAGACCAAGTGAAAGGAATGCCATAATACCATGCTTCCTAAAACCAAATAATTAAGGACGTGAAGAAAAGAAAGCCTTGCCGATATCTTAAAGAGACATTTATTTATTGAACACATTTATATTCCGCCTAAATCTAGGCGATTCCCGGTATCAAAACATTCCTTAAATTCTATAAAATCCAAAATTTTTTCCTTTATTAAATATGTTTCACTACTGAGAAATTGGAGGATGTAAATAGTCCCTTAATAGTAGGGATTGGTTTATGATTCATGGGATGAATCAAGATCCAATTCTTTATTTTCTTCTTGTTTTTATCGTTGAATTTTCTGTAGTATGTCTTCCCATGCTTGTGGGCTTGGAAAGGAATTTTGCTTATATGTTTAGTTACTCTTAATTATGTATATGAATCCTTTTTTTCCCCGGTATCATCTGATATTGTAATTATTAAATGCGTAATAAAAAAAAAAATTCCATAAAATCCACATACAATTTTCATTATAGACATAAACAATATCCACTATCTGCATGTATATGACGGCAATATGCCCAGAACCATATGGGAATCATTCATGCATCTTACATATAGGCAACAATGAACAGTTGGGTCTTTAGTAGGGTTACCAGATTTTTCCCACAGAAAAATCCAGACCCCCATGGCCACGCCCACAGGCCCGCCCAATTCCACTCCGTTCCACCGGTGTCACGCCCCATTCTGCCCCACAGCCCAGCCCCCAGACGGCATCGGTGCACGGGCGGATGCCCTTTCCCGGGAAGCTTTTCAAAACCCAGACAAAGTGCCAGGTTTTGAAAAGCTGTCCGGACCCCCAGACATGTCCTCGAAAAGGAGGTCTTGTCGGGGGAAATCCAGACGTCTGGAAATCCTAGTCTTTCGTACTTTCTTGAAGATAACAAGTTACATAGAAACATAGAAGATGACGGCAGATAAGGGCCATAGCCCATCAGGTCTGCCCACTCTACTGACCCACCCCCAAGTCTACTATCCTAGGGATCCCACTCCTGGTGACAGGTTCCCTTGGCTTAACCCTCTAAGGGATCCCACATGGGCATCCCATTTGCTCTTAAATTCTTGCACGCTGTTTGCCTCGATCACTTGCACCGGGAGCTCGTTCCAAGGATCAACCTCTCTCTCGGTGAAGAAATATTTCCTGGTGTCGCCATGAAATTTCCCGCCCCTGAGTTTGAGCGGATGCCCTCTTGTGGCTGAGGGTCCTTTGAGAAAGAGAATCTCTTCTTCCATCTCGATACGGCCGGTAATATACTTAAACGTCTCGATCAATGTCTCCTCTCTCCCTACGTTCTTCGAGTGAGTACAGCCGCAAATTTTTCAGCCTTTCCTGGTACGATAGATCCTTGAGCCCCGAGACCATCCTGGTGGCCATCCGTTGCACCGACTCTACTCTCAGCACATCTTTTCGGTAGTGTGGCCTCCAGAATTGCACACAGTATTCCAAATGAGGCCTCACCATGGTTCTGTATAATGGCATTATGATTTCAGGCTTCCGGATGCAACCTAACAACTGTCTTGCCTTAGATGAAGCCTTCTCCACATGATCAGCAGTTTTCATGTCTGCGCTGATGATCACTCCCAAGTCTCGTTCTGTTGAAGCTCTAGCTAAAGTCTCACCATTCACTATTATGTGCGTTAAACCGCTAATGCGCCTTCGTAAAAGGAGCCCTAAATGTAAGTACATAGTGCGTGATTAAAAGTTGCTAACGCGGCCTAGTAAAAGGAGCCCTTAGACACACCCATTCATGCATATGTCAATAGCTGGCTTACATGAATCCGCCTAAATACGGCACTTTTTTATGTGCATTTTAATAATTACAACAAAAAATTTTTTTAAAAAAAACTTTGAAAAGGAAATAAAAAAGTAATAAACAGAAATATCAAACTCCAGAGCTTAACAGCACAATACATAAATCGAGTTTATAGTTAGGGGTTACCAGATTTTCCATCTGTTAAAAGAGGACACGTGGCCCCGCCCTGTTCCGCCTTCATGACCGTCCCTTTCCACCCCTGGTCCTGCCCTATTCTGCCTCCCAGCCCCAAGCATACCTCGTCTCTTCGGGCTGGGTCTGGAATGGCAGATGCGATGTGATGACGTCGCACGCATGCGCGCATGTGTTTGATATCACAGCGTCGCATCCACGAACGCACGCCAGACTCGGCCCCCATCTTACCGGCTTTTCAAAACCCGGACAAAGTGCTAAGTGTTGAAAAGCCGTCCGGTTGCCCGGACCGTCCCCTGAAAAGAGTACATGTATGGATAAATCTGGGCATCTGGTAACCCTAGCTTATAGTCCACCTAGGAGGAGAGAAGAGAGGTAAAGGGCCAAGGAAAAGAGGCCTAAACTGACAAGAAATTACCTAGAAAGATAAAGTAGGATACAAAAACATCTCTCAAACTGATCCCTCCTTTTACTAAGCCGTGGTATAGATCCATGGTGAGGTATAGATCCATGGTGAGGCCCCACCTGGAATACTGTGTGCAATTCTGGAGGCCGCATTACCATAAGGATGTGCTGAGACTGGAGTCGGTCCAGAGAATGGCCACCCGGATGGTCTCGGGACTCAAGGATCTCCCGTATGAGGAACGGCTGGATAAGTTGCAGCTGTACTCACTCGAGGAACGCAGAGAGAGGGGTGACATGATCGAGACATTCAAGTATCTCCACGGGCCGCATCGAGGTGGAAGAAGATATCTTCTTTTTCAAGGGTCCCGTGGCAACAAGGGGGCATCCGTGGAAAATCAGGGGCGGGAAACTGCACGGGGACACCAGGAAAATCTTTTTCACTGAAAGGGTGGTTGATCGCTGGAATAGTCTTCCACTTCAGGTTATTGAGGCCAGCAGCGTGCCTGATTTTAAGGCCAAATGGGATAGACACGTGGGATCTATTCACAGAGAAAGGTAGGGGAGGGTCATTGGGGTGGGCAGACTAGATGGGCCGTGGCCCTTATCTGCCGTCTATTTCTATGTTTCTATGTCTTAAATGCTCCAAAGCTGATCCAACACTCATAGAATTCCTATGAGTGTTGGAGCATTTAGCACTCCAGGCCGCGGTAGAAATATAACATAATTCTTGTGAAATTTATACTCCTTCTCATTTATTGAGGTCACTAGACTTTTATTTGTCCATCTCCAAAATTTGCTCATTAAGAATCTTCTCAATCGTTAATCTGGAGAAGAGACAGCTCAGGGGTGATAGAGGTCTATAAAATACTGAGTGGAGTGGAAAGGGTAGATGTGAATCACTTGTTCACTCTTTACAAAAATACTAGGACTAGGGGGCATGCAATGACGCTACTAAGTAGCAGATTTAAAACAAACCCAGAGAAAATATTTCTTCACACGACATTTAATTAAACTCTGGAATTCGTTGCCAGAGAATGTGGTGGAATCAGTTAGCATAGCGGGGTTTAAAAAAAGGCTTGGCTAGTTTGCAATAAGAATTGCTGCTTCTGGGTCAGACCAGCGGTCCATCATGCCCAGCAGTCCGCTCATGCGGCGGCCCTCTAGTCATAGACCAGCGCCCTGAGAATAGCCCTACCAGCGCACGTTCTTCTTCAGCAGGAACTTGTCTAACTTTGTCTTGAATCCCTGGAGGGTGTTTTCCCTTATAACAGCCTCCGGAAGAGCGTTCCAGTTTTCTACCACTCTCTGGGTGAAGAACTTCCTTACATTTGTGCATAATCTATCCCCTTTCAACTTTAGAGAGTGCCGTCTCGTTCTCCCTACCTTGGAGAGGGTGAACAACCTGTCCTTATCTACTAAGTCTATCCCCTTCAGTACATCGAATGTTTCAATCGTGTCCCCTCTCAATCTCCTCTGTTCGAGGGAGAAGAGGCCCAGTTTCTCTAATCTTTCACTGTACGGCAGCTCCTCCAACCCCTTAACCATCTTAGTCGCTCTTCTCTGGACCCTTTTGAGTAGTACCGTATCCTTCTTCATGTACAGCGACCAGTACTGTACGCAGTACTCCAGATGAGGGCGCACAATGGCACGATAACATTCTCCGATCTGTAATAACCTTCTCCAAAGGCCATTATTGAGATGGTTTGGGGAAATCCACTGCATATTCCTAGGATAGGCAGCGTAAAATCTGTTTTAGTCCATGGGATCTTGCCAGGTACTTGGGACCTGGGTTGGCCACTGTTAGAAACAGGATATAGGGTTTGATGGACCTTCAGTTTGACAATTCTTACGTTCTTACCACTAGCAGTATCTGTTAGTTTAATTGTACAAGTCTCTATGCTTACCTGGCAACAGGTTCCTTTCAAGTTAAGTAAACTTAAAAAAGTTTTTAAAAAAAATTTTTCAAATAAATATTTTTTTGAGTTATAATTAAGATACATATAAATACATGAGCATTAAAGTTTTGATAAGTATCATAAACAATCGATAAACCCCTGGATGTTGTGAGTGTGATCCATCAAGATACTGATTTGAGGAAATTCAGGCATTAGGATTACTTTTGTATTGAATACCAGTGAAACAGCATCAGTGCATTACGTTAAGGGCCTGTTTTACAAAGGTACGCTGCTGCATGGTAACAGCCCCGAAGTCCATAGAGATTTAAAGGGCTTTGGGGCTGTGGCCGTGCGACTTTGTAAAACAGGCTGTAAAAAACTCTTAGGTCAAACATTAGAACCTCTTCTGAACTATGGAGAGAATGCACCACGGCCTGTCCAGATTCTGTTATCTACAGTGGGTTTCACATTGACTCCTTTTCCATTAGACATCACCGAATGTCACCTAGCGTCTCTTTTGTAACTCCCATTGATGCCAATGGGTTTTAAAAGCTAACAAGATATATCCCATGATTAATGGGGAGGGGAGAAATAGCTCAGGTTGCGTCTCTGCTGGCACTAAAGGCATCCGAGCTAATCATTTCTACTGTTCCAGTAAATTATACTCAAAGGAATGATGTATTCCTTGTCTGGATGAGTGCTTTGTCATTTTTCTTAATTATTTCTGATGTTACACCCAAAAGATCATACGTTTCCTCAGAGAATAGAAAGATATAGTAAAGGTGTCAGCAGTAAGGAAAGATGTATCTTTTTCTGAAGTCTCATCCATTGTACTCGGAACTTCTTCATCGTCTGCTTATGTCTAGCTATACCATTTTCTTAGTCTTCTCTTAATCAGGTGTAACAGAATACCTATTTTTCAAATATCAAAAACCTTTGTTATTTCTAGCTCCTTTCTCAGTCAGGCGAGAGTTTCCCTAGATGTACATGAAAATAATAGGAAAACACAATTAAAGGTGGGAAAATAGATGGCCCAAGCTTTTCACTGGTTGATTACAAGAAAACTCAGTTCATAGCAGGGGATTCTGTTAATAAAATTTGTTGCCGGAGAATGTGGTGAAATCAGTTTGCTTAGCGGGGTTTAAAAAAGGTTTGGATAAATTCCTAAAAGGGAAGTCTAAAGGCCATTATTGAGATGGCTTGAGGAAATCCACTGCTTAGTCTTAGATATGCAGCAAAAATCTTTTACTGTTTGGGATCTAACTAGGCACTTGGGACCTGATTTGGCTGCTGTTGGAAACAGGATACTGGGCTTGATGGACCTTCGGTCTGTCCTAGTATGACAGCTCTTTTGTTCTTATGTAAGCCAAGTATAGGATAATCAAGCCATTGTGACATCACTGATGAGGTTGGCTCTTAGGCATTGGTGGAATGAGGTATTATGACATCACAATCTCAGCTCTGGAATGTTGCTACTCTTTGGGTTTCTGACAATTCCTATGTTTTATGTGAGCCAAGTATGGGATAGTCAAGCCATTGTGACATCACTGATGAGGCTGGCTCTTAGGCATTGGTGGAATGAGGTATTATGACATCACAATCTCAGCTCTGGAATGTTGCTACTCTTTCGGTTTCTGCCAGGTAACATTGTAAATGACGGCAGATAAAATCATTTAAATAATGAAAGTCCATAATGATAACGTTAGTTAATGTCTTCTTGAAACATGTTTAGCATTTCTTAAATATGTTGGCATGTAATTATGTAAACCGCGTGAGTTATTACGCAGTACATAAATTTTTAAATAAATAAATAATTTTGCCTTCAAGCAAAATACCTTCCACGCACATGGAACTCAGCTAATGGAAACAAACTAAAAACCCTAGCGCAGGGGTAGGGAACTCCGGTCCTCGAGAGCCATATTCCAGTCGGGTTTTCAGGATTTCCCCAATGAATATGCATTGAAAACAGTGCGTGCAAATAGATCTCATGCAGATTCATTGGGGAAATCCTGAAAACCCGACTGGAATACGGCTCTCGAGGACCGGAGTTCCCTACCCCTGCCCTAGTGCTTTTACAGTGGTGGACTCTGTGCCATACTCAGAGTGAGAGGAGAAGTCGTACTTTTACACACAGGCTGGTTCCTAAGGAACTTATCGTCTGAAATTTAGAGACTTAATAAAATGCTATATCAAAAGCATTTATTTGGAACACTCTGGGCTCCTTTTACTAAGGCACGCTAGCGTTTTTAGCGCACGCACGAAATTACCGCGTGCTACGCTTCTAGAATAACGCCAGCTCAATGCTGGCGTTAAGGTCTAGCGCGCGACAATTTAGCGCACGCTATTCCGCGCGTTAAGGCCCTAACGCACCTTCGTGAAACAAGCCCTATGTTTACCATATAAACCAGGGATATCAAAGTCCCTCCTCGAGGGCTGCAATCCAGTCGGGTTTTCAGGATTTCCTCAAAGAATATGCATGAGATCTATTAGCATACCATGAAAGCAGTGCATGCATATTCATTGGGGAAATCTTGAAAACCCGACTGGATTGCGGCCCTCGAGGAGGGACTTTGACGCCCCTGATATAAACTATTGTGCAAGATAATAACTGCAATTGTAACAAACAAGCAAAGAGTACCCCCCCCCCCCACACACACACACACACACAGAGGACTACCTTACAGTGGTGCCACCTGAAGCCATAAGGCAGGGGTAGGGAACTCTGGTCCTCGAGAGCCGTATTCCAGTCGGGTTTTCAGGATTTCCACAATGAATATGCATTGAAAGCAGTGCATGCAAATAGATCTCATGCAGATTCATTGGGGGAAATCCTGAAAACCCGATTGGAATACGGCTCTCGAGGACCGGAGTTCCCTACCCCTGCCATAAGTGCTACTGGGGTGGTATACTGTATAGGTGGGTTTAATAGGTTTCAAGGGAGTTTTGGAGGGCTCACCTTAAAATATAAGGGGGTTATGGTGAATTGTACTATAGTTACATTATAAGGAAAGATAGAATAGTTAAACTAACAATCTAAATTTATAAATATCAATAACAGGAAAACAAGAAAGATTAAAATTTAAACTAAACTCTAGACAGTTTATAGTTCAGAACTTCATTCCCGCCCAATAGACAGAGCAAACGCCTCAACTTATCATCCAAGAAAGGCTAGCGCCATAGTGAAGATGAAAGAGAATAGATTTCAGTAGTTTCCGGAAGGAGGAGAAAGATATTCCCTTGAAGAAGTTATGATGTTTGGAATTCCAAAAGCAGGGACCCGCACACGAGAAGGCTCTTTTCCTTGTTGCTTAAAGTTTTATTACTTTAGGACCTGGGATTAGAGAATGACACGGTGACAGAATTCATCACCGTCCCCATCCCTGCGGATAACCGAGTGAAGAATCAATGAGTCCAACCACTGACTCTCAAGCGTTGCATTGAATAATGTAGAAGGACTGAGGTTGAGATAGACACTAAAGAATGACACGGGATTGTTTCTCGCGGTTATCCGCAGGGACGGGAACAGTGATGAATTTTGTCACCGTGTCATTCCCTACCTGGGATTTCATGGATATTGGATTAGTTTTTTATGTAGATCTATAAATACTTCGTGTGCACAGACCATCAAAGCAATTTTTAAATGGACAGTATCCATAGTTTCCCTTTGAAAACCTGGGGCTGCAATGGACCACTGGTACAAAATTATCCATGGATTTTTCCATCTGATTTATAGCAGATGCAAAATAAAATTTCACTTGCATACTTTGGGCCTGATTCTGTAAACGGCACCTAAAACGTAGGCATCAAGTACTGTGGCGCTTTGACGCGATTCTATTAAAATTAGGCACACTTTATAGAATCGCAACTAGCGGCACCTATAATGGTCTTAGGTATCGATAGGCGTCCTAACCTTAGGCCAGGGGTGTCCAATGTCGGTCCTCGAGGGCCGCAGTCCAGTCGGATTTTCAGGATTTCCCCAATGAATATACATGAGGTCTATTTGCATGCACTGCTTTCATTGTATGCTAATAGATCTCATGCATATTCATTGGGGAAATCCTGAAAACCCGACTGGATTGCGGCCCTCGAGGACCGACATTGGACACCCCTGCCTTAGGCCACCATATTTATGCCAGGGCTTTCTTGGCCTTAATACCAGTGCCTACAAGTAAAACTTGCCCATGATCTGCCCTCCCCCCCC
Organism: Geotrypetes seraphini; assembly: GCF_902459505.1. Taxonomy (NCBI): domain Eukaryota; kingdom Metazoa; phylum Chordata; class Amphibia; order Gymnophiona; family Dermophiidae; genus Geotrypetes; species Geotrypetes seraphini. The sequence goes on from NC_047087.1 coordinate 303,411,047, forward strand.
CAACCATGTCCACATTCTAGTAAGTCCATTGGATTAGGCGCCTACCATCCAATTGAGTGCAATAACATCAATTACAAGTTGATAATTGTAACCTGTTAACTGTATATTATGTATGTCAGCCTGTAAGCCAGGGGTCTCAAAGTCCCTCCTCGAGGGCCGCAATCCAGTCGGGTTTTCAGGATTTCCCTAATTAATATGCATGAGATCTATGTGCATGCACTGCTTTCAATGCATATTCATTGGGGAAATCCTGAAAACCTCACTGGATTCCGGCCGTCAAGGACAGGAGTTGCCCACCCCTGGACTAGCCATAGCACAGCGATCTCAAAGTCCCTCCTTGAGGGCCGCAATCCAGTGGGGTTTTCAGGATTTCCCCAATGAATATGCATGAGATCTATGTGCATGCACTGCTTTCAATGCATATTCATTGGGGAAATCCTGAAAACCCCACTGGATTGCGGCCCTCAAGGAGGGACTTTGAGATCCCTGCTGTAAGCCGTTCTGAGCTCGTTGAGGAGAAAGAAAAGAAAACAAAATGAATAAATGTCAACTATTGGTTCCAGTTAAAGCCCCCTTTTATGAAGTCACATTAGGCTTTTTTTTTTATCACTGGTTGCGGCGATATTTGCTCTAATGCTCACAGAAATTCTATGAGTGTTGGAGCTTTTACCACTGTGGCCGATGATTTAAAAAACCCTAACGCGGCTTCATAAAAGCAGTGGGGGGGGGGGGAGAACATTTTTTAAATAACTTAGGCACCTAGATCAGCTAGGCATGCCAATCTAGGTGACTAATTTTAAGCGTAATTTATAGAATCTGGGCCTTTGTGCCTATTTCAAGACAGGTCTAGAACTCTCAGCTCCAGAAGGGCCATTGTTCTCCCTATCGGCCCGTGTTTTCAAAGGGAAGCATCCCGATGCGTTTCTCTTTGAAAATTAGCTTGCTGGGTCACAGTCTCGTAACTCCCCTTCCATTTGTAAAAGCTGTTTCATTCTTCCTTTTCTGAATCCCAAGAGAAATAATATTCTGGAGGAGCCTTTTTATTGCTAAGGGACCTTGAGATATATCTTCGGCCTTATTGTACAGCATAATGGTTTTAGGGAATTGAAAATGCAGTCCCTTATTTAAAACACTGAATTTTTATCCTGTATTTGTGGATAGTGATGTTGGTTACAGAGCATTAGCTTGAAAATTGCATTTTTACTTCCATTTACCTTATGCTTTTAGAAGAGATTAGTGGTTTAAAAAACACAGTAATTTTCTTTAATAAGGTCAGTAGAAGCGGCCCGTAAAGTTGCGAACGTCTCCTTAAGTGCTGGGTAATCTACTCTAAACACCGTAATATTTTCAGCCTCAAGTTTATTGCAAACACTGACGTGCAAGCAGAACGTCAGGTCAGTTGTAATTTTAGTGTGCCGTAACTCTCCAGAGAGGCGTGAGGGTTTTAAAGTTTCTCCAGCAAAAAAAAGTTATTGCCTCTAATTTGCTTGCAGACTTGGCTCGCAGCAGTGACACCTTCGGCAGGACCGCGGAAAAGATGCTGTCTCTGGATGGTGCTGCTGGGAGCCATCTCGCTGCTTCGTTGATTAGCCATGCAATATGATGACAATCTAAATTCTGCAACAGTTTAGAGCTGGCAAATGGGAGCTGTCCCCAAAAACATCACTGTACGGTGGCTCTCAGAGCTTAGTTCTAGAAAAGGGAAGGTGGTATGACACGGCCCGCCAGTAGATTTTATGTATGTCAATTTTATAGTATGTATTTGCATTGTCTATTCTGATTATTTTTTTTGTAAGAGTTATTTCTTTAATATTAATCTAACATGGAATCGCATATAGCTCAGAAGTGTTTCTTATTCCAAGTAATAAGGGAGCTTGGGGCGGACTGGTTGCTCCGCGCTCTCCGCCGGGTTCCAGCTTTGGTTTATAATGCGGAGCTGCGTGAGTGCCATTTCAGAACCTTGTTGCGGGCCTATACCTCCCAGAGCCGGGCCTTCTATATGGGCTGTGTGGATACCCAGTATTGTCTCACCTGTCTCACTGAAGTGAATTCTTATTTTCATGGCTTTTGGAGTTGTGAGAGTATTCAGGGTTTTGGGGGGGGGGGGGGCTCTGGCCTCTTTTCTTCGGATCTTCTTCAGGTTCCTATCTCTCTTTCTGTTTTTCCTATGCTGTTTGCTCATTTCCCTGCATTCTCTGGTTTGTCTTCTGCTGAAAAATTGTTTTTGAGCAAATGTTATATTTTGGGGAAGAAGTGTATTTTGAACCATTGGCTGGCCGATGTTCCTCCCTCCTTTTGGTATTGGAGGAACAAGCTTCATGAGCTGATGTGCTGGGAGGCCAGGCTGGCTTGTTCCTCTCGTCATAAGAGCAGAGACTTTATTCATACTTGGGCTCCTTACTTGGACAGTTTGCCGCCAAGGAGTCGTAGTCGTATCGTGAACGGATTGCAATTGTATTCTGCTCCACCTGTCTGACCTGGGATTCCTTTTTGTTGAGGTTGGGGGGAGGGTGGCTTGGGGGGAGGGGGCAATTGTTCTGTTGGGGAGGTATTTGGGTCTCTTTGTTCCCTGAGAGGGCATCAGAGTCCAGCCCTCTGGGGGGGGGGGAGGTTTCTCCCTCTTTTGTCTGTTATTGGAATAGTTACAATCCTTATCTGTATTCAGTGGTTGTGCATTGTTATTCTCTTTGCCAATAAAAAAGATTTCGTAATAATAATAATATGATTCAACCACTCTTAATAGCTATAAGTTTCATAATTTTACTGAAACTTCGGACCTCAGAAACATCACTCATCGCTCCAATATTTATCATAGCGATAAGCTTGACGCGTTGTCTCCTCACTGGCCCCACTAATAATAATAACTTTATTTTGAATACCGCAATACCACAAGCAGTTCAGAGCGGTTTACAGAGGAAGAGACTGTACATATACAGCGATGTTACGGGAAGTATTGTAACATCGCTGGGCCGAGCGAGGTTGGGTATAACTGGAAATATGTCAGAGATACAGCAGGTATATCAGTGAAATAACAAGGTGGGGGGGGGTCAGAGAAATTTATCAAAGAGGTAGGTTTTAATTGATTTCCTGAAGGATTGGTAGGAGGGTGCACTTGAAATGAGGGTGGTTAGGCATTTATTCCATTTGCCAGTTTGGAACGACAGTGCTCTATCAAGGAATCTCTTGTAGACACAGCCCTTCGGGGAGGGGAAGGCAAACAGATAGGCACAACGTGTGCAAGTGGTGCCTGGAAACACGAAATGGCGCGACAGGTAAATCGGGGATGAACCTGTTAAGGTTTTGAAGCAAAGGCAGGCGACCTTGAAGATGGCCCTTGCCTCCATTGGCAACCAGTGAAGTTTTCTGTAGAACGGACTTATATGATCTGACTTTTTGAGGCCGTAGATGAGGCGGACGGCAGTATTCTGAATGGTTCTCAGGCGTTTGATGGTTTTCTTGAAGGATCCCAGATAAATGATGTTGCAGTAGTCTATTTTATCCTAATCAGATTTCATTAAAGTGCAGTTTTTAAAGTGCAATTGTTTCAAAGTGCTTTAAAAATGCCTTAAAGTGCTATTAGTCAAATACTTTTACATATGTACTAGAAGCTTATCAGTTTTTATGATCGGGGAAACTGAAATTTTTTTTGTAAGCCACTTAGGTCCTCTTTTACTAAGGTGCACTAACCGATTAGCGCGCGCTAAACGCTAACGCGTGCATGTTAAACTATGGACACGTTAGCGTTTAGTGCGCACTAATTGGATTAGCGCACCGTAGTAAAAGAGGGGGTTAGTTATATGCAGGGTATAAATTTAAAAATAAATAGATAAAGTAAAAACAAATCGATGTCCAGTCTAAAGTCAACTAACATTCCAAATGTTTCTCAAATTACTGTTGGATTCGGAGAACATTGTCATTTTGTTTTCCAGATACTATTACAGAATTAACCCTCAGTGTGCTGCAACTGGCTGCTTACATAACTTGTACTGCACAGTAATAGAATTGACTAATGAGCTTGGGGGGGAAAACCCCCCCAATAACTGGGAGCTTACAATCAATTATTCATGTTAATTAGGAGTCTTAAAAATTTGCATACGTATCTCGCTGTGCACACGGCATCTAACTTCAGTCGCATTCATCTGCAAAAGGGGACGCGTACAGGGGTGTGTCGTGGGCATTCCAAAATGTTGCCTGCAGATTTACAGAATTCAGCCAAACGGCGCCTAAGTTGGGCGCTGGAAGCTACACCTGCGTTTAGAAGGCGTAAGTACGGCACCTACAAGTTAAGTGCCGGATCCACACCAAACCCTCTTCTGTAAAAGTTGCGCTCCCTTTATAATTCCCTCCTATACGGATGGCTTTGATGAACATCTGTGCAGCACTACGAATATACCATAACTATACATACAGCACGCCATGCCTGAGGCCCTCTTTTACTAAGGTGCGCTAACCGATTAGCGCACGCTAAACGCTAACGCACGCATGTTAGTCTATGGACATGTTAGTGTTTAGCATGAGCTAATTCGATAAGTTTGCGCTAATCGGTCAGCACACCTAAGTAAAAGAGGAGGGTGAATGTTTTGATGTGTTGTGGGAGATCTATAAACCTGGAAGGACATTGAGCGTGTGTGTGGGGGAGGGAGAGGTGCATAACTGGATGACTTGAATATAAACTGAGACTCCCATTCTTGGGCCATTTTCTGATCCCAAACTCTCAGTTTATATTCAAGAATATACGGTATGTTATCTTTTACTCCCAAGATAAGATTTAAGCAGGGCAGCGTCGGAAGGCATTGGGAGGCACTGAAATTACAATGGTTTCCCAACGTACACCAGCATTTGCTTTAAAGAGGGATCCGACGTGAAAGATGATGTGATATATCACTGTTATAGTTCTACAGTGAACAAAGCAAATGGCTTTGTCAGCTGTATCCAAGAAACATTTTGTTCATGGGCATTGTTCATTAAGCTCACATTCTTGTAATGGTGACACCTTTGTCTTTCCTGAAAGATGCGGCGAGGCAGACTTTTGTTCCTCTTGTGAATCTGTCAGTACCATGTACCTCATGAGGCTAATTTTATAAACATGTTCTAAATACATGACACTGATACAAGTGCAGAAAAGACCTTCTACAATTAGGTCATACCAAAAAATATGCCGAGTGCAAGCTGGTGCACACATGCATAATAAGCATGCTCAGAGATGGAATTTGGGTGGCATATGGGCAGAGACATAATTTAGGTGATAAGTCTATAACAGGGCACCCAGTGCTGCACAGGGGACACGTATGCTCCAATTACATTTAGAAAACTGGTGTAACTTTTATTAGCATACTTATGGCAAGTATAATTGGGTGCAGGCATCATGTATATTTTATAATTTGCATACATAAGCCCCACCCATGCCCCTCCTATGCTCCGCCCACATGTACACCTCCTTGCTTATAGAATAGCATGTAACTGTTTGATATTATATTGATAATTGTTTTAATGTTTATTGTTAAGTTTATGTGCAATGTGAAAATTTAGATTTCATGCAGTTTTTTTTTTAGTTCAAATATTTTTATTGTGATTTTGCAATACAAGAACAGAAAGAAATAAAATAACATACTTCAAGGTGTTCAGTTATTTTTATTCTTTTATAATTGAGAATACTGTACATTTAGTTTTGTAATAATCATCTAATCTTCCATTTGTGTGTCGCTCATACCTATTCAGGCTCTAGGCGACTTACAGAGAGAGGTTAAAAGAGGTTCAGAGGGAGCTTAAGGAGGAGGGCCTTGACAGTGAGGGGGAGAAGAGGGGAGCGAAGAAAAACTCGGTTGTCGGAAGGGGAGTCATCTATGTCCAGAATAAGATGAGGATAGGATCATTCCTGAGGGAGGCGTATTGATTCAGCTGTCAAAGAGTAGAGGGTATTGAGCTTCTTCCAGAATGATGTGTGGTTGGTTTCTTTTCTGATTTTGACTGGTAAGTCATTCCAGGCCTTTACACCCGTGGAGGTAAACATGGAGTGGAACATGTTAATTGTTTAAGCAGGGCCGCCCAAGTCCGGTCCTCGAGATCTACTGGCAGGCCAGGTTTTCTGGATATCCACAATGAATATGCATGAGAGAGATTTGCATACCAAGAAGGCAGTGCAGGCAAATCTTTCTCATGCATATTCATTGTGGATATCCTGAAAACCTGGCCTGCCAGTAGATCTCGAGGACCGGACTTGGGCAGCCTTGGTTTAGTGTAATGGTTAATTGAGTGCTTTTATTATAAACCATTAGAGCACATTTTTTTGTATGTAGCGGTAAATGCGGAGGGGCATTTTCAGCATGATTGTTTAAATCTGATTTTGTATGTTTTGGGAAAAACGTCCGAAAATCCAGTACAGAAGAAGGTCATTTTAAAACCAGAAAAATGTCTATCTTTTCGTTTCGAAAATAGCCATTTCCTAGATGTGTTTTTCCTCAGTGCATCTATCATGCTGAACCATTTTCAGGGGAAAAACAAAAACAACCATCCAAATGAAAAATGCACAAAAATTAGCCATTGGGACATAGGAGGGGCCAGTATTCTTCTCGTAGTAGACTAGTCACACGGACATCTCAGCAGAGTAGTGGGGCACCCTAGGGGTATACTACTTAAAGCGAGATATGGGCCTGGGTTCCCTTCTCTGCAGTCCACTCTACCAACCACCAGGCTACTCCAAGAACCTGCTTGCTGCTCTTAAGGGGGCCAAACAGGTTGAAAAGGTGACGGCGAAAGCTAGAAGGATGCTAGGTTGCATAGGGAGAGGTATGGCCAGTAGGAAAAAGAAGGTATTGATGCCCCTGTATAAGACTTTTGGTGAGACCTCATTTAGAATATTGTGTACAATTCTGGATGGAGTCGGTCCAGAAGGCTACTAAAATGGTGTGTGGTCTTTGTGATAAGGCGTATGGGGACAGACTTAAAGATCTCAATCTGTATACTTTGGAGGAAAGGAGGAGGAGGGGGGAGATATGATAGAGACGTTTAAATACCTATGTAATGTAAATGCGCATGAGTCAAGTCTCTTCCATATGAAAGGAAGCTCTGGAATGAGAGGGCATAGGATGAAGTTAAGAAGTGATAGGCTCTGGAGTAATCTAAGGAAATAATTTTTTTTACAGAAAGGGTGATAGACGCATGGAACAGTCTCTTGGTAGAGGTGGTGGAGATCAAGACTGTATCTGAATTCAAGAAAGCCTGGGATAGGTGGGATCTCTTAGAAACAGGAAGAGATAATGGTTACTGCGGATGGGCAGGCTGGATGGGCCATTTGGCCTGTATCTGCCATCGTGTTTCTATGTATCTATGTAATAGGACTGGCCATAACATCTGTAGCTGTCATACAGGCTGTTTCATTCATATCCTTGGGGGGTGGGAGGAGGTCAGTGGTCACTGTGGGAGTAAGGGGGCCTCCAGTGGTCATAAAATCTTCACTGATTGTCCAGCACATCTTGTTGTAAACCGCCTCGAACTTTCATGGCTTTGGCGGTATATAAAAATAAAATTATTATTATTATTATTATCTGATCAGTTTGATCACTTTTTTGGCACTTATTTGTTTCTGAAACAGGTCTAGCCTCTAATGTCCACGTTCTGCCCTGGATGTTTTCTGTAGAGTCCATTATTGCAGAAAACTGTTCAAATGATAAGCTCGCTCTAATCCTGCCCTAAACACATCCCAACACACCTCAAGTTTCAAGTTTCAAGTTTCAAGTTTATTGAGTCTTGATGAATCGCCTATATAATTTGCTAGGCGATGTACAATAAAAATAACATGTATTAATAAGTGAAACAAGTACAATGTTAAAAATGACATAAAAACAAATTTGTTGTGTAGATATGAAACATACTTTACAAACTAATCAAAAACCTAAATTCACAATAATGTGAGGGTAAAACATACAAGACATGTGAGGCTAAATAGGGAAATAGTTACAATTTTGATAGAAGAGAAGAAGAAACATAAAAGGGAAAAACAAAAGGTGGGTAAGAGGTGGCTGTTTTTTTTAAAAAAGAAAAAAACCGAAAATGTATATAAGATTGTCAATTTTTACTACTCATAATAACCATACGCATCTTTGAAAAGAAAAGTTTTTAGCATTTTTTTAAACTGAGTTAGGTCTTTTAGTTCTCTGATGTGTTGGGGTAGAAGATTCCATGATTGAGGGGCATTAACTGAGAACATATCCTGTCTTCTGGTTCCTATCATTTTAATAGATGGAACTGTAAGAAGATTAGTTGAGGATGAACGAAGTGAGCGTGTCGTACTATAAGGGATAAGCCATCTGTTAATGAATTGGGGTTCATTGTAATTTAAAGCTTTGAACACCAAAAGTAACAATTTAAAGGTGAATCGATGGCTTATAGGAAGCCAATGAGATTTAACTAACAGCGGAGTAACGTGGTCGTATTTTTTTGCTTTGTGAATTAGTTTCACGGCGGTGTTTTGTATGAGCTGCAGTCTTCTTTTTTCTTTTAGAGTTATATTAATGAGAAGAGAATTGCAATAGTCTAGTTTAGTCATAATGAGGGAATGAATGAGAATGTTGATTGCTTCTGGTTCTAAGAATTTTGTTAGTGATCGAATCAAACGAAGTTTGTAGAAACAAGATCTAACTATATTATTTATATACTCATGATAAGAAAACTTATCGTCGATCATAACTCCTAATATTTTTAAAGAAGTGACCTGTTCTAAATTGGTGTTGTTGATCGAAATTGGAGAACTCAGAATTATATCTTTTTTCCAAGGGAAAAGCATCGTTTTTGTTTTGTTAATGTTTAAAGATAATTTATTTATAGTTAGCCAATTTTTTATTGTTACCATTTTATTGTTAATTGCTGTTATATCATCGGTGCTTTCTGGATCCAAAGGATGAATGAGCTGAATATCATCTGCATAGACAAAAGCTGTGAAACCTAGAGATTGTGTTATGTTTAGAAGGGGTGACAGAAATATATTGAATAGAAGAGGAGATAGTTTTGAACCTTGCGGGATACCATATTCTGATGAATAGCTTTTGGATATACTATTGTTAAATCTAATGAAAGAAGAGCGGTTAGACAAAAAAGAATTAAACCATTCAAGAGCTTGATCAATGATTCCAATAGATTCTAGTCGATTAATTAACAGGTTGTGGTCAATGGTATCGAAAGCGGCGGTTAGGTCTAAAGAAATTAGAACCACGGATCTATGGTGTTCAAGGAAATAGTGAATGTTGTTGATTAATCCTAACCTCCTTGAAATGTAGATGCACTGCAGACAAACAGCATAGAAAACCATCCAAAATTTGATTTCTGAAAATAGCAATTTGGATGTTTTGGAAAACAAAATGGCCAAATGCTACTTTATGCCGTTTTTTTTATTCTTTCCTCTTTTGGAAATGAGCCCCTAAGTAAATCAAAGCAAATTAACCCCTCCCCACTTTTTATGAAGCCATGTTAGCATTTTTCATCGACAGCCACAGAAGTAAAAGTTACGACGCTCATAGGAATTCTATACATATCGGAGCTCCTATAAGTTTTGCCATGGACGGTGATAAAAAATGTTAATACAGCTTCATAAAAGGGGGGTGGGGTAAACCAAATAATTGCCTTTATATTTTTTTTTTATAAAATATATTCCTATGCATGTAAAGTATGTGCTAATATTTATGCCTGCCAGGTTTTAATGTTCATGCCATCAATCTATGCAAGATTTCTTCAGGATCCACACTAGTATTTTATAAAGATGCAAAATTGCCTCTTTGTATTTTTATACAATAGGCATCTTTCTTCCCATTAATTTCGGAGCCCTGTTATAAAATTAACTACCTCGTTCAGCTCATGAACAAAGTTATCTATAAATAAAACAAAGAGATCCATTCATATGAGGGTGACTGAACATCGCACAGCCACTTCCCTTCAGTTGTGGGGGTTCCTACCATGAGAGCTTAGTGATCCTAGCTATGTAAAGGTGAAAATACCTGAGAAGATCATAGCTTAGCAGATCCTTAAACTATCATATCAGATATGAGGAAGAACACCATTAGCAAAAGCTGCTGTGGCTCAATGGGTAAAATCCCTGTTTCTATTTTCCTGAGGTCATAGGTTCAAATCCCAGCACATATTTTAATTGTGGCTTCTACCTTGCAGGTGCACCTTGATGATCTCACAATGAGGTCAGCATTGTGCAGCTGCACACCTCCATTTGTAATGAAGTAGAAGCCAAGCTAAGGTCTGTATCAGTTTTTTTTCTGTTTTTAAGTTATGTATGCAATCTATATATTTTTTTCATGTGCTTTCCTTGCTTTCAGTAATGAGCTGATTGGAGTACTGTTTAGTTAGAAAAAAAGGGTAGCTTTTTAGCAAGAAACCTAAAGCTGTGGGGGTTTTTTGCATCCAACACTTCAAATTTTGTATGTGCTGATAAATGTCATTTCATGGTACTGTTAAATCTGTATTCAATAAATATTAAATTAAAATAAGTACTAGTGAAAAGCGGCCAATATATTTCTTTGTTAATGATTTACTAAGATGTGCAAATTATTCTCATGATTTATTATGCATGAGGAAAAGTACATTATTCTAATAGCATTTAATATTTTATCAGATAAGTATCGCAGGGAAATGTAGCAGCGAATGGTTAATTTGCATTTTAGCAAACAATCTTAGCCCATAGGTCAGATTTGCTGCTGGGATTTGCACAAAATGAAGGGTCCAGTTCAGCATTTGTCTCTGCTAGGTTACCAGAACCAGCTGGGGAATGGAATATTGTTCAAACGTACTTGCTCATATTATCCATTAGCGTGAAAGAACAGCGTTTCTCCCTAATTGTTTTCTTATTTTATTGTATCCAAATATTTTGGGGAGAGGGCCAAGCAGTTTCTTCTTTCTCCTTTGGGTCTTTAGCTCAGTCTGAACTAGGGCTGAGATCTGTTGCCATCAGTTTTCATTTGCATCAGCCCTGGGATGTTTTGGGGTTATATGTTATGTGTAGACTTATATCCTACCAAATTCTCACAGGGTGGAGTTATTTATTTATTTATTCACTTTTCTGTACCATTCTCCCAGGGGAGCTCAGAACGGTTTACATGAATTTATTCAGGTACTCAAGCATTTTCCCCTGTCTGTCCCAGTGGGCTCACAATCTGTCTAATGTACCTGAGGCAATGGAGGGGTTAAGTGACTTGCCCAGGGTCACAAGGAGCAGTGTGGGTTTGAACTCACAACTTCAGGGTGCTTTAAACACTGCACCACTCTAGAAATCAAAATGTAGCAAAAGTGAGCCAAGTATAGGACAATCAAGCCATTGTGACATCACTGATGAGGTTGGCTCTTAGGCACTGGTGGAATGAGGCATTATGATGTCACAATACCAGCTCTGGTTATCAGAGGATGAAACTTTTCACACTATTTATTTATTCAGTTTCCTATAGTGTTCTCTCAGGGGAGCTCAGAACGGTTTTATATGAATTTATTCAGGTACTCAAGCATTTTTCCCTGTCTGTCCTGGTGGGCTCACAATCTATCTATTGTACTTGGGGCAATGAGGAGATTAAGTGACTTGCCCAGGGTCAAAAGGAGCAGCATGGGATTTGAACCCACAACCTCAGAGTACTGAGGCTGTAGTTTTAACCACTGTGCCACACAGTTGCATAGCAAGGGTGGGAGGAGTCCAGGGTGGTGGTGCCCCCTTGCCCTTTTCTCCACCCCCACCCCACCATGCATGCTCCCCTTCCCCTATACCTGTTTACCTCCCTGGCGCAAGCAGCAACTCTAACTTGCTGCCCGTACCAGCGTTGGCTCTCCCTCTGATATCACTTCTTAGTCGCAGGACCCGGAAGTAATGTCATAAGGGAGCACTGAGGCTGGCGTGAGCGGCAAGTTGGAGTTGCTGCTCGCTGGTAAAGAGCTAGAGATACAGTAGCGGGAAACTGAAGGTGTGCGCACGGTGGGGAAGGAGCAGAGGGTGGAGAGGAGGCGAGGTGCTGGCGCCTCCACCAAAACAGCACTCGGGGCGGTTCCCACCTAACTTCACCACTTATTATGTGCAGTCTTATATCCCGCCAAATCCTCATTAGAGTTCTAGGTGGGTTACAAGCAACATATTGCTACACTAGTCTTTAAGCTCGTTACATTAAGGGGTGCCTTTCTCTGTCTGTCTTTCTTTCTGTTGCACCATGCCTGCCTGTCTGTCCATGGCCCCCTTCTGTCTCCCCCCCCCCCTCGAGCAAACCAAGATTGCTGCCTGCCCCCCAGCATACCCCTTCCCCAAAGCAGCCCCATTTCCCTCTCCCTTTCCCTGTGCAGCAGTAGCAGCCAGACGCCTCGCAGCACCTGCACCCTGTCCGCTTCATCCAGGCCAAAGGACACCCTCCTGCCATTGCTCTCAGCGCCGCACGCCAATGCACGTGATGCAAATTGAACACGGCCACAGAAGCACACAGCACGGTGGCAGGGATCACCGCCTCCTAAGTGCACATGCGCGCTTAGGGTTTTATTATAGAGAATAGTGGTGTTTATTAGGATTTGATATACCGCTTATCAAGGTTATATAAGCGGTTTTTACAATCAGGTACTCAAGCATTTTCCCTCTCTGTCCCGGTGGGCTCACAATCCATCTAACGTACCTGGGGCTATAGAGGACTGAGTGACTTGCCCAGGGTCACAAGGAGCAGCGCGGGGTTTGAACCCACAACCCCAGGGTGCTGAGGCTGTAGATCCAACCCCTGCGCCACACACTCCTCCTGGTTAGAGCAACAGCCTCAGCACCCTGAGGTTGTAGGTTCAGATCCCACACTCCTCCTTGTGACCCTGGGCAAGTCACTCAATCCTCCATTGCCCACCAGGACGGATAGAGAAAATGCTTGAGAACCTGATTGTTAACCACTTAGGTAACCTTGATAGGCGGAATACCAAAAAATAAAAAATTATACATGCTATAAAGAATTAAGTATACAAAGATATCAATTTGAACATAAAGTCTGAGGTAATATATCAAAGATAGCAGCTGACCAGTAACATTGTCTTTATTTCAAGTGACTTATTAGTCAGAATCTCTTTGGACTTCTGGTAGGAATTTCTTAAAGAACATGTTTTTGGATTTTTGTGAAACAGTGACTGTGCAAATTAAAATGGGAAGAAAGTTCCACACGTTTGCTATTTGGTAGTTGAATGATTTGCTGTGAGATGTTTTGTATGTTATATCTTTTAGAGCTGGGAATGATAGGATCAGGCTGTTAGAGTTACGTTGATCGACAGATCTACCCAATAGTTCAGTAAATCTGAGAAAGCTATTAGGGGTATCACTGTATAGCATTTTAAATACTAAGCATCATAGTTTGAATTCTATCAGTAACCAGTGCACGTAGTTATTTCTATAAGCAATGGTGTGACATGGTCAAATTTTTGATTTGTAGTATATGAATTTTGTATCAGAGGTTTTTTTTCATTGGTTTCACAGAGATACCTGAGAGTAGAGCATTGCAGTAGTCTAGTAGTGATAATATCATTGACTGCTTTACTATCCTGTAGTGCTGTTGGAAGATGTATGGTCTTACCCTACTTAGTTTTTGTAGTGTGAGAAAGGATTCTTGGACTAAGTTGTTAACATGATCTTCAAAACCTAATGAACTATCTAGAGCGACTCCCAGTACTTTGGAGGTTTTCTCAATGTTGAAGCTGGTTCCAGTTGTTAGAGTAATGGTAGATGAGATTAGGTGTGTGTGCCACCCAAACCATAAGAGCTTGGGTTTTTCAGTGTTTAGTTTGAGATGGTATCTCCCCGCCATTCTTGCACTCTAGTTATCGTTTTGGGCCATATGGTAGTAATGGTTGCTTGGTTCAAACTTGCAGGAATTAATAGAAAGATGACATCTGCATATGAGAAGAGCCATTGCCCTGGTCTGAAGATCATCAAATTCAGTGTGGTCATGAAGACGTTATATAATAATGGTGAGATGGGAGATCCTTATGGTACTCTGCATGGTGACCAGTAGTCACAGTAGCCATATTTTTGCTGAGGTATTCCAGATTATTGAACAGTGGATGATTGAATTTAAACTGAAACTTAATCTGGAGAAGACAAAATTTTTCTTTGCATCACCACGTCAAAATCACACTGAGACCTCCCTGACTTTAAATGCTACAACTTATCCTGTTCAATCTACTATTAAGATTCTGGGAGTGATCCTGGACCAGAACTTAACTATGAGAAATCAGGTTGATGTTCTGGTACGGAAGGGTTTCCATATTTTTTTGGAAGTTGCGCTAAATAAGAGCATATTTTTATGTTTTATCTTTTAAACTGCTGGTACAATCTTTAGTCCTAAGTCAGCTGGACTATTGTAATATTGTTCATCTTGCTGGTATATCTGCAGATTGCGTATCATCCAGAATGTAGCTGCCCGACTTATTTTTGGTTTGAAAAAGTTTGACCATGTTAATCCTTTTTTTTACCTGTTGAGGCTCATGTGAAATTTAAGTTTGGATGCATTTGTTTTAAGGTCTTATCGGGACAAACACCCAACTATCTTATAGACTCATTCACTTTTGCTAACTCTACGCGCTCCCGATAAACACATGCTTTATTTTTTTTTTGGGGGGGGGGGGAATGGAGAGGCGGACAGGTGCCGACGCCCCCACCAAGTCGGTGCCCAGGGCGGACCGCCCTCCACCCCCCATCCCCCTTAATATGCTACTGATTTCTATAAACCAGATGATTCCAAGACAGATCTTCTCTGGATCCACAAAGATCTATGCGCATACCCCCGTCCGTCCTTTTCCTGGGCCACAAACACCCTTACACCCAAAGACAACGTCCGCAGCCTAGAAGTAACTCTTGACTCTAACTTATCAATGACAGATCACGTATCCAAACTAGTATCATCCTCCTTCTACCACCTCCGCCAGCTAAAAAACCATAAGTGTATTCTTCTCAGAACCTGAATTTGCCCAACTACTCTACGCTTTTGTACTATCCCGCGTAGACTATTGTAACACTTTACTAGTGGGCCTGCCTCCCAAAACTCTCTCCCGCCTCCAAAGGGTGCAAAACGCTGCAATCCGCCTTCTGAAAAACCTAGGCATCCACGACCATGTTACCCCTGCATTTGCTTCCATGCACTGGCTGCCCATTCAAAAACGCTACACCTTCAAGGCCCTGCTCCTCGCTTTCAAAACCTTCCATGAAACGATTCCGTACCACATGAAAACTAAACTACAAATCTACTTCCCAAAGCGACCACTGAGGTCCCAAGGAGAAAAACAACTGACCATACCTTCTGGATGCTCCCTCAAAACTGAAACCGCCCGCAAACGCTCCTACTCACATTTCATACCCAAACTTTGGCACACAATCCCTCCATCTGTCAGATCACTAGATGGACTCTGGAACTTCAGGAAAGCCGTGAAAAACTTCCTCTTTACTAACCCAGCGCCTTAAAGTCATTCACCCTGAAATGCCACCCAGTCAACGCACCTATGCCACTTAATCTCACCAGATGTTCCTTAGTGCTAAAGGCAAGTTCGACCACGTCTCCCCACTCCTGTCCAAACTTCACTCCAGAGTCCTCTTTAAATGTGCCTGTTTAGCTTTCAAGATCCTACATGGCATCCTCCCTCCCGTTATCCCTCTCTTCTGGAACTCCTCTAACCCTAATTCCACTAGATCCTCCTAAAAACTGAAACTATCATTCCCCTCTGCAAAAGGTATATCCCGCGTAGGAAAACTAGGAACATCCCTCCCCTTTAGAACCACAGAACTCTGGAACAACCTCACATCCCCGCTCAGAATTTCAAGCTCCCTCCAATCCTTCCGCAAACACCTGAAAACTTGGCTCTTTTCAAAAATCTAACACCTCCCGCTCTTCGGTTCTTTATCTTCCTAGCTCCTTTCCTATAACCCTTCATTATAGCTCCTTTTCAACCTAACCCTGTAAACCGTGCCGAGCTCTACGCTTGTGGAGATGGTGCGGTATACAAACCTAAGGTTTAGTTTAGTTTAGTTTTATTGTCCTGTCTATATTGTAAATTATTGTCATATCTATATTGTAATTTATGTAAACTATGTCATCTCTGCTCTGTCTGGATTATTATGGATGTATTTTGTAACCTGTTCTGGGCTCCTTTGGGAGGCAGGGCTAAAAAAAAAATAATTGAATGAATAAATAAATAACATTTGGACAGATGCAGGTTCTTAAGAAATTTGTAAAGATAGGACAACTGGATGACCATGTTGGTGAACTTTAGCAAACAAATTTAACACATCTGGAGTGGCATGTAACTGTTCAAAAGGAACATTAGATTTATGGAGGACAGTTCTTAGCTGGAGCCAAGTAGAGAACTGAGAATCTTTTAAATGATAAATGTTTCATTTCGGCAAAAGTTTTCCAGTGTTGTGTAGGTGGGTCAATAGAATCACGATTTTCCCAGATGTCAAGTGATTGCTATTGCGGCCAGGAAATGGGGTTTTCTTTATCAGTTACAAATAGTGAGTTCCACATGACACCATATTTCTAGACCGCATAACCATAAGTTCAATGCGGTTTACAAAAGATTACAAAGGGAAAAGTTACAAAAGACGCAATATCTATTCAGCCAGGTGTTTTGAAAAGAGAGACGTTTTGAACTGATTTCTAAAATGTTCATAAGAGCAAGACGTGAGTAATAACACTTTAAATTCTGTGTCATGAATGGCCGCCTGGCATGAGAGTGTACAATTGAGAAATTTCTTACTTTTAAAACCCTGTACCGATGGGGAGCAAGAATTTGGAAATTGGGACCTTTAAGATGGAATCTAAACGATTGAGTACCGAATAAGTGTGATTGGATTATTGATGTGCTTCATTCTAGGAGATGTTATGCCAATCAATTTATGTAAGGTGATTGGATAAGTGTATGATTTTTCTATGTGGAGGTATTGAATCCATTGGTAAAATCCACTCTAAACCTTGCCTTAATATAAAGGATTTATGATAAGACAAGTTTCAAGTTTATTAGGATTTTATATGCCGCCTTTCAAGGTTATCTAAGTGGTTTTTACAATCAGGTACTCAAGCATTTTCTCTATCTGTCCCGGTGGGCTCACAATCTATCTAATGTACCTGGGGCAGTGGAGGATTAAATGACTTGCCCAGGGTTACAGGGAGCAGCACAGGATTTGAACCCACAATATCATTGTGCTGAGGCCATAGCTCTAACCACTGAACCACATTCTCCTCCAATACAATGTTCAAAGTGAACCAAGTATAGAACAAAGAAGCCATTGTGACATCACTGATGAGGTTGGCTTTTATTGGTGGAATGAGGCATTATGACATCAGGGAAAGGGGTTGGGACTTGTATACTGCCTTTTTGGAGATTTACAACCACACTCAAAGTGGTTTAAATGCAGATACTTCAAGCATTTTTCTTATCTGTCTTCACAATCTGTCTAATGTCTGGGGCAGTGGAGGATTATGAGACTTGCCCAGGGTCACACGGAGGAGCAAGGGGTTTGAACCCACAACCCCAGGGTGCTGAGGCCGTAGCTCCAACCACTGCGCCACACACCCCTCCAGTGAGTCAGGAAAATTAACACTTCCTTTCACTTTAGGAGCTTTCAATTTGTCTAGTGAAAATTCTGGATGATTTACCACGCTGACAAAAAATTAGTCCTGCCATGCACTCATGTCTCCAAATAGCCAAGAAATCCCTTTTTCAGCACTATTCATTTTATACCAATAATACAAGATCTTCAGAGCCTCAGCGCCACCACTCCGCCGCTCAATTAAACTTTCACAGCGGCAAGCGTGCTGAAAAAGGGATTTCTTGGCTATTTGGAGACAAAAGTGTACGACAGTATTGAAAGTGTCTCTAAGTATAATTCTTTAAGAAGATCATCTATAATTGAACATAAAAAATGAGTAAGCAGCTTTTCCACGACTTAAACAAGGAGACAGAAAACAGTATAAGTAACACTTCTTAGTGTCTTTTCAGCGGGAAACCTTGGATCCATTGAAATACCATTCCTGAAATTCCTGTTTGGCCTGTTTCTCATATCAGGAGCCAGTGTGGTTCCATGAATAGTGATGTGACGTTTATTTCATGTTGGTACCCGGACATGACTCAGCATTGAATATCCAGGCATAAGTTTAGTGACTGCAATCAGCATTTTTTTTTTTTTTAATGTATATTACATCCTAAGTTTATACCTGAAGGTATGGAGGGTTAAGTGACTTGCCCAAAGCCAGAAAGTGCTACAGTGTGACTTCCCAAGATCCCTGGTTGTGATCCCGGTGCTCAAAACACTAGGCTATTCTTTCCAGTGTTGTTAACTTACACACACACCCTCTTATAAAGCCATGGTAGCGGTTTCTACCATGGCCCAGATCGCTAAATGATCCGACACTGCTCCAAAGCTCAAGGAATTCTTATGAGTGTCGGATAGTGTAGGAGCATTTAGTACACTGGGCCATGGTAGATAGGATTATCAGATGTCCGGATTCCCCCGGACATGTCCTCCTTTTAAGGACATGTCCGGGGGTCCAAATGGCTTTTCAAAACCTGGCACTTTGTCTGGGTTCCGAAAAGAAATTGCATCAGGAGGAGTCAACGCGGTGGCATCAAGTGCACACGAACACGCATATGGCATCGTCGCATCCGCGCAACAGGCAGTGGGGCGGGGCTGGAGGTGGAGCTGAGGGCGGAGCTGGGACAGGGATGGGCAGAACTGGGCGGGCCTTGGGCAGGTCTAGGGGTCCGGATTTTACTAACGTATAATCTGGTAGCCCTTGTGGTAGAAACCTCTATCATAGCTTAGTAAAAGAGGGCCATAGCTATTACTACTGGGGTAAAAAGCACCCTTATCAGCTTTGAACCTTTGACTTCTAGATTGGAAGTTAGCCACCTTCTGAAGGATTTCTCTTTAAGGCCCGGGGATAGGAGTTGCTCCAAAAGATAAGAGACTGGGATTGGAGTTCTCTATCGCTCTTTAATAAGCTAGGACTATTTTCAGGTAGTCTTTATGTCCTGAGGTTGTACAGCAGGGGTGTCCAACCTGCGGCCCAAGGGCCGCATGCGGCCCAGTGATGTATTTTGTGCGGCCCCGGTCGGGGGCGATGCAGTGTTTTCCTCTGCTGCCCCCGGGTGTTTACCGCCTTGCCGGCTCCTTCTTCTGTCTTGCTGCAGCGTTTGCAAGTTTGTGTGGCCCCAGAAACATTTTTTTCGGCCAATGCGGCCCAGTGAAGCCAAAAGGTTGGACACTCCTGTTGTACAGCATTGAATAAAGAGTGTAGCATTCCATACTTTTTCCCTCATCTACGACTGTGATCCTTTTCAGTATTATATAGTGTATTGGGGCAATAAGCCTCCGGGATTCTGGGACCAGCAGTGATTCCCAACCCTGTCCTGGAGGCCCACCAGCCAGTCAGGTTTTCGGGATAGCCCTAATGAAAGAGATTTGCATGCAATGAAGATGATAGGAGTGCAGATCTACCCCATGCATATTCATTAGGGCAATCCCGAACACCCGACTGGCTGGTGGGCCTCCAGGACAGGATTGGGGACCACTGCCCCATAGAGTCAAACACATGGTCTCCTTTTAGGGAATCCACTTCCACACAATAACCTTGTACAATCTGTCTCCACTGTAGTCCAGCTCCTGAATGAGGCTTCCCTCTCCTAAATCTATTGGAATCAAGGCTTATTCACTGCTCTATTCCTTTGGTGAATAGCAAGAAGCTCTGGCCTGGTATTTCATAGTGGACACATCTAAAAAGGTCAAGGGAGCCTTCACAAGAGAGAGACAAAAATTATAAAGGAGTCCGAAGGAGTGGGCCCTACACACACTGGGGCTGATTCTGGAAGTGGCACTTACCATGCGTCAATCACCGACAGACGCCACTTCCAGAATCGCAGCTTGACGGGAGCCTAGGCGCCAAAAATGTATGACAGGGTTGCGCCTAGGGTCACATCGGAATCGCAGCCGGCGCTGTCCCAACCATACCCTCTTCTGGAATTCAGCATCACTATGCACCGCTAGCTACCAGGGAGGTAGGCGACAGTCGGGGAGGGCGCTTAGCAGCGGCTATTTGGGGAGGGGGGCTTAATCATCTTTTAATTGGCTTTAAATGGCACAGTCAATTACCACGTTGTATATCGCTAATTAAAGCAATTAAGCCCCAGCACCCTGGGGTTGTGGGTTCAAATCCCACGCTGCTCCTTGTGACCCTGGGCAAGCCACTTAATCCTCCAACTGCAGGCCAGTGTGCTGAATGCTCTGTACTGCTCCCGACGCTCATAGGAACTCTATGAGTGTGGGGAGCAGCGCAGAGCATTCACGCGCCAGCCTGCACTAAAAACCGCTTTTGCAGTTTTGTAAAAAGGGGGTGTCGAGTGGGCCACCCCATTACAGCCATCAAAAGAAAGAGAATGCTGTAGCCAGGGGTGCGCATTGCCTCTACTGTGATTTCGTAGGGTCTTGGTGGCAGTTGCATACTGGACTAATGAGGGTCCCACAGGGATAAATAGAATTTCCTCCCCCCTCTCAAAATTAAAAAAAAGTCTGGGGGGATTAAACATCACCAGTTAGAAACATGGGTAGAGGGTTCCAGTTAAGGATGAGTGGGGGGAGGGTAATGTATTATTGTTTGCTATACTTAATTATCTATATTATTGAAATTAAATATGTACTTCTATTAATTATGGGGAGGAAGGGGGGAGAAAATGATTGTTTTTTGAATTATTTGTGTATTTAAAGTGCGTTCTGTGTAGTGTTTATGTTTAAATTCATTGTATGGCACTGTTAACATTTGAAAATTAATAAAGATTTATTTAAAAAAAAAAAAAAGGGATTCTTGCTATGGGCTAAGCAGATGGTGAAAACAGCAGAAAAATCAAAGCATCCCCACAACACATGTACATTTGATTTAGTTTTGGAACAATTCTTTGTTAATTACACCCGCTAATAAGAAATCATTTGAAACTCTGTCCTTGCTTGGTTTTTACCCTACTGCTTCCTCTCTGACTTGGTTTGTTATGAGGATTTCAGCTGGAAAACTTCACAGATAATGCAATTCTGCCAAACTGTAATTAGCTCTGGAGCCATCTAATTAGTTTTCAGTTAAACATATCATGAGAGATACTCAGTTGTTTTATTTTAAAAAAAAAAATGAATAACTCACCCAATTTGAGGAATGTTCTCGTATCCTGTGTGCCAGTTTCTGGCCAGCCTTATTAATATATGATGCGGTATTGAAAAATTCATAGCGCACTGGTGGTGGCCAACGCGTCTATGAATCAGAGGTGGAAAGATGTAATTTCCACAATGAATGGAAAGCAGTTTTCTAACATGGAGAGAAGCAGTAAGATAAAAACTGAAGAACTGCTGGAGCCCAGATAAAACGGCACCTGACTATGTTCTTAATGCCCTTTGCGACTGTCAGAGTATACGTATGTGCTAACGCAGTGGTCTCCAAGTCCAACCCTTTGCAGGGCCACATTTTGGATTTGTAGGTACTTGGAGGGCCTCAGAAAAAAATAGTTAATGTCTTATTAAAGAAATGACAATTTTGCATGAGGTAAAACTCTTTATAGTTTATAAATCTTTCCTTTTGGTTAAGTCTTAATAATATTGCAATTTATAGCTAAAGAGACATTTGATGAAAAAACTGTTTTATTTTACTTGTGGGATTATGATAAACATACCGAGGGCCTCAAAATAGGACCTGGCGGGCTGCAAGTTTGAGACCACTGCTATAGGCTAAGGCTCTTTACACCTGCATTGTGATGTCATAGAACTTTATGGTTATAGAAACATAGTCGCAAAAATAGTGTAAAATACCACTTATGTGGAGCAATACACATCAGTATTATTAAGTCCTTATCATTTAGGACATACTATACGGCCTCAGAAATGGAGCCTACGCACAGCAATGTAATCACAAGCTGAGACAATCCACGTAGTTAAAATTCTCCTGCTCCAATCATTGGCCACTATATACTTGTTTTAAGTGCTAATTTTTAGCTTTTTTTTGATAGATTTAGTGTTTAACTTAAGACTAATATAAGCCCTTAACCACTCAATATTGAAGAAATGATACTATAACTGTGATACTTTTTCAAAAAATCTTCTTCAAATACTGTGTGTATTATCCAGATTTGAAAAACTAGACCACATAGAAACATAGTAACATGATGGCAGATAAAGGCCAAATGGCTCATCCAGGGCATCCACTATCTCCTCCTCTCCCTATTGGCTAAGGCTCTTAACATTTGCATCTCCTCTTCCTATAGGCCAGTGGTCTCCAACTCAAATCCTTTGCAGGGCCACATTTTGGATTTGTAGGTACTTGGAGGGCCTCAGAAAAAAATAGTTAATGTCTTATTAAAGAAATGACAATTTTGCATGAGGTAAAACTCTTTATAGTTTATAAATCTTTCCTTTTGGTTAAGTCTTAATAATAATATTGTAATTTATAGCTAAAGAGACATATGATGAAAAATCTGTTTTATTTTACTTGTGGGATTATGATAAACATACCGAGGGCCTCAAAATAGTGCCTGGCGGGTCGCATGTGGCCCCCAGACCGCAAGTTTGAGACCACTGTGCTAACGGCATCAGGCCATTTGTAAGTATAATAATAAATGTCAGACCCTATCCAGTTTCATCTTATTGTGCTCAGCCAGGTAAACAATTGAACATGGTGGGTCATTAAGGCTTATTAATAAGTTGACAAAATGAGATTCATTATATATAAAAAAAAGCATCTGGATGTTCACTGGATCTTAGGGCTCCTTTTACTAAGCCGCAGTAGCGTTTTTTAGCGCACGCAGCATTGTAGCACGCGCTAAAACTGCGCTATGCATCTAGCACTAACGCCAGCTCAATACTGGCATTAAGGTCTAGCGCGGGCGGAAATTTAGCGCGCGTTAAAGCCCTAACGCGGCTTAGTAAAAGGAGCCCTTAGGTGTTTAAGTAGTCTGCTAAAGATATCGGGATAACTCTATCCATACATAGAAATACAGATAACTTCTATTTATCCCAGTGGAGCTACTCAGCACGCGCCCTGTGCTCAAGTCGAGAATACCTGCTGGAAATACCCTCCTTCAGGGACATCAAATACAAAAGCATTAGAACATAATAGCCTTACTGAGTCAGATCAATGGTCCACCAAGCCCAGTAGCCCGTTCTCACGGTGGCCAATCCAGGTCACTAGCACCTGGCCAAAACCCAAAGAGTAGCAACATTCCATAAAGAATCCTAAGGAATAGCAAGATTCTGGAATCTCAGAGTGTCGCAAGATTCTAGAATCCCGAAGAGTATCAACATTCCATTATCTCAGAGTAAGCAAGATTCCGGAACCCCAAATAGTAACAACATTCCATGCAGAATCCCCACAGAGTAGCAAGATTCTAGAATCCCCAGAGTAGCTACATTCCATGCTACCGATCCAGGGCAAGCAGAGGCTTCCCCCACATGTCTTAATAACAGACTATGGACTTTTCCTCTAGAAATTTGTCCAAACCTTTCTTAAAACCAGTGATGGCTCCAAGGTGGTGGAACTCCCTTCTGAAGGAATTAAAACTAGAAAAGGACACCGGAAAGTTCAAGAAAGGGAAAAAGACCATCCTCTTCACAGACTACTCTCACTAGTAAAGCAACTTAGAGGAGACAGCTGGCTAATCCCCATTAGGAACACAACATGGAACACGATACAGGGTGCAAATACTGCAAGTAGGATTTAGCATGAATATAGTACACGATTCAGCCTATGTAGGATGATTGACTATGGTATAAATGTGTTCATATACGTGAGATGATTGATTATGGTATAAATATGTCTGTATTGAAAACCATCTCAAAAATCGCCAACTCTATATTATAACACCATTACAGAAGCTCATGTAAACTGCTCTGAATTGACTCCACAATAGTTAGTAGCAGTAAAGATATTTTCTATATATACATAAACTCAGATAAATTTAACTTCAACCTTCCCCCCCTCTCAAAATACCCACCTCTCTTTATCCAAGTAAATTTTGTACAGACTTTTTACTGAGATATGCTAATTATTTTTTATTTATTTAAAAAATGTATATCCACAGTTCCCAATATGCATCACTTTGCATTTGTCCACATTAAATTTCATCTGCCACGTGGACGCCCAGTCTTCCAATATCCTACAGTTTGCCTACAAAATGCTGGCCTACATTTAAGGCATCTGTTCAGTAATGTAGATGTGATTTTGTAAAGGACACCGATGCTTTACTGACACGCAATCGGCAGCCACTTCTTAGGCAGCCGCCAGTTTTGGCGTCCTTTACAGAATCAGGCCCTAAATCCATTAGTGCATCTTCGCAAAAGGAGCCCCAAAAGTTGCTCAAGCACAATTGAGCCAGTGGTAGGGAGAATATTTAAAACACTAGGATTTATCTAGGCACCTTCAAATTTGAGCCTCAGAGTTGTGGCTGATTCTGAAAAATATAACTGAACGGAAGGCAGATAACTCATCTTCTAGAAATGGCCTGTCTCTTCAATGATTTAACTGGTCAGAATGTTTATGGCAGCATTTTTTGTGTACATAAATATATATAAATGAATAGATAGATATATATAGAGAGAGAGAGAAAAGAAAATTTAGAAAAAGCGATGGCAGGTTTTCTTCAAAAAATGTTAGCTAGAAAATCAACAATGAGCTCAAAAAAAGGCCACATAGATAGGCTAATTTAACTCAGGCCAGGATTCTCAAAAGTGATGGTCTGCTAATGCAGCCATTTTGATAGCGAATTTAAAAAAGCGAGAGTCTCAAAAAATGTATATGAGGTCGGCGGACAGCAGCGAAGATTCCCTAAATTTCCATGTGCCCATTGCTGGTGCTAGCAATTGGTACATGCGCAGAAAAACACGTCAAGAAACGCTCCCCTCTCCCCCTCAAAAAAACCCACAACAACAGCAGGAGAGATGTTCAATCTCTCCAGCTGTCAACCAAATCTCCACCCCCTGCAGTGGAAGAGATGCTCACACTCTCACACTGCCCTGAAATCCCGGCCACGCACACCCCGCCCCCTGCAGTGGGAGAGATGCCCACACTCTCCCGCTGCCCTATAATCCCCACCGCGACCTGACCCGAACACCCCTGCAGCAGGAGAGATGCCCACTCTCCCCTGCTGGCAATTGGCCCCCTTCCCCCATCTCTGCCGCCCCCTTCCCCTTACCTCAAACTAAATTAAACTATAAAAAATTAAGACCCCCCCCCTTTTACAAAGCCGCGTAGGGGAATGCCACTTGACAAATGTTCTGACGCCCATTTAATTCCTATGGGCATCAGAGCATATAATGCCCCAGCCCACGCTGTTGGGCTTTTTAAAAAGGGATCTAATTGAGTTTATCTAAATCAATTACTGTATGTTGAATTGATTTTTTTTTTTTTGTCCTATAGACAAAAATGCACTGCTAATACTGTGATCAAAAATTGTTGGATTTCCTTACACATCCGGGGGGGGGAGGGAAATATATTTTGATTATTAAAATTACTTAATTATAATATTGTAACCAAATAATATGTCTTCTTGTATTAATAGTTGGGAGAAAGGGGGGAGAAAATGATTGTCTTAGATATTAATTGTGTATTTAATAGTGCATTTTAGTTCAATTAATTGTATTGCACTGTCAAAATTTAAAAATCAATAAAGATTTATTTAAAAAAAAAAAATTGTTGGTTTTTAGAATTTGTTGCTCACACGAAGAAAAAGAAAAAAAAAAGCCGCTCATTGGTGGAGGCATGCCCAGCACAAATCAGTTAGTGCAACTCCATTGGCATGCGCCAGCTGATTAAAGTGTGGTTAGTTTGGGAGCCCTTACCGTCTAGAAAATAGGTGGCGGTAAGGTCTCATGAGCTACTGGGGAAATTAGCGCTTGGTCATTAATGGGGGAAATAGGAAATGCAGCTACGAACGCAGAATGGGGGGGATTTAGTAACGCAATTTAATAAAGTGTGGAGCCCATTGACTAAGGGCTCCTTTTATCAAGCTGCGGTAGGGGTTTGACGCACGGAATACCTGCCGCGCTAGTCGCTAACGCCTCCATTGACGAGGCATTAGTTTTTTTTGCTTGCCGCGGGGGTTAGCGCGTGATGAAATGTCCGACGCGCTAACCCCGCTGGCGCACCTTGATAAAAGAAGCCCTAAATTTGGGGGGGGGAAAAAACAATTTTTAAAAATCATTTTTTTTTGGCTAGGCACCTAACTAGGCGCTATGCAGGCGTCTACACTAAGGATCCTACCCCACGCCTACCCAAAAAGTGGGCTGGGCTAGGGGTGAAGTTTGAGTGTGGCTTGCCTTAGGTGCCGGTGGGCATTAGTATTAGATAAATTAGGCCAAGAAAACCCCAGTTTAATATACCAGGGCCTAAGTCTAACTAAAACTAACTAAACTAAACTAAACCTTGGGTTTATATACCACACCATCTCCACGAATGCAGAGCTCGGCACGGTTTACAGGAAGAAGGATGAGAGAGGAACTACAGTGGAGAGATTAAAGAGTTAGGTGTAAAGGGGGAAGGTGAGAGGCCTAAGAGGGGGGAAGTGTTACAGTTTTGAGAATAGCCAGGTTTTTAGGTGTTTGCGGAAGAGTTGGAGGGAGCTTGAGGTTCGGAGAGGGGAGGTGAGGTTATTCCAGATCTCAGTGATTCTAAAGTCAAGTTAGGAACCACCAGCTGCAATTCTGCAAGTAGCGCCCAAATTTGATAAACATGTACCATTTTTTATAGGCAACAACCGATTTAGACGGAATCAGGCCCTAAGGCTTAGATTCACTAAGGGCACAGAGGGGATCCAATCCGTGAGGGATCCGATCCGTGTCCAGGGGGGGGGAGGGCTGATTCACGAATTGTCCTCATGTAAATGAGGGTGATCGGAGTCACACCCCCAACTGACCGCCGGGATCGCTCTGATGGTCTGCGCATGCGTCGAAGAGCAGCGACTTTTTTTTAAAAAAAACTTTTGCCTAGCCCAGTGAGCCCGTGGTTTTAACCCGCTTTAAACCCGCGGGTTAAAACCACAGGCTCACACTGTGGGGGAAGCCCAGGGCAGCGCTTGGGGCAGAGAACAGGAGAGTCGGAGGCAGAGAGCCGCGCAGGAGATTCGGGGCAGAGCAGGGCGGCAGGAGAGGAGATTCAGGGCAGAGCACGGCGGCAGGAGAAAAAGGCAGAGAGTCGGGGCAAGGAACAGGAGAGGAGATTGGGGGCAGAGCAGGGTGGCAGGAGAAAAAGGCAGAGAGTGAGGGCAAGGGTTAGGAACAGGAGGCAAGGAACAGGAGAGGAGATTCGAGGCAGAGCAAGGCGGCAGGAGAGGAGATTTGGGGCAGAGCAGGGCAGCAGGAGAAAAAGGCAGAGAGTCGGGGCAAGGAACAGGAGAAGAGATTTGGAGCAGAGCAGGGTGGCAGGAGAAAAAGGCAGAGAGTCAGGGCAAGGGTTAGGAACAGGAGGCAAGGAACAGGAGAGGAGATTCGGGGCAGAGCAAGGCGGCAGAAGAGGAGATTTGGGGCAAAGCAGGGCAGCAGAGAAAAAGGCAGAGAGTTGGGGCAGGGAGAAGGAGAGGAGATTCAGGGCAGAGAGCGCATGAGAGTCGGGGGCAGAGAGCTGGAAAGTCGGAGTAGACAGCAGGCAGAGAGCAGGAGATGGCAGTCGTAAAGCAGTGAACGACTGGCGTCCAACAGTCGCTTGTTTGTGATCGGCCAGCCCAGTCGGTGTTGCAGGTTTTTTGTTAGTGAATCGCTGCCTGCCCTCATTTGAATGCCGTTCCCCCTCATTTGCATGCGCAGATTGGAATCGGATCGGAGGTGATCGGCCACAAGGTTAGTGAATTGGGTCAGAGGGGAATCGGGTCGCAAAGTTGTCGTAAACCGATCATTACACGATCGATTTGCTTCATGAATCAGACCCTTATCGCATACACAACCTTTAGAAACAAAAGCAATGAAAATTTAAAGCATCATAATCATTACAAAAGAGAAATCACAATAAAAGCACCAGTTGTTCCAAACCAGCCATCTAATTATACATTCAAAAGAGAGCCTGAGTTTTTTTGTGTTTTTTTTAAAGTGCTTATAAGTGGTTTCTAAAGAAGCTGACATCTTGAAGAATCCCTAAAGAGGGCGGCAACTTGGTCCTCCAGACCTGCAGTAGAAAAGGTCACCTCCCTTGTTTCTGCATCGCATATCTTGCCCGAAGAGGGCACAATTTTGCTCCATCTGACGTCCATGTCCCGGCAGGATGATAAATCCGCGGTAAACTCCCTGTGTCAACATCGAAATCTATATATATAAAATCGGAGGTATGTGTGTATGTATGTGTGTATATGCCGCGATCACGCAAAAACGGCTTGACCGATTTGAACGAAACTTGGTATGCAGATCCCTCACTACCTGGGGTGATATGTTCTGGGGGTCTCGTGGCCCACCTGCACACGTGAGCGGAGCAACAAACAGAAAATCAGATTTCACCCATTCATGTCAATGGAAAAAATGTAAAAAGCTGCCATTCTCACTGTAATTCAAAAACGGCTTGACCGATTTGAACGAAACTTGGTATGCAGATCCCTCACTACCTGGGGTGATATGTTCTGGGGGTCTCACAGCCCACCTGAACATGTGGGCGGAGCTACAAACAGAAAATCACATTTCACCCATTCATGTCAATGGAAAAAATGTAAAAAGATGCCATTCTCACAGTAATTCAAAAACGGCTTGACCGATTTGAACGAAACTTGGTATGAGGATCCCTCACTACCCGGGATGATATGTTCTGGGGGTCTCGCGGCCCAACTGCACACGTGGGCGGAGCTACAAACAGAACTTCAGATTTCACCCATTCAAGTCAATGGGAAAAATGTAAAAAGCTGTGGGACCGATTTGAATGAAACTTGGTATGCAGATCCCTCACTACCTGGGGTGATATGTTCTGGGGGTCTCGCGGCCCACCTGCACACGTGGGCGGAGCTACAAACAGAAAATCAGATTTCACCCATTCATGTCAATGGAAAATATGTAAAAAGCTGCCATTCTCACAGTAATTCAAAAACGGCTTGACCGATTTGAACGAAACTTGGTATGCAGATCCCTCACTACCTGGGGTGATATGTTCTGGGGGTCTCGCGGCCCACAACTCTATGTTGCTTGCTCAAGGCTGGGTTCACCCAATAATTTATATGTTCTTGCTCCAGGAGGTGAAACTAAAATTGTTGTTTATAATCACGTTTTACGTTAAGTTGTATTGTATTCATTTTGTCAAATATTTCACATTATAATTTGAATATTGTACTTTTTATTAAGCTGTAAAAAAATAATTTCATTCACCACTATAAAGTATCTTTCTTTGAATCCATTTACAGTGTTATTGCTATAATTAAATACCCGTGCAACGCCGGGCCATCAGCTAGTCCTTAATAAAACAGGACAAACCTGGACTTAGATAAATAATTAATACCTTTTATGATCACAGTGAATAAATGAATTGCGGCTCAGTGCCACATCACGAAACAGCGGTGTCGGTCGAAGAGAAAAACTAGAGAATAACTTCTTTTCAGCGCTGCAGATCACTCTGCTATAAATAACTTGAAGTAATAATGGGTTATAGGTAGTTATCTTCATGACTAAATGGGAGGATAATTTTGACAGGTAAAATGTGAGTTTACCTATGGGATAAACGCCTTTGAAAGCTTCCCTCTTGTCTCACAGCGGGAAAGACGCAGCTGGGATAGAGGGAGGGCAGAGGAGGCAGATATAGATGAAATATAAAAAATAGTTGGTAAGAATTGTCTTGGATAAATCACCATTTGAGGCACGTGGCACTTTAAAGAGAATCAGACACTCCAAAAAAATAAGAGGAATGAAATTAACTAAAAGGTTTCAGTACGGTCTCCGAATAACCAAAAGCCCCGGGCAGGTATTCATGAGTGAACGAGCACTTAGAACAACGTCTAAATAAATCCTGCCCTGTACATCATATAACCTTAAATAAATAAATATAAAGTGCAAACGTGCATCCAATATGGGAACCAAGAAAAAATATCAAAAATATGTCAAAAGAACCCCAAAACTCAGTAAAAAAAAGAAGAAAAAAGAAACTTCAAAGTCAAAAAAATGGAAACGAATCTCCCCACGAGTAAAGCCACATATAAGAAAAAAGTCCCAAAAGTCAAAAGAAAAAAGTTCAATAATACATATAAAAATTCATATTAAATCCATCTCCAATACATGTGCTATACGATATCCAATATTGTGAATAAATAATGAATCGTGTCTCTGTTCAATAAATAGATAATAGATAAATAAATAATATTTCCATTCACACAATCAAATAAATGGATAACTTAGCTCATATATTAGCTCAGATATAGATGAAGCCATCTTATTAAAAACTCTGGGATAAAATCATGAAATGGCACAGAAACGTAGGCCACGCAAAAAGAAGGAGAACCCCCCCCCCCCCCGCGCTAAACATTGAGGAGAACGTAAAGAGCAGGGTGGCAAGTCAAATGCACGCAAGACAGAAGCGTGCGAACAATTGTGCGAAGACAACTGAGAGCAAGACAATTGTGCGAAATGACACTTGAGCACGACGACAATTGCGCCCATGTCAAGTCAGCGCAAGACAACTCAGGGCAAGACAATTGAGCTCATGACAACTTAGCTACAGAGCAGAGATGGCCAAGCGATCAAGCAGGTAAATGAATTTTAAAGGGCAGTGCCTTAAGCCAATGTGTCTGTGCCGTTTCCGAATTGAGGTTCGGTACCGCATCTGAGCTGGCAAATTTGTCGGATGCTACTCACGATTGTTTTCATATACTTTTTTGGTTTATCAGTTTAGTGGAACATTTTCGTCTTGACTCTAAAAACGGCGTCCTGAATGTGGGTGGCGGGAGATGGACCAATCGGGATGCACTTTTTTTTTTTTTTTTTTTTAATTGATGGGGCGCGAAGGATGACTACAATGTAGCCATTGTTTGTGTGCGTATGGAGGTGTCTATGCACGCCTACAGATGCCTAAGGCCAGTGTAGTTGTGATTTATGCCGGAAATGGCCTTAGGGGTCCGTAGGCGTGTTTAGGCACTTTTCGTAGGCATGAGTCAGACACCTTAAATGTAGGCCTGTAAAATGCTGGCCTACATTTTAAGGCTTCTGTAGAAGTAAATAGACTCAATTCTGGATGCAGAGCCTATCAGTGAGTGACATGCGGTAGGCACCTACCACACAGCAGGTGATGTTTCCAGAATCAGGCCCTTTGAGACTCTCGTGGACCCCTGATGCAGGCAACTTAGCTGAAACACGGTCCACGTCGGGTCCTTGCTCCATTGTTTTTCCTTAAGCCAATGTGTCTGTGCCGTTTCCGAATTGAGGTTCGGTACCGCATCTGAGCTGGCAAATTTGTTGGATGCTACTCATGATTGTTTTCATATACTTTTTTGGTTTATCAGTTTAGTGGAACATTTTCGTCTTGACTCTAAAAACGGCGTCCTGAATGTGGGTGGCGGGAGATGGACCAATCGGGATGCACTTTTTTCTTTTAATTGATGGGGCGCGAAGGATGACTACAATGTAGCCATTGTTTGTGTGCGTATGGAGGTGTGTATGCACGCCTACAGATGCCTAAGGCCAGTGTAGTTGTGATTTATGCCGGAAATGGCCTTAAGGGTCCGTAGGCGTGTTTAGGCACTTTTCGTAGGCATGAGTCAGACACCTTAAATGTAGACCTGTAAAATGCTGGCCTACATTTTAAGGCTTCTGTAGAAGTAAATAGACTCAATTCTGGATGCAGAGCCTATCAGTGAGTGACATGCGGTAGGCACCTACCACACAGCAGGTGATGTTTCCAGAATCAGGCCCTTTGAGACTCTCGTGGACCCCCTGATGCAGGCAACTTAGCTGAAACACGGTCCACGTCGGGTCCTTGCTCCATTGTTTTTCCTCTGCATGTTTTCCATGAATTCTAACTTTTTCTGGATATAAGACCTCTCTTTAATAAGTTCCACTTCTAAAGTCCTTACTGTATTTGATTAAGCTGTTCTTCATGTCTTTTAATACTCTCAACGTGTTCTCGTAGCACTTCATCTTGAGCGTTTGCCAAGGAATTGTTAGATCCACAATCATTTCGTAACAATGCCACTGCTTTTTTTGAGATTGGAATCCATGGCCTCGGTAGCCCTCCCCAACGCATCCATATTAACAATAGTAGGCCTTACCATCTCTCCAAATTGCATGCTCTTTTCCCCGGTGGAGGAAATCTCTCCAGGCTTCTTGCCGAGTACCATTGTCAGGGCTCCAGCGGGTTTTGCCGCTACTATCAGCTTATCTCCCGCTGCTCCTCCAGGGCTAAGCACTATCCTTTCCTCTTGGGAGGACTGTGCATGCGTGTGTCATCGCGTGACATCTGTGCATGTGCGGACTTCCTCCCTGCCCGACGCGATTTGCGGACAAGAGCGGGCGGCAGGGGCGGATAAGAACAGGCGGGGGCGGGATTAGGGCAGGGATGGGCGGAACTGGACGGGCCTGGCGGCGGGTCTAGGGGGGGGGGTCTGAATTTTCCAATTAGAAAATCTGGCAACCCTATAGATATACCACCTTTCTGTCGTTACAATTAAAGTGGTTTACGTGTTGTTTTGTACCTGGTGCAATGGAGACTTGTGTGTCTTGGCCAGAATCACAGGTAGCTGCAGTGAAAATTGAACCAAGTTCTCCTGGTTTGCAGGCCAGTGTGTTAACCATTAGGCCAGTAGTTCTCAACCCTGGCCCGGGAGACCCCCCCCCCCCCCCCAGCCAGTCAGGTTTTTGGGAATCAGGATATCCCTAATGAATATGCACGAGAGAGATTTGCATATAATGGAGGAGATGGGCGTGCAAATATGTCTCATGTATATTCATTAAGGAGATCCTGAAAACCCGACTGGCTGGGGGGGGGTCTCAAAGTGATACCCGCCCAACTGTCTCCTCCCTCCCCCTCTAATATTTTTTTTTTACCACCTCTTGTTCCTTCCTTCTTGTCATGTTAGTCCCTCATTATTTTTGTTTCTATGCTTTTTAATGATTATAAACCGTCTAGATACTTTTTTTGATAGACGGTACATCCAAGAAATAATACACTTGGTTGAGAACCACTGCATTAGGCCACGCCTCCACAAAATATAGGGCTCCTTTTACAAAGGCACGTTAGGGCCTTAATGCGCGGAATAGCGCACGCTAAAAACACTAGCAGACTTTTATAAAAGGATCCCATAGGTTTGAGCTGGCTTGGGCCTCTCTCTTTTACCTTTTCTTTAATGCCCGTCCCAGTATTATCCAGAGTAGAGAATGACACGGTGACAGAATTCATCACCGTTCCCGTCCCCGCGGATAACCGCGGTAAACAATCTTCATGTCATTCATTAAGGAGAGAGGGAAGAATCAGAGTATAAATGGCCACAACCACTGACTCACAAGCTTTGCTCTGAAGAATGCTGGTGTAGAAGGACTGAGGTTAAAACAGACACTACAGAATGACAGTCTCTGGTATCCAGAGCAGATATTGTGATGTCATAATGCCTCATTCCACCAGTGCCTAAGAACCAATCACATCAGTGATGTCACAATGGCTTCATTATCCTTGGCTCACATAAGAATCAGAGTATGAATGGCCTCAACCACTGACCCGCAAGCTTTGCTTTGAAGAATGCTGGTGTAGAAGGACCGAGGTTGAAATAGACACTAGAAAATGACATGGGATTATTTCCCGCGGTTATCCGCGGGGACGGGGACGGTGATGAATTTTGTCACCGTGTCATTCTCTAATTCACAGTCCCTTTCAGCTTCTCATATTTATTCCTGTGGTTTCCTTTCCCTTCTTCCAAACGTCCTATTCAAAGCCCGTATTATTGCCACCGTTGAAATAAAACCTGCCCCGTATCTCGGTTCCTTCTCTATTTATAATTTTAAAATCAAAGAGCCACGAAGTGTGCCTTCTCACTCTTTCCTTTGTAGCAAGTGTCTCCTGCTTGGCGCTGGAATTCTTTCTCCTTCAGCTGTGCTTCACAGCGACATAAAATTAAAGATCTATTCCTTCCCCCCCCCCACCCCCTTCACTCCCTCCAAACTATAATATTGCTCTATTCAATTTCTCCATTGTCATCTGACACACTTCGTTTCAGCGTCTTGTCATTTTACAGCAAGAATTACAAGGCTTCCCATATTATGTCAAGGCAGCAGCTGGCCTAGAATCACTAATTTTTGCCCTTTTGCCGCTGTAATTTTCAGTGTCAGATAAAGACGGATGCATCTATATTTAAATACCACACCAGAGATAAATGCTCCCATAAATCAGCCTTACAGGAGGTAAGCTCACGACGCTAAAAGCCGGCTCCAACTTGCTACGACTGCCATAGAGCTGCAGAGCAGGTCGCCACAGTTTCGTGGAATTCCACACCGATTTAAGCAGGTCTCCCCGTGACCTTCCCCTAGGAATGCCTCCCTTTTGAGTTGCAAGTAATACACTCGAGGCGCCCAGGGCCGGATTCTCAAAACTTACCGTGCCGTCACTAAAACAGTTCCAGCCGGTTTAGCGTGCCCGGATTTTACCGCCCGATTATCAGAACAGATGGGGAAAGACAGGTCGGAATAGGTTGGCGTTAGCTTGGGCACGACTCCAGCAGTGGGGCAGTGTGGTCAATGCCAGGCGGACTTCTACTGTCTGTATCCCGTGTGCAGCAATATGGATCAAGTGCAAGAATTCACATTTTTACCACATACATGTGGAGGGGCATAATAAAAAAAACAACGTCTAAGTCTCCTTTTGGCCTAAGGCCTTAAACATTGAAAGTAGAAGCAGGGAAAATGTCCATTATCAAAAAAAAAAAAAAAAGTCCAAAAGGAGGGTTTTTTTTTATAATGACCTGTCTCTACGTTCAGCTGTTTAAATGCCCAGAACACCACTACGTCTAAACTTACACCATATAATCAAACCAAAAAAAGCCTAATTCCCAAACGCCCAAAACAAGGGCTTTTAGGCGAAGGAGGAGTCAGTCCTTCACCTAAAAGCTGAATTCTGTAACCGGTGTCTGTCAAAAACAACACCAGTTACAGAATCCACCCCCCCCCCCTTTACAAAAATCAGGCCAGGAGAGAGCCCAAGCCCTCCTGGCCCCGCTGAGTACAATCGGGGCAAGAGAGAGCCCAAGCCCTCTTGCCCCGCGGCACCCTGACCTTCCCCAACTATGATCGGGGCAAGAAGGAGCCCAAGCCCTCTTGCCCCGGCGATCCTGGAACCCTCCCCACCCCCCCCCCCCCCCCGCCGATAACGACCGGACCAGGAGGGAACTCAAACCCTCCTGGCCACGCGACCCCCCCCCTACAAGATCTGGCAGGAGAGAGTCCAACCCCTCCTGCCCAGGCGAACCACCTACTCCCACCCCCATTAAAATATGGGCAGGAGGGATCCCAGGCCCTCTTGCCCTCGACACACCCACGCTCGCCCTCCCGAACCCCCGATCGCCTCCCACCTCCCCGCCGACCCACAAGACTCCCCCCCCTGCCAACCCCTCGATCCCCCCACCCCCAATCCCCCTATCTTAACATCGTTAGCCGGATGGACAGGTGCCAAGGAATGGCTGGCCTTAGGGCCTGATTGACCCAGGTGGCTCAAACCCTGCCCACAGGTGGGGCCTGAAGCGCCTGGGCCAGCCGAAATAGCTCTAGAATGTTTCTACTTATGATTTTAAAGTGTTTGAGGCTTGTGCAGATGAGAACAGAGTTTAGGCATTGGCAGAATGAGGCATTATGACATCACAATCTGATATCTAGAATGTTGCTACTTATGATTTTACAGTATTTAAGGCTTGTGCAGATGAGGACGCTCTTCCGGAGTCTGTCATAGGGGAAAACACCCTCCAGGGATTTAAGACAAAGTTAGACAAGTTCCTGCTGAACCGGAACATACTCAGGTAGGGCGCTGGTCTTTGACCTGAGGGCCACCTGAAGAGTTTCCATAAAATATACGGTGAATGATGCATGAAGTTGTCATAACTATGGGCATTTTTAGGATTGTTCCCTCCACGGGAGACTTTTGGATCTATAAGGATTGAAGCCCCCCCAATAATGTAAAAAAAATCTTCAAAGATAAGCACAGTAGTGTCTGACGATCCAAATTTACTCTGTTTTCTTCAATGTGGAATCGTATTAGCTCAACTTTGAAAGCAAGAGAATTTTTGCTACATTTACTTACTGAGAATTTTATACTCCTGAAATCTGAAGTCTAACTTGAGCCCTGAGGGGACCAGAAAGTGCATTTTTCATACAAAGCAGCAGCTCTAGTTAGCTGGCTAAGACTGCCGACGTTTCTTATTTCCCGACTGTGATGCCCCTTCTGGATTTATTGCCAGGCTTCTTCCATTTTTCTGGCGTAATGTATTCTCTGCATATAGTGAAAGAAAAAAAAAAAAAAAAGATATTCCAGGGTCTATTTCCTAACAAATGGCGTTAGCATGCCCCGAAGCAGGTCATTCCTGTGTGCTAAAGCCATTTTTACAGTGGTCATAAAATCCCAGTTTTCTCTTTATCTTATTTAGGGTGTGCACGAATATGTCCATTAGCCCAGTGTTCTCAACCCTGTCCTGGAGGACCACCAGGCCAATCGGGTTTTCAGGATAACTCTAATGAATATTCATGGAGCGGATTTGCATGCCTATCACTTCCATTATATGCAAATCTCTCTCATACATATTCATTAGGGCTAGCCTAAAAACCCGATTGGCCCGGTGGTCCACCAGGACAGGGTTGGGAACCACTGCATTAGCCCACAACCATTAAAAAAAAAATTACCATGTGAGAACTTAATCACTACCAATTTTGTAGGCAATAATAGCCCGATTCTCAGTGGCATGCAGTGAGGGCTTTCAGGGGTTTCATTGAATCACCAGCTCTTCAGCATTGCTTTTTTATATTATTTCTTTACTAGTGTTTAAGCCCGTTACATTAATGCAGTGGTTCCCAACCCTGTCCTGGAGGACCACCAGACCAATCGGGTTTTCAGGCTATCCCTAATAAATATGCATGGAGCAGATTTGCATGCCTATCACTTCCATTATATGCAAATCTCTCTCATGCATATTCATTAGGGCTAGTCTGAAAACCCGATTGGCCTGGTGGTCCTCCAGGACAGGGTTGGGAACCACTGTATTAATGGGTGCTAGAATATATGTCTGTCTGTCTTTCTTTCTTTCTGTGTCTCTCCCTGCCCCTGTCTCTCTCTTCCTTTCTTTCTTTCTCCCTCCCGCTGTCTGTCCTTTTTTCTTTCTGGTTCTCTCTCTCGCACCCTGTCTGTCTTTCTTTCTTTCTGTCTGTCTCACTGCCCGCTATCTTTCTGTGGTCTGTCTTTTGTTCTAATGCGCTGCCTGCCTGCCTGTCTTTCTGTCTCTCCATGGCCCCCTTCTGTCTCCCCTCCCCCAAAGCAAACCACGATTGCTCCCAGGCCCCCTTTCCCTCTCCATCCCCTCCACTTCCCTGTGCAGCAGCAGCAGCATTTCCCTCCCATCCTTCCCTGTGCAGCAACAGCATTTCCTGCCCTTCTCTGTGCAGAAGCAGCATTTCCCCCACACACACCGCCTCCTTTTGAGCAGGCGGAAGATTTTCGGCTAGCACGCACTAATCCGTTGCGTGCGCTAAAACGCTTCGTAAAAGGAGCCCTTATTTTGTTTACGTTTTGCTTGATTCCGTTTGATTTGTAGAGCACGTAGCCTGCTCAACCAGTGAAACTGTCTCAAACTAAAAATAAACAAATTTGAAAAAAAAAAAAAAAAGCAGGGCTTTTGGGCTGGGGATTCTCTGAACCCCCTGAAGGCCCTGACATTACTGATCTGAACTTGATTGGCTGAGCAGCTTCTGCCTGTTGCCTGCTCAACCAGTCATATTCAGAGCAGTGCCCTCAGAGCTTTTAGGGGGTGGGGTTAAATCCTCTGAAGGCCCTGAGTGCGCGCTACTGCCGATTCTATAAATGGTGCCGGAAAGCTGGACGCTGAATAGTACGATGCTAAGCACGATTCTATAAACGTTAAGCGTACTTTATAGAATCACACGTAGGGCTCCTTTTACTAAGCTGCGTTAGGGCTTTAACGCACGGAATAGCGCGCGCTACAATGCCGCGCGTGCTAGACGCTAACACCAGCATTGAGCTGGTGTTAGTTCTAGCCGCGTAGCGCAGGGTTAGAGCGCGCTAATCTGCTGCATGCACTAAAAACACTAGCGCGCCTTACTAAAGGAGCCCTTAGTGGTGCCTAAAGTGGGCTTAGGTGCAAGTAGGCATCCTAATCGTAGGCACGCCCTATTTATACCAGGGTTTTAGTGGCCTAAATGAGTGCACCTAAGTTCAAAAAAGATGTCTACATTAAAAACATGAGAAAACCAAAAAAACTCTGTGGAGTGACGATGTTCCTAAATGGGCTTTATTTGAAAGTGTCAAAGTTCCAAAGGTACACTGAAATCATCCACATAAGAGCCTTAAAGGACCTAGTCCGGTAGGGATATAGGACCCAACACGGTCCGCGTTTAAACAAAAAGTCTTCTTCAGGGGGTCCCTGGGGGTCTTATAAAGGTGAGTACGTGGGAAACAATTGTGTGGTGAGCCGGAAGTGAGACACTGCTTGTGTTTGCAACATTCTAGAGCTCAGACTGTGATGTCATAATGCCTCATTCCACCAATGCCTAAGCTCCATCCTCATCTGCGCAAGCCTCAAACACTTGA
Organism: Geotrypetes seraphini; assembly: GCF_902459505.1. Taxonomy (NCBI): domain Eukaryota; kingdom Metazoa; phylum Chordata; class Amphibia; order Gymnophiona; family Dermophiidae; genus Geotrypetes; species Geotrypetes seraphini. The sequence continues at coordinate 303,449,788 of NC_047087.1, forward strand.
AAATCCTAAGTAGCAAAAATCAAAAGGAACTGACCCAAAAATATCCACAAAGAAGAAAATCCAGAGAAAACCAAAAAAACTCTGTGGAGTGACGATGTTCCTAAATGAACTTTATTTGAAAGTGTCAAAGTTCCAAAGGTCCACTGAAATCATCCACATAAAATAATTCCATCCACATAAAAATAAATCATCCACATAAGAGCCTTAAAGGACCTAGTCCGCTAGGGATATAGGACCCAACACGGTCCGCATTTAAACAAAAAGTCTTCTTCAGGGGGTCCCTGGGGGTCTTATAAAGGTGAGTACGTGGGAAACAATTGTGTGGTGAGCCGGAAGTGAGACAATTGTTTCCTATGTACTCCTACGTGAAGTTATGGTTCTATATACTAATTGTAGGAAATGGTGTATTCTCTGTAATATTTTTCTATATTCAATCAAATGTATTACACTTCTGTAGTTTATAAAATAATAAAAAAATTTAAAAAAAAACATGCCTCTAACCAGGCCTACTTTTTGGTAGGCAGCTTCCTCAAAGTGGTAGGCGTCTATTCTCCAATTAAGTGCAATTGACACCAGTTAAGAATGAATTGCCGGTTATTGGTGCCAGTTAAGGAGGGAGTTCATCAATATCTGCTATTGTTAAGACAGGTTATTGCTATTTTAATACAAGGGTTGTTCTTTTTTTGCAAAAATGGGACCCTGTTCTACTTGTGGTAAAATAACCTATTTTAACAGTAGCACACATTGATAAATTCCCCCCTAAATCTTTTAAATAAGCTAGGAGGGTGTGGGGGGAACCCCCCCCCCCACACACACACACACATTAAACTGACAAATGTTTGTGCTCAGGTTGGGGGTGGAGGGGGGGAAACCTCCCCACTACACTGAAAACTGCCAATTACCTGAAAACCGAAAGAAAACAGCAGTTTACAGTGTAATGGGGGGGGCTTCCCACCCACACCACCCCCTACGGGAGCGCGAACACTTGTCAGTTTATTGGGGGGGGGGCCCACTCATAGCAGTAACAGGAACACTTTGAATGCGGCGCGCTGAAGTCCTGCACGGGATTGTCGGCGCGCCAATGGCCCACGCACTTTTGTTATGGAACCATGGGATAGGTGGGTTATAAATAATATTTTTTTTTTTTAAACGTTCTTCGTAGGCACGATTCTACAAAAGATAGGCGTGTGTTTAGGGGTAGGGAAAGACTTACCCCCCCCCTCTTTTCTAAAGTGCACCAACCGATTAGCGTACGCAGACTGATTTAGCGCGCGGTAAACACTAACGTGTCCATAGACTATAATGGACGTGTTATCGTTTAGCATGCACTAAATCGATTAGCACGCACTAATCAGTTAGCACACCTTAGAAAAGAGGGGCTTAGGCGCTGCTAAGCGCGATTCTATAAGGGGTGCTTAAGTATGCTTGGCATGCAATAGGTGCCTCACTTTAAGCCCCTATCTTTTTTAGGCACCAATTATAAGATCTTGCCCTTAGCACATATACATGCAAAAAGTCTTCTCCTAAGCCTTGACTACATATGGGGGTAAAAAACAAAAAACACCGAGTGGTCTTCTATAAACCACGCTTAAAGTTAGTGCACTTTATAGAATGTTGTCCCAAAGAAAACAGTGAGAAGATTAAGAATGGTACGGAACACCGCAGTTCGCTTGATATTTGGACTGAAGAAAAGCGGCCATATTAGTCCCTACTACAGACTATTGCACCGGTTGCCAATGGAGGCACGCGCAAATAATGTTTAAGTTTACTTGCATTTGTTTCAAGCAGGCCTGGGGACTAGCTCCTTCCTATGTCCTACCTCATTTCGTGCTATACAGCCCCACACGGGACAACCAGAAACTGTAACTGCATACCCAAGGATTACTGGCTGTAAATATAAGTCCTTTTTGGATAAGTCTTGGTTAGGTAACTACATCAATGGAGCCAGACTGACTTACGGCGCCTTTCGGAAAGAAATTAAAACCATAGTGTGACAGATTTATCTCCTAAACAGAAACCACACCAAATTTGTATATTCCTTCTGTCTATTTCTTGTGTAATATGTTGTACTTTCACTATTTGCATTTTGTAATTCGCTGATTGTCCAGCTCTCTTCAGTGTGAACCGCCTAGAAGTCATCTGACTATGGCGGTATAGAAGAATAAAGTAATTATTATTACACCCGATACCTGTACCTAACTTTAGACACATCCATTTGAACCAACTGAAACGAAGTGCAAATACGATCTAACTTAGGCACAGATGCCCCTTATTCCATACATCTGTTCTGGGACCGCTGCTTTTTAACATATTTATCAATGATCTAGAGATGGGAATAACTAGTGAGGCAATTAGATTTGCTGATGACACAAAGTTGTTAAATCGCAAGAGGATTGTGAGAAATTGCAAGAGGGCCTCGTGAGACTGGGCGTCAAAACGGAAGATGACGTTTAATGTGAGCAAGTGCAAAGTGATGCATGCGGGAAAGAGGAACTCGAACTATAGCTACATGATGCTGGTTTCTACTCCCCTCTGCCCTCCAACCCAGCCAGCAGATTAATCCTTCCCCTTAACTGTATCCATGACATCCTGTTTGTCTGTCTTGGCTGTTTAGATTGTAAACTCTTTTGAGCAGGGATTGTCTTCCTTGTGACTCTGTACAGCGCTGCGTGGGTTTGGTAGTGCTCTAGAAATAATTCATAGTAGTAGTGTGAAGAGTTTCAGTCTTTGGGAAGCAGAGCTGAGATTGTGATGTCATAATGCCTCATTCCACCAATAAGAGCCAACCTCATCAGTGATGTCACAATGGTTTAATTGTCCTGTACTCCCCTCTGCCCTCCAACAAAGCCAGCAGATTAACCGTTCCCCTTAACTGTATCCATGACATCCTGTTTATCTGTCTTGTCTCTTTAGATTGTAAGCTCTTTCCAGCAGGGACTGTCTCCTTTGTGACTCTGTACAGCGCTACATAAGTCTGGTAGCACTATAGAAATAATTAATGGTAGCAATAGTAGTTCTATGTTAGGAGTCACTGCCCAGGAAAAGGATGTACTGTAGGTGCCAGTGTTTAGGATACATTGAAACCCTCAGCTCAACGTGTGACGGCTGCTAAGACAGCAAATAGAATGTTAGGAATCATCAGGAAAGGAATGGAAAATGAAGATTAAAAAGGTTGCAATATGCCCTTGTATCGCCCTATAGTATGGCCGCAACTTGAATACTGAGTGCAGTTCTGGTCGCTGTATCCTAAAAATATGTATAGTGGAATTAGAAAAGGTACTGATAAGGGTGTCAAAAATGATAAAAGGAGTGGGACAACTTCCCCATGAGAAAAGGCTAAAGAGGATGTGGTAAGAGCGGATGGCGTAGCTGGTTTTAAGAAAGGTTTGGACAAGTTCCTGGAGGAAAAGTCCATAGTCCGTTATTGAGAAAGACACGGGGGAAGCCACTGCTTGCCCTGGATCGGTAGCATGGAATATTGCTACTCCTTGGGTTTTGGCCAGGCACTAGTGACCTGGATTGGCCACCATGAGAATGGGCTACTGGGCTTGATGAACCATTGGTCTGACCCAGTAAGGCTTTTCTTATGTTCTTATGGTTAGGGATCTTCAGTATGGAGAATAAATGGCTCAGGGGAGATATGACAGAGGTCTATAAAATACTGAGTGGAGTGGAAGGGGTAGACGTCAATCACTTGTTTATTCCTTCCCAAAATACCAGGACTAGGGGCTTGCAATGAAGCTACAAAGTAGTATATTTAAAAGAAACTGGAGAAAATATTTCTTCTCTCAACATGTAATTAAACACTGGAATTGATTGCTGAATAATGTGGTGAGGGTAATAAACTTAGCAAGGTTTGATAAAGGTTTGGATAATTTCCTAGAAGAAAAGTCTATAAGCCATTATTTCTAGAATAAGTAACATAAAATCTGGAGTACTGCGTCCAGCACTGGTTGCCATACATGAAGAAGGACATGGTACTACTCGAAAGGGTCCAGAGAAGAGCGACTAAAATGGTTAAGGGGTTGGGGGAGTTGCCGTACAATGAGAGATTAGAGAAACTGGGCCTCTTCTCCCTTGAACAGAGGAGACTGAGAGGGGACATGATCGAAGCATTCACGATAATTAAGGGAATAGACTTAGTAGATAAGGACAGGTTGTTCACCCTCTCCAAAGTAGAGAGAACGAGAGGGCACTCTCTAAAGTTGAAAGGGGATAGATTCCGTCCAAACATAAGGAAGTTCTTCAACCAGAGAGTGGTGGAAAACTGGAACGCTCTTCCGGAGGCTGTTATAGGGGAAAACACTCTCCAGGGATTTAAGATGAAGTTGGACGGGTTCCTGTTGAACCAGAACATAAGCAGGTAGGGCTGGTCTCAGGGCACTGGTCTTTGTCCTGGGTGCCACTGTGGGAGCGGACTGCTGTGCACAATGGACCATTGGTCTGACCCAGCAGCGGCAAATTCTTATCTTCCTACTCCTTGGGATCGTCCAAGTTCTTGTAACCTGTTTTGGCCACTGTTGGAAACAGAATACTGGAGAAATAATACTAAGAAAGACGAGTATATGATAATACAGAAATTATAAATATAGCATATGTACACAGGTAGTATAAATAGGAGAGACTTGGCAGAAGGGCTTCGAGGTAAAATAGCATTATTCGCCGATGACGCCAAACTAAGTAATGTAGTGGGAAAATGCACAACGGACGAAGATTCAATGCCCGACAACATGATGCACGACCTACTCCTACTGGAGCGCTGGTCTAGGACCTGGCAACTCAGCTTCAATGCCAAAAAATGCAAAGTCATGCACCTAGGCAACCACAATCCATACAAGACTTATACTCTTAATGGTGAGATCCTAACAAGAACGGTTGCAGAACGGGACTTGGGGGTGATCGTCAGTGAGGACATGAAGGCTGCCAGCCAGGTAGAGCAGGCCTCATCCAAGGCAAGACAGATCCTAGGTTGCATTCGCAGGGGTTTCGTCAGCCGTAAGCCGGAAGTCATTATGCCATTGTACAGATCCATGGTGAGGCCCCACCTGGAATATTGTGTGCAATTCTGGAGACCACATTATCGCAAAGATGTGCTGAGATTGGAGTCGGTTCAGAGACTGGCCACCCGGATGGTCTCGGGACTCAAAGATCTCCCGTACGAAGAGAGGTTAGACAAACTGCGGCTATACTCGCTTGAGGAGCGCAGAGAGAGGGGGGACATGATCGAGACGTTCAAGTATCTCACGGGCCGCATCGTAGCGGAAGAAGATATCTTCTTTTTCAAGGGACCCACGGCAACAAGAGGGCATCCGTGGAAAATCAGAGGCGGGAAACTACGAGGTGACACCAGGAAATTCTTTTTCACTGAAAGGGTGGTTGATCGCTGGAATAGTCTTCCACTGCAGGTGATTGAGGCCAGCAGCGTGCCTGATTTTAAGGCCAAATGGGATCGACACGTGGGCTCTATTCACTAGGCAAAGGTAGGGGAGGGTCATTAGGGTGGGCAGACTAGATGGGCCGTGGCCCTTATCTGCCGTCTATTTCTATGTTTCTATGTTATATTTAGCTCACCTTTACTGAAAGCTCAAGCTAACCGCTCTGAATTGACTCCCCAGTCATTAGTTGCAGTATAGAAGCTTTCAATAAACAATAAACCCGACGGACCTGAGAGCATTCGTAGCATACTGCTTTGCGACATTTCCTCTTTTATCCATTTTACCAGAGACTTTTCCATTCTATGGACTTTCGCAACAAAATTCAAATTTCTGACCAACCGACTTTCCCGCCAAAATTCAAATTGGCGGGCGGCCCTGTTCCCAATCAGGTCAGTGAACCCCCACTATTTCCAAAGTCACACTGCAGACTTCAGAGCATACCCTGAAGAAAGCCACAGCATGGTGGCTGAAACGTCGGCTTCTACCTGACAAAGACGCGGCGAGACCGGGAAACCTGCAACAAGTACAATGCCAGCTGCGGAAACCCTGAGAGAAGAGAGATAATTTTATCATTAAAGCACTCTATAAGAGGATAAGCTTACGTCTATATATAAAAAGTATACTTTACTGAGATAAAAGGCATCATCGTTGCCAGAGAAGCTGGGCAGGGAGAGCTCAATAATGTCCCAGGACGTGAGTCCACTCCTGGTGAGATCTCACAAGCGCTACCCCCTGCTCTGGTATTACTCCTTATATAGAGCTCAGAATTTTGAGACCTTTATCTTCGTGGCACTTCTTACTGGCTATAAGTTTGAGTTGCATGATGATCCAGGAAGTTGGCCAGGCAACCAGGACCAATGGAAAGGACACTTATGCCTGCAAGGTACAATTGCCTTTTTTTTTTTTTTTTTTTATAAATCTTTATTGATTTTTCAACTAAAACAGTGCCAAAGAAATAAAGAACAGTAGGTATTGTCAATTGTCTTAATGGATCTTTTTTAATGGTGCATTAATTAAGCCAATTTAAGAAAATTAAGTTAGCTACCAAAATCGGTTAGGTGCATCAATCTAAGCACTTAACCTCCAGCGTCTTTTATAGAATCTGGGCCACAGTTCTAAAATTACCCTTTAAGTATCTTATGAAGGGGTGTTAAAACCAGTTCCCAGAAGATTTTGATAACCAGAGGAGTAGCAAAAAACAAAAAAAAACTCTGTGGAGATGGCATCCTCACCCATGCAGAAGTAACAACTCAGCTTCGCTTTTTGTTATTAATCCATGAGTATTTATATCAGGATCTTTAGGGACCCCTGAGGAAGACAGCATTGTCGAAACACGGACCGTGTTGGTACAAAACTCCCAACGTTTTGGGCCCTAGATAGAGTCTATGTGGATTATTAAATTGTACTTTTAAATAAAGCCAGCGTCTCGAACATCACCATCTCCACAGACTTTTTTGTTTTTTGCTAGAACTGCATTTTCTGTGGAAATAATGGTCAATTTTTTGCTTGTGTTCCGATAACCAGAGGAGTTGCATTGCGCTCACCATTAAAATGAAAGGGCGTGTCTGTCAGGTTTCCTGAGGATGGGAGAAACAATATCACTTTTGCAAGTACAAGTGGTGCTTTGGAAACATCGAAACCCTGAGGTCTGTTACCCGACCAGGCCATGAAACAAAAAGCTGTAGAAATCGAAAACATGAAAGCATAAATGAGCATCTTAGGAGACAAAATATCAAGGACTCAAAAAGATATAAAAAGGATGGAGTCGGTCCAGAGGAAGGCTACTAAAATGGTGCGTGGTCTTCTTCATAAGACATATGGGGGCAGACTTAAAGATCTCAATTTGTATACTTTGGAGGAAAGGCAGGCGAGGGGAGATATGATAGAGATGTTTAAATACTTATGTGGCATAAATGCACATGAGTCAAGTCTCTTTCATTTGAAAGGAAACTCTGCAATGAGAGGGCATAGGATGAAGTTAAGAGGGGATAGGCTCAGCAGTAATTTAAGGAAATACTTTTTTACAGAAAGATGTGTGGATGTGTGGAACAGTCTCCCAGAAGAGATGGTGGACACAGAGACTGTGTCTGATTTCAAGAAAGCCTGGGATAGGCACGTGGGATCTCTTAGAGACAGGAAGAGATAATGGGCCATTTGGCCATCATGTTTCTATGATTTGGTGGATGCATGAAGTGGTAACAAGTTTTGCAAATATATGAGATATGGGAATGGAAAACAGATCACTTGGGAACAAGAGATGCACTGAATCTCTAAACAGAATTAGGGGAGTCAGAATCAGTGTCTATATTTATGAAAGCACGGAAAAGGAACAGAGGACCTGAAGCAGTGGGTGTGAAAATCTGTAGTATTGCAGTACGCAGGGAAAGTGACAAACTTATAAATGGGGTTAGACTTTTGTTTGCCATCTGTTTCTGCTTCAGTGTTTCTCTAAAAAAAACCTTCTATATCTATTGGGTAGGATGGTGAACAAAAAAAAAATAGATATACATTTTGTGAAAAAGAGAAGTCTTGTCGGCACCAGTGGCGCAGGAAGGGATAGTGGCACCCCTCCCATCCTCTTCTCCACCTCCTGTTCCTTCCTGACTCCACCCCCCCTTGCCGCACACATGCACCCTTCCCCCGCACCTCTGTAATTTTTCTAGCGCGAGCAGCATTATGAACTTGCTGCCTACGTCGTGTCAGCTCTCCCTCTGACCTGGAAGTGATGTCAGAGAGCGTCAACAGTGATGCGGGCAGCAAGTTCGTGATACTGCGCGTGCCAGGAAAATGAGAGGTATGAGGGAAGGGAAGGGGGCGCACATGCGTAGCAGGGGGGGTCAGGAAGGAGGGGGGCAGAGAGGAGGGCGGGTGCCAGTGCCCCCACCAAGATTGCGCCCGGGGAAGACCGCCCCCTCCTTACTACACCACTGGTCAGCGCCACAGGTTAGACACTGCTACAAACCCTAATCACGGATGCCTTGCAATGCCTAACTTACCTCCGCGCGTAATTTAATTGTTTTTAATTGACTTAATGGGCAGTAATTGATCAGGAGCAGTGCTGAGAGAGTTTAAAGAAAAGGTATGACAAAAAAGGGGTAAATTGCCTCGAAACAGCCCCAGAGAGGCAAAACATGAATTTGTGTTGGCTTTGACCAGCGGTCTCAAACTCAAACCCTTTGCAGGGTCACATTTTGGATTTGTAGGTACCTGAAGGGTACCTACAGAAAAAATAGTTAATGTCTTATTAAAGAAATGACAACTTTGCATGAGGTAAAACTCGTTATAGTTTATAAATCTTTCCTTAATTGCTTCTGATTGTCCTCTCCACTCCACCTTACAATCACGTACAGACAGGGCCAGATTAATCACTAGGCCAACTAGGCACGTGCCTAGGGCCCGAAACTGTGAGGGGGGCCTGGTGAAGGAGGGCGACTCACCTTTCTATTTTTCAATGGCAATGGGCCCCCCAACGCAGTAACGCCAACGGACCGCCCGCCCGCAGCAACGGCAATGTGGCTGGATGTGTTACTGGAAGGTCCCGCGATGACTGTTTCTGCCGGTCCAGCCCCCTCCGACGTCACTGGAAGAACCTTTCCTGTAATACATTCGGCCGCGTTGGTGTTGCTGCTGTTGCTGCAGGCGGGCGGGCCCATTGCCGTTACTGGGGGGGGGTGTTGCCGTTACTGTGGGGGGGGGGGCGATGCTGTTGATGTGGGGGAGAGGCGTTGCCGTGGGGGAGAGAGAAAGGAGGATGGAAGGGTGGTGGAGGAAGAGAAAGGGAGCAGGGTGGTATGGAAGGGTTGTGAGAAGGATGGTATGGAAGGGTGGTGGAGGAAGAAAAAGGTGGCAGGGTGGTATGGAAGGGTGGTGGAAGGCGAGAAAGGGGCTGATGGAATTGGTGTGCAGGGGAAGGGGAGAGATATAAGGGGAAGGATACTGGATGGAATTGGATTGAAGGGAGAGAAAGGGGGCAGATGCTGATGGAAGTGGGAGGAAGGGAGAGAGTGAAATGCCAGACCATGGGGATGTGGGAGAGGGAAGGAGAGGAGAGAGATGCCAGACCATTGGAGAAGGGAAGAGAAGATGATGGATGCCACACCAATGGGGGGGAGGGAAGAAGAGATGGAAGGGAGAGGCAGACAATTTCTGGAAGAGGCACAGAAGGACAGAAGATGAAAAGAAGAGAGTGACAAGAAGATGAGGAGAGCAGAAACCAGAGAAGACAAAGATAGAAAAAAATTTCTATTTATTTATTTTTTTGCTTTAGGGGACATCGCTGTTGCTTTAGGGGACATCGCTGTTTCTGTGGTGTTGCATTGTATGCAGAGTCCAGCTTCTTGGTGGTTTTATTTAACCTTTGTCTACGTATTTATATTTTTTCCCCCCTTTTACAAAACTGTAGAGCATTTTTTAGCGCTGGCCATGGCTAAAAACCATACGACAGTTTTGTAAAAGGGGGAGAGGTTAGTTTGTGATTACATATTCCATACTAAGCAAAGGTGTTTTCTGTGTTCTGTTTGTATGAAAGACATGCTTTTTTGTTAGCGTTGACTAGCCTTGTTTGGTGAAATGCATCTTGGGAGCACCTTGAACTAACCTGATTTGAATCTCCTTATTTTTCTGCCAATCTTCTTTTGTTTCATGTTGGATTCTTTGGTGGACTGCTTGCCTTGTTGTTTCATTGTAAGTTAACATACGTGGAGTGGAACGTGCTAGAGGAGTTACAGATTTGGTTGTTTATACATAGTAACATAGTAGATGACGGCAGATGAAGACCCGAATGGTCCATCCAGTCTGCCCAACCTGATTCAATTTTAAATTTTTTTTAAATTTTTTCTTTTTAGCTATTTCTGGGCAAGAATCCAAAGCTCTACCCAGTACTGTGCTTGGGTTCCAATTGCCAAAATCTCCGTCAAAACCTACTGTAGCCTATCTACACCCTCCTAGCCATTGAAGCCCTCTCCAGCCCATCCTCCCCCAAACGGTTACAGTTACATATGGGTTACAGTTGGTTGATGTAGAGTGAGGCAGTTGAGAGGCGTTGTAAACTTGGTTATTAATATAGACATATTTCGGATAGTATTACTGATTTAGAAATATTTGAACACTTTTATATATGCATGGAAAGGGTTCAGAGTTAAAGTCCCGGGTAAGTAGGTGGGAAGGAAGGGAGATTTGTTCAGAGATGTTTGGGGTTGCATAGAAGAAAAACTGCACTGGTATGCTAATCTTTGTTTTGAATTAAAAAAAAAAGAAAAGAAATACAAGGGGGAATAAAGAAGTAAATAAGAAAACAGATAAATGGGGGCGGGGCGTGGACAGGGGCGAGGCATGGGCAGGGTAGGGGCGGGGCGGGACAGGGGGGGCCCAGCATACTTGGGTGCCTAGGGGCCCTCAAAGAATTAATCCTGCCCTGCGTACAGACGCAGGAAAGCACTTGCATGAGGTTACAGCAGTGAGGCGGGCAACGTTCCAGAACAATGGTAACATACCGAGGGCCTCAAAATAGTACCTGGTGGGCCGCGGGTTTGAGACCATTGGCTTTGAGAGAACCCCCAAAGTTACCGAAATAAGTGCTAGGCTCTCTTAAATTATTTCCTATTAAGTGGTGAGTATTAAGAGTTATGAAAAACATAAAAATATAAAATTCGACAGTCGTATGGATGTGAAGAAATATGAAGACAGAGTATTTGTCTACAGGACTGATGAAGACGTTTTGGTGAAACAGCTAAATCTATCGCAGTTCACTATGAGTTTCTCAGTTCTAAAGGCCGCTATGAATTTGGGGTTGGAATACTGTAATTGGGAAGGAGTTCCTGCTACACTTTTTTGTTAGTTTTTCCTTTTTCTTATACAACTGTTCACTCGGTTGTATCATCTCCCCCGATACAGAGGTCTAACAAAGGTATAATTTAAAATTTAGGCCCTCTTTTACCAAGGGCTCCTTTTATTAAGCCGCGCTAGCAGGGTTAACGCGTGTGACTTTTCATCACGCATTAACCCCTGCGCTGGCCTAAAAACTACCGCCTGCTCAAGAGGAGGCGGTAGCGGCTAGCGCGGCCGGTGGTTTAGCGCCTGGTATTACGCACGTTAAACCGCCAACGCGCCTATGTAAAAGGAGCCCTAAAGTGCACTAACTGATTAGTGCGCGCTAATCGAATGAGCGCACGCTAAACGCTAACACGTGAATGTTAGTCTATGGATGCGTTAGCGTTTAGTGTGTGATAATCATTTAGCACACCTTATTTATTTTATTTTTTTTAAGTTTTTTTTTTATTGAATTTTTTTTCCATTTAGCAACAAGTGTCATAAATTTTCATACAATTATCTTAACAATACACTTGATATTTTTATAATATATTTTATATATAACATTTCTTGTCTTATTTTTCTTATGGTTTTATATATCATATAATTGTAATTATTTTTCTTATAAAGTTATACAATATATATATTGTAATGATTTTATCAATTATTATTTAAATATGAACCTTTTCCCCCTCCCTTTATTACGTTATTTTCATGTAAGAATATCATCTATTATAATATTTTATTTATAATATATGATAAAGAGAATAATTCCCTCCCCTTAACCCCTCCCCCCCTCCTTCTTTATACTATTTTCTTATCATGGGAAAATGAAATTCAAATATTGCAATATTCTGTTAATGGTCATTTAGCACACCTTAGTAAAAGAGGGAGTTAGCGTTATCTTGTATATTTTGCAAAATTATTTTTTTTAAAAAATGTTTAAAAAAAGATTAGATATTGGCGTACCACCTAGCAATGCCTAAGTCAAGGTGCCCTCCAATGCATAATGATGCCTACCTGAAAAATAGGCGTGGTTAGGAGTAGAGAATAGGTGTGGTTGACTTAAGCATCGCTAGGCATTGTAATTAGGCACCAGTAAATTAGGCCAGAAAAACCCTGGTCTAATAGACCAGCACCTACTTCAAGGATGGCTAGAGATATTTAAGCTCACCTGGGGACCACTAGATGAGCTTCTTCAAAGGATGTCTAGTGGTCAGTGACGTAATAAGGGTAGGAGGTTCCACCCCTGGCGCCCTCCTCGCCACATCCCCACTCCTTCCATGACCTCCCCGCTCTTTTCCGCCCCACCCCCATTCCACACTTGCCTCCCTCCCCCTGTACCTCCTAATCTTCGCCAGCATGAGTGGCTTCTGCAAGCATGCTCCTCACGCCAGCGTTGGATTTCCCTCTGATGTCACTTCCTGGCCCCGTGACCCGGAAGCGATTCAGAGGGGAACCGGGAAGGCGCGAGCAGCAGGCAGAAGCTGCTTGCGCTAGCGAAGATAATACAGAGGTACGGGGTTGGGGGGAGGGAGGCGCAAGGGCGGCATGGTGTGATATGGCGGGGCGGAGAGGTGCCAGTGCCCCCACCGACCTGCCACCCGGGGCGGTCCGCACCCCCTTACTATGCCACTGCTAGCAGTTGATTGACAAGCACGTCAGGTGCCACTAGGCACTGTTTATAGAATCAGACCCAGTATGAATAACCTTGATGAAATTTAAAAAAAAAATGATGATTATTTAGAAACAATAATTAAGTACTGGGCTATCTATTGGACAGAATTTGCTTAAAATATGTAAAAATGAAGTCAGTTCTCGAAAAGATCTAATCAGCTAACTTTTTCAGTTGAGTTTGCAAGTGCCCCCCAAATCTGCTGGTAAAACTCCAATAGATTTTCCCAGCAGATCTTGGGATAATCCAAACATTCCACTGGATTCAAATCAGGCTGAAATCCACATGCTTGTCAGGGACCTGCCAAGCTCATATGGGTTACCTCAGAATTACGCTGTTTAAATGCTTTGTTCCAAGGATGAGATACGAGGTCCAGCAAGCATTTGAAATAAGTAGCTGGTACAGTCTATGCAGCAACCCAGGAAATGAAACCTGAGAGGGGAAATCCAGGAATTGGAAATCCTCCCAGGACGGTATTGACCCCAATAAAGTTCCTTTATCATTGCTGGCTTCATTAGGTCCTCGTTAGTCTTCACATTTCCCCTCTATAATCTCTACTTGAGTTGGGGGAAAGATATATCTTAATTCCTTTAAAGGTCATATGAAAAAAATACAGGTAGTCGTTGACTTACGGCCTATCTAAGTTATGACTGTTCGACCTTACGAAGTGACTTCCGCTCTCCAAAGAAAGAAAATGCTGTTAACAGATTGCTTTAAGATGATTAAAATGATTAAAATATCATTACCCAGTCTAATATTCTTGCCTTAATTTAACATAGGCCGACTTACGTCCTGATCCACTTACGACCTAGTAGTTGGAACCAATTGTGGTTGTAAGTCGACAACTACCTGTATGCTACATTTGGAGGAGGAGGGGCGTTTTACAGACACACCCCAATAGGTGGTTCCTAAGTAGGAGAAGAGTTTCATTTGTAGACAAAAAGGAAGTGAAACTGTGGAGCTGTGAAAGGGGCAGAGAGGTCTGGGGCAGGATCGAAAAAAAGAAGAGGAGATGGATTAGGAAGCAGGACTGCTCTGCTCAAGACTTACCCCTTCCCTTCCTCCTTCGTGGAGGCTGACTGAAAGGGAAGAGCTCTAGCAAAACATCCCTGCTGCTCTGGCGTCTGAAAAGAAGTGGGGGGGGGGGGGGGGGGGGGGAGAATGGCTTTCCAGTCCATTGCCTCCAGAAATTGGATCCTTGCAGGAGTATCCTCTAGGGGCGTTCGGGTCCCAAAAGAGAAAATATGCACGGAGCAGTTAGCTTTGAAACGCCAAAGCAACATGTATACAGGTTCCCATTCTCTTTCCCGCAAGAGGCACGTCCTGTAGGCAATCAGTCGGCGCCGGCGCCTCTGCTCTCCGGCCCTCTTCCCCACTGGCACCCTCAGGGCCCATCTGGAGGGCCTTCGCCCATGCGCAGATGTCAACATGACGATGTCACGCACGGGCATGATGTCAAGGCGACATCCCTGCGCTTCCGGAAGCCCTGAGCCACAGCCGCCATGGCTCGACAAAGTTTGCAGGGCACTGCTCCACCGGAGCATCTCCTCAGCGCATGTGGAGATACAAAGCAGCAAACATGGAAACAGAGTGTCTGCAGCCGAGGAGCTCTGGGTTGGGGGTTCTGGTTTTAATTAATTGTGTACGCCAGGTCTAAGCTTGAGGCGTGTAACAAAAAAAGGTGCGCAGTTACTTTCTTGTCCAAGGAGACTTACAATTTAAATTGCACCTGAATCAGTGGAGGGTGAAGTGACTTGCCCACGGTGTCGTAGCACCACTGGGAAAAGCAAGATTTCATCTCTGGTTTATGTGGTTTTCAGACTGCTGCAGTAATTGCTGTACTGCTCTTTCTGTCCAAATCCTGATATCCAGAAAAATGTTCAGTGGGAACATGAGGAAATGCGTAAGCAAACCCCCACTTTGCCTTAAGAACACTTCCTCAACACGCCACCTTAAGAATAGGTGTGTTCATAGGCGTCGGAACAGCGGAGGCCACAGGGGCCATGGCCTCCCCAAAAACCGGTGCCCGCCCGCCCTCCCGATTTGAACTTAAAATGATCGGGCAGCTGCCACCACGCAGCTTCAAGAAGCAGGCCTGTCCCCGGAAGTAGAATGAAGGCTTCCAGGGGCAGGCCTTCTTCTTGATGCTGCGCTGCGGCTGCCCGATCATTTAAAATTGAAGCTGCCGCACGTTTTCGCCTTGCCTCCCCCCTCCAGACGAGACAGCATTCCGCTGCCCCTGGGTGTGTTAGCCTGCCTGGCCAGGAGGGTGAAGCTCAAGCAGAGAGCAGGAAGTTAAAAATGCCAGAGTGAGACTAGGTTCCTGGAGTAAAAGGGCTAGAGATCCTCCTAGAGCAGGGGTGTCCAACCTTTTGGCTTCCCTGGGCCGCATTGGCCGAAAAAAATGTTTCTGGGGCTCCACAAATGCGCAAATGCTGCAGCAAGATAGAGGAGGGAGCCGGCAAGACGGTAAACACCAGGGGGCAGCAGAGGACAACACTGCATCGCTCTCGACCGGGACCACACTAAATATTTCACGGGGCCGCATGCGGCCTTCGGGCCGCAGGTTGGACATCCCTGTCCTAGAGCTCTCCTAGCTGGGCTGCCGTACTTCAGGAGAGACTCTGGCTATATTCAAGCGTAGGTTAAAATTCCACCTTTTTCAGGCTGTTTTTAATTCCTAACTCCTATTCCAGGGTTACCAGGTTTTACTCTTGTAAAATCTGGACCCACGGCCCCGCCCCAGGCCCACCCACTTCTGCCCAAGTCACGCCCCGTTTGGCCCCGCCCCCGCCAACCTGTTCTCATGCTCAGAACCGCGTCAGGAGGGCATCCTCACATACGCAAGTTTGACGTGATGACATCCCACGCAGGCATGCATGCTCGTGACATCACCGCGTCGCACCCGCACGTGTGACGATGCCCTCCCGACGGGATCCCAAGCTGGAAGCACTTCAAAACCCGGGCAAAGTGCCATCCAGACACCCGGACATGTCCGGGTAAATCCAGGCTTCTGGTCACCCTGTCCTATTCACCTGTTCAGTACCCATGTCTGTTTTAATCATTCCCCTCCATAAGTAATTCCCTCATTTCTTATCTGTCCTGTTTGTCTTAAATAGACTAAACTCTGTCAAGCAAGGACTTGTCTCATATGTGTTTAATTTACAGTACCTTGTACATCTAATAACACTATAGAAATGATTAGTAATCATGGTGATCAAGGCCAGCAGCGTGCCAGATTTTAAGAAAAAATGGGATACGCATGTGGGATCTCTAGCGGGACGAAGTTAAGAGGGTGGGTCAATAGGCTGTGGCCCTTTTCTGCCGTCATTTTCTATGTTTCTATGTAAGCCTCCAGAGTAGATGTGAGGAAAACTGTCAAGGAAGGAAGTTTTCTAAAGCCACCTTGAAGATTCTGATGTTGTGTGTCCAGGCTGAATGCAGGCCTATGTTTTATTGGAGTTGCCAAATCCACAATGCCTCGCTGAGATTTGTTCACATTAGAGTGGGAGTGATGGTAGACACGACATTGAAGGCGTCGGCACAGTGCGCCACAGCCTCAAAGAAAGCAAACAAAATGTTGGGTATCATTAAGAAGGGTATCACGACCAGGACGAAGGAAGTCATCCTGCCACTGTATCGCGCAATGGTGCGCCCGCACCTGGAGTACTGTGTCCAGTACTGGTCGCCGTACCTCAAGAAGGACATGGCAGTACTTGAGGGAGTCCAGAGAAGAGCAACTAAGCTGATAAAGGGTATGGAAAACCTCTCATATACTGACAGACTGAAAAAGCTAGGGCTGTTCTCCCTGGAAAAGCGGAGACTTAGAGGAGACACGATAGAAACCTTCAAGATCCTGAAGGGCATAGAAAAAGTAGACAGGGACAGATTTTTTAAGTTATGGGGAACCACAAGTACAAGGGGGCACTCGGAGAAACTGAAAGGGGACAGGTTTAGAACAAACGCTAGGAAGTTCTTTTTCACCCAGAGGGTGGTGGGCACATGGAACGCGCTTCCGGAGGCTGTGATAGGCCGGAGCATGTTACAGGGCTTCAAAGAAGGTTTGGATAGGTTCCTAGAGGACAAAGGGATTGAGGGGTACAGATAGGAGTAGAGGTAGGTCATAGGGATAGTCAAGGACCACTGGGCGAGATGGACCTCTGGTCTGCCTCAGCGGAGGCAACTTCTTATGTTCCCAAAGAATACCCAGCACCCATTGCCCCACCTCAGGTCTTTTATCCAACCCCAAACTTTTTCCTTCCACTGGACTTCATATCCGTCTGAGAATAGATGTGCATACTCCCCCAAATTTCAAAAAACCGCAAATGCTTGATTGTCCTGTATTCCCCTCTGCCCTCCAACCCAGCCAGCAGATTAACCGTTCACCTTAACTGTATCCATGACATCCTGTTTGTCTGTCTTGGCTGTTTAGATTGTAAGCTCTTTCGAGCAGGGACTGTCTTCTTTGTATCTCTACAGCACTGTGTGTGTCTGGTAGCACTATAGAAATAATTTATAGTAGTAGTGTGTAGAGTTTCAGTCTTTGGGAAGCAGAGCTGAGATTGTGATGTCATAATGCCTCATTCTACCAATAAGAGCCAACCTCCTCAGTGATGTCACAATGTCTTCATTGTCCTGTAGTCCCCTCTGCCCTCCAACCCAGCCAGCAGATTAACCCTTCCCCTTAACTGTATCCATGACATCCTGTGTGTCTGTCTTGCCTGTTTAGATTGTAAGCTCTTTCAAGCAGGGACTTTTTTCTTATTCTTTGTGACTCTGTGCAGCGCTGCGTGCATCTGGTAGCGCTATAGAAATAATGAATAGTAGCAGTGGTAATAATATTATATCACATCGTTAGTCTCCTCTCTTGTTATAATTTTAAATATTTTTTTCAAATTTAAATCAGTGAAATGCTGTGCATAGTTGTAGATGCCTAACTTGAATTGATTAATAAGCTTAATTGGCGTACAACTCACAAAGTGAGATTATACAAAAAGTAAGTGCCTAGTCCAAAGTGTGTGGTTAAAAGTGGGCGTGGTTAGGGGGCGGATCATTGGCGTGTTTTCAAGTTAAGCACTTGTTTTTGACTTAAGCGTCGGCATTTAGGCCCAAAAAAAAAAACCCTGGCATACAGTGCATCTAACTTTTATAGAATCACCCATAGCGCAGCTCTAAACACCGATTATTTAGGTGACATACATAGAATTGGCACCTCAGTGGAATAAAGTGGTATCCCTAGTTACATCAAACTTTTCATATGTAGAAATGTTTTTCTTGCTGAATGTTTTCAATTAAAAAGTACAAATCTGTTCTCTGATTTTTGTGGACTCCGACTAACTGTCAGTGGGTGGACTTAATTTTGTTTTGCACGGTTAGAATTCTATCAATTTGCATATGTGTTTTTATACCTTAGAACCTGAACATTTAAGGTTTATAATTTCCATGGAATGACATTGATATAGACAGAGTTTAACCTTCACGGTCTTTGAGGGTAAAACTTATAGACATTGCACACCAGCAACA
Source organism: Geotrypetes seraphini (assembly GCF_902459505.1). Taxonomy (NCBI): domain Eukaryota; kingdom Metazoa; phylum Chordata; class Amphibia; order Gymnophiona; family Dermophiidae; genus Geotrypetes; species Geotrypetes seraphini. Next base: position 303,468,229 of record NC_047087.1, read on the forward strand.
CCTAGTGGTCATATTTGTGAGCTGCGAGTGCTGGTTCCAAAATAAGACCTTGTATAATAATAATAATAATAATTGCTTTATTTATATCCCGTCATACTTTTCAGTTCAAGACGGTTTACATCAAGAGCAGCTGCAGGAACGCAGTGAAGTTATACCAAAAGCATGAAGTAGGAGTAAACAAAAAGGCGTGGGACATAATTATATATATCAGAAGGCAGGAGCATGCCAGTAGACATAGAGGAAATTGTTTGAGGAAGTTTAAACAAATTTGTCACATAAATGGGTTTTCAGTGATCTTCTGAATGATTGGTATGACGATGAGTTAATAAGTGTCTTGTTGAGGAATCTTTTGAATTGGCATCCTTTGGGATTCGTAAAGGCGAATAATAGTGTTCTGCGTGAGAGGCGGAGTTTGTTTTGGAGAACAAAGTGTTTCAGAAGGTGGGTGGGTGCAGTACCGAATAGTGGCTCCCAGGTGATGACTGGTGCTGCAATGACTGGATTAAAGCTAGTTGGAAGAAACTAATAAAGTTGGAATCCCAAATACATAAAGTAAAATGACTATAAAGCTTTTAATTTGCTTGATTCACAATGTCCGCAAATATGATCATGTTACACCTCTCTTAAAAGACGCACACTGGCTTCCTATTACGCACCATATCACTTACAAAACACTACTGCTGGTCTCTAAAGTCCGGAAGGCGCATCGCCTCATTCCAGATGTACCAGCAAGAAGTCTTAGTTCCCCCTACCAGAACTGGTGAGTGATCCCTACACATCGTGACATAGAATATGAACACAACCCAAAAGCTGACCCCAAGTGCTCCACAGAAATAAAAATTCTGATAAAACCAAAGACACTATGGAGAAGATGATCAAGATGCAGGCATTATTGAAAGTTCAATCCAATTAATCCACGGAAAGAAATATCTAGGACCCAAAACGTTGGGAACTGTGGACCCAACATGGTCCGTGTTTCAACAAAATTGTCTTCCTAAAGGTCCTGGTACAGAGACTCGTGGATAAGAGGCTAAAAGCGACTCTTGGCAAAACTCTGCGCAGTTGAGAAATCCTCAATAGTGGGAGAAAAATATGAACACATCAGGAATTCTAATTTTTTTCAGTCCATGGTCTGGAATAGAGAGTTGCACGGGGACAGAAATCCCACCCATCCCCGCCAGGATCCTCTCCGTCCCCACCCATCCCCGCAAGGAATTACCTCCATCCCCGCCCATCCTCATAAAAAGCAGCAATTACTTCTCACAGGATCATCAATTCCACAGTTTATTTTGTGTTTGCGCTGATGTTTTCCTTGTGGAATCTCTGGTGGAACCCTTTTTTTGTTTTTTGTTCAGGTAATTAACTTATAAACCCCCTCTTTTACTAAGGCTGACGTGTCCATTATATTATATGGACGAACCCTGCTTCCAAAGCCTTCCATCCCCATGGGAGTCCCGTTGGCTAGAGGGGGGTCCCCGTGGGAGTCCCGTGGGTTAGGGGGGATTCCCGTGGGATCCCTGCAGGACCCGCGGGATTCCTGCGATTCCCATTCCCGTGCAGACCTCTAGTCTGGAACTCTCTGGAACCCTCTTCCGTCAACCTTGCACCTTCCATTATTTATTTTTTAAAAATGTAAAGACTTCAAAAATGTCCCTTTTTTAAGGATGCTTCATCATGATAGTCTCCCGCAATATCTCTTTAAGATTCGGAAGTGAGCTCTCCAGACATTATGGCTTCCCTTTTGTTTTCTCCCTTTCCCACTATCCTATACTGAAATTGTAGTTCTATCCAGTGGCCTAGCTGGGGTAGGAGGCACCCAGGGTAGGGGCACTCCCCTGCCCTCTTCTGTGCCCCCTGCTCCCTCAGTCACACATGCATCTTCCTACCTCTGTACCTCTTTAACTCTTTACCGGCGTGTGCAGCATCTCCAATCTGCCGCCCCTGCCGCCATGGGCTCTCGCACCGGTGAAGAACCAAAGTGGTATGAGGGTGGATGGGGTGAGAAGAGGAAGTGAGGTGCCGGCATCCCCATCAAGGCAGCATCTGGAGCAGTCACCACCACTCCCTCGGCCCCTCTTAATACACTGCTGGTTCTACCCTCCTTTCCCCTCACTGTCTTGTTTTTGTTAATTCCCTTTTTCACATCCAATCTCTTCCTTTACCCGAAAATTAGATTGTAAACTGAACATAAGAACATAGGAATAGCCTTACTGGGTAAGACCAATGGTCCATCAAGCCCGGTAGCCCATTCTCAGGGTGGCCAATCCTGGTCACTAGTACCTGGCCAAAACTCAAAGAGTAGCAACATTCCATGCTACCGATCCAGGGCAAGCAGAGGCTTCCCCCATGTCTTAATAACAGACTGTAGACTTTTCCTCCAGGAATTTGTCCAAATCTTTCTTAAAGCCAGCTACGCTCTCCGCTCTTACCACATTCCCTGGCAATGTGTTCCAGAGCATAACTATTCTCTGAGTGAAAAAATATTTCCTCCTATTGGTTTTAAGAGTATTTCCGTTTGTGAATTACTGTGAGAATGGCAGCTTTTTACATTTTTTCCATTGACATGAATGGGTGAAATCTGATTTTCTGTTTGTAGCTCCGCCCATGTGTGCAGGGGGGCCGGGAGACACCCAGAACATATCACCCCAGGTAGTGAGGGATCTGCATACCAAGTTTCGTTCAAATAGGTCAAGCCGTTTTTGAATTACTGTGAGAATGGCAGCTTTTTACATTTTTTCCATTGACATGAATGGGTGAAATCCGATATTCTGTTTGTAGCTCCGCCCACATGTGCAGGTGGGCCGCGAGACCCCCAGAACATATCACCCCAGGTAGTGAGGGATCTGCATACCAAGTTTCGTTCAAATCGGTCCCACAGCTTTTTACATTTTTTCCATTGACGTGAATGGGTAAAATCTGATTTTATGTTTGTAGCTCCGCCCACGTGTGCAGGTGGGCCGCGAGACCCCCAGAACATATCATCCCAGGTAGTGAGGGATCTGCATACCAAGTTTCGTTCAAATCGGTCAAGCCGTTTTTGCGTGATCGCGGCACATACACACACACATACATACACACATACATACCTCCGATTTTATATATATAGATTCTGTATTTTTTTTCTTATAAGAATGTATTAATTTGAAAGTGAAACAATAAGAAAAATGAATTCAAAATCATTATCTCACCTTTTCCTGTCTCTGTCTTTTCTGTTCCATTTATGAGTCATTCTGCTCTATAAAAACTGTGCTGTTCTCTGCTCTTTCTGCTCCTTGAGACTTTGTTCTGAACTAGCTTTTTTAGTCAAGAAGTAGGATAAAAATAAAACATTAATGAAGAGTGGCTAATCATTTCTTGATTTATAAGAACGGTCCTGAAGAATTCCTACTTCTGAATCTACTACCATATGATAACAAACTGGTGCCAAAATCCAAGATGTTATGGAGAGCTTGCCAAGACTCAAGCCTAATGACTATTACCCGATGTTGCTCATCCATGTTGGCACTAATGCTAGGAACTCCTCCGAAAGTATCAAAAGTGACTTTGTGGCTCTGGGAGAGACAAGGCGAAGCAGTCAGATGCACAGGTGGTATTCTCGCTGATCCTCCCTGTCGAGGGAAAAGTCCCAGGCAGAGAAGCTGGCATCCAGGAGATGAATGCATGGCTGCATGGATGGTGTCATCAAGAGCGTTTCGGCTTCCTGGACCATGGGATGATTTTTCCAAAGGCGGGGATGGTGAGCATCTGTCAAGGAAAGGAAGAAGTGTCTTCAGCAACAGACTGTCTAACCTACTGAAGAGGGATTTAAGCTCATATCATAGAGACAGGGTGATCAAAGCCTCCAGGTACCTCTACGCAAATGGGGAAAGGGGGCAATGTCTGTTTTATACTGTACACCGCTTTGGTATTAAAGCAGTATGTCAAACCATAATAAACTCGAAACTTAGAAAAAAACAAACAAACTTATTTCTCCCTATCTATCCCTACAGGCTCATAATTTAACTATGCCACTATATAAGTCAACAGTGCATCGATGTGCCGGGGAATTATAGACCAATGAGCCTGACGTCAAGGCCGGGCAAAATGGTAGAGACTATTATTTTAAAAAAATAAGCACAGATTAATGAAACAAAGCCGACATGGATTTAGACTCCACTAAAAATGGTTAACTCTGAGATCTCCGCGGAGAACCACTGTGGTCTATTTTTTCTGCATCGTTTGCTCACTGGTTTTTATGTATATGTTAGTTGCTTCATGCAGGGTAGACTTCAGAGTAGGCCATAGTTCCTCTACATCAGTGGTCTCAAACTCAAACCCTTTGCGGGTCCACATTTTGGATTTGTAGGTACTTGGAGGGCCGCAGAAAAAAATAGTTAATGTCTTATTAAAGAAATGACAATTTTGCAGGAGGTTAAACTCTTTATAGTTTATAAAACTTTCCTTTAACAGTTTTCTGCGGCCCTCCAAGTACTCTATTTTTTCTGCAGCACTCACATTTAAAGTTTAATATCTTTTCTTTCTCAAAACTGGCACATTTCTATTACTAAAGTGAAAATAAAATCATTTTCCTACCTTTGTTTGATAATTTCATCAGTCTCTGGTTGCACTTTATTCTTCTGACTGTGCATCCAATATTTCTTCTCTTCTTTCAGCCTCCTGTATGCTTCCTCTCCTCCAGACCTCATTCCCTCACCCAACTTTTTCTTTCTTTTTCTATGTCTGTCTTTCTCTGATTCCTTGTCCCATTTTTTGCTTTGTTTCTGGCTCCTTGTCCCCTCCCCCCTTCTTTCTTTTTTCCTTCTGGCTCCTTGTCCCCCCCCCTTCTTTCTTTTTTCCTTCTGGTTCCCTGTCCCCCCCTCTTTCTTTTTTCCTTCTGGCTCCCTGCCCCCCCCTTCTTTCTTTCTTCCTTCCTGCCCTCCCCCATGCCACCGCCGCCGGGGAATAGGCTGCTGCTGCTGCTGCAGCCATCGGGAACAGGCCAAGATCTCCACGGGGCCGACCAACTCTCGCCGCCCGACGTCAATTCTAACGTCGGAGAGGACGTTCCGGGCAGCCAGGCAGCGATTGGCTAGCCAGAACGTCCTCTCGACATCAGAATTGAGGTCGGGCGGCGAGAGAAGCAGGGAGCTTAAAGAGCATGATGCCGGCGGTGAGAAGGGAAGGGAAGCAGTTGGGCACCCCTGCTCTAGACGAGCCGCGAGTCGCACTAGGAAGAACAGTGGAGGGTGACCAGCTGTGCGGACCGCCCCCCCCCCCCCTTTGGTACGCCACTGGAGCAGCAGCGTGTCTGGCCGGCTCATTCCATTCAAAGCCGCGGGTGGCGGCTCCTTGCGAGATCCGCGCCTGTGTCTGAAGCCTCTCTGATGTTGTGATGTCAGAGAGGCTTCCGATGCAGGAGCGAATAGCGCAAGGAGCCGCCAACCCGCGGCTTTGAACGGAACGAACCGGCCAGACCCGCTGCTGCTCCAAAAGGAAGGGAATGATCCAGTCCAGACCGTGGGCCGCAAAAAAAACTTGGAGAACCACATGTGGCCCGCGGGCCGCGTGTTTGAGACCGCTGCTCTACATTGTCCGTCGCGCTTTGGTTTTGCAGCACTTTGTAGACATAGTCCCCCATGCCCTGAAAGTTAGTTCCTTTAAAATTAGCTTAGTAAAGTTCCTTGACCCAGCAGCGCTACACATTGATAGGATCATATAATCTTTTACTGGGAGACATAAATATACATTTAGAACAAATAGAAAATTCAGAAGTAGTTGATATCTTCTCTATACTAGCTGCGGTGGGATTTTTTTATACCCTTACCAGTAAAAACACATCAAAAGGGTCACCAACTAGATTTGGTCACCTTTTCGACAAAAGAAGTGACTTGGCCGAAAATTCACTTTATTCAAGGTGTATGGAAGGAATGCATCTGGTCAGATCATTACGTATGCAATTTTGAACTTTGCTGGCAGGAAAAACAACCTCTTTCAAAATTGGATAATAAAAATAAAAAAGTAAAATTAATTACCAACAGAGGAAGTATAAATCCAAAAGAATTCTGGTCTCATTACGAGCTAAATCCTAAAGGTGAGGAGGACTCAAATTTTCCAACAAGATGGGAAAAGTTCAGTAAGCAAGTATTAGATCAAATAGCTCCATTAAAAATGTATAAAAAGAGACAGAGATCCTCCAATGAATGGTTTGATGCTGATCTATTGGTTTTTAAACAGGAAGTAAGAAAACTGGAAAGGATTTGGTTGAAATCAAATAGGGAGGAGGACAAGGTAATTTGGAGACTTTAATTAAAGAACTATAAACTCCTGATTAAAGAAAAACGTTCAAACAGCCAAGATAAATACTAGAGAATTATTTAAACTGGTTAACTTAACCGATACTACGCTGGTTTTAAAAGTGGATAATGAATTCTCGCCGTCTCCTGATACTCTTGCAGAGTTCTTCAGTAATAAAATTTGCTACTATGATGCTTCACAACTTAGTTACTGAAATTTTAACGTAGTATCATAGTAGATGACGGCAGATAAAGACCCGAATGGTCCATCCAGTCTACCCAACCTGATTCAATTAAAATTTTTTAACTTTTTTCTTCTTAGCTATTTCTGGGCAAGGATCCAAAGCTCTACCCGGTCCTGTGCTTGGGTTCCAACTGCCGAAATCTCTGTTAAAACCTACTCCGGCCCATCTAAACCCTCCCAGCCATTGAAGCTCTCTCCAGCCCATCCTCCCACAAACGGCCATACACAGACACAGACCGTGCAAGTCTGCCCAAACCAGATATCTTCTATTATGGCTCAGATAGAACAGTGGACAATTAATTTCAAACTGAAACTCAATACGGAAAAGACCAAACTTTTCTTGGCTAGTCCCAACGACAAAATAACAAACTCATTGCTTCATCTTAATGGTCATGACGACCCGATTATTAAATCTATCAAAATTCTGGGAGTCACACTAGACCGACATTTAACACGAGCAGAACACGTGAATGTAGGGCTCCTTTTACGAAGGTGCACTAGAGTTTTTAGCGCACGCTTTAGCACACTAGCTGAAAAATTACCGCCTGCTTAAAAGAAGGCGGTTGCGGCTAGCGCGCGTGGCATTTTAGCGCATGCTAAGCGCGCGCTCAAACCGCTAGCGCGCCTTTGTAAAAGGAGCCCGTGGTGGTACAAAAATGCTTTTTTACATTGTGGAAATTAAGAGCCATAAAAAAATATTTTGATCCTTTATCGTTCAGTCTATTGGTACAGGCATTAGTTTTATCTATTTTAGACTATTGTAACATCATCTGTTTAGGAGCATCCCAAACAATTATAAGGAAATTAAGGATAATTCAGAATACAGCTGTTTGATTGATTTGGTTTAAAAAAGAATGACCATATTAGTCCATATTATCGTTTACTTCATTGGCTGCCTTTGGAGTTTACCTTTCCCCCACTCAAAGGCACACTACGCAAGAAATTGTTTGACAACCTTCTGGCAACACAAGCAGCAAAACTCAACCATACCATCTCCAATCTGCTGACAACATCGGACGACTTCAAAACATTCCGAAAAGAAATCAAAACCCTGCTTTTCAAAAAATTCATCCAAATATCTTAACCATTCTTCACCTACCTCAAGATATTACGTCCCCAAATAACCCACCTAAACACCTTCCAAGCAAACAGACCCCAAAAATTAGATGGTAATCTTACCTACTCTAACAATATTCTCTTTGTCCATATCACACAGTTCGGCACTGTCATTTTACTATCCAACCCCTAAATCCCCTTAGGAATCTATCCAGCTATCTCCTCTGTCAAAAAAAAAAAAAAAATTGTATCTTCACTGGAAAATGTCCAGTCAAATCTTTTGTAATCCGCCTTGAACTGCAAGGTATAGGCGGAATAGAAATCCGTAATGTAATGTAATGTAATGTAAGAGTATTATTCAAATTTTCCTGTATCTGCTTTAAGCTGACATTGTGATTGTCTCCAGCTTACCTTTTTCCTCTGTTTGTGTTGCGTAGACCATCAAGAGAAACTAGAAACTTCTACTTATTTGCTTATCCAAAAATTAATGGGTGTAGATATAAGACCTTCTTAGATAGGACCCTAACATTTCAAGCTGGTAGGCAACAATCTTGATTAGGTAAATGTATTCAGCAAGCTATGTTATCCTATTGCAGTTTTCGGAAATTAATTAAGACCACTTTGTTCGATAAGTTTATTACTTGGTGAATTTTATTATTGAAATTCTGTTTTACAAATATTTGTATCTTTTACTGTATTATTGTATTTCGTTGATTGTCCAGCTTTTTTTTAGTGTAAATTGCCTAGAACTTTTGGTTATGGCGGTATAAAAGAATAAAGTTATTATTATTACACATCCTAATCCACTCTCTTGTGATCTCGAAATTGGATTATTGCAACTCTTTATACAAAGGCATTACACAGAAAGAAATTAGACGACTACAAATAATCCAAAATACAGCAATAAAAATTAGTACAAATTCACGTGAACCCCCTCTTGAAAAATGCTCATTGGCTCCTAATCACGTACAGAAATACATATAAAATAGCTGTCTTCATCTTTAAAATTAGATCAACAAATGCACCCATTTTTCTTGATAAACTGCTTCTTCCATGCACTCCTTTAAGGATGCTAAGAACCTTAAAGGAACTAAGGAACGAAATAGCAGAGCCACTTCGACAAATATGCAACCTATCTTTAAAAACTGGAGAGGTCCCGGAGGACTGGAAAATAGCAAATGTCACGCCCATCTTCAAGAAGGGTTCAAGGGGTGACCCAGGAAACTACAGGCCGGTGAGCTTGACCTCGGTCCCGGGTAAGATGATGGAAGCGCTGATTAAGGACAGCATCTGTGAACACATCGAAATAAATGGGCAGCTAAAGTCGAGTCAGCATGGCTTCTGCAAGGGTAGGTCATGCCTCACAAACTTATTATACTTCTTTGAGGGGGTAAACAGCCAGGTGGATAAAGGGGAATCCATAGACATCATTTACCTTGACTTCCAAAAAGCCTTCATCAAGGTACCACACGAAAGACTGCTTAAGAAGCTATGGAACCACGGGGTGCAAGGGGAGGTCCACCGATGGATCAAAAATTGGCTGGCAGACAGGAAACAGAGGGTTGGAGTAAAGGGTCATTACTTGGACTGGCAATGGGTCACGAGCGGAGTTCCGCAGGGGTCGGTGCTGGGACCGCTCCTGTTCAATATATTTATTAACGACCTGGAGGCAGGAGCAAAATGTGAGGTCATTAAATTTGCAGATGACACCAAACTATACAGCAGGGTTAAAACCACGGAAGACTGCGAAGATCTCCAGAAGGATCTGACAACACTGGAAGAGTGGGCCAAAAAGTGGCAAATGAGCTTCAACATAGGGAAATGCAAGGTCATGCATGTAGGGAAAAAAACCCGATGTTCACTTACCAAATGGGGAGGTAACCGCTAGGGGTAAGTAACCTAGAAAGAGACCTGGGAGTGATGGTAGACACAACATTGAAGGCGTCGGCGCAGTGCGCCACAGCCTCAAGGAAAGCAAACAAAATGTTGGGTATCATTAAGAAGGGTATCACGACCAGGATGAAGGAAGTCATCCTGCCACTGTATCGCGCAATGGTGCGCCCGCATCTGGAGTACTGTGTCCAGTACTGGTCGCCGTACCTCAAGAAGGACATGGCGGTACTCGAGGGAGTCCAGAGAAGAGCAACTAAGCTAATAAAAGGTATGGAAAACTTTTCATATACTGACAGACTGAAAAAGCTGGGGCTGTTCTCCCTGGAGAAGCGGAGACTTAGAGGAGACATGATAGAAACCTTCAAAATCCTGAAGGGTATAGAAAAGGTAGACAGGGACAGATTTTTCAGATTATGGGGAGCCACAAGTACAAGGGGGCACGTGGAAAAATTGAAAGGGGACAGGTTTAGAATAAACGCTAGGAAGTTCTTTTTCACCCAGAGGGTGGTGGATACATGGAACGCGCTTCCGGAGGCTGTGATAGGCAGGAACACGTTACAGGGCTTCAAAGAAGGTTTGGATAGGTTCCTAGAGGACAAAGGGACTGAAGGGTACAAATAGGAATAGGGGTAGGTTATAGGGATAGGAGTAAGAGGCAAGCCATAGAAATAGTCAGGGACCACTGCTCAGGCAATAGGCCTGATGGGCCGCCACGGGAGCGGACTGCTGGGCGAGATGGACCCCTGGTCTGCCTCAGCGGAGGCAACTTCTTATGTTCTTATGTTCTTATCAAATGAACAACTTTAATCCATCCCCTCCTTGAAGGTCATCAATACAAGACGTACAGAGATTTTTTTCAGTTACAGCCCCCCAACTTTGGAATTCCTTACCTATTTACCTCAGGGAGGAGACTGTTTTAGACAGATTTAAAGATTCCCTCAAAAGTTTTCTCTTTAAGGACGCTTTTGAAATTTATGATTAAATATCTATAATAATAAAATGCTAAGTGCGCATGCGCACTCTTAAGCCGTGTTCCCTGAGTCCTGATCTGTCGGAATGTGGCCGGCAGAGTGCGCATGCGCGCTAAGGCAAATGCGATGCGGAGCAGGGGATGCCAGGAGAAGGGCTTGCCGGCTCGGGCTGACTTACACGCTGCGACTTTCCCCCCCCCCCCCCGGCGCCGATCCTACCCAGTACACCCCAAACCCCCGTTGACCCTCCCAGCCGCACCTAACCTCCATGCTCTAGCAGCGTCTGAAGCACAGTAAACACGCTGCTTCGGCCCTTCTACTGGCCTGATTTCCTCTGCCGCGTCCCTGATGACATCATCAGAGACGCAGCAGAGGAAATTAGGGCAGTAGAAGGCCCGAAGCAGAGTGTTTACTGTGCCTCGGACTCTGCTGGAGCAACCTTAACCCTTCGGAAGCCTTTCCATCCAATGCCATGCCTGTTCCCAATGCACTGCAATAAGACCCAGACTTTGGGCTGCCGCCTTTGCTCGGCTGTTGACAAAATTGGAAATGAAGGCCGAACAGAGGAAGACTTTGCTCTCGGGAGCTGTCGATTTGCTGCCACGCGCCCGCAGAAATGCGACTGTCTTCAAGCTCATCGATTTCCACGCCCCTGCTGTAAACCAGGGGACAGCTTAATGCGGCTCAGAATGATGGCTTTGAGTTGCTTCGGGGAGAAATAAGCCACAGCATTTAAGCGCTTCCGCCTGCGCTATCTGGGATGGTTCTAACAGATGTTGAGCGCTGTGTAGACCATAGGCATGAAAAGAATGAGACTGGGTGTTGAATACGAACCGTTACCAGCTGCGCTTACAGCACCAAGCACCGCAGCTATGGTGAGACAGTATTTAAAGTTTCAGAGACAGAAATGGCTCTCTGAAAAAGAGAAATTACAGTGGTGCCTCACACAACGAACTTAATTAGTTCCAGGAGCAAGTTTGTTATGCGAAAAGTTCGTTATGTGAAACGCGTTAAGCGCAGTGACTAACGACTGGCTGCAGTGCCTGCGCGGAAGGATGCAATACATCGGCAGCGATCGTGGAAGCTCGGGCGACTTCGTTGTGTGAAACGAAGTTCGTTGTATGAATCATGACATGAAGTTCGTTGTGTGCAGCGTTCGCTGTGCGAGGCGTTCTTTATGCGAGGCACCACTGTATATGTTTTGCCTCTGTCTGTAACCCTTGGAGTGGGGGTGGGGTGGGCGGGTTTAAATGAAAATATGCTGCTCTGAGGGATGGGAAGAAGGCAGGCAGGCTGGCTTTAGGGGGGGTGGTTTTTTTTTAATGGAAACATGCTCCTCAGGGGGATGTGAGGCAGCCAGGCAGACTGGCATCGGAGTGTGGGGGGGGGGGGTTAAATTTAAACATGCTGCTCGGAGGGATGGGAGGCAGGCTGCCATGGGGGTGGGGTGGGGGGGGTTTAAATGGAAATATGCTGCTCTGAGGGATGGGGCACTGTGGGAATTAAGGACACAGGAAGGAGGTACTGGGGGGCACTAAGGACGTAGGAAGGGGTACTAAGGACATGGGAAGGAAGAACTGGGGTACTAAGGACATAGGATGGGACAGTATGGACATAGGAAGGGGGCCACTGAGATACAGGCAGGCATGGCACAACAGAGAAATACAGGGGGGCAGGGAAACAGACAGAAAGAAAGATAGACAGGGGGCCAGGGAGAAACACAGACAGAAAGAATGACAGACAGACAGACAGCGTCCAAGGAGAGAGAAACAAAGAAAAAAAAAACCAGACAGACAGACATCCACTCTAGCACCCATTAATGTAACGGGCTTAAAGACTAGTAGCTAATATTTAGACGTCCTTTATCCCCAATTTGCAAAAAAATTTTTATTACTATTCCTTGTTTTTATCTATCCTCACCCTTTGTTCAATCCTTAACTGTCTTCCTGTACTATAAATGTTGAAGACGCTCCCCCCCTTTCCCTTACGTGGTTTTTTTTTTCAGTTCAATAAAATTTTATTGGTTTTTAGAAAACAGAATAACACCAAGACAAATACAAGAGCTTCCAAGGAAGCATAGGTTATAAACCGGGTGATGACACCCATCAAGTATATCTAATTAAGTTAGTCTAGTTTAGTTTATGAGAGTCAATTTTATGTATATGATCGTGTTCCCCATTTTTACTTATGTACATCGCTTAGAAATATTGATAAGCATTAGAATCAGATTTTAAATAAAACTTGAAAAAAAAACAACTACATTTCTTTCAAGGGATGAATAAACATGTGGATAAAGGTGAGCAGGTCGATATTGTGTATCTGGACTTTAACAAAGTACCTGATGAAAGATTTCTGAGGAAATTAGAACATTATTGGATAGGAGGAGGATGGGCCGGGGAGGGCTTCAATGGCTGGGAGGGTGTAGATGGGCTGGAGTAGATTTTAACAGAGATTTCGGCAGTTGGAACCCAAGCACAGTACCGGGTAAAGCTTTGGATTCTCATCCAGAAATAGCTAAGAAGAAAAAAAAAATAATAATAATAATTTAAATTGAATCAGGTTGGGCAGACTGGATGGACCATTCGGGTCTTTATCTGCCGTCATCTACTATGTTACTATGTCTCTCAAACCGTGTGCCATGAGAGATTCCAGAATTTTACTTTATTTTTAAAAAATTCCCTTCATAAGTACACTCTAGAATACGTAGATGACATGTACGTCACGTACGCACGAGTCTGTCAATGTTGTGAGCTTCTGTGTGCGTAAGGATACAACCGCCCAGACAAGCATCATCCGTTGACGTGATAGCAAGTCATTTTGGTTTTATTTTTTTATGCAGTTGCTATCCTAACGAGCAACAAAGCCATCAAGGTTTTCTTACTGTTTGGATCTTCTTATCTTTGCAAACTTGGATTTTCAGCTCTGACAGAAATTAAATCGAAAAAATAGAGAATTACTGCAGATGGTGGATGATGAAATGCATTTTTGCTTGTCATGTTTTAAATTAATTTGCACTCAAAAACAAGTACATCCATCGCATCGATTAGCACTTCTATTCTATCTACTTTAGTTTCACCGTTGTTACAATTACCCTTAAAGAACTTTAAATAAAGAACTCTGATTTAATTTTTTGTTGGTTTTGCAGTTTTATAATTTCAATTATAATGTGCCATGAAAAACATTTCTTCCGTTTAGTGTGCCGTAGCTAAAAAAAAGTTGAGAGACACGAATACAGGATGTCCGGTGCGGTACTCGCCAGGAAAGAGACTTGGGAGTACTGGTAGACAAGTCAATGAAGCCGAACGCGTAATGCGCAGCAGCTGCGAAAAGGGCGAACAGAATGCTAGGAATGATTAAGAAGGGGATCACGAACAAATCGGAGAAGATTATCGTGCCACTGTACCAAGCCATGGTACGCCCCCACCTGGAATACTGTGTCCAGCACTCGTCGCCGTACACGAAGAAGGACACAGTACTACTTGAAAGGGTCCAGAGAAAAGCGACTAAAATGGTTAAGGGGCTGGAGGAGTTGCCGTACAGTGAGAGATTGAAGAAGCTGGGCCTCTTCTCCCTTGAAAAGAGGAGACCGAGAGAGGACATGATCGAAACATTCAAGATAATGAAGGGAATAGACTTAGTAGATAAAGACAGGTTGTTCACCCTCTCCAAAGTAGGGAGAACGAGAGGGCACTCTCTAAAGTTAAAAGGGGATAGATTCCGTACAAACGTAAGGAAGTTCTTCTTCACCCAGAAAGTGGTAGAAAACTGGAACGCTCTTCTGGAGGATGTTATAGGGGAAAACACCCTCCAGGGACTCAAGACCAAGTTAGACAAGTTCCTGCTGAACCAGAACATACGCAGGTAGGGCAAGTCTCAGTTATGGCACTGGTCTTTGACCTAAGGGCACTGTTCTGAAGTTGTTCAACCAATCAAATTCAGATCAGGGGGTTGAGTGAATCCCCAGCCCTAGAGCCATTTTTTTTTTGGGGGGGGGGGTACTTTTTGCTTAATGCAGTTTGAATGGTTGAGCAGGCTGTCTGCTCAACCAATCAAACTGTATCAAGCAAAAAGTAAACAAAGAAACAAAAAAGCAGGGCTGTAGAGCTGGGGGATTCACTGAATCCCCTAAAAGCCCTGACCACATGCCATTGTATCCTCAGTCAACCATTATGCAGTAACTTCTAGATAAAAAGGTGTAATGTCACGTTTATGAAGTCCAAAAAGCAAACGCTCAGTAGAACTACCCCCTTTAAGGCTCAATTACTATGGTGCAGTAAGCACTAACGCATGCATACTGCAGCAATAAATATCGCTCCATGGTGCGACCTCACCTTGAATATTGTGTTCTGTTCTGGTCACTGTATCTCAAAAAATAGCAGAACTAGAAAACGTTCAAAGAGTGACAAAGATGATAAAGGGAATGGAACTCTTTCGCTTGGAAAAGAGACGGCTGAGGGGAGAAATGATTGAAGTCTACAAAATCCTGAGTGGTGCAGAATGGGTACAGGTGGATCGAATTTTTACTCCATCAAAATTTACAAAGACTAGGGGACACTCCATGAAGTTGCAGGGAAATACTTTTGAAACCAATAGGAGGAAATATTTTTTTCACTCAGAGAAAAGTTAAGCTCTGGAACGCGTTGCCAGGGGATGTGGTAAGAGCAGATAGCGTTGCTGATTTTAAGTAAGGTTTGGACAAGTTCCTGGAGGAAAAGTCCATAGTCTGTAATTAAGACATGGGGAAGCCACTACTTGCCCTGGATCGGTAGCATGGAATGTCGCTACTCTTTGGGATTCTAGAATCTTGCTACTCTTTGGGGACTCTGGATGGAATGTCGCTACTCTTTGGGATTCTAGAATCTTGCTACTCTTTAGCGATTCTGCATGGAATGTTGCTACTCTTTGGGATTCTAGAATCTTGCTACTCTTTGGGGATTCTGGATGGAATGTCGCTACTCTTTGGGATTCTAGAATCTTGCTACTCTTTGGAGATTCTGCATGGAATGTCACTACTCTTTGGGATTCTAGAATCTTGCTAGTGTTTGGGGATTCTGCATGGAATGTCGCTACTCTTTGGGATTCTAGAATCTTGCTACTCTTTGGGGATTCTGCATGGAATGTCACTACTCTTTGGGATTCTAGAATCTTGCTACTCTTTGGGGATTCTGCATGGAATGTCACTACTCTTTGGGATTCTAGAATCTTGCTAGTGTTTTGGGATTCTGCATGGAATGTCACTACTCTTTGAGATTCTAGAATCTTGCTAGTGTTTGGGGATTCTGCATGGAATGTCACTACTCTTTGGGATTCTAAAATCTTGCTAGTGTTTGGGGATTCTGCATGGAATGTCACTACTCTTTGAGATTCTAGAATCTTGCTAGTGTTTGGGGATTTCTGCATGGAATGTCGCTACTCTTTGGGATTCTAGAATCTTGCTACCCTTTGGGGATTCTGCATGGAATGTCACTACTCTTTGGGATTCTAAAATCTTGCTAGTGTTTGGGGATTCTGGATGGAATGTCGCTACTCTTTGAGATTCTAGAATCTTGCTACTATTTGGGGATTCTGCATGGAATGTCACTACTCTTTGGGATTCTAGAATCTTGCTAGTGTTTGGAGATTCTGCATGGAATGTCGCTACTCTTTGAGATTCTAGAATCTTGCTACTATTTGGGGATTCTGCATGGAATGTCACTACTCTTTGCTAGTGTTTGGGGATTCTGCATGGAATGTCGCTACTCTTTGGGATTCTAGAATCTTGCTAGTGTTTGGGGATTCTGCATGGAATGTCACTACTCTTTGAGATTCTAGAATCTTGCTACTCTTTAGCGATTCTGCATGGAATGTTGCTACTTTTTGGGATTCTAGAATCTTGCTACTCTTTGGGGATTCTGGATGGAATGTCGCTACTCTTTGGGATTCTAGAATCTTGGTACTCTTTGGGGATTCTGGATGGAATGTCGTTACTCTTTGGGATTCTAGAATCTTGCTAGTGTTTGGGGATTCTGCATGGAATGTCGCTACTCTTTGGGATTCTAGAATCTTGCTACTCTTTGGAGATTCTGCATGGAATGTCACTACTCTTTGGGATTCTAGAATCTTGCTAGTGTTTGGGGATTCTGCATGGAATGTCGCTACTCTTTGGGGGTCCAGAATCTTACGTACTCTGAGATAATGGAATGTTGCTACTCTTTGGGGATTCTACATGGAATGTCGCTACTCTTTGGGGATTCTGCCAAGTACTGGTGACCTGGATTGTCCACTGTGGAAACAGGATACTTGGCTAGATGGAGCCTTGGTATGACACAGTATAACTATTATTATGTTCTTCTTATTGGATGTGCTGGGGTATCCCACTGTAATTTTTATATGTACGCACACTTCCCACATGCTAAAATCTAAACTTTATTTTTTTATAGCTTTGAGGGTGGGTCAGGGGCAGACAGTAGGCCTGCCCTACACTAGCCAATTAGCATATGATTATCGCATGACCCCTTGCCACCAAAAAATAAGTATAGTTAAATGCTCATGTGCTAATGGCCACACATTGATGGGAAAATTATCACTCGGCCGTCAGTGCTAGAAATAGAAAAATCATCCATTTTACACACACGGTAAAAATGGCCTTAGCATGCAGGAATGACAAGCTTCAGAACACGCTGAGGCCACTTTTTTTAATGCAGCATAGTAAAAGGAACCCTTGTCTTCAGATTATACTGTAATTATTACATATAGTGCTTCTTTAATATAATGAGAAGCTGAGAATACTGAATGCATTTAGAGAAACAGACATGCCCTTGGCTTTACAATACAGTAGGTTTTTTGGTTTTCTGAGAATAGGAAATTTGCTTTTATTATTTTCTTCCGGTTTTGCACTTTATTTTATTTTAAAGTATTAATAAACCACATATAGTCGTGGAGGGGCATAATCAAAAGATACGTCTAAGTCCGTTTGGGGCCTATGTCGCTAGTCGCCCAAAGTTGGCAGTGTCTAAAGTCCATTCTTGAAAAATACGTCCAAAATATTTTTTTTCTTCAAGAATCATCTAATGATACATCCAGCCGTTTCATCATCCAGACCGCTGTCATCTATCTTTATACCCCATTCTCGTTCAAAAAATCTTCCAAGAACAAGACATTTTGGATGTGGGAGGGGCCAGCAAAGTGATGGACTGGACACCCAGACATGGCAACAGAGTAGTGGGGCACCTTACAGGGCACTGCTGCGAACCTCATAAAAAGGGTGCCACATAAACCACAACTCACTTATAGGTCATGATGAGCCCCTCAAAACCTACTAGACCCACCTGTCTACAACCCCAATAGCCCCAGACTACTTAAGCCACCCCTGTGCTGCTCTACTAGGCTTGCCTATGCCAGGTGCCCATGTTATGGAGGCAGGTTTGTACGTTATTATTCCGATTTTTATGATGTTGTGGGGAGGTGGGGGGGGGGGGGTCAGTGATCAGTGGGGCAGTGTGTGGGGGTCTGTACTTTGTGTCTGCAGTGGTTATCCAGTCACTTTGGATACCTTCTGGGCACTTAGACCTGTTTTTACATTGCCTAAGTCACAACATACAAGTTCCGTCTAGGCAGTCTCGTTACACTTTAGATTATACTTGCAGTATGACTAAGTGAAGCTTAGCCCACATCCCGCCCAAATCTAGCCCTCACCACTCCTCCTAAAACACCCCTATCAGCTCTGGGCGTACAGCAGCACTGAAGAGGCCTAAGCTATTTTTAAATACGTCTAAAACCCGTTTTGGTTATCGGCCCTTGGACAACTTGTATTATTAATCGTCCAAGTGCCGATTTAGATGGGATTTTAGAACTATTTCCGTTCCTATTATGAGCCCCTAAGGGTTTACATTCAGATACTCAAGCATTTTCCCTATCTGTCCTGGTGGGCTCACACTCTGCCTAGTATACCTGAGGTAGAAACATAGAAACATAGAAAGATAAGGGCCATAGCCCTTATGGGGGGATTAAGTGACTTGCACAAAGTCACAAGGAGCAGCATGGGATTTCAACCCACAACCTCAGGGTGCTGAGGCTGTAGCTCTATCTACTTCACTACACACTCCTACGTTTAAAAAAAAAAAAAAAAAATAAGATATTGGCTTTTAAACACAGACTTGTAGCAACCTACGCTATCAAATACATCATTTCTATATGTCAGTTTTCCTTCAAACTGGGGTCCTCCCCCCCCCCCCCCCCCCCCCTCCGCTCACCACCACCAACAGAGAGAACACTGTTATTTGTAACAAGTCCTCATTACTGGAGCGACACATAAATGCATCTGTTTCGATGGTAAACTGGTCCCCTGAAAAATCTCACTGCGAGGCAGCTAGAGAAGCCTTTAAAACATTAATATCTATTGGGTTTCTTCCAGAGAAGGCTTTCCAAGGGGGCTGCACTTCACTAGCTCCTTGCACTCCCCTTCTGTTAGATTTGCAAATCTATGCCGTCGTTTAGAGATTCGTTAAAAGAACATCTTTATAATATATGATGAGCACATTAGGACCGAAGCACCTCGGCTGTACTCACTGAAAGAAATTTAATGCCACCCTGTTAGAGCCGATTATTTCCACATTTGATTGGAACCCATCAATATGTCCCTTCAGGGAAGATTTTTTTTAAGTGTGTTTAAATAAATGTATACATAAAACATTATTGCATGTAAAATGGAGGCAGTATGTGATTAGTCTCTCTCTCCTTATCAATCATTGTTAATAAATATTTAAGTGCTCTAGGAAGTAAGAACTGAACTAGTATAATTGTCCTTGATAACCAATTTGATCCTGCTTATTAGAGATATTAATTATATGAGCTTGTTATGAAGAATGTGAAGACATGAAATTCATTCAATTAAGGCTTATTAACAGTTGAATATTTAACAGGGCGTTTAGAAAACAAGGCATATCGATCAATACTAGACAGAATGATTTTTATTTCACCTTTACCAGCGTAGCGTGCTATAAATATTCAAGCGTTCTATTGATGTGCTAAGGATTGGCCGCACGGGGACCTTGAACAGAGGCAGGACAATTCTGATTGGCAGTTGCATCTCAATAATCAATTACTCAGAGGCGCAGTTTTGCCCTTTTCCGCGCTCGCTGTCACTTACCTCCCAGCTCCACCCACTTCTTTCAGATGAAATAACTTCTCCAATATACATATATTTTTTAAATTTATCTGCTGATCATTCCACTGTTCACAGTGGATTACAATAAAGCATACACACTCTGGCGTAGTAAGAGGGGAGCAGGGGCGCCCTGGATGCCATCTTGGTGGGTTGGAGGGGGTGCCGGCACCTCTCTGCCTCCCCATGCCATGCTCTTGCCCTCTCTTCCTCCCCCGTACATCTTTAAATTTTCGCCAGCACGAGCATCTTCTCCAGCCTGCTGCTCGCATCAACCTGGGTTCCCCTCTGAAATCACTTCCTGGTCACGGGGCCAGGAAGTGATGTAGGAGGGAAAGCCAATGTCGGTATGAGCAACAGGATAGAGAAGTTGCTCGTGCTGGTGAAGATTTAAAGAGGTACCAGTGAAAGGGGGGCGTAGGTGTGGCATAGAGGGCGGGGAAAGAGCAGGGGGAGCGAAGAGGAGGGTATGGGAGCGCCACCGCTCCAGGCGCCTCCATCCATCACCACACCACTGCATACACAATTAAGAATAAAACCATAAAACACCACATAAAACCACATAATTCTTTCAGTAGTGTAGCCCAACCTATTAGGCTGGGTGGGCCCACAGTTATATTGGGTGGGCCTTCCCAAACTACACCCCCACCACCACACATTTTATTCTCACTGTGCCTTCTCTCCTTCCGCCCTGGATCTGGTATTTGCCGCTGCTACCACCCACCCACACACACACTGGCAGCTCTTCCCAGAGTATCTCATCTCCCGGGTAGGGGCGGTGTACTTTTGCTATTTGTGCCAGGACCTCAGGCTACGCTAACCACTGTTACCACATCCTCCAGAAACTATTTGTTGAGAGACAAAATATTTCCTCCTATTGGTTTTAAGGGAATAACTTAGCAGCAAAAATTTAGGTGCTCAGCACTTTCTGAATTTCAGGCCCTATATTTATTTATTTAGGCTTTTATATACTGCCTATCAAGGTTATCTAGATGGCTTACAATCAGGTACTCAAGCATTTTCCCTGTCTGTCCTGGTGGGCTCTCAACCTACCTAATGTAC
The DNA here is from genome assembly GCF_902459505.1 of Geotrypetes seraphini. Classification (NCBI taxonomy): domain Eukaryota; kingdom Metazoa; phylum Chordata; class Amphibia; order Gymnophiona; family Dermophiidae; genus Geotrypetes; species Geotrypetes seraphini. Next base: position 303,488,869 of record NC_047087.1, read on the forward strand.
CTGGGACAATGGAGGATTGAGTGACTTGCCCAAGGTCACAAGGAGCACTGTGGGATTTGAACCCACATCCTTAGGCTGCAGCTCTAACCACTAGGCCACACCTTCCTCCGTGGTTCTGTGATAGCAAGGTCTATCATGTTTGCGTACATTGCTTCGAATTTGTTTACTGCATCAGGCATAAGGCTTGTGTTATTGTTTTGCATATGTTTTAGGAAACCGTGCATTGGACGTCTCTAATTCTATTAGCCCCTCTGTGTGTTCTCTATTTAATGCTGGTAGAAGGAGATTCATGCTTTCTACCTGCATCTGTCTCTTCGTCTGCCAGCCACAAACTGATGTTCAAACACCTGCTTCCAGTGAGTCCCGTATGATTACGCAGTAAAGATGTTTAATTTATAACATTTTATTGAAGGAAATAATATAATACAAAAGATTTTATTTCAAATAGATTCACAATTATAATATTTACATACATATTTCTATCATTCCTTCAAAATATATTTCCATATGAACCAAATCTACCCCCCTACTACCCCCCCCTTCTCTTTCCCCTTCCCCCCTCCCTGGGGGGGGGAAGTTGGGGTGTGTGGGGGTAGGATGAAATAGGTCATATTGAAATGTATTATTGAAGGAATGATAAATTCATTTTATATTATAGTTTTATTAATTACTTCAATACAATGTGAGCTTAAATTAAACCCTTCGGAGGAATAGGCAGAATCCGTTAAGAAGTGCTGGCCTTTTTCTGCCAAAGGGAGGCACAGGGGGAAAGGAAGGTCTCACAGAGTTGGGGGAAGAGGAGTGTGTGCTTGGAAAGAGGGAGAAAGAATCAAAGCTTGGAGCATCACAAAGCAAGAAGGAGTCAGACATGGGCAACTCCGGTCCTCGAAGGCCGGAATCCAATCGGGTTTTCAGGATTTCCCCAATGAATATGCATTGAAAGCAGAGTATGCAAATAGATCGCATGCATATTCACTGGGGAAATCCTGAAAACCCGATTGGATTCCGGCCCTCGAGGACCGGAGTTGCCCATGTCTGAATGATGCTAGCCTAGCAAAGATTGATTACTGTTTCTTATGTTTTGCATTTCTGTAAATCGCAAGGCATGCAGCCCTGATAGTTGGTATAGATGGGCAGGCTGGATAGGCCATGTGTTCTTTATCCACTGCTATTTTCGCTCTTTATGTGTTTTTATTGCGCTGTTACAAACTTGCAGAGACTACAAATCTTCCAGCTTGTCTGTGTACTCAACGGCTTGAAAGCAGGTGGCATTCGGACTACTGCGTTTCTAAGTGGTTACAATCTGACTAAACGCTGCCACTCAAACTGAGAAATACTTGAGAGAAAAGGTTACCGAGACAAGGGACAAGGACCCCTTTCGCTATGGCACATTTTCAGAAGGGGATTCCCAGCTCACGCATCTGAGGGGGGGGGCACTTTCCTTTGATTAGAGCAGTGTATCACAAACTGTGTGCCATGGCAGATTCCAGGTGTGCCGCCTAAAGAGGAAAGGCACCAGTGCCAGCTGACTGCTTACAGAATGTGCCTCTCGTGCCCCCAGTGCCCCTTCCTATGTCCTTAGTGCCCCCAGTGCCTCCTTCCCGTGTCCTTAGTGCCCCCAGTGCTCCTTCCTATGTCCCCCTCACTGCCTTCCCTGAAGCTAGACAGCCTACCTCCCTGCCACACTAAAGCCAGCCTGCCTCCCTCCCTCCCTCCAGCACCGAAGCCGAAGCCTGCCTCACCCCCCCTTCCCCCCCGGACTGGCCCCCGCTGCTGCTGCTGCCTACCGCCACTTCAAACACACACACCCCCGGTCCGCCACTGCTGCCGCCCGCCGCCCACCGCAACTAAAGAGAAGGAAGGTCCAGGCGCTGGCCCACACACCTTCTTCCCGACGTCAATTCTGACATCGGAGAAGAAGTTTCAGGCCAGCCAGGCAGCAATTGGCTGGCCCGGAACTTCCTCTCCGACGTCAGAATTGACATCGGGAAGGTTTGTGGGCCAGCGCCTGGACTTTCCTTCTCTATAGTTGCGGCAGGCTGCAGGTGGCGGGCAGCAGCGGCGGAAGACCGGGGGGTGTTTGAAGCGGCGGTAGGCAGCAGCAGCAGGGGCCATTCTGGGGGGGGGGCAGGCTTCAGCTTCGGCGCTGGAGGGAGGGGAAGCGATTGCCTGACCCATTGTCCCCACGCACAGCTTCGGGATGCTGTCCCTGAAAACGGGACATTTTGGCGTCCCGAAGCTGTGCGTGGGGACAACGGGACAGGGAGTCTAAAAAGGGGACAGTCCCGTTCAAAATGGGACGTATGGTCACCTTATGTTTACGGGGAAGGGAAGCAGGTTGGGCACCCCAGCTCTAGCTAGCTGAGCCGCGAGCCGCACTCAAGTGGCTAAAGAGCCGCATGCGGCTTGCGAGCCGTGGTTTGCCGACCACTGACCTAGTCTAGCGTACCTTGGGCAGTGGAGGATTCATGGGCAAATTCTATAAGAAGCTCCCACAAGTTAGTCGCCCTAATTAGGCACCGTTCAATGCGATTCAAGTAAAATTGGGCGCTGTTTAGTGAATCACGCCGAGCGGCACCTATTTTTGGAGGCACCCAATAAATAGGCCAGCTCTAGGCTATGCAAGCGCTTAAGCACGCTTAAGAGCAGCGATTCTGTATCAAGGCGCCTAACACAAAGCCACGCCCACGCCTAACGTGCATAGCGCCTATTTTTTTGAAAGGCGCCTAAATTTTTAGAGGCGCCTTGTTACAGAATCGCTCTTTCTTGCTAGGCGCCTAGGTTTCAATTATTGCTGATTAAAAAGCTTAATTGGGCTTGTTGTTCAATTTAGATAGGCGCCTATCTAGTTGGGCGCCTCCGAAATAGGTGACTAATATTAGGCCTAAGTGCCCAGGGTCACAAGGAGCAGCGCAGGGTTTGAACCCACAACCTCAGGGTGCTGAGGCCTTGCCACGTTTTCTATGTTTCTGAATAATAATTTGAATTTGTGTACATAGCTTTAGAGTCATTGGTCTATAAAGATACACATGTAAATTTGTATATGCAAATCGGAAAAGGAGGCGTGGCCATGGGAGGGGCATAAGAAGCCTTCCTGGGTCAGACCAATGGTCCATCTAGCTCAGTATCCCGTCTTCACGGAGGCCAATCCAAGTCACGTGCCTGGAAAATCTCCAAATAGTGGCAACATTCCATGCTACCGTCCCATGTCTGTCTCAACAGCAGACTATGGACTTTTCCTCCAGGAACTTGTCCAAACCTTGGGCATAAGTGGATCAGGAGCATTCCTGGAATTTGCACACAGTGTTACAGAATAAGGCTGGTCGGTGCCTAATTTAGGCGCAAGGATTTATACCAGGTTTCGGTTGATGTAACTCCTCGTACCCAAAAACTCAGTATAGATCCCGGCTAACTCTATTCTATAAATGCCCAATTCATAATCCTAATTTTTTTAGTGACATACACTTTTCCCTCCGTATTTGCGGTTTCAGCAATCGCGGTTTCGATTATTCACGGTTTATAGCTTGCTGGCTCCTCCCCCCAAATTACATCAGCTTGCATAGAGAAATCGCTGATTCCCAGCACTTTCTTCACCGTGTTTCGCCTCTCCTTCAGTTACAGACCAGGTCTCCCACCATGTTATTCGCGGTCTCACCATATTCACGATGGCTTTTAATAGAAAACAGCGAACAACGTATGAAAAAGTTACTCGCGGTTTTTCTGTATTCGCGGGTCTGCTAATCCCCTGTCACAGCGAATACGGAGGGAGAAGTGTATACTGTATAGAATTTAACCCATTATGTGCTGTCACTTCAGGGTCTCCTACACTAAGGGCTCCTTTATAGAAAGCCGCGCTAGGGCCTTAACGCACGGAATAGTGTGCGCTAAATTGCCGCGTGCGCCAGCCGCTACCGCCTCCTTTTGAGCAGGCGGTAGATTTTCGGCTAGTGTGCGCTATAGCGTGCACGAATCCGGTGCGTGCGCTAAAACGCTTAGCGCGCCTTCGTAAAAGGAGCCCTAAGCCAGTAAACAGGCTTGCATAGTTAAGAACAGCTCTTTTACGGACCTGCATTCCAGTGTGTCCTCAACCACTACAAATCCATATTGTGCTTTTAGCTATGAATAGGGTCACCATGTTTAAAAAAAAAACAAAAGCCCGGACACATGACCCTACCCTGTTCTGCCTCCAACCCGCCCCATTCTGCCCCAGCCCCGCCTCATTCCGCATCCAGCCCCGCCCAGTCCTGCCTCTAGCCCTGCCCCTTTCCGCCCTCCAGCCCCGCCCCAGAAAGCCTCCTCTCTTTGTTACGAGCTCCGTCCATGTCCGGAGGGCCTGCAGCATGCATGTGATATCATGTGCACATGCTCAGAGGCCCTCCAGATACGTCCGGAGCTTGTAGGGGGGGTTTCCCAAAACCCAGACAAACAGCAGGTTTTGGAAAGTCTGTCCATGAGCCCGGGACAGTCCTCTAAAAAGTGGACAGGTCCGGGTTTTCCCAGCCGTCTGGTAACCCTAGCTATGAAAGCCTTTTGCGCTAGTAATTGCATAGTCTTTGTTCTTTCCTTCTGATGGTTTCTCCAAAAATTTCTAGATCTATGCATTTCTTTGGGTCCTTGCTCAGGTGGCAGACCATTTGCCAGAATGAAAAAAAAAAATAAAAAAAATGCGCCCCTTAATTTAAATTTCTTCAAATTTAAGGATGTTATTTTCCTGCAGCTACAGCTCTTTCAAATCTATGATGCTAAAAAAATCCCACTTTATAGTCAATCCCCAGGGACACCACCATGTATCAGCTATTAATTGCAGTAGAATTCATAGCTCTATCACAGAAAAACAATTAAGTGTTTTCATTCTCTGTAGCCCCATCTACCAATTAGCATTGCCATCATTCTATTTTATGGCCTACATTTTGTAAGATTTTGAACTAAAGCTCTAAACTATAAATTTTATAGCAACTTAACAAATGCTATAAGGTCTTTTCTTTTCCAATAAATCTGCACATCCTAAAGATGATTTTATTCTCCCAGTCATTGTTTATTGTAAGATAATTGTTTTCATGTGGGCTCCTTATTCACTTTTTATAAAAAAAAAAATTTGGCGTGGGAAGACTTCTAGTACAAAAGAGGTGGAAAGGGAGAAGATTATTTCGTAGTCAGGATGATAAGGCGAAGCCTGGAAAACACATTTGTTTCATTATGTCATTCCGTTTGCCTCTTTCTCTCCCTTTCTTCATTTTCCTTTCCAATATATTTTGTTTCTCCATTAAAGTCAGCGGGGAAAGCAAGTCTTCCTATTTGTTACACTGACATTTGGTTGTTCCAGCTTTGCAGGCAGGCGGGTCCTCATAGCACCGAGTAGAGCAGAGAGGCACGACAGGCGGTATAAAAACCCGATGGCATGGCGAGAGGAGCAAATTAACCAAAAAGTGGCATGAACAACCTATGATGTAGTAAGAGGGGCCTCATGTCACGGTCACAGTCACAGTCTGAGGGGCAACAACCTAGATACCAAGAGACGGGCAATGTAGTACCAACAGGGGCATAAAGACCCCTGAGCACCGAGAGAAGGATGGAGTACCAAAAGTAGTTGCATGCATTGACTGCAACACTGGGGGGTGATAGTGACTGAGGATCTGAAGGCGACAAAGCAGTATGACAAGGCAGTGGCCGTAACCAAAAGGATGCTAAGATGATAGAGAGAGGCATAACCAGCAGGAGAAAGGAGGTGTTGATGCCCCTGTAGAAAGCCATTGGCGAGGCCCCACTCAGAGTATTCTGTTCAGTTTTAGAGGGCACATCTTGCTAAGGATGTAAGAAGACTTGAAGTTGTCCAGAGGAAGGCGACAAAACTGGTATAGAATTTACGCCAAATGACGTACGAGAAGAGACTGGAAGCGTTTAATATGTACACCCTAGAGCAGTGGTCTTCATTGGAAGGCCCACAAGCCATCTGGATGACCCGTGCTGCAGTCCAAGGTTCAATGCTTCTCCCTCCTGGCAGCTGCTCTTTCACTCTTTGGGCCACCGGCAGCATGAGTGAGGTAAACACACTGCCTTCAGCGGCCTGGAACATAAGAATAGCATTACTGGGTCAGACCAAAGGTCCATCAAGTCCAGTAGCCCATTCTCACGGTGGCCAATCCAAGTCACTAGTGCCTGGCCAAAATCCAAGGTGTAGCAGTATTCCATGCTACCAATCCAGGGAAAGCAGTGGCTTTCCCCCATGTCTTTCTCAATGACAGACTATGGACTTTTCCTCCAAGAAACTGTCCAAACCTTTCTTAAAACCAGCTACGCTATCTGCTCTTACCACATCCTCTGGCAATGCGTTCCAGAGCTTAACTATTCTCTGAGTGGAAAAAAAATGTCCTCCTATTGGTTTTAAAAGTATTTCCCTGTAACTTCATCGAGTGTCCCCTAGTCTTTGTAATTTCTGACAGAGTGAAAAATCGATCCACTTGTACCCGTTCTACTCCACAGGATTTTGTAGACTTCAATCATATCTCCCCGCAGCCCTCTCTTTTCCAAGCTGAAGAGCCCTAACCTCTTTTGTCTTTCCTCTAGAAATAATTAATAGCAACAGTAGTAGTTGTAATTGTCGTACTTCGAGCTGCCAGGGCCATCTCTCTGCTGCGTCCCACCTCCTCTAATGCAAGGTCCCGTGAATGGGACGCAGCAGAGCGAAGGTTTCTAGGCAGCCTGAAGCAGCGTGTCTTCAATTCTTCTGGCCAATCACTACTTGGATCTCAGAGAGGACACGGAAGAAGAGATATATGAACCTGCAGCTGAAGGGGGGGAGAGATACCAGACTGATTGTAGGGGGGGGGGGAGGAAAGGGAGAGATGCCAGACCCAAGGCAAAGGGGTACTGCAGGACTCTGGGGTGTGAATCCAGTAATGGACCACTCTGAGACTGAAATGCCACCTGGGAAAGAGGGCTGAAAAGGTCAGCAGAATAATCTAATGTTGGTAGCAAACACGGAACACAGATAAACCTCTCACCAAATAAATAAATTGATATTCAAAGCAATTTACCCTGCCATTCTGGCTACTAGCCAGTTAAATCACCTGTTCAGGGCTAACCGGCTATTTTCACTGGCACTTATCCAGTTAGTGGTGCTGAAAATGTCCAGTTAGCACCAATGTCAAAGTGCCTAGAGAATTTGTCCCCATCCCTGCGGGAAACCATCCCCATGTCATTCTTTAAGGAGAGAGGGAAGAATCAGAGTACGAATGGGCCCAGCCACTGACCCTCAAGCCTTGCATTGAAGAATGCTGGAGTGGAAGGACTGAGGTGGAGATAGACACTAATGACAGAGCTGAGACACTAATGACAGAGCTGAGATTGTGATGTCATAATGCCTCTTTCCACCAATGCCTAAGAGCCAACCTCATCAGTGATGTCACAATGGCTTCATTATCCTATACTTGGCTCAAATAAGAATCAGAGTATGAATGGGCCCAGCCACTGACCCTCAAGCCTTGCATTGAAGAATGCTGGTGTAGAAGGACTGAGGTTGAGATAGACACTAAAGAATGACATGGGATGGTTTCCCACGGTTATCCACGGGGCCAAGGACAGTGTTTTGGGTGCATTTCAGGAGCGAAGTCAGCACTTGGCCAAGGTAACTGCATAACTAGGATCACATAAAAGTCAGTCCTATATTTATACGGTTCCCCAAAGCCGGTTAAGTGCTGAATAATCACAAATCCAGAAATTCTATGCCGAAACCCAGGCATGACCTGACATTGAATTTCCATGCATAACGCCAGTGGTGATCAGCAATAACCTGAGCGCTGCCGGCTGACTATCGGGCCCTAAGTAACTACAAATTATAAATAGATACATGCAGATCAAAACTGAACTCTAGTCCACCCGGGCTGCTCCCCTCCCCTCCTGTTCCCAGCAGGACAGGAGGGAAATTGGCTGCATTGCTGACTCTGCTCTGCCAGCTCTAGGCTCACCGCTTCACTCTAACTCAGAAGGATGGGGCTGGCGCAGAGGCCTCTTGGGCCTCCGGCTATCAGAGTCCCTGGGACAGAGTCTTATCATTCCCTCTGTAATTCCCCCACCTGAGCCCTGTGTATTGATGCACCTTCTTGTCCACTTTGTCGGTCTTGACTGGATGGTAAGCTCTTTTGAGCAGGGACTGGCTCTTCTGTGTTTTGATGTACAGCCCTGTGAATGTCTAGCAGCGCTATGGAAATGATTAGTAGTAGTAGAAGCTGTCTGAACGCTCAGTGACCTCACAATGCATCTGGGTCATACCCAGCATTCTTGATGACATCATCATGCAGCTGTATATGGTTCCCCTACTTGAGCACTGTGTACTGATGCACCTTCTTGTCCAGTTTGTTTGTCTTGACTAGACTGTAAGCTCTTCTGAGCAGGGACTGTCTCTTCTATGTTTTGATGTACAACGCTGCATATGTCTGGTAGCACTGGTAGAAATGGCAAGTGGTAATAGTAGCCCTCTATATACGCAATTAAATCTCTTTATCCCTGGAACCCTGTTCCCTCTGAAAGAGGTGGTGGTATTCTAACAGAAAATCTGTCTTAGCTCTGGATTTCCCCTTCACTGCAGCTAGAGATCCCTTGTGCTTTTCCCAGACCGTCATGAAACTTGTCAGTTTGCTGGTTTGAGCAAGCATTGGCATTAGACGGCATTCTAACTCATATTTTCAGCATGTGTTTGTTGCGTCTGTTCAATTTCGTTCCGGCTCTTTGTTTTATTTTTTTCTTAGACGGCAGGGGTGATAACGTCGTATCGGTTTGACTCCTTCAGATTTGGGCATGCTTTCGTTTCTGTGTTTCTTAACAGATGCTTGCTTTCAAGAGAACAGCCATCAGCTTGTCAGCGTGACGGGCACCAGACAGTTTTCCTACTGATTTCATTTTCGTGTTCTGTCTCGTATACATATAGGAAGTGATTTCAGAAGGGTTTGGAGCTATTTACATATGTAAAAACTAAAAAGCCGCCACATATACTTATTTCAGGGATGGTAGTGCAATGTCTGGTTCTGAAGCAGTTAGACCGGTGTCTTTCAAACTGTGTTCCACGGCACAGCAGTGTGCCCCGAAGAGATTCTGGGTGTGCCACGAGCAGGGCCGGATTTAGATGAAAAGAGGCCCTAGGCTATTCCACTTATGAGGCCCTTTCACCTCCCATTTTTAAGTTTGTAAATTACATGAGAGATAATAAAATACATCATTACTGTGATATATATCAATATGTTAAATGAAACATGTTGTTATTGGTACTAACCTTTATAAAAAATGTGACACGGATAATAAATAAAAAAAAGTCGAGAACACTTATTTGGACATTTATTCTCAGCACCATATATAGTACTTGTAACAATAACTAATCAAACATAACACACAACATTGCCCCTTCCTATGTCCATAGTGCCCCCAGTGCGTCCTTCCTCACCTCACCCCCCCCCCCTCCGATGCCTGCCTGCCTCCCATCCCCCTTCCATTGAACACCCCCCCCCCCTGCCATCCTGCCTGCCTGCCTTCCATTAAATCTCCCCCCCCCCCCCCCCCCCGATGCCAGTCTGGGCCGCCCTGTCCTGACGGATCCACGTTTTGCCTCTCTCCCCGCAGGGCTGGGCTTTGCTCAGCTGTTTCTGGAATGACATCTTTCCCTCCCCAATCCTCCTCCCAGGGTGAGAAAAAAAAGGGAGAAACCGAGTCGGCGCCCCGTTGCGGCCGGAGCCGGTTCCAATCCCGAAGCGTAGAATTTCTCCTTATTTTCGGTTCAGTGTTTTAGTGTTCACTGTTTTTAGAATAGTGTAATTTTAATTTTACTAACAATTTGAATGTAGGCCCCTCTTGATCTTGAGGTCCTAGGCTGAAGCCTAGTTAGCCTATAGGAAAATCCGGCCCTGGCCACAAGATATTCCAGAATTTTATTTTTAAAAATTCACTTCATAAGAATACACTAGAATAGATGACATGTGCATCCCGTGCGCAAGAGTCTGTCAATGTTCTGACCTCTGGGCTCCTTTTACAAAGGTACACTAAGGCCTTAACGCGCAGAATAGCACACGCTAAATTGCCCCGTGTGCTAGCCGCTACCACCTCCTTTTGGGCAGGCGGTAGATTTTTGGCTAGCGTGCGCTAATCCGGTGCATGCATTAAAAACGCTAGCGCACCTTTGTAAAAGGAGCCCTCTGTCTGCTTAAGGATAAAACCGCCCAACAACCAGCCTCTTTCTTTGACACGATTGGTCCTTGAAAAATAACGGCAAGTTAATTTTAGGTTTAATTTTATTTTTTAGGCAGTAGTTATCCTAATTTGAGTGACGAAGCAAGCAAGGCTTTCTTTTTGGGTTTGGTTTTGTTTTTTATAAATCTTTATTCATTTTTTAGTCCAAAGACAGTGCAGAAAAGAATACATTCAAATAGTTTTAAAAACAGCATTCACATCAATAAATATATGAAAAATCATTTTCATCCCTTCCCACCCACCCTAATTCCCATGTAATCAAGAATATTTTCCAAAAGTACATTACATTATATTACACTAGTCATTAAGCCCGTTACATTAACGGGTGCTAGAATATGTCTATCTGTCTTTCTTTCTTTCTGTGTCTCTCCCTGCCCCTGTCTCTTTCTTCGTCTCTCTCCCTCCCACTGTCTGTCTTTCTTTCTGTCTGTCTCTCTCCCTGGCCCCCTTTGTCTGTCTGTGTTTCTTTCTTTCTGTCTCTCTTCCTGCCTGCTGTCTTTCTGTGTGTCTGTTTTTCATTCTCGTGCGCTGCCTGCCTATCTTTCTGTCTCTCTCCATGGCCCCCTTTTGTCTCCCCCCAAAGCAAACCAAGATTGCTCCCTGGCCCCCTTTCCCTTTCCCCCCTCCCCCACTTCCCTGTGCAGCAACAGCAGCATTCCCCCCTTCTCTGTGTAGCAGCAACAGCATTCCCCCTTCCCTGTACAGCAGCATTCCCCCCACACTTCCCTGTACAGCAGCAGCATTCCCTCCTTCCCTATGCAGCAGCATTCCCCTTTTCCCTGTGTAGCAGCAGCATTCTCCCCCACTTCCCTGTGCAGCAGCAGCATTCCCCCCTTCCCTGTGCACCCACCCCTTGCCTGCTCCCCCTGTTCCCTTCTTTTTCCCTCCCCCCGTCCAGCAGCATTCTTTTCCTGCTCCCCCTGTGCATATGACCCACAGAAATCTACTTGCCTCACAGAAAAGCGCTGCACCGCGCTGTTGCTGGCCTCGGTGTCTTCTCTACACTGCGGCCAACCCTAGCGGAAACAGGAAGTTGTGAGAGGACGGGCCGCAGTGGAGAGAAGATTGTGAGGCCAGTGGCAGCACAGCGCAGCGCTTTTCAGTTAAACGCTGTGAGCAGGCGAGAAGGAGGAGGAGGAAAAATAGATGCCGGCAGGGGTGTTTGGAGGTCAGGGCGCATGCGGGAAGCCGCCGCTCGCGCCTGAAGATTTTAAAAGAGCGCTTGGCATTGGGGCGTGTGCGGCAAGCCACCGCTCGCGCCTGAAGATTTTATGGTAATGTCAGATGGCTCGGTGTGGTCCCCATGCAGCAGGAGCTGAAAGCAGCGCTGGGGGCTTGTGAGAGGAGCCGCCGCTGCTGGCGGCCAAGGTAGGTTCTGGGAAGAAGGCTGGGGACTCGTGCATGCGCACTCCTGCGACCACAGACCTACAGCGCACGGAACACGCAAATAGGAGTGCGCATGCGCGGCTAGCTTTTTATTATATAGGATTAGTGATTTCTGTTCCGCCAATACCTTGCGGTTCAAGGCGGATTACATAAAAGTTTTCAGAAATTACATAAAAGTTTACAAGAATAGCATAAGAGATGTCATAAGAGTTACATAAGAATTACCAAAGAGTTGTCGAGATCTTAAGGTGGTAAGTGTTGGCTAAATAGAAGCATTTTAGCATTAGCTGGGTAGTTAGAAGCATATTAGAGTATATTAAGGGTGTAGAGTGGGTAGGTGGGGTTTAGGTAGGAACTGCTTGTATTAGATAGGTTTTATGTATTTTTTGAAGAGTAGGGTTTTAGTATCTTTCTTGAAGGTTTTGTAGTCTGTGGTCAATGACAACAGAATGGTGATTTGACTGTCCAGTTTACCTGCTTTAGTGGCTATTAGGTTGTCATATAGTTTTTTTTGTTTGATATTTTTGGATGGTGGATGTGTGAAAAGTGAGTGGGTTCTCCTGTGCCTGGATGAGGAGGATTGAGTTAGTCAGTTATTCCAGTAGGTTGGGCTTTCTCCATTAATAGCTTTGAACAGTAGGCAGTAGAATTCAAAGTGTACTCTTGCTTGTATTGGGAGCCAGTGAGAGTCATGGTATGCTTCTGTGATGTGGTCATATTTTTTCAATGAGTAGATGAATCTTAGGGCTGTATTTTGTATTGTTTGTAATTGTTTTATCATGGTCGCTGGGCATGGGAGGTATAGTTTGTTGCAGAAGTCTATTAGTCCAAGGATACGAGATTGTACCAAAAGTAGGAATTGTTTCTTGTCGAAGAATTTTTGGATTTGTCATAGATTTCTCATGGTCACGAACGATGCTTTTATTACTTTGTTGATTTGTGATTGCATGGTACAGCCTCTGTCAATTACACTGCACAACAATTTTTTGGTTAAGTCTTGATTCCTGAAAAGTTTTTGGTGATTATGACAGGTACCAACTTGGTATGCTCAAATATGGTTTTGGTTTTACTGCATCACGTAAGAACTATGAGAAATAGACATTTTTATGTTTACTGACAATAAAATATATAGTCAAGTTTACGTTTCGCACAAGCGACTAAATGAAACAGAATTAAAAGTGTTTTGCTCCCGAGTTTCTTTTATATTCAGTGTCTGGTGCATCACGTTGTAGCATCCAACAATAGTCGGCAAGCATTGACGGATTCCAATTGCCCTGGTATCGTTTCTCCATCGTAGCTATGTCTTGATGAAACCTTTCACCGTGCTCGTCACTCACAGCACCGAGATTTGCGGGGAAGAAGTCCAAGTGTGAATGGAGGAAATGAATCTTGAGTGACATATTGCACTTCATTCTCTTGTATGCTTTGAGAAGTTTGTCTACCAGCTGAATGTAGTTTGGGGCTCTGTAATTGCCCAGAAAATTGTCAACAACGTCTTTCAAGGCTTTCCAGCCAATTTTTTCCGGCCCAACTAACAGATCTTCAAATCGCTTGTCACTCATAACATGTCTGATCTGGGGGCCAACAAAAATACCCTCTTTGATCTTGGCATCAGTTATTCTTGGGAACATCTGTCTTAAATAACGAAAACCTTCCCCTTCCTTGTTCATTGCTTTCACAAAATTCTTCATGAGTCCCAGTTTAATGTGAAGAGGAGGCAAAAATATCTTTGTCGGGTCAACAAGCGATTCATGTGCTACATTTTTCTGTCCTGGAACTAACTTTTTACGGAGTGGCCAGTTCTTTCTAGAATAGTGCGACTCTCTGTCTCGGCTGTCCCATTCGCAGATGAAACAGCAGTACTTTGTATAGCCAAGCTGCAGTCCTAGTAACAGAGCAACGACTTTGAGGTCTCCACAGATATTCCAGTTATACCTGGTATACTGGACATACTTTAGTAACATTTCCATATTCTCATATGTTTCTTTCATATGTGCTGCATAGCCAACAGGTACTGAAGGATAAACGTTGCCATTGTGCAACAGAACAGCTTTCAGGCTTAACATTGACGAATCAATGAAAAGACGCCACTCTTCCGGGTTGTGATCACAACCAAAGACCGAGAACAATCCTTCAATGTCACAACAGAAACAGAGACTGTCGACTTGTGCAAAAAATTTGGTTATATCATGATGCCGGTCTCGAAACACAGAAATTTTCGTACCTGGTGATAGCAAACACCATTCCTGCAGTCTCGAACCTAGCAGCTCAGCTTTTGCTTTTGACAGACCCAAATCTCTGACCAAATCGTTCAATTCGGACTGTGTTATCAGATGTGGATCGCCTGATGAGGATGGTTCAAAATCCGGGTCAATGTCACTGTTAGAACCCTGCACTGCAGTTTCTTCATCTGGTTCGTCTAAGGTCCAATCCTCTGGTGGTTTCGGAACTGGAAGACTGTCATCATGTGGCATGGGTCTCATTGCTGAAGGCAGATTAGGATATTCAATTGACTTCTTGTTTTTGGCAGAGAAACCAGACACATTAGTCAAACAGAAATAACAGTCCGTCACATGGTCTTTCTGTTCTCGCCATATCATCGGAACAGCAAATGGCATCGTCTTTCGAGTACCTCTGAGCCAGGCTCTCAGACTAACAGCACATGTCGCACAGCAAATGTGAGGCGCCCATTGCTTGTCTTGATCACCTATTTTGCAGCCAAAATACAGATGATAGGCTTTCTTTACAAGGGCAGTCATCGAACGTCTCTGAGGCGTAAGTGTATATTCCCCACAGATATAGCAGAATGTGTCGCGGCTGTTACGACACCGACGAGACATATTGCCCGACACCAAAACGTCTATAGCATCAAGCTTACTTACTGTTATATTGCTACAGCTACTATACTACTATACTTTACTATACTGATACTATATACACACACGGACTATCTATATTAACCAAATGAGCAGGATCGGTGTATGGAAGCCACCATTATAGCATGGTGAGACAGCGCAAGCTCGTTCAGACCTGCCCAGACATGCCCAGGATGTCATCTTCCATAAAACAGCTTCCAACCTGGCTAGATTTTATGCATGGACATACCCAGGCGGCACAAACCGTTGTTGATAAGACACTTATGGGAGAAAAAATTGTTTGCATCCAAATATAAGAAAAAATCACGACAAAATTGAAGATTTCTCTGAAATGGTACGTGATGGGTAATTTTTGATGTAATATTCATGATCAGCACCCAAAATTCTATAAGAAACACCCAGCAGTGTTCAGGAAGCAAAAACTTTGTTGTGCAGTGTTATTACTCCCAGAAGTTTTAGTGTGGGTTGAATAGAGTACATACATGTGATAAACAAAACAAATCCTAATATAATAAACCTCCCCAGCCCACCCACCCCCTTCCCTGGATGTGCAAGTAAAACCTAAAATAAGGGAAAAAAACAAACAACTTATTATTACCCACTCTTTCAGAATGCATTTTATCGTATTTATAACACAAGCATAATGAATTCCACCAAAAAGTGAAATTTAACCTATCAAAGTTCTTCCAATTTTAGTCACCATTTGCATGCCATTATATATGCCGTAGTTATCCTAACTTGAGCGACGAAGCAAGCAAGGCTTTGTTACCGTTTGGATCTTCTTATCTTTACAGATCTGGATTTTCAGCTCTAACAGAAATCAAATGGAGAAAAAGAGATCAACTGCAGACGGTGGACGATGAAATGCGAGTTTGCTCGTCAACTATCAAGTTCATTTGCACTCAAGAAAAAGTACATCCATTGCATGGATTAGCAATTCTATTCTATCTACTTTGTTGTTATATGTACTTATCCATACGTAGCTTAAAGAACTTTAAATAAATAAGTCTCAAATTTACATTTCTTGTTCATTTTGCAATTTTATAATTTCAGCTATAATGTGCCATGAAAAATATTTGCTTTCTTTAGTGTGCTGGAGCTAAAAAGGTTTGAGAGTCACTGGACTAGGGGCCAGTAGGCAACCTACTGGCGCCTATGTTAACGCGAAAAATGCCGTTTGAAACACCAAATAATGTTAAATTCAAAGCAAATATGGCGCCTAAACAAAAGAGGCTGGAATCATACCTCTGGAGGTGCCTATTCATAGTTGCGGGATGCTAGGGTCCACCTTGGGGGTCAGCGCTCAAGAAAAAGATCTGGGTGTCATCATGGACAGTATGCTGAAACCTTCCGCCCAATGTGCGGTAGCAGCCAAAAGAGCAAGCAAGATGCTAGGAATTATTTTAAAAAGGGATGGTAAATAAGTCTAAGACTATTATAAAGCCCCTGTATCACTCAATGGTGTGACCAAGGTAAAGGGGATGGAACTCCTCTCGTATGAGGAAAGACTAAAACGGTTAGGGCTCTTCAGCTTGGAAAAGAGATGGCCGAGGGGAGTAGAACGGGTATAAATGGATTGATTTTTCACTTTGTCGAAAATTACAAAGACTAGGGGGCACTCGAAGTTAAAGGGAAATACTTTTAAAACCAATAGGAAGAAAATGTTTTTCACTTAGAGAATAGTTAAGCTCTGGAACGCGTTGCCAGAGGTTGTGGTAAGAGCGGACAGCGTAGCTGGTTTTAAGGAAGGTTTGGACAAGTTTCTGGAGGAAAAGTCCATAGTCTGTTATTGAGAAAGATATGGGGGAAGCCACTGCTTGACCTGGATCAGTTCCATGGAATGTTGCTACTCCTTGGGTTTTGGCCAGGCACTTGTGACTTGGATTGGCCTCCATGAAGAGGAGATACCGGGCTAGATTGACCATTGGTCTGACCCAGTAAGGCTATTTTTATGTTCTTATTGACATGGCTTACACTGGAAGTAGCATTAGACACAATAAAGCGCCTACGTAGGCATGATTCACATCAGACAGGCGCCGGAAATGTAGGTCTTGAAACCCTGGCCTACATTTCTGGCACCTTTATTTACCAGAGGTGCGATTCTCTAAATGGCGCCATCGCATGAGTGATACGTGATCGGTGACTGCTTTTAAGGCAGCCGCCAATATTGATGGTGTTTGGAGAATCCAGGCCTAAGTGCTAAGCACACCTTATCTGGCACCTTACTTGCCTGCACTCTGAACAGCAGGAAGGCAGGAAAAGCAGAGAGAGGAGCCCGATCCTGCAGGGGAGCGTGAGGCAGTCCGCCCCTCCCCCGAAACCAGCGGGGTCTCCTTGATTTTAGAGCCCCACACCGGCGATCTACCTTGCCTGCACTCTGAACAGCAGGAAGGCAGGAAAAGCAGAGAGAGGAGCCCGATCCTGCAGGGGAGCGTGAGGCAGTCCGCCCCTCCCCCGAAACCAGCGGGGTCTCCTTGATTTTAGAGCCCCACACCGGCGATCTGCCTTGCCTGCACTCTGAACAGCAGGAAGGCAGGAAAAGCAGAGAGAGGAGCCCGATCCTGCAGGGGAGCGTGAGGCAGTCCGCCCCTCCCCCGAAACCAGCGGGGTCTCCTTGATTTTAGAGCCCCACACCGGCGATCTACCTTGCCTGCACTCTGAACAGCAGGAAGGCAGGAAAAGCAGAGAGGAGCCCGATCCTGCAGGGGAGCGTGAGGCAGTCCGCCCCTCCCCCGAAACCAGCGGGGTCTCCTTGATTTTAGAGCCCCACACCGGCGATCTGCCTTGCTTGCAGTATCCCTTGTTATTCTTAACAGTTGTTCAGTATACCTTGCCGGCAATATACCGTGCTATTCTTATTAGTTGGTATACCTTGTTATACTTAACTGCTGGCTATATTTAAATATTTAACTGTTGTTTTACCTAGTTTTTACTAATATTTAAAGGTTGATAGACAACGTGTTGATAGTCTTCTTGCCCTCATAAATTGCATTGCATTGTTTTGATACTGCTCTAATTGCACCAGACTTTCTGTTCGATACTACACTGTACTGTATGATACAACTGTGGACTTTTCTGTATTGATCCCGTCCTACGAAACCTGTTTCCCTCAAACAGTCCTCTCCTCTTTGCATTATCCCTGATCAACCAAACAACAAGACAAGAGAATTAATGCTCCATTAGCACACTGCGCCATCTTTCACCCTTCCAGCGCCCCTCATAGCCCCTCCGCAAGCACCAAAACCTCAGCCACTGCGGCTTGACAAGTCCTCCGCAATGGCCAGGCCTAGCACACACCAATGCGCAGCACTACTACTAATCTACTTGATCACCACTAGGCTCTGCAATGCAGACAACTCTAGCCCATCCCCCATCCCCATCCACTTCACACCATACCGATCAGTAAAACCCAAAATCCCTGCTTACACTCTCCACACCACACAAGACCACCCACACATCAGTCCGCCCACTATCCTCCCGCAACCCCACAAACCGACCAAACCCCACGTAAAAAAACCACGAACTCTAAAAAAACTGACTTACTCCCACTACTTCCCAATTGACCACACCAACCACCAGACCTTACTTGGCTTTTACCTAAATATCAGATCCATGAGGAATAAATCGACTTTGATCAAAGATTGGCTGACTAAAACTAACCCCGACTTTGTCCTGCTCACAGAAACCTGGTTGTTATCTGACAAGGATATCATCATTAAAGATTGTCTACCCACAGGATTCAAGATTCTCTCACTAGCTAGAACTTGGGGAAGAGGAGGTGGTCTTGCAATAATCTTCCGAGACCATCTAAACTGTACCACTCTCAATACAATTTCCTCGCCCAACGCCGAAATTCTCACCATCTCTCTAACATCAAAATCACTGCCCTCAGCGTTAACCATCACTTTATTCTATATCCCGCCAAAAAAATGGACCATGACCAAAGAGGACTTCGCTGAAACCCTACTAACAAATTCATTAACAAGTCCGTACAACCTACTATGTGGGGATATTAACATCCATCTTGAGCTAACCGACCAATCAGAAATCTCGGATTTTTGGTCACTGCTCACCCAACTAGGCTATGACAAACACCCCCCTATCAAAACCCACCAAAGAGGTCATCAGTTAGACCTGGTGACTCTCTCCTCCAAGGAACTAACAAATCCCACTTTTTACTGGAAACAAGGCAACTGGTCAGACTCTCTTTGGTCTGACCACCGTCTGTGTACCTTCATCATTGGATGCCAACACAATCCCACCAAAAACATTAACACTAGAACTACCAAAACCCTCACCACCAGAGGAAAGATTGACCCAACAGAATTTTGGTCTCGTTTCGAAATTAACTCCACTCCAACCGAAGAAATAGATCAACTTATGGCCGCCTGGACCAAGGAGAGTACTACCATACTAAACGAGATTGCTCCCATTAAAACCCGCAGAATAAGAACCACTAACAAAGAAGGATGATATCTTCTGGCTCATGGGATCCTCAACCACCAGAGGGCATCCGCTGAAAATCAGGGGAGGGAAGTTTCATGGCGATCCCAGGAAGTACTTCTTCACCGAAAGAGTGGTGGATCATTGGAACAGACTCCCACCCCAGGTGATAAAGGCCAGTAGCGTAACGGATTTTAAGAAAAAATGGGATACTCACGTGGGATCTTTAAGGGAGTAAATTCAGAGGGGGGATACTTGGAATGGGCAGACTTGGTGGGCTATAGCCCTTTTTTGCCGCTTTTTCTATGTTTCTATGTTTCTATGATCCAGAACTGCTGCTATTAAAGAAGGATCTAAGAAAAGCAGAAAGACTATGGCAAAAATCTGGAACCCTAGAACATAGATTGACCTGGAGACAAAAACTAAAAAATTACAAAAACCTCACTAATGAAAAAAGGAAAAATTTCTACTCCCACAAAATCAGTAATATCAAAACCAATAGTAGTAACCTCTTCAAACTGGTTAATGACCTATATAACACCGAGACACTCACTAATACACATGAAGAATCCACTCTAACCGCCAACACCCTGGCAAACTTCTTCAACTCCAAGATCCAACAACTAAGATCAACACTACCCACTAGGCCCAACCCCCTGGAGTTGTTCCCCATTCTCCCAGACCCGGATATACCGAACCCAGACCCAGACCTAGGAACCAGAACAGACCTAAGCTGGAAACAATTTGCTACAATCAACTGGCAAAACTTTAATACCTACTACGATAAATATTCTCACTCCTTCTGCAAATTGGACACATGCCCACCAAACATGATGACATGGGTCAATTTCCTTTTATCCACAGGAAACTTCCCTCCTGAGCAAGGTCAGATTATGATCACCCCAATCATAAAAAACGCGAAAGAATCACCAAATTCCCCATCTAACTATAGACCGATCGCAAGCATCGTCCTATTTACCAAAATAGCAGAAGGGTTGGTAAAGACGGAACTCGCCGCATACCTAGAAAAATTTAACATTCTATGCGACTATCAATCAGGCTTCCGCGCAGACCATAGCACTGAAACCATCATAGCCTCTCTTCTGGACCACCTCCACTCGCTCTTTAGTCAAGGCTCAAGTGCCTTGATTATCCAACTCGACCTGAGCAGTGCTTTCGACCTGGTTGACCACACCATTCTACCATTCTACTAGAATGCCTGGCTCACATCGGCATCTCCGACCAGGTCCTCAATTGGTTCCAGGGATTCCTTGGAAAAAGATCCTACAAGGTTCTCAAGAGCAACTCCTTCTCATACAGCTGGGACAACACCTGCGGGGTCCCTCAGGGCTCCCCCCTATCACCCACTCTGTTCAATATCTACCTGGCCTCCCTAGGTAACCTCCTACATAACCTCAAGCTCAAATTTTTCATATACGCAGATGACATCACAATAACTATCCCCCTAACCAATCTCTCACAAGAACTACTTGACTACATTACAAACATTCTCAACCAAATTGAACTCTGGATGCTATCCTTCAGACTGAAACTTAATCCCGACAAATCTAAATTCTTCTTAGCCACCCCCAATGACAAAATCAAGGACACTACTATTCAACTGAAAGGAACAACTTACCCCCTCGAACCCACCCTAAAAATTCTGGGAGTCACACTCGACAAAAACTTATCCTTAGAAAACCACACTGACCTCACGGTCAGGAAAAGCTTCTCCGTACTCTGGAAGCTACGCACCATAAAAAAATACTTCGACGACACTTCTTTCCGCCTACTTGTACAATCTTCCATCCTCAGCATTCTTGACTACTGCAACATCATTTACCTTATCGCCACGAAGAAAACTACCAGGAGACTAAAAATAATCCAAAATACCGCTGTGCGTCTCATCTTCGGCCTAAAGAAATGGGAACACGTCACCGCCTCTTACCATCAACTTCACTGGCTGCCATTTGAATCTAGAGTTATTTTTAAATTCGCTTGCTTCTGCTACAAATCGGTAAGTGGTTCCTCTCCAAGCTACATCAATCCTCATTTTAACCGGTACTACACAAACAAGAAATCCCGTAGAATTCAGCTGTTTGCCTTCCCCTCGCTAAAACTTTGTCACCTCAAAAGATTCCTAGACAAAACCTTCGCCTTCCAAGCAGCCAAGCTGAACTCATGGCTTGCCCAAATGATTCTCGAGGCCCCCACTTACCTTGGCTTCAGAAAATCACTTAAAACTTACCTTTTTAGTGAACATGACCCCTAAGGAACCCCCAATCTTCAATACTCTTCGCCCCCCCAATTTGCCCCTTGCTCTTACCCTCCTCCACGATAGCTGCTCCTTTCCCGACCCCCCCCCCCCAATCTCCCTCCCTCCTCTATCAAGTTCGGTTAAAATTGTCATATAGCTGATAAATTGCTGTAAATCTGCTGTCAACGCGGATCCTAATCTAACTGATGTAAACCGCCTAGAACTCGCTGGGTATGGCGGTATATAAGAATAAAATTATTATTATTACTTTTGGCATCCTTTACGAAAAGGGGAGAGAGAATTATTCGTGTGGAACGGAATTGTAGAAAAGCCATCCGACTTAGAATACGGATTTTCAATTCTGTGCATTAGATATGGACACCTTTTTCTCATGTATTCTAGGACAGGATCTGTTGACAAACAGCTAGTTCCAAAATACATGAGAAATAGATGTCTCAAGTGCTGGCTACGTCCAGTACGAACACCCGTTTCACAAACTGAAATGTGCAAAATGTGAGCTGAGCAAGTAAGGGACTTGAACATCTTTCTGGCTGCATAATAATAATAATAACTTTATTCTTGTATCCCGCAATACCATGGAAGTTCAATGCGGTTAACAATAGAAGAGACTGTACATTTACAGCGATGATACATATTACAGTGTTATTACATTTACAAAGATGTTACATAAATAGCAGTAATAAAAAGGCATATACTAAAGAAGAGACTGTACGTATACAGCGATGTTCCATGTTAAAGCGGT
Source organism: Geotrypetes seraphini (assembly GCF_902459505.1). Classification (NCBI taxonomy): domain Eukaryota; kingdom Metazoa; phylum Chordata; class Amphibia; order Gymnophiona; family Dermophiidae; genus Geotrypetes; species Geotrypetes seraphini. The sequence continues at coordinate 303,510,827 of NC_047087.1, forward strand.
GGTACATTTACAGTGATGTTAAATATGAGGCTATGAAAAGGCAGGGCAATTAGATAAAACAGAGCTTGAGAAAGAGAGGCCATAGTGGCTTGGGAGGGGGGCGTAGTCAGAGGGAATGGAGGCATGTCGAGGTCAGGAGGGTGCAGGGAAGGGGGGAAGGCAGCGTTAGCGGAATTTGTCGAAGAGGTAGGTTTTTAGTGACTTCCTGAACAGGTGGTAGGGTGGAGAGTTGGAGATGAGGGCGGTAAGGCAATTGTTCCATTTGCCCGCTTGGAATGCTAGGGTTCTATCAGTGAATCTCTTGTAGAGGCAGCCTTTTAGGGAGGGAAAGGTGAATAGGTGGGCGTTTCGTGTGCGAGAGGGGCCTGCTATTTCAAGGTGCTCAGACAAGTAGATTGGGGAAGATCCTGGCCCTACAAATATCCTTATGGAGTAGCCTAACTGTTACAGAAACCAGCTGAGAGCCAGAACTGAGATCCAGAGGTTGCAGGCAGAAGCATAGCCAGGTTTTGGTACTGAGGAAGCAGACAATGTAAACAAAATACGGACCAACACAGGTAGATTTATAAAACCGCATAAGCAATGGGTGGTTTGGGGGGTAATTTTTATGGGGGAAGCAGCCATTCCCCTTGAGCCCCAAATAGCTACACCTCTGATTTCAGGTTCCAAATCCTACTGTAGGGGTATTGTTGTTGTTTTTAATTTTCTTTCTTTTTTATATGTTTTTTTTAAAATTGGGAGCCCTCCAGAAACATAAAAATACCTACTGCGACTTCCCTTACTTTCTGTAATCTGAACATGCCACGTACCAGGTCTAAATATGAATATCCATCTTTTAGGATATAAAAATCCCTTCCCCTTCTGAAATTTATTTATTCAATTTTCTATACCATTCCCACAGGGGAGCTCAGAATGGTTTACAAGAATTTATTCAGGTACTCAAGCATTTTCCCCTGTCTGTCCCAGTGGGATCACAATCTATCTAATGGACCTGGGGCAATGGGGGGATTAAGTGACTTGGTCAGGGTCACAAGGAGCAGCATGGGTTTGAACCCACAACCTCAGGGTGCTGAGACTGTAGCGTTAACCACTGTGCCATTCTAGAAGTGAGCCAAGTATAGAACATTGAAACCATTGTGACATCACCGATGAGGTTGGCTCTTAAGCATTGGTGGAATGAGGCATTATGATGTCATAATAGCAGCTCTGGTTATCAGAGGCTGAAACTTTTCACACTATTTATTTGTTCAATTTTCTATGCTGTTCTTCTAGGGGAGCTCAGTACGGTTTACATGAATGTATTCTGCTACTCAAGCATTTTTCCCTGTCTGTTCCGGTGAGCTCACAATGTCGGATGCCATCTTTTGACCCCTCCATAGTTTTGTCCAAACTATGCCATCTTGGCATATAGATATACTGTCGTTTTATCCTGGCTGTATAAAATCAGGATTTGAAATTCCATTCAATATAGACATCTAAATTCCTGTTTTCAGTTGTCCAAAACAGGAATAGAACTTCCAAAATAACTCGGTCGCCTGATCCGAGGCGAGCTGGGGCTGAGACCCGAACACAGCGGTAGGCTGGGACTGAACAGCTGTGTTGCCGCCGTCATCGTACGCCGCCGTTGCCTATTTGCAACCAAGATCTTTCTGAAGCTCACCGGGAGTCACCTGCCAAGCTACGGCAGCGGGGGCCTAGGAAGCGCTGGCTTCAGCGAACTGCCTAAGACAGGAAATGGCCGATCCCTTGGTCAGAGGAAGCTCCGCCTCTCCCCAAATATCCGTCTTCAGCACCCAATGGTAGATGCAATGTTTTTCACCACCCCTGTCGGCCCCAGCGACGCCAGCGCATACCGACTGTCGGCTCCGGGCAGCTTTCCCGCAGAGGGGAGGATCCTGCGGTCGCCGTGGACCCATCTGGGACGACCTCCTTGGAGCGGCTGGGACAAGGGCAATGTGTCTGGGAAGGAACACATGGACAGGAGACCATCGCAGGGGAGGAAACATAGACATCCAGGGACTAACAGCCAAGTCTCTTCCCTGAAGAAGCCCTTTCTCTGGAAACATCATCGATCCTCCTAAACTTACTTGCTCCACTTCATCAATGACGCTGAAACCGTGGATTGAAGACTAAGTTTTATTTTTATCTTTCTTTCCAGCTTATGATTTAACTTTAATCTTATCTATTGTTTTGCCTTTTGTCTTTGTTTTGTTCTATTTCTATCATTTAAATTTCTCCAGAATTCTACTGTTCAACGGTTCCACCTTCTGCATCTATTCCTTTCTCTCCTCTCTTCTACCTCCAAAGTATTTAGATCAATGCTGTCTTATTAAAAATGTTTATTATATTTTTTAATTTTTCCTCTATCTCTACTTTTTACTTCTTTATTACCCTCCAGGTACTTTAGTTAGATTGTGAGCCTTCGGGACAGTAAGGGAATTTTTCAAGTACCTTTCTTATTTCTAATCTTAATGTATATTTTCTGTAAACCGCTTAGAACCTAACGGATGTAGCGGTATATAAGAAATAAATTACATTACACATTACATTACATTACATTACATTACCACAGTGTTTTAATATTAGTGACCCACCAAGATCAGAATGAGGAGCAGCTTGATCTCGCTCTATGCCACAGAAGGTCCCTCTGCTACCTGGCACTAAGTTGGAACTGAATGTGAAAAAAAAAAACCAAGGCAATTACTGGAAGAATGGACCTAGTGGCATCCTGAAGAAAGCCAGTGGGAATGGCAAGAAGCAGGAGGCCTTGCATTGAGGATAAACAGAAAACAGTCTGCAGTGCTACTGTGGCCGAGGGACATTCTGCGCTGAGCGCGAATGATTCAGAATGCATTAGAGCACAGATATGTAATGTAATGCTCTATTAATAGTCTGGCCCCCAGTAGACAGGTACCCAATGCAAAAAAAATAAAAAAATTAGCTTGCCACCAACCATTAAACTAATCAATAATCTATTAACTTTAACCTTGCTTCCATTGGACGTTTACCACAATTTACGGCTTGTAATTTTCAACATCCTTTGTAAAATTCTAGCCATGATCAATGTCTTAAATGAGCAAAGAATTCAAGAAACAGCACGAAATACTTAGAGAAGACGTTTACTATTGCGGTACGGTAAAGTGCATCTGCCTTTTACAGTATATAACAAATACTGGGCTTCTTTTATAGAGCCATTTAGTACAGGCCAAAACTCATAGGGATTTTAAGGGCTTTGAAGCTGTTGCCAAATGGAAGGCACTAACACAGGGGGGGGGAAAAAGGGAGGGGGGTATTGCCTGCTATTGATATATAGTCGTCAGGTTTAACAATTGTTTCTCACAGAGACATCTTTTTTGAGAAGTTATTTCTATTGTGAATTTTAGTACTGAGCTGTCTGAAAAATATCCCTAGGTTATTTGCATGAAAATATACCTTTCACTGGTGGTTTTAGAATTCACTGCCATAGTTATTATTACATTACATTATATTACATTACATTAGGGATTTCTATTCCGCCATTACCTTGCAGTTCAAGGCGGATTACAAAAGAATTATCCAAGATGTATTACAACAAGAACTTACAAAAAAAAAAATTGGTCATTTTCAAAAGGAGTAAGAAATGGGTAAGGTTATTTGTTTGGGATAGTTGGCTTTAGTGAGAGGTGGAGTTTGAGACTTGCGGTATTATTACTTTTTTCAGGGTTTTCTTGAAGAGTATGGTCTTTATTTATTTTCTAAAAGTCTTGTAGTCGAGGGATGCCGTCAGTAGATTGGCGATTTGGTTGTCTAGTTTGGCTGCTTGAGTGGCCAGGAAGCCATCTTATAGTTTTTTCCGTTTGACCTCCTTAAATGGGGGGGTATGAGAATGGGGTGTGAGTTTTCCTATGTCTAGTTGCGGTGTTGTGGATGAGGCGGTTATTCAGGTAGTTTGGACTGTCTCCGTATAAATTCTTAAATAGTAGGCAGTAGAATTTAAATTGTATTCTTTTTTTTTAAGTTCAGTAAGTTTTATTGAAGTTTTATATAAAACAAAACATGAGGAAATATATAAAATGCAAGTAATACATAAGTGTTCATGAAGTAAAGATAAAATTACAAAGACCAAGGCATCATTACATGAACAAAGTAGACAACAGATCGCATTAATCTAAAGGGATGGGGAAAAAAGTAAAAGGGAGAAATAATTAAATTGTATTCTTGCTGGGATCGGAAGCCAGTATTATAGGAAAAAAAATATATTATATTGGATTATGGTCTCTTTATAGACAGTATGGGGCTCATAATCGAAACTTAAATGCGTCTAAAAACCCGCCCAAGTCGGCACTTAGATGATCTAAAAGACAGGTCGTCCAAGTGCCGATAATCAAAATGGCTTTTTGGACATATCCAGGGATATTTTAAGCCTCTGAATTCTGCGCTCAGAGCTGAAAGGGGTGTTTTTGAAGGAGTAATTAGGGTAGGATGTGGGCGGGATGTGGGCTGACCTAGACTTAGTCATCCTGCAGGGATAATCGAATGTTTGATGAGACTACCTAGGCAAAACGTATACGTTGTGAGTTAGATGATGTAAAGACAGGTTTAAGTACCCCAAAGGTAACGAAAATGACCAGATAACCAATGCAGAGACAAAGTAAAGACTCAAACATCCCCCCTCCCCCCCCCCCCCTGTGCTCACTGACCTCATGACACCCCTACAAAGTTCAGAATAAAAATGTGCATATCTGCCTCCGGAACATCAGCACCTGGCATAGGAAAGCCTAGTAGAGCTTCAAGGTGGTGGCTTAAGTAGTCGGGAGGGGGGGGGGGGGGGCTAGTGAACCATAAAGAGGCCCATAAGTCACTTTAACCACTACATTCATGGTGGAAAATGTGAGGCCACCAAAATAACAACAAACCCTACTGTACTGTCATATAGGTGGCACCTGCAGCCATAAGAGCTATAGGTAGGTATAGTGTGTTTGGGGGGGCTCACCATCTATATATATAAAATCGGATGTATGTATGTATGTGCCGCGATCACGCAAAAACGGCTTGACCGATTTGAACGAAACTTGGTATGCGGATCCCTCACTACCCGGGATGATATGTTCTGGGGGTCTCGCGGCCCAACTGCACACGTGGGCGGAGCTACAAACATAACTTCAGATTTCACCCATTCAAGTCAATGGGAAAAATGTAAAAAGCTGTGGGACCGATTTGAACTAAACTTGGTATGCTGATCCCTCACTACCTGGGGTGATATGTTCTGGGGGTCTCGCGGCCCAACTGCACACGTGGGCGGAGTTACAAACATAACTTCAGATTTCACCCATTCAAGTCAATGGGAAAAATGTAAAAAGCTGTGGGACCGATTTGAACTAAACTTGGTATGCTGATCCCTCACTACCTGGGGTGATATGTTCTGGGGGTCTCGCGGCCCACCTGCACACATGGGCGGAGCTACAAACAGAAAATCAGATTTCACCCATTCATGTCAATGGAAAAAATGTAAAAAACTGCCATTCTCACAGTAATTCCAACTACCTGGGGTGATATGTTCTGGGGGTCTCGCGGCCCACCTGCACACGTGGGCGGAGCTACAAACAGAACATCAAATATCACCCATTCATGTCAATGGAAAAAATGTAAAAAGTGCCATTCTCACTGTGACCGATTTGAATGAAACTTGGTATGCAGATCCCTCACTACCTGGGGTGATATGTTCTGGGGGTCTCGCGGCCCACAACTCTATGTTGCTTGCTCAAGGGTGGGTTCACCCAAGAATTTATATGTTCTTGCTCCTGGAGGTGAAACTAAAATTGTTGTTTATAATCAAATTTTGCGTTAGTTGTATTGTATTCATTTTGTCAAATATTTCACATTATAATTTGAATATATGTGTGTGTGTGTATGTATGTATGTTCCAGCATAACTCTTCAATGCATGGACAGATTTCAACCAAACTTGACATACACATTACTTACTATCTGAGGATAAACACTGTGGGGGTGGGAAGGGGGGGATATGTAAAAATGATTGAAAATGACAGATTTTAGTATCTACCCCATAGTGTTTTCGGGCTCACACATGAATACTCAGCATAACTCTGAAACGCATGGAGAGATTTCAACCAAACTTGGTACACATATGACTTACTATCTGGGGAAAAATATTGTGCAGGTGGGACGGGGTAAAATACTGTGGGGGTGGGAAGGGGGTGATATGTTAAAATTATCAAAAGCGACAGATATTAATGTCCAACCCATAGTTTTCGGGCTCGCAGAAATGAATACCGACACTCCCGATGCCATTTAAGTCTAAGTTCAGCCCCATAGAGAGGGACATTCCTTTGGGACATGTGGAGAGTAGGGGGTTGGGACATGGGGGTGGGGCATATGGGACATGTGGGGGGGGTAACGTGGGGGGTGGGACATGTGGGACATAGGGGGGTGAGACATGTAGGGGGTTGGACATTTTGGGATAAATAAATATCCGGGCAACGCCGGGTTATCAGCTAGTAACCTATAAAGGAGTTCTGGTGAGATGTTTATGTGGCACTCTTTTTGTGAAGTTCACAGCAGTGCCCTGTAAGGTGCCCCACTGCTCTGTTGCCATGTCTGGGTGGCCAGTCCAAAAAACAAAAGGAATTGACCCCAAAATATCCACAAAGAAGAAAATCCAGAGAAAACCAAAAAAACTCTGTGGAGTGACGATGTTCCTAAATGGACTTTATTTGAAAGTATCAAAGTTCCAAAGGTACACTCAAATCATCCACATAAAATAATTCCATCCACATAAAAGTAAATCATCCACATAAAAGCCTTAAAGGACCTAGTCCGCTAGGGATACAGGACCCAACACGGTCCGCGTTTCGACAAAAAGTCTTCTTCAGGGGTCCCTGGGGGTCCTATAAAGGTATGTACGTGGGAAACAATTGTGTGGTGAACCGGAAGTGAGACACTGCTTCCATCACAATTCTGGCCCCTCCCATGTCCAAAAGGTCTTATTCTGGGCGTTTAAGACTTGGACGAATTTGTGGTTGACAATGTGGTATAAAAATAGACGTAGTGGCGATCTGGACGATCAAACGCCTGGATGTACAGAGAGACGATTTTCGCCCCCCCAAATTTTTAGATGTACTTTTCGAGAATGGATATTTTGCTGCTGCTGACTTTGGGCGACTAGCGCCCTATATCCAAATCAGACTTAGACTTTTTTTATATTATGCCCCTCTATATATATATATATCTCCGCTATAATAAAAACCTTAGCACACATGCGCAGTTGAAACTCCGTGCGGCCGTGCTTTGTGATCCGTGTCTCCGTGTCACCGCATGCGCAGTAGGAGCCTTTGGCGGTTTCTCCATCGGCCTCCGGCCTTCGTACTCATGTGCATATGCGGCAATGGCTTCCCCCCTCCCACACCCCAGCCAGCCTGTGCCTTGATGAACGGCAAATGTCCAGGCCTATAGGGGTCAAGGCAGCGCTGTCAGGTACACACACAGGGAGGAGCCGGAGGTAAAAGGGAGGAGAGCTGTGATCGGAAATCTTGCCTGAGAGAGACAGAAAGCCCCGAGGCTGCCCGGCCTCGCGGATGCTGGACAGGGGGAGCAGGGAAGGGGTGCTGCTGGACAGGGGGGAAGTAAAAGGAAGGGAGAAGGGCTGCTGCTGGACAGGGGGAGCAGTGAAGGGGTGCTGCTGGACAGGGGGAGAGACAGAAAGAAAGAAAGACAGATAGGGGGCCAGGGAGAGAGAAAGACAGACATACAGAAAGAAAGAAATGCCTAAGTTATACATCTATTCTAGTACCTGTTAATGTAACGGGCTAAAAAACGAGTATATATATAAGTTCCCTCATGTATATATCTCTTTTATAAGTAGGGAAGTTTTCAGGGCCTCAGCTTTGTTGACTCAATAAATGATATCAAGCAACCTTCAAAGTATTTTCATGTAATCATAAATATTCACCTTTGTTTCCTGAATTTACAAGAGCAAAATCAGTTGGATTTTGGTAAGCATACAAAGAACATAAGAATTGCCGCTGCTGGGTCAGACCAATGGTCCATCGTGCCCAGCAGTCCGCTCACACGGTGGCCCCCAGGTCAAAGACCAATGCTCTAAATGAGTCCAGCCTCACCTGAGTATGTTCCAGTTTAGCAGGAACTTGTCCAGCTTTGTCTCGAATCCCTGGAGGGTGTTTTCCCCTATAACAGACTCCGGAAGAGCGTTCCAGTTTTCTACCACTCTCTGGGTGAAGAAGAACCTCCTTACATTTGTACGGAATCTATCCCCTTTCAGCTTTAGAGAGTGCCCTCTCGTTCTCCCTACCTTGAAGAGGGTGAACAATCTGTCTTTATCTGCTAAGTCTATTCCCTTCAGTATCTTGAATGTTTCGATCATGTCCCCTCTCAGATCAACTATCTGAATGTCAAGGTGAAGCTTTTAATACATGATTACAAGAGGATTATAGCACCCAGCACAGGGTGAAGGGGATCACGAATCAAGGCTGTTTTGATTTTTTTTATTTCTCTAATGGTATTTTGTCGGTTGAGATTTAAGCTTCTTCAGCATGAAGAAGGCAACCCAGGCTGAGTCCTTGAGGACTGGTGACAAGTTGTGTAAACGCAGCACATGTTTGACAAATGCAGAAAGGGAAAAGGAACCAGGTTTTATATACTGCCTTTCTGTGATTACAATCAAAGCAATTTACATATTATATGTAGGTATTTATTTTGTTTCTGGGGCAATGGATGGTTAAGTCACTTGCCTAGTCATAAGGAACTGTAATGGGAATCAAACTGAGTTCCCCTGGTTTTCAGGCTAGTACATTAACACTAGAGATATCACATTTCCGCTCATAAAACCCTGGACACATGACCCTCCCCATTTCTACCTCTAGCCCTGCCCTGTTCTGCCTCCAGCTCCACCCCCGCAATGCCTTCTCTTCTTTCCCGAAGAACTGCAGCTGCATCTGGACCACCAGGCCAGAGGAGGTAGGAGGGCGGGGCAGAGTGCACAGCGAGTGAGGGAAGGGGGCTAGGTGCATAGTCTGACAGGGGAGGGAGGGAGGGAGGGAGGCTGGGTGCAGAGTCTGACAGGGTCGGTGGAGGGTGGGGGCTGGGAGCAATCTGACAAGAGAGAGGAGGGAAGGAAGGGGGCTGGGTGCAGAGTCTGATGGGGTGGGGGGATGGGGGCTGGGTGTAGAGTTTGATAGGGGGAGGGAAGGGGGCTGGGTGCACAGCCTGGCGGAGAGGCTGGGTGCAGGGAGTTGGGAAGGCAGGGAGGACAGATGCTCAGGGGTTTGGGAAAAACAGATATTGCACGTGCTGGGAAAGGGTTGAGAAGGACAAATGGGGAGGGTTAGGAAAAGAGAGATGCTGCACAGGTGCAGTAGTAGGAAGGGAGAGAAAGAAATGCTGCCGGTTGGGGAGGGAAAAGGAATGGAGAATTGATGGACATAGGTGTCAGCCTAGAGGCCTATGGGAAATTATATCAATCTGACTCTGGCATGGGAATGCAGATAGACCCTGAGTGCAGGGAAACTGTGTTAAGTTTCCCTGATATGGTTTTAAGTTTCCCTGATTGAATCATGACTAGCTAAAAGGTATTAATGTCTGATTAAGAGGGTGCTTAGGACAATGGTGCACAGATCAAGCCAGAGACTTAATCCCATCACCATGCTTGCAGGTATCTCACCCTCCTTAGCAATTAAATTAACCATTGTTTCAAACAGTTTACAAATTCTAAACAGAAAGATACTGGGGCATACAGGTTTCTATATTGAGCCAAGGTATAAAAGCCTGCTCTCTGCAACACACATATCTCTCTCTTTTTCTATCAAGCTATCAGGAGAGGGGTCTTGGCCCTCTCTCTCTCTTTCTATCTAGCTATCTCTTGGCTCTTTGCTTGGCACTCTGGTTCTGTCTTGGCTCTCCCTCTCTCTGTCTATCCTTCCCTTTATCTATGGAACACGAAGCTTAGACCATCCCCCTTTTCTCTCTCTCTGGCTCTTCCTAGAACTGCAAGCTTCTATGTCCCTCTTTGCCTCTGAACTCTGTAAGGCAGGGAAACTGCTATGCTCTCTATTTAATTGTAATGCTTAATTGTAATGATTATAAATATTGCTTTTCTGTAAGATTATTTCTATAATATATTCTTTATGCAAACACCTCTGGCTATGCTTCTTATTTGATTCTATCCCTAATGAAACTTCTGTGAAGGTATTGAACTCGGGACCGCGGATTGTAAGGCCGTGTCAAACATAACCCCTCCAAGCTAACATTGTGGGGGTGCGACCATCCTTACATTTTATTAAACTTACAATAGGTGTGTGGTGTGAGAGGGAAAGAGAGATGATGTATATGGGGAAAGGAAGAAAGAGGGAGAATTGTTGGACATGATAGTGGTGGAGAGGAGGGAGGGAGAAATGTTACACTGGGAGGGAGGAGAGATGACCCAAAGAAGGGAGAGATGTCAGTCCACTGGAATGGGAAGGAGAGAAAGATGCCAGACCACAGAATGGAAGGGAAGGAGGGGAGAGAGAGATGCCAGACCGCAGAAAGGAGGGGAGAGAGATTTTAGACCTTGGGACGAGGGAGGGAAGGAGAGAGAGAGGCCAGACCATTGGAGAGGAGAGATATTCCAAGCTATAGGAAGGAGAGGAGAAAGATGCCAGGCCATATGAGAGGGGAAGGGGGAAGGCAGAGGTGTCTGACCATGGGAGAGAGATGAGATGGTGCATAGGGATGGAGGGGAAGGGAAGACAGAGGGAGGAGATGATGCACAGCAATGGTGCGACAGGGAGAGATAAGAAGAAATGTTCCTTATGGATAGATGGGAATAGGGGAGAAGAAAGAGGGAGGAGATGTTACATGTGAATAGATGGAAGCAAGTTGAATGTTAAAAGTTAATGCTAAAGATGGATGTATGGCAGAAAGTGAAGGAGAGAAACATAGCAAATGGATAAGGTGGATACACAGTTAAGAGCACAGACAGAAGGAAGTGCAGCCAGAAACTGGGAAAGATGGTTTGAAAACCAAAATCACCAGGCAACAATGGTAGGGGAAATGATTTTATTTTCAATTTAGTGATTGAATTGTGTCAGTTTTGAGAATTTATATCTGCTGTCTATATTTTGCACTGTTCAGGAAGAAATGCATTTGTTTCTATTTCTCTGGGGGTTGTACTGCATGCAGAGTCTTGAATCTTAGGGTTTCGTTTATATATATTAGTACTTTTAGTTTGTGGTCCCGTATTTGCATAGGGGTTAGCTGTGCTCTGCATGTGTGACCAAGGCCAGGTGTTCTGGTAGAAATGAATGTTGAGAAGCATATAGTGTGCTTTGCCTAGTTTAATTTTGTGGTTAACCATTATGTATTGTTAATAAGATTATATTGTGTGTATATATGAAAAATGAATGGAAAAAATGGTATTACAATGAGTACTATTATGGGGGAGGGATCTGGGGCGGAGCTTGCGGGCCTCCTTCCCCCCCCCCCCCCCAACCAAAAGCGTTCCGCTGCCTATGGATTAAAATAGCCACTGCTTTTGGCAGTGCATGCTGCACGGCCTTGAATACTAACACCAGGATCTTGAACTGGATTCGCCAAGAAACTGGGAGCCAATGCAACTTGGCCAACAAAGGAGTTACATGCTCATTATGAGGAATACCCCCAATCACTCTAGCTGCTGCATTATGCGCCACCTGCAACGCCCTGAACGCCTTTTTTGGAAGTCCACAAAAGAGGATTACAGGGTCCTTATACTAAGGTGTGCTAACCAATTTAGCACGCACTGATGATTACTGGGCACTAAATGCTAAGAAGTGCATAGGAATACAATGGACTTAGTACAGGCAGTCCCTGAATTAAGAACGAGTTACGTTTTTAAAGCTGTTCTTATCTTGGATTTGTATGTAACTAAGATTCTTGCTGCTTCCCTCTGCTCCCAGCTGACAAAAGGGCCAACTGTCCCTACCAGTGTTCCCCATTGTTCCTGAATCTGCTGCAGGAGAAGTGTAGGAGTCTATGCCCCTGGAAACACTACTCAGTGAAATCAAATGAAGCCATAACTGCGTTCTTAAGTACGAGTCGTATTTAAGTCGGGCATCTGTAATTCGGGGACTGCCTGTACTTGACTCACAGAAGAGCATAAGGGTTGCCATACTGGGACAGATCGAAGGTCCTTCAAGCCCAATATCCTGTTTCCAAGAGTCACAAGTGCCTGGCAAGATCCCAAGAAGTAGGAATATTCTAGAGCTGATTTTGTGATGTCATAATGCCTCATTCCTTCAATGCCTAAGAGCCAATCTCAGCAGTGATGTCACAATGGCTTGATTATTCCTATACAGGCAGTCTCCAGGTTAAGAACGAGTTACATTTTTAAAGCTGTTTTAAAGTCGGATTTGTATGTAACTCAGAACTTGTAGATTTTAAGATTCTTGCTGCTTCCCTCTGCTCCCAGCTGACAAAAGGGCCAACTGTCCCTACCAGAGTTCCCTCTATGGTACAGCATGCACAACCACACACTGCTCTTAATGTGGCCATGCATCGTTCCTGAATCTGCTGTAAGAGTCTATGCCACTGGAAATGCTGCTCAGCGAAATCAAATGAAGCCGCGACCGCGTTCTTAAGTACGAGTCGTACTTAAGTTGGGTGTCTGAAACTCGGGGACTGCCTATAATTGGTGCACACAGATCATTAGCATATACTAAATCCATTATTCCACCTTAGTAAAAGGAGCCCACAGTATGTTCTCACAGAGCTTTGGGGTAGATTCAGGAATGAGTACCAAAGTTTAGGTGTTGAGATGATGTGCAAATGCTATAACGGCAGTTCTGCGCAGGAGCCCCCTTCACCAAATAGCCCTCTACCCATCCTTTCTAGTATATCAATCTAGTAACCTCTCCTTAAAATCTTGCCCCTCTCCATCCAAGACAGAATAATTCCTCCCCCCCCTCCCCCCAACCTCCATCTTGCCTTGGTTTTCTGCTGGATACTTGTGACCTAAACTAAACTAAACTAAACTAAACTAAATCTTGGATTTATATACCGCATCATCTCCGCAGATGGAGCTCGACACGGTTTACATGGTTAGGGAAGGAACGGAACTCCAGTGGAATTATATAAGTAAGAGAGGAGAGAGGTTAGGTGTAAGAGTGCCAGGAACGGGACGGGGTTACGTTTTGGAGAAGAGCCAGGTCTTCAGATGATTACGGAATGGTAGAAGTGGGCTCAAATTGCGGAGAGGGGAAGGGAGACTGTTCCAGAACTGAGCGATTCTGAAAGGGAGGGAGGAGCCAAGTTTACCAACAAGGGAGATGCCTTTTAAGGAGGGGTAGGATAGTTTTAATTTTTGCGTGGATCTAGTGGAGGTTGGATTTGAGGAATTCCAGGATAGAGGGATAAAAGGAGGGAGGATACCATGGAGGATCTTGAAGGTTAGACAGGCACATTTAAAGTGGACCCTGGAAATAACGGGAAGCCAGTGGAGTTTGGATAGGAGCGGTGAGACATGATCAAACTTACTTTTTGAGAAGATAAGTTTGGCCGCGGTGTTCTGTATTAGTTGGAGTCTGTGAAGGCTTTTCTTTGTTACGCTTAGGTAAATGGAATTGCAATAGTCCAATCTGGAAAGGATAATGGATTGTACGAGGACGGCAAAGTGTTTTTGGTGGAAGCAGGACCTCACTTTCCTCAGCATGTGAAGGCTGCAAAAGCATTTTTTTATCAGGGAGTTGAGGTGGTCATTGAAAGATAATGATGAATCTATGGTGATGCCCAGAACTTTGCTAGAGAACTCCAGCTGAAGAGAGGAACCTGTGGGCAGCGGGATTGAAGTGGGTAATTGATCAAGTTTGGGGCCGAGCCATAGTAGTTTGGATTCACCACTGTTGGAAACAGGATACTAGACTATAAAGACCAGTGTTTTTCAACCTTTTTACACCTATGGACCGGCAGAAATAAAATAATTATTCTGTGGACCGGCATCGGTCCGTGGACAGGCTGTTGAAGAACACGAGGCTAAGTCGTGGGCCAGACCCCGCCCATCTCTATCCAATCCCCATCCCAGACCCCGCCCCCATAATAGTACTAATTGCACCTTGCACGTCCTGTGCCTCATCTGGAAGCCTTCCCTCTGACGTTGCAACGTCAGAGAGAAGGCTTCCGGTTCAGGCGCAGGATGCCCGTAGGAGCCGCTGCCCGTGGCTTTGTGCACTGAATCAGTTAGGAAGAGGGAGCTGGCTCGAAGAACACTGTTTTGGGCCTGATGCACGTGCTGGCCCTGTGGACCGGCAGGAAATTTCTATGGACCGTTGGTTGAAGAACACTGATATAGACCATTGGTCTGACACAGTATGGCTATTCTTAAGTTATGATTAAATATGAAGCAAGGCTACATGTGGCGTCATGAATTGGGAGACCTGGGATGTCACAGCTTATGGGGGTGTTTAGTATGGATGGCGAGCAAGGGCTTTAGAACATTTGGGGGGCACAGAGAGAGTGTGGAGACGTAGCGCCCTTTTAAGTTTCACGGGGCCCGAACCAGAAACACGATTTGCCGTGGCTGGCAGCATGTCAATTTTTGGGCATGCCACTAGCGCCGATCCAAAATTTACGAAGCTACCATGCTCAGGCCCTCGTTTACAAAGGTGCGCTAAGCGTTTTAGCACTGATTTAGCGCACGCTAGGTCAACGCGTGTGCTAACCTCCAATGCGTCCGTAGGATAACTTTCGCACGTGTTTAGCGTGCGCTAAAAAGCTTAGCGCACCTTTGTAAAAGAGAAGGGTCAGTGTAGATCAAGGGTCTCAAAGTCCCTCCTTGAGGGCCGCAATACAGTCAGGTGTTCAGGATTTCCCCACTGAATATGCATGAGATCTATGTGCATGTACTGATTTCAATGCATATTCATTGGGGAAATCCTGAAAACCCAACTGGATTGCGGCCCTCGAGGAGGGACTTTAAGATCCCTGGACTGTAGATCTAATTGAATCCAGCTTTTCGGTGCCCTTCCAAACTCTCTTAGATGGTTATTGTAAGCACCGTGTTTAGAGGATCTCTGTGTTTTGTGATGTCTTCACGAGAAGGGACTCAAGGGTCAATACCTATCGATTACATCAGAGCTTGCAAGAGCGGTATTATTTCGGTATATCTACAGTACTGCAATTAAATAAATTCCCATTTTGAATTTGTTTAGGCGTGGAAATAGAGAATGACACGGTGACAAAATTCATCACCGTCCCCGTCCCCGCGGATAACCGCGGGAAATAATCCCATGTCATTTTCTAGTGTCTATTTCAACCTCGGTCCTTCTACACCAGCATTCTTCAAAGCAAAGCTTGCGGGTCAGTGGTTGTGGCCATTCATACTCTGATTCTTATGTGAGCCAAGGATAATGAAGCCATTGTGACATCACTGATGTGATTGGCTCTTAGGCATTGGTGGAATGAGGCATTATGACATCACAATATCTGCTCTGGATACCAGAGACTGTCATTCTGTAGTGTCTGTTTCAACCTCAGTCCTTCTACACCAACATTCTTCAAAGCAAAGCTTGTGGTCAGTGGTTGTGGCCATTCATACTCTGATTCTTCCCTCTCTCTTTAAAGAATCCGCGGGGACGGGAACGGTGATGAATTTTGTCGCCGTGTCATTCTCTACGTGGAAACATGCAGTTGTGCCACACTAGAGTCCACCCAGAATAAAATGTCCTTTTCTAGGTCCCGTTTTTGCTTTTTGCAAAATTATGATTCTCTTTGATCGATGGTTATTTTTTGTAACCAAAACACTGTGCTTTGGAACTTGTTTCTTCTCCCCTGCGGTGTGAATCGCTGGCCTTGATCTATCAAAGCATTCCTCCGTTTCATGCCTCGGAGGAAAATTCAGGATCATTCGGGGGCCCCATGTGCCCATTTTTTTGACATCCCACCAACATCCGATTTATGACTTCACCTGGCCGTTCCCTTTTTCAGCACGGAGACGTATTCACAGTGTAGCCAGAGCACCTCCAGCTTTCATATATATTGTAAATAGGCCTCTCTCTTGGGGTTTCTCCCATTTTGTGCCTTTGGGAAATACCTTTGCTAATGAAACCTATCGAACTGAGTTAGTGATTGATGTTACTCAGAGTTTGTATTTCAGTAGATTGGGGGGGGGGGTCTATGCAGTAAACTTTTAATGTGTGCGTTGAGGCCCTTTACGCATACAAAGAATTGTATTCAGATTTATTTTTCTTTCTATTCCATTCTCCCCCAAAGAGCTCAGAACAGATTGCTGGTTAACATACATAATATACAAACTGGTTACAATTTGCCATAGTTACAATACAAGGGGGGGGGGGGTTATCCAAATTTATATCCTAACTCAACACATACTAGGGATCTAATACCAATATCAAGTTTCTCGTTCTTGTTAGGTGCCATCAACTCATGCTTAAGTCCTACCAACTTGATGAATTGCAAATCTAAAAGGAAATCCATTTTGTGCTAGTCTGGAAAGGGAGAACAGCATAGAAAATTGAATAAATAAATAGTGTGAAAAGTTTCAGTCTCTGATAACCAGAGCAGGTATTATAGAAACATAGAACAGGACGGCAGAAAAGGGCCACGGCCCATCCAGTCTGCCCACCCTAATGGCCCACCCCCTAACTACCTCCATGAAGAGATCCCACATGCCAATCCCATCTTTTCTTAAAATCTGGCACGCTGCTGGCCTCAATTACCTGTTGTGGAAGATTATTCCAGCGGTCAACCACCCTTTCGGTGAAGAAATATTTTCTGGTGTCGCCATGAAATTTCCCACCCCTGATTTTCAACGGATGCCCTCTTGTTGCCGTGGGTCCTTTAAGGAAAAAGAGATTCTCTTCCACCTCGATACGGCCCGTGACATATTTGGACGTCTCGATCGTGTCTCCCCTATCTCTGCGTTCCTCGAGTGAGTACAGCTGCAACTTACCCAGTCGTTCCTCATACGGGAGATCCTTGAGTCCTGAGACCATCCTGGTGGCCATTCGCTGAACTGACTCAACTCTCCGCACATCTTTTTGATAATGCGGCCTCCAGAATTGTACACAGTATTCCAGATGGGGTCTCACCATGGATCTGTACAACGGCATTATGACCTCGGGCTTACATCATAATGCCTCATTCCACCAATAAGAGCCATCCTCGTGACGTCACAATGGCTTGATTGTCTCACTTCTGCTACATTTTGATTTCTAGAGTGGTACATAAAGAGGTCACCTGCATATTCTGCACCAATATGACTCCTACCTTGCTGGGCAGATGGCAATGTTGGTTTTTATCTATTATCTGTTACTACAGTATGTTGCTATGGAGTATTTCTTTAGACTTTCTTACCTGGGGTTAAATAATGCAGTGAACTCTGACTCCATCCTGAAGGAACAACTAACCAATCTGCTTTCCCAGATATACTTAACCAATATGCATAATATATATTTGCAGACATCTGTATGCATATTCATCGTAGCTCTCCAGGCTGAGGTAGCTCTCCTGGACAGGGTCAGGAACCACTGAATTAATCACATACGGCAGCATCTGACTCTGAAAGTTACTCTAATGCAGGGGTAGGGAACTCCAGTCCTTGAGAGCCGTATTCCAGTTGGGTTTTCTGGATGTCCTCAATGAATATGCATGAGATCTATTTGCATGCACTACTTTCAATGTATAAATCCAGAAAACCCGACTGGAATATGGCTCTCGAGGACCGGAGTTCCCTACCCCTGCTCTAATGAGTTTGCTGTTTCCGTTCAAAAGAAAAACCACAGTGGCAGTGCACTGCGAAGCCTGATTTTGATGACCGCACAAGACAATTATTTGAATAACTTTCTACCTAAGAGAAGCCTGCAAATCAAAGAAAATAAAAGGGCCAAGGCAATGCTAAGCTGTCAACTGAGATCCTGATGTGGAGTAGAACAGTTACAAGTTCTTCTTCACCCAGAGAGTGAACTGTTATAGGGGGAAACACCCTCCAGGGATTCAAGACAAAGTTGGACAAGTTCCTGCTAAACTGGAACGTACGCAGGTGAGGCTGGACTCATTTAGAGCACTGGTCTTTGACCTGAGGGCCGCCGCGCGAGCGGACTGCTGGGCACGATAGACCACTGGTCTGACCCAGCAGCGGCAATTCTTACGTTCTTATGTGGATTGATTTTTCACCGTCAAAAATGACAAAGACTAGGGGACACTCGATGAAGTTTCAGGGAAATTCTTTTAAAACCAATGGGAGGAAATATTTTTTCACTCAGAGAATAGTTAAGCATTGCCCGAGGTTGCTGTAAGAGCGGATAGCGTAGCTGGTTTTAAGAAAGGTTTGGACAAGTTCCTGGAGGAAAAGTCCATAGTCTGTTATTGAGACAGACTTGGGGGAAGCCACTGCTTGCTCTGGATCGGCAGCATGGAATGTTGCTACTCTTTGGGGTTCCAGAATCTTTTGTTACTCTCTGGGATTCCAGAATCTTGCTATTCTTTGAGGTTCTGCATGGAATCTTGCTACTCTTTGGGGTTCCAGAATCTTTTGTTACTCTCTGGGATTCCAGAATCTTGCTATTCTTTGAGATTCTGCATGGAATCTTGCTACTCTTTGGGGTTCCAGAATCTTTTGTTACTCTCTGGGATTCCAGAATCTTGCTATTCTTTGAGGTTCTGCATGGAATCTTGCTACTGTTTGGGGTTCCAGAATCTTTTGTTACTCTCTGGGATTCCAGAATCTTGCTATTCTTTGAGGTTCTGCATGGAATCTTGCTACTCTTTGGGGTTCCAGAATCTTTTGTTACTCTCTGGGATTCCAGAATCTTGCTATTCTTTGAGGTTCTGCATGGAATCTTGCTACTGTTTGGGGTTCCAGAATCTTTTGTTACTCTCTGGGATTCCAGAATCTTGCTATTCTTTGAGGTTCTGCATGGAATCTTGCTACTCTTTGGGGTTCCAGAATCTTTTGTTACTCTCTGGGATTCCAGAATCTTGCTATTCTTTGAGGTTCTGCATGGAATCTTGCTACTCTTTGGGGTTCCAGAATCTTTTGTTACTCTCTGGGATTCCAGAATCTTGCTATTCTTTGAGGTTCTGCATGGAATCTTGCTACTCTTTGGGGTTCCAGAATCTTTTGTTACTCTCTGGGATTCCAGAATCTTGCTATTCTTTGAGGTTCTGCATGGAATCTTGCTACTCTTTGGGGTTCCAGAATCTTTTGTTACTCTCTGGGATTCCAGAATCTTGCTATTCTTTGAGGTTCTGCATGGAATCTTGCTACTGTTTGGGGTTCCAGAATCTTTTGTTACTCTCTGGGATTCCAGAATCTTGCTATTCTTTGAGGTTCTGCATGGAATCTTGCTACTCTTTGGGGTTCCAGAATCTTTTGTTACTCTCTGGGATTCCAGAATCTTGCTATTCTTTGAGGTTCTGCATGGAATCTTGCTACTGTTTGGGGTTCCGGAATCTTGCTTACTCTGAGATAATGGAATGCTGTTACTTTTGGGGTATTGGCCAGGTACTAGTGACCTGGATTGGCCACCGTGAGAGCGGGCTACTGGGCTTGATGGACCGTTGGTCTAACTCAGTTTTGTTAAAAAGAGGCATCTCACAAATTGTTATATAAATGCTCTACTTTTGTATTATGCTTTTACACAAAAAAAAAACCCCAAAAAAGTTTGAGCATTTGCTGTGGCGTATATCTCCCCGGCGACAGCAGTGAGATAAAAGTGAAGGGGAGCATGCAAGTGAGAAAACGTCTGCAGGAAACCAGCTACACCGACGCGCGCAGCTGCTGCCTTATCTCGCTCACACATTCCTTTGCTCTGCATCTGTACCCCGTTCGCAAGGTGTTTAGAGGCGGGACCCTGTCATTCAGGCACACGGCTGGGCAGCCATGGAGACCGAGTTGGAATCGTGTTTGCCAAAAGCTACTCAACTTATTCTCCGTGGACGAAGTCCAACTCTTTGTACAAGTAGTATCCAGTCACCCTTTTCAGCTTAGCAACCAGATCAGCTGTTATTCTCTTCTGTTGTAGCTACGGGGTTGTAGCCCTGCTTTCCTTAAAGAAAGTGAAATTATAGGTCAGTCTAGACTGTTTCAAAAAGGAATGGCTCAGGACATCCTGATGGCTTGGTTATATATAGATATCACACTATGGGGTCCTTTTATTAAGATGCACTAACCAATTTAGCGCATGCTAAAGATTAGCGCACACTAAATGCTAAGGCACCCATAAAATATAACGGATGCCTCAGCATTTAGCGCGCGATAAATCGGTTAACGCGCCTTAATAAAAGGACAATATCACACGGTGCACAATTTCAATGCTCAAAATTCATTTCTTAGCCATATTATAATCGTTTCGTGCCGTGCTCAGACCCCCAACCAATGTGCTCAACAGATTCGAGCAGTGGTTGCCAAGGGGACCATCACAGCACGCAGACTGTCCCAACCCGCCTGACATACAATCAATCAGAAAACTGTTATGCCGTATAAAACAACGGGACACACACTTATCTTTGGGGAGAGTGTGGTGCAGTGGTTAAAGCTACAGCCTCAGACCGCTGGGGTTGTGGATTCAAACGCACACTGTGCGTTGTGACCCTGGGCAAGTCACTTAATCCCCCCATTGCCCCAGGTACATTAGATAGATTGTGAGCCTACCGGGACAGACAGGGAAAAATGCCTGAGTACCTGAATAAATTCATGTAAACCGTTCTGAGCTCCCCTGGGAGCAAAGCATAGAAAAATGAACAAATAGTGTGAAAAGTTTCAGCCTCTGATAACCAGAGCTGGTATTGTGATGTCATAATGCCTCATTCCACCAATAAGAGCCATCCTCGTGATGTCACAATGGCTTGATTGACCTATACTTGGCTCACTTCTGCTACATTTTTATTTCTAGAGTGGTGCAGTGGTTAAAGCTACAGCCTGGGGTTGTGGGTTCAAGCCCACACTGCTCCTTGTGACCTTGAACAAGTCACTTAATCCCCCCCCCCATTGCCCCAGGTACATTAGATAGATTGTGAGCCCACCAGGACAGACAGGGGAAAATGCTTCAGTACCTGAATAAATTCATTTAAACTGTTCTGAGCTCTCCCGGGAGAACGGTCTAGAAAATTAAATGAATCTTTATAGGTTTCTCTTCAGGCAATAATTTCTATTATTTGGCTACCCATTGCCAGAACTGCTGGTGTAATTAATTCTGGAACATATCCCTTCCAACCAACCCCTTCCCAAATTTCGCTAAATCGTTTCATCAGGAGAGGGGTTATACATAACCCTTATTGGCCCAGTGTACATCAGGCTGGAGTCCTTTAAGTATATTTAAGAGATTGTAAGAAAGTCAGAACGGGGAGCAGCAAGATCTAAGAGGGGACAAATGCAAACAGTAAGTGAATAAACGCAATAGTTCAATCACTTACTGTGTTTAATGTTTCCTTCTAAATCCTCTGCCTTGGTGGACGTTCCCTGGTAAAAGTCCTTCACAGCTTTTCTCTCTCTCTCTCTCTGGACCCCTGAGCCTTGCCATGTAAAGTTCTTATCAGTGGCCCCTTCCTACTGGAGTTCTCTGTCCTGTGGTCTCTCCTAAGACAGTTCTCTGATCCTCTCTTATCTTTCTCCCCTTACTGTGTAGGCAGGGCGGTTGAGTTGTTTCCTGGCTGTTCCAGCTCTCATTTGGCATAAAGTCAGTAGCCGTGTGGGCTCTGTTTAGTGGTGAACTTCCATCCTACTTTTTTCACATGCAGTGGCTTTGCAAGCCAGAGACCCTCTTCCATTGATTTCCATGATAAAATTGCTATTTTGCACAGATTTGCCATTTTGCACAGAATTTTCATGTGATTTCATACAACTTTATTATCAACTAGTGTTTTAACCCGTTACATTAATGGGTGCTCCTTCCCTCACAAGTCCCCTATTTTCAGCCCCAGCTCTACACCCATTTTTAACCCCCCCCCCCAGCCCTCTTCTCCCATCTGTTCCCTTTCAACCCGAACCCCCTTTTCTCATCAGCAACATTTGCCTCCCCACTCCACTTCCCTGACCAGCAGCACCTCTTCCCT
The DNA here is from genome assembly GCF_902459505.1 of Geotrypetes seraphini. NCBI lineage: Eukaryota > Metazoa > Chordata > Amphibia > Gymnophiona > Dermophiidae > Geotrypetes > Geotrypetes seraphini. The sequence goes on from NC_047087.1 coordinate 303,532,861, forward strand.
ACTCCCCCTGTCCCTCTTTCCTGCTCTGCCAGAAAACAGAAATGTGCAGCTACCCCTGGATAAGACGATTAACATACCTTTTGTAAAAGAGACTTCCACATTGCTGCTAATATTCAGATGCCTGAGCTCTTGAGAGGACAGAGCATGGCCTACTTGTGGTTTCTTCCCCCTCCCCCGTTGCTGAGTCGCTGCTAATATTCAGATGCCTGAGCTGCTAATATTCAGATGCCATCTCTCTGTCTCGCAGCGGGCTTGCCGGCTCCGGCCAGACAAAGTTCATTTTTTAGTTCAAAGCTGACGCTGAGTCTCCTCTCTCGATCCCGCCAGAGTCGGAAGTCTTCTCCGACTCTGGTGATGTTCGATAGAGGAGCCGCGGCGGCGGCTTTGAACTAAAAAAATTAACTTTGTCTGGCCCGGCAAGCCCACTGCAAGAAAATGAACTTTGTCTGGCCGGAGCCGGCACGCCCGCTGCAAGACAGAGAGATGCGTGGTAAGCGCGCATGCGCACTCTGCCGGCTACGGAACTACAGATCAGGCAACACGGCGGTAAGAGTGCGCATGCACGCTTAGCGTTTTATTATAGTAGATTTTTGACAATCATATCAACTTTATTTACTATAAAATTATAAAATTTATTTAAATTTTTTTAAATCAATTATAATATGTAATGAATTATTGTACTTACGTAAAAGGGATGGAGGCAGACCAATGATTGAAACCACATTGCATTGCATTTGTCAAATAGCCTTTGGCTGTTATGAGACGTAGCAATATGGTTTGAGGTTTTGCTTTCTTCCACAAATGATCTATCAGTGCAATTAAATTGATGAATTGATAATTTTAATCTTAGTTCTCATTCCACTTTTGTTGTGTATATAAACAATTAAAACAATCCCACTCCCTACCCTCTCCCCCCCCCCCCCCCCCCTTCAGGAGGCCTGGACTCTCTTTTCATAAGGATAGGATGATATATAATTTAAACCTTTCAAAAATCCTCTTTTTTCCAATTCAACATATTTCTCCCATATATCTTTAAACGTCACCTATTGATTTGTTAAAAGGGCCGTTAATCTGTATTTTTCACACGCTATTCCTAAACGATCTCTCGTATCTCTTATTGTGGGTACGTTTGGGGTACGCCATTGCTGGGCCAATATTAACCGGGCAGCTATAAATGCCAAATCCTTATTTCTGAACCATTTGACATTCCCACCACATGTGATAAAAGGTACCTCTTTCCCCACATCCTCTCCAACAAGCATCATTTTCCCCCTAAATACATTTACTAATTAAAACCAGAGTAATATACCATCGTACTAAAAGTTTAATAGCATTTTCCACCAAAGTAGCTGCTCTAGCTATATGGAAAAGATGTGATACAATTAGCCCCCCACTCATCGACTGACCATTCCGTCCCCAAATCTTTTTTCCCACGTCCGACAACTTGTTAATGTAGGCTTTGCAGCCCTGTCAGTGCGTACGCAGAACATCATTACTCCTGGTGTACCTCCAGCCATGCCACCACGATTTGCTCTGAGCTCAGGCCTTGCATCTAGATCTTCTGCGTACTGTCTTGAAAAAGAGAAGGGTAAATCAATCCGAGGTTAACGACGAGACTTAAAGGAGTATTGATCATGCCATGGGCATATAGTTGCCAAGGAGACGCTTCCAATGGACCTTTAAATCTTTAGGTACTTTGTGAAATTAGAAATAAACACTGCCAGTCAGTCATCTGCAGCAGGGATGTCTGAAATTAAGAGGTATAAATGAATGGATTGGCCTGAAGACTATCAAGTGCTTGAGAAACTCCATTAGAACAGCAGAAAATAACCAAAAAAAAAATGCACAGTCAGGTCAGGTGTAAAAAAAGGAGAAATTCTTGAGCAACTAAAGGGGATTATTATTGATAGGATAGTATGAGAAATGACTCAACTTTCAGCTTGAAAGAAAGAAATCGACTATAGCCATGTCCCATAAAATCTATACAAAGTGCAGTAATGTAGAAAGTCTGAAGTGGATAATTTCTTATACCAATTGCAAGTTAAGTATTTTATAGGTTCATTGACTTTTCCAGAATCTGTTTAAGAATTTCAACCTTCACAGCACCACAGTGTTAAATTTAGTAACTGAGATCATACAGAACGATTGAGGGGGTGGGGGGGGGGGGGGGGGAGGATGAAAAGAGAGCCACATCCCATGTGTGCTGTGCAGAATTTCAGAATAGGCCAGAGCAGGCATTAAACATTCACTCTTTTTGTCTGAAAATGTAAGTCAATTATTATTTTAATGACGTGCTCCCATTAGACTGCTGCAACGTACTTCTCTCAGGTCTCATTACCGCAAGGATGTACCGAGGCTTGAGTCAGTCCAGCGAATGGCCACCCGGATGGTCTCGGGACTCAAGGATCTCCCGTACGAGGAACGGCTGGATAAATTACGGCTATACTCACTCGAGGAACGCAGAGAGAGGGGAGACACGATCGAGACGTTCAAATACCTCACGGGCCGTATCGAGGTAGAAGAAGTTATCTTCTTTTTCAAAGGTCCGACGGCGACAAGAGGACATCCATGGAAAATCAGGGGCGGAAAATTGCACGGCGACACCAGGAAATACTTTTTCACCGAAAGAGTGGTTGATCGCTGGAATAAACTTCCACTTCAGGTGATCGAAGCAAGCAGCGTGCCTGATTTTAAGAAGAAATGGGATCGTCACGTGCACAGAGTTAAATAGGGGAGGGTCATTAGGGCGGGCAGACTAGATGGGCCACGGCCCTTATCGGCCGTCTTTTTCTATGTTTCTATGTTTCCCGCGCATTCGTGTCTCACCCCTTCAATCTGTTCAAAATGCTGCTGCACGACTCGTATTCCGTGAGAGCCACTCTGCTCACATGACCCCTCTCCTCAAGTCACTTCATTGGCTCACCATCCGTTTCCGAATACAGTTCTCAAACTCCTCTTACTGACTCATAAGTGCATTCACTCTGTAGCCCAGGGGTGTCAAAGTCCCTCCTTGAGGGCCGCAATCCAGTCGGGTTTTCAGGATTTCCCCAATGAATATGCATGAGATCTATTAGCATACAAAGAAAGCAGTGCAGGCAAATAGATCTCATGCATATTCATTGGGAAAATCCTGAAAACCTGACAGGATTGCGGCCCTCGGGGAGGGACTTTAATTGACACCCCTGCAGTAGCCCCTCAATATCTCCTCACTTATCTCCCCCCTATGCTCCCCCATGTGAAATCCATTTGTCAAGTAAGTTCCTCTTATCTGTACCCTTCTCCTCTGCTAATTCCAGACTCCGTCCCTTTTTTCTTGCCATGCCGTCTGACTGGAACAGGCTGCCAGAGTCAATATGTCATGCTCCATCTCTAGCAGTCTTCAAATCCAAGCTAAAAGTCTTTTTTTTTTTTTTTTTTTTTTTAACTGTGTTCAACTCTTAACTGTCACTCACTGTCAGATATCTTTACCCATTGTGTCATTCCTTCTACCAGAATCTTCCCAACCCTGAGATGTCATGTCTGTCTGTCCAAATTAGATTGTAAGCTCTTCTGAGCAGGGACCATCTATTGAATGTTAAATGTACACTTTTCAGCACTATAAAAAAAAATAGTAGCAGTAGTAATTCTCCTGGGTTCTGGAGAGACACAAATCACAATGATGCTCATTGGGTTTCATTGGACTACATAGGTTTTGATGTAACACATGACATCACATATACTAGCTAAACCAATCAGATTCTATTTCCTGTGAAATAGTTTGTGGTATCATTCTGAACACAGATCTCTAGAGATGATAGTATATTGTAGGCCCTCTGCTCATAGAACGAGAATAAAATTTCCAAGTCATTTATCCAAATAAATTAGCTTGTCTGAACATACGGCATTTATTGGTTGGTACATGGTAACTTTTATGTTTTCTCAGACAAATTGGCCCCGATTCTATAAATGGTGCCTGCTGGTGCCTTTACGGCTAGACGCGGTTGTCAATCAGCTGCTAGATATCTCTTATAGAATCACGCCGAATGGCGCCTAACTCGACTTAGGCCTCAGTAGGGAAAGGTAATGGAGACTTGTATACCGCCTTTTTGTAGCTATGGTATTTCACAGCTTACATTCAAAGCAGTGGGCACTGGGGGATTAAAGGCTAGATTCTCAAAACTTTTCAGTAAAAACTGATGGGTCGCTGTCGCAGCCGTTATTGTGGCGATTTCAAAAGGGCGAGTCATTCTCCCAAAAACAATGCAAATGAGGTCGGCGGAGAGTAGCGAAGGTTTGCTAAATTTACATGAGATGAGTCGCTGGTGAAAGTGATCGGCACATGCGCAGAATACACCATGAAAGAGGTGCATGTGCGCCTATGCCAGGAAAAGCATAGGTGCGCCAGAGCTATTGGATGAAGGGAAGAAGGCGAGATGCAACGTCAGCTTTCAATAAACGCGCATAAGACCTTCATTTTCTCCCCCCAAAACTACTATATTTCATGTAAAACTTGTAATTTGTTTTTAATGTCAAATTTTATCATGAAGGCATTGTCATCTTGAAGCAGGGACTTTAGACCATTTATTGTTCTATGGTCCATTTATTATGGCTTTTTGGAAATCAATTTGGGGCCAAATTAATTTTTTATTAGAAAACCCGGTGGCATTGACCTATGATAATGACAAAATAGAGCAGGAAAAAATGTTATTTACAATGTCCAATGTGGCACGGACAAGAGGACATGGGCTGAAACTAAGGGGGGACAAGTTCAAGACAAATATCAGGAAGTTCTGCTTTACGCAACGAGTGGTGGACACCTGGAATGCTCTCCCAGAAGAGGTAATTGCGGAATCCACCATTCTAGGATTTAAGGGTAAGTTAGATGTACATCTCCTTATGAGTGGCATGAAGTGACATGGGTAGGGGTAGGCTAGATGCACTTCTCTGTACGAGAAGCTTGGAGCGATATGGGGACCAAAATTATGCCAGGGTACACCTGGTGGGGCCTCCGCGTGTGCGGATCTCCAGACTTGATGGACCTAGGGTCTGTTCCGGAGATGGCGCTTCTTATGTTCTTATGATACTATATTATTTGGCATGTCAATGAGAGCAAAGAGTCAGATATCTTCGAATAATAATAAGCTTTTGCTTATAATGACAGGGGTTGCCATACAACAAATTACTTGTAACTGGAAGAACTGGAGTAGACTGAATTATAATTTTTGGTGGAACTCATTGTGTCATATATATAAAATGGAAAGAGTAATAGCTACACAGCAGGGGTATTTAAGGAAATTTCAAGATATGTGGCAGCCGTTAACAAAATATTGTAATGAATAGATGCCATTTTTTTCCCTTAAATTTATAAGTTCAATATTCAGGGTGTGGAGGATAATTTTTAGTATATCATATAAAACTATTTATTATGAAAGGGTGGAAAGGGAGGAAGATAAGGTTATATGATTTGTATTAGTGCTGAATATTAAGTGGTATATTTAATGTTAAAATGTTTTATAGTTTATAGTTCAAAGAATTTTATTGATTTTGTAAAATAATACAATACCAACAATGTGAGTGGTCCCTACAGGGGGAACACATAATATTAACAAGCATTAACACATATGAAGTGTATCAAACTATAAGATAAGTATTTTAAGTTTGAAAATGAATAAAGATTTATCAGACTTAAAAAAAAAAAAAAAATTTATCATGAATTAAATGAGACAGGGCTATAATACATGTGCTCAAGAAGTGCGCTTTTGTCCACCTCCCCTAAAAAATAAAAAGACTATAATTTATGTGAATCATGTAATTTTGATTTTGTTTCATTAGTAGCCACAGTCAAAATACACGCCAGATATGTACTTATCACAGTACCGGCACCCCCCAGACCAGTCGTTGATTTTTGGTCACTAAAAACCGACGCCGCGCTTGGAGAATCACTCGGCGATGCTAAAGAATCCACTGGAGTGCTCGTTTAAATATTGATGGCCCCATTTGCACTGCAGTGTCGGAGACTGATAGGAAGCTCACAAAAGATCGCGATAAGCAGTTTTGATAATCCTCTGCTAAAATGCATGCACCCTAAATGACTGTGTTAAAGACAACCTTAAGTTTTGAGAAACTGGCCCTTAGCGACTTGCCCAGGATCACAAGGAACAGCACTGGGATTTGATCTCGCAGCCTCTGGGTATAGAGGCAACAGCTCTACCCGTAAGCCACACCTACAGCCTGTTCCAGTGTGGCAATTCTTATGTTCTTATGTGAGCTGAGTATAGGACAATCACACCATTGTGACATCACTGGTGAGGGTTGGCTCTTAGGCATTGGTGGAATGAGGCATTATGACATCACATTCTTAGCTCTGGAATGTTGCTATTCGTGGGTTTCTGCCTGGTACTTGTGACCTGGGTTGGCCACAGGATACTGGCCTTGATGAAAGAGAAAGGGAATGGGGACTTTTTCTGGCTTTGGCATTTCAAAGTAGTGGGCACTGCAAGATTAAGGGCTCCTTTTTCGAAGGCGCATTAGGGCCTTAACGCGCGGAATAGCATGCGCTAAAATGGCGTGTGCGCTGGCCGCCACTGCCTCCTCTTGAGCAGGCAGTAGTTTTTCAGCTTGCATTCGCTAATCCTGTGCGTGCACTAAAAATGCTAGAGCACCTTCGTAAAAGGAGTCCTAAGTGGCTTGCCCAGGGTCACAAGGACCAGACCAGCACTGGGATTTGATCTCACAGTCTCTCTGTGTGCAGAGGCAGCGGCTCTGCCAGTGAGCCACAGCCCTTCCCTTATGTCATCACATCCCCAAACTCCACCCCTAACTCCTCCCACTTTTCCCTTTTTAGCAGCCTTCTTCTGGACCGACTGTATCCTGTTTATATCTTTTTGAAGGTGGGTCGCCAGAATTGTACACAATATTCTAAATGAGGTTTCACGAGTCTTATACAGGGTTTTTGGGTGTCCAAATTTGGGTACCATTTACTGAATTTGAATCCTATGCGATAATATACACAGGCCCTGATTCTATAAATGCCGCCTAGTTTAGGTGCCTAGCCGATTTCCACACGGAACTTAAATTGTTTTAATTGGCTTAAATGGTGTGATAATTGAACGTTGACAAAGGACCGGAACAGGGCACTGTCGGGCAGCTTTCGACTCACAACACCAAAGCTAAGTTGGCATTTCAGTGAATACTTTATATGATTAACGCTTTGCTTTATTTTTAGTCTTGCTTTTATTTAAGCCTTGCACTAAATTTTGAGTGTGATGTACGTATGAGCGGACTAAGCCAGAGAAACCCATAACTAAGGGCTCCTTTTACAAAGGCGCGTTAGGGCCTTATCGCCTCCTCTCGAGCAGCTAGCTATAGCGCTATAGCGCGCACTAATCCGGTGCGTGCGCTCAAAACACTAGCGCACCTTGGTAAAAGGAGCCCTAAGACAACATATTCTGTTATAAAAGATACTGAAAATATATTTAAACTAGTATTTTAGCCCATTACATTAACGGGTGCTAGAATATATGTCTGTCTGTCCTTATTTCTGTGTGTCTCTCTGTCCCGCTGTCTTTCTTTCTGTCTGTCTGTCTCTCTCCCTGGCCCCCTTTGTCTGTCTGTCTTTCTGTGTCTCTCCCTGTCCCTGTGTCCAGGGCCGGATTTTCCTATAGGCTAACTAGGCTTCAGCCTAGGGCCTCAAGATCAAGAGGGGCCTACATTCAAATTGTTAGCAAAATTTAAATTACACTATTCTAAAAACAGTGAACACTAAAACACTGAACCGAAAATAAGGAGAAATTCTACGCATATGACTAATAAACCAACATAAAAATGTATTGGTTAAGATCAACGCGTTCGGCTCATTGGTTCTGTTCGTTTGTATATACTAGATTGCACCAAAGTATAGTTCATACGTTCACTGATTGCTATGGCAAATATTGACGTGCCTTATGCTACTAAGCTCTGGTTTGTTCTTGCATCAATAAAGTGCAGATTGGTGGAGATTGGAACAGACAAACGAACAGACCTATTGATATCCCGACATTCGGTTATATTCGTGTTACGTCGATAATATGAAACACGTGTTAATGTTATTAGAAAAGATTCTTATTTTAGGATTGCGTACACGATCATTTGATTCTCGCCTTTTGAGTTCAGTAGGTTCAATACTTTAGTGCAGTGTTTATAGACTATTGAAAAAAATTTTTGTGACAAAATCTTCATTTCGTGAAATTCTAAGTAAGTTCTTAACATATGTTTTAATTTGCATATTTTAAAATGTATATTGCGTGCTTTATTTTATATTTTCATGATTATATCATAAATAATAAAATCCTAGAGCGCGCATGCGCTGTTGAAATATCGTGAGTCCTGGGGGCGTGAGGTGTGCTTCTGTGTCACTCCTCACGGCGCCTGCGCCAGCGACTCATCAAAATTCAGCCGGGGGTGGGGAATCCGAATTGCACACGTACTCCAGCTCCGGATCAGATCCCGCTGCTCCTCTTCCCCCCCCCCCCACTCCTTTCCCGGCTCCGGAGGGGAATCAGTCTCAGCCCTGGGTGGGGGCGGGTGCCGGTCCCCGGTCCGATCCTGCCTCCGGTTCAGGTTTTAGCCGCTCCCCTGTTACCTCGGTTCCGCTTCGGGATCGGAACCAGCTCCAGCCGCAACGGGGCACCGACTCGGCATCTCCCTTTCTTTTTCTCGCCCTGGGAGGAGGATCAGGGAGAGAAAGACGTCAGTCCGGAAACAGCTGGGAAAAGCCCAGCCCCGCGGGGAGAGAGGCAAAACGTGGATCGTGTCACATTTTTTATAAAGGTTAGTACTAATAACAACATGTTTCATTTAACATATTGATATATATCACAGTAAAGATGTATTTTATTATCTCTCATGTAATTTACAAACTTGAAAATGGGAGGTGAAAGGGCCTTATAAGTGGAATAGCCTAGGGCCTCTTTTCATCTAAATCCGGCCCTGCATCCAGCAAATGAGTTAGGATTGCATCAGTAGATAGGAAGGTGTCTCCGAACAGATTGTGCTGATGTAGATGTATCCCGGCCCCCTGGATTTAAACCAATAAACGTGGCCTAGACATCTTTCGGATTTGTCCATAACCGACCAGATGGACGTATTACGTAAAGTCGTCCAGCTGACGGCTTGTTGGACATACTTAATTGTCAATAAATACGTCTAACCTCATATTATCAAAAGTGTGGGTACTTTGACACCATGCCTCCCAAGCCAGTCAAAGCTCTGTCCCGAAAGCCTAATTTCTCCCAGGCTGAGACAGAAATGCTGGTGCAGGAGGTGCACACACACCACCACCAGCTCTTCTTACCCCAAGGAGAAAGACTCGGGGCATACTCAAAGAGCAAAGTCTGGACAGCAATAGCTCAGTGCCTGAATGCAGTCCACCGCCATAAGCGAGATGTGGAGGACTGCAAGAACAAAATGGAGAGCCATTAAAAGGGAGGTCCGAGCTAAGGTGGGCAACCGGCCTCCAGATGCTGACATGGCAGACCTCAACCCCATGGACCAGCTGGTGCTCACCTTTGTGTCAGCAACCTCCACCTATGGTGTGGGCACACAGGACACAACAGCTGCCCCCACCTGCACAGCCTTCTGGTATGTACGTGTCTTAATCCCCAGTCTCACAGCTAGGTCCCATATTCTGAGAGACCTCTCTTTCATCCTCCTTCTTCTACTCCTCTAATGGGGCAGTGAGTACACCTGCTCTTCAAACCTTTAGATAACACCTGTTTGGTACTGCTCCATGTGCTGATGGCAGAGCATGGAATTAGATTCCTACACCCTTGTACAGACAATTTGGAACCATTGCTATGATCAGCAGGTGTGCTCACGTAAGGTGTCTGCACATACACTGCTTTCATCCCCTTCATAATGTCACCACCACACCACCCTATGGTAGCTGAGTATGTAGTCACACACCTTTGGGATCAAGTTTCAAGTTTCAAGTTTAATATGTATTTGATTGATCGCTTTATCAATTTCAAAGCGATTAACAAATGTTTAAAATTACAATATATAAAAGTTACAATATATTAAATTATTAAAAAAAAACACGACAAAACATAAACTAGCTACGAGACAAATTGGAAACATTAGGATAAGTAGGGGGAGAAATTACAATATGTTTGAGCAGAGTGGGAAACAAATTAAGGAAAACACATATGGGTGGGATAAAAGGAGAGAAGATTAAAAAAATATTCTAGCAATAAAAAATGAATTGATTCCGAAACTTGTAAAAATATGGAAGAATAAACCGAATAAAATTGCATGTTACTGCCAACTCCTCTCACGTAGACACAGGTAGCGCACCTGTGGTATGCTGTGACATCTATATGTGCTTTTCCCCTATGTAGATGCCAGCTCTGACGAGGATGAGGCGGATGTGCAGGCAGCTGCAACACTCAGCTTGTAGGAGCCTGACGAGTCCCAGGACACCCAAACACAGGAGCCTGCCAATGGGGATGATGAGGACCTGCCAATTCCCCCACCGCCTGAGCGGTTTGCCAATGTGGCTGCGGATACTGAGGAGGGCAGTGAGGGACCACAGCCTGGCCGCTAGAGGGCACCCAGTCGCCAGCGCCGCCACCTACTTAGACTGGCCCGGAAGCTACAGGGGCACAATCTGACCCTGGAGGGATATCAGCAGCAGAGCCTTTTTCCATTTTTTTTCTGACCATGTGCTAGTGTTACAATTAGTGCGCGGCCACTGAGAAAAATTAACACGGTAGGCAAGAAAGGGGAAACTCTGTAAATAACATCTAAAAAGATAGGCGCCTATCATGTGTCAATCACGCTTAGGCACCTACTATAGAATTGCACCTTTCGGCACCTAACTTAAAAATTAGCCGCCTGCAATGTTGGCCAGGGTTTTAAAGGTGCCTAACATAGTAACATAGTAGATGACGGCAGATATAGACCCGAATGGTCCATCCAGTCTGCCCAACCTGATTCAATTTAAATTATTTTTTTTTTTTTTTAATTTTCTTCTTAGCTATTTCTGGGCAAGAATCCAAAGCTTTACCCGGTACTGTGCTTGGGTTCCAACTGCCGAAATCTCTGTTAAGACTTACTCCAGCCCATCTACACCCTCCCAGCCATTGAAGCCCTCCCCAGCCCATCCTCCACCAAACGGCCATTCACAGACACAGACCGTACAAGTCTGCCCAGTAACTGGCCTAGTTCAATATTTAATATTATTTTCTGATTCTAAATCTTCTGTGTTCATCCCACGCTTCTTTGAACTCAGTCACAGTTTTACTCTCCACCACCTCTTCTCCGTCCCTAAACATGCCTGGAAAAATATTTAATACCTTACTCCCCATTTAAATCGTTAAGATCAGAGGAGAAAGCCCTATTAATAGTTCCCTCTTTAAAAGTGATCTACTCCCGGAGAGACATGATTTTTTCTGTCGCGGCCCCACAAATCTGGAACTTACTTCCAATTAACCTAAGAAAGGAAAAATTACTGAATAAATTTAAAAGCCATCTAAAGGGCTGGCTTTTTAAAGATGCTTTTCAATAAACCGGCTTTATTATACTTGAGGGCAGGATGTGGAGGTTCACTGAAATAGGTGGAATCTGTTCTTTGAAATATGGGGGCCCTTGTTTCCCATCCTGTGTATATTAAACCTATACCTGATTTTATTTACTGTTTTATTTTTTTTAATATTGTATTTTATACTGCCCTCTTCCCTAATGTATTAATGTCTAGTAGTGTTTTATGTGATGTATGTGGATTTTATTATTTTTATGCGATTTGTTATTTGCTGTAAATCGCATCGAAATATGATTTTGCGATCAAATCAAAGAATTTATTAAACTTGAAACTTGAAACTTAGCACCATGTGATAGGAGCCTGTATTTTGTAGAATCGCGCCTAAGAAGACACGTGCCTATCGCCCAATTAATTATTGTTAGTTTAAAATTATGAGCTCTAAGCACTCAGCTACACCTAACACTGTCTGTTACCCTGTATTTAGAAACTTAGGGCAGTAATCAAACCTTCTATGTTGTGAAACCCCACAAGTATTTTTTTTTACCTGCAGGGTATGAACCCAGCAATCAAAGCAAAACTACGAGGGGGGGTAGAAAGTTCTCAGTCCAACCAAGAAGACGGAATGACCTGGAAGACGGAATATCCAGTGAGATCATTAAGTTTGCAGACGACACAAAGCTATGCCGGGCAATCAGATCGCAGGAGGATAGCGAGGAACTCCAGAGCGACTTGTATCAGTTAGAGAAATGGGCAGAGCAATGGCAGATGAAGTTCAACGTGGAGAAATGCAAAGTAATGCATTTAGGTAGGAAGAATAAGGAACACGAGTATAGAATGTCAGGCGCAACTCTGGGTAAGAGCGAACAAGAAAAGGACCTGGGTGTACTGATAGATAGGACCCTGAAGCCATCGGCACAATGCGCGGCAGCGGCAAAGAAAGCAAACAGAATGTTAGGCATGATAAAGAAAGGAATCACGAGTAGATCGAAGAAAGTCATAATTCCGCTTTATAGAGCAATGGTCAGACCACACTTGGAATACTGTGTCCAACATTGGTCTCCCAACCTAAAGAAGGATATAAAACTGCTGGAGAGGGTGCAGAGACGATCAACGAAGCTAATAAGAGGTATGGAGAACTTGGAATATGAGGAACGACTCAAGAAACTGTGACTGTTATCCCTTGAGAAGAGGAGGCTGCGAGGGGATATGATCGAGACGTTCAAAATACTGAAAGGCATCGATAAAATAGAGCAGGAAAATAAATTATTTACATTGTCCAACGTGACACGGACAAGAGGACATGGTTTGAAGATAAGGGGGGACAAGTCCAGGACAAATGCCAGGAAGTTCTGCTTTACACAGCGAGTGGTAGACGCCTGGAATGCTCTCCCAAAGGAGGTTATTAAGGAATCCACTGTGCTGGGATTCAAAGGCAAATTAGATTCACATCTCCTTACGAGAGGCATAGAGGGATATGGGTGACTAAAACTACATCAGGTGTATACCTGACTGGGCCTCCGCGTGTGCGGATCGCCGGACTCGATGGACCATGGGTCTGATCCGGAGATGGCGGTTCTTATGTTCTTATGTGGTTCAGTTATCTGAAACAACATCAAAACATAGAACTTTGTTTCTGCACTGGCACTTAACGACAGAAGATAACACCCTTTTCAGCTACAGTGGCAAAATAAAACGCAGAATTTAGGAAGTTATGGTTTGGGCTGAGAACTTTTCAGCACCCCCCCCCCCTTGTGTGTAATAAGTGAGCCAAGTATAGGACAATCAAGCCATTGTGATATTACTGATGAGGCTGGCTCTTATTGGTGGAATGAGGCATTATGACATCACTATTAGAGAATGACATGGGGAAAAAATTTGGCCCCGTCACCACCATGTCCCCGCGACCAGCATCCCTGTCACCGTCCCATCCCCGCAACCACTGTCCCCGTCCCCGTGACTACTGTCCCTGCAGCATCTATACAAACCTCAGTACTGCAATATTTAGCTTATCCCTTCCTTATAAATCAAAGTTCTGGCTGCTGAACTAGAGAAAGAGATGTTCAGCTGGCAGGGCTTTGTTTATAAATTTTATCAACACAACTAATATATTACTTTATCCTAAAGCAAAAAAAAGAAAAGAAATAGAATTTTTTTTCTGCCTTTGCTGTCTGGTTTCTGCTTTCCTCATCTTCTCATTCAATTCCTTCCATCCACTGTCTGCCTTCTCTCTGTGTCTTCCATTTGCTCTGTTACTGTGCCTCTCCCTTCATGCCCCCCTCCCCCCATTGGTCTGGCACCCATCTTCTTCCCTCTGCTCCCCCCATAGTCTGGCATCTCTGTCTTCTTCCCTTCCAGCATCTTCTCCCTAATCTCTGTTCCCCATTTCCCTTCAGCGTCTTCTCCCCACTCTCTGTTCCCCATTTTCCTTCAGCGTCTTCTCTCCACTCTGTCTTCCACATTTCCCTTCAGCGTTTGTTCCATTCCTTTCCACCACCACCCTTCCCTCTCACCACCCCTTCAGCATCTGTTCCTTTCAACCGCCCTTCAGCACCCTTCGCACGGTACGACCATCTCCCTCCCTCTTACCTTCGTGGCGCGTTCCAATATAATTTGTGCAAGCCACCGGAGCCTGCGAACTCGGACCCCATCCCGTCCCCACAAACCATCTGATCCTATCTGCGGAAACCATCTCGCTTCTGTGTTCTCTATTTCTAATATCTCCCCTAAGTATCTGGCATTGCCCCCCCCCCCCCCAATGTCCAAATACCATCCCCATGTATGTCCCCTTTATGTCTCTGTCCCTATGCCCCCATGCACATAATTTCCCCTCTGTTTCTGTTACCTTCCTGTGTCCAGATTTCCCCTCTCTTCCTATTCCACACCAATGTGTCTCTTCTCTGCAACCCCATCTAGCTTCTTTCTCTCTTTCTCCCCCCCCCTCCCCACACTGCTTCCAGCATCTGACTCACCTGCTTGTTCTCCCCTTTCTTTCCTGCTGTGGGTTTATTTCTCTGCCTCTTCATCCCCTTGGCCCAGCATCTCTTTCTCTTTCACTCCCTGCTTCCTAGTGTGAGGGAACACACGCGATCATGGATCGCGCAGTCCAGCAGCCCCCTCCCGCCCGATCGCCGCGTCCCGCCATCTCCCTCCCTCCACCTCACCTTAGATGCTGACTTTAATTCTTTTTCTCCCAGCAGCATGCTTTCAATAAGCACTGCGTGTGGCTGCTTGAATTGTTGAATCTTCTCCTCTGACGCAACCGGAAACAGGAAGTTGCATCAGCGGAGAAGATTCGACAACAAAAGCAGCCGCGCACGTGCGGCTTATTGAAAGCGTGCCGCTGGGAGAAGAAGAATTAAAGTCGACACCTAAGGTGAGGTAGAGGGAGAGAGATGGCAGGATGCGGGATGCGACGATCTGGTGGGGATGCTGGACCACGCGATCCGTGCTTACTTCACTGCGGAGACAAGACCATTCACCGCTCCACGGGGCAGTAAATGGCCTTGTTCCTGTTCCCGCAGTGACCACTATTTTTTTCTCTCCCCGTTTCGGCGGGTTACCCGCGGGTAACAACCACCGTGTCAGTCTCTAATCACTATCTCAGCTCTGGTTACCAGAGAATAAGGTGGATATGCTTCAATCAATGATCTGAAACTGTGTGTCAAAAGAGAATTTCATTTCTGCAAATTGGCACTTAAGGTAAAAAGATAGCATTCTTTTCAGCTACAGTGGCAAAATAACGCTCAGAATACAGGAAGTTGGTTGATTGGGCTGAGAACGTTTCAGCACCCCCTCGTACGCTAGTGGTATTGTTTTGAATATTGCAACTCAAAACTGCCCACAGATTTGCCCATGCTTCCTCTGTGGGTAATTTTTCCATTGGAAACAAACAAAAAAAATGTCGTATTTATTATACCAAAGCTGTGCCCACGTTTGTGTAGCCTGTTCTCTTTATGACCCTGAGATTGCCTCTAAAAATGCAGTCAAAATTAGCCACACTGAAAACAAAAAAATATGGCTCATTTTGCCTGGATTGAGAGCCTGGGCAATTTTCAAAATGATATTCATATGAGTGGAATTGACTTCGCATAGCCGCCCCTATAAACTTAGTTTATCAAGGGCTTTCCACTCATTCTGCGCACAGGAGAAAAACACATGAAAATTTGGATCGTGTGGCTGTTGTGCCCTGTGCCATGTTGTGATGAGTTGCAATAACCCGCAAACCCTCTGCCTTTTGATTCCTCCCCTTCTGGTTATTCTTTGGTGCACAAGTGTCAACAGGTGCATGGATAAATCAAGACAAAAAGGATGGATCTCGTGCCAAGTGGATGGATCATCATATTTCTATGCAAGCTGCCTATCTAAACTCATTATAGCTTGGCACCTCCACCCTGCAGAAACTGGCATGCCATCTTATGAGCAGGCGTATTGCCATGCTCACAGATGGACATTTGTTAGGCAGCTAAAAGCCTCAACTGCGCTGATTACAAGCACAATCCCTAGCTTCCACTGCAACAAACAGACCTAGATGTACACGTATGGCTAACGTAATGTCGCAGTAGATAAAGATGGCCTTTTTTCTGCAGGCTTATTATTTATTGTGAGCTTCTGTACTGCTCCAAATGACTGGGGAGATATTCAGAGGTGTTACAATACATGAGCTTCTGTAAAGGTGTTACAATACATGGACTCTGTACTGAAATGCACGGAGCTCTGTGGTGGTATTACAACACAGAGTTATTAATTCCGGCATGATTATGCCATAATCAATCATTCTACTTACGTTACTGGCACATTGATCATCCTACTTATATGCATATGTTTATACCAAATCAATCATCCTACGTATATTCACATCTAATATTAGGTTTACTATTGCAGCTAAGTACACAATATTTACACACCTCCTAAGGGGGTTGGCCAGTTCAACAAAATATAATCTAAATACACGTATCTGTATTGTGTTTTATGATTATCTTTGAAATATTATCTTCCTCAGAGTCTAGTTTTCTGGGCTTCTGGGCTTTGTCTATTTATATCCTATTGTGTTCATCCTACTGTGGTCCTGATGGGGGAGGGGAGGGGGAGTACTAGCCAACTGTCTCCTCTATGTGTTTTTCTTGGCTAAAGTAGCCTATGAAGAGGATGGTCTTCATCCCTTTCTTTAACCTTCCGGTATCCTTTTCTAGTTTAGTTCCTTCGGGAGGGCGTTCCACCACCTTGGAGCCATCTCCGAGAACATTCTTTTCCCGACGCTTTTGTATTTGATGTCTCTGAAGGAGGAAATTTCCAGCAGGTGATTTTGGCTCGAGCGTAGTGCGTGTGTTGTATGCCGATGTAGTCTGGCCGCTAGATATTGTAGTTCAGAGAGATGAATGATTTTGTGCGTCAGCAGTAGGATCTTGAATGTCACCCTGCTTTCAATTGGGAGCCAGTATAGTTCTCCCAGTGGCGGGGAGGCACTCAATTTTCCCTGCAGAAATCTTGCTTTGTGTTGTACCATTTGAATCTGTTTAATCTTGTATTTTGGAATGCCCAGTACCTCCAAAATGCCTAGTATCTACAAATAGATAGAGGTGGAGAATAGGCTTGTTTTATGCTAATCAGTTTGCATAACTACATTGCCATGTGCTAACTGACTAGCCTTTGGTTAGCGTATGAGCCCTTACCACCTACAAAGTAGATGGCAGTAGGAGTTTATGCACTAATGGCCATACACTAATGGGAAAATTAGCACATAGCCATTAATAGTGATGATAGGAAAGTCGGCCATTTTATACCTGCGGTAAAAATGGCCTTGAGAAGGACCCACTTAAGGATGAGCTAACGCCACTTTTTACTGCAAATTGGTAAAAGAGCCATTAAAATTCAACTACGTGAAAATAAGACTTTATAATTTCTTATGAAATACAACACAGTCCCTTTCCTGATGCCAACTGCTGGTCCTTGAGAGATAATAACACATGATCACAAGTTATAATCTTGCTGGAAGCACAATCAAGTCTTTCTAAGTAGCAAGTACTATACGAGTAGATTCATAACGCTGAATCATTAATGCTACATCAGGAACTATATTACGGTTTATTGCTTTGTATATTAAATATAAGCACTTAAGCTGTAAACAAAATTTTATTGGTAGTCAGAGCAACTTTTGTAATGTTGATATAGTATGTTTAAATTTTCTTATTCCGAGTATAATATGGACAGCTGTGTTCTGGACAATTGGGAGTGATTTTATCAACGTTCCAGGGAGTCTTAAATATAGGATATTACAATAATCAACAAACAGAAGCAATATGCTTGCACAGTCATTTGAAACTTCTCCAAATCAAGAATCAGTGTTAGATGACAAAGACACATGAATAATCTTCTGTATTTTGGTTTCAATGAAAGATTTTTATTTAAGGCCCCTTTTCACAAAGCCGCGTTAGATTTTATCGCCGGCCATGGAATTCCTAAGAGCGTTGGAGCTAAAACCATTGCATCCAGCGATAAAAAGCCTAATGCAGCATCGTAAAAGGGGGGGAGGGGTTTAAATATCTTACTTCTGTTGCCTATGATACATGTAATTGACAATGGCCAATAATGATTTTTGTTCTTCCAGAATCGATCTGTTAGTTCTTACGGCAGTCCACAGCACTCCTAAAATCCTTCTCCAGCATCAAAGCTCAAATGAGTCAATCTTCATTCTGTCTTGTTTCCGTAGTGTCCAGCTTTCGCATCCGTAACTGACCACCGAGAGAATGAGCACGTGGACAGGTCTGATCTTTGTTTGGAGCGTTACCTCCTTGCCTTTGAATACGCCGATGACATACGCCTCCTCATCCCAATAGAGCACAACTCCAAAGACACCCCTCAGAGAATCGCCAACAACATAGAAAAGATACAAATACGAGCCAATCTCAAAAAGCTCAAACTGAACACAGCAAAAACAAAAGCACTGTGGTTTCATGGTTCCCTGCAAACAGTCCCCACAGCTGTCACCCTGTCCACAGGAACCAACAAAACCTCCAAAATACTCTGGGTCATACTAGAGTCAACTCTCTCCTATGAACCTCAGATCTCCAATATACGAAGAAAAACCTTCTACAGCATGAGACAACTCCGAATGATCAGACCCTTCTTCCGCAGTCATCACTTCACGATACTGACAGATGTTAGTACTATCTCAACTGGACTATTGTAACTCACTTTATGCAGGAATAAACACCGCCCTCAACCGCAAACTTCAATTGATTCAAAACACGGCAATTTCGGCTAATTATCACACTGGGAAAAAAATATGACTCCATCTCACCCTGCTTCAACAAACTCCACTGGCTACCAATCACTGCATGCACTAAATTCAAAATATCATGCATAATGTCTCACATCTTGTATGCAAGCTCAGCTGCACCTCTCAAACTGTTTCACCAATTCTTTATCCAACTCACCCAGAAACATCAAGAAACTCCTTATCCTTCCATCTCCTAAAGGAATAAAATACAAGCACACATTTAACACACTTATCACCTACATCGGCGCCAAAACCCGGAACAGCCTCCCGATAGCTATCAAAACCGAACCCTGCTATCTCAAATTTCAGAAAAAACGGAAGACTCTTCTCTTCAAGGCAGTATGCCCCATTGACAATCAGTAGCTTGTTCTGACGCAGAGATTCTAATTCCTTCCAATATAAATTGTACCGTGAATTCTCCTCATTACCACCCAATTAGAAGACTTTCTCCCTCCCTCCCTCTCCTCCTCCTGCTCTATCTCCTCTCCCCTCTCTCATTCTTCTACCTTAACTCGAATTGTACGTCGCCTTGAACCTGCTGAGTTTTGTTCTTGATGTTGCTGATATTTTTGTGCAGTGACTGTTGTTCATTGATTGAACCTTGTTTCAAGTTGACCTCTATAAAGTTATTTAAAAATGCAACTCTGGATATAACAGACTCTGGATATAACGGACTGTTTTTCCAGGCCCCTTGAAGTCCGCTATAACGAGATTATACTGTATTTAGCTAATACATAGAGCAAATGCTGTCCCAAAGTAATGAAACAACCAAACCCAGCCAAAGCAAATCTTTTACCTATATTCCTTAATGTTTTTATGTTAGCATTGAAGAAGAAGAAGAGGCATATAGTCCCATCACACTGTGAGTGTGTAAATGATCTTTGTATGACAGCTGTTTGATTAGGGTCACAGTCCGTCCATATGCAAAAGAACTAGATGTATAGTAGTTTAACAAGGGTGAAATTTTCTCACTTAATTACATGATTTCCCAGATTTGGTGCTTTAATTAAGCTTTAAATTAAGTCATTTAATTATTCTTAGCTTTGAGCTGGAAGATATGAAGCCCATTAAGTCTCTTTCTCAGTGGCTAAGTAATACCGAAGCAAATCAAGACAGAGACGTCTTCTGTTTATGATTAGACAACGCAGCCTCCGAGCAGCCATTGTTGTTCAGAAACCGAAGACAGTGCTGTAAAAATTCAAAGAACGTGTTATTCAAATTCACAGAAAAACAGCAGAACTAAATGAAGTGGTTACTAAGGTGTGTTAAAGCAATAACGTACATTATTTATCCCTTAATGTGTGTTAAACAGTAATAATGTGTGTTATATTACCGTAGCAAACATTAATGCTAAATGCTGGATATCCTATCTCATACCTATGGGCCATATGGCAATCAGCACATGCTAATTTTGAATATAAGCCAACCCGAATGTAAACCGAGGTAACCCTTTCCCCCCCTAAAAAGGAAGAAAAAACGTTGACAAGAATAAACCAGAGGGGGTTAATATTCAAGTGCTCTGCCCTACCAGGCTCTGCACCCAGCCCCTCTCCCTTCCTGCCCTGCCAGGCTCTATATCCTGTCCCCCTCCCTCCCTCCATCCCGATGCCTTGCAGACCTCCACCCGGGTCTGCTATAAGCCCTGGTGGTCCAGCAGTGGGCCGGGACAGGAGGGATCCCTCCTGGATCCTGTTCTGGCCAAGAGAACTCGTTGCAGCCATTCAGAGAGTGGCTCTGTATGATGCAGGATTGCAGGAGGATCGCTCCTGCTGGACCACCAGGGAATTGAAAGGAACATGGGGGAGGCGGGAGGGAGGTTAAAGTTGTCACAGTCAGCTGGGTCAGGAGGCAAGAGGGATCCCTCCTGTCTCAGCCCACCACTGGGCCACCAGGTCTTAAGGCAGGGCCAGCGGAAGCCTGCAACAGGTCTGGGAGGTGGGCCGAATATAAGCCAAGACCCCCATTTTTGGACCATTTTTTGGGCAGTTGGCAGCGTTAGAGAGTGATCCTGCTGCCATTGGCCTGCCTCAGAAGCCTTCACTCCATAGGGTCTGCCTACATGGGAACAGGAAGTGCTGCAGAGCAAAAGCTTCTATGGCAGGCCAGCAGTAGCATAATCAGTCACTAATGCTGCCAGCTGCCCAAAGTTTTGAAATAGCACCAGAGGAGGTACATGGGGACAGGCAATACAGCCTCGGGTGGCCCATGTGAGGGGCTGGGGAGGTTTAGAGGTGAAACTAGGGGGGAGACAGGAGCGGGGCAGAGCACTGTGGGTGAGCCAGGGTGGGGAATGTGTAGGGTTGCCAGATTTTCCAATTGGAAAATCCGGACCCCTAGACCCGCCCACCAGGCCCGCCTAGTTTCACCCATACTCTCCCTGTAACACCCTAATCCATGCCCCCGCTGCCTGTTTTTGTTGGACAGGGAGATATGAGTAGGCTGTTCAAAACCCGGACAAAGTGCCGGGTTTTGAAAAGCCATCCAGACCCGCGGACATATTCTCAAAAGGAGGACATGTCTGAGGAAATTCAGACGTCTGGCAACCCTAGGAATGAGCGAGGTGTGGGCAGGGCCAGGGGCGGGTTCAGGTGTCCTTTTCTTTGACTTACCGAATCCGGTAACTCTAGTGGGGGGAGGGAGGGAAGCTTATTAAACAACTTACCAGGTTGGCCCTGCCGATTATGGAAGTGCTGACTTTCCTTGTACCGACATTGAGCCAGACACTGACTGCTAGAGAGAGTTCAGCCAGTTGCAGGTTACTCTCCCAAGCCTGCTATTAGAGCTCAAAGAAACTCAGGAGCTAGGAAATTACGTCTTCCAGAAAGCCAGAGAACTGGCAAGAAGCTGTCAGTTAAGCAGACACAGCTGCAGGGGAGCTTCCTCCCTTCCCCCTTCTTCAGAGCAGGGAGGGGCGAATTGGAGCCTGTTAAAACAGGGCAGCTGAGACCCAGAGAGGAGGAGGGGGAGCAGAGGAGCTGGGAGCGTTTCACAGAAAGGCAGTATGACTTCCCTCATTGACTGATGAGCCAGGGGAAGAGTGTGAGATGGTGGACCTTTCAGAAGAGTCTGAGCCCACCATTGAAAAGCAGTTTGGAAGCTGTGAACTGATGGATATTGGTTTTTCCAGTGAGCCTAGGGAGAAGCTAGAAGTCATGGACACAAGCTGACAAGGTGGGGAGTGTTTGATATTTTCCTTACCTGTTGTTTTTGGTGAAAGCTTGAGACTGTTATTTTTGGTGTGCAACAGAAATGTCTCACTTTTGAGAGCTATGTTGTGAAGATTCTGTTGTTGTGTTTTTGCTTTAGACCTTCTTGAGCAGTTCACTATGGAGCTTTTGGCTTAGCTCCTCTCCACACAGCTGGAGACTAATTACTTCTGATAAGCTACTGCAGGGAATGTCAGCCTCGGAGGAGGAGCTCCGTTTGGATAGATTCCTTGACTGCAGCAAGCCAGTGTCAGAGTGCTTCAGCTTGAACAGTTTATCTTTTGCTTATGAGAAGTTAATTGCCATACAGGAAGACCTGTGTGCATGTTTACTCATTGCTGAACTTACTTTGTCCCATTTAGGCTGGTGAAGAGGACTGAGCTATAGAAATTGAAGCCCAGCCATAAGTTTTGTTTTTTTGTGTTTTTCTTTTCTTTTCTGATTTTGGAAATAAGGGTCATTCGAACAGTTGTGCGACCAGTGTGGCCAGGTTTTGGCTTTTGCATTAATGTATTTGGAAAATATCACAACCTACTTGAGAACCTCAGAGCAACCTGACTCCGGGTCAGGAATAAAAGTCTAACTTTATTTTTTTAACCTCTTTGAGTGTGTGTGGATTTCTTGCCTGCTTGCACTGTGGACATTTTACTTGCTATTTTACCCTAGGCTGTTGCCTAGGGTGCCTGAAGGATTCCCTAGTTGGAGGGAACGCGCTGGGAATAATATCGGTCGCTGTGGCCCAGGCTCACTGCGTGTTTCAGGAGCCCACAAGTTGCGACAGTATGCAATCCTAATTGGTCACTTAACTACGCAAATACTGGCACTGAGTATTGCTGGCATCTCTATAGCTACGAGCTCTTCCTTGACTACGCTTTCAGAACTCCCCTCTCTGGCTCACTTTGTAAATGCTGTACACTTCTCCCTCCGTATTCCCGGTTTCAGCATTCGCAGTTTCGATTATTCACGTTTTTTAGCTTGCTGGCTCCTCCCCCCAAATTACATCAGCTTGCATAGAGAAATCGCAGATTCCAAGTGTTTACAGAGAAAATCGCCGATTCCCGGCACTTTGTTCACCGTGTTTTGCCTCTCGTTCAGAAACAGGCCAGGTCTCCCACCATGTTATTTACGGTTTCACCATATTCACAATGGTTTTTAATAGAAAAGAGTGAATAACATATGAAAAAGGTATTTGCGGTTCTGTTAATCCCCTATCACAACAAATACGGAGGGAGAAGTGTATAGCCAAAGTGGAACATAAAATTAAAACTCTATATTGAGTTCTTGAAGAGAAATATATTTTCTTCTAGGTTGATTGCCCTTATACTCTATTCAGTCGCAACTGCTTTTCAAAGAGGAAGGAGAAAAGACCTCAGACGGGTTTTTTATTTCATTCAAATCAGCTGAAACATGCTATAATCATTGGTCTTCCTCCTCCTCCTATATTTTTATAATGTAAAAAAATACAGCAATTCCTAAAACTATTTAAATTACTTTATTAAATGAGTTCAGTATATATATGCCACTTATCTTATGATTTTAACACTTTGTAAATGGCCAGTTGGTGCATTGTGAAGTGGCTCTGCTTGGTTAGAGACCACTGAATACCAGCAACTGGCCGGCAGAGTATGATTTCAACATGCCGGAGCATCTCCTGCCTGCTTAAAGCGCTTCGAATATTAATAATAATAATAATAATAATAATAACTTTATTCTTCTATACCGCCATAGTCAAATGACTTCTAGGCGGTTACCATCGAAGAAGGCTGGACAATCAACGAATTACAGAATGCAAGAAGTGAGGGTACAACTTATTACATAAGAAATAGATAAAAAGAAAATACGAATCTTAAGTATGTAGTATAGATCTCTTGTATGCAACCCAAGGAATAAAACTGGACAATCGGCGAAGTACAGAATGCAAGAAGTGAGGGTACAACTTATTACATAAGAACATAAGAATTGCTGCTGCTGGGTCAGACCAGCGGTCCATCGCGCCCAGTAGTCCGCTCACACGGCGGCCCCCAGGTCAAAGACCTGTGCCCTAACT
This sequence comes from Geotrypetes seraphini, assembly GCF_902459505.1. Taxonomy (NCBI): domain Eukaryota; kingdom Metazoa; phylum Chordata; class Amphibia; order Gymnophiona; family Dermophiidae; genus Geotrypetes; species Geotrypetes seraphini. Next base: position 303,556,887 of record NC_047087.1, read on the forward strand.
GAGACCACCCTACCTGCGTTCGTTCTGGTTCAGCAAGAACTTGTCCAACCTTGTCTTGAATCCCTGGAGGGTGTTTTCCCCTATAACAGACTCCGGAAGAGCATTCCAGCTCTCCACCACTCTCTGGGTGAAGAAGAACTTCCTTACGTTTGTACGGAATCTAACCCTTTTAACTTTAGAGATTGTCCTCTCATCCTCTCTACCTTGGAGAGGGTGAACAACCTGTCTTTATCTACTGAATCTAATCCCTTCATTATCTTGAATGTTTCGATCATGTCCCCTCTCAGTCTCCTCTTTTCAAGGGAGAATAGGCCCAGATTCTCTAATCTCTCACCGTACGGCAGCTCCTCCAACCCCTTAACCATTTTAGTTGCTCTTCTCTGGACCCTTTCAAGTAGTACCGTGTCCTTCTTCATGTACGGCGACCAGTGCTGGACGCAGTATTCCAGGTGAAGGTGTACCATGGCCCAGTACAGCGGCATGATAACCTTCTCCGATCTGTTCGTGATTCCCTTCTTAATTATTCCTAGCATTCTGTTCGCCCTTTTCTCCGCCGCCGCACATTGTGCAGACGGCTTCATCGACTTGTCGACCAGTACTCCAAGTCCCTTTCCTGGGGGGTCTCCCCAAGTACCGCCCCGGACATCCTGTATTCATGCATGGGATGGAAGGATAAATAGATAAAAGGAAAATATGAATCTTAAGAATGTAGTATAGATCTCTTGTATGCAACCCAAGGAATGAAGCTGGACAATCAGCGAATTGTGGAATGCAGAAAGTGAGGGAACAACATATTACACGAGAAATAGACAGAGGGAAAATATAATTTTGTAAGTAGTGAGGCTTCTGTTTAGGAGATGAATCTGTCAAAACAGTACGGTTTTAATTACTCTCCGAAATAACTTTTAAGCTCTTACATTAAGATGAAGTTTTAGCTGAAATTTCTGGCTCTTCAGTTTGACTGAAAATAGGGTACAAATTTAGGATTCTAACAGGAGTTTACCAGGTGATATACAGCCTGCAGGGGTCAGCAATTTTAAAGCTGCTTACAGCTACAGGCTGAATTAGACTTGGTATTCAATGCGGAGTGATAGACGGGGCACCCGCATTAATTTTCTGGGTCTTCAGCAAACCTGGGCGTTATGTTTTCACGTAGCCCTGTCTGACCCTTTAGGTATGCGGTCACCAGCATTGACGATCAACATATCTTTAGGCTCTGCCACAACACCAGCTGGACAACGCTCTGGCAGTCTTGCCAGATCTTCAGTGGCATTGTGGAGTTAAGTGCCGCTGAAACTAAACTAAACCTTAAGTTTATATACCGCATCATCTCCATAGAGATGGAGCTCGGCACGGTTTACAGGAACTTTAATATAAGGAAGGAAAAACATAATAAGAGTTAGTGATAAAGAGGGTAGCGAGATTTACATTTTTGAGAATAGCAAAGTTTTCAGATGCATTTGGAATAATTGAAAGGAGCCCAGATTCTGCAGCAGGGCAGGAAGGTTATTCCAAAGCTCAGTGATTTTGAAGAAAAGAGATTTCCCTAATTTTCACGCATAGATAACGCCTTTTAACGAGGGGAAAGATAGTTTAAGTTTTTGGGTGGATCTGGTAGTATCAGATCTTGTAGAATTCCAAGATAGTGGAATTAGGGGGGCGGGGAAGAATGCCTTGAATGTTAGGCAGGCACATTTAAAATGAACCCTAGAAATTACTGGAAGCCAATGAAGTTTTGACAGAAGCGGGGAAACATGATCAAATTTACTTTTTGCGAAGCTCAACCTAGCCACAGTATTCTGGATCTGCTGAAGTCTTTGGAGACTTTTCTTGGTTAGACTTAGATAGATGGAGTTGCAGTAGTCCAGCCTGGAAAGAATGATTGATTGTACAAGGACAGCAAAATGTTGTTGGTGAAAGCAGGATCTCACCCATCCACTTTAAACCATGCTGAATATCAAAACCCTCTCTTTAAAAAAAATATATATATATATTGGGCTCTTTCTATTTAGTTCATTCCTTTTCAGTAGCGGGGGGGAGGGGGGTCTGCCCCAGGTGCAATCTTGGTAGGGGCGCTGGCACTCGTCCTCCTCTATGACCCACACACACACACACACACCCCACTCCTTTCTAAACCCCCTGCTTCTTGCGTACACCCCTCCCCTTGTACCTCTTTCATTTTCCCTGCATGAGCAGCATTATGAACTTGCTGCCCGCTTCAGTGTCGCCTCTCTCTGATGTCACTTCCGGGCCCAGCGCCTAGGAAGTGACATCAGAGGGATAGCCTGAAAACCCGACTGGATTGCGGCCCTCGAGGAGTTGCCGTCTATTAAATGTCAAAATGTATAGCGCTGCGTACGCCTTTCAGCACTATAGAAGTGATAAGTAGTAGTAAATGGGCAGACTGGATAGGCCACGTGTTTTTTATTTGCCGCCATTCATCTCTGTTTCTGTGTTTCTCCTTTTTGGTAAAATGAAGTAAGAGGAAATTTAAAAAAGTGTCATTGCAAGGTCAGAATGGGAGAGTTGAATGGACCTGAAATTCGCCCTCAACTCTCCTGTTTACATTGAGACTCACCCATGAGTCCGTCAGCTTCCTGCTCTAGGGTCTCTCTAGCCCTACTATCCCCCTCTTTTACAAAGGTGCACTAAGCTTTTTAGCACGCGTTAAACGCTAACGCATGCATGTTATCCTATGGACGCATTAGCGGTTAGCGCATGCATTGATTCAGCGTGCTCTACATCTGCGCTAAAACGTTGAGCGCGCCTTTGTAAAAGAGGGGAGTATCTTTCTAGAGGACCCTCGATGCCTATTATTCATGTTAGAATTGGAGCATCAATGAGGTCAGTGGCGGGTGTCAAACTTTGGAATGCTCGGCTAGGCCTACCACGATTTTGTGTTGGAAAGATCAACTTTAAGAAAATGTTACATTACATTACATTAGCGATTTCTAATCCGCCAATACCTTGCTGTTCAAGACGGATTACATAAAAGTTTTCAGAGATTACATAAAAGTTTATAGGAATAGCATAAGAGATGTCATAAGAGTTACATAAGAATTACCAAAGAGTTGTCGAGATCTTGGCTTCCAATCCAGGAAAGAATACAATTTAAATTCTACTGTATACTATTTAAAACTATAAATGGAGACAGCCCAACCTACCTAAACGACCGCCTCATCCAAACCACCTCTACCAGGCATAGAAAAACACTTACCCCCCAATCAAAGAAGTAAAAAGGAAAAAACTATACAACGGACTACTGGCCACTCAGGCAGCGAAGATAGACAACCAAGTCTCCAACCTATTGACAACAACCCCAGACTACAAGATGTTCAGAAAGGAAATAAAAACTATACTCTTCAAGAAATCCCTTAATAAAGCTTAATACCATGATAAAGCTTAACCCCCCTCTTACCATCCTCTCCCTAACCCCAGATCCTACTTTTCCCTCTCTTGGAAACCTTCTCTGATCTAACATTGTAACCCTTCTTCCATAACTCGTTTTGTAATCCGCTTTGAACCGAAAGGTAATGGCGGAATAGAAATCTGTAATGTAATGTAATATAATCTTAAGGTGGTAAGTGTTGGGTAAATGGAGGCATTTTAGCATTGGTTGGGTAGTTAGAAGCATATTAGAGTATATTAAGGGTATAGAGTGGGTACGTGGGGTTTTGGTAGGAACGCAGCTCTTTGTTAATGCTTTCCTATGAAAATGTTGCTGCTTCTGGTCTTCCTCTAAGTTACAGTGCCAACTAATACCCGGGATTTAACTATCTACAATTCTATTGCTGAGTCTTTAAATGATAAAATGTCTGTCCATTGTTTGTTCATATTCATGTGACTAAAGGGTGATTAGTATATTATGTGTGTAACCAATATGTTAACAAATCCTCAAAATATAAAGTCAAAAGACCAAAAAACCTACTGGTGAGATGAACATAAGAGGAAATTCTTTTCAGATCTTCTATGTTGTGGAGAAGTGTAGTGAAATATTGAGTCTAGAAAAGACTGAGAGACCTCAAGTGTTGACATCCAACTGACAATGGAACGGATCCCAACAGAGCGAAACAGTGCTGAGCGTTTACTGAATAGTTACTCGATACAGCTACGAGTTGCCCTGGCTCCTAGATAAAAGCTTTCCCCTTCTTTTGCAAAAGGTGCCTAAGCGTTATAGGGCTCCTTTTTCTAAGGTGCGCTAGGGCTTTAACGCATTCAGCTAGCGTTAGTTCTAGAACAGTGGTCTCAAACTCAAACCCTTTTCAGGGCCACATTTTGGATTTGTCGGTACATGGAGAGCCTAATGTTTTATTAAAGAAATGACAATTTTTCATGAGATTAAACTCTTTATAGTTTATAAATCTTTCCTTTTGGCTAAGTCTTAATAATAATATTGTCATTTATAGCTAAAGAGACTTATGATCAAGAAAAGGTTTTATTTTACTTTTGTGATTATCATAAACATACCGAGGGCCTCAAAATAGGACCTGGCGGGCTGCGACTTTGAGACCACTGCTATAGGCTAAGGCTCTTTACACCTGCATTGTGATGTCATAGAACTTTATGGTTATAGAAACATAGTAACACGATGGCCATCCACAGCATCCACTGTCTCCTCCTCTCCCTATTGGCTAAGGCTCTTAACATTTGCATCTCCTCTTCCTATAGGCCAGTGGTCTCCAATTCAAACCCTTTGCAGCACCACATTTTGGATTTGTAGGTACTTGGAGGGCCTCAGAAAAAAATAGTTAATGTCTTATTAAAGAAATGACAATTTTGTATGAGGTAAAACTCTTTATAGTTTCTAAATCTTTCCTTTTGGCTGAGTCTTAATAATAATATTGTCATTTATAGCTAAAGAGATCAAGAAACTATTTTATTTCACTTTTGTGATTATGATAAACATACCGAGGGCCACAAAATAGTACCTGGCGGGCTGCGACTTTGAGACCACTGCTATAGGCTAAGGCTCTTTACACCTGCATTGTGATGTCATAGAACTTTATGGTTATAGAAACATAGTAACACGATGGCCATCCACAGCATCCACTGTCTCCTCCTCTCCCTATTGGCTAAGGCTCTTAACATTTGCATCTCCTCTTCTTATAGGCCAGTGGTCTCCAACTCAAACCCTTTGCAGGGCCACGTTTTGGATTTGTAGGTACTTGGAGGGCCTCAGAAAAAAATAGTTAATGTCTTATTAAAGAAATGACAATTTTGTATGAGGTAAAACTCTTTATAGTTTATAAATCTTTCCTTTTGGCTGAGTCTTAATAATAATATTGTCATTTATAGCTAAAGAGACGTATGATTAAGAAACTGGTTTTTTTTTTACTTTTGTGATTATGATAAACATACCGAGGGCCTCAAAATAGTACCTGGCGGGCCGCATGTGGCCCCCGGGCCGTGAGTTTGAGACCATTGTTCTAGAAGCATAGCGCACGGTAATTTCCTGCGTGCGCTAAAAACGCTAGCGCACCTTAGTATAAGGAGCCCTTAGCGTGCGCTAAATGCTAATGCATGCATGTTATCCTATGGGCCCGTTAGTACTAAAACACTTAGCGCGCCTTTGTAAATATTCTAGGCTTTCTAAGTTTTTGAGCCTGCTTATCTAGGAATAATATTCCAGCAATATCTGATATATTGCTACACTTTTTGGCATACTATAATAAGCCAATATAAGTGCTCAATTGGGAAAATAGTTAATTTAAAAAAAATCATTAGAGAGGCAAAAGGAAAAAAAAACAACCCAAGGCATTTGAGATCAGTGATAGTTCACAAAGAGTCCATCTGTTGAGATCCGTTCCATTGTCAGTTGGATGTCAACACTTGAGGTCTCTCAGTCTTTACTAGACTCACTATTTCACTACACTTCTCCAAAACATAGAAGATTTGAAAAGAATTTCCTCTTATATTCATCTCACCAATATGTTAACTGCATAGTTTTATGCGGTATATACATTTTTAAATAATCATAAATCTTGCTCATCTTGGAACCAACGTATCTGAACAATCCCCAAGAGGTACAACATGCTAACTTCTCTAACATTAGAGGTAACGCTTGCGCAATTTTTTCTTTTAAAATCGCATGGGATTATTGGGGCAGATTAAATTATTCATTCTGGTGGGAATCCCTATGTTATATCTTTAAAATGGAAAAGTTTATGGCCATTCAGAAGGGATATTATAAAAAATTTATGGAAGTTTGGGAACCATTAACTAAATATTGTAAAGATTGTAAAGATTGATTTATTTGTATAAGAACAAGAGGGCATTCAGAAAAGTTGAAAGGGGACAGATTCAAAACGAACGCTAGGAAGTTCTTCTTTACCCAACGTGTGGTGGACACCTGGAATGCGCTTCCAGAGAGCGTAATAGGGCAGAGTATGGTACTGGGGTTCAAGAAAGGATTGGACAATTTCCTGCTGGAAAAGGGGATAGAGGGGTATAGAGAGAGGATTACTGCACAGGTCCTGGACCTGTTGGGCCGCTGCGTGGGCAGACTGCTGGGCACGATGGACCTCGGGTCTGACCCAGCAGAGGCATTGCTTATGTTCTTATGAGAAAAACATGCACATCCGGGGAGGGGGGAAGGGGTATATTTGGCATTTGTTAAGAAATATAGAAGGGTTCATTACAAATATTTTTATGAGATGTTGGTTAATGGGAAATGGGTGGGAGAAAATAAGTCTTGTTTTTATTCTATTAAGTATATTGTGCTGTAATGATAATATTTTATGTAAATGCATCATCTTTTGTGCACAATTGAAGTTTTAAAAATGAATAAAGAAAAAAATAAAACCGCGTGGGATTAATATTCAGTAAAGTAGACAGTGCAGCAGGCTAAACAAAATCCTGTAGCCAAAGTGAATGCTACAAGCATATTCCTTCCTAAAAAAAGCTTTCTTTAAATGTCACTGCACCAGACCTTCTGATATCTTTATCTCTGTATTTCTCTAGCATTCGCTTTATAGTGACCTAGATACTCTGGGTTCTTAAAAATAAGCTTTGAATCAAATCACGGTGACTTGAGCAGTTTAGCAATGATAAATCTGTCCAGCATACTGCAGCCACTTTTAAAACTTGGGGGGTTGTCTTGGATATATGGGAACCAGATCTGCAATTCCTTGCATCCAAAGGGACGAAGTGAGGTATTACGGGCACTCAGCTGATGCCAGGGCGAGAGTGACACGGTGAGACACAGTGGGGCGGGGGCAGAGAATACCGGGGTGAGGGAGGAGGGTTATTGGGGGGAGGGGAGTGTTCCGTTGGGTTCTGCTACTCAGTTACAGTTTCTAGGGATGAGTCGGGGGAGGGAGGTGGGATGGCTTTTTCAAAGCTCATAAGAGTCCGGGGCCTCGGGGCACCATGCCACTGACTCTGGCCTCGCTTGCCCGTGGGCAGAGTTGATGGGGGGGGGTCTGTTGTTAATTCTAAATTGTTGATGCCTGTATTAGTGTTGAGGACGATGCCTCATTGTTTGTTGAGGAGAACCCTTCTGTGCCACTGTTTTGCTTACTCTGTTGTTTGCATCAATAATCTCACTGTCGGTGTGGAATGCGGTGGCGTAGTGAGGGTAATAGGCACCTGGGGCGGTGGCGTCCCTCCCCCGCCCTCTTCTCCACCCTCACACCCCCGCTCCTTCCCAACACCGGCCCTGCCTGCCAATACCTGAAATCCTGACGTCTGCATTGTCTGAAGTCATCTCAGTAGATATTGCCTTATGCTGTATCACAATAAACCACATTCCTGTAGAGCAGGGGTCTCAAAGTCCCTCCTTGAGGGCCACAATCCAGTCGGGTTTTCAGGATTTCCCCAATGAATATGCATTGAAAGCAGTGCATGCACATAGATCTCATGCATATTCATGGGGGAAATCCTGAAAACCCGACTGGATTGCGGCCCTCAAGGAGGGACTTTGAGATCCCTGCTGTAGAGCAATCTAGACATAATCCAAGCACGTCAGAGAGTGTGCGTAGGAGACTCCTCAACATATGAATGCAGCAAGCCAGAGAAGCAGCAACAGGGATGGATGAGTGTATGGGAAGAGGGGACAAAGGGGAAGCAGATACTGGCTTGGGGGGGAAGAGAGTTGGCTTAGGCTGGATAGAGGAGGGGATAGAGTGCAGAATCTGTGTGGAAAGAGAATAGGGGAGGGCTGGATGGAAGGGGAGAGTGAGAGGGCAGATGCTAGCTGGAAGGAAGAGAGACAGCAGAGGCTGGATAAAAGTGGTGAGAGGAGGAGGCAGTAGTTGGATGGAAGGGGAGAGAAGAAGGGCAGAAGCTAGGTGAAAGGGGGAGAGGAAACAAAGGCTGGATAAAGGTGGGGAGAGAAGGATGGCAGTGGCTGGATGAAGGGAAAAGAGAAGGGGGGCAGAAGCTAGTTGGAAGGGGGAGAGGGGCAGAAGCTGGATGAAATTGGGGAGAGAAGGAGGGCAGTGGCTGGATGGAAGCGAAGAGGAGGAAGGTAGACACTGGATGCAAGGGGGAATAGGAACATAACATAAGAACATAAGATTTGCCGCTGCTGTGTCAGACCAGTGATCCATCGGGCCCAGCAGTCCGTTCACACGGCGGCCCTTAGGTTTGAGTCTAGCCTTACCTGCGTCTGTTCTGTTCCAGTAGGAACTTATCCAACCTTGTCTTGAATCCCTGAAGGGTGCTTTCCCCTATAACAGCCTCCGGAAGAGCGTTCCGGATTTCTACCACTCTCTGGGTGAAGAAGAACTTCCTTACGTTTGTACGGAATCTTTTCCCTTCTAACTTTAGCGAGTGCCCTCTCGTTCTCTTGGAGAGGGTGAACAATCTCTCTTTCTCTACTAATTCAATTCCCTTCAATATCTTGAATGTTTCAGTCATGTCCCCTCTCAGTCTTCTCTAGCCCCCAGTCCCTTAACCATTTTTGTCACTCTTCTCTGGACCCTTCCGTGTAGTATTATGTCCTTTTTCATGAACGGCAACCAGTATTCCTGGTGGGAGCGTACCATGGCCCAGTATAACGGCATGATAATCTTTTCAGATCTGTTTGTGATCCCCTCTTAATCATTCCTAGCATTCTGTTTGCCCTTTTCGCCGCCGCCGCAAACGCTGAATGGAAAGAGGGAGAGAAGGAGGGCCTGCATGAGAATGCTGGTGTTGGCGGCTGAAGCATGCCACCAATCTGCTCACTGCGGGGGCAGCATGGAGCTTGGGCCTCGGGCAGTGGACCTCGTCAGCTGGTGGGTCGTGGGCATCCCTGTCAGCAAAGGTAGAACTCAACACGTGGGAAGGGGGAGACCTGAAAAGAAATGTGTAGCCTAGGGGTGCCGTGATCCAAGAAAATTTGAAACCACTGGCATAAGAGAGAGTCAGCGGCACAAACCCGATAGTCAATGCCGGTGCCCAGACAAGGCCCAGCAATGAAAATATCCTGGAATAACGCCAGTGGCACAACCCCCCTCCCCCCCAAATAAAAAACTCACTCACCGCTACTTGAATATCGACCCCAAAGTACTACTACTACTGCTATTAATTATTTCTATAGTGCTATCAGACGTACGCAGCGCTGTACAGAATCCCAAAGAGTAAGAAAATAGTCCCTGTTCTAAAGAGCTTAGAATCTAAACTCTCTAGAGCAGTGTATCGCAAACTGTGTGCCTCCTGAGATATCAGGTGTGCCGCGACACACTGGCGAGGAGGAGAGTCATCCACGCCAGCTGACTGCCTACAGGACGTGCCTCTCGTGGCGAGAGGCACGTCCTCTAGGCCAGTGGTTCCCAACCCTGTCCCGGAGAACCACCAGACCAATCGGGTTTTCAGGCTAGCCCTAATGAATATGCATGGAGCAGATTTGCATGCCTATCATTTCCATTATATGCAAATCTCTCTCATGCATATTCATTAGGGCTAGCCTGAAAACCCGATCGGTCTGGTGGTCCTCCAGGACAGGGTTGGGAACCACTGCTCTAGGCAGTCAGCCGGCGCGGATGACTCTCCTCCTTTTCCTGCACCTCCCGGATCCCTCCACCGAGGTCTCCGCGCACTTCCGGGTGCCTTCCAGCCGGGGCACTAGATTTAGTGTGCCGCCGGCCAGAAAGTTTGCGAGACACTGCTCTAAAGCAGTGTTCTTCAACCACCGGTCCATGGACCAGTGTCGGTCCACAGAAATTTCCTACCGGTCCACAGGGCCAGCACGTGCATCAGGCCCAAAACAGAGTTCTTCAACCGCCGGTTCACGATGCGATCGATGCGGCGTTATGTTCGAGCCAGCTCCCTCTTCCTAACTGATTCAGTGCACAAAGCCACGGGCAGTGGCTCCTACGGGCATCCTGCGCCTGAACCGGAAGCCTTCTCTCTGACGTTACAACGTCAGAGGGAAGGCTTCCAGATGAGGCACGGGACATGCAAGGTGCAATTAGTACTATTATGGGGGCGGGGTCTTGGGTGGAGATTGGGTAGAGATGGATGGGGTCTGGCCCACGACTTAGCCCCATGTTCTTCAACCACCGGTCCACGGACCGATGCCAGTCCACGGACCGATGCCGGTCCACAGAATAATTCTTTTATTTCTGCCGGTCCATAGGTGTAAAAAGGTTGAAAAACACTGCTCTAAAGCATGCCCACTCCAGTGTATCCTGAGTACGAAAACAAATAGCCAGTATAAAGCCGTCCAAAGCACCCCCTGCACAAACCAGTTCATTATGAGCAGACACAAGAATACTTTTTTTTTCTTTCCACTATTCTAATCTTCACTAATTTGAGCACATAATAAAAACGGGGGAGGGAGAGAACTCTACTATATTCTACACTGCATAATCAGTAGAGAAATGAACGAAGGTCCGTTCAAATCAATACATACAGATTCTGCCCCAAGAGTAAATGTTTAGTGAACTCCAAGGTAAAACAGAATTGAAAATTGATTTTCTTAATTTTTTTTTTTTTTTAACAGCGCTTCATAAAGTTGGCAATTTTAAACTTCTCTAAGCTATTAAGCGTGGCTATAACCCCCAGTAGAAAAATGCCTTAAAATGTGAAATCTAGTGCATTGTTTATGCTCCTTGATTCTATTGTAATCTGCTTCCGGCTGATCCTTGATGCTTGCTGGGTCTAATTGGAAAGCAACTTGTGAGCTACAAAGCCTGCGGGACCTTTAAAAATGGAACTGTTCCAGCACCTCCAAGATGTCGCTATTCTGGACGTGCGTACTGTATTCAAAAAGGACGAATCCACACACAATGTAAGTTCCCAAAGAGTTTTATGAGGGTTTCGCTTATTTTTTTATTGGGATTGATTAACCGCCTTTTATGAAGAGATTCACAGTAAGTCCAATTTAATATGAAACTTACAATTTTGTTAACAGCAAAAGACCAAATACAAACATAAATATGAGAGACCCTTTTACAAATATTGAGCCGGTGGCGTAGCGAGGGGGTGGGGCCCTATTTTGGTGGGGGCGCCGGCACCTCTCCGCCCGCCCACTTCTTCCAAATCTTTGCCGGCAGCAAGCAGCACCTACGACCTGCTGCTCACGTCGGCTTCGGCTCTCGTAAGCACATAAGAATTGCCACTGCTGGGTCAGACCGGTGGTCCATCCTGCCCAGCAGTCCGCCCACGCGACGGCCCTCTGGTCAAAGGCCCGCGCCCTAACTGAGATGTCACTTCCTGTTTTCAGAGGGAGAGCTGAGGCTGGCACAAGCAGCAGGTGGGAGATGCTGCTCGCTGCCAGCGAAGGTTTGGAAGAGGTTCACGGAAGGGGACGCACGGTGTGGTGACGCCATGCACCGCCTCCTTCCCTTCTCACGCCGCGGCTTCCAGCCAGGGAGAAAAGGCATAGCTCCTGGTGGAAGATGAGCCCTCCAAAAGAAGATGAACTCCTCAGCAGTAAAAGACGTGAAACAGTAAGTAGTCAGAGAATCCTTTCCACCTCTCACATAAGAGAACAGGTTCCCTTGGCAACCTGGAGTGGAGGAAAAGCCAAAGGGGTCCAAAGCGTCTGAAAGAAGGCCGGGAAAAGACATTACACCTCGAAATCCTTGTGCCATAGCTAAGAAAACAGATGTAATCAGTAAATTCTGAGATTTCTCAGGGGTAATGTCTCCAAGTGGGTTACTGTTGCATATATAGCAAAAAAAAAAGGTGGCAAATATTATTAACTCACACCAAGCACTATATTTTCTAAAATAACATACCAAACAAACTTGAGGAGAAAAAAAGACCTCGGGACTTCCATAGCTCTTACTGAAATGCTACACAGCTGGCAATACCTTAAGCTATGAGCTATAATCATAATTTTCATAGGGCTAAAAATAATTCCTCTTAAACAGACTGAAATAACTTTTTTTTTTTTTTTTTTACTAAACCTTTCCATAAAAGAAATTAATGTGCTCTGTTATCTGAGTCATATTCCGCTATATCCTCAATATGGATTACAGTTTAAAGAGAACCAGTTATATCTGGTATCAAACGCAATCAAATAATATGTGTTGAGTTGAGCAATCTAACAGTTCTCCTCTATTTATAAATTTTGTTTTTAATTTGAATATTGTATTTTTCCCTCCCCCCTCCCTTTTTTTTTTTTTTTTGTCTCTAGTCAATATGTTCTCAGGATTATAGATTTCAGTCTGATGTATTTCCCTCTATCTTTAACTTTGGTTTTAATCTTTTGTAAATTGCCTAGACTTAATGATAGTTGGGATATCAAATATATAAGAAACTTGAAACTATTTACTAAAAAATATAAGTTTTCAGTTCTCCATTAAAAAAAAAAAAGATATTTTGACTAAGAGCTCAGTGTAGCTGGTAAAGGATTCCATTTGACTGTTGCTGCAGGTCCAAAAATCTGGACTACTTAGGGCAGGGGTAGGGAACTCCGGTCCTCGAGAGCCGTATTCCAGTCGGGTTTTCAGGATATCCACAATGACTATGCATTGAAAGCAGTGCATGCAAATAGATCTCATGCAGATTAATTGGGGAAATCCTGAAAACCCGACTGGAATACGGCTCTCGAGGACCGGAGTTCCCTACCCCTGCTCTAGGCAAAGTCATTGCTCCAGGTACATTAGATAGAAATCAGGGGTAGGGAACTCCGGTCCTCGAGAGACGTATTCCAGTCGGGTTTTCAGGATTTCCCCAATGACTATGCATTGAAAGCAGTGCATGCAAATAGATCTCATGCAGATTGTGGAAATCCTGGAAAACAGACTGGAATACAGCTCTCGAGGACCGGAGTTCCCTACCCCTGACTTAGAGATTGGGTACGTCCAAATTTTCTGAATTCTCTGGCAATACCTTTTTATTTTTGTAATTATTTATAACAAGCACAAATCCCAACTGGAAAAGTACAGCAAGAGCAAAACATGCAACAACATGTCTCCAGAGAATATGCTTGGTTCTCACTGTAGCTTCCAGTGGCGTACCAAGGGGGGGCGGGGGCGGTCTGCCCCGGGTGCATGCTCCAAGGGGGTGCACAGCCGGCTGGGCCCAGAACCTCCAGCACTGCTCTAAATGTCACCTCAGCGTGGCTGCCGTACTTATTCCAGAGCAGAGTCAGCAGCCGCACTGAAGTGCAGGAAGGTCCCATGATGACTGCATCCACTGCCTCTGCTCCGGAAGAGGTAAGTGACATCGGAGAGGAGTGGACCAGCAGCCACAGTCATCGCGGGACCTTGCTGCAACTCCCTGCGTCTGCCGGCCCCCCCCCCCCACTCCAACGTAACTTACCTCTTCCGGAGCAGAGGCAGCAGAAGTAGTCATCGCGGGACCTTGCTGATTTGGATGGAGAGAGAAAGGATGGTGGAAGGAGAAAGAGGGTTAAGATGGTATGGAAGGGTGATGAAGGGAGAGAAAGGGGGTCAGGGTGGTATGGAAGTGTAGTGAAGGGTGAGAAAGGGGATCAGGGTGGTGAAGGGTGAGAAAGGGGGTCAAGGTGGTGGAGGGAGAGAAAGGGGGTCAGGGTGGTATGGAAGGGTGTGGAGGGTGAGAAAGGGGGTCAGGATGGTATGGAAGCGTGGTGGAGGGAGAGAAAGGGGGCAGATGCTGATGGAATTGGTATGCAGGGAAAGGGGAAAGAGACATAAGGTGGAAGGATACTACATGGAATTGGGCTGGAGGGAAAGAAAGGGGCCAGATGCTGATGGAAGTGGGGAGAAAGGAGAGGAGAGAGTGAAATGCCAGACCATGGGGGTGTGGGAGAGGGAAGGAGAGGAGAGAGATGCCAGACCATTGGAGGAGGAAAGGGAAGAAGATGGATGCCAGACCAATGGGGGTGAAGGGAGAGATGGAAGGGGGAGGCATAAAGTTTCTGGAAGGGGAATAGAAGGAGAGAAGATGCCATATAGAAGGGGCAGAGAGAGGGTAGACAGTGGATGAAAGGAAGAGAGTGACAAGAAGATGAGGAAAGCAGAAACCAGAGAAGACAAGGTAGAAAAAAATTATATATATATATATATATTTTATTTTTTTTTTGCTTTAGGGGAGATGCATCGCTGTTTCTGTGGTGTTGCATTGTATGCAGAGTCCAGCTTCTTGGTGCTTCAGTTTAACCTTTGTCTACGTATTTTTATTCTGTCTCCCCATTTATAAAACTGTAGAGCGTTTTTTAGCGTTGGCATCTGAGCTGTTACCACCGTGGCTAAAACCCATACTACAGTTTTGTAAAAGGGGGAGGGGTTAGTTTGTGACTCCATACTAGGTGAAGGTGTGTTCTGTGTGTTCGAAAAGACATGGTTTTCTGTTAGGACTGACTGATCTGTACTAGTCTGGCTTGTTTAGTTTTACAATGGGTTTATTGACGTACTACTCACTGCAGTATGTAAGATGCTGCTTTTTCCTAGGTAAACTTTCCTAGATACTAAAAATCAAGTTTTTCATACAGATAGGGGGGAGATGTCAAAAAATGATGGGCCCCGGGTGTCACATATGCTAGGTACGCCACTGGTAACTCCAAATGCTTAATTCAACTCTGGAATCTTAAAGTCGGTTCATAAACTTCTAAAAGTACATGAATGTACAGACTTGGTGAACCAAATTTTTGTCTGGACCTTCGGAGTAAACCAGATACTACAATCTTCCGGCTGTTATCATCTTCCATCAGTCCAATTTTATTTGTTATTTTTTTACTTTCTTCAATCTAATGATTTAATTGTCACTTATGTTTTAACAAGAAGAAAGCCACTTAGCTTTATCGTGGATTATCACTCAACTTTCCGGATGTTTGTAGTATCCGGTTTACTCCGAAGGTCCAGACAAAAATTTGGTTCACCAAGACTGTACATTTATGTACTTTTAGAAGTTTATGAACCGACTTTAAGATTCCAGAGTTGAATTAAGCATTTGGACCTACGGTGAGAACCAACTGTATTGTTGAATAATAGAATAGTGGCACTATTATATAAGATCCAGAGAATATGCAACATATACATGACGTATAGCAAAAACTGTATTCTCCATAATTCCAGTGGCCCATAAAGAATCACCCCAAGAACAAAATCCCCCTCCCCCCAAGAGATAGCTAAGAAAGCCCACAGTTACCAGATCACCTGCCTCCTCCAAGAGAGAAGACAATACAAAGAAACCCAAAAACGGCACTATCACATTCATGAGACTTATTGAACCCTGAATCTTTTTAGGTCCATATTATATAAGCAATGCCTACATTAGGCAGCTACCTAAGTTCAGGATTCACACCTTTTCTTTTTTGATTGACTCAATTGGCATGGTAATTGACCACTCCAGTTTTCGGCCAGTCAAAAAAAAAATATTTTTAACATTAATTAAACAATTTAAGAGTTTGGCACCGAACCCTTAGGATGCCTAGCAATGGCTATCTCAAACACTAGCCCCCTCTTTCACAAAGGTGCACTAACCTTTTTAGCGCGCGCTAAACACTAATGCGTGCATGTTATTCTATGGACGCGTTAGCGGTTAGCACACGCGTTGATTTAGCGCACGCTAAATCCGCGCTAAAACGCTTAGCGTGCCTTTGTAAAAGAGGGCCTAGGTGTGGTTAGGAATGGAGAATAGGCGTGGTTGAGTGAGACGTGGTTAGGCGTCCGACAGAGGTGCCGCCAAATTAGGCGAGTGAAAAGCTGGCCTAATGGAGTGGGGTCTAGATCTAGGATGCTTAGCGATTCCTAAGTTCACTTAGGTGCCACTAGGCTTGATTTTCTAAATGGCGCCTAGCAGTTGATTGACAACCACGCTGAGCAGGCGCCATTTAGAGAATCCAGGCCTTAATGATCACAATATCTAAGTCGATTTCCATCCAGTTAATAGATTTTATTACCTAAACTGTGAGCATTAATGCTTATAGTGTTCCAGTACTTTTTTGGGTGGTTTGCTTGGATTTTATATATTTTTTGTTCTGGCCTCCTCTTTCCCCTTTTTGTGATGAGTTAAGAGGTCACCTTTTATTTTTTTTGCAACTCTTGTATTACATTTGCTGGGGGTAAAATCCTGTTTTATTTCTATAGACCATTATTGAGATGACTTGGGGAAATCTACAACTTATTCCTAGGATAAGCAGCACAAAATCTGTTTTTCTACTTGGGATTGGAACCTGGGTTGGCCACTGTTGGTAACAGGATACTGGGTTCTATGGACCCCATGGTCTGTCCCAATATGGCAACTCTTATGTTCTTATGTGAGCCAGGTATAAGACAATCATACCATCGTGACATCACTGATGAGGTTGGCTCTTAGGCATTGGTGGAATGAGGCATTGTGACATCACAATCTCAGCTCTGGAATGTTGCTGCTCTTTGGGTTTCTGCCAAGTACTTGGGACCTGGGTTGACCACAGTAAGAAACAGGATACTGGGCTTGATGGAGTCCAGTATGATAATTCTTAAGTTCTTATCCCCCATCTTCTAGCCTAAATGCCTGTCCACTGATTGGTTGCATTTTTCACTTAGCCTCTGCTTCTGAAATGGGTTGAAATATCTCTCTCTCTCTCTCAAAATCTTGGATTATTGGGTTCTCCTTTTTTATCGCACCACACTCTGTCCGTGATTACTGTTACTGATTACTGAGTATTTTTACTGTCATCCAGATCCTTTGTTCCACTTTTGTTATTTTGTTTGCTTTCTAGCCAGGTCATTTTTTACTAAGAACATAAGAAGTGCCGCTGCTGGGTCAGACCAGTGGTCCATCGTGCCCAGCAGTCCGCTCACGCGGCGGCCCTCTAGTCAAAGACCAGCACCCTGAGACTAGCCCTACCTGCGTACGTTCTGGTTCTGCAGGAACTTGTCTAACTTTGTCTTGAATCC
Source organism: Geotrypetes seraphini (assembly GCF_902459505.1). Lineage (NCBI taxonomy): Eukaryota > Metazoa > Chordata > Amphibia > Gymnophiona > Dermophiidae > Geotrypetes > Geotrypetes seraphini. The sequence continues at coordinate 303,574,130 of NC_047087.1, forward strand.
CTGGAGGGTGTTTTCCCCCTATGACAGAATCCGGAAGAGCGTTCCAGTTTTCTACCACTCGCTGGATGAAGAAGAACTTCCTTACATACTAGATGGATAACATCAATTTTAGAATCTGCACTTTCTTCTCTGACTTCATGAACAATTTGGTCCGTGTTCCTGGTTTTGTCCCGTGAGCTGAGTTTCCCATTTCATGCATTTCTCATAATGGCGTCTCTCCGATTCACTACTAGTGCTAATCATTGTACCAAAGAGATCCCCGTCTGGAGTTCATAAAGCATAATACACGCAGGCAACCTATAAAAAGATAGAAATTCTTTCCCGTTAGATTGGTGGAATCCAATAAAATTGGGAAATTGTTTTACCTTTCTGCCACGTTTTCATGGTCTCCGTTTGCTTTCGTCGATACCTGAGGCCCTGACACTTCTATTATTAACGCAAAGTCTGATTTTCTGTATTAGGCAATTTACTGATAAAAAGAGGAATGTCCTGTGTGATCAATACTTCTTCATTCCACTTAATGCTCTCAAGATCATGATCCCACTGCTTTTCTGGCACATAGTTCCAGCGCTTGAGACGTGCTACTTTCTTGTGTTCAAACACCTACACTTCAGATCGAGTGATCAGATATGTGACCATTTCCATCTTGGCAGTGATGCCCTCCCCGCCCTCCCCGCCCTCTTCTCACCCCCCACCTCCACATGCTCCCTCCCCGCTCCCTCATGCTGCACACTTGCCGCTTCCCTTCCCCCGTACCTCTGCAATGTTCCTGTCGCCAGCGGCAACCCCCAGACTGCTGTCGCACTAGTGGCGGCTCTGCCTCTGACGTCACATCCTAGGCGCGGGTCCGGTAATGTTATAGAAGTACGGGGGGGGGGAGGAAAGCAGCGTGCACACACGGCAGTGGGGGGACAAGGAAGGATCGTAGGGGTTTGAGAGGCGAACAGATACCTGCGCCCTCACTAAGATGGCGCCAGGGGCAGACCGCCCACCCAGCCCACCTTGCTATGCCACTGCATCTCAGCACCCAAAATCTGCATTTCTCTGTTTTTACAAGTTTTTTTGGCCTGCTGTGCTCAAGGGGAAAGGGATCTTGTGGATAGTTCATCTGGGTGTACAGAAGCGAGTGAAATAGGGATCCCCATAGGGAAGGGAAGGGAATGGGACTTGTATACTTTTTTTGTAGTTATACATTCAAAGCAGTTTACATATATGCAGGTAGTTATTTTATACCTGGGGCAATGACTTGCCCAAGGTCACAAGGAGCAGCCCTGGGGTTTGATCTCACAATCTCTAGGCCACTCCTCACCTTATTGTTCTCCCCCCATATTCATGGATACAGGCTGCTTATTGTTTGATTGTCATTGACTGTGTCTTTAAGATTTACCATTGTACTCTTGGACTACAAAGTTGTACGTATAGTCGTTCTCTCTCTAATAGGCTTCTTCAGAACACATGTACAGCTCCCTATGGATTATGGGATGCTTCCTATTGGATGCTTGCCTTCTATGTAGGCTGGACTAGCAGCTCCCCTGTTCTTCTTTTCTCCTCCCTATTCTGGGAGCCTGGGAGCCAGTAGCTCTGTCAAGCAGGAATTAATCATATGTGTACAGTATAATCTCGTTATAACGGACATCAAGGGACCTGGAAAAAACAGTCCGTTATATTCAGAGTTGCATTTTTAAAAAATTTTATTTAGGTCGACTTGAAACAACGTACAATCGATGAACAGCAGTCACTGCTCAAGCGTATCGGCAACATCAAGAACAAAACTCAGCCAAACATTGGTATGGCACGAAACGATTGCAAAACCAGAACACGAAAAGATGTTCTAAAGCAGGGGTGTCCAACCTGCGGCCCCGTGAAGTATTTTGTGCGGCCCCAGTTGAGGGAGATGCAGTGTTTTCCTCTGCTGCCCCCGGGTGTTTACCGTCTCGTCCGCTATAGGCGAGGTTCCGTTATAAGCGAGTCCGTTATAACGAGATTATACTGTATACTAGTGTTTTAGCCTGTTACATTAACGGGTGCTAGTAAAGCCTCCTTCCCTCGCATGTCCCCTCTTTTCAGCCCCAGCTCTAAACCCATTTTTACCCCAGCCCTCTTCTCCCATCTGTTCCCTTTCAGCCCGAGCCCCCTTTTCTCACCAGCAACATTTCCCTCCCCACTCCACTTCCCTGTCCAGCAGCACCTCTTCCCTGCTCCCCCTGTCCCTCTTCATTGCTCCCCCAGCCCAGTAGCACCTCTTCCCTGCTCTCAGCCCAGTAGCACCTCTTCCCTGCTCTCCCTGTCCCTCTTCCCTGCTCTGCCAAAAAACAGAAATGTGCAGCCACCCCTGGATAAGACGATTAACATACCTTTTGTAAAAGAGACTTCCACATTGCTGCTAATATTCAGATGCCTGAGCTCTTGAGAGGACAGAGCATGGCTTACTTGTGGTTTCTTCCCCCTCCCCCGTTGCCAAGTCGCTGCTAATATTCAGATCCCTGAGCTGCTAATAATCAGATGCCGTCTCTCTGTCTCGCAGCGGGCTTGCCGTCTCCGGACAGACAAAGTTCATTTTTTAGTTCAAAGCCAACGCTGCGTCTCCTCTCTCGATCCCGCCAGAGTCGGAAGTCTTCTCCGACTCTGGTGAGGTTCGATAGAGGAGCCGCAGCGGTGGCTTTGAACTAAAAAATGAACTTTGTCTGGCCGGAGCCGGCAAACCCGCTGCGAGACAGAGAGATGCGTGGTAAGCGCGCATGCGCACTCTGCCGGCCACGGAACTACAGATCAGACAACACGGCGGTAAGAGTGCGCATGCGCGCTTAGCGTTTTATTATAGTAGATGCACAGTGCTGCATATTGTGAGGATCTGTTGTCATCGTGAGTACATCTCACTGCTAGCCAGACTGCCTCCTGCTGGTCACCAGCTGAAGACCTTCTATTGTAAAGAGGCTATTCCCTTCCCACACCTGTATCAAAGGCTCTTCACCAGACAGGATGAAAGCTTTATAACAACAACAAAAAATTTTTACTCGTTCAAAAGAAAAAGACTTAACTTCAGCTATATGGCAACAGAGTCCAATTATATCCAATCAATAATAGAGTCTCATCTCCTGAAGCAGCCAGTCTTTTTAACCAAAGAAAAGTATTCATTTCCCCTCCAAAAACTTCTCATCACTTATTTCATTATTGCGAGAATTTGATAAACTTAACAATCGTATAATGTGCCACTAGGCTGTTTACAGTACCAAAAATAATAATTACAATAATTTAGAAGAAAGGAATTACAATTACAAAAGGAATTGGAAAGCTGAGTAATAAGAAGAAAAATAAGAGAAAGAAGACTTTTTTTTTTCGATGGAGACTGTCCCAATTTTGTTGGTTGGGCTGAGAACTTTTTCAGCGGCCCCTTGTATAGTTGTGGTTTGGCGTTGCAAAATGCAGTCGGCCCCTTGGCCGCATAGTAATGTGGGAAAAACATTAGCATCATATCTCCATTATTCAAATGTTTTACCGGCTGCTTATCAGGTGTTCCATTGCTATTATGCCAACGTTATATCGATCGCTGGGTTTTACTGAACTGCGGAAGAGCTTCTTAACATAGGCCAGTGAGGTAAATGCTCTGACGCTCATAGGAACTGAATGAGCATCAGAGCACCCGCGGTGAGAAGCTCTTCCACAGTCTAGTAAAAAGAGCCATATGTTATTTGAATGTTTCTCAATGCTATTGTGGTATTATTTGTAGTATACTGGCATCATGAGGGAAGGCTTCCAGGTCAGCTGCGAGCCTCATGCTGGAACCAGCGGCCATGGCGTCGCAAAGCAAAGTGCCACTGGGAGGAGAGAGCTGGCCAGAGGAAGTAAACACTCGTGGGATGCAAGAAGGGTCAGGCTGCCGGGTCAACCGCGAGCCGCGGCTGTGCGAAGAACTGTAATGGGAGGAAGGAAGAGGATCGAGGAAGTAAACACTCACAGGAGACACGAATTTGGGGCGCAGAATGGAGGGAAAGACGACTAGGGGCACGTTGGGACAGGAGGAGAGAAAGAAGGGCGCATTGACGCAGGAAGGGAGAGGCAGGACCCCGGTTCATAAGTACAAGTTTGATGTAAGTCGGGCCTGTATGGTAACCCTAAATAAAGATCATTAATAAAAAAATGGATTCATATGAAATGGACTGAAAATTATTCTTACATTTCTTCTCCTCATCTCTCACCTTTCCATCATATTTTTCTCTTTTAGATGAATACATAGTCCCACTCTCAGGTACCCTATATGATGCAGGCATATTTTAAACCTGTTGGCATACCTGGCATGACTTCTCCGGTAGGAGAGGATTTCTCTGCAGGGCTCAGGGCATTTAGATGGAAATAGCCGAAGCAGACAGTTCTGTTGTTGCAAAATTGGAAGTATTTTTCTGGGGAAATGCTTTCAGAAGAAATCAGGACCATTGTAACAGTTTTACTTGCAATTTCCAAAGGATGCAGTTTTGAAAACAGTACAAGAATTTCAGATCCTTGCTTGCGTGCTCTCCTAATTAACCCTCCTCCCTTTCTATGGTGTTTGGTTTCCCTTTGGACTGGTGCTGTGCTCCCTAAACCCAAAACACCCTTGTTATATCTGCCTTTTTTTACCTGTCCTCTTCCAAATAAAGCACCCCCCTTATATGGCCTTATGGTCCACCTGATTCAGCCCAGGATGCACCACTTGGGGCTAAGTGCTGACACTGTGCCAATGACAACGCTGCAGGCAGGAGCGAGTGGGCATCATTCGTGCCTCCTTTAGGGTACGGGGCCAAGGAGCCTAGGCAAGGGCTCTCAGGGCGGGTGAGGAGATTCCACTAGACTGTCAGGGAATTTGGGGAAGTAAATGAGTAGAGGGAGGGGGCACTAGTTTTAAGTGGGTAGAGGTAGGCCACTATACTACCAGGAAAGTTTTTCAGTGGTTGGGGTGGGAGAGGGATCAAGTCGGGGGGGGGGGGGTGTTAGGCAACTTTTTTTTTTTTTTTTTTTTTTAGTTCAAATATTTTATTGTAAGTTTGAAATACAAGAACTTAAAGAAGAAATATAATGTACTTCAAGGTGTTGAGTTACAAAAGATCAATCGAATATAGGTTGATAAGCATATACATGGGTACAACGTTATACAGTACACAAATCAGTCTTAATAAACAAGAACTTATCAATTGATAACAGAATGTGAGTTTATGTTTTAGAACAGTATCTGACTAGTGGAGACCAAATGAAATCATATTTGCAAAGGGCTGTAGTCCTTTCAGCCATCACCTTTTCATATTTACCAAGTAAGCATAGATTATTCCACCATGCATGGTATTCAATTTTGGTTAAATCTTTCCAACAGAATAGTACATTTTGGATCACTAAAGATAGCATAATGGTCAATAGTCATCCTTTATATTTATCAATAGTCATAGTAAGACCATGAGACATTAATACGATTATCTTATATGTAAGGGGTTCCGTAATATCTATTATAGCACATATCGTGCGCCATATCCTATGCCAATATAGTGCTAGATGTTTACAGGAAAACAGTATGGGGCTCATAATAAAAAAAAAAATCTAAAAAGTGTCCTAAATGGCTACTTGGACGATCAAAAAGCCTGATTGTCCAAGTACCCATAATCAAAGCTGGTTTTAGACGTATCTAAAACCAGCTTAGGCCTTTCCCCTGCCTCTAAACGCATAGAGCGAAAAGAGGCATTTTTAGAGGCGGGGAAAGGCCAGGGGGTGGGCGGGAGGTGGGCTGACCTACACCTAGGTGTACAACAGGTATAACCAAATGTTTTGACAGGTTGCCTAGTCGGCACTTATACGTTTCGACTTAGACCAAGTCAAAATAGGTATAAGTGCCGAAAAAGGGGCCGCTGAGTTGATGGCGGCTGGCGCGATCAGCTCAGCGGCCCTGCAATCTACCCCCCCCCCCACCACAACCATCAGGGCAGGAAAGATGACTCATCTCTCCTACCGTGATAGCGATATCACCAAGTGCCGCCAAATGCGGCACTTGGGATCGCTAAAGCGGCAGGAGAGATGACCCATCTCTCCTGCAACGATTCACCCCTCCCCCTGATACGATCGGGCCAGGAGAGAGCCCAAGCCCTCCTGGCCCCGCCGACAACGATCGGGCAAGAGGGAGCCCAAGCCCTCTCGCCCGGCAATACCCCAACTACGATCGGGGCAAGAGGGAGCCCAAGCCCTCTTGCCCCGGCGGCATCCCCAACTCAATCGAGCCAGGAGGGAGCCCAAGCCCTCCTGGCCACGCAACCCCACCCCCTACAAGATCAGGCAGGAGGGAGCCCAACTTGATATTAGGAGTTATGGGTGTGTAGGCCTTGGCTGTCTGAATCAATTTGTACCAAATTGATGTTTTACTTCCCATCTTTGAGATCCTGCCTAGGAGCACACTTAAGCTTGGTTTAGCTTCCATTGTCAGTGCGTCTGGTATGGATGACTTTAAAACAATGTAAGAGCTACATCCACTGGAAGAGTTGGTTATTGGGTTATTGGGTAGTCCCTAGGTATCTGATAATTCCTGGAATGACATCCATCTGTCATCAATAATCAGATCTTGTATTGACCAAATACCCCTTTGTTGCCATACAGGCCAAGAAACAATTTTTGCCTGAATTTGAAATCTCACGTTATTCCAGAGTGGTATAAGTCTTGAGTGATCCCAAAGATCAGTTAGAGAGGAGTCAATTTCAAAGAGAGCCGTTTTATAAGAGGCGAGTATGAGGTCAGACTTTTCGGATTTAGATAGTGAGTCCAGGTAAGAGCGACATCCATGTTGCACCATAATTCATACCTTCTATTATAAGCCAGGATGGTAAGTCTAGATTTCTACCTCCGTTATGTTCCTTTACCCACTGATGTATGAGAAAAGCACTGTGATACTGATGGAAGTCAAGAAAGTTGACAACCCCCTCGCTTCTCCTCGCTTTTAATTTGTACAATGCGATACGAGATTGTATTTTGTTCCAAAGAAATTGAATAAGTATAGTGTCAATCTATATATATAAAATCGGAGGTATGTATGTGTGTATGTGTGTGTGTATGTGTGTATGTGCCGCGATCACGCAAAAACGGCTTGACCGATTTGAACGAAACTTGGTATGCAGATCCCTCACTACCTGGGATGATATGTTCTGGGGGTCTCGCGGCCCACCTGCACACGTGGGCGGAGCTACAAACAGAAAATCAGATTTCACCCATTCATGTCAATGGAAAAAATGTAAAAAGCTGCCAACGCAAAAACGGCTTGCCCGATTTGAACGAAACTTGGTATGCAGATCCCTCACTACCTGGGGTGATATGTTCTGGGGGTCTCGCGGCCCACCTGCACACGTGGGCGGAGCTACAAACAGAAAATCAGATTTCACCCATTCATGTCAATGGAAAAAATGTAAAAAGCTGCCAACGGAAAAACGGCTTGCCCGATTTGAACAAAACATGCTATGCTGATCCCTCACTACCTGGGGTGATATGTTCTGGGGGGTCTCGCGGCCCACCTGCACACGTGGGCGGAGCTACAAACAGAAAATCTGATTTCACCCATTCAAGTCAATGGAAAAAATGTAAAAAGCTGTGGGACCGATTTGAACGCAAATTGGTATGCAGATCCCTCACTACCTGGGGTGATATGCTCTGGGGGTCTCGCGGCCCACCTGCACACATGGGCGGAGCTACAAACAGAAAATCAGATTTCACCCATTCATGTCAATGGAAAAAATGTAAAAAGCTGTGGGACCGATTTGAACGAAACTTGGTATGCAGATCCCTCACTACCTGGGGTGATATGTTCTGGGGGGTCTCACGGCCCACCTGCACACATGGGCGGAGCTACAAACAGAAAATCAGATTTCACCCATTCAAGTCAATGGAAAAAATGTAAAAAGCAGTGGGACCGATTTGAACGAAACTTGGTATGCAGATCCCTCACTACCTGGGGTGATATGTTCTGGGGGTCTCGCGGCCCACCTGCACACGTGGGCGGAGCTACAAACAGAAAATCTGATTTCACCCATTCAAGTCAATGGTAAAAATGTAAAAAGCTGTGGGACCGATTTGAACGAAACTTGATATGCAGATCCCTCACTACCTGGGGTGATATGTTCTGGGGGTCTCGTGGCCCACCTGCACACATGGGCGGAGCTACAAACAGAAAATCTGATTTCAACCATTCAAGTCAATGGGAAAAATGTAAAAAGCTGTGGGACCGATTTGAACGAAACTTGATATGCAGATCCCTCACTACCTGGGGTGATATGTTCTGGGGGTCTCGCTGCCCACCTGCACACGTGGGCGGAGCTACAAACAGAAAATCAGATTTCACCCATTCATGTCAATGGAAAAAATGTAAAAAGCTGCCATTCTCACAGTAATTCCAACTACCTGGGGTGATATGTTCTGGGGGTCTCGCGGCCCACCTGCACACGTGGGCGGAGCTACAAACAGAACATCAGATTTCACCCATTCATGTCAATGGAAAAAAAGTAAAACGCTGCATTTCTCACAGTAATTCAAAAACGGCTTGACCGATTTGAACGAAACTTGGTATGCAGATCCCTCACTACCTGGGGTGATATGTTCTGGGGGTCTCGCGGCCCACATGCACACGTGGGCAGAGCTACAAACAGAAAATCAGATTTCACCCATTCATGTCAATGGAAAAAATGTAAAAAGCTGCCATTCTCACAGTAATTCCAACTACCTGGGGTGATATGTCCTGGGGGTCTCGCGGCCCACCTGCACACGTGGGCGGAGCTACAAACAGAACATCAGATTTCACCCATTCATGTCAATGGAAAAAATGTAAACAGCTGCCATTCTCACAGTAAATCTAAAACGGCTTGACCGATTTGAACGAAACTTGGTATGCAGATCCCTCACTAACTGGGGTGATATGTTCTGAGGGTCTCTTCACCCAAGAATTTATATGTTCTTGCTCCTGGAGGTGAAACTAAAAATGTTGTTTATAATCAAGTTTTGTGTTAGTTGTATTGTATTCATTTTGTCAAATATTTCACATTATAATTTGAATATTGTACTTTTTATAAAGCTGTAAAAAAATAATTTCATTCACCACTATAAAGTATCTTTATTTGAATCCATTTACAGTGTTATTGCTATAATTAAATACCCGTGCAACGCCGGGGCATCAGCTAGTATTTTTATAAAAGGAGTGAGGTAGATAAAATGGATCTTTTCCAGATAAGCCCCGCCAAAAAGTTAACCCCCGCCACCCAAAAAAAATTATAAAAAAGAGGCGCGATCTGTATAAAGTAAAGTGGGGGGTTCCCCCCCACGCCCCCCATCGGAGCCCTTAAAAAAATGGTCGACAGTTTATCCTATTTTTTTATAATTTTAAGTTTCATATCCTCTTTTTTGTAATCTTTTTTGGGTGCTCCGACGGGGGTGGGGTGGGGGTGGAACCCCCCCACTTTACTTTATACACATCGCGCCGCGTTGTGGGGCCGTTGTGCTGAGAACTTCACTGGTTAAGGTTGCGTGCACTGGCAAAAGGTGGCAGGGCTTAACTTTCGGCGCGTCCACTTTTTCCATTAGTGGCGGGGCTTATCTGGAAAAGATCCGATAAAATGGTACCATGTTCAGAGCATAGTTAACTTTTAGCATAATCATCATTCGTATCGTCTCCAATCTACCCCACCAAGATAGGTTTAGGGGTGACCAATTATTTGTGGTATTCCTAACAGTTTGTATCAAATAATCAGTATTGTGTTGTATCGTTTCCTCTACAGTTGGGCCAAAGAATACACCTAAATATTTCATTTTCGTGGCTGTCCACTGTACACCAAATTTTCCACCTCAGTTTTGACATCAGGGCAATTAATTGGCAAGACTACCGTTTTACTCATATTCAATTTATACCCGGACATCTCCGAACACGTGCGGTATAGATGGGGGAGTAATGTAAAGCTATATATCGTCGGCGTACGCTGATATCTTTATCTCTTTGTCTTTGTATTTAAAGCCTTCAATTGAATTATTACCCCGTATTGCCATTATGAGAGGTTCTAAAGCAAGATTAAATAGCAACGGTGATAAAGGGCATTCTTGTCTAGTGCCCCTGGTAGGATGGAAAGTGGAGGACAAGGATCCATTAATGTATGTTTTAGTGGAGGGTGAAGAATATAAGATTCTAACTTTCTTAACGAATTCTGTGGAAAAGCCATACCAGCCCATGATCTGAAGTAAGAAGGCCCACTCTACTTGATCAAAGGCCTTTTCAGCATCTATCCCTACCGCAAGCAGATCTTGTTCGCGTCTCTGTGCATGTGCAATGATGTTAGAGAAGGTTCTCGTGTTGTCATTAGAGTAGTGCCCTGTGATGAAGCCACATTGATCCGTGTTTATTGGTTTGGATATGACAGATTGTAATCTGTTGGAAAGAAGTTTAGCATAGATTTTTGCATCCACATTTATTAGGGAAAGTGGTCTGTAATTAGAGACGATGCGTGAGTCTTTATCAGGCTTTGGGAGGACTATAATAGTAGCCTCTGTGAATGATCCATATGCCTTGCCCGTGTTAATAAGATATTCAAGAAATTGCAAGTAGTATGGGCTCAAAACATCCTGAAACTCTTTGTAAAACTCTACAGTCAGGCCATCGGGACCTGGGGATTTCTTGATTGCCATGGAATCAATAACCTGAGAGATTTCAAGTATAGATAAGGGTCTATCAAGTGCCGCATTTTCTTCCACAGTTAAGAGTAGGATGAGGGAGATTATCCAAAAAAGAGGAGTGAGGCTTAGTGTTGTCCAATTCCGAGGTATACAATTGTTCGTAAAAGTTCTTAAAGGCCTGGGCGATATCTGTACTGTTAATAATAATAATAATAATAATAATAATAACTTTATTTTTATATACCGCCATACCCAGGGAGTTCTAGGCGGTTCACATCAATTAAACAAAATTTAATAAGAAATTACAATTAACCAGATTTACAAGTAATGAAGATATTAAGGTGAGCATGAGGAGGGGAGTTTTCACAACAAATAAACAAGATTTAACAAGTAATTCACACTCCCTACTGTTTTACCCCTGTCTTGCTATCCTATTGATTTAATAGAGTTCTCCCCCTAAACCTCTCGTTTCCTGTACGTCAGTCTCTTGTTCGTCCAACTAAATACAATAGTATGTATAACCCTATTCTTTTATGAAGTCTGTACACTGCTTAGAATTAATGGTAAGTGGTATAACAAATTTTAAATAAGTTTAGAAACTTGGATTCTCACCTTTGCTCCATCCAGGTCCCCAAGTTTACTTCTCTTCTTCACCAGAGTGTTAAAAAATGTCAGGTCTGCCCTAATCTTGTGCTGGTCCATGACATTCAACAAGAAGGATTCCGATTGGCTTTTGGGTTCCACAAGCTCAGCCAACAGTGTAAAAGTTTTAATGTCGGGCATCATGCTGTCCTCTTCCATTTTGTTAGTCAGGGAGACACCATTATCAAGCACGATGTTAGCTATATTCTTCTTTTCTTCTTGTTTTTTGAGGTATGTAGCCAGTAAATGACCACACTTGTTTTCAGCAAAGTAAGAAGTCGATTGTTAAAAGACAGTGTTAGCAGCTTGATTACTTAAAAGAGAATTATACTGGAAACGCTTTTTATTGAGTTGATGCAGAGTTGGTATGTCTGTTGGAGTTTGTTGATGACATTTTTCCAGAGATTTGATTTCTTCTTCAATTTTTTGAATAGCCTCTTTTTGTATTTTGTGTTTGTTAGTAGAATAAGATATGATGACACCTCTTATAAAGGCTTTAAAGGCATCCCAGCAAAATATCCATGAAGTATGTTCGGGTTTATTAAGCTAGAAATATTCGCCAATAGCCTTCCAGACGCTTATTTTAAACTGGGGATCTTAAAGAAGCGAGGAATTGAAACGCCATTGTCTCTTTGGAACGAGACTTGTTGGAATTTGATAGTATAATGGCAGCATGATCCGAAATAGTGATTGGTAAGATATCGGCACCAGTAACCGAGTCACATAACGCTTTATTGATTAGGAAAAAAATCTATACTAGAGTAAGACAAATGCGGATTAGAATAGAACGTATAGGCTTCTTCAGAACCATGCAGAGATCTTCATAGATCTGCCAGTTGAATGTCACTAATTAGATTTTGAAGTGCATACCACGATTTCAATTTTTTGTATTTATATTGAGACTTTCTGTCGCATGCTGGATCCAATCCCATATTAAAGTCTCCTCCTATTATTAAATGTGAATCTGTCGGTTAACACGGAGGAAGTGATTTCATGGAAGAAATCCGGACTATCCGTGTTAGGGCCATAAATATTAAATATGGTAATTCTCTGCCCAGGATCAAGTCCCCTTCTGCCCCTATCCTGGCCAAGTCCAGGTTCAAATTAGTACATCTGACCCCTAGCAATAATTTTGTTGTTCTACCACTAGGCGTTAGCTTGCCATACAAGGACAATCAGGGTGGGGCATGGCAATGGAGGGAGGTGTCTAACATCAAGGGGGGGGGCAATTTCTGGTCAGGGGAGGATGAAATTACATGAGGGCCTTGATTGGGTGGGGGGTTATCTAGGTGAGGTTGATCAGAGTGGGGGGGGGTAACCAGGGGTGTGTGATTGGGGCAGGGCTACCAGATGTCCGGATTTCTCCGGACATGTCCTTTTGAGGTTATGTCCGGGGGTCCGTATGGCTTTTCAAAACCCGGCACTTTGTCCAGATTTTGAAAAGCTTCCCAACAAAATTGTGTCGGGAAGGGGCATCCATGCATGTGCGGCCACAATGTGGTGACATCACACATCCGTGCACGTGACATCATCACGTCATATCCGCGCATGCGTGGATGCTGTCTGAGGGCGGGGCTAGGTGGCAGAACAGGGCATGACAGGTGGAACTGGGTGGTCCCTGGGGGCGTGGTCAAGGGTCGGGATTTTTCCGAAGGAAAATCTGGGAACCCTAAATTGGGGTAGAGGTTTGATCAGGTTGGGGGGATCAGTAGGCTGTCCGGCCTTCACAAATATGTAGTCATGCCACCACAACTCCCCGTAGCATGTCTGTACTTAAAGGAACCTCTTGAGGTAGCGTTAAGTGCAATCATAAAAGCCAGCATGTGGCACCAACCCATGCACAAGCTGTCACAGCTGACCACTCCTCTGCTGCAGCCATGCCACACCTGCCTCTAAACACGTTAAACAGCTAGCCCGAGTTTGTTACCACACCAGCCTGTTGTAACATTTGGCAGCCATTACTGCAGGTCCAAATTCATATCTATCACATGGTAAAACCCACACTTGGCACAGCCTAGTAAAAGGAATCCAAAATTTTACTTGCCACATTTGGCTACTCCTCAAGCTCACGTAGATCATTCATCATTTTATTCACTCTGTCTGCAGTGTCCAACTCTGATGTCAACCTATCAGCAAAATCTCTTTATAAAAATATTCGGGTTAGTATTCAAAAGTATCTGCTACAGATGCAGAATATGTAAATGCTTTTTTTTTTTTTTTCTTTTATTGTAAGGGCAGTAAGATGGATAAATTTTGGCAAACAACCCCAGACATTAGCCACTTACGAAAACGTCTAAATTCCATCTAGGATGTCTCAGCAAAGGTTCCATTATGGCCTGCAAAACGTCCAAGTTAGGCATGCCCAAAACCTGCCCATAACATGCCTTCCAATGATAAACGCAGAGCGGCTTAGAAGTCCCGCTAGGTGTCCAGAAAGTCGGTTTTGAAAATCGTCACATGGACGTTTTGGATCAGTCAGCTAAGGGCCTCTTCTGTCGAACTGCACTAGCAGTTTGTAGCGCAGAGAGCCGCGCTGAATGGCCCACGCTATTTCCAACACTCATAGGAACTCTATTAGCATCAGGAGCAGCGCGGGCCATTCAGCGCGGCTCTCTGCGCTAAAAACTGCCAGCCCCTGGAATGACCTTACTATCCCGCTGCGGAACCTGAGCTCCCTCTACTTATTCCGCAAGCAACTAAAAACCTGGTTCTTCTCTAACATGTAATTTCTTTTTTCCCTTACTTTACCACTCGATCTATAAACTTATGTAAACCTTTTCCTACCCTTTCTCATTTTTAAGTTCTTGTAAACCGTGCCGAGCTCTACTTCCGTGGAGATGATGCGGTATATAAACTTAAGGTCTAGTTTAGTTTAGTTTAGTTTAGAAGAGGCCCTAAGTTGATCAGATTTGTCTTGCATGATTTCCCTTTGGTAAACCATACTTGCATGGTTTGAGCAGTCCAACATACGCCATTATCCCTCCTTCTCGTAGTGTCTCCATTCATTTGTTAACAAAGAATATCTGATACATCACGGTATAATGTACAGTATATAATTTTTGTCCACTGTGCATTAATCAATTTGTCTTAGTTTAATCCTGGCCCTGAAATATTACCAGCAGGGGGCATCAATCAGTGAAAAAAAATACAGAATCAATAACCCCACACCAAAGTAATCTGCTACTAGTTCATTGCAAAATTATGCTTGGTTTTGATTAATTAATTGGGCTTAATGTTATGAAACCAGGCTTTTCTCTCCCTTGCTTCATTTTAAGTCCTAGAAGGACCTCATGTGGCTTCTATATAGTATTTCCAACGCTGTGAGTTAGAATTAAGAGTTTCCTGGTTCCCACCGAGCTGTATCTTTGAATCTGAAGAGAAAGATTGCAACCCTTACCCTGCTAGCTTCAGCTAAAATATGCTTCGGCACAGTTGGTTTATATTTCCATTCCAAGACTGTTTACAAACTGTTTAATCCCTGTGAATATTTACAGATCCCGATTTGCAGCTTGCCCAGTTAAAAGAATTCATTTTAAAGACTGTCAATCTCGCAAACTGAAATTAGCTGGCAGCCAGCACATACAACTCAATTCGGCGTAATGAAAAAAGGGCAAGCCAGACAATCTGGCACATTTATTTTTTTTCTCCCCAACTGCATCTGTCACTTCCACGAGAGAGGCACAAGATAGTCATGGGAAGTTGAACAGGAACCACAGAATTGCATAGATAGATGCGCATAACTAAAACGACTTATGAGAGACTGGCAGAACCTGAGGGGAGGAAGGGGGGGGGGGAGAGGAGTTGGAGAAATGAGGTTGCAGTGTCAACCAGGTCTGCTCAACTGAGTCTGTGGAGAGCTGCCTGTTTTCTGTTGTGATAGTTGAATTATCAGAGAGGGCTGATTGAAAACTCTAAAGCCACCACTTTTGTTGTGCTTTTCTCCAAAGAAAAGCACCATAAGCACCACCAAAGATTCACCAAAAGAATCCAGCCTCTGGTGAGCTCCAGAGTGCTTATAAGAACTGCCATTGTGGGACAGACCGAAAGTCCATCAAGGGCCAACCCAGGTCCCACTTACCAGGCAGAAACCCAAAGAGTAGCAACATTCCAGAGCTGAGATTGTGATGTCATAATACCTCATTCCACCAATGTCTAAGAGCCAGCCTCATCAGTGATGTCACAATGGCTTGATTATCCTATACTTTACTCACATTAGAGCTGCCATACTGGGACAGACCGAAAGTCCATCGAGCCCAGTATCCTGTTTCCACCAGTGGCCAACCCAGGTCCTAAGTACCAGGCAGAAACCCAAAGAGTAGCAACATTCCAGAGCTGAGATTGTGATGTCATAATACCTCATTCCACCAATGTCTAAGAGCCAACCTCATCAGTGATGTCACAATGGCTTGATTGTCCTTTACTTTACTCACATAAGAGCTGCCATACTGGGACAAACCGAAAGTCCATCGAGCCCAGCATCCTGTTTCCAACAGTGGCCGACCCAGGTCCCAAGTGCCTAGCTAGATCCCAAATAGCAAAACTGATTCTATGCAGCTTATCCTAGGAATAAGCAATGGATTTCCCCAAGCCATCTCAATAATGGCCTATGGAGTTCTCTTTAGGAAATTATCCACACCTTTTTTTAAACCCCGCTAAGCTAACTGATTTCACCACATTCTCCGGCAACAAATTCCAGAGTTTAATTGCACATTGTGTGAAGAAATATTTTCTCCAGTTTGTTTTAAATCTACTGCTTGGTAGCTTCATCGCATGTCCCTTTAGTCCTAGTATTTTTGGAAAGAGTGAACAAATACCTGTAACACATTCTGAGCTCTTTGGGGACAACGAGATAGAAAATAAATAAATAAACAGTTAGAGGAAATGAGGTGCTAAGAGAGAAATAGATTGAGTATTCTGGGGAGAATCCTCACAGTTATTCAGAGGGGTAAATATGGTAGTTTTAAGGTAAAAGAATGTGAGGCCATGCCCAGGAAAGAAGGATTTATGGAGGAAGAAAGAGGGGATGGAGGATTCAGGATATCATGATTAATGTTCAGTACAGAATAAATCACATATTCATGATTTAATGTGGGTTGGTGTTATCTCATTTAGAGAATGACAAATGTTTCCCTGTCCCCGCAGGAACTCATTTTCCCATCCCGGCAAGTTCTTTTCCTGTCCCTGCCCCATTCCTGCAAGCTCATTCCTGCAAGCCTCAAACACTTTGAAATCATAAGCGTCCGAGGCCTGTGTGGTTAAGCCAGAGCTTACAGGAATGGGCCAGGGACAGCGATAGTGACAAAACTCACGGGGACGAAACAGGAAAATTGAATTCCTGCGGGGATGGGGGAAAAATGTGTCCCCGTGTCATTCTCTACACTGCACCACTCTAGAAATCAAAATGTAGCAAAAGTGAGCCAAGTATAGGCCAATCAAGCCATTGTGACATCACTGATGAGGTTGGCTCTTATTGGTGGAAGGAGGCATTATGATGTCACAACACCAGCTCTGGTTATCAGAGGCTGAAACTTTTCACACCATTTATTTATTCAATTTTCTATACTGTTCTCCCAAGTAGAGAATGTCACGGAGACAAAATTTTCCCCGTCCCCGCAGGAACTCATTTTCCCGTCCCATCCCTGTGAGTTCTTTTCCTGTCCCTGGCCCATCCCTGCAAGCTCTTTCCTCATATGCACAAGCCACAAACACTTTGAAATCATAAGCGTCCGAGGCCTGTGTGGTTAAGCCAGAGCTTACAGGAATGGGCCAGGGACAGCGATAGTGACAAAACTCACGGGGACGAAACAGGAAAATTGAATTCCTGCGGGGATGGGGAAAAAATTTGTCCCCGTGTCATTCTCAACTCGGAATGCCACTGGCAACCAATGTAGTTGTCGAAGGTATGGTGTAATATGGGCATATTTTGGTGCTGTAATCAATCTGGCTGCAGCATTTAGTAGCAGTAGTAAAGAGCATTCAATTTAATTTTGAAGTATTGAGAGTATATCCATGTTTTAAATCCATGGACTTGGTTTCTCCGTTCAAAAGAAATTGGAATTCATGTGATCAGTTATGTGATGCTGAAGTCTGGCACGGAAGGGTGAGAGTGAGGGAGGCTGTGGGGTGGTCCTGAAAAAATGTGGGTCTTTTTCAGTGGGCCGCATTATGTGGGAAACAAATTGTTTTGTTCATCGGAATTCCAAGAGAAGTCATCCTTTGAAATCTGTCACCACGTGCGTTTGATAAAATGCCCGTGTGAGGAATACGATATTGAGCAAACATCTGGATCGCTGATAGAACACAGACATTGCATAAAAACTGGGAAACTAGAAGACCTAATCTAATCTAATCTAATCCTTAGGTTTGTATACCGCATCATCTCCACATTCGTAGAGCTCGACGCGGTTTACAGTAGGAGAAATAGGAAAGAACTACAACAGAGGGTTAGAGGTAGAAGTGTGAAGAAAATTTAGAGGACTTGGAATGCCAAGATATAAGAGTTTCCTTGATTCCTAAGTTGGAGGGAGACTTACATTTTTTTTGAGAAAAGCCAGGTTTTCAGATGTTTGCGGAAAACTTGGAGAGAGCTCAAGTTCCGAAGAGGGGAGGTAAGGTTGTTCCAGAGCTCAGTGATTTTGAAGTGGAGGGAGGTCCCTAGCTTTCCTGTGTGGGAAATGCCTTTTAGCGAGGGGAAGGATAGTTTTAATTTGTGGGAGGATCTGGTGGTATTGAGGAGTGTGTGGCGCAGTGGTTGGATCTACAGCCTCAGCACCCTGGGGTTGTGGGTTCAAACCCCGCGCTGCTCCTTGTGACCCTGGGCAAATCACTTAATCCTCCATAGCCCCAGGTACGTTAGATAGATTGTGAGCCCACCGGGACAGAGAGGGAAAATGCTTGAGTACCTGATTGTAAAAACCGCTGAAATAACCTTGATAGGCGGTATATAAAATCCTAATAATATTAGTGTTTGAGGAATTCCAAGAAAGAGGGATAAAGGGAGGGAGGATACCATATAGGATTTTGAAAGTTAAACAGGCGCATTTATAGTGGACCCTGGTGATTATCGGAAGGATTATTGGAAGGATTTTTTTTCATAATTTTGACACGCTGAAATGCTTAGTTTTGGAACAAATTACATTAATGAATCGCCGGGGGTACATCCAATGCTGGTTGCACCAAAGGGAACAAAAATGGATTTTATCACTAAATACTTGAACTCCTAATGGTTGAAATACAGCAGTAGAGTGGAAGGCTTTTTTGTACTTGTATATCTGCTGGTTTATGGGATTATTGCCGTGAGGTACATATTAGAGAGATTCACAGATATGGGGACGACGGGAATCCTGCAAAACCCGCAGTGATCACATGGGGTTCCCACCCGGGGTTGTGGAGATCCCACGGGGATGGAGGCACCTTGAGGGGCTCGAATGTTACCTCAGTAGTGTGCCTCCTTTTCCTGCCCTCCAGCTGCAGCAACGTGCAGAGCTCCCAGCACGCCACCCGCAGCCAACACAGAAGCCTTCCCTCCAATGTCAGAGCTGATGTCAGAGGGAAGGCTTCCATGTCAGCCATGTGCAGGAAAGGAGGGAGGGAGCGATCTCACGTGTGTTGGACCAAGGAAGGGATAGAGAGGGGGCATGAACTTGGGATAAAAGAGTGAGTGCATTGGGACACAGGAGAGGCACGAACTTGGGAAAAAGGCTGGAAAGAGGGAGGGGGACACAAAAGGGAGGAAGGGAGTGCGTTTGGACACAGAAGGAAGGGAGGGGGCATGAATTTGGGGGAGAGAAGGGAGAGAGGAAGGGACATAGGAGGGAGGAGGGAGGGAAAGAGATGCTGAGGTGAGGGAGGGAATAGAAAGGGAGAATTGTTGGGCATGGATGTGTGAGTGGGAGGGAAAGAAAGATGGTGTACCCAGGAAATGGAAGAAAGAGGAGAATTGTTGGGCATAAAGAGGGAGAGGATTGAAGTACAGATGCATGGGGAAGAGAAAGATGAGAGGGAGAAATGTTGGATATGGTGGTGGAGAAGGAACAGTGGAACAGATTGAAAGGGATGCAAGAGGGAGGAATGTTGGACATGGTGATAAAGGGAATGGAAGGAGAGATGTGGCATGCTGCTGGAGATGGGTGATAGAAGGATAAATGTTGGGCATGGGGCTGGTGGGCAGGGGCGAAAAATGCTGCACACAGTGGATGAGAGGGGAGAAATGTTGGATGTGGTAGTAGAGGGTGTGGGAGAGATGCACCCTGGATCCCTCTCTCTCTCTCTCTCTTTCCTTACTCCCTTTGCAGCAAGGGAGGGAATGAGAGATGATGGACAGTGAGAGCACATGGGGGTGGAGAAAAGAGAAAAAATGCCATGTAGGAGTGGGGAGAGGAAAAAGAGGGAGAATGATCCAGGATAGAAGGGAAGGAGGATGCTGTACAATGGGAGGGAGGGAAGAGAGAAGTGCTGGACCATGGTAGGAGGAACCATTGGACAGCAACCGTTTGAAGAATTTGCAGAAGTCAGGAAAGCAAAAAAAAAAAAAAAAGAGAGAAACGGGGAATAACTTGATGAAAAATAAATCTCCAGACAACAAAGGTAAAAAAAAAATGAATTTATTTCCTGATATATGTTAGCGGGCAAAGAGTTAAAGAGGGGGGGGGGAAGGCACATGAACGGCGGGAGGGCAGAGAAGAGGGTGGTGGGGGCACTATCATCACCCCGGGCATCTCTTACCCTCGATACGTCACTGGTCTCATTGGCTATCTTCCTTCTACCAGGTCTCAGAGATGCCTATCATATCGACAGTATCTTTTCACGCAGTGCCGGAAGTGATGTCAGAAGGAGAGCCAACACTGGTGCGAGCGGCAGATTGGAATTGCTGCTCGCGCCGGCGAAGAGCTTGAGCTATGCCCCCTCTTTTGCTAAGGTGCGCTAACCGAATTAGACTAGCATGCACGTGTCGGCGTATAGTGCGCGCTAAATCATTTAGTGCGCGCTAATCAGTTAGCGCACCTTTGTAAAAGAGGGCCTAGGTGGAGGAGAAGTGAAGGTGCACACATGGCAGTGGGAGAAGCGGGAAGGAGCGGGGGGGCGGAGAGGAGTAAGAGTGCCAGCGCCCCCACCAACATGGTGCCCCCCCTTACTATGTCACTGATTCCCACTCATAATCAAATCCGTCAAGATTTTGCTCCCTATCCCTGCTTTCGAGTTGTTCTCCTGTACTATGGAATGGATTTGCCATTCTACAGTCGCTCTGAGATTGATAACACAATTATTACGCTTAAGCTTTCCCTGCTGAAGAACCTTGTATTTATTCCCCAGCAGGGATCGTGCCTTTGTTTCTCCCTTGCCTTTCCCTGTGATTGCACCAGTCCTTGTGATTTTTACGTTCTTCTTTTACTCGCGACTCCCTCTCCTTTTAAAATACGGTAAATTACATAGCTACGTACTCACGAGAAAAACAAACTGTCATTGTTTGTCTTTTGTGTCTTCCTGGCTCTTGTACTTTCTTCTTCTACCCTATAATTAATTGGAATTGTAAACTGCGTAGATTATTTTTTTTTTTTTTTACTGATTTTATCAAAGAGCTCGATATTCAAAAGGTTTTACCCAGGTAGGAGAAGCTCCTGGATTCAATTGTTGGTTTGATTGCTGGAAGGAGAACAAAAAAAAGGCAACACCGATGTCACAATATAACACGAGGGATTTTATTGAAAGTCCCAACTAGGTTCTCACTGAGAGTTCCTTGACAAGTTTCTTTAGAAGTTTGGCAGTCGGTACTTCTTTCAGTACGTTCGTAAAGGTCTTTTTCAAGACTACCTGAAATAGAAATACCACTGTAATATCCTGTTATCAGTTTGGTATGTCCCCTGAGGAAGGCAGTGTTCTGTCGAAACCAGGATCCTAATTGGGACGTCCCATAGGAACTCTCAATAAAATCCCTTGTGTTGCATTGTGACATCGGCTTTGCCTTTCTTTTGCTTTGCCTGTGCTGGGCAAAGGAAGACTCTTCTTTTTCAGTTGGGTTTTATTGCTGTAGCTTGAGCTCTTTTTTGAGATAGAGGAAGTGGCATTTAAATTATTAAGTGCAATGAAATGAAACAGATTCGACTAACATAATGATAGACAGACTTTCATTCGGTGAAGCCCAGGCAAGTCTTCTTTGGTGTACCTCTGTATATTTTCATCTTTCTGTGCTGCTGAAAACTTCAAAAAAACACAAACACTTCAGAAGATACTTTTTCCCTTTTAGGAAGTCCTCTAAAAATAACTGGATTAAGAAAAAAAAAAAAAAAAACCAACCGCCAACAGCATCCAGGTGCCCTTCCAGGCCTTGTTGGTGTGAAATCTCCTGAGACCCCACTGACTTGCACAACAGGGGATTTCTCTCACAGGCTCAGCCGTTCTGTATTAATGTATACAAGTCGAGAAGTCTAAAATACTGCAGGTTCAATGAATTCCAAGTGAGAAATAAGTTCAAAATATTAAGGAGAAGCTGCTATAAAAAGCTTCATCTGAGAAGAGCTCAGTGCAGGGGTGTCAAATGTGGGTTCTCGAGGGACGCAATCCAGTTGGGTTTTCAGGATTTCCCCAATGAATATGCATGAGATCTATTTGCATACACTGCTTTCCTTGTTTGCTAATAGATCATTCATATTCATTGGGGAAATCCTGAAAACCCGACTGGATTGTGGCCTTCAAGGACCGACATTTGACACCCCTGGCTTAGAGGGTGAATCTAGAATAATGGCATAGCACAGAGGTAAGGAACTCCGGTCCTCGAGAGCCGTATTCCAGTCGGGTTTTCAGGATTTCCCCAATGAATATGCATTGAAAGCAGTGCATGCAAATAGATCTCATGCCTATTCATTGGGGAAATCCTGAAAATCCGACTGGAATACGGCGCTCGAGGACTGGAGTTCCCTACCCCTGGCGTAGCAGGTACGTGAGCAGGGCTCAGGATTATCCATCGAGGCCATTTCGGTGCAATGAACTGCCCCCGGACAACCTTCAAAATTTCAGTGTTGGGGGGGTGATGCCCCCCACTCCCAAATTATACCCTCCCACTCTCCTCCCTGCGGTAGCTGGTGGGGAGTTTCCAAGTTTATTCATCACTTGATATACCATCTTTCAAGGAATACCTAAATGGTTTACAATACAGTATTCCCCCGTGAATTTGCAGTTCATGAATCGTGGACTCGCTCATTCAGGGTCTGCGCCGACCGCCTCTTCCTGTAGTAAAGTCGGGCTACACCAATCAGGAGCTGCGCATCAAAGCAGCTCCTGATTGGTGTAGCCCGACTGTACTACAGGAAGAGGCGGTCGGAGCAGACCGCGAGTGGTTTTCTTCACCCGCCACCTTCTCCTGCCTCCCATGCTTTTTGACAGGTGAAAAAACGCATTTGCTGTTTTTTTGAAATTTGTGGGGGTTCCTAGAACGGAACCCCTGCGAATTTCGGGAAAGTACTGTACTTTTATAATGAAACTACGCTTAAAAGAAACATAAAAGCAATTTCAATTGAGAGAAATTATAATTCAAATTATAGGGGATTTAACGAATCGAAAAGTACTAACTGAAACAGTGGGAGAAGGGGGGGCAGGGGAGTGAAAAATACATAGAGATTGAAAATTTAATAAAGGGGGGGAAGGAAAATAAAGTAGGATGGGGATCACTTCAAAGAAGCATTTGTCGTTCTCTGCTAGAGTGTTTTTGCATTCTCTAATCTAATCTAATCTAATCCTTAGGTTTGTATACCGCATCATCTCCACGTTCATAGAGCTCGACGCGGTTTACAGTAGGAGAAATAGGAAGGAACTACAACAGAGGGTTAGAGGTAGAAGTGTGAAGAAAATTTAGAGGACTTGGGATGCCAAGATATAAGAGTTTCCTTGATTCCTAAATTGGAGGGAGACTTACATTTTTTGAGAAAAGCCAGGTTTTCAGAGGGAGGAAATTATGAACACAATTTAAACATTAAGGAATTGCGCTGGATGTTTAAGCTTAACACTATGTATCCTAATGGCTTAAATCTAGCTAGTGATTGGCTTGCAGCGAGCATATGACTTTGTCTCTTGACATCGGTGATAAATAAGTAGAGAGTGGTGGGTGTGTCTGTGGTATACAAGTTAAAGAACTGCGGGTACGAAGTGTATTGGCTAGTTGTGAGTCACATGATCCAGGGGTTTAATTTATTAGCTTCCATTTTGCCGGTGTGTTTTCACTTCCGGCTCACAAATCATGGATTTAGCATTCAGCTAAGATAGTATACTGCTCTGGTAAGCTCTGTGGCATTGTTTAAATTTTAATACTGCTGGATTTTTAAACTTTAAACCTTAAGTTAATATAAAGTTTTGCTCTTTACAATGTTCTCCTTCCCCGACCCTGATGAAAAAATGAAACGCGTCGGTGGGGATTGAGCCAGACCCAGTTTACAAAAAAGCTAAGTAACAGCTACACTTGCTATTAGTATAGTATTAAGCACGAGCACTTTTATAACTTAAAAAGAAAACTATAAAATAATATATTGAAAAATCGCATAATATAAAGGTTCCTGTGAGGACAGCTACCATGCGTTAATATCGTGTGGCACTCTGAGGAACTTTAAGCGAAGAAAATGGTGGCTATCTTAAATTAAGTTTTGTTTTATAGAGTAGTGCATATCACTGGGTGTGGCTGTGGGATTTACAGCAATTGACACCTGGTGTAAATCCCAGCACTTAAGTTAGGCACAGATCCCAGATATTCTTGAATCTTTATTGAATGCCCCTGATTTGCCCGATTCATAGTCATTCACGTGCGGGACTTCGGCAAGCCAACATTGCAGCGCAGAGAAATTGGCGCGCCACCTAAAAAGTTACTTTTAAAGAGCTCCGATGCGAGGTGTAAGTGGGGAACCTCCCCCCCCCCCCCCCCCCCCCCCGGTTTACTTCATACTCTTCGTGCTGCCGATGGGGGGGTTGGGGGGTTGGAACCCTCCATTATAAAGTAAACTTAACTTTTTCCCGATATTTTTAGAAAAAGTTAAGTTTTCTCTATAATGTGGGGGGTTGCGGCCCCCTCCCCCCACGGCAGCGCGAAGAGTATGAAGTAAAACCACTTACACCCCGCGTCAGAGCTCTTTAAAAGTAACTTTTTAGGCAGTGCGCTGAGGTCTTGCGCTGATTTGTCTGCGCTGCAATGTCGGCGTGCCGAAGTCCTGCGCACTTCTGCCCTGTCACCGGTTTGCCCAGACCATAGTCATAACCCTTTTGAGTTGTGCACTATAAGATTTGAGTATGGCTCTTTAGCACCTAGCAGAGGGGGGAGGGGGGAGAAAAGGCCATAATCCAGTCGGGTTTTCAGGATTTCCCCAATGAATATGCATGAGATCCCTTTGCCATGCACTGCCTTCATTGTGTGCAAATAGATCACCTGCATATTCATTGGGGAAATCCTGAAAACCCGACTGGATCGCGGTCTTCGTTCACCAGCTCTGACCTGATCTAGCAAAGATGTCCAAGCAGATCCAAATTGTTGCCAATCAGTGCAATACAGTGTTTCCCCAGTCATTCACGGTCGGCAGTTGCGGTCCCGGTCATTCGCAGTATTTTCCAACCGCAAACCGCCGACCAGGAGAGGACAGCTGGAGAGGCAGGAGAGAGCAGCCGGAGCGCCGGCGAGTGAAGGAAATCGCTCGATGTATGCTCCGACCGCCTCTTCCTGCACTAAAGTCGGGCCTCACCAATCAGAAGGCCCGACTTTAGTGCAGGAAGCAGCGGTCGGAGCGTACAGCGAGCGATTTCCTTCACTCGCCGGCGCTCCGGCTGCTCTCTCCTGCCTCTCCCGATGCCCTTTCCAGTCTCCCCCCACGAAAAACCCGTATTCGCGGTTTTTCATGATTCGCAGGGGTGCCTGGAACAGAACCCCCGTGAATATCGGGGGAGTACTGTAATGGATTGTTAACATCCAATTATTGGTGCAATTTGGCTCATCAACCAATTTAGTTGTGCATGCATAGGGTTACCAAATGTGCGGATGTCTTTTTAGAGGACTGTCCAGGCGACCGGACGGGTTTTCATACCCTGGCACTTTGTCCGGGTTATGAAAGCCATTGAGCTCGGGGCCGCATCTGGAGGTCACGCATGCGTGTGACATCATCACATCGATCTGCGCAGGCACAGATGCCCTCTAGACACGCCGCCGAAGAGACGAGGTTTGCATGGGGGCCGGTGTTGGGGGCAGGAGCGGGGAGGAGCAGTGGGCAGAATGGGGAGGGACCGTGGGAAGAACTGGGCAGGGCTACACATCCTCTGTCTGTTTGTTGTAGTAAAAATCTGGTAATCCTATCATGTATAATAATAATAATAACTTTATTTTTCTATACCGCCATAGTCAGGCGACTTCTAGGCGGTTTACAATGTAAGAAGGCTGGACATTCAGCGAATAACAAAGGTCTTAGTACAGTACAATGCTAATACAATACAATAAGTCCACATATAATACAATACAGTGAGTCTAAATACAATACTATACAATAAGTTTAAATACAGTACCGAACAAAGAGTCTAGATGCCGTACAATAGTCTAAATGGTAAGCCGCCATGAAGGTTTTACTATAATGAGCAGGATAGAAAGTGTTAATAAACTTGAAAAACCTGCTCTGCTCACCATCGTGTGAATTTTGCACACCTAAAATTTGTGCACTATTTATAGAATGACAATAAATGTTTATTTGCAAGGGGACAGTGAGCAGAGCAGGTTTCCAAGTTTATTAACACTTTCTATCCTGCTCATTATAGTAAAACCTTCATGGCGGCTTACCATACTAAAGGCTCATTTTATTAAGCCGCACTAGTGGGGTTAACGGGTGCGACTTTTCATCACGCGCTAACCGCCGCGCTGGCCAAAAAACTACTACCCGCTCAGGAGGAGGCGGTAACGGCTAGCGCAGCTGGCGGTTTAGCGTGCGCTATTACGCTAGCGCGGCTTTGTAAAAGGAGCCCTAAAATTAATTTTATGGGAAGTGTCATTATAATTAAACTAGACCAGGGGTCTCCAAAGTCCCTCCTCAAGGGCCGAATCCAGTCAGGTTTTCGGGATTTCCCCAATGAATATGCATTGAAAGCAGTACATGCACATAGATCTCATGCATATTCATTGGGGAAATCCCGAAATCCTGGCTGGATTCGGCCCTCGAGGAGGGACTTTGGAGACCCCTGAACTAGACAGTGAGGGTAGACATTTGAAATGCACCCATTTAAGCTTCTACTCATTATGACAGGGGTTGCCATACAACAGATTACGAATAATTGGAAAAATTGGGATAGGCTGAATGATAGCTTTTGGTGGGACTCTTTGTGTCACATATTCAAAATGGAAAGGATAATTGCTGTGCGGCAGGAAAAAATTTTTTTTTTTTTAGTTCAAAGCTTTATTGGTCTTATGATAATACAAACAGCAAAACAATACAATGTGTATATGCTTCGAAAAGCATAAAATACACTGAATGAAAGTCAACACTCAACTGGTATATCAAATTTCAGGTTATTTGGGAGCCATTAAGAAGATACTATAAAGATTGAAATGACTGCATAGAATAAATATTATTTTTTTCCCTTTTGTTCATACACGTCCAGGGTGGGAATATTTTATGATTTCTTTTGCTTGTCAATAACTGTTGGGTATAAGGGAGGGGGGATATTTGATGCGAGTTAGAATTTGATGATATATAATAATTCTACAAACGACATCAATGGGCCCCATATTAATTTAAAAATTTTTATATTCCTCGCCAAATCAGCATTCATTTTCTCATATTTATAAATTAAACATAAATTTGCCCACCAGGATGTGAAATTTAGACGGTCCCAATTTTTCCAGTTTTGCATAATCAATTGTATAGCTGTACCTGTCATAATTAAAAACAATCGCCTCCTATATTTATCTAAGGGATCTGGATCTTTAACATACAATATAGTCCCACAAATCACTACTTCATAATGCACATCCAGGGGGGCGGGGGGGGTGGATTTTTCTTTTAATTTAATTTTTGAATTTTTTTTTATTGATTGATGGAGTGGGTTGGATTGGTTTAGGTTTTGAATAGTTAAATATTTATATAGGTGCTTACTATTTCCTTATAGAGATGAAAAATATGCTATTTGCACTTTTTGAAGGATATGAATATATTTCATTAACTAGTGTTTAAACCCGATAGATTAACGGGTGCTAGAATATATGTGCAATCTTAATATTTTATTAAATTTACTGAAAACTTAGCGTGAGAGCTTTAAAATGCTCTCCCCTCCCCAAGCAACAATACATACAAACATGTAGAGCAAAGTTTCAAGTATCTAAAAACTCCATCAACTGAATATAACAAGACATACTTCCCAGACAACATAATAAACCCTAGTCTTTAAGCCCGTTACATTAACGGGTGCTAGAATAGATGTGTGTGTCTGTCTTTCTTTCTTTCTCTCTCTCCCCTTGGCCGCTGTCTGTCTGTCTATGTTTATTTGTTTTTCTCTCCTTGGACACTGGCTGTCTCTCTTTATTCGCTGGCTGTCTCTCCTTGGACGCTGCCTGAATGTCTTCCTTTCTGTCTGTCTCACTGGTCCCCTGTGTGTCATTCTTTGTGTCTGTGTCCTTGTGTCATTCCCCCGCCCCCCCAGAGCAAAGCTGTCTGCCCCCAGCATACCCCTTCCCCCAAAGCAGCCCCCTTTTCCTCTCCCTGACTGCCTCTCCATGGCCCCCTTCTGTCTTGCCCCGCCCCCCCCCCCCCATACGAGCAAAGCTGTCTGCCCCCCAGCAAATCTCTCCAACAAAAGCATCCCCCTGTACCTGCAGCACCGGCACGACACCCTTCAGCCAATCGTGAGTGCTCAGAGCGCGAGAGGGAGCGGGGCCTGCAGCTTCTTCGGCGTCGGTGAGGAAGGAGAGGTTGGCCCAACTCTCTGCAGGGGCTTTGTGGACAGTCTTCTGCGGCTCGAAACCCTCCTCCCAGCAGCCACTTCCAGCAGCACTCCGTACTGCCTTCCTCCCGCCGCCCAGAGTAGATGTCTGTATGTCTGGGTTTTTTTTATTTGTCTCTCTCTCCTTTGACGCTGTCTGTCTGTCATTCTTTGTGTCTGTGTCTCTCCCTGGTCCCCTGTCTGTCCGTCTTTCTTTCTGTCTGTCTCCCTGGCCCCCCTGCTTGCCAAAGCAGCCCCCTTTCCCTCTCCCCCTGTTCTGCAATGCCTACCTGCTCCGTGGCCCCCTTCTGCTCATCCCCCACCTGATTGCTGTCTGCCCCCAGCACACCCCTCCCCCCAAAGCAGCCCCCTTTCCCTCCCCCCCTGTTCTGCAATGCCTACCTGCTCCGTGGCCCCCTTCTGTTCCTCCCCCACCTGATTGCTATCTGCCCCAGCACACCCCTCCCCCCAAAGCAGCCCCCTTTCCCTCTCCCCCTATTCTGCAATGCCTATCTGCTCCATGCTGTCTGCACTCAGAACAACCCTCCCACCAAAACAGCCCCCTTTCCTGCCTGCTCCATGGCCCTTCTTTTTCCTCTTCCCCTCCCTCCATCCATGGTTCCTGCCACCGCTGCCACTCCTATTTAAAGCGGCCTGCTGAGGTTCGCGGCCGCCTGTAGCGAACCTCGCAGGCCGCTGTCCACCTCAGTACCATGTTCCCTCTGACGCGATCGCGTCAGAGGGAACGTGCTACCATGTGGAGAGCGGCCTGCGAGGTTCGCTACAGCCGGCCGCGAACCTCAGCAGGCCACTTTGAACATGAGCGGTAGCGGTTGTTGCGGGAGGAGGGGGGTGGAGTCGGCGACGTGCAGGCTGTTGTGAACAGGAGCGGCAGCAGCGGCAGGACCATGAGCCGGGAATGAGCTGTTCGGCTTCCCCTATCTGGGGAAACTGCCGTGCCGAGGAGAGCCGGGAGTGAGCTATTCGGCTTCTCCTATCTGGGGAAACCGCCGTGCCGAAAATGGCATTGCAGGAGAGCAGGGAGTGCCGCGTTGTAAAATTTCTCAGCTGCGCGTGGGGCCATAGTAAGAGCAGGGCATGCTGCACTCTTGGCGGCCCCGGACCTACGGATCATGGAAGCACGCCGATAAGAGTGCGCATGCGCCACCTACGGTTTTATTATATTGATAACTATATAATAATTTTTGATGGGAAAATGTGTTGTTCTATTTATATATTTTAAGGATTTTAAGTGATGTATAAAGTGTAAAATGAATTTTTCTTGTATTCACTTAATGAAAGTGTTAAAAATGAATAAAGATTAATTTAAAAAAAAAAAAAATAAAGATGAGGAAGGATAAAACATAAGGTTATGTGTTTTTGTCTTCTGGATTTCCTCAATATGATGTTTAGCATCTTTAAAACAAAAAGAAAAGTTTTAATGTCAATTTTAAATTGTCCCAAATTAGTTTGTAATTTTAAAATTTTTTGGGCAGGGAATTCCAAAGAGTAGGACCTCGAACAGAGAATGAAGAATTACATATATGTTCATGAACTACTTCCCTATATGATGGAATCATTAATTGATTCTGATTGAAAGATCGAAGGGCTCCTTTTACGAAGCCGCGTTAGCAGTTTAACGCGCGTAATAGCGCACGATAATTTGCCGGCCGCACTTGCCACTTCCGCCTCCTCTTGAGCAGGCGGTAGTTTTTCGGCTAGCGCGGGGGTTAGTGTGTGCTAAAAAAGTTGCGTGCAATAAAGCCGTTAACGCAGCTTCGTAAAAGGAGCCCTAAGCCTCCAATACGGTTCATATTGGATCGAAAAGTTTAATAGGCAAATCGGTTCTATAGTCATCAGAATTTTAAATACTAAAAAAAAAAAAAAAAAAATTATATGCGATTTTTGAGGGGATCGATAGCCAGTGTGCTCGTTTAACCTTTTAATTGGCAGAGGCGAAACGGCTGCTTTCTGTAACTTGGGTTCTCTTCTACCAAACTGCGCTAGCAGGTTTCAGTGCAGAGAGCCTCACTGAATGGCCTGCACTGCTCCTGCGACCCATTCAGCACGGCTCACCGTGCTACAAACTTCTTTTGATTATGAGCCCCATAGTCAGTAGGTTTTGCAAACTAGGCATTCATTTATTCCAGTTTCTTTAACATATAGAGAATGACATAGGGACAAATTTGTCCCTGTCCCCACAGCAACTCAATTTCCCCATCCTGTCCCCACGAGTTTTGTCCCTGTCCCCTTCCTGTAAGCTCAGCCTTAACCTCACAAAAGCCTCGGACACATGATTTTAAAGTGTTTGAGGCTTGTGCAAATGAGGACAGAGCTTAGGCATTGGTGGAATGAGGCATTATGACATCACAATCTGAGCTCTAGAATGTTGCTACTTATGATTTTAAAGTGTTTGAGGCTTGTGCAAATGAGGACAGAGCTTAGGCATTGGTGGAATGAGGCATTATGACATCACAATCTGAGCTCTAGAATGTTGCTACTTATGATTTTAAAGTGTTTGAGGCTTGTGCAAATGAGGACGGAGCTTAGGCATTGGTGGAATGAGGCATTATGACATCACAATCTGAGCTCTAGAATGTTGCTACTTATGATTTTAAAGTGTTTGAGGCTTGTGCAGATGAGGACGGAGCTTAGGCATTGGTGGAATGAGGCATTATGACATCACAATCTGAGCTCTAGAATGTTGCTACTTATGATTTTAAAGTGTTTGAGGGCTTGTGCAGATGAGGACGGAGCTTAGGCATTGGTGGAATGAGGCATTATGACATCACAATCTGAGCTCTAGAATGTTGCTACTTATGATTTTAAAGTGTTTGAGGGCTTGTGCAGATGAGGACGGAGCTTGCAGGAATGGGCGGGGATGGGAAAATGAGTTCCCGCGGGGATGGGGGAACATTTGTTCCCGTGTCATTTTCTTAAATAGATGTCTACACACATACACAGTGCCTTCCTAACCTGTTTTCATATTATTTAATAAATAACTCTCCATTATTTTAATTGAAAAAGACAGATTTGTTTTAATTATTAGATGATCAGATTGAGCTTAACTCTATTTAAAAAGAAATCTGTTCCCTTGTCTGCTGTGCAATATTCCAAACAACACATGGTAAGTAGTAATTCGTACCTTCTGGTACATGAAAAATTCAGTGCCAAGTTAATATCTAAATTCTACAGAATTCTCTAGGGTAGGTCGAGGCTGTACTCTGTGGCAAGTAATCGCAAAAGTCTGCTGTTAAAATGCTTAATCCTGTCCTAATTCTGCAGTGTATATGCAGCACAAAATGTGATTATTACATTAACGTCTCAATAGTGATAACCTGAAAATTTACCACAGAGGAAATGGAAAAGTTTATTTGACTACTGAGATCATAAAAATAATTTTATTTCAGGGCTTAATATTTTAGAAGTAATACAATCTAGCCTCGCTGAGGCTCCCTTAAATCTCATTTCCAATTTAGAAGGTAACTTTATAACGGAGCGTGCGGGCAAGAAGGGTGGTACCTACTTTATCACAGAAGCATAGAACAATGAAAGCGGATAATGACCATATGGCCTATCCAGCCTGCGATCCTTCCCTTAGAGATCCAATGTATTTGCCCCATGCAGTGGCGTACCTAGGGTATGTGACACCTGGGGCTCATCATTTCTTATACACACACACACACATCCAGGCCCATCATTTTTTGAACCCCCCCCCCCCCTCGGCCCATCATTTTTTGACACCTCCCTGGCCCATCATTTTTTGACACACACACCCGCCCTTGGTACACCACTGCTAAGGTTCGAAAAAGGCTAAGAAGCCGGCGGGAGTGGCGATAGCGTCCTTTAAGGAACACCCTCCCGATCTGGCTCTATACCGCCCCCTTCATGACACCTCCAGACAGCGTTCTCAGTCATTGGTCGACCTTGCCTGGGTCGCAGCGCTCAGGCAAGGTCGACCGATGGCTGAGAACGCTGTCCGGTGGCATCACGAAGGGGGCAGGATAGAGCCAGATCGGGAGGGTGTTCCCTAAAGGACGCTTTCGCCGCTCCCGCCGGCTTCTTAGCCTTTTTCTTGGCCGCGGGGGGTGGACCGGCAGCCGCGCTGAAGTGCAGGTCCCAGGAGGTTCCGGACCCGGCCGGCTGTGCACCTCCTAGGGCGTGTACCCGGGGCGGTCCGCCCCCTCCCCTGCCCCGCCCTTAATACACCACTGGTCCCAAGCAGTGGCTTAGTAAGGGGGTGCAGGGGATGGACTGCCTTGGGCACTGAATTTTTGGGAGGCACTGGTACCTCTTCTCCTCTTTTCCCCTCCCCATATACCTCTTTAATGGGTCCTTTTACTAAGGCATGCTAGCCGTTGTAGCGCACGCTAAACACTAACGCGTCCATAGACTATAACGGACGCGTCGGTGTTTAGCACGTGCTAAAAGAGCTAGCGCGCTGAAGTAAAAAGACCCCCCTAAACGTTTGCTGGCATAAGCGTCATCTTCCGCCTGCTTCTCGCGCCGGCGTCGGCTCCCTTCCGATGTCACTGACCACGATGCAATGTCAGAAGGGAGCCGACGCCGGCACGAGCAGCGAGTGGAAAATGCCGCTCACCTCGGTGAACATTTGGAGGCGTGCGCAGGGACCGGGGGCGCTCAAGCAGCGGAGTTGGGGGAGGGGGCATACGGCGCAGCAATGCCGGGTGCCACCGGCCCGGGAGCGAAACTCCCTCGCCCCGCCACTGGTCCCGAGCTTTCTTGGATTTAAAACGCCATCGTCGTCTCCCCCATCTCCACCGGAAGGCCGTTCTACAAATTGACCAGCCTTTCTGTGAAATATTTCTGCAGGCTACTCCCGAGTCTGATCCCCCCCTTTCATCCTCATCCTATGCCCCCCTCATTCCAGAGCTCCCTTCCCTGTGTGTTTATGCCACAGATGTCATATTTAAACTTCTAAACCCACAAAATGAGGGAACACACTTCAACCTGGCAATTATATAAAGCAACTAGTGTGTATTTTATATTTTTGTCCTTTCCTGCTGAGGGTGTGACATTTATAACAAACTCAACAAGCATAGAGAGAAGGACAGCTGCCCAAATGAACTATGCTTTTCTGGAGCACAGAAAACTATCACTGGCTGGTGTTGCCAGAAAAATAAAAAGAGCACAACTAAAAACCCATTTTCTTGTAGGGAAAAAAATGGAGTGCTGTCCAAAAAAAAACCAACCCACAAACCCCTAAAAGACTGGCAGCACTAAATAAGTGGTTTATCAAAAGCAGTCACCCCCCCCCCCCTCAGGTCAGGAAAGCAAAATCAAATGCAAGAAAGGGTGCTCGGCACAAAGGAGGAACAGAAACATATGTCCCAGTCCAATTTGGACGTATGGTGCTAGAAGGCCAAAGTTGGCAGTTAACAAAATGCCTGTTTTCTTATTCTTTTTATTTTTTTTTATCTTTATTAATTTTCAAAACTAATACAAAGTGCCATAAATTATCTACATTAATAACAAAATAAGCACTTAAGTTCCATTAATAACACTGCAGATAATAAATACCCCTCCCCTCCCATCCAACAATTTAATCAAGAAATGAACCAGAAAGATATCCCCCCACCCACCTACCACCCCGTCCTGGATATGTATAAAAATAAACAAAAAATTTAAATTGGTTTGGAGCCCGTCGACATCCTTTGTTAATTCAATATAGTTGTCTTTGTTTAAATTTTTTGTTTATTTTTATACATATCCAGGACGGGGTGGTGGGTGGGTGGGGGGGATATCTTTCTGGTTCATTTCTTGATTAAACTGTTGGATGGAAGGGGAGGGATATTTATTATCTGCAGTGGGACATATGTTTCAAGGGGGACATATTAGGTAAAAGAAAAGGAAAAAGAGAGAGGTATAGTTGAAGTTTAGTTGACATATTTGTCGAATAAGGCAGTTTTTATGGTTTTTCTAAAGGCGACGTAGGTCAGTTCAGCTCCATTTATGTAGTTGTCCAGCCAGTGTTGTTATTTGTTTGCTTGGTACTTAAAAGTTCTGTCCAGGAAGGTTTTGGGTTTTGGGGGGGGCTCACATGTTCCACCATAAATGCAGTAGCTAGAGTGGCTTATGGGCCTGGGTCCTCCTCTCTGTGGTTCACCAGCCCACCCACCAGTCTACTTAAGACACCTGTGTGCAACGCTACTAGCCTTCCCCTTACCAGGTGCTGTTTTAGTGCGGTAGAAGGGGGTCAGTGAGCACTGGGGGAGTGTGGGGATGTCTTACCTTGAAACGTGCAGTGGTCGTCTGGTCAGTTTGGGCACCTTTGTGGCCCTTAGACTCTTCTACAACAGGTCTAGTTTCGAACGTATAAGTTCCATCCAGGATGTCTTGCGCAATGTTCGATTATCGCTGCAAGACGTCCGTGTCTAACCCACCCTTGAGACTTCTCAAAGCCCGACCATAACCCGCCTCCACCACGCCCATCTGGTACTCTGAACTTACAGAGGCTGGAACACCTTGTTAGATGTACCGAAAAATGATTTTATCAGCACTTAGACATCCTGGTGATTATGACGTCCAACTGCTGATTTAGGGTGCATTTTGGACGTCTGTGTTTTTTTATTATGGGCCCCAAAGACTCCCTACATATATATTTAATTTATAACATTTCATTGAAGGAATCAAATAAGTATACAATAATATAATACAATAAGATATTCATTACAATTATATTCACAATACTAATTTTTCATACATATTTCTATCATTCCTCCAAAATATATTTCTATATTACCTATTTCATACCTCTATACATTCCCCCTATTCCCATCCCCCCTTCCCTACCCCCCCCCATTGTTTTTATTTCAATTATAATATTGTAATTAATGAATTAAGCAAATATGCAATTCAAGTATTTCCATACATATTACTATCATCCCTCCCATTCCCTCCCCTCCCCCAGAATGAAAGGTGACACAAGATAAGTTTCACTCTTGCTTAGTTGGGGGGGGTTTACAAAGTCAAGTCTTCTCTTTTTGGTTTGTTGATATCCCTGCATTTTCTACTTTAGAGAACTCTTTCTTCCATATACAGTACTCCCCCGATATTCGCGGGGGTTCCATTCTAGGAACCCCCACGAATCTTGAAAAACCACAGATATGGTATTTAATGGGGGAGACTGGAGAGGGCAACGGGAGAGGCAGGAGAGAGCAGCCGGAGCGCCGGCGAGTGCAAGAAATCACTCGCTGTATGCTCCAACCGCCTCTTCCTGCACTAAGTCGGGCCTTACCAATCTTGAGCTGCGTGTCAAAGCAGCTCCTGATTGGATAAGGCCCGACGTAGTGCAGGAAGAGGCGGTCAGAGCATACAGCGAGTGATTTCCTGCACTCGCCGGCGCTCCGGCTGCTCTCTCCTGCCTCTCCCGCTGCCCTCTCCTTGTCGGTGGTTCGCGGTCGGAAAATACCACGAATGATCGGGACCGCGAATCGCCGACCGCGAACGACCGGGGGAACCCTGTAATTTTGCTTTCCTGACTGGGGGGGGGGTGTGACTGCTTTTGATAAACTAGTTAAATAGTGCTGCCACTATTAAACTCCATATTTTCCCTACCAAAAAATGGGCTTTTAGTTGTGCTCTTTTTTCTGCAACACCACCCAGTGATAAGAACTAGAGAATGACACGGAGGCAAAATTCATCACCGTTCCCGTCCCCGCGGATAACCGCGGGAAATAATCCCATGCCATTTTCTAGTGTCTATTTCAACCTCAGTCCTTCTACACCAGCATTCTTCAAAGCAAAGCTTGCGGGTCAGTGGTTGTGGCCATTCATACTCTGATTCTTATGTGAGCCGAGGATAATGAAGCCATTGTGACATCACTGATGTGATTGGCTCTTAGGCACTGGTGGAATGAGGCATTATGACATCACAATATCTGCTCTGGATACCAGAGGCTGTCATTCTTCAGTGTCTATCTCAACCTCAGTCCTTCTACACCGGCATTCTTCAAAGCAAAGCTTGCGGGTCAGTGGTTGTGGCCATTCATACTCTGATTCTTCCCTCTCTCCTTAAAGAATAACATGAAGATGGTTTCCCGCGGTTATCCGCGGGGACGGGAACGGTGATGAATTTTGTCACCGTGTCATTCTCTAATAAGAACATAAGAATTACCACTGCTGGGTCAGACCAGTGGTCCATCATGCCCAGCAGTCCGCTCACGCGGCGGCCCTCTGGTCAAAGACCAGCGCTCTAACTGAGACTAGCCCTGCCAGCGTACGCTCTTGTTCACCAGGAACTTGTCTAACTTAGTCTTGCATCCCTGGAGAGTAGTTTTCTGTGCTCCAGAAAAGCATAGTTCGTTTGGGCAGTTGTCCTGCTTTCTATGCTTGTTGGTTTTCTGTATTGTTATAAATATATGTCACACCCGCAGCAGGAAAGGATCGTACTAGTGCCTTCGGCCACTGCATGTGGATTGCAAGGTAGACACACTAACCTTGTTTTACCTCAAACAATCCCACCATCTTTCTTTTGCCGACAGGCGGACAAATAAAAGTCTTTTTAAAGACTACAAGAGATGTGTCACACGTTTGTGAATCCCCAAATATCTTTCTTCTCACTTCACAAAATCAGACTCCTGAGGCAGGCCTTTTTAGGCTGAAACACGATCGTGTCGAGTCAGCGTCATATTATCTGATAAAGGAGATCGAGCACCAACAGTGGTTAGAGCTACAGCCTCAGCACCCTGAGGTTTTGGGTTCAAATCCTGTACTGCTCCTCATGACCCTGGTCAAGTCACATAGGGCTCCTTTTACTAAGCTGCGATAACAGTGGTAGCGCACGCTAGACCTTAACGCCAGCATTGAGCTGGCGTTAGTTCTAGCCGCGTAGCACGGGTTTAGCTCGCGCTAAAATCCTGCGTGTACTAAAAACGCTATCGCAGCTTAGTAAAAGGAGCCCTTAATCCCCCTTGCCCCAGATATATTAGAATCAGGGGTCAAAAAGTCCCTCCTCGAGGGCCGCAATCCAGTCGGGTTTTCAGGATTTCCCCAATGAATATGCATTGAAAACAGTGCATGCACATAGATCTCATGCATATTCATTGGGGAAATCCTGAAAACCCGACTGGAATTTGGCTCTTGAGGACCGGAGTTGCCCATCCCTGCTCTAGGCCATCCATCTAAGCTGCTAGTGCAGGGGTAGGGAACTCCGGTCCTCGAGAGCCGTATTCCAGTCGGGTTTTCAGGATTTCCCCAATGAATCTGCATGAGATCTATTTGCATGCACTGCTTTCAATGCATAGTCATTGGGGAAATCCTGAAAACCTGACTGGAATAGGGCTCTCGAGGACTGGAGTTCCCTACCCCTGATTTCTTCTAATGTACCTGGGGCAATGACTTTGCCTAGAGCAGGGGTAGGGAACTCCGATCTTCAAGAGCCATATTTCAGTCAGGTTTTCAGGATTTCCCCAATGAATCTGCATGAGATCTATGTGCATGCACTGCTTTCAATGCATAGTCATTGGGGAAATCCTGAAAACCCGACTGGATTGCGGCCCCTCGAGGAGGGACTTTGAGATCCCTGCGTAATAGAGTGGGAGACTACCAGGACAGTTAGGGGAAAATGCTTAAGTACCCGAATAATTTGTAATCCGCATAGAATTGTAGGATATGCAGAATATAAATTTTTTTTTTAAATTTCTTTGTTCCTATGCCTTACACTATTACTGTAACCCTGGGGCAAATCTGCACCAAAACCTTTATAAAGTTTTACATACAAGGGGGTGCTGCAAAGTTCTCGGCCCAACCCACCAGCTTTCTAAATTCTGAGCATTATTTTGTCATTGTGGCTGAAAAAAAAAGTGTTATCTTAATTCGTTAAGTACCAGTTTGCAGAAACAAAATTCTATGTTTTGACATTGTTTCCGATCATTGATTGAACCATATCCACATCCTTCTCTTCTTGGTTGGGCTGAGAACTTTTCAGCACCCCCCTCATAGCAACATTCCAGAGCTGAGCTTGTGATGTCATAATGCCTCATTCCACCAATAAGAACCAGATTCATCAGTGATGTCACAGTGGCTTGATTGTCCTCTACTTGGCTCACTTTTATTACATACCAGGAGGTGCTGAACAGTTCTCAGCCCAACCTACCAACTTCCTAAATTCTCAGCATTATTTTGCCACTGTAGCTGAAGAGTGTTGTCTTAATTCGTTAAGTACCAATTTGCAGAAACAAAATTCTATGTTTTGACATTGTTTCCGATCATTGAATGAACCATATTCACATCATTCGCTTCTTGGTTGGGCTGAGAACTTTTCAGCACCCACTGGTAGCAACATTCTAAAGCTGAGATTGTGATGTCACAATGCCTCATTCCACCAATAAGAACCAGCCTCATCAGTGATGTCACAATGGTTTGATTGTTCTATACTTGGCTCACTTTTATTACATACAAGGGGGTGCTGAAAAGTTATCGGCCCAACCAACCAACTTTCTAAATTCTAAGCATTATTTTGTCACTGTGGCTGAAAAAAAAAGTGTTATCTTATTTCATTAAGTGCCAGTTTGCAGAAACAAAATTCTATGTTTTGACATTGTTTCAGATCATTGATTGAATCGTATCAACATCATTCTCTTCTTGGTTGGACTTAGAACTTCTCAGCACCCCCTCATATCTGAACAGGAACTATTTTCAGTTTTGAAGCTCATATTAATTACTGCTCAAAAATGGTTCTATGATTTTGCTAAAATTTACTCCCTCTTTTACGAAACTGCGATAGCAGTTTCTAGCGCGGGGAGCTGCGCTGAATGGCCCGCGCTGCTCCCGGCGCTCATAGGAACTCAATGAGCGTCGGGAGCAGTGCGGGCCATTCAGCGTGGCTCCCTGTGCTAGTTTCTTAAAAAGAGGCCATAGTACCCAGAATTTTGTTGAATTTCTTTAAAATATTATGCAAAAAATTCTTAATTTTTTTTTTGTGTGTGTGCAGAATTTCCCCCGCGTTATAGAAAACAAATGTACAGTGCATTGAGGCCATGTTTCTGTCAACAATGTGAAAAGTTGATCAAATTAAACGTCTACAATTTTCACCAGTTGATACCGTTCAAGGATGACCTTCATTTTTTGTTTTTAATTGGTCAGTTACCTCCCAGATACAGTCAGTATGCTCTGGCCAGAACATGTTTAGTCTCGATGCTCGTGTCAGGTCTCAATTTCTCGCACAGAGAATTAATGAGTAAAAGGTCTTTTCTGCCAAACAAAACAAGTTGCAAAGTCAATTTACGGAGGAATCTGAAGTAAAAGTAGAAGCTGAAGCTGCTGTTATCAGAAGGGAACTGAAAGTTAGCACGACGGAAACTGGAAACTGGTCCTGGAATAAATTCCAGGTTACTGTCTATTACAGGGGTAGGCAACTCCGGTCCTCGAGGGCTGGAATCCAGTCGGGTTTTCAGGATTTCCTAAATGAATATGCATTGAAAGCAGTGGCATATTCATTGAGGAAATCCTGAAAACCTGACTGGATTCCGGCCCTTGAGGACCGGAGTTGCCCACCCCTGGTCTATTATCACTGTTGTTTATTGGGAATGGGGACTCTGGGGGAGGAGCTGGATTCATTGTATATTGTCGTCTTTTATATTTGATAATTCTGAGCTTTGATCCTTTCATCTGTATTAGTTGTATTTTGGGCTTTGGGCTCAATAAAAATCATTTAAATATAAATTTCAGGTTACTTAAGATGTTAACGGGGTTTATGAAGAGAAATAGAAGGCTCAAGGCCTTCAGCATCAGAAGATATAGGAAACTTTAATAGTATGGAACTAAGAGCTTCATTTATCAACCTCTGTTAATGCATTGATGAGCTTTAGTTCCCTTTAATGTATATCATTATTAAATAGGCTCCCTTGATAATAATAGGGCATGCATTAGCACAGGCTAGTAAATCTAGCTCCAATCTAAATACCACTGTCCCATTTCCCTCCCCTCCATCCCATAATCCATGCCCCCTCCCTGGATGAAAGGGGACAAAAATAAAGATCTGGAATGTAATTTAGACAACCTTAGCTTCAATGTAAATCATTGAGAATTAAACTTCTTGCTCTAGGTGAAAGGTTTTGAATATAAGGATCCCAAACCTTTATAAAAAGACAAGTTCGTCTAGAACAGGGATCTCAAAGTCCCTCCTTGAGGGTCGCAATCCAGTCGGGTTTTCAGGATTTCCCCAATGAATATGCATTGAAAGCAGTGCATGCACATAAATCTGGATTGCGGCCCTCAAGGAGGGACTTTGAGACCCCTGGTCTAGAAGATCAGCCTTCTGATCTCGCTCTCTCCGAGATTCTGAGTCTGAGAATCTCGGAGAGAGTGAGATCAGAAGGCTTTGAGCATGCGCAAATGCTCAAAGCCCAGTCCAGCCCAGCACAGGCAACAGGGAGGATCTCCTTTGACGCACCGCCCAGCCCAGAAGAGGGAGGATCTTCGGGCACCGGCAGGTACTATGCGTTGGTGCTGGTGCCGGTGCCCAATCGGAGTAAGGGATTTCATTTCGGTGCTCGGGGGGGGGATGTAGGATCGCGGGGAGGGGACTGACGCGAGCGGGGGGGATGCCGGATCGCTGGGAAGGGGATGCCAGATCGCGGGGGATGGCCAAGGTGGTAAATGCTCCAGCACCCCTAGGGATTGAATGAGCCTTGGAGCATTCGCCCCGTGGCTTTGTAAAAGAGGCCCTAATTCGGCGCATTGCCAACAGCGTAGCTATGAACGACCTCTCTCAGTTCATTCAAATTTTTCAGAACAGGAAGTAAAATGTATCACAAATCTTATCTGCCCACATTTTTATCTCCTTCCGCTCTGTGTTACTGGTTCTATGGCTGCATACAACCTATTTGCCCTATTTTTCGCTCCATAGGACGCACTTTTTCCCCCCCAAAAAAAGTGGGTGGAAAAAAGGGTGCGTCCTATGGAGCGAAAAATACGGTATTTATTAAATTCATTTTATATCCCGTTCTTCCCAACGAGCTCAAAACGGGTTATATAGAATAAAGACATGGCAGGTTAACATACATAGAACTGGTATATTCCAGTTGATAATCGCCTTCTAGAATTTTTCTGACATCGAAGTATGATTTAAAACTTGTTTGTACTTCTGCACTGATCGAATTTGTGCTCTATCCCCATTATAACAGGGACGGTTAACGATGTCTTGATATGTCTATGTTATACTTGATAATCAGAGGGAAACAAGATTCTATGTATGTCTTATGGAAACCGCATAGTTGTATGTGGTATATAAATTTTTTAATAAATAAATAAAAATTGAAAACATTCATGACAGGATACAGTTGATGTATTGACAAAACAATATGTTCGTCTGAACTTGATCTATACAGAGGATCTATTCTAGTGTACATTTTTCCTTCATTGCCCCTATGTAAGACTCTAGTGCAGGGCTGCCCAAGTCCGGTCCTCGAGATCTACTGGCAGGCCAGGTTTTCAGGATATCCACAATGAATATGCATGAGAGGGATTTGCATACCAAGAAGGGAGTGCAGACAAATCTCTCTCATGCATATTGATTGTGGATATCCTGAAAACCTGGCCTGCCAGTAGATCTCGAGGACCGGACTTGGGCAGCCCTGCTCTAGTGCAACCTCATTTAGAATATTGTATACAATTCTGGAGGCCGCACTTTCAAAAAGATATAAAAAGGATGAAGTCAGTCTAGAGGAAGGCTACTAAAATGGTGCGTGGTCTTCGTCATGAGGCGTATGTGGACAGACTTAAAGAAAACGCTAACTCTGTATTGTAACACCTTTACAAAAACACAAGTATTGATTAAAGTTTAATAATATATTGGTGATGGTTTAATAATGTCTGTATTGAAACCATCACAGGAAACGCAAACTCTGTTTTGTAGCACCTTTACAGAAGCTCATGTATTGTAACATCATTATAAAACCTTTCAACTCAAAGAAAGTTAACTTTTGC
This sequence comes from Geotrypetes seraphini, assembly GCF_902459505.1. Classification (NCBI taxonomy): domain Eukaryota; kingdom Metazoa; phylum Chordata; class Amphibia; order Gymnophiona; family Dermophiidae; genus Geotrypetes; species Geotrypetes seraphini. The sequence goes on from NC_047087.1 coordinate 303,616,292, forward strand.
AAAGCAAGTTCGCGTAATCTGCTTAGCGCCAGAGGTCTTTGGACTAACCCGAGCTTGCAGAAGTCCTTGGAAGTAAATTATGACGGCTGCTGATGAGAGAATAAAATGTTATAGATGAATACAGTATTAATGAACTGTCCAAACAGTTGCATGATATTTAATGAGAAACCCAGGGCATCCAACAGGGTGGATGGGGAAAACAAATTCTGAAAACATCTGCTTATGATACGATAAATATATAAAAATGCTAATAAACGATAGAGCTCAAAACACATTATTCTAATTATTCTCAAACTAAATTATCCAGGCTGCTAAGCTAATGCTCATTAACTTTGGAAGAAATGCAGAAAAACATAAAAAGTATCTGTTAAGCTATAATTATGTATTTTTCCAAATGCAGCAAAATATTTAATTTAGGGGAAATAGGGCCGTGAGAATGTAAGCAAAGCATGGAGTGAATATAAACGCGGAAATTTAGCATTTAATTGGCATTCATCTCTTGGCTTATCTTTACTATTTTGCCTGTTCCCTATGTATCTCTTTCTGGTTTGATAGGGTAAAAATGTACATCGGGATAGCAGCAATATTCCTGAAGCATAAAATGAGTGGCATTGCTATCAAGGTGCACCAGTTGTTTATTTGGCTATCAGTAGTTAATTCCCTGAATGAATGATCCACTGAAGCAGAAAGAGCAAGGTGCTAACTTTATCAGAGCACTTGTGTTGTATATCTAATGATGAGAAGTCAGAAGAGTTTGTCTATGCACAGGAAGTATTTCGTAGTAAACTTGGTGCACTAGGGTTTAAAAGTTTTGCTCAATTGCCAGAACCAAAGGTCCATTTAACCCGCACGATTTTATTTCAAGACTACCATTATTAATATTATTTCTATAGTGTTGGTAGACATACCCAGCACTATACAAACACAATGGGGCAATGTATGGGGACTAGGAGATATGAATAGGATACGACGTGGCTACCTCTTACCTGTCCACCTCCTCCTCTCTCCCTCCTCTTTCTCTCCCCTCTTACCTCTCTTTACAGCCTATATAGGTATGAGCGAGGCACAAATAGCTGATTAGATTAGAATAGGGTGGGTGTGGGTGGATAGAGAGTGAATGGGTTAGACCAGGAGTCGGCAACCTTTTTTATAGCAAAGAGCCATTTTATTCTAGACCCAAAGTTTACAAAGAGCCGCAATGGTAGAGAAGAGGGTTTGAGATATTCCAGGTCTCTCACTCTCTTCCCTTCCCTCTTTCTCCCCTCCAACCCCTCGCAGGCTTCTGCACCTCTCAACCCACCCTCCCCCAAACCCGAAGCCATAGCCAAGGCTCTCTCCCCTCTCCAGGCCCCGACCCTTTAATCTCTCTCCCAACCCCATGATTCCCCCTCCCCCCAAGGGCCTACTTAGGAACTGGGGTCCAGCAGGGTGGGGAGGTCTTTGAGGCAGGAGCATGGCCCTCATGTGGCAGCTCAACCCCACAGTACTCCCGCCGCTCTCCACTCTGCCAAGTGTAGTTAGCCCCCCACCCCCAAGCCTACCAGCGGGTCTTTGTGGTTCTTTCACTCCTGCCTCCTCACAGCTGCTTTCTAAAATGACTGCCATGACCTTTTGCGGCTGCTCGAGGCATTTCCTCTAACCAGGACAAGTCATGTGTTTATATGAGATTATTTCAAGAAATTACTTATTCTAAGGGTAAAAGATTCCAATTTTTCCTGATGTTTCATGGGTTGCACAACAGAGATGAAGGGGGTTCTTGGTTCTGAGGTACTTGCTATAGAGCAGGGGTCTCAAAGTCCCTCCTTGAGGGCCGCAATCCAGTTGGGTTTTCAGGATTTCCCCAATGAATATACATGAGATCTATGTGCATGCACTGCTTTCAATGCATTTTCAGTGGGGGAATCCTGAAAACCCGACTGGATTGCGGCCCTCGAGGAGGGACTTTGAGATCCCTGCTATGGAGGGTATCTTTTTTTTTTTCTGAGATTCCCCTGCCATTTCCTTTCAGTGCCAGAGATATAGAAGCCCATTGCTGGAAAACTGTATTCAAGACCATAAGACAACTGGGGATGATGATTCTATGGCTTAGACAGGGAGAAGGTTGAGATAGCTGTTAGAGATTTTCAACTCTACTTTTTCAATCGATTGATTATAATCATTTATTACTGTCTTTTCCTTGTTTTTGTTTGGTTTTCCATTTTTCCTCTGTAATGTGGGTGGAGTATGGTTATTTGTATATTTCTTTTTGAAATGAAATGAATTTAAAAGAAAAAGGTTAAAGTATATTTATATAATTAACTAGCTGATGCCCCGGCGTTGCACGGGTATTTAATTATAGCAATAACACTGTAAATGGATTCAAATAAACATACTTTATAGTGGTGAATGAAATTATTTTTTTACAGCTTTATAAAAAGTACAATATTCAAATTATAATGTGAAATATTTGACAAAATGAATACAATACAACTAACACAAAACTTGAGTATAAACAACATTTTTAGTTTCACCTCCAGGAGCAAGAACATATAAATTCTTGGGTGAAGAGACCCCCAGAACATATCACCCCAGGTAGTGAGGGATCTGCATACCAAGTTTCGTTCAAATCGGTCAAGCCGTTTTTGAATTACAGTGAGAATGGCAGCTGTTTACATTTTTTCCATTGACATGAATGGGTGAATTCTGATTTTCTGTTTGTAGCTCCGCCCATGTGTGCAGGTGGGCCGCGAGACCCCCAGAACATATCATCTCAGGTAGTGAGGGATCTGCATACCAAGTTTCGTTCAAATCGGTCCCACAGCTTTTTACATTTTTTCTATTGACTTGAATGGGTGAAATCAGATTTTCTGTTTGTAGCTCCGCCCACGTGTGCAGGGGGGTCGCGAGACCCGCAGAACATATCATCTCAGGTAGTGAGGGATCTGCATACCAAGTTTCGTTCAAATCGGTCAAGCCGTTTTTGTGTGATCGCGGCACATACATACATACATCCGATTTTATATATATAGATTTATTACATTGTTATAGTTAAAAAAAATTGGGGGGGATGTGAAGGGCAGGGAAGGGGGGTGGGAAAGGTATAGGGGGTATATATGGTATTATGAATAGGTAAAATGGAAAATATATTTTGGAGAAATGATAAAATTATTTATGTAATATTTGAGCTTTGAATTGAATTGTAATGAGCATATATTGTATTATTGTATATTTGATTTCTTCAATAAAATGTTTCAACATAAAAGAAAAAGGTTACTCGTAAATCATTAAAAAAAAAAGCATAAGAAAACAGGTTAAATCTTTTTGATGCAAGCATTTCCCGATTGATTGATTTGTATTATGGGGTCCTTTTATTAAGGCCCGCTAACCGATTTAGTGTGCTCTAAATGCTGAGGTGCCCATAGAATATAATGGATGCCTTAGCATTTAGCATGCACTAATCTTTAATAAAAGGACCATATGTTAGTATTGCATTATTAATGTTAAGTTATTACAGCCAATGAACAGATGGACTTTTTTTGAACTTATGAGCTGTGAAAAAAAAAACTTCTAAAAAATAGGAAGATGGCATTAGCTTGAACCCATGCTATGGTGGGATATAAATAAAGCTAATATTATGATTATTATTATTACTTATTTCTATAGGGCTTCTAGATGTATGCAGTGTTGTACATTAAATATGTAAGAGACAATCCCTGCTGAAAAAAAGCTTACAATCTAATTAAAAGAGACAAACAGGACGAATAGGGGTTAGGGAAAATCTCACAGAGGGAAGGATAAAACAGACATGGGGACTGATGACTACCACTCGCAAAAAGCAACCAGTATGGTAAAAATCTCACACTAGCTTCTTAGCATGTAGGGATGGGTCATTGGCAGAGAAGAGGCAGTGATAGGGTTCGACTAGCTACGAACGCTAGCACATCTGGCATTACGTGCCGCCATATTATTGGCAATCTGGTAACTTGACCAATGAGATCTGTAAAGGAACGACCTGATTCTCCTAATCAACTCTTCATCCAGAGCAGAACTTCCCAGATCACACACCTTCTCTCCCCCACTCCTACCACCATGGTAACCTGTCCTGATCCCCTCATCCAATCCATACCTCCTCCAGGTCCCTGCCTGATATAAATACTCCATGTCGTTCTACCACCAAAATGTCACACTACAATGTCATCAACATGACCTTCCCCCCCCCTCCCTACACACACACACACACACATCCCTCTGGCCACCTCCAGGACTAGTGCTCCCTCTCTGCTCCCACACTAACTGGCAACTAGTATTTAAATAACAAATATGATCCTACTGGTAATCTCGTTGTACCACCACCAGGGGTCAACTTTCCAAATAACAGCACTAGGGAGTCATCTTTACATATAAGGGCAAATACTTCTTATGTGAAAGGGTGATCCTAGCGATAGTACCACTAGGGGGTCATGGAACACGGTACCCATTTGGTAGATGTCTGCCCTGGTCACAGCCTCTGCATTACCACATCTTAAGTTTTATTTATTAAATTGAAAATTATTTTAACCCACTTACACCTAAGTGATTCACAAAGACTTACACTTAAGGTAAAATAAGTGCAAAAACCTACCACACTTTAGCAAACATTTTCCTTTATATCAAGCCCATTTCCTTACATTTGGCCTAAAAGAACCAAGATGCTTTGCATAGCCTTCTTGCCAAAAAAAAAAAAAAGCACACAGATTTGCAGTCCTCAAAGACAAGAGCATTCACACCTCCGATTTTGATGGGTCAACTTAGTCCACCAGGCAGAAATTTGCTTTCCCATCTGACTTTCCAGGTTTTTGCAGTATTTGGGTCAGAAGAGCACATTTTGACGTAACCTGGAAAATGTCAACATTTTTCAAATCTCTATCAAGATCCATATTTACACTAACATTTTGAAATAAATATCAAAAATGTAACTGTACACCTAAAGATATTTAAGATGGAGAAGAGTGCCATGTTAAAAACTCTTAAACTTTTTCTTACTATTTTGGCAGCTTGCCATATATTTCCATCTCAATCTTTTTTAAATTGCTAAAGGGCGAGTATTACCATTTTCTCTGTCTGTATATGAAATATTTAGCATGTTCTGCAGTGAGAGAATATCATAGTAGTGTATTTAAATGACCATGAAGGGAAAATGTTAAATTCAGAATGACACAATTTAAATTTATGCATGCCCAAACAATAAATCTGACAGGCTGGCAGCTTAGAATTCAGCTTTTGTCTCCACCGTGCGTACTGCAGGTCAATATACTTCACCCAGTAGGTGCACAAAAATCTGTAAGGATTTGTAGCAGCCTAAGAGAAAGTTCATTCTTAGAAATTTAAGAGAAGAGCTGATCATTGGTACCAATTAGAACTCCTCTCATATGAGGAAAGACTAAAAAGGTTAGGGCTTTTCAGTTTGGAAAAGAGACGGCTGAGGGGAGATATGATTGAAGTCTACAGAATCCTGAGTGGAGAACGGGTACAAGTGGATCGATTTTTTACTCTGTCAAAAATTACAAAGGCTAGGGGACACTCGATGAAGTTACAGGGAAATACTTTTAAAACCAATCGGAGGAAATTTTTTGTCACTCAGAGAATAGTTAAGGTCTGGAACGCGTTGTCAGAGGATGTGGTAAGAGCAGATAGCGTAGCTGGTTTGGAGAAAGATTTGGACAAGTTCCTGGGGAAAACGTTCATAGTCTGTTATTGAGAAAGACATGGGGGAAGCCACTGCTTGCTCTGAATCAGTAGTATGGAATGTTGCTACTCTTTGGAATTCTAGAATCCTTTACTCTCTGGGATTCCGGAATCTTGCTATTCTTTGAGATTCTGTATGGAATGTTGCTACTCATTGGGTTTTAGCCAGGTACTAGTGACCTGGATTGGCTACCGTGAGAACGGGCTACTGGGCTTGATGGACCATTGGTCTGACACAGTAAAGCTATTCTTATGTTCTTATCAAGAGCACATCAGCAATATAGTCAAAAGCTGCTTTTACCGTCTGCGCCTAATCCGCTCAATGTCTAAATACTTAGAACCAAAATCTTTAAACATTTTAATACACTCTCTCATAATATCCAAACTAGATTATTGCAACTCACTTCTGTTAAATATCAACCACAAGGAAAAAAGACGCCTACAAATAATACAAAATATCGCAATTAAAATAATTCACGGTGGGAAGAAATATGATCATGTAACCCCTTACTTGATAGAATCACATTGGTTGCCAATTAACCAACGCATAACATATAAAATAGCATTATTAGCATTTAAAACAATATCCACCAATGAACCACAATTTATAGATCGGCTCTTAATTCCCCACACTTCAAATCGCTCTCTTCGGTCTAATACACAAGGGCTACTAATGGTCCCTTCATTAAAAATAATAGGAACTAGACGCCATGACATCTTTTCAGTCATGGCACCTCTTACTTGGAATACTCTTCCTTTGTATATTAGAGAAATTAAAGATCTAAATTTATTTAAAACTAACCTAAAAACATTTCTCTTCAAGACATCATTTAATCTCTAAAATAACTTTTTCCTTGAAGACTTAGGATAGATTATTTTCTTTTCTCATCATACCCTAATCCAAATGTTTCTACCCCCCCCCCCCCCCACCTCATTCTTCTTTTCTTCCCTTTGGGAAATTACAATTTGTAACTTTTACGCCTTATGTTTCTCCCCAGTGTATTTTAGTTTGTCTGTATTGTCAGTCTGTCACAGCCCCATTATTTGTAAAGTAGTAAAATATATCTTAATGTACTATGCTAATGCATTTTTTATGTAATTCGCTTAGATTTATAAGCGAAACATCAAATCCAAATAAACTTGAAACTTGAAATGCTATAATTGCTATAATTGCATAGCATAAAAATGTATTTCTATATCGCAAATACTTTGTGGTTCAATGTGGAATGCAAAAGAATATAACTAAACAATAACAGTGAATTATATTTAGATCAATTACAGTAACAGTGTGGAGGGGCATAATCGAAAGGGACATCTAAGTCCGTTTACGTCCATCTCGCAAGTCGTCCAAAGTTAAAAAGAGCTTAAGACACATTTTCGAAAGAGATATTCAACTTTTTTTGACTTTCGAAAATCGTCTAATTATACGTCCTGCCGATCTGATCATCCAAGCCGCTAAATCGTCCATCTTTATACCACATTTCTGTACAAGTCCAAAACGTCTAGAACAGGGGTGCCCACACTTTTTGGGCTTGCGAGCTACTTTTTAAATGACCAAGTCAAAATGATCTACCAACAATAAAATAAAAAAAAAACACAAAGCACACTGTACGCATAGAAAATGTTAATCATCATTCCTATTCCAGGGTTTTTCAAAGAGGTCAAAGCAGATGACTCTATGCACTATCACCTCAGTAACAACCATACAAAAATAGACAAATATACCCCCCTCCCTTTTTACTAAACCACGATAGCAGTTTTTAGCGCAGGGAGCTGCACTGAATGCCCAGCGCTGCTCTCAACACTCATAGGCTCCCTGCGCTAAAAACCTCTATTGCGGTTTAGTAAAAGGGGACCTTAGTGTAAAATATAGACAGCAGATATAAATTCAGACACATTTTGATCACTAAATTTAAAATAAAATCATTTTCCCTACCTTGTCTGGTGATTTCATGAGTCTCTGGTTGCACTTTCTTCTTCTGACTGTGCATACAATCTTTCTTCCCTTATTTTAGCCTGTATGCTTCCTCTCCTCCAGACCTCATTCCTTCCCCCAACTTTTCCTTCCTCTTCCCTGCCCTTTCTTTCTCTCTGTCTCCCCTTTCATTTTTTTCTGTTTCTCTTCTTTCCTTCTGTCTCCCTGCCTGCCCTTTTTCTTTCTTTCTCCCTGCCCTCCCCCAAGCCACTGCCACTGCCATTACCATCGGTGACCAGGACCCAAACACCACCAATAACAGGCCCCAAGCTCTCCCTGCTTCGGCCAACCAGCATTCCTCTCCCCGACGTCAATTCTGCCGTCGGGAAGAGGAAGGCTGATCAGCCCAAGATCGTGATCAACCTATTGGGGGAAATGCTGCCGGGTCCTGCCTTCGCGGAAACAGAAAGTAGGCAGGACCCGGCAGGAAGAAGAACAAATGCTTCATTAACCTGTCTCCCGCATTAGCCCGTAGCGAACGCTTGCTTCAGGGCTCTCAACATGTGCGCGCCGGCTTCCCTTCTCCCCTCCCCCCCCCCCGGACATAACTTCCGGTTTCGGAGGGAAGAGAAGAGAAGCCGGCACACACATATTAGAGCCCGGAGCATAAGTTCGCTACGGGCTGAAATCTCCAAGCCGGTTCTTTGGGGTTTTTTTTAATGTTCAGCAGCAGCAGCAGATGACAGCTGGGCGGACCGCCCAGCTAAAAGGCCCTAGGGAGAACACTGGAGAGGAAGGCTGATCGGCCCGTAGATCAGGACGGCAACACGAGTCTATCACAGAGCCCGGGATGGGCTCCGCGATCGACTCGCGTTGCCTTCCTGAGCTACTGGTCGATCGCGATCGACGCGTTGGGCACCCCTGGTCTAGAACAAGCCCTGTTGGACGTGGGAGGGGTCTGCAAAGTGATGGACTGAACACCCAGACATGGCACCTAATTAGTGGGGTACCTTACAGGGCACTGCTGTGAACTTTCCAAAAAGGGTGCCATGGCTTCTCCTCACTACAGCTCCCTTATAGGTGACGGTGAGCCCCCCCAAACCACCTCCAGAATCCCCTAGACCCACTTATCTACCACCCCAATAGCCCTTATGGCTGCAGGAGCACTAATATGCCAGTAAAAAATGGTTTTGGGGGTGTATAGGGGAGTGCACATGTTTAAGTATCAATGCAGTGATTACAGGGGCTTATGGGCATGGGTGCTCCTCTCTATGGGTCCCTAACCCACCCCCAAGATGACCTAAGCTGCCTCTGGGCTGGACGACTAGGCTTTCCTATGCCAGGCGGCCAGGTGATAATGGTCTGGAGGCTGAAATTTAAAGTTGTGAATAAAATGTTTATGGGGTTGGGGGGGTCGGTGATCACTGGGGTAGTGTGTGGGGGTCTGTGTTATGTGTTTTCTGTGCTTATCTGATGAGTTTAGGTGGGTTTTTGTGAGTTAGACCAGTGTTTTTCAACCGCCGGTCCGTGGACCGGTGCCAGTCCGCAGAAAATTCCTGCCGGTCCACACAGGGCCGGCGAGATCAGATTAGTTAAGTAGTATCTGGCGTGTCCCTGAGCTTTACACTAGCTGTTCATTTAAAGTGCTAAACTCTTACAAACATGCACTGTCTGTCAATTCTATCAACCAATTACAGTTGGGGGGGGGGGGCAGATGAGCCTGTTCTTGCCACGCCACCTCCTCCCCTTCCCAGTCTTTTGAGCTTTGAATCTAGAAGGAGCGACACACTTACTTAAGTGCAGCGTCTGCCTAGCCTGTCAGCCAGTCAAGGTAGAGGGGAGGGGCGGGTGAACCTGTTCTTGCCACGCCTTCTCCTCCTCCCGGCATTTCATAGCTATGACGTTATACACGTTGAGGTTTGAAGGACTGAATGTCGGGTACGACAGACGGCCAAGATGGCAACCACCGGTGGGACTTGCAACTCGGCCGGAGTGAAGAAGACTCATTTTGGGCATCCCCGAGGCAGTGTGTTTGGTGAGTGTGCTATGAGGGGACGTTCTTCTGGAAGGCTCGGTTGTCAGCCACCCCTCGCTCTCTCCCTTCCCCCACCCCAGTCTGCTCCAGGGGCAGTAACCGCGTGGTCACCGAGTGCCTCCATACATGGCAGTTAGTTGCTGCGGCTCGGGCTGCTCGTGCGAGACCTTAGATGCATTTGGTAGACGTTTCTCTTCTCTTCCTAAATGCGTCCGTGGCTCTGAGCACTTCCCATCTCTGGGAAATGGTATGTCCCACTTTGGCAGGTTGGGCAGGGCGTTGAGTGTCATAAAAAAAAAAGCGGTCGCTGAAAGGAAAGCATGTGTCATGTGTCCCTGTTAGTACTGCTGAGGTCGTAATTTCAATTGCCCTGGGATCTTTCAGCTTTGTAATTAAAAAAAAAAAGTAAAAAGAAAACTAGTTCCTTCTAACGAGTGTAGTGCTTTGTTTCGCTTGTTGTCGGTTTACCTTTAATTTGCGGGGACCGAGCTCAAGGAGACGGGGTGGAAATGGGTTTTTTAAATTTCAGTCTTAGTTTGCCGGTCCACAAAAATAATTCTTTTATTTCTGCCGGTCCACGGGTGTAAAAAGGTTGAAAAACACTGACTTAGACCATGTTTTACATGATCTAAGTCACAACATCCAAGTTCCGTCTAGGCCAGGGGTAGGGAACTCCGGTCCTCGAGAACCGTATTCGTCGGGATTTCAGGATTTCCCCAATGAATATGCATGAGATCTATTTGCATGCACCGCTTTCAATGCATATTCATTGGGGAAATCCTGAAAACCCGACTGGAATACAGCTCTCGAGGACCGGAGTTCCCTACCCCTGGTCTAGGCTCTGTTGTTAAACTTTCAGTTATACATGCTGTACGACTAAGTCTAATCCGGCCCACGTGCCGACCTCGACACGGCTCTCGAAACACCCCATTTAGCTTTGGACATTGAGCGGCACTATGAAGGCCTAGGTCCTTTAGAAATACGTCCAAAACCCGTTTTTATTATCGGTGCTTGGACGTTTTTGAGAAATGTTCGTCCAAGTGCCGACATAAGCCGGTTTTTGGACGTTTTTCTCTTTCGATTATGAGCCCCATAATCTACAAATACTTAATAAATACTCCCCCCCCCCCCTTTTTACAAACGCGTAGCGCAGTTTTTTAACGTCGGCCATGACGGTAACAGCTCCAACGCTCATAGAATTCCTATGAGCATAGGAGCTGTTACCACTGCAGCTGACGCTAAAAAACCATACTACACTTTTGTAAAAAGGGAGGGTAAAAAAGTTTTTTAATCATTTTCTAAAGTGCATATAAGTCATAGACCAGGGGTAGGCAATTCCGGTCTTTGAGTGCCGGAGCCAGGTCAGGTTTTCAGGATATCCACAATTAATATGTATGAGAAGGATTTGCATGCACTGCCTCCTTGAGATGCAAATCTATCTCATGCATATTTATTGTGGATATCCTGAAAACCTGACCTGGCTCCGGCTCTCGAGGACCAGAATTGCCTACCCCTGTCATAGACCATCTAATCAGCGGCCCAGATTCAGAATCCCAGTGAACAGCTTGGTACAATAGTTCTTGATTTACGAACCTTGTTTGTGAGCCACCTTTACTTGCAGGAAGAGTGTGGTGCAGTGGTTATAGCTACACCATCAGCACCCTGAGATTTTGGGTTCAAATCCACGCTTCTCCTTGTGACCCTGGGCAAGTCACTTTATCGCCCCCCATGGCCTCAGGTACATTAAGCTAGATTGTGAGCCTGCCGGGACAGATAGGGGAAATGCTTGAGCCTGGATAAATTCATGTAAACCATTCTGAGCTCCCTTGAGAGAGCGGTATAGAAAATTAAATTTAAAAAAAAAATGATAAGCCACCACAATCTTCGCCCTGAATATAATAGGTCCATTTGCAGGCTCTATCTTTTTCTTTCAGAAATGTATAATAAATATAATTCTGTTTATTTTCTTATAGCGTTCCCCCCATTAGTGGATTAATTTGCAGTGTATAAGTTGGTTTATATATGTTTCTTGCTTTTTTTCCTTTTGCACTGCTGATTTCTGTATGATTGTGTTTCATAATGTAAAATGATAATTACCACAAACAAAAAATTAAAAAAATAACGATGTTATACAAAAAACACCCTTCTTAATAAAAACAAAATGATTCATCAAATATCTTGATAATAAATCATACAACGCTTTGTAAATAAAGCATCCAAACTGAAATAAAACTCTATCCTCTACTTCAGGGGTGTCAAAGTCTCTCCTCGAGGGCCGCAATCCAGTCGGGTTTTCAGGATTTCACCAATGAATATGCATGAGATCTATTAGCATACAATAAAAGCAGTGCATGCACTCCCCATCCTATCTAAGTTTCTGAAAACTATTAAAAACAAACTTTTTTAACCGATTTGTAACCTAAGACCTCTTAAGCCTTATCTCTTCAACTCTAACCAAATTGTTTCCCAAGATCTTTTATGCCTTACCTCTGTATCCTGCTCACCTGTATTTTGATGACTTTACATTGTACCTATATTCGCTGATTGTCCAGCTCTTCTTTGTTGTAAACCACCTCGAACTACTCCGGGTTTGGTGGTTTATAAGAATAAAATTATTATTATTATTAGATCTCGTGCATATTCATTGGGGAAATCCTGAAAACCCGACTGGATTGCGGCCCTCGAGAAGGGACTTTGACACCCCTGCTCTACTGGAAGCCAGTGCAGTTTGATAATAGGGAGAAACATGGTCAAATTTCTTCAAGTTATAAATCAATTGGATAACTGTGTTCTTAGATTATTGCAATAAAACCATCAAACGACTGAGAATCGTGCAGAATACTGCAGTCCGTCTCATTTACGACCTCAAGAAATCGGACCATGTAAGCCCATAGTACAAAAAACTACACTGGCTGCATGTGGAAGCAAGGGTCATCTTTAAGTTTGCTTGCCTTTGATTCAAAACCATAACAGGTTCATCCCCAATCTATCTATCTCAGCATTTCGAGTACATGTGGCGCTTAACTGTTCGCACGCAGGAAGCAGCGCGGGGCTGGGATGGAGATAGAAAAGATCTCTCCTGCCCTGCACCGCTGGCCGCAATTCAGGCCATCCAACGAGGGAGGTAAGGTGGGGGGGATGATTTTTTAAAACTTGTATAGGCCGCCCCAGTTTTGCAAGCCGCACCTACTGGGCCGGCTTGCAAAACCCATATATAGGCCGCGGCCTATATATGGGGAAATACGGTAGATAATTTTTGAAGAAGAGATTGCTCATCCAAGTTTTCTATTCTCCATATATCACCTGACTCCTAAGGCAACTTCCAACATTAACCACGCCTATAGTGACGTTAGGTGCCAGTAGGCTCCTCTGGAGACAATATTCTGGCGTTTTTTGTTTAGGCACTGGTAGGCTCTTTAAATGTTACATTAATTGCCATTTCAAACATCGTTTGCTAATTAACTTAGAGAATTTCCCTCTTAATGTTTTAGTTTATTATCTCCATGTTTACTAACCGACACCAGGGCAGGATTAATTTGTTGAGGGCCCCTAGGCACACAAGTCCACTAGGCCCACTGCCCCACACAACCCGCCCTGCCTCATCATGCCCCGCCCCCCTGCTCCACCCCCATTTATTTACCCATTTTCTTACCCAATCCAGCATGTGCCCTTTTTTCTTTCTCCCCTCCACTTCCTTCTCTCCTTCCTTGCCCCTGGTCTGGATTCTGTCTCCGTCCCTCCCCTCCCCTCCATGGTCTGGTATCTCCTTTCCTTCCCCTCCCTCCCATGGTCTTGGCATCTCTCTGTCTTCACATCTTCCTTCCCTGGTCTTCCTTCTCCCTTCTTCCCTCTCTCTCCCCAATTGGGTGAAGCAGCATCCCAGCTGCCTTTTGAGGCGAGATCAGCTTCCCTCCCTTCCACCTCCTCACTGCCTTCTTGCCCACCGTCCGTAAGTGAACTGAACCCAGGCAACAGGTCTGTAACACTGCATGCCCCAACTTCCCTTCTCCTCCAAAACAGGAAGTTACATCATGAGGGGAGGGAGGAGAAGGGAAGCCGGCGCATGCAGTGTTAGAGCGAACTGCAACAGACAAAAAATGAAAGCAGATTCTTTTCTCACCTCCTTTCTTCTTCAGTGCCAAACAGACAGACAAAAGGTGGGAATGGATCTTTCACGTTCAGCTTTCTTTAATTTTTCTTTTCTTTTTTGCCTCTGTCTACTCAAATCTTGCCTTCTTTCTCACCCTTCTTCTTTTTAAATGTTCAGCTACCTCTCAGTTCTCCATCTCACTCCTTTCTCAGCCTCCTATTTCCTGCTATCTACTCTCCATTACCACATTTCTACCACTGTACTCACTGCTCTCTCACTCATCTTGTCATCTCCCTTTTGACCTCATCCACATGGCTCACCACTTTCAGAATCCCCCTCCCTCTCTCCTCTGGTCAGGCTATAACTCCCTGTCCCTTTCTTTCCATCTCCTGCCTAGCATTTTGCTCCCTTTCTTTTCTGTTTTTCTTTGAGTGAACACTGCAGCAAGACGGAGGAAGGAGCTGGCAAGAAGCTAAACACCCGGTTGGCAGAGCAAAATGCCTCATCGCCCTCAAGTGGGGCCGCTTGCGGCCCATGGGCTGCAAGTTGGACACCCCTGTAGAGAGAGGAAATTGTGGCAGTGGGGATCGTGTACCTAGCAAACTGCCAGTTGCGCTGATGCCAGGGGAGGGGCCCGGGGGAGCGCCGATGCTGGGGAGGCCCTGTGTTGTCGTCAATGCCGAGGGGAGGGTCTGTTGCCATTGCCAAAAAAAATCATAAAGCTGAGTCGGTGTGCCCTCCTTCAGCAGGCCCCCCTGACAGTTTCAGGCCCTAGGCACGTGCCTACTGGGCCTATCCGTTAATCCGGCCATGCCCGGCACTAGCAATAGTAGCTATGATGCTTTATCACAAAAATTTGTATATGAATAATACATGGAGTCTTCAGAGGATCCAAAGCAACCCATTTATGCTGCTTGCTGTTCTGATCCGATACATGCTGAGCGGTGCAGAAAACAGCCTGTAATGAAACGAGGGAATAGAGAAATTGCTTCTCTTCACCTAATGCTGGTTCTTCCATCTGAAAGGCATGCTAGGACTACTCATTCCGCTACTTTCTCAAATTGAGACGCGAGAACAATCCATAGTTCCACCCCAAATCTTTAATTGAAAACTAGGCACCGCAGAGCAAGCTCAAAACCAGAATCTCTGTGGACGGAAAACTGTTTTCTTCCCCCCCCCCCTATTAAAATCACAGCTGGTGTTAGCATTGAAACAATAAAAAATGGAACTGCAGGAGCTCTGCATGTGGGCCGGTTGACGTCACGAAAGGCTTTTTCTACCTCCAGCAATCCCTGGCAAAAAGCAGAGCTTGGGTGAGACTGTATGTTTTTCATATTTAAATAAGATAGCTTGGCAGGCAAAGAGTTCAGTGCTAATGAAATCAGAGGCTTTACGGTGTTAATATTCCAAAATAATGTATGCAGTTAAGCACATAGATCATTCTTTTAAAAAGTAGACCCTCTTACACATATAATTAATCCTTCAGCTGTGGTTGGAATTGGAAGCATTCCAGAGACAGAGGATAGGTTGGGGTTTAAAGGTGAGCAAATAGCATTGATCTTCCTGTTAGCTATTTATGAGCACCAACCTATCTTAAAATTCTCCACTGACTTGCACAACGCTATTTTTATTTTTTACTCAGCATTACCCCTCACCCTCTTGTTTTTTCCTTTTTTTCTACCAAAAATTGAAAATTGTAACTTTTACTTTTTCCCTCCCGACTCATGTTTGTATTTTATGAAAGTATACTGTTAAAATGTTAGTTTCTCTATATTATTCTCTATTTGGATTTTGTACATCGCTTAGTAATTTTAATAGGCGATTCATCAAATATATTAATAAACTTGAAACTTGAAACTTATCAGCATTGGCTGCACCCAGTTGAGAAAAACAGACTGTTTTATGGATCCTAGTCATGGGTTCCTAACCTGAACAGTGAGCAGTGATTGGAGCTATAGCCTCGGCACCCTGAGGTTGTGGGTTCAAACCCCCACACTGCTCCTTGTGACCCTAGGCAAGTCATTTAATCCCCACCCCCCCCCCCCCATTGCTCCAAGTGCATTAGATAGATTGTGAGCCCACCGAGACAGACAGGGAGAAATGCTTCAGTACCTGAATAAATTCATGTAAACCGTTCTGAGCTCCCCTGGGAGAACGGTATAGAAAACTGAATAAATTAGTTTCAGCCTCTGATAACCAGAGCTGGTATTGTGACAACATAATGCCTCATTCCACCAGATCCTAAGAGCCAACCTCATCAGTGATGTCACAATGGCTTGGTTGTACTATTTAGGGTTACCATATGGCTCCAGAAAAAGGAGGACGGATTGAGACATCCAGGTTTTTCTTTCATTGAAAGCAATGAAAGTAACACCTGGATGTCTTAATCCATCCTCCTTTTTCTAGAGCCATATGGTAACCTTATAATGTGGCTCAATTTTGCTACATTTTGATTTCTAGAGTGGCACAGTGGTTAAAGCCACAGCCTCAGCACCCTGAGGTTGTGGGTTCAAATCCACACTGCTTCTTGTGACCCTGGGCAAGTCACTTAATCCTATATAAACCAAATGTAGAAGTGTGGGTTTTCTTCAATGCAAAAAAATATATACCAACTTAACTCTAAAAAGATCTTTTGAAAATCATTTCATAAATACTGCAACTACTGAATTTAATATAATGAGGAAAAAAGCCTCAGAACCCCATCTTTAGACAGATGAAATCTTGTTGAAAGACTGAAAAGGGTAAGTACCTCACTGGCTTATATTAAAAAAAACCTTCTTATACAGCGTTGATAAATGCTTGTTAAATTTTGAATGAAAATTGCTTTAGACCTTACGCCTTCAATTGTATTCCTTTACTGGAAAAGTCCAGCTATCTTTTTTGTTGTACTAGGACCAACTTCTTTAATTGTATTTCTCTTCCTGGAAATGTCCAGCTATCTTTCTGATGTAATCTGCTTAGAACTGCAAGGTACAGGCGGAATATAAGCATGTAATGTAATGTAATGTAATGTAAAGTCCATTAAAGTGTGGTAAAGGTACACAGCCCAGCAAACACTTTTTCAACAGGCTTATAAATACAGCTACAGTAACTTATCTTATGAAACAGCTGCGCTGGACCACTTGCGCAGGGCTATGTGAGTGTCTCTTCAGCCTTCCTCCTCTAACGATGGTAACCAGCATTTTGCTCAAAGCTGGGGCAGGAGGGTAAGACGTGATCTATGCAAATCGGCATCAAACTGTATGCCGCCAATTGAGCACCTCGCAGCTCCCGACGCTCATAGGCTCCCTGCGCTAAAAACCACTAACGCGGTTTAGTAAAAAAGGGCCATAGTGCAAAATATAGACAGCAGATATAAATTCTCAAAACGGACACATTTATCATTTTTCCTACCTTTTTGCCTGGTGATTTCATGAGTCTCTGGATGCACTTCCTTCTTCTGTAAATCCAATATTTCTTTTTTTCTGCCCCCTTCCCTTTTCATTCTATCTCTTTCTTTCTCTCTCCACCTGCCCCCCTCTTTATTTCTGTCTTTCTCTCTCCCCATGCCTGACTTTCTTTCTCTCTCCCCCTGCCCCCTCTTTATTTCTGTCTTTCTTTCTCTCTCCCCTGCCTGCCTTTCTTTCTCTCTTTGTCCCCCCAAGCCACCACACCAATTTCTCCCTGCTTCCCCACCCTCAGTCTACACCCAACCCCTTAAACCCCACCTCTACCCTTCTTTCTCCATTCTAATCTTCTGCCAAAAATTTCTGTATAGTCCACTCTCAGCCTATACTCAAATAACTTGTATCTAAACTAAACTACTTATATTTAAACTACTGTTCTTAATTTGCTATATAGTCCCTATATTTATACTGCTGCACAGTCTCGTATGTCCAAGTATTTAAATCTACTGTATAATCCTGCATGTCCAATTCACTCCATTGTGAATGTTTACTTATAAACCGTTCTGAGCTACTGGGAGGACAGGATAAAAATCTAAATAAAATAAATAAATAGGGAGAGGAGAAGATAGTGGATGCTGCAGATGGGCAGACTGGATGGGCCATTTGGCCTTTATCTGCCATCATGTTTCTATGTTGCTATGTTACTAAAATTCTATGACATCATAATGCAGGTGTAAAGAGCCTTAGCCAATAGGGAGAGGAGGAGATAGTGGATGCTATGGATGGACCATTTGGCCTTTATCTGCTATTATGTTTCTATGTTTCTATGTTACTATGTTACTAAAGTTGTATGACATCACAATGCAAGTGTAAAGAGCCTTAGCCAATAGGGAGAGGAGGAAATAGTGGATGCTGCGGATGGGCAGACTGGATGGGCCATTTGGCCTTTATCTGCCATCATGTTTCTATGTTGCTATGTTACTAAAGTTGTATGACATCATAATGCAGGTGTAAAGAGCCTTAGCCAACAGGGAGAGGAGGAGATAGTGGATGCTGTGGATGGACCATTTGGCCTTTATCTGCTATCATGTTTCTATGTTGCTATGTTACTAAAGTTCTATGTCATCACAATGCAGGTGTAAAGAGCCTTAGCCAATAGGGAGAGGAGGAGATAGTGGATGGACCATTTGGCTTTTATCTGCTAACATGTTTCTCTGATTTTGACATGGGACAAAATGTCCTGGTACGAGGTAGTGACAGGTACCAGAAGGTACATGAACACACACACACATTAAAAATGTTGCAGCTAAACTTTAATAAACAGATTTTTTTTAAAAATGTTGCAACTGACACATTGACAAATATGTAGTTATTGTTTTTCCTAGGCCTAAAAAGCTAGAATAGAGAAATAATTTGTAAGACCAGCACACTGAAATATGTGTGACAAGTGATTTGTGCAAACAGCTGTTATTTGCCAGAACCACTCCGACTGTGCTTAAGCAAAAGATATCAAGCACAGTTAGATCTCATTCTTTAATGATGCATCCAGTAGGCCTGAGGAAATGTGTTTTTCTTTGCAGGGCTGTGCATTATGTCAATCTCCAGGTAAACTACCCGGTAATTAAGACCAGGTGTTCTCTGTCGCATGGGATGACGCTGGAGCAAGGAATAACATCACCAGGAGCCTGTTAACACTGACCGTAATTTCAGGATGTTTGTGTCAGCCACCCCATCTCTTTTCAACATCATTAACTTCACCTCAGGCTCTTATTCCCTCCAGAGTACTGTGCGTGTGTGTCAGAAAATGCCTCCCCCATGGAGAATGATTGCTTAAAATAGGAGTGTTCAAGTACAGAAGCCAAGAACAAACTTGGTTTCCAGGACACTTCTTCTTTTTTTTTTTTTTTTTTAATCTTTATTAATTTTTGAAACTCTGTCAGTGCCATACAATTAATTTAATAATAATAATAACTTTATTCTTGTATACCGCAATACCATGGAAGTTCAATGCGGTTAACAAAAGAAGAGACTGTACATTTACAGCGATGTTACATATATGGCAATGAAAAGGCATATAATGTGGAGGCCTGACATAGACAGGACAATTAGATAAAACAGAGATTGATTAAGAGAGGCCATAAGTGGCTTGGCAAGGAGGGCGAAGTCAGAGAGTTTGGAGGCATATCGAGGTCAGGGAGTGGGGCAGGGAAGGAGAGAAGGGAGAGCTAGCGGAATTTATCGAAGAGGTAGGTTTTTAGTGACTTCCTGAACAGGTGGTAGGGCGGAGAGTTGGAGATGAGGGCGGTTAGGCAATTGTTCCATTTGCCCGCTTGGAATTCTAGGGTTCTATCAATAAATCTCCTTTAGAGGCAGCTTTTTAGGGAGGGAAAGGTGAATAGGTAGGCGTTTCGTGTGCGAGAGGGGCCTGCTATTTCAAGGTGCTCAGACAGGTAAATTGGGGAAGAGCCTGTTAAAGTTTAGACATAAACACTACGAAGAAGGCACTTTAAATACACAATTAATACATAAAACAATCATTCCCCCCCCGCCCCAAACTAATAGATGAAGACATATTATGGAATTAAAATATTTTAATTAAGTAATTTTAGTAATCAGAATACCTTTCCATCCCCCCACCCACCCACCCTGGAAGTGCAAGGAAATCTAATGCAAGGAGAGATACATGACGGTTAGTGCGATTCAACAAATGCAGTTTCCAGGCCACTGACAAGATTATGACGGGTAGAGAGAAGGTAGAGAGGGACAGATTCTTCAGACTGGCGGGGGCAACACAAACTAGAGGGCACTCAAAAAAATTGAAGGGAGACAGATTCAGAACAAATGCTAGGAAGTTCTTCACTCAGAGGGTGGTGGACACCTGGAATGCGCTTCCAGAAGAGGTGGTAGAGCAGAGTACGATTTGGGGTTTCAAAATGGGATTGGACGAGTTCCTGAAGGAAATGGGGATTGAAGGGTACAATTAGAGGGTTACTATACAGTACAAAATGCTTTGGAGCATTAGATCACTTACAGGTCATTGACCTGGGGGGCCGCCGCGGGAGCGGACTGCTGGGCATGATGGATCATGTCACACCTTTCCTGAAAGAAGCCCACTGGCTCCCCATCACACATCGCATTACATACAAAACCATCTTGTTGGTTTTTAAAATCAAACTCTCTCACCAACCTTATTTTCTCGATAAGTTCCTTATTCCCCTGCGTCCCTCACGAACCCTCAGATCAGCCGATCAGAACTTTCTCTTCATCTCTTCTATAAAGGAATTTTTCTATACTAGGAAAACAAACTTTTCAGTGGTAGCTCCAACCCTATGGAATGCTATACCTTCCCATCTCCGTCATGAAAAAATCTATTGATAAATTTAAGACTAATCTAAAAACGTTTTTATTTCAAGACGCATTCAATTGCTCCTGAATTTCTCTTCATAATTCCACCAACCGCTTTTATGAAGCGATTCCATCCCTAATGTTTTATCCCCTCTCTATCCATTTCCTTTCTACCCCCTCTTTCCCCCCCCCCCTTCTTATCTCTTATAATGTAACTTTACCCCTTTTCTTCAGTCATCACTCTCAAGTCTGTCTTGTCGATGACTTCAATGTTCACCTCCCTTCCTTTCAATAGTCATTACTTTTAAGTACTTTTTTAACTCTATTTTAGTATTTTATTGTAAACCGGCTAGATACTCGTTGATGGTCGGTATATTAAAAATCAATAAACTTGAAACTTGAAACCTGCGGTCTGTCTCGGCAGAGGCGATGCTTATGTTATGTTATGTTAGGTGCAGGAATTGAAGTCAAGCATGCAAATACTGTACCTCTCATGTCTAGGGTTGCCAGATTTCCCCAAAGAGGTCCTCAAAAAGGGGTCTGGGAGGCTTTTCAGAACCTGGCGCTTTGTCCAGGTTTCAGAAAAGCTTCCAGCTAGCAGGGACATCAGGGCAGCATCCGCGCATGTGCAGATGCCCTCCCGACAAGTGAACAGGTTGAGGGGGCGGGGCAGAACTGGGCGAGCATAGGGGCGGGGCCGGATTTTCATTCCGGAAAATCTGGTAACCCTACTCAGGTATATTTATTGGGGATATCCTGAAAACCCGCTTTGTCTGTGGTACTAATGGACTAGTGTTCAGTGTTACCAGCTGGATCCAGATTTTCAGAATACACTGATCCAGTCCTGGTTATACCCCCACCCCCGCCTCTCCACAACACCCGGAATGGAGTTCTAGTCCTGTTTTTCCTAGAGTAAATAATTCCAGTCCATGCAGGACATGGGAGAAACCCAGAACTGAATGATGAAGCACCCCTGGCTTACTTATAAGGGCAAATCAAAAATTAAAGGCAATTGTTAGATTAGCGATAACCAGAATGGAACTACACTTCTCCCTCCGTACTCGCTGTGATAGGGGATTAACAGACCCGTGAATACAGAAAAAAAACGGGAATAACTTTTTCATATTTTAGTATAAATCATGTTTTATTGGTGCACAATCAGCAAATACACAATACAACACAAGAGTACAACAAGGTCGAGATCACCAAACGTACAACCAAACAATTTTTCCCCCCCAATGAATCCCCCCAAACCCCACCCACTCCCGATAGCAAACACCCACCCCACCCCGAAGCCCTACCCATAACCCTAAGCCAGCAAGAAAGTAAAGAGACTGCTGAGCAAGCTGTGACTTTTTCATATTTTATTCGCTGTTTTCTATTAAAAACCATCGCGAATATGGTGAACAACACGACGGGAGACCTGGCCTGTTCCTGAAGGAGAGGCAAAACGTGGTGCAGAAAGTGCCGGGAATCGGCGATTTTCTCTGTAAACGCTTGGAATCAGCGATTTCTCTATGCAAGCTGATGTAATTGGGGGGGGGGGGAGGAGCCAGCAAGCTAAAAACCGTGAATAATCGAAACCGCGATTGCCGACACCACGAATACGGAGGGAGAAGTGTAGTGAAATGCAACATATGTACTCGTATTTTGACTGTTGGATAGTGCGTCCACGCACAGTGCAGCGCTCGGCCTTTAGTCGTGTGGCAGCCACAAGGTCAGAAACATGGACGCTCCGCAGCAAGATTGCGCCATCAGAGAACAACGCGCAGTGCTGCCCTCCTCCAAGAAAATCATATTAACCTTCTTTTGGGACATGAAGAGGCCTTTTCTGATGCCTTTCCAGGCACATGGGCAAACGGTGAACGGCGAAAATTGCAGTGCACTACATAAACCTGCAACTCGCAGAAAAAGAACAGAAATGTTGTCCAAAACCGTCCTGCTGCGCCATGACAATGCACGTCCTCATACAGCAACAGCGACAGAAGAGACAGGCCGCTCAGTGGTATAAATTAATGTCTGGATTTTTTAATAAGAAACCAAAAACTGGTCTTCGTGACATTTGGAGCATTGAGATAAAGGGTAACAGGTCAAAAGCGCGCGACGACAAAGGCGAGCCGACAACCCAGTGCAGACAACTGAGCGCAAGGCGGAAGCACGCCGAAGAAAAACAGTATTTTAAAGGGCTCCGATGGGGGATGTGGGGGCAAACCCCCCCCCCCCCCACTTTAGTTAACAGAGATCGCGCCGGCGTTGTGGGGGGTTTGAGGGGTTGTAACCCCCCACATTATACTGAAAACTTCACTTTTTCCCTAAAAAAGAGGGAAAAAGTTAAGTTTCCAGTAAATGAGGGGGGTTACAACCCCCCAAACCCCCCCCCCACACCCCACCGGAGCCCTTTAAAATACTGTTTTTCTTCGGCACGCTTCTGCCTTGCACTCTGCCTTGCGCTGGGTTGTCGTCGCGCGCTTTTGACGATGAACCGAGATAAAGCATCAGATTACTGCGTCTCAATGGACACGAATTTGGACTTGGAGGATGAGATGTACGTTGTCGGCATCTATGAGGCCAACTTGGTTTTTCTTGTTGCGTAGAGCATTTTGAACCCCAGTTCGTTTACAAAAATTAGACAGTTCCAAGTCTAATAGATGCTGGCATTGTCATCTTGAAGCTGGGACATTAGATCATTTAATATTCTATTGTCCATTGATACATAGTTTTTGGGAATCCATCTGGAGTCAAATAAATAATTTATTGGAAAATCATGCGGCACTACCGTATGATACGGTATTCTTTGGCACATCAATGAGAGCGAAAAGTCAAATATTGGGTAATAATAATAAATTACTACTTATCATGACAGCATATTACAAAAAATTGGAAAAACGGGTATCGGCTAAGTTACAGTTTTTCATGGAATTCTTTATGTCACATGTTTAAAATGGAACGTGCTATAGCTATTCAACAGGGACATTTTAAGAAATTTAAGGATGTTTGGGACCCATTAACTAATTATTGTAAAGAATGAATAGCACTTATTCCCTTTGAATATACAATTCCAGGATGGGGGGGGGGGTGGATGGGGATGATTTTTGTTTTCATATAATTGAAGTTAATTGTTTGGGTGGGATATTTGATTTGAATTAGTTTCTGCTAGAATATTAAGTGAACTTATAGTATAAAATGTTTTTTTTATCTTATTTTGCACTTAATGAAAGTTTTAAAAATGAATAAAGAATTTAGAAATGGAAAAAAAAAAAGAAGAGGCAGCGCAACGGCTCAGATTCGAACATCTTCCACGTCCTCCTTACAGCCCGGATTTGGCGCTTAATGATGATCACATCTTCGGTCCACTGAAGGAGACGCTTCGAGGTCGCAGATTCACCCCTGATGATGGAGTCAAGGACGCGGCGCTCAGCTGGCTTCGGGAATGCAGAAGCTAGTTGGACGGTACAACAAATGCGTCGTCTCGCACGGGGACTAGGTGAAAATGTGACACGTTCAGGTTTCAAATTTATTTCAGTTTTGATATACCGCTCGTTAAAATTCTGAGCGGTGTACTATAAAGAATGGCGGATGCATTTCATAGACAGACACAAACTGCAATAGGGAGTGTGTGGTGTAGTGGTTAGCGCTACAGCCTCAGCGTCCAGAGGTTGTGGGTTCAAATCCATAATGCTCCTTGTGACCCCAGGCAAATCACTTAATCCCCCCCCCCATTGTCCTAGTATATTAGATATTATTTTTTAAATTTTCTATACCATTTAAAACAAAACGGTTTACATAATTTACATACATAATTTTAAAACAAAAGCATGACGACATAAACATACAGACAATCCTCAGAAATCATGTCTACAAAATAATACCATAGGTTTTATTTTTTAAATAAAACCTCTTTAAATGTGCCTGCTTAGCCTTCAAGATCCTACATGGCGCCTTCCTCCCGTTATCCCACTCTTTTGGAATTCCTCAAAACCACACTCCACTAGACCCTCCCAAAAACTGAAACTATCATTCCCCTCTATAAAAGGTATATCCCTCGCAGGAAAACTTGGAACATCCCTCCCCTTTAGAATTATTATTACCCAATATTTGACTTTTCGCTCTCATTGATGTGCCAAAGAATACCGTATCATACGGTAGTGCCGCATGATTTTCCAATAAATTATTTATTTGACTCCAGATGGATTCCCAAAAACTATGTATCAATGGACAATAGAATATTAAATGATCTAATGTCCCAGCTTCAAGATGACAATGCCACAGAACTCTGGAACCACCTCTCATCCCCGCTCAGAAATTCAAGCTCCTTCCAATCCTTCCGCAAACACTTGAAAACTTGGCTCTTTGCAAAAATCTAATCACCTCCCATTCTCTAGTATTCTGTCCCTCTCTATCTTCTTAGTCCCTCTCCTTTATCCCTTATTGTAGTTCCTTTCCTCTTAACTCTGTAAACCGTGCCGAGCTCTGCGCTTGCGGAGATGGCGCAGTATACAAACCTAAGGTTTAGTTTAGTTTAGTTTAGTTTAAAGATCATGAATAGTTCAACTCTGCTAGAGAGGAAAATTATTGGCTAGACAAAGGCATCTTCAAATAACTGCGTCTGAAGTCATTTTCCAAACATGCCCCTTTCCCGACAATTTCGTATCTGACCCACCAGGGAGTTCCATATCTTAACTCCTGCACAGCAAAAAGTCATTTTACCAGTCTCGACAAGCCTCGGATTCACAGTCGCCTTCAGTCAAGCTAAATTCTCCGAGCACAATGATCTTTTTGGTGTACAGCCAAGTATATTATTTTTAAACCATTCTGGAATGTTTCCATACAAGAACTGATGACAAATCACTACTGCTTTATACTGTCCTCTGAAGGTGACTGGTAGCCAATGCGATTTTTGGAGATGTGGCGAAATGTGATCATATTTAGACAATCCCATAATCAATCTTGCTGCTGCGTCTTGTATGCTCTACATCTTGCTTTTGTTATTCCAAGGTTACAGGGCATTGCAGTAATCGAGCCTCGACAAAACCACAGTACGGAAATCATATGGCGCTAACATTGGTTTTAATCGGTGTTAACAGATGCATTTTGGGCAAAACATACGAGGAACGCAGAGAGAGGGGTGAATGATAGAGATGTTCAAATACGTTACTGGCCGCATTGAGGTGGAAGAAGATATCTTCTTCCTTACAGACCCTACGGCGATAAGGGGGCATCCGCTGAAAATCAGGGGAGGGAGATTCCATGTTGACACCAGGAAGTACTTCTTCACCAAAAGAGTGGTCGACCGTTGGAATAATCTTCCACTTCAGGTAGTTGAGGCCAGTAACGTGACTGATTTTAAGATCAAATGGGATCAACACGTGGGCTCACTTCAAAGAGGAACTTAGAGGGGAGGGTTATTTGAGTGGGCAGACTTGTTGGGCCGTAGGCCCTTTTCTGCCGTCATATTCTATGTTTCTATGTACGGTCTTGGTTACTTGCAACTTCATTGTTAGGCCAGAATCAAGCCTTACACCTAAGATGGTCATAGACTCGTGTACCGAAAGAAGATTATCAATAACTTTCACTTCTGTAGGCCACTGATGATCCATTAGGACAGGCAGGGAAAATGCTTGAGTACCTGAATAAGTTCATGTAAAACCATTCTGGGCTCCCTGGGGGGGAATGGTATAGAAAATCGATGGAATAAATAAAAATATTGATAGGGAAGTGGGTGGATCTGCAATATCTTGATAGGAAAGAAGGAGGGAGAATCACATTAGGAACAAGGGGTTGGTGGGCTTCTTAAATTAAGTTAAAATTGCTTTGCTTTAAGATGTGATATCATAGGCATCATTGAATTAAAAAAAAAAGTTTTAAGATTGGTTTTAAAATTTTAGTCAGTGAGGTTTCGTGACGAAGGTACGATGGAAGAGCGTTCCAGAGAGTGGGAGCTGTTACTGAGAAAATGGTTTTTCGTGTGATGTACGTTTTATGCTTCGGAGAGAGAACGATGAAAAGATTTTGTTGACTGGAGCGGAGTGTCCTCGTTGGGGCGTATGGGGTGATTAATCGGTCTTGCATGGGGACTATGTGGAAAAGTGATTATTTTATCCCAACTAGACTAAGGGCTCCTTTTGCAAAGCTGCGATAGCGTTTTTAGCGCACGCAGAATTTTAGCATGCGCTAAACCCGCGTACCTGGCTAGAACTCATTCAAAATACAGCGGCAAAATTGATCTTTGAAAAACGTAAATAAGATCATGGAACTCCTTTGCTAAAGGCACTCCACTGGCTACCAGTTTATTGGAGAATACATTTTCAACGTGTTAGCATAATTTTTAAAATTATGTATGGGATTTTCTCCCCTTTTGTCTCTATTTCCTTTCATTCTTTTCTGCCATCAAATTCCAGAAGTGACCACAAATATAGGCTCAGCTTTCCCTCCTCAAAGAATATCAAAACGACAGCTAATTTCTGTCCCTCTTTCACTTTTTTATTTGCAAAGGTTTGGAATGAGCTTCCGTCTGAGATTAGACTTCTTTCTCAACTAGCAACATTTCACAAAAAGTTAAAAGCTCACCTGTTTCAGAAGTCTTAAAAAATATATTTTCTGCAATTACTGTATATACTTGAATATAAGTCGATCCGAATATAAGGAGGAAAGGAGGAAAAAATGGTTGACTCGAATATAAGTCGGGTGGCTTAATATTCAAGTGCTCTGCCCTGTCAGGCTCTGCACCCAGCCCCCTTCCCTCCCTCCCCTGTTAGGCACTGCACCCAGCTCCCTTCCTGCCAGGCACTGCACTCAGCACCCTTCCCTCCCTCCCCTGTTAGGTACTGCACCCAGCAAGCTTTCTTCCCTCCCCTGTCAAGTTCTGCACCCAGCACCCTTCCTTCCCTCCCTCCTCTGTCAGGCTCTGCACCCTTCCTTCCTTCCTTATCACTAATGGATTATAAAAATCATGTCCTAGCAGCTGCCCGAGTTTCCAGCAACGTACTCCATTGGGAACAACATTACAAATTCGCACTACGTCTTTACAGAGCGCGCCATATGGGACTTTCCCATACAGGGGCTTGTCTTAAATGTGGTCATGTGCCTGCTACACTTGTACACCTCTTTGGCTCTGTCCTCTCTTGCTGGTAGTTTTCTTTTGGGAGGGGTGGGGGGGAGTGAGGGAGAGGGTTTTTTGGGGGATTTATGAAAATTTTGTTGATACGCTTGTTCGATATTGTGGTATTGCAATTTGTACTTTTGTTTGCTTGTTGCTCAATAAACATGATTGAAACATAAAACCAAAGGATTGGATTGGATTCAATTGCTCACAGTTACTTCTATTACATAAGAACATAAGAAGTTACCTCCACTGGGTCAGACCGAGGTCCATCTCGCCCAGCGGTCCACTCCCGCGGCGGCCCATCAGGTCCGCGACCTGTGAAGTGGTTTCTGACCACTTCTATAACCTACCTCAAGTTCTATCTGTACCCCTCTATCCCTTTATCCTCCAGGAACCTATCCAAACCCTCCTTGAACCCCTGTACAGAGTTCTGGCCTATCACATCCTCCGGAAGCGCGTTCCATGTGTCCACCACCCTCTGGGTAAAAAAGAATTTTCTAGCATTTGTTCTAAACCTGTCCCCTTTCAATTTCTCCGAGTGACCCCTAGTGCTTGTGGCTCCCCACAGTTTGAAGAATCTGTCCTTATTCACTTTCTCTATGCCCTTACGGATTTTGAAGGTTTCTATCATGTCCCCTCTAAGTCTCCTCTTCTCCAAGGAGAACAGCCCCAGCATTTTTAACCTGTCAGCGTATGAAAAATTTTCCATACCTTTTATCAGCTTAGTCGCCCTCCTCTGCACTCCCTCGAGTACCGCCATGTCCTTCTTGAGGTACGGCGACCAGTATTGAACACAGTACTCCAGGTGCGGGCGCACCATTGCGCGATACAGCGGCATGATGACTTCCTTCGTCCGGGTTGTGATACCCTTTTTGATGATGCCCAGCATTCTGTTTGCTTTCTTTGAGGCTGTCGCACATTGCGCCGATGGTTTCAGTGATGTGTCAACCATCACCCCCAGGTCCCTTTCCAGGTTACTCGCCCCTAGCAGTGTTCCCCCATTTTGTAGCTGAACATCGGGTTCTTTTTCCCTACATGCATGACCTTGCATTTCTCTACGTTAAAACTCATTTGCCACTTTTTTGCCCAGTCTTCCAGTCTTGTTAGGTCCCTTTGCAGGTCTTCACAGTCTTCCGTGTTTCTAACCCTGCTGCAGAGTTTGGTGTCATCAGCAAATTTGATAACCTCACATTTTGTCCCTGTCTCCAGATCGTTAATAAATATATTGAACAGTAGAGGTCCCAGCACCGATCCCTGCGGAACTCCGCTCGTGACCCATTGCCAATCTGAGTATTGGCCCTTTACTCCAACCCTCTGTTTCCTGCCCGCTAACCAGTGTTTGATCCAACGGTAGATATCCCCTTGTACCCCGTGGTTCCACAGCTTTTTAAGTAGCCGTTCGTGAGGTACCTTGTCAAAGGCTTTTTGGAAGTCAAGGTAAATGATGTCTGTGGATTCCCCCTTATCCATCTGTTTATTCCCTCAAAGAAGTACAGCAAGTTTGTGAGGCATGACCTTCCCTTGCAGAAGCCATGCTGGCTCGCCTTCAGTTGTCCATTGTTTTCTATGTGTTCGCAGATTGTGTCCTTTACCATTGCTTCCATCATCTTTCCTGGAACCGAGGTCAAGCTCACAGGCCTGTAGTTTCCCGGGTCACCCCTTGATCCCTTCTTAAAGATGGGCGTGAGATTTGCTATTTTCCAGTCCTCTGGGATCTCCCCAGTTTTTAGGGAGAGGTTACATATTTGGCGAAGTGTCTCTGCTATTTCGTTTCTCAGTTCTTTTAGTACCCTTGGGTGGATGCCGTCTGGGCCTGGTGATTTGTCGCTCTTTAGTCTGTCTATCTGTCTGAGGACATCCTCTTTGCTTACCTCTAGTTGTACCAGCCT
Organism: Geotrypetes seraphini; assembly: GCF_902459505.1. Lineage (NCBI taxonomy): Eukaryota > Metazoa > Chordata > Amphibia > Gymnophiona > Dermophiidae > Geotrypetes > Geotrypetes seraphini. The sequence continues at coordinate 303,645,757 of NC_047087.1, forward strand.
TTCGTCGTGTTCTCCGTTTATAATCACCTCGGGTTCTGGGATATTGGATGTGTCCTCTCTGGTGAAGACTAACGAGAAGAATTTGTTTAACCTTTCAGCTATCTCTTTTTCCTCTTTTATTGCTCCTTTCCTGTCTCCGTCGTCCAGTGGTCCCACTTCCTCTCTGGCTGGTTGTTTCCCTTTCACATACCTGAAGAAGGGTTTGAAGTTTCTTGCTTCTCCTGCCAGTCTTTCCTCATATTCTCTCTTTGCCTTCCTGACCTCTCGATGACATTCTTTCTGGTGTCTTTTGTGCTCTTCCTGGTTTTCCTTTGCTGGTTCCTTTTTCCATTTCTTGAAGGATGATCTCTTGTCGCTTATCGCCTTTTTAACTGCAGTTGTTATCCATGCTGGGTTTCTAGTTCGATTTTTTTTTGCACCCTTTCCTAAACCTTGGGACGTACAGGTCTTGTGCCTCGAGCACTGTGCCTTTAAGCAGTGTCCAGGCTTCCTTTACGGTCTTCACCTTCCCTGAGCTGCTGCTGAGCTTTTTTCCTACCATTTTCCTCATGTCCTTGTAGTTTCCTTTTCTGAAGTTGAGTGCTGTCGTTGTGGTTCTTTTCACCTTTGATGTTCCCATGTTTAATTTGTACTGAATCATGTTGTGATCACTGTTCCCTAATGGTGCTAGTACCACCACTTCCTTTGCGGGTCCCTCTAGCCCGTTGAGGATTAGGTCTAGAGTAGCATCCCCTCGCGTTGGTTCCGTGACCAGCTGCTCCATGAAACAGTCCCTTATCGCCTCTAGGAATTTAGTTTCTCTCGTGCAATTTGAGAGCCCAATGTCCCAGTCTATTCCCGGATCGTTGAAATCCCCCATAACCACCACCCTTCCACTTTTGCACACCTGCCTCAGTTCGGCCTCCAGGTCCAGGTCATTTGCTTCTGGCTGTCCTGGTGGGCGATAGTACAGTCCCAATTTGATGTCAGCTCCTTCCCCTCCTGTCAGCTTAACCCATAGTGACTCCAGACTGTCTGCCTTTCTTGTTGTTTCTGTTCTGGATGAAGGAATGGAGTCCTTTATATACAGTGCTATTCCTCCCCCCTTCTTGTGTGCCCTGTCCTTCCTGTAGAGTTTGTACCCTGGAAGGGCCACATCCCATTTGTTGTCCTCTGACCACCATGTCTCTGTGATTCCTATTATGTCTATGTCCTTATTTCCGGCTATAACTTCTAGCTCCCCCATTTTAGTCCTTAGGCTCCTAGCATTTGTATATAGGCAATTTAAGTCCCAGTTTGTTACCTTTTCTTTTGGATCTACTCTTGATTTGTTGCTCCTGCTGGTCTCCTCGCGTGTTGCCTCCTGTGGTGTGTCTATCCCGTCCTCTGCCCGCTTCTTTGTTCTTTGATATCCCTCTGGATCTGGCTGTTTCCTCCTTGTCTTGCTCTTTAGCTCTAGTTGCCTCTCGGGTCCCTGTGCTGCATCTTTGGGTTTATGTCCATAAAGTGTCCATTAAATGTATTTTGCCTTTACTTTTTGGATTTCCCTCGTACGTAAATCATGAATGTAAAGCCTTTCATTCCAAGCCTAATCATAACATATTTCACTGGTGCTTCCCAAATGCACGCTGCATAGCTGCCCACTAGGAATGTTAGCAAGCATCTTTAGGCACCGTAAACACACACACACCCCTATGAATTAATGCACCTACAATTGATTTCCATACATTAAAAAGATTTACTGTGAATTAGAGTTGCGCGGGGACAGAAATCCCACCCATCCCTGCCCGTCCCCGCCAGGATCCTCTCCATCCCCACCCATCCCCGCATGGAATTATCTCCATCCCCACCCGTCCCCATAAAAAAGCAGCAATTACTTCTGACAGGATCATCAATTCCACAGTTTCTTTTGTGTTTGGGCTGCTGTTTTCCTTGTGGAATCTCTTTGATGGAACCCTTTTTTTTGTTTTCTGTTCAGGTAATTAACTTATAAACCCCCCTCTTTTACTAAGGATGACGTGTCCATTATATTATATGGACGAACCCTGCTTCCAAAGCCTTCCATCCCCGTGGGAGTCCCGTTGGCTAGAGGGGGATCCCCGTGGGAGTCCCCTGGGCCAGAGGGGGGTCCCTGTGGGAGTCCCGTGGGTTAGGGGGGATTCCCGCAGGACCCCCGCGATCCCCGTTCCTATGCAGACCTCTACTGTTCATACAAAAATAAATGTAAAAATCAAGCCAAGAAAGCACCCAAATATTCGTAGACCCTCCCATCCGTGTCCCCACCCCAAGTCCCATCCCCCATCCACACGCACATCCCACATGACTCTCAGCAACATTTCCTCCATCAAATAGTATCCCACCCCCCATGAAGGCCCACCATATAAACTACCATTCACCACCTCCCTCCTTTAACCTGGTTCACACCGACATCCATCTGAGCGTCGGAGCTGTTACCTCCACGGCCGGTGATAAAAAGCCGCACTACGGTTTTGTAAAAGAGGGGGAGAGGGGTAATTTTTCAAAAAAACATGAATGAGATATACTGTATTTGCATACAGTAGGGATGTGATCCTACTCATCATAAATTTCCCAAAAACCAGACTGAGCAGAGGATCTAGAAGGAATGGGTTGAAGACCATTAATTCATGATATTGCTGAAAACCAAGGCTAAGCCTAAATATGTGGAAATGAATGCCATGACTTTTACATGTGCAGGGGTTTCGTTGTGGAATAGCCTGGTTAGTCAAATTCGGGAGACAGGAACGCATTTAGGAAAATTTTGAAAACACAACTATTTGTGGATGCATTCCTTTGAGCAATTGACTTTATGTAAAGATTAAATCTGTCTGTTTTGATTTCTCTCTTGTTCTGACTTTTATATTATTTTATGTATAGAAATTTTAAAAATAAATAAATCTTGTGTCTTTGTCGTAAAATCGGTGACAATAGCTGCTGCTGAATTCAAACACAACTATCAAATGCGGTGTCAGGTCAAAAGCGCGCCGGGACAAAGGCGCGAGCAGACAATTGAGCGCAGTGCGGAGGTGCGCGCCGAAGAAAATTACTGTTTTTAGGGCTCCGACGGGGGAGGCGTGGGGGGAACCCCCCCACACTTTACTTAATACAAATCGCGCCGCGCTGTGGGGGCGTTGTGGGGGGTTTGAAGAAAATTACTGTTTTAGGGCTCCGATGGGGGGAGCGTGGGGGAGGAACCCCCCCACTTTACTTAATACAAATCGCGCCACGTTGTGGGGGCATTGTGGGGGGTTTGGGGGTTGTAACCCCCCAAATTTTACTGAAAACTTCACTTTTTCCCTGTTTTTAGGGAAAAAGTTAAGTTTACAGTAAAATATGGGGGGTTACAACCCCCCAACCCCCCCACAACGCCGGCGTGATTGTAGTAAGTAAACTGGGGGTGCTCCCCAACAAAAACCTCCGTCGGAGCCCCTAAAAACAGTAATTTTCTTTGGCGCGCGCCTCCATCTTGCGCTCAGTTGGCGCGCGCCTTTGTCTTCCGCGTTGTTGTCTATGAACCATCAAATGCTTCTGATTCTGCCTCCAGAACTGTTCTGAGACCATCAGCTCATTTCATATAAACCACCTTCCAACCTAGGATGGATTTGAACCAGCAACTAAAGGCATCCCCTCCCCCCTGCCCCTGTCCCTTACAAATAAGCAAGCTCAGCATTCAGGTATCAAATGTCAGGGGCTTTTGTTCTTCTTATCTGGCTAATATGATTATTAATAGGGATTTTATAGAAAGTGTTCTCAAAGATAATAAATCTTGGGTCATTCTAGCCTGCACGTCTTCTGCTTTCTCAGGAGGTGAATTCAAATAGAGCAGAATTCAGCATTCGACCACCCCCGCCGTGAAGGAGATGGAAGATTTCCACCATCATGCAACTTACATATATATTCAGATTCAGAATAATCTCAAATGGCTCTCTGGGTCTCCGCTGCTGAATTTTCAAACCGTAATAACAGTAATTTCATTGTTACATTTCACTTGAGCAAACTGATTCAAGGTTTCCTCAGCTCCCGTTCTTGGATTCAACGTGAGCTTTACTCCCTAGTTTCAATTTTTTAATGCACAAGGGGGGTGAGTAAGAGGGGGGGTAGGAACACAATTACAAATTATTCACCACGGATAGAAAAACTTAACATCTCCCCCACCCCCTTTTTTTTTATTTTTTTTTTTTACAAAGCCGTAGCGTGTTTTGTAGGGCTGGCCGCGGCAGTAACAGCTCCAACGCTCATAGAATTCCTTTATGTGTCGGAGCCGGCACTATAAATTGCGCTATGGTTTTGTAAAAGGTGGGGGCTAGTATGGTAGAGCTGAATTCTGTGAGAATTCACTGCCTTTAGATCAGACATTTAGGGTTCCTCTTAGTTAAACCACAGAAGAGCTCCTTACCGCAGTCCATCGAGGTAAATTCTTGATTTTGATTGTTCGAATCTTTTAGGGTTTACTTTTTTTCATAAGACATTTTCACACGTTTTTTAAAAATAATTTTTAGTCTAGATCTAAGAGAGAGATTGATTAAGAGCATGCGCTTTGGCACAAATGACATCAGCAACAAAGAGTATAATAGCGCATGCTTGTATAATAGCGCATCTGTCAATTGCCGGCGCCATTTTTTTGCTTCATAACCAAGCAAGGCTGCACAGTGAGCAACCGTGGGTTCATTACGATAATTGTTGGATATACAGAGTTGTAGGATGCAACTTATCATTTTTATGTTTGCAGTTTAAATTTTAGACCCCCTGAAGAAGCCGTTGAGTTGGCGAAACGGGGCCCGTAGGATTAAAAGCTGCAAGGAGTTACAATACCATCACAGAACTAAAAGATAAGTGCTGGTTATTACGCTCCTAGGTTGTTCTGTAATATTAAGCACTTTATAGAGCACTTTATTAATTTTTTGCATAGGGCATGTAGCACTTTAAAATATTTATGAGTACAGCTCACACCTCGATGAAAGATACCACATTCCTGCAACAGCTGATTTAAAATCCATGAATTATCAGCTTAGGAGCATTTACTTTCACTCATATTGATGACAATTAACTGGTCAAGTCCTGCTTTTACGTTTGTTTATAGTGAGCTCTGCCGATGACTCTGGTCTCTGCTGTATTTCAAGTTATTCCTTGAATTATGTAGGGCACATCCTTCACTCCCCTTCCCCCCCCCCCAGGCTTTCAGTTGCAAACATTTTGCTCTGATGGAAACTTAGCTTTAGACTTGCCCAGATAAGAACATAAGAATAGCCTTTACTGGGTCAAACCAATGGTCCATCAAGCCCAATAGCCCGTTCTCAAGGTGGTAAAATCTAATCTAATATTTGTGTGTCACGCACATCTAAACAGGCTCTAGGCGAATTGAGGAAAGGAAAGGAAGAGGGTTAGGAAGGGGAACAGGAAACATATCCAGGTCACAAGTACCTGGCCAAAACCCAAAGAGTAGCAACATTCCATGCAGAATCCCCAAAGACTAGCAAGATTCTAGAATCCCAAAGAGCAGCAACATTCCATGCAGAACCCCCAAAGAGTAGCAAGATTCTAGAATCCCAAAGAGTAGCAACATTCCATGCAGAACCCACAAAGAATAGCAAAATTCTAGAATCCCAAAGAGCAGCAACATTCCATGCAGAATCCCCAAAGAGTAGCAAGATTCTAGAATCCCAAAGAGTAGCAACATTCCATGCAGAACCCCCAAAGAGTAGCAAGATTCTAGAATCCCAAAGAGTAGCAACATTCCATGTAGAACCCCCAAAGAATAGCAAGATTCTAGAATCCCAAAGAGTAGCAACATTCCATGCAGAACCCCCAAAGAGTAGCAAGATTCTAGAATCCCAAAGAGTAGCAACATTCCATGCAGAACCCCCAAAGAGTAGCAAGATTATAGAATCCCAAAGAGCAGAAACATTCCATGCAGAATCCCCAAAGAGTAGCAAGATTCTAGAATCCCAAAGAGTAGCAATATTCTATGCAGAACCCCCAAAGAGTAGCAAGATTCTAGAATCCCAAAGAGCAGCAACATTCCATGCAGAATCCACAAAGAATAGCAAGATTCTAGAATCCCAAAGAGTAGCAACATTCCAAGCAAAGGCTTCCCCCATGTCTTTCTCAATAACAGACTATGGACTTTTTCTCCAGGAAACTGTCCAAACCTCTCTCAAAACCAGCTACACTATCCGCTCTTACCACAACCTCTGACAACGCGCTCCACAGCTTAACTATTCTCTGAGTGAAAAAAATTTCCTCCTATTGGTTTTAAAAGCATTTCCCTGTAACTTCATCGAGTGTCTTTGTCATTTTTGACGGAGTGAAAAATCGATCCACTTGTACCCGTTCTATACCACTCAGGATTTTGAAGACTTCAATCATATCTCCCTTCAGCCGTCTCTTTTCCAAACTGAAGAGCCCTAACCTTTTTGTCTTTCCTCATACGAAATGATTGGGAGTTTCTCCCATAGAATATGTATATGTACAGTTTACATATACTACATGCAGGTATTTTTTTTGTCCCTAGTGGGCAGTAGTGTCCCTAGTACCTTAGTAATAGCATCCATAATGTCAGATACTTTGAATGTCTTTTACTAACAATTAGCTCATATTATCTGCCATAGAACTTATTTTATTATAATGGACCTCGCAGCAGAAAACATGCACTATTCATTAGTTAAAAAAAAAAAAAAAAAACCCTACTTTTGTGAAGTAACACTATGGGCTCTTTTTACGAAACCGCATTAGCGGTTGTACTGCACACAGCTTTTTAGCGTGCGCTAAACCCGTGCTACGCGGCTAGAACTAACACCAGCTCAATGCTGGCGTTAGCATCTAGCACGGCCGGAAGTTTAGCGCGCACTAAACCGCTGACGCAGCTTCGTAAAAGGAGCCCTATGTCCTGCAAAGAAGCTTCTCAGAGCCTATGCTGCATACTTTTAACACCACCAATTCTGAAAACACAAACGCCTATAACAGTAACTTTAAAAAAAAGGAAGCCGTGAATATGCACAACGGCAATGCACATCTAACTGGAAAAGCCAGACAATTCAGACTCCTACAGATTTCCCCCCAAAACAGAATCTCTCACCTTGGTAAATAAAAATAGGGTTGCCAGATGTCTGGATTTGAGCGAACATGTCCTCTTTTTAGAAGACTGTCCAGGCGTTTTTGGATGGGTTTTGGAAAACCACTGGGCTCAGGGCTGCGTTTGGAAGGCATCCGTGAACGCGCAGATGTCCTCTAGACTCAGCTCCCGAAGAGACCGGAGTTGGGGGCAGAACAGGGCAGGGTCACACATCCTCTTTTTTTTATTTAGGACCAAATCTGGCAACCCTGAAAGAAGAACACAGACAATCCGTCAATTGTCCTGTACTCCTGCATGAGCCAAGCCCTTCCCTACCTGCCATATCCTTCCCTGTAGTCTGGCATCAGCCCTTCCCTACCCCCAATTCCTCCCTGTAGCTCGGCTAAGGCCATGCCCTATCCCCCTCCCCTATTATAATAATAATAATAATAATAACTTTATTCTTGTATCCCGCAATACCATGGAAGTTCAATGCGGTTAACAATAGAAGAGACTGTACATTTACAGCGATGATACATATTACAGTGTTATTACATTTACAAAGATGTTACATAAATAGCAGTAATAAAAAGGCATATACTAAAGAAGAGACTGTACGTATACAGCGATGTTCCATGTTAAAGCGGTGGTACATTTACAGTGATGTTAAATATGAGGCTATGAAAAGGCAGGGCAATTAGATAAAACAGAGCTTGAGAAAGAGAGGCCATAGTGGCTTGGGAGGGGGGCATAGTCAGAGGGAATGGAGGCATGTCGAGGTCAGGAGGGTGCAGGGAAGGGGGGAAGGCAGCGTTAGCGGAATTTGTCAAAGAGGTAGGTTTTTAGTGACTTCCTGAACAGGTGGTAGGGTGGAGAGTTGGAGATGAGGGCGGTAAGGCAATTGTTCCATTTGCCCGCTTGGAATGCTAGGGTTCTATCAGTGAATCTCTTGTAGAGGCAGCCTTTTAGGGAGGGAAAGGTGAATAGGTGGGCGTTTCGTGTGCGAGAGGGGCCTGCTATTTCAAGGTGCTCAGACAAGTAGATTGGGGAAGATCCTGTTAGAGTTTTGAAACAGAGGCAGGCGAACTTAAAGATGATCCTTGCCTCTACTGGGAGCCAATGGAGTTTGGTGTAGTAGGGGCTAACATGGTCGTATTTTTTGAGATCATAGATGAGGCGGACGGCCGCATTTTGGACTGTTCTAAGACGTTTGATGGTATTTTTATAGGATCCCAGGTAAATAATGTTGCAGTAGTCTAATATGCTTAATACCAGAGATTGGACGAGTAGACGGAAGGCTTGGTGGTCGAAGTAGCGTTTGATGGTGCGCAGTTTCCAGAGGGTACAGAAACATTTTTTCACCTGGGCACTGGTATGGTCTTCGAAGGTTAGGGTGCGGTCCAGGATGACTCCAAGGATTTTTATGGTGGGTAGGATGGGGTAATCTAGCCCATTCAGTCTGAGGGAAGTGTTTGTTATTATCTGGCATCGGCTGTGCCGTTCCCAATCCCTCGCCTCCACCCAGAAACACACCAGTATTAAAGGTAAAAGTGCAGATGTTGTCACTCTGCGGCTATGAAGCAATTTCTCTATTTTAGGTTAAGACGGGCAATTTGGACTCCTGTTAAGATCAGTAAAATCAACATTGAGAATTCTCCATTGTGCTGGTCGTGTAAAGGTGAAAAGGGAACGTTGCATCATTTGCTCTTCCGTTGCCCAATAGTGCAGGCATTTTGGCAGAGGATTTGGAGTCATGTTCAAATACCGATATCTCTTAATATTCCTGGAGATCTCTTTAATATTTTTGATGATTCGATTGTTATTTAAAAAAAAAAAAAAAAAAAGCTACAGGAAATTGGTAGCTCTTCTAACAGCAGTGGCTATCCAATCAATTTTAAGGGCTCCTTTTACGGAAGGCGCGTTAGGACCTTAACGCACGGAATAGCGCGTGCTAAAATGCCTCGCGCGATAGCCGCTACCACCTCCTCTTGAGTGACCTCCAGAATTGTACACAATATTCTAAATGAGGTCTCACCGGAGTCTTATACAGGGGCATCAATAACTCATACCTCTCCCTATGCAACCTGGCTATCCGTCTAGCTTTCGCCGCCACCTTTTCAACCTGTCTGGCCACCTTAAGATCATCACCTACAATCACATCCAAGTCTCGCTCTTCTGTCCCACCCCTTAACCTGTACCGTTCCCTTGGGTTTTTGCAGCCCAAATGCATGACCTTGCATTTCTTAGCATCAAATTTCAGACCATTCTTCAAGCTTTGCCAGGTCTCGCTTCGTGTTATTCACACCATCTGGCGTGTCTACTCAATTGCAGATTTTGGTATCATCAGCCAAAAAGGCAAATCTTATCCGACAATCCTTCAGCAAGGAGGAAATGTCCAGGGAAATCCGGACGTCCGGTAACCCTAGTCCTGGGGGGCCCCCCAGCCAGTCTGCTACTGCTATTTATCATTTCAATAGCGCTGAAAAGTGTACGCAGCACTATACATGTAAAATTCATTAGACGGTCCCTGCTGAAAGGAGCTTACAATCTAATTTGGACAGATAAGATATTGCAGGTTGGGGAGTTTCTGGCAGAAGGAATAATACAACAGGTATAGGTATCTGACAGCGATTGGGAGTTACGAGTTGAAAGCAGCTTCAAAAAAAAGTGGGCTCTCAGCTGGGATTTGAACCCTGCTAGAGACGGTGCATGACATATTGACTCAGGCAGCTTTTTCTATATGGCACGGCAAGAAAGAAGGGACGGAGTCTGGAATTGGCGGTGGAGGGTTTGCGTGCCAGTCACCTCTATTATATGCAAATCTGCCTTGTGCATATCCATTAGCGCAGGGATGTCAAACTGCCTCCTCGAGGGCCGCAGTCTAGTCGGGTTTTCAGGATTTCCCCAATGAATATGCATGAGACCCATTTGCATGCACTGCTTTCATTGTATGCTAATAGATCTCATTGGGGAAATCCTGAAAACCCGACTGGATTGCGGCCCTCGAGGAGGGACTTTGAGGTCTGAACGGGGATCGTGGGAGTCCCGCAGGAATCCTCCCCTAACCCATGGGACTCCCACGGGGATGGAAGGTTTTGGAAGCAGGGTTCATCCATATAATATAATGGACACGTCAGCCTTAGTAAAAGAGGGGGTTTATAAGTTAATTACCTGAACAGAAAACAAAAAAAGGGTTCCACCAAAGAGATTCCACAAGGAAAACAGCAAAAGAAACTGTGGAATTGATGATCCTGACAGAAGTAATTGCTGCTTTTTATGGGGTCGGGGGGGATGGAAGTAATTCCTTGCGGGGATGGGTGGGGACGGAGAGGATTCTGACGGGGACGGGTGGGGATGGAGAGGACCCTGGTGGGGACGGGCGGGAATGGGTGGGATTTCTGTCCCCGCGAAACTCTCTATTTGACACCCCTGCATTAGGAATATAGGAAAACCTGACTGCCTGGAGGTCCTCAAGGACCGGTTTAAGAACCCCTGGCCTGGAGCACTAAAACTAGAGTGTCCTGACACAATCTGAAATGTATCATTGCTTTCATCCTGGACTCATTTTACGAGGATGCCTTTGAGGCCCCTCCCCTGCTGCCACCTCCCCTTCATCGCAATTGGAATTATTCCAAAGATTCTCTAGATGATTTCTTCTTAAACGTGAAAGCCAGTACAAGACAGCACGGTCATGTTTCACGTTGTTTCCTTGCAGCCGATCAGATTTGTGTGGCCCATGAAAAATGCATTCCTGTGCAGGATCTGGATCGCCTAGAACATCTGCCAGTGCACTGAACTTTGGAAACTGGGGAATAACAACAACATCATTAATTCTCCTCCCTCCCCTGTCAAAGGATGCCAGATGAAATATGTTTCCAGGGATGGCTGCGTCTGTATAAAACCAGAAGATTAAGTCTTATAGGTAAAAACTGCGTTCGCGTCTTGTGAAAGACGAAGGGCACCTTTTACGAAAGCGGTTTAGCGCACACTAGCCGAAAATCTACCGCCTGCTCAAAAGGAGACGGTAACATAGGAACATAGTAGATGACGGCAGATAAAGACCCGAATGGTCCATCCAGTCTGCCCAACCTGTTTCAATTTAAATTTTTTTTAATTTTTTCTTCTTAGCTATTTCTGAGCAAAAATCCAAAGCTCTACCCGGTACTCTGCTTGGGTTCCTACTGCCAAAATCTCAATTAAAACCTATTCCAGCGGCTAGCGCGCATGGCAATTTAGCGTGCGCTGTTAAGGCCCTTACGCGCCTTTCGTAAAAGGAGCCCCCAAGAGGCCCCTTTCATAGGGTGACCAGAAGTCCGGATTTCCACAGACATGGCCTCCTTTTCGAAGACGTGTCCGGGGGGTCCGGATGGCTTTTCGAAACCCGGCACTTTGTCCGTTGGGAAAGGGCATCCCGTGCACGCGCAGTGATGCATGGATGCCGGCTGGGGGCTGGGGGGCAGAACGGGGCGTGACACAGGCTGAACGGGACGGGTCTGAGGGCATGGCCGTGGGTTCGGATTTTCCTTCGGGAAAAACTGTTAACCCTACCCTTTCACTAAAGTGTGCTTAAAATATGATTCAAGGTGAAGCATCCATTCAGCATTGCAGGGTCCAGAGAAGAGCGACCAAAATGGTTAAGGGGCTGGAGGAGTTGCCGTACAGTGAGAGATTAATAATAATAATGATTATTATTTATTTTTGTATATACCGCTATACCAAAAGTTCAAAGCGGTTCACAACAGAAAAGATACATACAGTCAATGTATATAAAGTACATAATGCAAAAAACAAGGAAAAAACTGCAGATCAAAATGTACAAGATGCAGGCAATGTTGGGAAGGGGTAAAACACGGACCTGACGGCCTCGCGGATCTATAACCGCACGTCCTTAAAAATCTGAGGTCCGTGCCGCCTGTGGTTAGTTTCTGGCTCTGACAGACCTCGGTGACAATTTAGTGCTGGCGGATCCGTCTCAGCATAGGGAGGGGAAAGTATTAGGATCCGTCAGCGCTAAAATGTCACCGAGGTCTGTCAGAGCCAGAGACTAGTGCTAGTGCTGGAGCGGCTCCAAAACGAATCATTTAAACTGGTTTCCTGCAGCCCCAGTAAATCAGCTCTGACAGACATAGAAACATAGAAACATAGAAAGATGACGGCAGAAAAGGGCTACAGCCCATCAAGTCTGCCCACTCTTCTGACCCACCCCATCAAGTCTGAGTGCTAATGACCCAGATCCTTAGCTCGACCCCCATAGGGATCCCACGTGGATGTCCCATTTATTCTTAAAGTCGAGCACGCTGGTGGCCTTGACCACCTGCACCGGAAGTTTGTTCCAGTGATCTACAACCCTTTCCGTGAAGAAATACTTCCTGGTGTCACCATTAAATTTCCCTCCTCTGAGTTTGAGCGGGTGCCCCCTTGTGACCGAGGGTGACATTGTAGCGCTGACGGACTAAATTGTCACCGAGGTTTGTCAGAGCCAGAAACTAACTACAGGCGGCACGGACCTCAGATTTTTAAGGACGTGCGGGTTTAGATCCGCCAGGTCCGCGTTTTACCCCTTCCCGGCAATGTTTATTTGTACCAAATATTAATGCATTTACTGATATCACCTTACTACAAACCAAGGGACCCTTGGTTTGTAGTAAGGTGATATCAGTAATTGCATTAATATTTGGTACAAATAAATAGGTAGCCCGAGATCTCATCTCGACAGGCGAACCTAATGCCTAATGTCTGTGGGTGCCCGCGTGGTAACCCGTCGGAGACGCGGGGAAGAGGGAGGCAGGGGATTGGTTGGCGGGTCTTTCCTGCCATCGGGAAGACTTGCCATTGGAGGGCCGCGTCCGTGGAGGGCGTCAGGAGGGGGGGAGTTTATAAGCCGGGGCTTGGGAGGACTCAGGGCGTTCCTGGTCCTCCGAGGCGGCTTTCCCGCCCGCCCGCCCGCCCTTTGGTTCACGGATAGGTGGGCAGAGTAGAGAGGTCTTGGCCGTATCCCGAGCTACTGGCTGCTGGGCTCATCAGGGGATGAGCGGTGGGCCGGCTGGGAGCCGTGCCTGGTGGGTCAGGTGACCCGGGATAATGGGGCATGTGAGGGACATGCCACCCCTCAGATCCTTGCTTCCATGTGTTTTTCATGTTAATATGCTGTTTATATGTTTATATTTATCAATCTGTAATTACCAATAAACAGAGCTGCGGCTAATTTTCACCATAAGTAGAGTTGTGTTTTTGTTAGAGGGAAAAATGTGGTGGGGTGTACACAGGGAGTGGGCCTATCCAGGTTCCGCTGTTACATAGCCTGCATCTTGTACATTTTGATCTGCAGTTTTTTCTTGTTTTTTTGCTTTTGCCTAAAGTGTCAAGAAAACTGTGGAATAGCTCGTACGTTTCATGGCTCTACATCATTTTCGTCTTGGATGGGCTGAGAACTTTTCAGCGGCCCCTCGTAGGACTTATCACAGGCTGTGTTTCGGCATCAATGCTTTTGTCAGGAGACCTAGGGGTCCTTTTACTAAGGCGCGCTAGCTGTTTTAGCCCGCACTAAACGCTAACGTGTCCATACAATTTAATGGACGCGTTAGCGTTTAGCATCCGCTAAAACAGCTAAACACCTTAGTAAAAGGATCCCCTAGTTAAGATGTTTTATATGTTAGCAGGATTTTTTTTAAAAAAGGTCTACCAAATAGATTATTATAAAAAAAATATCCTCTATAATAAAAGCCTTACCCGTGCATGCGTTGTTGACACGGCGTGATCCCTGCCGCCGTGATTCCTGCTTCCGTGCCTTGTTCCATTTGCAGCACGCGGTGGCTTGCGGCACGTGTGACGTACGGTGGCTTGTGGCACATTCGGTGGCTTTCTGTGTGCGGTGGCGTACGGCGGTGAGAGCAATGGCAGGAGGGTGTCCGAAGTGCTGCGATGTGTCCGGCTGCTACTGCTGCACAGGGAAGTGGAGGGGGAGAGGGAAAAGGGGCTGGTTTGGGGGGAGGGGTGTGCTGGGGGGGCAGGCAGCAATCTTGATTTGCTCAGGGGGGGGCCAGGGAGACAGACAGAGAGACAGACAGAAAGAAAGACAGACAGGGGGCCAGAGACACAGACAGACAGCCAGTGGCCAAGGAGCGAGAAAGAAAAACAGACAGAAAGCGGCCAAGGAGAGAGAGAGAGACCGAAAGAAAGACAGACAGACAGCGGCCAAGGAGACAGAGAGACCGAAAGACAGACAGACACAGCTATTCTAGCACCCGTTAATGTAACGGGCTTAAAGACTAGTATGTATATATATATATATATATATATACATATATATATATATATATATATATATATATACTAGTCTTTAAGCCCGTTACATATATATATATATATATACACACACACACATATATATATATATACTAGTCTTTAAGCCCGTTACATATATATATATATATATATATATACACACACATATATATATATATACTAGTCTTTAAGCACGTTACATATACTATATGTACTAGTATGTATATATATATATGTATATATATATACATATACATACTAGTATATATATATATGTGTGTGTGTATATATATATATACATATACATACTAGTCTTTATGTGTGTATATATATACACACACACATATATAACGGGCTTAAAGACTAGTATATATATATATATATATATATACTAGTCTTTAAGCCCGTTATATATATTCCAAGCTCTCATTAGCACAGAGGCACCTCTTTCCTGAGCTGCAGCATCCCATTGTGTTTCATCTGGGCAGACTGGAAAGGCCATATGGTCTTTATCTTCATTCATTTTGCCATGTTTCTATTTTACTAATGGTTAGCAAGTGAGTTAAGACCCAGGTTCAATTGCCACTGCAGCTCCTTGGTACTCTGGGCAAGGCACTTAACCCTCCAGATCCTAAACATAACTTCTGACGACAGAAAAATACTGTATGCAAAATGGGTACCACTTTGGTTGTGCCACAGAGAGATAATATATCAAGAAATTAAAGCCAGTGTTAACATCACATAACAAATGTATTTGTATTCCGCAATACTTTGCAAATCTATATGGTTTCCAGCAAAAGTTAAGCAAAACAAACACTACATAATATAAATGTAATATTACAAAAATGTAACAAGTAAGTTTTCAAAGATTTCCTAAAATGTAAATAAGAAAAAGAATCAAAGATCAGACGATTGAGCTCTTTGTCCCTAATTGCCGATTGGTATGAAAATAGCCTCTGGAAATATCTTTTGCGTGGACAACCCCCAACAGGTTGAAATGTAAACCACGCAGAAGTACGCATAGAGCGTCTTGTATTGGCAAATACATAACGGTCAGCAAGATCATTTGCAGTCAGACCGTACAACACATTATAACAAATGCATTCAAATTTTAAAACCACTCTGGCCACAACAGGAAGCCAATGTAATCTGTGATAATAATAATAATAACTTTATTCTTTTATACTGCCATAACCAAAAGCGAAATACAATAATACAGTAAAAAATACAAAGATTTGTAAAATAGAATTTCAATAATAAAACTCACTAAGTAATAATAAAACTCACTAAGTATATGGTCTGATTTCTTCAAATTAAAAATCAGATGAACATCAGTATTCTGAATAATACGCAATCTGTGTATGTCATTTTGTAGCCAGCAAGATAAGACAATATTGCAATACACTTCTCCCTCCGTATTCACGGGGGATGTGGGCGGACCATAAGTGCGAATATGGAAAAACCACGAATAACTTTTTTAATGTTATTCGCGGTTTTTAGAAAAAGACTTCCGTTTTCATTATTGGAATAACTTTTCTACAGCGATTTCAGGGCAGGCTTGCTGGGAAGAAGCCTTTCTCTCTATGGATGCTGGGAAGCAGCGTTTTTCTCAGTGCACACTGGGAAGCATGGAAGTAGCGAATCTGTGGGAGAAAGTATGGTAGTGGCGATTTTCAGAATTAACGGTAAGCAATACACTTTTTTATCGGTACAGTAAAAGGAAAAAGAACTTTAATGATGATGTAATTTTGGTGGGTGGAGTCAGCTTCCAAAAAATCGCAAATAAGCGAATCCGCAGATACGGAAACCGCGGATACAGAGGGAGAAGTGTAGTCCAAAGTGTTAAGGATATAGGCAAGTGATGCTAGGCACATACTGTAAGTCTAATATCACTCTGCAACTCAGGCAGCCTGCATGTATCAAAGGGGAAAACTTCATTTTAACTGAGATAACAAAGTATCATTACTGACTCGATGCCTATTACTTGCTGGAAGGAAGAAGGGCTCCCGTGGATTCTAGATCCCATTTGGTTATATTGTTTCATGAGAACAGAAGGGTTTTACCGAAAGCTCACTAAAGTAAAACTATCTCAAGACCACCATGTTCAGAACAACTAATGACAGCTACAGCCTTCAGATCAGCAAGCAAGGAGGAAAGAGACCTCATTGTTAAATGTTTGCCTTGAAACCTAGGGCGAATGTCCAGAAGCACATGTAGAGAGACAGAGAGACGATCCCTGGAGCTCACCTGCCTCGTATCTCTG
Organism: Geotrypetes seraphini; assembly: GCF_902459505.1. Classification (NCBI taxonomy): domain Eukaryota; kingdom Metazoa; phylum Chordata; class Amphibia; order Gymnophiona; family Dermophiidae; genus Geotrypetes; species Geotrypetes seraphini. Next base: position 303,662,352 of record NC_047087.1, read on the forward strand.
CGGTGAGAATGTGTTTGTTTCGCTATAACTCAAATTAGATCCCTACAAAAGGACAAAATGCAGTCTTGGAGTTTTATAAGAGATATTTCAGATGAACTATATCAGAAGACTGTAAAGCCACAGAGACAGGCACGATAAACTATGATAATGGACTCCGAGGAGAGAGAAAATATGAAAGGATGCAAAGTAGAATTGATAGAGGCACTAAATACCAAATGCTATCGAGACTGAAACCAAGGTACTGAAGGATTAGTGTCAGCAGAAGATAATGGCAAGAGAGGGAAGATGAGTTTTAAGGCAGGGGACTCATTTTCAAAACAGAAAGATGCCCCCCTCCAGAACTCAGCACCAAATGGCATTTGGGCGTTTTAAAATCGCCAAAATATCCAAGTGCCGATTTTCGAAACAGATATTTTAGACATCTTTCAGGTTATTTTCCCTGCTAAGGGGGCATGTTAGGGGCATATTTTGGGCAGGATTAGGGTGGCCTTAGGACTCAGATGTCTTGCAGGGCTAAGGAAACTTTTTGAAGATGTCCAGGGAGTCATTTAGATGTTCGGAGTTAGAAATGTTTTAAAAGCTTAAAAAGGCCAAAAAGCTACCTAAACTGATCACTGGATGCATGAAAGGATGACCATTCAAATACTTGAAGGGTATTAACGTAGAACAAAATCCAGAGAAAGGAAAATGGTAAAACCAGAGGACATAATTTGAGGTTGAGGGGTGGTAGATTCAGGGGCAATGTTAGGAAATTCTACTTTATGGAGAGAGTGGTGGATGCCTGGAATGAGCTCCCGAGAGAGGTGGTGGAGAGTAAAACTGTGACTGAGTTCAAATATTGAACTAAGGCCAGTACTGGGCAGACTTGCATGGTCTGTGTCTGTATATGGCCGTTTGGTGGAGGATGGGCTGGGGAGGGCTTCAGTGGCTGGGAGGGTGTAGATGGGCTGGAGTAGGTTTTAACGGAGATTTCGGCAGTTGGAACCCAAGCACAGTACCGGGTAAAGCTTTGGATTCTTGCCCAGAAATAGGTAAGAAGAAAAAATTAAAAAATTTAAATTGAATCAGGTTGGGCAGACAGGATGGATCATTTGGATCTTTATCTGCCGTCATCTACTATGTTACTATGTTCCTAAACACACACACTTCCCCAGTACATACCAGCCTCTATGACAGCTGCAGATATTATGGGAAATCCTAGTAGAACAGCAAGCAGGTGTCTCAAGTAGCCTGGTGGGTGGTGTCATAAACCATAGAGAGGGGAATCCAGGCCCATGTCCCATCCTACCCACTACATTTATGGTGGAAAGTGTGAGCCCACCAAAACCCACCCAAAACCTATAGTACTGCCATATAGGTGATACCTGCAGCTATAAGGGCTATTGGGGTGGTAAAGAGGAGGGGATAGTACTAGATTTTGGATGGCTCAATATCTATATATATAAAATCGGATGTATGTATGTATGTGCCGTGATCACGCAAAAACGGCTTGACCGATTTGAACGAAACTTGGTATGCAGATCCCTCACTACCCGGGATGATATGTTCTGGGGGTCTCGCGGCCCACCTGCACACGTGGGCGGAGCTACAAACAGATAATCGGATTTCACCCATTCATGTCAATGGAAAAAATGTAAAGAGCTGCCAACGCAAAAACGGCTTGCCCGATTTGAACGAAACTTGGTATGCCGATCCCTCACTACCTGGGGTGATATGTTCTGGGGGTCTCACGGCCCACCTGCACATGTGGGCGGAGCTACAAACATAAAATCAGATTTCACCCATTCATGTCAATGGAAAAAATGTAAAACAGCTGCCAACGCAAAAACGGCTTGCCCGATTTGAACTAAACTTGGTATGCAGATCCCTCACTACCTGGGGTGATATGTTCTGGGGGTATCGCGGCCAACCTGCACACCTGGGCGGAGCTACAAACAGAAAATCAGATTTCACCCATTCATGTCAATGGAAAAAATGTAAAAACTGCCTCCGCAAAACCGGCTTGCCCGATTTGAACGAAACTTGGTATGCGGATCCCTCACTACCCAGGATGATATGTTCTGGGGGTCTCGCGGCCCAACTGCACACGTGGGCGGAGCTACAAACATAACTTCAGATTTCACCCATTCAAGCAAATGGGAAAAATGTAAAAAGCTGTGGGACCGATTTGAACTAAACTTGGTATGCTGATCCCTCACTACCTGGGGTGATATGTTCTGGGGGTCTCGCGGCCCACCTGCACACGTGGGCGGAGCTACAAACAGAAAATCAGATTTCACCCATTCATGTCAATGGAAAAAATGTAAAAAGCTGCCATTCTCACAGTAATTCACAAACGGCTTGACCGATTTGAACGAAACTTGGCATACAGATCCCTCACTACCTGGGGTGATATGTTCTGGGGGTCTCGCGGCCCTCCTGCACACGTGGGCGGAGCTACAAACAGAAAATCACATTTCACCCATTCATGTCAATGGAAAAAATGTAAAAAGCTGCCATTCTCACAGTAATTCAAAAACGTCTTTACCAATTTGAACAAAACTTGGTATGCAGATCCCTCACTACCTGGGGTGATATGTTCTGGGGGTCTTGCCGCCCACATGCACACATGGGCGGAGCTACAAACAGAAAATCAGATTTCACCCATTCAAGTCAATGGAAAAAATGTAAAAAGCTGTGGGACCGATTTGAACGAAATTTGGTATCAAGTTTCAAGTTTATTAGCATTTTATGAATCGCCTATCGAAATATCTAGGCGATGTACTCTCTAAAAGCCACAAATAGTGGTTTCACATATAATTTTGGCAGATTAGACATAATACAGACAATTTAAAACAGTATAAAAAATTTTAGGAACAGCCAATACATTACATTTGAGGTCAAGGAATAACATGACTAGGCAGGAAAGAAGGGGAAAGTTACATCATTTTTATCTATTGAAATTTACATGAAAGGGAAAACACAGTACGGAGCACGGGGATTTGGAAGGTCCAATATTTGTAATAAAATGTATAAAAATAATGTGTGTTATATCATGTGTTCAAATGCATCTTGAAATAAAAATATGCAATAAAAAGTATGCAGATCCCTCACTACCTGGGGTGATATGTTCTGGGGGTTTCGCAGCCCACCTGCACACGTGGGCGGAGCTACAAACAGAAAATCAGATTTCACCCATTCAAGTCATTGGAAAAAATGTACAAAGCTGTGTGACCGATTTGAACGAAACTTGGTATGCAGATCCCTCACTACCTGGGGTGATATGTTCTGGGGGTCTCGCGGCCCACCTGCACACGTGGGCGGAGCTACAAACAGAAAATCAGATTTCACCCATTCAAGTCAATGGAAAAAATGTAAGAAGCTGTGGGACCGATTTGAACGAAACTTGGTATGCAGATCCCTCACTACCTGGGGTGATATGTTCTGGGGGTCTCGCGGCCCACCTGCACACGTGGGAAGGGTGGGTTCACCCAAGAATGTATATGTTCTTGCTCCTGGAGGTGAAACTTAAAATGTTGTTTATAATCAATTTTTGTGTTAGTTGAATTGTATTCATTTTGTCAAATATTTCACATTATACTTTGAATATTTTACTTTTTATAAAGCTGTAACAAAATTATTTCATTCACCACTATAAAGTATCTTTATTTAAATCCATTTACAGTGTTATTGCTATAATTAAATACCCGTGCAACGCCGGGGCATCAGCTAGTATGCTATAAGGAAGTTGTGGTGAGATGTAAACCTGGCATCCTTTATGCAGAACTAAAATGGGCGGGTGTGGTCCCTCTCCACAAAAGTGGAAGTAAGGAAGAAGTAGAGAATTACAGGCCGATAAATCTGACTTCCATGGTAAGCAAATTAATGGAAACGCTTTTCAAACGGAGAATGGTCAAGTTTCTGGAATCCTGTGGATTACAGGACCAGAGGCAACATAGATTCACTAGAGGTAGGTCTTGTCGGACAAATCTGATCAATTTCTTTGACTGGGTGACCAGAGAATTGGATAGAGAGAGTGTGCTAGATGTGGTGTATTTAGATTTTAGCAAAGCCTTTGACAGTGTTCCACACAGACGTCTAATAAGTAAACTGAGTGCCCTCGGGATGGATCCCAAAGTGATGGGCCGGGTGAGGAAGTGGTTGAGTGGAAGGCAACAGAGGGTGTTGATCAATGGAGATCGCTCTGAGGAAAGGGATGTTACCAGTGGGCCTTTCTTTTTAACATTTTTATAAACTATGTTGCTGAAGGGTTGTCGGGTAAGATTTGCTTCTTTGCGGATGATATGAAAATCTGCACTAGAGTAGACATGCCGGATGGTGTGAATGGCATGAAGAAAGAACTGGCGAAGCTTGAAGAATGGTCTGAAATATGGCAGCTAAAATGTAATGCTAAGAAATGCAAGGTCATGCTGCAAAAATCCGAGGGGTTTAGGGGGTGAAGAGCTTATGTGCACGACAGAAGAGCAGGACTTGGGTGTGATTGTAGGTGATGATGTTAAGGTGGCCAAACAGGTTGAAAAGGTGATGGTGAAAGCTAGAAGGATGCTAGGTTGCATAGGGAGAGGTATGGCCAGTAGGAAGAAGGAGGTATCGATGCCCCTGTATAAGACTTTGGTGAGACCTCATTTAGAATATTTTGTACAATTCTGGAGGCAGCACCTTCAAAAAGATATAAAAAGTATAGAGTCGGTCTGGAGGAAGGCTGCTAAAATGGTATGTGGTCTTCGTCATAAGGCATATGGGGACAGACTTAAAAGATTTCAACCTGTCTACTTTGGAGGAAAGGCAGGAGAGGGGAGATATGACAGAGATGTTTAAATACCTACGTAATGTAAATGCGTATGGGTTGAGTCTCTTTCATTTGAAAGGAAACTCTGCAATGAGAGGGCATAGGATGAAGTTAAGTGTTGATAGGCTCCGGAGTAATCTAAGGAAATACTTTTTTACAGAAAGAGTAGTAGTTGTGTGGAATAGGCTCCCGGAAGAGGTGGTGGAAGCAGAGACTGTGTCTGAATTCAAGTGGTCCTGGGATAGGCAGATGGGATCTCTTAGGGAGAGGAAGAGATAATGGTTACTGCAGATGGGCAGACTGGATGGGCCATTTGGCCTTTATCTGCCATCATGTTTCTATGTTGACCCTCAGTTATATCTATCCTCTCATTTGTTTCCCTGGCACCCTCTCCTCCCCCTCAGGGTTCTACCCTTCTCAGTGTCTTCCTTCCTATACCCTTATAGCCCAGCATCTGCTCTCTCTTCTTTCCCTCAACACCCTTGTAGCCTGACATCTCCCTACCTCTTCCCTGCTGCACTCTCCCTCATGGTCCAGCATTTCTTGCACTCTCCTTGCTCACTCCCATTTCCAGGCAACTTTCCATCATTCCATTCTGCTCCTGGATCCAATATATCCCTTCTTCTACCCCTCCACTTCCTGTGTATCACTCCTGCCCATTCATCCACCACATGTCCCAACACCTCTCTCTCTTCCTTCCTTGTGCTCTGTGTCAAATCTCTCTATCTCCCTCCATGCACCATCTTTCCCTTCCTCCCCTCCATTATGTGCAATTTCATCCTCTTCCTCATCATGCATGTCTCCCTCCCATTCCCCTGTGCCAGCAGTTTTCCTTCCTCTCACCCCTTCCCTCCCCCTGTGCCAGCAACTTTCCTTCCTCTCAACCTCCCCTCCCCTTGTGTCAGCAACTTTCCTTCCTCTCACCCCCTCCCCTCCCCTCCCCTTGTGTCAGCAACTTTCCTTCCCCTCACCCCCTTCCCTCCCCTTGTGCCAGCAGTTTTCCTTCCTCTCACCCCTTCCCTCCCCCTGTGCCAGCAACTTTCCTTCCTCTCACCCCCTTCCCTCCCCTTGTGCCAGCAACTTTCCTTCCTCTCACCCCTTCCCTCCCCCTGTCCCAACAACTTTCCTTCCTCTCAACCTCTCCTTCCCTTGTGTCAGCAACTTTTCTTCCTCTCACCCCTTCCCTCCCCGTGTGCCAGCAGTTTTCCTTCCTCTCACCCCTTCCCTCCCCCTGTGCCAACAACTTTCCTTACTCTCACCCCTTCCCTCCCCCTGTGCCAGCAACTTTCCTTCCTCTCACCCCTTCCCTCCCCCCTGTGCCAACAACTTTCCTTCCTCACCTCACCTGTACTCTGAGGTTTGTTTCTTCAGCAGCGACTCTCACATGCTGCCAGTCGCTAACCTGAAAGCCTCCCCTCTGCTACGGAGAGACTACCGGTTTAGCAGCAGGCAACATGTGGGAATTGCTGCCGATACCTTGACCCAAAGATGCTGACACGGTTGAGATTCTGTGCGGCAACAGGGAATTCTGCATGACTGGGGAATTCTGTGGAAATTCCGCATTGCGCAATCATGCAGAATTCTGCCAGGAGTACATATCCCTTGAAATGAACTATACGAAAGTGATCTATTTTTTGCCAGTTGTGATCTAAACTGGTCATGCTCAGAGGTGGATTATAGGGCTCTGTGGACCTTGGTTGGGTTCAGCATTCTTATAGGAATCCTAAGGCTCAAGCCTAATAGAATATTCTCCTAAAATGGTTTGCCTGAATAGATAGGCACGCGCAGTAAGGTTTCCCTCAACTGTCTCTGATGTTTGCATTTGTTATTATCGGTCTTTACCTTAAAAGCAGCCCTGCACAACATATGGCCCGCGGGCCTCATGCGGCCCATAACAGCTCTCAATGCGGCCCACGCTCAATACGGCTCTCCCTACTGGCTGTCTTCCTTGGCTTCCCCCTCAGCGTCCTCCAGATCCCCCCCTTTAAAGCTAATTACGGCAGTCTGCAGAGCGAACCTAGCAGGCTGTCATTGGCCTCCGCAGCACGTTTCCTCTGCCGCTGTCCCGCCCCTACTCTGATGTCAGGGGTGGGACCGCAGCAGAGGGAACGTGCTGTGGAGATTGACGGCAGCCTGCTAGATTCACTCTGAAGGCTGCCGTAATTAGCTTAGCGGCGGTCACAGTACGGAAAACAACATCTCACTGGGTGCAGGAAGCAGCGGAGATAAGGCCCCACCCGTTGTGAGGGCCCTGGCAGGACGCTGGATCTGGACACCGGGGGGGGAGAGAGAGAGAGATAGAAAAGGACTGGGGAGGGGAGAGATAGAAACAAACAGAAAAGGACCTTGAGGAGGGGCAGGAAAACAGACTTGAAGACAGGGAAGATGCTGGACTAGAGGGGGTATAGAGGGGAGGACTCAAAATGTTAGCAGAAGTAAGATAGAGAGAGGGAGAGAGGGATAAACCTGAAACAAAGGGGAGGCAGATGTTGGACTTGGGGATGTATAGAGGGAAGACAGAGAAAGAGACTGCAGAGAGGTGGGAAGATTCTGGACCAGGGAGGGAGGAAGGAAGGAAGGAAGGAGAGAGAGAGAGAGAGAGAGAGAAGAAAAAGACCTGGAAGAAAGGAAAACAAATGCTGTCCATGGGGGAGGGGGGGTGTTGTAAGCAGAAGAAAGACAGAGAGAGTGAGAGGCCTGGACCAAAGGGGAGTGATAGGAGGCAGATGCTGGACTATGGGATGTGCAGACAGAAGGGGTGAGATACCCTGAGGAAGAACAGAGAGATGCAAGATCATAACAGAGGAGGGAGAGAGAGGGAGACCTGGAACAAAGATGGTGGTAGGTACAAAGGAGAACTGACACTGGATCTGGGGAGGGTAAGCAGAGGGAAAAGAGAGAGAGACCTGGACTAGAGAATGACACGGTGACAAAATTCATCACCGTTCCTGTCCCTGCGGATAACCGCGGGAAATAATCCCATGTCATTTTCTAGTGTCTATTTCAACCTCAATCCTTCTACACCAGCATTCTTCAAAGCAAAGCTTGTGGGTCAGTGGTTGTGGCCATTCATACTCTGATTCTTCCCTCTCTCCTTAAAGAATGACATGAAGATGGTTTCCCGCGGTTATCCGAAGGGACGGGAACGGTGATGAATTTTGTCACCGTGTCATTCTCTAACCTGGACCTAAAGGGGATGGATCTGGATTGTGAAAGAAATGTTGGATGCACAGTCAGAAGGAAGTCCAACCAGAAACTAATTAAATCACCGGACAACAAAGGTAGGAAAAATTATTTTATTTTCAATTTAGTGATCGAAATGTGACAGTATTGTGTGTATATGAAAAATGAAAGGAAAAAAAATTGCATTACAATTAGTAAAGGGGGCAGAGGTCTGTGGTTGGGGGTACTTAGAAGTAGTTGAGAAACACTGCTGTAGGCAATCAGCTTCCGCCAGTGCCTCTCCTTTTCTCCTGCCCTCTTCCCTGCTGGAAGGCCTCTGCGCATGCACGGATGTCAGCGTAATGATGTCACGCATGTTCGTGATGTCATCACGGCAACATCCACGCACTTGTGGGCGCCTCGAGCCTTGGCCACTACCTGCTACGTTTTCCGACTTCGTTTTGGCCCCACATCATTTTTGAGTTGTGCAGGCCTGCTTTAAAGAGTATTGTTTATTGGTCAAAAAAAAAAAAATCCAAATAAGCAGTGAGAAGCAAATGAAAGAAAAGTGATCATACTTTTGTAGTCCTTGAAAGAGACCAGGAAGAACTCTCCAATCCCAGTCATCACTGCTTGGTACAGTTCCTTCAAATTTCATTTACGAATTTCTCTCTCCCTGTTCACCCTATTATGAAACAACCCTGACCTGCCAGGTTGTTCTACCGAGAATAACTTTTCTCTCTTGAGGGCCCAGAAGATTAATATAGCAGGTCTGATTTTCAATAATAAGTGCTTTGTTTCTATGCAGGGACTTAAATCATACCAGATGAGAAATGTCTGGGTGCTTCAGGAGGAGGGGCGGAGTTGCCTTTTGAGTAACTATCAATTTTGTCACCAGGTAACAAAAGAATCGCGCTTCATGATATACCGTATTTTGACGAGAGTCCATTGCATGTGCCCTGAGAAGTATAAATCTGCTTAGGAAGACAAAATCAGCTCTCAACGATCGGAGAAAGAATAGTTAATCTGTACAAAAGTGCTGTAGAAAGAGAACTTTCTGGAAACCAATGCACAAGAAAATGATAATAAAATATTCCACTGTCGATCTGAGAGACTGCGCAAGATGGGTATTAAGTCTTCACCTGCTCTTGGGGGCAGGCGGGGAAAGGAAAGAGCCCTCGTCCAGCTGTCATGACTTGGGATTAAAATTTCCTAGGGTAAAGATCGGTTCTTGGTTTTACGCCGCTAATATTTTTCTACAAATACGACACTAAAGGGGGTCCTCTTATCAAGCCGCACTAGCGGGGTTAGCGTGTCGGGCATTTCATCACGCGCTAACCCCCGCGGCCAGCAAAAATAACCTAACGCCTGCTCAATGCAGGCGTTAGCGGCTAGCACGGCGGGCGGTTTAACATGCGGTGTTACGCGCGTTAAACCCCTGCCGCAGCTTGATAAAAGGACCCCCCTAAGGGCTCCTTTTACTAAGCAGCGCTAGTGGTTTTAGCGTGCGCGCTAGGCGCTAACGCCTCCAAACGTCAGCTTTGAACTGGCTCATAGCCTCTCATCTCCTAAGTACCATCAGAATCCAAGCGGCAGCCTGCCCCTGGCCTCCGGAGATACCACAACTCTGAGTTCTTTCTGTTGCTTCTAGGGGGGGGGAAGAATCAGTGTTATAAAATCAAGAGTAGGGTTGCCAGATTTTCCAGTCGGAAAATCCTGACCCCTAGACATGCCCTCAGGCCCGCCCAGTTCAGCCCGTCTCCGTCCTAGTCCAAGAGGAATGATGTTGTAATTATTTATAGAACCTTGCACTGATATTGCCTCTGTTGTTTCTGTTCCATGTGACTAAGAGTATAGGCAGCAGAACGCTTTTTTCGTTTGGGCGGGACCAAAGACTCCTGTGGCACAACCTCTCTCTCCAGCTCCCGACTCCCCCACCCACCTTCCCCGGTCACTGTAATTTTAAATCTTCCGGCAGCCACCGGGCAACATCAACAAACAGGCCTGCCACGGAAGTCTTCCCTCTGCAGCGACGTGGCACGGCGGCTGCCCGAAGATTTAAGATTAGAGTGGCCATGAAGGTGAAGGTGGCCAGGAAGGTGAAGGTGTACAGCCATAACTGACCGCCAAAATTTGGGGAGGCCACGGCCCCTGTGACTTCCCCCGTTCCAACACCTATGACTAAGAGACTCTCAATAGCATCCAAGCTACACCCCCAACCGCCCCCTCCGCTCCAGAACAGAACAAAGACTCAGCATTCCCGCAGGGAGATCCCTCCGGATGAGCACGGTGCGTAAACGCTCCTACAGCCATTTTCTCTCTCAGCTATGGAACCAGCTACCCACACAGATAAAGTCATTAGACTCACTAAAGTTCTTCCGTAGAGCGACAAAGACTTTCCTCTTCCAACAATAGGGACTCTATGGCCAGCTTCCTCAATTTACTCTCCAATTACTCTTTGCTTTGACCAGGCTGGACTTTTGAAAAGATCTGTAATTGTCTAAATGTAGCCTAATTGTTGTCATGACTAATCTGTTCTTAAATTGATTGTGAATGTCAAATTGTAACCCGTTCGGAGCTTCTAAAAATCGAAATAAATAAATAATATTATACGCTTATGAATATTCAGCAGTATTTAGCCAACTGAGAATGACTTCTGGCCAGTTAAATACGACTAAGCCAGCTAACTATTAAATAGTCCAGTCAGCAGATTGACTGGTTACCTACTATGTCATAGAAATATGATGACAGATAAAGGCTAAATAGCCCATCCAGTCTGCCCTTCCGCAACATCCACTATCTCTTCCTCATCTTAAGAGATCCGATGTGCTTGTCCCATGGTTTTTTGCATTCAAACACAGCTTTGGCCTTGAGCCTCGACAGGGAGGATCAATGAGAATACCACCTGTGCACCTGACTGCTTCGCCTTCTCTCCCAAAGCCACAAAGCTATTTTTGACACGTTTAGAGGGGTACCTAGCTGTATTGTTAGTGCCAATATAGATGAGCAGCATCGGATAATAGTCATTAGGCCTGATGAGTCTCAGTAAGCTCCGCATAACGTCTTGGATTTTGGCACCAGGCAGATAGCGCACCTCCCGAGACATCATGTCTGATCTGCAGATGGATGCAACCTATCCCTGAAAACAGGCGTGATCCCGGAGGATTGGAAGACGGCCAACATCACGCCCATCTTTAAAAAGGGATCAAGAGGTGACCCGGGAAACTACAGACCGGTGAGTCTGACCTCGGTTCAGGGGAAAATGGCGGAAGCACTGATAAAAGAAAACATCGATGATCACTTGGAAAGAAACGAACTTCTGATAACCAGCCAACATGGTTTCTGCAGGGGGAGATCGTGCCTAACCAACTTACTACACTTCTTCGAAGGAATTAACAAACAGATGGACAGAGGTGACCCCATAGACATCATAAACCTTGATTTCCAAAAAACCTTTGACAAGATGCTTCATGAACGATTACTCCGGAAACTGAAGAACCATGGAGTGGACGGAGACGTACATAGATGGATCAGAAACTGGTTGGCAGGTAGGAAACAAAGGGTAGGGTTGAAGGGCCACTACTCTGACTGGAGGAGGGTCACGAGTGGTGTTCCGCAGGGCTCGGTGCTCGGGCCGCTGTTATTTAATATATTCATAAATGATCTAGAAACAGGGATGAAGTGTGAGATAATAAAATTTGCAGATGACACCAAACTATTTAGGGGAGCTCGGACTAAAGAGGACTGTGAGGAATTGCAAAGAGACTTGAACAAACTAGGGGAATGGGCGACAAAATGGCAAATGAAGTTCAACGTTGAGAAATGTAAAGTATTGCATGTGGGAAGCAGAAACCCGAGGTACAACTATACGATGGGAGGGATGTTATTGAATGAGAGTACCCAAGAGAGGGACTTGGGGGTAATGGTGGACAGGTCAATGAAGCCTACAGCACAGTGCGCAGCGGCTGCTAAGAGAGCGAATAGAATGCTAGGTATAATCAAGAAGGGTATTACAACCAGGACGAAAGAAGTTATCCTGCCGCTGTATCAGGCGATGGTGCGCCCACACCTGGAATACTGCGTCCAATTTTGGTCGCCATACCTTAAGAAGGATATGGCGTTACTCGAGAGAGTTCAGAGAAGAGCGACACGTCTGATAAAAGGGATGGAAAACCTTTCATACGCTGAGAGATTGGAGAAACTGGGTCTCTTTTCCCTGGAGAAGAGGAGACTTAGAGGGGATATGATAGAGACTTATAAGATCATGAGGGGCATAGAGAGAGTGGAGAGGGACAGATTCTTCAAACTTTCAAAAAATAAAAGAACAAGAGGGCATTCGGAAAAGTTGAAAGGGGACAGATTCAAAACGAATGCCAGGAAGTTCTTCTTTACCCAACGTGTGGTGGACACTTGGAATGTGCTTCCAGAGGACGTTATAGGGCAGAATACAGTACTGGGATTTAAGAGAGGATTGGACATTTTCCTGCTGGAAAAGGGAATAGAAGGGTATAAATAGAGGATTACTGCTCAGGTCCTGGACCTGTTGGGCCGCCGTGTGAGCGGACTGCTGGGCAAGATGGACCTTAGGTCTGACCCAGCAGAGGCATTGCTTATGTTCTTATGTTACCCCTCAGAAGGGAATCACCAATCACCACTACTTTATGCTTCCTAGTGGTCATGGATCCAGCAACATTGGGGATTTCGAGCTTTGGTCCTTCCTCTCCCGGGGATGCTCTCATCTCCTCCACTTCCAGGGCTGCATACTGGTTCTTCAGTTCCAAGGCAGGTGGAGTCACAGTATCAATCCTGCAGGGGTCCCATAATCTGAGTTCAGCCGTCCTTCCCCAGCCCGGTCTCTTCCCCACTTCTGGAAATCTTTGATGCCTCATGAAGCATTTCATCGATGTCCCTCTCATTCTCCTGGATGTTTCTCAGTCTTGCCACCTCCTCTCTCAGCTCCTTTACTTCCTTCATGAGAGATTCGAGCTGAAGACAGCTTGTACATGGAAACCACTCCCTCTGCGTGGGTAACATTTTCGGTCAGCGCAGAGACCAAAGCTGTAACCTGAGCAACAGCTTTGGTGACTTGACGTTTCCCAACCATACTGTGGTTGCTGAACTATTCCCACGCCTGATGAAAAATGCAGAAAAATTCTACCAAAGTAACGTTCTGCTCCTAATTGGCGTAAGAGCATATAAATCAAAAGATTAGTCTTGGGCTTTCTGAGAGGGTATTAAGCGCTAAACAGAGACTTTCCTCAACGGCTATCTGTGCCTTAATCTGATCTTATCTTATGCTCTGAAATGCATAAGAACATAATAATTGTCGCGGCTGGGTCAGGCCAGTGGTCCATCGTGCCCAGCAGTCCGCTCACTTGGCGGCTCTTAGGTCAAAGACCAGTGGGGGTAATGGTGGACAAGTCAACGAAGCCGGCGGCACAGTGCGCAGCGGCCGCTAAGAAAGCGAATAGAATGCTAGGTATAATCAAGAAGGGTATAACAACCAGAACGAAAGAAGTTATCCTGCCATTGTATCGGGCGATGGTGCATCCGCATCTGGAGTACTGCGTCCAATATTGGTCGCTGTACCTTAGAAAGGATGTGGCAATGCTCGAGAGGGTGCAAAGGAGAGCGACACATCTGATAAAAGGGATGGAAAACCTTTCATACGCTGAGAGATTAGAAAAACTTGGGCTCTTTTCCCTGGAAAAGCGGAGACTTACAGGGGACATAATAGAGACTTACAAGATCATGAAGGGCATAGAGAAAGTGGAGAGGGACAGATTCTTCAAACCTTCGAAAAATACAAGAACAAGAGGGTATTTGGAAAAGTTGAAAGGGGACAGCTTCAAAACAAATGCTAGGAAGTTTTTCTTCACCCAAAGGGTGGTGGACACCTGGAATGCGCTTCCAGAGGGCGTGAAAGGACAGAGTACAGTATTGGGGTTCAAAAAGGGATTGGACAATTTTCTGTTGGAAAAAGGGTTAGAGGAGTATAGATAGAGGATTACTGCACAGGTCTTGGACCTGTTGGGCCACCGCGTGAGCGGACTACTGGGCACGATGGACCTCAGGTCTGACCCAGCAGAGGCACTTCTTAAACATACCTGTTCCTGAAATACCTAGACAACTGACCAACTCTTCTCTCTCTCCACAATAAAGGTCCTCCCAACCTCTTACCCATTCCCTCTCTCCCCTCATAAGTCCGTATAGAACTTTACAGTTCAGTGATATATATAAACTGTTATTATTATCATATTGCAATTTTCGCTGTATTTTTTGAAATGCGTGACCTTTTCCTATCGGGTCCTCTCGGAAATTTTTTAGCAAACTGTATATCTTATATTCTCACTCAGCAAACTGTATATTTATATTTTTCCTTTCTTAAAATTTCTGCACTCTGTATTTCCTCTGATCATCTGCATATTTTAACTCGCTGAACGTCCAGCTCCCTTGATTGTAAACCGCTTAGAAGTCGCAAGATTGTGGCGGTATAGAATAAAGTTATTATTATTATTATGTTATGTTTTTATGCCCTAATTGAGTTTGCAGCAGAACCAGAATGTACGCAGGTAAGGCTTACCTGCGTACCTTACCTGTGTGCGTTCTGGTTCAGCAGGAACCTGTCTAGCTTTGTCTTGAATCCCTGATGAGCGGAGTTCCCGGAAAGGAGTATAGGGAGCAACAAGAGAGGAGAGATACTGAGAAGCTGCAGAATACACTTGAATGTCAGTAAAAGGAGTTTGAATCGTATGCAGAGATGGACCGGGAGCCAGTGAAGCAACCTGAAGATAGGAGTAATGTAGGCATAACGGCCCTGGAGAAATACGAGGCACGCAGCAGCATTCTGAATGAAGTGGAGAGATATGGTGTAGCGGTAGACCGGTGAGAAGTGCATTGCAGTAATCCAGACGAGAGGTGACGAGGGCATGGATGAGGGTTTTGGCAGCGTGCTCAGAAAGGAAAAGACAGATTTTAGCACTATAATAGAGAAATGACAAGTTGTGGCAGTCTGTTAGATATGGTTCATAGACAACGGCGCGAAAGACAAAAGTGCACGCCGACAATTGAGCGCAGCGCACGCCGCTGCGCCGCTGTAAATTACAGTTTTTAGGGGCTCCGATGGGGGGGTTGTTGGAGAACCCCCCCCCCCCCCCAGTTTACTTAATAGACATTGCGCCGGGAAAAAGTTCAGTTTTCAGTAAAATGTGGGGGGTTACAACCCCCCACACCCCCCACAACGCCCCCACAACATGGCGCGATGTCTATTAAGTAAAGTGGGGTGGTTCCCCCCCCCACGCCCCCCCGTCGGAGCGCTAAAAACAGTAATTTAGAGTGGCGCATCGGCGCGCGCTGCGCTCAATTGTCTGGGCGCGCCTTTGTCGCGGCGCGCTTTTGACCTGACACCGTTAGATATGAGAGGAGAAGGAGAGCGATGAGTCAAAGATGACCCTGAGGTTGCGAGCCGATGTGGCATGGCTGCCTTTTTCTAATTTGCCAGAAATACCCCCCCGAAAGCTGTCGCAGTGGTTTTGCTGCCTCCACACTTTAAACTTGGGGTATGCAATTCCGGTCCTCGAGAGCCACAGGCAGGTCAGGTTTTCAGGATATCCACAATGAAGATGCGCGAGATAGATTTGCATCTCAAAGAGGCAGTGCATGCAAATCCATCTCGTGTATATTCATTGTGGATATCCTGAAAATCTGACCTGCCTGTGGCTCTCGAGGGCCGGAATTGCCTACCCCTGACCTATGTTAACTGCAAAATCTTAACGCAGTTTAGTAAACAGTCCCCACAGTTATAATATAAAATCAGAATGAATGCAATAAACCAGATATGATAAAATATTCAGTAATACATCAAACATCCCCCTGAATAAATGACACAAATAAAATCCAAGCTGCAAACTTTTCTCCTGGAGCTCATTCTCTCTCCCTTTTCCTTTTCTAAGTCCTCTAGGGCAGTGATTCCCAACCCTGTCCTGGAGGAACACCAGGCCAATCGGGTTTTCAGGCTAGCCCTAATGAATATGCATGAGAGAGATTTGCATATGATGGAAGTGATAGGCATGCAAATTTGCTTCATGCATATTCATTAGGGCTAGCCTGAAAACCCAATTGGCCTGGTGTTCCTCCAGGACAGGATTGGGAACCACTGCCTTAGACAATAGAGAGAGCAGGAGATAGTGGTTACTGCGGATGGGCAGACTAGATGGGCCATTTGGCCTTTATCTGCCATCATGTTTCCATGTTACTAAAGTTCTATGATGTCACAATGCAGGTGTAAAGAGCCTTAGCCAATAGGGAGAGGAGATGCAAATGTTAAGAGCCTTAGACCAGTGATTCCCAACCCTGTCCTGGAGGAACACCAGGCCAATCGGGTTTTCAGGCTAGCCCTAATGAATATGCATGAGAGAGATTTGCATATGATGGAAGTGATAGGCATGCAAATTTGCTTCAAGCATATTCATTAGGGCTAGCCTGAAAACCCGATTGGCCTGGTGTTCCTCCAGGACAGGGTTGGGAATCACTGCTCTAGACACTGGTTTAGGGGGCTGGACAGAATCCTTGTGGATATGGTAGGAGAAAGATGGGAAGGAATGGTGAAAGGAAAGGAGAAAGAAGGAAAAAAAAAAAAAAGCAGATAAGGGACAAAAATGAGGAAAAAAAAAATCAAACTATCTGCGGCTGAATTAAAAGAAAGAGAGCAAAAAAACCAAATGAAATAGAAAAGGAAGCAGGACACCAGACTGAGATGGAAAACAGACAAAAAAAAAAAGAGAGACAAAGACAGAGAATGAGCCAGAAAACCCAGCAACAGATATCAAAGGCTGGAAACATTATCTGATGGAGAATATTAAGCAGAGAGAAGTTCCCTAGAGCAGTGGTTCCCAACCCTGTCCTGGAGGAACACCAGGCCAATTGGGTTTTCAGGCTAGCCCTAATGAATATGCATGAAGCAAATTTGCATGCCTATCACTTCCATCATATGCAAATCTCTCTCATGCATATTCATTAGGGCTAGCCTGAAAACCCGATTGGCCTGGTGTTCCTCCAGGACAGGGTTGGGAATCACTGGTCTAGAGAGCAAGGAGTGGTAACATAACATAAACATAAAAACTCACTTAGATGCCACAATTACCATTAAGGGCTCCTTTTATCAAGCCGCGCTAGCGGGGTTAACGCGCGCGATGTTTCATCACGCGTTAACCCCCACGCTGGCCTAAAAACTAATGCCTGCTCAAGGGAGGCATTCGCGGCTAGCGCATCCGGCGGTTTAGCGCACGGTATTACCGTACACACGTTAAACCGCTAGCGCGGCTTGATAAAAGGAGCCCTAAGTTCTATGCGGTTCACAGAATAAACAACCAGTATCTAACTTCCAAAAGATTCTATAAAAAAAGATGCGTCTTTAAAGCACGTCAAAATTGTTGATACATTACATTAGGGATTTCTATTCCACCATTACCTTGCAGTTCAAGGCGGATTACAAAAGAATTATCCAAGATGTATTACAACAAGAACTTACCAAAAAAAAAAAAAAAAAAATTGGTCATTTTCAAAACGAGTAAGAGAGGGTGGATAGGGACAGATTCTTCAGACTGAAGGGGACAACAAGTACGAGGGGGCATTCGGAGAAACTGAAGGGAGATAGGTTCAAAACAAATGCAAGGAAGTTTTTTTTCACCCAAAGGGTCGTGGACACTTGGAATGCGCTACCGGAGGAAGTGATCAGGCAGAGTACGGTACAGGGATTCAAACAGGGATTGGACGGATTCCTGAGGGATAAAGGGATCGTGGGATACTGAGGGAGGAGCTGGGATGTAACACAAGTATAGAAAGCTAACCAGGTAATAAGTATAGAAACCCAACCAGGACGTGCATGTGCAAGACTGGAGGGTTAGGACTACGATGGGAAGATAGGACTTCAATGAGAAACCAAGGTGGCAAGGGAGCCCCTTCTGGTGATTCAGACAGGTCGTGACCTGTTTGGGCCGCCGCGGGAGCGGACTGCCGGGCAGGATGGACCTATGGTCTGACCCGGCGGAGGCACTGCTTATGTTCTTATGTTAAATGGGTAAGGTTATTTGTTTGGGGTAGTTGGCTTTAGTGAGAGGTGGAGTTTGAGACTTGCGGTATTATTTCTTTTTTCAGAGTCTTTATTTCTTTTCTAAAAGTCTTGTAGTCGAGGGATGCTGTCAGTAGATTGGCGATTTGGTTGTCTAGTTTGGCTGCTTGAGTGGCCAGGAGGCCATCATATAGTTTTTTCCGTTTGACCTCCTTAATTGGGGGGTATGAGAATGGGGTGTGAGTTTTCCTATGTCTGGTTGCGGTGTTGTGGATGAGGCGGTTATTCAGGTGGTTTGGACTGTCTCCGTATAAAGTCTTAAATAGTAGGCAGAAGAATTTAAATTCTATTCTTGCTGGGATCGGAAGCCAGTGCGATTGGAGATAGGCTTCTGTAATGTGATCATGTTTCTTTAATGAGTAGATGAGTCTTAGTGCTGTGTTTTGGATAGTTTGTAGTTGTTTTGTTATGGTTGTAGGGCATGGGAGGTAGAGGATATTACGAATTTGAAAGTGTGAATATTTGTGTCAGATCCCTAATCCACGAGGCTGCCTGGAAGGACAACAATCGTTCCTGGAATCTATATATATAAAATCGGAGGTATGTATGTGTGTATGTGTGTATGTGCCGCGATCACGCAAAAACGGCTTGACAGATTTGAACGAAACTTGGTATGCAGATCCCTCACTACCTGGGGTGATATGTTCTGGGGGTCTCGCGGCCCACCTGCACACGTGGGCGGAGCTACAAACAGAAAATCAGATTTCACCCATTCATGTCAATGGAAAAAATGTAAAAAGCTGTGGGACCGATTTGAACGCAAATTGGTATGCAGATCCCTCACTACCTGGGGTGATATGTTCTGGGGGTCTCGCTGCCCACAACTCTATGTTGCTTGCTCAAGAGTGGGTTCACCCAATAATTTATATGTTCTTGCTCCTGGAGGTGAAAGTAAAAATGTTGTTTATAATCAAGTTTTGCGTTAGTTGTATTGTATTCATTTTGTCAAATATTTCACATTATAATTTGAATATATGTGTGTGTGTGTATGTATGTTCCAGCATAACTCTTCAATGCATGGACAGATTTCAACCAAACTTGACATACACATTACTTACTATCTGAGGACAAACACTGTGGGGGTGGGAAGGGGGGGATATGTAAAAATGATTGAAAATGACAGATTTTATTATCTACCCCATAGTGTTTTCGGGCTCACAGATGAATACTCAGCATAACTCTGAAACACATGGAGAGATTTCAACCAAACTTGGTGCACATATGACTTACTATCTGGGGAAAAATATGTGCAGGTGGGACGGGGTAAAATACTGTGGGGGTGGGAAGGGGGTGATATGTTAAAATTATCAAAAGCGACAGATATTAATGTCCAACCCATAGTTTTCGGGCTCGCAGAGATGAATACCGACACTCCCGATGCCGTTTAAGTCTAAGTTCAGCCCCATAGAGAGGGACATTCCTTTGGGACATGTGGAGGGTAGGGGGTTGGGACATGGGGGTGGGGCATATGGGACATGTGGGGGGGGGGTAACGTGGGGGGTGGGACATATGGGACATAGTGGGGTGGGATATGTAGGGGGTTGGACATTTTGGGATAAATAAATATCCGGGCAACGTCGGGTAATCAGCTAGTTTCTTATATTTGCATCCCTTTGCAGAAGGAAATGAGAAGAGTGAGTGAGATTTTCTAGAATGCTTAGAATTTGTCATGATGAAAGATTCCGTAAGATACTCTGTGTGCACAATGAAATCCATCGATTTTGGCTTCAGAGTGTGAATGCAGTAAAGGCTGGTGATGCCTCTGGATTGCACCTTGTACTTGAAGGGCCTTAATTTTCAGAACATAAGAATAAACTGTACTGGGTTTAGGCCAATTGTCCATCTAGCCCAGCCTCCCGTTTCCAAGTGGCCAATCCAGGTCACATGTACCTGGCAGAAATCCAAATACTATCCACTACTGCAAAAAAAAAAAATTGGGAATTTAGAGAACTGAAATTTGTAAACACACGCTCTCTAAAAATTGTTCTCTCTCTCAGGTTTTGGGGGTTTTTTTTGGTTTTTTTCACCTTATAACCCATTGTATTATGTAACATCTTTCTTCTCTCATGTATTCTTCCCCCATGCTTCTCCAATTCATGATGTAACTTCCTTCTTCTTGCATTTTGTAATTCGCTGATTGTCCAGCCTTCTTTCTATGTGAACCGCCTAGAAGTCAGTTTGAATATGGCGGTATAGAAAAATAAAGTTATTATTATTATTATTATTATTATAGAACAATCAAGTAGCTACAGTAAATTCTCAAAGGAAACACTTTCTAAAAAATGTTTATCAATTTATGAGGTAGGGAGGGGGGTATTTTATTATTACATTTATCATACAATAATGGAGTATATGGTTGGGAGGGATGGGCGTGGTGAAGGGATAAGATTCTATGTAATATATCAATGATTGTTTTATTGTTACTGTGAATGAAAATATTAACACTTATTGTAATTTGTGAAAATGAATAAAGAATTATAAAAAAAAAAAATGGAAGGATAAAATCTCAAAGAGCTCCAAGCAGTGGCATAGCAGGGGGTGAGATGCATCTGTGGCGGTGGCGCCCCCTCCCCTGCCCTCTTATCCACCCCTTACCCCCACTCGCCCCTTCCCCGCCCCCTCCTGCCGCATGCATGCCCCTTCCGTTCCCCCACACCTCTTTAATGTTCTCGGAGCAGCCCTAACCTGCTGCTCATGCCAGGGTCAGCTCTTCCTCTGACATCACGTCTTGGCGTGGGTCCAGGAAGTGAAATCAGAGGAAGAGCCAATGCTGGCACAAGCAGCAGGTTGGGGTTGCTGCCCACACCGGGAACGTTAGGAATCATTTAAAAAAAAAAAAAAATCTTTAGCCACTTAGCTGGCATTGTCCAAAGATTTATCAGTGTCCAGAACAGCAAAAGCCCCTGGCCAACGTTTCACTCTGCTTCATCAGGGCCAGTTGACCAAAGTTCACAAGCATAATGGTACTTTTGTACAACTTGACATCAGAAACCAGTCTTCTATGGCTGACCAGGAATATTAATGGTGCAACCTCACCTTGAGTATTGCGTTCATTTCTGGTTGCCGTACCTCAGAAAAGATATAGCGAAATTAGAAAAGGTTCAAAGAAGAGCAATCAAAATGATAAAGGAGGTGAAGCTTCTCTTGTAGGGGGAAAGACTAAAGAGGTTGGGGCTCTTCAGCTTGGAAAAGAGATGTGGCTGAGGTCTACAAAATCCTGTGTTGTACAATAGGTAAAAGTGAATCAATTTTTTTATTCATTCAAAAATTACAAAGACGAGGGAGCACTCAATGAAGGTACTTGGAAATACCTTTACAACAAATAGGAGGAAACATTTTTTTCGCTCAAAGAATAGTTAAACTCTGGAACTTGTTGCTAGAGGATGTGGAATTGGAAGTTAGCGTAGCTGGTCTTAAAAAGGTTTGGGCATGTTCCTGGAGGAAAAGTCCATAGGCTGCTATTGAGACAAAGACGGGGAGACCACTGCTTGCCTTGGGATTGGTAGCATGGAATGTTGCTACTATTTGGGTTTCTGCCCGGTACTTGTGACCTGGATTGGCCATGGTTGGAAAAGGATACTGGGCAAGATAGACCACTGGTTTGATCCAGTATGGTTATTCTTATATTCTTATGGTAAACAAGAAAAATTTCATTCAAATATGATAGAACCAAACCAAATAATGCTTTATGAGCAAGCACAAATAAATTGGAGTAACTCCAAATTTCACAATCGTAGGTGTTTTATAAACCTGGTAAATTTATTAAATTTTTAAAAAAAATTTAAATCAAACTGTGCCCCCCCCCTCCCCCCCATTTGTCCAGTACCACTAATATCACTGATCTCGTGAATGTGGTCACGTCGGCTGTTCTTCTGGTTTCTGACGCTAAACAGATCCTGGTGCTTTATAACAAGAGCAGTTCCTGATATGTGGCTTTCTGCATGCTGACAGCGTTAAGAAATGTATTCGAGCTCCGATTTAAAAAAGAAAAATAATAAAGAGAGAATGTCAAAGAAGTTTTATAGCTTCATTTACTGCAGTTCCGATTGGAAGCAAAAAAAAAAAATCAATGGCACTCTACTGGTCAATGAGGGACCAACGCAGTGAAGAACCAAGGTGTTAAAAAAACCAAATAGAAGCTGGAATAATTAATACTGTACGTTCAACTTGGCTGGTGAACTGGAACTAATGAAAAACATTTCATTTGCTACCGAGAAGGTTTGCTTTCACACCTGCCTTGTGGGCACAGCGATATTCCATCTGCCCTGAAGACAAGTTTCCTATTTGTAAATGATAAAATCCCTGGGTTTCCAATGTGGTAGACGAGCTTTTCCATTTCAAATGTGTTACATCTTGTAGAAAGGCTCTCGTCCTAGTGCACGGTGTTTAAAACTCACAGCACGAATGCACAATCTCTAACCAGTAAATGATAGAACTGTCGGACATTCTTTCAGCACTGAAGCCGGGTGTTTCATGACCTTGAGCAGGAAACACGGGTGGCCCCTATGGGCCGGAGCCCATAGCTGCACCTTATTCTGCTGGGGGTATATCTTCAGGGAAAAAAAAGCAAAAAACGACCTGTCATAACCCCAGGTTTACCTTGCTGGAGTGATGGGTTCTAAGATGGGACAACAATTGCTACCATTCATATCCACTTCTGCAAGACACAAGTCCAAGACTTCTGCAAGACACAAGTGTTCTAAACCAGGAGTTTGATGTGGCAGGATAGCAAAATCCAATTAATTACCACCAGCATGTAAAAATAGTACGAAATCAAGCATTTGACTTCTTCTGGGACTTTTCCCTTGCATCTTGGGAACCCTCCTGTTTTTCTTTTCTTCAAGTACCTTAAAAATACTATTATTACTACTACTACCGTGTTTCCCCAAAAATAAGCCCTACCCTCTAAAATAAGCCCTAGTCGCCACAAGCAGCAGCGCATCCCCCGCCCGCCCGCCCACCACCATACCCCCCCCCCACCTCCCGTTGGCCCATCTCTCCCTCCCAACCGAACCGCGAGCCAGGAATATCTTATAACAGCGTCGGCAGCAATCTGCACAGGCTGCTTCGCGGCCTTCTACCTCCCGGGCGTTCTTTTGCCGCATCACTGATGATGTCTTCAAGGTTCACCAAAATTTCTTTCTGTTCCTTCCCATCATCAGTTCTGAAAACCTTTTCCAATTCAGGTAGATTTCCGTAAAAACCAAAGCAAAAAATTCATTCCGTCTCTCCACTATGGCCTTATCCTCCCTGAGTTCCCCTGTTGCTCTTTGGTGATGCAATGGTCCCACAAATTCCCTCGCAGGCTTTCTGCTTCTGAAGTATGTGAAAAAAGTTGTTACAATGTGTTTTGGCTTCTTTACCAGGTTTCTCTTCATATTCTTTTTTAGACTTCTTTATTAATGCTTTGCATCTAACTTTCCAGTGCATACATCACTTCTTATTTTGTTCATTTGGATCCTTTTTCCATTTTTAAAGGCTCTAATAGTACTTTCACTTCACTTTTTAACAATGCTTCTCTCAATTTTTTCTTCTTTCCACCTTTGTTAATATATGGAATGCATTTAGTCTGGGCTTCCATGATGGTAGTTTTAAATAATATCCATGTCTGATTTAAAGTTCTAACCTTGGCTGCCAATCCTTTTAGCTTCTTTTTAACTGTTTTTCTCATTTTATCGTAGTCTGCTGAGGTGCATTTTCTACAAGACATCTAAATCCAAGTTTAGACATTTTTGGAAGTGCACCCAAAAACTGGGTAGACAAAATGGCCATTTCTAGATGTGTTAGCACTTAGGGGCAGGTTCTGTATAGGATGCCAGTCTCAGCAGCTGCCTAAGAAGCAGCTGGGAATCACATACTGGCATCCTATTCAGAATCACATCTGCCCTAATGGACAGATGCCTAACCTTACTTAACCATCCCAATTCTCTAAACGGCACCCATGTCACAGGCGCCAATTAGAGAATCATGCTGCCATCAACTGATCATGGCAAGGAAATCCCCCTGCCGCAATCAGCTGAGTAGCTGAGGCAGGGAACTCCCTCCTCCCCTCAGCAAAGTCCCCCAGTAGGAGGGATGCCCAGTTCCTCCCACCGGAACCCCAAACTCCTCTGTCACTGCTGGTAAAGGCAGGAAGAGTCCAGCACTTCTTATGCATTTCACTGGTATGATCTACATCGGGGTTGTCCAACATCGATCCTCGAGGGCCGTAATTCAGTCGGGTTTTTCAGGATCTCCCCAATGAATTTGCATAAGATCTACTTGCATGCACTGCTTACAATATTCATTGGGGAAATCCTGAAAACCCGACCTGGTGAGGGCCAAGATTGAACACCCCTGATCTATAAGAATCCAGTCCAGATTTTGTCCTCAAGTCCCTAAAGGCTGTGCTTGAGACTCGCAGCGAGCAACGCTGAGAAAGGAAACTCCAGAACTAAGGGCTCCTTTTACGAAGCCGCGCTAATTTGCCGGCTGCGCTAGCCTCTACCGCCTCCTCTTGAGCAGGCGGTAATTTTTCGGCTAGCGCAGGCGTAAAAGGAGCCCTAAGTGATATAAATACTCTGTACTTTTTTAAGTAGAGAGCTGTAATTTCCTTTTAGTGAGTCCCTCACACCTGTCTGAAATTTCCTCTTGATATTTTAATAACACACATGGGGCTCATTAGAGAAGCCACACCAGGATTTGCAGACAGCCTGAGGGACTTAGCCCTGGAACCAAGTGATTTCTGGCCTACAGAGCGTACCGAGAAGAGGGGCTACGTTAAGGGGAAGCAAAGGAAAATATATTTCCTTTTTCTTGCTTCTTGACGGTAGACTGCAATGATGTCAAAAAGGCAATGCGAAACACAACGGCTTTTTGTAAATCTAGAGTGCAATCTATATGTAAATGCACTATTATTTATGTTTACAACGCTTTGTCTGATATTTTTATTGTTTTAACTAATGCCTGAGGAAAAACAATATTTTATTTGATCAAACTGTGTAGACCTCCATCATTTAATTGTTCGAGTGGATAAAATGCTGATGAATGTAGCTCTTATAAATGCTTTGATAAGTTTGCTATTTGAATATAAAGAAGTAGGCAGGCCTGCGTGCCTAACTAGGGTGGTCAACCAGTTAGAATTTGCTTGGTCTGGCCGCTTTTATGCAGGGGGAGGCTGGTGGCTGGTAAGACAAGAAAAATGGCCAAAATACTGAAGGGAATAGACTTAGTAGATAAAGACAGGTTGTTCACCCTCTCCAAGGTTGGGAGAACGAAAGGGCACTCTCTAAAGTTGAAAGGGGATAGATTCCGTACAAACGTAAGGAAGTTCTTCTTCACCCAGAGAGTGGTAGAAAACTGGAACGCTCTTCCGGAGGCTGTTATAGGGGAAACACCCTCCAGGGATTCAAGATAAGGTTAGACAAGTTCCTGCTAAACTGGAATGTACGCAGGTGAGGCTGGACTCATTTAGAGCACTGGTCTTTGACCTGGAGGTCAGGGCCGCCATCAGAAATTTCTGGGCCCCTTACTGAGCAATGCTATTGGGGCCCCCCCCCCCACGCACCCCTTTCCCCTCCCACCCCCCCCCCCCTTCTTCCATGGGCCGAATACACACATACTTTTCTCTGTCGCCGCACTTTTTGACCAAAATATTTGTAAGCCTGCAACCATGTCAAGGTAGACTCTTTCAGCAGGGCCCTAACCTAACCTAAACTAAACTAATCTATACCTATCTATTCTAAACTAACATATGTCTAATACTGAACTAATAACAAACTAACAAACATCTGCATAATAAATAACTAATAAATAATAGTGTTAGTAGCTATAATTCACTTTTGAATGTAAAATCTCAGTTAAGGATTTCTTTTGACCTTTGTAGGCCAGAAGTAGATCACAATTGCACAATATTTTTTGTAACAAGTATTAAATGTGTTTTTATAAATACTGTAAGCTTAATAAATATATCAGAAAAAACTACACATCTGAGCGCATATCTGAACATACACATCTGTATGATCCCATCCTCCTCAGCTTGCCTATAGCTGCATCATGCATGTAAAAAATGTATGATATGTTGATATGTGCACCTTCCTTCCTTCCCATCCATCCTCCTCAGCCTGTCCGTACACATCCACAGCTGCATGTTAATGATGATGTATATGTTATGATGATAAATAAGTGCATATGAGCACATCATTAACATGCAGCTATGGATGAATATAAAAAAGAAACAATATTCTGTACAATTGTCAATTTATAAATCAGCGTCTTCTCCCCACTCTCTCTTCCCCATTTCCCTTCAGCGTCCTCAGCCCACTCTCTCTCCACTTTCCTTCAGCGCACGCACATAAAAACAAGCAAGTAATTTATATCATTTTCATTCTATTCATTCATAGAAATTAAAGTCTAAATAATGCCAGTCACATAACAAAACATGATTTTACATAAATAATTCCCTGCACAGTCAAGCCTGCAAGGATTACTAGATGTCTTTCAGCAGCTCCCCTCCCTCCCCCTTACCTTTGTGGCCAAGTCAAAATGATCTACCAACAATAAAATTTTAAAAACACAAAGCACGCTGTACGCAGAGAAAATGTTAATTATCATTTATATTCCGCGGGTTTTCAAAGAGGTCAAGGCAGATGACTTTATGCAATGTCACCTCAGTAACAACTATACAAAATTAGACAAATTTTCCCCCTCCCTTTTTACTAAAACGCGATAGCGGTTTTTAGCGCAGGGAGCTGCGCTGAATTCCCCACGCTGCTCTCAACGCTCATAGGCTCCTTGCGCTATAAAACTCTATTGCGGTTTAGTAAAAGGGGGCCATAGTGCAAAATATAGACAGCATATATAAATTCTCAAAGCAGACACATTTTGATCACTAAATTAAAAATAAAATCATTTTTCCTACCTTTGGTAATTTCATCAGTCTCTGGTTGCACTTTATTCTTCTGACTGTGCATCCAATATTTCTTCCCTTCTTTCAGCCTCCTGTATGCTTCCTCTCCTCCAGACCTCATTCCCTCCCCAAACTTTTTCTTTGTTTCACCCTGCCCCTTCTTTCTTTTTCTCTCTCTCCATACCCCCTTTCTTTCTGTATGTCTGTTTTTCTCTCTCTCTCACCCTGCCCCCTTCTTTCTTTCTCTCTCCACACCCTCTTTCGTTCTGTATGTCTGTCTTTCTCTCTCTCTCCGTGCCCCATTTTTCTTTGTTTCACCCTGCCCCCTTTCTTTCTTTCTGGCTTCCTGTCCCCCCCCTTTCTTTCTTTCTCCCTGCCCTCCCCTATGCCACCACTATTGGGAAAATGCTGCCACCGCCACTGGGAAATAGGCTGCCACTGCCGCCATCGGGAACAGGCCGGCGCTGAGTTTGCCCTGCTTCTCTTCCTCGCGGGGCCGACCAACTCTCGCCACCCGACGTCAATTCTAACGTCGGAGAGGATGTTCTAGGCCATCCAGGCAGCGAATGGCTGGCCCAAAACGTCCTCTCCGACATCAGAATTGAAGCGAGTGGCGAGAGTTGGGCGTCCCCACAGGGAAAAGCAGGGAGAACTCGGCGCCGGCCTGTTCCCGATGGCGGCGGTGGCACTCAAGTGGCTAAAGAGCCGCAGTTTGCCGGCCTAGGGAGAACACTGGAGGGTGGCCAGCTGTGCACCCCCTTGGGACATAAACCCGGGGCGGGGCAGGGTGAACCGCCTCCCCCCACCCTCCCCCACCTTGGTATGCCACTATCTGTACCTCACTCCCTCCCTATGACCAAAAATTCTCCTTTCTTCTATTCCCCGTGTACACAACCATCTCTTTCCCTCCCTTCCTCTCTCCAAAGTCCATGCCTTCTGTGTCCAAACACTCATTCCCTCCCCCACCTCAGCATCTCTTTCCCTCCCTTCCTCTCTCCCAAGTCCATGCCTTCTGTGTCCAAAAACCCATTCCCTCCCCCACCTCAGCATCTCTTTCCCTGTCTTCCTCTCTCCCAGGTCCATGCCTTCTGTGTCCAAAAACCCATTCCATCCCCCACCTCAGCATCTCTTTCCCTCCCTTCCTCTCTCCCGAGTCCATGCCTGCTGTGTCCAAAAACCCATTCCATCCACCACCTCAGCATATCTTTCCCTCCCTTCCTCTCTCCCGAGTCCATGCCTGCTGTGTCCAAAAACCCATTCCATCCACCACCTCAGCATCTCTTTCCCTCCCTTCCTCTCTCCCAAGTCCATGCCTTCTGTATCCAAAAACACATTCCCTCCACACCTTAGCATATCTTTCCCTCCCTTCCTCTCTCCCAAGTCCATGCCTTCTGTGTCCAAAAACACATTCCCTCCCCCACCTCAGCATCTCTTTCCCTCCCTTCCTCTCTCCCAAGTTCATGCCTTGTGTCCAAAATGCACTCCCTCCCCCCTTTTGTGTTCCGCATTTGCCTCCCAGCCCATCTTTGCAATTTTCTCAGCAAAACGGAGCTCGAGCCGCGGAGGCTTGTCTTCTGTTTCCTGCCTGCCCTACCGCGCACAAATAGCCGACCGGAAGTATTCTCCGACGTCAGCACTGACGTCGGAGGGCAGGCTTTGCTTAAGCCCTCCCTCCGACATCAGCGCTGACATCGGGGAACACTTCCGATCGGCTATATGTGAGCGGCAGGGCAGGTAGGAACAGAAGACGAGCCTCGCGACTCGAGATGTATTGAACTCCGCGGGTTCACTGTCCAGCTCTCTCCTGTGCACCTGGGACGGCCCGCCCCCTCCCTAGACTGTGGCCTAGGACCCTGGGGAAGCCCGGGCCCCCTGTCAGCTCCGGGCCCCTGAATGCAGGACTGGTAGTACTGGCGGCCCTGCTGGAGGTCACCGCATGAGCAGACTGCTGGGCACGATGGACCATTGGTCTGATCCAGCAGCAGCAATTCTTATGTTCTTACATAAGTGCTAGTTTTTTACTGATCACTAATCAAGGGCTGCTCTGTTCACTACCTCCCATCTGGAAGCCAATTGTATCACTGCGCTGTCTTCCGTACCGGGGACCATTAGCCGTGCCATTGGTTACAACAGAAATGAAATGTAGGCACTCACTGAGCCTGTGAGCAAGCAGAAGGAATGGCTCTTCCTTGCCCCATCCGCTCTGATAGAGACTTCCTGTTTCTCTAATAGGGGAACCGGGCAGAGACTTTTCTTTCATGCACTCACGAGCTCGGCGAAGTCCCACATTTCTTTCCTGCTATTACTTCTGGCACCCTAGGACCCAGGCAAGGGTGATGCAACCACCACAGCACAATGGTAGGATCACCTGGCAAGGGGAGAAGGGTGATTGAGGGTATCTTACTTTGGTAGAGTTTGCCTGTTGACTCTGACTGGAGAAGATGCTAGGCAAATGTAGGGTTACCAGATTTTCCCTTCGGGAAAATCCAGACCCACAGCCATGCCTACCCCAGGCCGCCCAGTTCCTTCTGTGTCACATAGTAACATAGTAGATGACGGCAGATAAAGACCTGAATGGTCCATCCAGTCTGTCCAACCTGATTCAATTTAAATTTTTTCTTCTTAGCTATTTCTGGGCAAGAATCCAAAGCTCTACCCGGTACTGCGTTTGGGTTCCAACTGCCGAAATCTCCGTTAAAACCTACTCCATCCCATCTAAACCCTTCCAGCCATTGAAGCCCTCTCCAGCCCATCCTCCCCCAAACGGCCATATACAGACACAGACCCTGCAAGTCTGCCCAGTACTTGCCTTAGTTCACCGTTTTCCTCTCCACCACCTCTCTTTGGGAGCGCATTCCAGGCATCCACCACCATCTCCGTAAAGTAGAATTTCATAACATTGCTCTTGAATCTACCACCCCTCAATCTCTGGTTTTACCATTTTCCTTTCTCTGGAAAAGATTTTGTTCTACGTTAATACCCTTCAAGTATTTGAACGTCTGAATCATATCTCCCTGTCCCTGAGTGGCTATAAGGATGGTGCCGGGACATGAACTTTGGATTTCTGAATCATGGAGAGACGCTGCAGGGACTTCAGGGACCAGACGGACTCCACCTGTCTACTAGAGGTAAGAACATCTTCGGACACAGACTAGCAGGCCTGCTTCGCAGGGCTTTAAACTAGGTAAGTTGGGGGAGGGTACCCACTCACATACAAGAGCAGTAAGTAACAATCCTGATGAGGTGAGTCGTAACTCCGCTTCTAGGTCCGAGGTAAGTACACTCACTGCAAACGATTCTCTAGGAGTCACATTGACTCAGATGGAAAATTCTCTACAGGGACGTATCAAACAAAAGGTGTGGAGGGCTATGTATGTTAATGCACGCAGTTTAGGAAATAAAATTCTAGAATTGGAGACCGAAGTAATAAATGCTGACCTGAACGTAGTGGCAATATCCGAAACCTGGTTCACGGACTCTCATGGGTGGGACATGGCTATACCGGGCTATAACATACTCAGTCAAGACATAGAGGGTAAGTTAGGAGGAGGGGTAGCACTATACATTAAAGAAGACATCAAAACGACCAGGATCACAGATGTCAAGTACACTGGGGAATCTCTCTGGGTGAACCTGGCCAGGAGCAAAGAAAAATGCCTATATCTTGGTGTGGTATATAGACCTCCAAAACAACTGGAAGACAAAGACACAGAACTAATTGATGACATTGAAAATATCACTTTACGTGGAGATACTGTTCTGCTAGGGGACTTCAATATGCCTGATGCGGATTGGAACGCACTTTCAGCAACGACTAGCAGCAGCAGGAGGCTAATAACGTCCATGAAGGGAGCACGACTTAAACAAATGGTGTTTCAGCCCACTAGGGCCCAGGTTATCCTGGACCTGGTACTCACCAACGGGGAAAGCATCTCGGAGGTCTTGGTAGGAGATACGCTAGCCTCCAGCGACCACAACATGGTACGGTTCAACCTCAGGAAAGGTCTCCCTAGATCAAACACAAAAACAAAGGTACTTCAATTCCGAAGCACTGACTTCGAACGCATGGGAGATTTTGTCCATAGGGCACTGCAGAACCAAGCTGCGACGGATGATGTTGAAGTTATGTGGTCAACCCTGAAATCGACCATACATGAAGTGACAAGCCTCTACATTAGATCAGTAAATAAATGGCAGAGAATCAATAAACCCCAATGGTTTACCGCTGAGATCTCATGCCTTGTTAAAGAAAAGAAAAAAGTATTTATTTCCTACAAACGAACGGAAGAAGTGAAAGCCAAACTTGAATAAGGCAGTCAGGGAGGTCAAGCTTCGAGTGGAAGAAAATCTAGCGAAGAACCTCAAAAAGGGAGACAAATCCTTCTTCAGGTACATTAACGACAGGAAAAGAAACACAAATGGGATAGTACGCCTAAAAAAAACAGATGGGAAGTACGTGGAATCAAACTCCGAAAAGGCTGAACTTCTGAATGAGTACTTCTGCTCAGTCTTCACCGACGAAGCACCGGGTCACGGTCCACACTTACAGACAAAGCAAAGAGCGGAAGACCCGTTTTGGAATTTCAAGTTTACACCCGAAGACGTCTACTGCGAACTGACAACACTCCAGGTGAATAAAGCCATGGGACCGGACAATCTACACCCCAGAATACTCAGGGAGTTGTGTGATGTTCTGGCGGAACCGCTATCCGCACTCTTCAATCTCTACCTCACTATGGGGAGAGTACCCATGGAATGAAAAATGGCTAACGTTGTTCCACTACACAAAAAAGGTTGCAGAGAGGAGGCTGCGAATTACAGACCGGTGAGTCTAACATCAATAGTGTGTAAACTCATGGAAACACTAATCAAACGAAAAATAAACATGATCCTGGATGAGGAGAATCTACGGGATCCCAGTCAACATGGATTCACCAAGGGTAGGTCCTGCCAATCCAATCTCATCAGCTTCTTTGACTGGGTAACAAGGAAGCTGGACTCGGGAGAATCCCTGGACGTAGTGCACCTAGACTTCAGCAAAGCATTTGATAGCGTCCCTCACCGTAGGCTGTTGAGCAAGATGAAATCGTTGGGATTGGGAGAAACGCTAATTGCATGGGTCAAGGACTGGCTAAGTGGTAGACTTCAGAGAGTGGTGGTTAACGGTACCCTCTCTAAAACATCAGAAGTGACAAGTGGAGTACCGCAGGGCTCTGTCTTGGGCCCTCTACTATTCAACTTATTCATAGGGGACCTGACTCAGGAGCTTCAAGGTAAAATAACACTATTTGCCGACGATTCCAAATTATGTAACGTAGTGAGCAGCTCCAATTTACACGATAGTATGACACAGGACCTGTTTTTGTTGGAACATTGGTCTTCGACCTGGCAGCTAGGCTTCAACGCCAAGAAATGTAAGGTCATGCACCTCGGCAGTAGAAACTCATGCAGAACTTACACCTTAAATGGTGAGACCTTAGCTAGGACTAGAACGAGATTTGGGAGTGACTATCAGTGCAGACATGAAAGCTGCCAATCAAGTGGAGAAGGCTTCATCTAAGGCAAGACAAATGTTGGGTTGCATCCGCAGAAGTTTCGTCAGCCGAAAGCCTGAGGTCATCATGCCGTTGTACAGAACCATGGTGAGACCACATCTGGAATACTGTGTGCAATTCTGGAGGCCACATTACCGTAAAGATGTGCTAAGAGCAGAGTCAGTTCAGCGGTTGGCCACCAGGATGGTCTCGGGGCTCAAGGATCTCTCTTACGAAGAGAGGCTGAACAAATTGCGGCTCTACTCTCTCGAGGAACGCAGAGAGAGGGGAGACATGATTGAAACGTTCAAATATATCACCGGGCGTATCGAAGTGGAAGAAGATATTTTCCTTCTCCAGGGACCCTCAGCCACAAGAGGGCATCCGCTTAAACTCAGGGGCGGGAAATTTCATGGTGACACCAGAAAGTATTTCTTCACTGAAAGAGTAGTTGAATATTGGAACAAGCTTCCGATACAGGTGATCAAGGCCAACAGCGTGCCAGATTTTAAGGGTAAATGGGATGCCCATGTGGGATCCCTGAGAGGATGAATGTAAGGATGGGTCATTTGGAGCGGGGGCTCTAGAGCAGACTTAGGGGGTGGGTCTGTGGAGTGGGCAGACTTGATGGGCTATAGCCCTTATCTGCCGTCATTTTTCTATGTTTCTATGTTTCCTCTAGAATATACATATTCAGGGCTTCCAGTCTCTCCTCATACGTCTTCTAGCGCAAGCCTCCTATCATTTTCATCGCCCTCTTCTGGACTGCTTCAAGTCTTCTTACATCCTTCGCCAGATACGGTCTCCAAAACTGAACACAATACTCCAAGTGGGGCCTTACCAATGACCCGTCACGCCCCCATCCCTGTCCCCATATGGCATCCACGCATGCGTGGACACGATATGTGACCTCGCCACGTTGCATTCGCGGATGCCCCTTCCCGACGCAAGAGATAATGGGGGGGCAGCCAAGTGAATGCATTTGGAGGTCAGTAAGAAGATTTTGAATTATATTCAAAAATGGATGGGAAGCCAGTGAAGTGTCTTTAGGAGAGGGGTAATGTAAGTATAACGGCTCTCATGGAATAGGAGTCGTGCAGCCGAATTCTGGATGGATTGGGGGGAGAAGGAAGATGGCCGAGCAGAAGACCTGAGAGTATCTAAGTGTGATGTGATGAGGGCCTGGATAAGGGCTTTGGCAGTGTGCTTGGAGAGGAAGGGTCAGATTTTGTTGATATTATCGAGGAAGAGGCAACAAGGTACCTTGCTGTCCCAATCTACTCTGAATTGGCACCTAGCAAACTAGAATAATCTTTTGTTAACCGCACTCAACTTAGGGATATGCGATCTAGAAATTTGTTATTATGTTATGTTATATTTTTAGTGGTCCTATGAGTTAAATGCCAACGTCGGAGCATTTATTTCACTGGCCCGTGCTAAAAGCCTCTAGCTCTGTTTAGTGAAACCCAGCATAGATTACTCGTATAATCTGGTGCTTCATCATAACTGATAGAAAAGGTTAAAATACAAAATTGATAGGGCGCCTCTTACAAAATCGCAGTCGCGACTCCCATGCGGCAAATGAGACACGGCCCATTCAGTTCCTATGGGCTGCGTCGCATTTGCCGAACCAGGACTCACTACCGCAGCTTTGTAAAAGGGACCCTTAAATTGCTCTGCCCGCCCCCCCCCCCCCCATTGGCAATTAGTGCCGTTTTAAAAACAGCGGTGTAACCCTTTCGGATTTACTCATCCCCCCCCTTTCATCAAGCTGCGCTAGAGGTTTTTAGTGCTGGCCGGTGAAATAAGTGCTCCGATGCTCAAAGAAATTCTACGAGCGGCAGAGCGTTTACCGTGCTGGCTCGCGCTAAAAACCTCTAGCGTAGCTTGATAAACGGGGCCCTTAGACACCAAGGGGCTAATTCTATAAAGGGCGACTAACTTAATTAGCAGAATACCCTTAACAGCGTCAATAATTGTTAAAAAAAAAAATAATAATAATAATAATAATGAATTCAATTGTGCAATAGGCATCTATCTGATTCTATAAAAGAGAGGCGCCTATTGCAATGCGCTTAGTGGCACCTAACGCCTAAGTGAGCATTTCAATGGGTGGAGCGTGAGTTAGGCACCTCTAAATGCAATTTTCCAAAAACTTAGGCACCTAAAATGTAAGCTTTTAAAACCCTCGCCTACATTTCAAGTGCCTACGTTTTTACATAGACGCCTCTAGCCACAATTCTGTAATTGACACGCAGCCGTCGCCTTTTTTTTTTTTTTTAGGCGCTGGAGGATTAAGGTGCCATTTACAGAATCAGTCCCTGAGAATATAAGCCTGGCTGCAATATTTTGTAATATCTGTAATTTTTTTCCTATATTTCCATACTACATCCTATGTTACAAAAGAATATAAGAATAGCCTTACTGGGTCAGACCAATGGTCCATCAAGCCCAGTAGCCCGTTCTTACAGTGGCCAATCCAGGTCCCTAGTACCTGGCCAAAACCCGAGGAGTAGCAACATTCCATTATCTCAGAGTAAGCAAGATTCCGGAACCCCAAACAGTAGCAACATTCCATGCAGAATCCCCAAAGAGTAGCAAGATTCTAGTATCCCAAAGAGTAGCAACATTCTATGCAGAACCCCCAAAGAGTAGGAAGATTCTAGAATCCCAAAGAGTAGCAACATTCCATGCAGAACCCACAAAGAGTAGCAAGATTCTAGAATCCCAAAGAGTAGCAACATTCCATGCAGAAACTCCAAAAAGTAGTAAGATTCTAGAATCCCAAAGAGTAGCAATATTCCATGCAGAACCCACAAAGAGTAGGAAGATTCTAGAATCCCAAAGAGTAGCAACATTCCATGCAGAACCCCCAAAGAGTAGCAAGATTCTAGAATCCCAAGGAGCAGCAACATTCCAAGCAGTGGCTTCCCCCATGTCTTTCTCAATAACGGACTATGGACTTTTCCTCCAGGAACTTGTCCAAACCTTTCTTAAAACCAGCTACACTATCCGCTCTTACCACATCCTCTGAAATAAGATTAACGACTGCACTATTAATCCAAAATTTGTTTTGTTGAAAACAATATCTTAAGCATCTTCTTTTTTAAAAAAAAAATCCAAAAATCTTTCTTAGTAACAGCTGCTCTTTGAATATCTAAAGACCTGAATATCTGTCAACCATTACTCCTGTGTAGACAACCTGTCAAGCAAGGCAGAAAATAAAATCACCAGAAAATAAGCATTTATGCATCCAGTAGCATTCTCCAGCTGCGCACAGAGGGGCTTAATTAAAACCATAAAATACTCTG
Organism: Geotrypetes seraphini; assembly: GCF_902459505.1. Classification (NCBI taxonomy): domain Eukaryota; kingdom Metazoa; phylum Chordata; class Amphibia; order Gymnophiona; family Dermophiidae; genus Geotrypetes; species Geotrypetes seraphini. Next base: position 303,698,164 of record NC_047087.1, read on the forward strand.
AATTGATTTCTGCGTTTGCAAGATATGCTGGAAGCATAATTGATGCTGGCGTGTCAGGCCACTTGTGCAGGTATGAATTGTCTTCATAAAGATGTCACTTTTATGCTCAAAGGCATGCAAATATGGGACTTGTCATTAAGTGGTTCCTTCTGACCTAAGTCGCCCTGAATTCTACGGCAAAACAAGCTGGGATCTGACATTTTTTTTTCCTCTCTTCTCACCTTTAGGAAAAGAAAAACACCTTTCTGACGAAATGAGCATGCATATTTATATCTTTAGGAGACTATTGCGCTTTTTAAATATTTCTTTTAAGTAGTTTGTGTTAGCTGAAACGTTTTGTTTGCAGGAGCTGATACAACACAAAAAAAACCATATACAATGCAAAGTTTTTCAAGTTCATTAAGATTTTGCTATCCCGCACCAAGGGAAATACCATGTGGGTGGCTTATAATCTAAAAACATATATTCATTAATAAAATCAAATAACACATACATATGACACTGAGAAAGAAAGGAAGAATTACAAATTCTAAAAGGAAAGGTAAAAGGGAAACACAAGTAGGGGATTTTGCATAATACCATTAGCGTAGGGTTACCAGATTTTCCATTTGGAAAATCCAGACCCCCCTAGACCCATCCCCAGGCTTGCCCAGTTCTACCCATCCCAAGCCTGTCATACCCCTGTCCCGCCCCCAACCCTGCCCCCGCTGTCTGCTCTCATCAGGCAGGAGGACATCCGTGCATGCGACCCGCCGACGTCACATGCGCGTGGCATCAACACGGATGCCCTCCTGCCCGATGCGATGTGGTGGAAAGCCTTTCAAAACCCGGACAAAGTGCCGGGTTTTGAAAAGCCATCCGGAGCCCCGGACATGTCCTCAAAAGGACGACATGTCCGGGGAAATCCGGACGTCTTGTAAACCCTACATTGGCGTAGTCAGTTTCTCCAAGTTTTAATATGCATCGGAAGAGAGAAGAGTTTTCAAATCCGATTTAAACCTATCGACTGAAGTTAATGACCGATGAGATATCAGTAAAGAATTCCAAAACTTTGGGGCATTAACTGGAAAAAATAAAATAAAATAGCTTCTCTGACGTGCTCATGAACTAATTCCCGGTAAGATGGAACGATGAGAAGTTGTTTATTTGCTGATCTTAAAGGCCTAACTAATGTATACGACTCAGAAGACGAAAAAGATAGGGAGGCTCATCTGTGGTTAGTATCTTGACGGTTATTAAGAGTATTTTATATAATGATACGAAGCCAAAGCTCCATGGATTTACAACAAAAAAATATTTTTTTTTTACATATTTTAATGACTGTTCTCTTAGGCTTCTGCAGCTGGCATCATTTTTTTTTTGCCATTTCTTTATTATTTATCTACCACTTCTATCCTAAGTGGTTTACATTCAGGTACATTATCATATTTCTCTATCTGTCCCAGTGGGCTCAAACTCTATCGAGTGTACCTGATTGTTGCAGTTATCCAGGTGTCACCACATCTGGGTAGGACAGACTTTAGTGCAGGAATTGGCGGTCGGAGCATACCGCGAGTGATTTCCTTCACTCACAGGTGCTACGGCTGCTCTCTCCTGCCCGGTCATTCGCGGTTGCAGCCTTTTGCGGTCCTGGTCATTCGCAGTTGGAAAATTCCTGCGAATGACCGGGACCGCGAATTGCCGACCGCGAATGACCGGGGGAGTACTGTACTTTCAGGCAATGTACATACTTCAGCCTCTTTTTATTAACTTGGATTATAATTTAGATGAAATCATGGACATATGGGGTGTTTTTTTAATCCTCATCCCTTTCTAGCAAATAGTTTTCAGATTTACAAAAAAAGAAAAGAAAATTTTGGGTGTCCTGAGTGTGTGAATGCACCAAAATTTCCTGAAGGCTCTGACATGCGCCATTAAATTTTTTTTTATCAAAGTGGAGAGTGTTCAAAGAATTAGCTGTATCTACCATATCAACACGCATGAATTAAATGCCCCAGCTGCAACCTGCAAGGGAAAAATATTCCTCTGTTATCTGACGTATGAGTGGAGAGACCTTGTAAAACTGTCACTGACAGGGGCAAAAGAAAAATGCCTGCTTCTGAACATTTGTCCCTTTCTCAAGGATGATCCATTTGAAGGGCAACTTCTGCAGACACAATTTCAGATGCTATTACAGACAAAGAAAACATGGATGGCTCATTCATCCTTTTGTGCTCTGTGCCGAGCTGCAAATCATCGTTTCTTTCAGAAGGGAGCAATTCTGTCTTTCAGCAGTGGCCTTGTATTTTGGAGCTGGACAATACATTGGGCAAAAAAGGCAAAACCTTCAAAGCAATGGTTTTTGACCTGTTCTGTGAAATTACCAGCCAGTTGGCTTTTCAGAACTTCCCTAGAGAGAGGTTTACATGCCATCAGAGGCAAATCTCCCTCATGCGTATTTATTAGGGATATCTTGAAAACTAGGGTTACCAGACATCCGGATTTCCCCGGACACGTGCTCCTTTTGAGGACATGTCCAGGGGTCCGGACGGCTTTTCAAAACCCAACACTTTGTCCGGGTTTTGAGAAGCCTCCTCAAATTGCGTCAGGCATGGAGGAGGTCCAGGAAATCCAGTCATCTGGTAACCCTATATGACCTCATTCAAAGTGGTTTACATGCGGGTACTCCAAGCATTTTCCTATCTGTCCCGGTGGACTCACAATCTATCTAATGTACCGGGGGCAGTGGAGGATTAAGTAATTTGCCCAGGGTCACAGGGTGCAGCATGGGGTTTGAACCCACATCCTCAGGGTGCTGAGGCCGTAGCTCTAACCACTGAACCACACTCTCCTCCAAAACAATAACAGAAGTGAGCCAAGTATAGAACAATGAAGCCATTGTGACATCACTGATGAGGTTGGCTCTTATTGGTGGAATGAGGCATTATGACATCAGGGAAAGGGATTGTGGTTTGTATACTGCCTGTTTGTAGTTTTATGACCACACTCAAAGCAGTTTACATACAGGTACTTCAAGCATTTTTCCTATCTGTACCGGTGGGCGGTCGGAGCATACCGCGAGTGATTTCCTTCACTCGCAGGTGCTCCGACTGCTCTCTACTGCCTCTCCGGCTGCCTTCTCCTGTCTCCCCCACTAGTAACACCTATGGAAGTGACTTCAACCACACACAGCTGGTCCGAGATTCCTCGCCGGAGCGCGTGCCTCCTGTGAGGTGCTCGAATCGCGTGCTTTTCTGTTCAGCGTATTCACGGTTTTTCTGTTCAGCGTTCTTCAGACTCGCTGACGGGCCGGGCAGTGGATGCCGCTGCTATATTGCTGCCTATCCCCGCATCTCCCCCATGAAAAACCATATTTGCGGTTTTTCAAGATTCGCGGGGGTTCCTTGAACGGAACCCCCGTGAATATCGGGGGAGTACTGTATTTATACAGTACAATATATTCCCATTGCTGTTTCTTAGATACTGCAGTGCAAAGCACTTGACTTTTAATCTGCATGTTTTATGCAGCCATCAGTTAAGGGAATCCCCAAGTCAAATTTTGCTTATATGCCTCCATCTCAATGGTTTGCAGCCAACTCACAACATAAGCTGTAAAGATCTTGGGGCTCATATCACAAGATTGGCCCTAAGCACTGTTCCCTCTAAGCCAGGGTTGTCAAACTCAGGTCCACGGGCCAAATCTGGCCCACAGTATAATTATATTTAGCCCGTAAGAAAATACCAAATGTTTACTAGAGCTGGCCCGCCAGTAGAGAGTTTTTCGACCCAAACGGCTCAGGTCCCCATTAGGCACATCATCACGTTTGATGTTTTTATAAGGTCCCGCGGCGTTCTCCGGCTCTCTTCACAGTCTCACACTGCGTCGCAGTAGCACTGGACTCTTCTGCAATTGCTTTTTTGGGTAAGTATTGATTTTTTTTCATCTTTTTTTTAATCCCTTGTTATATATAGTCTTTTTGATCACCTAGAGGTGCACGATGGACATAGTTTTACTGCCACAGCTCATCATGGATTTACAAAGGGAAGGTCCTGCCAATCCAATCTAATCAGCTTCTTTGACTGGGTAACAAAAAAGTTAGATATGGGAGAATCCCTGGATGTCGTGTATTTGGACTTCAGTAAGGCTTTTGATAGTGCCCCACACCGCAGGTTATTGAACAAGATGAGTTCGATGGGCCTAGGAGAAACATTGACTGCATGGGTTAAAGACTGGCTCAGTGGCAGACTCCAGAGCAGGGGTAGGGAACTCCAGTCCTCAAGAGCCGTATTCCAGTTTGGGTTTTCAGGATTTCCCCAATGAATCTGCATGAGATCTGTTTGCATGCACTGCTTTCAATGCATAGTCATAATACGGCTCCCGAGGACCGGAGTTCCCTACCCCTGCTCCAGAGGGTGGTGGTCAATGGTACTCCCTCCGAAATGTCAGAAGTGGTCAGCGGAGTGCCGCAGGGCTCGGTCTTGGGTCCAATCCTATTTAACATCTTTGTACGGGACCTGCCTCAGGGACTTTGAGGTAAAATTGCATTTAGCGCCAGCAATGTGCTCGATTTTAAGGAAAAATGGGATAAGTATGTGGGTTCACTTCGAGGAAGTGCTTAGGGGGGAGGGTCCTTCGAGTGGGCAGACTTGTTGGGCCGATGACCCTTTTCTGCCGTCATATTCTATGTTTCTATGGTATCACGTCCTCTACTTTGTACATAAACAGAAAAGTTCCATTTGAAGTGCTCACAATTCAGCATTTCACATCAGCATTTAGTAGATAAAATGTTATGGGCTCCTTTTACGAAGCCGCGTTAGCGGTTCAATGTGTGTAATTGCACGTGCTAATTTGCCGGCCGCGCTACCCACTACCGCCTCCTCTTGAGCAGGCGGCAGTTTTTCATCTAGCGCTGGGGTTAGCCTGCGCTGAAAAGTTGCCTGCGAGCCCTATATATTGTTACCTAGCACAGTGTTTTTCAACCTTTTTACACCTATGGACCGGTATAAATAAAAGAATTATTCTGTGGACCGGCATCGGTCCGTGGACCGGCGGTTGAAGAGCACTGGGCTAAGTCGTGGGCCAGACCCCGCCCATCTCTACCCAATCTCCACCCCATACCCCGCCCCCATAATAGTACTAATTGCACCTTGCATGTCCCTTGCCTCATCTGGAAGCCTTCCCTATGACGTTGCAACGTCAGAGAGAAGGCTTCCGGTTCAGGCGCAGGATGCCCGTAGGAGCCGCTGCCCGTGGCTTTGTGCACTGAATCAGTTAGGAAGAGGGAGCTGGCTCAAAGATAACGCCACATCGATCGCACCGTGGACCGGTGGTTGAAGAACACTGATCTAGCAAGTTTCAGATGGAGAAGTTAACTATGTCCTCTATGTTGCTTTGTATTCAGGGTCATGGTTTGACTTTTATGCACATAAAACTAATATTTTTTAAAACAAAACCCACAGACCAAGGGGCAAAATAACATCATGAGTCTTTAGAAATTTTCTTCTAGTTCATTAACTCTAATTTGAGGTTTACTGGGTGTTCGCAAGCTGCAAATTGAAAGGATGTATTTGTAAGCAGAATTGACATCAATGGCCCACCAGGCAACAATTTCTCCTTAATACTCTTATCTCTGCTGCTCCTGACTAATGCAATGCCTCCCATGTTTTTCCGTATAATGCCTCCTGCTCCGAAGGCATTGAGCTGTAATTCACCGCTGGCCGAAAGGGGAAACTTACGGCTATATTTTCCAGCAAATTTGTAATCAATCTGAAAGGTCAATAAAAAGTGCATTGATTAAATTTCCGCAGCCTACATCAGTGGCGTTTCCTAATGGGAAAAAATGGGGACGGATCGCATCGCTTTGTCTTTCCTGTTAACAAGCTTCTGTGCAGCCAGCTATTATGAAAATGTGACATTAACAGAGCGCCCTGGAAAAGCAGGGCAGATATATCTGATGAGAAGCCCAGCGCTTCTAATATTATATGAGCTCTCTCCAAGCTTTATATTTTTCTATCAAGCTAAAGGACTCGGCAATCTGTTTCAAAGTACTGGCTTCTATATTCATACTCTTTAGAGACAATTCAATTATGCAATTTGATTTTATAGTATGTAGTGTCTTACATTAACAAGGTAGCACAAAATGTTCTGTATCAGAGCTAATAATAAATGTGAGTAAACAATTTTAGTAGGTGAACATAAAAGAACTCTCTAGATCAGTGGTTCCCAACCCTGTCCTGGAGGACCACCAGGCCAATCGGGTTTTCAGGCTAGCCCTAATGAATATGCATGAGAGAGATTTGCATATAATGGAAGTGAGAGGCATGCAAATCTGCTCCATGCGTATTCATTAGGGCTAGCCTGAAAACCCGATTGGCCTGGTGGTCCTCCAGGAGAGGGTTGGGAACAAGTGCTCTATTTGATGGAGAAGTAGTGAGTCTTGAAATTTGTCTTTAAAAGACATAAGAATAGCATTATTGGGTCAGATTGATGGTCCATCTAGTCCTTTATCCTGTTTCTAACGGTGTCAGGTCAAAAGCGCGCCAGGACAAAGGCGCGCCCAGACAATTGAGCGCAGCGCGTAGGTGCGCGCCGCTCTAAATTACTGTTTTTAGGGCTCCGACGGGGGTGTGTGGGGGGACCCCCACACACACTTTACTTAATAGACATCGCGCCGCGTTGTGGGGGGTGTGGGGGGTTGTAACCCCCCACATTTTACTGAAAACTTAACTTTTTCCCTGTTTTTAGGGAAAAAGTTCAGTTTACAGTAAAATGTGGAGGGTTACAACCCCCCAAACCCCCCATAACGCCGGCGCGATGTCTATTAAGTAAACTGGGGGGGTTCCTCAACAAAAACCCCCGTCGGAGCCCCTAAAAACTGTAATTTTGTGTGGCGCGCACCTCCGCGCTGCACTCAATTGTCGGCGCGCGCTTTTGTCTTTCGCGCCGTTGTCTATGAACCGTTTCTAACAGTGGCTAATCCAGGTCACAAGGCAGAAACCCAAATAGTAACAACATTCCGGAACAACAAAGAGTTTTATTTTGTATGTAACTCACTCTGGATCAGGGCCTGTGAGAAATAAACAAACAAAAAAAGAGAAATGGCCTGTGTAGTGTGTTTGTGAATGATTTCCCGGAAGGAAGGTACCATTAAAAGGATTTGGGAGGAAGAGCTCAGGGTTCTCTGAGTCGAATATGGGGTTAGTAACTGAGAGAGAGAGAGGGAGGGTCTCCTTATTGGCACGTCTTGAATACTAAAAGTAAGATTTCATAAATGATATGGTTGGGTAATGGTAGCCAATCGGCTTTCTTCCGCAACGGAGTTACATGATCAAATTTTGGACACCCGTAATCACTTTGATTGCAGTATTTTTTATTCGTAACTGTTGCATGTCTGGTTTTTTTTTTGTGAGGCCATTATAAAGAGAGTTACAATAATCCAGTTGGCTAACGACAAGAAAATGAGCTAGTATGTTCAGTGCAGACTGAAATATCAATGATCTAATTGAACAAATTTGTCAGAGTTTGAAGAAGCATTTTTTTTCATAAGTGTTGAGATTTGTGGGCAAAAAGAAAGTGTTTCATCTAAAGTGATACCCAAAATCTTCATGGTAGGGGTAATTGGTTAGCCCATCTCCTGGAAACAGGTTCCTTCCCATACACCGAAGGACGCATCATAATTACACCTATTGTTAAGAATTCAAAAGAACCTATATCTAAAGTCTCCATTAAAGGCCAATTGCCTCCATTCCTTTCTTTATTAAAATAATGGAAGGAATGGTACAATCCCAATTGTCAAAATTTTTAGAGCAACATACTCTTTTACACAATTCGCAATCCGGGTTCCAATCACAATTCAGTACTGAAACTGTTATGGCTGCGATTTTAGATTATCTTCACAATTTATTCAGGAAGGGACACGATGCACTTGTATTACAGTTTGACCTGAGTAGCGCTTTCGACCTGGTTGACCACAAAAAGCTTCTGGAATATCTGGACAGCATCAGAATTCATGATAAGGTCTACTCATGGTTCCAGGGTTTCTTAGAAACCCGCACATCAGAGTCAATAATATGGACTCGATTTCTTGGGAAAAACCCATGTGGAGTCCCTCAGGGATCGCCACCATCTCCGACGCTTTTTAATGTCTATCCCTCATCTTTTGGATTAAGATTTTCAAATCTTGGAGCAAAAACATTTAGCTACGCCCATGATATTATTCTTATACTTCCCTGTAAAACATCATTGAGTAATATAACTCCTACCATTAAGGCTATGTTTGACACCACCGAGGCATGGATGTTGGAATTTAAACTGAAGTTGAATGCTGATAAAACTAAATTATTTTTTTGCTTCTCCCCAACAGCTATTTTCTGATTCGTCATTATCTGTAAATTCTACGCAGTACACGATTTATCCTACAATAAAAATACTAGGTGTTATTCTGAATTCTAATTTAACCATGAAACATCAAGTTGATAATGTGGTCCATAAGTGCTTCTTTATCCTATGGAATTTACGCATGCTTAGATCTTACTTTGATGCCCCAGCATTTAGAATTTTGGTTCAGTCCCTACTGCTAAAGCCAGCTTCATTATTGTAATATAGTTTACCTTGCGGGATTCAAAAAGAACACCGCAATTAAACTATTATAAACCCAAAGAAAATATGATCACGTTACTCCATTGTACCACGAGATGCACTGGCTCCCTATTGAAGCACGTATAATCTTAAAATTGGGTTGCTTGTATTACAAAGTTCTCACCGGTCAGGCTCCACAATACATGACAGATTCATTTGTTTTTTTCATCCCAGAAGAACCCAAGAAAAACCCACGCTTTGTTTGTTTTTCCACCAGCCACGAGCGACAACTCTCCTTTCAAGCTGCTCTGTATGATGGTGATTTCAGGCAATTGTGTTCTAAGTCCCTCTCTTGCCTTCAGTTCTAAGTCCCTCTGATGCCATCTCTTCAATAAATTCATAGGCAACTAGACGTCTTATATTCAGATTCTTCTGTATCCTTATTAATCTTTTGTAAACCGCATTTGGTCAAGGAATTGATTTATTGTATTGTATTAGTGGAATACCGGTGGAACAGAGTTGGATGGGTTGAGGTAGTGCTGCTAGAGGGGTATTGGAGAAAAGAACACAGCTCAATTTTTGTGGGTTGAGAATGAGTTCATTACTATAATCCAATCAGTCAAGCTATCGTTGACATGTGGAGTCGTATTGGTATTTCTAAGGTCCAATGAATAGAGTAATTGAATATCGTCCTCGTATACAGAAAGTATGAAGTCCAGTGACTGGGCCAGAGTAAGCAGAGGAGCAAGAAAGACGTTAAATAATAATAATAATTTTATTCTTACATACCGTCATACCAAAAAAGTTCTAGGCGGTTCACAACAAGGTGAGCTAATACATGGGATACAGGTAAAATACAAATTAGAATAATGGACTTAAAAACAGATAAAGACAGAAAGCATTTACAATATAATGCTGAAAATACCGACATGGCAGGGAAAGAAGTAATACATAGAACAGGTCAAATACATCAAGTTGAATATAAGGAACTTGATTGAAAAAATGAAGCAGAATGCATTAAGATAGCAGCCTATCAAGATTCCAGAATCCCAGAGAGTAACAAGATTCTAGAATCCCAAAGAGTAGCAGCATTCCATTCAGAATCTCAAAGAATAGCAAGATTCTGGAATCCCGGAGAGTAACAAGATTCTAGAACCCCAAAGAGTAGCAACATTCCATACAGAATCTCAAAGAATAGCAAGATTCCGGAATCCCAGAGTAGCAATATTCCATACAGAATCTCAAAGAATAGCAAGATTCCAGAATCCCTAAGAGTAGCAGCATTCCATTCAGAATCTCAAAGAATAGCAAGATTCCGGAATCCTGGAGAGTAACAAGATTCTAGAACCCCAAAGAGTAGCAACATTCCATATAGAATCTCAAAGAATAATAATAATTTTATTCTTCTATACCACTATCCCAAAAAAGTTCTAGGCGGTTCACAACAAGGTGAGCTAATACATGGGATACAGATAAAATACAAATTAGAATAATGGACTTAAAAATAGATAAAGACAGAAAGCATTTACAATATAATGCTGAAAATACCGACATGGCAGGGAAAGAAGTAATACATAGAACAGGTCAAATACATCAAGTTGAATCTAAGGAATTTGATTGAAAAAAAATGAAGCAGAATGCATTAAGATACCAGCCTATCAAGATTCCAGAATCCCAGAGAGTAACAAGATTCTAGAATCCCAAAGAGTAGCAACATTCCATTCAGAATCTCAAAGAATAGCAAGATTTCAGAATCCCGGAGAGTAACAAGATTCTAGAACCCCAAAGAGTAGCAACATTCCATACAGAATCTCAAAGAATAGCAAGATTCCGGAATCCCAAAGAGTAGCAGCATTCCATTCAGAATCTCAAAGAATAATAATAATTTTATTCTTCTATACCGCCATCCCGAAAAAGTTCTAGGCGGTTCACAATAAGGTGAGCTAATACATGAGATACAGATAAAATACAAATTAGAATAATGGACTTAAAAACAGATAAAGACAGAAAACATTTACAATATAATGCAGAAAATACCAGCATAGCAGGGAAAGAAGTAATACATAGAACAGATCAAATACATCAAGTTGAATATAAGGAACTTGATTGAAAAAATGAAGCAGAATACATTAAGATACCAGCTTTTAACAATTTTGTAAAATCAAGATAGGAAGAGACCTCTAACATCATTTTTCCAAGAGTATTAGTGAAAGTATAGAGCCCCGTAGGACACCTGAGAGGAGCAAGGAAGGGCTATTAAAGAGAACTTCCTATGAGCGGTTAGGGCAGTGTATTGCGGCACAGCGGGGAGGGGGAGAGAGGCACGCCCTGTAGGCAATCAGCCGGCGCCTCTCCTTCTCTCTGGCCCTCTTCCCTGCTGGCAACCCCCCCCCCCCCTCCCCACTGACGTCTTTTTGCTCATGTACGGACATCAACCTGGTGACGTCCGCGCACTTCTGGGCGCCTCGAGCTGCAGCCACTACCCTGGGACACTGGGTTAAAGAGCTTTGAATCGAGCCATGCACGTGCTCTTTCATGTGGCAATAATTATATAGTCTCAAAAAAAGACACTATTAATTATAATTATTGGCGTTCTTATGTGCAAGACATTTTGTATTAGTTTTTTTTAATAACAAAAGATCAAGGCGGGAAAGCAGTAATCACTTGCTTGCACTTATGATAAAGAGAGATTCTATCTTCTTACAAAATGTCAGCCGAGACCCAAATTAACCTTTTTTAAATTACTGTTTCTATTAAAAATGATAGTTAAGCTTAGAGGCTTTAAGAAAGTCATTTATCTTCTTGTGGTCTACTTTGCCTTAATTATGCCACATCCATCCTATTATGCATATAGTCGGCTTCGAAGGGACATGTTCGCCTGACCCACAAGAAAGGGTTTTAATGAAATAATGAAGCAGCATGCTCCAAGCATGTAAGTATCAGCAGTTCGGGCCCTTCTTTCAGCAGAAATAAGCACGCATAGAAAAGAAAACAATTTTCAGCTTGGGGGTATCTGTTTTCTGCTTCTGACTCACAGGCCCTCTGGGAATTTTCCTGAACGCTGGCGATATGCCTCCTTGAACCCACCGAAGCTTACAAGTGCATTAGATCAAATTAAATTCACTCATTTACAATGACCTGAGGGGAGGAGGATTTAGATTAGAAGCCGTGACTGCATCGTGCCCTTAAGTCAAGGCGCTACAACAATTAATGCGCAGGGAATTTGATGGTTCTTTCCGTGTCGCCACTGTGAGCTTTATTGACCCCCCCCCCCCTCGGCGGCGAGTGAGACACTTTCAGAACTGTCAGATTCAAATGGTGAGTTTTATTCCCTTAAAAGTGCACAAAATCTGTGACAAGCGTTGTGCGCTGCTGAGCAGAGGACGCAAATTCCTGTCGCTGGACCTGGTTTCTGCTCCCTGGGCAGCCACAGTTATAGATTCCATAGAGGCAACACTCCCTTCGCCTAGAGAAGCTTGGCAGGAGTCTCAGCCATCATATCACAGTAACACCTGGCGGCCAGACTCAATGCAGTGGTTAAAGCTACAGCCACAGCACCCTGCGATTGTGGGTTCAAACCCAAGCTGCTCCTTGTGACCCTGAGCAAGCCACTTAATCCCCCCATTGCCCCAAGGTGCATTAGATAGATTGTGAGCCCACCAGGACAGACAGACAGGGGAAAATGGTCGAGCACCTGAATAAACTCATGTAAACTGTTCAGATCTCCTGGGAAAACAGCATAGAAAATTGAATAAATAGTGTGAAAGGTTTCAGCCTCTGATAACCAGAGCTGCTATTGTGACATCATAATGCCTCATTCCACCAGTGCCTAAGAGCCAACCTCCTCAGTGATGTCACAATGGCTTGATTGCCCTGTACTTGGCTCACTTTTGCAACATGTTGATTTCTAGAAGGGTGCAGTGGTTAACGCTACAGCCTCAGCACCCTGAGGTTGTAGGTTCAAATCCACGCTGCTCCTTAATCCCCCCCATTGCCCCAGGTACATTAGATAGATTATGAGCCCACCAGGACAAATAGGGAAAATGCTTAAGTACCTGAATAAATTCATGTAAACTGTTCTGAGCTCCCTTGAAGGAACAGTTTAGAACATTGAATACATAAATAAATATTGGGCTCTTGAGAGAGCTGCAGTCTGTGGCTGAGAAAGGCTATACAGAGGGAAAATAATTTATTGGGAAGTTGCAAAGGATCATGGCTCCATAGCCCAGTAGAGCCTCATTCTGATTTTGTAGAAAGTTAAAAGAGCAAGAAAGATCTTTTAGGTTCACCGTGCCTCCCTCATACCACCCAAAATAACGAGTCGGACACATTTGTCTGTTCCTATGACCCACTTCAGGACCAAAATCCCCACATTATGGGGTATTTGGATGGGCATTTTCGACATGATGTCTTCCTCCCCCCCCCCCCCCCCCCCATTTACAAAAGCGTAGCACAAGGTAACAGCTCTGACGCTCAGAGAATTCCTATGAGCGTCAGAGCAATTACCACCACGGCCAGCGCTAAAAAAACGTGCTACAGTTTTGTTAAAGGAGAGGTGGGGTAAATCTGAGTTTAGACATTTTCAGAAGTGCATCCAGAAACCAGGTAGAGAATATGGTCATTTGTCATTTTCAAAATTGCAAAATGTCTAAATTTTTTTATTTATTTATTTTTTTCAAAAATGACCATTTCTAGACCTGTCTGCCCATAATGCGACTATCTTTTTTTTGGGGGGGTCATTGTTTTGTGTATTTTTAAGGTTTTGTTTTTATGTAGATTTTATCAGGCAATTTGCTTCAAGGTTCATGCTGAGGGGGTAATCAATTAAAAATCCCAAAGAACAAATAAATTAAATTAAATATCCTGCAGCAGGTGAGCCCAGAACACTGAAGGATTCTTAAACAGTATTTTCTCAAAAAAAGCAAAGAAGTTCTATTTCAAGACTGGGAATCTGTCTCTGCTGAGCACATAATTTGTGGCTTGTATACAGTGGTGACTTCATCTGTCATCGGTCAACCATCCGAGATTGACAGACTGTGCACCTGATCCACAAAACCAGCAGAGATGCTGCACGACTAATTCAACGACTGGGACAGAAAACTGAATACACAAATTAAAGGCGACACAGCATAGATGCATACAGAATTTTCCTACACTCGGGTCATGCTTTTTTTTTCAATATAATGAGCAACAGGTCAAGAATATCCTGTCTGTCCAAATTAGATTGTAAGCTCTACTGAGAAGGGACTGTTTATTGCACTGTGCAACAGAGGTTTTGGGGCATGAATTGTAGTGGGTGTTCTATAGTGATTTGGGAGTCAATGAATTCAAAACTGACCTTAATTTTTCAGTATAACCCTCTGATTTTTGACAAAAGAACATTATAATGCAAAAATGAGCATTTTTGCTATATTTTCTAATGCTTTGAGTAAATGTTAGAACAATCTGAAATATTAAAACAGCTTGCCTCTAAGTCTAATAGATGCTGGCACTGTCATATCGAAGCTGGGACATTAGATCATTTACTATTCTATTGTCCATTGATACTTGCCTTTTGGAAATCAATTTGGGGTCAGATAAATAATTTATTGGAAAATTCAGTGGTGTTATCATGTAATACTGTATTATTTGGTACATCAATGAGAGCTAAGAGCCAAATATCTTCTAATAATAATACACTTCTACTCATTATGACAGGGGTTGCCATACAGCTTATTATGAAGAACTGGAAAAATTGGGACCATCTGAATTATAGTTTTTGGTGGAACTCTCTATGTCACATATTTAAAATGGAAAGGGTAATAGCCATACAGCAGGGGAATTTTAAGAAATTTCAGGATGTTTGGGAGCCATTAACATAATATTGTAAAGAATGAATGTTGTTTTTTTCTTTTTGAACATACACGTCCAAGTCGGGGAGGGTGGGTGGGGATACTTTATGTTTTTCTTATGTTTGGGGACAACTAATAGATATGTGGGGGGGGGGGGGGAAGATATTAGATCTGAATTGGACTTTGATAGACTATTAAGTGATGTTAAAGTGTACAATGATTTTCTCTTATACTGCACTTATTGTAAGTTTTAAAAATGAATAAAGAATTTTTAAAAAAACAAAAATACAGCTTGCCTCAAATTAGATTTTTAAGCTAAAGTATTAACTTTAATGATAATGTAATAATGTGCTGTAGGTATAATTAAATAATTATGGGTGAGGAGGCGGAGCTGGAATATGCAGTTCTCTGTAGGCCTATTGCATCATCAGCAATTTTCAAACTTCATCAGCGCAGCTGAGATTATATCGTCGATTTTGTATCAGGGTTTTGCTTCTTAGTTAAATCGGCGCAATGTGTTACATCATGACTTCTCATGCTATAAATATTTGCTCAAAAACTATATGTCGTAGGAGAAAACTGAGGCTATTTTCATACAAAGGAGGTCAAATTCTATAAAGTAAACCTCATTTTCTTATTGCCCCAGAAAAAAAAGTTAAAAATTTGTTGCGCAGTGTACGCCTTTCAGCACTATGGAAATGATAACTAGTAGAAGTAAGATGTCCAGGTGGAAGAAACAGGATTGTAACTGCTTTTGCCCATCTGTTGCTAGATAATCACCGGACAACAATTTTTCCAAAGGTTTTGCTTCCTTAAAACAAACTGGTGATTATGATAGATCCTTTCAAAACAAACACAAATATAATTTCCCACTGACTGTATTACGTAGGAATTTTGAGAAACACGATGGTATCTTTATTTTATTTATAAATCTTTATTAATTTTCAAAGCGAATACAAAGTGCCATGAATTATATATACATTAATAACAAAATGAGCACTTAAATTCCATTAATAACAATGCAAAAAATAAAAATCCCTCCCCTCCCATCCAACAATTAATCAAGAAATGAACCAGAAATATATCCCCCCCACCCCGTCCTGGATATGTATAAAATAAACTTAAATTTTAAACAAAGACAACTATAGTGAATTAACAAAGAATGTCAACGGGCCCCAAACCAACTTAAAAATTTTACGATGGTATCTTTAATTGACTATAACATGTTTTAATGCACAAAGTGTGATAGTTCGCCATGGCTAAAAGTGTTTTCCTGCTGATTTTCGTTTGTACTCAGTATCCGATGCATCTCATTATAGTGTTCAACACTGGTCAGCCACCAATGATGGATTCCAGTTGCCCTGATCTCTTTTTTCTATAGTGATAATGTTCTGGTGAAACCTTTTGCCATGTCCATCGCAGTGGGAGAAGGCCTAAGCAATTGACCTTCTCCCACTTTATTACTGCCCTGCTGCAATCCCTGATGTGTTTCTCAGGTAACCCCAGTCTCTCATGTATCCTCTCCCCATATATCTCCAATCTCTCCCTCATGTATCTCCAATCTCTCCCCATCTTCTCCCCATGTACCTCCAATCAATTATGTATTCTCTCCAATCTATTATGTATTCTCTCCCCATGTATCTCCAATCTATTATGTAATTTTCTCTTCAAGCACTCTGTAATTAGCTGATTGTCTAGCCTTCTTTCAATGTGAACCGTCTAGAAGTCTTTTGACTATGGCGATATAGAAAAATAAAGTTATTATTATTATTATTATTAACTGCACCAAGATTTGCGAGGAAAAAGTCCAAGTGTGAATCTAAAAAGTGCATCTTCAGTGTCATGTTGCACTCCATGGTTTCGTACGCTCTAAGAAGTTTGTCAACCAGTTGAATATAGTTGGGTACTCTATAACTGCCAGGAAAATCCTCAGTGATATCCTTGAACGCTTTCCAGGTGATTTTCTCTGGCCCGACTAACAGATCTTCAAATCTCTCGTCATTGATGACGTGTTTGATATGTGGACCGACAAAAATGCCTTCTTTAATCTTGGCGTCAGTTATTCTTGGAAGCATCTGTCTTAGATAAAGAAAACCTTTGCCTTCCTTGTTCATCGCTTTTATGAAATTTTTAAATCAGTCCAAGAGGAGGGAAAAAATATCTTGAAGAGGAGGGAAAAAATATCTTTGTCGGGTCAAGTGGTTCATGTACCACATTTTTCTGTCCTGGAACCAAATTCTTACGGAGTGGCCATTTCTTTTGAATATAATGCAACTCCTTAGCACAGCTGTCCCATTCACAAATAAAACAACAGTACTTGGTCTATCCAAGCTGCATTCCAAGTAGCGGAGCTACCACTTTAAGATCACCAGTTACTGGATATGCTTTAACAGCAGTTCCATGTTTTCATATGTCTCTTTCATGTGTGCAGCATAGTCAATAGGTATCGACGGATAGACATTGCCATTGTGTGACAAGACAGCCTTGAGGCTTAACACTGATGAATCAACAAAAAGACGCTTTGCGTACAACCCAAAGCTGTGAACAACCCTTCAATATCAGCGTAGATACAGAGGTTTTCAACCTAGAAACATAGAAATAGACGGCAGATAAGGGCCACGGCCCATCTAGTCTGCCCACCCCAATGGCCCTCCCCTACCTTTCTCTGTGAATAGATCCCACGTGTCTATCCCATTTGGCCTTAAAATCAGGCACGCTGCTGGCCTCAATCACCTGAAATGGAAGACCGTTCCAGCGATCAACCACCCTTTCAGTGAAAAAGAATTTCCTGGTGTCCCCGTGCAGTTTCCCGCCCCTGATTTTCAACGGATGCCCCCTTGTTGCCGTGGGACCCTTGAAAAAGAAGATATCTTCTTCCACCTCGATGCGGCCCATGAGATACTTGAATGTCTCGATCATGTCACCCCTCTCTCTGCGTTCCTCGAGTGAGTACAGCTGCAACTTATCCAGCCGTTCCTCGTACGGGAGATCCTTGAGTCCCGAGACCATCCGGGTGGCCATTCTCTGTGCAAAGAAATTTATTAAATTGTCTTGGCGGCTTCTAAAGACAGAAATTGTTCTACCTGGCGAGAGCAAACCCCCATCCATGCAGTCTTAAACCCAATAATTCTGCTTTTGCTTTTGACAAACCTAAGTCCCTGGGTACACCGTCGAAAGCGTGCAGGACATTTGCGCACCCCCCCCCCCCACACACACACATATCCTCAGAGCGCAAAGGAGAAGGGCTGCAAGCGTCAGAAGCGGCGGCGTGCATTTGACCTGCGCGCTAATGTTGGGGTGGGACTGTCAGCACGCCAATGTCCTGCGCCCTTCTGATGGGTCACCAAGTCCCTAACCAGGTTGTTTAATTCTGATTGTGTTATAAAATCAGGATCAATGTCACAGTCAGTGTTTGACTGGTGCATTGCAGAATCTTCGTTGGTTTCGTTTGAGCTCCATTTCTATGGTGGCTTCGGTACCGGAAGTCTGTCATCATGAGGCACTGGTCTCATGGCTGAAGGAAGATTGGGGTATTCAATAGATTTCTTATTTTTACCAGAGAAACCCAATACACCTCTCCCTCTGTATTTGTGGTTTCATCACTCGCAATTTCGATTATTCGCGGTTTTTGGCATGCTGGCTCCTCCCCCCCCCCCCCCCCCCGCTCCGGAACATTTTATGTTACCAAGAATCATTTTTCACAGCCACACAATGAGAGAGGAGAGCCAAGAAGTGAGCGAAGACAAAGATTTGCCTGGTTTCCAGCAAGACGCCCGGTGGCTGCCACTAATCTGGTTATCACGCATGCCAAATCCACCAAGCCCCCACACGCTTCTGAGCCTAGAACCAGTCGAGCGGCTACAGCTGTCCAATTAAAGGTGAAGGAGGCTGCTCAGAGAGAAACTTGAAATGCACACATCGCCTATGGGGCGGGGCGCATGCGGGGAGGTGGGTTTGGCCTCAGGGCCTGACCGTTGAGGAGGGAGGGTTTTAATATGGAGCGCGGAGTGGCTGCCACAAAGGATAGCAAAGGAAGGCAAAACGGGCTGATCGCACGCTTTTCGTTTGTTTGTAGTTTATGCCCTCTTTTCTCCTTTGATACTTATTCGCGGTTTTTCCGTGTTCGAGGAACTGTTCATCCCCAATCACCGCGAATACGGAGAGAGAAGTGTACATTGGTCAGACAGAAGTAAGAGTCTGTCAAGTGATCCTTCTGTTCTCGCCGTATCATTGACATAGCAAATGGCATTGACTTCCGAGTAGCTATGGGCCTAGGGGCAGAGGCAGTATATTAGAATCACTGTTTCTGTCACAGTGACTTCCATGAAGAAAAATGTTTTAAGGTAGGCCAAGAAAGGGGAGGGGGAAGGAGGGACATGTCAGACCAGGGGAAAGGGGAACAAATGTTGGATTACAAGGCCATGGCCCCCCCTAGGTTTGTGGGGCCCAGGGAAGCTTCATGCCCTTCCCCGCCCCAATGCCAGCCTTGTGGATAATGTATGATAAGGCCTTAAATATATATCATCCCTGAAAATCGAATAATTGATGACATAAAAGTGGAAGGGAAGATAATGCAATAAATGAATGAAATTGTTAAACAATTCATTCTACCTATATTGATAACTATATCAAGGCCATCATAGCATCTGATAAATAAAGTTTAAATCAATGATTTCTAGAAACTATATATATATATATAATCATAAAGATATTAGTACTAAATCACAATCCCTATTAAATATCTAAAGCAGGGGTGTCCAACCTTTTGGCTTCCCTGGGCCGCATTGGCTGAAAAAAATGTTTCTGGGGCCGCACAAGCACGCAAACCCTGCAGCAAGACAGAGGAGGGAGTCGGCAAGACGGTAAACATCCGGGAGCAGCAGAGGAAAACACTTGATCGCCTAGAGGTTTTGTCAGCAGGAGACCTGAAGTCATGATGCCATTATACAGATCCATGGTGAGGCCTCACTTGGAGTACTGTGTTCAGTTCTGGAGACCACATTACCGTAAGGACATGCTGAGGATAGAGTCGGTTCAGCGAATGGCCACCAGGATGGTCTTGGGACTCAAAGATCTCACGTATGAAGAAAGACTAAAAAAATTGCGGCTGTACTCACTTGAG
The DNA here is from genome assembly GCF_902459505.1 of Geotrypetes seraphini. Lineage (NCBI taxonomy): Eukaryota > Metazoa > Chordata > Amphibia > Gymnophiona > Dermophiidae > Geotrypetes > Geotrypetes seraphini. The sequence goes on from NC_047087.1 coordinate 303,717,674, forward strand.
GAAAGACGAGAACGGGGAGACATGATTGAAACGTATAAGTACATCACGGGACGTATCGAGTCGGAAGATGATATCTTCTGTCTCACGGGACCCTCGACCACCAGAGGGCATCCGCTGAAAATCAGGGGAGGGAAGTTTCATAGCGATTCCAGAAAATACTTCTTCACCGAAAGAGTGGTGGATCATTGGAACAGACTCCCACTGCAGGTGATTGAGGCCAGCAATGTGAAGGATTTTAAGAAAAAATGGGATACTCACGTGGGTTCTTTGGGGGAGTGAATTCAGGGGGGCGGTTACTTGGAATGGGCAGACTTGGTGGGCTATAGCCCTTTACTGCCGCCATTTTCTATGTTTCTATGTTTTTGACCAGGGCCGCACAAAATACTGCACGGGGCCGCATGCGGCCCTCAGGCTGCAGGTTGGACACCCCTGATCTAAAGCAAACAGTGACGGACGTATCATAAATTATACAGACTTCAGTCTTTGGAACCTCTTATGATGTCTACCATTACAGGTTCCTGTCTTGTATATTGTTATAATCATCTATGTTTTTTTTATTATTCAACCACTTAATTTTATTCCCTAATAAATTAATTATCGCTAATTTTAATGTTATAATATATGTTATTTTAGAGAATAAATAGATTAAGTAGGACAAAATGATGGGAAGTCTAAAATGTTAATTCATGTTAATGTGCTAAATTCATATTGGTCTAAAATGATTCTTTTAAAATATCAATACATTTGTAACGTAAAAAAAACCTTTTTTAAAGTGCACATGGAAAAACTTTAAAAGTGAAAAAACTACATTGATTAACTATGAAATATAAATATGAATTTATCTAATCAACTAGAACGCATATACCTAAAATATACGAGTGCCTACAAAAACTTCTTAAATATAAATAAATTATGTGCAAAACAGCTGATGTTTGAAGAAAAAGGGGGGGAAAAAAAGAAGAAAAAAGGCAACACTTAGCTTATCGTGAGGTGGAGCCTGCCGCCATCAACGCTGATATATTAGAGAACTCCGATGCCTTTTCTTTCTAGAGGCGTTTCAACCCTAAACCGGGTCTTCTTCGGGGGGAATCTCCAAACCAGAGTTGCCTTGCTGCATGAAACGTATGAAAAAGGCATTAAATGACACAATTGTGATATGTAAGAAATTACCAAAATAATCATAACTAATTAAGATGTGCACATGAAAAATAGGAAAAGGGGGTCACGTGATGCCCTCAACCTGAATGGATGTTCCTAGCCCTCTCTCCTGACCCGGGAGCTGTCTTAATCTGCTTTATTTTATCTTTTCTGGCGCTAGAGCCCTGGAAGAGTCTGGGTCGGTTGGGCAGTGTGCAGGCTCTCTGCTATTCCTCTTTTCGGTAGGAGTACCGCGTTATGCCCACTCGACTTTCGAAGGCTGCAAAGACAACTCGAGGCCCCTCGACCCCTGCCAAGATGGCGGCGCCACCTTCCTCCGAGCGGGTTCCACTTAGCCCGACGATTCAACTGCCCGCAGATGCCTTTGAGGAGTTGAAACGGCATCTCACAGCTTTCTTGGACGATAAACTTACCCGGTTGCAATCCACTGTCGATGGAATGAAAGATACCGTGGAGCGCCAAGCCACTCGTCTTCAGCACCTGGAAGACCGGGTGTCGGTGCAAGAAGATCGCACCATGACTTTGGAGGCGGGGACCCAGTCACTCGAGGAGCGGTGCCGACGGCTGGAAGAACGAGCGGAGGATCTGGAGAATCGGAGCCGTCGGAACAATATTAGGCTTATTGGTCTGCCGGAGTCTATCACCCCCGTGGAGCTGCCTCGGTTGGTGTCCTCATGGCTGCCTGCGGAGCTGGGCATGGCCACTGGCGACCGCCCGCTGCTGGTTGAGAGGGCGCATAGACTGGGGACCCGCCGGGAGGGAGACCAAAAACCGCGCCCGGTGATTGCCCGGCTTCTTAACTTTGTCGACAAACAACAGCTTCTGGTTGACTACAGAAAGAAGGGATCTCTTTCCTACGAGGGACAAAATATCCTTCTGTTCCAGGACTATTCGCCGAGAGTATCCGAGCAGAGACGAGCCATGGCTCCATACTGTACTCAACTTCACCAGCGCCAGATCCGCTTCGCTCTGCAGTATCCTGCTAAACTACGCGTGCACCATAATAATCAGGCACTCTATTTCTCCAGCAGCGATAAGCTCCTTTTTGGAGGGCTTGGCGGGCTGATTCGCTGACTTGCTGCCGGCCGGCAACACCTGGGTCATCATCGGACTGTCATCCCCCCCACCCGACCTGAGAGTGGCTGGACTTGCTCCCTTATAGTGACTGCTGCCTTCACTTGCTAGGAGCTGGACTTGTGACTTTTGTTTTGCTTCCTATTCCTTCGTTGCTCTTTCTGTTTTCTGTTTCCCCCCGTATTACAGCATACTAGTGCTTCTAGTAACTGGGGGGTCTTCTTAGTTCGTCTCCTCTGCTGTCTCTTTATTTTTCTTTTCTCCTTTTCTTTTCTCCTATTCTTTTGTTCCAGTGGCCTGGTGGTACTCCCCGAGAGCGGGCGTTCTGATTGCTACCATGGGGGAGGGGCCTTGTGTCTCCTCGCCGACAGAGCCACGTGGGCTGCCAGGAGTCTGCTGCATTACTGGCCTTCGGCATGCTCGAGACCCCGCTCGGGAGGGAGGACTACTGCCCGGGCAAGCATTCAGCCTGCGTTTCTCCTTTCTCCCCAGGCTGCCGTTTTCCTTCTCCTTTTTTTTTTCCCCTCTGTTTTCACGATCCTCTCTTCTCTTCCTTGAATCCTCTGTTTAGCTCTCTCATGCCGTGCTCTGTTCGGGGACCGCGTATGCTCTGCTCTTTGACTATTCTACTTGTTTCCCCTGCTCTGTGGGCTCTTTCTTTTTTCTTTTCCTCTTATGGACTCTCTTTCTACTTTTCATACTTTTCTTTTTCCTGTTTATTTATTATGTAGGCCTCAGCTCTTTTAGGGGGGACGGGTGGGGGCGGTAGGGGTTGCTATACCACGTGGGTGAGCCCTTCATTTGGGATTTGCATGGTCTCCCCTCAATGTTGTGGGGACTGCTTGTACTGGCTCCTTACATGTTTTGCTGATTCTATTATTCAGTTGGTTATTCACCCGGTACTAGGGAGCCCCTGCATATGATGTGTACCGGTTTCCGCCCTAGTCTTCCTGCATTGTCCCTTTTGGGTCGGTAGGGGTTAGGAAGGGCTTGGTTTGGGGTTTCATTAGGATAGGATAGCCGGGGTTTCCTTCGGATGGTCCCATTGGGATGGTGGTCCAGTGGTCGGGTGGGGGGGGTCAGGCTGGTTTGGTGTGGGGGGCGTGGGGTGGAGTGGGGAGCAGGAGGAGGAGAGCTCTGCTGGAGGTCGGGGTATGGATGATGGATTTTGGGGGCCCTTTTTGGAGGTTGGCGTCCCTATCCAGGGTTGTTCAGGTAGTTTTCTGAGGTGCTGTGGTGTGGGGTGGTATGGGCATCGAGATTAGAGGGCGCCCATGATTTTGGTATTCTTAGTTCAGGGTTTGGGGAGAGGGTTGGGGGTTGAGTGCTTGTATTCCTCTGTGGAAATGGGGAGTTGGAAGGTTAGGGGTGGACTTTCCGGGATGGGAGCGGGGGTAGGTTGGGACGTTTGGTTGAGGTATGGATGTGGATGAGTGTGGGGGGGTTTGTTCGAACTCAGGCTGGGGGGGAGGGAACTCGTCGACGGGGGACCAGAGGGACTGTCAGAGCACTAATGTATCCCAGAGACGGGCCTAGCTGGGGGGCCTGGTCTCTAGTCTGTTTTTTCTTCTTCATCTTTTGGGCACAATGGTGGCTGTTTTTGCTAAGTAGCTATGGTTAATCTAAATGTACTCACTCTCAATGTTGATGGTGTTCACTCTCCCATTAAGTGAAAGAAAATTCTCAATTGGCTACGGAGGAGACAGGTGGACATAGCATTCTTACAGGAAACTCACCTGTCTAATGCGGAACACGAGAAGCTGCGCAGAGAATGGGTTGGAGAAGTCCGATACTCCTCCTATAATGGCCGAAAGAGGGGAGTGGCTATATTAATACATAAACAGATTCCACTCCACATTCATCAGACCATTCAGGATAAAGAGGGTCGTTTTATCGTACTATTGGGAGAGCTTTGGAGATCCCAATACCTTTTTTGTAACCTCTACGCCCCCAATGTGTATAGTCACCGGTTCTATTCTGACCTGCTAGGCGTTGTGGCACAATATCCTACGTATCAATTGATTATGGGGGGGGGACTTTAATATCACAGCTGACCCTAGTATTGATTGTTCTCCTGCCAAGCCGCCGGTCCGGACCTCTGTGCGTCTGGGGGTTAACTTTTTATGTGACCATCTAGCAGTGGTGGATGCCTGGCGGACGATACACCCTTTTGACCGGGAATACACCTTTTACTCTACTCCTCACTCTGTGTATTCCAGATTAGATTATATTTTGGTTTCCACCGCTCTTTTCTCGCGAGTGGACAAAGTTACTATTGAGGAAACACCCCTCTCGGATCATTCTGCGGTTCTCATGGTTTTGCGAGTTACAGATCAGGGGAGGTTCCCCACTGAGCTTTACTCTGATCGGGATTTCCGGGTGTATCTACAAGCTCGCTGGCTGGAGTATACTTTACACAATGCCACTCCAGACGTGGACCCTGCCGTCTTTTGGGAAGCTTCTAAGGCGGTGCTGCGGGGTTCTATCATCCAGTATGTTGCCATTCAAGGTACTGAAGGGAATAGACTTAGTAGATAAGGACAGGTTGTTCACCCTCTCCAAGGGAGAATGAGAGGGCACTCTAAAATTGAAAGGGGATAGATTTCGTATGAATGTAAGGAAGTTCTTCTTCACTCAGAGAGTGGTAGAAAACTGGAACGCTCTTCTGGAGTCTGTCATGGGGGAAAACACCCTCCAGGGATTCAAGCCAAAGTTAGACAAGTTCCTGCTGAACCAGAATGTACGCAGGTAAGGCTAGACTCAGTTAGGGCACTGGTTTTTGACCAAGGGCCACCACGTGAGCGGACTACTGGGCACGATGGACCACTGGTCTGACCCAACAGCGGCAATTCTTATGTTCTTATGTTCTCCGTAGGATTTGTCAGAGCATAGCTGGGGAAAAAATCAAGCAAATTTAAAGCTTCAAATTGGCAGATATAAGGTCATTTGGAAGCATTGGATGCAGGCAGGTATATGAACATTAGATGATGTGATTTCAAATGGGAAGATGCTTGAGTTTTCACAATTGCAACAATCTTTTTGGTTGCAGTTGAAGCAGTTGGTTGCAGTTGAAGCAGGCTATTCAGAAAAGGTTCCCTGAATGACGAAATTTAAAAGATCAGTATAGTTTGCCAGTCTTATGCTTCCAGACGGATTTCCTAGGACATCAGGCTGCCCAGTGGTATAAACTGATATCTGAATTTGTGAATAAAAAGCCAAAAACTCGTCTTAAAGAAATTTGGGGCATTGAGACAAAGCAGCAGACTTCTGAATTTCAATGGCCACGAATTTGGAATTGGAGGATGATGTGTACAGCGTCAGTATCTATGAGACAGACTTGGTTTTTCTTGTTGCCTAGATCTCTTTGGACCCCTCTTAGGCTACAAAGGTTAGATAGTTCTAAGTCTAATAGATGCTGGCACTGTCATCTCGACGTAGGGACTTTGGATCATTTGCTGTATTATTGTTCCCTGATACTCAAATTCTGGAAATCCATTTGGGGTCAAATTATTACGACACTGGAAGGTCCACTATCAATATCATATGATATAATATTATTTGGAACGATATTATTACCCAAGAAACCAATGAATGCAAACCAGCTAATTATGAAAAATTGGAAAAGTTGGGATAACTTAAATTATAATTTCTGGTGGGAATCCTTATGCCAGATTTATAAGTTTGAAAACATTAATTCTTTGCAGAGGGGACCCCATAGCAAATTCAAGGAAATTTGGGGCCCGTTAACAAAATATTGTAAGTTATGAATGATTAATATAATTTCCATTGGATTCATGAAAGATTGTTAAACACATCCAGGAGGGGAGGGGGGAGGAGTAGTTGGGGGGGAGGGGTTAAACAGCTTTATATTATATATTGGAATAGAGTGCCATCTATCTATATATATAAAATCGGAGGTATGTGTGTATGTATGTGTGTATGTGCCGCGATCACGCAAAAACGGCTTGACCGATTTGAACGAAACTTGGTATGCAGATCCCTCACTACCTGGGGTGATATGTTCTGGGGGTCTCGCGGCCCACCTGCACACGTGGGCGGAGCTACAAACAGAAAATCAGATTTCACCCATTCAAGTCGATGGAAAAAATGTAAAAAGCTGTGGGACCGATTTGAACGAAACTTGGTATGCAGATCCCTCACTACCTGGGGTGATATGTTCTGGGGGTCTCGCGGCCCACCTGCACACGTGGGCGGAGCTACAAACAGAAAATCAAATTTCACCCATTCAAGTCAATGGAAAAAATGTAAAAAGCTGTGGGACCGATTTGAACGAAACTTGGTATGCAGATCCCTCACTACCTGGGGTGATATGTTCTGGGGGTCTCGCGGCCCACCTGCACACGTGGGCGGAGCTACAAACAGAAAATCAGATTTCACCCATTCAAGTCGATGGAAAAAATGTAAAAAGCTGTGGGACCGATTTGAACGAAACTTGGTATGCAGATCCCTCACTACCTGGGGTGATATGTTCTGGGGGTCTCGCGGCCCACCTGCACACGTGGGCGGAGCTACAAACAGAAAATCAGATTTCACCCATTCAAGTCAATGGAAAAATGTAAAAAGCTGTGGGACCGCTTTGAACGTAAATTGGTATGCAGATCCCTCACTACCTGGGGTGATATGTTCTGGGGGTCTCGCGGCCCACCTGCACACATGGGCGGAGCTACAAACAGAAAATCAGATTTCACCCATTCAAGTCAATGGAAAAAATGTAAAAAGATGTGGGACCGATTTGAACGAAACTTGGTATGCAGATCCCTCACTACCTGGGGTGATATGTTCTGGGGGTCTCGCGGCCCACCTGCACACGTGGGCGGAGCTACAAACAGAAAATCAGATTTCACCCATTCAAGTCAATGGAAAAAATGTAAGAAGCTGTGGGACCGATTTGAACGAAACTTGGTATGCAGATCCCTCACTACCTGGGGTGATATGTTCTGGGGGTCTTGCGGCCCACCTGCACACGTGGGAAGGGTGGGTTCACCCAAGAATGTATATGTTCTTGCTCCTGGAGGTGAAACTAAAAATGTTGTTTATAATCAAGTTTTGTGTTAGTTGTATTGTATTCATTTTGTCAAATATTTCACATTATAATTTGATTATTGTACTTTTTATAAAGCTGTAAAAAAATATTTTCATTCACCACTATAAAGTATCTTTATTTGAATCCATTTACAGTGTTATTGCTATAATTAAATACCCGTGCAACGCCGGGGCATCAGCTAGTATGTTATATTACTTGATTGTTCATATGTTTGCACTATGTATTTGATGTCAAAAATGAATAAAGAACAAAAAAAAAAAGCTGGAATTTAAAAGAAAGCTGACCATTCAACCCAAGTTTGTTGTAGCGTGTGAGAGCGCTGTAACTGGAGTATGCTCATTTATCCCCTGACGCAGCTTTGACCGGCGAAACGGGGATTCCATGTCGTGGTATTAGTGTTTGAAACAAGCAGAAGTGGTGTGACCGGAAGAGATCGCAGGTAAGTTGTTTGGCTTCGTTTCGATATTGCTTGGTTTGCTTTTGGAACTGATGCTGACGGATCCTGTGGATGAAACAGTACGCGGACAATGGGCTCCTTTTGCTAAACTGCGTCAGGGCATTAACGCGCGGAATAGCATGGAGCTAGCGTTAGTTCTAGCCACGTAGCGCGCGGTAATATCCTGCCTGCGTTAAAAACGCTAGCGCACCTTCCTATAAGCCATCGAATCTCATTCAAAATATTACTTCTAGTTTTCAAATCTATAACCTAGAATGAACCACAATTCATTACTAGAATGCTTACTCCATGCAACGCTTCACGGACTCTCCGGTGAGCTTCAAACAATCTACTAACAGTTCCATCCTTGAAAATAATTGGAACCAGAAGACAAGACATGTTTTCAATTATTGCCCCTCTTCTGTGGAACTCTGTACCCCAGTACATAAGAGATGAAAAGGACCTCATTTCTTTTTTAAAAAAAAAAACCTTAAAAACCTATCTTTTTAAGGATGCGTTTAACCTATGACCCTCAGAATTAGAATCCTTTGTTACCTGGCTTAACTTCTTACAATTCTTTTTACCCCTCCTCATGTTAACTTTCCTTCAATGTATTTCTTCTTCTACAAAGACTCATGTATGTTTACCCAGTAAGTTTTAATTTAAAGTCATTGTATTTGTCTCCCAACTTTATTTGAATTGTACATAGCTTAGGTATTTAATAAGCGATCTATCAAGCACTAATAAAACTTGAAACTTGTAAAAAGGAGCCCAATATGATAGATTTGCAGAATATATCTTTGTGGAGTTTTTTTTTTTGAGCCCATGAAGCATGAACTGAGCTCTCCATGTTTCCCCACCTGTTCCTCACCCCACCTGTGCACTACTTGCATGACTTCCTGATCTCAGTTACTGATTTATAACATCCAGTGAGCCTCAGAAGTTCAGAATACACACATGCCCGCTTTCCGAGACATCCCTCTATCAAGAAGCTGGAGAAGATGGCATGTAACTAATGTCAACCCGCCAGGCCACTGTCATGCAATGTAGTTCAGAATAATTGCAGGCATATCACAAATGGCACGTCTCCCACAGTGGTAAATAGATACCAGCTGTCCAACTGTCTCTCACAGCTTGCATTAGCTCTTCAAATCATATAGCCCATTGTCCGCTTTTGTTTATAGTTTCAGATTTGCTATTTCAGCTGAAGTCTAGTCAAAAGCTTTAATCTCAAATACATAAAGGCCCCTTGGTCTCAAACATGTCCACATGCAATCAGGAGCAGGAGGGAAAATGTGTTCAGATTTATGGACTACAAAAAAATCTGAGCATTGCGCTCCAGAAATGAAATGGAGATGTCTGGTGTAAGGGGGCCCCCTGGTGGTGAAAAGGAAAAATGAATGTGAACACTGAAAGAGACCTAGGGCTCCTGGCTTATACTAAGGTCCGCTAGGGCTTTAACGCGCGGAATGGCGCACGCTACATTGCCGTGCGCGCTAGACCTTAATGCCAGCATTGACCTGGCGTTAATTCTAGACTGTAAACAATTTTTATTGACTAAAAAAAAAAAACCAGCAGAACCATAGGAAAACAACAAGTTACATAAGACAACAAACATAGGCGGGAGATCCTCTTAACAAAGCATTTCAGTACAAAGGCATGCGTCATTTACAGCCACCCACAAACCCCACCCCCCTCCCCAAGGCTCTCCCACCGTCCCACTGTCCCCCCTTCCCCACCCCCCCACCCCATACCCTCCCAAGATAGAGGAGAATGCAAAGGTAACTCCAGGGCGTACGGGAGTCCTAGGACCCCCTGAGCCTGAAAGCCCCCCCCCCAATAAAAAGGGGGGACCAGGCAAGCTAAGCCTATATGGAAAAGGAAAACACCAACAAAATTCCCCCAGGGTCTGGACTCTGATGACCCAGGGCACTCAAGAGAGCAGGGCACCCCCACCATCTGGCGTTAGTTCTAGAAGCGTAGCGCGCGGTGTAACATGCAGTAATTTCCTGCGTGCGCTAAAAACGATAGCGCACCTTAGTAAAAGGAGCCCTTACTGTGCAAGCAGTTAAAGGGTTTTATATCAATCAAGGCAAGTCTTGCATTGAATGATTCTAAATTTGGATGGCAAATTTTCATACAAAGCTTGCAAACCTATCTGATGTTGTCTTGGTTCATTCTGATGTAGCATCTCAATTTTCATTGATGCAGAACGCTGACCTGATTTCTTATTTCTGACACCTTATTCTTCATAGTGGGACTCTTCCTTATTCTGTGTTGAGTGCAAACCTCACCACTCAATGCCCCTGTCATAAATTGTATTTGAAGACAACAAAGAGGAAAACTGTTTGCTGTGTAACTGGCGAACATAGTAACATACGTGGAGGGGACATAATCAAGCAAAAGTCTAAGGGCTCCTTTTTACTAAGGTGTGCTAGCTTTTTAGCGCACACAGGAAATTACTGTGCGGTATACCACGCGCTACGCTTCTAGAACCAACCCCAGCTGAATGCTGGCGTTAAGGTCTAGCGCGCGCAGCAATGAAGCGTGCGCTATTCTGCGTGTTAAAGCCCTAACACGGCTTAGTAAAAGGAGCCCTAAGTCCCCTTTTGGCCTAAGCCCCTAAACGCTGAAAGTAGCAGCAGGGAAAATGTCCATGCTCAAAAAAAATGTCCAAAATGAGGGTTGTTTTTTTTTTTTTTAGAATGGCCTACCTCTACGTTCAAATAGCAAAACCAACGGAACTTGCAGTAACACAACAGCAAAGCCAAACGAGAAACAATACTGCCAGAAAATGTACAGGGTACAGGAATTTAGTTGAATAACAAGAATAAAAAAAATAAAAATTTAAAATCTAATTGCATGTTGAACCTAAACAGCTGATAGAATTTATTGAATCAAAGGAGAGAGGAGTACCTGTAACAAATGATGTGTAACTTGCTTTAGCGGCTTTAGGTGATGAAGAGTATTACCGCTTCCTTATAATGTAAGTTAATTTTCATTAAGGGTTAATTACCTGTTAATTTTCTCTTATAATATTGTGGACTAAATAATCAAATATTATTATTTCCTTATTATGATTTGTTTCTAACTTGAATTATTTGATCTTTATTCAAGTTATATTATGCTTGATTGTAAAACTAAGAAGTTATAAATAAATTTTTTTTTAAAAATCAAATTGCATGAAATGCATAATAATGTTTATATCCAAAACAACTGGTCCCAATGTTCCTGTGGACCGGACCCAATACGGTCCACGTTTCGAAGAAACACTCCTTCCTCAGGGGTCTTACAGAAGATGATGTTAAAAGCGGATATGAGCGATATTTCAGAAGTTTTTTCTTCTTTTTCAAAAAAATCTATTATCTTCCAATAAAAAAATGAAGAGGGGCAACAACCTCTGCAACAACAAAATCAGAAGGAACAGATGGATTTAACAACTATGTTAGATACATCACTGAAAGAATTAGTTAGAGCAGCTACTTTACTGGTCACAATAGTATTGTTACCTGACAAGAACTGGATATTAAAATTATTCTTTAAGAATAGACATAAGGAATTTCTGGGTCAAAAAATTCAAGTGTTTCCAGATGTGACGAAAGAAACCCAGAGACGTAGAAAACAATTTTTGCTGCTAAAGCCAGGGGTAACTGCAATGGGTGCAGTTTTTCTTCTACGATAGCCGTGTAAATGTGTCGTTAAATATAAGTCTTGTACGTATATATTCTTTGAACCTTCTCAGCTGTCAGGATTTCTAACTATGGAATGTCTTGAGGGGGAACTTGTAACAACTTAGGGCTCCTTTTACTAAGGTCCGCTAGGGCTTTAACACGCGGAATAGCGCATGCTACATTGCCGCGCACACTAGACCTTAACGCCAGCATTGAGTTGGTGTTAGTTCTAGAAGCATAGCACGCGGTGTAGCTCACGATAATTTCCTGCGTGTGCTAAAAACGTTAGCGCACCTTAGTAAAAGGAGCCCTTAAAATAAGAAACTGCTCCTGTAATCATTAACAGTTGACCGCTTATTTTGTAAATAGGATGTGTTTTCCCCTTTTTTCTTCATTGAATTTTCACTTATTAGAATCTTGGATTTCCTTAATATGGGACTTTAAATACTGATTAAGTGAATCATTTTATTTTCTTTAACTTTAATTTCTTTCGATGTGAATTGTATATCTTGTTTATTTCTGTACAAGAAGTGTATTTCTTGATAGAGTATTAAAAATAAATAAATAATTTTAAAAAAAAATTAAAAAAGCGGATATGAGGCATAAAAAAACCATATAAATGTAACCCAAGTGGTGATTAAAGAAAATGAAGGGAAAGTGCCTATGACAACTAGCTTGCAAAGAAAACCATTGGCAGCTCATTTTCTCTCATCACCACTTGGGTTACATTTACACTTCTCCCTCCGTATTCGCGGTTTCAGCATTCACGGTTTCAATTATTCACAGTTTTTAGCTTGCTGGCTCCTCCCCCCCCCCCCCCCCCCCCCAATGACATCAGCTTGCATAGAGAAATCGCTGATTCCCATCACTTTCTTCATCGTGTTTTGCCTCTCCTTCAGGAACAGACAAGGTCTCCCACCAGGTTATTCACGGTTTCACCATATTCACGATGGTTTTTAATAGAAAACAGCGAATATGGAGGGAGAAGTGTATATGGCTATTTATGTCTCATCTTCTGTAGGACCCCTGAGGAAGGAGTGTTTCTTCGAAACGCGGACCGTGTCGGGTCCGGTCCACAGGAACATTGGGACCAATTGTTTTGGATATAAACATTTTATGCGTTTAGCAGTTTAATTGCCCCAGACCACCACTACGTCTAATCTTCGAACACATTATCAACCAAAAAATAGCCCAAGTCCCAAACGTCCAAAACAAGACCTTTTAGGCGAAGGAGGGGCTTAAAAGCTGGATTCTGTAACCTACTTCTGTCAAAACAAACACCAGTTACAGAACCCCAACATCCCCCCCACCTCAACGATCACGGCAGGAGAGATGCCTAACCATCACGATCCCCCCCCCCCCGAACCCCTCCTATGGGTGGGGCCTTAGGCACCTGGCCCAATGAGGCCCTAGGCCCGCCATTCGGAGGATAGTGGACCTGCTGGCCGGCCAGGCATGGAACCCGTCCGACCGGCCAACTTAAAGTAAGTTGAGGGGAGTGTCAGAGGTTGAGGGGGTGTCCGGGGGTGTCAAGGGTAGGGGGGTTATTCGGGGGTTTGGGGGGCCATTCAGGGGCGATCGGGGGTCGCAGGGGGTGTGCTGTGGGCAGGAAGGCAGTTTTGCAGCAGTTTGGGGGGAATTGCGATTGTGGCAGGGGAGATTAGGCATCTCTCCTGCCATGATCATTGTGGTGGGGGATGGGCAGGTTGCCGGGGCTGCTGAGCTGATCATGGCAACCGCGATCAGCTCAGCTGCCCCTATTCGTAACTTACCTTTTTTGACTTGGCCTAAGTCAAAATGTATAAGTTCCAACTGGGCAACCTTGTTAAAGTTTTGGTTATACTTGCTGTACAACTAAGTCTAGGTTGGCCCACCTCCCGCTCTTTCCCCTCCTCTAAAAACGCCTCTTTTTGCTCTAGGCCAGGGGTGTCAAAGTCCCTCCTCGAGGGCCACAGTCCAGTCGGGTTTTCAGGATTTCCCCAATAAATACACATGAGATCTATTAGCATACAATGAAAGCAGTGCATGCAAATAGATCTCATGCATATTCATTGGGGAAATCCTGAAAACCCAACTGGATTGCAGCCCTCGAGGAGGGACTTTGATACCCCTGCTCTAGGCGTTTAGAGGCAGGATAAAGGCCTAAGCTGGTTTTAGATACATCTAAAACCAGCTTTGATTATCGGTACTTGAACGATCTGGCTTTTTGATCGTCCAAGTACCGATTTGGGCTACTTTTAGAATGGTTTTTTTTTGTATTATTATCAGCCCCATAGCAAATGACGGCTGATAAAGACCCGAGTGGTCCAACCAGTCTGCCCAACCATAGAAGCTCCATAAATTAATTATTTAGTTTAAATGGTCCTTTTACTTAGATATTTCTGGGCCAGAAACCCAGAACCCTGCTCAGTAGTGTGCTTAGGATCCATCTACTGGAGTCTCCGTCAAAGCGCACTCCAGCCCATCTTAACCATCCCAGCCATGGAAACCTTCCCTAGCCCATCCTCAACTGAATGTCCAAATACGGGACACAGGCCACACAAGCCTGTCCAGTGCTGGCCTTAGTTCTTTCATTGTAAACCCATTAGTTTCTGATTAGAGATCCTCTGTGTTCCTCCCACGCTTGTTTGAATTCTGTCACCGTTTTCTTCTCTACCATCTCCCTCGGGAGCACATTCCACGCATCAACCACCCTCTCCGTAAAGAATAATTTCCTAACATTACTCTTGAATCTACCACCCCTCAACCTCAAATTATGCCCTCTGGTTTTACCATTTTCCTTAAAAGATTTTGTTCTACATTAATACCTTTCAAGTATTTGAACATCTGAATCATATCTCCCCTGTCCCTCCTTTCCTCTAGGGTATACATATTCAGGGCTTCCAGTTATCATTGTTTCCAGGACACTAGCATCTTCCCATGCCTGGCTTTATCAACTATTCCACACTTTGCTTTCCACCTCAGCAATTCCTCCTTTCACCCCAGTCAATACCCTCACCCTCCACCCAGTAGCATTGCAAGGGGGCGGGGGGAGGCAGATTGCCCCAGGTACCATCTTGGTTGGGGCACTGGTACCTCCCAGTCCCCCCATGCTATTCTCACATCCTCCCTATCTACCTCTTTAAAATCTTTGCCAGTGTGAGCACTGACTTGCTGCTTGTGCCGGCCTGGCTCCCTCTGAAATTACTCCCAGGTCGCAGGGCCAGGAAGTGACATCAGAGGGAAAGCAGCAGGCTGGAGAAGCTGCTTGTGCTGGTGAAGATTTTAAAAGGTGAGAGGGTGTAAGTGTGGCAGGAACAGAGGGTGACATAGAAGGCACAGGGGGGCAGAGAGGAGGGCGTGGGGGGCACCACCGCTCCGGGTGCCTCCACCTACCCTTTCCATGGTCTCAGTCACTCCCTTTGTAATAGGAGTGGATTACACTGCTGCCTCCTAGTGGAGAACAGAGCGATGAGGAACGTGAAAGTTTGAAATGGAATATTTTAGGGGGTTAGCAATCTGAATCTATTGTTTATTTCCTACATTCCCCTGTAAGCAGATCTGAATTTTTAGCTCCTAAATTATACCGACAAGCAAGAAAACAGGCCAATAATTACAAAAATAAAAGTTAATTTATTTAAGAGCGAGTAGCAGCTGAAGGTAAAAAGTGTGCTTAGAATGTGAGACTCAGGCACTGAACAAATTATGATACACAAATACTATTGAATGAACACTTATCTTCAGAGTGGAACATGACCTTCCCTACAGGCAGTGGCATATTGAGGGAGGGAGGTGCCTGGTGTACCTCAGAAGGGAGCCAAGGACAAACTCAACCTCTCCCCCCCTCTCCGATATACCTCAAAAGGGAGCCCAGGCCAAACTCAACCCCCCTCCCCCAATGTACCTCAGAAGGGAGCCAAGGACAAACTCAACCTCTCCCCCCCTCCCCGATATACCTCAGAAGGGAGCCCAGGCCAAACTCAACCCCCCCTCCCCCAGTGTACCTCAGAAGGGAGCCAAGGCCAAACGACCTTCCCTCCCCCCCCCCGATGTACCTCAGAAGTGAGCCAAGGCCAAACTTGACCTCCCCTCCCCCCCGATGTACCTCAGAAGGGAGCCAAGGACAAACTTGACCTCCCCTCCCCCCCTCCGATATACCTCAGAAGGGAGCCCAGGACAAACTCGAATACCCCCCACCCCTACCCCTTTTTACAAAACCGCAATAGTGGTTTTTAGCACAGGTTGGCACATTGAATGCTCTGCACTGCTCCCAACACTCATAGAGTTCCTATGAGCATTGGGAGCAGCGCCAAGCATTCAGCATGCTGGCCTACGCTAAAAAAACGTCATGGCGGTTTTGTAAAAGAGGGGGGATGTAAGTTTGAGAAAAAGGTGAAAAATAAGAACAATGTGTTTATTATTCCATCCAACTCAGGAGATCTGATTGGTTCACAAAAAGTTATGAAAATAAACCCTAGAGCTCGATGGGGGAATAAAATATGATTTCCTCGGTGTCCCCAAATTACAGAAGCAGAGTGTAGCTTTGATTTTCTTTTTTTTAATTTTTATATATAAGATTATATGATACAAATTCCAAGATAATCACTCGCATAACAGAAAAAGACAAAATAGGAAATAATTGTCATAAAGGAAAAATGCAAAGAGAAAAATCTCGAACAAATCCATCTTCCAGTCCACAATTTAAGGCTAGAGACAAGGTAAATATCAAAAAGTATACATTTTAACAGGAAATAGAAAAGGACATTTTCTGTCAATTATTAATGAGAAAAGGCTAAAGCAGCCAGGGCTCTTCAGCTTGGAGAAGAGACGTCTCAGGGGAGATATGACAGAAGCCTGTAAAATACTGAGTGGAATGGAAAGGGTAGAAGTGAATCGCTTGTTTACTCTTTCCAAAAATACTAGGACTAGGGGGCATGCGATGATGCTACTATTAGATTTAAAACAAACTGGAGAAAATATTTCTTCACACAATGTGTAATTAAACTCTGGCATTCGTGGCCAGAGAATGTGGAGGAAGTGGTTAGTTTAGCAGGGTTTAAAAAAAAGGTTTGGCTCATTTCCTAAAAGAGAAGTCCATAAGCTACTAGGAAGCTAGTCATTGATGGCCCGACTGGCGGAAGAGGAAGGTCTTCTATTTTCTCCAGCCGTGGAGCATGGGCTTGTCATGCCACCGGGGCTTGCGCGCATCTGAGAAGTCGAAAGCTGTGCCGTCAGTAGTTTCACGACCGGCAGGGCCTCCCAAGGTGGACAGGTTTCAGCGGAGATGTCAAACTAACGACAGACAGGCAGTGTTGGAGGCTGAGGATCGGGTGACAACAGCGACATCTAATTTATACTGCGCAGAACAAAGGCCCATCAATTCTGTATTCTGCAAGTTTGTAGCTTTTTTTTCAAAATAGTTTATTGAACAACAAAGTACAAACCAAGAAAGCAGCTGATATAACATTTTCAGAATACAGGGCACAAAACAACAAACCACCAAACAGGCAGAGACAGCCAGAGCCCGGGTTGGGTTCTTATACCCGGACTCATCTAAGCCCCACCCTACAGAACATCCACCCACCCCCACCCCCTCCCCCTGCCCACCCATAACCCACTGGCATCACACCACTATCTTCCGTTGCCGGTTGAGTACTTGGCTGTTAATCAGAGGGGGGTAAAGAAATCAAAACCCTACTATTCAAAAAATTTATCCAGATATCTTAATTCTAACCATGGTCTTCCTCTCCGTATAATTTCCCCCTAACCTCTCCTCTTCTCCAGATATCCTTTCTTGTCAAAACCTCAAGCATGTCAACTGCCTCCCAAATTGTACATTTACGGGAATTGCACTATCTCCTAATTGTACAGCTCCCCAAATTGTAAATCTACTAGAATTGCACAATCTCCTAATTGTACAGCTCCCCAAATTGTAGATCTACTGGAATAGCCCAGTCATCTTCTCTGTATCCTATTCACTAAATTGTAATTCTCCAATCTTCTTGTAATTCTCCTGGAAATGTCCAGCTGTTTCTTTTGTAATCCGCCCAGAACTGCAAGGTACGGACGGAATAGAAACCATTGATGTAATGTAATGTAAAGTATCCAAATAAAACGCCCAAACGGACAAGAAGAGCTTGCTACGATGACGAGAAAACCAAGCGGACAAGGATTCCGCCAATACCAAACGGTGGGTGGAGAGTCCTGGAGCCAATGATTTAAAATACATTTCTTGCCTTTGCGGATAAGTAAAGAATCACCAGCAGAGAGCCCAGGATCCCCTCGACCTGAGAGGGAAGGGCATAGCCCACCAGGGTCTGTAAGTAACAACGGACCTCCGACCAAAAGGTAGCAGTTACTGTACAAGAAGTTTGTAGCTTAATACATTGCTACAAGTGGTATACGGTATCAAGAAAATAAACCCAGTCCAGTCCAAACATGCCCATTCACACATGTACATTCACTCGCATACGCACACATGCACAGACGCACAGACACATTCAGAAGAGGGCATTCGGAAAAGTTGAAAGGGGACAGATTCAAAACGAACGCCAGGAAGTTCTTCTTTTCCCAATGTATGGTGGACACCTGGAATGCGCTTCCAGAGGACGTATTAGGGCAGAGTACGGTACTGGGGTTCAAGAAAGGATTGGACAATTTCCTGCTGGAAAAGGGGATAGAGGGGTATAGAAAGAGGTCCTGGACCTTTTGGGCCGCCATGTGAGCAGACTGCTGGGCACGATGGACCTCAGGTCTGACCCAGCGGAGGCATTACTTATGTTCTTATGGGAGAGGAGGAGATAGTGGAGGCTTCGGATGGACTATTTGGCCTTTATCTGCCTTCATGTTTCTATGTTTCTATAAGCATAAAGCTCTATGACATCACAATGCAGGTGCAAAGAGCCTTAGCCTATAGGAAGAGGAGATGCAAATGTTAAGAGCCTTAGCCAATGCGCTTCCAGAGAGCATAATAGGGCAGAGTACGGTACTGGGTTCATGAAAGGATTGGACAATTTCCTGCTGGAAAAGGGGATAGAGGGGTATAGAAAGAGGTCCTGGACCTTTTGGGCCGCCATGTGAGCAGACTGCTGGGCACGATGGACCTTAGGTCTGACCCAGCGGAGGCATTACTTATGTTCTTATGGGAGAGGAGGAGATAGTGGAGGCTTCGGATGGACTATTTGGCCTTTATCTGCCTTCATGTTTCTATGTTTCTATAAGCATAAAGCTCTATGACATCACAATGCAGGTGCAAAGAGCCTTAGCCTATAGGAAGAGGAGATGCAAATGTTAAGAGCCTTAGCCAATGCGCTTCCAGAGAGCATAATAGGGCAGAGTACGGTACTGGGGTTCAAGAAAGGATTGGACAATTTCCTGCTGGAAAAGGGGATTACTGCGCAGGTCCTGGACCTGTTGGGCTGCCGCGTGAGCAGACTGCTGGGCACGATGGACCTCAGGTCTGACCCAGCGGAGGCATTACTTATGTTCTTATGGGAGAGGAGGAGATAGTGGAGGCTTCGGATGGACTATTTGGCCTTTATCTGCCTTCATGTTTCTATGTTTCTATAAGCATAAAGCTCTATGACATCACAATGCAGGTGCAAAGAGCCTTAGCCTATAGGAAGAGGAGATGCAAATGTTAAGAGCCTTAGCCAATGCGCTTCCAGAGAGCATAATAGGGCAGAGTACGGTACTGGGGTTCATGAAAGGATTGGACAATTTCCTGCTGGAAAAGGGGATAGAGGGGTATAGAGAGAGGATTACTGCGCAGGTCCTGGACCTGTTGGGCCGCCGCGTGAGCGGACTGCTGGGCACGATGGACCTCAGGTCTGACCCAGCGGAGGCATTGCTTATGTTCTTATGTTCACATATACACACACACATGCACATTAGCACATGAGGAGTGTGTGGCGCGGTGGTTGAAGCTACAGCCTCAGCACCCTGGGGTTGTGGGTTCAAACCCCGCGCTGCTCCTTGTGACCCTGGGCAAGTCACTTAATCCTCCATAGCCCCAGGTACGTTAGATAGATTGTGAGCCCACCGGGACAGAGAGGGAAAAATGCTTGAGTACCTGATTGTAAAAACCGCTTAGATAACCTTGATAGGCGGTATATAAAATCCTAATGAAACTTGATAAACTCCTCTTGCAGATGCTAGCATGTTTTTCTCTAAGCTTTTTTCTTTTGTTTTTAAGTTGTTCTATTGAAAAAAAAAATTGCTTTTTTGAAAGCAATTTCAGACTGGTTAAATCTAAGTATTTTTTTTTATTATTATTTTCCAATATGAACAGTGCAATACAAAAAATAATACATCTGAAAACATATCATACCAAAAAGAAGCATCTTCAAACTACAGAATTTTAAAGTCATTTTTCCCCCATCCCTTTACACCTCAGAGATGTAAACATATTCCAATAACTTGCAAGGAAATACCCCCCTCCACCCCCACCCCCCGGATGTGTATGGGAACCAAACCTAATTTTTAAAAAAGACATAAATTAATACTTTAACTAATAAATTAAACAGATGAAACGAAAGCTGCTAACGGACCCCACACTAATTTGGTGTCAGGTCAAAAGCGCGCCAGGACAAAGGCGCGCGCAGACAATTGAGTGCCGCGCCGCAGAAAATTACAGTTTTTACGGCTCCGACGGGGGGGCATGGGGGGAACCCCCCCACTTTACTTAATAGAGATCGCGCCGCGTTGTGGGGGCGTTGTGGGGGGTTGTAACCACCACATTTTACTGAAAACTTCACTTTTTCCCTGTTTTTAGGGAAAAAGTAAAGTTTACAGTAAAATGTGGAGGGTTACAACCCCCCAAACCCCCCACAATGCCGGCGCAATCTCTGTTAAGTAAACTGGGGGAGCTCCCCAACAAAACCTCCCGTCGGAGCCCCTAAAAACTGTAATTTTCTTCGGCACGCGCCTCCGTCTTGCGCTCAGTTGTCGGCGCGCGCCTTTGTCTTTGAACCCCACTAATTTACATACCTTGTTATTCCCTAATACTGTACTTCTGCATTCTATTTTTCAAATTTGTAACTAGAACACAAGTTTGCCCACCAAAACGGGAAATGAAGTCGGTCAGAACTCTTCCAGTTCCTCATTATCATTTGGATGGCTATCCCTGTCATTATCATGAAAAGTCGGCCTTTATGGCGATTTAATGGGGGCTTAACATACAATAAGGTACGCATATGACCATCTCATAAGTCAATGGAAATGTTGAATCAAGTATGTCATTGATCTGTCCCCATATCGAGTTCCAGAAGCTGAGTATTAGAGGAAAATAAAACAGCAAGTGATCCAGTGTCCCAATGTCTGTACGACAATGCCAGCATCTATTAGATCTAGAACTATCTATTTTTTTGTAAACGCACAGGGGTCCAAAAACTTCTATGTAACAGAAAAAAACCAAGTTTGTCTCATAGATGCTGACATTGCACATTTCACCTTCCTAAGCATATTTTGTAGGTACTGGTTTCTTTAGTACAAAAAGTGCTCCAGAGAGGAACCGGTCAAGCTTTTTGTCGTGTTAAACCGTGGATAAAAGTCTGATTAAAATCCAAATCACATCTTTCAACCTACAGGCTTCGTGATTAACATCCCCTCTGTCACACATTTACATAGACATTTTTAAAGAATGCAAAACCAGAGGGAGAAAAGTTTTGCTTAAACGGGTTACATCACTCTGAGAATCTCTGGAAAGCAATAATGTGTGGGGAGGGGAGGGGGGGTTCTCTCTGTTGTATTTGGATAATATATGAAAAGCAGTTTTCTCTTCACAGTGGGACTTTACAGCAATGTAGAAAATGTCTATTGAAGCTGGACACAGAGTGGCTATTGTACACAGCTTTCTACACGGCTGCACAAGTACAGTTAAGCATGGTTGGTCACTCAAGATATACCAGTCAAGAATCAGATCCAGTACCGTAATAGTCCCAGGAGCATCAGCTTGGAGGCACATGGCAGTCTGCTTTCTCAACTAGCCGAGAGCGTTACCTCTCATTATTTAAGAGACAGATACAAATTAGAGAATGACACGGTGACAAAATTCATCACCGTTCCCGTCCCTGCGGATAACCGCGGGAAACCATCTTCATGTCATTCTTTAAGGAGAAAGGGAAGAATCAGAGTATGAATGGCCACAACCACTGACCCGCAAGCTTTGTTTTGAAGAATGCTGGTGTAGAAGGACCGAGGTTGAAATAGACACTACAGAATGACTGTCTCTGGTATCCAGAGCAGATATTGTGATGTCATAATGCCTCATTCCACCAGTGTCTAAGAGCCAATCAATTCAGTGATGTCACAATGGCTTCATTATCCTATACTTGGCTCCCATAAGAATCAGAGTATGAATGGCCTCAACCAATGACCCGCAAGCTTTGCTTTGAAGAATGCTGGGGTAGAAGGACCGAGGTTGAAATAGACACTAGAAAATGACATGGGATTATTTCCCGCGGTTATCTGCGGGGACAGGAACGGTGATGAATTTTGTCACCGTGTCATTCTCTAATACAAATGTAGGTGAATAACTGTGAACCAGGTCAGCGAGAGCTGTACAACAAGTCTGGTTCAAATACTTGAATAAAATCTTTTCCAGAGATATGAAAATGGTAAAAACCAGAGGACATAATTTGAGGTTGAGGGTTGGTAGATTCAAGAGCAATGTAAGGAAATTCTAACTTTACGGAGAGGGTGGTGGATGCCTGGAATGCGCTCCCGAGAGAGGTGGTGGAGAGGAAAATGGTGACGGAGTTCAAATACGAGGGGCCACTGAAAAGTTCTCAGCCCAACCAAGAGGAGAATGATGTGGAGCCATGAAACTTGCCCGTTATTCCACACTTTTCTTGACACTTTTTGTTTCAATAAGGCAAATGCATCTAGTAAATGGGCAGAAGTATAGGGAAACCATGCCATTGTGACATCACCGATGAGGCTGGCTCTTAGGCATTGGTGGAATGAGGCATTATGACATCACAATACGAGGAGCCGCTGAAAAGTTCTCAGCCCAACCAAGAAGAGAATAATGTGGAGCCATGAATCTTGCAAGTTATTCCACTTTTCTTGACACTTTTCATTTCAATGATATGAAAAAAAAAAAACCAAAAGTACAATACAACAAAGGGGGGAAAGAACTACAAAATAGATAGGACAGCAAACATCCCCCCACACACACACTGCAAAAATCTCCCCCCAGAAAAAAAGATAACATCCCAAACAACTGTCCACATATCTAAAGCATATTTTAACTCTCTATAAGACCTACTTAGACTAAACTAAACTAAACTAAACCTTAGGTTTTTATACCGCACCATCTCCATGGTCGTGGAGCTCGGCATGGTTTACAGGGGTTGTAATAAGAAAGGAACTCCAGGGAAAGGGTTAGATGTAGATCGGAGGGGAGAAGAATGTTAGAGAGCAAGGATGTCAGAGAGGGGAGAAGTTAGATTTTAGAGAAAAGCCAGGTTTTCAGGTGTTTGCGGAAGGGTTGGAGAGCACTCAGGTTCCGAAGGGGAGAGGTGAGGTTATTCCAGAGCTCGGTGAATCTGAAGAGGAGGGAAGTCCCCAGTTTTCCTGGGTGGGAAATGCCTTTTAGTGAGGGGAAGGATAGTTTCGTTTTTTGGGAAGGTCTGGGGGTACTAAGATTCGAGGAGTTCCAGGAAAGAGGAATTAATGGAGGAAGGATGCTGTGGAGGATCTTGAAGGTTAGGCTGATGCATTTGAAGTGGATTCTGGAAGTTACTTAGCTTCTAATAAAACCCCAAATGCTTGCTGTGATTTTTTTTTTAATTGATTTTAGATTGTAAGCCTCCCAATAGGTTTTTACTCTTGGTGCAGGATAGTAAGACACGAATAAATTTGGAAACTTTACCCTGGGATTTCATTTCAACACAGTTGTTTGAGTCAACTAGAATGCCAAATTTTTTTTTAAAAAGAACACATCCCTACTTTAAGTTCTTTAAACAGATCATTTACATGTGTTTTAGGAAGGCAACATGTTTTGCAGAAACTTCTTGGCATATTGAGTGATACAACTTTGCCTAAGAGAGGGTGCTGAAAAGTTCTCAGTCCAATCAACAACTTCCTAAATTCTGAGCATTATTTTGCCACTGTAACTGAAAGAGGCGTTACCTTAGTTCGTTAAGTGCCAGTTTGCAAAAATGAAATTCTATGTTTTGACACTGTTTCAGATCATTGATTGAACCATATCCACATCATTCTCTTCTTGGTTGGGCTGAGAACTTTTCAGCACCCACTCGTAGCAACATTCCAGAGCTGAGCTTGTGATGTCACAATGCCTCATTCCACCAATAAGAAGTAGCCTCATCAGTGATGTCACAATGGTGTGATTGTCCTCTACTTGGCTCACTTTTATTAAATACAAGAGGGTGCTGAAAAGTTATTGGCCCAACCCACCAACTTTCTAAATTCTAAGCATTATTTTGTCACTGTGGCTGAAAAAAAAAGTGTTATCTTATTTCATTAAGTGCCAGTTTGCAGAAATGAAATTCTAGGTTTTGACATTGTTTCCGATCATTGAATGAACCATATCCAATGTTACCTCTAAGGATTGATGAAGTGTGTGCAAAAAAAAATATGCATGAGCGACAAATTACATACTCCACAAATTTATGAGCAGGCGCGGAGGACGCATTTTTATACAAATGTACCGGTAGTTTATCCTTGTATTCCTTATGTATTTTTAATCATCTATGGATATGTTTGTATGTTTATTGTTCAAATGGTTTTATATATTTCCCCAAATTTATTTTTGTTATACGCATTGAAAATATTTGATATTGCGTTTAAATCAAAATCTCAATAAACTTGAAACGAGTGCCCGTGAGATTGTGGGAGGGTTAAATACTCAAAATTTAGAAGAATAACAATTTACTTAAAGTTTTTGCTTCGACAGCTTTCTGGTATCTTTACATACAGTGGCGTACCTTGCATATGTAACACCCGGGACCCATCATTTTTTGGCACCCCCCCATCTGTAAGAAAAACATGATTTTTAGTAACAAACCACACGTCACACATGAGTACCTAGGAAAAGGCAGCATCTTACATATTGCAGTGAGCAGTACATCAATACACCCATTGTAAAACTAAACAAGCCAGACCAGCACAGATCAATCCTACACCGTCAATCCTAACAGAAAACCATGTCTTTCGAACACACAGAACACAGAAAACACCTTTGCAAACTAACCCCTCCCCCTTTTACAAAACTGTAGAGTGGATTTTAGCCACGGTGGTAACAGCTCTGACGCTCATAGAATTCTGAGCATCAGAGCTGCTACCACCATGGCTGGCGCTAAAAAACGCTCCACAGTTTTGTAAAAGGGGGGATAAAATAGAAATACACAGCTTCAACGCTCTAGCTCAGGGGTGCTTAAACGTTTTGGGCTTGCGAGCTACTTTAAAATGACCAAGTCAAAATGATCTACCAACAATAAAATTAAAAAACACAAAGCACACTATACGCTGAGAAAATGTTAATTATCATTCCTATTCTGGGTTTTTTCAAAGAGGTCAAGGCAGATGACTCTATGCATTGTCACCTCAGTAACAACCATACAAAAATAGACAAATATACCCCCCTTCCTTTTTATTAAACCACAATAGCAGTTTTTAGCGCAGGGAACTGCGCTAAATGCCCAGCGCTGCTCTTGACGCTCATAGGCTCCCTGCGCTAAAAAACACTATTGCGGTTTAGTAAAAGGGGGCCATAGTGCAAAATATAGACAGCATATATAAATTCAGACACATTTTGATCACTAAATTTAAAATAAAATCATTTTTCCTACCTTGTCTGGTGAGTTCATGAGTCTCTGGTTGCACTTTCATCTTCTGACTGTGCATCCAATCTTTCTTCCCTTCTTTCAGCCTATATGCTTCCTCTCCTCCAGACCTCATTCCCTCCCCTAACTTTTTCTTCCTCTCTCCCTGCCCTTTCTTTTTTTTTTTCTCTCTTGATGCCCCTTTCTTTTTTTCTGTTTCCCTTCTGTCTCCCTGCCTGCCCCCTTTCTTTCTCCCTACCCTCCACAAAGCTACTGCTGCCACCATCGGGGGAAACAGGCCCCAAAGCCACCGCTGCAACCATTGGGGGAAACAGGCCCCAAAGCCACCGCTGCAACCATTGGGGGAAACAGGCCCCAAAGCCATTGCCGCGGCTGCCCCAAGCTCTCTTTGCTTCCCTGACGTCAATTCTGCCGTCGGAGAGGAAGTTCTGCCCAGCCAGGCAGCGATTGGCTGGCCCGAACTTCCTCTCCGACTGCAGCCTTAGGGCGGGTGCACAGCCAGGGCGGACCGCCCCCCCCCCCCCCCCCCGGTATGACACTGAAGACATGGCAGCGGCTCCTCTCACGAATCCCCACCTGCGTCGGAAGTCCGATGCAGTCGGGGATCTTGAGAGGAGCCGCCGCTGCATATTTCAACTTTAAAATACAGGCTGCCGCCGCCGCTTCCTCTCACCTCGCCCTCGAGTGAGCGACAGGAGAAAGCGCATGAGCGACGCCACTGAAAATAGTGAGCGATCGCTCATGCGCTCACCTTAGAGGGAACACCATATCCACATCATTCGCTTCTTGGTTGGGCTGAGAAATTTTCAGCACCCACTCGTAGCAACATTCCAGAGCTGAGCTTGTGATGTCACAATGCCTCATTCCACCAATAAGAACTAGCCTCATCAGTGATGTCACAATGGCGTGATTGTTCTATACTTGGCTCACTTTTATTGCATACAAGGGGGTGCTGAAAAGTTCTCAGCCCAACCCACCAACTTCCTAAATTCTGAGCATTATTTTGTTTCAGATCATTGATTGAACCATATCCCCGTCATTCTCGTCTTGGTTGGGCTGAGAACTTTTCAGCACTCCCCCCCCCCCCCCTCATATTTTGCTTTTGCAGAACGAATGTTTGCTAACATTCCACCAAAAGAAAATGACCAGGGAAGCACCAAAACAGTTGCCTGGGTAACTGATGCTGACAAATTTCATCACATGACAGGGCCATTGAAATGGCTTTGCCCTTGTCCTCCTTAGTCAGTTGGGTTAATTCCCAAATTAGAGCAGCATGAGTCCCAACGGTACTGAAGCCGTTTGTCTTTTCAGCGGGAACAAGACCACGGACAACAGAACAATTAACACAGAAGTGAGTGATGCTTTATTAGGTGAGTGTTGATAGACAAAACTGCATCAAGATCTTTCTCCACAAGGAGCCTACAAACTCCCTCCTTAAAGAAGAAGAGAAAAAAAAAAAAAAAGGTTTCCTGAAACAAAGGATTTTCAGCTTCTTCTCACGCCATATCTGAAAAATACAAATGTTAAGCAAAAGGGAGGCAATAATGGATTGGGTTGTCTTATTTAGGGGCAGGGATTGATCTACTGAGAGCACTGTTAATAAAAGTTGTCGATTCATTCATGGGGAGGCTAAAACCACTAGAAAAATATGTGTGCAGTGTCTTAATGAAGGAAAATTGTACAAAGCCTGTGGAGGTCCGGGGCTTGCTGCTCTCAATTTTAGAGAGCTAAATCTGAACCTAAGGGCTTAACTTTACCCTCAGACTAATACGCTGTGTCTCCAGGAGATCAGCACATATTGTTCTAGCTTCTTCGAAATGAAAGAAAAAGAAACCCAAAAGGAGAATTCTTATGCCCAAATACTCTTATTTAGAAAGATGTCCACTCTTTTTTTCATTGGAAATGTCTCTCTCCTTAAAAAAATAAAAGATCGTAAGTTCTGAGCACCTCCTTGGAATTTATGTATTCCATTTTCTATACCGTTCTCCCAGGGGAGCTCAGAACAGTTTAAATGAATTTATTCAGGTACTCAAGCATTTTTCCCTGGCTGCCTCGGCGGGCTCACCATCTAACTAATGTACCTGGGGCAATTGGGGGGATTAAGTGACTTGCCCAGGGTCACAAGGAGCAGCGTGGGTTTGAACCCACCACCCCAGGGTGCTGAGGCTGTAGCGGGGTCTTGTCCGTGTTTTGGTTCTTGTTATTATTTTAATTTTGATCCCCTTGATATACAGTGGTACCTCGGTTTACGAGTGCATCGGTTTGCGAGTGTTTTGTAAGATGAGCAAAACATTCGCAAAATTGGCGCCTCGGAAACCGAGCGTGCCTCGATTTGCAAGCGGCACCTCCCTCCCCCCCCCCCCCCGTGATCCGGCACCCCCCGTCGCGATTGGAACGAATTATGCTCGTAAACCAAGGTACCACTATAATTGCATTGTGAAATCGCCTAGAATGTTAATAGATGAGTAATCAAATTTTTAATAAACCTTGAATAATTAGAAAAACAGGATATATCTTTTGGAAGGTGCAAAACAAATGTAGAAATTTTCCTACCTAACCCCCTCTTCTACAAAGCCGCGCTAGCGGTTTTTAGCACGGGGAGCACCCCTGAATGGCCCGCGCTGCTCCCGACACTCATAGGAACTCAATAAGCATCGGGAGCAGCGCGGGCCATTCAGCGCGGCTCTCTGCGCTAAAAACCGCTAGCGCGGTTTCATAGAAGGGGGGGGTAAGTCTGATAACATTAAGCCGACACCTGAAAGATCACAGGAGAAGGGGAAAAATGCTTGAGTACCTGAATAAATTCATGTAAACCGTTCTGAGCTCTCCTGGGAGAACAGCATAGAAAATTGAATAAATAGTGTGAAAGGTTTCAGCCTCTGATAACCAGAGCTGCTATTGTGACATCATAATGCCTCATTCCACTAATGCCTAAGAGCCAACCTCCTCAGTGATGTCACAATAGCTTCATTGCCCTGTACTTGGCTCACTTTTGCAACATGTTGATTTCTAGAATGGCGCAGTGGTTCCCCCCCCCCCCCCGAGGACAGCGGCGATTTTGCGAATGTTTTGCTTGTCTTACAAAACACTCGCAAACCGATGCACTCGTAAACCGAGGTACCACTGTATATCAAGGGGATCAAAATTAAAATAATAACAAGAACCAAAACACGGACAAGACCCACAGACAGACAGAAAAACAAGAGGGTAGAGGTGTGAAATACAATATTTTAGAAAGGGAAACGGTTAAGGAGAACACAAAAGGGTAGGGGAAAGCTGCCTTTTTTGTAAAAAGAGTCCTGAATTATGGAGTAAAAGCATCTCTGTAGAGGAAGCTTTTTAATGCTCTTTTAAATTTATCAATATTTGATTCTTCCCTCAGATAAGAAGGCAGGAAGTTCCAGATTTGAGGTGCTAGCTTCAGGCTTTTTGAGGAATGGAAGTAATTAATTTTCTAATAATTATCAGAACTGATCTATGGCATTTCACGTTAAACTAATAGTTATATCGGGACTAACATTTCAGTTTTGGGGTTACCTTTATTTCTAAATAAGTCATTCTATTCATAATGATCTACAGTACTCCCCCGAAATTTGCGGGGGTTCCGTTCCAGGAACCCCTGCGAATTTCAAAAAACCGCGAATACGGTTTTTAGGCAGGGGAGACAGGAGAGGGCAGAAGGAGCACCAGCAAGTGAAAGAAATCACTCGCTGTATGCTCCGACCACCTCTTCCTGTACTAAAGTCAGGCCTCACCATTCAGGAGCTTCTTTGACACGCAGGAAGAGGCGGTCGGAGCATACAGCGAGTGATTTCCTTCACTCCCCGGCTGCCCTCTCCTGCCTCTCCAGCTGCTCTCTCCTGCCCGGTCATTCGTGGTCGGAAAATACCGCAAATGACCGGGACTGTGTACCTCTGACCGCGAATTTGCGGGGGAGCACTGTATTTTGGTGCGAGCTATAACCTGCACTGTGTAATATACCTTCTCCACATCTATCAGGATCTTGCGTGGGAAGGTTGCAGACGTCTTTCTGTGCTCTCCTTCCCTCTGGTCGACATCTTTTTCTCTTCTTCTGAGACCCTCTTGAACGTGTCACATGGACTACAGGGTTGGTGCTGTTAGTCCCATGATACTTTTGTTTTCTGGTTGTCCCATCTTGCCTTAATCATCACATTGGGCAAGAAGATGCCAGCAGCCTCAGTGATGCCTAGGACAAGGGAGAGAAGATGAGGCCTCCTACCCAAGAGAAAACTAATCATAGGGCTAGCTCTTCCGAGCAGGGACTGTCTATAAATGTCAAAATGTACAGCACTGCGTACACCTTTCAGCACTATATAAGTGATAAGTAATAGTAGTAGGACTGAAGACCTCTCGGTGAACCCTTCAATCATAAACCAGGCTATCAGGCTCATAACCAAAAAACAGATGTTGAAAAATCATCCTAAATCGGCACTTGAACGTTCTAATCGCTAGGACATCCAAGTGCCGATAATTGAAACCATCTTTCTGTACATCTAGGAAGGTGTTCCAGCTTCTGTGAGTCCAGAGCATGAGATGAACATGGTGCAGTCGTGTTTTGGGTAGGCTTTGGACAGTCTCAAGGGCAGGTTAGACATGGACATCTTGCAGTGATCATCAAATATTTTGCAAGAAATCCTGGATGGAAGTTAAGACGTTTGGAACGAGACCTGTTTTTAGAAGGATCTAAGTGCCACAAAGGTTCCCAAATTGACCAGAAGACCACTGCACGCATCAAGATAAGACACCCCCACACTCCCTAAGTGCTCACTGACCCCCCTTTCACCACACAAAAATGAGAACAAAAAGGTACATACCTGTCTCTAAAACAGCAGCATCTGGTATGGGGAAGCATAGTAGATGTCTTAAGTAGCCTAGTGGGTGGGCTAATGAACCATAGAGAGGAGGATCTAGGCCCATAAGCCACTCTAATCACTACATTTGTGGTAGAATGTGTGAGCCCACCCAAACCCTACTATACTGTTATTGGGGTGATACACAGGAGGGTATAGTAGGTTTTCGGGGGGCTCACCATAAATTATAAAGGGGGTATGGTAAGATATACAGCTGGCAATCTTTATGTGAAGTTCACAGCGGTGCCCTCTAAGGCAGGGGTGTCAAAGCCCCTCCTCGAAGGCCACAATCCAGTTGGGTATTCAGGATTTCCCCAATGACTATGCATGAGATCTATTTGCATGCACTGCTTTCATTGTACGCTAATAGATCTCATGCATAGCCATTGGGGAAATCCTGAAAGCCCGACTGGATTGCGGCCCTCGAGGAGGGACTTTGACACCCCTGCTCTAAGGTGTCCCATTTCTCTGTTGGGATGTCTGTGTGGCCAGGCCATTACTATTCTAGCTCCACTCACGTCCAAATGGTCAGGATTGGGACGTTTTCAACATGGATGTTTTTCCGATCGAAAATGGGGTATAAAGTTAGACATCGCAGTGACCAAGACATCTATGTAGATCAGGGATCTCAAAGTCCATTCCTTGAGGGCCGCAATCCAGTCGGGTTTCCCCAATGAATATGCATTGAAAACAGTGCATGCACATAGATCTCATGCATATTCATTGGGAAAATCCTGAAAACCCGACTGGATTGCGGCCTCAAGGAATGGACTTTGAGACCCCTGATGTAGATGATCAGCTGGAAATGTCCAAGTTGGATTTAGACAGGGGAGGGGGGAGTGTCGAAAATGTCCCTCCACAAATCCAGAATTTTAAACTAAAAATCACAGGACAGTTTTGCACATAATCTGACAGGAATAAACTTCTCTCCAAATCCAGGATGCATTGCTTATAATCTCAGTCTCTAAAAAAAAGCTGTTATTGAATTGGGCCAAAGAGAGTTTCGGTCTGGAGTTAACAGGGTGTAATATGTGTAGCTAACATACCAAGGTGCATTTGGAAATACAGTACTTTTTAACCAGACCAGTGGCTCCCAGTATAATAAGGATTATTTCTCTGCTTTTCATCTACATTTTCTTCCATCCTCCACGTTTAGTACATAATAAACGCATGAAACATAATTTTAGAACAAGTTGCCTAGATCAAGACGGCAAGGTGACATTTATAAGATAGTAGCAGAAATCATACCTCAAGTGAAACTGTGGACGTTTCCACCTGCTCAGAAACAGGTGTTCTCTGCCCCCATCGCTCATTCTCCAATCCGACCAGGCAAATGAGCTCATTAATATTGAAATGTCATCTGAACAAGCAGAGCGATTGCTGCTCTAACATGGCTTCCCGATGCACACAAGTGATCGCTTTTAGCGATCCAAAAAAAGCAACTGGTCAAGACCAGTCGCTTACCTATCTAACCTTAGTTTAGCCCCCCCTTTTTTTTTTTTTTTTAATAGGCACAGATGCTGTGTGTGCTACACACACAATATCTGCCCTATTAAGAAAAAAACCCACCATCTCCGCTGATGACAGCCCTCCCTGATGTCCCTCCCCCGACACATGGAAACCGACCTCCCCCTCCCACGGTAGCAAAAACGGCAAGATGGATACCCACTCCAGTGCCATGCTGACCCTACCCCCATGTGAGAAAAAATGGCAGGAGATATGCCCACTCCCTTTTGCCATGCCGACCCTACTCCTGTGCAAAAGAAAATTGGCAGAATGGATACCCACTCCCTCCTGCCCCCGGATGCTCCCCCAATACCCCCTCCCCGTCCCCGGTACCTTTTTCCAAAGTTGGAAGCAAGAGGGAAGCACGGTACCTCTACCTTCAAGGTCCGCCAATCCAAAATGGCGGGCCTTCTCTCCTCTGTGCATCATGTGATACATGGGGAGGGGCCTTAGGCATATAAGCCAATCATTCCAATGGTCTCTTCCCTCTGTATCCCATGTGATGCATGGGGAGGGACATAAGGCCCTGATTGGCTCAGACGTTTAAGCCCTTCCTCAGGGTGCTGAGGCATCAGCTTTAACCACCAGACCACTCATCCTTCCCTACATAGAATCCAGGGAATAGGGACCTGGGGCCAGATGCACTAAACGCTCTGATCAGGTACCAATGGTCACTAAACCAGTTTGACTGGTTTAGCAACTGGCGGAATTTGCCAACCCGATGTTGAAAACAATTCACCGCATGGTTTTCCCTGCAGCCGTACATTCTCCAATTCTGGCATGCAAACAACCTCATTACTATTAAAATGAGGTTGTTAATATTTAAACCAGCCATCCGATTGATGGTCTAACAACGCATGCATAATTGAATCGGTAATACCGACTTGAAAAAAAAAACAGGTCTAGACATGTTTTTTTTCATCTTTTTTTCTATGGGCACAGATGATGTGTGTGTGCAACACATGAATATCTGGCCCATAAAAAATATAAAGTTGGGCTGCCCCCCCCCATGATGACCCCCCAAAATTAGAGGCAGGAGGGATGCCCACTTGCCACCATGAAACCCCCTCCCCAGCACAGAGCCAAACCACACACCCCTGCAGGACCCCCTTCCCCGCACCTTAACAAAAATCAGCAGGGATGCCCACTCCTTCCTGCTGCCTTGAACCCATCTGCTGAACTGCCTCCCCCCCCTCCCCACCCATCAGGATCCCCCCAAACTGACCCCTCCCCTTCCCCACTTTACCAAAAATCAGCAGGAGGGATGCCCACTCTCTCCTGCCACTGGATGCCCCCCAGCCCCTCAAACCAACCCCACACCTGCCCCGTACTTCTAAATTATGAAGACAACAGGAGGGATGCCCAGTTCCTCCTGCTCGCAGACCCGCCACTCTGAACTGGCGGGCCTTCCCCTTCCAGTTGCCTTAGGTGTCTGAGCCAATCAGGGCTTTAGGCCCCTCCCCGTGCATCCCAGGATGCACCGAGAAGGGGAAGGCCCACCATTTTGAAGTGACTGACCTGCGAACAGGAGGGATTGGGCATCCCTCCTGCTGTCATCATAATTTAGAGGTTCAAGGAGGTTTGGGAGGTGGGTGGGTGGTTTAGTGGGGGAGATGGGGGAGATATGATTGATACATTTAAATACCTACGTAATATAGTCAAGTCTCTTTCATTTGAAAGGAAACTCTGCAATGAGAGGGCATAGGATGAAGTTAAGAGGTGGCAGGCTCCAGAGTATACTGAGGAAATACTTTTTTTACAGAAAGGGTGGTAGATGCGAGGAACAGTCTCCCAGAAGAGGTGGTGGAGACAGAGACTGTGTCTGAATTCAAGAGGGCCTGGGATAGGCACATGGGATCTCTCGGAGAGAGAAAGAGATAATGGTTACTGTGGATGGGCAGACTAGATGGGCCATTTGGCTTTTATCTGCCATCATGTTTCTATGTTTCTATCCCTCCTGCCCATTTTTGATGAAGTGGGGAAAGGGAGGTGAGGGGTCTGCTTGGGGGGGGGGTCCTGGCAGAGGAGGATCAGGTGGGGTGGGTTCACGATGGCAGGAGGGAGTGGGCATCCCTCCTGCCTCTATTTTGGTTGGGGGGGGAGTCAGCTCACATTTTCTTTTTAATGAGGACAGATATTGTGCCATTAAAAAAAAAGAAGAAAAAGCCCCAAACAGCTGAGCAGCAGGAGGCTGCTTTGGGATTTTCCCTGCCGCCTAGCTGCTTCTAAGCGAGCGAGCGGATGGGATTATGACTGCCCTCCGCAAAACTCATTTGCATGGGAAACTGTTTGAACATCAATCGCGATTTAGAAATCAACCCAACATCCGTCCACAGCATGGAAGGTGAAGAGTACCTTCCACTTCACTCCACATGCTTTTTTCATGCAGCTGTGAAGGAGGTACCAAAGACGGGAATACAGGCAGCTTCCAAAATTACAAAAAGCTGCCTAGGAAACCAGTCTGTAAATGTATTTGTGTCAGGTGGTGACTGAAAGATAACATTACAGACTGATCTTACCACAGCTGCTCTGCTCAGAGGCTTTTTTCTCTTTAGATTTTAGAACAAAGTTCCCAGCTGTTCTCCAGCAGATATAGAGGAATAAATAATCATGCTACATGTCTATCCCCAACAAGCTATTAACAAGGAATCAAACTTTTTATGGTTTCATGTCTCATTAGGTTTCAGTTAATGAACTTTACCTTCATAAAACAAAGAGCAAGCCTTTGCTCCTCATTTATATTTGTTACGCTGAATTAATAGACCGCTGTCTCTCCCCTCCCCCACCCTTGACTAAAAGGCCCTTTAAAATGGACTGAATTTGACTGTGTTGGTTCTCTTATCTAAGAATAAATTGACACCTGGGCAGGCAAAAAAGTAAAGGGGTGAGCTAAATCCAAAATATCTTTCCATTTAAGCATTCTGTTCTTTAGAGGGTGTGGCTTAAACAGACCCTCGTTTATAAAACTGCCTATGAACAAATAAAAACAGCCCTTTTATACTAAAGAGATGTACATTACACTTCCCCCTCCCCATTCGCGGTTCCTGCACTCGCGGTTTCATATAATCGTGATTTTTTTCTGGGGAGGGGGAAAATTAAAAAAAACAGTTTTAATGTTTAAAAAATCCATCTTTTTTTCCTCCCTGCCGCCTTCCCGGCCTTACCTG
The DNA here is from genome assembly GCF_902459505.1 of Geotrypetes seraphini. Lineage (NCBI taxonomy): Eukaryota > Metazoa > Chordata > Amphibia > Gymnophiona > Dermophiidae > Geotrypetes > Geotrypetes seraphini. Next base: position 303,752,409 of record NC_047087.1, read on the forward strand.
GTGGTTTAGAGGGCTTTCGGGGGCAGGAGCGATCTTCCTACGCTCCTGCCCTGTGCAAATCGCCATGAGGAAATGGCTGCTGGGAGTTCCCGTAGTCTCTCGAGACTACGTCGGGAACTCCATACAGTCATTTCCTGATGGCGATCTGCACGGGACAGGAGCGTAGGAAGATCGCTCCTGCCCCCGAAAGCCCTCTAGACCACCAGGTAAGGCCGGGAAGGCGGCAGGGAGGTGGGGGTGGGTCAGAGCCGGATAGTCGCGGTTTTTTGGCATTCACGGTCCGGCTCTGCCCGTATCCCCCGCGAATGGCGAGGGAGAAGTGTAATTTATTGTGAAAGACTGAAGGAAATGACTGGAAAATTAAGAGAATACCCAACAAAATCTATTTCAATATAGAGAGAATAATAGGATATCAGTTCCTAACAGTTCTCTATAAACTGTGCACTGGTTATGACCGTGCACTTCCACACTATGGGCTCCTTTTACAAAAGGTGTGCTAGCGGTTTTTAGCGTGCGCTTAGCGCGCACTAAAATTCCCCACACGCTAGCCACTACTGCCTCCTTTTAAGCAGGCGGTAATTTTTCAGCTACCGCACACTATAGCACATGCTAATCTTGTGCGTGCGCTAAAAACACTAGCGCACCTTCGTAAAAGGAGCCCTATATTATTTTAGTGAAATGAGAAGGTCTTGGTTCCTTTAGATCAGTGGTCTCCAACTCCAACCCTTTGCAGGGCCACATTTTGGATTTGTAGGTACTTGGATGGCCTCAGAAAAAATAGTTAATGTCTTATTAAAGAAATGACAATTTTGCATGTGGTAAAACTCTTTATAGTTTATAAATCTTTCCTTTTGGCTAAGTCTTAATAATAATATTGTCATTTATAGCTAAAGAGACATATGATCAAGAAACGGTTTTATTTTACTTTTGTGATTATGATAAACATACCGAGGGCCTCAAAAGAGTACCTGGCCGCGGGTTTGAGACCACTGCTTTAGATGGTACTACACTCACTGGTGCAGTGCAGTCTAAGTCAGTGGTCTTCGCTAATTTTTAAGCAAGAGCCATTTTGGGTCCCAAAGGGTTGAAGGAGAGCCAACAAATATCTTCCTACTTGGGGCCATGATGCCAATAGTGCTTCTTGACATTCATTCCTACCAGAACACCTAGCCTTGGTCACGCAATGACCCCTATGCAAATACAGGACCACAAACTGAAGGTCCTAATATTCACAAGTGAGACCGATGATGCCAGACTCTGCATGCAGTACACCACCAGCGCATTTCTTCCTGGACAGTGCAAAACATAGACAGTAGAACTAAACTCTCAAAACTGGCATATTTCAGTCACTGAATTGAAAATAAAATCATTTTTCCTACTTTTGTTGTCTGGTGATTTTATTTTTCTAATCGTCTTTTCTCAGGCTCTGGCTGCACTTCCTTCTCTCCATGCTCTTAACTGTTTCCAGGACTACCTTATCAATTTGATGTTTTTCTCTCTTTCACTTTCCTTTCTTTCCTACATCCATCTTTGGTAGTAACTTTAAACATTCAATTTTCTTCCATTTTCCCATGCAAGAGATGGGAGGAGTCATGGATAGTAGAATGTGTGACAGGTACATAAGAATAGCCTTACTGGGTCAGACCAATGGTCCATCTAGCCCACGAGCCCATCCTCATGGTGGCCAATCCGGGTCACTAGTACCTGGCAAAAACCCAAAGAGTAGCAACACTCCATGCTACCAATCCATGGCAAGCAGTGACTTCCCCCTTGTCGTTCTCAATAACAGACTATGGACTTTTCCTCCAGGAACTTGTCCAAACCTTTCTTAAAACCAACTACGCTATTTGCTCTTATCACAACCTCTGGCAACGTGTTCCAGAGCTTAACTATTCTCTGAGTGAAGAAATATTTCCTCCTATTGGTTTTAAAAGTATTTCCCTGTAACTTCATCGAGCGTCCCCCTAGTCTTCATAATTTTTGACGGAGTAAAAAAAATTGATTCACTTGTACTCATTCTACACCACTCAGGATTTTATAGACTTCAATCATATCTCCTCTCAGCCATCTCTTTTCCAAGCTGAAGAGCCTTAACCTTTGTAGTCTTTCCTCATACGAGAGGAATTCCATCACCTTTATCATCTTGGTCGCTCTTCTTTGAACCTTTTCTAGTTCTGCTATATCCTTCTTCAGATAAAGTGACCAGAACTAAATGCAATACTCCAGGTGAGGTCGCACCATGGAGTGATACAGAGGCATTATAACATTCTTAATCTTGTTGACCATCCCTTTTTAAAAATAATTCCTAGCATCTTGTGTGCTTTTATTGGCTGCCGCCACCACGCATGGGGCAGAAGGTTTCATTGTATTGTCTACAATGACACCCAGATCTTTTTCTTGGGCGTTAACCCCCAAAGTGGACCCTAACATCTGGTAACTACGATTTGGGTTATTCTTCCCAATGTGCATCACTTTACATTTGTCCACATTAAATTTCATCTGCCACTTGGACGTCCAGTCTTCCAATTTCCTAAGGTCTGTCTGCAATTTTTCACCATCTGCATGTTGTTTTTAAAAAACTTTGAACAGTTTAGTGTCATGTTCACTGAAGATGCAATCTTGCAATAGAGCGTCCATGTTTCTGACCTCGTGGCTGCCACACGACTAAAGGCTGAGCGCTGCACTGTGCATGAACAAACTATCCAATAGGCAACGTACAAGTACAGTACTCCCCCGAAATTCACGGGGGTACCATTCCAGGAATCCCCGCAAATGCGGTTTTTCGCCCGTCAAAAGGCAGGGGAGGCAGGAGAGGGCAGCTGGAGCGCCGGTGGGTGAAGAAAATCACTCGCGGTCTGCTCCAACCGCCTCTCCCTGTAGTAAAGTCGGGCTACACCAATCAGGAGCTGCTTTAATACTGATTGGTGTAGCCCAACTTTATTACAAGAAGAGGCGGTCGCAGCAGACTGCGAATGAGCAAGAGTTTGGTGTCATCCGCAAATTTTATAACTTCACACTTCGTCCCCGTTTCTAGGTCGTTTATAAACACATTATTATTATTTTTTTTCTGATACAATTGAGACAGTGAATTTACCAAGGTCCACATGATTAAGATGCAGTAAATATGATAATTTTGGAGGGAACGTTTCAAACAAAGCACCTAGTTGTAAAGTCAGTGTATACTTTACTGCAATTGTCAAAGGCAAATTTCCTTTAGAAATGGGCTTGGTTAGAAAAGCAAAAGGGGAATACGAAGAGGGGCTGGCCAGGGAGGCAAAAAACTTTAAGGCATTCTTCAGTTACGTAAAGGGGAAGCGACCAGCGAGAGAGGAGGTGGGGCCGTTGGACGATGGGGATAGGAAGGGAGTGATTAAGGAGGATAAAGAGGTAGCTGAGAGGTTGAACACGTTCTTCTCGTCGGTTTTCACGAGCGAAGACACATCTAATATACCGGACTCAGAGGAGCTCATGAGTGGGGAACAGGCCAAAAAATTGGAGCACATAGAGGTAAGTAAGGAGGATGTCCTCAAACAGATAGACAGGTTAAAATGCGGCAAATCACCAGGCCCGGACGGGATCCACCCAAGGGTTCTGAAGGAACTAAGACAAGAAATAGCGGGCACAATCCAGCATGTTTGCAACCTATCCTCGAAAACTGGAGAGGTACCAGAGGACTGGAAATTGGCGAATGTCACACCTATCTTCAAGAAGGGATCGAGGGGTGACCCCGGGAACTACAGGCCGGTGAGCCTGACTTCAATTATAGGGAAGATGGTGGAAGCTATGATCAAGGACGGCATTTGCGAGCACATCGAGAAGAATGGCCTACTGAGAACAAGCCAGCACGGATTCTGTAAGGGAAGGTCGTGCCTAACGAACCTTCTGTACTTCTTTGAGGGAATAAGCAGTCGGGTGGACAATGGGGAACCCATAGACATCATTTACCTCGATTTTCAAAAGGCTTTCGACAAGGTGCCACATGAAAGGCTGCTTAGGAAGCTGTGGAACCACGGGGTGGGAGGGGATGTGCACAGATGGATCAAGCACTGGTTGTCGGGTAGACTGCAGAGGGTCGGAGTAAAGGGCCAATATTCTGACTGGCGGGGAGTCACAAGCGGTGTGCCACAGGGATCGGTGCTGGGGCCATTACTCTTCAACATATTTATCAATGACCTGGAAAAGGAGGCAAAGTGCGAGGTTATAAAATTTGCAGACGATACCAAACTGTGCGGCAGAGTTAGGTCCAGGGAGGAGTGTGAGGACCTGCAAAGGGACCTGGACAAGCTGGAAGACTGGGCAAACAAATGGCAAATGCGCTTTAACGTGGAAAAATGCAAGGTCATGCATATAGGGAAAAAGAACCCGTTGTTCAACTACAAATTGGGGGGGGGCATTGTTGGGAGACAGCAGACTTGAAAGAGACTTGGGTGTGCTGGTGGATGCATCACTGAAGCCATCTGCACAGTGCGCAGCAGCCTCGAAAAAAGCCAACAGGATGCTGGGCATCATAAAGAGGGGCATAACAACCAGGACGCGGGAAGTCATCATGCCATTGTATCGAGCGATGGTGCGTCCACATCTGGAATACTGCGTTCAGTATTGGTCGCCGCACCTCAAGAAGGACATGGCGGTACTTAAGAGAGTCCAAAGGAGAGCAACAAAACTGGTAAGAGGGCTGGAACACTGCCCATACGCCGAGAGGTTGGATAGGCTGGGGCTCTTCTTTCTGGAAAAAAGGAGGCTCAGGGGAAATATGATAGAGACCTTCAAGATCATGAGGGGCATAGAGAGGGTGGATAGGGACAGATTCTTCAGACTGAAGGGGACAACAGGTACGAGGGGGCATTCGGAGAAACTGAAGGGAGATAGGTTCAAAACAAATGCAAGGAAGTTTTTCTTCACCCAAAGGGTCGTGGACACTTGGAATGCGCTACCGGAGGAAGTGATCAGGCAGAGTACGGTACAGGGATTCAAACAGGGATTGGACGGATTCCTGAGGGATAAAGGGATCGTGGGATACTGAGAGAGGTGCTGGGATGTAACACAAGTATAGAAAGCTAACCAGGTAATAAGTATAGAAACCCAACCAGGACGTGCATGTGCAAGACCGGAGGGTTAGGACTTCGATGGGAAGATAGGACTTCAATGAGAAACCAAGGTGGCAAGGGGGCCCCTTCTGGTGATTCAGACAGGTCGTGACCTGTGTGAGCCGCCGCGGGAGCGGACTGCTGGGCAGGATGGACCTGTGGTCTGACCCGGCGGAGGCACTGCTTATGTTCTTATGTTCTTACGTTTTCTGTTAAAACTTAGGGCTCCTTTTATGAAGGTGTGGTAAGCGTTTTAGCCTCATCTGGAAGCCTTCCCTCTGACGTTGCAACGTCAGAGAGAAGGCTTCCGGTTCAGGCGCAGGATGCCCGTAGGAGCCACTGCCTGTGGCTTTGTGCACTGAATCAGTTAGGAAGAGGGAGTTGGCTCGAAGATAACGCCGCATCGATCGCACTGTGGACCAGCGGTTGAGGAACACTGTGTTGGGCCTGATGCACATGCTGGCCCTGTGGACCGGCAGGAAATTTCTGTGGACCGGCACAGGTCCATGGACCGATGGTTGAAGAACACTGCCCTAATTCATTCAGCCAGCACTTCGGTGGCATTGAAGACTTTGTCAAGGAATGTGTCAAGGACGAAGGAGGACACTGAACACAAATCATAAATTAACTTACAAAAACATCATTATTTTCAAAGGTCACGCTGAATGTTTAAACAATTGCAAAGTATTTGAAACTTTGTAAGGGCTTCCGTTTTTTTCTGGACACCGTGGCCCCCAATTCCATAAATGACGTCTAAACTTAAGCGCCTGGATCAGTGCGCCTAGCCGATCTAAGCACCTAGGCGCTGTTTATAGAATCAGGTCCCATTTATATATAGCCTCTGGCCTCCTATAGTACCCTGTGGCTGGTTATGTGCACAGGAGGCAGGCCAGAAGAACACTATCCTTCCTCACATATACAGTATACAGGCAGGTCCCGAGTTGCAGACACCCGACTTAAGTACGACTCGTACTTAAGAACATAGTCGCAGCTGCATTTGATTTCACTGGGCAGTATTTCCAGTGGCATAGACTCCTACGCTTCTCCTGCAGCAGATTCAGGAACGATGCATGGCCACATTTAGAAGAGTGTGTGGTTGTGCATGTTGTACCTTAGAGGGAACACTGGGACTAGGCCCTTTTGTCAGCTGGGAGCAGAGATAAGCAGCAAGAATCTTAAAATCCACAAGTTCTGAGTTACATACAAATCCGACTTAAGAACAGCTTTAAAAATGTAACTTTGTTGCCTGTATAGGAATAACCAAGCCATTGCGACATCACCGCTGAGATTGGCTCTTAGGCATTGAAGGAATGAAGCATTATGACATCATAAAATCAGCTCTAGAATGTTGATACTTCTTGGGATCTTGCCAGGCACTTGTGACTCTAGGAAATAGGATTCTGGGCTTGAAGGACCTTCGATTTGTCCCAGTATGGCAACTCTTATGTTCTTATATGCAGGGCAGGATTAACCAATAGGCCAAGTAGGCACGTGCCTAGGGCCCAAAATGGTCAGGGGGGCCTGATGAAGGAGGGCATCAACATTGTTTTTCCAAACGGCGATGGGCCCCTCCAGCATCGATCAGCAATATGTCCCTCCCCTCCCCCCCCATCGACGGAAAGTAAGACAAGCAAGCAACGTGGGTAAGAAAGGCAACGGGAAACTGTAATTGTGCAAGCGGTGCTGCTTGCCCAAAGCTTCCCTCTGACGCAGCTTCCTGTTTCCGGCTGGGCGCATGGTGGGGTGGGACGGGGCAGGGGGCCCAGTGTACTTGTGTGCCTAGGGACCCTCGATGAATTAATCCTGCCCTACTTATGTGAGTCAAGTACAGGCAGTCCCTGAGTTACAGATGCCCGACTTAAATACGACTCATACTTAAGAACGCAGTTAAGGCTTCATTTGATTTCACTGAGTAGTGTTTCCAGGGGCATAGACTCCTACACTTCTCCTGCAGCAGATTCAGGAATGATGCATGGCTACATTGAGAACAGTGTGTGGTTGTGCATGCCGTACCTTAGAGGGAACTCTGGGACAGTTGGCCCTTTTGTCAGCCGACAGCAGAGGGAAGCTGCAAGAATCTTAAAATCTGCAAGTTCTGAGTTACATACAAATTAGAGAGTTGCACGGAGACAGAAATCCCACCCATCCCCGCCTGTCCCCGCCAGGATCCTCTCCGTCCCCACCCGTCCCTGCAAGGAATTACCTCCATCCCCGCCCGTCCCTATAAAAAGCAGCAATTACTTCTGACAGGATCATCAATTCCAGTTTCTTTTGTGTTTGCGCTGCTGTTTTCCTTGTGGAATCTCTTTGGTGGAACCTTTATTTGCTTTCTGTTCAGGTAATTAACTTATAACCCCCCCTCTTTTACTAAGGCTGACGTGTCCATTATATTATACGGACGAACCCTGCTTCCAAAGCCTTCCATCCCCGTGGGATTCCTGTTGGCTAGAGGGGGGGTCTCCGTGGGAGTCCCGTGGGTTAGGGGGGATTCCCGTGGGAACCCCGCAGAATTCCCGCGATCCCCGTTCCCGTGCAGACCTCTAATACAAATCCCACTTAAGAACAGCTTTAAAAATGTAACTCGTTCTTAACCCAGGGGCTGCCTGTACAAGTGTACGCTCCACTCCAGCCCTGATCCTGGGAACACCTCACCTACACACACAAGTGCATATTCCTTACGTGGACACAGGCATTGGGCAGTTTTCAAATGCCTTTTTTCTCTTACAGCCATGGGCAACGTGATCTTTATGACACCCGTAACAGTAGCATTATTATGATACTGTGGTTGATTTCATTCTGATTGTTGATAAAGAACCATCATTTCAGCAATATTATATTCATGCATGCAGGCAGAGATTGCAGGCTTGGATTTGGAAGCACAAACTAAGGGGGTCATTTGTGGTGGGGTTTAGATAGTCAATTGCCATTGCAGATCATTTTGCAAAGGAGATGCACCCCCCATATACTCTAAATCACACTACTAGTGCTATGTGTTTAGTGGTCCTGAATAGAGAATGACTCGGGGACAAATTTTTCCTTGTCCCTGCAGAAACTCAATTTCCCCCGTCTCTGCAGGTTTTGTCGCTATCCTGTCCCATTCCTGTAAGCTCAGCCTTAACCGCACAAACCTCGAACACTTATGATTTTAAAGTGTTTGGGGCTTGTGCAGATGAGGACGGAGCTTAGGCATTGGTGGAATGAGGCATTATGACATCACAATCTGAGCTCTAGAATGTTGCTACTTAGGATTTTAAAGTGTTCCAGGCTTGTGCAGATGAGGACAGAGCTTACAGGAATGGGGCAGGGACAGGAAAATAACTCACCAGGACGGGATGGAAAAATGAGTTCCCATGGACAGTGGCACACCAAGGGGGGAGCGGGGGGAGGTCCGCCCCGGCTGTACGCCCCAAGGGAGTGCACACCCGGCCACCCTCCCTATTCTGCCACTGCAGGGGGGGGGAGAAATGCTGCAAAGGCAAGGGGGAGACATGCTGCTGCTGCTGCTGCTGCACAGGGAAGGGAGGGAGGGTAAAAATGCTGCAAAGGCAAGGGGGGAGACATGCTGTTGCTGCTGCTGCACAGGAAAGGGGGGGAGAAATGCTACACAGGCAAGGGGAAGAGAAATGCTACTGCTGCACAGGCAAGGGGGGAAATGCTGCATAGGCAAGGGGGAGGGGAGAAATGCTGCTGCTGCTGCTGCTGCTGCACGGGGAAGGGGGGGGAGAAATGCTGCTGCTGCTGCTGCAGCACCCAATTGGGGAGAGAGAGGGAAAAAGGGAGAAGGAAGACAAGGGAGAGGAACCAGAGATGCCAAGTCCATGGGAGGGAGGGAAAGGAAAAAAGGAAAGGAGATACCAGACCATGGAGGGGGAGGAAGAGATGCCATGGCATGGGGGAGAGGGAAGGGAAGGAGATAGAGATACCACACCATGGTGTGGAGTGGGAAGGAAAGAAGGAAAGGAGAAGAGAAAAAGAGAGATGCCAAAGCATAGGGGAAGGGGTGAGGACAGAAAAATGGAGAGGGGGTGATGCTGAAATGAATCATGTGCAAAGGAGAGAACGGACCCCAGATATACAATTTATTGAAGGGACATAGAAAGATGGAAGATGTCATATGGAAGAGAGAGAGGGTGGACAATAGATGGAAGGGGCAGAGAGAGTGTGAGCAGTAGATTGAAGGGGTAGAGAGGGCAGAAGCTGGGTGGAAGGGGCAAAGAGAGGGCAGATGTTACATGGAAGGGAGAGAGGACAAACACTGTATAGAAAGAAGAGAGCAAAGAGAAGATGATTAAAGCAGAAATGACAAAAGGTAGAAAGATTTTTTTGTTGCTTTACTTAGAATCAAGCAGTATTGTAACTGTATTGATAAAAGTTTATAAATAGGAAATGGAAATAAGGCAATTTTTTGGACTAAACCCCTTTCCTCAGGACAAGATACCATAGCAGCAGTATACTGTACTGTTCTGAAGAAAGATTTTGCCTCTGAAAGCTAATTGAAAAATGGATTAGTCCAATAAAATTGTATTTTCTTATTTCTCATTATTTGTTTTATTTTTATTTGTTAATTTGTAAAGTGGTGATTGTTATGTATCAGTTTTTTTCAAATTTACATCTACTGTCTTTATATTTTGCACAGTATTAGGGGACATGTGTCACTGTTTTTGTGGTGTTGCATTGTATGCAGAGTCTGGTTTCTTGGCGGTTCAGTTTAACTTTTGTCTACATATTTCTATTTTTAGTTTGTGATTATTCCATATTGGGTGATGGAGTATCTCTGTTCTGTGTGTATGAAAAGGACATGGTTTTCTGTTGGCATTGACTGTACAGGATCAATTGACTGTGCGGGATCTGGTTTGTTTAGTTTTACAATGTATGTGTTGGTGTTCTATTGCTCACTGCAGTGTTTAAGATGCTGCCTTTTCCTAGGTACACTCTTGTGCAATATGTGGATTGTTACTAAAAATCATATTTTTGATATAGATGAGGGGGTGTCATAAAATGATGAGCCCCAGGTGTCACATATGCTAGGTACTGAGATAAACACTTTCAATGTTAAATGTGGTATTGTCCAATAAAGTAAAACAGACACAGCATAAGCTGACTCTTAAAAATGAAGGAAAAAGCCTCAGAAAGGGCCCTCTCACCTCACCAAAATGGCTCAAAGAGGCGGTCGAGCGGTCACCTCACCGGCAAAAAACCTTCATTCCAAGTTAATGCTCAGGAAACTCAAAGCCATCTACAGTTGCACGGAGCAGCTTCCTTGCAGTAGGCGGGCGCTGCAGAAGTAAAGTTGCCTTCTCCTTGGAATGAAGGTTTTTTGCCGGTGAGGTGACCGCTCGACCGCCTCTTTGAGCCGCTTTGGTGAGGTGGGAGGGCCCTTTCTGAGGCTTTTTCCTTCATTTTTAAATGAGTCAGCTTATGCTGTGTCTGTTTTACTTTATTGGACAATACCACATTTAACATTGAAAGTGTTTATCTCGGTACGTATTGAGTTTTCATAATATCTGGGTCTCTATCGGCTATTTACATATGCTAGGTACGCCACTGCCCACGGGGACAGGGAGAAATTTGTTTCCGTGTCATTCTGTAGTCCTGAACGCTAGGGTCTTATATCTGTTTTCAACTCTACCTCCTTCACAGAGAGCTGTTCTTGTCCCCTCCATTTGTTTCTGCAAGCAAGTTGCTCAGAAGTGTTTCCGATCTGCTCTGTGTTTTGTTTTGTTTTATTTTCAGGTATTTTTTCTCAGTGTTATTTTGGAGGTGGAGGTCTGCTGCTAGCAGGATCAGCTCTTGGGGCTACCTATCTAGCCAGCCTGCTTTTATATTTGTTGAGCTCAGGGGCCGTTCCCTGTGTAGCTGCTCGCATCCCTGATTTTATCAGGAGCTTGAATGCCAGCCATTTAGCTCCTTCCCGGCTTGGCCGGGACCAACAGTGGGCCAGCTGTGTGGTCCTCCCCCTTTTCACAGCATGGTTTTCCAGGGGTTGAGGCTCATTCTGACCTCAGTCCAACTGGCAACCAAAAGACCAGGTTCGTACAAAAAATCTGTGAGGCAGATTTCTTCTCCACTGATTCCAGCTGCTATCCTATGGTGAAGCACGCAAGCACCACACATGGCACAGTGAGTAAGGCTATTGAAACCTATGGGGAAAATCAGGGGGGGAGGGGGTCCCTAAAAGTTGAAATTGAGGGTTTATAACCCCAGAGCCTAGGTCCCCACCACTAAAACCCCTTTCCTTATGATTATTTTTCCATCAGAGAGATCTCACTGTGCCATTTTTGGCACGATTTTTCTGGTGGCAGCCATCATCTTTTTTTTCTCTCTCCAACCTCCATCTGCCTCAAAACCCCTCGATTTTGCTCAAAATCGACTGGTTTGCATTGGATGGCCAGCTGAGGAGCGCCCATGTCCTGCGTGCAACGGAGTATGCATGGGAGGGATGGGAGCCTCGGGCTCAGCCTCCACTGAGTCCTCCAGGGCTGGGGATCCACTAGAGGTGCATTCCTAGGGGAAGAGATCCTTTCCAGGACGCTCCTAACATGTATTGGCCAAGTGCAGTCTCATGGGTGCCACAAAGTCCAGGAGGACCTGCAGTGGTTCCTGCTGGGGTCTTCGAGACCCCCAGTACAAGGCTTCACCCCAGAGTTTGAACACCTGAAGGTCCTTAGCATCTGGTGGTGCAGGGGTTCTTCCCTCAACATGCGCCCTGACCAGATAAGGATACAGACCTGGACCAGGAGGTTCAGTCTGGCATTGACTGGGAGGATGGAAAGTCCAATGCTACTTTTATCCCAGGATGCAATTTCTCTGGCAGAGTCTGATTCTTTGAAGGAGGGCAGCAGTCAAGAAGTGGCAGTGACCCTGAATCAGGGGGAAGACCCTATGGTGCGACGACTGTTCCATGCCCCTGCACAAGATTTATTTCCACCTTACTTTAAGAGTTAAACCTGGAAGTTCCTCCAGTTTCCTTTTCTCAGTGCTCAGTTGTGAGCAGTTCTGTGGCTCTCACTGAATTTTTTTTCACTCTTCTGGACATCACTAAGCTGGTCACTGACCACTAGAACTCACCAGAGTGATCCCTTCGAGTGGCTAAAACTATGGCCAAGCTGTATCCTATGGTGCCAGATTTCCAGCAGCTGTTTGTTCAGCTGAAAGTGGATTTGCTGGTGGAGCAGGTTACTAAACAAACCTCCCTGCCTAATGAAGGAGGGGGTGATGTTAAAGGACCATAAAGTGGACTTTCTCCTTAACCTTTTCCTATCGTAATAAATTTTATGTTACGCTGGTTCCAATCGTAATTATTTTAGCAAAGTTTTGTATTCACCGTTATCATTTACGGCTATTGTAAACATAATGTAAATAAGTCATAAGTCTGTAAATTCAAATATTTTGTGTTTCTGTCGTGTACTGTATGTCCCATGCCATGGGACAAACGATGGCAACGACATTTTTGGAATGTCCCGTCAGCCGGGACACACGATAGAAAAAGGTTAAGCATCAATTTGAAGCTTTGGCCCTAGGGATTAAGGCAGCAGCCATGTCTTCCTTTGTGGCACATGCTTGTCACACACGCCATCTTGAAGGCAGGCTCAGCGGACCCATCCTTGACTTCAAGGAATGCTTTGGTATGTCCCTAGCATTGAGGACAAAGCACTACTAGATACATTGCACAAGAAAGATTAGGTTCTTACCTCAATAATCTTCCTTCTTGTAGATGTGTCTAGTTGTCCTGACGCCCCAACCTGTGAATGGGCTTCACCTGCCTTCTGTCTTGAGAATTATCTGTCTCTCAGATGAGCTAAAAGGATTTTTAAAAATAATGCATAGGAACATGCATAAGATCATACAATATGGTTTAAATCTCTGCTTGATAGCAGGACATAAGAGTAGATACAATAGATGGTTAGTGCTGGTTGCACAAATTTGGATGTTATAATGTTAAATTGCTACAATATGTTTGTTATAGAGTAGAACAGTATTGTACTGTCAGGAATTCTTCCTCGTTTACCTCCTTCCAGTTATGTCTTTCTTTATAGTGCTACTTGATTGCTTTTGCACAAACTGAGGGGCAGGAGCAGCTCCCTTGGAAGGAGGTGGATTTGAAAACATGGTTGACAGTTTTCTGCAAGCAACTTGCTAGTTCAGATACAAGATCCTAGCATTCAGGACCACTAGACATATCTACAAGGAAGAAGATTATTGAGGTAAGAACCTAATCTTTCTTTACGATTCATGGAAATAGTAAAACGTGTGCTGTATCCAGGACAAGGACTAATGCATGAATAGCACCTACAATTCAATCTCATAAAGGCCCTCTTTTCTATACAGATATGAAACCAGCACATCAAGGCAAATACTTTTTATTGCAAGAGCTCTGACCATTCCCTTTTAGTCTGCCATTGGAAAAATTTAAGGATGTCATAAAACAACACTAGAGGCTTGAAATAATGGCCATTGATACCACTACAGCGTTTCTCCACTCGATCCTGGAGCACCCCCTTGCCAGTCCAGTTTTCAGGATATTCACAATGAATATGCAGGAAAGAAATTTGCATATAACGGAGGCAGTATATGCAAACCAAGTTCATGCATAATCATTGTGGATATCCTGAAAACCTGACTGGCAAGGGGGTACTCCAGGACAAAGTGGAGAAACGCTGCAGTACGGTAATGCTATTGGCTGCAGCTGGTATTACGCAATACCCAGCAGATCCTAGAAGCCATGCAAAACATGGCTTTTTGCTTGAAGCTAGACAGTAGGCTAAATAGAAGACTACTTTAAGATGTTTTGTTTTTAATAATTTTAACATTTCCCCCCTTTTTTTTTTTTTATAGCATTTAGAGTATTTAACATTACAGTTGCCTCTCTGGCTGTTTTAATATTGACCATTACCAGCATCATCTGCATCTTATCCTACCATAAACGAAGAAGGTGAGTTTTTAATAACTTATTTTTAAAATGTATACCTAATCACCTAGAGAGCATATTTAGGAACAACTGAACTATATTACCCATGGGGCTCCTGGGTTTGCTCCTAGAGAAGGGAAGACTTGCCTTTGGAGACACTTTATGGAACCAAGGACAAAATGCTGGTTATTTTTACTGATATACCGTGTTTCCCCGAAAATAAGACCTACCCCGAAAATAAACTCTAGTCCCGGGATTCGCCGGCAACTCTTCAACCTGCTCCTCCCCCACCGCAGCCCACCACTGCCCTCAGTGCGCAGCCAAACCCCTACTGACCCTCCATCCTTCCCTCCCCGCCGACCATGAGCGAGCCATACCTACATCCAAAGCAGCGTAAGGCCAGCAGCAATCTAAACAGGCTGCTTCAGCCTTGTCCGTCGGGGATTTCATTCTGCCGCATTATTGATAATATCATCAGTAACGTGGCAGATTGGATTCCCTGACGGGCAAGACTGAAGCAGCCTGTGTAGAGTGCTGCCATCCTGATGCTGCTTTGGATGAAGGTAGGGCCAGTGGTGTACCAAGGGGGGGGGCGGGGGGAGGTCCACCTCGGGTGCACACCTTGGGGGGGTGCACAGCCGGCCAGTTTTGAAGGTGACGTTGGACCGGCACGCTTAGCTGTCCTGTTCTCACTGCCTCTAGCGCCGGCCCTGCAGCTCCGGACTTCCCCATACCTGCTCCCCCCCCCCCCGGATCGCTATTATTTTAAATGTTATGGCAGCCGCGGCGCTGTATCCATCGGAGGAGACTTCTAACATCGGCCTGCCCCAGAACTCTTCCTGCAGCCGCCGCCCGCCTAGGCGGGAACAGGAAGTTGCTGTTACAGGAAGAGTTCTGGGGTAGGCCGAGGTTAGAAGTCTCCTCCGATGGACACAGCGCCATGGCTGCCATAACATTTAAAATAATAGTGATTGGGGGGGAGCAGGTGTGGGGAAGTCCAGAGCTGCAGGGCCGGCGTTAGAGGGACTAAAAGCTGATGGTGCCGCAGGGTCCCATGTGGGGGGGGAGGGAGGAAGAAAGAAGAGTAACCGAAGCATTGGCAATTTGGGGGGAGCTAGTGTAGGGAAGTCCAGAGCTGCAGGGGAGAATGTTGCTGTACCCAGCTGGAGGGAAAAGGAAGATGAGGGAGGGAATGAAAGGAGATGCCAGGGCTTAGAGGGAAGGAGGAAGGTATGCCAGACTAAGGGAAAAGGAAGGGGGAGATCTCAGAGCATAGAGGGGGAGGGAAAGATGGAAGGAAAGGAGAAAAATGCCAGAGAATCAGGGAAGGGCAGAAATCAGACTGTGGGATGCAAAGGAAATAAAGGAGAAGAGAGAGATGCCAGAGCATAGGGGATGGGTTGGTGACAGAGAGAAAAAATGGAGAGATGGCAGAGCTGAAATCAATCATGTACAAAGGAGAGAAGGGGCACAGGATAGATAGTTATGAAAGGAGCATAGAAAGAAGGAAGATGTTGTATGGAAGAGAGAGAAGGCAGACATTGGATGGAAAGGGCAGAGAGGGCAGTGACTGGAAGGGGCGAGACAGAAGGTAAACAGTAGATGCAAGGGGTAGAGAGAGGGACAGACACTGAATGGAAGTGTGGGGGAGAGGAGGGACAGCCACTGAATGGAGTGTGAGGGAGAGGGGAAGCAAATACTGGAAAGAAGTAGGGAGGAGAACGAAAAAAGGGCACATGCTGCTCCAGTGGCGTACCAAGGGGGGGGGGCGGTCCGCACAACTGGTCACCCTCCACTATTCTTCATGGAGTGCGGCTCGTCTAGAGCAGGGGTGCCCAACTGCTTCCCTTCCCTTCTCACCGCCGGCACCATGCTCTTTGATCTCCCTGCTTCTCTCGCCACCCGACCTCAATTCTGACGTCGAGAGGACGTTCTGGCTAGCCAATCGCTGCCTGGCTGCCCGGAATGTCCTTTCCGATGTTAGAATTGACGTCGGGCAGCGAGAGTTGGTTGCCCCCGTGGAGATCTTGGCCTGTTCCCAATAGCGGCAGCCGTAGCAGCAGCCTATTCCCCGGCAGCGGTGGCATGGGGGAGGGCAGGAAGGAAGAAAGAAAGAAGGGGGGGGGGGGAACAGGGAGCCAGAAGGAAAAAAGAAAGAAGGGGGGGACAAGGAGCCAGAAACAAAGCAAAAAATGGGACAAGGAATCAGAGAAAGACAGACATAGAAAAAGAAAGAAAAAGTTGGGGGAGGGAATGAGGTCTGGAGGAGAGGAAGCATACAGGAGGCTGAAAGAAGAGAAGAAATATTGGATGCACAGTCAGAAGAATAAAGTGCAACCAGAGGCTGATGAAATTACCAAACAAAGGTAGGAAAATGATTTTATTTTCAATTTAGTAATAGAAATGTGCCAGTTTTGAGAAAGAAAAGATATTAAACTTTAAATGTGAGTGCTGCAGAAAAAATAGAGTACTTGGAGGGCCGCAGAAAAAATAGTTAATGTCTTATTAAAGAAATGACAATTTTGCATAAGGTAAAACTGTTAAAGGAAAGTTTTATAAACTATAAAGAGTTTAACCTCATGCAAAATTGTCATTTCTTTAATAAGACATTAACTATTTTTTTCTGCGGCCCTCCAAGTACCTACAAATCTAAAATGTGGTCCCGCAAAGGGTTTGAGTTTGAGATAGCGGAAGGGGTGAGGGAAAGAGGTGGCAAGCTTTAGGTAGACAGTAAAAAAGGACATTGATGAGAGGGTAGTAAGAATGTAATCTAGACAGATGCAGAAAATAAATTGAAAAGGAAAATGAGGGAAGAAAGGGATTGCAGAAGAGAGGTGTGGGAGAGGGAAGGAGAGGAGAGAGATGCCAGACCAATGGGGGTAAAAGGACAGATGGAAGGGAGAGGCATACAGTTTCTGGAAGGGGCATAGAAGGAGAGAAGATGCCATATAGGGGAAGAGAGACGGCAGGCAGTTGATGGAAGAAAGAGAGTTACAAGAAGATGAGGAAAGAAGAAACCACAGAAGACAAAGGTAGAAAAAAAATTTTCTATTTATTTATTGCTTTAGGAGACATTTGTCACTGTTTCTGTGGTGCACTGTATGCAAAGTCCAGCTTCTTACTGGTTCAATTTAACCTTTGTCTATGTATTTCTATTTTATCCCCCCTTTTACAAAACTGTGGAGCGTTTTTTAGCGCCAGCTGTGGTGGTAGCAGCTCTGATGCTCAGAATTCTATGAGCGTCGAACTGTTACCACCGTGGCTAAAATCCACACTACAGTTTTGTAAAAGAGGGAGGGGTTAGTTTGTGATTACATATTCCATACTAGGCGAAGGTGTTTTCTGTGTTCTGTGTGTTCGAAAGACATGGTTTTCTGTTAGGATTGACGGTGTAGGGTTGATCTGTATTAGTCTGGCTTGTTTAGTTTTACAATGGGTGTATTGATTGTTATACTGCTCATTGCAGCATGTAAGATGCTGCCTTTTCCTAGGTACTCATGTGTGACGTGTGGCTTGTTACTAAAAATAATGTTTTTCGTACAGATGAGGGGGGTGCCAAAAAATGATGGGCCCCGGGTGTCACATATGCTAGGTACGCCACTGGGTAGGGCTCACTCGTGGTCGGCGGGAAGGATGGATGGTCAGCAGGGGTTCGGCTGTGCGGTGGGGGGGGGTGCTCAAGGGTTCTGCTGCGCGAGGAAGGGAGGGAAGGATAGAAGCTGGGCAATGTGACCATACATCCCGTTTTGAATGGGACCGTCCCGTTTTTAGATCACCTGTCCCGTTGTCCACACACACAGCTTCACACACACAGCTCCACACACACAGCTCTGGGATGCTGAAATGTCCCGTTTTCAGAGAGAGCGTCCTGAAGCTGTGCATGGGGACAACGGGACAGGTGATCACGGAGCCCGGGATTTCTCCGACGCAGATCAGATCAGGTGCGTGCAGCTACGACTGCACAAGCCTGGCCCAGAACTTCCTCTCCGACATCAGAATTGACATTGGGGAAGGAGAAGGCTTATGTAGTTGTGGCTGCACGCACCTGTTGCTGCATCAGCTTGGAGAAATCAGCAGCAGCGGCAGTGGCTTGGGGGGGGCAAGGAGACAGAAAAAAAGAAAGGGGGCAGGG
The DNA here is from genome assembly GCF_902459505.1 of Geotrypetes seraphini. NCBI lineage: Eukaryota > Metazoa > Chordata > Amphibia > Gymnophiona > Dermophiidae > Geotrypetes > Geotrypetes seraphini. The sequence goes on from NC_047087.1 coordinate 303,770,536, forward strand.
AGAGAGAAAGACAGATAAAAAGAAAGACAGAAAGAAAGGATGCACTGTCAGAAGGAAGTGCAACCAGAAATCACCAGACAACAAAGGTAGGAAAAATAAAAAAATAAAAAACTTTCTCCTCTTTACAGGCAATATCAGAGAGCTCGGTTGTATGAGAATACAATAAGCCACAAACAGAGAAACCCAAATGACTTCAAGGGTGCAAAGGGAATTCAAAGCGCTTGCAATCTATTAGCTGTAATGAAGAAACAGGAACTCAGTCCGCAGAGTTCTCAGATTTATTTTATCTACACGAATCCCATCATGACAGCTGGAGAGAGCAGCGACGATGACAGAGAACCTGTTACAGCGCATGAGCCGACTCCTGCATGCAGCAGATCAGACGCCAATCATAACGGTATTAACTCCACTGGCATCATTCTTGACCCATCTCTGTTCTACTTTTGACTGGGAATTTATTGAGTTCCCCTTTCTACGGGATGGAGTCAAATGGTATGAATACTCTTTTCTGACCTGAAGAAGTAATCAGGGATTCAGCTAAACCAGGGGTGTCCAACCTGCGGCCCAAGGGCCGCATGCGGTCCCGTGAAGTACTATGTGTGGCCCCGGTTGAGGGCGATGCAGTGTTTTCCTTTGCTTCCCCCGGGTGTTTACCGTCTTGCTGGCTCCTTCCTCTGTCTTGCTGCAGCGTTTGCACGGCCCCGGAAACATTTTTTTCGGTCAATGCGGCCCAGGGAAGCCAAAAGGTTGGACACCCTTGAGCTAAACCTTTGGAAGACTGAACATTCCAGATATCCAAATTTGTGATGTTTTCTGTTAAATAAGATTCCAAATCAAATATTTGATCCCACTGTGTCTGGGGACTTGGTACAGAATCCTTGGAAGTAAAATACTTCTAAATAGAGGCCAAAGTAGTAATAAAGGGCTTCTCTCAAACTATATCATTTATCTTAGCTGTTAGAATCACCTCATTATGGAGCTTTTTTACTAAGCTGCAGCAAAATGTGGCCTTAGAGAGCCTTTACACAGGTCTTTCTCCAGATGCTAAGACCATTTTCTTTTTAGATCTGCAATTCATCAAATCGCTAGAACTCGAGCACGAGTCGATGGCCAATTTTATCAGAGGGGTATAACGGTCAGTTTTCAGAATGCTGCATTAATGGCCATGTGCCAGTCTTCCCATTATTGCAGGGCCATTACCACATGAGCCCCTACAGCCACCTCTTTTGCAGGCAGCAGGGACTTGTGCGCTAAACCTGCACCAATCAGTTAATGCGCAGCCACGCTGATGCACTAACCAATTTGCATAGACGCACCCACTCTCCGCCCCACCCCCGCCTCCCCAGATTTGACCCTGCACCAAATTAAGCGAGTGGGTAGCATGTGCACATGACAACAATACTGCAAGCTGGCCAGTGAATGAGAAAGTTTAACACTGAAGAAAATCTGAAGCGAGATCAAAGAGTAATGTTGGCGAGTTGATCGATTTCATGTTTAGATTGTGTTCAACTCTTTGGTATATATATTGTTAAGTGAGTGATCGATTTGGATTCACATTTAAACTCTGGCATATCTGTATGTCACCAGTAAAAGTTGAACTTCTTATTTACAATACTTCTTGAGATAAGTACTCATATATGTTTCATAATCAAACTGTTATATCTCAGGATCTAATCACTAGTGCATCAATTTGGTTTAAACTTTGCAAAGAAGATGCAAACATGCTGTCTCCAGGAATGGGGAAAAAAATGGAACTAATATATGTACTTACAACTGGAGGATTGACTGTAATTCATTGGCTTTCCATGTATATGCTATGGTAGGGTAAAGGGAATAGGACTTGTATACTGCATTTTCTGTGTGTACAATCAAAGCAGTTTTACATATACAGTGGTGCCTCGCATAACGAACGCCTCGCACAGCGAACGCTGCACACAACGAACTTCATGTCTTGATTCATACAACGAACTTCGTTTCACACAACGAAGTCGCCCGAGCTTCCACGATCGCTGCCGATGTATTGAATCCTTCCGCGCAGGCACTGCAGGCAGTCATTAGTCACTGCGCTTAACGCGTTTCACATAACGAACTTTTCGCATAACAAACTTGCTCCTGGAACGAATTAAGTTCGTTGTGTGAGGCACCACTGTATATTTCTAAGACAGGTATTTGTTTTGTACCTGGGGCAATGAAGAATTAAGTGACCTGCCCAGAGTCACAAGGAATTAAACTCACAGCCTCACGGTGCTGAGGCAGCTGCAACCATTAAGCCACTCCTCTACTCTACTTCCATCACATGTTCTATCACTAAGCTAGTTTATTCTCTGTTTTAAATATATTATCATTTTCTCTAACTGATTTGTCATCTATTCTTACTATATATATTGATATATAGTTGTTTTTGCACATGCTGTACAATGTTATATGTGTATGTTCCACATGTGGAATGCTGGCATCTAAGAACATAAGAATAGCCTTACTGGACCAATGGTCCATCAAGCCCAGTAGCCCGTTCTCACAGTGGCCAATCCAGGTCACTAGTACCTGGCCAAAACCCAAGGTGTGGCAATATTCCATGCTACCAATACAGGGCAAGCAGTGGCTTCCCCCATGTCTTTCTCAATAACAGACTATGGACTTTTCCTCCGGGAATTTGTCCAAACCTTTCTTAAAACCAGCTACTCTATCCACTCTTACCACATTCTCTGGCAACGCATTTCGGAGCTTAACTATTCTCTGAGTGAAAAAAAATTTCCTTCTACTGGTTTTAAGAGCATTTCCCTGTAACTTCATTGAGTGTCCCCTAGTCTTTGTAATTTTTGACAGAGTGAAAAAGTCAATCCACTTGTACCCGTTCTACTCCACTCAGGATTTTGTAGACTTCAATCATATCTCCCCTCAACCACCTCTTTTCCAAGCTGAAGAGCTCTAAACATTTTAGTCTTTCCTCATAAGAGAGGAGTTCCATCCCCTTTACCATCGTGGTCGCTCTTCTTTGAACCTTTTCTAGCGCCACTATATCTTTCTTGAGATAAGGAGACCAGAATTGAACGCAATACTCCAAATGAGGTTGCACCATGGAGCGATACAAGGGCATTCTTCTCCTTTTATAGAAACTTATAGTATAATTGTTAATTGTCTACGATGCTTGTTAGACATTGATGATACTTTGGAAGCATCGGATGTAACCAGCATTGATGATAATCTAGATCAGTGGTCCCCAACCCTGTCCTGGAGAACCACCAGGCCAGTCGGGCTTTTGGGATAGCACTAATGAATATGCATGAGAGAGATTTGCATATAATGGAGGTGACAGGCATGCAAATCTGCCCCATGCATATTCATTAGGGCTATCCCAAAAACCCAACTGGCCTGGTGGTCCTCCAGGACAGGGTTGGGGGACCACTGATCTAGATGAAAAAGAACCAGGCAAAGTGTGTGGGCAACTAGAGTAGATGTGCAAATTCATCCCCCAAATGGCAATGAAAGTAGGGCAGATTCAGAAGCTACATACTTAATCCAGTATGCCAAATCAAAACTTCAAGAATCTACACCAATGAATGGTAAAGCGGATGGGACTTGTATACTGCATTTTCTGTGTGTGCACAATCAAAGTGGTTTTACATATTTTTTAGACAGACACTTGATTTGTACCTGGGGCAATGAAGTGTTAAGTGACTTGCCTAAAGTCACAAGGAGCTGCAGGGGGAATTGAACTCTTAACCTCAGGCTGCTGAGGCAGCTGCTCTTATAAGGCCACTCCTCCATTCCTTGAATTGGAAGGACATGGAAACTTTTATCAATCCGCTTATCCAGAAATAAACAAAATCTTTACTGTGGACATCAATCCAACATTTGTTGTCGAAACCCCTGTTGACATTTTCATGGAGCTAATGGGTGCTGACTATATTGAGCATTTGGTGAACATGACAAACCTATAGGCCCAGTTGGCCAATATGAACTAATTCAGATGAAACAGTTCAATTCCTTGGTCTTTTGATATTTAGCGGCTATCATAAAGGTCCAAAAGAAGACTATTATTGGTCAAAAGCTGAAGATTTATCCCATAAAACAGGGGTGTCCAATGTCGGTCCTCGAGGGCTGCAATCCAGTCAGGTTTTCAGGATTTCCCCAATGAATATGCATTGAAAGCAGTGCATGCAAATAGATCTCATGCATATTCATTGGGGAAATCCTGAAAACCCGACTGGATTACGGCCCTCGAGGACCGACAGTGGACACCCCTGCCATAAAAGGTAAAGGGGATTGTGAAGGCAGTGTACCCACAGTTCTCAGCTAGGATCCAAAGATCAAATCCAGTAGGTGTCTGCTCAAGTACAGATAGTTGTAATACCCAAGTGAAAAATCAACCTCCTTTCCCAACCTTTGCCAGCCTCAGGAGACGTTAGACCAGTGGTAGGGAACTCCGGTCCTCGAGAGCCGTATTCCAGTCGGGTTTTCAGGATTCCCCCAATGAATATGCATGAGATTTATTTGCATGCACTGCTTTCAATGCATATTCATTGGGGAAATCCTGAAAACCCGACTGGAATACGGCTCTCGAGGACCGGAGTTCCCTATCCCTGCGTTAGACTATGAATGTATGTTCCAAGTAGCCGGACCTTTACTATGAAACTCTGTTCCAGATTCGATCCATCTGACCTTTGAGTTGTTGGCATTTCGTAAAAGTTTGAAAGCCCATTTTTTTCGACTTGCCTTTTCAAATTTGGTTGCTTTATAATCTTGTGATTGCTTGGATTTTTATTTTAAGGCACATATGTTTTGTTTAATTATGTATGTATCGTTGTTATCCACATAGATGGTTGATATGCGAGCTACAAGTGTCTTAAATAAAGAAACCTGAACTTGGATGCAATTTGGCCCCCCCACTCCATTGGGCCTTCCCTTGGATTTAAATTATTGCATAAAGTCAACAGCACTTGCTTAGTCGTTCTTTGCCATATGTTTACTATGTTACTAGTGCTGCGACCACTGTCTCAGAGCTGTGATCTTTCCTGAATCCCGATTGTGAGGGGTGTAGGATCGAGAAGCGTAAGTAGCATTCAAGTTGTTCTGTAACATATCCTTCCATCATTTTGATAAATAGGGGCATGGAAGCTATTGGTCGATAATTACTATTGAAAAGGATGGTTATGGCCCAATGCAACAGGTGCCCCCATGAGCCTAAGTTTGCAGATGACTGGTTTTCAATAACTGTGGACTAGCCAAAGGCATATTAGTTCCCACCTTCTGGGACAAGTCAGGCTACATCATTCTATGGACAACGGTACAGATTTCACTGCTTTCACGCATGTTTCATATTGGGCTCCTTTTACAAAGGTGCGCTAGCGCGATTAGCACACGCTATAGCGCGCACTACCCGAAAAACTACCGCCTGCTCACGAGGAGGCAGGCGCGGCCTTTTAGCGTGCACTATTCCGCGCATTAAGGCCCTAACGCACCTTTGTAAAAGGAACCTATAGTGTTTTTTTGTTTTATATTTTTATGATTGCATGCTACCCAGAAGTGTAGATAAGCAGTTTTCAAATATGGTAAATAAAAAGTAAAAATATAAAATTAAGGGTTACATATAGCCTAAGATTATGAGGATTTTTCACATAAACATGCCAGTGTACACACATAAAGGCTTCTTCTGCCTAAGATATGTATGTATAGGAGGCCACATGGTGCAGTGCGATTTTAGAATAGTGTTAAGAAGCCAGGTGTGTAGCATGGGCACAGTCACACTTTACATCAGGGCTGCCCAAGTCCGGTCCTCGAGATCTACTGGCAGGCCAGGTTTTCTGGATATCCGCAATGAACAGGCATAAGGGAGATTTACATACCAAGAAGGCAGTGCAGGCAAATCTCTCTCATGCATATTCATTGCGGATATCCAGAAAACCTGGCCTGCCAGTAGATCTCGAGGATAGGACTTGGGCAGCCCTGCTTTACATAGTAAAGTATTGATGACAAATCTGTACAAACTTAACAGCATAGTAATAAGAGCGATAGAATACTAAAAATAGTGGAGAAAATGCCTCGGTGTAAAACAGAGTATAGCCTAATGTAATATACAGGCCAAAACTAACACTCGATCACTGGCATAAATAAAACTCCACCATTAATTTAATACACTGGTTTAAAGTTGCTTTTACATATTTTCAAAAATAACATATGATGCCCAGTCTATTCGTGACAAAAACATAATTTTTTTTAAATATTAAAAATGCTTATCTTTTATATGAAGTTTCCAGAGAAAACCACTGTGGTTTAACTGTCCAATCGCCCAACAGAGCTCCTGTTTCATGATAAAAAAATAATCGCTGCTTCAGGGGAGGGCAGCAGCAAATTATTCACACCAGCTCTTTAGATCAAACACCAGTCTGAAAACACTAATGCTGGTGGTGTATTCGGAATGATGAGGACACCATACTTTATATGCATGACCTCAATATGCATACTTTGGAAGAAAGAAGAGATATCATTGAGACATTTAAATATCTCCATAGCATAAATGCACAGATGTCTCTTTCAAATGAAAGGAAGCTCTGGAAGAGAATGACATGGGGCAGTGGCGTACCAAGGGGGGGCAGTCCGCCCCAGGTGCACACTCCAAAGGGATGCACAGCCGGCCGGCTCTGGAACCTCCCACGCTGCTCCAAACGGCACCTCAGTGCGGCTGCCGTACTTATAACAGAGCAGAGTCGGCAGCCGTGCTGAAATGAACAAGGGTCCTACGATGACTGCGCCATCTACCGCTTCTGTTCCGGAAGAGGTGATGTTGGGGAGGGTGGTGGACCGGCAGCCAATAATCGCGGGATCTTGCTGCAACTCCCTGCGTCTGCCGGCCCAGCCCCCTCTGACGTCACTTACCTCTTCCATCCAGAGCAGAAGCAGTCATCGCAGGACCTTGCTGATTTGGATGGAGAAAGAAAGGAGCATAGTAGGGTGGTGAAGGGAGAGAAAGGAGGTCAGGGTGTTATGGGTGTGGAGGGTGAGAAAGGGGGGTCAGAATAGTATGGAATCATGGTGAAGGGTGAGAAAGGGGATCAGGGTGGTATGGAAGCGTGGTGGAGGGAAAGAAAGGGGCAGATGCTGATGGAATTGCAGAGAAAGAGACATAAGGGGGAAGGATACTGCATGGAATTGGGTTGGAGTGAGAGAAAGGGGGCAGATGCTGATGGAAGTGAGGGGAAGAGAGTGAAATGCCAGACCATGTGGGTGTGGAGAGGGAATGGAAGAAGAGGAGAGATGCCAGACCATTGGAGGAGGGAAGGGAAGAAGATGGATGCCAGACTAATGAGGGTGAAGGGAGAAATGGAAGGGGAATGCATAAAGTTTCTAGAACGGGAATAGAAAGAGAGAAGATGCCATATAGAAGGGGAAGAGAGAGGGTAGACAGTGGATGAAAGGAACAGAGTGACAAAAAGATGAGGAAAGCAGAAACCAGAGAAGACAAGGTAGAAAAAATTATATTTATTTATTTATTGCGTTAGGCGAGATGCATCGCTGTTTCTGTGACTCTGCATTGTGTGCAGAGTCCAGCTTCTTGGTGCTTCAGTTTAACCTTTGTCTACGTATTTTTATTCTATCTCCCCATTTACAAAACTGTAGAGCATTTTTTAGCGTTGGCATCAGAGCTGTTACCACCGTGGCTAAAAACCACACTACAGTTTTATAAAAGGGGGAGGGGTTAGTTTGTGATTACATACTAAGCGAAATTGTTTTCTGTGTTGTGTGTTCAAAAAGACATGGTTTTCTGTTAGGATTGACTGTGTAGGATTGATCTGTACTAGTCTGGCTTGTTTAGTTTTACAATGAGTTTATTGATGTACTGCTCACTGCAGTATGTAAGATGCTGCCTTTTCCTAGGTATTCATGTGTGAAGTGTGGATTGTTACTAAAAATCATGTTTTTCATACAGATAGGGGGAGGTGTCGTATCACATATGCTAGGTATGCCACTGACACAGGGACAAATTTTTCCCCATTTTCCTGTCCCTGCAAATTCTTTTCCTGTCCCATTCCTGCAAGCTCCATCCTCATCTGCACAAGCCTCACACTTTAAATCATAAACATTTAACACCATAAACACTTTAAAATCATAAGCTTTCGAGGCGTACAGTTAAGGCAGAGCTTACAGGAATGGAGCAGGGACAGTGACAAAACTTGCGGGGATGGGACAGGAAAATTGAGTTTCTACGGGGACAGGGAAAAATTTGTCCCCGTGTCATTCTCTACTCTGGAACAAGAGGGCCTAAGACGAAGTTGAAGGGGGACAGACTCAAAAGTAATCTAAGGAGATACTTCTTTAAGGAAAGGTTGGTGGATGCGTGGAATGGCATCCCGAAGAAGGTGGAGGAGACAAGGACTGTAACTGAATTCAAGAAAGCATGAGACAGGGAGGAAGAGATAGTGTATATGAGTGGGCAGCCTGTACATATGGCCTTTATCTGCCATCATTTTCTCTGTTTCCATTTCTGTAGGATTGTCTTAGTAATTTATAAAAACACACAAAGGCTTAATAGGTCCCTTTGTGGCCTTCATTCATAGGAGCACCTGTTACAAAATTAACTTTTAATTATCCCAGTGCTTTAACAATAAAGTTAGCTCATTTGTCACTCCTTAAAACAAAAGCATTGATGGTATAACTAGTATTCTGATCAAGGTCGACAAGTCGATGAAGCTGTCCGCGCAATGTGCAGTAGCGGCGGCGAAAAGAATGCTAGGAATTATTAAGAAGGGGATCACGAACAGATAGGAGAAGGTTATCATGCCACTGTGCCCGGGCCATGGCATGCCCTCACCTGGAATACTGCGTCCAGCACTGGTCGCCGTATATGGACACGGTACTACTCGAAAGGGTTCAGAGAAGAGCGACTAAAATGGTAAACGGGTTGGAAGAGTTGCCATAGAGCGAGAGATAGAGAACTGGGCCTCTTCTCCCTTGAAAAGAGAGGACATGATCAAAACATTCAAGATAATGAAGGGAATAGACTTAGTAGATAAGGACAGGTTGTCCACCCTCTCCAAGGTAGAGAGAACGAGAGGGCACTCTCTAAAGTTAAAAGGGGATAGATTCCGTACAAACGTAAGGAAGTTCTTCTTCACCCAGAGAGTGGTGGAAAACTGGAATGCTCTTCCAGAGGATGTTATAGGGGAAAACACCCTCCAGGGATTCAAGACAAAGTTAGACAAGTTCCTGCTGAACCGGAACGTACGCAGGTAGGGCTGGTCTCAGTTAGGGCATTGGTCTTTGACCTAGGGGCTGCCATGGGAGCGGACTGCTAGGCACGATGGACCACTGGTCTGACCCAGTAGCAACAATTCTTATATTCTTAAGTGTTACCCTAACCCAAGAAACCATTTCCCATTGTATGGTTACAGAACAGATTGAGTCTTAATACCTTAGTTGCACCGTGATGAAATGAGGGGAAAAAAATAATGCGTGCATCCCACAGTAAGTGAATTTTACTGTCAATTAAACTCATCTTATTTTTTGTTGAAAAGTGAAAGTCAGAAATCCATCATTGCCCAAGTTATTAAACCTCCCCCCCCCCCCAATGTTACATTTTGCAGCCACAAAGACTGATTTCATGTCAGCCTTCTACTGCCAATGAGCCAGTTATGAATTCTTAGTGTTTAATGAGGTGGGAAAGTGATATTTCATGGTAGTGTCCTGGAATGAATCTCATCTGGACAAGGTGCTATTATCTCATAGACCATTTTCTTTATCGGAGAACCCTGTTCAAATTACAAAATGAGGCAGTTTTGTTAAAGGTTTCTGAATAATGTCACCTGTAGGCACCAATCTTTATCTTTCACAAGGGTCCATTAAAAAAAAGCCTGCAAGCTTGAGCATCAATACTAGAGATTGGCATCCTCATATCGTAGATGCCAAAAGAATTCAAGCAGCACTTCTATCAGATAAAAGCACTGAACTGTCTTATGGAGTGAACACAGAGTACTCGGACAAAAGATCAGGTAAAGTCAGCTTTTGAAACATTTACTCGGTAAGCATAACGCATCCATTCATCAGAAATACAGTTTGCACGAACCCAGTGATAAAAGCGTAGAACACCCCCTGCTTGAGAGCAAACTATCACCCCAAGAGTTCTGTCCATTACAAGGTTGTCTTCATCCTAAACCCCAATTACAGGCAGCTGTCATTTCTTCTTCCTCTCATTGGTAAAATAATGCCAACTTCTGATTCTCATGTCAAGCACATTTGGGATCAGAAAAATATATTTTAGATATCTCATCATAGCTAGAAAGAGTATTACTGTGCATTGGAAACTGGCTGTGTTTCCCTGATGAGCCACTGAAGGGCTTCTAGCCTTCCTTGCTTCTCCAGCTCTGACCCGACAACTTCCTGGCATTTCTGGTGATAACTGTTCACCCAATCACACTGTAGATAGAAAAAGAGGGGGGAAGTTTTAAACATACCATACACACTAGGACAATTTATTAGAAAATGGTCTGGTTTTGAAATTCTAAAGTTAGGCCCCAGAGCAAAAGGACACAGCATGGCATTTAAGGGGAGCAAATTTAAAACATGTGGACAGTAGAAAGCCTGTGGGTTACCTTTACCCATAAACTGTGCACCAATTCTCATTGGTACTTTTATTTATTTTAGATTTTTATTTAGATTTTTATCCCGTCCTCCCAGTAGCTCAGAACAGTTTACAAGTAAACATTCGCAATGGAGTGAATTGGACATATAAGATTATACAGTAGATTTAAATACTTGGACATACGAGACTGTGCAGCAGTTTAGATATAGGGTCTATACAGCAAATTAAGAACAGTAGTTTAAATATAAGTAGTTTAGTTTAGATACAAGTTATTTGACCTGCAGCTGCCTATGCTACAGGCACTTTTTTCTGTGAAAAGTTTTGAGAACACAAAGCTGAGTGATCTCCTCAGAAATGTATATACAGTGGTACCTTGGTTTATGAGTGCACCGGTTTGCGAGTGTTTTGCAGGATGAGCAAAACATTAGCAAAATCGGTACCTCGGAAACCGAGCATGGCTCGATTTACGATCACCCCCTCCCCCCTGCAATCCGGCACCCCCACCCGCCTCGAACCGGCACCCCCACCGACACGATTGGGCACCCCTCTCCCCCCCCCCCCCCCGACACGATCCGACTTCTTACCCTCATCTGGGAACTCTTGAAGATCAGCCTACTCGTCTGCTGGGCCTTGAGCATGCTCAGATGCTCAAGGCCCAGCAGACGAGTATGCTGATCTTCAAGAGTGCCCAGATGAGGGTAAGAAGCGGCGGGGGGGTGCCCAATTGTGTCGGAGGGGATGTCGGATTGTGTCGGGGGGGTGCCTGATCGCAGGGGGGGCCTTCGAGGGGAGCAATGCCGATTCTCGGGGGAGGGGGGGGGAACGCATCAAAGCGAGTTTCCATTATTTCCTATGGGGAAACTCGCTTTGATAAACGAGCATTTTGGATTACGAGCATGCTCCTGGAACGGATTATGCTCATAATCCAAGGTACCACTGTACACTGTTGATTTGCACAAACGTTTAGCCAGGAAAGAGAGAAGGCAATTTTCAGCCAGCCTATATAACCAAAAATAGCATTTGAAAACAGCTCTCCAAGACCGCTGCTTGGTGACGTACACTCTACAGTCAGTGCTATCATTCATTGTACGATGGACAGACAGAGGCTTAATGTTCAGTGAGTCACCAGGATTGTTTCCGAGTTGCTCAGCATAAAGATCAATAGTTCACTATTATACTGCACAGGTTTCAATATATATATCTCTTTCAAATTTTATATAATGTAGGGTAGATGTGCTCAGACCCATGAACTATCACTGCATCATCAATGCTACTATGTACGCCACCATGTAATATTGAATCTAAAGTTCAAAAGCTTGCTTATTTATTTATCCATTCATTCATTCAATTTTCTATGCTGTTTTCCCAGGAGAGCTCAGAATGGTTTACATGAATTTATTCAGGTACGCAAGCATTTTTCCCTGTCTGTCCTGGTGGGCTCACAATCTAGCTAATGTACCTGGAGCAATGGGAGCATTAAGTGATTTGCTCAGGGTGCTGAGGCTGTAGCTTTAACCACTGCACCACACTTATCTTAAAAAGTTTTCAGCCTTGGTAGTCTTGCATTCTCCCAGTCACTCTCACGTTGGCTAGTCTTCCTGAGAAAGCAATGGCGAAAACCAGATTTTTAAAGTTTGCGAAATGTAACACCAATCACATGGGAGAAATAATTAGCACCGGGAGAGTGACTGGGGGAGAGGGGGGATGCAAGATCACCAAGAACCGTAGATTTAATATTAAATGGTGGTGTACTTGGGAACACTGATGATGTGGTGATGGTTCCCCATGTTCTCACGTTATAATGCAAGTTGATTCAGAGGTCATACATACATATTTAAACCTGTGCAGTATAGTTTAACACATGTGATTTATAAACAGCATGTCCTTAATTGTTATACTGGTAAAGATCTATAGTGCTCTGCTGCCATGCAGAGAACCTGGGTCTGATTCCCCAAGTCAGGTCTTTTGTTGCCTACATTAACCAAAGAGGCTGCAGAAGCAGCATTCACTGGCCTAGAGGGGAAGAAGGCCCAGTCCTCACAATAGTGGCAACTCAAGGCATGACTTATGGATTGCGAGAGTTAAGGAAGATGGAAAAAGATATGCAACAGGGGGCAACTCTATAACTGCACATCTACAGAAAACTTCACTGGTTGCCAATGGAGGCAAGGGTCATCTTCAAGTTTGCCTGCCTTTGCTTCAAAACTTTAACGGGTTCAACCCCAATTTACCTGTCGGGCCATTTCATGTTTCCAGGCACCACTTGCACACGTAGTGCCTTTCTGTTTGCCTTCCCCTCCCCGAAGGGCTGTGTCTACAAGAGATTCCTTGATAGAACAATGTCGTTCCAAGCTGGAAAATGGAATAAATGCCTAACCACCCTCATTTCTAACACACCCTCCTACCAAGCCTTCAGGAAATCAATCAAAACCTACCTCTGATAAATTTCTCTGACTCTTTCCCACCTTGTTATATCACTGAAATACCTGCTGTATCTCTGACATATTTCTGGTTATACCTAACCTCTCTCGGCTTACTAATGTAATTGAAATTTGTTACCAATGTACTTGACAATATTTTCTGTAACATCGCTGTATATGTACAGGCTCTTCCTCTGTAAACCACTCTGAACTGCTTGTGGTATTGCAGAATACAAAAAGTTATTATCTCCATTTAAGACCCCTGAGTCCGTGCGGTAGAAGTTTATTCTATGATGGAACCCGAGTGCTCAAGTTCTGGTCAGTACTACTATTTAGGCAGACGTGTTAAGCATAGCTGGAATAATGGAAGCATTAATTATGGCAGGAACAGGTGTAAATTTACAATATCCTTTTTAGGATTTATTTACCGCCTTTGTAAAGGGATTCACTCAAGGCGGTGTATAGCAAGAATAAGTCAAACATAAGCAACAGAAAATTGCAGCAGTAAAAATATTCAAACAATACAAAGTATGGCATAGTACAATGATACTTAAACCTGTCCTGGGGGACCCCCAGCCAGTTGGGTTTTCAAGATATCCCTAATTAATATGCATGAGGAAAATTTGCATATAATAGAGGTGGCAGGCATGCAAATCTGGGGGGACCCCCAGCCAGTTGGGTTTTCAAGATATCCCTAATTGGGGCGTGGCTTGGAGCGCGCACGATATGGCAGCCTAACCGCAGCGCTCCCGTATCCAGGCAACAAACGGAATAAAAATAAAACTTCTACTTTCTCAAATCGCTATTAAAAATACATAAAACAACGTCGGAAATGGCAAGTATGAAGCAGGGGAAAACTGAAAAACCTTCAACATCGGGTATATCAGCAAAAAGAACAAAAGTAACTCCCCTGTCACCATCGAGTGTGCCGTTCCCGATGGAGACTGAAGAACTCACTGAAAAGTCTGATATAATGACTGAACTGTTCAAAATAAAACTGATGCTGACTGAAAATGCCAATAAAATATCTGAAGTTAAAGAAGAACTTCTTAACATGAAACAAGAGATCCAAACGGAAAGACTGAGAATGACAGTGATGGAAGAAAAAATGGAGAAATTTGAATCCTTCACACAAGAATATGACAAAGATAAAAAAGAAGTAGCAGCTTTAAAAAATCAATTGGTGGACATGGAAAACCGAGGAAAAAGAAAGAACATCAGAATTTTGGGGCTGGCTGAAAATATTGAAGGGGGAGATCCTGTACAATTCTTGGAAAATCTTTTACCTAAACTGCTTCAGCTCAATTCAAAATGGCCGTTAGAAATTGAAAGAGCCTGGAGATAAGGAGATCGATTAATTACTGACTTCTTTTTGTGATAAAAAAAAAAAAAAAAAAAAGAAGTAAAAGTCTGAAGGCAGAAAAGAAAATATAGAATTGAAAATTATCCTCCTTTGACATTGATGGAAGGGAGACTGAGTAACTGAGGAAGAAGAATATCGGCACTTTCTCTCAGTAATTAAATACCGAAGTGATGTAAACAAATAAATATCAGCTTGCTAGAATAAAGAAGTACTTAATTGAATGTCCCTTTCCTCTGACAAAGCTGCGATTGGGCTTATGAGAGAAGAGACAGAGAAAAGGATTAATGGAACTTTTTAAGACTGAAGCAACAAGATATTGAGGAAATTGAGAGACGCTGTGAATAAATAGAATACAGTTGCTTCAAAATTGCCAAAATAAGAAAATAATTGGAAAAGGTGTTGCTTTCCTCAGTCGGGGCTGCGATTGGGCTCGTGAGAGGAGAGCTAGAAGAAAGGACCACCAAAAATATTTTATTTGATCAGCGCTGAAGCGGAGTGTCATTAAGGGAGAGTGACTTCAGGATATAATGAATTAAATCTATGAAAGACCTAACTAGTCTCAGAGAGATCTAAGAGAAGGAAAAATTATCAGACTGAGTGTTTCCCTTCTCATTGAGATAGTGAAGGGGCTTAAGGGAGAAGAAATATAAAAAAAAAAAAAAAAAATCTACTTCAAAAGATAGAACTAAATCCTAGAAAAAAAGAAATTAAAAACTTAAGAACACCCAACCTAAACCTAAGAGATTAAATTTAAGAAAGAAGAATAACCAAGAAAAAGAAAACAACAACATGACAAGTACCAGACAAAACAAAAATGAGGTTGGTACATCTGCAAAAAGACAGAAACAAGAACAAATAACACCAAGCAAAATACCACTTCCTATCGAAGAATCAGACACATTAAGCAAAGCTGAAGTCATGGAAGAATTAAAACAAATCAAACAAATGCTTAAAGAAACTATAACTAATATGTCTGAAATGAAAGAAGAAATTTTAAATATACATAGACAAATGGAAGTTAACAACAAAAGAACAACTGAACTAGAATCAAAAATGGAAACTATAGAATGTGAATCAAAAAGATGTAAAAACGACAACCTGGAATTAAATAAATTAAAAGACCAACTGGAGGATTACGAAAATAGAGGAAGAAGAAAGAACATCAAACTCTTTGGAATACAAGAAAATCTAGAGGGAAAAAATACTATCCTTTTCCTTGAAAATTTAATTCCAAAAATTCTACAATTAGACTTGAAACAACCAATTGAAATTGAAAGGGCGCATAGAATCCCAACAAAAAATCTAGAAAATAAAAACAGACCAAAACCAATCATTTTCAAAATGTTGAGATACCAACAAGCACTAGAGATACTAAATGCGGCAAAAAAAGATAAAAACTTGAATTATAAAGGATCAAGATTATGGTTTTTACCAGACTTCGCCAAAAATACAGCAACTAAAAGGAAAAAACTACTAGACATGAGACCTCTACTCAAAGAAAAAGGATTTAAATATGGTCTATACTACCCGGCGAAAATGAGAGTGTCATCGGGTGACAAGTCCTTATATTTTGAGGATCCTGAAAAACTAAAAGAGTTTCTCTCTAAACCAGAACCTATGATATATTAACATAATATATTAAGATGGTTTTGAAGACTCTATGAAAAATCAGAAAATATAACATGTCAAAATATTTGAAGAAATGGAGGAAAACAATACAAAGAAAAGACAATAAAAATTATATGAAAGAAAGAACAGAATATAGGAAAATTATTAAATAATACACTGCATATATGTTTAAAATAATTATATGTTGAAATCATAATACTAAGGAAATACAAATTAACATATTGTTAAATGTAAAATGATACATTAATAAAATGTTATGGAAAATGATTAAATAAATATAAAAGATCAATATAGATAGATAGAAGGGAAATTTGTTTAAACAATTGAATATTGATTGCCTGGAATGGGGAGAATGTTAGGATTACAGTTCAAATGTGTATCCTTAAGCAGCCAATGTATTGGGTGGGAAAGGGAGGGATAAGGAGAATATTTATTATAATAATTAAGGGAGATACATTAGGGTTAAATATGTGTGTCGTGAAGAAAATTTTTTGGATATTAAATATGAAAGAGGAGAGGAAGAATAAGATAATGAAAAGTATTAAAATATATAATGTCTTTTAAAATATATTCTATTAATGTCAATGGCCTAAATCACGTAATTAAAAGGAAAAAAATATTAACATTTTTAAAAAAAACAAAATGCAGATATTTACTGTCTGCAAGAGACCCATCTCAATATGAAGGAATCACAGAAATTATCAGGTGGATGGATAAAAGAATGTTTTTTTGCTCCAGCAGTGGGTAAAAAAGCAGGGGTTGCAATCCTTATAAATAAAAAATGTATGGCCAATATAAAGGTAAAAAATTCAGATCCACATGGAAGATGGATACAAATCGATATAGGTATGGGAAATGATACCCTGACGTTATTTAATATATATGCCCCTAATTCGAATCAATCAGAATTTTTCAAAAAGCTACAAAATATGTTATTACCACTGGCTGCCTCTAATTTAGTGGTGGCTGGAGATTTTAATGCTGTAATGGATCCATTATTGGATAAAAAACCAGGTAAAAATATTAAATCTTTAGGTCTAGATAATTTAGTTCGATCATGTGATTTGAAAGATATATGGCGTATTCTTCATTTTAATGATCAGGAGTTTTCATTTTGTTCACAGGTTCATAAATCATTTTCAAGAATAGATTATATTTTTGTTTCAACAAATAAAGTGCAACAAGTGATTAAAGCCTCCATTGATCCTATTATCATTTCGGATCATGCGGGAATATGGATAGAATTACAATTAGATCAATTAGAAAATAATAGACCTCTTTGGAGATTTGATAATACATTGCTTGTGGATGACAAATTTTTGGAAAATTTTAAAACACAAATTAATGAATTTTTTCAAATAAATTTAGTGGAAGATACATCTATAGAGAATGTATGGGATGCATTTAAAGCAACTATGAGGGGTAATATCATATCATATTCAGCTTTTATTAGGAAACAAATTAAAAAACAATATATAGAATTAGAAAAAGAAATAAAAATATTAGAAGCTAAATTGATAAGTAAATGGGAATATGAAGTTTTGCAAGCTCTTTTGAAAGTAAAAGGTAAATATAATGAATTAACTTCAAAAATGATAAGAAAAGATTTGTTTTCCAAACAAGCGGTGTATTATGGAAATTCTAATAAGGCGGGAAAATTATTAGCAAATTATCTTAAGGCAAAAAAAAGGAGAACTAATATTAATGGAATAAAAGATGATAATGGTATAATAACAAATCAAACAAATATAATATTAAAACAATTTTTAAATTTTTATAAAGATCTATATTCTTCCGAACCTTATTTGGAGAAACAAAAAGATGGAAAAAAATTTTTAGATTTAATAAATGGACCTAAGATTCCTGATCATATAAAACGAAGTTTAGAAGAACCTATATCATTAAAAGAATTAGAAACAGCATTGAGATCTCTTAGAGTTGGATCCGCTCCAGGTGGTGATGGTTACACAGTAGAATTTTATAAAACATTTCAAAATATCCTCTCCCCACATTTATTAAAATTATATCAGACACAACTTATAAAAGGTAACATAAAAGGTACTATGGCTGAATCAATAATAATTGTTTTGCCTAAGCCAAATAAAGATCCTACTTTGGTTTCGAACTACAGGCCTATATCTTTGATAAACGTTGATAATAAACTTTTGGCGAAAATTTTGGCTTTGAGATTAGCCAAAGCTCTCCCACATATTATAGATATGCATCAAACGGGTTTCGTTGCTAAAAGACATTCCTCCAATAACTCTAGACTATTATTTCACATGCTAAACTTATCAAAAAAAATGGATGAACCGGCATTTACAGTTTCATTAGATGCCGAGAAAGCATTTGATAGGGTAGAATGGAATTTTATGTATCAGGCTTTAGAATGGTTTGGTATAGGTTCTGGATTTATACAAATGGTAAAAACATTGTATAGCTTCCCGATTGCAAGATTAAATATTAACAATAAGATATCTGATGGTTTTCAATTGCAGAGGGGAGTTAGACAAGGTTGTCCTTTATCTCCTTTGTTATTTGATGTTGTATTAGAACCCTTATTGTTAGCAATACAGCAAACGAGGGAGATACAAGGAATTCCATATTCAGATATGGAATATAAAATTTCGGCTTATGCTGATGATATTTTGCTTTATTTGAGAAATCCAGAGTCTACCTTATCTTCTTTATTGGAATTAATTGATAAGTTTGGCAAATTTTCAGGTTATAAAATTAATTGGAATAAATCTGAAATTATACCCTTGAATGTTTACTGTGTAAAAGGATTATTTGATATTTTTCCATTCATATGGAAAGAAGAAGGATTTAAATATCTAGGCATTCAAGTTAAAAAAACAATTGAAGATACTGTAAAAGAAAATGAAAAATATGTATTAAAAAAAGTAATGGAGTTATGTGAACAATGGAACCCATTACATATATCTTGGTGGGGCAGAGTTCAAACTATTAAAATGATGATGTTGCCTGTGGTTTGCTACCAAATGAGTATGATACCTATTTATTTTCAGGGGTCCTTTTATAAGAAGCTTAATAGAATTTTAACAAAATTTCTTTGGCTTGGTAAAACACCTAGAATAGCTTTAGTAACCTTACAAAAATCAATTAAGGAGGGAGGGGTAAATTTTCCAAATTTCTATAGGTACCATCAAGCCTATATTTTACGTCAGGGTATGTATTGGATCCTCCCAGAACTTATAGATAATGCACCAGATTGGTTATATTTGGAATGGCGCCTTATGTTTCCCCTAAATTTAGTTCATTTACCAAGTATTAATATACCTAAAAGATACAGAGAAAATAAAATAATAATGGATACTTGGAAAACATTGAGATTTATAGATAAATTAACACCCATCCCAATATATAAATCAACTAATCAATCCATATGGATAAACTCCAAGATCAAAATAGGCGGAGCCCAAATCCTTTGGAAGAACTGGATTATTGCAGGAATTAGATCTCTAGATGATATTATTTCAGAAGGTAAACTGCTGGATTTTTCACAATTGCAACATAGATTTGGTCTTAATAAAACACAAAGTTTTAAATGGTTGCAATTGAAGCAGGCCATTCAGGTTGGGTTCCCTGAATGGAAATCATTAAACAATCAATATAGTTTAAAATTCTTATGCTTTAAAACAGACTTCCTGGGACATCAAGCCGCACTGTGGTATAAATTAATATCTGGATATTTGAATAAAAAACCAAAAAATGGTCTAAGAGACATTTGGAGCATTGAGATTGGACATCAAATTAATGCATCTCAATGGCCACTGATTTGGTCTTGGAGAATGGGATGTACAGTGTCAGCATCTATGAGACAAACATGGTTCTTTTTATTACATAGAGCTTTTTGGACCCCTACTCGTTTACAAAAACTAGACAGTTCTAAATCTAATAGATGCTGGCACTGTAATCTAGAACCAGGGACATTAGATCATTTATTATACTACTGTCCTTATATTAAAATATTTTGGAATTCAATTTGGCCACAAATTAATAAATTAATGGAAAATCATATTGCAATATCATATGATACAATTTTATTTGGAACAATGATGAGAAAAAAAAGTCAAATTTCACCAGAAAATAATAAACTTTTATTAATTATGACAGGGGTTGCCATTCAACATATAACTAACAATTGGAAAAATTACAACAACCTAAACTACACATTTTGGTGGAATACAATATGCCATGTTTTTAAAATGGAAAGATCAATATCAATACAAAAGGGAACATATAATAAATTTATAAAAATATGGGGGCCATTGACAAAATTCTGTAATGATTAAATAATAGAATACTTTTTCTTCCTTTCTTCTTTTAGAGATTTTCTTATGACACACATATAGGGGGGGTAAGGAAAACAATTTATATATAATATATTATAATATATGATACAAAATGTAACAAATGATTAAGGGATAATAGAAGGGTGGGGGGAGGGAAAATGAATAAAATTTATCTAGAATATATTGTTTTAGATATAAATATGTTATTGAATAATTATTAATTGTATTCTATTATGTTATATACTTTTATAAAATTTGAAAATATTATATTAAAGTGGTGAAGGGGTGGGGGGAGGGGGAAGGGGAAAATCAAATTCAGACATACATTGTGTTAGATATAAAAGTGATACTATGCATGTATCAAATGTATTTTATTATTCTGTACACTTTTTATGAAATTTGAAAATAAAAATATAATGGAAAAAAAAAAAAGAAATTGAAAGAGCCCACAGAATCCCCACAAGAAAGCCAGTAAACCAGGCTGCTCCAAGACCTTTGATATTCAAGGTGTTAAGGTATCAACAAGCTCAAGAAATATTAAAAATGGCAAAAGCAAATAAAAACTTGAATTATAAAGGATCAAAACTGATTTTAGTACCGGATTTTGCTAAATATACAGCAAACATAAGAAAACAATTCCTCACATACAGACAGCAGCTGAAAGAAAAAGGATACATATATGGAATATATTATCCATCCACTATGAGAGTATCCAGTGGAAATAAATCCATATATTTTCAAGACCCTGCAAAACTGAAAGAATTTTTGACACAAAAAGAACCTATGTTTACATAAAAAACAGAATAATTCAGCTGAAGAAAGAAGAAAGAAGAAAGAAGAAAGAAGAAAGAAGTTGGAAAAAAGGGAAAATAAAGAAGATTATTAAAAAAAAAAAAATTAAGATATAAGAAATGTTACTAACTGGAAATATAATTTATTGATATAGTGGATGCAATAATATAATATTATTTTATTAAATTAATTATTAATAAAATATTAGCATCCACAATCAGTAATATTACTAATAAAAAAAAAAAAAAAAAAAATTTTTTTTAATTGTTAAAATATAAATAAATAAATAATTTATTTAAAAATTTATATAAAATACATATTTTAATCAAAATAGAGAATTTATTCAATTATATAGCATATTAACTTATTATGATTAATGAATAATGAAATGATTTACAATGAAATTATCATTAAAAATATTGAAAGGAAAATTTATTATTGCTATATTGAGAATAAGATATAAAAATGAAATATATTAATTTATTATAAAAACAATATTTTAATTCTGGGTAAGAAAATTATAATTTTATGAAATATATACAATGAAAATAATTTGATTATTGACAGGATTAATTAATAAAATAGATGTTTACTATAAGATTTTTATTTAATTCAATTATTCAGTCATATTAACTTATTATGAAAAATAAGAAATTAAGTAATTGATTGGTAGATAATTTAAAAAAAATGAATTATACAACTTATTTATTGATATAAAATGTATATTTTATTCAATTATTCATTCAAATTAACTTATTATGAAGATGATCTAAGAAAATGATTGAAATGCATTATTATTAATATTAATATTTATATAAAAATGGATATATTTAATTTACATGATGAATAACAGATATATAGAGAATAAGAGCTATATTTGTAATATGTTTATTTATTCAGAGTATTATATTACATGTATGCATGATATTGAATTTAATTTTATGAATCAAATATATATAATTCTCAGTAAATTTATAAAATTTTATAGATTAAATGGACATAATATACAATTATATAAGGGTGGAAGTATAAAGAATATATTGAATTTAGAAATATGTTTTTAAATAATATAATGAATTATTAGTTGCCTGGGGATGGAGATTTAGGTTTTGCATGACCAATGCGTGTTCCAAATCAGAATATGATAATGGGTGGGGAGGGAGGGAAAATATTGGGTGGGATAGGAGATAAATTTTTATTGAATGTGCTAGGAACTAATCTTGTAAATCATTATAGAATATTGGTCACAACATAATTATTAATTAGATGGATATAAAAATGTATTCCCTGAATGTCAATGGTTTAAATCATCCTATTAAGAAGAAGAAATTATTATCGTTCCTTAAAAATCAAAATGCGGACATTTACTTCATTCAAGAGACCCATCTTTCAGAAATTGAATCAAAAAAATTATCTGGAGGTTGGATTTCTAAATGTTTATTTGCACCGGCTTTAAAGAAAAAAGCTGGAGTGGCAGTTCTAATAAACAAAAAATGTAATGCAGATTTTAAATTAATTAATTATGATCCCTTAGGAAGATGGGTACATATCGAAATGGTTCTGGGAAATACAACCCTGAATTTATTCAATTTATATGCTCCTAATACGAATCAAATGGAGTTTTTTAAACAAATTCAACAATTACTTTTACCACTGGCTACATCTAATTTAATAGTAGCAGGGGATTTCAATGCTGTAATGGATCCGATATTGGATAAAAAACCAAGTAAAGTTATAAAATCATTAGGTTTAGATAATTTGATTCTATCTTGTGATTTAGTAGATATATGGCGAATTCTTCATTTTAATGATCAGGAATTTTCTTTTTGTTCTCAGGTCCATAAATCTTTTTCACGAATTGATTATATATTTGTTTCTAATAATATAGCGCAGCGTGTACTAAAAGCAACAATTGATCCCATTATAATTTCAGATCATGCTGGTGTGTGGATTAACCTTCAAAATTATGATGTTGAAAACTTTGATTCAATATGGAGATTTAATAATGATTTACTAGCGGATTCAAAATTTCTTGAAGATTTTAAAATAAAAATGCAAGAATATTTTCAATTTAATGAATCAGATGATATTAATGCTGAGATCTTATGGGATGCTTTTAAAGCAACTATGAGAGGAAATATTATATCATATTCAACATTTATTAACAAACAAAAAAAAAAACAATTTTTTGAGATGGGAAAGCAAATTAAATTATTAGAAAATAAATTAATTGAAAAATGGGAAAATAATACATTACAAGAATTATTAAAATTAAAAGTTAAATATAATGAGATTTCTTCTCAAATTGTGAGGAAAGACATTTTCAACAAACAAGTACAATATTATGGAAATTCAAATAAAGCGGGGAAATTATTAGCAAACTTTCTAAAAGCAAAGAAAAGAAAATCTAAGATTATTGCAATTAAAGATACACAAGGTAACACACATACCAACACAAAAGATATTATAACACAATTTCTTGATTTTTACAAAGAATTATATACTTCCAATTCTTATAAAAATAAAGAACAAGACGGATTAACTTTTTTAAATTCATATATTGGACCAAATATTCCAGATCATATAAAAGGAAGTTTAGAAGAACCTATATCTTTAAAAGAATTAGAAACAGCACTGAAATCTCTTAGAGTTGGATCCGCTCCAGGTGGAGATGGGTATACTGTTGAATTTTATAAATTTTTTCAAAATATCATATTACCACATCTGTTAAATTTGTATCAATATCAAATAAAGAATGAAAACATTTCTGGTACTATGGCAGAATCGATAATTATAGTCTTACCAAAACCAAACAAAGATCCTACTCTGGTTTCAAACTACAGGCCTATTTCATTATTGAATGTGGATAACAAATTAATGGCAAAAGTATTAGCATTAAGATTGGCAAAAGCTCTCCCTTTCATTATTGATGTACATCAAACAGGATTTATTGCTAAAAGACATTCATCAAATAATACTAGATTAGCATTCCACTCATTAAATTTAGCAAAAAATATAAATGATCCAGTTTTTTTAATATCTTTAGATGCAGAAAAAGCCTTTGACAGAGTGGAATGGAATTTTATATACCAAGCTTTACAATGGTTTGGTATAGGATCCGGTTTTATTAAAATGATTCAGACATTGTATAGCTCTCCTGGAGCAAGATTATATATTAACAATAATTTATCAAATAGATTTAACTTGCATAGGGGAGTTAGACAAGGATGCCCTCTGTCTCCTTTACTTTTTGATATTGTCCTAGAACCTTTATTAATTGCAATAAACAAAACTAAGGAGATAAAGGGAATATCATTTACCAGTTTTGAATTTAAATTATCTGCATATGCAGATGATATATTACTATATTTAAGAGAACCGGAAACTACTATTCCATGTATGCTTAATTTAATAGAAAAATATGGTACTTTTTCTGGATATAAAATTAATTGGAATAAATCAGAAATTCTCCCAATAAATGTTCATTGTACCAAAGGATTATTTGAACCATATTCATTTATTTGGAAAGATGATGGTATAAAATACTTAGGAATTATGATCAAAAATACAATTGAAGACACACTCAAAGAGAATGAAAAACTTTTATTGAAAAAAATAACAGAAATGTGTGAGCAATGGAATCCATTACATCTTTCTTGGTGGGGAAGAATTCAAACAATTAAAATGATGATATTACCTGTAGTTTGTTACCAATTGAGTATGATTCCAATATTTTTTCAGGGGTCATTTTATAAAAAACTTAACAATGTTCTTACAAAATTTGTTTGGTGTGGGAAAAGACCAAGAATCGCATTAGTATCATTACAAAGACCAATTGTGGAAGGGGGGGTAAATTTTCCAAATTTTTACAGGTATCATCAAGCCTATATCTTAAGACAGGGTATGTATTGGATCCTCCCAGACCTTTTAGAAAATGTACCAGATTGGCTGTATTTAGAATGGCGGCTCCTGTTCCCTTTATATCCAGAACAGTTAATAACTATAACAATGCCTAAAAGATATAAAGACCACAGAATTTTATTTGACACTTGGAAAACATTGAGATATATCAGTAATCTATCACCAGAACCCATTGCTAAATCTCTAAATCAATCAATATGGATAAACTCCAGGATCAGAATTGGCGGAATTAAAATCGTCTGGAAACAATGGATAAATGCAGGAATAAGAACATTGAATGATGTTATATCAGAAGGATCACTGCTTAGTTTTTCACAATTGCAAAATAAATTTGGATTAAATAAAACACAATATTTTAAATGGATGCAATTGAAGCAGGCCATTCAGGAAGGGTTCCCTGATTGGAAAAATCTAAATAATCAATATAGTCTACAGGTTCTATGTTTCCAGACGGATTCTTTGGGTCACCAAGCCGCAAAATGGTACAAATTGATATACGGATTTTTAAATAAAAAAAAGAAAACAGGTCTTAGGGATATTTGGAGTATTGAGATTGGTCAGACAATTTCTGAATCTCAATGGCCACGATTTTGGTCCTGGAGATTAAGATCTACAAGGTCAGCATCTATGAATCAAACATGGTTGTTTTTATTACATAGAGTGTTCTGGACCCCAACGCACCTGCAAAAAATAGATAGTACTAGATCTAATAGATGCTGGCATTGTAAATTGGAAATTGGGACGTTAGATCATTTAATCTTTTTCTGTCCCTGTGTAAACGCATTTTGGAATTCAATTTGGCCCCAAATTAATAAGTTACTAGAAAATCATGTAGGACTCTCATATGACACTATATTATTTGGCACTGCAATGAGAACTAAGAGTCCGATTTCAGCAAACAATAATAAGCTATTACTAATATTAACAGGAGTCGCCATGCAACAAATCACTCAAAATTGGAAAGATTATACCAAATTAAATTATACGTTCTGGTGGAATTCTGTCTGTCATATTTATAAAATGGAAAAAATAATAGCGTTACAACAGGGAAATCTTCCTAATTTCAAGAAAATTTGGCAACCATTGACAAATTATTCTAATGATTAGTTTCTTAGCACAATGATAAAAATTATATATGAATGGGGTGGGAACTGATTAATTAATGGAAACATATTATATAAAAAGGGAAAGGGATTTATATTCTATATGTTATTGTATAATCTTTATCATATTATATTTTAAATAATATGAATTATTAATGATAAAATTTTGATATGTAATAATTGATAATATTATATATGAACCAAATATTGTAAGAATGGAAAATTTATAAATAAAAATTTAAAAAAAAAAAAAATAGGAAAAATTTAAAAAAAAGTTATTTGAAATTGAATTATTTGTATATTATGTATCATTTACAATGAAGAATAAAATTAATTTAGGAAGTACAAAAAAAAAAAAAAAAAAAAAAAAAATAAACAAAAAAAAAAACAATTTCTTGAAATAGGAAAACAAATTAAATTATTAGAAAATAAATTAATTGAGAAATGGGAAAATAAAACATTACAAGAAATATTAAAATTAAAAGTTAAATATAATGAGATTTCTTCTCAAATTGTGAGAAAAGACATTTTCAATAAACAAGTACAATATTATGGAAATTCAAATAAAGCGGGGAAATTATTAGCAAATTTTCTTAAAGTAAAGAAAAGAAAATCTAAGATTATTGCAATCAAAGATACACAAGGTAACACACATACCAACACAAAAGATATTATAACACAATTTCTTGATTTTTATAAAGAATTATATACTTCCAATTCTTATAAAAATAAAGAACAAGAAGGATTAACTTTTTTAAATTCATATATTGGACCAAATATTCCAGATCATATAAAAGGAAGTTTAGAAGAACCTATATCTTTAAAAGAGTTAGAAACAGCATTGAAGTCTCTTAGAGTTGGATCCGCTCCAGGTGGAGATGGGTATACTGTTGAATTTTATAAATTTTTCCAAAATATTATATTACCACATCTGTTAAATTTATATCAATATCAAATAAAGAATGAAAATATTTCTGGTACTATGGCAGAATCGATAATTATAGTCTTACCAAAACCAAACAAAGATCCTACTCTTGTATCAAATTACAGGCCTATTTCATTATTGAATGTGGATAACAAATTAATGGCTAAAGTATTAGCATTAAGATTGGCAAAAGCCCTTCCTTTCATTATTGATGTACATCAAACAGGATTTATTGCTAAAAGACATTCTTCAAATAATACTAGATTAGCATTCCACTCATTAAATTTAGCAAAAAATATAAATGATCCAGCTTTTTTAATATCTTTAGATGCAGAAAAAGCCTTTGATAGAGTGGAATGGAATTTTATATACCAAGCTTTACAATGGTTTGGTATAGGATCCGGTTTTATTAAAATGATTCAGACATTGTATAGCTCTCCTGGAGCAAGATTATATATTAACAATAATTTATCAAATAGATTTAACTTGCATAGGGGAGTTAGACAAGGATGCCCTTTGTCTCCATTACTTTTTGATATTGTCCTGGAACCTTTATTAATTGCAATAAACAAAACTAAGGAGATAAAGGGAATATCATTTACCAGTTTTGAATTTAAATTATCTGCATATGCAGATGATATATTATTATATTTAAAAGAACCGGAAACTACTATTCCATGTATGCTTAATTTAATAGAAAAATACGGTACATTTTCTGGATATAAAATTAATTGGAATAAATCTGAAATCCTCCCAATTAATGTTCATTGTACCAAAGGATTATTTGATCCATATTCATTTATTTGGAAAGAGGATGGAATAAAATACTTAGGAATTATGATCAAAAATACAATTGAAGACACAGTCAAAGAGAATGAAAAACTTTTATTGAAAAAATAACAGAAATGTGTGAGCAATGGAATCCATTACATCTTTCTTGGTGGGGAAGAATTCAAACAATTAAAATGATGATATTGCCTGTGGTTTGTTACCAAATGAGTATGATTCCAATATTTTTTCAGGGGTCATTTTATAAAAAACTTAACAATATTCTTACAAAATTTGTTTGGTGTGGGAAAAGACCAAGAATCGCTTTAGTATCATTACAAAGACCAATTATGGAAGGGGGGGTAAATTTTCCAAATTTTTATAGGTATCATCAAGCCTATATTTTAAGACAGGGTATGTATTGGATCCTCCCAGACCTTTTGGAAAATGTACCAGATTGGCTGTATTTAGAATGGCGGCTCCTGTTCCCTTTATATCCAGAACAATTAATAACTATAACAATGCCTAAAAGATACAAAGATCACAGAATTTTATTTGACACTTGGAAAACATTGAGATATATCAGTAATCTATCACCAGAACCTATTGCTAAATCTCTAAATCAATCAATATGGATAAACTCCAGGATCAGAATTGGCGGATTTAAAATCGTCTGGAAACAATGGATAAATGCAGGAATAAGAACATTGAATGATGTCATATCAGAAGGATCACTGCTTAGTTTTTCACAATTGCAAATTAAATTTGGATTAAATAAAACACAATATTTTAAATGGATGCAATTGAAGCAGGCCATTCAGGTAGGGTTCCCTGAATGGAAAAATCTAAATAATCAATACAGTCTACAGGTTTTATGTTTCCAGACGGATTTTTTGGGTCACCAAGCCGCAAAATGGTACAAATTGATATACGGATTTTTAAATAAAAAAAAGAAAACAGGTCTTAGGGATATTTGGAGTATTGAGATTGGTCAGACAATTTCTGAATCTCAATGGCCACGATTTTGGTCCTGGAGATTAAGATCTACAAGGTCAGCATCTATGAATCAAACATGGTTATTTTTATTACATAGAGTGTTCTGGACCCCAACGCGCCTGCAAAAAATAGATAGTACTAGATCTAATAGATGCTGGCATTGTAAATTGGAAATAGGGACGTTAGATCATTTAATCTTTTTCTGTCCCTGTGTAAACGCATTTTGGAATTCAATTTGGCCCCAAATTAATAAGTTACTAGAAAATCATGTAGGACTCTCATATGACATCATATTATTTGGCACTGCAATGAGAACTAAGAGTCCGATTTCAACAAATAATAATAAGCTATTACTAATACTAACAGGAGTCGCCATGCAACAAATTACTCAAAATTGGAAAGATTATACCAAATTAAATTATACGTTCTGGTGGAATTCTGTCTGTCATATTTATAAAATGGAAAAAATATTAGCGTTACAACAGGGAAGTCTTCTTAATTTCAAGAAAATTTGGCAACCATTGACAAATTATTCTAATGATTAGTTTCTTAGCACAATGATAAAAATTATATATGAATGGGGTGGGATTTGATTAATTAATGGAAACATATTATATAAAAAGGGGGAGGGAATTATATTTTATATGATATTGTATAATCTTTACCATATTATATTTTAAATACTATGAATTACTAATGATAATATTTTGGATATGTAATAACTAATAATATTTTGTATGATTCAAATATTGTAAGAATGGAAAATTTATAAATAAAAATTAAAAAAAAAAAAAAAAAGATATCCCTAATTAATATGCATGAGGAAAATTTGCATATAATAGAGGTGGCAGGCATGCAAATCTGCCTCATGCATATTCATTAGAGATATCTTGAAAACCCAACTGGTTGGAGGTCCCCCCAGGACAGGTTTAAGAACCACTGGCATTGTAATTGTAACCACTGCTACATTGTAATGTCAACACAATATGCAACAAACAATTTAATAAACAGCCTAGGGCAGGGGTAGGCAACTCCGGTCCTCGAGAGCTGGAGCCAGGTCAGGTTTTCAGGATCTCCACAATAAATATGCATGAGATTGATTTACATCTCAAGGAGGCAGTGCATGCAAATCCATCTCATACATATTCATTGTGGATATCCTGAAAACCTGACCTGGCTCCGGCTCTCGAGGACCGGAATTGCCTACCCTTAGCCTAGGGCAGGGGTGTCAAAGTCCCTCCTCGAGGGCCGGAATCCAGTCGGGTTTTCAGGATTTCCCCAATGAATATGCATTGAAAGCAGTGCATGCAAATAGATCTCATGCAGATTCATTGGGGAAATCCTGAAAACCCGACTGGATTCTGGCCCTCGAGGACCGACTTTGACACCTGTGGCCTAGGGCATAAGCAAACATGCAGCATATAGACAGATAAGACAGAGTAACAGGGGCAAGAAAATAAGAGGCCTAATTTAAAGAACAGCACATGAGGCCAGAATGGTGCTTGAAAATTTTTAACTAGCGTAGAAGTAGATCAACAGTTACGTGTGTAACTGGGGGAGTCCTGCCCATGTACCACACATGTATGTTTGCCCCTTGCACATATGCACTATGTGTAAGTTACAGAAAAGCACAGGCACCCTGCTGGCTCTTTTTCGGGTCTGTATAACCATATGCAAGTATTGGTAGTCTAGACATTTACATGCATAAAGGACACACAAATGCACGCACCTTGATCAAAGAACTGTCCTTCACATAGACAGCTATGAATAAAAGCTCAAGGTACTGTAGCCTAACAGAGACGGTTTCCAGTCCAGCTGGTCGCCCATAAAAGCTTGGAGAAAATGGCTGAGCCTTCCCTCTCTCATTGACCTTGTTGAGTTTGCTTCTGATAGAAAGATCCCTTGCAATATTAGCTATATCAATTTTGGTTTAAGGAAGTATGCCCAGCAGAGGGTGTCAATGCAGAAGGCTGTACGTGCTGCTGAAAGATGCTGATGTGTAGAGCAATAATCTTTAATCCTATCAATCATCTCTCACTTTTGCTCCAGAGGAGGAGTTCTCAGTGAAAGAAGCATCTGCTAACTTGGAGTGGACATCTTCATGCAAACCAGAAGCTCGCAGCCATTTAAGTTTCTCATGTAATTGCAGAAGCAGAAAATCATAAGCTGTTCTGACACTCATCAGTCTCTCCTAATAAAATAGATAGTTGGGCTTGGGACTGTGTAGAAAGTAGAGAATGACATGGTGACAGAATTCATCACCGTTCCTGTCCCCACGGATAACTCATATCTCAACCTCAGTCCTTCTACACCAGCATGGGGATAGTTTCCCGCGGTTATCCACAGGGATAGGAACGGTGATGAATTCTGTCACAGCGTCATTCTCTAGTAGAAAGCAAGTGGAAAATTTCTCCACTTTCTAAAAGATGGTATACATCAGTAGTCTCAAACTCGCGGCCCACCAAGTACTATTTTGTGGCCCTCGGTATGTTTATCATAATCACAAAAGTGAAATAAAACAGTTTCTTGATCATCTGTCTCTTTAGCTCTAAATGACAATATTATTATTAAGACTTAGCCAAAAGGAAAGATTTATAAACTATGAAGAGTTTTACCTCATGCCAAATTGTCATTTCTTTAATAAGACATTAACTATTTTTTCTGAGGCCCTCCAAGTACCTACAAATCCAAAAGGTGGCCCTGCAAAGGGTTTGAGTTGGAGACCGCTGGCATATATGTACTGAATTGTGCAGAAGTGATGGTCAGCAATCCAAGCAGAGAGCATATGCCCTTGAAGATTTTCTTTCCTAAATAATCTAATATATGGGGCCTTTCCCAAAGGAGGTTTAACAAAATCTCCACATTTTTAAAAAAGGTAAGGGTAATGGGATTTGATATACTGTCTTTCTGTGGTACAACCAAAGAAGTTACATATATGCAGGTAACGAGTGGGCCCACAATCTAAGTATTGTACCATGAGATGCAGGGTGCATTGAACCCAGTTCCCTAGGTTCTCAGCCCACTAACCATTAGGCTACTCCTCAACTCCGCTTCAATTTCTACTAACGAGTGCAAGAACTAGAATTTATTAAATCCTGGCGTTCAGTTGGCTGGACTTTATATTTTATTGAGCCGACAAGCAAAACACAAAAATGGTTACGGAGACTACAAGGTGATGGCTGCTTCAAGAAAGATTCTCACTGGTCTCTGAAGATGCAGGAGTCTTCTAAGCATGAGTTCTTGTTTGATTTCCCAAATAGTAGCTTTGTGCTGGCTTTGAAATGTTCTAAAGACAATTCAGATGTCACCACAAATATGGAGAGATCGTCTTAACACAATGCTTGCACTCCTTTTGATCATGGTCAGGAAACAAGCATAAGAGAGACACTATTGCATTTCAGGCAAGGTCTAAAACCCAACTTCAGTGATATTTAATAACATATTTACTGAGGTGGACATGGTATACAGGAGAGACTGTGGCTGCCCAGAATTTAACACTAACAGGGGATAGATATTAAGATGCAGGAAGGAAGATTAGATTGATTTTTTTTTTTAAACTGAGCTTTACCCAAATCTCAACTTACCATGAAAAAGTGACTATCTGTGGTAGCTCAGTGCAGGCAGTGTTATTCAGGGTGCTCAGGAGTAGAGAATGAAACAGGGACGGTAAACTGTGGCAAACCACGGGAATGGGAAAACTGTTGCCAGGTTTACTGCAGGAATGGGAGCAAGGCCTTTTATCACCCTGCAAGAGCATTAAAAAGCCTTGCTCCAAAAATAAAAAATTGCGCCTGGATCAGCACTTGTGTGCCTTCTTCCCCTTTTCACCCGGCACCTATTTACTTGAAGGAGCCTCAGCCACGCCACAGGAAGAATTAGAGGCCTGCTCTGGGGCTTTCCTTTTGCCGAGTCCCTCCTTGATGTAATTTCCAGGAGGGACTCAGCAGAAGGAAGGCACCGGAGCAGGCTTCCGATTCTTTTTCTCTATGGCTTGGCTAAGGCTCCTAGTAAAATAAATGCCGGGCGAAAGGGGAGATGGGGAAGAAGGCATACAGATGCCAACCTGCATGGGGGGGTTCCCCTGCCGCTGTTATCGCATGAGAGGACTGCTGGACTCATAGGGGGGAAGGGATTCTGCTGCTGCTACTATGACCCAAGGAGGGATGTTGGCTGGCTGGCTGCAGAGCTCAATGGAAGCAAAGGGAGAGAGGTGCTAGACCCATGTGAGGTGGGGGCTGGACATGGAGGGAAGGGAAGGGAGAGAGGTGCTAGACCCATGTGGGGTGGGGGCTAGACATGGAGGGAAGGGAAGGGAGAGAGGTGCTAGACCCATGTGGGGTGGGGGCTGGACCTGGACGGAAAGGAATGGATAGATGCTAGACCCATGTGGGGTAGGGGCTGGACTTGGAGGGAAGGGAGAGAGGTGCTAGACCCATGTGGGGTGAGGGCTGGACCTGTACGGAAGGGAAGGAAGAGATGCTAGACCCATGTGGAGTGGGGGCTAGAGCTGGATGGAAGGGAAGGGAGAGAGGGGCTAGACCCATGTGGAGTGAGGGCTGGACCTGGATGGAAGGGAAGGAAGAGATGCTAGACCCATGTAGGGTGGGGGCTGGAGCTGGACGGAAGGGAAGGAAGAGATGCTAGACCCATGTGGGGTAGGGGCTGGACCTAGAGGGAAGGGAAGGGAGAGAGGGGCTAGACCTGGAAGGAAGGGAGAGAGGTGCTAGACCCATGTGGGGGCTAGACCTGGAGGGAAGGGAGAGAGGTGCTAGACCCATGTGGGGTGGGGGCTGGACCTGGAGGGAAGGAAGAGAGGTGCTAGACCCATGTGGGGTGGTGCCTTGACCTGGAGGGGAGGGAAGGGAAGGGAGAGAGGTGCTAGATCCATGTGGGGTGGGGGCTGGACCTGGAGGGAAGGGAAGGGAGAGAGATGCTGGACCCATGTGGAATGGGGGCTGGAGTTAGATGGATCACTCCAATCCCAACCACGGTACACACCAGGGATTATGAAAGATAAGCATAGGGGCAGGAGTTTAAAAGCTCCTGATTTCAAGTGCCAGCCCCTTTCAGAAGTGCTTGGGTACATCAGACCCTAGATTAGTGATCTGATGATCCTAGGACAGAAAAATACCGCCATGCTGCATTTATTCACATTTGATTAGTAATAAACTGTTTTGCATGCGTTGCTATGTATCTCACAGTACCTCATATTAAATGTGCATTATTGCCCTTTAACATACATTAACGGCAAAGCACCTTAGTAACAACCCCACCCCCAAATTCTGAGCTGTGGAGCTCCATCCTGGTTCTGTTGGAAGATGTCATTCACTTGATAGCCTCACTCAATTCCTTTCATCAAGAAAATATATTATCATTACTGCACTGTGTTTATGATTACTGGTATTGTAACCCGCAATGAGTGCTGAGCTATAATAGAAAGCCGTGATACAAACTGAAATTTACATATATCTATACATACATACATACATATACATATATATATATATATATATATATATATATATATATATATACACATACATACACACACACACACACAAATGCACTCTGAAACTTACCTCTTTTTGTGTTAGCGAATCAAAATTGATCATTTTTGTTTGTATTGGAACCAGTGTGATGGGATCAAAAGTCAAACTGCCCCGATCTTTAAAGTTATACTGGGGAAGGAAGAAGAAGTGCTACATTATTTGTTAGAATATATATTACCACCATTCCATTTACTGTTCACCGTTGTAATCAAAAACCTTCATTGGATAATGGTACAGTGAAATGCAAAAAATGAGTGTTGTATGCTACCATAATCACACATCGTGAAGCAAAGCTAAAAGTGCCCATATTATTAAAAATCAAAAGGCTTGGTTTCCTCATTTTAAACTTTCAATGTCATAACTCAATGGAAACTTGCTCCAATCAGGTTTTTAGTTTCGGTTTGAACTTTTTGGTTTTAACCGGAACTGACAACAGACACCATCAAAGCATGATATTCTACGGAGAGGAGCGGTTTCTCATAAGCACGACAGTAAGTCTTGGATATTTTATGTTATAAAATTTAAATCGTTGGAGAGGATGTTTAATATAATTACAATAGAAGTAGAGATATTCTCACTGGATAATTTATTTTTTAGATTTAACAACAGGAGCCTCGACCCTGAT
The DNA here is from genome assembly GCF_902459505.1 of Geotrypetes seraphini. Lineage (NCBI taxonomy): Eukaryota > Metazoa > Chordata > Amphibia > Gymnophiona > Dermophiidae > Geotrypetes > Geotrypetes seraphini. Next base: position 303,805,519 of record NC_047087.1, read on the forward strand.
GAAAGCTATTTGCTACTACTATAAAGCTAAGTATTATGATATGAATAAATGAATTTATATATTAAAAAAGGAATAGAAAAAGCTAAAAAGTTAAATTCATAAAAACAAACAAGTTGTTGATCCAAGGAAGATCGGGTTCTGTGATCTGTTTCACACGAACCACTGGGGTTATCTAGCCCTCTGAGGATCATGAATATTTTGAAATATTAAATGTTTGGTCTAATTGGCCACTATTAGTTCTAAAGACTGGAAGTTGTCTATGCTGAAGTTATAAAAAACACATGAAGAGGCATTAATTTTGAGCAGGAAGCAGTTTTGATGTTCAAATGCTGCTACAGAAAAATTCTGTCATTGGCCACATTTGGACAGAAAAAGATCATCTTAGATTGCCAAAGGCTGCCTGTGGAGGCAAGAGTCTATTTTAAAGTGTGTTCAGTGGTGTTTAGAATTCGACATGGGAAGACCCTGTTTTCTATGGTTCCTTTTATTCAATTATCGGGGAATTCAAGACTGGGTCTTAGACAACAGATGGCATTAAAGTTTTCTTCATGCTTAGGGGTTAAAGAGAAGAGGTTTATCTCGGCCTCTTTCTCTTATCAGACGGTAAACAATGTGGAATTCCCTTCCGATTAAGATGAGAAGAATTTTAAAATTATGGTCAGTTTAGGAGAGAATGAAAAACCTTTTCATTTAGAAATTTTTTTATTGAAGATGTAACTGAATTTTGCTTCCTTGGAGATATCCAAACTTCTTTATCAAGATGTGACCCGCATTGAATCTGCGCAAGGTAATTGCAGGATATAAGAATTAGTATAAGAGATGTAAATTTATTTATTGGGATTTGTTAGCCACCTTTATGAAGAAATTTATGCAAGGCGGTGTACAGCACATATAATTCAATATAGCAAAAAGACCATATATAAACAAATACAATGAATGAGGTAAATCAAAATCAGCATAATGAAATTAATAGGATTACCATGAAAGTTTCAAAAATAGACTTAACAGCACTGAAATTCAAACAAGAGCAATATAATACATACTTAAAGGTAGACATAATACTTATGAAGCATCGAATAAGTACAAATCAGAACATTATCCTATAGCCGAGGTGCCAAGTCAGATATTAAACAGGGACAAGATGGGTGGTACAGCGTGCATTGGGATAAAAAGAAGGGAGGCTAAATTCAAGGCACGTTCTTTATACAGTTAAGCAAAGTATAAGGAATTGATTTAGTTCGTGTTTGTAGCAAGTGAGTCCTGGTGCAGAATGATATATACGAGTCAATCGCCTTGAGTGAAGAGCCAGGCTTTCTGAAATAGAGGTAGTCTGGAGTTAGACATAGCCCCTCTGGGAGTAAATTCCAGTGCGTGGGGGCTACTCCTAAGAAGGCTACAGATAGCGATGCTCCTTGAAAAGAGCTCAGAGATCTCAGGTATTCAAAAGACAAGCTTCCGCTTAATCGACTGATTCTGGCAGTCCCTACACTTTGTTCCCCACTCTTAATATGTGCATAAAAGGCCCGATTCTATAAACAGCACCTACCGCATGTCAACCAAAGGTAGGCAACTAAAAATATTCAGGGGTACAATCGTGAATAATCAAAAAATATATATCAAAAACCTATTGTAGAAAATGTTTAGTAGCAGGGAGTCATTCAAGCCACATACAGACGAATTGCTGACACAACACAACTGTATGAAAAGAATAATACAACGGAGAAAAATAAACAGGCTGGGACTACACAAGTGCCCAAACTTATTCACATCATCACGGGTTTATAAAAAAGCTCCGTATACATATAAATAAATCATTTTCATTCATACAGAATCAACTCTTTTTCAAAATAAGTTTTTCCAGAGTATAAACAGTGTAGGCAAAATTCAATGCCTTAATCGTGTCAAGCAAAGTGACTAGAATCCCAAACTAACTAAATTATTGGCGAGGGCTACAGCTCAACTTCACTTGTATAAGAGGTTGTGGAGGCGTAGAACACAGAATCACAGTAATAGCGAAAATGCACTCATCCGAAGGCTTTTAGCTCCTTGTTTCTACAATACGTTTTTGATATATATTTTTTAACCCAAGGTAGGCGCCATTTAAAATAAATCATACCTACTAGCTCCTAACTCAACTTACACACCGGTAGGCATCAATGTTAGACACTGGTATATTAGGACAGAGTTTTCCTGGCCTAATTTACCAGTCGTAACACAGATGCCTACCAATATCCAAGTCATTCCATGCCCAAACTCCTGCCCCTAACCACACCCACTTTTCATGTAGGCACCGCACCAATTTCCCATGGGGAATTAATTTTTTATTTGTTTAAATGAAATGATTGAAACCACCAATAAAAACCAATTAAAAAATTTTACGTTTCACACAGAAATCAGCTAGGCAACATTTTTAGAATCAGGGCCCTAGTGGCCAAATGTAGAGCCATGAACTGAAAGGAAAAAAGGTCTTTTTTTAAATCAAAAAAGGCATTCTCTGTCATGTGGGTTTTCTTCTACTACTCTCATTGCACCTCCCCCCCCCCAATCAATTAGGTTTATAACAGAACAGAGGGCAAAGGGAGCAGTGGGTTAATAGAGTGTCAACAGTAATAGAATTAATTCCCCTGATTTATGTCAGCTACCAAACTCTGATACCAGGGTCCTCAAATGCTTTATAATGGAAAGCCCAAGGCAGAGAGCAGAAAAACAAGCATGCTGCCATATATTAGGAAAAAACAAAAGGAATTGACCCCAAAATATCCACAAAGAAGAAAATCCAGAGAAAACCAAAAAAACTCTGTGGAGTGACGATGTTCCTAAATGGACTTTATTTGAAAGTATCAAAGTTCCAAAGGTACACTGAAATCATCCACATAAAAGTCAATCATCCACATAAGAGCCTTAAAGGACCTAGTCCGCTAGGGATACAGGACCCAACAAGGTCCGCGTTTCGACAAAAAGTCTTCTTCAGTGGTCCCTGGGGGTCCTATAAAGGTGAGTACGTGGGAAACAATTGTGTGGTGAGCCGTGTTGGGGGCAGTATCTCTAGCGGATTAGGTCCTTTAAGGCTCTTATGTGGATGATTGACTTTTATGTGGATGATTTCAGTGGACCTTTGGAACTTTGATACTTTCAAATAAAGTCCATTTAGGAACATCGTCACTCCACAGAGTTCTTTTTGGTTTTCGCCATATATTAGGAGACACCCCAAACACTCAAACCTCCATCCAGCACACTACAATCATTATCAGTTTTGCATTTACTGCTTTTCTTAGGATACAGGACCAAGTTTATCTGATGTCCAGGAAAACCCAGACATGTCCAGCTATGCATGGATGTGATGTGATGATGCCACACGCATGCACGTAACATCATCGCGTCACATCTGCGCATGATCAGAGGCCCCAAGCTTAAGAAAGAAGAGACGAGGTTTGTGTGAGGGCGAGCTGAGGGCAGAACAGGGTGGGACACGTGTCTTTTTTTTTTTTTTTAAAGACTAGGAAATCTCCTACACAGGACTGGAGGAACAGCTCATACCTTCATGTTCACATACTTCAAAATACGGGTCAGAGGCAAGCCTAAAAACTTTTAATGCTTCAAATATCCACAAAAAATGTTTCTAGCTCCTAATTTAGTTTCCACATAGAGTTGAAAGCAAAATTATGCACAGTAAATCAATCCAATTTTATGAATTTAGTACTGAATTCACATTTCTAGGCAGTACAAAAACTAAGTACTAGAGAATGATACAGGGACAAATTTTTCCCCGTCCCCAGGGGAACTCATTTTCCTGTCCCATCCCGGCAAGTTCTTTTCCTGTCCTTTCCCCGTTCCTAGAAACTCTGTCTTCATCTGCACAAGCTTAAACACTAAAATCATAAGTTGAGGCAGAGCTTACAGGAATGGGGCAGGGACAAGAACAGCGACAAAACTCACGAGGACAGGGAAAAATGTGTCCCCATTTTATTCTCTACTAAGTTCCACAAATTTTGTAGTTCTCTAGTTCAAGGGTAGGCAAGTCATAATTCAGAGCCACCAAATAGTCAGGTTTCAAACATATCCCTAATGAATATGCCCGAGACGGATCAGCAAACATTTAAGAAATTGTGCATGCAAATCTCTCATGCTTATAGGGTGTTCCTGAATTCTGACCAGTTTGTGGCCCTTGACTACATGAGTTGTTAACCCCAATCTAGCTTACTCAGTATGCCTGAAGTCCCATTTCCCCAATCCACAAGCCCAGTGTGAAGCCAAGCACTCAACGTGGCAGAAGGAAGCCCGCTGTGGATACCTTGGCAAATTCTACCATCAAAAGTGGTTTCAGATAGATCCATTAATAAACCTGACCTGCAGAAAACAAAAAAGCAAGCACTCCCAACAAAGACTCACCTTAGTTTCGGCACGGACCACCAGTACAACATTTTCAATCCGTATTCCAAAAGACCCATCTTCATAATACCCAGGCTCTAAGTAACCAGAAACCAATTGGTAATAAATGACATCATACAGCTAGCTTTCAAAATAAAGGAGGGGCTACTTCTGCCTGGAAGTGTAATCAATCTGCAGGGCCTAATGTTTATGATACATATCTCACATTCATTACAAAGTCAATTATTGGCGATTCCTATGGTAAAGGAAGCAAAAAAGATAACATCGAGGGCCAGATCATTTTAGGGTAACTGCCCCCAAACTCTGAAACAGGCGCCTGAGCCAATCAGGACCTTAGGCCTTTCCAGTGCATCCATGATGCACCGGGAGGGGGACAAGCCGCCATTTTGAAAAGATGGCTTCAAGGCAAGAGGGAGCAGGAATCCCTCCTGCCTGATTTTCAGCAAAAGGTATGGGGGAGGGGGGCGGTGTCAGAGGTGGAGGGTTCTCGAGCTGGGGGGGTCTGATTCCAACCCCCCAAGCCCACTAGACCCCCAGGATTTTGTGGGAGGGGGATGGGTGATCGGAAGGCGAGTGGCGCTTGTTGTTGGGGAGAGAGGAATGTCAGGGAGTCCCGTTTTTTGTGGTGGGGAAGGGAGGTGCGGAAGTGCGCCTCCGCCCCAGACGCCCCTACTATCCTCACTAAGCCACTGACTACACTCCAGCAAACCACAACCTACCATCACTAATAATCATGCCAGCTTCCAAAGGTTCATCTGCAAATGTTTTGTAGCTTATACCACAGGGATCTTCATGAACATTTAGGAAAGCCCCCACTCCATGTCCTGTTCCATGCAGGTAATCCAAGCCAGAATCCCACAGCGCTGAACGAGCAAAGGAATCCAAGAGATGACCTGTGAACCACACCAAATAAATCACTTTAAACACAAACAGGGTGAAATTCTGCATTCTTCTAACTATGGGTAACTCATGAAATTAGTGAGTGTAAATAAGCTAAGTGTGCACAGCAGAACCAACCAGCAAACACCTAACACCATCATGTGTCAGATCCAGATACAGGACTAAACAATGAAAAACTATGAAAAACTGCATTTTTTTTTTTTTTTTTAACACCAGGACTTAGATAAATGAGCACAGTTGAAAAATAGCACACAGTTTTACTATGAAGAATTATGCAAAAACCCTATATATGGTTAAGGTATAATTATTTTTCGGTGAAGTCTGTTTCTGCATGTAGCTTTCCTATGCAAAAATGAACTGCTTTGCATAATTTTACACCACGGTCACTATTTAAACCAGTGTCCCGCAAACTTTCTCGAGCCGTGGCACACTAAAGATAGTGGCCATGGCTCAAGGCACCTGGAAGTGCGCAGATATCGCCATGATGACATCACGCGCATGCGTGACAAGTCGATGTCCGCATGTGTGTGTGTGTGTAGATCCTCCAAGAGGGCCCTGAGATGCCAGTGGGGGAGTGCCAGAAGGGAAGAGGGTCAGAGAGGATAGGTACTGGTGCCCACCGATTGCCTACAGGAGAGGCACGTCCTGTAGGCAGTCAGCTGGCACTGGTGCCTCTCCTCCTCCCCAGTGTACCCGCGGCACACCTGAAATCTCAGGAGGCACACAGTTTGAGATACAGTGATTTAAACAAAAATTTGTAAGAATAAAACTAGCGGCAAAGAATTACTACTTGCAAAAGGTATAAAATTTAATGTCATCTACTTCACATTTCTTCAACCGCTGGTCCGCAGAAAATTCCTGCCGGTCCACACAGGACCGGCGAGATTAACTTATTCAATTATCAATCCGGCAAGATCGAGGAGCGCAGGGCCGGAGATATAATGGGGAGCCTCCGACTGTGTTTTCTTCCCTCCCAGCGGCTCTCCTTACAAGTGCAGCGATTCAGGAAGGAAGCCTTGGAGCTTTTGCTGAGTCGGGCCGCCTCCGATGATGCAACTTCCACTTTCCTCAGAGGCGGTGCGACCCAACAAAGGACCCGAGGCTGCCTTACTGAATCGCAGCGCTGGTAAGTAAGGAGAGTTGCTGGACGGGGAGAAAGCTGCTGGCATGGTGAAAAAAAAAAAAAAAAGGGACAGCTGCTACTGGACCTGGAGAGGGAGAAGGATAGATGCTGCTGGGAGGGGAGGAGGGAAAGGAGTCTGGGAAGCTGCTGGGTAAGGGGGAAAAAGGGACAGCTGCTACTGGACCTGCAGAGGGAGAAGGAGAGATGCTGCTGGGAGGGGAGGAGGGAAAGGAGTCTGGGAAGCTGCTGGGTAAGGGGGAAAAAGGGACAGCTGCTACTGGACCTGGAGAGGGAGAAGGAGAGATGTTGCTGGGAGGGGAGGAGGGAAAGGAGTCTGGGAAGCTGCTGGGGGAAAAGGAACAGCTGCTACTGGACCTGGAGAGGGAGAAGGAGAGATGTTGCTGGGAGGGGAGGAGGGAAAGGAGTCTGGGAAGCTGCTGGGTAAGGGGGGAAAAGGGACAGCTGCTACTGGACCTGGAGAGGGAGAAGGAGAGATGTTGCTGGGAGGGGAGGAGGGAAAGGAGTCTGGGAAGCTGCTGGGTAAGGGGGGAAAAGGGACAGCTGCTACTGGACCTGGAGGGAGGGAGAAGGAGAGATGCTGCTGGACAGGGGGAGAAGGGAAGGGAGAAAAAAAAAGGAATGAAACAGCTTGCAGGGAGATTAGAGGAGGGGAAGGGGAGAGATAGGAATGAGATGGGAAGGGAGGGTCAGCAGAGAAATTGAGAGGGACAAAGATGCTAGATCTGGTGTAGGAGAGATAAAAATGAAGAGAGCAGTGAAGCTGGAGTGAACCGTATAAAAAGGAGAGAGGGGCATAGGTTGGATGGAAAGGGGAGAGGGGCATAGAAAGAAGACAAATACCATATGGAAGGGTTGAGAGGTCAGACAGTAGATGGAAGGGGCAGATGCTGGATTGAAGAGACAGAGAGGGCAGACGCTGGAAGGAAGAGAGTGAAAAGAAGATGAAAGCAGAAACCAGAGACAACAAAAGGTAGAAACAAATAATTTTATTTCTATTTTGTGATTAGAATATATCAGATTTGAAATATATATCCTGCTAGAGACATAACTGGGGACTGCAGTATTCTGTTAGCATGATATTTCTATGAACTTGGCTTGTTCAGTTTTCTTGATAGTAGAGGGGATATATGTGAAGGGGAGGGGAGACAGGGTTTTATTGGTCCATGTTCTGTATATTTTTATTTATAAAATCACAATTGTTCAGAATATTGTTTCTTTTTATACTTTAATAAAATACATTCAATATAAAATCATAATTGCGGCTTGTGCAGATGGGATCAGATGGATTGCGGGGACCGAGCTCGCAGAAATGGAGCGTAAACGGAGTTTTTTAATTTTAGTCCTATTAGTTTGCCGGTCCACAAAATAATTCTTTTATTTCTGCCGGTCCACGGGTGTAAAAAGGTTGAAGAACACTGATCTACTTTGCATGCTAAAATTTACTGTTTTGCACATAAAATGGACTTTGCAATTGTCCACAATTCAATATCCCAGCCTCTCTGCCTTCTACTTAATGTTTTGAAAGAGTAACACAGCAGATAAAGACCAGAATGACCCTCCCAACTGCCCCAGAGCAATTTGTTATATTTGAGTAGGTGCACATACAAATTCTAATACGCAACAACCATTTCACCCACATCCCTCACTCAGCCTATTAAAGAAGTAATAGACAGCTATATTTCTATTAAAGTTAGAATACAAACTGTACAAATACCTCAACCATAACACCTCTATGCATGCAATCAAAAAAACAAAGCCATGTTACAATGAATAAATCCAACATATCCAAGTTAGAGAAGTTCATTTTAAAAGTTTGCAAAAAGCATGCTAGTTCTAGAGATATAAAGCACCCAGGCAGTACTGTATACAAACCAATAGTCAAATTCACAAACCGCTCATAAAGAAGATGAGCAGACCAACTCATGATCGGCAGTGTTATTTTGTTAATATTCTACTTAAAATAAGAAGCCTATGGCTATTAGCATTCCTCACTGTCTAAGTTCCCAGTGACATTAAGACATGCTCACAGGTGTGTTTGTAGAAGAATTGCCTAGTTCCTGTACAAACAAATGCAATACCACCAACCTTTTGTTCCATTTGGAAACACGGCTGAGCTTACAGCTATGTGACCCTTCAGGACATGTGTGTAGCACTCCTAAACAAAGAAAACAAACCCATTAGCATCCTTCCTAGAAGTAAGACTATTTTCTCGGACACCACGGGAAAGCTAACAGAGGTTAAAGCAAGTGATCAACTGGTCTCCGAGTGAACAGCGTAGAAACAAGAAGTCTCATACTTTTCAATGTGGTTCTTGGAACTTCTGAGCATTTTATGTGTTTCATTCTGATTTTATATTTTCAGCCTTATTTTAAAATTTCTCCACCTGTGTATTAATAAATACTAGCAATATATGTTCATTGATGGGTAACCAAGGATGGTTTTCAAGGGGCATGTGTCTTAGGATGCTCATTACAGTTAGAGAATCAATTATTAGGTATGTAGATAACAAGGAGGGGGTGGTTGTACATGAGGATCAGTTGTTGATTTGTGTCCCAGGTTCTAAAGTGGCAGACCTCATCCATCACCTAGTTAAGATTTTAGGCAGTGCTGGGGAAGAATCAGCCGTCTTGGTTTTGGTATCGGTTCCCATGTTTAATCACTTTTTCTGATCCCCTGAAGAAGCCTAGGGTGAAACGGATCTCGTTGGGATTAGGATTCCTCCAAACAAGCTAAGTTTTTTTTTACCTTGAATTTATATTGAATTTTGGTATTTAAATAATATGAAGAGGGTTGTTGGGTTCTTTAAGATCAATCATTAAATAGATGTTCCATTCAATTAACCAGCTTTGGTTGCTTGAAATGATTTGAAGGGAATCAGAGGTCTTTTTCCCTCTTTTGGTATATAAATCTATAGTCAGTATATAGTGTCTAAAGACATGATTATTCAAGATTATGACTTTTTGCTGCTCTACTTTTGGTGTTTGTCTGCAGTATATGCACATGCAATGACAGATTTGAGATACCTTTTCATAGGCAGACGGTGTACCAAAATGCATGGTTCTTGTCACATCAGTAGTCCCATCCCTTGTAAGACCAAAGGAAAAACAAAAAGGTATAATTTACTCAACGTTCATTCTGACTCTCCAACGTATTACATAGACTATGACAGCGTTTCCCAAGTCAGTCCTGGCGTACCTTCTTTCCAATCAGGTTTTTAGGATATCTGCAATGAATATGCATGAACTTGATTTGCATACATTGCATGAAAGATTTGCATATAATGGAGGCATATTCATTGTGGATATCCTAAAAACCTGAGAGGCAAGGAGTTACTCCAGGACTGACTTGGGAAACACTGGACTATGGTAGTTAATTTTTCAGCTATAGAAAATGTCCACATCACAAATTCAAGATCCGTCACACCTTCATATAAACACCTTCCCTTTATGTCAGCACTTCCCAAACCTGTCCTGAAAATTCCATACACCAAACTAAACTGGGATTCACACTGTATATATCCCTGTGATGCTTATAACAACTCAACACAAAAATCACAGATTTTATCAAATAAATATTATATTTAAAATGTGAAGCGCATATGGAAATAAGAAATGAAAAAAAGGGGAGGGTTATATTTTATATGACAAAATGAATTATTTGTAAACACAATTTTCATGTATTAATTGAATAGAATATGTACATTTCAACTTTTGTAAGAATGAAAAAATCTATAAATACAAAAAAAAAAAAATAAAAAAAGAAGCGCTCAGACCCACAACCAAAAGTGTTCAGTGTTGAATAAACTAAACAAAGGTTGCCGACGGGACCATCATCGCATTCACTGTCCCAACCGCCATCACTACTTTATAGATCATTAATGATAAGAAAAATGTTTAACTTGTCTATCCATGGCAGTCTATTGATAATTATTGACTTTCGGCAACCCCTGTATAAACTGCAGCGAGATACTCCCGATTCCGCTCTCACTAAGTCGGCCCCCCTACTCGAGTCCCGTCCCCCCCCCCCCCCGACTGAAATTCCATAGCCAGTTGGGTTTTTAGGATATCCACCATAAACATGCATAAGATAAAGCTGCATATATTAAGTCTCGATATATACCCTTATCCTGTAGATACTCACTGTGGATATCCTGAAAACATGACTAGCCCTGCTTTTTACCCATACTGGTGATAATTACTCAGTAAAGGATTCACGAAGTTTGACTTCATTGGTTTATGTTTAAATGATTTTTATTATTCCAGCAGTAAGAAGCCAATACAAACAGTAGTACCATTCAGGAAATAACATTTTCAACAATATAATCAGTTCCCCTCCCCTCCCCAAGAATCCATGGCCAGTCCAACAGCTGAGAGTGGGAATAAAATCTTAAAGATTCAAAAGTCTACTGCGAGCACGCGGTGTGAGGTCCTGCCAAAAGTGCTCCCACACCTGACAAAATTTGCGACCCGGGCCAAGAGTCAAGTCTCCCACCATGCGTCTCTCCAGTGTTGCGTGCACTATCATTAGGGATCTCCATTGTGCATATGACGGGGGATCACGGGAGAGCCAGTTGGTGAGGATGGCTTTTTTTCCCATCGAAAGGGCTCTGGAGATAAATGCTGACATTCCCCTGGGTTTGGGCGAGGCTATATTATAAAATCCAAATAACGCCCTCAGTTGCGGAAGCCATCGCCTTCCCCAAAGCAATGTGGTATATAGGCCAAGATGTCTGACTTCATTGGTTTAAATTCAATTAAACACTTACCGAATGAAAACAAAACAAAAAAAAGAATGAAAGCATACAACCATCTAACACAGCAGGGCAATTTATAATTTAAAAATTCCCACATAGAAGCAGGGCTAAAATGTTTTTCAAAATCAGTAAATAAAATTAACAGCAGGAGATCAATTAGGAAAGAACCACCCCTTGCATTGCAATATCCTGTTATTCCAGCTGCTTTCATGGAAAAAAAAAAACCCCAAAACCTCTTAAGACCATATAAAGGTTGTATGTTTTAAATTCTGTGATCAATATTCTGGAATTCTGTGTATTATAAGCGCCTCATTCCTATTTTTTATTATTTTAGGAATCTGTCTTAGGAAATAGGGTTAGGGTTCTTAAACTGTCCTAGAAATATTTGCTTTGCTATGTTGCTTTGATGAATAAACATTGCTTTTTATAAATAAGTAAAATTAGAAAAAACAACAAGAGTACGGATACTTTTCAAGGACATGTGATCACAGAACATCTTGCAATAAGCCCCAGGGTCAGTGCTGTGCAATGCTTGTGAATCGGCCTTGTGAAGTCTGTGTTCAAGGCCTGCACAGAACAAGACACTTTCTACCATTTGATTACAAGAAGAACTTCATCGCACCAGATCCCAGGCCCATTTATAAGCATTCATTTTTTTCCAAGCAATGCAAAAGCCAAAAATGATTTTGCCCATCCACTTACTTATACTGGGCACCCGAATCTAGAAGGAAGATCTCATTTACTGACAGTGTCCTGTTTGTCTCAGGAACTGGTCTGTTAAAGAAAAAAAAAAAAAAGTGTCTTTATATTCAAATTCTTTGTTCATCCAGAAAGCAAGAGGCATGGATCAACGGGATAAATGTCTAAACATAATATGGGGAATGTTTTGAAGCATTAGTTCTAAATATTTACCACAAAAAAAATATTTTACATTATTGTAGCTAACAAATGTTAATCCGACAGTGAGAAATTTTTTTTTTTACTTCAGAACTTCAATATAACCAACTCCAGTCAATTCTGTTGAAATGTCCCATTATGAATGGAAATTGTTTCAACAAAACAAGTGCTAACACATCTATAAATGCACTGATAAAAAAAAAAAAAAAAAAAGATTGTTTTTCTTCTTAAGATTGTAGGGCACTATAAATAGCACTATGCACCTGATGAGTATTTCAATAGCCAATCACTTATAAAGCAGAGAAAACAGCAGTAGCCAGAGACCTGTAAGACCCACCTTGTCTGCTTAATTTTTTTGCACTTATGTTTATTTAAATACAGTGGTACCTTGGATTACGAGCATAATTCATTGTAGGAGCATGCTCGTAATCCAAAATGCTCGTTTATCAAAGCGAGTTTCCCCATAGGAAATAATGGAAGCTCGCTTTGATGGGTTTCCACCCCCCCCCCCCGAGAACCGGCATTGCTCCCCTCGAAGGCCCCCCCCCTGCGATCCGGCACCCCCCCTCGACGCGATTGGGCATCCCCCCGATGCGATCCGGCACCCCCACACAGACACACACACCCGATGCGATAGGGCACCCCCGCCACAATCCAGCACCCTCCGACGCGATCCGGCACCCCCTCCCCAACACGATTGAGCACCCCCATGCGCTTCTTATTCTCATCTGGGCACACCGAACATCGGCCTCCTCGTCTGCTGGGCCTTGAGCATGTGCAGTTGCTCAAGGCCCAGCAGACGAGGAGGCCGATCTTCGGGGTGCCCAATCGTGTCGGGGGAGGCGCCGGATCATGGCGGGGGGGTTGCCCAATCGCGTCAGGGGTGTGCCGGATCGCAGGGGAAGGGTGCCGGATCGCGGGGGGGGGGGGGGGGCACTCGTAAATCGAGCCATGCTCAGTTTCCGAGGCACCGATTTTGCAAATGTTTTTTGCTCGTCTTGCAAAACACTCGCAAACCGGTGCACTCGTAAACCGAGGTACCACTGTATCTATGTTAAAACCCCAAAAATGAGGGGACCATAGGGTAACAGAATATATTTTGTTGTATACTTTTATGACTGATTCTGGCTCCTGAGATGGGCGCTTTGCACCGACATGCAGTTGTGCTTCAAGTCTGATTTAATGGATGCATAATAAACTCATAAGCATCGTCCACAATAAAACAACCATCACCGATAGCTTTTTGTGACAGGTGTTTTCCTGGTGTTTCTGCAATCTCTGCTACTGCTTATTCAAGATATTGTGGGCGGTGCTTGTTATGCTTTCTTGTATACGTTTATAAACAGTTCCATCGAAACTGACCGACTGCTGAAGTAGTCACTTTTTGCCGATACATAAACATTATCCTTGTGTTGGAATCAGAGTGGTCCCCATCCTCCATTTTTTGGCTTTACTTTATTGTTGTCCTTTGGGGAGATTTTATATTATATTAGGCAAAAGGCAATCACAAAATATCCTGATAACAAAAACTGGACCAAAATTTTCATTCGTCCTGGGGGGGAGCCTCCATGGCAGGAGGGAGTGGGCATCCCTCCTGCCTTTTTGGGGGGGGGGGGCGGGAGGAGAGTAGGGGATAGTTGGGGGGGCCTCCATTGGCAGGAGGGAGTGAGCTTCCCTCATGTGTGTACCAGGGGGGTACACGTTGCAAAACGTAAATCTGACCACGTCTCCCCACTCCTGGCCAATCTTCATTGGCTCCCAGTGATTTCCAGAGTCCAATTCAAATGCTCTTGCCTGGCTTTTAAGATTATTATAATAATTGTTATATTGTGTACAATTAACAAAATAAGGGGAGGGAAAGGGATTCATAATTGAATAATAGTTGATAACATGATTATAAAAATTTGATATGATGTCTAAATATAGTAAGGATAATATAAGATATATTCTATGAACAATATGTTATAGATATATCAAGTGTATAGTTAAGATAATTGTATGAATCTTTATGACACACTTGTTGTTATATTTGAAGAAAAATCAATAAAAAATTTAAAACTAAGATTATTCACGGCATCCTTCCTTCCCTAATCCCACTTTCTTTCAACTCCTCGTGCCCTGACTCCACCAGGACCGCCCATAAATTAAAACTATCCTTCCCCTCCCTACATGGTATTCTCCACGCAGGTAAACTGGGAAAATCACTTCTATTCAAAATCACAGGTCTCTGGAATGACCTTACTATCCCGCTGCGGAACCTGAGCTCCCTCCATTTATTCCGCAAGCAACTAAAAACCTGGCTCTTCTCTAACATGTAATTTCTTTTCCCTTACTTTTCCACTCAATTTATAAATTTATGTAAACCTTTTCCTACCCTTTCTCATTTTTTTTTTTAAGTTCAAAACGTTTTATTAGTATTTCAAGATAAGGTAAACATAACATAACATAGAAAGAATAAGAAAACATGTACCAACAGGTACATTCAGTCTTGCAGGCTAAATCGTATACATTGAAGCGTGATAAGAATATATACACTAAAGAAGGCAGGAAATTAGGCACAATCTCACAATACAGTAATAAGAGAGTCAAATGATAGCATGAGTTGGTAGAAGAAATGTCAATTAATACATATATCAATAATTTTACCCCACGTCCTGTCAAAGGCAGGAACATTGTGCATTGAGAGTGCTATTACTTTTTCATATTTAGCATATAATGAAACAGTATTCCACCATTCGTTATAATTCAGTGCAGTGAAGTTTTTCCAATGAGAAAGTATCATTTTTAACGCAATCAATACCAGAAATCTGAATAATTTATTATCATATTTATCCAACTTAGGGGATAATACAGTATTACCCCAAATTATTAAAATAAGAGATGGTTGTGCTGGAAGGGGTAATATCTGAGACATAGTAGACCAAATTTTGACCCAGAAAGGATGTAGTAGAGTACAATTGAACAGCATATGATCTAAAGTACCTTTCTGGGTGGAACAAGACCAACATAAGTCGGATTTGTGATTTGGGAGTTTGGAAAGTTTGTATGGAGTCCAGTAAGCTCTATGTAAAAGAAACAGCACCATTTGCTTGTAAGCTGCTGCTCGTGAGGAGGCAAATGATGTAAGCCATATAGATTCCCACTGAGGAACAGGCACTGAGCATGACAAGTCTTTCTCCCAGATGGCATACAGAGCCGATGGCGAAGGATATTTATATTTTTTTAAAAGTTTGTACCAAGCAGATGCTTCCCCTTTTTTGAATCTAAAGAGAGCACTCCATAGTAAAATGGATGGTACTTCATCTAAGATATTGTACTGTTTTATAGAGTATTTAACAGCCTGTTGTAGTTGAAGCCATCGGTAAAATTGGGTTGACGTTATGTTATAAGACTCCATCAACTCTGCAAAACTCAGCATCTGACCACGGTGGAATAGCTGGGCTATAGTCCAAAGATCCTGTTTAATCCAAGATTTCCATTCTATATATTTGTCTTGGATTTGTATTTGCGGATTAATCCATATAGATGAAGATTTGGTAGAATTCCATTGGTGTTCAGCAAACGCATCAATCTCCTTAACAGCAACTAGATGTAGATAATAGTATAGGCTGATCTCTACAGGCATCAGGTGAGATAAAAGGAAGCTGATGCAATAATTCTTTAGAGTATAACTTGTGTTCCAATTGTAACCAAGTAGGATATCTGTGTTCATCCGGTGGTAATATCCATTGTGATCCTTGTCTATTCAAAAACGCTAAATGATAATCATAGAGGCTTGGGAAGTTTACGCCCCCATTATTTTTTGTACACTTTAATTTTTTGAGAGCTATTCGATGAACTGAATTATTCCATAAAAATTTTGACATTAGAGATTCCATTTTAGAGTATGTTTTCTTCGGTAATAAGAAAGGTATCATGGAAAGAATGTAAGTTATTTTTGGAGATAATACCATTTTGATCGAATCGAGGCGACCCCACCAAGAGAGTTTCAGTGGCAACCATTTTAGTGCTGTGGATTTGATTAAACGATAAATATGTTCTACCATGAACGATCTGGATTCTTCTATAGTGGTACCAAAATAAACACCCAAATATTTCATCTTACTCGATATGTATTTAAGACCGTGATGAGCAATAACGTCACTGCATGGGTGATCAGTCAATGGCATAACTTCTGTCTTAGTGATGTTTAATTTGTATCCAGATAGATTTGCATATGAGTTGATAGTATTGAGTACAGAAGATATAGAGTCTAAAGTTGTATATATTAGCACATCGTCAGCATATGCTGAAAGTTTAATCTGCAAGTCTTCTACTTGAAAGCCAATGATATTGTCATTAGATCATATCGCTATAAGTAAAGGTTCCAAAGCTAAATTGAATAGTAATGGCGACAACGGGCACTCCTGTCTTGTCCCTCTAGAAGGGTAAAAGGGGGCTGAAAATATCTCATTGACTCGAAGCTTAGTAGAGGGATGTGAGTATAATACTTGAACCATTTTAAGGAAATCTGCTGGGAAACCAAACCATTCCATCACCTTGAAGAGAAAGGACCACTCGATCCTGTCAAAAGCCTTTTCTGCATCCAAGGCCATAGCTACAAAGGGAGTCTTGAGTTTTGAAGTAAATTCAAGTATCTGAGAGAAAAGTCCCGTATTATCACTGGAGATTCTTCCTTTCATGAAGCCTGTTTGGTCATTGTGGATTAAAAGAGGCAAGACATTATTCAGACGGTTGGCTAATACTTTGGCATACAATTTGGCATCCACATTAATGAGGAAGAGAGGTCTGTAATTGTGAACCAATAACGGGTCTTTTCCTGGTTTTGGCAGGACTATAGTCAGCGCTTCAGTGAATGTTCCCTCTGCTGATCCCAGCTGGGCTAGATGTGAGAAGTAATCAGTCAGAAAGGGAAGAAGATCTTCTGCAAAAGCGACGTAGAATTCAACAGTCAACCCATCAGGGCCCGGTGATTTACGTTTTGCCATGGAGTGTAAAGCTAGTTCAATTTGAGAAGTGAGAATCTGTCCTAATAAGGAGGCAGAATCATCCTTTGACAGAGTAGGGTGTGGCAGATGTTCAAGGAATTGATCAAAGAGCTCCTGGTTTGGTTTTTCAGATGAATAAAGTTTTCCATAAAACATGTGAAACTGGGCACAAATTTCAGAAGGAGATGTTACAAGAGTACACACTGTATCCATAATGGCAGGAATCTTTGTCTTTTCTGATTGGAGTTTTAAGTAGTTGGCAAGAAGGTGTCCCGATTTGTTCATGGTAGAGTAATAATTTGCAGATTTTACAAATAAATCTTTAGCTGCGGACGTGGCAAGTGTTAGATTATATTCATATTTCAATTTATGAAGTGCTGTAAGAGTATCTTGATTGGATATATCTGTTGAATGTAATTTTTCCAGCTCTATAAGTTTCAATTCCATTTGTTGAAGAGAAGCCTTATTATTTTTATTCGACTTTGAGGTGTAGGCTATAATAGTTCCTCTAATATATGCTTTAAAGGCATCCCAAGTAACGTGCCATGAGGTATCAGATATTTTATTACACTCGAAGAATTCCTTGATATGGGCTTTAGTGCTTTGGATAAACAATGGATCAGAAAGTAAGGTCTGGTTAAATCTCCACAAACCTCTTATTGAAGGATTGGTAAGACCTTGAAAGGTGAGAATAATGGATGCATGATCCGATATTGAGATAGGATGAATATCCGCTAATTCCACATATCTAGTCAACGAATAGCTAGTTAAAAAATAGTCTATTCTTGAATATGAGGAATGTGGTGGAGAGTAAAAAGTATACTTCAACTCTGTTGGATTGAGTAATCTCCAAATATCTATTAGTTTCAATTGTGACATAAGGTCTTGTAAGCTATCCCAAGATTTAGATGGTCTATATGCTGTGGATGATTTTCTATCCAGGATAGGATTTAAGATTTGATTGAAATCGCCTCCAAGTATACATGTCATAGTTCCAGTTGAGGAAATAAGGTCGATTAAAGATTGGAAGAGGGCCGGATCATCGATATTAGGAGCATATATATATTGAGCACTGTTATTGAAGTGGATCCAATGGTCATATCAGTTCTAATCCATCTTCCATTTGTATCAGTAGTATGAGTTAGTATGGTGATGTCTTGTCTAGTACGTATCAGAGTGAGGACTCCATTTCTTTCTCCAGCAGCCGGAGAGAAAATAGGGGGAAAGGCCCATTTCGGATGGATCTTAGATGATTCGGTTGCGGATAGGTGGGTTTCCTGAAAGAGAACTATATCAGGATGGTATTGGTCTATGTATTTCAGAATTTTAGTACGTTTAATAGGATTATTAAAACCTTTAACGTTTAATGATAAACAGGAAAAAATCATGGTATCAATTGAAGCTGATTCAATCTAACATATTGGTAAACTGAGGAGAGTTTCTGAATTAGAAATTCAAAAGCGTAGATAAACATCAAGTATTCAGCAAAAAGCATGCATTCTACCATAAAAGCATCTCCAGTAAATGATAAGGTATATAGAAAGTTGTTCTTTGAGAGCAGCATTAGACACTTATATATCTCAATGAAAAGATACCACATATCTATTATAGTGGACAGCATTATGCGACAATAGTCATTATCTATGAAGGACATTCTATGAGGTAATATCAAGGAAAGAATAGCATTGTATAAGTTCTTTGGCTCATATGAAAGGGCAATACATTGAAGACAATGCCAGCTACATTTCATATTAGTAATCATAATGATAAAAGTGAAAATAATTTGTCAATCCAAATCGTAGGAGAAATTAATAAGAATTGCAAACATAAATGCAGATTAATAGAGAAGCTCTGAGTTAAATCTGCGTATATCAAAACATACATGTTAGCAATGGTGGTAGTAGCTGTAACACATATCCAAAAATGAATCAACAGTTGCTTATATTTTCTGTGACATTCAAGAAAATTCCAGATATCATTTGGACATATAGTGGAATATAGAAATCCAATAACAATATTCAATACTAGATAAACATTGATGAAATATTGGACCCCTATGTATCTTGATATTGCAGTTTTAACAATATTAGTCAGTATATCACAATGCAAAGAAGTGTAATAAGGAGAGGATATATCTCTAAAAGCAATCATGACAGCCAAAAGTGTTTGCCCGGAAGAGGCAGCAACCTTAGCAATCAGTGAATATTGCAAAAGGGCGAAAATTATAATTGACCAGTTAAGTAGCGAAAAGTATGCTATCAGGGGTAGAAGACAGTGCTTAGTATTAGTCTTATTAGAGAAGAAGTCCGGGTATATATAAAAGGATAAAAAGATTTACAAAAAGAAAAGTAAGTAAGAAATCTATGACAAAAGTTATGATGGACTTCTTCGGCTGACCTAAAAAGAAAATGAAAAAATCTGAGAAATGAGTCAAGAAGGAGGTCAGGAAAAGTAAGAACATCAGTTATAAAGAGCATTAAGGAAAAAAGTAGAAAGGTTAGATGAGACAGTGCACAATGAGTTACAGTTAGTGTACAAGAATCATATAAAGGAAAGACAGAAATCCCAGTAATTTTAAAAGAGCCTGCAAGAAAGAAAACATGTATTAAAAAAATACAAACAACCCACGGGTCAGTAAACAGGTAGAAGAGGCTCATCACAAAACAGAGCATAACCAGCAACAATAGTAATATTAGAGAGACATAATAATAAACTCCCATTTATAGCATAGATCTGGATCTACAGAGGTGATTAAACATGACTGTAAGATCTGGCAGATCTAAAACCGGAGGTACGAGTAAACAGATGTCCAAACTATCAGGAACGCTGATGAATATAAATCCAATTAGGTTTTATCGATGGCAGTCGGCTGAATTGATTCGATGAAATCGGCCAATTCGGCCGGATTTGTGTAGTCTTTGGTGGCATTATTATAAGTGATGCGCATACGGGCCGGATACATCATGCCGTGCTTGGCGCCAATCGCGGTCAACTTAGGCCGAAAGGCGAGAAGCTGTTTCCTCTTCTTTGCCGATTCTTTTGATAGATCTGGCACAAATAGCAATTTGCTTCCTTCAAAGGTTATTGGTGAGTGAATTTTCGCCTTTTGTAAGATGGTATGTACTTGCGTTTGGCGTAGCATAGTAATCACTATGGGCCTGGGATAGCGGCTGTGGCGCGCCACGTGCTGCGGGACTCGAAATGCAGTATCAAATTCCATCTTCTTTTCAGCAGGGATCTTCAATAGTTCAGGCAGAAGTGCCGCAAGGAATTCAGTTAACTCGCATGCTTCCCTCCCTTCAGGTAAGCTGAGAAGTCTAAAGCTGGTACGCTTAGCTCTGTTGTTAGCGTGCTCCAGCGCCAGTTCTAATTGTGAAATTCGGGCGGTTTGTTTTTGCAATACTTTTATGGAGTCTTCTGAGGCTTGCATTTTGAGCTCTAGTGTATCAGTGCGGATCTTAACGCTACTGAAATCTTCTCTCAGCGTAGATAAATCATCTCTCATGTCTGAGATATCCTGCTTAGTGTCCAATATGAGGTTACGTATAGACCTCAGTTCCTTCATAATCGAGGCCTGAGATGAATCATCGAGCTTACCATCAGACGATTTCTGCGGTGAAGCAGGTTCTGCACTCTTGCGTTTATTTGATTTAACAGTGGCCATTGTTAGTCGTGTTCTAGATTTCAAATAAGAACTTCTGTATCAAGCTTTAATCGGGAGTTCTTATCGATTTAAGTCAGAATGTTGCTGGAGCTCTTGTCTCATGCGTCCTCCACCATTGCTGCTCACTAGCGCCCCCCACCCTTTCTCATTTTTAAGTTCTTGTAAACCATGCCGAGCTCTACTTCCGTGGAGATGATGCGATATATAAACTTAAGGTTTAGTTTAGTTTAGAGGGGGGAGTCTCCATGGCAGGATGGAGTGGGCATCCCTTCTGCCATTTTTTTCTCGCATGGGAGGTATTAGCATGGCAGGAAGAAGTGGAAATTCCACCTGATATAAGGAGGAGGGAGTGGGTTGGTTCCCTGTGCCGGTTCATTGGGGAGGGCCATCATCAGCGCGGGAGGAGGGTGCTTTTTTTTCTAATGGGGCATATATTGTGCATGTGTGTAACATGCATAGGATCTGTGCCCATAAAGAAAAAAGGCTAAACTAAGGTTAGACAGGTAAGTGACTGGTCTTGACCAGTCGCTTTTTTTGGATTGCTAAAAGCGATCACTTTCTTGTGCATCGGGAAGCCATCTTAGAGCATCAATCGCTATATATAGCATTTCAATATTAATGAGCTTATTTGCATGGTCAGACCGGGGATTGTGTGATCATGCAGAAAACCACACAGTGAGCCGTTTTCTGCATCAGGTCAGCAAATGCGATTGTCGCTAAAGCTGTTAAAGCAGGTTTAGCAATGATCACTGGTTTTAGTGCATCTGGGCTTGTGTCAAGAAAGTGTGGGACAGGCAGGTGGGATCTCTAAAGGAGAGAAGATAGTGGATGCTACGGATGAGCAGACAGGATGGGTCATTTGGCCTTTATCTGCCATCATGTTTCTATGTTTTTAAGAGATACAATATTCCAGGCGAGGTCTCATCATCATGTCCTACTGGACATACTTTTCCCTATGCACCCTAGTCAGCACCTTCTCATCCTGATTTGCTACCCTTTAAATCAGATATAATCATATACATGAACTTGCTTTCTTCTTGCACTGAATCTGGGGGGATTGCAAAGATCTACAAAATGACATAATCAAGCCCGAGAAATGGGCATCGACATGGCAAATGAGGTTCAACGTGGATAAGTGTAAAGTGATGCATGTCGGGAACAAAAATCTCATGCACGAATACAAGATGTCCGGGACGGTACTTAGAGAGACCTCCCTCCCAGGAAAGAGACTTGGGAGTTCTGATCGACAAGTCAATGAAGCCGTCTACGCAATGCGCTGCGGCGGCAAAAAGGGCGAACAGAATGCTAAGAATGATTAAGAAGGGGATCACAAACAGATCGGAGAAGGTTATCCTGCTGTTGTACTGGGCCATGGTGCACCCTCACCTGGAGTTCTTTGTCCAGCACTGTTCGCCGTACATGGAGAAAAACATGGTACTATTCGAAAGAGTACAGAGAAGAGTGACTAAAATGGTTAAGGGGCTGGAGGAGTTGCCGTACAGTGAGAGATTAGAGAAACTGGGCCTCTTCTCCCTTGAAAAGAGAAAAATGAGAGGAGACATGATTGAAACATTCAAAATACTGAAGGGAATAGACTTAGTAGATAAAGACAGACTGTTCACACTCTCCAAGGTAGGGAGAACAAGAGGGCACTCTCTAAAGTTGAAAGGGGATAGATTCCGTACAAACATAATCACCCAGAGAGTGGTGGAGAGCTGGAACGCTCTTCTGGAGTCTGTTGTAGGGGAAAAAACCCTCCAGGGTTTCAAGACTAAGCTGGACAAGTTCCTGCTAAATTGGAATGTACACAGGTGAGGCTGGACTCATTTTAGAGCACTGGTCTTTGACCTGGGGGCCACCACATGAGCGGACTGCTGTGCACGATGGGCCACTGGTCTGACCCAGCAGCGACAATTCTTATGTTCTTAATCACTTGACCACTTCTCAAGCTTCCTTGGATAACTTTACATTTGGTTTGCTTATGCAGAAGAGCCTATTCTGTAGCAGAATACAGTGTCATCTACATAAAGGTAAACTTTTCCTTCTAACCCCTCTGCAAGTATCGTCCACAAATATACCAAGCAGAAGAGTCCCCAGGACCAAACCCTGAGGAACTCCACTTATCGCCTTTTTTACCTCCAAGTAACTTCTATTATCTGCTGTTTTCCCACTCAACCAGGTTCTAACCCAGACAATCACCTTAACCCCCAAGACCAATTTCAGAATAGTTACACAGACAGTGTTACTGCCATACCTAGACCACTGCAGCTCCTTATATCATGGTATTACTGAAAAGGAATTCAAGAAGTGACAATTGCTACAAAATACAGCGGCTAGACTTGTCTTTCATGTAAGCTGATATGAAAAAGCCAGCCTGTCACTAGCAGATCTACACTGGCTACCAATGAAATAAAGAGTTAAATTTAAGATTGCTTGTATGGTATACAGAAGCAATATATGGAGAGAACTCCACTGGACTAGTATCAGATATTAAGCTCCCTCATTCCTTCCGCAACTTTAGTTCAACACATTGGGCTCCTTTTATTAAGCTGCGCTAGCGGTTTTAGCACGCGCTACAATGCCCTGCGTGCTAGACGCCAACGTCTCTATTGAGCTGGCGTTAGTTTTTCCGCACAGCGCAGGGGTTAGCATGCGCTAATCTGGAGCGCACACTAAAAATGCTACCGCAGCTTAGTAAAAGGAGCCCATTGTCTTGAACTAGTTTGGGGGAAGGGAAGGCCAGTTTAACGGAAAAAACTTGGTTGGAGTCTTCTTTCGAGTATTGCGGACCCAAAGGCTGGAATAGCCTGCCTTTAGGCCTTCGACAGCTCCCCACCTATAATTTTAAGAAAACGTTAGACATTTCTTTTCTCTATGACTTGCTTGAAACCTACATGTCTCATATCTAAAATAAGGGGGGGTGGGAATATGATGGATAATATATTGATAGTTGTTATTTATTGGTATATGGGTGGGAGGGGTGGGTTTCTTATATAATTATTTATTTGGAATAATACAAATAAGAATGTCAAGGGATGAATTAAGGTATTTCTGAATGACTGTTGTACACTTGTAATTTTTGAAAATGAATAAAGATTTTTTTAAAAATAAAACTTTTTGGCTGTAATACCAATCAATATGTCCTTGTAGCTAAATTATAAACTACCACTCAATAAAACTACCACTCTCCGCCTTTTGAGGATCAGGTTCTCTGAGAGTAAGTGCATCTCACAGAGCATTCAGCCTTTAGGACTTTCGTGCCATGGATAACAATGAGAGAATGTTGGCACGTTCCTGATGAAGCCCCGTGTTAAACTCTGGGGGCGAAACGGAGATCTTCCGTAGAAATATAAGAAGTTGAATAAGAGAGAGCAGAAAAAAAGCTAAGTTATCCTGAATTAGATGGAATGGCAAAATACTAGTATAAGTAATAAATATAAGTAATTTATAAGAAAGAAATCAAATGAGAAGTTAAATAAAAGGAGAAAGAAAATAGAAAAAAAGCCAAATAGGGAAGGGCAAAACAAAATAATAAAAAAATATATATAGTTTTATAATGAATTAATAAAAATAAATAAATAAGCACGAATCAGAGATACAGAGAAAATAAACGGGACCGATGATAGCTCACGGTATCAGCCATTGGTTTTGAAAAATATCTCAGATCCATGGCTGTGAGCACTTGAGAACCCTGTTAATCTCTAATTATCCTGTGAGAGTGCAAGGAAAAATTTGTGCGACAGCGCTTTTTTGTTTAAGTGGAGAGCTAAATTATAAACCACAATGATTCCTAACCGAAAATTGCAGGATATAAGAAAATGCATGGTATGGTACTGTAGTTCCTATATGAGCCTCCTATGAAAGACAGTATCAAAAGATTTGCTGAAATCCATGTACCACACTTACTTACCATATATACACAAATATAAACCAAGATAACAGTTTCCCGCTACAAAAAAGGGGGAAAACTTAAAAATAAATGGGGTTTATATTCAAATATTCTCTCCTTCTCCCCTTTCCTGTGGTGTGCAGCATTTATTTTTACCCTTTTTCTTCCTTCTCTCTTTTCACCCCCTCCTACCAGCATTTCTCTTCATTAACCACCGCGCCCCCCCCCCCCCCCCCCGACTGGAATTTCTTCCTCCATCCCATGGTGATGGTATTTCCACACACACACACAGTGACTAGCATTTCACTTACCTAATCTTCTCCAGCTAACGCTGAGGAACAAAGTTATGTGCTCCCGCCCTTTATGAAAGTCTCAAAGAGGGCAGGAGCTGGCAGGTCTTGAGCATGCACAGATGCTCAAGTCTCAGTGCCAGCTTTGTTCCTCGGCATCTGCCAGAGAAAGATGTTAGGTAAATGAAATGCCATTCACTGTGGGATGGAAAAAAAAAAATTCCGGTCAAAATGGTCAGAAACAGCGTGCAAGAATTTAAGAGCAAATGGGATGCCCATGTGGGATCCCTTAGAGGGTTAAGCCAAGGGAACCTGTCACCAGGAGTGGGATCCCTAGGATAGTAGACTTGGGGGTGGGTCAGTAGAGTGGGCAGACCTGATAGGCTATGGCCCTTATCTGCCGTCATCGTCTATGTTTCTATGAATGGTGTTGGAGGGGTCGAAAGAGGAAAGAAATACTGCTGCTGCTACAAGAGGAGGGGAAAGAGATCCAAGAGGAGAGGAGTGGCTAGTGGTTAGAGCTGCTGCCTCACCTTGAGGTTCTGCGTTCGACCCCAGCCTGTTCCATGCAACTCTGAGCAAGTTATTTAACCCTCTACTGCCCCAAGTACCATAGTTAAACTATGAGCCTGCTGGGACAAATAGGGAAAATATTTAAGAATACCCAATTACAGTTTCCTAAACCACTTTGGATGAATCTCTTCATGAAAAAGGTGGTTAATAAATCCCAATAAATAAATAAAATATAAAGAGGCCCTTATTTTTGGCCAAAAAATATCGGTTTATATTTGCGTATATACAGTAGTCTGATTCTCTAGTCACCAAAGCAGGTACTTTAAAAAGCACATTTTTTTCTGGATTTATCTACAAATAAAATCTTAAGAACAGCACAACTGTTGCTGTCCTTTCAAACATAAAATCATTCTGCTAGAAGCAGAAATTATTGTAAGATATTTCAAAAAGCCCTAATGTAACAAATCATGCTCTGTGTACTAACAGAACAGAATGCAAGTCAAACTACCTGTGATAAACAGTTTAGCAGAAATAAGATTGCTTTTCACCCCTGCACGATGTGTGAAACATTTATCTGAGCTGAAAAATATAGTTTTCTTACTTGTAGTGAATGATTGCACCATTGGGTCCTGTGCTTGAAATTGTGTCAAAACTCAAGTCCACAAAATCTTCCTGTTGGCTGGAAGAAAGTTTCATTATTTGCATTTTTTTCTGAATAATTCAATATACGAACAGTGGATCAGATCTAAAATTCTGCTGTTCTAGGAAACCAGTACAGTGTCCACACACTAAAACTGGGAATCGCTGAAGGATTGGGTAAAAGGGAAATATTGATGGTGTTAAATGCTCTCCGTCTACCTCTTTCCAAATGAGGCAAGAAGAATTCCTGGCATGGCCGTCCTAAGGACAGCTCAATGGCGGTACTGCACACTGCCATCCAAGACACATTCCATTCTCTAGCCCAGCTGGACCTGGAGATCCGAACCATAGAGTCTCAAACACTGTACAGCAGTTAACACCAGCAGGGCAATTCCATAAAGGTTGGGATGCTAAAAGTGCAGGATGCCGATACAGAGCTTTTGAGACAATTTACTATTATGAATCAAAATATTAAAGGAACTCTTGCTGATATGAAACTTTTTTTTTTTAATTTTTTATAATTTATTTATTCATTTTTGAATTCTTACAACAAGTGAATTAAACATATTATAATCAATTGTCATATATCACTTGTATTTACAAACAAATCATCTTGTAATACAGAATAAATACCCCCCTTTTTATCAATATTCCTATTTCCATATGATATACATTTCCCCTCCCGCCCCTACATAACTACTACCCATGTGCTAAGATATCTGATCATTAGAATAATTAGTCAATGGTTCCCAAATTTTTTTAAAATTATGAAGATTCCCTTGTTGTAACGCTAACACCTTTTCCATCTTATATATATGACAAACTGAATTCCACCAAAATGTATAATTTAATTTAGTATAATCTTTCCAATTTTGAGTAATCTGTTGCATGGCGACCCCTGTTAAAATCTACAAGGTCAGCATCTATGATATGAAACTTTTACAAAATCAAGTACATCGATTTAAAGTCTCAGATAAAGCAGGTTCAATTAGTGACCTCATCTTTAATGGCTGAGCATAGTAATCTTTGGGTGATCAGTTTTCCAAAAACTCACTTCACTGCTGCATGAAACATGATGAAACGTTATTTGAGAGAAGTGTTGCAAACCTGAGGAAACATTTCCACCATTATTTACCATCATCTAAGAAACACTACCTGTTGAAGGGATGTCTCACAGATTTCTGAAAGTTTGAAGACCTCAGGGTCTGAATTGGTGACTCTTGCAAGTATGGCAATATGTCCATTGTCTTCAAACCAAAATTAGATGGTGTATCTCTCTTTTCTTAAAAAAAACATATATAACTTTTCTGGGCTCCCAGATCAGGATGTTTCCTGACTTTACTAAAGAGACCCTTCCTCCCTTTATCCCTCTTTCTTGGAATTCCTCAAACCCTAATACCACCAGATCCTCCCACAAATTAAAACTATCCTTCCCCTCGCTAAGGCATTTCCCACACAGGAAAGCTAGGGACCTCCCTCCACTTCAAAATCACTGAGCTCTGGAACAACCTTACCTCCCCTCTTCGGAACTTGAGCTCTCTCCAAGTTTTCCGCAAACATCTGAAAACCTGGCTTTTCTCAATAAATATAAGTCTCCCTCCAAGTTAGGAATCAAGGAAACTCTTATATCTTGGCATCCCAAGTCCTCTAAATTTTCTTCACACTTCTACCTCTAACCCTCTGTTGTAGTTCTTTCCTATTTCTCCTACTGTAAACCGCGTCGAGCTCTACAAACGTGGAGATGATGTGATATACAAACCTAAGGATCAGATTAGATTAGATTAGACCCAGAAAAAAGGAAGAGTTTCTCATTACTTAAATCAGGAGGTTTGCAAATAGGAGCATTATTTTTTCCTCAAATATCTTGGCAAATGTATTATAAAATATAGGTCTATTAAGTATATATCATTTTTTCCCTCTCAACTCTTGGCTTTCCTAAGCAGTAAGAAAACCATTACTAGCTTTCCAGAATAGTTAATAGGATGAATCTGCTTGATAGTTAATTGCTGGAACTTCAAACTGCTTTTTTATTTATTTATTCAATTTTATTTTATTTATTCAATTTTCTATACCATTCTCCCAGGGGAGCTCAGAACGGTTTACATGCATGTATTCAGGTACTCAAGCAGTTTTCCCTCTCTGTCCCGGCAGGCTCACAATCTATCTAACGTACCTGGGGCAATGGGGGGATTGAGTGACTTGCCCAGGGTCACAAGGAGCAGCATAGGTTTGAACCCACAACCTCAGGGTGCTGAGGTCGGAGCTTTAACCACTGCGCCACACTCTCTCCCCTCTGCTTTATTTGATGAAATTTTTCTTTATATATTATATCATATTCTGCGTATAAAAAGAAACAGATAAGAAAGCAATTTGCAAATTTGGAAAAAGAAATTAAAAATTTGGAATTAAAATTGGTTAATAAATGGGAACAAGAGACATTTCAATTATTGTTAAAAAAAAAAATGTGAATATAATGAAATTTCCTCTGGATTAGTAAGGAAAGATATTTTTGCTCAGCAAACGATGTATTATGGTAGTGCAAATAAGGCTGGAAGATTATTGGCAAATTATTTAAAAGCAAAGAAAAGAAAGGAGAAAATAAGCATAATTAAGGATGAATTAGGACATTCTCATTCTCAAATTGGAAATATATTAAAACAATTTTTAAAATATTATAAGTCACTGTATTCTTCTGAGTCTTATTTAGATAAAGAGAAAGATGGGTTGGATTTTTTGAGTTTAGTTAAAGGACCTAAGGTTCCTGATCATATAAAAGGAAGTTTAGATAAACCTATATCATTAAAAGAGTTACAAATGGCATTGAAATCCCTTAGAGTTGGGACCGCTCCAGGTGGAGATGGATTTACAGTGGAGTTTTATAAAGAATTTCAAATTTCCCTTTTACCATATTTATTAAAACTATATCAGAATCAACTGAATAAAGGTTGTATATCAGGCACTATGGCAGAATCTTTAACTATTGTTTTGCCAAAGCCAAATAAAGATCTAACATTGGTGTCAAATTACAGGCCTATATCTTTAATAAATGTAGATGGTAAAATATTAGCTAAGATTTTAGCATTAAGATTGACTAAAGTTCTTCCTCATATAATAGGAATAAATCAAACTGGATTTGTTGCTCAAAGACACTCTTCAAATAATACTAGACTGGCATTTCAGATGTATTATTTAACAAGACAAATTAATGATCCGGCTTTTTCAGTATCACTAGATGCTGAGAAGGCTTTTGATCGTGTAGAATGGAATTTCATGTATCAAGCTATGGAATGGTTTGGTATTGGATCCGGATTTATACAAATGATTCAAGCACTGTATAGCTCCCCAACTGCTCGTTTATACATAAATAATAATTTTTCAGATGCTTTTAAATTGCAGAGGGGAGTTAGACAGGGTTGTCCATTATCTCCTTTGCTCTTTGATATAGTTCTTGAACCCTTGTTGTTAGCTATTCAACAGGCAAAGGACATAGAGGGTATTCCATGTGCTGGAGTGGAATATAAAGTATCCGCTTATGCAGATGATATATTGCTTCATTTGAGGAATCCGGAAACAACAATTCCATGTCTACTGGAGATAATAGATACATTTGGAAAATTCTCAGGATACAAAATAAATTGGAATAAATCAGAAATTTTACCTTTAAATGTGCATTGTACAAAAGGTATACTTGATTCTTTCCCTTTTATTTGGAAAGAGGATGGTATAAAATACTTAGGTATTTGGTTGAATAAAACACTTGAAGAGACAATGAGAATAAACGAAAAATTTTTATTACAAAAAGTAACAGAGTTATGTGAGCAATGGAATCCTTTACATTTGTCATGGTGGGGAAGAGTTCAAACTGTTAAAATGATGATTTTGCCTGTAGTTTGCTATCAATTGGGAATGATACCAGTGTTTTTTCAGGGGTCTTTTTATAAAAAATTAAATAGTATTCTGGTTAAATTTATTTGGCTGGGTAAAATTGCAAGAGTGGCTCTAGTGTCTTTGCAAAGACCAATTGAGGAGGGTGGGGTAAATTTTCCCAATTTTTATAGGTATCATCAGGCCTATATCATGCGCCAAGGTATGTATTGGGTCCTCCCAGAGCTTTTGGAACAATTACCAGAGTGGTTAAGGGTGGAGAGATCACTTATTTTTCCACTTAGGCTTGATCTTCTGCTTGGTATAAAAGTGCCTAGAATACGTAAAGACAATAGAGTATTAATGGATACTTGGAAAACATTAAGATTTGTAGATAAATTAACTAGTGATTCTATTTTAAAATCGAAACAGCAGACTATTTGGGTAAACTCCAAGATACAAATAGGCGGGTTTAAGATTGTCTGGAAGGATTGGATTAAAGCAGGTATAAGATCCTTAACGGAAGTAATTGATAATGGTAAGCTGCTTGATTTTTCACAATTGCAACATAAATATGGTCTGAATAAAAAACAAAGTTATAAGTGGTTGCAATTGAAGCAGGCTATTCAGGTGGGGTTCCCTGAATGGAAATCTTTAAATGATCATTACAGCTTAGAATTCTTATGTTTCCAGGCAGATTTTCTGGGACACCAGGCCGCAAAGTGGTATAAAATGATATCTAATTATTTGAATAAGAAACCAAAAAATGGATTAAGAGATATTTGGAGCATTGAGATTAAGCATCAAATTAATGCATCTCAATGGCCACGTATTTGGTCTTGGAGAATTAAAGGTACGATGTCGGCATCTATTAGGCAAACATGGTTCTTTTTGTTGCATAGAGCATTCTGGACCCCTACTAGATTACAAAAATTAGATTGCTCTAAGTCTAATAGATGCTGGCATTGTAAAATTGAAATTGGAACTTTAGACCATCTTTTATTTTATTGTCCATGTATTCAGGCATTTTGGATATCAATATGGGATCAAGTTAATATATTGATGGAAAATCATGTAGCATTATCCTACGACACAGTGATTTTTGGAATGTGTATGAGGGCCAAAAGTCAAATATCTGCAGCAAACAACAAATTATTGATGATTCTTACTGGAGTGGGAATTCAACAAATAACGACTAATTGGAAAGACTGTTCTATATTGAATTGTAGTTTTTGGTGGAACTCAGTTTGTCATTTATATAAGATGGAAAGATTTCTTGCCGTACAGAGGGGATATTTTAAAAGGTTTAAGGAGGTGTGGAGGCCATTAATTGAATATTGTAATGATTAAGGGTTATTCTTTTTCCTTAGGGGATAATTTGTAAAAATGGGGGGGAGGGAGAGTCTAAATATGTATATGTTTGGATAAAATATTTTGTTGATAGGGGAGGGGATGGGAGGTGGATGGAGGGAATTAAAACATGTGTAATAATATTGCTTAAGAATGTCAAGTGAGTGATGTGAATTACTTGTAATAATATTGTACACTTGTTGAAAGAAATAAAAAGGAATAAAGATGAAAAAAAAAAAAAAGAATTTTCATCGAGCCCCTTCTCCATATATTGTGGACTTTAATTTAGAAAAATTGTTTTCCTTAATATAATGTATTTTCCTTTGTATTCTTGCCTTTTTTTCTTTCCAAGTGTTAATCCTTGAGAGTTTGATTTCAGACAAAAATGCCCAGGCATTTTCAGCTGTACCCCAAACCCAGATTTCAGGTTGGTTTGGTGCCAAAGCTAAAATTCAAATTGAATTGTAAGCAGTGATGGTATTAAGCCTCTCCCACATTACCCGAGTACTAACTAATCGGTTATTCCACAAGTGGTGTGCAGTGCTCACCTCGCCCCCAAAAGCTAAGTGCTACTGCTGTAAAACACTAAACCTCAGCCATCTTGAATAATAATAACTTTATTCTTCTATACCGCCATGGTCAGATGACTTCTAGGCGGTTCACACTGAAGGGAGCTGGACAATCAGCGAATTACAAAATGCAAATAGTGAAAGTACAACATATTACACAAGAAATAGACAGAAGGAATATACAAATTTGGTGTGGTTTCTGTTTAGGAGATAAATCTGTCAAACTACGGTTTTAATTTCTTTCCGAAAGGCGCCGTAAATCAGTCTGGCTCCATTGATGTAGTTAACTAACCAAGACTGTTAGCTTGCTTGAAACATGAAAGATCTATTCAAAAAGGACTTATATTTACAGCCAGTGATCCTTGGGTATGCAAATAAGTTAGTTTCTGGTTGTCCGTGTGGGCCTCAGATCTGCTCCATAAACATTTATCACATTAAACACGCATGGTAACAAATGCTCTAGAACAGGGGTGTCCAACCTGTGGCCCGAGGGCCGCATGAGGCCCCGTGAAGTATTTTGTGCGGCCCCGGTCAAAGGCGATGCAGTGTTTTCCTCTGCTGCCCCCGGGTGTTTACCGTCTTGCCGGCTCCCTCCTGTGTCTTGCTGCAGTGTTTGCGCATTTGTGCGGCCCTAGAAACATTTTTTTTTCGGCCAATGCGGCTCAGGAAAGCCAAAAGGTTGGACACCCCTGCTCTAGAAGAACAGGGTCTGCTCTTGTTTCACATGGTGTTCTGTTAGCTGGTTAGTTGTAATATTTAAGGGGGGGGATGATTCCAGAGGGTTGGAGTTGCACATCCCCGCTCTACAGCCATTGAGATCTTTTTTTTTTTTTTTTTTTTAATTGTTGCCTCCGCTGAGTCAGACCAGAGGTCCATCCTGCCCAGCGGTCCGCTCCTGCGGCGGCCCATCAGGCCTAATTGCCTGAACAGTGTCCATGATTAAATTTGTAACTGCCTCTAATCCTATCCCTATAACCTTACCTCTATTCCTATCTGTACCCCTCAATCCCTTTGTCCTCCAGGTACCTGTCCAGACCCTCTTTGAAGCCCTGTAGCGTACTCCTGCTTATCACATCCTCCGGTAGCGCGTTCCATGTAGTGAAAAAGAACTTCCTGGCGTTTGTTCCAAACCTTTCCCCTTTCAATTTCTCTGAGTGCCCCCTTGTACTTGTGGTTCCCCGTAATTTGAAAAATCTGTCCCTGTCTACTCTTTCTATGCCCTTCATGATCTTGAAGGTTTCTATCAAGTCTCCTCTAAGTCTCCGCTTTTCCAGGGAGAAAAGCCCCAGCTTCTTCAGTCTGTCAGTATATGAGAGGTCTTTCATACCCTTTATTAGCTTAGTTGCTCTTCTCTGGACTCTCTCAAGTTCATTTGCACAATTGCTTTTAAGAAATATAAATTAATACGATTTAACAAGATATTATTTAAATATCTTTAAGGTAAAAAAAAAAAAAAAAAATTGGGGAGACCTCTCTGATTCCAACACAAGGGTAATGTTTATTATGCATCCACTAAAAAAGACTTGAAGCAGAGCTACATGGCAGCACATGCATAAGAATTTGGAAAACTATTAAATGATCAATTTTCCCAAAAACTCAAATTTACTGCTGCAAGAATATGTTGAAACGTTATTTGAGAGAAGTGTTGCAAATACCAGAGGAAACATTTCCATCATCCCAACATATATATTATTTACCAACATCTATGAAACAGCTCGGAGAACAGGTATGCAGGAGTTCCAGGTTCCGAGTCTTAAAATTTGGGTTAAAGAAGGGTTGGACATATCAGAAAGCTAGTTTCCTCCAACCTCAGATAGGTTCATACAGGGAGAAATTTCCAATGCAGCAAAAATGACCTCAGCCACAGCACTCCTACCCAGTGTCAGTGAGGAGGACAGAAGTGTTCAGGACCAAAAGCAAAATCAACCACCAATAAGGTAAAATGCTAAAGGCAATAATGAAGCTCTACATATTCAAATTACCAGCTTACTCCTTTACACCCTCCTAACAGTAACAAGCAGAAATGCAACAAAATATTATTTATTTCAAATACTTATACCCCACACTATTACTCTAGGCGGCTTACAAAACACAGATACTGTATACAGTGCTCTTCCGGTCATTCGCGGTCGGCTATTCGCGGTCCCAGTCATTCATAGTATTTTCCAACCGCAAATGACTGGGCAGGAGAGGGC
Organism: Geotrypetes seraphini; assembly: GCF_902459505.1. Taxonomy (NCBI): domain Eukaryota; kingdom Metazoa; phylum Chordata; class Amphibia; order Gymnophiona; family Dermophiidae; genus Geotrypetes; species Geotrypetes seraphini. The sequence continues at coordinate 303,839,563 of NC_047087.1, forward strand.
AGCCGGAGAGGCAGGAGAGAGCGGCCAGAGTACCGGCAAGTGAAGGAAATCACTCGCGGTATGCCCCGACCGACTCTTCCTGCACTAAAGTCAGGCCTCACCAATCAGGAGCTTCTATGACACGCAGCTCCTGACTGGCGAGGCCCGCCTTTAGTGCAGGAAGAGTCGGTAGGGGCATACCGCGAGTGATTTCCTTCACTCGCCGACGCTCCAGCTGCTCTCTCCTGTCCCCCCGCTAAAAACCGTATTTGCGGTTTTTCAACATTCGCGGGGGTTCCTGGAACAGAACCCCTGCGAATATCGGGGGGGGGAGTACTGTATAAAAAAATGGATAAGATAAAATAAAATACATGAAAAATAAAAATCAAAACACAAAGATGCCTCACCTGCGAAACTCCCTTGCCTTGTCAGAAGCTACCAGTTCAGTAACTGTTCCTTTTGGAACCTATAAAGCAAGAAAACTCAAGTAGAAAATCCAACAGATGCATTAGAAGATACACATACATTGCCACATTGTTCAAAGCTATTCCCTCCAATAAAAAGAAACAAAACTCTATTTCAAGAACTTTGTTAACAATCCTCAAGAATTACAACAGGCCTGCTAGAATGATTCAAAGTCATACTGGCTATTGTATGGCGTGGCAAATGTGATTCCTACACATCTGCACTCTATGCTGTGTCTCACATGTGCAAAAGAAGGGGCATGTATTTTTCCTTTGCTCTTCCTCCAAGCCTCATCTCCAACCCCTTTGCCTTCCTCTAGTCTCTTCTTAGTCCTCATTTCCCCACCTCCCTCCTTGGGGCCTCCCATAAAGTTGTCAAAATTGCTCAATGAGCACGCTTGTGAGTGGAATTCCTGAGGGTTAGATATCAACTGTGAGAGGCATCATAGATGCCAACTAACTCAAAGGTTAATGCCCTGGGCATGGAAGGGGCTAAAGAACTGCAAAGAGGTTCTCAGAGAAAACTACAGGACCCCAGGCCAGAAAAACTCCATCCTTCTCAAAAAACTATATGCTGGCTTAAAAAGAAAAGCAATTAAGCAAATTAGTGTTCATTTATTGTTCTACAGCGTAGAATAAAAACATCTACAAGCTAAAAGGAGAAAGAAACTTTTATACGATACCTCTTTTTCCAGCCAATTAAAAAGTTCACAAAGTGCAATGGCATCTTTAACCTACACCCAGCAGAAAGAGGAGAAGACTTTAGTCAAATATGGTTCTTGGATTGAATGCCAGATGCTAGCCAAATACAAAAAAGCAGGAAGATTAACAGCATTTTCCTAGCCCGTCACTAACCTCTTCGGGGCAATTCTACAACAAGTGCCCCAAGATCACCTGATAGACATCTCTTCTATAAACAGCACCTAGGCGCCTAGATGTCATTATATGTAGACTATTAGCATAAGGAAAGATTAGGTTCTTACCTTGCTAATCTTCTTTCAGGACTAGTAGTCTTGACCATCGGGTTAAACCCCCATTAGTTGCGAGGGTTGTAGAGAGACCACTGTTTGTTTTCATGCCCAGTTTCTCATCACTCTGGGATGAGCTCCGCCCCCTCAGTCTTACTCTCTGCAAGCGAGGAGTAGGGAGCCTGAATGTTCTGCTCGAGGTGACATCGAATTTATACTGCGCAGAAGACAGACCCGGCAATCTACTTCTGTATTCTGTCACTAGGACTCTAACATGAATCGATGGCACCTAACATATCTACATGCAATTTAGAAAGTTGCTTAAGAGCCACTTGCTTGTTCAACCTTTAAGCTAATATTCTGCTTCTTGAGTTAATATTTTACTTCCTGAATATCTTCTCAGGGATCAGATTAAAGAGCAGTTTGTTGCAAAGGCCATGTTCAGGCATACTCCACATTTCTTATTTTAGTAGCTAATTTGGATGCAGTAAACATGGCACAGTCTCTCTATAAAAGATATTCAATTGGTGCCAGAAAACGATAGTTAAAAATATGCCACAATAGTTAATATACCAAATAAATACAGCAGGGTACAACTCAGGACACAGGTTCAGTAAATGTCTTCATAAAGACTGTTAATAAAGCCCAATAAATAAATATATAAATAAATTGCACCATGCCATAGAACAGGGGTGCCCACACATTTTTGGCTTGCGAGCTACTTTTAAAAACGACCAAGTCAAAATGATCTATCAACAATAAAATTTACAAAAAAAAAAACCCCCAACACAAAGCACACTGTACGCAGAGAAAATGTTAATTATCATTTGTATTTGGGTTTTTTTTCAGAGGTCAAGGCAGATGACTTTAAAATACGCAATGTCACCTCAGTAACAACTATACAAAAATAGACAAAATATACCCCCTCCCCTTTTACTAAACTACGATAGCAGTTTCAAGCACAGGGAGAAGCGCTGAATACCCCACGCTGCTCCCAATGCTCAGGCTCCCTGCACTAAAAACCGCTATCGCTATCACGGTTTAGTAAAAGGTGGCCATAGTGCAAAATATAGACAGCAGATACAAATGCTCAAAACAGATACATTTTGATCACTAAATTGAAAATAAAATCATTTTTCCTACCTTTTTGTTTGGTGATTTCATGAGTCTCTGGTTGCACTTCCTTCTGTAAATCTAATATTTCTTTCTGCCCCCTTCACTTTTCTTTCTGTCTATCTTTCTTTTTCTCTCCCCCTTCCTCCTCTTTATTTCTGTCTTTCTCTCTCCCCCTGCCCCCTCTTTATTTCTGTCTTTCTCTCTCCCCCTGCCCTCCAAGCCATCACACCAATTTCTCCACTTCCCCAATTCTTTCTCTCTCCCTGCCCCCCCCAAGCCACCCTGACATCAATTCTAACGTCGGAGAGGAAGTTCCAGGCCAGCCAGGCAGCGAATAGCTGGCCCTGAACTTCCTCTCCAATGTCAGAATTGACGTTGGATGTGAAGGCTTCTGGGTCTGGCGCTTATATGTGCCTAGCCTGGCTCGGGGAGGCAGGAAGAACGTGATCGACTCGCGTTGCCTTTGCAATCTACTGGTCGATTGCAATCAACCATTTGGGCACCCCTGCCATAAAACAAGAAACCCCTCTTACAATCAGATTGGTCAGCTCAGGCCTTCTCTCAACAAGGAGCTTCACACACAGTCCATGAGCCTTAATGGTATGAACAAGTTAAAATTAATAAAAAATTATTTTGTAATGAAACATTATCAATAATCCACTTATAAGCAAGTGTTCTTTACTGGGGATTGTTTCCTATCTGAATGCAACAGAGCGTTACAGCACAGTTAGGACAGAAACATAGTTTTCAAGGCAGGGGTAGTAAAATATACAGCTATGGTCCTAAGGGTAAAGAGATGTGGTTGGGGTGGGCGGCGGGGGTGAACTTTCAGGGGGTGTTGGGCATCTCTCCTGCCGGGGAACATTGGCAGGGGTTGGGAGGGTGTCAGAAGGAGGGATTGGGCATACCTCCTGCCGGGGAACATTGACGAGGGTATGGGGGGTTCAGCAGAAGGGAGTGAGCATCTCTCCTGCTGGGGAACATTCGGGGGGGATTGCGGTGGCTTCAGGCAGAAAAGACTGGGCATCCCTCCTGCCGTGAACGTTGCCGGGGGAGGGGGGTTCCATGATTCTGTAACCGGCACTTATGACAGACACCGGTTAAAGAATTGTGTTTTTAGGTGAAGGACTGGTCCCTCCCATGCCTAAAAGGTCTTGTTTTGGGTGTTCGGGACTTGGGCAATTTTTTTTTTTTTTTTTTTGAGAATAGATGTAGTGGCAGGCTGGACGATTAAACTCCTGAACGTACAGGTAAGCCATTCTTGGGGGGAAAACCCCCCACATTTTGGACGTTTTTTCGAGAATGGACATTTCCCTGTTGCTTACTTGTGCACCAAGGGCCTTAAGCCAAAAGGGGACTTAGATGTTGTTTTTGATTATGCCCCTCCATTTGTTCCCTTTTTTTTTTTTTTTTTTTTTTTAAGGGCTGAAAGTAAAGTTGCAAGAGTAATTGGCTCATTTATTATCGAAATTAATTTTTCACTATTGGTGGTTAAAGAAACAGCAAGGTATTTTAGGACCAATGCCATTAAACATACCCCAGAAAAGACTCTGATTGAATTATTGTGTCTGGGTGTTTGAGATCCTTTTTCCTTGCTTGTTTAAATATCTCAAACTATTATCTGACTTTTACAGTGCAAACATTTTTGAACTTACAAAAATCACTGGGTGTTCAAACTAGGAACTCTTAACTTTGTCATGTTTAAAGATGCTATCTATGTTTATGTGCCAAGTGGAATGAGAGTAACATTCCACTCAACCATTGCCCCTCATATCTCCTTACCACCTCTAGTATAAAGTTCCGCACCATAATTCTACAATGGATCCAATTCACGCTCACAGAGGGCACATTCCCTGACAACCTCAGCGAAATTGTCATCACCCCAATCCAAAAAGACCCAAAGGCACCACAAAACCTCCCTTCCAACTATAGACCTATAGCCTCAATTCCGCTATATGTCAAAATTACAGAAGGCCTAGTAGCCAAACTCCTCACCAATTACATAGAGGATCACAACCTACTACACCCCACGCAATCAGGATTCAGAACAAATTTCAGCACAGAAACATTACTAGGCTCCCTCATGGATACCATCAGACAACAACTTAGTATAGGGAAAAAAATGCTACTCATACAACTGGACCTATCGGCAGCATTCGACCTAGTAGACCACAACATCCTTCTACAGATACTAGATGCAATAGGCATCTCAGACAAAGTATACTCCTGGTTCAAAGGATTCCTAAAACTCAGAACCTACAGAGTAAAATCAAACAAAGAAAAATCAGAATCCTGGTCAAACCCATGCGGCGTACCACAAGGATCTCCACTATCCCCCACCCTCTTCAATCTATACACTGCCTCTCTAGGAACCCATCTAAATAATCTAGGCCTAACATCCTATAGCTACGCGGATGACATCACCATCCTCATCCCATACGATCATTCCAAACCTACCATGACAGAGGAACTTCACCAAACAATGGAAGCAGTCACAACCTGGATGGGAAATCACAAACTTAAACTCAACCAAGACAAAACCAAATTCATCCTCCTAGAAAACGACAAGATCCAAACCACATCCATCCTTGACATAAACGCAACCAAATATCCCATCCAAACAACCATAAAACTACTAGGCATGACCATAGACAGATGCTGCACAATGCAGCCACAAATAAACAAAACAACTCAAAAATCATTCGCAATCATGAGAAACCTGAGACAAGTCCGAAAATTCTTTGAAAGCACACAATTCCTACTTATAGTACAATCCCTAATACTAGGAATACTGGACTACTGTAACATTCTCTTCCTCCCATGTCCGGCAAATACGACAAGACAACTCCAAACAATCCAAAATACAGCCTTAAGACTCGTCTATTCATTGAAAAAACACGACCACATCACTGAAGCCTACATCAACTCACACTGGCTCCCAATCCAAGAAAGAATCCAATTTAAATTTTACTGCATATTATTTAAAACACTACACGGAGACAGCCCATCATACCTGAACAATCGCCTCATCCAAGCAACCAGCACCAGACACAGAAAAACGCACTCCCCATTCATACCCCCCCCATCCAAAGAAGTGAAAAGAACAAAACTACATGACGGCCTCCTGGCCACACAAGCTGCAAGACTAGATAACCAAATCTCCAACCTTCTGATGACCACCCCAGACTATAAGACGTTCAGAAAAGAAATAAAAACCACACTTTTCAAGAAATTCCTAAAACAGAAATAACAACACGACCACTAAAAGCCCTCAATATCTTCATATTACCTCTCAAGCTATTCTCTACAATTCATATAATTCTGTTATTCTGTAACTCTGTAATTCTTTATTCATTGTAATTCTGTCCTTAAACTAACCTTTTTGTAATCCGCCTTGAACCGCAAGGTAATGGCGGAATAGAAATCCCTAGTGTAATGTAATGTAATGTAATGTAATGTAACAACAAATAAAGCTGTAAAATTTTATGTCAAAATTCCAAGCGGTTGCTGAGAAAACAGTTTAAAAAAATAAAAAACCCTCTAAGGCAGGGGTAGGGAACTTCGGTCCTCGAGAGCTGTATTCCAGTCAGGTTTTCAGGATTTCCCCAATGAATATGCATTGAAAGCAATGCATGCAAATAGATCTCATGCATATTCATTGGGGAAATCCTGAAAACCTGACTGGAATACAGCTCTCAAGAACCAGAGTTCCCTACCCCTGCTCTAAAGAGTTACTTTATTTTCCCTCACCCAGTATTTTTACGCAATCTACACACAGGCATCCCTGGTAGACTTTGGTTGGTACAGCTAGTATATTTATATGCAGTTTATAAAATCTGTGCGTGCATAGATGCACACACACACTTCTTTGGAACAGATGAAAGTTTGTATATTACTGGGATCATTATTGGTGCATGTATTATAAAAGCACAAAAGAAACATCGTTAATCACACATGCCAAGTTATGAAATGAGCCCTCACCTACCTACCAGCACAAGGCATTACTTACATGTGCTCTCTTCATTCCTTCAATTTCTGTTGTATTTTTCACTGCTTTTGCTAAGCAAATAGGTGTATATGGTGTGAGCAATCTGTGTGCCTGTAACAAAAATGGAAATATGAATTACAATAACGATATAATGCCTGGTTTCTTAAACCTTACTCTGTTTTTCCAACAAAAGTGGTGACAGTTATGCCTTTTGCTGCCATAAGTTTCAAAAATCCATTCACCTTGGAAAAGTGTATTTTCTTAGCACGTGAAATGCCAACATCTTTGCCTGTAGTCAGGGACAGGAGGTAGTGGGTCTTAACTCTCATTTGGGGGCTATGGACACAAAAGAGAAAGCTACAGAAGGGATGGGAGGCCAGAGAGGGCAAGAAATACAAATGGGCGAACACTGGGAGGAGGAAAGAAATGGAGAGAGAGGAGCAAGAGGGATACACTGTGGTAGTGTAAGACGGTGGTCTCTCACATGCGGCCCTCAAACAATTGGCGAACGTACTCTTCAAATAGACATACCTTTGGCCCTACGTTATTAATTTTAGCTATGATATGCTATTAATCTTTAGCCATGATTTCTAAGCTTTATTCTTATGCAAAGTTATGTTATCATTTTTTAGTTATGAATTTTTAAGGTTTGCTTGTATGTCTATTTTACTATGTTCTTAAAATTATGTATGTATATTCTGTTAACCGTATAGATGTAAACGGTATAGAAATTTTTAAAATAAATACATTTCAAATATTGCCCACTTGATATAATCAACAGAGAGTACTTGCCTTATAGGAGGGGTACAAACAAAATGAAAGGCAGGCAAGAGATGTCCTAATCAACCAGTACGCAAGCTTTATTGTTAATGTTCAAACAATTTTATTAATGAAAAGATGCACCAGCAGCAGAACAGCATACACTTTCCCCTCTGTATTTGCGAATTCCGTATCTACAGATTTGCTTATTCGCGATTTTAAATGTTAAAAAAATACATTTTCATTTTTCAAGCTATTTTAAGCCCTGTAAACCCCCCCCTTAAGCCTTACCTGGTGGTCTAGCGGGTGTTTGGGGCAGGAGCGATCTTCCCACGCTCCTGCCCCATGCAGATCGCTCACAGGAAATGGCTCAAGAGACTACGGGAGCTAAAGGCAGCCATTTCTTGTGAGTGATCTGCACGGGGCAGGAGCGTGGGAAGATCGCTCCTGCCTGAAAACCCACTAGACCACCAGGTAAGGCTTAAGGGGGGCTTTCAGGGCTTAAAATAGCCAGGGGAAGCGGGGGTTAGGGGCAGAACCGGTCCAAATATTATTTGCGGACTGGCTCTGCCCCAAACCCCCATGAATACGGAAGGGGAAGTGTACAAGAAAACACAACCACAATGGTAAGAAATCCAAAAGTGGAACAAACAATGTCATCAAATTTTCCAATACAGCAACTACAATAGTACCCATCTCCCCAAAACAAGTTCCCACCCCCATCATAGCAACAATACATCAACACTGCGGCAATGCCGGAATGAGCCAAGGTCTTGGTTTCCAATAGACCTCATCCTGCAAGGGAAGGAAAATGAAAAAGGCACAGAACCCCCAAACTCAAACAAAACAGGTAAAGGAAGAGAAAAGAAAGGAAAGGACCCCCCCCCCCCCCAAAGGAGAAGAAGATTCCTCTTCCACAGTGACTACCTAAGCTTTATTGTTTAAAAAAAGTCCCAACAAAGATCCAAGTTTCAGCATCAAATGATGCCTTCATTAGGGGCAATAAAAATTCAATGAGTATAAATAAACAGAGCAATAAAATGAGTCCACAGAAGATAAAATAGAAAAAGACAAAAACAAAAACCCATAATGGAAAATGCAAAATAAAGGATCAAATAACTCAAACATGTGCAGTCAATATGGCAGCAAAATGGCACGGATAAATATACGTTTGTGTTAGAACTCTTTTAAATGGATGCAATTGAAGCAGGCTATTCAGGTAGGGTTCCCTGAATGGAAGGGTCTTAATACTCAATATAGCTTGCAGGTTCTCTGTTTTCAGGCGGATTTTTTGGGACACCAAGCCGCAAAATGGTATAAATTGTTATATGGATTTTTAAATAAAAAAAAATAAAAATGGACTTAGGGATATTTGGAGTATTGAGATTGGACAGACAATTTCTACATCTCAATGGCCACAATTTTGGTCCTGGAGGTTAAGGTCTACAAGGTCAGCATCTATGAGTCAAACATGGATGTTTTTGTTACATAGAGTTTTATGGACCCCTACGCGTTTGCAAAAGATAGATAGTACTAGGTCTAATAGATGCTGGCATTGTAGATTAGAAGTTGGGACGTTAGATCATTTAATTTTTTTTGTCCCTATGTAAATGCTTTTTGGAAACTAATTTGGCCCCAAATTAATAAATTATTAGAAAACCATGTAGGACTCTCATATGACACTATATTATTTGGTACAGCAATGAGAACTCAGAGTCCGATTTCTGCAAACAATAACAACTTATTATTAATATTAACAGGGGTCGCCATGCAACAAATTACTCAAAATTGGAAAGATTATACTAAATTAAATTATACATTTTGGTGGAATTCAGTTTGTCACATATATAAGATGGAAAAGGTGTTAGCCTTACAACAAGGGAATCTTCATAATTTAAAAAAAATTTGGGAACCATTGACTAATTGTTCTAATGATCAGACATCTTAGCACATGGGTAGTAGATATGTGGGGGAGGGGTGGGAAATGTATATCATATGGAATTAGGAATATTGATAAAAAGGGGGGGATTTATTCTATATTACAAGATGATTTGTTTGTAAATACAAGTGATATACGAAAATTGGTTATAATATGTTTAATTCACTTGTTGTAAGAATTCAAAAATGAATAAAAATTTAATTTAAAAAAAACCCAAACTCTTTTTTCCTTCCAGATTTTCCAGAAATCTATGAAAACAGTTATTTCAACAGTTGTTAGAAAATTAGTTATCTTCTCCCTAGGATGTTGGATGAGGGTCTTCGTTGATAAATTATTCTCTCACTAATCAAACTATTTTCATTTGATTACCGATATTTATGTAAACCGAGGTAAGCTCCTTTTGGGGAGATGACACAGTATATATATATATATATATCCAAGATTTAGATTAGATCAATTAGTATCTCTACAAAAGTCAATTAAGGAGGGAGGGGTAAATTTTTCAAATTTTTATAGGTACCATCAGGCCTATATTTTACGTCAAGGTATGTATTGGGTCCTCCTGGAGCTCAATGAGTACACTCCCGATTGGTTATATTTAGAATGGCGACTCCTGTGTCCTTTACATCCTTGTCACATTCTCAGTATCAAGATGCCCAGATTGTATAAAGAAAATAGAATTTTATTAGACACTTGGAAAACTGTGAGGTATGTCAGTAACTTAACTGTTAATCCTATTAATAAATCAACAAATCAATCTATATGGCTAAACTCCAAGATTCAAATTGGCGGATCTAAGATTGTCTGGAGGCATTGGTTAAGGGCAGAAATACGAACTTTAAGTGATGTTATTTCAAATGGAAAGCTGCTTGATTTTACACAACTGCAACATAAATTTGGGCTTAATAAATCACAATATTATCGTTGGTTGCAATTGAAGCAGGCCATTCAGTCAGGGTTCCCTGAATGGAAAAGTCTTAATTCTCAGTATAACATGGAATTTTTATGCTTCCAGGCAAACTTTCTGGGTCACCAGGCCACGCAGTGGTACAAAGTTATTAGTGAATTGGTTAATAAAAAGCCTAAAAATGGTCTTAGGGATATTTGGAACATTGAGATTAAGCATCAGATTTCAGCATCTCAATGGCCACAAATTTGGTCTTGGAGAATAAGATGTACATTGTCAGCATCTATGAGGCAAATTTGGTTTTTTCTTTTGCATAGAGCATTTTGGACCCCAGTTAGATTACAAAAGTTGAATAGTTCATTATCTAATAAATGCTGGCATTATAATCTTGATGTAGGGACTTTGGATCATCTTTTATTTTATTGTCCCTATATCTTGGCCTTTTGGAAATCGATCTGGGATCAAATAAATTGTTTATTAGAAAATCCTGTAGCATTAACTTATGATACTGTGATATTTGGCATGTCTATGAGAAAAAAAGAGTCAGATATCGGCAAACAATAACAAACTTTTATTGATTATGACAGGAGTTGCCATTCAACATATTACTAACAATTGGAAAGATCATAGCAGACTTAATTTTAATTTTTGGTGGAATTCGCTATGTCATTTATATAAAATGGAACTTTCAATAGCGGTACAAAAAGAAAATTATAAAAGTTTTATTAAAATATGGGAGCCATTAACATTGTTTTGCAATGAATAGATACCATTTTTCTTTTGAAGATACACCATGTAAGGAAGGGAGGGGGGAGGGGTTGTTTGGATAAAATGTTGAAATAAAATTAATAATAGGGATGGAGGGAGGGTAGGGTAAGGATTTCTTTTAAGTTAATAGAGGATAAGGATAAGTTTTTCAAGTGTTTAACTAAGTGTTATTTCTTATAATTCTTGTACACTTTATGAGAGGGTAAAATGAATTAAGTAAAATTGTGTTGGGAGGGAGGGTGGGTTATGGGTTTATATATATATATATATATATATATATATATATATATATATATATATATATATATATATATATACATACAATTGTTATTGTCTTGATGGATTTATCAAGTGTTGTTTCTGAGACTATGTATGATTTTTCTTGTACACTTGTTGAATGATTAAAAAGGAATAAAGAATTAAAAAAAAAAAAAATAGATTAGATCAATCATAAAACAACCATGTCAAAATAACAAGTCAGTCAGAGGAACCGAAAAAAGTACAGAAATAAACATGCAGATAAATATGCAAAAGTGCATTGCATTGCATTGCATTATTATGAAACCCACATGGAGTAACCATGTCAGAACCAAGTAAAAATGAAGGGACAAAATGTCATACCAGCCAGGGAAGAGACATGTTAATTAGAGAATGACACGGTGGCTGTTACCCACGGTAAGCCACGGGTGACCGCAGGTTACCTGCTGAAACGGTGGGGGGGAACAGTGTTCACCACGGCTACGGGTACAAGGCCATTCACCGCCCCGTGTAGCAGTGAATGGCCTTGTCTCCGCAGTTAAAGGAGGGAACACGCGCAGTCACCGATCGCGCTCCCTCCCTCCTTACTGATAGCCACCCAAGCCATCTCCCTCCCTCCTTATGGATCACTGCAGCCCGATCGTCGCTGCCGCCTGAGCATCTCCCTCCCTGCCCCTTACCTTCGTGGCAGGCAATTTCTCTAAATGTGATTTCTATGAGCAGCCGGAGCGCTGAAATCGCGTGTGGCTGCCGTAAAGGTCATCTCCGATGCAACCGGAAGTTGCATCAGAGACCTTTCCTGCAGCCACATGCGATTTCAATGCTCCGGCTGCTGGTAGAAAGCACATTTAGAAATTGCCTGCCACGAAGGTAAGGAGCAGGGAGGGAGTGAGAAAGGGAGGAAAGGTGGGGTGGGGAGGAACAGACGCTGAAGGGAACTAGGGTGCGGAGGAACAGACGCTGAAGGGAACTGGGGAAGGTGGGGTGAAGAGGAACAGATGCTGAAGGGAAATGGGGAAGAGATAGATTTCAGACTATGGGGGGAGCAGAGGGAAGAAGATGGGTGCCAGACTAATTGGGGGTGGGGGGAGAGATGGAAGGGATAGGCACAGTAACAGAGCATATGGAAGAGACAGAGAAGGCAGTGGATGGAAGGAAACGAATGAGGAGAAGATGAGGAAAGCAGAAACCAGACAACAAAGGTAGAAAAAAAATTTATATATATATATTTTTTTTTTTTTTTGCTTTAGGATATAGTATATTAATTGTGTTGATAAAGTTATAAATAAAGCCCCGATAGCTGAACATCTTTCTCTAGTCCAGCAGCCAGAACTTTGATTTATAAGGAAGGAATAAGCTAAATATTGCAGTGCTGAGGCTTGTATGGATGCTGCGGGGGCGCTGCGGGGACAGTGGTTGCAGGGACGGGGCCAGTTGTTGCGGGAACGGAGCGGGGACAGGGACAAATTTTTTTCCCCTGTCATTCTCTAATGTTAATGTAAGAGAAGTCTTTATGGTAAACCCAAAAGTGACATGCTAAAGTGATTAAAATCATTGCTGAATAAAGAATACAAGTAGCCAATTAAACTATACGAGGGAAAGCCTAACGAGTGCCTTTCTTTTGTTTTGATATAACAACTGCAAACAATCTCTTAAGTGTGTTACTTGGGTATCTCATTTATGGAATTTTCTAAAGCAAGTTTTTAAAATACAGCCTTGAACTGTAGTAGAATCAATATTAGTATTCATTTTTAATGTTTAATACCCAGTCTGAACAAGCAGGTCAAGGTGGTTTACAAAATAGCAGTATGTGAAAGCTTGAAATCTTTCAGTGGCTCTCAGAAATTTCTCGTAGTCACACTACGGCCCATTCTTCTGTTCTTAAAGATATTAAATTCATGAAAGAAGAAAAAACTAGCAAATAATCTGATATATACAAAAATAATATTTTAAACCTCATCTTTCTGCCACCATTCTTGGAGGTAGCAGCAGAATTAGACCAGTAAACTGACAAATTCATTTCCATCTCATTTAAAAATGGTGTGTAATCTGTCACAGGAAAGTTATGAATTCCTATATAAGCTCACACATTGGGTAAAAGAAAAACAAAAAAAACCCACACAAACTATCCAGCTCTTCCTAAAAATCATTGTTAAACTATGAACAAAAGAAAATGAAAATGCCTTTTTCCAATTCTAAACTCAGACAGGAGGGAGTTTGGAAGGTGATGGACGTTAAGGGTCTTTTTGGAGAATATTCTACTACCTCTGCTCAGTGAAGAGAGGCCCCACTTTTGCCCAAGGTGGTTTACAAAGCTACTGAAATTCATAAAAAAAAGTGACAGTTAAGTTCAAATGAACACCTAAGCACAGGATCCATACAGGCCCGCTCTTCTCCTTCAGCTATCAGCTGCTTAATAGGCAACACAAACCTTGGGGATGGTGCTGATGAGAGCGTGGCTGGCTTTCTCACTTAGCCACACTTTCTCCTTTGGTGCCAGCCCTGCACAGATTGTTTGAAGTGTGGCCAGTACCGTGTTATATGGTTCCACCTGGACTCTTTCCTCAGCAGCTGGATCCGAATTGAGCTGCAGATGTAACCTGATGCTGGAGTCCGTCATGCGATCACCATCAATAAACAGCCTGAGAGAGTAAATGATCAGCATTATATCTCTGCACTCACTGTAAAGGGAAAATGAATTTGGTTTGGGAGGAATCTCTCTTTCAAAGATGTTAAAAATCAGTACCTTTTAAATGAAGCTTTAATTTTGTTCCAAAAAAATTCCAATATGTTTGTAAAAATTTATTTGTTTTTGTCACTAACAATTTCAGCCTTTAAAAAAATTACCCTCTTAAGTAAATGCCTTGTGTTAACCACCTCTTTGCTGGGAGGGAGTGGGAAGAGTAATACACCGTGACATCATCCAGAGAAATTCTATTTGAAGATAGGATTACAAATCAGAAAAAAGAACCATTTTCAGGTGGACTTCCTTGGTCACCAGGCCGCTCAGTAGTATATATTAATATCTAGATTTTTGAATTAGAAACCAAAAAATGGTCTGCGTGACATTTGGAGCATTAAGATAAAGCATCAAATTACTGCATCTCAATGGCCCCAAATTTGGTCTTGGAGATTGAGATGTACAGTGTCTGCAACTAAGAGACAAACATGGTTTTTCTTATTACATAGAGTATTTTGGACCCCAGTTCATTTGCATAGCGTAGATAGTTACATTACATTAGTGATTTCTATTCCGCCAATGCCTTGCGGTTCAAGGCAAATTACATCAAAGTTATCAAGAATTACATACAAGTTTACAGGAATAGCATAAGTGATGTCATAATAGTTACTTAAGAAGTACCAAAGAGTTGTCGAGATCTTAAGGTAATAAATGTTGGGTAATAAGAATTACCAAAGAGTTGTCGAGATCTTAAAGTGATTAATGTTGGGTAATTAGAAGCATTTTAGACTTTGTTGGGTAGTTAGAAGCAATTTAGAGTGTATTAAGAGTATAGAGAGGGTAGGTGGGGTTTGGGTAGGGACTGGTCGTGCTAGATGGGTTTTATGTATTTTTTGAAGAGTATGGTTTTATTATCTTTCTTGAAGGTTTTGTAGTCTGTGGTCGATGATAACAGAATGGTGATTTGTCTGTCCAGTTTAGCTGCTTTGGAGGCTATTAGGTTGTCATATATTTTTTTTCGTTTGACATTTTTGGATGATAGGTTTGTGAATAGTGAGTGGGTTCTCCTGTGCCTAGTTGAAGAGGATTGAGTTAGTTGGATATTCCAGTAGATTGGGCTTTCTCCGTTAATAGCCTTGAAAAGTAGGCAGTAGAATTTGAAGTGTACTCTTGCTTGTATTGGAAGTCATGATATGCTTCTGTGATATGGTCATATTTTTTCAGTGAGTAGACGAGCCTTAGGGCTGTATTTTGTATTGTTTGTAATTGTTTTATCATGGTCGTTGGGCATGGGAGATATAGTATATTGCAGTAGTCTATTAGTCCAAGGATAAGAGATTGTACCAAAAGTAGGATTTGTTTCCTGTCGAAGAATTCTCGGATTTATCTTAGATTTCTCATGGTCACGAACGATGCTTTTATTACTTTATTGATTTGTGGTTACATGGTACAGCCTCTGTCAATTATTACTCCCAGAAGTTTTTAGTGTGGGTTGAATGGGGCATGAGATTGAGTTTATTACTAGATTTGTTAAGGTTGGAGTTTTGTTGTTTTCTAGGAGGATGAAGTTTGTTTTGTCAGGGTTAAGTTTTAATTTGTGCTCTGTCATCCATGTTGCTACTGTTTCGAGTGTTCTGTGTATTGTGCTTGTCATGGTGGGTTCTAGGTGGTCGAAGGGGAGAATAGTGATGTCATCTGCATAGCTGTATGAAGTTATGTCATGTTTGTCTAGGTAGGAGCTGAGGGAGGCTATGTATATATTGAATAGTGTGTGTGATAGGGGTGATCCTTGGGGAACTCGGCAGGGGTTGGACCATGGTTCTGATTTTTCTTGCATTGTTTTAACCCTGTAGGTTCTGGATTGTAGGAAGCCTTTGAACCATTCAAGAACCTTGCCTGAGATTCCTATGAAGTCTAGAGTTTGTAGAAGAATGTCGTGATCTACCAGGTCGAAGGCTGCAGAAAGGTCTAGTTGTATGAGCAGGATTTTCTTGCCTGTACAAAGGTATTGTCTGGCAGTGTCCATTAGTGTTCCTAGTAGAGTCTCCGTGCTGTAGTTGGCTCTGAAGCCAGACTGTGTGGGGTGGAGTAAGTTGTGATTATCTAGGTA
This sequence comes from Geotrypetes seraphini, assembly GCF_902459505.1. Lineage (NCBI taxonomy): Eukaryota > Metazoa > Chordata > Amphibia > Gymnophiona > Dermophiidae > Geotrypetes > Geotrypetes seraphini. The sequence continues at coordinate 303,855,499 of NC_047087.1, forward strand.
AGAGGTTAAAGTTATGGCTACGAGGCCTTCCATCAGTTTGACGTACAGTGGGATTGAGGCTATGGGTCCGTAGTTGGATGGTTGGTCTGTTGCTCCTTTGGGGTCTTTTAATATCGGAGTTATGATGATTTTGCTGAGTTCTTGTGGGAAATGACCCTCTAGTAGTAAAGAATGTATCCATTGTAGAAGCAGGGAGCGGAGTAATGTACTTGAGGTTTTCAGTAGGTATGGGTGGCAATGGTTAAGGTCGCAGGCTGCATGGCTGTATTTATTATAAAGATTGTTGAGGTCTGACCATTGTATGGGTGAGAAATGGGACCAGGTTCTATCTGCTGCGTCTGGTTCTTTTTCTGTAGGGGGACATGATGTCTATGTGTGTGTGGGTTCCATTGAATGAGGCTCTGATGTCTGCAATCTTGTTTCTGAAGTATGTGGCTAAGAGGGTGGCTGAAGGAGGGGGGGAGCTGCTGTTGGCTATGTAGGGTGTGGTGTTTGTGAGAACTTTTAGTAGCTGGAATAGCTTTTTTGTGTCTTGGGGTCCTTCTCCTATTTGTTTTGAGTAGTATGTCTTTCTCTTTTCTTTCAGTTTTTGTTTATATTTTTTGTTTATTATTTTCCATGCTGTTTTTGTGGACTCTTGGCTGCTTTTTCTCCATTTTCTTTCTAGTTTGGTATGGGTTTGAGGAGTTAATCATTTCTAATACATTAATCTATTCTAATATTGAGTTTCTAATCTAATATTATTCTGTCTTCTAATGGTAATAGTTTCCTATCTATTATAAATTTGTCATCTAGAGGTTAATTAATTTTTATTTTTTTTTTATTTTTTTTTTTTCATCTTTATTCCTTTTTATTTCTTTCAACAAGTGTACAATATTATTACAAGTAATTCACATCACTCACTTGACATTCTTAAGCAATATTATTACACATGTTTTAATTCCCTCCATCCACCTCCCATCCCCTCCCCTATCAACAAAATATTTTATCCAAACATATACATATTTAGACTCTCCCTCCCCCCCATTTTTACAAATTATCCCCTAAGGAAAAAGAATAACCCTTAATCATTACAATATTCAATTAATGGCCTCCACACCTCCTTAAACCTTTTAAAATATCCCCTCTGTACGGCAAGAAATCTTTCCATCTTATATAAATGACAAACTGAGTTCCACCAAAAACTACAATTCAATCTAGAACAGTCTTTCCAATTAGTCGTTATTTGTTGAATTCCCACTCCAGTAAGAATCATCAATAATTTGTTGTTTGCTGCAGATATTTGACTTTTGGCCCTCATACACATTCCAAAAATCACTGTGTCGTAGGATAATGCTACATGATTTTCCATCAATATATTAACTTGATCCCATATTGATATCCAAAATGCCTGAATACATGGACAATAAAATAAAAGATGGTCTAAAGTTCCAATTTCAATTTTACAATGCCAGCATCTATTAGACTTAGAGCAATCTAATTTTTGTAATCTAGTAGGGGTCCAGAATGCTCTATGCAACAAAAAGAACCATGTTTGCCTAATAGATGCCGACATCGTACCTTTAATTCTCCAAGACCAAATACGTGGCCATTGAGATGCATTAATTTGATGCTTAATCTCAATGCTCCAAATATCTCTTAATCCATTTTTTGGTTTCTTATTCAAATAATTAGATATCATTTTATACCACTTTGCGGCCTGGTGTCCCAGAAAATCTGCCTGGAAACATAAGAATTCTAAGCTGTAATGATCATTTAAAGATTTCCATTCAGGGAACCCCACCTGAATAGCCTGCTTCAATTGCAACCACTTATAACTTTGTTTTTTATTCAGACCATATTTATGTTGCAATTGTGAAAAATCAAGCAGCTTACCATTATCAATTACTTCCGTTAAGGATCTTATACCTGCTTTAATCCAATCCTTCCAGACAATCTTAAACCCGCCTATTTGTATCTTGGAGTTTACCCAAATAGTCTGCTGTTTCGATTTTAAAATAGAATCACTAGTTAATTTATCTACAAATCTTAATGTTTTCCAAGTATCCATTAATACTCTATTGTCTTTACGTATTCTAGGCACTTTTATACCAAGCAGAAGATCAAGCCTAAGTGGAAAAATAAGTGATCTCTCCACCCTTAACCACTCTGGTAATTGTTCCAAAAGCTCTGGGAGGACCCAATACATACCTTGGCGCATGATATAGGCCTGATGATACCTATAAAAATTGGGAAAATTTACCCCACCCTCCTCAATTGGTCTTTGCAAAGACACTAGAGCCACTCTTGCAATTTTACCCAGCCAAATAAATTTAACCAGAATACTATTTAATTTTTTATAAAAAGACCCCTGAAAAAACACTGGTATCATTCCCAATTGATAGCAAACTACAGGCAAAATCATCATTTTAACAGTTTGAACTCTTCCCCACCATGACAAATGTAAAGGATTCCATTGCTCACATAACTCTGTTACTTTTTGTAATAAAAATTTTTCGTTTATTCTCATTGTCTCTTCAAGTGTTTTATTCAACCAAATACCTAAGTATTTTATACCATCCTCTTTCCAAATAAAAGGGAAAGAATCAAGTATACCTTTTGTACAATGCACATTTAAAGGTAAAATTTCTGATTTATTCCAATTTATTTTGTATCCTGAGAATTTTCCAAATGTATCTATTATCTCCAGTAGACATGGAATTGTTGTTTCCGGATTCCTCAAATGAAGCAATATATCATCTGCATAAGCGGATACTTTATATTCCACTCCAGCACATGGAATACCCTCTATGTCCTTTGCCTGTTGAATAGCTAACAACAAGGGTTCAAGAACTATATCAAAGAGCAAAGGAGATAATGGACAACCCTGTCTAACTCCCCTCTGCAATTTAAAAGCATCTGAAAAATTATTATTTATGTATAAACGAGCAGTTGGGGAGCTATACAGTGCTTGAATCATTTGTATAAATCCGGATCCAATACCAAACCATTCCATAGCTTGATACATGAAATTCCATTCTACACGATCAAAAGCCTTCTCAGCATCTAGTGATACTGAAAAAGCCGGATCATTAATTTGTCTTGTTAAATAATACATCTGAAATGCCAGTCTAGTATTATTTGAAGAGTGTCTTTGAGCAACAAATCCAGTTTGATTTATTCCTATTATATGCGGAAGAGCTTTAGTCAATCTTAATGCTAAAATCTTAGCTAATATTTTACCATCTACATTTATTAAAGATATAGGCCTGTAATTTGACACCAATGTTGGATCTTTATTTGGCTTTGGCAAAACAATAGTTAAAGATTCTGCCATAGTGCCTGATATACAACCTTTATTCAGTTGGTCCTGATATAGTTTTAATAAATATGGTAAAAGGGAAATTTGAAATTCTTTATAAAACTCCACTGTAAATCCATCTCCACCTGGAGCGGTCCCAACTCTAAGGGATTTCAATGCCATTTGTAACTCTTTTAATGATATAGGTTTATCTAAACTTCCTTTTATATGATCAGGAACCTTAGGTCCTTTAACTAAACTCAAAAAATCCAACCCATCTTTCTCTTTATCTAAATAAGACTCAGAAGAATACAGTGACTTATAATATTTTAAAAATTGTTTTAATATATTTCCAATTTGAGAATGAGAATGTCCTAATTCATCCTTAATTATGCTTATTTTCTCCTTTCTTTTCTTTGCTTTTAAATAATTTGCCAATAATCTTCCAGCCTTATTTGCACTACCATAATACATCGTTTGCTGAGCAAAAATATCTTTCCTTACTAATCCAGAGGAAATTTCATTATATTCACATTTTTTTTTTAACAATAATTGAAATGTCTCTTGTTCCCATTTATTAACCAATTTTAATTCCAAATTTTTAATTTCTTTTTCCAAATTTGCAAATTGCTTTCTTATCTGTTTCTTTTTATACGCAGAATATGATATAATTTGTCCTCTCAAAGTTGCTTTGAAAGCATCCCATAATATTCCAATCGACATTTCCTCTAGGTCATTAAGTCTGAAATATTCATTCATTTTTATCTGAAATTCAGTGCAAAATTTAGAATCAGCAAGCAAAGTATTATCAAACCTCCATACAGGTTTGGAATTATCTTGATCTAATAAGTTAACTTCTATCCACACACCACCATGATCAGATATTACTATTGGTTCTATGTCAGCTTTTACAACTTGCTGTACAATCTGATCTGAAACAAATATATAATCAATTCTTGAAAACGATTGATGAACATGTGAACAAAATGTAAATTCCCGATCATTAAAATGAAGAATACGCCATATATCTTTCAAATTACATGCTTGTATCAAATTTTCTAATCCCATTGATTTCATAATTCTACTAGGCTTTTTATCCATTATTGGATCTATAACAGCATTGAAATCCCCAGCCACCACTAAATTAGTAGTAGCCAGTGGTAAAACTAATTGTTGTAGAGATTTAAAGAATTCACTTTGATTCGAATTAGGTGCATATATATTTAGTAACGCCATTGTATTACTGCCCATGCTCATGTCAACAAGTACCCACCTTCCTTGAGGATCTGCCTTTACCATATTAAATGTTGCTGAACATTTTTTATTAATCAATATTGCTACTCCTGCCTTCTTTTTTACCGCTGGTGCAAATAAACATTGTTTTATCCACTTATCTGTCAGCTTCATAGACTCTGTTCCAGACAAATGTGTCTCTTGCAAGAAACATATATCTATATTTTGTTGTTTAATATATTCCAATACCTTTTTCCTTTTTATAGGGTGATTAAGGCCATTTACATTCAAAGAAAAAATTTTAAAACCCATTTTACAAATAAAATATAAAATACATATATAATCCACTCAAACATAAAATATACATTTTTTCTTTTTCCTTAAACCAATATATGAGTCTCCCTCCCTCCCCTCTTTCCCCATCCCCCCTATTCCCATCCCCCACCCTCCCCTCCCCTAACACAAATGCAAACTTCGAAACGCACATATTACTGAGCAAAAATAAACTCCCCACAGGCAATAACATACTCATTTTTCTTTCTCTAATCTTTCAAACAACCAACACTAAATTATCCTGCAGTCAATCCATTCTTCAATACCCTAAATACCTATATTTACTATAATTCTTTATTATATACTTCCCCTCTCATTCAAATTTCCAAACATTCTTCCATCCTATACCTCTAATATATTTATAAAAGTATATACCCAATATTTTGGAAACCATTTCTTACAATATATACCCCCCCAAGATTAATATTATTATTTTATTATTTTTTTTTTTTAACCTAAGTTTCTCACAACTTCAATGGAACATACATCACTCCATCCTATAATATTCATTTTTTTTTTTTTTTAACCTTACATCAAAAGAAGGATCAAACATTTCAACCAAGCAGACCTCATATTTTTTAAAACTCTCATTAATTTTCATTGCATCTTCAATCTATTACAGTCTATTCTCCATTCTGCACAACTGTAACACTTGTACATCTTCATCCTGCTGTTTCAGTCTCTTATTCCATCTTCTTGCAGATTGCTATTTCATCTTTCTCCAATAAAGTATTTTTGCAACATCATCCTTATATCTCAGTCAATTTCAGATGCAAATTGTAAATCTAAATAATGCTCAAGTCATTTCCATCAGTCCATCTTCACATCTTCTTCTCTTTACATCAATAGTCTTTTGTATTTTTCATCTTATTATATTCTAAGTTCCCACATTTCTCCAATGCAGCATTTATGTGTCCTCATATTATCTCAGTCACGCTCAAATGCAAATTATAAATTCACATTAAGAAACCATCCAAATCTTATAATTGTTCCTCATATTTTCTTCACTTCCTATATGCTCCATCCCTCTTCTTACCTTGCCAAAATCTTCTTTTCTTCTTTTCTTATTGTCTCTTTAAAATTTTTCATTTCTTTTCTTTAAATCTTGTTTGAAATGTTGATCCCCCTTAAACCTAACTGCAACAATTTTCTAGAAAATATTTTCTCCTTTTCTATTTTTTTTCCACTTTTTCCTTCTTTATAAAATATCTTTCAATTTTCACTCAAAAATATAAACCAAAAATAATCTAAGTATATTATTTATTACATTTTCTAAATAATTTCATGAAACCATAGGCAAATTATATTGATCTAGAAATTCCTGTAATTTGCCTGCTTCTTCAAAATTATAAGTTTTATTCTCATAAGTTACCCTCATAATAGCAGGGTATATCAATCCATATCTTGCTCCCATTGCTCTCAGTTTAGGTCTTAAATCCAAAAGCTGTTTTCTTTTGTAAGCTTTAGCTTTTGCAAAGTCAGGTACTATAAAGATCTTAGAATCCTGGCATTTAAGATCCTTGTTTGTTTTAGCCAGCTTTATAATCTCTACCACCTGCTGATGTCTTAGCAGCTTAAAGATTATTGGACGGGGACCCTTCTGACTATTTGATCTTTTCATCGGTATCCGATGTGCTCTTTCTATCTCCAAAGGAAAAGAACTTTTAAATGGCAAGATCTTTGGGATAAAATTAGTCACAAATTGAATAGGATCATTCTGCTCAATCCCCTCAGGTATCCCAATCAGACGCAAATTATTCCTTCTTTCACGATTTGATAAGTCTTCAAAATCCTTTTTCAACGCCTCTATTTCTCTGTGATCTTTTTTACACACCAGCATCTCTGCCTCAGATTTCTCAGCATGCTTTTCTAACTGCTCAATTTTGAAGTCAACTGCCTGCATTCTATTTGTCAGACTCTCTATTTCCTTCTTCACATCTTTTATATTTTTAGCGTTATCACTTACTATTTCTTTAATTTTCTGAAGTTCATTCATCAAATCACTGTTATCAATTTCTTCCTGAGGCAAAGGGACCGCTGTCGGGGATACCGAATCAATTTTTGTTCTTTTTTTACTTCCTGCTCCTGAATTCACCGGATTACTTTTACTAGTTTTACCCGAAGCCATTTCTTACTTCAATTCTCTCTTTTCCTTCACTTTTCTTTAATTTTAACTGCCAAAATCTTAATAAAATTTGCCTGTCACAACAGAGCTAATCCTCTACCCAGCCATCTTCGTGCGCTGCAAAGTTCTAGAATCAGAGGTTAATTAATTCTAATACCTTAATCAATTCTAATATATTGAGTTTCTAATCTAAAATTATTCTGTCTTCTAATGGCAATAGTTTCCAATCTGCTATAAGTCTGTTATCTAGAGGTAATAGTTTGCATTAGTCAGACTTTTTAAATTCAGCAAACATTAGCTTTAAACTTTTAGATTCAACAAACATTTAACAAGCTATTAAAACTTTTAAACTATTAAATTTTTTTTTAAAGAGCTAAAACCAGGTTGTTAAACTTATCAGGTGGTTTTGGTTTCAGTCTTTCTGTTCATTTTCTGAATTTTTCCGTCCTTCCACTCAATCTCTTCAGAAAGGCGTGTACCTGCCTTGTTAGATCTGCCAAGGTTAGAACTGTGGGAGTTAAAAACATCTGTGAGAGGTGGGAGGTCTAGGCCGGGATTATTCAAATCCGTCACTTCACAAATCTGTCGCTTCACAAAGGCGCTCACTAAGGCGTAGGCGCCTTTGCCGTGCGCCTTCACTGGCGTGCCGAACGGCTGTGCGCCGTTGACGCTGTTGAATTTAAAGAAGCCTCCGCAGGTTCGGGGGAGGGGGCGGATCGACTCCCACGCCCTGCAGGATCGAGCTCCTGCCTCTCTCTGCCTGCCTGCTGGTTCCAGTGCAGGAAAAAGGCAATTCCCGCTGGCGGTGTTGAATTTAAAGAAGTCCCCCGCTGGTTCAGGGGAGGGGCAGATCGACTCCCACGCCCTGCAGGATCGGGCTCCTACCTCTCTCTGTCTGCCTGCCCGCTGGTTTCGGTGCGGGATTGTTGGCATTGTCATCTGGAAGTTGGGACGTTAGATCATTTACTATACTATTGTCCTTTGATACTAAAATTCTGGAGATCGATTTGGGATCAGGTTAATAATTTATTAGAAAATCCAGTGGCATTATCATATGATACCATTCTATTTGGAACATCTATGAGGGCAAAAAGTCAAATTTCAGCAAAAAATAACAAACTTTTATTTATAATGACGGGAGTTGCCATGCAGCTTAAAGAATTGGAAAAATTGAGATAGATTAAATTATTCATTCTGGTGGGAATCCCTATGTTATATCTTTAAAATGGAAAAGTTTATGGCCATTCAGAAGGGATATTATAAAAAATTTATGGAAGTTTGGGAACCATTAACTAAATATTGAAGGATTGATTTATTTATATAAATGAGGAAAACATGCACATCCGTGGAGAGGGGGGGTATGTTTTGGCATTTGTTAAGAAGTATAAAAGGGTTGGTTACAAGTATTTTTATGTTTTATTTAACTGGAAAGTGGGTGGGAGAAAATAAGTCTTGTATTTATTCTTTTAAGTATATTGTGCTGTAATGATAATATTTTATGTATTTTGTGCACAATTGAAGTTTTAAAAATGAATAAAGAATATTTAAAAAAAAAAAAAAAAAAAGAACCATCATGTGCTTTGCTTTAAAATACTGGACATTAAGGGGGACATTTATCAGTGTATGCTACTGTTAGCACAACCTGTAGTAAAATAGCCTGTCTTAACAGTAACAAACATTGAATTCCCCCCCAAATATCAGTTCCTGACACAGAAACCCATCACACTTGGTTATAATAAATTCACTGATGTGTAAACACCTGATTGTGTCTGTCCCAACGATGGCATAGGCAAAAAACACAGGGTTATAGTTCACGTCAGAGCCACGGAGATTGAACAGCCCTAGAGAAGGGGGTTAAAATAGAAAAAATAAAAATAAAAATTTACATTATTTTTATAGAAAGAAGGGCAGCAAAAACAATTGCACAAACAAACCTCCTAGAGACTGCCCAAGCTAAACCAAAGAACAGAAAAAGTCAGTTTAAGTTCTTGCAGTATTGCTACATCACCACATGGAGACACCAATATTTATTTTAAAACTTTGCAGCCCGCACTGTCATCCCATAGCACCTCTAAAAAGACTATGGGGTTCATAATCGAAAGAGAAAAACGGTTAAGAAAAAAAATCAAGTGCCTCTAGGAATCAGATCTTACAACTTCAATATGGAGTTCCTCACGTGGAGAGTTTAAATTCTGCTGAAGGAACCAAATTATGGTTTTTCTTTTTAAAACATTCAAGAGGCAACAACGGCAGAAAACACTGCTAGTTGGGGTAATCCTCCAGGATAAAAAATGGCTTCATCCCAGGCTGAAAAACTTACGAGACAGCAAGTCACACATTCGAAACATAAGCAGAAGCAAAGATTTAATGCTAAAAAATGCAGGATCACACATTTGGGTTACAAAAATACAAGGAAGCAGTTCAGTTTAGGGCTGTGCATGAAAGAGGAGCGGGACTTGGATGTGATCGTATATAATGATCTTAAGGTGGACAAACAGGTTAAAAAAACAAAACAAAAACAACAAGGGCCTTCAGGGTCAGGGACAATCAATTTGAGTTTTATTGTTGGATCTGACATGGGCTGTGCTTTAGCACATCATCTGACAACAGCAATCAATCAATAAATATCCTCCAAAAGAAACCAGAGTAAATGTAAAATTTTCAGAGTCAAAATGTATACAATTCAAGCCGGGAAAAAAAAAGTTTTTAAGAAGCACCATCCCTGTCTTCCTCTTGTTATTCCCTATCCCTCTATCATTCCTTTTTATTTACATATTGTAATTAAACTTTCCTATCCCCAGTACCTTTCATTTCTAATAAGTCTTAATTTATCATAGTTTTAGTTTTACCCTCCTCTTATTTTATTTCAATTAAATCTTAAATTTTATTAGATTTTTTTAATTTTTAATATTGTAAACCGTCCAGATACATGTGATGGTTGGTATATCAAGCCATAAATAAACTTGAAACTTGAACTTGCTTCTTGTTACCTCAGAGAGGCTTCTTTCAGTTTCCACCTTTGTCAGCAACTCATTTGTCTTCTAGGCAGAGCAGTACCTTTAGTAATATAGTGTCATGTTTATGTAATTCCATGCTGGACGATATATGAGCAATTCCAATCATTTTGTAACAGTTCTGAAAACCCGAGTTTTTCATGCAGTTATAGTCACAGGGATAAACCAATATTACATTGGTGATAATTTTTTATATTTTTTTTTGGGGGGGGGAGTTAATACATACTCACTTTTAATTTTTCCAAACAAGTGGCTTTAATGATTTTTTACATGTTAAGGCTTCATTTAATTTTTGGGGGGTATTGTACATTTACCTAATTTGGATATTGATATTGAAAATTTATTGTGAACTGCTTAAAGCTTGCTAATCAGGACTTGCTACCTGGATAACACTTCCATGCCTATTCCCCAACCATAACAACCCCTCTCAAAAAATATAGAAAAAAACCCAGCAAACAACTGCAAAACACCATCACATTTTGCAGTAGGCCTTTATTCCAACATTATGCATGCATTAGTGCTTAAAGCAGTTTAGTAAAAGGGCCCCTTAAAAGACTAGTTTATTTACGTAACAGAACCTGTACTGAATTTACCAGGGTATGTAATTAATAACAAGATACAGCTGTTTCCAAGAATTATCCTTTTCTAATAGAGGCACATAAACCTTGATAATGTGTTAACCAAGCTAAAAATGCTACCAGAGGGTGCATGATGCCACAATACAGAACTATGGGCCTTTCAAGTTTATTAGTGTTTTTGATTAATTGCTTAATCATACTGCAAAGCGATGAACATAAATAAAAAACATTAAAAATTACAATATTAAAAAGTAATACAATATTTAACATAAACATAAAAATAAACCAGACTATATACAAACTTCACAAACAAGATAAAAGGGAGAAAGGGATTCGAACTACAAATTATTATAGAGAGAATAGTCAGGGAAAAACACAAGGTAGGGGATATAAGATACATAGTCAAATTCAACATAATTAATAAAATTATGTTGAATTATATTCAGAGTTAATTTCTCCAGGACTATGAGCTACGGAATGCCCCTCAAAAGCAGTCCCTTTACTTACATGCAACCTCATCCAGGGCTGTAACTACAAACCAAGACGTTTTCCTTTCTGTCATTTTAGCACGTAAGATTGCAATCTTCTTCTGCCATGATACACCTGCAATACACAAGGAGACAATTTTCAAACTAGCCACTTTGTTGAAAAAATCCAAGGGTACTTTATACTAGTCAGCTTTGCACCAAAATTTCAAAAGGGGGACGTTTACGCGCCATTAGGTTGCAGTGGGAAATGGGAATCAAACCCAGGTCTCCAGGTCCTCAACCTACTGCATTAACCATTAGGCTACTTTCTTTTCTTTTAGGAAACTATCCAAACTTTTTTTAAACCCTGTTGCTTTCACCACATTCTCTAGCAGCAAATTCTAGAGTTTAATTACATGTTGAGGGATGATATCATCATTCCACACAACTCTAGGAAAATTTCCATTTTTCAACATGGTCTGAACTAGCATTGTTATATGCTCAACCATCATTGGGAGAGCCAATTTAATAAGGTCTGCCTAACCAGGTCTATGGGAGAATGTTCTTTCGCAAAACTGATGTGCAAAAGTCAAAGTTATATACTACAATGTTGAGAACAATGGTTTAATGATCCTGCCAATTGAGTTCTGAAGTTGAGTAATTTCACCGATATCCCTTAGTAAGTCTGCAAGACTGAAGGCCAGAAAAAAATGCACTATAAAGAGGTGATCATCATAAGAACATAAGAATAGCCTTACTAGGTCAGACTAACGGTCCATCAAGACCAGTAGCCCGTTCTCACGGTGGCCAATCCAGGTCACTAGGTACCTGGCCAAAACCCAAGGAGTAGCAATATTCCATGCTACCGATCCAGGGCAAGCAGTGGCTTCCCCCGTGTCTCTCAATAACAGACTATGGACTTTTCCTTCAAAGTGCAAAGAAAAGGCATGATTTAAAGCCCACCCCCCAAAATAAATACATTTTTAAAATAAAAAACTTCTACCCATGGGATATGCTCTAATAATCAGTGGGAAATTACACAAACAATTCTACTTTGGATTATTGCTCAATAAAAAAATTGCCTGTAGTAATTTTTCATTTTTTTTTTTTTTATAATTCTTTATTCATTTTAAAACTTTCATCAAGTGTACAAAAATTGCAACACAATAACATAGATTTAACCACTTGTACATCTTATCATTATAACTTATAGTTGTAAATATAACCCTCCCTCTCCCATCCTGAAATCCTTTTAGTAATTTTTATTTTACATGTAATAGAAACCCTCCCCCCACCCCACCCTTATCTTACATATTAAATATAGAAATATTAGGAAAATGGCATCAATCATGACAAAAGGACGTTAATGGTTCCCAAATTTTAATGAAGTTTTTATAATTTCCATTTTGCACCGCTATTGATCTTTCCATTCTGTATATGTGACAAACTGAATTCCACCAAAATTTAAAATTGAGCCTACTATGGTCTTTCCAGTTATTAGTAATATGTTGAATGGCTACTCCGGTCAAAATCAATAAAAGTTTGTTATTACACATTGATATCTGACTCTTTTTTCTCATAGACATACCAAAAAGTACAGTATCATAAGTTAATGCTACGTGATTTTCCAATAAACAATTTACTTGATCCCAGATTGAGTTCCAAAAGGCTAAGATATGGGGACAATAGAACAAAAGATGATCTAAAGTCCCTATATCCAGATTACAATGCCAGCATCTATTAGACAAAGAACTATTTAACTTTTGCAATCTAACTGGGGTCCAAAAAGCTCTATGTAACAAAAAAAACCAAGTTTGTTTCATAGACGCTGACATTGTACATCTCATTCTCCAAGACCAAATCTGTGGCCATTGAGATGCTGAAATATCATGCTTAATCTCAATGCTCCAAATATCCCTAAGAGTATTTTTAGGCTTTTTTTTAACCAATTCACTAATAGTTTTATACCATTGTGCGGCCTGATGTCCCAGAAAGTCCGCCTGAAAACATAAAAATTCTATGCTAGGTTGATTATTCAAATTTTTCCATTCAGGGAACCCTGCCTGAATGGCCTGCTTCAATTGCAACCAACGAAAAAATTGCGATTTGTGAAGCCCAAATTTATGTTGCAATTGTGTAAAATCCAGCAGCTTACCATTAGTAATTACATCATTTAAAGTTCTGATACCTGCAATTATCCAATGTTTCCAGACGATCTTAAAACCGCCAATTTGAATCTTAGAGTTTAGCCATATGGATTGATTCGTTGAATTATTAATAGTAATTGCTGTTAAATTACTGACAAACCGTAATGTTTTCCAAGTATCCATTAGAATTCTATTTTCTTTGTACAATCTGGGCATCTTGATACTGAGCACATGAGAAAGATGTAAAGGAAACATGAGTCGCCATTCCAAATATAACCAATCAGGAGTATACTCAATGAGATCCGGGAGGACCCAATACATACCTTGACGTAAAATATAGGTTTGATGGTACCTATAAAAGTTTGGAAAATTTACCCCGCCCTCCTTAATTGGTCTTTGCAAAGATGCTATAGCAATTCTAGGAGTTTTACCAAGCCAAATAAATTTTATAATAATCGAGTTCAATTTTTTATAAAAAGATCCATGAAAAAATACTGGTATCATACCCATTTGATAGCAAACTACAGGTAGAATCATCATTTTAACCGTTTGAACTCTCCCCCACCAAGATAAATGTAATGGATTCCAATGCTCACATAATTCCGTAACCTTTTTTAACAGCCTTTTTTCATTTTCTTTTACAGTCTCATCTACTGTATTTTTAATCCATATTCCTAAATATTTTAAACCATCATCCTTCCAAACGAAAGAAAAGGACTCAAACATACTTTTTAAACAATGTACATTGAGTGGAAGAAGTTCAGACTTATTCCAATTTATTTTATATCCTGAAAATTTACCGAACTTGTCTATCAAGTCTAACAAACAAGGAATGGAGGAAACAGGATTTCTCAAATATAATAAAATATCGTCTGCATAAGCAGAGAACTTATAATCCCAATCGTTACGAGGAATACCCTGTATCCCCTTTGCTTGATTAATAGCTAATAATAGGGGTTCTAATACTATATCAAAAAGCAAAGGAGATAGTGGACAACCCTGTCTAACTCCCCTATGTAAATGAAAACGAACTGACATTTTATTATTGATATATAATCTTGCCATAGGGGAGCTATACAAAGTCTGAACCATTTGAATAAATCCTGAACCTATACCAAACCATTCCAATGCTTGATACATGAAATCCCATTCCACTCTGTCAAATGCTTTTTCTGCATCTAAAGATTGTAGTAATTTTTCAAAATAAAGCATGCATGCTTTCACCAGCAGATGGGATGGACAATAATTACAAGAGTTCATTTTCACAATGCCTCTCATATGCCTCAGCATATGAGAGGTTTTCCAACAAAAATGATAAAGGGCATGGAAAACCTCTCATATGCTGAGAGGCTGGAGAAGCTGGGGCTCTTTTCCCTGGAAAAGCGGAGACTTAGAGGGGATATGATAGAAACTCATAAGATCATGAAGGGTATAGTGAAGGTAGAGAGGGACAGATTCTTCGGACTAGCAGGGGCAGCAAAAACTAGAGGGCACTCAAAAAAATTGAAGGGAGATAGGCTCAGAACAAATGCTAGGAAGTTCTTCTTCACGCAGAGGGTGGTGAACACCTGGAATACGCTTCCAGAGGAGGTGGTAGAGCAGAGAACGACTTTGGGGTTCAAAAGGGGATTGGACGAGTTCATGAAGGAAAAGGGGATCCATGGGTACAATTAGAGGGTTATTATACAGTACAGAAGGCTGTAAAGTAATAGAATAGTAGAGTAATAGATCATTACAGGTCATTGACCTAAGGGGCCACCGCGGGAGCGGACTGCTGGGCGTGATGGACCTATGGTCTGACTCAGCAGAGGCAATGCTTATGTGCATTATTGCTCTTTAAGAGAATAAACCAGGGTTTCTTTTAATCTATTTTTCCTTTCATAAATCTTCCTTAATTTTAAACACTAATAAATTTAGTTTTCCCTACTGCATGGTATTTTCTTCACCTAGGCTCCAAACCAGTGCCAAGGTATTCTTTAATATGTCTTGTTATATAGTTTATATACTTATAATATAACTGTATGATATTCAAGTGTTGTATGAATGTCTTTCATATTGTTCTTTTGTGTACTTGTAAGTTTGAAAAAGAATTAAGAACTTATAAAAAAAAATGTCTTGTTAAGTGTTATCGTTTACTTATGATAGAAATATTGCTAGGTTCTATTAAGGAAAGCAATTAAATGATACATTTGACTAATTAATAATGCTTCTCACCAACCTGTGTAATTGAGACCCAATGTCATGAGAGGCCTGCAAGGTCGCCGAGGACGATCTGTCCAGATTACATCAATGAGGTTCTCTTCTACTGCGACAAGACGATGTCCTGCACTCTTCAAGACTTTGGAGATGTTCTTCCATTGATCTGGCAAAAACGATAAGCCACAACAAAGGAGGAATGCTGAGCACAATTCCTTAAACAAAGATGAGCTAAAGGAGATTTCCATTCTATGAGGAAATTCTCAATACATTACATTACATTAGAGACTTCTATTCCACCTATACCTTGCAGTTCAAGGCGGATTACAAAAGAGCAAACTGGACATTTCCAGTGAAGTTACAACAGTTTTGGGGGGTTTTTTTTGTTGGTTTTTTTTTGGTTACAAGGGAGGAGAGGTACCTGGATTAATTCTGGAAGAACATGCAAATTGGATATTAACAAACCTGTACTAGTGACCCCCATGCCTAATTGGGGATTTCCAAAAATGAATACAGATGCAGTGTACACTTATCGAATGCACACAAATTTCTCTCATGTTTATGAATCCTGAAAACCAAACTGATTGTGGATTCACATGGGACTAACATACTGATATTTGATAAGATATTTGAATAGAGGGGAATGGGGTGGGACTTTATTTCTAAATATTACATACTATATCAATATTTGAATGAATATACAATAAAATTGATTTTATGTATTACTGATTGGAAGGGAGGGAGGGGTGGGGGATTATTATATTCAATAAGAATTATATAAATTTAGATTTCTTGCATAATATTATAACTTTATATAATATTAATTTTCTAAAGAAATGTAAAATTTGATGTTAATATATGAGTTAATCAAGTGTGTATATTCAAGTTTCTAATGAGCTTATTTGGAACACTTGTTGTAACATAAGAAAATGAATAAAGATTTATAACATACTGAAAGCAGAAAGCCTAGAGATAGCAATATATATTTAAAGTTTTCACAGTACTATAGTAACCTTATTCAACACTGAGTATTGGGACTTTCTGAATGCTTTACAAAAGAGGTTACCAAGCACTGATTAAAGGTGGGTGGTCCGGGACAGTCTAAGTTGCATAATGACTTTTTTTCTCAGCTGGTCAGGTCTCCTGCCTTATTTAAAATTAAAGTAGAGATTCGACCGTCATTTCTGAGGATTCTGTGGTCACGGAAACTGGTGGTTAATTGTTAGGTAGGTGAAGGAGGTTTGAGACTAATAAAATTATAACTATTAGTTGGAGGTTGAGTTGAATGCTTTTATTGTAAACTAAAACAAGGTTTAGTCTTCTAGGTGTCAAGCCTTGTAAAAGCAGGTCATGCGAAACATGTCAGCATAAGAATCCCTAACCAGAGACCACTAAACTTAAAGCTAAGTATTAGATTAAAATTTATAAGATGAAAGTGAAAGTTTAAAAGTTATAAAACCTACACTTTTGAATTACAAAATTAAAATATAGATCCAATGACGAATGGACACAAAGCTTTGGGCAGTGAAATTTGTTGAGCCCAAAGTGGTGTTGCTGAGGATCTGGGGAACGGCTATAAGGGATACATAAGTGGCAGCAAATAAATAAAGGCTGTCTTTGTATGGTGTGTAAGTTCCACACCAAAGCATGTATTGTTAATTAGTGTATCTCAGATATTTATATCTACTATAACTCTGTTATTGTACTACTTGCTTTCCAAATATGTCTTGTCTGTATTGTCTTTGACCATACTGGGTATGTACTCCTGTAACCCGTTCTGGGCTCTTTTGGGAGGACGGGCTAATTAAACATATAAATAAAATAAGTCTTGGTATTTTAAGAACAGGATCACCTTCTACACACTTCCAAAGTCACTAAGCTCCTCCCAAAAACATCCCTAACCACACCCACTCCAAAGGGCATCAGCCTTCTCCAGAGTAGCCCTTACACTTCCCCCTCCGTATTCGTGGTTTCCATATCTATGGATTCACTTATTTGCGATTTTAAACCTAAAATTCATTTTTGGGCTATTTTAAGCCCTGTAGGCCCTCCCCTTAAGCCTTACCTAGTGGTCTAGCGGGTTTTTGGGGCAGGAGCAATCTTCCCACGCTCCTACCCCATGCAGATCGCTCACAGGAAATGGTTCGAGAGACTACGGGAGCTCAAGGCAGCCATTCCTGTGAGCAATCTGCACGGGGCAGTAGTGTGGGAAGATTGCTCCTGCCTGAAAACCCGCTAGACCACCAGGTAAGGCTTAAGTGGGGGGCTAGGGGCAGAACCAGCCTGAATATTATTCGCATTTTTTTTTATATTCGCAGGCTGGCTCTGCCCCTAACCATCGCAAATACAGAGGGGGGAAGTGTACAATCTGGAATGCACTCCCTGAAAGGTTTCTCTCAAAACAAGACTAATCTCTACTTCAGGAAACAGGTGAAAGCTCGGATACTCACCTAAACATTTAATGGAAGAAAACTTACACTTGCACTTACACAAGGATCCTCAACTGCACATACTGTAATAGGACTTTCTATGCCTACCATAGCTGATATTATATTTGTGCACCTTCCTCACGTCACATGTAACTTTCTCTAAATTAGTCCCCTTGTTTTCTAATTCCTGTAACTCTATCTCATGTGTTCCATCTTTGCTTACATCCTGTGCTATTAAAATGCTTTATTGTGTTGCCAATTTAAGTAGCATACTACAGCTATACCAAAAAGCATATTTTACTATTCAGTCACATAAGAATAATGAAAAATATTATTCAGCAGAATACAAATAATGGACACTGAGCTTTAACAAATAGTAAAAGAAGCAATGTGAAATCAAGAGATCAAAATGGTTATCTCAGTAGGATTTAGCACAGGAGAGCCCTGGATTTTTCATATTTGAATTTAAATTGCTATTCAACTGAAAACAAATAGTGTATTTGGGGCCAAATTGAATCAAATAGAAATATTCAGTACAGCCCTACTGTTATTTGACTATTTTTACTGCTAATAATTCTCTATTAACGTATCTATGCTCATCTTATTTTTGCTGTACACTGCCTTGGATAAATTTCTTTAAAGAGGCAGTAAATAAATCCTAACAAACGAATAAAATTACTAAGTCTTGTGGTAAGGCACTGGAATGCTAGGAGCTCGTATGAATTAAATAGGTCAAAGAAGGGGGATTATCCTATATAATAAAACCCTTAGCGTGCCTCCATGCCTCGGCATGCGCAGTACAATAAAACTCTCCCCTGCTTCTTCCTCACTTCACACGCCACCTACCACATCGAGGCTCGCAGAGCTGCCTCAGCTGTTAGAACCGCTGCGTGAGGAGTGAGAGCAAGTGCTGCACGCGCAGAAGCACAAGCCGGTGAGCGAGGCAGAAAGAAAGACAGAAACAAACACCTCAGCACTCCATTGTGCTAAAAAGTCTACACATCTAGTCTAGAACCCGTTAATGTAACAAGCTAAAAACTGGTAGATAGATATATATAATTGTGACAGCAAACGTAACAGCCCTCTACACTAATGTTCCACAACATGCAGATGTCACTCAGCTTGTCAGGGTTATCACAAACTAAGATAAACTTTATGGTGAAATTAACTGAATTTGTAATTTACAATAATTATTTTAAGTTTGAGCAAGATTATTATTTACAAGTTAAAGGGACAGCCTTGGGGGCCACAGTGGCTCCATCTATTGCTTGTTTATACATGTCGCAGTTTGAAGAGAAATGGGTGTACACATCACAGCATTTCCAACAGGTGAAGCTATGAAAAAGGTTTATAGACGAAGTACATTTTTATGTGGTCAGGCACACGAGACCAATTGGACATGTTTATGCAAGAGCTGAATGAGTGGGATTCTAATATTAGAAACATAGAATAAGACAGCAGAAAAGGGCTATAGCCCATCAAGTCTGCCCACTCTAATGACCCACCCCCCTGTCTTTACTCCCTTAGAGATCCCACGTGAATATCCCATTTTCTCTTAAAATCTGACACGCTGCTGACCTCAATCACCTGCAGAGGTAGACTGTTCCAATGATCGACCACCCTTCTGTGAAGAAGTATTTCCTGGAATCACCACGAAATTTCCCTCCCCTGATTTTCAGCGGATGCCCTCTGGTGGTCGAAGGACCTATAGGACAGAAGATATCATCTTCCACCTCGATACGGCCCATAACATATTTGAACGTCTCAATCATGTCCTCCCTCTCTCTTCGTTCCTCTAGTGAGTACAGCTGCAATTTATTTAGCCTTTCTTCATACGTGAGATCCCTGAGCCCCAAGAACATCCTGGTGGCCATTTGCTGAACCGACTCAATTCGGATTACGTTTCATCTGGATAACTTATAAAATAATATTTTATAAGTTGACATTCACATCAATAATGCTGAAATACAAACTACAATGCAAGCCGTCAGATAAAAACATGTTATTCTATTGTCAGAGCCATCTCCAAAAAGCATTACGTGATAGCATTCCTACTAGTCAAGACATGAGAATTAGAAGGCTATGCTCGGACAATCAGGAATTCCAACATCAAGCAGTAATTATGAGTAAAAAAATTTATAGATTGACGGTATCCAGCGTTGCCAGAGGATGTGGTAAGAACAGATAGCGTAGCTGGTTTTAAGAAAGGTTTGGACAAGTTCCTGGAGGAAAAGTCCATAGTCTGTTATTGAGAAAGATATGGGAGAAGCACTATTTGCCCTGGATCGGTAGCATGGAATATTGGGTTTTGGCCAGGTACTAGTGACCTGGATTGGCCACCGTTAAGAGAGCATGGAAACAAGCTAAATACTGTCAGCATGAGTGGTTATCGATCCCGACTCCAAAGAAGGCAAGGAAGTAAAATATGTGATATAATTAAGAAATACTGGCCAATTTTAGGGGTTCCACCACATATGAGAGAAGTACCTAAGTTTGCATTCCGAAGAGGCCACAATTTGGGGGAGATATTAAAACACAGAGGGGCATGCAACTGCCCACATATTCAAGGACATCGACCTTGTGGGCTTTGTGTATATTGTAAACATATTTTGATCTGACAGTATAGATAAATCAGAAAGTATTAAGAATTAATACAGATTATAATTTGATGGCAGTCATATATTGCGTGGCGCAGTGGTTAAAGCTACAGCCTCAGCATTCTGAGGTTGTAGGTTCAAACCTATGCTGCTCCTTGTGACCCTGGGAAAGTCACTTAATCTTTGCCCTGTGAGCTTGTGAATTACAGCCGAGAGTCCACCGCCCTGACGCAAATTTGCAGCGAAACATCCAGGCCGATGAGGTAGTTTCCCTATCCAGTGCAGCTGATAAGCACATTGCTGGCAGCGCACGGGGATCTGAGGCCCCTCCTCTTTAGACAAAGTTTAAATTTAAACTTTTTACAGTAGTTGAGATTGAGCAGATATATTGAACACCGATCACTGGTCTATGTTGTTAGTCAATAGAGCAAAAGCAAAAACCTCCCCAACCCCAAGAAAAACAAACCGACAAGGGGGAGAGACAAGAGAACTCTGACCTTGACCTGAATAAACCTGCAATAGGTATAATGTGAAACAGGAGAACCCTCAGTAACACAGCCGCCCACTTGGGGAAAGGCTGTCACCGGCTAACACTCAGAAAGAGTGTAAACTGTGAAACATCCCCGGGTTCTTCCTGTTATATTGTGAGAATAAATCAAGTGCACCCCCAAGAAGTGCTATGTGTGAAAAAAGATATAAACGAATCAAAAAAACACACAAATATATATAGTCAAGAAAACTCTTGTCTCTACTCCTTGTCAGGGGGGCCAAACAAGGAAGGAAAGTGTCCAAATCTGTCCCAAGCCAATCAATGAAAGGAAGTACTTAGCTTCTCTGAACAATAGAACAGCCAGCCGATGTGAGACATCATCCGTCCAACGGGACTCCGTTTCGGGGGTGCACACCCCCTTCCTCAGGAACAACTGGACTGTATTGAGACTGGTGATTCCTCCGACGTAGCTTGGAAAGTAAGGCAGAAAATGGCACTTAACGGAGGAGAACGCCTCCAGTTTAAACTGCAGCCACTGTTGTAATTGGGTAAAAAAGTCAGATGACCCGCTATTTAATCCCTAAATAGAAAAAAAGCAAATAGAAAAAAGAAAAAGGAATGTATCAACAAAGTTGGACCCCAAGTAACAATACAGATTTGGGACCAAATATTGAAAAAGAAACTAATCCAGGTAAGACCACAAGAACTAATACGTAAGATGCCATTCAATATAGTCATTGTGTCCGTTAGAGGTTAGGGTCTGGAGTTCAAATATCCAATATTGTTCTCTTCTTTGTAACCACTTGACTTTATTTCCCTGGTAGTCAGCAAACAAATGTTCGATGATGAACCAACGCAGGTCTCGAAACGTATGTCCATATTGAATGCAATGGGGAACCATGGGAGAGCTCAGTGACTGGGTGTTGATCCGAGATCTGTGTTCTATTAAACGAGTTCTAACAGTTCTTTGTGTACGACCTACATAGATCATGGTACAGGGACATATGATGACGTAAACAGCCCACATAGATTTGCAAGTGGTATCAGACTTCAAAGTATATAATCTGCCAGTATTGGGATGTTGCCATTGATTCCCCTGAATAGTAGTCTGGCAGATATCACATGTGTCGCTACATCTAGTGTGACAACCTTCCCGTATAGCGGGACCCCTGTTCTTACTGTATCTGGAACGGAGCAAATAGTCTCCCAGATTTTTGGCCCGAGAGTACGCTATACGGGGAAAGTCCTGAAAAATCGGGTGGAGCTGTAAAATAGACCAATGTTTCCGGATGCTCTGGGCAACACAGGCAGCATGATTGGAAAAAGTCAGAACACAGGTGGTGCCATCCGTGTCTTGTGTAGAAGCCGATGATAAAAGGAGTTCCCTGTTTGCAAAAAGGGCCCTATTGAAAGCGTTTTGAAGAACTTTGTGAGGATAACCTCTCTCCTTAAACCTGACGTAGAGTTTCCTTGCTTGTAAACGGAACTCTTTAACGTCAGAACATATCCTACGGACACAAAGAAACTGGCTGACCGGTAAGGACTGTTTTAATTTGGTGGGATGACAGCTGCTATAACTAAGATAGTTGTTAACTTCGACAGATTTTCTATATACTGTAGTGGTTAAAATATGTTCTGACTTGGAAACCCATACATCCAAAAAGGATATATGGGAAGAATTGGACTCCATGGTGAATCTCAAATTGGAGTCCAATGAATTCAGCCAATCTACAAAGTGAGATAGTAATTCTGCCGGTCCCGTCCAGATGCAGAAAACGTCATCAATGAACCTGTACCATGCCTTAATGTATGTATGCCAAACTGAGGAATACAGATGTTGTTCCTCAAACCGTGAAACGTACAAGTTGGCAATGCTAGGGGCAGCTGCAGTCCCCATTGCGACCCCATGCGTCTGAAGAAAAAATTGCTGATCAAACTGGAAATAGTTGTGATTCAATACCAGTTGTGTTAACTGAATGAGAAAATCAGCCCTAATCCTGTCATGATGGACATCCTGCATGAATATTCTGGAGACAAGTTCTAGGGCCGCTGACTGAGGAATATTGGAATACAAGGACTCTAGGTCCATAGTAACCAATATATGAGAGTCTTGGATATCTGTTATATGAGAAATGCATGTCAAGAAGTGAGTAGTGTCTTTTAAATAAGATGGAGCTCGAGCCACTAACGGTTTGAGAAACCAGTCTATAAATTTGGAAAGGGGCTCCAGAACCGTGCCCCTGAGGGACACAATGGGTCTCCCTGGGGGAGGACGAACCTTCTTGTGAACCTTAGGGACGATGTAAAAGGTAGGGCGGCGAGGGGATGTTAGTTTAAGAAATTTAGTTTCCGCCTTGGTAAGTTGACCTTCTTCATATGCTTTATCTACCATATGGGCAATGGTAGAAATGAGGGAATCTGTAGGATCGCCCGAAAGCATGGAATAAAATCGAGTATCTGATAAGTGTTTGTTAACTTCTGTGACATATTGTTGATCATTGAGAATGACAATCGAGCCACCTTTATCAGCCGGCTTAATCACACACCGGTCGTCATGACTCAAGGACACGAGAGCGGCCCGTTCACGTTTAGTGAGATTAGAATAACTACGTGTATTGCTGAAAGATTTTTCCAAAATGTCTAAATCCTTCAGAATTAGTTCACGAAAAGTGTGAAGGGCCGGATCAAGCTGGCCTGGAGGGACCCACTTGGAAGGAGCTCTTAAGATGGACTGATCTGTAGTGTGTGGCTGTTTATGAAAAAATAACCTAATCTGAAGAGAACGTATGAACCGTTCGATGTTGCTACGGGTAATGAAGGGGTCATAGCGGCATGATGGGACAAAAGAAAGTCCCTTATTCAAAACCCCTAATTGATCGGGGGATAAGGGAACCCCAGACAGATTGTATACTATTGATTGGCCGGACCCAGAGACCTCGTCTGTGGTCGAGACGATTGATTCAGGTCTGAGTGTTGTGCTCTGTTGGGTCCCCTGTTGGCCTGGCGGTTTCCCCTTTGCCTCCGTTGTCTGCCCCTTCCCCCCCGAGGTAAAAAAACCGGAGACTTAGATCTGAGTCTAAGATCTTCTGAACCACTACTGGAGCCCGAGTCCAAATCAGTGAAGGAGTGGGTCGGTGCGATAGGTTGCTCAGAATCTTTGTCTTTGAAAGTTAACCATGAGTAAATGTTACCTTTCTTGTAATCATCAGTATCTCGATGAAATTTTTTAATTTTGGATGTACGAGTTTTTGTCCTAAATTGGTCTAATGATTGATGAATGGTAGGTAAACTGTCTTGAAAAGCCTGAAATGTGTCTGGTTCTTTACGAATTTCTTCGTGAATTATGTCTGCCTGAGTGGTGACCTCCTGGGTTACTTCTTGGATCGTATCTATAATGAGCATCATCAAATCTACGGAGCACTTGTTCAAAACTGATGCCCATTTGCACAGAAACGGTTCCCTGTCAGTAAACATTCCTGGGACCTTCTGTATCCGTAGACCTCTAGGTATAAATTGATGTTTAAGGTATTCTATTAAAGACTTACTATGTAAGTCTAAACGAATTAAACTACGTTGTAGATTGATCCATGTCTGTTTGTTTTGGGAAAAACCTGTAGAAGAATCGCTGTGTCCACCCTCTAGCAAGGAAGTCCGATGGAAATATTGTGTAACTTGGTCTGCAGAATAACCAAGAGTGCGTTGCCACTCCGGAATATCCATGGGTACAAATTTCTTAAAGAGTACAAAACACGAACCCAACAAATGTAAGGGAGGAAAAAATATCACAAAAGCAAAAACCTCCCCAACCCCAAGAAAAACAAACCGACAAGGGGGAGAGACAAGAGAACTCTGACCTTGACCTGAATAAACCTGCAATAGGTATAATGTGAAACAGGAGAACCCTCAGTAACACAGCCGCCCACTTGGGGAAAGGCTGTCACCGGCTAACACTCAGAAAGAGTGTAAACTGTGAAACATCCCCGGGTTCTTCCTGTTATATTGTGAGAATAAATCAAGTGCACCCCCAAGAAGTGCTATGTGTGAAAAAAGATATAAACGAATCAAAAAAACACACAAATATATATAGTCAAGAAAACTCTTGTCTCTACTCCTTGTCAGGGGGGCCAAACAAGGAAGGAAAGTGTCCAAATCTGTCCAAATCTGTACCAAGCCAATCAATGAAAGGAAGTACTTAGCTTCTCTGAACAATAGAACAGCCAGCCGATGTGAGACATCATCCGTCCAACGGGACTCCGTTTCGGGGGTGCACACCCCCTTCCTCAGGAACAACTGGACTGTATTGAGACTGGTGATTCCTCCGACGTAGCTTGGAAAGTAAGGCAGAAAATGGCACTTAACGGAGGAGAACGCCTCCAGTTTAAACTGCAGCCACTGTTGTAATTGGGTAAAAAAGTCAGATGACCCGCTACTTAAGGGAATGAATGAAAATCCCTAAATAGAAAAAAAGCAAATAGAAAAAAGAAAAAGGAATGTATCAACAAAGTTGGACCCCAAGTAACAATACAGATTTGGGACCAAATATTGAAAAAGAAACTAATCCAGGTAAGACCACAAGAACTAATACGTAAGATGCCATTCAATACAGTCATTGTGTCCGTTAGGGGTTAGGGTCTGGAGTTCAAATATCCAATATTGTTCTCTTCTTTGTAACCACTTGACTTTATTTCCCTGGTAGTCAGCAAACAAATGTTCAATGATGAACCAACGCAGGTCTCGAAACGTATGTCCATATTGAATGCAATGGGGAACCATGGGAGAGCTCAGTGACTGGGTGTTGATCCGAGATCTGTGTTCTATTAAACGAGTTCTAACAGTTCTTTGTGTACGACCTACATAGATCATGGTACAGGGACATATGATGACGTAAACAGCCCACATAGATTTGCAAGTGGTATCACTTGCAAATCTGATACCACTTGCAAATCTATGTGGGCTGTTTACGTCATCATATGTCCCTGTACCATGATCTATGTAGGTCGTACACAAAGAACTGTTAGAACTCGTTTAATAGAACACAGATCTCGGATCAACACCCAGTCACTGAGCTCTCCCATGGTTCCCCATTGCATTCAATATGGACATACGTTTCGAGACCTGCGTTGGTTCATCATCGAACATTTGTTTGCTGACTACCAGGGAAATAAAGTCAAGTGGTTACAAAGAAGAGAACAATATTGGATATTTGAACTCCAGACCCTAACCCCTAACGGACACAATGACTGTATTGAATGGCATCTTACGTATTAGTTCTTGTGGTCTTACCTGGATTAGTTTCTTTTTCAATATTTGGTCCCAAATCTGTATTGTTACTTGGGGTCCAACTTTGTTGATACATTCCTTTTTCTTTTTTCTATTTGCTTTTTTTCTATTTAGGGATTTTCATTCATTCCCTTAAGTAGCGGGTCATCTGACTTTTTTACCCAATTACAACAGTGGCTGCAGTTTAAACTGGAGGCGTTCTCCTCCGTTAAGTGCCATTTTCTGCCTTACTTTCCAAGCTACGTCGGAGGAATCACCAGTCTCAATACAGTCCAGTTGTTCCTGAGGAAGGGGGTGTGCACCCCCGAAACGGAGTCCCGTTGGACGGATGATGTCTCACATCGGCTGGCTGTTCTATTGTTCAGAGAAGCTAAGTACTTCCTTTCATTGATTGGCTTGGTACAGATTTGGACACTTTCCTTCCTTGTTTGGCCCCCCTGACAAGGAGTAGAGACAAGAGTTTTCTTGACTATATATATTTGTGTGTTTTTTTGATTCGTTTATATCTTTTTTCACACATAGCACTTCTTGGGGGTGCACTTGATTTATTCTCACAATATAACAGGAAGAACCCGGGGATGTTTCACAGTTTACACTCTTTCTGAGTGTTAGCCGGTGACAGCCTTTCCCCAAGTGGGAGGCTGTGTTACTGAGGGTTCTCCTGTTTCACATTATACCTATTGCAGGTTTATTCAGGTCAAGGTCAGAGTTCTCTTGTCTCTCCCCCTTGTCGGTTTGTTTTTCTTGGGGTTGGGGAGGTTTTTGCTTTTGTGATATTTTTTCCTCCCTTACATTTGTTGGGTTCGTGTTTTGTACTCTTTAAGAAATTTGTACCCATGGATATTCCGGAGTGGCAACGCACTCTTGGTTATTCTGCAGACCAAGTTACACAATATTCCCATCGGACTTCCTTGCTAGAGGGTGGACACAGCGATTCTTCTACAGGTTTTTCCCAAAACAAACAGACATGGATCAATCTACAACGTAGTTTAATTCATTTAGACTTACATAGTAAGTCTTTAATAGAATACCTTAAACATCAATTTATACCTAGAGGTCTACGGATACAGAAGGTCCCAGGAATGTTTACTGACAGGGAACCGTTTCTGTGCAAATGGGCATCAGTTTTGAACAAGTGCTCCGTAGATTTGATGATGCTCATTATAGATACGATCCAAGAAGTAACCCAGGAGTTCACCACTCAGGCAGACATAATTCACGAAGAAATTCGTAAAGAACCAGACACATTTCAGGCTTTTCAAGACAGTTTACCTACCATTCATCAATCATTAGACCAATTTAGGACAAAAACTCGTACATCCAAAATTAAAAAATTTCATCGAGATACTGATGATTACAAGAAAGGTAACATTTACTCATGGTTAACTTTCAAAGACAAAGATTCTGAGCAACCTATCGCACCGACCCACTCCTTCACTGATTTGGACTCGGGCTCCAGTAGTGGTTCAGAAGATCTTAGACTCAGATCTAAGTCTCCGGTTTTTTTACCTCGGGGGGGAAGGGGCAGACAACGGAGGCAAAGGGGAAACCGCCAGGCCAACAGGGGACCCAACAGAGCACAACACTCAGACCTGAATCAATCGTCTCGACCACAGACGAGGTCTCTGGGTCCGGCCAATCAATAGTATACAATCTGTCTGGGGTTCCCTTATCCCCCGATCAATTAGGGGTTTTGAATAAGGGACTTTCTTTTGTCCCATCATGCCGCTATGACCCCTTCATTACCCGTAGCAACATCGAACGGTTCATACGTTCTCTTCAGATTAGGTTATTTTTTCATAAACAGCCACACACTACAGATCAGTCCATCTTAAGAGCTCCTTCCAAGTGGGTCCCTCCAGGCCAGCTTGATCCGGCCCTTCACACTTTTCGTGAACTAATTCTGAAGGATTTAGACATTTTGGAAAAATCTTTCAGCAATACACGTAGTTATTCTAATCTCACTAAACGTGAACGGGCCGCTCTCGTGTCCTTGAGTCATGACGACCGGTGTGTGATTAAGCCGGCTGATAAAGGTGGCTCGATTGTCATTCTCAATGATCAACAATATGTCACAGAAGTTAACAAACACTTATCAGATACTCGATTTTATTCCATGCTTTCGGGCGATCCTACAGATTCCCTCATTTCTACCATTGCCCATATGGTAGATAAAGCATATGAAGAAGGTCAACTTACCAAGGCGGAAACTAAATTTCTTAAACTAACATCCCCTCGCCGCCCTACCTTTTACATCGTCCCTAAGGTTCACAAGAAGGTTCGTCCTCCCCCAGGGAGACCCATTGTGTCCCTCAGGGGCACGGTTCTGGAGCCCCTTTCCAAATTTATAGACTGGTTTCTCAAACCGTTAGTGGCTCGAGCTCCATCTTATTTAAAAGACACTACTCACTTCTTGACATGCATTTCTCATATAACAGATATCCAAGACTCTCATATATTGGTTACTATGGACCTAGAGTCCTTGTATTCCAATATTCCTCAGTCAGCGGCCCTAGAACTTGTCTCCAGAATATTCATGCAGGATGTCCA
Organism: Geotrypetes seraphini; assembly: GCF_902459505.1. NCBI lineage: Eukaryota > Metazoa > Chordata > Amphibia > Gymnophiona > Dermophiidae > Geotrypetes > Geotrypetes seraphini. The sequence continues at coordinate 303,884,218 of NC_047087.1, forward strand.
TCATGACAGGATTAGGGCTGATTTTCTCATTCAGTTAACACAACTGGTATTGAATCACAACTATTTCCAGTTTGATCAGCAATTTTTTCTTCAGACGCATGGGGTCGCAATGGGGACTGCAGCTGCCCCTAGCATTGCCAACTTGTACGTTTCACGGTTTGAGGAACAACATCTGTATTCCTCAGTTTGGCATACATACATTAAGGCATGGTACAGGTTCATTGATGACGTTTTCTGCATCTGGACGGGACCGGCAGAATTACTATCTCACTTTGTAGATTGGCTGAATTCATTGGACTCCAATTTGAGATTCACCATGGAGTCCAATTCTTCCCATATATCCTTTTTGGATGTATGGGTTTCCAAGTCAGAACATATTTTAACCACTACAGTATATAGAAAATCTGTCGAAGTTAACAACTATCTTAGTTATAGCAGCTGTCATCCCACCAAATTAAAACAGTCCTTACCGGTCAGCCAGTTTCTTTGTGTCCGTAGGATATGTTCTGACGTTAAAGAGTTCCGTTTACAAGCAAGGAAACTCTACGTCAGGTTTAAGGAGAGAGGTTATCCTCACAAAGTTCTTCAAAACGCTTTCAATAGGGCCCTTTTTGCAAACAGGGAACTCCTTTTATCATCGGCTTCTACACAAGACACTGATGGCACCACCTGTGTTCTGACTTTTTCCAATCATGCTGCCTGTGTTGCCCAGAGCATCCGGAAACATTGGTCTATTTTACAGCTCCACCCGATTTTTCAGGACTTTCCCCGTATAGCGTACTCTCGGGCCAAAAATCTGGGAGACTATTTGCTCCGTTCCAGATACAGTAAGAACAGGGGTCCCGCTATACGAGATGGTTGTCACACTAGATGTAGCGACACATGTGATATCTGCCAGACTACTATTCAGGGGAATCAATGGCAACATCCCAATACTGGCAGATTATATACTTTGAAGTCTGATACCACTTGCAAATCTATGTGGGCTGTTTACGTCATCATATGTCCCTGTACCATGATCTATGTAGGTCGTACACAAAGAACTGTTAGAACTCGTTTAATAGAACACAGATCTCGGATCAACACCCAGTCACTGAGCTCTCCCATGGTTCCCCATTGCATTCAATATGGACATACGTTTCGAGACCTGCGTTGGTTCATCATCGAACATTTGTTTGCTGACTACCAGGGAAATAAAGTCAAGTGGTTACAAAGAAGAGAACAATATTGGATATTTGAACTCCAGACCCTAACCCCTAACGGACACAATGACTATATTGAATGGCATCTTACGTATAGCACAGTTACTTACCGTAACAGGTGTTATCCAGGGACAGCAGGCAGATATTCTTAACACATGGGTGACGTCACCGACGGAGCCCTCGGTACGGACCTTTTTAACTAGAAGTTTCTAGTTGGCCGCACCGCGCGTGCGCGAGTGCCTTCCCGCCCGACGTAGGAGTGCGTGGTCCCCAGTTAGGATAAGCCAGCTAAGAAGCCAACCCGGGGAGGAGGGTGGGACGTAAGAATATCTGCCTGCTGTCCCTGGATAACACCTGTTACGGTAAGTAACTGTGCTTTATCCCAGGACAAGCAGGCAGCATATTCTTAACACATGGGTGACCTCCAAGCTAACAAAGAGGGAGGTGGGATGGTTGGCCATCATGAAAATAAATTCTGTAACACCGATTGGCCGAAATGACCATCCCGTCTGGAAAAGGCATCCAGACAGTAGTGAGTAGTGAACGTGTGAACTGAGGACCAAGTGGCCGCCTTGCAGATTTCCTCGATGGGCGTGGAACGGAGGAAAGCTACAGAAGCAGCCATAGCTCGGACTCTGTGGGCCGTGACAGCACCTTCCAGTGAGAGACCGGCCCGAGCATAGCAGAATGCAATACAGGCAGCAAGCCAATTTGAAAGTGTCCGTTTGGAGACAGGACGACCCAAACGGTTGGGATCGAAAGACAAAAATAGCTGAGGGGATGTACGGTGAGCTCTGGTACGATCAAGGTAGTAAGCAAGGGCACGCTTACAGTCCAGCGTGTGCAGCGCCTGTTCCCCAGGGTGCGAGTGAGGCTTAGGGAAGAAGACGGGCAGCACAATGGACTGGTTGAGGTGAAAAGCCGAGACCACCTTGGGAAGGAATTTAGGGTGGGTACGCAGAACAACCTTGTCATGGTGAAAAACAGTGAACGGTGGGTCGGCAACCAATGCATGCAGTTCGCTAACCCTCCTGGCAGAGGTGATGGCAATTAGGAAAAGCACCTTCCAGGTAAGGAGCCTGAGCGAAGTTGTGGCAAGAGGCTCAAACGGAGGTTTCATGAGTGCTGAGAGAACTACATTCAGGTCCCAGACGACAGGAGGAGGCTTGAGAGGCGGCTTGATATTGAAGAGCCCTCTCATAAATCTGGAAACCAGAGGGTGAGCCGTGAGGGGTTTTCCGAGGATAGGCTCATGAAACGCAGTGATGGCACTGAGGTGGACTCTGATGGAGGTAGTTTTGAGGCCAGCGTTGGACAGCGAGAGCAAATATTCCAATACAGTTTCCACCGCTAAGGAGGTGGGTTCCTGATGATGCCGGAGACACCACGAGGAGAATCTGGTCCATTTCTGATGGTAACATTGGAGGGTGGCCGGTTTCCTGGAGGCGTCCAAGACGAGGCGGACCGGCTGAGATAGATTCTCTGGGGAGGTCAGCCCGAGAGAAACCAAGCTGTCAGGTGGAGCGAAGACAGATTGGGATGCAGTAGAGACTGATGCCGCTGTGTAAGTAGAGTAGGAAACACAGGAAGAGGAATGGGCTCCCTGGAGCTGAGTTGGAGCAGGAGGGAGAACCAGTGTTGTCGAGGCCACCGAGGGGCGATGAGAATCATGGTGGCGTTGTCCCTGCGGAGCTTGGACAAGGTCCGCAACATCAGAGGAAGTGGAGGGAAGGCATACAGGAACCGGTCCCTCCAATCGAGCAGGAATGCATCCGGGGACAGACGGTGAGGAGAGAAGAGTCTGGAACAGAAGAGGGGCAGTTGATGATTGTGAGGTGCTGCAAAGAGGTCCACCTGCGGCGTGCCCCATCGAGCAAAGATGGAGAGCAGAGTCGGAGGGTCCAACGTCCACTCGTGAGGTTGAAGGATGCGGCTGAGATTGTCGGCCAGGGAGTTCTGTTCGCCCTGGATATATACCGCCCTGAGAAAGAGATTGCGGTCTGTGGCCCAGGTCCAGATGCGCAGAGCCTCCAAACAAAGGGGGCGAGATCCGGTGCCGCCTTGCTTGTTTATGTAGTACATGGCGACTTGATTGTCTGTGCACAGGAGGAGGACTTGAGGACAGAGGAGATGTTGGAAAGCCTTGAGGGCGTAGAACATGGCTCTGAGTTCCAGGAAATTTATGTGATGACGACGCTCCTGTGGGGTCCAAAGTCCCTGGGTGCGTAGATCTCCCAGGTGAGCTCCCCACGCATAGGGGGATGCATCCGTGGTGATGATCATAGAGTGAGGGGGTAGATGAAAAAGAAGACCCCTGGAAAGATTTGAGGAGTTCAACCACCATTGGAGAGATTGCTGAAGAGATGATGTCACAGAGATGGGATGAGAAAGAAGATCTGTAGTCTGTGACCATTGGTTGGCGAGGGTCCACTGAGGTGTGCGGAGGTGGAGACGTGCCAGAGGAAGGACATGCACCGTCGAGGCCATGTGACCCAGGAGGACCATCATCTGACGGGCAGGAATGGAGGGATGCAGAAGCACCTGACGACAGAGGTGGAGCAGGGTTTGCTGACGATCGGAGGGGAGAAAAGCCCTCATTAGTGTGGTGTCCAGAACTGCTCCAATGAACTGAAGTCGCTGGGTGGGAAGCAGATGCGACTTGGGGTAGTTGATCTCGAACCCCAGGAGGTGGAGGAGAGAGATGGTGTGATGAGTAGCCTGTAGCACAAGTTGAGACGTAGGTGCTTTCACCAACCAATCGTCCAAATAGGGGAACACCTGGAGGTTGTGAGACCTGAGAAAGGCCGCCACTACTATAAGGCACTTGGTGAAGACCCTGGGTGAGGAAGCGAGGCCGAACGGTAGCACCTTGTACTGATAGTGGTGGTGCAGCACCTGGAACCGCAGGTAGCGGCGAGAATTCTGATTGATGGAGATGTGAGTGTAGGCCTCTTTGAGGTCCAGGGAACATAGCCAGTCGTGTTGAGAAAGAAGAGGGTAGAGCGTGGCAAGGGAGAGCATTCTGAACTTCTCCTTGACCAGACACTTGTTGAGGTCCCTGAGATCGAGAATGGGACGGAGGTCTCCCATCTTTTTGGGGACCAGGAAGTAGCGGGAGTAGAATCCCTGACCCCTTTGATCTGGAGGTACTTCTTCGATGGCATTGAGAAGGAGGAGGGATTGAACCTCCCTCAGGAGGAGGGGGGTTTGAGATGAGTGTGAAGCAGACTCTACGGGAAGATTGTCCGGTGGAAGAGTCTGGAAATTGAGAGAGTAGCCGTGGCGGATGATGTTGAGGACCCACTGGTCCGATGTGATGACCTCCCAACGGCTGGAGAATATGGTGAGACGACCTCCGATTGGTTGTGGAAGAGGTAGCGAGGGTGGATGACTGGCTATGCCCTGGAGAGAAGAGTCAAAAGGGCTGGGATTGCTTAGCAGGCTGAAGAGGCTTGGAGGGTTGAGTGGCCTGAGAACGAGCCTGGGCATGGTGCTGCTGTCGACGGGGCCGCCGAGGTTGTTGAGGAGGCGGATTGAGTGGCCTGGCTGAGAACCTGCGTTGGTAAGATGACTGAGGTCGATAAGGTCGGGCAGGCGGAGCCTTCTTTTTTGGTTTGATCAGGGTGTCCCACCTTGTTTCATGGGCGGAGAGTTTCTGGGTGGTGGAATCCAGTGACTCTCCAAAAAGTTCATCCCCGAGACAGGGGGCATTGGCTAGACGGTCCTGGTGGTTGATGTCCAGGTCGGAGACTCTCAGCCAGGCCAAGCGGTGCATGGCAACGGCCATGGCAGAGGCACGGGAGGTGAGCTCGAATGAGTCGTATATCGAGCGGACCATAAACTTGCGCAGCTGAAGAAGGCCAGAGATGTGCTGTTGGAACAGCGGGACCTTGCGCTCCGGGAGGTATTTCTGAAGGGCAGACAGCTGTTGAACCAAATGTTTCATGTAAAATGAAAAATGGAATGAATAATTATTTGCCCTGTTGGCCAGTACCTTTCTTATTTCTAATCTTAATGTATATTTTCTGTAAACCGCTTAGAACCTAACGGATGGAGCGGTATATAAGAAATAAATTACATTACATTACATTACATTACATTACATTCTGGTAGAGCCTCTTGCCAAACTTGTCCATGGTCTTACCCTCTCTGCCAGGAGGGGTAGAGGCATAGACACTGGAGCCCTGAGTCTTTTTCAAGGTGGATTCAACAAGAAGGGACTCATGGGGCAATTGAGACTTGTCGAACCCTGGAATAGGGATGACTCGATAGAGGTTGTCCAGTTTACGTGGAGCCCCCGGTACCGTAAGGGGATTCTCTAAGTTTTTGTAAAAGGTCTCCCGTAGGATGTCATGCACGGGGAGCTTGAGGAACTCTTTAGGAGGCTGTTCGAAATCTAAAGCCTCCAGGAAGGCTTGAGACTTCTTTGAGTCAGATTCTAAAGGAAGGGACAGGGCTGCAGACATTTCCCTCAGAAATTTAGAAAATGAGGACTGCTCCGGTTTGGAGGTGGCATCGGGTGCCAACGGGTCCTCCTCAGATGAGGAGGGATCCTCCTCGGTACCGAGAGGGGTTTCCTCCCATAAGTCAGGGTCCCGGACCTCTGGTGCATGTCGAGACACCGGGGTGGAAGGTGAGGTATGGCGGGTCTTGGATAAAGATTTTCCAGACCGCACCGAAACGGTACCAGGAGAGGAAGACCGGCGTCGATCCCGGTCCCGGGAAGAATGACGCACTGCTTGGTGCCGAGGAGGATCCGATGTGGTATGGGAGTGCACCACTGGATGGGCATGAAGCTGCTCAGCCGAAAGAATCGGCATGGAAGTATTGATGGGTACCGAAGGGGTGGATACCGGGGGCTCGGTACGGGGCTCGGGCCGGTCTGGTACCGGAAGGAGCGGTGCCAGGATAGTGGGCAACAGGTGTTTGAGCTGCTGCTGCAATTGTTCCTGGAGTTGAGCCTTTAAGATGGCCGAGATACGGTCATCTAGGGGTGGCATCGGAACCGCTTTCTTTTTCTTCGGTTCCTTAGATGCCGCTCCACGCCCCGGCGATGAGGAGGCCGATGACGAGGCACTCACCGAGATCGGGGCGGAGCGCTTGCGGGACCGGTGCGATGCCGGCAAGGTCGGCGTCTCCACCGTAGTAGGAGGGCGCTCGAGGGAAGAGGAAGGCTTCTTAGCCGGCTTACCTGGCGCCAGAGACGCCGATGTGGGGTCGGGCGGTGTCGAGGTAGACGGTGCCGATTTCTGTGGTACCATTGTTGATGTCGAGGAGTCCATCGCCGACCCGGTGCCGAAGAGCAGAGTTTGTTGAATTCTTTGGTTTTTAAGGGTTCTCTTTTGAAGAGTGGCACAGCGGGTGCAGGAGTCCGCCCGATGCTCCGGACCCAAACACTGCAAACACCAATTGTGTGGGTCAGTGAGGGAGATCGGGCGTGCACACCGCTGGCACTTTTTAAAACCGACCTGCGGGGGCATGAAGGGGAAAACGGCCTCCGCAAAATCGAACCCCGAGGCCTGTATAATGGCAACAGGCCCCGCCGGGGCAAAACGAAAAAAGGGGAAAAAAGCAAAGTTTTTTTTTTTTTTTTTTTTTACAAAGGAAAGAAAAAAGAAACCCGAAGGCAAAGGAAGATAAAAAAATGGAAAAAAGCGCGAGCGGGAAGGCAAAAAGTGGTTTCAACGGCCGTTGAAAAAACACACGCGTCTTCTTCGCTCCGCGGAAACGAAGAAACTGGGGACCACGCACTCCTACGTCGGGCGGGAAGGCACTCGCGCACGCGCGGTGCGGCCAACTAGAAACTTCTAGTTAAAAAGGTCCGTACCGAGGGCTCCGTCGGTGACGTCACCCATGTGTTAAGAATATGCTGCCTGCTTGTCCTGGGATAATAGTTCTTGTGGTCTTACCTGGATTAGTTTCTTTTTCAATATTTGGTCCCAAATCTGTATTGTTACTTGGGGTCCAACTTTGTTGATACATTCCTTTTTCTTTTTTCTATTTGCTTTTTTTCTATTTAGGGATTTTCATTCATTCCCTTAAGTAGCGGGTCATCTGACTTTTTTACCCAATTACAACAGTGGCTGCAGTTTAAACTGGAGGCGTTCTCCTCCGTTAAGTGCCATTTTCTGCCTTACTTTCCAAGCTACGTCGGAGGAATCACCAGTCTCAATACAGTCCAGTTGTTCCTGAGGAAGGGGGTGTGCACCCCCGAAACGGAGTCCCGTTGGACGGATGATGTCTCACATCGGCTGGCTGTTCTATTGTTCAGAGAAGCTAAGTACTTCCTTTCATTGATTGGCTTGGTACAGATTTGGACAGATTTGGACACTTTCCTTCCTTGTTTGGCCCCCCTGACAAGGAGTAGAGACAAGAGTTTTCTTGACTATATATATTTGTGTGTTTTTTTGATTCGTTTATATCTTTTTTCACACATAGCACTTCTTGGGGGTGCACTTGATTTATTCTCACAATATAACAGGAAGAACCCGGGGATGTTTCACAGTTTACACTCTTTCTGATTGTTAGCCGGTGACAGCCTTTCCCCAAGTGGGCGGCTGTGTTACTGAGGGTTCTCCTGTTTCACATTATACCTATTGCAGGTTTATTCAGGTCAAGGTCAGAGTTCTCTTGTCTCTCCCCCTTGTCGGTTTGTTTTTCTTGGGGTTGGGGAGGTTTTTGCTTTTGTGATATTTTTTCCTCCCTTACATTTGTTGGGTTCGTGTTTTGTACTCTTTAAGAAATTTGTACCCATGGATATTCCGGAGTGGCAACGCACTCTTGGTTATTCTGCAGACCAAGTTACACAATATTCCCATCGGACTTCCTTGCTAGAGGGTGGACACAGCGATTCTTCTACAGGTTTTTCCCAAAACAAACAGACATGGATCAATCTACAACGTAGTTTAATTCGTTTAGACTTACATAGTAAGTCTTTAATAGAATACCTTAAACATCAATTTATACCTAGAGGTCTACGGATACAGAAGGTCCCAGGAATGTTTACTGACAGGGAACCGTTTCTGTGCAAATGGGCAGTTTATTTTCTCTTGGCAAACCTCTTAAGCCTCAACGGATTAAATGCAGAGATTGATGGTTTCGACTCTAGTGCGGAAGAATCCTTGATTGGCCGAGATAAAGGCTTTGGAGTTTACGGACCAATGGCCTCCGACGCCAGACGTGACTTTAGTGGGCAGGTATTCAGACGCAGGTCAGAAGCCGATAGTTTATACATTGTTATATCAAGAACAGGGAGGCAAGATTTGGGAGTTTACAATGAAGTGAGGCCATGAAAAGGTTTGAAAGTAGTTTGTTAGTATATGATACAAAGTGATTGGTATATATTTGTTGATGCTCTCATGAGATGTGTATTGTTGTATTGATTTTAAATTTTATTTTCAGTGATGTCCCCTCCAGATGAAGTATTTTTTTAGCTAAACTCGAGTCAAGGGGCTGGCCTGATGGGACAAACATTTGGGATTTCATGCAGTAAATAAAAATGGAGCAGAGGATTGTCGAAGCAAGAAGCTGCCAAGTCAACTCAAATAAGTGACGTTCATAACGAGTCTTTTTTACAAGATAGGTGGCGTAGGACCATGAAAGTGTTATGATGGTCCCACAGGCAACCTTTGTTTTCATTATTGAAGCACATTGGTTGAGAGTCTGAGCACTTCACACATTTATAAAAAATTTTAAATAAATGTTTATTCCTCATATATCCTGTGATCAATTATAGTGGATAACTACACCGGTTTTCTGTACTGAATTCCTGCATTGAACAGCATGTGAGAAAAATCATTCCTTCAGTGAATTTTAACTTTATATCTTACGGAAAGGCAAACAATCAGCTATTAGACCCAAACTGATGGAGAGATTCTTTTTTCATTACTTCAAGAGAAGGATATTAATATGCTTAAATATTAAAGAAACCCTTCAACACTGTAAGAATCACAGTTTACGTTACTGTAATCAACTCTTAATAATAAAAATAAACACTGCTCCTGCTCCCCTTTCTTCTAAGGAAGTGACGTACACCAAGCTCTTTTTGAGGTAGATATCATCCTTTTAGTCTCCATAAATGTACAGGGATATGCACTGACCTGCTGCCATGATAAGAGGGTCCACACCAACTTTCGATCCTTCAGGAAGCACGCTGACCAGCCAATCTTCCTGAGTTGGAGTTTTCTTAAGACCTGAGAACATTTAAAAAGATGGCCAAGAAAGAAAAAAAAAGGAAGACAAACAGATCAACCAAGGGTAAAAAATTAAGGACTAGCACGCAGAATAGGGGGGACCAGAAAACGGTGTCAGGTCAAAAGCGCGCCGGGACAAAGGCACGCCCAGACAATTGAGCGCAGCGCGGAGGCGCGCGCCGCTCAAAATGACTGTTTTTAGGGCTCCGACAGGGGGGCGTGGGGGGAAACCCCCCCACTTTACTTAATAGACATCGCGCCGCGTTGGGGGGGGGGTTTGAGGGGTTGTAACCCCCACATTTTACTGAAAACTTCACTTTTTCCCTGTTTTTAGGGAAAAAGTGAAGTTTACAGTAAAATGTGGAGGGTTACAACCCCCCAAACCCCCCATAACGCCGGCGCAATGTCTATTAAGTAAAGTGGGGGGGGGGTTCCCAACAAAAACCCCCGGAGCCCCTAAAAACTGTAATTTTCTTCGGCGCGCGCCTCCATCTTGCGCTCAGTTGTCGGCGCACGCCTTTGTCTTTCGCGCCGTTGTCTATGAACCCCAGAAAACTGCAGCATGGAAGAAGCTACAAAACAGGACCCCCCCAACACTGAACTTGGCTTGGATGCACCTATTTGTTGCTTTAGTTATTTAGGGCTCCTTTTGTGATTCAATCATTTTTATTGAGCCAAATAAAGCAAAAAAACAGTAAACACTAGCATGCAGAAGTAGGCTCAGTTTTACAGTAAGAAATCAAGCAATACAAAGAACAACCCCAAATCCTCCCACCTCCCCGTCCCTAGGGCTCCTTTTTTTTTTTCAAATTCTTTATTCATTTTTTATCTTACAACAAGTACACAATATTACATCATTTAGAACTTTTACACATCACTTGAATTTCTTTCCATTGTCATCATAAATACATAAATTTATTCCCTCCCCACCTGCCCTTCCGAAAAAAATTTCAATCAAAAATATCATATAAATATTGTATTCTTATCTATTGATTAAACCTTTAACAAAACTTTATACCATCCCCCCTCCCCCCTATGTATAAATATACCGCCAATGGATAATGATGTCTAATCATTACAATAATTTGTCAATGGCCCCCGAATCTTTTTAAATTTATTATAATTCCCTTTCTGTATGGCAATTGTTCTTTCCATTTTGTAAATGTGGCACAACGAATTCCACCAGAATGTATAGATAAGGGCTCCTTTTATAAAGATGCAGTAAACAGCACGTGCTTACTGTACCTTAAAAGGGCGTAACGCAGGACACACTCAGACATCCTGCGGTAAGTCCCAAATGGGTACATACTACCCGCATGCTAAAAAATGATTTATTTTTGGTTGAGGGGGGCGGACAGTGGGCTTATCTGTACTAAATCAGCACATCTACATTACCACGTGTTAACCAATTAAAGCAGGATTACCACACGAGTCCTTACCACCTATAAAATGGGTGGCAGTAAGTGCTCATGTGTTAATTGTTTTTAATGGCCAAGCATCAATGGTGACGGTGTATGGCCATTAATACCAAAAAATAAAATCGGCTATTTTACTGCTGCAGTACAAATGGTCTTAGTGTGCAGGGGAAAACCGCACAAGGACACACTAAGGCCATCTTTAAAATTTTGAAAGATGACATTAAAAAACTTGCAGTAAGCTGTCAAATTTGTGCACTATCCAACATCTGCACATGGCTAACTGCTATTCTCCCTTTTTCTGGATTTGAATTATCCCACCCATGGAATAAGAAAATAAAAAAAATAGACTACAGATAGGGCTCCTTTTACGAAGGTGTGCTAGCGTTTAGCACACGCATCGGATTAGCACGCACTAAAAGTTGATATGGGTGGGTGGGGTTGATTTTCATTATTAGATATGAAGGGAAGGATAGAATTTATTATATTACATTATATATATTATCTTATATTAATATGGTGGGGATAAATATTATTTAAGGAGATTTTGTGGATTTTCAAGTGATGTGTTATTTTAATTGTTGATATTTTCTGTGCACTTAATGTAAAATATAAAATGAATAAAGAATTTAAAAGGATTTTGGTTGTGTCCTTTGATCAACTCATTTTGGTCTGCCATCCTATTATTTTTCGGTTCTTTATGGGGTAATTCGATAATGGGTTGTCCTAGGGGAATAATTTTTGATAAAGCATCAGCTTGTGGGGTTTTTGGCCAACTAAAATGTCTTTTATTTCAGAAAGCCTGTATGATTGGGCATAAATGTATTATGCAATTTTGGTTGCAGAAAGAATCTCCAAGTTTTTGGCATTGGAGGAATCAATTACATCGCTTATTTTTATTTGAGAGTTGGGAGGTTCGAGGTTCGCCTAAAAAAACTCATCTTTTTATGGAGGTTTGGGATCCTTATATTCAGAATCTTTCACCAAAAATACGAAGTTTGGTTATCAATGATTTATTATGAAAATTAGGTTTAATAATTACATTCCAGTTATTTATTTTAATTCTTTATTTTTATCAACTTTCATCCAGGGTGAGGGATTTCATTTAGGGGAAGATAGTGGTTAGGGGATGGAATTAAGGGGGGTGTAGATAAGATTGAATTAATTCATATGGAAATTAAATTTGAAAGAATGATTTAAATTTGTATGAAATATTATTGTAATTCTTATTGTATTGAATGTATTTTTGTATTATCCTATTGTACTGATTATTTGATTCTTTCAATAAAAATTGTTATACATAAAAGGATTAGCGTGCACTAGCTGAAAAACTACCGCCTGCTCAAGAGGAGGCGGTAGTGGCTAGCACGCGCTATTCCGCGCATTAAGGCCCTAACGCACCTTCGTAAAAGGAGCCCATAGTGTCTCCAAATGCAGAGACAGATGTACAAAACCAAACAGCACTTAATATAACCTGAACAGAGTATGAAAACAAGTTTACCAAATATAAAAACCAATTGCTTCTACATAATAGAAAGTTCCAAGCACCATTTATAGAAAGAAAACCAACTATCGAATGTAAAGCCTGAGCAAATTATATTCTATACCAGGGCTGCCCAAGTCCAGTCCTTGAGATCTACTGGCAGGCCAGGTTTTCAGGATATCCACAATGAATAAGCATGAGAGGGATTTGCATACCAAGAAAGCAGTGCAGGCAAATCTCTCTTATGCATATTCATTGTGGATATCCTGAATCCCTGGCCTGCCAGTAGATCTCGAGGACCGGACTTGGGCAGCCCTGTTCTCTACTATAGTCTAGCAAATGCATTTTGAGAGGAATCGCAGCTTTGCTGGCTTTGCACATATGCTAGGATCAGAGTCCCACCCACCCATCTTCATGAGTGTCCAGTTACTGTCCATTTGTTGTGCTGCCTGCAGGAAGTAGCGTCCATCGGTCCAAAGAGCTGCATGCTGCTCAGTCACAATAGCAGTGCCTGTTCAGGAAAAAAAATGAGAAAGGTCACTGGTGTTAGTAAATGAAAAGCAATGCTCCCAGGCAAAATGCATTGATTAAACATATGTACTCTGTGCATGTTCACATGTTTATAATACATGTATGCCTACTTGGGCTTTAAAAGAACAGAAGACTGGGAGTCACATTAGACACACATTGGACTATGGTTGAACACACGAATATAGTGGTGAAGAAGTGCTTTTTGCACTATGGAAATTAAAGACCATTAAAAAATACTTTGACCCTTTATCATTTAGATTATTAGTGCAGTCTTTGGTTTTATCCATATTAGACTACTGCAATATTGTTGGTTTTTTTTAAATTCTTTATTCATTTTTACATCTTACAACAAGTGCATCAGAAAATATCATTGAAACTTATACAATGTCACTTGATTAATTTTAAATTATAATATTTAAACCCATCCTCCCATCCCTACTAATTCATATGTAATTTCATATATCATAATATTATATAATCTTTTCTATTAATCTAAATATTTAATATCAGATCAGAAATCCCTCCCCATCCCTCACTTTACAATTGTACCAATAAAGGAAAAATGATATTTACTCATCACAATATTTTATTAATGGACCCCAAACCTCCTGAAATTTTTTGAATTTCCTTTTTGTGTGGCCAACGTTCTTTCCATCTTATATATATGACATAGAGAGTTCCACCAGAAACTGTAGTTAAGTCTATTCCAATTAAATGTAATTTGTTGAATGGCTACTCCTGTCATAATAAGTAATAACTTATTATTTTTTGCAGAAATTTGACTACTGCAATATTGTTTATTTGAGTATGCCTAAAAAAAACAGTGAGAAAATTAAGAATAGTACAGAACATGGCTGTCCGCTTGATATTTGGATTGAAAAAAAGCGACCATGTTAGTCCCTACTACAGACTGTTGCACTGGTTACCAATGAAGGCACGAATAATGTTTTAAGTTTTCTTGCATTTGTTTTAAGCTGGTTTTGGGGACTAGCTCCTACCTATATTTTATCTCATTTCGTGTTATACAGTCCTACAAGGATAACCAGAAATTGTAATCTTTTTGCATACCCAAGCATTACTAGCTGTAAATACAAATCATTTTTGGATAGGACTCTCATGTATCAAGCAAGTAAACAGCAGTCTTGGTTAGGTAACTACATTAATGGAGCTAGGCTGACCTATGGCGCCTTTAGGAAAGAAATTAAAACTGCATTGTTTGATAGATTTATCTCCTAAACAGAAGATACACTAAATCTAACAATTTTTATTATGTCTATCTTTGAGTAATATGTTATACTTTTATAATTTGCATATTGTAATTCGCTGATTGTCCAGCTCTCTTTGCTGTGAACCGCCTAGAAGTCGTCTGATTATGGCAGTATAGAAGAATAAAGTTATGTTATATGTTCTAACACCTAAACTTCATTGCTGATACTACCTGAGACTCTCTGCCTATGGCCAACCAAACAAGTGTCTCTGAATTGCATGGAGAAAGATCCAACAACAGGCTCAATGAAGCCCACCTCTGCCAAGACACTCAAGTAAGAGAGACTCTCAAACAATAACGTGGGCAATTGAATTATACAAGGTTAGTTAGCATTAAATCCTTTAAGAGTGCAAGTTTAAGGTCACCTTGACGAGCTTGTGCCTAAGCACTGTATTCTTCCAAAACTTCCAGCATTAAGGGGAAAATTCCAGCATTAAGGTGCCTAAATTTAGGCACCGGTAGGCGCCCTACTGATGCCTAAATTAACTGAAAAACGCCATTAGAAACAGCAAGTCAAATCCTTCTTAAGGCCACAAAAGGGAAGGGAGAGAAAGGGGAAAAAAAGGAAATACTGAATATATGCAGAACTCTAAACTTGGGCCTCAGCAGAGACTTATACAGAGGAAGGGTGCCTTACCTGATAATTTTCTTTCCTTTAGAGACTAGTGGGTTGTGCCCATCTACCAGCAGATGGAGACAGAATATTGAGTTGACTGTCTTATTGGATGGAAAGGTTCCTGGTCAATTAGAATTGATCTTGCCAAAGCAGAAGGAACAAGAAATGAATGAAAAATCTTCTCTCATATCAAACCATTTGAAAACACAACTACTGAAACTAATCATGAACTCTGACAGTATAAAACCTCTTCAAGATACCACTAAAGCTGAAGTATCAGTAGGGTGGGACTCTGAATTCATCTGCTGTATCTAAAGGAAAGAAAATTATCAGGTAAAGCATAATTTTTCCTTCCTTAGCGTCAGCAGTAGATGAATCCTTAGACTAGTGGGATGTAGCAAAGCAGTCCTTACATGTAGGGGGGGGGAGAAGACACTTCCCCCACAATGCCTGATGCCTCTCTCTCCTTTTTGGGCCAGATTGAAATCTTGCCAAAAGTCAATTTGAATTTTGACATTATGATTTTGTGGACACTGGAGCTTCATTGTTCAGGTAGTTAACCTATTTTCTACTGTTATTTAATTTTGAGCTTGTCACAGTAGCACAGTTATTGAACACTAGTTTTTTATCAACACAATTATAGGTCCCGACAACAAATTGGTTGTCACCTTTAAAAGGCATGTAGGGGCAAAGTGTGGGTAAATATTTTGAGGGTTCCTTTCACACGTATAATAATTGTTCTCCAAATATTTATCTATTGGCTTATGATATTGGACTTTAGGTATTATGTCTAAATTATATGCACTTATATACAGTAAAACCTTGGATTGCAAGTAACTTGGTTTGCAAGTGTTTTGCAAACATTTTATTAAATTTTAACTTGATATACAAGCAATGTCTTGCAATACAAGTACATACAGTATACACACATCACAGCTGAGCTGATGGTTCTTCTCTCTCTGACACTGCAGGAGTGCAGTGACTTTTCTAAACAAGTGAGGTCTTGCAATACAAGTACATACAGTATATACACATCACAGCTGAGCTGATGGTTCTTCTCTCTCTGACTGCAGAAGTGTAGTGACTGTTCTAAATGAGCGAGGTCTTGCAATAAGTACGTATAGTATTTTGTATTAAAGTTTTTGGGTTGTGGAATGAATCGTCTGAGTTTCCATTATTTCCTGTGGGGAAATTCGCTTTAATATACGAGTATATTAAGGCATGATTCTGGAACGAATTTTGCTCGCAAACCAAGGTTATACTGTACTTGGTTACACTGGTATTCTATAAAGGAAAGTATGCACCAAACTTCCTTTATAGAATAGGTGCCACATAGGCACAATCATAGAATTAACTCCATATGTCCACCCCAGAAGACCTTGTTTTTTGAAATGTACTACTCAAGAAGCTTCCCAATGCCACTGGAACTCTTGGACAAACACTATGAAAGGCTAAGATCTCTTTTCATTCTACACCTCAGAAATAGTAAGTCAAGTTCTAGAGGCTCATGGCTTACAAACTCAAATATGAAAATAAATATTTTGCTCTTCCTGTTAGTCTTGTTTCATTATTTTGCTATCTTGGCAACACTTTGGATTCCAATCTCAACTTTTGGGCTCAGATTTCAACTGTGGTAAGAAAAAGGGATAGTCTACGGATATTTTGAAGTTTACCTAGTACAGTGTTCTTCAACTGCCAGTCCGTGGACTGGTGCCGGTCTACAGAAATTTTCTGCCGGTCCACAGGGCTGGCATGTCCATCGGGCCCAAGACAGCATTCTTCAGCCGCCGGTCCACGGTGCAATCAACGTGGCGTCTTCGGGCCGGCTCCCTGAGTGCACAAAGCCATGGCAAAAAGCTCCTATGTGCAGCCTGCGCCTGAACCGAAAGCCTTCTGATGTCACAACGTCGGAGGGAAGGCTTCCAGATGAGGCGTGGGATGCGCATGAGGTACCGCTGCCCACAGCTTTGTGCAACGCAGCACTCAGGAAGCCGGCCCGAAGACGCCGCATTGATCGCACAGTGGACCAGCACAAAGATAACACCGAGGGGCAGGCCAGAAGCAACAGCACATGGAGGGAGAGACAACAACGGTAAGGGAAATGCTTTTGTTTTTTTATTTAGTGACTGATTTGTCTGTTCAGGAAGAAATGCATTTGTTTCTTTTCCTCTGGGGTTATACTGCTTGCAGAGTCTAGCATCTTAGGGTTTGTTTGGAAATATTAGTACTTTTAGTTTTTGGTCCTGCATTTACATGGGGTTATCTGTTTTCTGATAGGAATGAATGGTTTGTGTATTTTAATTTTGTGGTTAATTATGTGTTATTAATACAATTATATTGTGTGTGTGTGTGTGTGTGTGTGTGTGTATATGAAAAATGAATGGAAAAAATGGTGTTACAATTAGTACTATTAGGGGGGCGGGGTCTAGGGCAGAGATTGGACAGGGTCTGGCCGCGACTTAGCCAGTGTTTTGGATTTTAGCCCCTTAATGTGACTTGAGTTTGACACCCGTGGCCTAAGCGGTTAACATTCAGGTACTCAAGCATTTTTATTTGTTCCGGTGGGCTCACAATCTGACTAATGTACCTGGGCCAATGGAGTGTTAAGTGACTTGTCACAAGGAACAGTGCTGGGCTTGAACCTGCAACCTGAGAATGCTGAGACTGCACTAGGTTACTCCTCCACTCAGGGAAAGGAAGTTATAGGCTCCAAGAAAAAGCCACAGCAGGGGATCTGGATTTAGTTCACATATATTTTCAGTTGAAGCTCAAGATGAGTTACAGTCAATTACAGTAGGTTATTTACCTGCTCCCAAAGGGCTTAAAATCTAAGTTTGTACCTGAGATCATGGAGGATTAAAGAGCTTGTAAGCAGTGATTTGAATCCAGCTTCCTTGGTTCTCAGCCAGCTGCTCTGATTATCAGGCTACTCATCCCGTAGGAGTAACACAGATGGCAGCAGATAACATTTAGAAAAGAAATAAAGACCATACTCTTCAAGAAATCCATGAAAAAAGAAACAACACACTGCAAGTTTCAAATCCCGCCTCTCACTAAAGCCCCAACCCAAAACAACTAGCCATACTCATTTCTTACTCTCCTTGAAAATGACCAGATACCTTTTGTAATATATCCTTGATAATTCTTTTGTAATCCGCCTTGAACCACATGGTAATGACAGAATAGAAATCCCTAATGTAATGTAATAAGAGTCCAGCATGGTCTATTCATCTACCCAACAAAATAGACTCCTAGTAATAATATATATGAGAACATATGCATACTTGATATTGAGCTGTCCTTGCCATTTTCAATAAACCACTTTAACTCAGTTAAATTAATATCAATTTGGAAGACTAATGCATAATTCTCTTATTATGCCCAAACCCTTTAGGATTCATTAATAGATACAAGGTATCTAAAAGATTATTTCAAAGAATAACACAAGGACGCATGTCCTAGTGGAGGTGGTAGAAGTAAAACCAATTAATAGGATCCTTGGCTTTGAGAAAGGAAGACTAAAACTGGAAATTAAGGAGGATCTGTGGTATTGCAACATAAAATGGGCAGACGAGACAGACCTTGGGGTCTTTATCTACAGGAGTCACATTCTGTTCCCAACCATTACAGTAAAATTCTGAAGGTTGCCCAGCATGTTCACCCAGGATGAAGACCAAATCTAAGTTTGGCAGAAGTTTAATGACCTAAAGACATACCTGCAGAGCCATCGAATCCAGAGATGAATGCACGCCTGCAGTCACAGGGAGCGATGTATTCACTCTGCAAGACAAGATCTCACTAAGTGAATACAGAGGGGCTGCAGCACATACCCAAGATTACTCAACTTCTTCCAGTATAAAATCTAACAGACCATTAAGAAAAGAACAGGATTCCATTAAGAAAGTCCCTGTATGTAATATGTAAACCACTTTAGTACCACACGTCTAATAACAAAAATATTTCATTTTTGCTCAATTTATTTTTCCTAGGAGGGTTGTCTTTGCGCATTTGTCCAAGCCAAAGATCATCCTAATATCTCAAAGTGTTTCACTAAATGGAGCCCACTGCTAAACACTGCTTACGAGGACCATACAGCTTCAAACCATCAGACAATAAGTAGGATATTACCTCTGAATCTTTGCCAGCTTTAGGATTAAGGCTAAATCTCTAATGCAAAAAGAAGAATACTTAAGAGTATGTGCTAAACAAACAAGTGGTAACTGGGATTCTCCTTGATACATTCATCACTGGACCTTGAATGATGAATTACCCATCTTCATATTGTAAATGGATTACACTGGTCAACACTCATTTTGGTGCCTCAAATGTTAGACCTGTTTCTGAGTATATTTGACCTACTGACTCCAAAAACGGCATCATGATGTTATTAGAGTCAAACTGATCACATATTCTATCAACATCTACTGCAGCGAATTGCTTATAGACTGGTTTGTTTTGCAGCATCTAATCTAATCTTTTATTTATGAATCACACTATACCTGCATAGGTTCAAGGCGATTTACAAGCAAGAGAACCCTTGTTAGAGCAGAGAAAACTTACAATTGAGGGTCTTATCAAATTTACAACTGGCCTGTCTCGCCAACATTCCGTCCTTCGCATTTTCTGCATTAAATATATGCTTTTTACCTTAAAAAGCAGCACGAGTAGAACCTCCTGAATCATGATTATAGAACGACTGCTGGGCAGACTGGATGGATCGTTCAAGTCTTATCTTCCATCATTTACTAGGTTAATATGCTGAATGTTTTTCCCATGTGGGATCCTGTGATATGCTCTGGCACAGTTTGTGGCTCAGTACATTGCAGAATTCTCTACTTTTTGAACTTTTGCTACAAGTTTGCTTTCCAATCATTTTTGTTTCAGATTGGGCGATTGCCAAAAGTAGTAATCGATATGGGGCCCTTTTACTAAAGTGCATTAGGCGTTTACCCCCCGCCCCGAATTCTGTATATAGAGCATTAAGGGCTAGAGTCACAAAGCAAACCAATCGTATACCGATCGGTTTGTGACTCCCTTAAAGATCAAAATTTCCCTCCGGCCGGATTCACTTACCTCTCCTGCGATCCGCTTCGAATCTGTGCATGCAAATGAGGTGAAACGCATGCAAAGTAGGCTGGGGCGTGATTCACAACACCAAATTTCATATCCGACAGGGCTGGCCGATCACCTGAAGAAGCGACTGCTGGGGACCAGTCGAAAACGTCTTTCTGATGCTCTTCTCCTGCCTGCCCGAACTGCTGCTTGCCCCAAACTACTATGACTTCCTACCTGCCTCGACTCTCCCACCCTTCCCTGCAATGCAAGCCCGTGGTTTTAACCCACGGGCTCTAAGCGGGTTAAAACCACAGGCTCCATTTATCTTTTTATTAGCCTGGAGGAGTGTGTGGCGCAGTGGTTGGATCTACAGCCTCAGCACCCTGGGGTTGTGGGTTCAAACCCCGCACTGCTCCTTGTGACCCTGGGCAAGTCACTTAATCCTCCATAGCCCCAGGTACGTTAGCTAGATTGTGAGCCCCCCGGGACAGAGAGGGAAAATGCTTGAGTACCTGATTGTAAAAACCGCTTAGATAACCTTGATAGGCGGTATATAAAATCCTAATAAACTTGAAACTTAAACTTGAAACTTAGTAACTGGCCGAAAGTGACCGATAGAACTCCGGGCTGCTGTTTGTCGTGTGCTTTAGCTCGTGCACTTGCCTCCATACTAGAAGATCGTCTTCTTCCTCCTCCTGCCCTGTGTATCCTCACTGCCTGGTATCACTTCTCAGCCCAGCAGAATAACCCAGAAATTACACAGGGTTAGTTTAGTTCCTCGCTCTATTTTTATCAGCCGCGAGCGTGAGGAACTTTTTCTCTCATGCTCCACATTACAGCGGCAAGGTGAGGGCAGCAGCTGGCAAGAGTAGGACCAGCTTTCTGGGAGCCACACGGGCTGGAGTCAGTGGAGGTAGCAGCATTTGGTTCAGTCTGTGGTGAGGGAGGGAAATAAGGGCTTGATAGAGCAGGAGAGTCGGCGCACTGTGAATCTACTAGTTAAAAAATAATTTTTTTTAAATTTTTTTTTTAATTCTTTATTCAGTTTTAACTCTTGCAACAAGTGTACAATATTCAATCAGATAATTCGTACAAATCACTTGACATTCTAACAATTATTGTCAAATGCATATAAAAAATAAAATTTTAAAAAGTCATGGCTGGACGGGTCTAGCCACATGCACAGACCATCTACAGATGGTCTGCACATGCGTCGGGATCGCAGACCTGCGATCTGTGCCAGCAGATAGGGGCGTTCCTATGATCGCATATTAGATTTGCATATTAGATGTCAGACCTGCCCGGACCGAGCCCGATCGAGCAGGTTAGTGAATCTGGCCCTAAGCTGTGTGCACAAATTAGTGCACACAGCCAATTTGCATGCACAATTTAAGTGACTTAATCAGCGCCAATAATTGGCAAGTAATACCTCATAATTGATGCTAATTGGCATTACACAGAAGTTACACACGCAGTTTGGAAAGTGAATTCTATACAGCGGTGTGCATCAGTTCTAGTGCGTGAATCTCAGAAGGGGTATGGTTGGGGGTAGAGTATGAGCGAATCGTGGGCATTCCTAAAAATTACATGCACTATCATAGAATATGCCTGATCTGCGCCTAAATATTATGTGTACACAACCACTAAGCCCAACTCTATATATGGCGCATGCAGTAAGGACTGCTCTTTTGTTTGGTTTTTTTTAGCTTACCTATTTAGTAGTCTTTCCATTCCTCTTGTGCTTAACCTTTAATTGTTGACTCTTTCCTTTCTAAGATTGTATTTCTTTCCTGCCTTCCCTACTGTGTCATGTATTGCGTTAATTAGGTTTTTTTTTTTATTATTTTTTGAAAACTTATCCCTTTATTAATTTTGTATGTCTACTTCATGTATATTTTAAATATGTATTTTGCTGATTTGTACATTGCTTAGAATTTGGAATAGGCGATTAATCAAATAATAAAACTTGCACTAAATTTTTAGGCTCTCTATATAATCAGGCCCTTAACATGTAAATTTAAACTTGCACACGTTAACTGCCACCAAACACAGTAACTGCTTTTGCAGTATTTTTGCAATTAGTGTGCAATAACTTGCGAGTTAAAAGGATTTTTATGTTAGGGGTCATAATTATGAGGGATATGGGTGATAAACACGGAACGGCTCAACCACTGGACCAGGTGAGGTTCTGGCCCAGGGCAACAAAATCCCAGGTCTCTGAGCTCACCGCCAGTGCTTCACCTGATCCAGAGCTTTCTCCTCCTTCTCTCTCCAGCCCCTAGTCAGGCATTTCTCCTCTCTCCTTCCCCCAAAGCCCTCTAAACACCACCTTGCTTGCCAGATGCCCTGCAGGCTGCTTTTAGCCATTCCCAAGTCTTCCCCTCTACCACATCCTGCCTGCAATTTCCTGTCAGTGGGACACAACAGAGGAAAGGCCCAGGGTTGGCCAAAAGCAGCCCATGGTGCATGCTGTTGCTACCGGCAAGACAGGTAATGTTTAAACGGCCACAGGGGAAGAAGGAGGGAGGGAGAAAGGAGAAGAAGCAATGTCGGACTAGGGGCTTGAGAGAGATGAGAAAGCTTAAGCCTTGGGGATGGGGGCACTACCATTTAAATTTGCTCAGGGCGCCATAACCCTTTGAGCCAGCCCTGGATAAAAGGGTATGGAAAGAATATTGCAGTTAGCAAGTGGCAATTACTACAAACTGACAATATTGTGGTTAGTATGGATCTACTTAGCGCATCTATGCTAACCATGACCAGAGTACAGTATTTTCACGCATATAACGCGCGCATTATACACAATTTTACAAACCGTGCATAACCATGTGCGTTATACGTGTGAGCGCGTTGTACAAATTTTTTTTTTCATTCTGATCCGGCATTCCCTCTGCGAACCGGCATCCTCCCCCCCCCCCCCCCGCTCGCGTCACCCCTCCTTCCCCGCGATCCTACATCCCCCCCCCCAGCACCGCAAAGACAACTCTTACCCGATTGGGCACTGGCACCGGCACCAGCACCAATGCACAGGATGTGCCAGTGCCCGAAGATCCTCCCTCATTGGGTTGGGCTGGGCGGTACGAGAGAGATCCTCCTTCTTCCTGTGCCTGGTTGGACTAGGCTTTGAGTA
The DNA here is from genome assembly GCF_902459505.1 of Geotrypetes seraphini. Taxonomy (NCBI): domain Eukaryota; kingdom Metazoa; phylum Chordata; class Amphibia; order Gymnophiona; family Dermophiidae; genus Geotrypetes; species Geotrypetes seraphini. The sequence goes on from NC_047087.1 coordinate 303,907,109, forward strand.
TTTGCGCATGCTCAAAGCCTTCTGGTCTCGCTCTCTCCGAGATTATTTTATTACATAAATTTCTGTTCCTAGCGCGCTATACCCATGTGCGCGTTTTACACGGGTGCGCAGTATATGAGTGAAAATACGGTACTGCATGTACTAGTGGACATAATGCACAATCTGCAAATAAAAATGTTAGCACCTCTAATAGGTGCTGTATTAAATTTGCAGTCACTGCATGTTAATTTGTTGCATTAAGTTACAGTAACTGCAAAATTGAATACACTTTAGTAAAAGGACTCATGTTTGTCTTATGATTTTTCTTTTCTAGTTTCAGATTGTATGTCATTACAAGAGGAATCACAAAGTAAACTGAGGTGACCCCTCTGTGATGAAGCACTTCTCAGGACCAGACAGATGCACTGACCTTATGATCAGGATTCTAAAAGGAACTAAAGCTTTTAAAGTTAATGATCTCACACTTTGACATTAACAAGAAGGATCTGGGTTTCCTGTCACATTATAAAAACAGAGTTTTAAGGTGTTTCACCTTCTGATTATCCATCTTCCCATTTTTGGGCTTTCAGAGTACAACTGAAATTATCTTTAGTCCCTTATATATTCCAATAATGCGTTCTTTTCATCATACTGTCCTGAAGGGGTTATAGCAAAATGTATTCAGTCCAATTTAAAAAAAAAATTTTTTTAAAAAGCATCACTATTTTTAACCTTTATTTCTGTGCATTCAAGTGGACTAAAACCACACCCTACATTTCTTTAGGCTGTGGAGTAAGAGTCAGACATCAGTCGCTCTTTTCTCTCTAGACTTATCAGCCGCATTCGATACAATCAATCATGAACTTTTATTAAATCGGATGCAATCACTAGGCATAGGCGGTCAAGTTTTACAATGGCTAAATTCATTTTTATCTGACCGCACTTCCCGAGTTAAATTTAACGATGCTTTCTCTTCAAATTATTCTTCAACCTATGGGGTAACGCAAGGCTCAATATTATCTCCCCTCTTATTTAACATTTTCTTATCACCACTTCTTACTATTTCTCAATCACTTGGCTTTACAACTTTTTCCTATGCGGATGATATACAACTTATACACCCCATTGACCCTGAAAAAGACGAAGAAATACAAGCCATTAACAAAAAACTGGAAATAATAAAAAACTGGTTAAATTGTAACAAACTAGCACTAAACATACAAAAATCCAAGACCATGCTTTTCACCTGGAAAGCAAATCTAACACCAATATCACCATTTACTCTAAACAATATCCCTATAGAATCTGTATCTCAACTTAAAATTCTCGGAGTAATAATTGATGTAGACCTATCATTTCACAGCCATATTAGTGAAACAGTTAGATCATGCTTCTACAGATTACGACTTATACGATCAATCTCCACCTTTCTTGATTCTAAATCTATCAATATTCTTATTCATTCTCTTATCATATCTAAATTAGACTATTGTAACTCCCTCTTTATTAATATAACCCAGAAAGAAAAAAGACGACTTCAGATAATTCAAAACACCGCAATAAAATTAATCCATAAAGCCAAAAAATATGATCACGTCACTCCACTACTGATTAAATCACACTGGCTACCCATTTCCCATCGTATTACTTTCAAAATTATACTTTTAGTACATAAAACACTGACTTTCAATGAACCACAATTTATTTCTAAAATGATCATTCCGTATAACTCCGTACGTTCCTTACGTTCATCTACTTCGAATTTATTATCTATCCCCTCTTTAAAAATTATTGGCATAAGAAGAAACGAAATATTCTCCGTTATGGCACCCACGTTATGGAACTCATTACCGAACTATATAAGAATAGAAAAAGATTTACATACATTTAAAAGATTTTTAAAAACTTTCTTATTTCAAGATGCATTTGAACACATATTATAACTCGCATAATTTTTAAACTTTTTAATATAAATATTGCATTTTCTAATTCCCCTTGTTCCCACTGTGTTTTCCCTTTTTGTAAATTTCAATATATAAAAATGATGTAACTTTCCCCTTCTTTCCTGCCTATTCATATCATTCCTTAACCCCAAATGTATTGTAAAGATCGTTCTCTAAAAACTGTTTTAAATTGTCTGTATTATGTCTAACCTGTCAAAAATATATGTGAAACCACTATCTGTGGCTTTTAGAGTGTACATCGCCTAGATATTTCGATAGGCGATCCAAAAAATGCTAATAAACTTGAAACTTGAAACTTGACACCAGAAGCAATTTTGAGTGGAGTTAGTCAAAATGTATCATCTGACTTCAGCTTCAAAATTAAAACTTAATACACATCAGAGGAAAAGCCCTACCGGGGCTGGCTGTGAGCAGCATGTTTTGAGGTTGTCTCCTGCTGACTGGCTGCGCTTGGATAAAGAAGGGAGAGTGGGAGGGTGGGAACGAGCGAGGGGGTCCGAGGCTCAGGACCGCCACCTCTTCTGCCACACTGGTGCTTCAGGGTGGGAGGGAGGGGGTTCCTCTCAGCTGCTTTGGGACTTGAGGGAGGGGCGGCTCAGAATATTGCCACACTGGTGCTTTGGATTGGGAGGGAGGTGGGGTTTGCGGTTCAAAACTGCTGCCACTTTTAGTTATTCGGGGCTTGAGGGAAGGAGTTAACAGCTCAGGATTGCTGCTGCTGCTGCTGCTTCAGGGTCTTTTTTTCCCCCCATCGGTGATTTTTTTTGCCGGTTGGTTGAGTGTGCTGGTTAACTGAGATTCTACTGAAGATAAAGGGGGGATGGGACTTGATATACCGCTTTTTCTGTGTGGTTACAATCAAAGTGGATTACATATTTTAGATAGGTACTTATTTTGTACCTGGGACAATGAAGTGTTAACTGACTTGCCCAGAGTCACAAGGAGCTCCAGTGGGAATTCAACTGAACCATCTTGGCTACTCCTCCAGCATAAAGATTTCTAACTTTAGAAGAGCTTGAAACTCGATCTGACTTGCCTGATTAGCCAGACAGTGCAGATACTCAAGCATTGCATGGCTGAAGTCTAATAACCCTCCACACACACCCCCCCCAAGGCACCTTCCATATCATCCCTTTGGTGGCATCTACATTTTGGACCCAATACCATTTTACACTGCAAAATATGCATGCCTTTTATAATCTACAATACACAGAAAATAATCTGATTTTCTTTAACTGCAGTGTATCTGGTAACTATGACAACAAAAACAAAACATCCATATACAATCTGCAAGTTAGTTATCTAATTGACCGCTTTTTCTAACAAATATATCTGATGCTACTTTAATGATCACTATTGTAAAACATATTAAAATATAAATTTGAGCATTCATTTTTAAATAGTCTGCCTCTTTTCCTCCCCTTGCCTTGTCCCATTCAGATCAATAAACTCATAGTCCCCAATCTCCATTCCTCTGAAGACGAGCTCTATAGTTCACACAAATCTAGGGTGTAGACCTCCAGCAGTACACCTAAAAATTGCAGGGTTTGATGTTCAGGAAATCCAGAGCTCTCTCTTATGTGCAGTAACATTATAACCCCTAAGAGCAGACATGGTTATAATCCCCAACACTATTGAGCACAGGGTTTAATGGATGGTTTGAACATCACCACCACCTGGTTTAGGTTTTGGCAAACTTGAAAGAAAGGCATGGAAGTTTCCCTCCAAAACTAGCTCCAAATACATGCATAGAAGTGGTACAATGGCACAATATGCAGACAGTATGTGTGTGCACTTACATCCTCTAATATGAAACCCTCTTCGAGTACATCTTCCTAATCCAGCTTAAAAAATGAGGGGCTGCTGAAAAGTTCTCAGCCCAACCAAGAAGAGACTGGTGCAGAGCCATGAAAACTTACAAGTTCTTCCACACTTTTCATTTCATATCATTGAAAGGAAAAGTGTGGAAGAACTTATAAGTTTCCTGGTTCTACATCATTCTCCTCTTGGTTGGGCTGAGAACTTTTCATTGGCTCCTCGTATTGTGATGTCATAATGCCTCATTCCACCAACGCCTAAGAGCCACCCTCATCGGTGATGTCATAATGGCTTGCATGCATTTGCCTCATTGAAACAAAAAGTGTGGAATAACTTGTATAAGTTTCATGGCTCCACATCATTTTCTTCTTGGTTGGGCTGAGAACTTTTCCCCTCATACATAGCGTGAAAGCACACACATACTTATAGCTGGCCCAGAAAGATCAGTTTACAGCCAAGCTTATCTATTGAAGGAAACAACTTTGAAAACTGTCCACTTAAAAGGTAACAATGTATACAAAGACAAGTTAGAAAAGGCAATTTCTTTTCTAGCCAGTACAGTACTAGAAAGAAAGATCCCAACAAATCCACAGACCAAGCAAACTGCGGGCAGAAGAGTCTCCCACACTGCCCTGCCTGAAGGAACCACTTCCAAGAAGATAATCTTTCTCTGCTCTATCAAGACGGAGAACCAAGAGAGCGATGTCAGGGTGAAGTTACTTTTCCTGTTTTGTATCCAGCTCGAGTGGGTTCTCTGAGGAAGCCGTTTGGGCGAAACGCATCAGAACCCACTGCAGGGAAGCAACTTGGAACACTGCACGTATTCAAGCTTTTTGAAATATAAGCATATTTATGCAATTATTTATTCACGGGAAGTTTTTACAACATTTTTCAATGGACTTTTGAATCTGTTAAATACACTGTTTCAACACAACAAGAAACAAACTTCTAACTAACTCAAAACAAGAAGCAATGATACACATTGAAACACAATTGAAGGCCTTGTGATTTCCATACCTTCAATGATTCTGAGCTTCTTTGTTAGTTAATTGAAATAGATTGTGTGCTCCTTTATTGTTATATACTATCAAGGATATATACAGCAGGGGTCAAACACTGCAAAACTGTGGTACTGGTTTCAATGACATGGAAAATGACCAGAGATTGTCAACTTATTTCGTGAAGGCTGTAAAAATTGTAAATAAATGCAAGAGCTTCAGTCACTACCTATCTATGCTGTATTAAAACTGACTAGGATTGTGTCAGTTCCCCTGCCCCAATCTTTCTCTCCAAACACAACATGGAATAAGCCATCTTGCTGAATGCCACTTTTTGCCCTCTCGACCTGAAAAACCTGAATGTGTAGCACATACGATACCTGGTGAGCATCTCCAGAAGGGACAATGTAAGCCTGAATTGATTCTTGGACATATTTGAGGTTTCTCATTGCCTGTCTCAGCTGCGCAAGCAGTTCGGTGGTAATTTTGGGAGCCATGTTCTTAAGAGAAAAGGAAAAAAAAAACCAACAAAAAAGATGAATATTTTAATAGGAAATACTAGCATCCATTTAGTATTACACCTCCAACTGTAACCCCTGTCTTTCTACCTCAAGTGCTCTTTGAAATTCTTCTTCAGAAATATACTATTTCGTAAAATACAGTGGTTCAAATGGCAAGCCCCACAATTGAAACTGATAAGGGCAAATATAAGACAGACCCACACAAGTTATTCAAACGCTGGTCCACTCAGAGCTGGATGTTTAAGAATGAAGCCAAATCTGTCAATCATGTCCACTACTACTAGTTAATCTCTTGGGTAAATCAATCCCCCAGAATAAATAAGATAAACATAAGGTTTTTTTTTGCATCCTTACAGAGCTTAAGATCAAAGGCTGGCCTTTAATTGCTTATTATTTTATTACTTATTATTTTTATTGCTTTTACTGCTGTTCATTTTTAAGTATTGGATGTGAATCTCTTCTCACCCTAGCCACTCACTAAGATTGATCACAGCATGGACCTGAACTTTGTATCTCCACCGGCTAGAGGATGTAAATTCAAAAGTCATCATCAACATCTTCTCTCATATCAAGCAGCATTATGGGGTAAAGACCTGGAACAATTATATTATTATTATTTGACACTTCCGAGACAGCAGTAGCATTTGATTTGGAGAATGCAGTTTTGAAGCGCACACTGGCACTGAGATAATATTCCAGCACTATTCAGAAACCAAAACAAGCTAGAATGAAAGTTATAGTGATAGTTTCCAAAGGATTTCAACAATTTTCCCTGGTTACCTTCAATTCCAGCATTATTCCGAAACAAGCTAAAATGACAGTTATAGCGATAGTTTCCAAATGATTTCAACAATTTTTCCTAGTTACCTTCAATTCCAGCATTATTCCGAAACAAGCTAAAATGACAGTTATAGCGATAGTTTCCAAAGGATTTCAACAATTTTTCCTGGTTACCTTCAATTCCAGCATTATTCCGAAACAAGCTAAAATGACAGTTATAGCGATAGTTTCCAAATGATTTCAACAATTTTTCTTAGTTACCTTCAATTCCAGCATTATTCCGAAACAAGCTAAAATGACAGTTATAGCGATAGTTTCCAAAGGATTTCAACAATTTTCCCTGGTTACCTTCAATTCCAGCATTATTCCGAAACTGAAACAAGCTAGAATGAAAGGGATTGGGACTTGTATACCGCCTTTTTGTAGTTATACCACCACACTCAAAGCGGTTTACATACAGGTACTTAAAGCATTTTCGCTATCCGTCCAGGAGGGCTAACCATCTATTTAATGTAGCTGAGGCAGTAGAGGATTAAGTGACTTTGCCCAGGGTCACAAGGAGCAGTTCGGGGTTTGAACCCACAACCTCAGGGTGCTGAGGCTGTAGCTCTAACCACTGTGCCAAGTTACAGCGCAATTTTTCCTGGTTATCTTCAATTTTAGCATTATTCCGAAACAAGCTGAAATGAAAGTTATAGCGATAGTTTCCAAGGGATTTCAACATTTTCCTGGGTTATACTATTGTATATTCTTGCTTGTTTCGGTTTCTGAATAATGCTGGAGTTTAAGGTAACCAGAAAAATGTGTTTTTTTTAATCATTGGGAAACTATCGTTATAACTTTCGTTATACTACCTGTATACATTAGGATTTAAACAGCTGTAAAACACGGATAACACATCCCAAAGGCAAAACAGAACCGATGTTGATTAGATAGTGCCCAGAAAAACATCACCCTCCCCCCCCAAAAAAAAAAAAAAAAAAAAAAACTGGTCTGACATCTCTTCCCGGTTCCCAGCACACCACCTCCCTCACGTCCTCTTCCACGCTTCTCCAGCTCCCCTTCATTCTCAACCCTCTCCCCACCTCCTACCGTCAAACTTATCCCCGAGGCGACCGGCAACAACTCCCACACCGTTTGCCAGCGACCAACCCGGCACTTTCCTTCTCCGGCGACCCACCCCCTCTACCGGAAACAGGAAGTTGCGTCAGAAGGGGGTGCGCGACGCTGTGGCGGCTCACGCGAATTGCTGCCGTTGCCGGGGACCTTAAGGATACCGTAAAAGCGAACGTTGCGCACCTGTAACAGGTGTTCTCGTGGACAGCAGCCGCACGCATGGGTGACGTCACAACCGACGGCGCCGAGCGGCCCTTCGTCAAATAGTTCAGATTAGCCCTGAGAAAGGCTTCTGAGCATGCGTTAACGGTTCCCGCCTCAAGGTAGCTGTTCGAACGTTCCATCCCTGTCAGTTAACACGTGCAGAGCTCTAGAAACTGAAAGTTAACTTCAGCCACGGGATGGATAGGGCGGGATTGTGCCGCTCTTGTATCCTGCTGTCCAGGGAGAACAGCTGTTACAGGTGTGCGGCATTCGCTTTCTCCGTGGACAAGCAGGATAGAGAACAGCCACATGTTGGTTGAAATGGTTGGTCAATACGATAATGTTGGACAAAAGTCTCTGGTGTACTCCCAAGCGAAGGGTTGCAAAAATGAGAGCAAAAGCAACCTGATAAAAATGGAGGAGGAGGCTGGTGGAACTGTTTTTACAGAAGGCTTATTATTAGCACAGCAGGTGCTTCATTTTGAAATGGTTGGTCAATACGATAATGTTGGACAAAAGTCTCTGGTGTACTCCCAAGTAGCTGGTCTAGGAGAAGTACACAACGAAAATAAGCAATAATAGCTGAGGCAGCTGTGAGTTTATGAGCCATTACTCTAGGTGCACGATGAATAGGGTTACCATATGTATGGGAAAACCCCGGACATGTCCTCTTTAGAGGACTGTCCATGCGCCCGGAGGGATTTCGAAAACCCGGCTGTTTGTCCGGGGTTTCGAAGTCCACAACTTAGACGAGGTTGCATCTGGAAGCCTTTGTGCATGTGTGGCCATCACATGCGTTTTATGTCGGCGTAGATATCCGCACATGCGTGAAGGTTTCAAAATGGCCTTCAAACTCGGGGAGGTTTGTGGGGGGGTGGGGGCTAGGAGAGGAATGGGACTGAACTGGGGTTGAAACAGGGCAGGACCAAGTGTCCTCTTTTTATTTCCAAAGAGGAAATCTAGCAACCCTAAGGATGAATAGAACAAGAATTGTAACAATATAATATACAGTCAGCCAATTAATTAGAAAGAGTCTTCTTACACACTGAATACCCCGATTTGTTAGGGAGTAGAGACAAAGAATTGTGAAGGGCAATTTGAATGTGTTCTTTTTTTTTTCTATTTAGTAATTTCAATTATACGTATCAAGTATAGATATACAAGAAAAGAATAACATTGGTGAAACATTTTACAAGAAATATTATAAATAGAAAGAAACTAATTTTAAAGTCCACTTCAAGGTGAGATTTGTGAGGATAAACTAAGGGCTCCTTTTATCAAGGTGTGCTACGGGGGTTAGCGCGTCAGACATTTCATCACGCACTAACCCCCGTGGCAAGCCAAAAAACTAATGCCTCGTCAATGGAGGCGTTAGCGACTAGCGCGGCAGGCGGTTGAACGCGCGGTATTCCACGCGTTAACCGCCTACCGCACCTTGATAAAAGGAGCCCTAAAAGTAAATAATCCTGATGGAAATTCAGTTAGCATTCTAACTATAAATATTGAGATCGATTTTATATTTTAATTACCTTTTTTTCATGTTTCAATAGAAATTTCTCCAAATAAGAATGGTCAAAAAATATAAATTGTTTACCCTGATAATGTAAAATACATCTACAGGGAAAACACAGGAAAAAAAGTTACTCCAATAGTCTAAATCCTGGATTTCAGGGCCAAGAATTGTTTCCTACGTTGCTGAGTGGCTCTCGTTACATCTGGAAAAATTTGAATTGGCTGCATACAAAAACCAACTTTTTTAATATTTAAAGTAATTCTTTAAAACTAGCAATTTATCTCTTTCTGACAAGAGAGTTACCAACAAAGTTGAACGAGTGAAAATTATGGGCTTCTTTTACAATGCCGTGCTAACAGCTGCCACACAACAACAGCCCCGAAGCCCTTTAAATCTCTATGGGCTATGGGGTCGTTATTGCGTGGCTTTGTAAATGAGGGGGTATGTCTTTAGTGTCCTTTAAGAAGGCTGTTAATGCTGGGGCTACATCCACTGCTCCTCTAGTTGACATTGCTAGTGATGAGGACAGGTACTTAACCTTCTGAAATACAATTGACTCAGATATTTCCAGTTTTTAAATTTCCCTAAAATATTTTCTAAGCAATATTTCAGCTAAAAGTAAAGGTGAACAAGGGAAATTTTAAAAACATAGATTGACACAGATCCAAGATGACTGCTGCTAAGATGTGCTGAGAAGTACGCACCTTGCCTCTCTGCTTTTCTTTTTCAGAGGCTTTTGCAGCTCGATTTCTTCCTCTATGCGACTCTTTGCAACATTGAAGAGCTGCTCCGGCGGATGCAAGGAGTTGCAACCTTGACATCTGATGTTAGCCCACTGAGGACACCAGGGCTGGGTGAGACCGGAGGTGCACTTCTTGGGCCAGATACCACCCTTAGCCCAGACATCCCGCAGCCCCAGATCACCAGTTCTCCAAGGGGCGAGGTAACCCCAGAGCTGGGAGCGGTCCTTTCTCAAGAGGCAGCTCACATCACTACGGAGAGCATGGAGACAGAATTCCCAGCCCAGGGAGTTTCTACTGAAGAATCAGAGGCTTGTTTAACAACCAAAGGAGGAGCAAACCAGACGGGGCAAAACCAGGGAAATTCCTCGGAGGGTGAGCATTTCTACACTCAACAAAAGTTTCCTATATGGGAGACGCCTGCTCAGGTAACTCTTGAGTTTTAGTGGCTAATTTTGCTAAAACCATTAGCCCCAATTTCCAATACATAGAGAATAAATTGATTCAACATACTCAAGGACTTAAAAGAATATCTGACTGTTACAAAACCCTCTATTCAAAGGCTTGATCAAGATTTATTAGGGTCTAAACAACTACAAGAGGCCCTAGTTAAGGATAATGTAAATCTTAGAAAGAAATTAGAAACGCTTGAGAATAACTCACGAAATAATAACCTGAGACTTATTAATTTTCCTAGACTGACAATGGTAACTCCTAGGGAAATGCTTAGGAGATACCTGGTAGAAATTCTACAAGTCCCAGAAGAAACATTGCTTCCATTTTCTCAAGTGTACTATTTGCCGAATAAACATGGGCCTCAATTACAGAAAAAATCTGACCAAGCAATGTTGAATGTATCAGAAATTTTGGAAACGAACGATAAGGATATGGTAACACCCTCCACATTGATATTGACTTTCAATTGATAAAGTTTGGTTATTGAGGCTTTTCTTCAAAAATAAACAGAAAGACTTTCTTGGACTTAAAATTCAAATGTTTCCTGATCTCTCAAGAAAAACTCTAAAACGCTGTTGAGAATTTCTTCTTTTGAGACCGCTCAGTTAAATATGTCTTTTTTGAACCTCCAATCTATAATTGGCTAACACTCTTAATCCCTTGGGGAGAATGTTTGGACTTAGATAAAAATGGACTGTTACAAAAAAAGTTAAATAATGGACATTAGTATGAACCCGTAGCATACAAACGAGGAATCATGGGCTCAGGCAAAAACTCATAGGTGACCAGCACCAGAACCTCAACAGTTAACTGCTTTCTTGGCTTTGTCCTAAATAGATGGGGGAATATCAATTGCTCTATAGTTTAAATAAGTTACTCCTACCTCAGCATTATGTATAGCATATTCCTATTGATTTAAATTTGGTTTTTCTCACTTATTTGTAATCTTGGATCCAAACTGGAGGACTTCAGTTGAGTTAGTTAAATTTAGTACAGTGGTACCTTGGATTACGAGCATAATCCGTTCCAGGAGCATGCTCGTAATCCAAAATGCTCGTTTATCAAAGCGAGTTTCCCCATAGGAAATAATGGAAACTCGCTTTGATGCGTTCCCCCCCCCCCGCCACGATCCGACCCCCCACACACACGATTGCCCCCCCCCCCCGACACGATCCGACATCCCCCCCCCCCCCCGCCGCTTCTTACCCTCATCTGGGCACTCTTGAAAATCGGCCTCCTCGTCTGCTGGGCCTTGAGCATCTGAGCATGCTCAAGGCCTGCGAGTTCACGTTCTGAACGTGAACTCGCAGGCCTTGAGCATGCTCAGAAGCTCAAGGCCCAGCAGACGAGGAGGCCGATTTTCAAGAGTGCCCAGATGAGGGTAAGAAGCGGCGGGGGGGTGCCCAATTGTGTCGGGGGGTGCCCAATCGTGTGTGTGAGGGGTCGGATCGTGGCGGGGGGTGCCCAATTGTGGCGGGGGGGGGTCGGATCGTGACGGGGGGTGCCGGTTCGAGGCAGGGGGGTGCCGGATTGCGGGGGGGGGGGGGTGCTCGTAAATCGAGCCATGCTCGGTTTCCGAGGCACCGATTTTGCAAATGTTTTGCTCGTCTTGCAAAACACTCGCAAACCGGTGCACTCATAAACCGAGGTACCACTGTATTTCATTTTTTTTTCTGTTTTAAGGAATATCAAGGTGTAAAATGTTTTATACTTTGAGAAAACAATATCCTGTCTAACCAACTTTCTGTCCAAGTGTATACTTGATATGTAATTTAAAAATATATAAATAAACAATAAAAATAAGCATAGATTATTAACACGCAAAGGATTTTCCAAATGTTCCAATTTATGTTGCAAAATCAGACTATCTTTCACAGCTGAGGTACTAACAGATTGAAGTACTTTCACTTGATTTTGCATCGCCTCACTAGCAGATTTAATTTTTGAAACATCATCTTGTAATACAGAGATAGAAGACCCAACTTGACTAGAAAAAGTACATAATTGTTCTACTTTCCCTTTAAACAAATTCTCAGTCCGGGTGACAACTTGCCAAATATCTTATAAGGAAATATCACCCTCAGGAACATCTTGAGTGGAAACCATATCAAAACTAAGCAGTTACAGTTTAACTGTGTTCTGTTTTAAAGATAACCTGGAAGAGCTTGTCCAAAGGGTAATATGCAAAGTATGGCTTCCTCAAATATTGAATGTGATGGAGGAGAAAAAGTTGGTAAAATGATTGAGTGATTGAGTTGGACATATGATAATAGATTAGGAAGGATGTGTAAGAACATAAGAATAGCCTTACCAGGTCAGACCAATGGTCCATCAAGCCCAGTAGCCCGTTCTCACAGTGGACAATCCAGGTCACTAGTACCTGACCAAAACCCAATAAGTAGCAATATTCCATGCTACTGACCCAAGGCAAGCAGTGGCTTCCCTCATGTCTTTCTCAGTAAACAGACTATTGACTTTTCCTCCAGAAAATTGTCCAAACCTTTCTTAAAACCAGCTACGCTATCTGTTCTTACTCTACCTGTCAGGAACTGAAGATAAGGATGATAATGTACTAAGATTTGCAGTCCTCCCACTGGTCTAGCTGATGGAAATGGCACAGGGTGTGTAAAAGGTAGACAAATGGCTATATGATTATGAAATGCTGTAATTGGAACGGAGACAAGCTCGTACAGATGAATAGGAAAATACATCGATAGAAAATTACAACAGGTACTGACATATTGTGGCCACTGGGCATGTGTAATTCCTAACGTATATACTTGCTTAGCCACCACTGCACACAGAGCTGAGGGTTTCAGTGTATCATTAATGATGACAACTCCCTTTTTCTGTAATCATGTAGCTATAGTTCGGGTTCATCTTTCCCACATGCATCACTTTACACATGCTCACATTAAATGTCATCTCCCATTTTGAAGCCCAGTCTCCCAATCTCGCGATACCATGCGGTGAGTGTGACGCAGCCTATTCAGTTCCTATGGGCTGCGTCACATTTACATGCCACAACTCGCTACCACAGTTTTGTAAAAGGGGCCCTTAATTAGCTATGCATTTGCTCCTTAAACCTGGACACAGCCTAGTATTGAATTTCTGGGTTTGACTCCAAAATGCTAATCACCAGTGACTGAAGATCAGGCCCCTGCAAAATTATCCCTGGCTAGGATGCTATAAAGCAGGGATCTCAAAGTCCTTCCTTGAGGGCCGCAATCCAGTTGGGTTTTCAGGATTTCCCCAATGAATATGCATTGAAAGCAGTGCATACACATAGATCTCATGCATATTCATTGGGGAAATCCTGAAAACCCGATTGGATTGCGGCCCTCAAGGAGGGACTTTGAGACCCCTGCTATAAAGGAACAAAAATGAATTAGCACTGAGTACAAGCAGCAAGCAACTTCTACATGAGACTAGCATATGCAACACTTGAAATCTATTTATAGAGCTTCCTTCATGTACACATTGGTCTGAAGTTCTTTTAACCAGCAAAATCGCATGTAATTCCAGATCACATGCTACTACTTCTGTAAACATTTCAGAAATCAGAATAGTAACATAACTCACGCTACTTGCCTTGTTCCTGCTCTTGAATGTCTCTCGGTTTTCAACAAAAACCCAAGCCCTGCTGTTTTCTGCCCTTTACTCCTTCCTAATCCCCACATCAGCACTTTTTAGCAAAGCAAATATGCTGAACATTGACCGCAATAAATCTATTCCTGGTGCTATTACTTAGCATGCCCTGTAGGTGCTGCAACATGGACAAGAGTCCAATGTTGAAAGTCTTTATTCTTTAGGCAAACATATTGTCCCATTGTGTGCTACTGTATTTCCAGGCAGAATACAGATACTTCACATCCCAAAATATTTTCAACTTCCAAAAGTGATGCTTTTTATGGGGGAGGGGGGTTCTCATATGAATCAACTAACCATTATGGAAGCAATTCTACAAGTGGGCATCTCCATGTAGGCGCCCTGATGCTGTGTGATGAAAGCCTATTCTCTAACAGCATCTGGGTACCTAGATTTCATTTTAAAATATTGGCATAACCCAGTATTGGTGCACCTTATGTTTTTGTGCCCACAGTTATGCTTGCCATAGACCTAGCAGGGATGCACATAATTGACAGTATTCTATAAGTTGTAGCTCCATCCATGCCCTTTCATGTATATGCTGCCTTGCATTTACACACTTTCTTGTGCAAACAGCATATGATTCCTTACGAATGGGTTGTGAACCCCAACTTGTGAGTTGGATTGTAGAGGATGTCAATCATTTTTCTGAGCTCTGCTTCCTTGTCTCCCTGTCAAGTGCCCTCTCTCCTCAGTCTTCATTTCTCCAGAGGACGTTATAAGGCAGAGTACGGTACTGGGGTTCAAGAAAGGATTGGACAAATTCCTACTGGAAATGGGGATAGAGGGGTATAGATAGAAGATTACTGCACAGGTCCTGGACCTGTTGGGCCGCCGCGTGAGCGGACTGCTGGGCACGATGGACCTCGGGTCTGACCCAGCAGAGGCATTTCTTATGTTCTTAAGCGAGTTGAGAAGATGCCTTTTCCTCTGCTCTGTACTAGATTCTTTATTTTTGGGTTTTAATCCAAATCTTTTCGAGAGTTTCTTGGTGCTAAGATGTTCCCAGTAATCCTGGGACAGCTCTGCCTGGGAGAAGGGACTGATGTTGGGGTCTGCAGCCAGAATGGCAACATTTTTGGAAAAGAGCACCTGCCAGCCAACCTGCTCGAACACTTAGAGCTCAGGATTAGGTTCCCTGGGAGTGGTGCTCACCTCTGCAGCGTCATGCATTGGAGCACAGAATGTTTAGACCCCGTGACTGGCCGGGAGGCTTGGCGCAGGTTGACTGTGTCCCGTCCCCCCCCAAAGAATCATGTGGAGCCTTGAGGGGTCAAGAGTTTCAGGTTTTACTACCTGAATAAAAGGCACTGGAGACACCCTTGTTGTCTGAGGCAGAAATTCCTTATCTATTTCTAGCTGCAGTGAGAGCTGTTGCAGGCACAGCACATGGCAGATTTGAGTGCTGCTCATTCTTTATCATCCCTCAAGGCCAGCACAGAAACTGATGGGTTATAACGCACCTCTACCAGCAGGTAGAGACTGAGTCACTAACTTTTGGCTGTAGTACAAGTGGGCTATGCAGTCCCAAGTACAATCAGTCTGTTCTCAGTCTCCAGCAGGTGGAGGTAGTAAGCCTGCGCAGTCTTTCTTTTCTTGGTTTAGTGTAGGGCTGTTGGATTTTGGTTAGTGGCCTTCAGGTCCCTGCCAGTGGTGCTGGATTGAGCTTGGGGGACCCTTTCAGGGGGTCCATCCAACCTCGGGGGTGCCACACTCAACTGGTCGATTCCCTCCTTCCCCCCCTCCCCCCCCCCCCCGTTTCCCCCACATCCCCAAAATTTTCACTTTAGAGGTGCCTCAGCTGTAAGCCTTGACACCAATATTCAGGCAAGGCATATAGCTTTGAGAGCCAGAGGGGTATGTTCAGTTGTAAATTAAAGATGTATTAAAAAAAAAACAAAAGATCCTGAGGCAGTGCCAGTCTGAAGGGAACCCTTCAATTACCTTTATTTGGTTTTTATTACTAACCGGCACTTTGTTTTTGTTTCCTAGCGGTTTTTGCACTGAGCACTTTTAAGCTGAAAAAGTGCTTATTGTGCTCCAGGCGTTCAGTTAATGTAGCTTTTGAATGCACGAAGTGCACCAGATACTGCGAAGGGGAATCCTCGTCGGCTTCAGGTACCAGCGAGCAGGGTTTCCTTTCGCGCGTGCACTGCTTGTTGGCAGCAGGCAGTGGGGAAGTCCGGGCTTCCCCTACTGCCCACACAGGGATTTCCTCAGCCGCCGACAATCAAGGAAATAAGGTTTCCTTTACCATTGATAGTGCTGGGAACTCCCTTACCTCTGCTGCCAGCTTGCCTGCTTTAACTGCTGGGTCAGTTCAGGCCTCTTTGCCGCTGCAGGCCTCAAGGGCATTTTTTCACCGGTTTTGGCAGGAAGCTCCACCATTTTGCCTGTGGCCTCAGGTGACTTTCCTCCTGTCTTAGAGAGACAGGAATAGGTTTGTAATGTGTCTCCTGCCTTGACAGCGAGTCCTTCTTTACCCCTGATTTTGTTTTAGCCATGTGCAAGGCTTACTTACAGGCAGCCAGGGGTCCTGTTTCGTCTCTGGGGGTTTTTTTGGGGGGTGGCTTTTGCCTTCTATGGCTGCCCCCATTTGGTCGGCATTGGCTCCTGCCCAGTCTCCTCTGTCTTCGTTCAAGCAGTCGCAGGTCTCATAAGACGAGGATTTTTTGTTTGCAGATGTGTTTTCACCTGATGAAGACTTGGACCCTTTGTTGGATCCTCAAGATCCTCTCAGGGAGACGGATGATGCGGACATGTGTTTTGCGGAGATGCCGACTGGCAAGGATTCGTTGGTGGTGTGCATTTTTCACCAGGGAGAGCTGCAGGAGTTTATTCTTCAGGTTTCAGCGCTTTTGCACTTTGAGGAGGATGCGAAACACCTGCTTTGGGGGATCAGGTTGGCCTCCCATTCTTTTCCTATGCAGCAGGATATTCAGGATGTAGTACACGTGCAGTGGAAGATACTGGGTGTGCCTTTTCACTTGGTGTAGTCCATGGCTTGGCTTTATCCCATTCCTGATGTCGCCTGTGATCTCAGCTATCACGCATAGGCATATGTTGCCGGTTGAAGACATTTCGGCCTTTCAGGACTCTCAGGATCGTAAGTTGGAGTCTCTTCTTAAGCAAAGTTTTGACATAGCTGCTTTGGCAGTCCAGGCGTCGATTTGAGAACTGATCTCAGCCAATCACGGAGTAGCACAGGACCTGCCAGGAAGCGCAAAAGTCACAGTCCTGAGTTGTGCGCCGCTCTGCAAAGAGAAAGGCAGCCGTTGGGGAGGTGTATTCGCTCCATAAGACGCACCCACTTTTCCACCCTTTTTAGGGGTGAAAAAAGTGCGTCTTATGGAGTGAAAAATACAGTAACTCAGGCTTTGATTTCTTAAAAAATAGATTATTGCAATTCTCTTTATCTGGTTTTGTCATCTAAATCTCTGGCAAGAATTCAGTTATTTCAGAACATAGGAGCCAACTTTTGGAAAATGATTGGGGTGCTGAACTCATAGCTCACAACAAATTTCCCCTCACCCAGCAAAGAAGGAGAAACAAATTACTTCTATACCTATATCTAAATCTAATCTAATCTTCAGTTTATATACTGGGTTTTCTCCCGAAGGAGCTCAACTCGGTTCACAGTTGATTAAAATTAGGTTCAAACAATTTTTATTGATGCAAATATCAGCAAATACAACGCCATGGCACCCCAAGAGTATACAGAACAAACAATGATGCACCATATACAATAATAGAACAAACATGTACAGAAGAAGAATAATAGCAACCAAACTTCTCCCCCCCCCCTGTTCCTACACTATATAGGGCAAGCGAGACTAATGAGGGCGGAAAGGTATTCCGAGGCCCTGGACTCTTGTGAGCCCCAAAGATGCCACCCCCTCCCCCACCGAACCCCATTTGTCATATCCAGGACTAAGTGCCAGAACCGTTCAATACCCCCACCTCCCCTCCCCTATCCCCCTCCCCCCCCCCAGTGGTACTCTCCACCCTACCCCACCAGCACTCACCATTGCTGTCCCAGCCCTACAGACTGTACACCCAGATTAGGACACCCATCGTAAAACCACACTGCGACCCTTTGGATGCAATGTTTGCAGATATGGCTCCCAAATATTCAAGAACAACATCTTTCGCTTCCTAGCTCCTCCGGCATCCCGGGCCTCCCAGGTGGCCAACTGATGCAATTGGTTTCGCCAATGCCAAAACGCTGGCGGGACCGTCCAGCACTGAAGAATACATTTCCTGGCTAGTAAACTCATCTTCCTACTCAGAGCCCGATGCCCCCTAGGCAAATGGCCAAAAGCCTCCGGCAAATCCAAGACAAAGTAGGCTGGAGTACTGCGCAAGGCTCTCCCAATTAACCCTGACATGTAAGAGATTATACGCCTCCAGAAGCGCTGGATAATGGAGCAGGACCAAAAGGCATGTCCCAAAGTGTGTCCCCCATCCCACATTTATGACACAGTGGTGTAGGGAGACCTCCACTATAATACAACTGTGTACGAGTATAATATGCGCGTAGGGTCACCCTATAGTACATTTCTTGCAACCAGGAACACGGGGTCACCCCAGGAGTTGCCCTCAAGGAATGGGCTACATTCCAGTGTCCCAAATTAATCTGCAATTCCCCCTCCCATTTACCCCAAATGATTTGGTAGTCCTTGGCTAGTAGTAACTCTTGCAAACTAGCATGAATGCTAGACACTGAGAGGGACACCTCCTCCTCCCGAGCAAACTAGTTGATTAAAATTAGAATGACATAATAGTAGGCCTGAAAGAGAGAGTGCTATTGGTGTATCATTTCCAGAAACAGACTGATAATTAAAATTGAAGGTGTGGAATTAAAAAGCTAAAAAAATAAGATATACTATTATTACAGTACTTCAGCAGGTAAGCTTTTAAGATATTGTGTAAACAACCAAGTTTTTAAATCTTTCTGGAATTGTTGTAACTCACCTATCAATCTGAACATAAGAATAGCGAAGCTGGTTTTAAGAAAGGTTTTGACAAATTCCTGGAGGAAAAGTCCATAATCTGTTATTAAGACATGGGGGAAGCCTCTGCTTCCACGGATCGGTAGCATGGTCTATTGCTACTCTTTGGGTTTTGACCAGGTACTAGTGACCTGGATTGGCCACCGTGAGAACGGACTACTGGGCTTGATGGACCATTGGTCTGACCCAGTAAGGCTATTCTTATGTTCTTATTGGATCAGACCAATGGTCCATCAAGCCCATTCTCAGGGTGGCCAATCCAGGTCCCTAGTACCTGTCCAAAACTCAAGGAAGTAGCAACATTCTATGCTACCGAACCAGGGCAAGCAGTGGCTTTCTCTATATTTTTCTCAATAACAGATTATGGACTTTTCCTCCAAGAAACTGTCCAAACCTTTCTTAAAACCAGCTATGTTGTCCGCTCTTATCACAACCTCTGGCAATGCGTTCCAGAGCTTAACTATTCTCTGAGTGAAAAAGAAACTTCCTCCTATTGGTTTAAAAAAGTATTTCCCTGTAACTTCATTGAATGTCCCCTAGTCTTTGTAATTTTTGACAGAGTGAAAAATCGATCCACTTGTACCCGTTCTACTCCACTTAGGATTTTGTAGACTTCAATCATATCTCCCCTCAGCCGTCTCTTTTCCAAGCTGAAGAGCCCTAAGCGTTTTAGTCTTTCCTCATATGAGAGAAGTTTTATCTTTTTTATCATCTTGGTTGCTCTTCTTTGAACCATTTCTAGTGCCACTATAGCTTTCTTGAGATAAGGAGACCAGAATTGAACGCAATACTCCAGATGAGGTCGCACCATGAAGCGATACAGGGGCATTATAACATTCTTAGTCTTGTTAACCATCCCTTTTTTAATAATTCCTAGCTGCCACCACACATTGGGCGGAAGATTTCATCGTATTGTCTACGATAGCACCCAGATCCTTTTCTTGGGTGCCAACCCCCAAGGTGGACCCTAGCATCCGGTAACTGATTTGGGTTATAAGAAATATGCAGGACAGGTAATGTGGATAAATCAAAAGCTAGGGCTCTGCCACTCACTCCATCCCTGGCAGCTTGACAACAGTATTCTCTCTCTCCTTCCCTCTCTATTCAAAGCACTTTTTCTCTAAACAGTCCCTCTCTTCCCTTAGCCCATCTACACCACACTCTATTATCCCAATTTTTTTTCATTATTCCCTCATTTCTTCTTTCCCTTCACAATTCCTTGTCCTCTTTCCTTTTCAATTTTTCTCTTCCTCCATAGGCATAATTTAATGTTTTATATTTGGGGACAGGGAATTTAATAAATCTGTGCCTTTTCTTCTCCCTAAATATTTCAGCCTGTTCTGCTTCTCATTTTTCCTTGGCCCAGTCTTCCATTTCCCTCCAATCCCCAGCAAGCTCCCAACACACTGTTCCCTAGCAAGTTGCCATTCCAGGCAAGTTTGGTGCACCTATCCCTTTACTGATTCCCACTTTCCTCTACAGGTGAGACTTCCTTTGTTTGTAGATTTAACTCATCTTCAATTTGTGACTTCCCGTCCACCACAAGCTTGGATCATTTCCCTGTTCTGCTCTCCCTGGCTCCAGGCACATTCTTGTGCTCTGGGACTGCTTCCCAGGTGGAGCTTGGCCAGAGTTGAGGAATACACACTAGTAAAATGCATTCACACCCACAAAGGACATGCCAAAAGCTGCACTGCTTGAAGCTTCAATGATAAAATCAGATGGCCAACCTGTATGACCCACGGGTGAAAGAGAGTATCACTCTTCAGTCCATTGCTTTGATTTAATGAAAGAAGATGCCAATAGGAGTAAGGTAAAGGACTATGAGTTCAAGTTCAATTTTATTTTGATATATTGCAAAATATCTAGCAGTGTGCAATTTAAAATAATAGGGAAAACAAAAAATGCCTAACTCAGCTTCGTAAAAGGGAGGGAGGGGGATTGGCATGCATTAAATCCATTAGCACACTTTCCTGTCTTTTACGAAGCTGCATTAGGCTTTTTTATCGGCGGTACATAAGAATTGCTGCTGCTGGGTCAGACCAGTGGTCCGTCATGCTCAGCAGTCCACTCCCGTGGCAGCCCTTAGGTCAAAGACGAGTGCCCTAACCAAGACTAGCCTTACCTGCGCACGTTCTGGTTTAGCAGGAACTTGTCCAACTTTGTCTTGAATCCCTGGAGGGTGTTTTCCTCCTATAACTGACTCCGGAAGAGCGTTCCAGTTTTCCACCACTCTCTGGGTGAAGAACTTCCTTACATTTGTACGGAATCTGTCCCCTTTTAACTTTAGAGAGTGCTCTCTCGTTCTCCCTACCTTGGAGAGGGTGAACAACTTGTCTTTATCTACTAAGTCTGTTCTCTTCAGTATGTTGAATGTCTCGATCATGTCCCCTCATATGAGCATCGGAGCTTTTACTAAAGTGGCCAGCAATATGCCTAATGCAGCTTCATAAAAAGAGGGGGGGTGTTTAGTAATAGGACCCCTAAAAAACCTTAGAAAATTATTTTATTTATTGAATCCTTATAGAGCTGCCAGTTAACTGCATATCATGAACAATGGGCAGGGCAGGCACAGCGGTGAAGTATGGGCGAGTGGCCCCTCTTCCCCACCTCCACCCCTGCTGCACATGCGCCCCTTCCCTTTCCCTGTTCCTTTTTCATTTCTCTGGCATGAGCAGCAGATGTGACAGAGCGCCGATGCTGACGCGGGCAGCCACCTAGCGCTGGGGAAGTAAAAAAGGCTCGGGGCACGCGCAGTCATGGATGGTAAGCTCCCTTCTGTAAGCAGTTTCTAATCTCTCCTGCTGTGTCAGTACTGTATACAGTATGTGGTTGATGAATTAAAAAAAAAAATCCATTCAGGACTTTACTAAGATTATCAGTCGTATCAAGGAATTAGATATTTGAGACCAATGATCCCCTCTGAAGCTCAATAAAATTATAAAAAGGATCATTGATTTATTTTCTTATCTTTTTTTTTTTTTTGTATTAAAGTTAAAACAGGCTTGAGATGGACCACTGTAGATTAAGCCATCTTCCACTGGAGGGAGCCCTCTCCCTGCTATACATTGAATCACTATCGGCAGTAATGTTGCTTCTGATTCTTGAGGTGCATGCCAACATATGAAAACTCTTAGAGGCAGATTTGGAGGAGATGTCACTGGAATCAGATAACTTGAAAGGGAGAAAAACAGAAAAAATGTATTGGCTGTAGAAGAGAGGCCTGCTAGAGGTAGTGAAGATAACTGATCATCAGAGAACCAAATTCCAAATCTCTTGGTTCAGCCCTCCCTTTTAGAATTATTAATAAGTGCCCCTTATAGCAAACAGAAAGCAAAGAATATAATTTTCTTTATTAGGGCAGGATGGGAAATAGGTGCCACCAGTCCTCAGGAGCCTTAAATATATTAAAACAAGTAGCACATGCAAATTAACTGAATTCTTAAGACAAAATAAATGCAGAAGAATATTTGGGATGCTCTGGAATCCAGCTGTGTTTGCAGTTCTGTAATCAGGGTCACAAAGAAGAACAATTTTGTAGCGCTCAAGCGCCAGTCTATAAAAGCTAATCATACTTTATAGAATCATCCTAACCTTAGGTTTATGCCAGGGTTTTCTTGGCCTAAATGAGTGCACCTAATTTAGGCTCCAAGTGCAAAAGTCCAAAACAGGTGCCCACATCTAAAACATGCCCATGATCAGCCCTTTAAGCATGCCTACATTGAGATAGGTGCCTTGCACTACCTCAAAGTGGCAGGCGCCTACCATCCAATTACGTGCAGCTTACATCAATTACAAGGTGCTGATTGTCAATTATCAGCATCAGTGAATCCTATTGAACAAGTTAGATGTCTGCTAGAGAATGACACGGTGACAAAATTCATCACCGTTCCCGTCCCCACGGATAACCGCGGGAAATAATCCCTTGTCATTTTCTAGTGTCTATTTCAACCTCGGTCCTTCTACACCAGCATTCTTCAAAGCAAAGCTTGCGGGTCAGTGGTTGTGGCCATTCATAATTTGATTCTTATGTGAGCCAAGGATAATGAAGCCATTGTGACATCACTGATGTGATTGGCTCTTAGGCACTGGTAGAATGAGGCATTATGACATCACAATATCTGCTCTGGAATGTTGCTGCTCAATCTCAGCATTCTTCAAAGCAAAGCTTGCGGGTCAGTGGTTGTGGCCATTCATATTCTGATTCTTCCCTCTCTCCTTAAAGAATGACATGAAGATGGTTTCCCACGGTTATCCGCGGGGACGGGAACGGTGATGAATTTTGTCACCGTGTCATTCTCTAATGTCTGCATCGGCTAGGTGTGCCATTGTAGGCATCTGACTTTAGGCGCCATTTATAGAATCAGGGCCTTAAGGGCTCCCGTGTTAATCCTGCGCTATTTTATCAGCTCATGCCAATGCACACACGCTAACCAATTAGCGCAGGGCAAGCCTACTCTCCACCCCCCCAAGCATGCCCCCTGGATGGTGTGTGCTGAGTGTACAGTTAGCGAGTGGCTCCTGAGTGCAGCCTGCTTCTGTGAATTTTAAGTGGAGGTAAGCGTTGGTGCTTATTGCCACTTAGTAAAAGGACCCCAAATTTTGGAATTTAAATTTTAAAAAATGCATATCCATTTAATCCAGCAAGACTTTTTAGATTATATTAGTGATAGGAAGAAGTGTAAAAGTGGCATTATGAGACTGAAAGGTGAAGGGGAGAAATATGTAGAAGCTGATAAAGAAAAGGCTGAATTGCTTAAATATTTCTGTTTTGTGTTCACAGCTGAAGCACTGGGAGCGGGATGATGGAAGACAAATACAAATAGGGATGGAGGAGTAGTAGACCCTGATCAGAGGATTGTGTTCATGGGCTCGTAGCAAAACTAAAGGTGGAATATGCGATGGAGCCAGATGGTGTACATCCAAGTGTACTGAAGGAATTTAGGGAAGTTCTGGCGGCTCTGCTGAGCTGATTGCCGCAAGGAAATCTCCCTGCTGCGATCAGCTGAACTGTTGCAGCAGGGAACCCGCCCCCCACAAAGACGGCTGGCAGGAGGGATGCCCACTCCCTCCTGCCGCAAGCTCCATCGATTCCCTGAACCCCCAACACCCACCCAACATTCTTCAACATTTCCCAACACCCACCCGACACTCCCCAACTCCTATCCGTCACTCCTTCACACCCCATCATCCCCCAACACCTCCTGAAACCTCCCCCCTGTACCTTTAGGAGATAGCAGGCAAGAGGGATGCCTACTCCCTCCTGCCAGCAGGCCCGCCTCTTCCAAAATGGTGGGCCTTCCCCTTCCCAGTGCATTCTGGGATGCACCAAGGAGGGGGCCTAAGGCTCCGATTGGCCCATAGTAGGGCCTTAGGCACCTGGGCCAACCGGAGTTTTTTAGGCCTCCTTCCCAGTGCATTCTGGGATGCACTGGAAGTGGCCTATGTCTGATTGGCCAGATGGCAAAGGCCAATCCCATGGCGATTCCCTAACTGGTGTATGTGACATGGGCACTGGTTAGCGAATCGGGCCAGTTAGGTGGTTTTGGGCGTCTGTCCTTTAGGGCAGACACAATTCTGTGTGTGATTCTCAGGTGCTTCTTAGGTGGCTGCAGAAACTGGCGTCCTATACAGAACTTCCCCCAAAGACTATCTAAATTGAAGAAAGCGTGGGACAGGCACATGGGGTCTCTTAGGGAGAGGATGAGATATTGGATTCTGTAAGATGGGCAGACTGGATGGGTCATTTGGCCTTTATCTGCCATTATGTTGCTGTTTCCAATTTATTCCTCCTAGTCTGTGTACAATCCATCTCAGTACATCTGGGAAGATAAATATCCTCCCACCAAAGAAAGTACACTCAGATTTACGAACCCCCCCCCAAAAAAAAAAAAAAAAAAAAACCCAAACACAATCAGTTGAAGTAGTTCATCTTTATCTTGTGAAAACACAAAAAATCATCAAAGTAGATATAGCTGTTGCTTCATCTAAAGAAGCATCAGCAATTAATCCATCGGCTCTGGTGATTGGCTATTTTTGCATCACTCTGGGAACATACATAATCCTACGAAGAGGAGGAAGAGCAGGGTCAGCACATTGAAAAACCTAATTCAGAAACCTATAAAATAGGTCTTTTGCCATCACAGTCATCGTTTGGGGAAAAAATAATAGTCTGAAGTTCAGATGCCTTGTAAAACAATCAGAGTTTTCCATCTTACAATATATAATCGTCTTACCTTGAGCAAGGACCATTGGTTGTTGCTTAATTTCCTGAATTGAGGCCCTAAGTCTTGTATCTTAATAAAACTGTATATGCTTTCTCTCATTTCTTCAGTCTTAAAGAGTTCTGTTGAATAGTCTGTGTGAAATCCCTGCGCAAACATATAACGATTTTAGTGTAGACCAAATTGCTTCTAGAGTATTTTCAGATGGTCTAACGAGGTGTAATAGTTGTTTCCATCTCACCTATTGAATCATTTGTTTCCCTCCAGTAGCTGAGATTGAAACAACTTCGGCTTTTGATAGTATATCAGCAATGGGAAAACCAGTTCAAGAAGAGCTGCCTCCAGCAACACTATTCCTGTAGCCATGTGTGCTATATCCTCCGACAGTCCATGCTAGTTCAGAGGGAGCTCTGGCCAGAGAGACTGAGTGAGACATCATTCCCAAAGTGCTACCCAAGTAGCTGGTAGCCTGCTTCCTGAGTCTGGACAAAACTGGGTTTAAGAAAGGTTTGAACAAGTTCCTGGAGGAAAAGTCTATATGAGGCAGACATGGAGGAAGCTACTGCTTGTCCTGGATCAGTAGCATGGAATGTTGCTACTATTTGGATTTCTGCCAGGTACTTGTGACCTGGATTGGCCACTATTGGAAACAGGAAACTTGGCTAGATGAGCCATTGGTCTGACCCAGTATGGCTATTCTTATGTTCTTATAGTCATCTCAGTGGCATACCTGGCTTCCTCTGAGCAGAACATCCCTCTCCTCCAGGCAACAGGGGGCACATGGAACGGTCACAGTGCCGCAGTCCGCTTGTTTGGAGTCTCCAGCTTAGCCAGTTCCCTGCCCCAGTACAGGAAATTGACATCTGTTGTTGCTTATCTCATCTTAGGGAGTTCCACAATAAAATGAAGCAACACAGGAGACTGTTCTCTGTGCTCAGGCTTTGGGACTGATTCTGATCTCTGAAGTTTGGTAATTGCATTTTGTTTATTGGCCGACCCCCTGATGCAGGCGTTGTACGGCGAAACACAGCTCAAGTTCAGTCAATAAAGACAAGTCCCTGTTCATTGGGGCCCTTTATGCATTTTTCGTGTGCTCTGTCCCTGTCTGTGCTGGTGATTAATATCTACAGCAGAATAAATAAATGCCTATATCTTTAGCTTTTTGTTTATTTTTTCACTACCCGGAGCTCATCCTGAGCTTCCTTGAGTTCTGCCATGTTTATCATCTGTCACCTCTGCTGGGTGATTGTTCTATGCATCCATCAGCCTTTTCAGGAAGAAATGGTTGCTGATATTCTTCCTGAGTCTACTTTACTGGAGTCTTATCCAATAACCTCTCGGGTTAGAATTTCCTTTCCAGTGATAAAGGTTTCCCTCTTGTACATTAGTGGTGCTTTGGATGTATCTAGTTCTGAATGCAGCTCAGAGCAAGATTACAGCAGAAAGTTGGCCATGCAGGATCTGAGACTTAGCAAAAGAATAAGTATTCATTCAGAAAGCAAGTAATCATAAAGACAGTAACATGCTGCAAAATTCCTGAGTCAGAGAAATGCCTGCGGCATTTTTTCCTTATGATGCAAAATGGTCAGACCAGCACAGGGGGAGGATGCAAATGTGTAGATTTACTCTTCTGGATACATTTTGCACTCCAATGAATTTTGCAGGCTAGTGGCTATCAGATCTCACCCTGCTACAAGAAAGGAGGTCAGCAGACACACTGTTGTTGGAACAACTATTCTAGTTAATACAGCTCAATTGCATTTGAGTACATAGAAACGGGGAGAAAATGTGTTTGAACAAGATTACACAAAAGGTCAGTGGCAGAGCAGGCAGCCTTGAGAGAAGTCATCCCCGGTGCATGCAAAAATTCTTCATCAAAACATACGGCTCAGACTACAGCACTCTGCAATGCGGTGCGGGATTCAGATCTCACACCCTGGGGACAGGACAGGAGGGAAGTGGCTGCTGCTATAGGGACAGCCTCTGCCAGCAGCAGGAGCTATTGCAAGGCCCCTGTAGACAGGCTATTAAAATAGCACAGAACCTACTTTATTTACCACTACTACATATAATTTCTATAGCGCTTCTAGACATGCACAGCTCTGTACATTAAAATATTCAAGAGACAGTCCCTGCTCAGGCTTTACCCTCACATTCCTGGAACCAGGGACCTAGCCAGTCCTTAAATTTTTGGGGCACCCAGGGGTGAACTGGGAGATTGCATTCCTCCTTGCTCCTTCCTTGCCTCTGCACATTGCACCATACACTAAATATGCCTTTTTCTGGCAGAGATGCCAAGGCCTTGCCTGCCAATAAATACAGTGTCTGAGCCGCTCCCCTCCCCCTTGCGTCGTTTCCTTCATGCAGAAGGTGGTGTGCCTCAGAAGCACGCCATGACAGAAGCAGTGTGAGGAAGAGGGGAGCAACGCGGGCACTGTATTTATGAGTATTTGGCTGGCAGGGCTTTGAAACCCCTGCTAGCAAAGGTAAAGGAGGGCTGTAGTTCTGGAGGGGGCCTGAACCCAAGTAGGGGGCAAGCCCACCCCTTCTTGTGGTTACGCCACTTGTGAAACTAAATGTATCTCAGTATGCCCATATTTAGGCACCTATAGGGCACTTAAGTGGTGCCTCTTCTATAGAAAAAAGTGGGTGACTCCTTTCCTTTGTAGAATACTAAGTTGTGTTAAGCACTGTCATGCACCTAATGCAGCTTAAATTGGTATACCGCAGGACACGCTCAGGTGTCCTGCCAAATCTGCACATTAGCCATACGCAAAATTTATTTATTTATTTTAGGTGATATTCAGGGGGAGGGGGAGAGTGGGAATTAGACAATGACACGGTGACAAAATTCATCACCGTTCTCGTCCCCGCGGGAAACCATCTTCATGTCGTTCTTTAAAGAGAGAGGGAAGAATCAGAGTATGAATGGCCACAACCACTGACCCACAAGCTTTGCTTTGAAGAATGCTGGTGTAGAAGGACTGAGGTTGAAACAGACACTACAGAATGACAGTCTCTGGTATCCAGATATTGTGATGTCATAATGCCTCATTCCACCAGTGCCTAAGAGCCAATCACATCAGTGATGTCACAATGGCTTCATTATCCTTGGCTCCCATAAGAATCAGAGTATGAATGGCCACAACCACTGACCCTCAAGCTTTGCTTTGAAGAATGCTGGTGTAGAAGGACTGAGGTTGAGATAGACACTGAAGAATGACAGTCTCTGGTATCCAGAGCAGATATTGTGATGTCATAATGCCTCATTCCACCAGTGCCTAAGAGCCAATCACATCAGTGATGTCACAATGGCTTCATTATCCTTGGCTCGCATAAGAATCAGAGTATGAATGGCCACAACCACTGACCCGCAAGCTTTGCTTTGAAGAATGCTGGTGTAGAAGGACTGAGGTTGAGATAGACACTGAAGAATGACAGTCTCTGGTATCCAGAGCAGATATTGTGATGTCATAATGCCTCATTCCACCAGTGCCTAAGAGCCAATCACATCAGTGATGTCACAATGGCTTCATTATCCTTGGCTCACATAAGAATCAGAGTATGAATGGCCACAACCACTGACCCGCAAGCTTTGCTTTGAAGAATGCTGGGGTAGAAGGACCGAGGTTGAAATAGACACTAGAAAATGACATGGGATTATTATCCGCGGGGACGGGAACGGTGATGAATTTTGTCAGCGTGTCATTCTCTAGTGGGAATTCCTGCACTTAACAGCAGGAGTGCAAGAAGAAGAACTGTGTTGCAAAGAATGTGGGTTGTTGTTGGTTTTTGTTTTTTTTTGTTTCCTTGTGATGTTTCAGTATTCAGACTAAAGTATATGAACTGTATTGAAGCACATTAGCGCAACTTGCCGGAGGGAAAGAAAACCTTATGTTTGTGTTTTTTTGCTTGTTGAGAGTATTGCTGAAATGTTGAAATTCAAAAGTGAAAGAAAAGACTAAAGAAAACATTTTTTGTGTTTATCAGAACTTGAATGCTCTCAGTTTCTTTAGTGTTCCCAGTTCGATCAACTCCATTAAAAAAATCTGCTCGGTCAAGATTTGTGGCTTAGGCAAAGGCCGTTGGACACTAGCAGCGTGCCCTTGCCCGGCCACAATTTCCACAGGTTTCTAATCTAATCTGAGATTTAAGAGTCGCACTATGCCTACAAAGGGTTCAAGCCCTCTGCCCAAAGAAAGCGCACTACTGCACATTGTTCTTCGATAGTACAATCTTGCAGTGGAGCGTCCATGTTCCTGACCTTGTGGCTGCCACATGACTAAAAGCTAAGGGGCTCATAATCGAAAGAGAAAAACGTCCAAAAACCGTCCTAAGTCGGCACTTGGCGAACATTTCTCAAAAACGTCCAAATGCCGATAATAAAAACGGGTTTTGGACGTATTTCTAAACGACCTAGGCCTTCATAGTGCCACTGAATGACCAAAGCTAAACGGGGCATTTTGGGAGGCGTGTCGAGGGCGGGAGTTGAGCGGGATGTATGCAGGCTTAGACTTAGTCGTACAGCATGTAGAACCGAAAGTTTAACAACGGAGCCTAGACGGAACTTGGACGTTGTGACTTAGATCATGTAAAACATGTAAAACATGGTCTAAGTCACAAAAACCCACCTAAAGTCACCAGATAAGCACTGCAAACACATAAAACAGACCCCCACACACTACCCCAGTGATCACCAACACCCCCCCCACCCCCATAAAAATTTTAATCATAACTTTAAAATTCAGCCTCCAGACCATCATCGCCTGACATAGGAAAGCCTAGTCGTCCAGCACAGAGGCAGCTTAAGTCATCTTGGGACTTATGGAGAGGAGGTCAAAACCATGGAGGACTGCGAAGACCTCCAAAAAGATCTGACAATGCTGGAAAAGTGGGCCGAAAAGTGGCAAATGAGCTTCAACATAGGAAAATGCAAGGTCATGCATGAAGGGAAAAAGAACCCGATGTTCACTTACAAAATGGGGGGATCACCGCTAGGGGTGAGTAACCTTGAAAGAGACCTGGGAGTGATGGTAGACACATTTCCAGGTACTTTAGTTAGATTGTGAGCCTTCGGGACAGTAAGGGAATTTTTTAAGTACCTTCTTACTTCTCATTTATAATCTTAATGTATATTTTCTACAAACCGCTTAGAACCTAACGGATGTAGCGGTATATAAGAAATAAATTACATTACATTACATTACATTACATTACATCATTGAAGGCGTCAGCTCAGTGCGCCACAGCCTCAAGGAAGGCGAACAGAATGTTGGGCATCATTAAGAAGGGTATCACGACCAGGACGAAGGAAGTAATCCTGCCACTGTATCGTGCAATGGTGCGCCCGCACCTGGAGTACTGTGTCCAGTACTGGTCGCCGTACCTCAAGAAGGACATGGCGGTACTTGAGAGAGTCCAGAGAAGAGCAACTAAGCTAATAAAGGGTATGGAAGACCTCTCATATACTGACAGACTGAAGAAGTTGGGGCTTTTCTCCCTGGAAAAGCGGAGACTTAGAGGAGACATGATAGAAACCTTCAAGATCATGAAGGGCATAGAAAGAGTGGACAGGGACAGATTTTTCAAATTACGGGGAACCACAAGCACAAGGGGGCACTCGGAGAAACTGAAAGGGGAAAGGTTTAGAACAAACGCCAGGAAGTTCTTTTTCACTCAGAGGGTGGTGGATACATGGAACGCGCTACCGGAGAATGTGATAAGCAGAAGCACACTACAGGGCTTCAAAGAGGGTCTGGACAGGTACCTGAAGGACAAAGGGATTGAGGGGTACAGATAGGAGTAGAGGTAGGTAAAGGGATAGAATTACTCATGGACACTGTTCAGGCAATTGGGCCTGATGGGCCGCCGCGGGAGCGGACCGCTGGGCAGGATGGACCTCTGGTCTGACTCAGCGGAGGCAACTTCTTATGTTCTTAGGACCCATGTTCATAAGCCCCTGTAATCACTGCATTGATACTTAAACATGTGCACTCCCCTATACATCCCCAATATCCTTTTGTACTGGCATATAAGTGGCTCCTGCAGCCATAAGGGCTATTGGGGTGGTAGATCAGTGGGTCTAGGGGATTCTGGAGGTGGTTTGGGGGGCTCACCTTAACCTATAAGGGAGCTGTAGGGAGGAGAAGACATGGCACCCTTTTTGTGAAGTTCACAGCAGTGCCCTGTAAGGTACACCACTATTTAGGTGGCATGTCTGGGTGTGCAGTCCATCACTTTGCAGACCCCTCCCACATCCAACAGGGCTTGTTAGAGGCGTTTTGGACTTGGACGGAAAGTTGGACGATAATGTGGTATAAAGACAGACGATTTAGTGGCTTGGACAATCAGATCGGCAGGACATATAAGTAGACGATTTTCGAAACAAAAAAAAAGTTGGACGTATCTTTCGAAAATGTGTCTTAAGCTTTTTTTTTACTTTGGACGACTTGCAAGATGGACGTAAACGGACTTAGACGTCCCTTTCGATTATGCCCCTCCACGCGCTGCACTGTGCATGGACAAAGTATCCAACAGCCAGTGAACGAGTACATTTGTTGCATTTCGCTAGCTCTTTTCCAGTTATCGAGCAAATTAACAATTGCCTTTAATTTTTGATTATTAACAGTCCCCTCTCTCAAAGTTATTAATACAAGAAGACAATGTATTTTCTCAGTCACTGCACCTCAAACTTGGAATTCACTTCCTACTTATTTAAGAGAGGAATGTCTTCTGGATAGGTTCAAGAGTAACCTTAAATGATTCCTTTTTAAGGATGCCTTCAATCTCTTTAAGCCAGGATGAGCTCCTTCTTCATTTGATTTCTATATTATAACCTTTTTCTCTTTTCTTTTTTTTCTCTTCTTTTCCTTTCTCAATCCCTTCCTTATGTTTTTCCCATATTTGTTTCTTTCTTATATCATATTGTATTTCTTACCTCCCTTTCCCATCGGCACTGTAAATATTGATATGTTAAGCTAAGTCTTAATCTACCTAGGATCTCACAAGAAACTCATCAAGAAACTGAGACTCATCCAGAACACATCTATCCAACTAATCTTTGGCTTGAAAAAATCCGACCACATCACCCCATACTACAAGAAACTCTATTGGCTATCGAGGTCAGAATAATCTTCAAATTTGGTTACCTTTGCTTCAAGACCCTCCTCGGTACCGCACCCACCTACCTCCTGAAACACCTCACCCTACAGGACAAAGTCTGCCTCTCTCGCAGTACTTTACTGTCCACATTTCCTTCTCCCAAAGGATGCAAATTCAAAAGATTTCTCAATAGGACACTCTCCTTTCAAGCAGGGATCTGGAACAACACCTTAAGTGACCTAATCCTGAATGCACTAAAAACTCACTTATTTGGCAAATTTATCTGATCCTTCAATTCCGCTCTTTTCTTACCTCTTCTTACTTGCCCCCTGTTCCCACCCTACCACCCCGGTCACTCAACTGTCTCCTACTCCTTCCCAATTCTTTCTGGCAATATTGGCAATCTTTTGCAAAAGTATTATTGGTAACAACAGAAAACCAACATAACAATCAACACAGGAAGGAATTACAAAAACCAGCAAACATGAAGCTCTTATTGATCCTATTAATCTATTTATTCAGCAATAACGTCAGAGACGTTATATCCCTCTATCCAAAACCTCACTCCGTTCACCACCCTGACACACCCATTAGGCTCCTAACTAACCAACAGGAAGAAAGAGTAAATCAAATCAAAATAATCACAAGTAACAGAAGACCACACCGTACCCTCAAAAAAAGGACAAGGGAAATAAAACCCATCAAAATCACTACACCCACCACACCCATCACAACTACCTCTGTTCCCTGCGCTTACCTCAACACTAGATCAGTAAGGAACAAAGCTTTCTTAATCAAAGATTGGATAACCAACAAGAAGTTAGCCTGCCTCTTTCTAACGGAAACATGGCTACTGTCCGAAGAGGATCCAATACTAAACGACCTAATACCAGATAACTACAAAATTCACATGTTAAACCGCGTAGACAGAAGAGGGGGAGGACTGGCAATTATCCTCAAGGAAGAACTGGAACTTGAATTAGTAGATTCCAAGATAACCAACCAATTAGAAACACTAGCATGCAAAATTAGCAACAAGGATCTAAAAGAGTACCTCTCCTGTATTCTATTCTATGTC
The DNA here is from genome assembly GCF_902459505.1 of Geotrypetes seraphini. NCBI lineage: Eukaryota > Metazoa > Chordata > Amphibia > Gymnophiona > Dermophiidae > Geotrypetes > Geotrypetes seraphini. Next base: position 303,940,261 of record NC_047087.1, read on the forward strand.
CTGCCAAAATGCTGGTCAAAGGCCAGAGAGGACTTCTACGAATTCATTCTACATAACTCAATCACCCCGTCTTACAACATTATAGCAGGAGACATAGCAGGCACTGTATTTATGAGTATTTGGCTGGCAGGGCTTTGAAACCCCTGCTAGCAAAGGTAAAGGAGGGCTGTAGTTCTGGAGGGGGCCTGAACCCAAGTAGGGGGCAAGCCCACCCCTTCTTGTGGTGTCTCAATAGCAGAGTATGGACTTTTCCTCCAGGAACATGTCCAAACCTTTGTAAAACCCAGCTACACTAACCGCTATTACCACATCCTCTGGCAACGAGTTCTAAAGCTTAACTATTCATTGAGCGAAAAAATATTTCCTCCTACGGTATATGTTTAGTTCTTTTGCTATTCACTAAAGTGAACTCACTAACTAGAGTGGAACCCTTTATAGTCTGTGTGCCCATGAGTTAAAGTTGGTAGTGGACAGGAATACGTTTGTCCACTGACTCTACAAATTAATTACGTACCTAGTTCAGGGGTGAACCTCAGCCCCGTCCAACCAGAGGTCTTAGCACTCAAATTCCTTCAGCTGATAATTGGGATAAATCCTTGCAGTGTGAATAGGAAAAACGGGGCAGATTTTTCCTGGTCTTTTTTTCTGCCATCTTCTACAATGCTATTGCAATTGCAAACTGTATTTATGGCGTGCTTATTCATTAAAATGAAGCTGTGAAGAAGAGTTGGAGGTGACTACTGATAGATACGGAACAGATCAATCTTTGGCATGTCAGCCTGCAGCTTCCTTTCCTGTACATGTCTATTCAGATGTCTGAGTATCCACTCAGCAGTATCACGCTATCCCAGTGAATCTGGCAAAGGGGAGGTGAAGAAAATACGTGGCTGGCAGGAAAAAGACCATCTTCCTGTGAATACTAGTGCCTCTGTGTCAGCCTTCCGCTCGGGATGAAGTCCTATGGCACTATCTGCAAACATCTTTGTGGAACAATTTTATTGTTTCTGGTCTTGTTTAGGTCGTATGGAAAATTTTAGACTCAGCTAAACATGCAGTTTTAAAATTGTGCCAGCAAACTGAATTGAAGAGTTTGCATAAAAATAAAAATCTGTTTCTCTGAGATATGGCTCAACAGAGTTTAGAAACTGGAACAAGTAGTGTTTGTCTTCAGTTATGCTGGCATATAACTTTTAAAGAACTTGAATATTACCAGCAGAGAACCGGGCAAATGTGATTCCTTCCTGAGAATATGACTGAGCAAAAAGAAAGCCCATCCTAAAAGGATGTAGTGGCCTCCTCATCTCCCCTTACAGTCACACCCAAACCTCTGGGCCATTTAGAATCAAAAGAAGATGGAGAAAAACGTTTTGTGAGGAAGTCTGGAGAGAGGAGAAAGGTTTGTCCTAAAACAGGGGTGTCCAACCTTTTGGCTTCCCTGGGCCGCATTGGCCGAAAAAAATGTTTCTGGGGCTGCACAAACGCTACAGCAAGACAGAGGAGGGAGCCAGCAAGATGGTAAACACCTGGGGGCAGCAGAGGAAAACACTACATCGACCTCAACCGGGGCCGCACAAAATACTTCATGGGGCCGCAGGTTGGACACCCCTGTCCTAAAGGCTAAAAGCTTGTAGAAAGGGAAATATCTTTTTTCAAAGGCTTGAAATCAAAAGAGAGAGAACAATTCTATCTTTAAATGATAGAAATCTGGAAAAAGGAAGAAAGTCAATCTTTTTTTTTTTTTAATTCTGTAAAAGGCATGTGCCACATATAGAATCACGTTTAGCAGCCATACATGTCAATAACATTTAGGTGCACCCATTTAGGCCATGGAAAACAAGGCTTAAATATTTGTGGCAAAGTTGTGCTTGAATTAGGCATATTCTATATCAGTGCGCTTAACTTTAAGGAACCTCCACAACCCGCCCATGTTCCTCTCCTGGCCACGCTTCCTTTTCAGAGTCACGCACTAGAACTGCCATGCACCACTTTATAGAATGCACCTACCAAGTTGTACACTTGAAGGGGCATAATCAAAACATACATCTAAGTCCAATATGGGTGTATGGTGCTAGACGCCCAAAGTTGGCAGTGGAAAAATGCCCATTTTCAAAAAAAATACGTCTAGAATTTTTTTTCCCAAAAATCGTCTATCTGGACATCCATGCTATTGTTTGTCCAGACCGCCAGGACGTCTTTGTTTATACTGCATTTTCAAACAGAATTTTGTCCAAGTCCCAAACGCCCCGAACAAGACCATTTGGACATGGGAGGGGCCAGTCTTGTAATGGACTGGCCACCCAGACATGGCAACAGAGCACTGCAGAGGACACTGCAGTGAACATCATGAAAAGGAAGCCAGATAAACATCTCACCAGAACTCCCTTATGGTGAGCTCCCCCAAAACCCACTATACCAACTGTCTACAACCCCATTAGCCCTTATGGCTGCAGGTGGCACCTATATTACATTACATTACATTACATTAGGGATTTCTATTCCGCCATTACCTTGCGGTTCAAGGCGGATTACAAAAGGTTAATTTAAAAAATACAGAGTTACAATGATTAGCTAGAGAGGTAAGTTGTAGATTTTATAAACATTAACGGGTTGTTGAGGGTGAGGTGGTTTGTAAGAGAATTAATAGTTGGTCATAGTGGAGGTTCTTTTGTTGTTGTTAGTGCAGTAATGGGTAGATCAGATGTCGGTTTTAGAGTTACTAAGAGGTCGTGATGTTATTGCTGCTTCAGGAATTTCTTGAAAAGTGTGGTTTTTATTTCTTTTCTGAACGTCCTATAGTCTGGGGTGGTCATCAGAAGGTTGGAGATCTGGTTGTCCAGCCTTGCGGCTTGAGTGGCTAGGAGGCCGTCGTGTAGTTTTGTTCTTTTTACTTCCTTGATTGGGGGGGGTATGAATGGGGAGTGTGTTTTTCTGTGTCTGGTAGTGGGTGCTTGGATGAGGCGATTGTTCAAGTATGATGGGCTGTCTCCGTGTAGGGTTTTAAATAGTATGCAGTAGAATTTGAATTGGATTCTTTCTTGGATTGGAAGCCAATGTGAGTTGATGAAGGCTTAGAGTATATGGCAGTAGAGTAGGGTTTGTGGGGGTTTTGGTGGGCGCACATGTTCCACCATAAATATAGTAGTTAGAGTGGCTTATGGGCCTGGATCCGCCTCTCTATGGCTCACTATGGCTATTTAAAACACCTGTGTGCAGCTCTACTAGGCTTTCCTATACCTTGTGCTGATGTTCTGAAGACAGCTATCTACTTTTTTATTCTGACCTTTGTGGAGGGGTGAGGGGGGTCAGTGAACACTGGGGCAATGTGCAGTGCTAATCTGGTCACTTTTGATACCTTTTCGGCACTTATACCTGTTTTTACATTGTCTGACACACAACATTTAAGTTTCGTCCAGGATTTCTAGTAAAACATTTCATTATCCCTGCAGGATGACTAAGTCTAGGTCGGCTCCCATCCCACCTACATACTGCCCTAACCACTCCTCCAGCTCTGGGCACACAGTGGCATTCAGAGGCATAAAAAGTCCCGCAACATGTCCATAAAGTACTTGGATGACCTGTCTTTTAGGTTGTCCAAGTGCTAACTTGGGTAGGTTTTTTGACATGTTTAAGTTTTGATTATCAGCCCCTTAATTTCTAATTAGTGTCAATTATGAGCGCTAATTGGTCTTTTTAAACAATTAAATTATGTGCACCGATTTGCACACACAACCTATGGGCTACATGTAGACTTTAGGGGTATGTCTCTTACCCCTGCCTCTGCAGGTTCATGCTTAGCTGCTCCGATTGTACTTTTCATAGGTAGTTGTGCACTTATAAATATATGAGGTCTAACAAATATGTTCGCAAACTTGCCTCCGTGCACTTATGTTGGCAGGACTGTACAAAAAACAAAAGGAATTGACCTCAAAATATCCACAAAGAAGAAAATCCAGAGAAAACCAAAAAAAAACTCTGTGGAGTGACGATGTTCCCAAATGGACTTTATTTGAAAGTATCAAAGTTCCAAAGGTACACTGAAATCATCCACATAAAATAATTCCATCCACATAAAAGTATATCATCCACATAAGAGCCTTAAAGGACCTAGTCCGCTAGGGATACAGGACACAACACGGTCCGCGTTTCGACAAAAAGTCTTCTTCAGGGGTCCCTGGGGGTCCTATAAAGGTGAGTACGTGAGAAACAATTGTGTGGTGAACCAGTAGTGAGACACTGCTTGCATTTGCAATGGAAAAGGGCCTTTAAGGCTCTTATGTGGATGATATACTTTTATGTGGATGGAATTATTTTATGTGGATGATTTTAGTGTACCTTTGGAACTTTGATACTTTCAAATAAAGTCCATTTGGGAACATTGTCACTCCACAGAGTTTTTTTTTTGTTTTCTTTGGCAGGACTGTACAAACAACTTGTAAGGTTTCATAACCTTGGTAGATCAGTGTCTCACAGCTGTGTTCGTGTCGACGTGTGGCGAGAATTTTGAAGCTTGAATTAGCGTAACATACAAACATTAAATTTCTTGTTAAACTTGAGAAGAGCAGAAGTAAAATCCAGGGACATGTTAATCCAGGTTTATGGGGCTAATGCCATGAAGAAAATGGCAGTGTACAAGTGGATTAAACATTTTTCTGAGGGGAGAGAAAGCATCACTGATGAAGAAAGGGTAGGGCAGTCAGTAATGAGCAGAACTGACGAAAATATTGCAAATATTTGTCGAATTATGTTCTTATGTTCAGAAACATCTGACTGTGAGAAGCATAGCAGACCAAATAAACATTGATCGAGAAACAGGAAAATCTTAACTGAAAATGTTGGCATGAGAAAGATGCATAAATGGTCCCTAAGGAGCTCACCGAAGAACCAAAAGCAAAGGAGAGTCGAAATTTGCCAAGACCTTATGGAGAGGTGATGAAACATGGGTGTACCAATATGACCCTGAAACAAAGCGTCAAAGTGCACAGTGGAAGTCAGCCAATTCTCCACAACTATAAAAAAGTTCCGCCTGTCCAAATCAAGAGTCAAAATGATGTCGCTAACCTTTTTTATATCAGAGTGATTGTTCATTAAGAGTTTGTACCAACCAAGTTTGGTCATTAAGAGTTTGTACTAACCAAGTTTACTATTTAGAAGTGCTGAAAAGGCTCTGTGAAAAAGTTACACAAAAACGACCTGAACTTTTCACCATAAACTTATAGCTCATGCATCACTTCAGTCCACCAACTCCTAAGGCACTGTCGGTGAGGGAGTTTTTAGCCAGAAAACAAATAACTATATTGGAACACCCTCCCCTACTCACCTGATCTTATCCCCAATGACTTTTTTCTTTAGGTCTGTTCCTCTTCCCTACCCCAAAGGCCTGTCGCTATAAGTCTTTTTTGGACAGGACAATGGAATATCAGGCGGGGAAGTTCAACTCCTGGATGAGTCCGCTGATTGTTCAAGCCTATTATTGAAAACTCACCTATTTGATAAACAAGAATGTTGATATTTAAGAAGGTATTTTTTTTATTAGGCTCTGTATTTTAAATGTACTTTTTATCTGATGCTGTATTTAATGGATGTAGGAGTTATAATAGTTGTGTTTTTTGAAATTGTATTTTTTAACTAAAATGTTTCAGTTCTTCTGTTGTGAACCGCTAGAACTGCTGGTGGGGCAGTATACAAGAAAATAAATTATTATTATTATTACCTGAAGATAAAGGAAATATTGAAAGGAAGACACTTTGATGACATTCAGGACAGTTCTACACTCTACACTCTCGAGGAACGTAGGAAGAAGGGAGACATGATCGAAACATTTAAGTACCTCACGGGACGTGTCGAAGTGGAAGATGATATTTTCTTTCTCAAGGGACCCTCGGCCACAAGAGGGCACCCGCTCAAACTCAGGGGCGGAAAATTTCATGGCGACACCAGAAAGTATTTCTTCACAGAGAGAGTGGTTGATCATCGGAACAAGCTTCCAGTGCAGATGATCGAGGCAGACAGCGTGCCAGACTTTAAGAATAAATGGGATACCCATGTGGGATCCCTACGAGGGTCAAGATAAGGAAATTGGGTCATTAGGGCATAGACAGGGGGTGGGTAAGCAGAGTGGGCAGTCTTGATGGGCTGTAGCCCTTTTCTGCCGTCATCTTCTATGTTTCTATGTTTCTATAACCATAAAGTTCTATGACAACACAATGCAGGTGTAAAGAGCCTTAGCCTATAGGAAGAGGAGATGCAAATGTTAAGAGCCTTAGCCAATAGGGAGAGGAGGAGAGAGTGGCTGCTGCAGACACCAGAAAGTATTTCTTCACAGAGAGAGTGGTTGATCATTGGAACAAGCTTCCAGTGCAGGTGATCGAGGCAGACAGCGTGCCAGACTTTAAGAATAAATGGGATACCCATGTGGGATCCCTACGAGGGTCAAGATAAGGAAATTGGGTCATTAGGGCATAGACAGGGGGTGGGTAAGCAGAGTGGGCAGTCTTGATGGGCTGTAGCCCTTTTCTGCCGTCATCTTCTATGTTTCTATGTTTCCAGAAAAAGAATTCCAAAATTGCTTTGAAGGGTGGGCTAGGCACTGGAATCGGTGCACAGCTTCCCAAGAAGAGTACTTTGAATGTGACCATAGTGATATTCAACAACAAGGTTGAGATTGTGGACTTAATTGTCAGACCATGTACATAGTCTGTAAATCAGCCTATGCAAGGGGCATGTAAATGTTGGTGCCCAGTGAGAGAATTGCCTTTCATGAGCTAGAGTCAGCAAATGGTGCTCAAAAATCGGTGCACAAAAAAAAAAGAATCAGTGCTCAACGCCATTCTATAATGGGACACTCATAAATGAGCACCCATTATAGAACAGCTTTCAATGGCCAAATTTGGTGCTGAAACCAGGTATAATTCCTGGAGTCCGGTATTCTATTACACTGCTTGCAAATTTTAGGAACACCTTTGACTCACTCATGCTGCTCCCATGGCCACAGTAACGTAGTAAGGGGGGGCAAGAGAGCAGTTCGCCCCGGGCACCTTCTTGGTGAGGGTGCTGGCAACTTTCCTCTCCTCCCCCTACTGCTCCTTCCCACTCCTCCCCCCCCAGCATGCATGCCTTCACTTACCCTCCCCCTACCATACCTCTATCTCCAACCAGCTGCTTGCGCCAGCATCGGATCTTCCTTTGACGTCACTTCCGGGTCCCGCACCTAGAAAGTGATGTCAGAAGGAGAGCCAACACCGACGCAGGCAGTGAGTTGGTAATGCTGCTTGTGCTGGGGAAGTTAAAAGAGGAAGGGGCATGGCAGGGAGGGTGGGGAAGAAGTGGGGGCAGAGAAGAGGGCTGGAGAAGGGCACCACCGACCCGGGCACCTCTCTCTCTTGCTATGCCACTGCATGGCCACCTTTTGGGTTGCACATTATGGGATTTGGGCCCACATTGCTATAGAATAACGCAATGCAAGATATGCATGCAAATTCAAACTGGTGCCAATTATTGATTGCACTCAGCCAATTTAATTGGGCACACATCTTGGATCGGTGGCGTATGTAGAACCCAGGAGCATAAATACTAGGTATAACATGAAAAGGATAAGAAATTTGTGTAAGGTTATGTTTAAATTTTTAACAGGAGCAGCTGGATGTTTTAGTGATGTTGAAAATCCACATTAAAGATTTTTCTTATTTACTCCTGGCAGAATTCTGCACATGCCAGATCGTGGTTCACATAAACTGTTGAGTTTAAGTCGGCAAAGCAGGAGGAAGTGACCCGCTGTGCAGCGGTTCACTTCCTCCTCTACTGCCCGTGTCTGCATTGAAGTCTGCACAGAACGGCTCTGATTCCATAAAGTCCACATAACATTAGGTGCCAGTATCAGCACTGAGGCCCGGATTCTCTAAATGGCGCCTTAAAAGCAGCTGGCAATCGCGCATCAATCCTGTGATGGTGCCATTTACAGAAACGCGCCTCTGGCAAAGGGAGGTGCCAAAAATGTAGGCCAAGGTTTTCAAGGCCTATTTCCAGCACCTACCTGTGACGTGAATCGCATATCCTGAGGCGCTTTATGGCGCCTAACCACCACTTCCGGTAAAATAACACTATTCGCCGATGACGCCAAACTATGTAATATAGTAAGTGAATGCAGTTTACAGAATTATATGGCGCAGGACCTGCTTACATTGGAAAGTTGGTCCTCAACCTGGCAGCTAGGCTTCAATGCTAAGAAATGTAAGGTCATGCACCTCGGAAGCGGAAATCCATGCAGGACGTACTTCTTGAACGGAGAAACTTTAACTAGGACTTCAGCAGAACGAGATTTAGGAGTAATCATCAGTGCAGACATGAAAACTGCCAATCAAGTGGAGAAGGCTTCATCTAAGGCAAGGCAGATATCGGGTTGTATCAATAGAAGTTTCGTCAGCCGAAAGCCTGAAGTCATAATGCCGTTGTACAGGGCCATGGTGAGACCTCATCTGGAGTACTGTGTGCAATTCTGGAGGCCACATTACAGTAAAGATGTGCGCAGAATTGAATCGGTTCAACGGACGGCCACCAGGATGATCTCAGGGCTCAAGGGTCTCTCGTACGAAGAGAGACTGAACAAATTGCAGCTCTACACTCTTGAGGAACGTAGGGAGAGGGGAGACATGATCGAAACATTTAAGTACCTCACGGGACGTGTCGAAGTGGAAGATGATATTTTCTTTCTCAAGGGACCCTCGGCCACAAGAGGGCACCCGCTCAAACTCAGGGGCGGAAAATTTCATGGCGACACCAGAAAGTATTTCTTCACAGAGAGAGTGGTTGATCATTGGAACAAGCTTCCAGTGCAGGTGATCGAGGCAGACAGCGTGCCAGACTTTAAGAATAAATGGGATACCCATGTGGGATCACTATGAGGGTCAAGATAAGGAAATTGGGTCATTAGGGCATAGACAGGGGGTGGGTAAGCAGAGTGGGCAGACTTGATGGGCTGTAGCCCTTTTCTGCCGTCATCTTCTATGTTTCTATGTTAAACCACGCCTTCAGTGGTGTTAGGTGCCATAAAGCGTCTCCAGAGGTGCAATTCCGGTGGGCGCCTTGAATTTTCTTTTAAGTCCTCTTTTAAACTTAACTTAGATTCTGGTAGGTGTCGTTTAGAGAATATGGGCTTGAATCTATAAAACTTAGGCGCCCCTTATAGAATCATGCTTAGCGTCGTCTAAATATGCTTAGGTGGCGCTTGGCGTCCTAACATTTAGGCATCCCCAGTTTATGCCAGGATTTTCTATGCCTAAAGTTAGGCACCAGTATCAGAGCCTAATAGCATCTGATTCACAAAGAGGTGCCTAATTCGAAAACACACCCATGATCTGCCCCTAATTATGAAGCAAAAAAAAAAAAAGGGTGGAGAAGGGACACCACACATCAGCCGCAGAAACAATCAATTTATTACAAACATATAAATGATAAAAACATATACAAATGAATGGCTAAAAATAAAACATAAGGCAAGCTTCACAGAGATTCCTTCGGGTTGAAGAAGTTCGACCATGTTACACCTTCCTACCGACTTCTGCATTGGCTGCCGATGGAGGCACGTGTGAAGTTCAAGTTTGGTTGTTTCTGTTTTAAGGTACTATTCAGTTTGGTCCCTAAATACATAACTGACCTTTTCTCTTTCTCAGCCAACAGACATAAGAGAAGCTCACACTTGAATTTTGTTTCCCCTCCGGTTAGAGGATATAAATTTAAAAGACATCATCAACATCTCTCACATCAGGCAGCATTATGGGGTAAAGATCTGGAACAATTGCTTACATCTACTACATATGGGGAATTTAAGAAATGCCTAAAAACATATCTGTTCCTGAAATACTTAGGCAACTAACCTGCACAATCTCATTCCACAATAACTGATCCCTAGAGCTGTTAATCACTAGCTTTTAACTTTGTTAAATCCACTCAATTTGTAGAATCTTTTAATCAATGTTAACCGGCAGAACATTGTTAAATCCACTCAATCTGTAACTTCTTTTAATTATATTATTATTATTATTAAGTCTGTGTTTCGGCTTCAAAAATCCTTCCTCAGGGGTATATATATGAAATCCAGTAGATGGCGCCAGTGTACAAATAAAGTACAAAAAAGATGCTCTCAATCCAATATTAAAAGATTACGTATTGCCCAAGTAAAAAAAAAAACCGCTGCGAACTGCCAAATCACTTCGCTGCTAAAAGCCCCTAATTATGCCCATCTTTAGTGTAGGCATTTTGAGTTAGGCACCTACTTTTTATAGAATCAGTTTTTGAGTTAGGTGCCTAACTTTCAATGTAGTCCAATTAAAGCTAATTGTGATGTGCTCAATGCCAGTATCAGCACTGATTGCACCTGGGTAAAGACCTAGAACAATTGCTTTCGCCCACTACTTATGAGGAATTTAGGAAACGTCTGAAAACACACCTGTTCCTAAAGTATCTAGACAACTGATCCTCTCTTCTCTCTCCCCTCTATAGCGATTAACTTGTCCTATTGATCACTTTCTCCTCAACAATGGATTTCCTGTCCTATTAATTCTCTTTCTTCCTCCCCTCTTAAAGTCAATCAATTTGTACCTTTGCTTAATCTTTTGTAAACCGCATAGAACTTCACGGTACTGCGGTATATAAACTGTTATTATTATTATTATTTATAGAATCAGGGTTCATTTGTAGAATTCTATGGGTCCTGGAGGGGGTGAGGAATTCTGCGCAAATTCTGCCCTCGCAGAGTTCCGCCAGTGTTGAAAGTTATAGAATCTACTACCAGCTGAAAATGGGCCTTGTGAGTTCTGCAAAACCACCTATCCATAAAGACCAGCATGACTGTGTGCGCGCACATTTTATTGTATAATCTATTTCTTTTATACACTACGATTGGCAATCATTGCCTGAGAGTTGCCTAGGGACAGTGTAGTCATCCAGACTTTGATAAATGGAGATACTGAAACAATTTACTAAACCAAACATCAGTTTGGCAAGATCTATTACACCTACAACAACAAAAAAAATGGTTTCTTCATAGTTCCTTGTGCCGTTTGGGAAATGTTGCTTCAGTCTTTGTCTGCCTTCTACCACCCCATGGCTTGCTTCACAGCAAAGTAATTTTCTCTTGCAAAAGTTGAGTAGTTCAAGCAGATGTAAAGGGAGTGATGTAAACAAGGCCTGATTAATTATTTAGCCAAGCTTTCCACAGAGCACAGGACTTAAACCACATCTCCCCCCCCCCCCCCCCCATCAATTTTTGGTGTTCTCTTCCCTCTCGTAGCTTCCCTTCCTATTGTTTTCTGTATGTTGTGCTTCCTTGTTTGTCTTTGAATTTTGTGTAAATTGGTTTTACGCCTTTTGTTATACTATGAATTAAGTTATTTTTCGTTATTTTTTTAATATTTTAATCATTAGATGTACACCGCCTTGAAGCTTGATTTGGCGGTATAACAAGCTTTTAATAAACTTGAAACTTAACAAATCATATTCATGGTTGTGTTTTATTTTCCTATGCCATATGAAATAAATAAAAAAAACATCAAACCAAATGAGTGAACCGTCATACGCCCCTTCCTTGGCCCCTCTCTTCTCAATGTTTTGTAATTGAGAAGTTCAGCCAAAGTTATCAGCAGCCCGACAGCTCAGTTAATTAATCCCAATCTTATGTACACTCTTTCCCATGTTTATAAGATTGGTACTTATCAGGCCCACAATTCGGCACCATGTGGTTAGTGGTTTTTAAGTTGCTCACAGCCACAAACTGAATTAAGCTCCAATATTCAATGCTGGGCCTTGTCCGGGCTCAGGCACTGAATATCTCGGTAGAGTGGTCCCTCCAAAGTAAACCAAGCCCTGGCCAGTTTTCATACCTGTGCCTGGTTACCTCAGCAGATAAAGTGAGAATTAGAGGGAGAACCAATTCTACAACCACATTTTATCGTTCAGTTTCGGCCAAAGCTAAAATTAAAACTGTTCGCTACTAATCAGTGCTATAGGTTGTTGCCCTATGCCCCCGTCTGCCCTCCCTTTTTGCCTGCCCTGGCCCAAAAGGGAATAGCCACTCTCCCAAACTCCACCCCTATCAACCATAGGCCTTCCCAGGCCTATCTTACAATCACTGGTGGACAAATGTTACAGTTGGGGCTGGAATGATCCCCAGTCACTCCCATCCATGCCAGCTCCAATCTCAAAATGGCAGGCACGACCTCTAATAGTAGCTTTGTGAGACTGTCACTAGAGGTTGTGGCAGCCATTTTAACAATGGCGCCAGCATGAGCATAACATAAGAACAGGATTGGTATTGTCCTGTCTGTATCACTAGACTACTAGACAGGCCTAGGGGGCTACAGATTGGTGGGTGAAGAGGGGGCCTAGGAGGTGGGCTACCTCTTTTTGGGAGTGGGGGTTATTCCTAGTTCAGGGACACAGCACTGTTTTGGTTTCATCTGAATACACGATGACATTTTTGGCCAAAACCTGAATATGGATTTCAGGCTGTTTTCAGCTGCAAAACCAAAACTGAAATTCAGTTGCTGCATCTAGTTAGAACAGCCTTATTACACTCCTAATTTTATGCACTTACTTATTTGGTTGGTTGACTGAATATCACTGCTAACTGGTTAAGTTCTAGCTCCGCCACCGGACTACTCCAGCACTAACTTCTGCAATGACCAAAAGTCAATATTTGCAGATGGCCAACCAGATCCCCCAGCCATCAGTAACCCTCCCATCCCAAAAGAACCCCTCCAAGGCATTAAAACACCACAAGCCCCCCTGGGCCTACATTAGTCAAACCCCTAGTGTCTAGTAGTCCAGGTAGGAATGATCTCCTGCTACTACTAGGGATCATGTTTCCATTTTAGCTGGTGTTATTTTACTAGCGAGAAGACGTCTTGTGCTGTGAACTTGGAGGAATGGCCTAGTGGTTAGAGCAGCTGTCTCAGCTCCCTGAAGCTGTGAGATCAATTCCTAGTGACTCTACGTAAGTCACTTAACACTTCATTGCTCCAGGTACAAAATAATTACCTGTCTAAAATACATAAACGGATTTGATTGTGCAATGTAAACCACACAGAAAAAGCAGTATATCAAGTCCTATCCCCCTTTCTCACTGCAAACTGGGTTATTATATTATATAGCAATGAGCAGCTTTATATAGATTTGCATGTTTTGCATCCCATTGCTGTGTAATACGGGTGCTAGGGCACTGCAATCAGAGTTAAGAGTCCTTTAAAAGGCATTAAATGGCAAATAATGAAGTTTAATAACTACCCCCTGAGTTTTCTCCTTGGATGTTGAACTGCTTTAGCTAAGGTTAGCATATGGCTCTAGAAAAAGGATGGATTGAGACATCTGGGTTTTACATCCATTGCTTTCAAAGGAAGTAAAACCCATATGTCTCTCTCTCTGTCCTCCTTACTTCCATTGCTTTCAATTAAAATAAAACCTTGATATCTCAATCTGTCCTCTTTTATTCTGGAGCCATATAGTAACCCTAGCTTTAGCTCACTGTCTAGTATTCCAGTGGAATATATAGCATAAGAACAGTATACACTTCAGTTCTCTTAGGCTTCCATGGCTTCCCTGTCCCCTCTCTCTCTGATGTCCTGGTAGTCCAGTGGTAGGCTGGGATAGGAAAGATCTCTCCCGTCTCCTGTTCTGGCGGACTCTGACAATTTTTTTACCTCTTTCCCGCTTCCCCCCACATACCTTTTTGAATCTCTGGTGGTCCAGCAATATACCAGGCAGAAGCGAGCTTTCTGCTCTCCTGTCCTGTGCTGAGCCCCTCCCTGAATGACTGCCTTGAGTTCTCATGGCCCAGCGGTGTACCGGGCATGAGCGAGCTTTTTGTGTTCCTGCCCGGCCCTAACTTTAATCCTGTTACCTCTGTAAATTTACCACCTGCTAAATACCATTTAGCCATATAAATTGGTACCTACCTGAAGAGCTTCCCCAATGCTCTTCATCTATTATTGTTTAATAAACTTTATCATTCTTTTTTTGTTGAATCCCTTGGTTGTGTGGACATATTTGGGATCCTTTCCAGATACCATGACGCTTCCACCAAATTCAAATTTGTATGTGATAGTAATTGCACTGCTCCACCACCAGGTGGGTCCACAATATATTCATACACCAAGTGGTTCTTAAAGCCCCTGATGCAGCCTTTGGAGGGCATGAAACATGGCCGTGTTGGGCTACAGTTGATCCTATTTTGTTAAATTTTCAATTGTTTTGTCCCTGGGCAGACAATTTTGAACCCTTTGGGGCTCATAATCGAAAGAGAAAAACATCCAAAAACCTGCCTAAGTCGGCACTTGGACAATCATCAGTCAAAAACGTCCAAGTGCCGATAATAAAACTGGGTTTTGGACGTATTTATAAATGACCTAGGCCTTCATAGTGCCGCTGAATGACCATAGCTAAACAGGGCATGTTAGGAGGAGTGTTGAGGGTGAGATTTGGGCGTGACATGGGCAGGCTTAGACTTAGTCACACTGCATGTATAACCAAAAGTTATACAGCACAGGATCGACGGAACTTGGACGTTGTGACTTAGACCATATAAAACATGGTCTAAGTCACAAAAACCCACCTAAAGTGACCAGATAATCACTGCAAACACATAAGACCCCCACACACTACCCCAGTAATCACTGACCCTCCCCATAAAAATATTAATCACAACTTGAAAATTGTGCCTCCAGAATATCATCACCTGGCATAGGAAAGCCTAGTCGTGCTGCACAGAGGCATCTTAAGCCATCTTGGGGGTGGGTTAGGGACCCATAGAGAGGAGGACCCAAGCCCATAAGCCCCTGTAATCACTGCATTGATATTGAAACATGTGCTCTCCCCTATATACTCCTTAAACCCTTTTTTTACTAGCATATAAGTGGCTCCTGCTGCCCTAAGGGCTATTCGGGTGGTAGATAAGTGGGTTTAGGGGATTCTGTGAGTTTGGGGGCTCACCAAGACCTATAAGGGAGCTGTAGTGAGATGAAGACATGGCACCCTTTTTGTGAAGTTCACAGCAGTGCCCTGTAAGGTACCCCACTATTTAGGTGCCATGTCTGGGTGTTCAGTCCATCACTTTGCAGACCCCTCCCACGTCTAACAGGGCTTGTTCTAGGCGTTTTTGACTTGGATGAAAAGTTGGATGAAAATGTGGTATAAAGATGGACGATTTAGCGACTTGGACGATCAGATCAGCATAACGTTTACTTGGACGATTTTCGAAACGAAAAAATATTTGGACGTATTTTTCAAAAATGTGTCCTAAGCTGTTTTTTACTTTGGACGACTTGCGACTTGGACAAAAACGGACTTAGATGTTCCTTTCGATTATGCCCCTCCACATGTATAATTCTTTCCAACTTCTGTTGGAGAGTTAAAAATAAACTTCCCAACTTTCTAACTTCTGTTGGAGAGTTAAAAAAACGAAAAAGCAAACCAACCAAATCTGAAAGAATAAGATCATTGCAAAAATACAAAGCAAGTTCATTACTTCCTGGCATCTGAAACACTATAGATCATATTAGTCAAACTCTTCAGGATGTACCCTGGAGTGTCGCCAATTGCACAGTGCTTCTGCCATAAAATGTTAACTGAACTCTTTAAGACTGAACCCGTACAAATCATCTGTGTAATGAGTAATGATTCCATCTGGAATCTAATGTGTTGGTGAAAGAACTTGGGTTTTGGTGGAAAACAATTCCATTCTCCGTCACTTCTGATTAAAACTGACATAAAATAACATTATAGAGTTTGCCGTTCTAAGTGAGAGCATGTGCTGTTTGTCTTGTCATGACTGCTTCCTTGCTAAAGCTGCATCCTTTATGTTACTGCTTGAAGTGATGCTGTTTTCTGTCCTGTGGGAACCAGCTACGTTGCTCAGGAAAATATTCTGTTCCTTTCCTGTTCCTGTGAGAATTGCTTCATTCATTCTTATTCACGTCATGCCAATCAGGAGTTCTATTGTTCAGCTATGTGACAGTAGGTTATGTATTTGTACGGAAATAGCATAGAACAAGGCCATGGAAAAATGAAGAAGAAAAAAAAAAGCTTTTGAACCATAAACTCATGTTAAAAGTTAAGAACAAGCTCTGTGGATGCTTTGGGGATGAATATTTTAAGTTTCTGGAATGATTGATGCACAGTAGATCGGGTCGTTGGTATTCCATAAGGTTTTTAACACAAAACTATGGAGAATATTTTAAAGGCAATTCTAGAAATGGCATGTAGCATGTACATGCACCTTGCACATGCAAGGGGGCGCTATAATGACCATTATGCACGATAATGCACAATACTGTTCTGTAAGGTAGCGCACAAGTGCTTTAGCGTGCACTTGTAAAGGAGGTATTTATGTGAGTAAAGTATGGTTGGGCCATGTGCTTGTTCACCATCAATGCACATATCTTATAGAATTTAGTGTATATGGGTGTTCTAATGTGGATTTGTATTAGTATTTTATAAGGGAATCAGGGTAACCTGATTCTATTCTATTTATTTATTTATTGAGATTTATTAACCGGAGAGGGTGGTAGATGCCTGGAATGCGCTCCCGAGAGAGGTGGTAGAGAGGAAGTTCAAAAAAGCATGGGATGAACACAGAGGATCCAGAATCAGAAAATAACAGTAAATATTGCAGAACTACGGCCAGTACTGGGCAAACTTGCATGGTCTGTGTCTGTATATGGCCATTTGGGGGAGGATGGGCTGGGGAAGGCTTCAATGGCTGGCAGGGTGTGGATGGACTGGAGTGAGCTTTGACGGAGACTTCAGTAGTTGGAACCGGGCAGAGCTTTAGATTCTTGCCCAGAAATAGCTAAGGAGAAGAAGGGGAAAAAAAAACCACCAACAAATTTTTAGATTGAATCAAGTTGGGCAGACTAGATGGACTATTCGGGTCTTTATCTGCCGTCATCTACTATGTTACTACTATGCCTTTATAAAGAGATCCACCCAAGGCGGTGTACAATTCAATGTAAAGCTTACAATTTTGTTAACAGGCAACATAATAGTCATAAAAAGACCAAGCATAAACATAAATACAATGAATGAGGTAAACTCAAAATCAGTAAATTGAAACTTAATAATAGGACTACCATGAAACAGTTTCAAAATACAGTGGTGCCTCGCATAACGAACGCCTCGCACAGCGAACGCTGCGCACAACGAACTTCATGTCTTGCTTCCTACAACGAACTTCGTTTCACACAACGAAGTCGCCCGAGCTGCATCCTTAACTGCCCTCTCCCCGCCTGGCTCCCTGTGCAGTGGCGCTACATATTTTAAACCCCCCTGCCGCCGCTGCTGCATATTTTTAAGCCTCTGCCGCCACCGCATATTTTTAAACCTCCCCCCGCCGCCACATATTTTTTTTAAAAAGCCACCACTGCTGCAACTTTAATCTCACCCGCTCACTCGTAACTGGTGGTCTAGCAAATTTCCCAGCCAGAAGCGCAGAGATCAAGAGCAAGCCTTCTGTGCTACTGCCTGGGCCTGCGCTGATCTCTGAATGGCTGCAGTCAGCTCTCGCGGGACTCACAAGAACTAACTGCAGCCATTCGGAGATCGGCATGGGCCCACACAGGCGTGCAGAGGAATTGCTCCTGATCTCTGCGCTTCTGGCCTGTACGCCACTGGCTGGGAAAGATGGGAGGAATTAAAAAAGGTACCGAGGGGGGATGATTAAAAAGGTACTGGGGAGTATGTGGGGGGTGATTATAATACACAGCAAGGATCAACAAAACCCCTGTCTCCCCTCCCCTTCACATATATCCCCTCTACTATCAAGAAAATTGAATAAGCCAAATTATTATAGAATGCTACACAGAAATATCATGCTAACAGAATACCACAGTCACACATAGCAGGAATAGGGTTAGGGTAGTGCAACTAGGGCAACTGTCCCCCCTGGTCAAAGAGAGCCGTAAGCCTCTGCCTGGACTTTGCAGTCCCCAGTTGTGTCTAACACCAGCACTAACAAGATAAATTTATCTTTTTTTATGTCATCTTAGCATATTTTATGCTACAGAACTAATTATTTTTTTTAACATGTATTGTTATGGGAAAACGCGTTTCACATAACGAACTTTTCGCATAACAAACTTGCTCCTGGAACCAATTAAGTTCGTTGTGTGAGGCACCACTGTATAAACTTATAACAGCACTGAAATTCAAATAAGAGAGATACACCTAATAAGCACACATCAAAACATTCAGATAACATACGAGATCTGTTCAAAATGTTCTAGGACCGTTTGAATGGCACGCCAATGGGAAGTTATTTTGAGACATGCTAGGTGGCATTGAGTAGCTTGAAACCTCAGAAGTAATCTCCTTTTTTCCGTTTGTTGATATCTGTTTTCGTCTCTGAGCTACAGCAGTTTTTGTGTGTTGGCATGATCGGCTATTTTTCATTATGTGCAACCTCAATGAGCAGCGCTCCAGTGTGAAGTTCTGTTTAAAATTGGGTAAGATCACTACAGAAACATTGAAAGTGGCTTATAGGGAACATGTCATGAGTTGTGGAAGGTGTTTTGAATGGTATTCATGCTTCATAAGTGGTCGTGAATCAGTGGAAGACGATTTGCGAACTGGAAGACCATCAACATCAGCTGATGATGATCATGTTGATCAAGTGAGGGTTCTTGTGTACGCTAATCAGAGATTAACTGTTAGAGAATTGGCAGAGGAATGCAACATCTGTATTGGTTCATACCACAATATTCTAACAGAGAAGTTGGAGATGTCTTGTGTTGCGGCAAAGTTTGTTCTATGGTTGATGACCAACGACTAGAAGAACAACTACAAAAAACACAATGACAGTTCTTCCCCAGCCACCCTACTCTCCTGACTTGGCCCCTGCTGACTTCTTGTTTCCTAAACTTAAGTCCACGCTGAAAGGAAGGCGATTCGACACCATTGAAGACATAAAACAAAATTCAACGCAGCAACTTTTGACGATTCCTGAAGATGCATTTAAGGACTGTTTCCAGAAGTGGAAACTACGTTCGGAAAAGTGTATACATAGGGAAGGGGAGTACTTTGTAATTGTTTATTTATTAAAAAAAAAACAACGAACAATACAGAGAAACAGCAGTACAGCAGAAAAGTAATACATGCACCAAAACTCCAAAAAACCTACTGATGTCAACCCGAGCCCTCAACTCCCCCATCCCTCCCTCCCTACCCACCCCCCATCCCCGTAACAGAAAGTATAATCACACAACCCCCAAGATCCATATAACCCCACTGATGAGCTTCAGAGCACCCAAGGAGTTGTAAAGAGAAGAAATAACAAAATCAAAAAAGGGAGCACAAAACCAGTAAGAAATAAACCCCCAATGCCCTCAGATCATGTCCAGTACCATCAAATCAGCTTATAACAGAACTCCCCACATCCAATCCCTCCACTTCCAGGTATCTCCCCCAAATATCATGATATTGCTGCCATTTTCTTGTCAACAAGGCCGAAAGCCTGTAGCGCTCACATACACACCCCAGTTTCTCTCTCATTAGGGTCAAAGTAGATGTAATAGTGCCATGCCAGTGGCGAGCCACAGTCAGCCAGGCTGCTGTGAATGCCAGCCGTGCCAATCTATCCTGGGTATCATCCTCCCCTCCTGTGGGAAACCCCAATAAGGCCACCTCCGCCTGTTCCACGAGGGGCACCTGAAGGAGTTTCCCCACATACTTAAACACCTGCCTCCAGAAGTCCTGAATTGGAGGGCAGCTCCACCACATGTGAAAGAATGTTCCCCGCTGTCCACATCCCCGCCAGCAGACATCTTACTCAGGAGAACTGGGGTCATATACCAGCGGACCAGCAGTTTAAAAGCATTCTCTACCACAACAGGAGGGGAAGGGGACCCAATGGAATAAATTGTAAGACTGTTTATTAAATTTTCACAAAATCAGTCCTGGAACTTTTTGAACAGACCTCATAGATATGACGCTATTGCTTTTCCACAATACAATTTATCATATAGCCGAGGGGCCAAGTGCAGATATTAGACGGGGACAATATGGGTGTTACAGAATCTGTTTAGGAACTATATAAGTGATATATAGTAGTAATAACAGTGTAGTGGAGGGAAAGTTTAGTTGGTGAAGGATTGTGTGATGATTCCAGATAGGACAAATACCATTATTTTTTTGTTTTGTTAAAAAAAAAAAAAAAAAGTGTGGGGAATGGAAGGGTTAACTATAGCATTTAACCAAGAAATAAAAGTCTCAATGACGATTTATGAATGTTTCCTGCTGGCAGGGGAACAGTTTCAGCCAAAGCAATCCAGGTAGGTGGGTAACCTACATTATTTACCTGCAAACTGTTTTCTAAAGGCCAAAGAATAGCACAAGAGAGAAACTATGTTAGGACCTGGCCTAGCAACCTGAAGAGAACACTAAAATGTTTAGGGGATTTGCACAGTTCCAGGCTCTGTTTCCCAGCCTCAGATCTGGATCTTGTTGCCACAGTAATATAAGGAAAATGCTACTGAGCCTACTTAAAAAAAAAAAAGAGAGAGAGAAAAGAAACCCTCCTGCTAATATGCCAGCAGCAGCCTTCTCATTCAAAAGGAACATCACGTTGCGGAGAGCAGATGCAGAACGGAAAGACGGGTATCCTGTGAGGGGGGGGGAGAAAGGACAAAAGGGAGAGAGAGCAAAAAAAATAGGACTGCCAAGTTCTAGTGCCAGGAAACAGTGTGAGAGAGCAAAAGGGCCAGAGAGATTTGTATTCTTGAAAGAAGATGGATCCAGTCAGGGCAGGAACAGAATGAATTTGTCTATTAAATGGGAGTTTTACAGCAGCTGCTTTGTGGTACTCGCCCTGGGTAAAATCAGAATTTCTCCCCCCTAAGTTGGCTTGTTATAGGGTATTTTTAAAGTATTTCTCTTCATAGTTCCTCCCCATCCCCTCCACATTTCAGTCTTTTGGGAACTCTCAAATAATGAAATACACTTCTCCCTCCGTATTCACGGGGGATGCGGGCAGAACATAGCCATGAATACCAAAAAACCACGAATAACTTTTTTCATGTTATTCACGGTTTTTCGTTAAAATAGACCTGAAAAAGATAATAAACCGTGAATAACCTGACCTGCGATTTAGCCAATAGTCAGAATGTTAGGACAGCCTTTCTTCTGTCCTGACTTTACATTTTCTTAGCTGGTTAGCAGGCTAAAACTTGCCGCTAACAGGCTATGTTTCCACCCTGTGCTGCCCCTGCCCAGGACCTCCCACAAACCAGCTAATTTTGCAATAGATGATTACAGGAAAGAAAGGCCTCTTCTATTAAACTGAGCTAGCAGTTTTCTAACGCGGGGAGCTGCGCTGCTCCCAATGCTCATAGAGTTCCTATCTCAGCTGTATATGGTATATATTATAAGAAGTTTTTATTGAAACATGGCCATGTCAGGTTTTACTGTTTCACTATTTTAAGAAATTTGTTTTTGTTAACTGATGTCACTGGGAGCTAGATGCACTAAAAACGATTGTTAAGACTGTGCGGGTCACAGTGGGTAGATTTTTTTTTCACCGTTTCTAAACGGCGATCAGTGTTCAAACGGCTTCCCATGCAAATGAGTTTTGCAGAGGGCAGTCATAATCCCATCCAATCGCTCACTTAGAAACCGGCTCTTACACATGCACAGAGCCGGTTTGGGGAAGCCCGAAAAGCTGAGCGGCAGGGGAAGCCCCAAAACAACCTCCTGCCACTCAGCTATTCAGGGCTTTTTTCTTTCTTTTTTAATGGCACAGGTGTTGTACGTGTGTTACACATACACACAATATTTGCCCTATAAAGATAAGATGAGGGAGCCACTGCCTCCCCCACCCAATGATGACCCCTGGAAGAAAAATAAAGAGAGGCAGGAGCGATGCCCATTCCCTCCTGCCACTGTGAACCCCCCTCCTCCACTCCCTGTCATTAGAAAAAAATTGGCAGGAAGGATGCCCACTCCCTCCTGCCACCGGATGCCCCCTCGGCCCTCCCCTGAACCACTCCCGAACCTCTATGTGAAGCAGACAGCAGGAGGGATGCCCAGTCCCTCTGCTTAGAGGCCCACCACACCAAAATGGCTGGCCTTCCCCTTCCAGGTACATCCTCGGATGCACAGGGAGGGGCCTAAGGCCCTGATTGGGAGAGCCCTTGGGCATTTGAGTCAATCAAGGCCTTAGGCTCCTCCCCATGCATCCCAGGATGCACCAGGAAGGGAAAGGCCTGCCATTTTGGAGAGGCAGGCCTGTGGGCAGAAGGGACTGGGCATCCCTCTTGCTGTCTGCTTCACGTAGAGGTACAGGAGTGGTTCAGGGGAGGGCCGAGGGGGCATCCGGTGGCAGGAGGGAGCGGGCATCCATCCTGCTAGCTTTTGTAAAGCACGGTTAGTGGGGAAAGGGATGGTGGGTGGTACTGGCATAGGGGGTGGAAAGTTTGGCAGGGGGCAGGGGGATTGAAGCAGCAGGAGGAAGTGGGCATTGCAATGTTAGGCCATCGATCAGATGGCTCATTTTAATATTAATGACCTCATTTTAATAGTAATGAGGTTGTTTGCATGCCAGAGTCAAAGAATGTACGAACGCACGGAAAAACATGCAGTTAGCAATTTTGAACATCAGGTCAGCAAGTTTGATCGGTCGCTAAACCTTTTTTTTTTTTATTTGCCACTGGCGGTGGACCCTTCCCTCTGTTTCTGTGTGTTGTATAATATTACACACTTTGACACAAGAAGCAATGCAGCTCATTATTATGCAAAATGAATCCTGCGGATTACATTAAACTTCACTATCTGTTATTCTATGGCCAGGAATGAAAAAATATTTTACGACAGATTAATAAACAGGCTTCCGTGTCTGCAAGTGCCATTTATGATTTCAACACCTTGTTAATCTATTATAAAAAAATTAAATTGTGTGCCTGCATTCGGGATTTCAACCAATCACTGGCTACATGGACACTGGTGAAATATTTCAGCAAAGTAGCAGCAACTGCTGGGTTTATGTGTGACTCATCATACTAGGGTTACCATATGGCTCCAGAAAAAGGAAGACGGATTGAGACATCCGGATTTTACTTCCATTGCTTTCAGTGGAAGTAAAACCCGGATGCCTCTATCCGTCCTGCTTACGTCCATTGCTTTCAGTGGAAGTAAAACCCGGATGCCTCTATCCGTCCTGCTTACGTCCATTGCTTTCAGTGGAAGTAAAACCCGGATGGCTCTATCCGTCCTGCTTACGTCCATTGCTTTCAGTGGAAGTAAAACCCGGATGGCTCTATCCGTCCTGCTTACGTCCATTGCTTTCAGTGGAAGTAAAACCCGGATGCCTCTATCCGTCCTGCTTACGTCCATTGCTTTCAGTGGAAGTAAAACCCGAATGCCTCTATCCGTCCTGCTTACGTCCATTGCTTTCAGTGGAAGTAAAACCCGGATGTCTCTATCCATCCGGCTTACGTCCATTGCTTTCAGTGGAAGTAAAACCCGGATGCCTCTATCCGTCCTGCTTAAGTCCATTGCTTTCAGTGGAAGTAAAACCCGGATGTCTCTATCCATCCGGCTTACGTCCATTGCTTTCAGTGGAAGTAAAACCCGGATGTCTCTATCCGTCCTGCTTACGTCCATTGCTTTCAGTGGAAGTAAAACTCAGATATTTCAATGTGTCCTCTTTTTTTTCTGGAGCCATTTAGTAAGTGTATACCTTCCATGGTTCTTCCTTCTGTGAAATCTTGTAAATTTTGCTTTTGTTACATAGGGTTTAATTAGCAAGAAATTTTGTATGTGATCCGAACTTCCTCTGACACACAGCTTGTTTTGAAAAAAGTAGTTGAACACAAGGCATTATATTTCCTTATGAACATTTAAAGACCAAAGAGAAATGGAGGGGGGTGAATGCATTATCTTCCTTTTAATTACAGCTTTGCTCTCTTGGAATACCAGATTGATGTTGTGGAAGCATGAATCATTCCTTTCTATACTCTGGCTGTAAATGGCATCGTGGCTCCAGAGCTCTACTGAGGAGTCAGGAATGGAAACTCCACTAATGAATGTGGTTTCTCTTCATTCTGGCTAGAAAGCATCAAGGCTTGCAAATCAGCACACAGCGAATCCCATTCCATTTATTCTCATATTTTGCTTATCCTAAGCTTCAGTGAGACACAATAAAAGCATTTAAAAAAAAACAACAACATGCACATACATAAATTAAAGTAGCATACACCAGGCTACATATGTCTCAATTACTTGGCCCACACTCTGTTGGTTCTGCAAAGGTTCCATTTCCTGCATATCACCGGTTGGTGTTGTTGGACTCCTCCTCCGGTCTGTTTGCTTATGTTTTATGGTACGATATGTGCTGTTGTTGGCAGCTATTGTCAGTTTTGTACTATTACTTCTGTTTGCATATATGCTCATTGTGTCATGCCTGTTTCTCTGGTTGCCTCGTCAATAAAAATGATATTTAAAAAAAAAAAAATCTAGAATGCTTTGCACTGTGCTGTTTTCTCTATCATTATTGTTTATTGTTTCTCCTTTTTGCATATTTATTTATTTATTTTAAAATTTATATACCGCACCCAACTAAGCGGTTTACATATCACATACATAAAATCTTATTTCCCTGTGATTTCCACATATAGCATAGACATAAATAGACAACATCATCATTCCCCCTCTATAAAATATCAATGTACCAAGTCAATATACCAAGTTAATATTAGAGGTGTGGAAAATAAAGTATTTGGGGACTGGGCGATGCGAGGAATAGTGCGGTTGGAGCCTGCGGTGTGGGAAGATGGGGAGCTGTTGGGGTTTGATGTCCTTCTGGAAAGGGTGGGCCCTGGTTGGGGCAATAGGTTTGCTTACTGCCAGTTAAGACTCTATTGGTCATGCCCTGGGGGAGAGAGGGTGCTCATACAGTATCTAGCCTTTATAAAGTTTTGGAAGGGTTACTACCTTGAAGGGATCTTAGTGGTTACAGCCAACGATGGGAGGGATAATTTAGTAATGGTCCTGGCGCAGTGGGATATTCATGTTAATTTGGGAGGTCTCCCTGCCCTGACATCATGTGCTTGGCTGCGTGAATGCTATTATAGAGTGTTAGTAGAGTGGGGAGATAGCTACAGGTTCTTGTGTGAAATGTGGGTGAGCCAGTGGTATGCTAGAACATGCTCTTTGGCAATGCCCTCAAACTAGACAATACTGGAACCGTACTGTAGGATTTATGCATCGAATCACACATAAGCCTAGTGATAAGCCACGGCCTTCCAGCTGATCTTGGATGTCCCGTGAGCCTTTGGGACTTTGCCAGTGGCGACAACTTTGTTATGTCGTAAAATGTGTTTAGTAGCACGAAAGTGTATTCTGCAATATTGGATATCAGCAGATATACCCGCCTATTGGCATTGGCGCAACATGCTACATCAGCTGGCCAGTTGGGAGGCTAGGGATGCTCGAGGGAAATGGAAGAGGAGGAAAATTGGGGGGCCCTATTTAGCATAATTACATCCTAGGGCAGGGGTAGGCAATTCCAGTCCTCAAGAGCCGGAGCCAGGCCAGGTTTTCAGGATATCCACAATAAATATGCATGAGATAGATTTGCATCTCAAGGAGGCAGTGCATGCAAATCCATCTCATACATATTCATTGTGGAGATCCTGAAAACCTGACCTGGCTCTGGCTCTCGAGGACTGGAATTGCCTACCCATGTCCTAGGGGGATGGGCAGGCTGGATGGGCCATTTGTCCTTTATCTGCCATTATGTTTCTAAGAGAAGGAGGAGGATTTCTGCATCATCCATGATAAAGCAAACCTTTAGTTCAGATTTAAACATCTGGCCTGGACTGACTTATTGGATGAAAGAATGCTGAGTGGGTGGATTGCTGTGCCAGCTGACCTCCCAGCTGTTGCAGGTCCCAGCCCTGACCTCTCTATAAACTCTTAAATTTAATAAAAGTAACCCACCCTGATATTCACTGGGTAAACAAAGGTTACAATAGCAGAAAGATTCCCACAACTCTGACCCTGAAATAAAATATATATATATTAGTATTTTAGCCCATTACATTAACGGGTGCTAGAATATATGTCTGTCTGTCTTTATTTCTGTCTCTCTCTCCCTCCCACTGTCTTTCTTTCTGTCTGTCTCTCTCCCTAGCCCCCATTGTCTGTCTGTCTTTCTGTGTCTCTCCCTGCCCCTGTGACTTTCTTCTTTTCTTTCTGTCTCCCTTCCTCCCGCTGTCTGTCTTTCTTTCTATCTGTCTCTCTCCCTGCCTCCTATGCAGCAGCATTTCTCTCCCCCCACTTCCCTGTGCAGCAGCCACAGCAGCATTCCCTCCCCCTCCATTTCCCTGTGCAGCAGCATTTCCACCACCCTACTTCCCTGTGCAGCAGCAGCATTTCGATCCCCCCACTTCCCTGTGCAGCAGCCACAGCAGCAGCATTCCCTCCCCCTCCATTTCCCTCCCCCACCATTTCCCTGTGCAGCAGCAGCACTTCCCCTACCCTCCCTTTCCCTTCCCGCAGTCTGGCTGGCTCCCTTAGTCCCTTACCGCCCCCCCCTTCCCTTCCCGCGGTCCCAACAAACCTGCCAATTCCAGCAGCGTCTGCAGCACTCTACACACGCTGCTTTGGGGCCTTCTACTGCCCTGATTTACTCTGGCACGTCCCTGATGACATCATCAGAGACATGGCAGAGCAAATCAAGGCAGTAGACGGCTCCGAAGCAGCGTGTGTAGAGTGCTGCGGACGCTGCTGGAGTCGGCAGGTTTGGAGTCGGGACCGTGGGAAGGGAAGGGGGGGGCGGTAAAGGACTAAGTGAGCCGGTCAGACGTTGGGAAGGGATGGGAGGGTCAGATCGCGAAGAAATTACTTACGGAGTGAGTGGGGAGCCGGCAAAGCGGCTGGAGTCTTTTTTGTCAGTGCTTCTCTTCCCGGGCCGCTATTTAGTTTAGCTGCCAGGGCTGTTTGGATCCGCTGTTCACTTTGGGTTCTGCTAAGTGCGCATACGCACTCTTGCCGGCCACAGACATACGGATCAGGGAACACGCGGTAAGAGTGCGCATGCGCGCTTAGCGTTTTATTATAGTAGATATTATAATTGAATGGCAATTAATCATTCATCATTCAAAGAGGATACCAATTCCGTACATCATACTAAAAATTAATGGTTCAATACAGGGTTACTTCAGACAAACTCAGAGTAGAATGAATCTGTAAATATTTATAAACTGTTTATATAAGCAGCTTCAAATAGCTATGTTTTGCACAACTTCCTAAAAGTAGAAGGATCTTCTATTGAGTAAAATTCCAGGAGAATGGAGTTCCAGAACGCACATGAAAATGCCTTCTGCTTCATTTCTGCGGTTTAGTCAACGTTTAGAAGTCTTTCAGCCTCTCCTAAAGAGGTACACAAAAGAGAAGTACACAATCAAGCGCGGAGCAGCAAACACCAGGCCTTTCTGGTTGTTACTGGTTAGGGTTACCAGACGTCAGGGAAAACCTGGACATGTCCTCTTTATAGAGGACTGTCGAGTTCCCTGACAGACTTTCCAAACCCGGCAGTTGGTCCGGGTTTTTGGAAAGCCCCAACGAACTCCGGTCACATCTGGAGGGCCTCTGAGCATGGATGACGTCGCACACATCCGTGCATGCTCGAGGCCCTCTAGACTCGGCCGGAGCTCATCAAGGAAGAAGACGAGGCTCAGAGGGGGGCAGGGCTGGAGGCGGGACTGAAGGCGGAACAAGGCAGGGATAAGTTGGGGCCATGCATTCGGGTTTGTGAAGCTCCAAATATGGGAACCGAATTACTGGTCCAGGAACAAATGAAGGGCAGATTAAGAGAGAAAGAAAGGGGAGGGGAGAGGAAAAATCATAAAGAAATAGACATCTGTGGCAGAATGTGTTCCCGGTTGCTCTTGCCCCTTCCTCCAGGGTCAATGTGCTTTCATTCTTTTTCCAACTGTTCCTAGGGCTGGCTGCGCATTTACGACTTTGAACCACCATGGTGACGGGACAAAAGCATGCTGGACAAAGGCACGCCGACATTACAGAGCAGACAATTGAGCGCAAGACTCCAGCGGGCCGCCCTAAAAGTTTATTTTAAAAGAGCTCCAAGTTTACTTAATAGTGTTTGCTCTATAATGGGGGGTTTCAACCCCCCAACGGCAGCGCGAACACTATTAAGTAAACTGGGGGGGTTCCCCCCTCACACACCCCCTTGAAGCTCTTTAAAATAAACTTTTACAGCAGCACGCTGGAGTCTTGCGCTCAATTATCTGCTCTGTAATGTCAGCGCGCGTTTATGATTGTGAACCTTAACCATAGGCAGACTAGACATTTGCCTAAGGCAGCAGCCTCAAGGGAACAACATACAGCAGCTACAGTCAAAGTAAAACAGCAGGGTCTGATTCTATAAAAGACGCCTAAAGGTAGATGCGAAGTTCAGCACACCTAACCGGTCTAGGCGCCACTGGCCCATCAAGCCAAGCAGCCTGTTCTCACGGTGGCCAATCCAGGTCACTAGAACCTGGCCAAAACCCAAGGTGTAGCAATATTCCATGCTACCGATCCAGGGCAAGCAGTGGCTTCCCCTGTGTCTTTCTCAATAACAGACTATGGACTTTTCCTCCAGGAACTTATCCAAACCTTTCTTAAAACCAGCTACGCTATCCGCTTTTACCACAACCTCTGGCAACGATATCTAGAGCTTAACTATTCTCTGAGTGAAAAAAATATTTCCTCCTATTGTTTTTAAAAGTATTTCCCTGTAACTTCGAGTGTCTCCTAGTCTTTGTAATTTTTGACGGAGTGAAAAATCGATCCACTTGTACCCATTCTACTCCACTCAGGATTTTGTAGACTTCAATCATAACTCCCCTCAGCCGTCTCTTTTCCAAGCTGAAGAGCCCTAATTGTTTTAGTCTTTCCTCAAACGAGAGGAGTTACATCCCCTTTACCATCTTGGTTGCTCTTCTTTGAACCTTTTATAGCGCCACTATATCTGTCTTGAGATAAGGAGACCAGAATTGAACGCAATACTCCAGATGAGGTCACACCATGGAGCAATACAGGGGCATTATAACATTCTTAGTCTTGTTAACCATCCCTTTTTTAATCATTCCTAGCATCCTATTTGCTTTTTTGGCCGCCACCGCACATTGGGCGGGAGGTTTCATCGTATTGTCTACGATGACACCCAGATCCTTTTCTTGGGCGCTAATCCCCAAGGTGGACCCTAGCATCCGGTAACTGCGATTCAGGTTATTCTTCCCAATGTGCATCACTTTGCATTTGTCCACATTAAATTTCATCTGCCATTTGGACGCCCAGTCTTCCAATTTCCTAAGGTCCACCTGCAATTTTTCACAATCCACATGCGTTTTAACAAGGTTCAAAGAAGAGTGACCTAGATGATAAAGGGGATGGAACTCCTCTCGTATGAGGAAAGACTAAAAAGATTAGGGCTCTTCAGCTTGGAAAAGAGACGGCTGAGGGGAGATATGACTGAAGTCTATAAAATCCTGAGTGGAGTAGAATCAAGTGGATCAAATTTTCACTCCATCAAAAATTACAAAGACTAGGGAACACTCGATGACGTTACAGGGAAATACTTTTAAAACCAATAGGAGGAAATTTTTTTTTTCATTCAGAGAATAGTTAAGCTCAGGAACATGTTGCCAGAGGATGTGGTAAGAGTGGATAGCATAGCTGATTTTATGAAAGGTTTGGACAAGTTCCTGGAGGAAAAGTCTATAGCTATTGAGAAAGACATGGGGGAAGCCACTGCTTGCCCTGGATTGGTAGCATGGAATGTTGATACTGTTTGGGATTCTAGAATCTTGATAGTCTTTGGGGATTCTGCATGGAATGTTGCTACTATATGGAGTTCCGGAATCTTCCTTTCTCTGAGATAATGGAATGTTGCTACTCCTTGGGTTTTGGCCTTGTACTAGTGACCTGGATTGGCCACCATGAGAACGGGCTACTGGGCTTGATGGACCATTGGTCTGACCCAGTATTCTTATGTTCTTGTCACACCTCTTGGTTTTTAACAGACCCTGACACAGCCCATAGTCGTGTCGGGCTTTTAACTTTTTATGTATTTATGCTTTTATGTGGTGAATAAATTTGCCCTTTTTATTATCATCGAGCTGCTGTTTTGCACCCAGGATCCATGATCAATTAAGGGCACAAGGATTTACATCAACTAAAACCTGGCGCCAATTCTTGCACCCAAATTGCGAGTGGATCACCCTTATTCCATAAGACGGCATGTAAATTGTAGGTACAACCTTGATCCATCCATGCCCCTCCCACGGCCAGACCCCCTTCTTGGATACATGTGGATCCCGGTGCCTAAAAATGTGTGTTCCAATTTTAATTAATGTCAGTTAGCACCAGTGATTATTAGCACTGATTGGCTCATTTATCAATCAAACTGCACGCTCAAATTGAGTTCATACCCATAACTGAGTGTGCAATTTTGAATGCTACAAATAGAATTAAGCTGTACAAAGAGTTAATGCAGGACCACTTACCACCTCCTAAACAGAAGGTGCTAAGTGCTTCTGCGTTAATATGGAGAAGGTGCTGCATATGAATCCAAATGTTAATACATGACCTGCAATAAAAGATACTGGGAATGCCCCTTCTTGAAGCAGTGTTAATTTTGGGTTTGCCGTACATTAAAATTCGGAGTTATAGCACATTAAGCCCAAAACATAGTCTGCCAAGGTAACATAGTAGATGACGGCAGATAAAGACCCGAATGGTCCATCCAGTCTGCCCAACCTGATGCAATTTAAATTTTTTAAAATTTTTCTTCTTAGCTATTTCTGGGCAAGAATCCAAAGCTCTACCCGGTACTGTGCTTGGGTTCCAACTGCCGAAATCTCTGTTAAAACCTACTCCATCCTATCTAAACCCTCCCAGCCACTGAAGCCCTCCCCAGCCCATCCTCCACCAAACGGCCATATACAGACACAGACCGTGCAAGTCTGCCCAGTACTGGCCTTAGTTCAATATTTAATATTATTTTCTGATTCTAGATCCTCTGTGTTCATCCCACACTTCTTTGAACTCCATCACCGTTTTCATCTCCACCACCTCTCTCGGAAGCGCATTCCAGGCATCCACCACCCTCTCCGTAAAGTAGAATTTCCTAACATTAAGGCATTTTAGTGTTATGTTACACTAGGTGCGAATCAGGCTTGAGATTAACACTACACAGTGAGGCGTGCTTCTAATCTTTGTAAAGTCCTGCCAGCTGAGGCCCTCCTCCAAAGACGGCTAGAACTCCCTTCCACCAAGCGCAGCAGTCGCTGGCAGCATCCCTGAGCCACTGAGGTGCCAGCATCTGTGACTCAGGGACGCTACTGCTGCCTGCCAAGCTTGGCAAAAGGGACCCCCGGCCACCTTCAGAGGAAGTCCTCCGCTGACATAGTTTGAGGTTCCTCATCACCTGGAGTATTCATGTATTGTTAATATGATTATATTGTGTATATATGAAAAATGAATGGAAGAAATTGTGAGGGGGGTCTGAGGCAGAGCTTGGTTGGGGTGATTCGAATGATATTTCTTAGACTTAGGGGGTACTTGGCTTGAAGAAGTTGAGAAACACTGGTGTAGATGAACTTCTGAGGGACTGGTTAGAGAAATAAGTGCTGTAGATGGCCTGAATAACGAGAGTATGATACTGACATGCTGCCATGGGGAGGAGAGAATGAAAGGGCCTTAGCTTTTGACTTGTTCATTACCTGCCCTGCTCTTGACCTTTAGATACAGGCTGGTGTATTTTGTTTTCTCTGCTGGGTGAGAGTAAATTTCTTGTGAGTTTTTAAGTTCAGCACCCCCCAATCATTTTCAAACGTTGGCTCCCCTGGTGAAGAGGGGCCTAAAAATTAATTTAAGGGAGGTGTAAGGGGGCAAAAGGATGCCCAGCCTGTTTGCATTTCTGATCCATAGTGATCTGTGATCTCATTGCTGTTGCTCCAGAAAACAATTTATTCATATTGCCTTGTCCAGGGGTTCTCGACCTAGTCCTTGGAACTACTGTAACGCACTATTCGACGGATTGACAGCAAAAAAAATATGTCCAGCGCCTACAATGCGTACGAAACGCAGCAATTAAACTCTGTCTCAGAAGCACTATCATCAGCCCACTGGCTACCCATTACTAAACATGTGATAGGCCAGAGCACATTACAGGGGTTCAAGGAAGGTTTGGATAGGTTCCTAAAGGATAAGGGGATTGAGGGGTACAGATAGAACTAGTGGTAGGTTATAGAAATAGTCAGAAACCACTTCACAGGTCACAGACCTGATGGGCCGCCGCGGGAGCGGACCGCTGGGCGCGATGGACCTCTGGGCGCGATGGACCTCTGGTCTGACCCAATGGAGGCAACTTCTTATGTTCTTATGTTCAAAGGCACTCAGCTCTATATCAACCAAACTTCTTCCATATGTCCCAAACAGACCACTCCGCTTCCAGGAGAAAACACATCTGCAAATACAAGCTGGTTGCACCCTCCAACTCCGTTCCTACTCCCCACTTCCTACCAAGTGATTGGAATCAACCGCCTCCTTACGTCAGATCCCTCAAAGGGCTTCTGAACATCAGGAAAGCAATAAAAACCGACCTCTTCCCATAAATCCAGTCACTCCCTTCAAACCATACGTCTTTCTTTTTCTTTTAATAATTTATATTCTGCATCGCCTACAATTCTTTGCGGATTCCAAATTATTCAGGTGCTCAAGCATTTTTCCCTAACTGTCCCGGTGGGCTCACCATCTATCTAATGTACCTGGCGCAACGGAGGATTAAGTGACTTGCCCAGGGTCACAAGGAGCAGTGTGGGATATGAACCCACAACCTCAGGGTGCCAAGGCTGTAGCTCTAACCACTGCACCACACACTCCCACATGCTAAGGTACGCTGAAATAGATCCCTTCTTGTTGTTAACGGAAAATGAACATAACCGTATGTTAACTTAAAGACCAGATTGTATGCTAAACTTGGGTATGTCTAACATTCCTGTACACATGTAAATTCATAATTTGTTTGCCTTTGCTTTATGTATGTCCACCTTGTTACCCGTTCTGAGCTCGTTGAGGAGGACGGGATATAAACGAGCCAAATAAATAAACGCCCTTGTTCCGCCATGTATGTACAAGTCATGAAGAGTCATCATGGAAATTAAGGTCCCCTTTTTATCAAGCCGCATTAGGGGTTTTTTTTAAATCATTGGCCGCTGCGGTAAAAGCTCCAGCGCTCATAGAATTTCTATAAGCATCAGAGCTTTTACCAAAACGCTCGGCGATTTAAAAAAAAAAACCTCCCCTCTTCGGAACTTGAGCTCTCTCCAAGTTTTCCGCAAACATCTGAAAACCTGGCTTTTCTCAATAAATATAAGTCTCCCTCCAAGTTAGGAATCAAGGAAACTCTTATATCTTGGCATCCCAAGTCCTCTAAATTTTCTTCACACTTCTACCTCTAACCCTCTGTTGTAGTTCCTTCCTATTTCTCCTACTGTAAACCGCGTCGAGCTCTACGAACGTGGAGATGATGCGGTATACAAACCTAAGGATTAGATTAGATTGATTAAAGGGAGCTTAAAAAAGGTATTTATCCCTGGAAAGCAAGTGGATATAATTTAAAAAAACAACAACAAAATAAAAGAAACATTTTACCCTTAGGTTAGACTAGAATTCTCAGCAGGAAAGCACATGAGCATAATGGGTAGTTAATAACGGTAAATATAACATATCACTGAGCAGAATCAGTTGCTATAGACAGGCAGAAGACAACCGAACCTGACAAATGCATGGCTTTCTTTCCTTTTTTTTTTTTTTTTTTAAGTTTAAGCCCTCTGGCAGGTTGCCAAAGTAAATGGAAAGGTCCTGGGAGGGCCAAATGCTGGAAGGAGTTTTGATTGCAGAGGGGTGCATGCAGAAACATCTGGGATATGTCCAGTGATCTGGCCTTCATGTCAAAAAAAAATTAGCATATAAACGAGCAGAGTTCTGTACCAGCAAATATCACTGGATCCATTATCACACTAGGATTAATAGAGGACAATATTTTGACAGAGCAGAATAAATATTTGGTGAGAGTGCTAACTGCAACAGCTTTAAAAAAAGAAAAAGTAGGCTCGCTTGCAGAGCATCACGGGAGGACAGCTGATGAGATGAATAGCAGCAAACAAGACATGTAAATACCTTCTGATCTAATCACAGGAGATGAAATATGAAACACAAATCTGGATGGTGAATGGCTCAAGATTATCAGGAACCGCTTGTTTAAATTTGTAAATCACCTATCCACCACTCAACGGAACTTGTCGTAAGAAACTCTACGACAACCTCCTGGGGACACAGGCAGCTAAAATAGACTCTGACATCTCAAAATTACTGACCAAAACAACAGACATAAAAGAGTTCCGCAAAGAAATAAAAACACTACTGTTCAAAAAATATCTCCCATCACTCTAACCACCACCCAACGAGTTCCCAACCAACGACTTCGGAAACACCCATCTATACTATCTCTTTGTCTGTGACCTAAAATGTAATGTAACTCTTCTACTTTACACCTGATTTAAACGATCGAGTTGCCATGTATTACCTCTGCAAAATGCAATATCTTCTGTCATATGTAATAACTTCTGTGACAAGTATTATCTTCTGTGAACTTGAAGTATCATAACTCTCTACTGTTACTGTAATTTACTCCTAACCTGAAATGTAATTCAACTGGAACTGTCCAGATATCTTCTATAATGTAATCCGCCTAGAACCGCAAGGCACAGGCGGAATAGAAATCCCTAATGTAATGTAATGTAAAACAATGCATAAAAATGATAAGCCAAAATGGGTATGATATAGCCGTCGATTTTAAAATTAGATGGATGAAAGCATACTGAAACTAAAGAACCCTTTTGTTAAGCTGAATTAAGCATTAGCATGACTTTTACTGCATTTTTACCCCCTTTTATGAAGCTGCGTTAGCGTTTTTTTTATCGCTGGCCACAGCGGTAAAAGTTTTGACGCTCATAGGAATTCTGCGGGTATTGGAGCTTTTACCACCATGGCTGACAATACAAAACACTACCTCGGTTTCATAAAAAGGGGGGGGGGGGGAATTTGTCATTCACAAAATCTTTCTATCTTTTTTTGTCATATTGTCATATTAATATAGGGACTTTGCATCATCTGTTATATTTTGTCCATTGATACTTGGTTTCTGGAAGCCAATTTGGGGACACATTCATCTCATTCTTGAAGCAACTATTCCCTTATCTTATGAAGCTGTAATTTGTGGTACGTTACTACATGTTAAGCCTACTTTAGATAAGTATAAAAGTCGTCTTTTCCTGATTATGAAGGGAATAGCTGTTCAATTGATTACACAGAATTGGAAAAATCATGATAGGATCAATTTCACTTTTTGGTGGGTAAATGTGTGTACCGCATATAAGTATGAAAGGATAATGGCGGAACGTTTGGGGACTAGTAAATCCTTTAATGATGTATGGAGTCCATTGACTAATTTTATTGCATTATAATAAGGGTCATGTTTCTTTCTTCATCATTAGATTTCCTTATAGAAGATGACGGCAGAAAAGGGCTACAGGGAGAGTGGGAGGGGGAGGGAAATGTATTTTGAATAGTTAAATTATTTATTTATAATTTGTAATCACATCATATGTATTATTATATTAAGAATGAAGATAAAGATGGGAGAAAATGATTGTTTAATGTAATAATTATATAGTGAATAGTGTGTTTTGTGCAGTTTTTCTGATTTACCATTTGTATTGCACTGTCGAAGTTTGAAAATCAATAAAGATTTTTTTTTTTTTTTTTAAACCTTCCGGTTCTAAATCCTGTATCTAATTTATCAGCTTCATTTCTTGTATCTCTTATAAGTAAGGTGACCAGATTTTACTATTGTAAAATCTAGACCCATGGCCCTGCCCCCAGGCCCGCCTAGTTCCACCCAGCCTCACCCCATTCTGCCCAAATCATGCCCTGTTCTGCTCCGGCCTCTCCCCCCCTCCCCCGCTTCAACCTGTTCTCATGTTCAGAGCCGTATCGGGAGGGCGTCTGCACATGCACAGGTGTGACATGATGATGTCACATGCATGCATGCATCACAAGCATGCGCATGATGCCCTCCGGACGCGGTCCTGAGCTGGAAGCTTTTCAAAACCCAGACAAAGTGCCAATGGCCCATCTAGCCCAGTCTCCTGTTTCCAACAGTGGGCACTCCAGGCAACAAGTACCTGGCACAACCCCAATTAGTAACAACATTCCATGCTACCGATCCAGGGCAAGCAGTGGCTTCCCCCGTGTCTGTCTCAGACTATGGACTTTTCCTCCAAGAACTTTTCCTCCAAGACTTTTCCTCCAAGAACCTTTCTTAAACCTAGCTATGTTAACCGCTGTAACCACCTCCTCTGGCGACGAGTTCCAGAATTTAACTATTCTTTGTGTTAAAAAAATATTTTCTCCTATTTATTTTAAAAGCATTCCCATGCATGCAAATTTCCTTCAGTGTCCCTTGGTGTTTGTACTTTTGGAAAGGATGAAAAGTTGATTTACTCTTAACCGTTCTACACAAATCAGGATTTTGTAGACCTCAATCATATCCCCCCATATCTCTTTGTATGCTAAAGTGTAAAGTACTTCCCTCTCAATAAGGTAGTGGGGAGTACAGCTAAGGACCGAAGCTCATATCGAAGCTAAACTATATGCTGTTCTGAAGAAGCTCTTACCAACTTTTTAAGAGCGAAACGGAGATCTTCCGTCTGGGAACTGAGTGTGGGAAGTCAGTCGGGCAGTCGCTCACCCGAGTTAAGTACCACACGTTTACAGCATTTAACCTGAGTAAAAACTAATTTATTATATAATTAACAACAGTATAAAGTATTTACAAAAAAAACAAAAAGGCATATAGAGAAAATAAGACACTATCCGATGATAGCCCAGTTGTGGGTCTAACAACCATGATACGTTCTGGCTGCTGACCTTGGGCACTTGAGGGATTTAGTCTTCGTCTCTATTCATATGCCTGTTCTACTCTTCAGTTTCATTGTTGGCTCAAATTAGGAGTTTAAAGTACATATATGCCAATAAAGCTGTTTGTTGAGGTGCAAAACAGCTGTTACAGAGCTCAGAGACTGGAGCTACTGTCTCGTTTAATACCAACTACCAAAAAAAAAAACCCCGTTCAATAAAGAAAAAAGCAAAAGATCAAAGACTTCTATCATAAAAGGGAGAGAAAAAAACCTCAGTGTTGCACAAAACTCTGTGAAGGGCTCCACTGCTGGCAGCTTACTTCCAATATTTACATAATCAGAAGAAGCAAACATATCAGTGGTAAAAAAAAACCCCTCCATTGTCATATTCAATATAAAGTCAGTTGATGCCACAATTATTTCAACTACAACAGCGTGAATAGTAAAAAAAAAAACAACCCAAATTTTAAATGTACTTTTCTTGAAAATAAAGATTGAAGTCTTCAAGATTGTGGTTTCAAATCCCAAGCAGCTCTTTGTGACCCTGGGCAAGTCACTCGGTCCTCCCTTGCCCCAGGTACGTTAGATAGATTGTGAGCCCACCGGGACAGACAGGGACAAATGACTGAGCACCCGACTGTAAGCTGCTTAGATAACCTGATAGGTGGAATATTAATACCTAAAATAAATAAATAAATTTAGATGTGCCAGACGATCTCTATTCCAAAATTATATGC
This sequence comes from Geotrypetes seraphini, assembly GCF_902459505.1. Lineage (NCBI taxonomy): Eukaryota > Metazoa > Chordata > Amphibia > Gymnophiona > Dermophiidae > Geotrypetes > Geotrypetes seraphini. The sequence goes on from NC_047087.1 coordinate 303,978,023, forward strand.
TGTCCTTCATAAATCCAATTTTTCAGCATTCTCAAGATTAGTGAAGAACAATCCAAATCCCAGTTTTCAACTCTGGGTTCCCCGGAAGGGCCCCTGTTTCGCTACCGCTGCATCAGGGAAACCACACTGCCAAAACAACAACAAAAACCTCTTAGAAAACTCTCAAAAGAACAGGGGAAAAATCAACAAAAGAAATATAGGCCTCAAAGAACACTGCCATCAAGCATTATTACAACAGGATTCAAAATTGTGGTCTTCCCAAATACCAATTAAAATGTTAACAACTGGCGCAGAGTACAGCGGCATGGTTGCTGACAAATAAGAAGTCTTTTTGATCACATTTTCTTAATTTCAGCAGCATTGCACTGGCCCTCTGTGGAGTTTGTTTGTTTTTACATTTTTTTTGTTTGGGTTTTCTGAGCCTTATGTTGGAATGGACTGATTTATCTGAAGGCTTTCTTGCGGTTTTATATGCCATTAGTCTTTAAGCCCGTTACATTAACGGGTGCTAGAATAGATGTGTCTGTCTGTCTTTCTTTCTTTCTTTCTTTCTCTCTCTCTCTCTCTCCTTGGCCGCTGTCTGTCTTTCTTTCTTTCTGACTTTCTCTTTCCTCGGCTGTCCACCACCACCCCTTGCCTGCTCTCCCTGTCCAGCAGTAGTCCTTATCCCTTCCTTTGACCTCCCAGTGTCCAGCAGCACCCCCTTCCCTGCTCCCCCTGTCGAGCAGCAGCCCTTCTCCCTTCGGTTTACCTCCCTCCTGTCCAGAAACACCCTTTCACTGCTCCCCCTGTCCAGCAGTTGGCCTTCTCCCTTCCTTTTACCTCCCCCTCTGTCCAGCAGCACCCCTTCCCTGCTCCCCCTGTCCAGCAGCAGCCCTTCTCCCTTCGTTTTACCTCTCCCCTATCCAGCAGCACCTCTTCCCTGCTCCCCCTGTCCAGCAGTAGGCCTTCTCGATTCCTTTTACCTCCCCCCTATCCAGCAGTACCTCTTCCCTGCTCCCCCTGTCCAGCAGTAGGCCTTCTCCCTTCTTTTTACCTCCCCCCCTGTCCAGCAGCACCCCTTACCTGATCCGCCTGTCCAGTAGTACCCTTTCTCCTTACCCTGCTAGCCTGGGCAACCTTGGGGCTTTTGCTAGGCCGGCCCACCTTGCATTATTGAAGTGGGCCGGCCTAGCAAATGTCCCGCGGCTGCTGCGTTTGCTGGTCCGAGGGTGAGAAGAGGCATCCCAGCAGCGGCAGCGCAGGAGTCAAACCGCTACCCGCCGCTCAAATCTCTCTATGTTCCACAAGCTGTCGCGAGCTGCCCCACGTGCCGCAAATAAAATTCAGCACAGAGGCACACAGCATAGTGGCAGGGATCACGAAACCCTAAGCACGCATGCGCGCTTAGGGTTTTATTATAGAGGATGAGAAATCTTAGATTTTCTAAGCTGTTACTGCTAATGGCCCCCAGTTGGATTCAATTACAGTATGTATCTCAGAAAGCATTATAGTACTACAACTACTATGTAAAACTGTTCTGAGCTCCCCTGGGAGAACTGTATAGAAAATGGAATAAATAGATAGCGTGAAAAGTTTCATCCTTTGATAACCAGAACTGCTATTGTGACATCATAATGCCTCATTCCACCAATGCCTAAGAGCCAACCTCATCAGTGATGTCACAATGGCTTGATTAGCCTATACTTGGCTCACTTTTATTACATTTTGATTTCTAGAGTGGTTAAAGCTACAGCCTCAGCACCCTGAGGTTGTGGGTTCAAACCTATGTTGCTCCTTGTGACCCTGGGCAAGTCACTTAATCCCCTCCCCTTGCCCCAGATACATTAGATAGATTGTGAGCCCACCAGAACAGACAGGGAAAAATTCTTGAGTACCTGAATAAATGAATGTAAACCATTCTGAGCTCCCTTGGGAGAATAGTATATAGAAAATTCAATGAATAAATAGTAGCAGCAGTAATGCAATGATTTAATTGAATCCAACTGGGGGCCATGAGCAGTAGCAGCTTAGAAAATCTATGATTTCTCATGGCATATAAAACTGCAAGAAAGCCTTCAGAGAAATCAGTCCATTCCAACATAAGGCTCAGAAAACCCAAACAAAAAAAATGCAAAAACAAACAAACTCCACAGAGGGCCAGTGCAATGCTGCTGAAATTAAGAAAATGTGATCAAAAAGACTTCTTATTTGTCAGCAACCATGCCGCTGTGCTCTGCGCCAGTTGTAAACATTTGAATTGGTATTTGGGAAGACCACAATAAAGACCATTTCAGCCATCTTGAATCCTGTTGTAATAAGGCATGAATTAATGTTGCTAGATCTTTCTGTGGCAATAAAGGCTTAAGCTGCCCGAGTAACTGGACTAGCTTAGCAAAACGACTCTCGCAGAGCACCAGAAATTTGATCATGGAAGGAGAAGCATCATCAGAAATCACCTCAAGAGCTGGTGATTTCCAAAGGGAATTCAAGGGCTTTGCTGCATTGGCTGACCCACAAATCAGTTTTAATTTAAAATTTGTGAAGGCGAGCAGCTTTGACCACAAGGCATTCGTTTAAATGGCACGGTGCCAATCCCAGTTGGATGTCATCAGCAAAGATGTAATATAATACCCCAAATAGCTGTATTAGAGACACTAACGCCCAGATTCTCAAACTGGGCTGCTTTGAAAACAGCTGCTGATCGTGTGTCAATCATGCATCTGGTTTTGGAATCGCGCCCTCATGAAAGATAGACGCCAGAAATGTAGGCCAGGGATTTCTGGATCTACATTTCTGGTGCCTGTCTACATAGGCGCTTTAGACCGTCTAACACTACTTCCAGCGTTGGCCCTGCCTACTTTGGCATTCACGACCTAAAGCGCCTACGTAGGCACAATTCCATCGCCAATTTTCTAGGAGCTGGTACGCACCTCAAATCTCAGTTATAAACGCCATTTGGATGGGATTTTTAACAGAGGTAAGGGCGCATACCGACACCTAGAAAATCAGCGCTAGTTCAAGAATCCGGGCCTAAATGGCTCAGAGATTGAATAATGAGCAGGACAATACAGAACCTTGGTGGGGCCCAGGGTAGACTAATGAGCACCACATTCCCTCCCCCACCCAGCGTATTAGAAATATCTTTACTGAAAGAGATGCCGAAGCCCCTCCAGCCAAAGAAAGTCACTTCTGAGCCTCTCTCCTCCTGTTGCTGCTGTAGGAACTGAGCATTCACAAGGAATCCCAGCATTGGCGGTTGGAGGCAGGCCCACTGTCCCCACTAAATTAAGCAGAAGTCCTCCAACTGCATTGCTGCTAGTCGGAGTTGGTGTTTCACTAAATTACTAGGGAGAGGCAGGTGGAGTCCTACAGAACTTGTCTGTCCCTCACTGTTGAAATTGTGAAAGTGAAACAGCACCCCCTGCTGGCAGGATGATAGGTGAAGGACTCCCGCTCAACTTAAAGAGAACAGTGAATAAACTTCCTGCATGTGCAGGAGGAGGAGGAGGGGAGCGGTTCGGCAGCGGTTTTCTTTGGCTGGTGGGTCTTTGGCATCCCTCACAGCCATTTAACTGGTGTTGTAGGTTTGGAGGAGGCCTGAGCCCAAAATGGGGGAACCCAGGCTCCCAAGGCCTCTCCCCCCCCCCCCCCCCCCAATGGCTATGCCACTACTTGGTATACCTCTGTTAACTGACTTGCAGACCAAAGCAGTTTACAAATGCAAAATCAATAAGAAACAGAGAAAAGAACTGCAATATATCACAGGAAAGATAAACACTCAAACCAAAGAGAGCAGAATGAGCGACAAGAACTTGAGATAATACCCACAATCATTGCCAAACTACCTCAGCAGTGATTACACTCTGCCAAAATGCTTGAAACAAATTGACAAAAATTCTCACTAGCTTATTTATCAGTGGTTGTACCTGGCCGAGGATATAAAAAGACTTGAAGCGGTCCAGACAAAAATGGTAGGAGGTTTGCGCCAAAAGAAGTACGAGAAGAGACTAGAAGACCTCAATATGTATACTCTGAAGGAGGGGTGATATGATACAGACATTTAAATATTTGAAAGGCATTAATGTAGAACCAAATCTTTTCCAGAGAAGGGTAATTGGTAAAACTAGAGGACATAAATTGAGGATGAAGGGTAATGTTAGGAAATTCTTTTTCACGGAGAGGGTGATGAACGCCTGGAATTCCCTTCCGAGGGAGGTGGAGGAGAGGAAAACTGTAACGGAATTTAAAAAAGTGTGGGATTGCTAATTACCATGTTTCCCCAAAAATAAGACAGTGTCATATTAATTTTGGGCCTCCAAAAAAGCACTAGGTCTTATTTTCAGGCTATGCACATGATCATCTCCCCCTTCTTCTCCTTCACCCCAATTCTTCCTCTTTCCTTTCTCTCCCCCCACCCCCACATGTGCATCCCCCCATCCCCACATGTGCACCCACATGTGCATCTTTCCTTCCCTCTCCTTGTGCAGCAGAAGTTTGCCCAGCTGCTATCCATCCTTCCCTCCCTCCTTCCCATCCCTTGGGCAGAACCCTTGAGCACCCCCCTGCTGACCCTCCATCCTTCCCTCCCCGCCAACCGTGAAAACCTGAGGAGCAGCGTCAGGCCGGCAGCACTGATGACATTATCAGTAACGCGGCAGAGTGAAATCCCCGACGGACAAGGCCAAGCAGCCTGTGTAGAGTGCTGCCGGCCCGACGCTGCTTCGGGTCAAGGTAGGGCTCACTCGCGGTCAGTGGGGAGGGAAGGATGGAGGGTCAGCAGGGGTTTGGCTGCATGGTGGGGGTGGCGGCGGTAGGGGGGGGGGCAGGTTGAAGTTGCTGCCAGTGAATCCCAGGACTAGGGCTTATTTTGGGGGTAGGGTTACCCCAAAAATGACCTACCCTGAAAATGATGCTAGGGCTTATTTTCGAGGAAGGGCTTATTTTTGTGGAAACATGGTAGAATATAAATGAGCAGAGTTTCACCGTCTGAATCCAGCAAAGGAAATGGTTTGGATGGGCTGGAGTGAGCTTCAGCAGTAATCCCAGTAGTTGGAACCTAAGGAAAGTACCAGGTAACTTCTAAGGTCTATGGCCCAGAAATAACAAAGAGTAAGACATTTTAATGCAATCATGAAATTGCAATGCATGGGATTATAGAGCAGACTGGATGGACCATTCAGGTCTTTTTCTGCCATCATTTATGTTACTAATTCACTCATATTTTAAGACGTTGTCCCCTAAGAATTTTAGACACTATAATCTCTAGCAATTTTGTTGTGGTTTTGTCAGAACCACTAGTAAACACTGAGAAAAACTGTTTATTTTATTTTTTTTTAAACCAAAACCCCAGCCTTTTTCATGGTGACATTTACCATACAGCATCTAGATATGCCGTAATCGAAAGGCACGATCCTACTCCTGCGTTTGCGAGGAAGTTACAGTAGGCTGGTCTTATGAACTATTACAACCTCTGTTCATCAATTAAGAGCCATATATTCTAGGCTCTGCCCTCTAAATAAACAGATTTCTTTTTCAGAGAAGAATTTTCCAGAAGTAAAATACAGGCCTGTTTTATGGCTTTCAGGGTATCATATCCATTTTGCTGCCAAACTGTTGCAAATGTAAAAAAAAAAAGGTTGTTTTTTTTCCACAAAACAGCAGGAGCATCTGGAAAATGTTATAAGATTAAAGCTAATTTTATTGTTTGTTAAAGCGTGGCGTGTTTATAGGCTTCATAATGGATGTGATGTAAACTAGGGTGTTGTCTGCTTTTAGGGTCATGCCCCTTGATACTTGGTTCATTGTTTAGAGCTGACATACTATGAATTTTCCACTTGGACTGCAATAACATGAATTTTAATAAATATGAACTATACTCCTCTAATATGATATTCCCCTTAAGTATTAAAGGATAGTTGAGAGCCTGCGCAGGCTGTCCAGAGGGCTTACTGCAGTTTCAGGCTTACAGAGCACCCTCCAGAAGCAAACTTTAAAATGTCTGCGATCTCCCGCCAAAGGATCACTCGCACAGAGTTGATCCGCAGCACGAGGGCAAACCTGCGGTATCGAAGAAAATAAAATACTAGGAATTGAGAAAGAAAATCACGAGCAGAAGAAAACAAGAAGTTCCCAGCAAGGCTGCAGAATCAAACTGAACTTCAAGGGGCGTGGTCACACAGGTGACATCACAGAGAGGGTTGGTGTTATTTTTAAGTTCTGCAACAAAGGCTGGAATGGATGCATTACCCGATAATTCATCTTCAGATAATTTTTCATTTCCCTATGGCATACCTCAAGGATCAATACTTTCACCATTACTGTTCAACATTTTTCTTGCTCCCCTTATGACTCTTTGTCAGTCTATCGGATTTTCAATATTCGCATACGCAGATGACATACAGTTGATACATCCAATTGATCCCAATAATTTACAAGAAATAACAGCAATTAATGGAAAACTGGATCAAATTCATCACTGGCTAGATACCAATAGATTAGCCCTGAATATCAATAAAACTAACACTATGCTTTTCCCATGGAAGGATTGCCCTAGACTACTTTCTCCCATTTCCATTAAGGGCATTCCTTTGCACATGGCTCACAATATTAGGATTCTTGGAGTGATATTCGATAATAAATTAACGTATCATGATCACATAAGTTATGTGGTCAAATCTACTTTCTATCGACTCCGTCAAATTCGTTCAGTGGCAAAATTTTTATGTGCAAAATCTCTGAATATTTTAATTCATTCATTAGTAATTTCCAAAATTGATTATTGTAGTGCATTATTTAAAGGTATATCGCAGAAAGAAATCAGACGTCTGCAAATTATTCAGAACGCCTCTGTTAAAATAATTTATAAAGCCAAAAAATTTGATCATGTCTCTCCTCTTCTTAAAAAAGCACATTGGCTTCCAATTGCACACCGAATCTTATTTAAAATATGTCTGCTTACATTCAAATCATTACTATTTAAAACCCCTGCATTTATTTTTAGAGTTTTAATTCCTTATCGTACTTCAAGACTATTAAGATCACAGGATCAACACTTATTGGCAGTGCCCTCTCTGAAAGTTATCAATACAAGGCGTCACACCATTTTTTCAATAACAGCTCCCCAATCTTGGAATGACCTCCCACTATTTCTTAGAGAGGAAAAGAACTTAGATAAATTTAAATCCAAACTCAAGAGTTTCCTTTTTAACGATGCTTTTAATGAATAAATTTTAAAGACTTGCTTACTTTTCACTTTTTACTTTGTATATTAATATAAATTTTATCTGATGCCCTTCCTATTGTTCTTTCCTTAAATGTTTTTACATTAATATTGATTGTAACCCTTTAATGATTTTTCCCTCGCCTTGAAATTATATGTATAAGTTAAACTATGTATAGCAAAGTTTGTATTTATTAGTTTTAATTCATTTTTAATATTGTTTGTTAGATTTGTCACCCCTATTTAATTATTTATGAAATTGTACATCGCCTAGAAAATGTGATGGGCGATTAATCAAATTTTTATAATAAACTTGGAAACTTGGATAGTTCAGGCTCCAGAAGGATTGTACAAGGATATGATATTTCCCTTAAGTATTAAAGGACAGTTGAGAGCCTGGAGTGTGAGCCCTTTTTCACTTGCATTGCATTTTTCTTTTTAACTGTGATTTCTATTGCCTTCCAGAAGCCTCTGGAAACTCCAGACTTGAGCAAAAGATACGCTCTTTCAGTGTTCTGCAAGGGCTCCTTTTACGAAGGCATGTTAGCGGTTTAACGCTCATAATAGCGCACGCTAGCCGCTACCGCCTCCTCTTGAGCAGGCGGTAGTTTGGGGGCTAGCGCGGGGGTTAGCGCATGATGAAAAGACGCGTGCGTTAAACCTGCTAACGCGCCTTCGTAAAAGGAGCCCTAAGTTCTAAGCTTTAGGCAAATTCATTTTTCCTCATTTTAAACTCTGACGCTAAGACTCACCTTACGTTTGAAACCTAAGAGGTCGTGGGTTCAAATCCCACGCTGCTCCTTGTGTCCCTGGGCAAGTCACTTAATCCCCCATTGCCCTAGGTACATTAGATTGAGTGTGAGACTGCCAGGACAGAGAGGGAAAAAGTACCTGAATGTATACCGCTTAGGCTATAAATGGAATACAAATACTAAAAATAAATTTTAAATAAAATTACGGGACAAGCCAAAGAGAGAAAAAGCTGGTAACTATTTCATTGCTTGAAAGAGAATTTAAAAATGAACAAAATCACTGTATCAAATATCCCGAGACTCTGTTCAACGTTTCTACTGTTCAGAGAATGTGGTGAAATCAGTTAGCTTGGCGGGGATTATAAAAGGTTTGGATAATTTCCTAAAAGAGAAGTCCATAGGCCATTATTGAGATGGCTTGGGGAAATCCACTGCTTATTCCTAGGATAATCAGCATAAAATCAATTATAGCACTGAAACACTACTAGGATCCCTCCTGGACGCAGCTAGACAACACCTCAATACAGGAAAAAAAATATTCCTCATACAACTAGATCTATCCGCAGTGTTTGACCTGGTTGACCATAACATTCTTCTACAAATTCTGGATGCAATTGGTATCACAGACAAAGTGCACACATGGTTTCAAGGATTCTTAAAAAACAGGCCCTACAGAGTAAAATCAAGCAACGAAAAGTCAGAACCCTGGGCCAACCCCTTTGGCGCACCTCAGGGATCCCCTTTATCCCCCACACTCTTCAACCTCTACATCGCGTCCCCCGGCACCTGTCTAGATAAATCAAACATAATCTCCTACAGCTACACAGACGACATCACCATGCTTCTCCCTTTTGATCAACTAAAACCCTCCATAACAGACACTATACATATAACATTAGAAACAATAGCAACTTGGATGAAAGACCACAAACTGAAACTAAACTCAGAAAAAAAAATTCGTTCTCCTAGAAAATGATGACACCATCCATTACAAACCTAGTAATCAACTCAACCACATTCCCCATGCAAATCACTCAAAACTACTGGGAATGACGATTGACAGGTGCTGTACCATGTAACAAATCAATAAAATAATACAGAAATCCTTCGCAATCATGAGAAACCTAAGACAAGTGTGAAAATTCTTCGACAAAACTCAATTCCAGATCCTAGTCCAGGCCCCGATGCTGAGTCTCCTAGATTATTGTAACATTCTCTATCTCCCCTGCCCCACGACCATGATTAGACAACTGCAAACAGTCCAGAACACAGCCCTGAGACTCATCTACTCTCTGAGGAAACATGACCACATCACCGAGGCGTACCTCCACTCACACTGGCTACCAATTCAAGCAAGAATACAATTCAAGTTCTACTGTCTTCTATTTAAATCCATGAACGGCAACAGCCCAATATACCTAAACAACCGTCTAATCCGAACCACCTCAACCAGACAAAAGAGAACCCACGCTTCATTCACATACCCCTCAATCAGAGAAGTCCAAACGGAAAAAAAATGTATAATGGCCTCCTGGCCACACAAGCAGCGAGATTAGACCGCCAGCTCTCTACTTTGCTGATAACGACCCTGACTACAGAACATTTAGAAAATAAATAAAAATCATACTATTTTTTTAAAAAAACCTGATACCCAACGTTCGAAACCAACCTAACGTCTCCCTATTCTCTAAAACAACCTAACGCCACAAGAACCACCTCATCTTTTCGAATCAATCTGACTACTCTCTACGAACCAATCTAACTATTCTATAATTCCACTGGAAATGGCCAGATAGATCCTTTATGTAATCCGCCTTGAACCGCAAGGTAACGGCGGAATAGAAATCACTACTGTAATGTAATGTAATGTAACTACTTGTGATCTACTTGGGACCTGGGTTGGCCACTGTTGGAAACAGGATAATGGGCTTGATGGACCTTTGGTCTGACCCAGTTTGGCACTTTTTATAGTTTACCTTTCACCATAGGAGAGCTGTTCTTCTCATGCTAGGAGACAAATGTTTATTTCTACTTGTAGTCTTACACTGTAGTACTAGTGAATGGAGAAAACGGAAGGAATCCCACAAGAGATCAACAAGTACGCAAAAGCAATGGGAAACACCAAGCAGATGAGTAGTCACCAAAGTTCTATGAAGTGTGACCAAAAAAAAAATAAGGTAAATGTTTAAATAAAAAATATTATTATAGTAAAAGACACATGGCCATTAATCCCCCTCAAAATACTCCCCCTGATTTCGAACACACTTATCCCATCATTCCTACCACTTTCTGAAGCAGTTCTAGAAGTTCTCTATCGTTAGGGTAACCAGACGTCTGGATTTCTCCGGACATGTTCTCCTTTTGAGGACATGTCCGGGGGTCCGGATGACTTTTCAAAACCCGGCACTTTGTCAGGGTTTTAAAAAGCTTTCCTACGGGCAGGAGGGCATCCGCACATGCGCAGATAAGGAGCGTGACGTCATTGCATCATGTCCGTGCATGCGCGGATGTCCTGCCCAACAAGAGCAGGCAGTATGGGCGGGATTGGAGATGGGACTGGGGCGGGATCAGGAGCGTGACGGAGGGGATGGGTGGGATGGGTGGTCCTGGGGGGGGCAGGTCTAGGGGGGTCCAGATTTTCCAGACAGAAAATCTGGTAACCCTATCTATCGTGTCTTTAGTTGCGCTGTCCTGGCTGCCTCGTTGTCCTAATCGATAAAAATGTTTGCCTTTTCTTGGTCATTTTGACTTTGGGGAAGAGCCAGAAGTTGCAGGTGACAGATCCCATTAATAAAGTGGATGAGGACACACCATAATGTTTTTATTTTACAGAAACTACTGTACCAGAAGCAGAAGCATTTCAGAGCAGCCCATGGCATTTGGTGACAGGCACTGCACTAGAGAATGACACGGTGACAAAATTCATCACGGTGACAAATTATATCCCAGCGGATAACCGCGGGAAATAAACCCATGTCATTTTCTAGTGTCTATTTCATCCTCTGTCCTTCTAAATCAGCATTCTTCAAAGCAAAGCTTGCGGGTCAGTGGTTGTGGCCATTCATACTCTGATTTTTATGTGAGCCAAGGATAATGAAGCCATTGTGACATCACTGATGTGATTGGCTCTTAGGCTCTGGTGGAATGAGGCATTATGACATCACAATATCTGCTCTGGATTCCAGAGACTGTCATTCTGTAGTGTCTGTTTCAACCTCGGTCCTTCTACCCCAGCATTCTTCAAAGCAAAGCTTGCGGGTCAGTGGTTGTGGCCATTCATACTCTGATTCTTATGTGAGCCAAGGATAATGAAGCCATTGTGACATCACTGATGTGATTGGCTCTTAGGCACTGATGGAATGAGGCATTATGACATCACAATATCTGCTCTGGATACCAGAGACTGTCATTCTGTAGTGTCTATTTCAACCTCAGTCCTTCTACACCAGCATTCTTCAAAGCAAAGCTTGCGGGTCAGTGGTTGTGCCCAATTCTACTCTGATTCTTCCCTCTCTCCTTAAAGAATGACATGAAGATGGTTTCCCGCGGTTATCTGCGGGGATGGGAACGGTGATTAATTTTGTTACCGTGTCATTCTCTACACTGCACCTCTTCTTCAAACTATGCTTATGATCCAATGCGATTCTCATTACTATGTTCTGCAGAGAAGGGAATTACTTTTTTTTTACAAATGGGAAACTGATAAATTATCTCGTTGAGTGAACAGTTTATATGCAGTTTCTTGTGCACTGTGTACTGTAGGGTTACCCAGACCTGTTCCTGGGACCCCCCATAGTCAAATCAGGTTTTCAGGATATCCACAATGAATATGCATGAGATCGATCTGCATGCACTGGAGTCTCAGCACATGCAAACTAATTTCATACATATTCATTGTAGATATTCTGAAAACTTCAACTGACTGTGCAAGTCGCCAGGATGGGTTTATGAAGCTCTGGTGTTAAGGAAACTTTTTTCCTGGAATTCACTTATTTGCATTTTGAAGCATGACTAATACGACATGTCTAAGGGATCACGTCAATGATTTACACAAAAGCAGAAATAAACTGTCAGTAGTATTTGTCATATATTTGTTTTGCTCTTTCTAGATTTATATAAATGAAGATTTAAAAGATAACAACCGTAGAACTAAAAGTCAAACAAATGTGAGACCTTAATACTGAACTAACTTACCAGTGATACATTTGTGATTAACTTAGAAGAGCTGTGCTTAATGCAAAATAAGTGAAGAATAATTTTTATTTATTTATTTTAAAAATGTCTTCCCCCTTGGCTAGCCCAAATGGTGCTCAAGGCCCCTACCTACCTCGGCTTCAGAAAATCACTCAAAACTCACCTATTCCGCGAACAGGACCCTTAACCCCCTTCCTCCCGCAACAAACCGACACCCGCCCCCACCCCCTCTTACTGCTCTTCCCCTTCCCCCCCCCTCGCTCCTATTTGGTCTCTCTCTCTCTCTCTTCCCTTCCAACCTCACCTTCTTCGTTGCTTGCAACTCTGATAAAATGTTGTAAATCCGCGAGTTATCTCGGATCTTAATTAATTGATGTGAACTGCCTAGAACTCCATGGGTATGGCGGTATACAAGAATAAAATTATTATTTTTATTATTATTATAATGCCTAAGCGGATTACAATAAAAACATGCATAATCAGGTATACTCACACATATCCCCTCTATTAAACTGCGCTAGCAGTTTTTAGCGCAGAGAGCTGCATTGAATAGCCTGCGTTGCTCCCGACGCTCATAGGAACTCTATGAACACATTTTCTCTTCCAAATCCCCCCAAACCACAGTACATCTGTTAAAAAAACAGCATATAACTACTAAAAGTTTGCATAAAGAAAACTGTAAAATAAGCTTACCACCAATAACTAATAAAAGTCTTTAGTCACACACAAGTAGGTTTTTAATTGCTTTCTAAAAGACTTTCTATCTTTACATAGTCTCAAAGCATTCCACATATGTGGACCTGCCACAGAAATGGTCATTAAGAACAAAAGAATAGCCCTACTGGGTCAGACCCTGGGTCAGACCAATGCTCTTTGCGGAGGCCAATCCAAGCCAAAATACCTGGCAAAAACCCAAATAGTAGCAACATTCTAGAACTGAGATTGTGATGTCATAATGCTTCATTCTACCAATGCCTAAGAGCCAACCTCATCAGTGATGTCACAATAGCTTCAATATCCTATTCTTGGCACACATAAGAACATAAGAATAGCCTTCCTGGGTCGGACCAATGATCCATCTAGCCCAGTATCCCGTCTTCGCGGAGGCCAATCCAAGTCACAAGTACCTGGCAAAAACCCAAATAGTATCAACATTCCATGCTTCCGTTCCGTGTCTGTCTCAACAGCAGACTATGGACTTTTCCTCCAGGAATTTGTCCAAACCTTTTTTAAAACCAGATACAATAACTGCTGCCGTTGTTTGGGTCATCTTATAGAGAGTATAACCTTATTGTAGACTGTGATCTTAGTGATCTCAGTGGTAAGTACTGTTTCAACGTCTGTTGTAGGTACCGTGGTGTTACCCCATAAATTACCTGGCGTACAATCATCAAAACTTTATACTCTATCCTTGCTTGAATTGACAAGCAACGTAGGCCCTTCAATACTGGTGTAATGCGATCATTCCAAGCTACACTACCTAACAAATAAGATGGATTAGAAAGCCAAACTAATAGCCTAGGCTGAAAAGAAAATATGGCTTCTACTAACAAATAAAAGGGATTTAGTTGTGTAGGAGAGGAAAAAGGATCTCAGAAACCTGCTCAGAAACTGATGAAATACTGAAAGATTTAAGTCTGAGACTTACCAGTTCCAGATTTCAATCACTGATCCTGTAAAAAAAAAAAAAAAAACCCATAAAAACCTCTCATATTCTCAAACACCCTATTTTGTGTATATTAATCATTTATATTTATAATTTTCAATTTAAAAAAAAAATTTGATGTCGTTTCCCACGTAACTATCTTCAGACACTACTGTGTCTCTTTCGATTGAAAGGAAGCTCCAGAGTGAGAAGGTATAGGATGAAGTTAAGAGATGATAGGCTCAGGAAATTCTTTTTTTTTTTTTTGTTCAGAAAATTTTTATTGGTTTTCGTAAAAGAGAACAAAATACAAACAGCGAAGATGCTTCCAAAAGGGGAAGCATATGATAACAATTATTAACACATGTGGTGGTAGATGCGTAGAATAGTCTCCTGGCTGAGCACGTAAGCAATTCCTCACACGTTCTAGGAACGTCACTGACTTACAAATCTGGAAAATTATTATTTTTTAGAAATCGGTGCTCACATGAGAAAAAAATTTGCACACATTCTTAGAGGGAGCATTGTCTCTTGGTAGAGTTGGTGGAGATAAAGATTGTGTCTGAATTCAAGAAAGTGTGGGACAGACACATGGGATCTCTTAGGGATAGGAGATAGCGGATGCTATAGATGGGCAGACTGGATGGACCCAGTGACATAGCGAGGGAGAGAGGTGCTCGCCATTGTCACACCTTGCGCCCCCTACTTTTCGTGCTGCTCAAGTACCCCCCTCACATACCTCTTGAAATGTTCACCTTCTTAGCCGGTCTCTGCTCCCTTCTGACATCACGTCCTGGTCCCATGACCAGGAAGTGATGTCACAAGGGAGTTGAGGCCGGTGTGACCAGGAGGTGGAAGATGCTGCTAGTGCCGGTGAACATTTCAAGAGGTACACGGAGGTGGAGAGGATAAGAGGCACAGGTGCTAGCACCCCTGCTAAGATGGCTCCCAGGGCAGTCCATACCCACGACACCCCCCCCCCCCCACTAGCAATTGAAAACACAATATTAATGCACTACCCCCTACTGGCAGCAATGCAGTTGGAGGACTCCAGCTCTGTTTAGAGCAGCAGTCTCAAACTCCAACCCTTTGCCGGGCCACATTTTGGATTTGTAGGCACTTGGAGGGCCGCAGAAAAAAATAGTTAATGTCTTATTAAAGAAATGACAGCTTTGCATGAGGTAAAACTCGTTATAGTTTCTAAACTTTTCCTTAATTGCTTCTGATAATTTCAGCTATACACAGCTGAAAGCAGTGCAACATGCAGAAAGATGCAGGAAAGCGCTTGCATGAGGTTACAGCAGTGAAGCGGGCAATGTTCTAGAACAATAATAACATACTGAGGGCCTCAAAATAGTACCTGGCAGGCCGCAAGTTTGAGACCACTGGTTTAGCGGGAATAGTGTTTGCAACATGAATTTTTTGTTGTTGTTGGGGGGGGGGGGAGCTATAATATGCTGTTGTAACACATACAAGAATAAGTATCCCTGTACTGTAATTCTTAATAGGTATCATTTATCTCATGTCGGTTCTCTTCATGACACAATTGCTCTAAAAATAAGTCCAAAACTGCAGGTTACCGTTAGAGTATACTTCATCATTTCTCCTGTCTGAAAACAAAAATGTTTGTTTATAGTCATAGCATGTGATTCGTAAAGAATAGGGCTGACAAAGAATGATTTGGGAAGAGGATCAGTTTGCTACCTTGTGATGCCTGTGCGAAGTCCAGTTGAGTATTCTCTTGAATAATCTGCAGTCAATTTTCCATCATGGTAACTCCCTCCATGGTTTGGTCTCAAAAGAGAGAAAAATATGAAAAAAAAGATAAGGATCACTACGGTCATTTAGACCAGTGTTTCTCAAGTCGGTCCTGGAGTACCCCCTTGCAGTCAGGTTTTCAGGATATCCACAACGAATAGGTATAAAGTTGATTTGCATACACTGCCTCCATTATATGCAAATTTCTTTCATGCATATTCATTGTGGCTATCCTGAAAATCTGACTGGCGAGGGGGTACTCCAGGACCGAGTTGAGAAACACTGATTTAGACTATCTACTTTTGCCCCAATTAGATTGCCATGGAGGGGCATTTTCAAAACATGCGTCTAAGTCCGATTTGGACATATGGCAATTGACATCCAAAGTCGGCAGTAAGAAAATGCCTATTTCGAACGGCAAACCGCCATACGTCAAGAAATATATTTTTTAAATCTTCTATCTGGATGTCCAGGCCATCGGGACGCCCAGACCGTCAGGAAATCTATTTTTATACCACATTTACCGTCATACGTCAAGAAATATATTTTTTAAATCCTCTATCTGGACGTCCAGGCCATCGGGACGCCCAGACTGTCAGGACATCTATTTTTATACCACATTTTCAAACAAAATTTCACCAGGTCCCAAACACCCAGAACAAATCCATTTGGACATGGAAGGGGCCAGTCCTGTAATGGACTGGCCACCCAGACATGGCAACAGAGCAGTGGGACACCTTTAGAGGGCACTGCTGTGAACTTCACAAAAAAGGTGCCAGATAAACATTTCACCAGAGCTCCATTATAGGTTATGGTGAGCCCCCCAAAAAAACTCACTATCCCACCTGTCTACAACCCCAATAGCCCTTATGGCTGCAGGTGGCCCCTATATGGCAGCAGAGTAGGGTTTTGGGGGACTCACATTTCTACCATAAATATGGTGGTTAGAGTGGCTTATGGACCTGGGTCCTCCTCTCTATGGTTTACGAGCCCACTCACCAGGCTACTTAAGATACCTGTGTGCATTTGTGGATATCTTTTATTTCATGAATAAATCAAGGAAAATTTCTGTTGTTTACCTGCAATTACATCACTTTATTTTACAGAGATAAATAAATAAAAATAAAAAAAAAAAGATTTGACATTGATATGTGGACATTTCTAAAGAAAAACTGAATATTTCACGGGGTGTCCTAATTTTTTCACATGACTATACATTTACATCAGGAACAAATAAACAATATGTTATAGTTGTAGTTCACTTAGATGTATGTAAGAAAAGGCAAGAATCCAAAGCACAGTAAATATTAGTCATTAAGGGTATATTTAGCCTAGGTCTGCTTTTGCCCTGTTGCCTACATGGATTTGGAATTCTGATTTCTCTCTGATTTGCTTTCAGATCGGAATAACAGATACAGATTACCTATTTTGTGATCCCACTGGGACAGATAAGGACAATGCATGAGTTTCTGATTGCAAACTGCTTAGATAAGCTTGATAGGTGGTTTATAAAAACGGGACCTATTCCTGGCTTAAAGACAATGATAGTTACACCCGGTATATGTCCCTTACATTATCACATTTTAGCAGGCTCCAGTACTGTATTTCCCCATGTATAGGCCACGGTCTATACATGGTTTTTACAATCTCCTGCAGTGGGTACAGCTTCCTTATATGGGGCGGCCTATCTAAAGACATCATAGATAAGCCGCCCCATTAGTAGATCAGCTGTGGAGTCCCCTGTACCTGTAACTCCCTCCTGGACAGCTGCCTCCTGCAATGTCGCAGCCAGCGGTGCAGGGCGGGAGCGATCTTTTCAGCATCCAGCTGGCCCCGCGCTGCTTCCTGACGCAGGCATTGAGGAAGCAGCGCGGGGCCGGCTGGATGCTGAAAAGATCGCTCCTGCCCTGCATCACAGCTGCGACACTGCAGGAGGCAGCCGATAGAGGTATTTACCGGGGTGGGGGAAGGGATGTTTAGGCCGCCCCATTGCCGGGGGTCGGCAACCTGCGGCTCCAGAGCCGCATGCGGCTCTTTTCCACCTTTGCTGCGGCTCCGGTAGTGTGTCACGCAGGCATGCAGCTTAAGTCCGGCGTCGCGGCGGGAAATAGCCATGCTGAGCAGTGAGCTCAGCACATACACAGATGAAAGCCTTGCTTGCTGATTGGTCGGCGGCCCCGCCCCGCCGGACCAATCAGCAAGCAAGGCTTTCATCTGTGTAGTGCTGAGCTCACTGCTCAGCATGGCTATTTCCCCCGCGACGCTGGACTTGTAAGGTGCTTGAAAAAGAAATCATCCTGGCCGGGGTCGGTGTCATGCTCCGGAGATCTACAGCCTTCCTATCTCCCTCTCCCTTCTACCTGCTTCCGGCCACATCCCCTGCTCCGCGGCTCTCTTCGGCAACTCAGCAGCAGCTTCTGACGTCGGGGCCTACCCTCTGCGAGTCCCGCTTGTTTCAACTTCCTTTTTCCACAAAGGCGGGACTCGTAGAGGGAAGGCCTCGATGTCGGCAGCTTGTCTTGATCACTGCTGCTGACGAGTTGCTGAAGAGAGCCGCGGTGCAGGGGGGTGTTGCCAGGTGCAGGTAGAAGGGAGAGGGCCAGATGCAGGACTCGTGGGTGAGGGAGGAGAAGAGAGAGAGAAAGAGAGAGGGGAGGGAAACAAAAGGGAATATTTCATACTGTGCTGGGCCGAAGTGGAGGGAGGGTGGAAAGATTCTGGCTACAGGGTACATTAACAAAGGAAAAGGGGGGAAAGCTGAAAATGGAGATAGTGACACAAAGAAGAGAAAGGGTAAGCAGGACCTACTGAATAAGGATAGAGATACAGAGGGGACATGAAGAGGAGACATAGAAGTAATGCTGAAAAAGTGTGGGGGGGGGGAGATAAAGACATTGAAAGGGCAAATGGTGAACATGGCGTAAAGATAAGGACAGAGACAAATGAAGATTCTGAAAAAGTGGTGAGATAGGGATATAGGTGAGATGGACACAAAGAAGGGTGATGCTGGAAAATAGGTGGAATGGTAATTCTGACAGGCACAGAAGGGAAATGCTGGATCAAGGAGAGATGGGGCTCAGGCTGGATGGAATGAGGAGAAATGCCTTGTTGGCCCGGAACTTCCTCTCCTACATCAGAATTGACGTCAGGGAGCGGAATGCTGGTCAGTGCAACACTTCTGCAGGGAAAGCTTGGGACGGCGGTGGCTTGGGGGCTGTTCCCCGATGGCGGTGGCAGCAAACCGAGTGGCTTGGGGGACGGCACAGAGACAGAAAGAAAAAGTTGGGGGAGAGAATGAGGTCTGGAGGAGAGGAAACATACAGGAGGCTGAAAGAAAGGAAGAAAGATTGGATGCACAGTCAGAAGAAGAAAGTGCAACCAGAGACTCATGAAATCACCAAATAGCAAAGGTAGGAAAAATGATTTTATTTTCAATTTAGTGATCCTGTATATAGCATTAAGATAAGAAACAATATATGCAGTGTTAGATTTGTTTTATAATGGTTTTGCGGCTCCAAGTTTTTTTTTCTTTTCGAAAACGGGTCCAAGTGGCTCTTTATGTCTTAAAGGTTGCAGACCCCTGGTATAGGCCAATATAGGTTTTAAAACTCTAGATGAGCCGCGGCTAGTAACATGGGGCGTCTTATCTATAAATCCTAAATAAATAACTGACCTTTTCGTCTTCTCAGCCAACAGACACAAGAGAAGCTCACATTCCAACTCTGTTTCCCCCCCAGTGAGAGGTTGTAAACTGAAAAAACACCATCAACACCTTCTCTCACACCAAGCAGCATCATGGGGTAAAGACCTAGAACAATTGCTTTCGCCCACTACTTATGAGGAATTTAGGAAACATCTGAAAACACACCTGTTCCTAAAGTATCTAGATAACTGATCCTCTCTTCTCTCTCCCCTCTATAGCGATTAACTTGTTCTATTGATCACTCTCTCCTCAAAAATGGATTTCCTGTCCTATTAACCCTCTTTCTTCCTCCCCTCTTAAAGTCAATCAATTTGTACCTTTGCTTAATCTTTGTAAACCGCATAGAACTTCACGGGATTGCGGTATATAAGCTGTTATTATTATTATTATCTAAGACAGGGGTGCCCACACTTTTTGGGCTTGAGAGCTACTTTTAAAATGACCAAGTCAAAATGATCTACCAACAATAAAAATGCTAAACATATATATATATACACCGAGTGTACTTTGTATTTATGTTCAAATATTTTTTTATTATACAGCCCCCCTCCCCTGAAGGCCTGGCCCCCAGCCTGAAGGTCTGCACATTCCCCCTCAAAGGTTGACTCCCCCCCTGAAGGCCTGCACTACCCCTTGAAGGACTGCACCCCCCCCCCCCGAAGGCCTTCCCTCCCCACATCCATTTACCTAATTCCAGCAGAGAGCAGTCTGCAGAGAGGATCGCTGGTACTTTAGCGATCCTTGCAGGTTGCCATAGGCCTCAGGAGCTGTCTTCCCTCTGCCCCAAGCCTGTCTCTGACTTAGAGGAGGGGCAGGACCACGGCAGAGGGAAGACAGCTCCTGAGGCCTATGGCAACCTGTAAGAATTGCTAAAGTACCACCTGCCACCGGCCATCTCCCATTCGTCCCTTTTGGAGATCCCCACAGGAATAAGGAAGTTAAATTAATAGAATACTTAGGCACAGAAAAACAAAGAAATACCTCCAACAACTGCCCCATAAGAACTGCCTGTCACAATGCTCATTAGTTGAACTGAATAAAAGACAAGTGGATTTAGAAGGGGGACGATCCGCCCGGGTGCACGGCTTGGAGGGGTGCACAGCCGGCCAGGTCCGGGTCATCCTGCCTTTCTTTTCCCCCGGTCCGCGCTCGGGACTCGCGCCTGCCTGGTCCAGCGCCGACGCTCGAATGGTGCCGTCAACTCCCGCGAGTCTCGCGATAACCAACAGCACCATTTGGGCGGCGGATGCGAGCCCCGTGCGCAGACCGGTGGAAAGGAAGGGCAGGAGGACCCGGACGGCTGTGCATCTCTCAAAGCCATGCACCCGGGGCGGGGGCGGACCGCCCCACCTCGGTACGCCACTGATTGGGAGGCCGATTTTGGGTTTTATTTAATTGTATATCGGGCAGCATTAGGCCTCGCTCTTACCTCAATCATTACAAGCGCTTCTATTTCTTGTGATGCGCTGAGCTCCGTCCCCCACCGACCTTCACCTCGCCCTTCCAGCACTCTGATTGGCCAGCGTTCTTTAAGAGGCGGGCCAGTCAGGAGGGGAAAAAAAGAGAAGGGAAGAAGGGAACCTGCTGTGCGATCGACTGGGGTCGCCTGAGCAAACGACCTGTCGATCGCAATCGACGCATTGAGCAACCCTGATCTAAGAGTTTTAAAACCTAAATCAGCATTTCCTGTGGCCTATACATGGGGGCGGCCTATACATGGGGAAATACAGAACACAGAAAAGAAGTAACAGCCATTACCTGCCCATGACAAATGGATTGCAGAGATATATATAGAGGTACTAGATCTCAATATGTATGTTTAACCTGTAAGCCGTTCTGAGCTTTTTGGGGACAAAGGGATAGAAAACGAATTAAATGAATAAATAATAAAATAAATAAATCTGTGTAGGCAATGGGTGCAAACACAGAACTGACTGGCAACCCAATCTTTTAAAATAACAGCAGGGAATTTCTTTTTTTTTATGGTTGGGGTTTTTAAATTAGAATTTAAATGCAATTAAAAACATCTAATTCATAAATTCATACATAAAGCAATGTATGTATATGTCTTATTTCATAATAAATGCTAAAAAAAATATCAAAATATCTATAATGACTATTATATCCCAGCCCTCTTATTCCCCCTCCCCCTCTTCCCACCCCAATGGGAGGATGTGTGCAGGAGATTCATAAAGTAAAAGCGAAAGATTATATCTAGAAATGAAAGGAAAAAAAAAAAATGATTAAAAATCGATGGGATTATTCTTATGGAAATTGTTCCAGGTTTCATATGCACTCCCAAATGGTATTATAATTATGTATCTGATTTCTCCGCAGAGCAGCTATTTTTGACATTTGTTGTAGATGTGCACGGAAACAGCGGGACGGGAGTCTTGTGTCGGACCCAGTAACATTGGAAACAGAATATGATGACTTTCAATACCGAGTGGCTATCATCCAAGTCTCTTCCATGAAGAAGCTCTTTTTTAAAAGACAATGTGTTATTTTATTTTCTTTCCCTACTTGTTTATGAATTACCTTTAATCTTACTTATTGTTATGCCTTGTTTTCTTCGTTTTATAACATGTCTGTCATTTTAAATTTCGCCAGAATTCTATTGTTTAACGGTTTCCCCTTATGCATTTATTCTTTGATCTTCTCTCTTCTATCTACCAAAAAATTTAATTCAATGATGTCTTGTTAAAATGTTTATTTCTATTCCCTCTTCTATCTTTATTTTAATTAATTTATTAATCTCCAGGTACTTTAGTTAGATTGTGAGCCTTCGGGACAGAAAGGGAATTTTTTTAAGTACCTTTATTATTTTCATAATTTTAATGTATATTTTCTGTAAACCGCTTAGAACTTAACGGATGTAGCGGTATATAAGAAATAAATTACATTACATTACATTACATGGACCATTTGGCCTTCATCTGCCATCATGTTTCTAGGTTTCTATAACCATAAAGCTCTATGACATCACAATGCAGGCAAAGAGCCTTAGCCAATGGGAAGAAGATATGCAAATGTTAAGAGCCTTAGCCAATAGGGAGAGGAGGAGATAGTGGATGCTGCAGAATTCTACTGTTCAACGGCTCCCCCTTCTGCTTCTATTCCTTTCTCTCCTCTCTTCTACCTTCCAAAGTATTTAGATCAATGCTGTCTTGTTAAAATGTTTATTTTATTTTTATTTTTCCTCTAACTCTACTTTTCACTTCTCTATTACCCTCCAGGTACTTTAGTTAGATTGTGAGCCTTCGGGACAGTAAGGGAATTTTTCAAGTACCTTTCTTATTTCTAATCTTAATGTATATTTTCTGTAAACCGCTTAGAACCTAACGGATGTAGCGGTATATAAGAAATAAATTACATTACATTACATTACATATACTGAACTTTAACCAATAGTACTCGGAACATCAGTAAATCTGGTTGTTTCCAAGCAGATGCCAAAACCAGTCGACCTGCTGTCATTATCAAATGTATCCATTTCTGGTGCTTATGAGGCAGGGTATGTGGTCCCTTATTTAACAGGCAGAACTCCATACTTTTAGGAATCAAAATACCCAGTACTGCCTCAATAAAGGAAATTATCCCAATAAATCTGAGCTTTAGTGCAATATTTTATTTATTTATTATTCAATTTTCTATACCATTCTCCCAGGAGGGCTCAGGACGGTTTATATGAGTTTATTCAGGCACTCCAGCATTTTCCCTCTCTGTCCGGGCGGGATCACAATCTATCTAATGTACCCGAGGCAATGGGGGGGATTAAGTGACTTGCCCAGGGGGCCACAAGGAGCAGCGTGAGTTTGAACCCACAACCCCAGGGTGCTGAGGCTGTAGCTTTAACCACTGCGCCACTTCTAAACATCCTCTCCAACATTTATCCGATTCTTTCCCATACATAGCTCGCAGTCGTACTGGTGTATAATGCCAACAATAAAGCATCTTATATCCATTCTCTAACATATTACTAGCTATAGTGCCATATAGAAGAGAAAGCAATATCTTAAACCATTCTTTATCAGTATAAGATTTACCTATAATCTTTTCCCAACAGTGTCTATATTTCGGAGGGGGATGTAAATGCTCCAGTTGTGCATTTTATAATGTAGTAATACAACCTCTCCCACTTCTCTAATTCCGACTGTTGAACAATAACTATTTCTCTAAGAACCACTTTTCTAATAAAGCTTTCAATTTGTCTATAATAAAATAGATCACTTGATGAGAGGCCATATTCTTCCCTCAGTACTTCATAGGGGACAATTTTCCCATCTTCCAACAGTCGGCCTAATGTTTTGAGACCCTTCTTTCCCCAACGATGGAAGACCACATCAACCTCTCCTGGAGCAAAATTAGGCATATATGTAATAGCTGCTCCTATAAAGTAGTTCTTATCTCCATAACATCGCCTGCACACCTGGATCCATAGATCAAGAATATGTCGTAATATAGAATTAGACTTCCTGGCTATTATAGAGAGTTGTGGGAGATGGAGCCAGGGTATTGCCCACAATGGGACCACACCCAATATCTCCTGCACCATACGTACCCATGATTTTCCTTTATCCCATTTCCAGTTAACTAGATATCGTAATTGGGCTGCTTGATAGTAATATCGAAATTGTGGTACTGCCATTCCTCCCAATTTTCTAGGTTGATACATCATTGCTCCCAATTTTCTAGGTTGATACATCATTGCCAAATAAAAGCAAATATCTTCCGTTCTAATTGTGTAAAAACATTTTAGATAAAGGGATAGGTAGAGCTGAAAAAAGATACAGCAGCCTCAGAAGCACCACCATCTTTATTGTTTGTACCCTACCCAACCAGGAGATAGTTAGATGTTTCCATCTCTCCAAATCCTGCCAGATCGCTTTCAGAAGAGGAGGGTAATTGGTGGCAATAGCTGATCTACATGCTTTATCAAATTAATCCCTAAATATCGTAATGAATGTTGTGCCCATTTAAAAGAATAGTTACTAGAGATCCATCTGCGATCTAAATCTGACAGAGTAAGATCTAGAATTTCTGATTTAGACATATTTATCCAAAATCCTGATTCTGTCCAAAAGCTGTTAGTACTTCCATTATAACTTTTAGCGAAGTAGTAGGATGTCGTATTGTAAAAAGAATATCATCTGCGAATAGTAGTATTTTTGTCTCCAACCCACCATAGCTTATACCTGAAATATTTGAGGTCTGTCGCACCAATTGTGCAAGCGGCTCCAAAGCTAGTGTAAAAAAGTACCGGTGACAGAGCGCAGCCTTGTCAGCCCCCCCCCCCTTCCCAAAGTGAAGCATTCAGTATATCCTCCATTAATATTAATTGAAGCCAAAGGGGCCATACACAACAATCGAAGCCAATGTAAAAATGTTCCAGATATCCCCATCTTTTCTAGTACTTGAAATAAATAGGGCCAATAGACCCTATCAAATGCCTTTTCGGCGTCGATACTTAGAATAAGAGTCAAATAATTTCCACCTACAACTTGTCACAGTATATGACAAACTCATCGAATATTATCGAAAGTCTGATGATCTCGTACGAATCCAGAATGATCATCAACTATTAGATGCGGCATATACATTTGTAAACGTTTAGCTAAAATCTTAGTAAATAATTTATAGTCCACATCTATAGGTCTATAAGGGGCGCAAGATTTCGGGTCTTTATCTGGTTTTAATATCAAAGTTATCCCAGCTAATCGCCATGAATAGGGCAGTTCCTGTCTATCTACTGAGGTGTTAAAAAAATGCAATAATGGGGGGGGATCAATATTGTTTGAAACGTCTTATAAAATTTAGCAGTAAAACCGTCCAATCCCGTCCACTGTAATAGGGAGAGAGAGTTCCATAACTTCCCCAGGAGTAAGACTATGTAGTTGTATAGAATCCAGGTAAGCACAAATATCCGCTTCTTTCACTTTATATTCAGGCTGATATAATTGATGGTGCTATTTAATAAAAGCTTGCTGTATATGGTCTAGGGTAGTGCAATCCCCCGTTGGGCCCTGCAGGCGGGTGATAACATTGTAAAGTTGTCTTTTTTTCAACTTATGGGCCAATATTCTACCCGCTCTATTATTTGTTTCAAAATGTTCCTGGCGTAACCATTGGAGTCTAACACTAATTATCTCCAGATCTAACGCCTGAAGATCTAACTTAAGTTGTTGTAATTTTGCTTCTTTTTCAGGGGGTAAACTCTCACCCTTACGATCCCATTCCAGTGCATAAATTTGATCTCGCAAATCCCCAATCTTAAGCATACGTTCCTGCCGAACATGAACTCCCAAGCCAATAATTTCCCCACCGCATAACCACTTTTAGGCATTCCCAGAGAATCTCAGGAGAGATATCTCCTGTATCATTAAATTGTAAATAGTCTTCTAGATCTTTACCCGGTTGTTGCACATTTACAGGGTCTAGCAGAAGACTATCATCTAGTTGCCAGTATTTTCTATCAGATTGGACAGATTGTATCGCTAGATTAAAACAGAATGGAGCATGATCAGACCATATCTTAGTTTCTATGGAAGAGGAACTAACAAGTTACATCAGATCTTTACCCACCAGCCAGAGATCGATTCTAGAATATGAAGAATGTACATCTGAGTAATAGGTATAATCAGTCTCTGACAGGTGTTGATATCTCCATAGATCAATAAGGTCCCATGACTCCATAAATAGACATAGTTGACGTCGTTCAACTTTACTATAATTCACAATGCTAGAATTATCCAACTTTACATTTAGAGTAAGGTTAAAATCGCCTCCTACTATGATTTTCCCTTCTGCATATTGTGTCATTATATCACTTGACACCTTGATTCACACCTTGATTCACATTGGGAGCATAGAGATTTAACAAAGTATATAATTGACCCCCCATAGATATTTTTAAAAGCAAAAATTGACCTTCTTTATCATGGATCACCTCTTTAACATCGACAGATACATAATTGGCAAATACAATAGCAACTCCATTAGTTTTAGATTTCAATCTGTTAGAAGCAAAATAAATTTCTTTATAGTAAGCATGATGGACAAGACTTTCATGGGCTGGTGTTAAGTGCATTTCTTGTATAAAACCGATTGCCATCTTAACTCTACCAGCTTCCTGAAAGTAGAGTTGTCTTTTATGCTATGAATTTAATCCCTGAACATTCAAGGACATAAATACTCATTCAGCCATTTAATAAACATAAAATTACCATAAGTACAGTGCATAACATATATTTTCCCAGTTGCTCTTCCAATCCATACATATCTTTCCACCAATCATAACTCATACATACCTTGCACACATCCTCCCCCCATTTCTCCCCCAATCCCTTCAACCCAACCCTATCTAATCCCACCCTTCCCCTTCCATTAGAGCTAGATCCGGCCTCCAGTCGAAAAAACCCAAAAGTCAGGCCCAGTTCCAAATGTCAGAGTCGGAGAGGATTAACCCTATCCCGGACTCTCCACTGCTTTATTAATTATCTACCTCATTTCAGCTCCTTTTTTCCCTTAAATCTTACAAATATTATCAAATTTATTATCTATCCCTTTCACTATTTATGTTAAAATTCTCATTCTACTTGTCTCTTTAAACATTTTTTTTATCAGTTCTATGCCATCTCTGGTTTGGAAGCCCTCCTGATACAGGTTGTGTTTGTTCCATTTGTTGTTTTTCTCCCTCATTAGTCCATAGTTTGGCCTGTATGAGCAGTTGTTGGGCCTCTAAAGCTGATGTTACTTTATATTGTTTATTCTCCAATATAAAAGAGATCCCAAATGGATAATGCCATTTATAGCGAATATTATTTTGTTGCAGGCATCTGGTAGCTTCTCAACAGTCTCGTCTACGTTTCAGGGTTGGTGAAGAAATGTCTGCAAATAGTTCCACTTTTGCGTTATTCCACATTAAATGGCCATTTTTTTGTGCTGCCTGCAGTACTCTTTCTTTCTGTGGATATCTTAAAAAGCATGCTATTATATCTCTTGGTCTTTCCACCTTATGTGTTCCCAGGGCTCGATGTATCCGTTCAAATTCTATAGTTGGCAAGTCTGCTTCTGGATTTTCCATTTGCAAGAACTTATGACATAAAGATTGTATAAAGGTCGACGGATCTTTAAGTTCTTCTGATTCAGGGATTCCACGAAATCTCAAATTATTTTGCCTTGCTCTGTTTTCGCCATCTTCAACTTTAAGGAGTAGTTCTTCTATTGATGAATCTATTTGTTTACAATGATTTTGGATTTCTGCTATCTCCTGATCATTTGAAATAATCCGTTCTTCAAATTCCTGGAGATTCTTTCTGACTCATATCATCCATTTTTTTTGTGTGTAAACCATCAATATTTACTTTAATATTTGAAGTGAATACTGCTAATGAGAGTTTGATATCAGCCATTCAATGCGTAAATCTCCTTTACTGGCTAATATTGAATCAGCCAAAGGAAAATCTAATGTCTCTGTTGTTTCTTTATCACATATTTTTGGCTCAACTTCTTCCTGAATTGAAGTCTGCTTAGAAGTCAACATTTCTTCTAGGTCTTCTGCACGATAGGCAAATGTTTTAATATCCGGTCTAGTCTTTTTATTAGCCATATTTCCAAAATTTATTTTACTGCAGAATAGCTAAACAGTCCAAAGATTTATTAAATGTTTTCCTCACCAGCTCAGCGCGATCTAAGCCCACTTTTCTGGCTTCTTGTTTTTGTACTTAATTTAATGGAGGTAATTAAATCTTCGCTTCCCAAAAAAATTTATTTACTTCAGTATAGGAGCAGAGCTTTTAATTTATTAGCCACCTGATTTTTTTTTTTTTTTTTTTAATTTCCCCCAGCAGTTTCCCAAAATCTTTGGTCCAAACTATACCATTTATTTCTAGCCAACAAAGTCTCAAGCCTCCTGGCTTCAGGGCCTCCAAAATTCCCCCAACCTCAACCAGAATATGCAGAATTTCTCCTCACTGCTTCCACCAAGAGACCATTGGGGAGAGCTGCCAGAGGTCTAGAGCCCAATCCACCACCGGCACAAGGGTTCACTGCCTCAGAACGGGCCCTTGGGCTTTCGGGGGTCAGGTCTAGTTTCTACTCCTGTGCTGCTCTATACTCCTAATGGAGCTCAGCAAGGTCCATTGGAGGGATTATACCCTCCTCAGCTCACTGCCTCCGAACAGGTTCTCAGACTCTCAGGGGTTGAACCGCTCCTCCGCTCCTCTTCGTTTTCAACGGAACCCGGCAAGGTCTGATAGAGGGAACATGTCCTCCTCCTTCACAACTCGCTTTTGCGGTAGGAGCACCGCGGAATAGCCCCTCCTCTTCATCCCGGTAATACTCGCTGCGGTCCGCCGGACACAGGGTTCTCTCCTCTGCAATTCGTGTTCTCCCCCTCACAGCTCGGGCAGAGATGTCTCAGAGGCAACTTTCTTGCGCTTCAGTGCTGCTAACGCTTAGTGAGGTGACATGCTAACTTGCTCCTCGTCAGCGTGGAATCCGGGTGAGTTTACTCGCTAATCCGCCATTCACTTCCGTTTCCAGCTCCTGAGCCGCCAATGAACCACAGCAGGGAATTTCTAGTCCTCTCAGAATCTAATCAGCTCTAGTGTGCAGGCTATTCCCTAAATAATAGGCATGAAATAAATTTGTACATACTAGGTGAATTTATTTGTTTGCATTTAGCTGGCACCTTTTTTTTTTCTAGCAGTACATTTCAAGGTGCAATTAGGTTCAGCCACACTAAAATACTTCCCTGTCTAGAGGGCTTCCAATCTTAATTTTGTACCCGAGGCAATTAGAGGGTTAAGCACACAGAGCAGCAGGATTTGAGCCGGATTTCCGAGGTTGGCAACCCCCCCCTCCCCCCCCCCCCCGGCTCTAACCTTTAGGCCACGCCCCCTCTCTGTGCATCTCATGCATATGTCCTAAAATCCCGAGCGGACTGACAGGTTTATAGAATATAACCTCCCCCCCCCTTTAATCTGAGTTACAGACAACCGTCAAAAGAGGCTTAGTTTGTCCTTAGGTGTCGTCTCCTGCCCCTCCCCCCCCTCCCATGCCCGCACTGCCGCTGCTAATGCCATTTATTAACGGATTACTGGTACTCCAGGTCGGCAGTAATTAGAAAGAGAACGGCTTCTGAAGAGGGAAATTGTTTCCTATATCTCTAACCACATACTTTCACTTTTCCTTAAGTCAGAATCAGGACGCCACAAGCGCACCTTTCCCCTCCCCCTTTCCTTAGCAAGAACAGATGAGCCCCAGAAAGCCGCCGCTGCAGCTTTAAGGCCCGCGCGTGCCGCGAGCGGGATCGCAGCGTGGGCGCGAGGACTCACTGAAGCCCTGCGGACCCCGCAGACAGGGGAGCAAGCACGTTGCACGCGGGCACCTTCCAAGAGGCGGCGCGAGCAGCGTCCAAGACAAGTGTCATTTCAAAGAGCGGGGTTACTAGTTTAGTTTAGACTTTACTTTTTTTCTCTCTCTCTTCAGAACAATTGAACTAATCTTGGCACGCAAATATCTTAAAATGGTAAGTTTAGATTTTTCTGTGGTATATATTTAATTCCTTCACACCGACCGCAACATTTGTTTGCAACGTTGCTAGAGTGACACTGCAATGAATTTGAAGATTTTGGTTTTTTTTTTTTTAATTTTATAGTGCACCCGCCGTAGCATTACAAATCTGAAAGGGTTGTACAGTATTTTCATGACTTTTTAGGCAGGAGGTGTCCCAAGAACCAGAGGCGACCTAAAGCTGGGATGATCAAATTGTCCCATCTCTCTCTCTCTCTCTTTATTAAACCAGTACAAAAGGATCACTCCGCAGCTGAAGTGAAATCCAGCCAGTGCCGCAAGAGTATGACAAAGGTTGCAGTGGTAAAGTGGGTCAGCCCCACCCCCCGGGGAATCGAGCGCACCTACACATTCAATGCTTCCTCCTCCACATTTCTCCGGGAGCTAAAAATAAAGCTGGTATGCGGAGCACTTGAGAAACAGGACTCGCCCTGAGGTTCATTCACTAGCCTGCGGCAGTCACTGCTTTCTAGAGCCCTAAATGCGCATGCACACTTTGATTAAAAAAAAAAAAAAAAAAATCCAAAACCAACACACCCCCAACACACATTAATTTTCGCCACATGTTCCTTAATTACATTTTAGTTTAAACATTTTATTGAAGAAACAAAAGAAAATACATACTTTTTAGTTTAAACATTTTATTGAAGGAAATATAATATACATAGATTTTCATTTCAATTAGATTCACATTATATTTTCATACATATATTTATCATTCCTTCAAAATATATTTCCAAATGACCCATTGCAAAACATCTAATACCCTCCACTCCCCTCCCCTTCACCCCCTTTCCCCCCCCTTCCCTCCCCTGAATGGAAGATGATACTTATTACTAGGTATTGTGATGCAATGAATATATACCAAAGCTTCAATGTAAAATCCATACTTTTTAACCAACGATATTGTATTCTACCTTGACTTCATTTTTTTATTACTATGCATATAAGTTTTGCTTAAAGCAGTGTCTTTTTTTTTTTTTTCTCCTTTTAAGATATAAACCTTTCCACCAGAAGCAGTTCATTTACTGGTAGCAGTACTGGATTTGGAAAGTGTGATCTTGACTGTGCATGGTGCTGGAGCCAAGGCCTGGCATACAGTAACTTCAGCCTGTACCATAAGTGAGAACAGAGCAGTTAGTCTTAGATAGTGCGCACCCCCCCCCCCCCCTCCCCAGCTGGGATCTTTTTGATCACAGCGCCTGAACAGAGAACCAGCCACAGAAACTGCAGTTATTCCAGAGAAGTCAGAGAGGGGAGGCTGGGCCCCTGACCTTCTGCTAAAAAAAAAACACAAAAAAAAACCAGGCGCTGGTGGGTGAGACAATGAAAAATGTAGGAGAATGAAAGGAGTGAATAAGACAAATGGCATTTTCACTGTAAGTAAGATGCTATTTTGACCATAAACAAATTGGGAACACTAGCCTTGCAGAGAGGGGGCCCCCCACCCCCCTTTCACTTCTGAAAGTCAGCTGAGCTTGTCAGTCAGCTGATTCAAGATGTTTGTGAGGTCTGGGGCTAGCTGTCTTGCTTATCATCAGGAAATGTAAAAACAGTTACAACATAAATCCAGTGTTCTGCACAACTTGTATTTATTGTCTTTGAACATACAAATTGATGAAAACAACAAGAAGTCTTTGCTATTAACTCTTGAGCTTTCTGCACGTAAATGTACTTCACGTGTCGGGAATACTCTCAGGGGTGGCCTAATACTAGGCGGAGTAGGCAACAGCCTAGAACAGTGCTTCTCAACTCGGTCCTGGAGTACCCCCCTTGCTAGTCAAGTTTTCAGGATATCCACAATGAATATGTATGAACTTGATTTGCATACACTGCCTCCATTATGTGCAAATTTCTTTCATGCATATTCATTGTGGATATCCTGAAAACCTGACTGGCAAGTGGGTACTCCAGGACCGAGTTGAGAAACAGTGGCCTAGAGCTACACAATTTGGGAGGCAGCAGTGTGCCTAGGGAACGTAGGGCCTTGCACACCTGCACATACCAAAGGCCTGGTGGCCCTCAGAATTTCCTGTTTCAGAAGAGACAGGACCCAGTGGGATGTATGGATGCTCAAGGTCCAGCATTAGCTGTGATAATCTTTCATCGGTATTGCCTCAGAGAAGATAGGGAAGGGAAGCTGCTGAAATGAGGGAAGGGGGATACTGAAGGGGGGGAGTAGAAGGGAGAGAGATAGATGCTGGAGTATGGGGTGGGGATTTGGGGAGTTTCTGGATGTAAATGGGGGGGGCAAAGAGCCTTGATCCACCCAAGGTTGGGGGAAAGCAGGATGAAGGTTCACCTAAGACAGGAGTGGACAACCACGATCCTTGAGGTAGGGTTACCATATGGCTCCAGAAAAAGGAGGATGGACTGAGATATCCGGGTTTTACTTCACTGAAAGCAATGGAAGTAAAACCTGGATATCTCAATCCGTCCTCCTTCCTCTGGAGCCACACAGGCCTAGATTCACTAAGCTTGCCGATCGTGTCCCGATCAGTTTGTGACCCCGACCCAATTCACTAACCTTCCTCCCGATCTGCGCATGCAAATGAGAGGAAATGGCATGCAAAAGTAGGAAGGCAGCGATTCACTAAAAATCAGGAACACCGACTGGGCTGGGCCGATCAAAAAAAGAAGCGACTGCTGAGGACCAGTCACTCGCGTCCTTTCCGACTGCACTGCTCTCTGCAGCCCTGAAATCAAACATCTTCCTTGTGCAAAAGCCCTGCTCTCTGTCGCCCTTCGAGCCCGTGGTTTTAACCCACGGGTTTAAAGCGGGGCTGCACTACGGTGGAACAGAACATGCCGTAGTGCAGCCCCGCTTTAAACCCGTGAGTTAAAAACACGGGCTCGCGAGTAACCGGCAACCTTCATCGGTGCGTTTCTGGGCAAACAAATGGCAAATGCGCTTTAACGTGGAAAAATGCAAGGTCATGCATATAGGGAAAAAGAACCCGTTGTTCAACTACAAATTGGGGGGGGCATTGTTGGGAGACAGCAGACTTGAGAGAGACTTGGGTGTGCTGGTGGATGCATCACTGAAGCCATCTGCACAGTGCGCAGCAGCCTCGAAAAAAGCCAACAGGATGCTGGGCATCATAAAGAGGGGCATAACAACCAGGATGCGGGAAGTCATCATGCCATTGTATCGAGCGATGGTGCGTCCACATCTGGAATACTGCGTTCAGTATTGGTCGCCACACCTCAAGAAGGACATGGCGGTACTTGAGAGAGTCCAAAGGAGAGCAACGAAACTGGTAAAAGGGCTGGAACACTGCCCATACGCCGAGAGGTTGGATAGGCTGGGGCTCTTCTCTCTGGAAAAGAGGAGGCTCAGGGGAGATATGATAGAGACCTTCAAGATCATGAGGGGCATAGAGAGGGTGGATAAGGACAGATTCTTCAGACTGAAGGGGACAACAGGTACGAGGGGGCATTCGGAGAAACTGAAGGGAGATAGGTTCAAAACAAATGCAAGGAAGTTTTTTTTCACCCAAAGGGTCGTGGACACTTGGAATGCGCTACCGGAGGAAGTGATCAGGCAGAGTACAGTACAGGGATTCAAACAGGGATTGGACGGATTCCTGAGGGATAAAGGGATCGTGGGATACTGAGAGAGGTGCTGGGATGTAATACACGTATAGAAAACTAACCAGGTAATAAGTATGGAAACCCAACCAAGTCGTGAATGTGCAAGACCGGAGGATTAGGACTTCGATGGGAAAATAGGACTTCAATGGGAAACCAAGGTGGCAAGGGGGCCCCTTCTGGTGATTCAGACAGGTCGTGACCTGTTTGGGCCGCCGCGAGAGCGGACTGCTGGGCAGGATGGACCTATGGTCTGACCCGGCGGAGGCACTGCTTATGTTCTTATGTTTATTCCCCTGCAGCGTGTTCTGTTAGCAAAGCGTGCTCTGTTCCAGCCCCCCCGCCTTTGTTTTGACCTTGCTTGTTGTGTGGAGAGCTGGTGCATGCGTGGACCGCATCTACAGGCTAAGAAGATGGTCTGCGCATGCGTCTGGGTTGCTCTGCGGCGATCCGTGGGGGTCGCTGTGGGGCGTGCCTCCGATCGCTGCAATTTGCATGAAGACGCTTTGTGAATCGGTCGCCCGGGAAGACTCGGCCACGGATCGCCCAGCACAGGTGAGCTTAGTGAACGTAGGCCACAGTAACCCTACCTTGAGGGCCACAACCCATTTGGGTTTTCAAGATGTCCACAATGACACTGCAATGAGATTGATTTGCATGTATGCAAATAGATCTCGTGCATATTCATTGTGGACATCGTGAAAACCCGACTGGGTTGTGGCCCTCGAGGACTGTGGTTACCTAACCCTGATCTAGAGCAGTGGTTCCCAACCCTGTCCTAGAGGACCATCAGGTTTTCAGGATAGCCCCAATTAATATGCATGGAGCAGATTTGCATGCCTGGCACCTCCATTACATGCAAATCTCTCTCATTCATATTCATTAGGGCTATCCTGAAAACCCGACTGGTCTAGTGGTCCTCCACTGATCTAGAGTGTCTGATACTTTTGGGTAAGCCTTGACTATTAATGTGTTGACTTGGACTGTAAATAAGTTTTGCATACCGATTGACATTACTGCACACAGGGGGAATGTTCGTCATACAGTAAGAAGGAGTGGTGAGGTCAGGAAGGAAGTGAAGAAAGATGCCGAGTGCAGCCAGCGTTAACAGCAAGTGCAGTGAGCGCAGGGTCACTACATCACAGGCGTATCCGACACAGAGCAATAAATGTTTCACCCTGGTCTTTTCAGCTTTCAACTCGCTGAAAACCAGCACTGGCTCATTAACCCTTTATTTGGCCTTGTTGCTCGGAAGCGACGCGTGTCTTTTCTGGCTCTTATGGGAGATCTGCATCTCCAAATGCCTGTTTACTTGACACTGTGGCTCTCGTTCAACATCAAGTTAACGTAAAGCAGCCGTTTTGCTATCTGCCAATTAAAGGGTTAAGCCTTCAGTAGCAACTACTCAATTACTTTATAACATTTTATTGAAGGAATCAAGTAAAAATACAAAGAAATATTCATTACAAATATATTCACAATAATAATATTTCCATACATACATATTTATACATTTCCTCCAAATTAAATTTCCATATAACCTAATCCATTCCTTTCTACACCCCCCTCATTCTTTTATTTTAAATTATGTTCAAACATTTTATTAAAGTAAAAATACAAATAACACAAATGTTAAAATTCTAATACATATAATAAATAAAAATCTATCAATTCTCTAAACAATTTATATAATTAACCATAATCCCCCCTGTCCATACACTCATTATCTTCCCCTCCATCCCATAATCAAATCCCCCTCCCCAGATGAAAGTTGACAAAAATAAAATAAAGATCTGGAATATAATTTAGACAACCTTAGCTTCAATGTAAATCATTGAGAATTAAACTTCTTGCTCTAGGTGAAAAGTTTTGAATATAAGGATCCCAAACTTCCATAAAAGACGAGTTATTCTAGACGAACGCCGAACCTCCCAAATTTCAAATAAAAGTAAACGATGCAACTGGTTCCTCCAATGCCAGAAGCTTGGAGATTATTTCTGTAACCAAAATTGCATAACACATTTATGCCCAATCATACACGCCTTCTGAAACCCAGTTACACTTCCCCCTCCCCATTCGCGGTTTCTGCACTCGCGATTTCACATAATCGCAATTTTTTTTTCTGGGGAGGGGGAAAATAAAAAAAAACATATTTTTTACCTCCCTGCCGCCTTCCTGGCCTTACCTGGTGGTCTAGCGGGCTTTCGGGGCAGAAGCGATTTTCCTACGCTCCTGCCCCGTGCAGATCGCCATGAGGAAATGGCTGTAGGGAGTTCCCGACGTAGTCTCGAGAGATTACGGGAACTCACAGCAGCCATTTCCTCATGGCGATCTGCACGGGGCAGGAGCGTAGGAAGATCGCTCCTGCCCCGAAAGCCCTCTAGACCACCAGGTAAGGCCGGGAAGGCGGCAGGGAAGTGGGGGTGGGTCAGAGCCGGATAATCGCGCTTTTTCACCATTCGCGGTCCGGCTCTGCCCGTATCCCCCGCGAATAACGAGGGAGAAGTGTATACCCAATTATATTTTCCCCTGTTTATGACCCCTCGCAATGTACTTTTAATTCTGAGGCTGCATTTGTAGCCTTGTGGGGTAGAGGCATGAGCTGAACATTGCTGTTCAGGTCCTGCTTCCTCAACTGTCACTGCGTGTGTCTTACAGCAAGGTGCTTTACCTTCAGTTGCCTGCATTACACACACTTGTGGTTCTATATTTTCCCAATAGACACAGAAGGCTGAATTCAAGAGATGGTGCTCAAAATTAGGCAAAGTGTAGGAGAGAGTCGAAGTACAAAATGCACAAAGAAACAAGAAAAAGCACCGACGACCATCCAGATTCAGGAATAGACATTTTATTCTGGGACCTGACATGGTCCGTGTTTTGGCGTAAAGACGCCTGCCTCATGGGTCCGTTGGGATTGAGGAACCAATATAAGTAGTCAACAGTGATGAAGAAACTGAAATGTCCAAAACACTTGTAGGCATAAGATAGAGCTGAGGACTTTATACTCACCTGAGGGCTTTGACCACCCTGTCCCAATGATTCTAGTTTAAAGCCCTCTTCAGTAGGTTAGCCAGAACCTCCATCAAATACAGAATAAATAATCATAGCCTAGATGGAGCTTCTGCAGCTTATACTGCTGTTCTGGAGACATAACAGGGAGGACTTCTCTTCTCTGGGCCTCTTCTGACAGTTTTTATGCTGCCTGCAGATGAAAGGCACTCTGATGGGGGCAGCTGTGGCACCCTCAATTGCTTGTTTATACATGTACATGGAACAGTTTGAAGAGCAATTTGTTCTTCACAGTATAGAAACAAAAACATGACGGCAGATAAAGGCCAAATGGCCCATCCAGTCTACCCATCTGCAGCATCCACTATCTCCTCATCTCCCTAAGAGATCTCTCGTGCCTGTCCCACACTTTCTTGAATTCAGACACAGTCTTTGTCTCCACCACGTCTACTGGGAGACTGTTCCACGCATCTACCACCCTTTCTGTAAAAAAGTGTTTCCTTAGACTACTCCTGAGCCTATCACTTCTTAACTTCATCCAATGCCCTTTCATTTTGGAGCTTCCTTTCAAATGAAAGAGACTCGACCCGTGTGCATTTACATCGTGTAAGTATTTAAATGGCTCTATCATATCTCCCCTTTCTTCCAAAGCATGCATGTTGAGATCTTTAAGTCTGTCCCCACGAAGACCACCAACTATTTTGGTAGCCTTCCCCTGGACCGACTCCTTCCTGTTTATATCTTTTTGCAGGTGCGGCCTCCAGAATTGTACACAATATTTTAAATGAA
The DNA here is from genome assembly GCF_902459505.1 of Geotrypetes seraphini. NCBI lineage: Eukaryota > Metazoa > Chordata > Amphibia > Gymnophiona > Dermophiidae > Geotrypetes > Geotrypetes seraphini. The sequence continues at coordinate 304,015,240 of NC_047087.1, forward strand.
GCCTCACCAGAGTCTTATAAAGGGGAGCAAATACCTCCTTTTTCCTACTGGCCATACCTCTCCCTTATGCAACCTAGCATCCTTCTAGCTTTGGCCGTCATCTTTTCATCCTGTTTGGCCACCTTAAGGTCATCACATATTATCACACTGGAAGCCAGTAAAGTTATAGGAACAGAGGGGACAAATGATCAAATCGACGAGCAAGGCATAGTAAGCAGATTGTGATATTTTGAAGGATTAGTAAGCCTACCGTAGGCCTAGGAAGGTGCATAGAGCCGCCTAAGGTTACCTAAGGCCTCTTCCGGGCAAAGCCATGCCCACGCCTAGCCTTAGGCGGACCCACGTGCTTCTGTAGGCTCGCAGAGGTGCCTGCAACGTAGGTGGCCTGCCTCCAGATGTTTTAGTCTTTTTAAACGTGTGTCCCGAATGCAATAGGCCGCCTACAATCGGGACGCCGTTCATAGAATTTGCCCCTTAGTGCACACTTAACATAACAGTGTACACTAAAATGAAATTTGAAACCAAAAAAGTAATTAAATGAAATCAGCATTAATGAAAATCCCTTCTCCTCTCGCGCCACACATTTTTACCAGTTATACATTTATTACAAATTAATTCCCCCCCTTTTACTAAACCGTGATAGCGGTCATTAGCGCAGGGAGCCACGCTGAATGCTCCGTACTGCTCCCTACGCTCATAAGAGTTCCTATGAGCGTCGGGAGCAGCGCAGTGCCCTGCGCTAATAACCGCTATTGCGGTTTTGTAAAGGAGGGGGGTAATAGAGGTAAAAAATAACATTGGGTACTTTTTTTTCAAACTTCTACTTCAGCTTTGAACTTTTCAGTGGAAATTAAACCTAACTTTAGAGCTTACTAGATCTGGCAGGTAATTGAGGTGTGCAAGTTAGGTTGGGGTGAATCAGGGGTAGGCAATTCCGGTCCTCGAGAGCCACAGACGGGTCAGGTTTTCAGGATATCCACAATGAATATACATATGAGAGATTTGCATCTCAAGCAGGCAGTGCATGCAAATCCATCTCATACATATTCATTGTGGATATCCTGAAAACCTGACCTGGCTCTGGCTCTCGAGGACCGGCATTGCCTACCCCTGGCGTAAATGAATCATGGCATTCCAGTTTGAGCGTGTTTACACTGCGAAACCTGTTAAACAAGCTTCATCCGTGTGATTCCATTGTCTTTGTTTCCCCATCTAATTGCGCAACCTCGAGTAGAGGAAGCTTATGATTTGTTTGGTTTATGGTTTATTTGTATTCCTCACCTTTGGTTGAATATATATCAAAGCAGTTTAACTTGAGAAACTGAAGGTGGACAAAACCACGAGACCGGATGGGATGCAAATTAGGCAAAAGTGCCTTAACAGTAACATGTGTAACTGCCAATTATTGACGCCAATCACATACATTAAGGGCTCCTTTTACTAAGGTGTGCTAGCAGGCTTAGCGCGTGCTACCATGCCGTGCACGCTAAACTCTAATGCCTCCATAGAGTGTGCGTTACTATTTTTCATTATCGCGTGGTTAGCGTGCGCTAAAAACGCTAGCGCACCTTAGTAAAAGGAGCCCTAAGTGCTGCTGTTTTATAAATTTGGCAGAGCTATTGGGCTAAATTTATGCCAGCTGATAAAATGAGAGGGGGCAGGGGAGGTAGTAATTTTGAAAAGGGAATTTGTTCAGCTTATTAGCTACCTGGGTAAATTCCCCAGACTGAAAAGTATATTTGCATGGCTACTTTTTTCAGCCCCAAGTTTCCAAGGAAAGCTCTATTGCAAAGTTGCTTCCAGCAGCTCAGCTCTCTATTATTATTATTCACGGATTTTCCGCCGCGAATGACCGGGCAGGAGAGAGCAGCCAGAGCGCCGGCAAGTGAAGGAAATCACTCGCGGTAAGCTCCGACCGCCTCTTCCTGCGAGTCAAAGCAGCTCCTGATTGGTGAGGCCCGACTTTAGTGCAGGAAGAGGCGGTCGGAGCATAGAAATATAGAAACATAGAAATTGACGGCAGAAAAGGGCCATAGCCCATCGAGTCTGCCCATACCAATGATTCACTCCCTGATTCTTACTCTCCTAGAGATCCCACATGAATATCCCATTTTCTCTTGAATTCTAACACGCTGCTGGCCTCAATCACCCGCTGAGGCAGCTCGTTCCAATGATCGACCACCCTTTCGGTGAAGAAGTACTTCCTAGCATCACCTCGAAATTTCCCTCCCCTGATTTTTAGCGAGTGTCCTCTGGTTACCGAGGGCCCTGTAAGACTGAAGATATCATCTTTCACCTCTATACGCCCAGTAATATACTTAAAGGTCTCAATCATGTCCCCTCTCTCTCTTCGCTCCTCCAGTGAGTACATTCGCAGTTTTTTTAACCTTTCTTCATACGTGAGATCCTTGAGCCCCAAGACCATCTTGGTAGCCATTCGCTGAACCGACTCAATTCTCAACACATCTTTTCGGTAGTGTGGTCTCCAGAATTGAACACAATATTCGAGATGAGGTCTCACCATGGATCTGTACAGTGGCATTATGACTTCAGGTTTTCTGCTGACAAAACCCCTACGGATACAGCCCATCATTTGTCTTGCCTTGGACGAAGCCTTCTCCACTTGATTGGCAGCCTTCATGTCGTCGCTAATGATAGCGCAAGTGATTTCCTTCACTCGCTGGCGCTCCGGCTGCCCTCTCCTATCTCCCCCGCTAAAAACCGTATTCACGGTTTTTCAGCATTTGCGTGGGTTCCAGGAACGGAACCCCCGCGAATATGGGGGGGGGGGGAGTACTGTGTATATATATATATATATATATATATATATATATATATATATATATATATTAGGATTTGTTTACTGCTTTTTGAAGCAGTTCACTCAAGGTGATGTACAGTGAGAATAAGTCAACATAATGCAGTTAGTGACAGCTCCTTTATTTTTCAGCCTCCAGAAAATCCCTCCCATATCTTAACTCTTTCTCGGTACCCTTTCTTCCCTTCCCCCACAGGACACTCGCTGACTCTCTTAAGGTCAGCCCAGTATCTTTTGCTGAGCTCTTTCCTCCATTCCCACATAACATAACTTGCTACAACTCTCCAGTTGAGTGCAGATTACATAGAAGAGCCGGGCATAACCAGGGACATACAGTAAAACACTAAAGTGACACACTCAAAGCGGGTCATATAACATTTTGCAATACAAATTTATGAAACGAGTGTGATTTTTACACATCGCTTAAAATTCCCATAGGATGTGGAATGTAGAAATATCACAGAAAACTTGTCCTACGTTTGCACTGCCTAGAATGAAAACAGTCGATTCATGTAGCTTGTATGTGTGTATATATATATAACATAGTATTATATATACAGCATAGCATGGCAAGCATAGTATTATATATACAAGCATAGCATGGCAAACAGTATTTGCCATACTATGCTTGTGGTCCAAAGTCTTGTTTTCAGTAAATTGGATTTTTGTAATGCTCTATTTGGAGGCATTAAAAAGACAAGAATTCATGCCCTGCAAGAAATACAGAATATAGCTGCTAGACTAATAACTGGGGTGTCAAAATATGATCATATCACTCCCGTGTTAAAAAATTACACTGGTTGCCCATTGAATTTCGAATCGAGTACAAGATTTTGACAATAATACACCATGTGCTTTATGGTGTGGCATCAGGGTATTTGATTCAAATATTGAGAAGATACATTCAAACCAAAATTTACGATCTGAATTGACGATGAAATTGATTGAGGAAAGAAACCAGGATGTATGTTACCAAAATCTAAGTATGGCTGCTGTATCTGTAGCAGGCCCAAGACTTTGGAACGCAGTGAAAAGTATATTAATACTATGTGCAGATTTTAAATCCTTCAAAGAATTGTTAAAGACAAGCCTATTTGCGAGAGCTTTCTTTACCTGATTACTTTAAAATAATAGATGACAGAGAATTCCCATATGAATGGTATATTAGACGCTGAATTTTAAGATATGATTTTTCGCTGATGTATTGATAATTTTTGTACAGTTTATCTTTTATGTATGTATCATTTGTTACCCACTTGGGATATAAGCGGGATAGAAATTTTTTAAAATAAATAATACTATCCCCCTTTTACTAAGGTTTGTTAGCCATTTCACATTACATTGGTGTCTCCTATCCCTCCAATACCTTTCAGTTCTAGGCGGTTTACAACAAGAGTTGGCCTGGACATTTCCAGGGAGAATAATTGGTTAATAGATGTAGTAATGCGTCGGGATCTGTGGAGGCTCGATCAGCTTTAGTTAGATCATTTGACAAATTTCTTGAATAGAAACATTTTAAGTTCTTTCCGGAATGTTTTGTAGTTGGGCGTCATAGTCAACAGATTGGAGAGGTGGCGGTCTAGTTTTGCTGCTCTGGTGGCTAATAGTCCGTCGTATATTTTTTTGCTTTGTATGCCTTTGATTGGGGGGGGGGGGGTGGCTGAAATGTGAATGAGCTCTCCTTGGTCTGGATGTGTTTTTCCTGTTTAGGTGGTTGCTCAGATAGCTTGGTCCGTTTCCATTTAGGGCAGGGGTAGTGAACTCCGGTCCTCGAGAGCCGTAATCCAGTCGGGTTTTCAGGATTTCCCCAATGAATATAGAAACATAGAAATAGACGGCAGATAAGGGCCACGGCCCATCAAGTCTGCACACTCCAATGACCCTCCCTATCTATCTTTGCGGATAGATCCCACATGTTTGTCCCATTTGGCCTTAAAATCTGGCACGCTTCTGGCCTCAATAACCTGAAGTGGAAGACTATTCCAGCGATCAACCACCCTTTCGGTGAAGAAGAACTTCCTAGTGTCACCGTGCAGTTTCCCGCCCCTGATTTTCCACTGATGCCCCCTTGTTGCCGCGGGACCCTTGAAAAAGAAGATATCCTCTTTCACCTCGATGCGACCTGTGAGGTACTTGAATGTCTCGATCATATCTCCCCTCTTTCTACGTTCCTCGAGTGAGTAGAGCTGCAACTTCCCTAACCGCTCCTCGTATGGGAGCTCCTTGAGTCCCGAGACCATCCTGGTGGCCATTCTCTGGATGCATGAGATCTATTTGCATGCACTGCTTTTCAATGCATATTCATTGGGGAAATCCTGAAAACCCGACTGGATTACGGCTCTCGAGGACCGGAGTTCCCTACCCCTGATTTAGGGCTTTGAATAGGGTGCAGTAAAATTTGTATTGTATGCGTTCTTCTACTGGGAGCCAGTGTGAATCTCGGAAAGCGGTGGGAGCCAGTCTATGGATGCGTTAGCGTTTAGCGCACGCTAATATTTAGCATGCGTTAAAACGGCTAGTGGCACTTTAGTAAAAGGACCCATATGTTTGTCATACAATCTGTGTCGTGCTAATGTCTCACCACGCCATGTTTGTCATGTTAATTAACAATGCCGTGGTAAAACTTTTATTGTTTAACCATCTCTGTCAGTGTCCTGCCATGCCGTGTTTTCCATCACCTTGTATAAATACACTTTAATAGGTATGTAAACTGGTAACCCGTTCTGAGTTCTCCTGGAAGGACGGGATATAAATGAAATAAATAATAAATAAACATAGCGCAGCTTAGTCTAATCCAGTTGCTTCACTTGTACAGCAGAGGAGCTTCTCCCTGGTCTTTCCCTTCCTGTGATTAGAGCAGCATCCTAGTACTCCACCTCCCTTTGACTTCCAGCTGGCTGGATCTTATCCATGGGCTGTGTTGCCGGTGATAGTGGAAGCAGGCAGGGCAAGCTTATTCACACAGAAGGATTGGAGCATTGCAGAAAGAGGTTGGGGTAGCTTGGGGGGGGGGGGGGAAGGGCTAGATGGGGAAGTAGCTGTGGAGACGGTATTTGAGAGGCCGAGCAAATAGAAGTAATTGGAGGGACATAAAAATAGCCTACACAGGGTCAGACTGACGGTACGTCAGTCCAGTATTCTGCTTCCAACAGTGGCAGTCCAGGTCACAAGTACCTGGCTAGAATTCAATCCATGCTACATGATCCAGGGACAAGCAGTGGTGTTTCCTATTTCTGTTTCAATAGCAGACGTTGGACGTTTCCTCCAGAAACTTGATTTGATTTGATTTCTTATATACCGCTATACCGTGAGGTTCAAAGCGGTTTACAATGAAGATAGATTAAGATACATTAAAATAAAATAAATAAAAATGGTACTTTGGATTTCCCTAGCTGTCCCGAAGGCTCACAAACTTGTCCAAACAAGTTATTTGGTGGCTGAAGGGATTGCTATGGGCAGGTAGTTTAGGGAGGGTGGGGATAGGGATATGATGAGAGGAGCAGAGAGCAAGGACAAAGCAGTTGGAATGAAGCAATTTTCTAATGTGCATTTCACTGAATCGAGGTTTCTATGATGGCCCGATGTTCTAAACTTACTGGGCCTTTTAACGATCGACACTAAACTAGTTGCAGCCGGTTTAGTATTGAAATATTTTAGCTTCTGATGCACATAGGGGCTGATTCTGTAAGCGGCGCCTACAAAACGGGTGCCTGCCGCGTGCCAATTACCGATGGGTACTGCTTGCAGAATCGCTGCTTGATGGGACCCTAGGTGCCAGAAATGTAGGCCAGGGTTTCACAGGCCTACGTTTCGAGTGCCTAGGATCCCGTCAGAATCGTGGCCATCGGCGCATAGTGGCGCCGAAGTCTGGCGCTGCTTCAACCACACCCACTTCTGGGTTTCAGCATCGTAATGTGCCGCATGCCACCAGGGACCTAGGTGCTGGTCCCGGAGGCCGTGTAGTGGTGCCCTTTTTTTTAAAAAAAAAAAAATTACTTTTTAATTGGTTTTAAACGACTCGGTCAATTACTGTGTTTAGCGCCAATTAAAACAATTAAATTAGGCAGTGATAGGACGCCTACTGCCACCTAACTTTTGGTGTCTTGATGAGAATCTGGGCCATAATGGCTCGCGGGTTCTTTTTCCGTGCTTCATAGCACCCTCTGATAATATTATGTGAATGTGGTATAACGAGGTCATTAGTATTAAAATGAGCACGCCAGGCCCAGACATTACCTGGTGATGCACAAAATAAAGTGTTGACCTTTATTGCTCCAAAATTAGTGGCAAGTCTGGAGGTGCTGGTAGTGCGTTAAGCGTACACCGGCAGGTCTGGGCAGCTGATTGCATGAGAGATGAAGATATATTTATCATATTTGATGGAGGTGTGCCATATACACATGAGTTAAAAGTGCATGTCTTTAAAGGCGAACCTCGTATGCGTTCATTAAAAGGGGAGTATGTGGCGCAATGGTTAGAGCTGCAGCCTCAGCATCCTGAGGTTGTGGGTTCAAATCCCTCGCTGCTCCTTGTGGACCCTGGGCAAGTCACTTAATCCCCTCATTACCCCAGGTACACTAGATAGAGTTTGAGCTAGAGGTCTGCACGGGAACAGGGATCGCGGGAATCCCGCAGGTCCCGCGGGAGTTCCACAGGAATCCCTCCCTAACCCACGGGACTCCTCCACGGGGACCCCCCCTCTAGCCAACGGGACTCCACGGGGATGGAAGGCTTTGGAAGCAGGGTTCGTCCATAATAATATAATGGACACGGTCAGCCTTAGTAAAAGAGGGAGTTTATAAGTTAATTACCTGAACAGAAAACAAAAAGGGTTCCACCAAGAGATTCCACAAGGAAAACAGCAGCGCAAACACAAAAGAAAACTGTGGAATTGATGATCCTGTCAGAAGAAATTGCTGCTTTTTATGGAGATGGGTTGGGATGGAGAGGATTCGGCGGGGATGGGCGGGGACGGGTGGGATTTCTGTCCCCTCGCAACTCTCTAGTTTGAGCCCGCCGGAACAGGTACGGAAATATGATAAAGTACCTGAATGTAAAACCACTTAGGATATTACATTACATTACATTAGTGATTTCTATTCCGCTTGTGCCTTGCGGTTCTAAGCGGATTACATTAGAAGATGGCTGGACATTTCCAGGCGATGACAATACAATTATTTGTATAACTTTACAAACTTTGCAAACCTAACTTTACTTAACTTTTCGTATATAACTTTACATAACTTTACGTACATAACTTTACATAACTTTACGTGGAGTTACTTTGTGTTACTTACATTATCCGCTTAAGTGGTATAGTGGTATATAAATAATAAAATTAATAATAAACAAATGCCAGCAGGTCTGGGGATGCCGATTGCACGAGAGGCGTGAAGTTCAAAAAAAAATTATAGGCGCAGCATATATGTTCTGCAGAAGCAGTGTAGAAAAAAGCACTTCTCCATCTGCATGGTTTGCTGGTAGTTCTCCGCCCCTCCCCTCACAGCTGTGGCATTGACAGATGCTTATGATGTACACTCATGATACGCCGCGATAAGGCACGCTATGATTGATGGCTCATGCGTTGCCTGGCTTCGTGTACAAATTTTATGCTTCTTTCTGTGGACTATTCTGCGCATGCGTCACTTCCCCAATGACTGAACATATGGGATTTCCGTGAACCTCGTTTGCAAGCAAAGTTTTTTTTTTGCAGCATTGCTCATCTTTTTGAAATTGGAAAATTTACCAGCACTACGGCGACCCACAGGATTTTAACGGTACGTTTAGAACATCGGGGCCCGAGTCATTTTTTGAGGGGCGCTTATTTCACTGCAGCTCCCCAGTCTAATTTGTCCCATTCTGAAACCTGATGGGGTTTTTTTTTCACTGCCAAATTTCACCCCTTTCGGTAAAATTCTTTGTTATTTTGCCCCCCGACACATTCCTGATCCTTTATGCTTAATAAGTCTTTCCAACCTCTTTGGGTTAGAAAGAATAAAAACTGCTCTAATAGAAAAATTTTAGATAGATAGGCAGGGAACAAGCATGCGTGGGAGTATTTTAATATTTATGGATTGTACATTTTTAGAATCAAATGTGATACAAATTGGACAGGCACAGCAAAACTCTGCCGCCTGCACTGAAACCTGATATTCAAAGAATAACAGGAATGAGATAAGCAAGACTGGATGGCCTTTGATATTCTCAGACTGGGCAGAAATGAAACAAGAACTCCAGCTAAGGAACGAACTGAGTTCTGAAGAGAATTCTGGGCAGTAGGCCCGAGGATCAGGGGGCCTCCTCCGAACAAAGTAGTGCGGTTACTGTGTTCACTTAGATACGCAAAAGTAAAGGTCAACAAACCCTTTGTAAATGACACATTTCAGCTGCACTAGTGTAATATATTCGTGACTAGCATTTGAGTGTTCTTCCTTGTTGGCAGGTTGTTGGATAACCCCTCCACAAACAGTCACAAACGTATAAAGTTATTGACTTATTTCTGTCTCCTACTGGAAATGTCTTGAACTAATCCACCGACTGCTACGCTTAGCTTACATTTTGGTTTTATCTTTACTGGTCATCTTTTGGAATAAAGGATCAGAAAATATGCAAGAAGGGACGGATAAGATGAAAGATGTCTGTAAATACTAGAAAGAGGCAAAGGAGGCACCCTGTCAGCCATTAGCTTGAATAAAGATAGTTCTTTTGACTGACAGGGCGCCTCCCTTGCCTCTTTCTCTGTACTGTAAATACTAGAAGACTGTTTTAATCCAGGGGTGTCCATGTTTTCAGTTGTGAGATGCATAATTAGAAATACAGCTTGTGCGGGTTACATAAATGGGCCATATGATCAGAAATCTGAATGTGTGTGGGCCACATGAGATTTTTTTTTTCTTCTTCATAGCATGATTTCTACTCGTCGAACTTTAAATGTCTTCTGATATCGTCATTTCATGTCCACCAAATAGCTCTGCAGCTTTTCAAAATCATATGTCGGCTAATGAGGTAAAAAGATTTGCTAAAAAACTCTGATGGACCACAATCGCATGGTCTGGCGAGTCACACATTGGACGCCTCTGCTTTTAACTTTTTTTTTTTTTTTTTTTTTTTAATATTATTTTAAATGCCGATTTCAAATACAGTATTTGGGGAAGAAGTCCACAAAGAGGCCAGCCAGATCTGCAACAGAGCAGACACAAATCCAGTGTGTAAAATGACTCCTTTTATTTTAAAATACCCTACGTGGTCCACGTTTCGCCCACTTGTGGGCTACATATGGGGTTACAGTGCTAAAAAAGCATACAAATATAAAATAATGTATAACAAACGTATAAAATGTATGTATGGGATCCATGTAAAAACTTATATACACGATGTATATAAATAGACCATTTATCTTTGCACACTGTGAATAGAAGTTTTCACATGGATCCTATACATTTTATGTGTTGTTTGTTACTGTATATAATATTTTATCTTTGTATATTTTTAAGTTTCTTTTTGGTTTGGTCACTTTTAGTACTGCCGTCAGTGAGTGGGTGAAACTTGGACCATGTTGGATATTTTTAAATGACTCATTTTGCACATTGGATTTGGATCTGATTTTCTTGGTGTCATGCAGGAAAGAGATCCCAGGAGTTATTACCTCTGTGGAACTCGATGTGTGTATCTGTTTTAGATAAAATGGCACCTTTAACAAAGACATTGGGTTTTAGAAGAAATACCTATTCCTGGTAATCTTTGGGTAAGGTATTTGAAAACCTTAATGCATTCAGTTACATTTATGCAGATGACATCAGTATTCTCTTGCCTTTTAATAATAAGGATTCTGATTGGTCTGCATTAAAGTTAGTGCTTGATAGTGTAGAGAAATGAGTTACAACCCATAAGGTGAAGATAAATATAGACAAAACTATGGGCTCCTTTTACGAAGCGCTAGCGGTTTTAGCGCACGCACCGGATTAGCGCGCGCTATAGCACGCGCTAACCAAAAATCTACCGCCTGCTCAAAAGGAGGCGGTAGTGGCTAGTGCACGCGGCAATTTAGCGCGCGCTATTCTGCGCATTAAGGCCCTAGCACAGCTTTGTAAAAGGAGCCCTATGTTTCTTTGGCTAAGTCCACGGAATCAGGCTCGATCGAATCTTTTATCACACTTTGGCCAAAGTAATAACATTCAATTAGATAATTTATTGAGTTTGGAGCTTCAAGTTAATCTGGTTAGTAAAAAAATCTTTTTTTTTTTTTCTTTTAAAGAAATATTTTGATAAGTCGGTTTTTGCACTTGTGGTTCAATCGCTTATTCTTTCCCAGATAGACTACTGTAATATTGTTTATTTAGGATGGGCTAAAGGATTGTTGAAAAGATTACAAACAGTACAGAGGGTAATTTTTTTCCATCTCTAAATATGATAGAATTGCCCCATATTTCATTAAATTACATTGGTTGCCAGGAAATGCAAGGATTTATTTTAAGCTTTGTATTATGATTTTTAATATTATTTAGTGGAATTGATTTCATTACAAACAGGAAGACCGGGGTCATACTGCACAGAAGTAATTCTATCTTCAATTGCCCTCACCAAAGACAATTAGATCATTTGTTCAATGGAAGACATCGTTCTTTTATCAGGCTCCTTTAATTTGGAATGATCGCCCTATTTTAATAAGATCAGTAGGTCAATATACTGTTTTTAGAAAACTTTTAAAGACATCCTTGTTTTAAAAAAAAAATTGTATCTTGACATTTATCATCTTCTACTGCTAATGTTCTATTTGAATATTTGTCATTCTCTTATGTTTAACTGGGTTTGTTCCCAGAAATAGAAATATATTGTTATCTGCCATGAACTCGTAAGGGCTTTGGTAGAATATAAGTAAATAAATCTCCTTAGCAGCTATACAGTTGATGGAACAGGCAAAACATAGTACATCACAGTAGGCCAGAACCATAAAGACCCATTTAGTGACATTGTTAAGTCATTCATTTGGAGTCTGTCTTTTTTCTAGCTATATTATTCAATATAAGTTGTACTCAGGAATGACATTTATTACTGGCAGGAACGTGTTCACAAATACTGGAACATATCCTTCTAGCGCTTTCTGCCCCATAATAATTGCTCCCCTGGAGGTCAGAGCAGCCCTTCTCGAAATGAAAGGGCCAGCCTGATAGTCCAGTGGCACCGTGGCTGCGCAGAGACCTTAATGCAGGTCCCTGGACCTGCCTCTTTTTCCAGTGATCAGAGGTCAGAAGGAATAAGTTTCATTGGAACCGTCATCAAAATATATTTACATTTTAAAACTCCCGCAAATGGGGCCTTGAATGGAGTAGTTGCAGAGGGGAAAACCAGCAGTGGAGGACGCAGCAGGCAAGCAGCGCTGTTTTCTGATTCCTGAAGGCTGAGAGAAACAGGGGGCTCAGGAGAAGAGAGACCTCTGTGCATGTAGCAGTGAATCTGGTTGTCGCCCTCCTCCTCTTTCCCACTTTTGTTTACTAATCATTTTTGCCTTGGGAGACACAGAAGTATATATATATTCAGAGGGCCCCTCCTAAACAAATTTGCCTTAAATTTTGGGGGCCAACAGATGCTGCAGAAGAAGACCCGTCTTCATGCAGCAGTGGCAAGGATTGGCTGATTCAGCAGCTATTGTGCTGGTTTTTTTGAGAGAACCACACAGTGTGAATCATATTGAAATATATAAAAAAAATAACGTCGGATAAAGAGATATGGCCTAGATAGTCTGCCCATCCGTACCATCTACTCTCTCTTCCATCTTAGATATATTGTGTTTGTCCCGTGCTTTCTTGAGTTCAGATACTCATTCATTTCCATGTGAGAAACCATTCCACGTTTCCAGCACCCAGTGGCGTAGCAAGGGTAGAGGTGCCTGGAGCGGTGGCACACCTCCTTTCTGCCCCCAACTCCTTCCCTGCCCCCCCCCCATTGCCACACTCGAACCCTCACTTCCCTCTTGTACTTCTTTGCCAGTGTGAGCAGCTTCTCTGGCCTGCTGCGCTCGCACTGAGATTGGCTTTCCCTCTGACATCACTTCCTGGCCCTGCGACCTGAATGTGATTTCAGAGGGGGTGAGCCAGGCTAGCATGAGCAGCAGGCTGAAAAAAGTTGCTCACCCTGGTGAAGATTTAAAGAGGCAGGGATGGGTTTGGGGGGGGCGGAGAGGTGCCAGTGCCCGGGGCGGTCCGCCCCACCCTACTCTCACTATGCACTGTGCCAGTACCCTTACTGCAAGGGTGTCAAAGTCCCTCCTCGAGGGCTGCAATCCAGTCGGGTTTTCAGGATTTCCCCAATGAATATGCATGAGATCTATTAGCATGCACTGCTTTCATTGTATGCTAATAGATCTCATGCATATTCATTGGGGAAATCATGAAAACCCGACTGGATTGCGGCCCTCGAGGAGGGAGTTTGACACCCGTGCCTTACTGTAAAGAAGTACTGTTCACCCGCCTCCTTATTCCAGAGCTTCCTTGTAGTTGAAAGAGAATCGCCTACTGTGCATTTATGACACAGAGGTTTGACTACTGTCGACCATTGTAGTAACCTCTCTCTATATTTGAGTTTCAAGTTTTATTAACATTTGTTATCCCGCTTATCAAATTTCTAAGCGGCTTACAGTTATAAAATTATAAAATGGAGGGATATAGAAACAATAGTCATTACACGGCAGTATAAAACTTACATTTAGACATTATGACCGACTTTGATTACACACAGTTGAAGGGGAGAAACCAATATCGAATAGAAAAGGGAGACATAAAGGGTAAGCACATAAGGGAGAGGGGGAATTACATCTGTAGAGAGAAAATGGAATCAGGAGGTCATCTACTATAATAAAACCCTAAGCTGGCATGCGCACATTCAAACTTCATGATTCCTGCGTCCTTGATCCATAGCTCCGTGCCAGTAGAACGAGCCTGTGGTGGTTTTCTGGCTCCTTATGCGCATGCGGAGTTTGAAATGGACGACCATAGATGCAAGGAGACGGAGAACACGCCGGCGACTTCCCCCTCCCGCCCTCATTCACTCTAAGTCTTGACATGTCAAAATCTGGCCCGCCGGCATAAACCTCTGCTGCTCTTCATTCGCATCTGCCCTCCTCTTCAAAGCAGCCTGCTGAGGATCGCCGGACGGTTGTAGCAAACCTCGCAGGCCGCTCTCCACCTCGGTAGCACGTTCCCTCTGACGCGATCCTGCCCCTCCTCTGACGTATAGGATCGCATCAGAGGGAACGTGCTACCGAGGTGGAGAGCCATCGGCAAGGTTCGCTACAACTGGCTGGCGATCCTCAGCAGGCTGCTTTGAAGAGGAGGGCAGATGCGAATGAAGAGCAACGGCAGCGGTTTGTGCCGGTGGGCCAGAAGAGACCAGGAAGCCGGGATGGAGGGAGGGTAGGAACGGCGGTTTGGGTGCAGGTATTAGGAAGCAGGGAAGAGGTGCTGCTGGACAGGGGGGAGATAAATCGAAGGGAGAAGGGCTGCTGCTGGACAGGGGGAGCAGGGAAGGGGTGCTGCTGGACAGTGTAGAGGTAAAAGGAAGGGAGAAGGGCTGCTGATGAACAGGGGGAGCAGGGAAGAGGTGGTGGTAGACAGCCGACGAAAGAGAGAGACAGAAAGAAAGACAGACACACACATCTATTCTAGCACCCATTAATGTTATGGGCTTAAATCTGTCGAGGTAGTTTTCTTCCCGAAGGTGACTAGGCATTGAGTTCCATATCCTGTTTCTATTTCTTTTTTTTTTTAAGGTGGTCTGAATTGTACACAGTCCTCTAAATGGGGTCTTGCCAGAGATTTATATGGAGGTCAGGGCCAGCTTAATCTATGGAACAGGTGAGGCTCTGGCCCAGGGCGCCTGTGCTAAAACGCACCAAATGCATTGGGCCATGATGTCACCAGCCCATAAGTTAACCTACCAACGCTTCTCTCCATCCTCCCTTTTCTGACGCATGCTGGCCCAGTCCCAGCAGTGTGGTGACTTCATAGACCTAGCTGCCACAAAGGGGGAAGGGCCCGCGTCAGAGGAAGGAAGTGCAGGACTTCCCTCTGATGCTAATGCTTGATACTGGCGCTGCCCCTACCTCTTTGCGGCAGCTGGCCTATGAATTTTCATGCTTCCGAGACTGGGCAGTAGATTCAGAGGAGGGAAGAGAGAATTGTATTCTACCACAAAAAGGAAAATGTAACCCCACGTATATTCAGCACTAATCATGCATTGGCTAGCGCATAAAAACAAGACAGATATTTATGCGGTCCTATCTATGCACTAACCTTGCCCGGTCAGTGCTAAATATTGGGGCCTAACTTTGACCCATCCTGGAACGCCCATGAGATAGCTGGCTCATGGTTACATGCAAACCACAAATATTCAGCGGAGATAACCTCTTGCTGAATATTCGTGGATAGCTGGCTATCTGCAATTTAACCAGTCAGTGACTGTTGTCAACCAATTAAATCAATTAGAAGATCGGGCCCTATGATTATAGAATGTAACTTAGCCCCATCAATTTATTGAAAGCATATAAATAACTAAAACATATACAAGAGATAATGCAAGCCTATCGGAGTCTTTAATCCTCTTTATGCTGGACCCTAACATGGTCCGTGTTTCGGCTTCTAAGAAAGGCTTCCTCAGGGGTACGCATGTAAAATCTATAAATAAAAAAGCAAAAAGGTATATATGTCCACACATGTATATGAATTATGCCAGCAACGAATAAAACTGGATGATCGTGAAAGAACCAAATAAGATAGGCTTGCATTATCTCTTGTATATGTTTTAGCTATTTATATAAAAACAAAAGCTGTGGATACAGATGTTCTGGAGATAATTTATTAAACACTGACATATAAAACCTTTTAAATTCAATTAAAAAAGTACAATGCTAAAAAATATGGTGAGAAAAATCCTCCCGGACCCTACACGGTCCGTGTTTCGGTGAACACGCCTTCCTCAGGGGTCCAATGGTTTGCAAACTCACATATGAAAGACCAGGTAGACTCCTTAATCAGAAAGGGATTCTTTACTCTCTGGAAACTCAGATCCATTAAAGCTTACTTCGATACATCGGCATTCAGAACCCTAGTACAATCCCTCGTACTAAGTCTACTTGACTACTGTAACATCGCTTATTTAGCAATTTCCCAAAAAAATATGCAACGTTTACAATTGATGCAAAATGCAGCAGTCAGACTGATCTTTGGGCTGAGGAAGTTTGACCACGTGACACCCTACTACCAGCAGCTGCATTGGCTGCCAATGGCGGCGTGCGTAAAGTTTAAATTTGCCTGCTTCTGCTTTAAAGTACTACACGGACTTGCCCCTAAATACATAACTGACCTTTTCTTCTTCTCAGCCAACAGACACAAGAGAAGCTCACATTCCAACTTCATTTCCCCCCCAGTTCGAGGTTGTAAACTGAAAAAATACCATGAACACCTTCTCTCACACCAGGCAGCATCGTGGGGTAGAGACCTAGAACAATTGCTTTCGCCCACTACTTATGGGGAATTTAGGAAACGTCTAAAAACACACTTGTTCCTAAAGCATCTAGACAACTGATCCTCTCTTCTCTCTCCCTTCTATAGCGATTAACTTGTCCTTTTTAATCACTCTCTCCTCAACAATGAATTTCCTGTCCTATTAATTCTCTTTCTTCCTCCCCTCTTAAAGTCAATTCAATTTGTTACCTTTGCTTAATCTTCTGTAAACCGCATAAAACTTCACGGTATTGCGGTATATAAGCTGTTATTATTATTATATAAAGAATTGGACTGAAAACAGTCTATTGTCTTTAAACATGTGAGCAAAGAACACCGCAGACAAACTGAAGTAGCATTTTTTTGCTTTTGTCGTCACCTTTTCAACCTGTTTAGCCACCTTAAGATCAGCAGAAACGATCAAATCCAAGTCTTACTCTTTTGTGCGTGAAAGTACTTCAGCCCTTATGGAGGATTATCCTTGCAGTAATTGGGCTACACAGGTGGGCATGAAAAAGGTGTTGGGAGGGGGAGAGGGAGAAGGAAGAGGTAGACGGATGATGTCAGCGGTAAATGTCGCCCAGTTGAAATAACAGGCAAAAGTCAAGAGAAAAGACTGCAAGCCTAGATGCCAGGCCATTATCCCACTACGATTTTGTGGGCATTTTTGCCAAATTGCAAGGCAGAAATCCCACATTCCTTCTATTTGGAACAGGACAGATTGAAAGACTTAATAACACAGGAAACAAATGATCTGTCATGCAAAGCAGCTATTAGTCACCCATGACACTGTTTTTTTTTTTTTTTTTAGAAAAGGCAAAAGTGAGATTCTAAGAAGATCCCCATAAATCTGTACATGTTGGAACAAAAGAGAATGTGCCTCTGTTTGAGCTGCGACGGAGCCTTTCATTTCTCCAAAGTGCTTCAAAAGCCTCAAATTCTTAGCCTGTAGCAATAGGGACAAGAGAGGGAGCACTGGGAGTGTGAAATGGATTTAGCGTCACTGTTGTCCCATCAAGAATTTGTTTGAGAGTTTAGTTGTATTTTCAGCGGTTTTGCTCATTGACACCCAGCTCCACATTTTTGCTTTCAAAAAAGAAAAAAGCAGGAGTAGGGAGGGTATATACCCTCTCACTCTATAATATGGGCATGTAAATTTAAGAACCATTTGTGCACTCAGATTATAGAATGCTAGCACATAATGCATGAGATTTTTTATAGATTCATGCATATGTGGTAGTGAGGGGCTAAGCTGCATTCTATAATCATAGGGCCTGATAATTCTAATTGATTGACGACGGTCACTGACCGGTTAAATTGCAGATAGCCAGCTTTCCCGCTGAATATTTGTGGTTAGCATGTAACCATGAGCCGGCTATCTCAGGGGCGTTCCAGGATGGGTCAAACTTAGGCCCCGATATTTAGCGCTGACCGGGCAAGGTTAGTGCATAGATAGGACCGCATAAATATCTGTCTTGTTTTTTATGCGCTGGCCAATGCCTGATTAGTGGTGAATATCAGCTTAACCAGGCATATGCTAGCTGGTCGTTGAAAATTTGAATATTCAGTGCTGCTTGCTGGGAACGGCCTGGTGTTTGAATACCGTATATACCCGCATATAAACCAATCCGAATATAAACCGAGGTAATATTTCCCCCCCCCAAAAAGGAGGAAAAAATAAAAAGGCTGACTCGAATATAAGCCAAGGTTAGAAATTTGGGGATATGAGTGTCATTGGCCAGGGATCATGCCATAAGTAATCACTAACAAGGTAAATGACGGCAGATAAAGACCTGAATGGTCCAACCAGTCTTGCCCATTAGTTATAGCCATTAAAAATACATGATTAAATTAACTTGTCTCTTCTTTGATATTTCTGGGTCATGGACTGTAAAGTCCACCTGGTATTGTCCGAGGTTCCAGCTGCTGAAGTTGCCATCTAATCAAGCCATTGTGACATCACTGATGAGGTTGGTTCCTAGGCAATGGTGGAATGAGGCACTATGACATCACAATCTCAGCTCTGGAATGTTGCTACTCTCTGGGTTTCTGCCAGGTAATATAGTAAATGACGGCAGATAAAAAAGACCTGATGGTCCATCCAGTCTGCCCATTAGTTATACCCATTAAAAATACATGATTAAATTAACTTGTCTCTTCTTTGATTTTTATGGGCTTTAGACTGTAAAATCTGGTATTGTCCTAGGTTCCAAATGCTGAAGTTGCCATTCAAGCTCACTCCTGCCTATCCAACCATCCCATTGTTTGCAGGATATCTACCGTAAAGTCTGGCCAGTAACATCCTCATGTTCCCTTTGATGCCCACCCCAGCCCATCCTACACCGAATCACCATATATAGGACACAGACCATGCAGGTCTGTCCAATACCGGCCTAATTTTTCAGTTGGGGCTGTTTCAAATCCAAAAAAGCTGAAGGAGAGCTGACAAAAATTTTCCTACTTGGGGCTACACCACCAACCAAATCCCCCTTTTACTAAACTGCGATAGCGGTTGTTAGTGCAGGGAGCCGCGCTGAATGCTCTGCGCGGATCCCAATGCTCATAGAGTTCCTATGAGCGTCAGGAGCAGCGTGGAGCATTCAGTGCATTTCCCTGTGCTAATAACTGCTATCGCGGTTTAGTAAAAGGTGGGGAAAGTTTCTGGACTTCTGTCCCCACCAGAACACCTGACCTCAGTCACACATGCAGAAAACAGAAAAAAAAAACCTTTTCAAATACAAACCCATAAACTAAAAATACTGTTGCACACAAATGAAACCCTGATATGCCAGACTCTGCACACAGAACATCACAAGAGAAATAGAAAGAAATGCATTTCCCTAGCAACAGCAGAAGATGAATCCAGAGACCAATGGGATAGCACAATCTACCAGCAGGCGGAGATAGAGAAACTGATTAACAGGTGGTCCTATTGGCTGGCACTCCTCCTGTATCTCCAGTATTCTCTATCTCCCAGCAGGAAATGGTCGCTATTCAACTAGCTCCTGAATTCTGGCTGTGACTGGAACTTTATTTTCTCCTGTTGAGGTTTCTCTTCAGTGATACTGCCATTTTGTTTCTCCTGTTGAGGTTTCTCTTCAGTGAGCTGGCAATGCTTTTTCTCCTGTTGGGCTTTTCTCTTCAGTGAGACAGGGGTGTCCGGCTGAATGGTGCCAGCTTTAGGGGTTACACCTGGGCCCCCCCAGGTCCCTGCCTCACCCTCCCTCCATTGCTAGAGGGTCTGACTGGGTCTCATTTTTTTTTCTTCTTTCCCTTCTCTGTAAAAAACAAAAAAAAAACAAAGAGCCTACAGTTGCTACATTCTGCTCTGTTACTGCTGCTCAACCAGCTTTAACTGGCTTCAACCGGCCCTAACAACAAGCTTGTGAGTATGTCTTCATGACCATTCCATCAGAGTGATGGCTACTTCTTGGACTCGGTCCAGAGGTTTTTTCCTTGGAGGAGTTTTGTCTCACGGCTACTTGGTCTTCCGAGAGTGCTTTCTCTCAGCATTACTGGTTGGATGTGGGGGCGCATGCGGTAAATGCGTTTAGTGCGTCGGTTGTTGCAGAGGCGGCGTTTGCTTCCCACCCAGATTGAGGATTGCTTTTCTACATCCCATTGGTCTCTGGATTCATCTGCTGCTGTTGCTAGGGAAGGAAAAATTATGTTCTTACCTGTTCATTTTCTTTCCCTTAGACGCTGCAGATGAATCCAGAGCCCCACCCTTTCTGGATATTGTCTGTCGTTTTTTCTTTTGCAACTTTCGAAGTTTGTTATTATTGAGGGTTGTATTCTGTATTATTGCCTTTTGAGATTTGTTATGGGAAAGAAGTTGTTTTTTTCCATGCTATGCCTATTGATGGTTACAGATGCTTGGGCAAGGAGCTATACTGGAGATACAGGAGGAGTGCCAGCCAATGGGACCACCTGTTATTCAGTTTCTGTATCTCCGCCTGCTTGTAGATGTGTGCTATCCCATTGATCTCTGGATTCATCTGGTGCGTCTAAGGGAAAGAAAATTAACAGGTAAGAACATAATTTTTCCTTCTTCCTGAACTGTCCAAAATATAAAAACAATAGATGTAAATTTTCAAAATTGACATATTTCAATAACTAAATTTAAAATTATAAACATTTTTCCTACCTTTGTTATGTGGCAATTTTTTTTAATTTTTCTGATCATCTTGTTCCATCTCTGCTCTTAACTCTTTTTCTAAGGCCTCCTTAAGCATTTGCTGTTTCTTTCCTCTCCCTCACTTTTTGCTCTACATCCTTTTTTGCCACTGATTTTCATATTCAGTTTTCTTCCATTTTTCTGCCTCCATCTCAATATCTTTCCAACTGTTCCCCTTTCCTCCGTCCATGTGGACCATCTCTTCCCCTTCTCTCCGTCCATGTGCCCCCATTCCTCTTTCTACCCCTCCCATTCAGCATCTCTCCCTTCTCCCTCCATCCCTCCCCACCTCCGGTTCCAATCAAATGTTCTTCCCACCCGATTCCGAAGCCCCCCTCACCACAAAAACTGCAAAGAGGTCGCTAATGCGGGAGTGATTCTCTTGAGCTGCCCGCAGCTTCTTCTGCACCGTTCCTTTGCTGCGGTCCACCCAAGCGGAAACAGGAAGTTGTGTCAGAGGTGGGTGGCCCGCGACAAAGCAAAAGTACAGAGGAGGCCATCGGCAGCACTGGAGAATCAAAGAACAGTGGCTTAGGCACTCCTGTTCTCCACAACCCGCTCCCCCCTGCCCCAGGCTGCCATCGTACTTACTGTTCCAATGCTCTTGAAGCTGACGCCAGCGCTATGTGCTGGTCTAAAGAGTCTTGCGCATATGTGCTTGCTCAAGGCTTGCTGGACTCCCTTCAAGAATCTCGGAGAGGGCAGGTGTCAGCAAGCCTTGGGCATGTACAAGAAGCTCAGGCCAACACAGAGCACAGGCATCGGCTTCCAGAGCATTGGGACTATAAGTGTGATGTCGGTATGGGGCAAGGGAGAGCGGTTAATGGAGGATAGGAGTGCTGGTCATCGAGGGGAGAGATAGCTATGTCAGTCATTGGGGGGGGGAGGTGGAGGATAGCAGTGCCAGACATAAGGATGGGTGGAAAAGAGCAATGTTGATTATCAGGTGGAGAGGGGAGGAAAAAAGTACCATCATTGAAAGGAGGCTCGAATACAAACAGACTACCATTTATGGGTCTTTTTTTTTTTTTTTAAGCCCAAAAATCTCAATGTGGGGCAATCACTATGTTGCCTGCCAGCAGTTGAAAATCACTCAGATAGTGCACAAGATGCATGGCGTGCAAGTGTAAGGGATGTTAATATCGGCAGTGCATAAGAACCTAAGAGTTGCCATACTGGAACTGACCAGAGGTTTATCAAGCCCAGTATCCTGCTTCCAGCAATGGACAATCCGGGTCACAAGTACCGGGCAAGATCTCAAAGAGTAAAACGGATTTTCTGCTGCTTATTCTAGGAATAAACTGGATTTTTTTTTCAGGTCCCGTCTTAAGAATGGCTTATGGTCTCTTTAGGAAATTATCCCTGCTAAGCTAACTGCGTTTACCACGTTCTCTGGCAACAAATTCCAGAGTTTAATTACACGCCGAATGAAGAAGTGTTTTCTCCGGTTTGTTTTAAACCATACCTCTTAGTAGCTTCATTGCTTGCCCTCTAGTCCTACTATTTTTGGAAAAGAGTACAGAAGCGACTTCACGCCTACCCGTTCCAGTCCACTCAGTGGGATAAGGCTTCTTCCCCAATTCTGCACACATGTTATAGAATAATGTCATTTATGTGCTGAATTGCTGCCTTTAAGCACGCAGATTTATGCTTGCCGTAGACGTGGCATAAGTGGGCGCACCTGTACGTTGGTGTGTAAATGCCAACTTTTTGCTTGTAGTCTATAACAATCTGGGTGCCCAGATCCCATCATAGAATTTGAGCTTAGCGCAGGAATCTTTTTAGGTACCAAAATGCTGGAGATTCTAACTTGTGTACTCTCTAAAATTGCACTGTTTTGGACCAGCTACTGTTTAAAGATGAGAGATAGGGAGCCCAGAAACGATCTGGAAGGAATTATACGGAGATCGCAGCTATAGGTGGAACAGGACAACTTAAAACATAATATAATTCTGGAGAGAGATAGTGTCCTAGAGACTGGCACTGCTTCAGAACGAGCAACAGGGCAGTATGTATGTCTCGTCTTGTCCATTAGGCTGCCGGTTTCCTCATTTGTCTTAAAAGAGTCTTCAGTGCTGCCAAACGTCCACTCGGATATGAAAATAATGCATTCCTTGGGGAATGCTGGCACCCACAAGAAATCAATTTTACATTTAAATAACTAAAGACAGGAAATATTAAACACTTTACAAGTAATTACAAGTACATTGGAGCTTGGAATAATTACAGGAAATTTGTATTTGATAATACTGCCCATTTAAATTTATTGAAGGTCCATTAAGCCCAGTTCAAAAAGAGAGCCAGGTATGGATCTCAACGATGGCGAAGGCGAATCCAGAAAAGGGGAAGTCATGAAGAAAAGGATGTCGAACACTCAGTGATGGTTATTCCAAAGTGTACTTTATTGGAGAACAGCACTGTATCAAACAAGTGGTCTCGACACTGGCAGTGTTTCAGTAATCCTGCCTTTGTCAAGAGTTTATAATAGCTGTTCTGTCTTGGACACAAACAGAAAACTTGTGAATCAAAACGTGACTATGGCAAGTTTCCGAGTCGCAAGTAGAAAGATGAGAAGTGAAAGTGCATTCAGATATAGATTGAAGGAGATCACATGACCGTGGAATAGTGTGTAGATAATTTTATTTGTCTGAACAATTGAAACAAGCGTGGGTTCTGGGAATCACCTAAAGACATGCCTGAAATGGCAACCTATTTTGATTATTCTGCAAAGAGATGCATTGTGCTTATCTATGTTTTAGGATATGAGATGCCTGCTTTAGAGAAAGATCTATGAAAAATACAGTGTAATCAATTTCTATGTTAAGACCTTTTGGAGAGACACATTGCATTTCAAAAATGATTTTCTGCTCTTCTTGCAGCAAAGTTATATCTATGTCTCCTCCTCTTGGTCTGGGAGAGAGAGCCTTAAATACAATTTATTTTAGGTCTGAAGTTTCATGTCTAGCTGAATTCCAGTGCTCAGCTACAGGTGCTGAGGTGATGTTGTTTTACCCACATATAGAAAGTTGCATGGACATATCTTATCTAATAAAACCCTTACCTGCGCATGCGCTGTTAAAACGCCGTGATCCCTGCCGCCGTGATTTCTGTTCCGTGGCCATATTCTATTTGGGGTGCGTGCGGCCATTTGCCGCATGCTCCCCAGCTTCCGACGTCTTCAGGCTTCCAGTGCGTGCAGGCATCTCAACGGCGGTGGCTGTTTGTTACTGGCGCACAGGAACGGCAGGAGGGTGTCATGCGCCACAGGCGGGGATTGTAAGAGGAGCCACTGCGGCAGCTTTAAACTAAAAAATAACTTTGGCAAGGGTAAGGGAGCCGTCCAGAAACAAACAAATGCTGCTGCACAGAGAAGTGGGGTGGGGGAGGGGAGGGAAATGCTGCTACTACTGCACAGGGAAATGGAGGGGGAGGGATTGCTGCTGCTGCACAGGGAAGTGGAGTGGGGGAGGGAAATGCTGCTGCTGCACAGGGAAATGGAGGAGGGAATGCTGCTGATGCACAGGGAAGTGGGTGGGAGGGAAATGCTGCTGCTGCACAGGGAAGTGGGGGTGGGGGAGAGGGAAAGGGGGCCAGGGAGTGAACTTGCTTTGCTTTGGGGGGAGGGGTGTGCTGGGGGCAGGGAGCAATCTTGGTTTGCTTTGGGGGGGGAGACAGAAGGGGGCCATGGAGAAAGACAAAGAAAGGCAGGCAGGCAGGGGGCCACGGAGAGAGACAGAAAGACAGGCAGGCAGCGCACAAGAACGAAAGACAACGGGAAGGGAGAGAGACAGAAAAACAGACAGACAAAGGGGGCCAGGGAGAGAGACAGACAGAGGGAGGGGTACAGAGAGAAAGAAAGAAAGACAGATAGATAGCGGGAGGGAGAGAGACAGAAAGAAAGGAAGAAAGAGACAGGGGTAGGGAGAGAGAAAGAAAGGAAGACAGACAGACAGACATATATTCTAGCACCCGTTAATGTAATGAGCTTAAACACTAGTAATGATATAAACTACATTAACAGTGTTGCAATTGGACCTATGTCTCAGAGCATATGCTTTTTTTGTGTCTGGATGAATAAATACAGATGTTTCTAAACTATGTCTACAGACACTACATTTACCACATGGGAAATGACCCTTGGCATTATTTGTGTCATTCATTGAAAGAGAGAGTACAGGAGGTAGTGCTGATGGTACTAATTTTTCCTTTAGGTTTTTATGCCGCGAGCACTCCCTCCCACCACCACGCAACCCCCTCTGACACCCCAACAGTGCCTCCAATGACTCATCTCCCCATCCCCCTTACCTTACTTATGAAGGCTGGCCAGAGGAATGCCTCCTTCCTCTGGCTAGCAGGCCCGTCTCTTCAAAATGGCGGGCCTTAATCTGGGCCAATTGGAGTCTCAGGCCCCTCCCCGGTGCATCCCAGGATACAGTGGGAAAGGAATGCCTGCTATTTTGAAGAGTCCCTCCCCCAGAATGCACCAGGGAGGGGAAAGCCCCCATTTTGAAGAGGTGGCCTGCTAGTAGGCGGGAATAGGCATCCCTCCGGACAGCCATCTTAAGGTAAGGGGGAGGGGCAGGTGGGTCATCGTATCCATAGGGGTGTCATAGGTTGTGTGTGGCTTGGTGGTGGGAGGGAGTAGCCATCTCTCCTGCTGCCACGGGGTGGGTGTCGGGTGTTAGCAGTGTTGGGTGATTGTGCAACGTGGCAGGAGAGAGTGGGCATCTCTCCTGCCACTCTTCAGTTTGGGATTTTTTTTATAAATTATTTTAATTTGCATGGGGGTGGGGGTCTGAGCTGTCAAACCTTACTTTCCTGTCAGTGCCTGAGCCAATCACCACGCAGGCCCTGATCAGAAAGTAAGGCAATGACAGCTCAGACGTGTCGGAAAATTTTGGCCACAAACGAGGTTAGAGAATCACTCGTGATCATTTTAATATTAATGACCTTGTTGTACTACATTTGCATGGCAGTATCGGAGACTGCTAGAAAACTCGGAAAAGACTTCAGTAAGCCGTTTTGATAATTCGTCGCTAAAATACATGCATGCTGAACCTCTGGAACAGGTTTAGCGAAAGGTGTTTCCTATAGATTCACATTGTTTTAAATTCTTTATTCATTTTTACAACTTACATCAAGTGTATCAGGAAATAATATCTGAACTTAAAAACATCACTTGATTTTCTATCATAATCAACTTGAATTAATGAAATTTAACCCCCTCACTCCCACCCCTACCATATCATATGCAGTCCTGTATATCATATAATTTATTCTTTTCTACTAATCTAAACATTTAATAAAAGATCAAAATCCCCCCACCCCCATCCCCTCATTTGCAATTGTATTATTAAGGGAAAAATGTTATCTAGTCATTACAATAATGTGTTAATGGCCCCCAAACATCCTGAAATTTACTAAAATTTCCTTTCTGTGTGGCTAATGTTCTTTCCATTTTATATATATGACACAACGAATTCCACCAGAAACAGTAGTTCAATTTATTCCAGTTTTTCCAGTTACATGTAATTTGTTGAATGGCAACCCCTGTCATTATAAGTTAAAGCTTGTTATTATTTGAAGATATTTGACTTTTTGCCCTCATTGACATGCCAAATAATATAGTATCATAGGTCAATGCCACCGGGTTTTCTAATAAACAATTAATTTGGCCCCAAATTGATTTCCAAAAAGCCACAATAAATGGTCTAGAGTCCCTGCTTCAAGATGACAATGCCAACATCTATTAGACTTAGAGCTATCTAACTTTTGTAACCGAACAGGGGGTCCATAATGCTCTATGTAACAGAAAAAACCAAGTTTGTCTCATAGATGCAGACACTGTACACATCTCATCCTCCAAGTCCAAATTCGTGACCATTGAGACGCAGAAATTTGATGCTTAATCTCAATGCTCTAAATGTCCCTCAGACCAGTTTTTGGTTTCTTTATAATAAATCCAGTTAACAATTTATACCACTGGGCGGCCTGGTGTCCCAGGAAGTCCACCTGAAAGCATAAGAACTCCAAACTATATTGAGTATTAAGATTTTTCCATTCAGGGAACCCCGCCTGAATGGCCTGCTTCAGTTGCATCCATCTAAAACTTAGTGATTTATTGATTTATAGATTCACATTGAAGGGGACTAGTGTGCTCCAAAGAGGCAAAATGCCTCAAGAAAGAGATCCTTAAATGGTTGCATGAAGGAAGAGGAGGCGAAAAAATTAAAACGGACTAAATTTGAGGTAAAAAAAATAAAACAAAGTGAGAGAGCACATGGAGCCGTGATAGAAACTGTGCTTATCTGCACATATGAGTTCCCTGGGGACAGCGTTTTGATGTATGCCTTTCTTATCTGTCTCGTAATAATAATAACGCCAACACCAGTAATTCTAGGCAGTTTACATAAAAAGAAGACTGGACAATCGGTGAATGGTACAATTTCATTAAAAAGTGTAAAAATACAATAATGGCATAAAAATACAGAGATTCAACAATATACTCAATTTAGGAGATAAATCTATTAAACAAGTGGGTTTATTGTTTATTCAGTTTTTTGATTAAACGCTTTTTCGATACTACAAAGCGTTGTACAAGGTATAAAATAACATTTAAACAAAAATATAACAATTAAAACATACTTTTCTATGAAAACTGCAAGACTGACAACAATTACATACTAGGTAAATACGGACCAACAGGCCCATGGACACAAATGGGGAAAGGGGGGGAAATACAATTGATGTAGAAAATGTGAGGAACATTTAAGGTAAACACAAAAGGGACTGGGAAAATAAATGTAAAGAAAAACAAATATAGGTTAATCTCTAAAATACAATAGATCAGTTAAAAGCATCTTTAAAAAGAAAGCACTTTAAGTTGCTTTTAAAATTTTTTTAGTTTTTTTCCATTTTTAGGTATAAAGGAAGAGCATTCCAGATCGTAGGGGCTGTCACAGAAAAAGTGGAGGTGCGACGTGTGCCAATAATTTTTAAAGAAGGAATGTTAAGATTGTACAGTGGTGCCTCACACAACGAACTTAATTGGTTCCAGGAGCAAGTTTGTTATGCGAAAAGTTCGTTATGTGAAACGCGTTTTCCCATAACAATACATGTTAAAAAAAATAATTCGTTCTGTAGCATAAAATATGCTAAGATGACATAAAAAAAGATAAATTTATCTTGTTAGAGCTGGTGTTAGACACAACTGGGGACTGCAAAGTCCAGGCAGAGGCTTACGGCTCTCTTTGACCAGGGGGGACAGTTGCCCTAGTTGCACTACCCTAACCCTATTCCTGCTATGTGTGACTGTGGTATTCTGTTAGCATGATATTTCTGTGTAGCATTCTATAATAATTTGGCTTATTCAATTTTCTTGATAGTAGAGGGGATATATGTGAAGGGGAGGGGAGACAGGGGTTTTGTTGATCCTTGCTGTGTATTATAATCACCCCCCACATACTCCCCAGTACCTTTTTAATCATCCCCCCTCGGTACCTTTTTTAATTCCTCCCATCTTTCCCAGCCAGTGGCGTACAGGCCAGAAGCGCAGAGATCAGGAGCAATTCCTCTGCACGCCTGTGTGGGCCCATGCCGATCTCCGAATGGCTGCAGTTAGTTCTTGTGAGTCCCGCGAGAGCTGACTGCAGCCATTCAGAGATCAGCGCAGGCCCAGGCAGTAGCACAGAAGGCTTGCTCTTGATCTCTGCGCTTCTGGCTGGGAAATTTGCTAGACCACCAGTTACGAGTGAGCGGGTGAGATTAAAGTTGCAGCAGTGGTGGCTTTTTAAAAAAAATATGTGGCGGCGGGGGGAGGTTTAAAAATATGCGGTGGCGGCAGAGGCTTAAAAATATGCAGCAGCGGCGGCAGGGGGGTTTAAAATATGTAGCGCCACTGCACAGGGAGCCAGGCGGAGAGAGGGCAGTTAAGCGATGCAGCTCGGGCGACTTCGTTGTGTGAAACGAAGTTCGTTGTGGGAAGCAAGACCTGAAGTTCGTTGTGCGCAGCGTTCGCTGTGCGAGGCGTCCGTTATGCGAGGCACCACTGTATTGAGAAATAGATCTTAAAGATCTCGGAGGGTCATATGGAATGAAAAGTCTGTCTATGAATGCTGGTCTTAAGTAATTTCCTGAATGAACCGTAAGTTGAGGCTTGAGCCATAGGGCTCCTTTTATCAAGGTGCGGTAGGCGGTTAACGGGCGGAATACCGCGCGTTCAACCGCCTGCCGCGCTAGTCGCTAACGCCTCCATTGACGAGGCGTTCGTTTTTAGGCTTGCCGCGGGGGTTAGCGCGTGATGAAATGTCCGACGCGCACCTTGATAAGAGGAGCCCATAATTTCACCTAACCAAGATTGTAATTTACCAGCTTGAAACGCAAGCGTTCTTTCGAAGACTGTTTTATATCGACAATTTTTTGGGATTAGGAGATGCGAACCATCGAAGCTTAGTAGATCTATGCAACTCAAAAGTGGAAGTAGAGGTAAATTGGAGATTTTAAGATCATCAGATATGATCACCCCCAGATCCTGCACTTATTTTGTGCACAGAAGTATTAAACCCCCTTATACTGTATTGTTCCTTAGGTTGTGTGTGTGTGTGGGGTGGTTCTTTCCAAATGCATGACTAAGTAAGTTTTTTTTTTAGAAGTAAGCCTTAGCTGCCATTAGTGGTGCAGTAAGGGGGCCGATCTGCACCAGGCGCCATCTTGGTGGGGGCGCTGGAACCCGTCCTCCTTCCCGACCCCTCCTGCTCCTTCCTGACCCCCCTGCCGCACACATGTGCCCCTTCCCTTCACTCTCCTCATACCTCTTTAATTTTCCCGGTGCAAGCAGCACCATGAACTTGCTGCCCGCGTCGGGGGTCGGCTCTCTCTGACGTCGGTTCCAGGTCCCGCGCCTAGGAAGTGAGTTTGGAGGGCGAGCCAACACGACACGGGCAGCACGTGCGTGACGCAGCTGGCGCCGAGAAAATTAAAAGAGGTACAGGGAAGGGGGGCCCGTGGC
The DNA here is from genome assembly GCF_902459505.1 of Geotrypetes seraphini. Lineage (NCBI taxonomy): Eukaryota > Metazoa > Chordata > Amphibia > Gymnophiona > Dermophiidae > Geotrypetes > Geotrypetes seraphini. Next base: position 304,044,738 of record NC_047087.1, read on the forward strand.
ATGGGGGGTCAGGAAGAATCGGGGGGATGGAGAAGAGGGGGGGAGGGGCACCACTCATCCTCACTATGCCACTGGCTGCCATACTGTTCCTCAACCTTTGCTAAAATCCTCCCTGATCTTAATATCTCTATACCTGTTGGGGCGTCTACTCTTTTGCAGATTTCGGTATCATTCACAAAAAGGCAGCCCTTATCAGGCAAACCCTTCTGCAATTTTGCTTATGAAAATGTCAGGCCCAGGATCAATTCCTGGGATACACTGCTAGTAATACTCTTTCCCTTACAGAAAAATCTGTTTACCATGGCTCTCTATAACCTCTTATTCAACCATTTCCTAACTCCAGTCGGCATTAGGGCCCATACCAAAGGCACTCGCTATTGGTCACCTATGTAGAACTGCATCCGGGGCCTTGTTGAAATTTAAATACAGTACTTCTTATGATCAAAGCTTAAAGACAATGTGTAGTGAGACCACAAAACCTAATCTTTACAAAATGTGTATTAACAAATCAAATCAAGTGCTCAAAAAAGGAGGAAAAGGCCTCGGATTGCCATTTGCTTGGAACAAGCTGCCCAAATCCCTACAGCGAGGCTCCGTCTCTGGCAGTGTTCAAGGCCCATTTAAAAGCCCCCCACCTCTTTGAGAGTGTTTTTGACTCCTAACTCTGCATCCCCCAACCCTATATGTCATGTCTGTTTGTCCAAGCTGGATTGCAAGCTCTTCTGAGCAGGGACCATCTGTAAATATCAAAATGTACAGCGTCGCGTACGCCTTTCAGCGCTATGTAAGTGATAAGTAGTAGAAGTAGGATTGCTGGGATGTTTTAAAACGCGCCTCTTTTGCCTTAGTTAGGCCCCCTTTTATGAAGCTGTGTTAGGCTTTTTTTTATCGTCGGCTGTGGTGGTATTAGCTCTGACACTCGGAATTTCTATGAGCTTCGGAGCTTTTACCGGCACGGCTGGTGATAAAAGGGAGGGGGGTAATCACTGATTTTTTTTTTTTTTTTTTTTTAAACCCCTTAAAACTTCTAATAAACCATGCTGTCAAACGAACTAGCTTTTACTTCCTAGTCTCCTCCTGACTTATGCTTTTTGTGTCAAACAACTACACCCACCCTGGGACAACACCTGAATCGAAGTAAAGCATCAGCAAGTTCACAAACCACAGCCAAATAGATACCCTCGGACGTATCTTGTCCGGCTGTACCACTTTGTCTACCCTTAGGGGCTCTTTTACTAAGTTGTGTTAAACAGCTAACGCAGGTGTTATCACCCAGTCGTCATTAATGGGGAGAGCCGAAGGAGGAGGGCTGCAGTCCGGCCATCGGACCAACAGTTGGCTCGGGGGCCCGTTCAAGCTGGACTTCAGTTTTTGACTGTTTTGATTTTATTTTCACTTCTTCTTTTTAGTTTATGATATATTTTTTAATCTCACTTATTGTTTTACCACTTATTTTGTTTTATTTTATCATTCAAATTTCATTTAAATTTCTATTGCTTCAATGGTTCTCCCTCTGCATCTATTCTTATCTCCCCTCTTTTTTCAACCTTTCAAAGTCCTTTAGACCATAGTAGTCTTATTAGAATGTTTATTTTCTTATTTTTCTCATCTATTCTCTATTTTATTTCTTCATTACTCTACTAATGGTCATTTTTCCAGGTACTTTAGTTAGATTGTGAGCCTTCGGGACAGTAAGGGAATTTCTAAGTACCTATTTTACTTATAATTTTAATGCACCCTATTGTCTATTTTTCTGTAAACCGCTTAGAATCCTAAAGGAGTTTAGCAGTATATAAGAAATAAATTACATTACATTACGGATTTCTATTCCGCCTATATCTTGCAGTTCAAGGCGGATTACAAAAGATTTGACTGGACATTTTCCAGTGAAGATGCATTTTTTTTTTTTTTTTAACAGAGGAGAGATAGCTGGATAGAATCCTAGGGGAACTTACGGGTTGGATAGTAAACAGTGCCGAACTGTGTGATATAAACAAATAGAATACAGTTAGAGTAGGTAAGATTACAATCTATTTTAGGGGTCTGTTTACTTGGAAGGTTGTTTTGGGGGGTTATTTGGGGGAGAATTATCTGGAGGTAGGTGAAGAGGGGGTTAAGATATTTGGATGAATTTTTTGAAAAGCAGGGTTTTGATTTCTTTTCGGAATGTTTTGAGGTCGTCCGTTGTTGTCGGCAGGTTGGAGATGGAATGGTTGAGTTTTGCTGCCTGTGTTGCCAGAAGGTTGTCAAACATTTTTCTTGCGTTGTGTGCCTTTGAGTGGGGGGAAGGCAAAAGGGTTCGGGGTTCTTCTGTGTCTTGTTAATATTTACTGTGTGTTCAAACAATGAGAAAATAAGCTTTGCCTTACTGGGACAGACTGAAGGTCCAACGAGCCCAGTAGTATCCTATTTCCAACAGTGGCCAGTTCAGGTCATGAGTAGAGAATGACACGGGGACAAACTTGTCCCCAACCCTGCAGGAACACAATTTCTGTGTCCCGTCCCCGTGAGTTTTGTCACTGTTGCTGTCCCTGTCCTTGTCCCATTCCTGTAAGCTCTGCCTTAACCGCACAAGCCTTGAACACTTATGATTTTAAAGTGTTTGAGGCTTGTGCAGTTGAGGATAGAGCTTGCAGGAATGGGGCAGGGATAGGAAAAGAACTTACTTGGACGGGATGGGAAAATGTGTTCTCGTGGGGATGGAAAAAATTTGTCCTCTTGTCATTTAGAGTAAATTTAGATTTTATGCTGCTTATCCTAGGAATAAGTGGATTTTCCCAAGTTGATCTTAATGGCTTATGGACTTTTCTTTTAGGAAATTATTCAAAGCTTTTTTAGACCCTGCTAAGCTACTGCTTTTATCACAATCCCTGGCAACAATTTCCAGAGTTTAATTACATATGAGGTATAGTTAAGCAGCTTGCCCAGGTGTGCTCCTGTTACTAACAGCATGGGAGCACACCTGTGCTAGCTGTTTAACACAGGTAGAAGCAGGGAACAGGGTGTGAAACAAGCGAATCAATGGTGGGTCTGGAAGCAAGTATAGCCAGTTCCACAGCTGCTGTCACAATAGGTTCCATGACAGTGCGCTTCACCACTTCCCCCGCCCCCCAATTTGGCACATCTGATTCCACTCCTCCAAACCCCTTCTGGCATGTACTATGTTCCTGCCTAGTTCTTGACTGTGGACTTGGGGGGACTGGAGATTGGGGAGGATGTCTGGGGGGGGAGGGAGATGGACAAGAGGAAGGCAAATTGGGAAAGGAAGGTGTGGCACCATTGCAGCTCTTTAATTCTATATTTTCTTCTTTGTGACTCTGTACAGCACTGTGCACATCAGGTAGTGCTATAGAAATAATTCATAGTAGTATTAGAAGTGTGAAGAGTTTCAGTCTTTGGGAAGCAGAGCTTTTATTGTGATGTCATAATGCCTCATGCTACCAATAAGTGTCAGCCTCATCAGTGATGTCACAATGGTTGATTGCCCTGTACTCTACTCCCCTCTGCCTTCCAACTCAGCCAGCAGATTAACTGTTTCCTTGACATCCTGTTTGTCTGTCTTGTCTGTTTAGATTGTAAGCTCTTTTGAGTAGGGACTGTCTTCTTTGTGACTCTGTACAGTGCTGCGTTCGTCTGGTAGCGCTATAGAAATAATTAATAGTAGGAATAGTAGTGCAGGAGCACTCACGCTAGTTGTCTGCCTTGTATGGATATTGCAAGGCAGATGCTGGGCATTTTTCATACAAGCTTTGTACATGCCTTGCATTTAATTTATGCAACTAACAGACAATAAATGCAAAATCTTACCACGCTTTAGTAAAAGGGCCCCTTACTTTAGCTACCTCCTCACAAACTCAGTCTTCTGAAAATTCAGGGTATGCCTCACTTTTATTCCTGCTTGTGTGTTCTCTCTTCTCTGCAGTCCTATTTCCAGCCCTTCATCTTTGAAATTGTTCTGCAAGACTATGTGGCCTGTATAAAATATGAATAAAATATATGCATTTTTTTTAGAATTCTTATTGGTATCCTGTTACAAAATTACCCCTTTTGTGTGTAAATCTTGGATTAGAAACGGGTCTGGTAGCAGTGCCAAGGAAGGAAGGACAAGCTTTATGAAGACAAATTGAGAAGAGTAATTGCCATTCATGGGTGGAAAGTATTTTATCTGCAATAGTACAGATTCCAACTTTCCCATTTCAGGATGGACAAAAAAAAAATGATGTTGCTATTCAACAGGCTTCTCCGTTCTTAATTTTCCGTTACTCCACTGCATTTTAATAGGAGCTTAAGACACTTTTCTTTTCATAAGCTTCCAATGGCCTGTGCGAATTGCACTATGTAACATTTTTTTTTTCTTTTTTTTGTTCCTGGGCAATAAATGTTCTTTCTTCATTCCTATGCTACAAAAATATGGAAAAGAGCTATCATTCCCCTCAAACTTTGCCACCTATTTCACACCTTATTACATTCAAAACTCTAGTTCTAATATTTAAAATGAAATCTGCACATTCTCCTGCCTTTATTGATAAACTGATCATATCATACTCTACTTCTAGACCTCTTTGCTTCACTAATCAATGCCTCTTAACTGTTCCTTCATCCTCTATAATAAAACCCTTACCCGCGCATGCGCAGTTGAAACGGCGTGATCCCTGCTGCCGTGATTTGTGCTTCCGTGCCGTGTTCCATTTGTGGTGCGCAGCGTGTGGCGTGCAGCGGCTTGCGGTGCGTGCGGCGGTGAGAGCAATGGCAGGAGGGTGTCCTTCGAAGTGCTGTGAGGTGTCCGGCTGCTACTGCTGCACAGGGAAGTGGGGGGAAAAGGGGCTGCTTTGGGGGGAGGGGTGTGCTGGGGGGCAGGCAGCAATCTTGGTTTGCAGGGGGGCCAAGGAGAGAGACAGACAGGCAAGGGGCCAGGGAGAGACACAGACAGAAAGAATGACAAACAGAAAGGGGACCAGAGAGACAGATAGACAAATAGCCAGCAGCCAAGGAACGAGAAAGAAAGAAAGAAAGAAAGATGGACAGCGGCTAAGGAGACAGAGAGACATAAAGAAAGACAGACAGACACATATGTTCTAGCACCCGTTAATGTAACGGGCTTAAAGACTAGTTGCGTAATATTGTCTTTGACACCACCCATAAATCCGTCTTTTCTGTTGTTGCACCAGCTTTATGGAATGCCCTTCCTACTTACTTTAGACAGCAAAATTCCTTTACCAAATTTAAATCGGAACTAAAAACATTTTTATCTAAAGATGCTTAACAGCTGTTAGGATTCAGTAAAACTATGATTTGTAGCACATTTTATCTTCCCTCCTCCTGTGCTCTCCCCCTTTCCCCCTCTTTCCTATATATACGTGGAGTGGTATAATTATAAAAAAAAAAGGTCTAAGTCTGTTTTGGGCCTAGGGCGCTAGTCACCTAAAGTCAGCAGCGTCCAAAGTCCATTCTCAAAAAATACATCCAAAATATTCTGTGGGGGGGGAGAGTCGTCTAATTATACGTCCCGCCGTTTGATCGTCCAGACCGCCGTTTTCTTTCTTTATACCACATTCTCGACCAAAAAAATCGTCCAAGTCCAAAACACCTAGAAAAAGACCTTTTGGACGTGGGAGGGGTCAGCAAAGTGATGGACTGGACACCCAGACATGGCAACAGAGTAGTGGGGCACCTTACAGGGCACTTATGTGAACTTTACAAAAAGAGTGCCACATAAACATTTTACCACAGCTCCCTTATAGGTCATGGTGAGCCCCCGCAAAACCTACTAGAGCAGGGGTCTCAAAGTCCCTCCTTGAGGGCCGCAATCCAGTCGGGTTTTCAGGATTTCCCCAGTGAATATGAGATTTATGTGCATGCACTACTTTCAATGCATATTCATTGGGGAAATCCTGAAAACCCGACTGGATTGTGGCCCTCAAGGAGGGACTTTGAGATCCCTGTACTAGACCCACCTGTCTACCACCCCAATAGCCCTTATGGCTGCAGGTGGCACCTATATGGCAGTACAATAGGGTTTGTTTGTTTTAGTTTTGGGATTTTTTTTAACTCACATTTTTCACCATAAATGCAGTGGTTAGAGTAGCTTATGGGCCTGGGTCCTCTTCTCTATGGTTCACTAGCTCATCCCCCTCCTCCCCCAGACTTCTTAAGCCACCTCTGTGCAGCTCTTCTAGGCTTTCCTGTGCCAGGTGTTGATGTTCTGGAATCGGGTATGTTTGTTTTTATTCCGATTTTTATGATGGTGTGGGGGAGTCAGTGATCACTGGGTGAGTGGGTTCATAGACAAAACCTCCGAAGACAAAGGCGTGCGCCGACAACTGAGCGCAAGACGGAAGCACGCGCCGAAGAAAAAGAGTGTTTTTTTAGGGGCTCCGAAGGGGGGTTTTGTTGGGGGGTACTTAATACAGATCGTGGCGGCGTTGTGGGGGGGTTTGGGGGTTGTAACCCCCCTCATTATACTGGAAACAACTGTATAGGGAAAAAATGAAGTTTTCAGTAAAATGTGGGGGGTTACAACCCCCCAAACCCTCCACAACGCCCCCACAACGCGGCGCGATATGTATAAAGTAAAGTGGGGGGGTTCCCCCCCACCCACCCCCGTCGGAGCCCTTTAAAACAGTCATTTTCTTCGGCGCGTGGCTCCGCGTTGCGCTCAGTTGTCTGCGCGCGCCTTTGTCCCAGCGCGCTTTTGACCTGACACCGGGTGAGTGTGTGGGGGTCTGTACTTTGTCCCTGCAGGGCGCGTGTGCAGCAGGGGGAGGAGTGGGAAGGAGGAGAGAGGAGAAGTGCCAGCACCCCAAGCAAGATGGCGCCTGGGGCGGCCTGTCCCCTCGCCCCTTCCCTTACTATGCCACTGGTAAAGGGCCCCCTACATTTTTCAACGCATGAACTTGACTCACTAGTGTGCCAATGAATGCGCATCTCTAGTACCCTGTAATCAATATATAGATTATAACCACAGCTTTGCATTTGAATAACTGTTCTTTGATTTTTAATTAGTGATGCTGTACTGGAAATTTAAAAGGAAACTGGGGGGGGGTTCACAAATGCACTTTTTCCACAAGCAAAATCATCACATGCTCAATAAGTTATCATGTACTTTAATTTTAGAAAACCTGAAACATTAGCTTGTTTGCCAGTCAAGTTATTCAGTCATTATAAGGTTATTGAACTCACTTAAGTAGCACCTATTAGTTGCAAATCATCAACCAACATTATGCACTTGGGTTTATATTTAGATTGCTACTGTTGCCTGGGGTTAAGTCAAATCGTGCTATGTATGTCTACTGACAATGCTAATCGAGCTTTCCCGTTGTGTTTTCACGAAAACAATGTAGGGCTGGAAGAGGCAAGGTGACCCTCCACCGATCTTGGCTTTAAATCATAGTGGAGCCCTTAGTAAAGACTTCATTTGTTACAGCAGTCACGTCTAGTTCACATTCAGTGTCTGGCGCTCACAATGTAAGAAATAAATGAAGAAATGTGTGTTTTGCTTTGATTGACAAGATATTTAAAGGTCGTTCGGATACTGCCTTTAGGAAGAGATTCACTCGAGATGCTGCTGTACAACAAGTTCAAAATGACGCAAGACGTACAATTTTGTTAACAGCGTGGCAATAGTAAAATGGCCAAATATAATCCTCCCAAATGTTATTAAAGCTTGTTGTCATTTATTAAAAGGTTTCTGTCATGTGCCCCCTGCCCCCTCCTAACCCTTGTTTCTTCTTTCCTCTTGCAATTACATGGTAAAGCATCTTAAGGAGGGAATTCATCAAGGGCAGCGGTCTCAAACTCAAACCCTTTGCAGGGCCACATTTTGGATTTGTATGTACTTGGGAGGGTCGTAGAAAAACTAGTTAATGTCTTCAAAAAAGGTTTGAGGGGAGATCCGGGAAACTACAGACCGGTGAGTCTGATCTCGGATTTTCAGAAGGTGTTTGCTAAGGTTCCACATGAACGACTACTTTGGAAAATTGCGAGCCATGGAATCGAGGGTGAAATACTCACGTGGATTAAAAACTGGCTGGAGCATAGGAAACAGAGAGTGAGGGTAAATGGACAATACTCGGACTGGAAGAGTGTTACCAGCGGGGTGGTGCAGGGCTCGGTGCTTGGACCCGTGCTTTTCACATCTATAAACGATCTGGACATTGGTACGACGAGTGAGGTGATTAAATTTGTGGATGATACGAAGTTATTCAGAGTAGTGAAGACCCAGGGGGATTGCGAAGATCTACAAAGTGACATAAGCTCGAGAAATGGCCATCGACATGGCAAATGAGGTTCAACATGGATAAGTGCAAAGTGATGCATGTCAGTAACTAAAATCTCATGCATGAATAAAGGATGTCCGGGGCGGTATTTGGAGAGACCTCCCAGGAAAGAGACTTGGGAGTTCTGATCGACAAGTCGATGAAGCTGTCTGCACAATGTGCTGCGGCGGCAAAAAGGGCGAACAGAATGCTAGGAATGATAAAGAAGGGGATCACAAACAGATCGGAGAAGGTTATCATGCCGCTGTACTGGGCCATGGTGCGCCCTCACCTGGAGTACTGCGTCCAGCACTGCCACCGTACATGAAGAAGGACTCAGTACTACTCGAAAGGGTCCAGAGAAGAGAGACTAAAATGGTTAAGGGGCTGGAGGAGTTGCCATACAGTGAGAGATTGGAGAAACTGGGCCTCTTCTCCCTTGAAAAGAGAAGACATGATCGAAATATTCAAAATACTGAAGGGAATAGACTTAGTAAATAAAGACAGACTGTTCACACTCTCCAAGATAGGGAGAACGAGAGGGCACTCTAAAGATGAAAAGGGATAGATTCCGTACAAACGTAAGGAAGTTCTTCTTCACCAAGAGAGTGGTGGAGAGCTGGAACACTCTTCCGGAGTCTTTTGTAGGGGAAAACACTCTCCAGGGTTTCAAGACTAAGCTGGACAAGTTCCTGCTAAACTGGGACGTACGCAGGTGAGGCTGGACTCATTTAGAGCACTGGTCTTTGACCTGGGGGCAGTGGCGTACCTAGCATATGTGACACCTGGGGCCCATCATTTTTTGACATCCCCCCATCTATATGAAAAATATGATTTTTAGTAACAATCTACATATCGCACAACAAGAGTGTACCTAGGAAAAGGCAACATCTTAAACACTGCAGTGAGCACTAGAACACCAACACATACATTGTAAAACTAAACAAACCAGATCCTGCACAGTCAATTGATCCTGTACAGTCGATGTTGTCAGAAAGCCATGTCCCTTTCATACACACAGACAGATACACCCTTGCCCAATATGGAATAATCACAAACTAAAAATAGAAATATGTAGACAAAAGTTAAACTGAACTGCCAAGAAACCAGACTCTGCATACAATGCAACACCACAAAAACAGTAATACATGTCCTCTAATACTGTACAAAATATAAAGACAGTAGATGTAAATTTGAAAAAACTGATACATAACAATCACCATTTTACAAATTAACAAATAAAAATAAAACAAATAATGAGAAATAAGAAAATACCATTTTATTGGATTAATCCCCGTAAGCTCGGTCCTCATCCCCACAAACCACCTGATTCCATCCACACAAGCCTTGAATTGTTTTATATTGAACTTATTATATTAAAGTATAAAAAGAAACAATATTCTGTACAATTGTCAATTTATAAATCAGCGTCTTCTCCCCACTCTCTCTTCCCCATTTCCCTTCAGCGTCCTCAGCCCACTCTCTCTCCATTTTCCTTCAGCGCACGCACATAAAAACAAGCAAGTAATTTTATATCATTTTCATTCTATTCATTCATAGAAATTAAAGTCTAAATAATGCTAGTCACATAACAAAACATGATTTTACAAAAATAATTCCCTGCACAGTCAAGCCTGCAAGAATTACTAGATGTCTTTCAGCAGCTCCCCTCCCTCCCACCCCCTTATCTTTGTGGCCAAGTCAAAATGATCTACCAACAATAAAATTTTAAAAACACAAAGCACACTGTACGCAGAGAAAATGTTAATTATCATTTATATTCCGCGGGTTTTCAAAGAGGTCAAGGCAGATGACTTTATGTAATGTCACCTCAGTAACAACTATATAAAAATAGACAAATATACTCCCTCCCTTTTTACTAAACTGCGATAGCGTTTTTTAGCGCAGGGAGCTGCGCTGAATGCCCCACGCTGCTCTCGATGTTCATAGGCTCCCTGCGCTAAAAACCGCTATTGCGGTTTAGTAAAAGGGGGCCATAGTGCAAAATATAGACAGCAGATATAAATTCTCAAAACGAACACATTTTGATCACTAAATTGAAAATAAAATAATTTTTCCTACCTTTGTTTGGTAATTTCATCAGTCTCTGGTTGCACTTTATTCTTCTGACTGTGCATCCAATATTTTTTCCCTTCTTTCAGCCTCCTGTATGCTTCCTCTCCTCCAGACCTCATTCTCTCCCCCACCTTTTTCTTTGTTTCAACCTGTCCCCTTCTTTCTTTCTCTCTCCATGCCCCCTTTCTTTCTGTATGTTTGTCTTTCTCTCTCTCTCACCATGCCCCATTTTTTTCTTTCTTTCACCCTGCCCCCTTTCTTTATTTCTGGCTCCCTGTCTCCCCCCCTTTCTTTCTTTCTCCCTGCCCTCCCCATGCCACCGCCACCACCACCACCGTGCTGCCACCATCACCGGGGAAAGGCTGCCACTGGCCATCGGAAACAGGCCGGCACCGAATTCGCCCTGCTTGTTTCCCGCGGGTCGACCAACTCTGGCTGTCCAACATCAATTCTAACGTCGGAAAGGACATTCGGGGCCAGCCAGGCAGCGATTGGCTGGCCCAGAACGTCCTCTCCGACGTCAGAATTAATGTCGGACGGCTAAAGTTGGTCAGCTCGTGGGAAAAGAAGCAGGGCGAATTCGGAGGGAGGGAGAAATGGCGCCTGCTTCTTTCGTGGCAATGACAGCCTTTCCCCTGTGGCAGGCCAGCTGTGCACCCCCTTGGGCCCGTGCACCCGTGGCGGACCGCCCCCCATGCCCTCCCTAGGTACGCCACTGCCTGGGGGCCGCCGCATGAGTGGACTGCTGGGCAGGATGGACCACTGATCTGACCCAGCAGTGGCAATTCTTATGTTCTTATTAAAGAAATGACAACTTTGCATGAGGTAAAACTCATTATAATAACTATAACAAGTTTTACCTCATGCAAAGTTGTCGTATAGTTGTAATATAGTTTATAAATCTTTCCTTAATTGCTTCTGGTAATTTCAGCTATACACAGTGCAACATGCAGAAAGCGAAAAATTATCAAAGTGTCAAACTGCAAGAGACAAGATTTTGGATCAACTATTTTGAGGCCCTCGGTATTATAAAGAATGATTCTTTATGGAAAACTTGTGCCTTAAGTGTCCGGAGGTCACGTCCGCAACCACCTTCAGCTCTGCCTCCAGTGGTTACCATATGTTCTGGGACTTTGCCCACCTCACTGCTGTAACCTCACGCAAGCGCTTTCTACCTCTGTACGCGATTGTCCTCTCCTCTCCACCTCACAATCGTGTAGATGCAGGAAAACGCTTGTGTGAGGTAACAGTGACTGCCTCAAAATAGTACCTGGCGGCCCGCAAGTTTGAGATCACTGATCAAGGGGTACAGCCGATTTAGCGTGTGCTAAATGCTAAGGACACCATTATATTCCTATGGGCATCTTGGCATTTAGCGTGCACTAATCATCAGTGCACACTAAAACAGCACCCCTTGATGAATCCCCACCCCCAAGTCTTTTTTTGCAGTTGCATGAAGGTTTATATCATTTAACAATCTGTTTCTGTACTGCCTGCAGAGCTGAAGTCCTACACGTGACCTATACAGACAAATTAAATTGAATTAGTATTGATGTTTCTATTTAACTCTTCCAAAGGTTTCTAGGCAGAACACAATATTTTTCATGCAGCAATCCATCAACGTATAACAATTGTAGTAGAGTCAAAGATAAAAATATAAATATGACCTACAGCTCCAGGTTTTAAGCCATCATCTAAGGCAGTGTATCGCATATTTTGTGCCTCCTGAGATTTCAGGTGTGCCGTGACATACTGGCCAGGAGGAGAGTCGTCTATGCCAGCCGCCTACCCACAGGACGTGCCTTCTCGCAGCGAGAGGCACATCCTGTAGGCAGTTGGTCGGCGTAGATGACTCTCCTCCTGGCTGGTGTCTCTCTTCTCCCTGCACCTCCCGGATCCCTCCACTGAAGCGGGTCGCAGCCTCCGTGCACTTCTGGGTGCCTTCTGGTCAGGGCACTAGATTTACTGTGCCACCGGCTGGAAAGTTTGCGAGACACCGATCTAAGGGAATCATTCAAGAGCATTGACGTCGGTGTTTTAGGTAATTCATTCTAGCTATGTAAGGCTTCTCCAAGAAGCACATGGCCCACAGTAGACTTTCTCCTCTCTGCATTGTAAGTCGCCTTGAACCTTTGTAGGCATAGTGCGACACGCAAATACCAGATTAGATTTCAGTGAGTCTTTCTAGAAGATGGAAACGTCATTCTAAAAGACATTGTGAAAGCCACTGCTTGCCCTGGGATTGGTAGCATGGAATGTTGCTACTATTTGGGTTTCTGTCAGGTACCTGTGACCTGGATTGGCCACTGTTGCAAACAGGATACCGGGCTTGATGGTCTGACCCAGTATGGCTATTTTTACGTTTTTATGTGCTTGAAAAACACCTAAGTGCAGAATTTAGGGTCTATGTCTGCTTGTAGAGGATAATTGTATGAAAGGGTTCTTAGGTGGTAAAGAAACATAGTCTCATATGTTGCACTTATTCTATAAAGAGAACACCTGTACCTTTAATAAAACTGAATCGTGAAAAGCTCCCACATAAAATTGCCCCTGCAAAAGTAAGTTTGTACATGCACATGCTGATAAGAATCTGTACAATTCTGGAGGCCACATTACCAAAAAGATGTGCTGAGAGTTGAATCGGTTCAAAGAATGGCCACCAGGATGGTCTCGGGACTCAAAGACCTCCCGTATGAGGAAAGGCTGAATAAATTGCAGCTATACTCATTCGAGGAACGTAGAGAGAGAGGAGACATGATAGAGACGTTTAAATATATCACCGGCCGTATTGAGGTGGAGGATGATATCTTCTTTTTTAAAGGTCCCTCGGCCACAAAGGGCATCCGCTGAAAATCAGGGGTGGGAAATTTCATGGTGACACCAGGAAGTTCTTCTTCACCGAAAGGGTGGTCGATCGTTGGAATGAACTTCCACTTCAGGTGATTCAGGCCAGCAGTGTGCCAGATTTTAAAAGGAAATGGGATACACATGTGGGATCTCTAGGGGGGTAAAAATGTAGATGGGATACACATGTGGTATCTCTAGGGGGGTAAATTCAAGGGGGTGGGGTTGTTAGAGTGGGCAGACTTGATAGGCTATGGCCCTTTTCTGCCGTCATCTTCTATGTTTCTATGTTTATTTTTATAAAATTTCACACAAGTACTGATACTGTTTTTGCTGTGCCCCCAGGAGCACATTTATATTGAACTAGCTGATGACCCAGCGTTGCACGGGTATTTAATTATAGCAATAACACTGTAAATGGATTCAAATAAAGATACTTTATAGTGGTGAATGAAATTATTTTTTTACAGCTTAATAAAAAGTACAATATTCAAATTATAATGTGAAATATTTGACAAAATGAATACAATACAACTAACGCAAAACGTGATTATAAACAACATTTTTAGTTTCACCTCCAGGAGCAAGAACATATAAATTCTTGGGTGAACCCACCCTTGAGCAAGCAACATAGAGTTGTGGGCCGCGAGACCCCCAGAACATATCACCCCAGGTAGTGAGGGATCTGCATACCAAGTTTCGTTCAAATCGGTCAAGCCGTTTTTGAATTACAGTGAGAATGGCAGCTTTTTACATTTTTTCCATTGACATGAATGGGTGAAATCTGATTTTCTGTTTGTAGCTCCGCCCACGTGTACAGGTGGGCCGTGAGACCCCCAGAACATATCACCCCAGGTAGTGAGGGATCTGCATACCAAGTTTCGTTCAAATCGGTCAAGCCGTTTTTGCGTGATCGCGGCACATACACACACACACACATATATACATACACACATACATACCTCCGATTTTATTATATATATATATATATATATATATATATATAGATAAAAGTAGGCACTAGGGATGAATAGTCATTTCAGATGAATGTCTTTCACTGATGACTGCTCACAGAACCATCCTTGGACTGTTTTAAGACATTGCTCAAAGAGTTCCTGTTTTGTTATGCTTTTGAATATAATTTCTCCTTCTCTGTCCTGGCCCTAATCCAAACTGGAAGGGGGGAGGGGGATTCTGTACTTTATCACAGATTAATTTCCATCCTATGATTCTATACTGTCTCTGTCCTGATTGCTGCAGTTTTCTGGGTCCAGCTGCATCTGGGTAGGTAACATAGGACCCAGCTCTGTGGGTGCTTGAGCACCTCTAATATTGAGTGAACTCCTTAACATTGTAGAGGGAGAGGTAATTTCTACTGGGTTTATCACCCTTAAACATTTTGAAAAGTTGGCTCCTTTGGTAGGTAGAAGCAATGTTTCAGCCATCATGCTATGGCTTTGTTCAGGGTGTGCTGTGAGGCATGCAGTTTGTTTTTTTTATATAATGGGTCCTCAAAACTAATTGACTGGGGCTTGAAGCAGGTGACCCGGATATCTGATAACCCTATTTGTCCATCACTTTTAAAAATGTGATAGTGAAACAGCATCTTCCACTGGCAGAACTGGTAGGTGAAGAACTCCTGCTCAACTTACAGCAGGGGTGTCAAAGTCCCTCCTGGAGGGCCGCAATCCAGTCGGTTTTTCAGGATTTCCCCACTGAATATGCATGAGATCTATTTGCATGCACTGCTTTCATTATATGCTAATAGATCTCATGCATATTCATTGGGGAAATCCTGAAAACCCGACTGTATTGCGGCCCTTGAGGAGGGACTTTGACACCCCTGACTTAGAGGGAACAGTGTACATGATTATTTTATGACTTTAGATGTGATTAGTGTTGCTCTGTCTGTTGGGGTGGTGGTGTGTTTTTTTTTTTCTTTTTTTTGTAATCTGTATGTTGTACTGTGATTGTGATCTGCCTGGAGCTGAAAAGTTATATGGTACAGTTCAGAGGGTGAAGAACTTTTGTGCACAACAGAAGAGTGGGACTTGGGCGTGATTGTATGTGATGATCTTAAGGTGGCTGAATAGGTTGAAAAGGTGACGGCAAAAGCTAGAAGGATGCTAGATTGTATAGGGAGAGGTATGGCCAGTAGGAAAAAGGAGGTATTGATGTCTCTGTATCTCAGTATAAGACTCTGGTGAGACCTCATTTAGAATATTGTGTACAATTCGGAGCCTGCACCTTCAAAAAGATATAAACAGGGTGGTTAGAGCTACAGCTTCATTACCCTAACGTTGTGGGTTCAAATCCCATGCTGCTCCTTGTGACCGCATCTGGAGTACTGCATTCAATACTGGTCGCCGTACCTTAAGAAGGATATGGCGATACTAGAGAGGGTCCAGAGAAGAGCAACAAAAATGATAAAGGGCATGGAAAACCTCTCATATGCTGAGAGGCTGGAGAAGCTGGGGCTCTTTTCCCTGGAAAAGTGGAGACTTAGAGGGGATATGATAGAAACTTACAAGATCAGGAAGTATATAGAGAAGGTAGAGAGGGACAGAATCTTCAGATTGGCGGGAGCAACAAAAACTAGGGGGCACTCAAAAAAATTGAAGGGAGACAGATTCAGAACAAATGCTAGGAAGTTCTTCACTCAGAGGGTGGTGGACACCTGGAATGCGCTTCCAGAAGAGGTGGTAGAGCAGAGTACTATTTGGGGTTTCAAAATGGGATTGGACGAGTTCCTGAAGGAAAAGGGGATTGAAGGGTACAATTAGAGGGTTACTATAAATTACAAAATGCTTTAGAGCAGGGGTGCCCAACACGTCGATCGCGATTGACCAGTAGCTCAGGAAGGCAAAGTGAGTCGATCGCAGACTCGTGTTGCCGTCCTGATCTACGGGCCGATCAGCCTTCCTCTCCAGTGTTCTCCCTAGGGCCTTTTAGCTGGGCGGTCCGCCCAGCTGTCATCTGCCGCTGCTGAATATTAAAAAAAAAACCCAAAAAACGGCTTGGAGATTTCAGCCCGTAGCGAACTTATGGTCCGGGCTCTAAAGTGTGCGTGCCGGCTTCTCTTCTTTTCCCTCCGAAACCGGAAGTTATGTCCGGGGGGGAGGGGAGAAGGGAAGCCGGCACGCACATGTTGAGAGCCCTGAAGCAAGCGTTCGCTAAGGGCTAAGGCGGGAGACAAGTAAATGAAGCATTTCCTCTTCTTGCTGCCGGGTCCTGCCTACTTTCAGTTTCCGCGAAGGCAGGACCCGGCAGCATTTACCCAATAGGTTGATCACGATCTTGGGCTCATCAGCCTTCCTCTTCCCGACGGCAGAATTGACGTCGGGGAGAGGAATGCTGGTTGGCCGAAGAAGGGAGAGCTTGGGGCCTGTTATTGGTGGCATTTGGTTCCTGATCCCCGATGGCAGTGGCTTGGGGGAGGGCAGGGAGACAGAAGGAAAGAAGAGAAACAGAAAAAAAAGAAAGGGCAGGGAAGAGGAAGGAAAAGTTGGGGGAAGGAATGAGGTCTGGAGGAGAGGAAGCATACAGGCTAAAAGAAGGGAAGAAAGATTGTATGCACAGTCAGAAGAAGAAAGTGCAACCAGAGACTCATGAAATCACCAGACAAGGTAGGGAAAATGATTTTATTTTAAATTTAGTGATCAAAATGTGTCTGAATTTATATCTGCTGTCTATATTTTACACTAAGTTCCCCTTTTACTAAACCGCAATAGAGGTTTTTAGCGCAGGGAGCCTATGAGTGTCGAGAGCAGCGCTGGGCATTCAGCGCAGCTCCCTGCGCTAAAAACTGCTATCGTGGTTTAGTAAAAAGGGAGGGGGGTATATTTGTCTATTTTTGTATGGTTGTTACTGAGGTGATAGTGCTTAGAGTCATCTGCTTTGACCTCTTTGAAAAACCCTGGAATAGGAATGATAATTAACATTTTCTATGCGTACAGTGTGCTTTGTGTTTTTTTTTTTATTTTATTGTTGGTAGATCATTTTGACTTGGTCATTTAAAAAGTAGCTCGCAAGCCCAAAAAGTGTGGGCACCCCTGCTTTAGAGTAATAGATCACTTACAGGTCATTGACCTGGGGGGCCGCCGCGGGAGCGGACTGCTGGGCATGATGGACCTATGGTCTGACTCGGTAGAGGCGATGCTTATGTTCTTATGTCACTTAATCCCCCATTGCCCTAGGTACATTAGGTAGAGTGTGAGCCCACCAGCTCAGATAGGGAAAAGTGCTTGAGTACCGGAATGTAAACCACTTAGGCTATAAGTGGTATATGAATACTTAAATAAATACTAAAATGGTTGGTGGTCTTCATCATAAGGCATATGAAGACAGACTTAAAGATCTCAATATGTATACTTTGGAGGAAAAGTGGGAGAGGGAAGATATGATAGAGACATTTAAATACCTACATGGCATAAATACACATGAGGCACAGGATGAAGTTAAGAGGTGATAGGCTCAGGAGAAATGAAAGGAAATACAGGTACTTTTTTACAGACAGGGTGGTTGATGTGTGGAATAGTCTCCCGGTAGAGGTGGTGGAGACAAAAACTATGTGTCTGAATTCAAGAAAGCGTAGGACAGGCATGTGGGATCTCTTAAGGAGATGAGGAGATAGTGGATGCTCCGGATGGGCCATTTGGCCTTTATCTGCCGTTATAGATATTAAAGAGGAATCTAAATGCACATTTTAAATTAAATATATGTGGATAAATGTGTACATACACACATAAAAGCCAAAATTCTGTCTAAGTGGTGTTCTGTAAATAAACACATAAATCTTACATAGCTCAAACGTTACAAGTAAGTGTACACATAGGTGGAGTCTGGGTGGCAATCACACACAAAAATTGTTACATTCATAACTTAAGCATTTACTGTAGGTACATGATGAATTTACACCAGCTTTATGTACAGCTGGCATTAATGCTTGTGCCTATCTTATGGGTGCCTATTTGAACTATTACATTAGTATTCTATAAAGGAAAATAGGCCCCATATAGAATTAACCCCTACAAGTAGTGTAGTAAGGCAGCTGATTTAGGGTGGATCTGAGAGCAAAGAGGGTGGGTCAAAAATTTAACCTGTCTTCCCCAACTAAAGCAAATTATGATCCTCAAAACCCCCCCCCCCCCCCAATGTAAATGGCATACCTATGCTGACAGGAATACTCAAGCCTAGCAGCCGAAGACTTCCTCCCCGCCAAAGAGTTTACATGTTGGGTGGTTGCCAGCACTGTCCCGGAACCATTGCTGCCAGCTTCCATTCATATAAGTTTCATGTGTGAAAACTGAGGGAGGGAGTGGCATGCGGCTGGGAGTAGTGACGGCTCTGGGACAGTGCCAGTTAGCCGCCCGACGTGTAAATTCTTTCAGTGGGGAGGAGGTCTTCTGCTGGTGGGGCTTTGGAAACCCCACCAGCCCCACTAAAGGAGATGAAATTTTGGGCAGGTCTGAGCCCAAATTGGGTAGGCCCAACCGTGGTTACGCCACTGCTACCCGTGATTACCCATGGTTACGCCACTGCCCCCCTCCCCCCCAGTGTCTAAACATTGTAGTCATTTATTGAGAATATGCAACTACAGGATTTTAGTCACTAGTATAATGAATCTATATATTTAAAAGGTTAAGAACATAAGAATTGCCGCTGCTGGGTCAGACCAGTGGTCCGTCGTGCCCAGCAGTCTGCTCACACAGCGGCTCTTTGGTCAAAGACCAGTGTCCTAACTGAGACTAGCCCTACCTGAGCACGCTCTGGTTCAGCAGGAACTTGTCTAACTTGGTCTTGAATCCCTGGAGGGTGTTTTCCCTTATGACAGACTCTAGAAGAGCGTTCCAGTTTTCTACCACTCTCTGGGTGAAGAAGAACTTCCTTACGTTCGTACGGAATCTATCCCCTTTCAATTTTAGAGAGTGCCCTCTCGTTCTCCCTAGTCCCTACCTTGGAGAGGCTGAACAACCTGTCCTTATCTACTAAGTCTGTTCCCTTCAGTACCTTGAATGTTTCGATCAAGGTACTGAAGGGAATAGACTGATCTGTGTGGTTTGTTTTCCATGCATGTGTAATAGTTAACTGCGAGCTGCATTTGTTTGACATGACATTACATTACATTACATTAGTGATTTTTATTCCGCCAATACCTTGCGGTTCAAGGCGGATTACATAAAAGTTATCAGAGATTACATAAAAGTTTACAGGAATAGCATAAGAGATGTCATAAGAGTTATATAAGAATTACCAGAGAGTTGTCGAGATCTTAAGGTGATAAATGTTGGGTAATAAGAGTTACCAAGGAGTTGTAGAGATCTTAAGATGGTAAGTGTTGGGTAAATGGAGGCATTTTAGTATTAGTTGGATAGTTAGAAGCATATTAGAGTATATTAAGGGTTTAGAGTAGGTAGGTGGGGTTTAGGTAGGAACTGGTCGTATTAGATAGGTTTTATGTATTTTTTGAAGAGTAGGGTTTTAGTATCTTTCTTGAAGGTTTTGTAGTCTGTGGTTGATGACAACAGAATGGTGATTTGTCTGTCCAGTTTAGCTACTTTGGTGGCTATTAGGTTGAAACTAATTGGCTGTCCGTAACCAGAAGGATCAAGTTAAAATTAGGCATCACTGCCTTTTTAAGATCCTGTCAGGGAATGCCCCTGACTAGCTAACAAGAGTTGGCCTCCCTACTCCAACAGATATTCCAGAAATCTTTTCCACTTAAAATTTCAAGCATGCAACAATATAAAGTCTACCAGGCAACTTACCTTATCCATCCAGCAGCAGTCAGGGAGGCTAAATTCCTCATGGAGGAGTCTCTAGCAAAAAACATCCAGAAGGGAGATAAATCCTTCTTCAGGTATATCAGTGATAGAAGAAAAAACTCAGGCGGGATTGTACGTCTTAGGAAACCAGACGGAGACTATGTGGAAAAGGATTCGGAAAAAGCCCAACTATTAAATGAATACTTCAAAGATGGAGACAGCAAACTACAGACCAGTGAGTCTAACATCGATAGTGAGCAAACTAATGGAAACTCTAATCAAACACCAATTAGATAAGATCCTGGATGAGGAGAATCTACGGGATCCCCGACAACATGGATTTACTAAGGGGAGATCCTGCCAATCCAACCTGATCAGCTTCTTTGACTGGGTAACGGGGAAGCTGGATATTGGGGAGTCCCTGGACATCGTGTACCTGGACTTTAGCAAAGCATTTGATAGCGTACCACACCGCAGGTTACTGAGCAAGATGAGTTCTATAGGATTAGGTAACACATTGACGAAATGGGTTGGGAGCTGGCTTGGAGGTAGGCTCCAAAGGGTGGTGGTGAACGGCACCCCCTCTGAAATGACGGAGGTGATTAGTGGAGTACCACAGGGCTCAGTCTTGGGCCCAATCCTATTCAACATCTTTATAAGAGACTTGGCAGAAGGGCTTCGAGGTAAAATAACATTATTCGCCGATGACGCCAAACTGAGTAATGTAGTGGGCAAATGCACAACAGACGAAGATTCAGTGCCCGACAACATGATGCACAACCTACTCCTACTGGAGCGATGGTCTAGGACATGGCAACTCAACTTCAATGCCAAAAAATGCAAAGTTATGCACCTGGGCAGCCAGAATCCATGCAAGTCTTATACCCTTAATGGTGAGATCCTAGCAAAAACGGTAGCAGAACGAGACTTGGGGGTAATCGTCAGTGAGGACATGAAGTCTGCCAATCAAGTGGAGCAGGCTTCGTCCAAGGCAAGACAAATCATGGGCTGCATACGAAGGGGTTTCGTCAGTCGTAAGGCGGAAGTCATTATGCCATTGTATAGATCCATGGTGAGGCCCCACCTGGAATACTGTGTGCAATTCTGGAGGCCGCATTATCGCAAGGATGTGCTGAGACTGGAGTCGGTGCAAAGAATGGCCACCCGGATGGTCTTGGGACTCAAGGATCTACCATATGAAAAACGGCTTGACAAATTACAGCTATACTCGCTCGAGGAGCGCAGAGAGAGGGGGGACATGATCGAGACGTTCAAGTATCTTACGGGCCGCATCGAGGCGGAGGAAGATATCTTCTTTTTCAAGGGTCCCACGACAACAAGAGGGCATCCGTTGAAAATCAGGGGCGGGAAACTACGAGGTGACACCAGGAAATTCTTTTTCACTGAAAGAGTGGTTGATCGCTGGAATAGTCTTCCACTACAGGTGATTGAGGCCAGCAGCGTGCCTGATTTTAAGGCCAAATGGGATCGGCACATGGGATCTATTCACAGGGCAAAGGTAGGGGAGGGACATTAAGGTGGGCAGACTAGATGGGCCGTGGGCCCTTATCTGCCGTCTATTTCTATATTTCTATGTTTCATCCAATAGCAATTAGCAAAATGCTGGAATCAAGTACAACTTACACTACAATCTCGTGACCACTATGTCAGATTCTGAAAACATTTTAAAGCCTTTCTATACCAAGATCAGGAGCCAACCTTGAAGTAACTGAAACGGTAATTGTACAGTAAAAGCACATTTCTAGACTATTTGTCTATTGTATATAAGACATATCTGTCTATTATAAGGATAGTCCCTTTGTTATATCCAGCTGTAAGGCAGGGATTCTCACAATTATGTTTATGGGCGGTGAGCCAGGACCAGACATTTCTGGCAGGCCGCAGCAAGCACTCTTCGTACTCTCTTCTGAATAATGCCAGACCACACAGGCGGTTATGAACAAACTGAACTCCAACTTTATTACTTCCCTCCAAACGGGAGAGAGGCTTCTCTTGTACCAGTACAGTTGCAGGTTAAAACAACAAACTATGTACAGAGTCCATTTCAGAAAAGTTGGTATAAATGTTGCAAATATCTTCTAATTGTACGATCCCCCGTGTTGGTAGGATTTATTAAAATTTGATATACAGTATAATCTCGTTATAACGGACTCGTTATAACGGAATATCGTATATAGCGGACGAGGTCTGCTGGTCCCGGCCGTGTGCCTTTACAAACATGCAGAGAAGCACTGTATGTAGCGGACTCGCATGTAACGGACAAACAATTTGGTCCCCAGAGCCGCTTTTAGCTGTAGTTTTGTTCGGCTATAACGGACAAACAGGCTCCGCCTACAAGGTGCGCAGCGTGCCAGTGATATAGTATCAAAATACAGCCCGAAGAAAATGACAGAGTATTTTTCTTTCCAGTACAGTATGACATAACGCTTTAGAACATCTTTTAGGGTTCTGGTTTTGCAATTATTTCGTGCCATACCAATGTTTGGCTGAGTTTTGTTCTTGATGTTGCAGATATGGTTGTGCAGTGACTGTTGTTCATTGATTGTACGTTGTTTCAAGTTGACCTAAATAAAGTTTTTTAGAAAATGGAACTCTGGATATAACGGACTGTTTTTCCAGGTCCTTTGAAGTCTGTTATAATGAGATTATACTGTACTGCTAAACAGTGAACATATCAAAGTGGTTTACAAAATAACATTAGTAAGAAAAGAACTCTATAGGAAAGATCCATACACACAAGAACAAGTTTCAGGTTTTTTTAAAATCTTGATATACAGCTCATCAAAAAAAGTCTGAGCGGTTTACAATAAAATTAGATAAAAGAGAGATTGATAACACAGGTGCAGGAACCATTACAATCATACAAATGTATTTATAAGGAATGAAAGGGAGAAATACAATATTTAAGTAGGAAAGAAAACAAAGGAAAAGCTCAGTAGGAAAGAGGGGATTATTAAAATCAGCCCAATGCATGGATTGGCAATTCTGGTCCTCGAGAACCGGAGCCAGGTCAGGTTTTCAGGATATCCACCATGAATATGTATGGGATGGATTTGCATGCACTGCCTCGAGATGCAAATCTATCTCGTGCGAATTTATTATGGATATCACGAAAACCTGACCTGGCTCCGGCTCTTGAGGACTGGAATTGCCTACCCCTGGCCTAATGTCATCTTAGAAAAAAACATATATTTCTCAAATATTAAATGCATCCTTAAACAGAAAAGTTTTAAGGTTAGCCTTAAACATGGATGTGGAAGTTTCTTGGCGTAGATAAGTGGGCATGGCCATTACCAAGAAAATAGATTTGCGAGTGGTGTCATATACAATATTTATTTATTTAATTTCTTTTCTACCTCCTTTGCCCCCAAAGAGCTTAGAACAGGTTACAGATTGAACATACATAAGACAATTGACAAGTTATGATATGCCATAATTACAGTACAGTTTATGATTCAAGGTTTTATTCTAACTTGTTATATACTAGGGATCTATACTGGATGGCTTTCTTGCCAAATCCTTCCAATTTGCTATTTTCAAAAGATATATTCTACTTGTAGATGGATATCTATGCTGTTGATCAGTAGTTTGTCTAAATCTCAAGGTGACATGTTAGAGGCGTGGTGTGGGCGAGCTTATGACTTGAACATTTTTCTGTCATTTGGGGCTAGACCTGTTTTAACAATGAATAAGTGTCAAAAAGATCCCCTAACTGCTCAGATGACCACTGGAGGAATATAAGAATGACCCCACCACACTAACTCTTTGATCACTGACCCCCCCCTCCTACCCTCAAAGCACTCTCATACAATGCACACTCCCATACAATGCACAAGCTGTGAAACACACCTTTAAGACAAGCTCATTAGACACATACTAAACTAAACTAAACCTTAAGTTTATATACCGCATTCTCTCCATAATTATAGAGCTCGGCACGGTTTACAAGAGTTTAATATAGGAAGGAACAGCATAATGGAGTTGGAGGTTGAGTATAAGGGGAAGAGAGCATTACATTTTTGTGAATAGCCTAGTTTTCAGGTGCTTTCGGGATAGTTGGAAGAAGCCCTGATTCCGTAGTGGGGCAGTAAGATTATTCCAAAGCCCTGTGATTCTGAAGAAGAGATTTCCCCAATTTTCCCGCATAGAGGATACTTTTTAGCGAGGGGAAGGATAGTTTAAGTTTTTGGGTGGACCTGGTGGTATCAGGGCTCGAGGAGTTCCAAGATAGTGGAATTAGGGGAGGGAGGATGCCATGTAGGATCTTAAAAGCTAGGCAGGCACATTTAAAATGAACTCTGGAAATTACTGGAAGCCAGTGAAATTTGGAAAGAAGCGAGGAAACATGATCAAATTTGCTTTTTGTGAAGATCAACTTGGCCGCAGTGTTCAACTCAAGTGTATATGGCCCCTCCCTCAAGCATGATAAAGGTATCTTCAACGTCCATTTCTCATGCAATTGGCAGCCTAGACCTGTCAGTGTACACCTTTAATACATGTGCCTCAAATGCTCTTTTAACTCACTCGGTACCGCCAGATCTGCTGGAAACTTTAGAATGTTTTAGTTCCGGTGCTTCATTTTGTGAATGACCAGGCAATGTCTGGGCATCACCCAGAGTGCTCATTTTAATATTAATGACCTTGTTGTACTATATTTACATATTATTATCAGAGGATACTACAAAGCACGGAGGCATTCTGTGCATCGGGGGCTGAACTGCTTGAACGCTAAACTGGTTAGAACTAGTTTAGCGTCAATCGTTAAAGGCACAGTAAGTTTAGAACCTCAGGGCCTCAGGCCTGTTATCCTACACTTATGGTGGACTATGTGAGCCTTCCAAAATCTACTCAAATCGCACTGGACCTACATAGGTGCCAACTGCAGGCATAAGGGCTATTGTTGTGGTGTACAGTTGGATCCAGTAGGTTTTGAGTGGGTTTTGAAGGGCTCACCATATACTATAAGGGGGTTATGGAAGCTCTGGAATGAGAGGACATAGGATGAAGTTAAGAGGTGATAGGTTCAGGAGTAATCTAAGGAAATACTATTTTACAGAAAGGGTGGTAGATGCGTGGAACAGTCTCCCGGAAGAGGTGGTGGAGACAGAGACTGTATCTGAATTCAAGAAAGCCTGGGATATGCACGTCGGATCTCTTAGAGAGAGGAAGAAATAATGGTTACTGCGGATGGGCAGACTGGATGGACCATTTGGCCTTTACCTGCCATCATGTTTTTATGTTTCTATAACCATATAGCTTTATGACATCACAATGCAGGTGTAAAGAGCCTTGGCCAATAGGGAGAGGAGGAGATAGTGGATGCTGCGGAGGGGCAGACTGGATGGGCCATTTGGCCTTTATCTGCCATCAAGTTTCTATGCTTCTGTGGATTTAGACATCATATTGAAAATGGCCCTCCAAACCAAGTGGTTCACTTTGTATTTGAATATTTGTCTGCTGCCATCATGGTTGTATCTTGGTGTGTGTGTGCCCTTTCTCTACTACCTTTTGCCTGGACATTATACAGTGTTTCACTTTGCTTTCTCTTAGGGCTCCTTTTTCCGAAGATGCGCTAGTGGTTTTAGCGCATGCACCGGATTAGCGTGTGCTAGCTGAAAATCTACCGCCTGCTCAAAAGTTATTCAGAGTAGTGAAGACGCAGGAGGATTGTGAACATCTGCAACGTGACATAAACACGCTCGAGAAATGGGCTGTGACATGGCAGATGAGCTTTAACGTGGATAAGTGTAAGGTGATGCATGTTGGTAACAAAAATCTTATACATGTATACCGGATGTCCGGGGTGGTACTTGGAGAGACCCCCCAGGAAAAAGACATGGGAGTATTGGTCGACAAGTTGATGAGCCGTCTGCGCAATGCGCGACGGTGGCAAATAGGGCAAACAGAATGCTAGGAATGATTAAGAAGGGAATCATGAACAGATCGGAGAAGGTTATCATGCCACTGTACCGGGTCATGGTACGCCCTCACCTGGAATACTGCGTCTAGCACTGGACTCCGTACATGAAGAAGGTCACGGTACTACTCGAAAGGGTCCAGAGGAGAGCGACTAAAATGGTTAAGGGGCTGGAGGAGTTGCTGTACAGTGAGAGATTAGAGAAACTGGGCCTCTTCTTCCTTGAAAAGAGGAGAGTGAGAGGGAACATGTTGGAGATATTCAAGATAATGAAGGGAATAGACTTAGTAGATAAGGGCAGGTTGTTCACCCTCTCCAAGGTAGAGAGATGAGAGGGCACTCTGTAAAGTTAAAAGAGGATAGATTCCGTACAAATGTAAGGAAGTTCTTCTTCACCCAGAGAGTAGTAGAAAACTGGAATGCTCTTCTGGAGGCTGTTATAGGGGAAACACCCTTCAGGGATTTAAGACAAAGTTGGATGGGTTCCTGTTGAACCGGAATGAACGCTGGTAGTGCTGGTCTCAGGGCACTGTTCTTTGACCTGGGGGCCACCGCGGGAGCAGACTGTTGGGCATGATGGACCACTGGTCTGACCCAGTAGTGGCAAATTTTTATGTTCTTAAATAAGGCAAGAAGACAATGTAAAATTCTTTTTGATATTTGCAAAAAAAATATTAAGAATTAAGATATTTCCCCCCCCCCCTTCCCCCTTTTTACAAAGCCGCGCTAGCGGCTTCCATGTGGCAAAAGTCCTGAAGCCCTTTAAATCTCTCTGGGCTTCGGGACAGTTACCGCAGCAACAGATGCTAGCGCAGTTTTGTAAAATGGAGGGTTTATGACGGGGGAAATATACCTTGTACATGTATTTCGTTTCATCCTATGATGATGATAATCCATTGTCTTGATAAGTTTTTAACAAAACAATATAATTAATTTGAATTTATCCTTCCTTACCATTTCTTTTCATGTTTACATTACTGTGTTTTTACTTAAATATTTCTGTTTTCTCAGTTTCTTACCTTTGTTCATTAATTCCTGTTTAAAATATTTCTAGACCCAGTCACAGTGCAAATCAATTGTTAATATTGTAATCTATAAGATTTTACTTGAAGTATAAGTATATGTACTATATTTTATTGTTGACTTGATAAGTTTCTTTTTTCTTTTTTGGGCTTCTAGTGCAGTCAGAGACTTCATTTGTCACCACTCGGGGATTTTTTTTGTATACTCTCCAGCTTACTTTAACCCGCTTATTGCAACAATAATCCTAAACCAATGTCCATGCACCAGGGCTCCTTCCAGAACCCGGAAATCACAGGGCCTAAATCAGCAACTAGGTGTGGCCATTTTGCAGTGACTGACTATCCTGCCTGGGCCCCCCCCCCCTTCACCTCTCACACACTCACTATGCCCACTTTTTCATAGCCACTCCATTTAAATGTACTCAAATGCACTTACATGGCCCAACTTTGTAGGAATTACTAGGGACGAAGGGAGTGAGAAATGAAACTATTAAAATGTACAAAAACACTTGTTTATAATGATATGTAGAATATTTTACATTGATTAGGGAAGGCTCACTTATATATACCGTATTTTCACATAGATAACGCGCACCCGTGTAAAACGCGCACACGGGTATAGCGCGCAAAAAACACAAATTTATGTACAGAAATTTTTATATACCGCGCACACCCGTATACCGCGCATGCTGCCCGACTCTCCCGTCGCCGCCTGACTCTCCTTTCGCCCGCCCCGACTCTCCTCTGGCCACCCCGACTCCCCTTTTGCCCGCCCGACTCTCCTCTCCCCCTTGAAGTCCTGTCCCCACCCTGAAAGCCTGATGCCCCCCCGACGTCCGATTCCCCCCCCCCAGGACCGCTCGCATCCCCACCCCGAAGGACCACTCGCACGCACCCGCACCCCCACCCCGAAGGACCGCTCGCACGCACTCCCACCCGCACCCCCACCCTGAAGGACCGCTCGCACCCCCACAGCCTCCCGACCCCCCCATCATGTAGAAGCTCCTACCGGTGTCCTGCTGCTTCCTCTTAGCGGTCCCGACTCCCCGACACGATCGGGGCAAGAGGGAGCTCAAGCCCTCTTGCCCCAGCCAACCGCGGCACCCCTGACATGATCGGGGCAAGAGGGAGCTCAAGCCCTCTTGCCCCAGCCAACCGCGGCACCCCCGACACGATCGGGGCAAGAGGGAGCTCAAGCCCTCTTGCCCCCCCGACTCCCCGACACGATCGGGGCAAAAGGGAGCCCAAGCCCTCTTGCCCCGCCGACTCCCCAACTCCCCGACAATATCGGGCCAGGAGGGAGCCCAAGTCCTCCTGGCTCTTGCGAAACCCCCCCCCCGCTAGTTGTTCGGGCCAGGAGGGAGCCCAAACCCTCCTGGCCACGGCGACCCCCACCCCGCACTACATTACGGGCAGGAGGGATCCCAGGCCCTCCTGCCCTCGACGCAAACCCCCCTCCCCCCAACGACCGCCCCCCCCAAGAACCTCCGACCGCCCCCCCAGCCGACTCGCGACCCCCCCTGGCCGACCTCCACGACACCCCCACCCCCCTTCCCAGTACCTTTGTATAGTTGGCCGGACAGACGGGAGCCAAACCCGCCTGTCCGGCAGGCAGCCAACGATGGAATGAGGCCGGATTGGCCCATCCGTCCCAAAGCTCCGCCTACTGGTGGGGCCTAAGGCGCCTGGGCCAATCAGAATAGGCCCGGGAGCCTTAGGTCCCTCCTGGGGGCGGGGCCTTGGGCACATGGTCGGGTTGAGCCCATGTATTTCCTTGAAATACAAGCGCTGACTAAAAAGCTAAGTGACCTTTGAATAGCACTCATTATATATTTTGTTATATATAATTGAAAAAAAGATAAAGTTTCGACATGGTAGTCTTTCCATAGCTGAAATAGTGCAAATATATGTAGAAATGAGAGTGTGTTAAAACAATAAAAATATTTAAAAAACTTTTTAGTGTGAGATGATAAAAAAGAAAATTTACATAAAAAATAAATTATAGATTAAACTATTAGAAGTTTTTTTAAATAACTAAATTTGAATACTTTGTAATAAATATACGGGAGTATGGCCAATGATTGGAGAAAAAGGAGCGAAAACAAACTACGCTGAATACTCCAGTCATTGACTACGACTACGCGTAGGCTCCGTTACTGAGGCCGACTCCTGTGTATATATAGAATAGTATTTGCACTTAAATATAAGTGGGAAGTGTGTGTTTTATATCACTTATATATAGACAGAGCAAAAAAGAAATATTTTCCCTCCATTAGCACTGTCCTCACTCATTCCCTTTTAAGCCACCCTATGGGAGGGGCCTTAGGTATCTGGGCAAATCAGGGCCTTAGGCCTCCCAGTATATTCCAGGATGCACTGGGAAGGGGAAGGCCTACCATTTTGAAGAGGCAGACCTGCCGTTAGGAGGGAGTGGGCATCCCTCTTGCTGGATTTCTACAAGGTATAAGGGGGGGGGGGGTTGTGTGCTTGAGCTGGGGGGGGTTCTGACCTGCTTCCACCCAGCCCACTAGGGCTTTCTCTTGGGGGACTTGTTGTGGAGTGGTTGGAGAGATGCACAGACCTAATGCACTCCAGTGCGCATAGGGAAGATAGATGTTAGCCAAAGAACTTGCAGCTGCCCTTGATCCATTATTTAAATAAAAATAAAATAAAAGGATCGCCTCAGCCTCTTAGCATCTCTTCCCAAGCCAACACCCAGGTACATTCAAGTTTTTATTTAAACATATACGTGTACTGCATTTTTGGAGAATAGCTCCACCCAGTGAACAGTGAAATACAAAACAATAGAATGCAAATCCTATTAAAAGCATATCCAAAAGTTCAGCCCTCCTCCAATTCACCATATGCACACATTTTAAGCCTCCCTTCCCCCCCCCATATAATTTAACAAATTCATTTTCTCACAAAGATTGCATAGAAGAGCATTTCAGAACAGTAGAGCTCTAACTATAAAAGCTTTGTCTCGATGACCAGCAAATCTTATCTCCTTAACTCCAGGGACAACAAACAAACCCTGTCTTTGCAAATGCAAAGAATGATGAGAAATATAATCCTGGAGTGCACTTATTTCAAGCCATAAAAGCTAACATTGAGATGTTATGCTGGATCTGATAATGCACAGGCAACACATGTAAATACATCAACAAAAGGGAAACATGATCTGATTCCTTTTTTTTTTTTCCAAGCCATCAATCCGCTGGGCTGCAGCATTTTGAACCACTGCAAATGCTAGGTAGCCCTCTATAGTTAAAACCAGTACCACATTGCAGCAATTAAGATGGAGAATCAAAGCTTGTGTAGTCAGTGGTCCAGTCTCTGGAGGATAGTGAAGGGCAGGAGCGATCCCTAATCTGTCCCTGCTCAGAAAACTGCTGCGTGCAAAATGGTGACCTTCCAACCTTCCATGCGTACGCATTCGCCTCATTTTCACTATTCTCACTTGGCTCACCAACTATTAGCATTATTACACTTTTGTCACTATTTGTCAAATATTAATTATACACCAATCGCCAATATTGTCACATCGCCTACATTCACATACAATTGACACATGTCTCTTTCATATAACTAAACTAAAGCTTAACTTTGAATACCGAGTCATCATTCTGAGAAAGCTCGACTCGGTTTACAGCTATAGTCTTTTTCATATAGCATCTGTATTCATGTAACTTTTAGGACCCCTGAGGAAGACGGTTTAGTCAAAACACAGACTGTGTTGGGTCCCCATCCTTTAATAACATATGTAGATATTGATGTGTGACTTTCTCCTGTTGGAATAAAATCCTGCATCACGAACATTATTTCCGCAGTCCTTCTTTGCTTTTGGCCCTTCCAGCCTCTGGCAATATTCCTATGAGACTACAGCTAGGATTCCGGCTGACATATAAGAGGCAGTTTTTAATTGAAATAATGTATATAAACTGTGGGAGGGCTGTTTTTCATAGTGGGCTAACCTGTGAGGCCGACCATCTTTATATTCCCAGCTGCGGCCATGCGAACACCGTCAGTACATTTAGAATTAGTTCATTTCATTTTCATTTAGAATTAGTCAGTTCTAAATGAATTCTACAGGAGCGCAACTTGAACACAGCTTGATAATTTTGTGCTGGGAGCCTCAACCCTGAAGAAATTAATTGAAACATGGCATGTCGGTGGAAACGCTCCCTTGACTTATTTACAAGATAAGTCGTTTCTAACTCAGTATCTAAATTATTTAAATTATTATCACAATGGGTGCTAGAATAGATTAATCTGATCCAGTATGGCTATTCTTCTTATGTCTTACCCCCATATTCAGGCTCCCATTTCACCTTTCCTATTTCCACTTTTTTTCTCCCCATCCAGCATCTTCTTCTCTCTCTCTGCTATCCCATCCAGCATGCTGCTGTCTCTGTCTTCCCCTCCATCAAGAATCACCGTATCTTTCTCTATCTATTTCTTCCTTCATCCATCACCAACTTATTTGTCAATCCCTTGTATCCCTTCCCCCTCATCCAACATGGCTCCCTTTCTCTGTTTCCCCTTTCCAACATCCAGTGTCATTCCCTTTCTCTCCATCATCCTCTTACAGCATTTCAAGTTTGGTGACAGAGCAGCGGCAGTACCAGCTGTAAAAAGAAAGTCCACTTGCCGCAAACGGAAGTGCCCCTTTCCCCCTTCTCCGTTCCTTCAGCAGTACTGCTCCCAGCGATCATCTTTGCCGCTTCGCCCGAGCCCGCTGACCCAGTTCAGCAGTAACCGCACCCTCTGCCCAGGTTTCTGCAGCGCCTGCACCCGGGTGACCACACCACCCTCCACTTTTTCTCCCTTATCACCCGGATCCCTGCGCCCTCCCCTCCCCTTCCATTGCTGGGGTGCCTGCAGTGCCCCCTTCTGTCCAGCTCTCACCAACGCTCGCACCCTCTCCCTGTCCTCCTGCTACAGGGTGCTCGAGTTCCCCCGCCTCCGGCGCCCCTCTTCCTTCCTTGGGTTTTTCATTCTTTCTCAGCGCCAGCTGAGTCCATGCAGGGGATCAGTCACACCCCTCCCCCGCAGGCTTTTTCAGGGTCCTAAACCTTGTGTACCTGGTGCTCCCTTTTGTTCCAGTTCCTAGTTTTTCTGTTGTTTCCCCCCTTTCTCGCTCTCTCACTGGCTCCAGGCTTGCAGCGTCGCCAAGGGAGGGCGATGGGGAAACCGCCGCAGGCAGAGTTCTGCTTTACTGCGCATGCGGAGGCACAGAAGCACGGAGGCAAGGAGTTTAAAGTATGCATGTGCGTTAATGGTTTTATTATGATTGATAGGTGTTTTAGTATTAAAAAATATATACAAAAGGATCCGGTGAAGAAAGTGGCTCGTGCGACTCTTATATTGGAGGCACGTAAAAGAACGAACAGCCTACTGAAGATTCTACACATACAAAAAATTTTTGCATTAATTGATATTTTCATAGAGGGTTATAAGATTGATATATAATATATTATTGACTGGGTTAGTGCGGTTGAATTATAAATTAACCTGCAGCAAGGGGATACCACAGGTGGTGAAGCACACGGTAAAGTTATGTATGTTAAAATAGTGCAACAACTCACAATTTTGTTGTGGATTAGTGAATAAGGGCTTAAGTTTGAGTTCTAAGGAACCTGTAGTTAAACCATTGGTGTTCTATCATGATGCAACCAGCATCAGGATGATGCTCAGGATTCCTGATCTCTTTGAGCAGAAACGAGCGCTATTATCACTTTGCAAAGCTATTCATCATTTTAGCATGTATAATTATTTGTAACATGTTTAACTCTACAGTGTTCCCCCGGTCATTCGCAGTCGGCGGTTCGCGGTCCCAGTCATTCTTGGTATTTTCCGACCATGACCGCTGACCAGAAGAGGACAGCTGGAGAGGCAGGAGAGAGCAGCCGGAGCGCCGGCGAGTGAAGGGAAATCACTCGCTGTATGCTCCGACCGCCTCTTCCTGCACTAAAGTCGGGCCTCACCAATCAGCAGCTGCTTTGACATGATTTCCTTCACTCGCCGGCACTCCGGCTGCTCTCTCCTGCTTCTCTCGCTGCCCTCTCCAGTCTCCCCCATTAAAAACCGTATTCGCGGTTTTTCAAGATTTGCGGGGGTTCCTGGAACGGAACCCCCGCGAATTTGGGGGGAGTACTGTATATAGAATTCTATGTAGCAATATGCTGCTTGTAATCCCTCTAGAACTCTAATGGTGGGACATAGCATAACACGAATAAAAGGCCCACAACAAAAGAAGAAAAAAAAAAATTTTATTTTTAATTTCATGAACAGAAAATGCAGTTTACAATAAATTTACACTGCATTCTTTTTATTTTCCATAATGTACAGTGCTGTTTCTCCTTTTCTAGGGCTCCTTTTACTAAGCGTTTTCAGCGCACGCACAAGATTAGCGCGCGTTAGCCGAAAAATTACCAGCTTAAAAGGAGGCGATAGCGGCTAGTGCGCGCGGTAATTTAGCATGCGCTAAGACCCTAACGCATCTTTGTAAAAGGAGCCCTTAGTGTTGCAGTCCATCAGGGTATGGCTTCTTGAGGTTTACCCCCTTTTTTTTTTATACAAAGCGTAGTGCAGTTTTTAGCGCCAGCCGTGGTGGTAACAGCTCTGGCGCTCATAGAATTCCTATGAGTGTCCAAGCTGTTATTGCCATGGCTGGCGCTAAAAACCGCACTACGCTTTTGTAAAAGGTGGGGAGGAGGGGGTTAATTTTTGGTCGACATATTTTAAGTTTGTGGTTGCTTGTAGTTGCGTTTTGCTACGGAGGGGCCTTGTTGTGAATATATTAGCTGTGGAAATTTCTGGCTGCCAGACCAGAGGAGGTGGTCTTCCACTGGCAGGGTTTCAGTTTCCCCACCAGCCATAGCAAAGCAGGTGGCTAATTTTGGGGGGACCTAGACCCTGTGTGTTCAGTACAAAAAGAAGTGCAAATCTATTTTAATTTCTCCAGTGTTTTCAGTATTTGCCGACTTTAATCATTTGGAGATCCCAGTTCAATTTCTATTTGTGATTCCTTGTTTTGTATTTGGTAAAGGACTGTGTTTTGTGTGTAAAGAAGTGATTTAAAATTGTTTTGTGTGGTAGTAATGGCTGGTGAGATCAAGGGGAGGAGATCGGGGGGCCCCCCTCCTTTATTTCTGCCCTGGGCCCCAGCATGTCTAAAAGCAGCCCCTGAGTGTCAACCGCACTTATTTACTAGTTGATATTCAGAATAATTTAATCGGCCAGAAACAGGTGCTGACTGGTCAATCACTTGTTTCAGTGGCACTTAAGTGCAGGGCTGTGGAGTCAGTAGATAAATGTTCCGACTCCTCAGTTTTTTGTACTTCTGACTCCGACTCCCCGACTCCGGTAAACAAACGACCCCGCGCGTGAAACAAGATCTTCATCCGCGTAAAAAGATGTTGTGTGTATGGTGGGAGAGCTCGGTTGGATGAATTTTTCGAGTCTACACCAGGTGATTTCTACCAAGGTATTGAAAACCTTGTTGAACGTTGGAAATAAGTTGTAAACAACAAGAAGGGAGAATACATTTATAAGTATTGGTGCTCCGAATTGTGCGTTGTGTGCCATATAGTGAAGCACGTGCTCGTTTTGCAGTTACGTGAGGCACTGCATGCATTGGTCTTTATTCTTACAGTAGAGAAGTCATTAATTATAACTTTTTGTGAATTGGGGCATTTAAACTTGCTTTTTTTAAATTCCAATCTAAATTTAGTTGGAGTCAGAGTTGGTGCATTGTTTGGCAACTCCAACTCCGACTCCAGGTACCCGAAATTTCCTCCGACTCCTCGACTCCGACTCCACAGCCCTGCTTAAGTGGTTATCTCTGCTGAAAATTAGTGGTTAGCAACTAAGTGAAAGCTGGCTATTTTGGGGGGTGGAGTTGGAACATGGCCGCTGAAGCGCCAATATTGAAGCTAAGCAGCCAGGGTAACCACATGAATGGGACCGGAGAAAAGCGAGTCTTATCTTTATGTGTCAACCCATAGCTATTTACGCTCCAAATATTGACTTAACCCTGTGTTAGCTGGTGGCACATAAACCAGATATTCAGTGTTGAAGTCAAGACCTGGCCTGGCATTGAATTTCTGGAAATAATGCCGGTGGCAGTCAGCAAAACGCCCACCGCCGCCGACCGGATGTTGACGTCTTAGTTTTTAGGAAAGCAGTGAAAACTTTTCTGTTTCACAAATGGGCCTCATCTGAATGTTAGTGATATTTTAATCCTGTACTGTAATTGTAATTCCCAGAATATGCCTGGCTCTTTAACTATGATCCGCTTGGAAGTAGTAGCGAAATATGAGAAACTTAGGGGTCTTTTTATTAAGGTGCATTAACCAATTTAGTGCATGCTAATGGGTGCTTAGCATTAGCACGCTTTATCAGTTAGTGCGCCTTAATAAAAGGACCCCGTAATATAATGTAATGTTTATGCAGAAATGGTTGTGATGTCCTTTACCGCAAGATGAACAGTGATTATTTGATATGTTTTTGACAGTGGCTGTTTAAATTTGTTCTTTTACACTAAAAAGATACATCTTTGCTCAGTATGCAGCAGGGATGGGATACCATTTGCTTAGTTCGCAGATATTAAGAGGTTGTTATGGACAAACTTTATATGAAACATTAAGTCACGTTGGATATCTGTGTTTCTGCTAGGTGATGGCCATTGACGATTTTGGTTTTAGTATGCTGGCTGATTATTGTGAACCATAATAAAGATATTTGAATCTTAGAAATGTTATGAAATCCAGTTTTAATGGTATGGCATGAACCACTGTCGCATGACTTGTCTAACCAGCTAGGTGGCTGTTCCACCTCTAACTCCTCTCCTGGCCTGCCCTTAATTTGCCAGTTACAAGTTGGCTGATGAGGAGATATTCAGAGGCACTGTCCAGCTAATACTGCTGGTCACCTGAATATTGCAGCTTAGCCCCAGAACATTTAAATGGCCAGCAGCCTCTTCTGGCCATTAAATCGCTTTGAATATCAGGCCCATAATTACATCTACATCTACATTTTACACCTGCTTTCAAAAAATGTAAATGTACATGAGTGCATTTTAGCCCTGATTTGTAATACATTTGTGAACTATTTTATAAAGACAGATATCTATACTATCTTTATAGAATACCTCCAGAACAGGTACCTACTTTCAACCAAGGTGACCCATTTTATGAAATGTTTGTGCTATGTTCCCAAAATAAGGGAAAGGGATATTCTGTCTTTCTATGGTTACACTCAAAAGCAGTTTATATAATATATGTATGCAACTTATTTTGTACCTGGGACAATAGGAGGGTTAAGTGATTTGCCCCATTGTCACAAGGAGCTGTGGTGGGAATTGACCCCAGTTTCCCAGGCCACTGCAATAACCACTAGGTTATAAAGAATGTATTTCTTTCCCGGCTTTAATCGCCTCGTATATTGTGCAAAGCTACGTTTGCAAAAAAATGAGAACTTTATAGAAGCAACCTGTGTATTGCTTGTATATTAAGTGACACTGACCGAATCCTGAAGAGAAATTCTTGGACTGTAAAACATGACTGTTTCTATTTATATTCTGCTAATCACACTGTTCTTAGGTGTTCTCAAAATAAGAATGACAGTTTACATAGGCCAGACTATACTCAGCACACATCATATACAATCCTTCCCAGCCATCTACTGGCACACATTTTTGTCATTTTTACCTATTTTCCATGATAGGAAACATTAGCTTTGTCATACTACTACTGTAACTTTTCAGCTGAAATATACAGACTGACCTTTGTCACTTGAAATTACAGCAGGAAACTGATAACATGCACAGGATGAATAAACACATAGGTTGTGGTTATTTAAATGCCAAGGAGTGGCCATCATTTAGTGAGAGGCATAAAAATAATGTACACATTAACCAGCTCTCAGGCACTGGCAACTATGGCATGACAGAGAACTAATATGCTGATGGCTGAAAGCCGTTTGTCAGGATTAGGTCAGTTCCTCCTTTGATCTAATTAACAGCTCAGAAGCACAGCTTGCTCTAGTCTAAGCAACTATTCAGTGGAAGCTTATTTGCAGCAGGCATCCCAAGTCTAAAGCTTCAATGGAAGCCTTCAACATCTTTATTAGGACACCTTAGTGTATGTAGCTACACGCCAAACCCTTTACAGCAGGGGTGTCAAAGTGCCTCCTCGAGGGCCGCAATCCAGTCGGGTTTTCAGGATTTCTCCAATGACTATGCATGAGATCTATTTGCATGCACTGCTTTCATTGTATGCTAATAGATCTCATGCATATTCATTGGGGAAATCCTGAAAACCCCACTGGATTGCGGCCCTCAAGGGAGGGACTTTGGTATTGTGGAGAAAGAGAAATTATTGTAATTTCCTTGGCTTCATTTCTGGAATCACGTTAAGGACTATATGTGAGATGCAACACGTCTCCCTTAGGCTGAAACTCCTCCAAAATATTCATGTCTGCTCAGGGATATTTCAGAATTTAGATGGCAGCCTGAGAGGATCCTTTTCATAAGTGGATGATAAGGAAGTCTCCACTAGAGTAGAGGAATAGCCTTGTACAAGAGAGTGTCAGACCGAGAACCAGGAAACACAGGTCTCCAATCCTGCTGATACTCCTTGTGACCTTGGACAAGTCACATCATCCACAGTTGACTTAGGACGGTGTAAACGTAGGGCTAGTGTCTATGCAAATTATTTAAACTGCACATTAACATGCACTGTGTAATGCAGTGGTCTCCAACTCAAACCCTTTGCAGGGCCACATTTTGGATTTTGAGGTACTTGGAGGGCCGCAGAAAAAATAGTTAATGTCTTATTAAAGAAATGACAATTTTGCATGAGGTAAAAACTCTTTATAGTTTATAAATCTTTCCTTTTAGCCAAGTCTTAATAATAATATTGGCATTTATAGCTAAAGAGACATATGATCAAGAAACAGTTTTAGTTTACTTTTGTGATTTTGATAAACATACCGAGGGCCTCAAAATAGGACCTGGCGGGTCGCATGTGGCCCCCGGGCCGTGAGTTTGAGGCCACTGGTGTAATGTGAGTCTCATTATTGGCTGTAGGGCCTGTTTACTTAAGTAGTATACATTATATTAATAGGTGAAAATCTAGCCCTTCAGGGGTCTCAAAGTCCCTCCTTGAGGGCCGGAATCCAGTTGGGTTTTCAGGATTTCCCCAATGAATATGCATGAGATCTATGTGCATGCACTGCTTTCAGTGCATATTCATTGGGGAAATCCTGAAAATCCGACTGGATTCCGGCCCTCAAGGAGGGACTTTGAGATCCCTGCCTTAGACTGTAAGCCCTCTGGGGACGGGGAAATGCCTACAGTATGTTCATATTGTATGTCTTGAGCTACCTATGAAAAGACCAGTGGTGTTGTAAGGGGAGGTTGGTCCCCCCTGGGCACAGTCATGGTGGGGGTGCTGGCACCCATCCTCCTTTTTGTCCCCTGCTCCTTCCCCGCACCCCCCACCCCTTTAATATTCCCGGTGCGAACAGCAACACCAACCCTGCTGCTCGCGCCAGCGTTGGCTCTTCCTCTGACTTCACTTCCTGAACCCGCACCTAGCAAGTGACATCGGAGGAAGAGCTGACGCCGACATAAGCAGCAGGATAGGGTCGCTGCTCGTGCCGGGAACTTTTAAAGAGATTCGGGGGCAGGGAAGGCGGGGGCAGAGAAGAGGGCGGAGAAAAGACCCAGACGCCTCTCACCCTCGCTATGCCACTGGAAAAGACATGGACTTGATTTACACTAAATAGCATAAAGAAAAGTATATATGACCTTTATTTTAGAAGGTGGATTGATGACATTTACACGTTTTTATTTATTTATTTTAAGTATTTACGGTATATACTGCCTATCAAAATTATCTAAGCGACACCGGTTAACAATCAGGCACACGGGCATTATCTCTATCTGTCCCGGTGGGCTCACAGTCTATCTAAAGTACCGGGGTCATTATTTATTTATTTAAACATTCCTATCCCTCATAACCAAAAACCTATGTAGGATACAACATAAGTGAACAAACACACCCTGATCTTTTTTTTTTTTTTTTTAATCTTTATTAATTTTCAATATTAACAGTGCAGTACAATGAATTTAGACGTAAACAAATCAAGAAACGCACTTTAAATATACAAATACTGTAATTCAAAAACCAATCATTTTCTCCCTCCCCTCCCTCCCCCTTAACTAATAAAAGTAGAAATACATATATAATTTCAATACACTAGATAAAATAGGAATAACAAACAATAGTGCTTTTCCCACCACCCTCCCTCCCACCTTGGATGTGTAAGGAGGTCAGATAAAAGAAAAGGTACGCGACAGCTCTTGTGACACCCTGATCTTAAAATACTAACATGCAATTCTCAAACTTCCCCAAAATACACAATCGTACAAATTATTAAAAAATAAATAAAAATAATAATAATAATGATTGAATTTTTCCAAAACATATAGGGGTCCTTTTACTAAGGCGCGTACTAAATATTAGCGCATGCGAACGCATCCATAGACTATAATGGATACGTTAGCATTTTAGCGCGCGCTAAAACGGCTAGCGCGCCTTAGTAAAAGGACCCATAGGTAATAAAACTATAATATCAAATTCTGATAACATCATAACCCATCACAGATTTTAAAAAAAAAAAAGCCCTCTGAAGAAGTAAGCCTTCAAACATTTTCAGAAAGTCAAAATGAAGAGATTTGACGAACATTCTATGGAATAGGCGTTCCATAACTGAGGACCCACCACCGCAAGAGCCCTGGAACAAATACTTGATTTAACGGTAGTCTGTAAAGACGGAACAACCAGCGGTTCCTCAGATTGTGAACGCAAAGGATTTTTTGGACCCCAGTTAGGTTGCAAAAGTTAGATAGCTCCGGATCAAATAGAGGCTGGCATTGTCATGCAGATGTAGGGACTTTAGATCATCTGTTATTTTTTTTGTCCGCTGATATGGAGTTTTTGGAAATCGATTTGGGGGCAAATAAATATAGTCTTAGAATCGGATATTCCATTAACATATGAAATAATAATTTGTGGTACTATTTTGCATATTAAACCTCCCTTAATAAATTTAAAAGCCGTCTTTTCTTGATTTAACTGGAATTGCGGTTCAAATGATCACAAAAAATTGGAAAAGCCATGACAGATTAAATTATACATTTTGGTGGACAAATGTATGTAATATATATAGATATGAGAGAGTGAATGCAGAATGTTTAGGGTTTAGTATTTTATTTAACAAATATGGAGTCCATTGGCTTTATTTGCTGCTTCACATTAAATGATAATATATTGCCTTCTGAGTTTTTTCATTACACATCTGGGATGGGATGGGGGGGTAGGGAAAGGTACTGGGAAAATGAATATCTTAATTTTCAGATTAAAGTTGTTTAGTATTGCTAATTTTAATAATTGATGGAAGGGGGTTGGGTATAGTTATGATTCTATATATTATTTGTTTGAAATAGTGTATTCTCTATAATATTTTGCTATTTTCAATTAAATGTATTACACTATTGTTAATTTATCTAATACAGGGGTGCCCAACGCGTCGATCGCGATCGACCAGTAGCTCAGGAAGGCAACTCGAGTCGATCGCACTCGTGTTGCCGTCCTGATCTACGATTTCAGCCCCTAGCGAACTTATGCTCCGGGCTCTAACGTGTGCGTGCAGGCTTCTCTTCTCTTCCCTCCGAAAACCGGAAGTTATGCCCGGGGAGGGGGAGGGGGGGAGAAGGGAAGCCTGCCGCACCATGTTGTAGAGCCCTGAAGCAAGCGTTCGCTACGGGCTAAGGCGGGAGACATGTTAGTGATGCATTCCTCTTCTTGCTGCCGGGTCCTGCCTACTTTCTGTTTTCCGCGAGGCAGGACCCGGCAAGGCATTTCCCCCCAACAGTTCCTCGCGATTGCTGGTCGGCCGAAAGCAGGGAGAGGTTTGGGGCGGCGTCGGCTTCGGGCCTGTTATTGGTGGCGGTTTGGGTCCTGGTCCCCGATGGCAGTGGCAGTGTCTTGGGGGAGGGCAGGGAGAAAGAAAGAAAGAAAAAGGGCAGGCAGGGAGACAGAAGGAAAGAAGAGAAACAGAAAAAAAGGAAAGGGAGGCAGAGAGAAGAAAGGGCAGGGAGAGAGGAAGGAAAGTTGGGGGAGGGAATGTGGTGTGGAGGAGAGGAAAGCATACGGCTGTAAAGAAGGGAAGAAAGATTGGATGCACAGTCAGAAGAAGAAAGTGCAACCAGGACTCATGAAATCACCAGACAAGGTAGGAAAAATGATTTTATTTTAAATTTAGTGATCGAAATGTGTCTCAATTTATATCTGCTGTCTATATTTTTACACTAGGGTCCCCTTTTACTAAACCGCAATAGAGTTTTTTTAGCGCAGGGAGCCTATGAGCGTCGAGAGCAGTGCTGGGCATTCAGCGCAGCTCCCTGCGCTCTAAAAACTGCTATCGTGGTTTAGTAAAAAGGGAGGGGGGTATATTTGTCTATTTTTGTATGGTTGTTACTGAGGTGATAGTGCATAGAGTCACCTGCTTTGACCTCTTTGAAAAACCCTGGAATAGGAATGATAATTAACATTTTCTATGCGATCAGTGTGCGTTGTGTTTTTTTTAAATTTTATTGTTGGTAGATCATTTTGACTTGGTCATTTTAAAAGTAGCTCGCAAGCCCAAAAAGTGTGGGCACCCCTGATCTAATATAATAAAAGGCTAAGCCACGCTATGCGCACTCCATCGCGTGTTCCGTTTTCTGTGCGCTGTAGGGCACCTCGGATAGGAGTGCGAATGCGCGCGAAACACTCTCTCCTCCCCCGAGGTGGATGTCGGACGTGGCGGCTGTCAGCCATGCTGTTCTTCGGTCTGCCCTGCTCCTGCGAAGAGGCACCGCCGCAGCGTCTTTCAACTAAGGTAAGGAGCTGGGCAGACCGATCCAGGGGAGCTTTTAAAATCTTCATGGCGCGAGCGGCGGCTTGCCGCACGTGCCCCAATTGCCTACCGCCCTTTTTAAAATCTTCAGACGGTGAGCGGCAGATCTTGCCGCAAGCGCCCCGACCTCCAAACCCCCCTGCCGCCCTCTCGCCTACTCACACCGCTCTTCGGTTGATTGCAGTGTACGGGTCCGTGGTGAATAAGTGCTGGGGG
Source organism: Geotrypetes seraphini (assembly GCF_902459505.1). Lineage (NCBI taxonomy): Eukaryota > Metazoa > Chordata > Amphibia > Gymnophiona > Dermophiidae > Geotrypetes > Geotrypetes seraphini. The sequence continues at coordinate 304,086,823 of NC_047087.1, forward strand.
GAGGGAGGAACCTGCCCCAAGACCTCTTTTGTGTTTTATGCACTCTGCAGAACTTCCATAACACGCAATGGGGCCCGGCCATTTTGCATCGCCCCTGGCCTCATTGTGTTAGGCTTGCACGCATGCATATTGCTGGTATAAGTTTTCCCCTGGACTTCGCAGGGGAGTGGGCCGGGAGAGCAAGGAAGAGGGACAGGGGAACAGGAAGAAGGTTGCTGTTGAACCGGGAAGCAAGGAGAGGGACAGGGGGAGCAGGGAAGAGGTGCTACTGGGCCGGGGGAGCAAGGAAGAGGGACAGGGGGTGAGGGAAGAGGTGCTACTGGGCCGGGGGAGCAATGAAGAGGGACAGGGGGAGCAGGGAAGAGGTGCTGCTGGACCAGGGGAGCAGGGAAGAGGGACAGGGGGAGCCGGGAAGAGGGTGCTGCTGGACAGGGAAGTGGGGAGGGAAATGCTGCTGGTGAGAAAAGGGGGCTCGGACTGAAAGTGAACAGATGGAGAAGGGGGGGGGGTAAAAATGGGTTTGGAGCTGGGGCTGAAATAAGGGACATGTGAGGGAAGGAGGCCTTTACTAGCAACCCGTTATTGTAACGGGCTTAATACACTAGTGAAACAATAAAAATGTTTTAAAAAAAAAGATGGAGGACGGCTCTATATGAGGCAAGGAAGTGCATGTAAAGAGCATACGTTAAATGGCAGGTTGCAACGGGAGCAATCTACATGTACGTTAGGGTTACAGATGTCCAGATCTCCCTGGACATGTCTTCCTTTTCGCGGATATGTCTGGGGTCCGGACGGCTTTGCAAACCCGGCACTTTGTCGGGTTTGGAAAAGCTTTCCAATGGTAGCAGCGATGTTGGTACGGCATCTGCGCATGCGCACATGCATGCGCAGATGCCCTCCTAACAAGCGACCAGGTTGAGGGGCGGGGCTGGGGGGCGGATGGGGCGTGACTCGGTGGAATGGGGCGGGGCATTGGGGGGTCTAGATTTTTCTTCCTGAAATCTAGCAACCCTAAATGTACATGTGCATGCCTCAATTACACTGATCGTTTGGACATCTGCATAAGAAGGTATATTGGGGAATGGTATAGGTGGTGCTGCACAATATAAGGCTGAGTACATGCAGAATGGCAATTTTGAATGCCGCCATTTGTACCTGCTTTGAACACACAAATACATATCGGCCTTGTCTTTTGGGACCTGATAGGGGCAGTGCTGGTAGCTCGAGGCGATTCAATTTGTAGTTGGGTGCCTGATTTTGCTAGAAATCCGAAAGGGGTCTCAATAGTCGTCGTGCCCAATATCTGTGAAAACTCACTATAGCACCGCAGAGCAGATTTATTAAAACTGTCTAACTGTGTTAATCGTTCCTACAGCGTGACAAAAGAGAATCGACTCAGAAAAACTTCAAAGCACTATCTATAAATCGCTATTTAAATGATTTCCTAAAACCACATTAGATACCATGAACTCTACAAGGTGGGTACACTTCTCCCTCCGTATTCGTGGTTTCAGCATTCGCGGGTTCAATTATCTCGCGGTTTTAGCTTGCTGGCTCCTCCCCCCCAAATTACTTCAGCTTGCATAGAGAAATCGCTGATTCCAAGCGTTTACAGAGAAAATTGGCCGATTCCCAGCACTTTCTTCATTCGTGTTTTGCCTCTCCTTCAGAAACAGGCCCAGGTCTCCCACCATGTTATTCGCGGTTTCACCATATTCACAATGGTTTTAATAGAAACAGCGAATAACATGAAAAAGTTATTTGCGGTTCTGTTAATCCCCTATCATAGCGAATACGGAGGGAGAAGTGTATATCGTAATGCTTATGATACTCAGATCTTAAGATCTCTTATAACTTATATGTTATTTCAGATCCCCATCCTGGGACCGTAGGTTTAATCATATATACAGTACACCAACTGGCCTCACATACACCCAAAAATACCAACTTTAGGTACTGAAATGTATCCTGTTCTTCTTAATATTAGATATAACATCAGCAAATATAGTTATTTTGCTGCCTTCTTTTAAACCCTTATCCATATAACCAGCCCGTCTGCTCCACCTAATTCTGAAACCCATTTCCCATCTCTCCCCCCTCTTCCAGCTCCTACTGCCTGTTCTCTCCAACACTTTTATTTGTTTTTCCTGTACTGGTGTGTCTGTGCTTGCTTGTATGTTTGTGTTTGTGAGAGAGGGGGTGGTGTGGCTTCATGAGGCTGTGTATGTCTTGCTGGTAGAGGCTTGTATGGTTGCCACGAGTGAGATCAACAACTAGATGATGTAGTCACTAAGGCAGGAGTGTCAAATGGCACAGAGTATGGCCTTCGAGGTGGTAGGTACCCTTATAAGAGGGTATGTAGCCCTAGGACCCATGTTTCTTTTATCTCGCTGAGGAACAATGTGTCACCAGGTTTTGTTTGGTTTAAAGCTGCCATCCTACACCTCTGCCAGCATGTAAACCACTCCAGCAGCTACCGCTTGGTAGGGGGGAGTAACAACTGCCTTTGTATTTTTTTGTATTTTTTTTTGGCACTGGCTGCCAGTGCAGGCCTCAACCAGTCTGCTGTCTCACTCTACATCGCTCCGTTTCTGACTCTGAGGGCATTTCTCACTCAACACCACAGACTATATTGTCTTCCCTCACCCAATACTGAGACGGATCGAAGGTCCATCGAGTCCAGCATCCCGTTTCCTGGTCGCACGTACTTGGCAAAATCCCAGCAAACAATCTGGGTCCCCTTCCTCTTAACACCTTGAGCAGATAACCGGCCCAAAGAGCCCTGCTGGATGCAATCCAAGAGATTGATCCAAGATACGTCCCAAGTATCTGATAATTATCGACCTCCAAAAGACCAAATTTTCTCTCATCCCCAAAAAGCATGAATAAAAGTCCCAGGCTCCTTCTGACATTTCAGACATACTGCTGTATCAATGCCTCCCATATGGAACAGTCCAGTCTATAATCTATAAGACCTATATACTAGTTGGTACTAGCACTCCTGCAACTCTGCAGAATATATCTAGTGGGGAATAGATCCCAAAAATGTAAGCAGGTCCGTCGGACCTATGGTAAATTGAAGATCCGCAGTTCGTTTTGTGGTAAGATCAGGAAGGCAGTGATGTGGTAAATTCCTCATTAATTTTTTTATGAACAGCAAGATTGTGGGCAAATCATCTGTTGGCGTTTCTTCTTAGCAGCAACGCCAGAGGGCACTCTTACCCCCCGCTCAGACGTAGGTTTGAATATCTATATACTTTTGAAGAAACCACACTTGCCTACATCAGCAACATCGGTCTCCACAGCTGTTTGTTTTGGGTTTTGGCATTTCAAATAAGTCACCTAGTTTAACTTCCACCTCCAATGGCAAAGAAGCCACTGGCAAAGACTGGCCATAATGCTGTAATTGCAGATAAATTAATCTGTCTGCAAAAGTGAGGGCAGAGCTACAGAGAGCCTCCAGACTTTTCAACTGACCCTCCAGAGTTACCACATGTTTTAGTTGTTGCAAACCCCGTGCAACCCGAAGGGAAAAACGAGGGTTCTCCATTCCAGGCAAAAAAAACTCACCATTCCCCCTCGGCAGCAAGAGACAACTACTAGTAGGATGAAAATTCCCCCATATAGCCAAGTCTTTCCACAACCGGATAATGGCACAAATAGGTAAGGAGGAGCGTAGTGTACGAGGCAAAGCCTAATATTTAGCCTGGAGAACATATAACAAATGTAATGGGTGTCCCAGAGATCGTTCCATCTGCAAAGGAGAAAAATAGTCAGTGTCACACAACCAGTCACCCAGATGGCATAATTGACATGCCTTGTTATAAAATTTAATATCTGGGATTCCCAGCCCTCCTCTCTGCCAGTATCCTAAACTAAACTAAACTAAACCTTAAGTTTATATACCGCGTCATCTCCACGGAAGTGGAGCTCGACACGGTTTACAGGAATTAAAACAGAGAAAGGAACTCCAATGGAAGGAAGAAGGGCTGCTAAACAGGAAGGAGAGAGGGGGCTTTGAATAATGGAGGTGGGGGGGGGGCGGTTACATTTTGGAGAAAAGCCAGGTTTTCAGATGTTTTCTGAAGTGTTGGAGGGAGGTCGAACTCCGAAGGTGGGCAGAGAAGCTGTTCCACAGCTCGGTGATCCTGAAGAGGAGGATGTTCCAAGTTTTCCTGTGTGGGAAATGCCATTTAGAGATGGGAAGGATAGTTTAAATTTCTGCGTGGATCTGGTGGGGTGGGTACTCGAGAGCCAGGATAGTGGAAAGAGGGGAGGAAGGATGCCGTGAAGAGATTTGAAGGTGAGACAGGCGCATTTGTAGCGAACCCTGAGGGTGACTGGGAGCCAGTGAATGCTTAGACAGAAGCGGGGAGACATGGTCGAATTTGCCTTTTGTGAAGATTAGTTTAGCCGCGGTATTTTGAATCCGTTGGATTCTGAGGAGATTTTTTTTTGTTAGGCTTAGGTAGATGGAGTTGCAGTAATCAAGTCTGGATAGGATGATGGATTGGACAAGGACTGCAAAATGTTGTTGGTGGAAGCAGGATCTGACTTTTCTTAGCATATGAAGATTGAAAAAGCATTTTTTTACTAGGGAGTTGATAGTGGTCGTTAAAGGACAGTGTAGAGTCGATGATGATTCCCAGTACTTTGCTAGAGTGCTCAAGCTGCAGGTTGGTGCCTGAGGGAAGTGGGATGTGGGAGGGTAGCTGATCCAGTATTCGGGCCAAGCCAAAGAAGTTTTGTTTGGTCTCATTTAGCTTCATTTGAACAGTGATGGGCCCAGGATTGGAGATTTGTTATACAAGATGAGATTGTTGTCAGAGAGGTTGGTGAGGTTAGAGTCGGTCTCTAGAAGTATAAGGATGTCATCGGCGTAGGTGTAAAGTGTTTCAGAGGTGGATAGTTGGAGGAGTTTCAGGGAGGACATATAAACATTGAAAAGATCGGGGATAGAGGTGAACCCTGAGGGACTCCGCAGATCGGTTTCCAAGGGGAGGATGAGGTACCATTCGTGCTAACGAGGTAGGAGCGGGAACGTAAGAATTTTGAGAACCAGTCTAAGACTGTGGAACTTATGCCAATTTCAGAAAGTTGGAGGATTAGTATGTCATGGTGGACAATGTCGAAAGCTGCAGAGAGGTCGAATTGGAGAAGAACAGCAAACTTATTGCGTGAGTGCAATTGTTGGACTTTTGAAATTAAAGAGGCTAAGAGGGATTCAGTGCTGTAGTTGGGTCCTGAATCCATGTTGGTAGGGTAGGAGAATGGAGAATCTCTCAAGATAGGATGAGAGTTGGGTGGCTATGATGGACTCCTGAGAGCAGGGCGGAATTTAGAAGTTTGGTGAGAGATGAGATGGCCTGTGCTGGAATGAACTCATATAAGTAGGAGGGGAAAGGATCCAAAATACAGGTGCAGGATTTTAACTTGAGGCAGAGTTTAGATACCTGGGAATCAGAAACGAGCTCGAAGGCGGTCCAGAATCTATCGGCTGGGATGTGGTTGGTCTCGGTTAGATTAGGGTTGGAGGTAGTGAGCACCAGAGAGTTTGTAGGCGGGTGTAGGGGGGAAGGAGCATCGTAAGGTAGTCACTTTCTGATTGAAGAATTTTGCTAGATCGTTAGCAGATGGAGAAGAGGGGAATGAGGAGGAATCATGTTTAGTGGATAGGGAACGCCAAATGTTGAACAAAGTGTTACTTTGGTTGTTGGATCTGGAGATTTGTTGCCGTAGTGGTTCTTCCTTGATTTTTTTAGTTCCGTGTTGTAGAACTTGATAAGAGCCCTCCAGGACTGTCTGTCGGTGGGGGGATTTGGATTTTTTCCATTGACGTTCCAGTGTTTGACTTTTCCTCCCTCTCTGGTACACTAAGCCCCTCTAAACTCTCTTCTTAGAACATAAGAACATAAGAACTGCCATCTCCGGATCAGACCCATGGTCCATCAAGTCCGGCGATCCGCACACGCGGAGGCCCAGTCAGGTATACACCTGATGTAGTTTTAGTCACCCATATCCCTCTATGCCTCTCGTAAGGAGATGTGAATCTAATTTGCCTTTGAATCCTAGCACAGTGGATTCCTTAATAACCTCCTTTGGGAGAGCATTCCAGGTGTCTACCACTCGCTGCGTGAAGCAGAACTTCCTGACATTTGTCCTGGACTTGTCCCCCCTTAGCTTCAAACCATGTCCCTCTTGTCCGTGTCGCGTTGGACAATGTAAATAATTTATTTTCCTGCTCTGTTTTATTGATGCCTTTCAGCATTTTGAACGTCTCGATCATGTCCCCTCGCAGCCTCCTCTTCTCAAGAGAGAACAGTCCCAGTTTCTTGAGTCGTTCCTCATATTCCAAGTTCTCCATACCTCTTATTAGCTTCGTTGCTCGTCTCTGCACCCTCTCCAGCAGTTTTATATCCTTCTTTAGGTTGGGAGACCAATGTTGGACACAGTATTCCAAGTGTGGTGTGACCATTGCTCTATAAAGCGGCATTATGACTTTCTCCTATAATCCCATTGGCGTTCCTTTCTATCCCAACTCCTGTAAACCATGCCGAGCTCTACGACTGTGGAGAAGATGCGGTATACAAACCCAAGGTTTAGTTTAGTTTAAGATAATAGGATTTACTCTTAGCCCTGGAACCAATGCCATAAAATAGTCCAGCAGAAGAAACAACCCACGAAGTAAGCACAAGCAAGGAAAACAGTGTGTCAGGACAAAAGGCTTTTTCCACCAGAGCCAGCTGGGTGAGAAAAAAAAAAAATCTTTTTATTCCAGTCCAAAATAAACACACAGTAAAAGTAGACCCGACACAGCACTGTGTTCTGGTGAATCAGTCCGCCTGCATCAGGGGTCACTAATATAAAAACAAAACATAGATAAAACATTAACACATCTTGTTCTCATGTTCTGCATTGTAGAATAACTGATACTGTATTTTTTTCTGGTGTGCGTTTGCATACATACTTATGGTTCCTTTTCTGTTCACCTTTTTTTCACTGGTCAAGTTTTATTTTACTAGAGTTTCGCTGCTGTGCCCCTTTAATATTCATTCGTTTTACCAACCTTTTTACATGCTGGCATTTTTTTTTAGTATTAGCTCTTATTAATGCTATGCATAATACGTTCACATATGCCTTTTGCATATGTTCTGTTCTTAATGGGAAATATTATCTTTATTATTTCGTCCTTTTGGACGTTTTCCAATTTGTTTGCATTTTTTAATTGTTCATTGACATGTTTTATTTTCATTCCGTATGGAGTTTATACATTGCGGTACATTTTCTCTCTGCGTTTTAGATTGACGCTTCTATCTTGTTCTCATGGAATGATTTTTTTCAGCAATGATAAGTACACAGCTTAGCTATGTGGTATCTCGTCACTGATTTGTTTAATTCATTGATCTTTTCATGTGTTAATGGGGTATTTTTTTTTTAGCCAGCTGGCTCTGTTGGAAAGCCTTTTGTACCTGACCCACTGTTTTCCTTACCACCCTAACAAAAACAGAATATCAGCTTATAAAGGGCGTGTACATTCTTTTTCAGCGGATATAGGGGAAGAGTTTGCAAAAAAAAATATAGCCATTTTGGAAAAAATGACCAAGTCGTATAAGCCAATTTTCCCCGTGAGAGATAAAGGCAAACCCTTCTATTTTTGAAAATATTGTTTTGTGATATCCAATAAGTGAGAAACATTTTTTTACTAAGGGCTTCCTTTTTTTTAACGTGAGTAATAGCATGCGTTAAACCGCCGGCCGCAGTAGCCGCTAATGCCTGCCTTCAGCAGGCAGTAGTTTTTGGGCCAGCGCGGGGGGTTAGCACGTGATTAAAAGTCGCGCGCGCTAACCCCGCTAGCGCGGCTTGATAAAAGGAGCCCTAAGGTGCGCTAGCGTTTTTAGCGTGTGATGAAGATAAGCACGCGCTAACCCTCGCGCTACGCAAAAAATACTAACGCAAGCTCTATGGAGGCGTTAGTGTGTAGTGCGAGCGGCAATGTAGCATGCACTAAAACCGCTAGCGCAGCTTAGTGAAAGGAGCCCTAAGTTTCTATAGAGATGTATGATCCATACACAAGAATATACTCGGTTATTTAAGAGTCCCCTGCACATTTAAAAAGTCGGGACTGTGGAAGCTGCTTATGCAAATCCCGTACAGATGAAAGATATCTGACTTGCTCAGATTCAATTTAAATCTAGAGTAGAGGTCTGCACGGGAACGGGGATCGCGGGAATCCCACGGAGGTCCCACGGGAATCCCCCCTAACCCACGGGACTCCCATGGGGACCCCCCTCTGGTCTACGGGACTCCCACAGGGACCCCCCTCTAACCAACGGGACTCCCACGGGGATGGAAGGCTTTGGAAGCAGGGTTCGTCCATATAATATAATGGACCCGTCAGCCTTAGTAAAAGAGGGCGTTTATAAGTTAATTACCTGAACAGAAAACAAAAAAAGGGTTCCACCAAAGAGATTCCACAAGGAAAACAGCAAAAGAAACTATGGAATTGATGTTCCTGTCAGAAGTAATTGCTGCTTTTTATGGGGATGGGTGGAGATGGAGGTAATTCCTTGCGGGGATGGGTGGGGACGGAGAGGATCCTGGCGGGGACGGGTCTGGATAGGTGGGATTTCTGTCCCCGCGCAACTCTCTAATCCAGAGTAGTCCCCAAACTCTGCAAAAAGTTCCATTAACACTGGAAGGGATCTGGCTGGGTTAAGTATATGGACCAAAAAATCATCAGCAAAAGCCGAAAGTTTAAATACTTAAGAACCCAGCCAGACCCTCTCAATCTCAGAATTATCCAATATATCCCTAAGCAAAGAATCCATTACTAAGACAAATGAGAGGGGACATGAGACAAACCTGTCTCATTCTCCTACCTATAGCAAAAGGCACAGAGTACTGTCCATTGACTCCAAGCAGCGCTCTGGGTGAACGATAGAGTGCTCTGATACCCGATATAAAGGCTCCTGAAAATCTGTAGACCCTCAAAACTGCAAATAAAAAAGGCCAATGAACCCGGTTGAAGGCCTTCTTAGCATCAAAGCTAATAAGCATTGAAGGTCTTGATTCTCTCCTCACCTGTTCCAAAGAAAGCACAATTTGTCTAAGATTCTTGGGAAAGTTTTTTATTTAAATAAATTGGAGATAAATTATAAATCAATTCACTAACTTTATAATATAACAAATAAAATGAATTTAATTATTTAATTATATGAAGTACATAAATTAATATTAAAAATATTATTAGAGTGCTCAGTGTGATATCTTATTCAAAACCAGCAGGTTAATAGAATAAAGATGTTATCTTTGCATCATTGCACTCACCTACCTACCAGCCCTAAACACCTTGTTCCTGCTCGTAGGTACTGGAAGTCGTGCAATGAAATATTCCATGTTGTTATAGCTGGTTAGGAAATGGTAACAATAAAATAAGTGAGTCCCCAAATCAACCACAAAAACTTAACAAAAATCAACGTGTAGCTAAAACTCCTTAGCCTGAAAACTGAAAAAATGTCCAACATTTCTCCATTATCTTGAGAAAACGCATTTGATAGTGGTGAACCTTGCATTTTCCATCAGTCAATCATTATCTTCTGAATTCAGCTAAGTATATTTTTTTACATATATTCACTACTATATGTCTGCTTGAACAGTTTATATTTAACAAGGTGTTTAGGGCTGGTAGGTAGGTGAGTGCAATGATGCAAAGATAACATCTTTATTCTATTAACCTGCTGGTTTTGAATAAGATATCACACTGAGCACTCTAATAATATTTTTAATATTAATTTATGTACTTCATATAATTAAATAATTAAATTCACTTTATTTGTTAAAGTTTTTATTTACCAAGTTTCCAAATTTTCCAAGTTTTATTTAAAATTTGATATACTGCCTAAAAAAGTTGTCTAAGTGGTGTAGAGGGTCATAATATAAAATTTTTTAAAAATCATTGGGGAGAAATAATTAAGACAAAACAGTCATAAACCCATTGGAACAGGAGGGATAGGGGGAGAAATACAATTCGCAATAGGACAGAAGAACAGTAAGGGTTAACACAAATCGATTTATATGTTTAGTCTTTGGCCTTGGTTTTTAGATCGCAAAAATGTTCAATGAACCCCCCCCCCCCAAATAAAGGCAAAATAGGTCTGCTCTTTCTCCCAGTATAAGGCAGGAGTTTGTAATTATAATAAAAAAATATGTAGAAAACTATATGTCCCCTCTTATCAAGTCACGTTGCCAAGCAGTGCGAGCTGAATGCCAAGCCACCTATAGGATTAGAATGAGCAGCTTGGCTTTTAGCTCACGCTGGTCCATAGCATGGCTTGATAAAAGGGGGGGGGGGGGCATAGATATTACTACACATGACCAATTTGATAACATTCAAGTTTATAGTTGCTTACCTGTAACAAGGGTTCTCCATACACAAATCAGACAACCACCCAACCTGCCAACTTTAGAACATGCAGACTTTCAGCCATAAAATAAACTGAGAATATGTCAGGAAGGAGGATGCATGATACCTGCATACACTTGAAAATACCTTCAGTCTTCCTGGGCTCTGAGAGGTTGTCTGTATTGGTAATATCACAAGTGTGGGTGATTTTATCCTGCTTGTTGGATACCACCATATATTTTAATCCCTATAGACAGGAAAGGAGACAAGAAGATGATAGTAACATAGTAAATGACGGCAGATAAAAAAGACCTAATGGTCCATCCAATCTGCCCATTAGTTATTCTCATTAGAAATACATGATTACGTTAACTTGTCTGTTATTTAATATTTCTGGGTCATAGACTGTAAAGTCCACTTGGTATTTTCCTAGGTTCCAAATGCTGAAGTTGCCATCTAATCAAGCCATTGTGACATCACTGATGAGGTTGGCTCTTAGGCATTGGTGGAATGAGGGATTGAGGGGTACAGATAGGAGTAGAGGTGGGTTATAGGGATAGGAGTAGAAGTAGGTTATAGAAATAGTCAGGGACCACTGCTCAGGCAATAGGCCTGATGGGCCGCCGCAGGAGCGGACTGCTGGGCGAGATGGACCTCTGGTCTGCCTCAGCGGAGGCAACTTCTTATGTTCTTATGAGGCATTATGACATCACAATCTCAGCTCTGGAATGTTGCTACTCTTTGGGTTTCTGCCAGGTAACATAGTAACATAGTAAATGACGGCAGATAAAGACCTGAATGGTCCTTCCAGTCTGCCCATTAGTTATACCCATTAAAAATAGATGATTAAATTAACTTGTCTCTTCTTTGATATTTCTGGGTTATAGACTGTAAAGTCCACCTGGTATTGTCCTAGGTTCCAACTGCTGAAGTTGCCATCCAAGCTCACTCCAGCCTAACCAACCATCCCGTTGTTTGCAGGATATCTACTGTAAAGTCTGGCCAGTAACGTCCTCAATGCTCCAAGTTAGTGGAGCTCCCGTTGATTCCCTCCTCAGCCCAACCTACCCAAATCGCCACTGTGGTGATGTGGTCATATTTTCTCAGTGAATAGATCAATCTGAGAGCAATGTTTTGTATAGTCTGTAGTTGTTTTAGCATGTTGGTAGGGCATGGCAGATAGAGGGAGTTGCAATAGTCTACTGGACTATTGCAACTCCCTCTGTTTGCCATGCCCTGCCAACATGATAAAACAACTACAGACTATACAAAACACTGCTCTCAGATTGATCTACTCGCTGAGAAAATATGACCACATCACCACTGCTTACCTAGACTCACACTGGTTACCAATACAAGCACAAATTCAATTCAAACTTTACTGCCTACTATTCAAAGCATTAAATGGCTCTGCCCCCTCCTACCTAAACAACCGCCTAAATCAGATCCTCACTACTAGACAAAGAAGAACTCTGACCCCATTTACCTACCCTACACTCAAAGGTACTCGGCGCAAGAAGATGTTTGACAACCTACTTGCGACGCAAGCAGTAAAACTCGACCACTCCATTTCCAACCTGCTGACAACAACGAGCAACCTCAAAACATTTCGAAGAGAGATCAAAATCCTGCTATTCAAGAAATATGTCCAGATACCTTAATTCTCACCCCCTCCCTCTCCTCCCCAGTAAATTCCCCTCTCAAAGCCTCCACTTCTCTGGTAATCTTTGCCTTTTCTAAATATCAACCAAGTATACAGTTCCCTAAAATGTAAAGCTCCTGGAAATGTCCAGCTTTCTTAGTTGTTATCCTATTTGTAGTATTGCCTAGAAATGTCCAATTCTTTTTGTTATCTAATTCGCAATATCTCCTGGAAATATCCAGCTTTCTTATCTCACTTGTAACCAAAAATTGTAACTATCCTGGAAATGTCCAGTTAGCTCTTTTGTAATCCGCCCAGAACTGCAAGGTACAGGCGGAATAGAAGTCACTATATGTCACTAATGTAATGTAATATGGGACACAAACCATAAGTTTCAAGTTTCATTACCATTTGATGAATCGCTTATACAAATTTTCTAAGCGATGAACAATTTAAAAAGCCACTAGTTAATGGTCTCACATATACGGTAATTGGACATAAAAGACAACATACAAATTAAATAAACCGACTAATATTTTTGCAGTCAGATTAAAGACAAACATGATTGAAGGGGGAAAGGGGGGAAAAGTTACAAATTCATTTGATGTTGGAAATTACAAAAAAGGAAAAAAACGAGAGGGAGGGAAGGGGGTTAATGGGGTTAATATCTATAACAAAATATGAGGGGTCCAAAATAATACATATTAAATATCAAAAGCGTCTTGAAACAAAAAAGTTTGTCCAATGCCGGCCTTAGTTCTTTAATTTATATCATGTGTTTGTTTTCTAATTAGAGATCCTTTGTGTTTATCCCACGCTTTTTTGAATTCCATCACCGTTTTCCTTTCCACCACCTCCCTCGGGAGGGCATTCCAGGCATCCACCACCCTCTCCGTGAAAAAGAATTTCCTAACATTACTCCTAAGTCTTCCTCCCTGCAAGTAATTTACTTGGGCTCAAAAATTAAATTAAAAAAAAAAAAAAAAAATGGAGGCAATGTAATCCTAATGGTTTTAAGTGTTCTAACTACTAGGTGAATTATTCAAAGCAATTTGGCAATTCTCCTGCTTTAAGATCTGACGTGCAGTAATTGCTGCAACAACCATTTAAAGAAAATCACAACTGGCCTCCCTGCAAACAAAATCGTAGTATATTACAGTGCACTTGGCAGGACTTGCAGGACTGAAAGGGCCTTTTATTCATACTGAAGGGTTTACCTCCCCTTCCTTTTTTTTTATGTGCCATACCAAATTTACAGTCCAGATAAAAAGGTAATTACATGCATGCAAGCAGAAACAGAAAATGACCTATTTCGAGGTACTTTTGCAGCATAGGAGAAATACAAATTAAGAGCGAGCAAGGCTTCTGGTTATATACCATATAAACTATATTTGAACCTGCATATTGATAGGTTCTATTCAGTGATCTAATGTCTCTATGTTAGAACAGGGTGTGTACCATGATAGACTGCCAAGATTACGTGACCAATGAAATCCCCCAGACATTAGATGAGAAAGAGTTCTTACAAGTAACAAAATCATAAAAATGGTTTTTGAACTTTGTAAAGGTAGTTTTTGTACCCAGCAGCTTTTTAATGATCTGGGTGTCTAGATAGCGACAGCATACAAATCTCTTTGAGAAACAATTGTGCTGTGGCTCTCAAAGCAAAAACACACATTGTTTTTCACTTCCATAGCGTTAAATAATAATAATAATTTTATTGTTATATACCGCCTAGCCAAAAAAATGGTTCTAGGCGGTTTACAACAAATAAGCACAAGTCATTGAAGAAAAAAAGCAAGAATGGAGAGAGGATAAGACAGATAGTCCTGAAGATAAACAGACGGAAAGAAGCAAGGCGCAGGGTTACCAGATTTTCCAAACGGAAAATCCAGACCCATGACCCCCCGTTCCATGACCCCGCCCCAGGCTCACCCCTTTCTGGCTAGCCACAACCCCTCCTCCCCCAGGCCCAACCCCAATCCCGCCCTCCTCAACCTGCAAGAGCAACGAGCGACGTCGGACGGCATTCCCGACGTCGCTCGTTGACAGCTTTTCAAAATCCGGACAGAGTGCCGGCTTTTGGGGAAAAGCCGTCCGGATCCCCGGACAAGTCCTCAAAAGGAAGACATGTCCGGGGAAATCCGGACGTCTGGTAACCCCTAACAAGGCAACAAATAATGGGCTTGTTTTACAAACCCGCGCTAGAGATTCCCAGGTGGCAAATGCAACAAAACCCATTCAATTCCTATGGATTTCATCGAATTTGCCATGCGGGAATCGTTGCGCAGCTTTGTAAATGGAGCCCAGTATCTATAAGGCTGTGCACAAATGTATGTAGTTTGGGAGTGGCCTAGTGCTTAGAGTGTCTACCCCATACCACCTCAAATCACTATGAAAAAAAGATTTTAAAATATCTCCAAACAGCTTAAAAAACATTTTAAAGGTGGTGGAGTACATAGAAATGGATCTTATGCATTTCAGTGATGTCAATGCATTCCAACCACGGAATGTCATTGGTGTGTTCCAACCACGGAAGAAAACTGAAGCTGTAAATCACATGAATAAAAAAGCTGAGGAACTTAATAAAACCATCTAAAATAGGGTTAAATTAACTTAGCATCTCAGAATCAATAAAATATGGTCTCTCGAGTGTCATATTGTAAAAATTAATTCTTTAAAAAACAATGGTAAAATTGGGTAACTTAAGTTAGAATTTCAATTAAAATCACAGGTAAAGGACTTAATATAAATATCTATATGACCATGGTGACCGAGGTAAAAAAGCAAATGCGGGGGACAGACTGAGGTTGACACATAGGCTTTGGGTCTCTGGATCCCGTCGTTCTTGGATCCAAAGTATATCTAATCCCTTTGTGCAACATTTGGCCACGGTGTGGAACCGAGCTCGAGATCAGTTGGGTAATGGCGCATTGATCTCTTCTTTGGCTCCAATACAATTTGAACCCCAATTCAAGGTTGGGAGCGATAATAGGGTTTTCCATCGGTGGGCCCAGAGAGGTCTAAGGGTCTTTAGAGATTGGGGACTTCTGGGATCTTACCCTTTGCCATGCTCCAGAAGAAATTTGACTTGCCAGACCGGGACTATTTGGCTTATTTTCAGATAAGGCATTTTATGCAGGCTCATGGTTGGGGAACCTCTTTCAGCATTGAGCAGGAATCTTTTGAGAATCTCTGGTTGCTGCTTCGACAGGTGCCCCGGCCTTTATCAGTGTTGTACCAATATTGGAGAGGTCATTCACTTATTCAATTCTCCTTTCAGAAACACTGGGAGCGGGACTTAGAGTTTTCCTTTACTACTACAAACTGGGATGTTATCTGTGGGGAGGTATCCCGGGCTTCTACTTGTGCTTTGGTTCAGGAGAATGCTTACAAAGTACTCACTAGATGGTATTATACTCCTGAGCGTTTACACAAAATGTTTCCAAGGGTGTCTGCTATCTGTTGGCGCTGTGGGAAACAAGTGGGATCTTTTCTACATATTTGGTGGGACTGTGAGGTTCTTGGTCTCTTTTGGACGGTTGTGGCAACTACTTTGTCCACCTTGCTTGGAGATCTGGTGGGAGTGACGCCTCAGTCATGCCTTCTGGGCTCTATAATGAAAGAGAACATCTTTGGCAGACTAAATTACTTCGTTGGGGTCTAGCCGCTGCCAATTGTCTCATAGCAAAACATTGGAAAAATACCGTGGCTCCATCTCTATCTGACTGGACCACTAGACTTCTGTCCATTGGGAGAATGGAGATAGCGGTGGCGACTCGTCATCACAAGTTCCTGACCCGATCGGTAACCTGGATTAAAATAAGAGACTTATTGGACACTCTGTAGGGGTTCCTTAGCTAATTTTGCCTGGTTTGCTCTTTGGATGGCGAGAGGGTTTCTGGGGGGCGGGTTTTGCTGGGAGTATGGAGTTGGGGATTTGTGCGCTGAGGGGGGATTGGGGTGGGGGGGGGGGTTTAGGGTGCAAGTTATGTGGTGTATGTGCATTTTTCATTTTTGAGCATTATTTGAAGTTGTTGGTTCTGCAACTGTTGTGACTGAAGATTGATGTTCAATGTGTATTGTATATTATGAAAAATTTAAATAAAAATTTAAATATAAAAAAAAAAATAGTGAACAATAAACATAATAAATATTCAAATAAAAGTTTGTTTATTGAAAGCTGCTATACTGCTACTAATGACTGGGAGGAAGGGGGGGGGGGGTCAATTTTGAGCAGTTTACATGAGTTTCTGTAATGGTGTTACAATACAGTTAGTTGCGTCTCTTTTCCAAATCTGAAGTCTATCATCTATATATCTTCTCCACAAAATGATGTTATCTCTCCATGGTGATGTCTCCAACAATCTTTTTTCAGATGCTGCCACACAGCGGTTGGCCACAGAGGGTGCCGGCGTGACCCCCATGGCAGTGCCCTTTATTTGTGGCCTCTATAGCAGTGTCCCTTGTTGTTAGAAAGCCCCTTCGAAACAGAAAAAAATTTCTCTTTATAGCAGTGGTAGAATTGGCACCCCCCTGCCTAACAACTAAAACCTGCCGACAGCTCTGAGCAGGCACTAGGATGAGTGTGCAGAATTACAGAGTAGTCCCTAGGAGTAGAGGCAGGGATGTGGTCAGCTGATCTTTGCTTAATCTTAGGGATCCCCTATCGATCTCTTAACTCCTGATACAAGAGGTTGCGGGTATTGGAAAGCTGTAGTTCTGTGAGCAGCTCTGCAACTTGCTTCTGGGGGGGGGATCTTTTTAAAACTTGTGCATTTATGCTGTCTGGTTTACTTTCTGCCCAGGGTTTCTGCTTCAGAGACCACAGCAGTTCCTTCTTGACTGGACATGTGCCAGGCATGTTCCTCTCCCTTTTACTTCCCATGCTCAACGTTAGCAGTGGCATATAATTTGCATATTGTTAGTACTGAGCATTGTGCAGTATTTTTTTTTTTTTTTATGTTCAGGCTGATGTTCCCTACAGCACTGGAGATTTGAGCATCATGGTTACAGTTACTTACCTGTAGCAAGTGTTCTCCAGCACTTTTCCAGAACTTGGAGAATGCTTCACCATGCATATGCATCTATTTCCCGCCTGCTACTTTCATGCAGAACCTCCTAAGTCCACTGTGTCTTAGAATAAAACTCTTTGGGGAGTAAGGAAGGTTTCTGAAGATTCCTATTCTTTTGTCCTCAGAAAACACTTGTTTATGGGATGCCTCCAATAGAAAATAGGGTGCTGCAATGAGCAAATACTACACACTGTTTTTGGCAGCAACAAGTTTTATACCTTTTTTTTTTTTCTCAAGCCAGCTTGGAACTGAAAACAACAAGCCTACAGGGAGTGGAGTTAGATTCTAAACTCCAAACAGATTCTGGAGGACTGTCTGGCCAAATCTGTCACAGAAGTGCTATATATACTTAGAAGCACAAGTTACAGCCCTACAAATCTCCCCTGTGGAGGCTGATCTCAAGTAGGCCACTTACACTACCATAATGACATAATGAGCTATGCCATGATCCTCTAGACCAGGGGTAGGGAACTCCGGTTCTCGAAAGCCGTATTCCACTCAGGTTTTCAGGATTTCCCCAATGAATATGCATTGAAAGCAGTGCATGCACATAGATCTCATGCATATTCATTGGGGAAATCCTGAAAACCCGACTGAAATACCGCTCTCGAGGACCGGAGTTCCCTACCCCTGCTCTAGACTTAAGGGTCCTGACTGTGCATAAGCCAGTCTGCTAGCCAATTGGAAAATGTGTTTGCCGACAGCAGCCTGTATCTTGTTTTTGAGTAAACCCCACCCCCAAAAAAAAAAAAAAAAAGCTGGGTGAACTTGCAATAGGCTTTAGTCCACTGTCAGATGGCAATGCAAAGTGTGTAGTGCACTTTCACCTTTGTGGGCATGAGGTTTTTGAAAAATAAAGCTGGTAGGGCTATTGACTGATTAAGATGGAACTCTAACACTATCTTGGGACAGAAGTTCAGATGAGTATACTGAATCATTCTGTTACTCCCTCCTGGTCATGGTTTTGGGATTTGTGAATTTGGTTATTCACAAATCTCCAAACAAGCAGATTCCCTCTCCCACCTCCATAGCTTACCTTTAAAGCCCTGGTGGTGTAGCGGTGAAGTGGGGCAGGAGTGATCTTCCTACGCTCCTGCCCCATGCAAATACATGATCAAAAATGGCTGCTGCAAGTTCCCATATTGGTCTCGTGAGTTCCCACAGTCTCGGGAGACTGCTGTGGGAACTTGAGACAGCCATTTTTGATAGTGGATTTGCATGGAGCAGGAGTGTAGAAAGATCGCTCCTGCCCTGTTTCACCGCTAGACAACCAGGGCTTTAAAACATAGAAACATGATGGCAGATAAAGGCCAAATGGCCCATCCAATTTGCCCATCCGCAGCAACCATTATCTCTTCCTCTCTCTTAAGAGATCCCACATGCCTCTCCTAGGCTTTCTTGTTGCTGGGGATCTTCCCTCGTACCCCCTTGTCATGGATTTGTTCAGGTATGTTACTTGGCTTTAGGACTTAACTAGATATGTTTCTAGTTCTTAGTCTAAGGGGGAGGAGCATGTGCTCAGAAAAGTGTTGGATTTCTGCAACTCCCAGATTGCGGGTTGGGATTGAACACCTGGCGTACAGAATCCTACAGCGACTAACAGAAAGAAGATTATCAAAGGTAGAAACCTTAATCTTCCATTATTTCATTTCTCTTGGCGCTTCTTCAGTAAACTGTGTTACCGCCCCTCTGGTAGGTTCCACCATTTTTTCTTCTCAGGGCTTAACTCTTTCTGTCTGTCTTTGTCATTTTAGTTGGCATTTCTGTGAAAATGTTGGCTAAATATTTGTCCATAAGCTGTAGATGTAGATCACTGTAACTTAATATCAGATGCAAGTGCAATCACTCCAAATAGATATGAGGTGAGAAGCTCTGGAGCAGGCCAGTCTAGCTGTTCTCCCACTCGCAGCATCACGTGATCTTACCATGACTGTCATTTATACTAACGAGAGGTTTTTAAGGATCTTGGGCTACAGATTACATTCCCCACAATAGACAAAAGGTAGTTAATGTAGCAGTCATTGCACAGGATATTTTATTTATTTATTTTGATTTTTATCCCGTCCTCCCAGTAGCTCAGAATGGCCTACAAGCAAACATTCACATTTGTATTTGGACAATACAAAGATTATACAGTAGTTTAAGTACAAGGATTATACAGCAATTTAAGTACAGGTTAAGAATGGACTATACAGTAATTTAAGTAGAGGTTCAGAACGGAGAAGGAAGGGGGAGTTTAAGGGTAGATTGTAGTTGTAATTTTAGTTGAAGAGGAGGGTCTTTACCGCTTTCTGGAAGGTCATCAATGAGTTCTGTAATCTGATTTGCAAGGGGGAGTTGGTTCCAGAGTTGGGGGATGAAGTGGCTGTAGAAGCGTTTGTGGGCAGGTTCTGACAGGAGAGACCTTTCTTGAGGGGGGATGCATAAGGGTTTCTCCATTTCCGAGCGGAGGGAGCAGGTGGGGTGTACAGGGTCAGCTTGGATTCTATGTAGGGTGGCGAAAATTCTTTTATGTGCTATTACCAGGGCCTTGAATGCGCAGCGTTGGGTTAATCGGAAGCCAGTGCTCTTCGCGGAGGTCTGGGGAGATGGGATTGTGGTAGTTGAGGCTGTGTAGGAGGCGGTTTGCTGCGTTTTGTATCCGCTGGAGGCGCTTGAGATCTTTTTTGGCTAGTCCATTAAATAGGGAGTTGCAGTAATCCATCCTGGAGAGGACATAGGCGTAGAGGAGTTGGGCCAGGTCAGGTGTGGAGATGTAGGGTTTGATCCTTCTCAATTGGCGGAGGTAGTAGAAGGAGGTAGAAACTACTTGAGATATGTGGGTGAATAGGTGGCCGTCTAATGTTACTCCTAGGCTGCGTACCTGATCTGCTGCTGTTAGTAAGGTGAAGATAAGTTGTAAAATATAAAGAAATGTTCACTAAAGAGAACATTATTGTTGTTCTGTATGGTGCATTATAGAGTTTTCTTCAGATGATCTCTGAAAACAAGACCTATCTGATCTTGAAGGCTTGTTTCCAGCAACTTCAATTTATTTTTAAGCTATCTAATAAGTAAGGAATTAAATTTTTCTGGCTGCATAAGGCTTCCTGTACTGTGCCCTACTATCCCCTTCCTTTAATGCGTAGCGTGGGTTTTAGCGCCGGCAGTGGCGGTAACTGCTCCAGCGTTCATAGGAATTCTATGAGCGTCGGAGCAGTCCCCACCGCTGCCGGCGCTAAAACCCACACTATGCGTTAGTAAAGGAGGGGGTATGTCTTGCATAAGAAATTCCACGAAGCAACACAAAACTCCAAAACTCCTTGTCCGGAGATGTGAGGAACTCAGTGTGTCTGTTTCCTACTTAGTCTTTGTTGTCGTATGTGCTCTGAATGAAGATACAAAGTCTCGTATGGCATTTTTTTATGATAACATTGTTTTCTAGAAAAAAAATTAAGATCTGCTTTTCATAAATATGACACACTAACCTTGGAAAAGAACACAAACCTTCAGCGTTTTCTCAGAAATGTGTGTCTTGGAAGAAAGCGGAGTAGAAGTATTTGATATGAGAAGATGAACAGAGATGATAAGTTTAATGCCACCCTAGCCCAAAACACTGTATTTGTTTAATTGATAAATAATAGAGGTTTATTCATCTTCAATATGAGGAATATGAGGAGAGACTGGCGGGGGAAGCAAGAAACTTCAAACCATTCTTCAGGTATGTGAAAGGGAAACAACCAGCCAGGGAGGAAGTGGGACCGTTGGACGATGGAGACAGGAAGGGAGTGGTAAAGGAGGAAAAAGAGATAGCTGACAGGTTAAACAAGTTCTCCTTGTCAGTCTTCACGAGAGAGGACACATCCAATATCCCAGAACCCGAGGAGATCATAAACGGAGTCCATGATGAGAAGCTGGTCCAACTAGAGGTAAGCAAAGAGGATGTCCTCCGACAGATAGACAGACTGAAGAGCGACAAATCACCAGGTCCGGACGGCATCCACCCGAGGGTACTAAAAGAGCTGAGAAACGAAATAGCGGAAACACTTCGCCAAATATGTAACCTATCCTTAAAAACTGGGGAGATCCCAGAGGACTGGAAAATAGCAAATGTCACGCCTATCTTTAAGAAGGGATCAAGGGGGGACCCGGGAAACTACAGGCCGGTGAGCTTGACCTCAGTCCCAGGAAAAATGATGGAAGCACTGGTCAAGGACACAATCTGCGAACACATAGAAAGCAAGGGAAAACTGAAGATGAGCCAGCATGGCTTCTGCAAGGGAAGGTCGTGCCTCACGAACTTACTGTACTTCTTTGAAGGAATAAACAGCCAGATGGATAAGGGGGAATCCATAGACATCATTTACCTTGACTTCCAAAAAGCCTTCGACAAGGTACCTCACGAACGGCTACTTAAGAAGCTGTGGAGCCACGGGGTGCAAGGGGATGTCCACCGATGGATCAAACACTGGCTGGCAGGCAGGAAACAGAGGGTTGGAGTAAAGGGTCATTACTCAGACTGGCAATGGGTCACGAGCGGAGTTCCGCAGGGGTCGGTGCTGGGACTGCTCCTGTTCAATATATTTATCAACGACCTGGAGACGGGGATGAAATGTAAGGTTATCAAATTTGCTGATGACACCAAACTCTGCAGCAGGGTTAGAAACACGGAAGACTGTGAAGACCTGCAAAGGGACCTAACGAGACTGGAAGAATGGGCAAGAAAGTGGCAAATGAGCTTTAACATAGAGAAATGCAAGGGCATGCATGTAGGGAAAAAGAACCCGATGTTCAGCTACAAAATGGGGGGATTATTGCTAGGGGTGAGCAACCTTGAAAGAGATCTGGGGGTGATGGTGGACTCAACATTGAAAGCATCGGCACAGTGTGCGACAGCATCAAAAAAAGCGAACAGAATGTTGGGTATCATTAAAAAGGGTATCACAACCAGGACGAAGGAAGTCATCATGCCGCTGTATCGTGCAATGGTGCGCCCACATCTGGAATATTGTGTCCAGTACTGGTCGCCGCACCTCAAGAAGGACATGGCAGTACTTGAGGGGGTCCAGAGAAGAGCGACTAAACTGATAAAAGGTATGGAAAACTTTTCATATGCTGACAGATTGAAAATGCTGGGGCTGTTCTCCCTGGAAAAGCGGAAACTTAGAGGAGACATGATAGAAACCTTCAAGATCCTGAAGGGCATAGAGAAGGTAGACAGGGACAGATTCTTCAGACTGTGGGGAACCACAGGTACTAGGGGTCACTCAGAGAAACTGAAAGGGGACAAGTTTAAAACAAATGCTAGGAAGTTCTTTTTTACCCAGAGGGTGGTCGACACATGGAACATGCTTCTGGAGGTTGTGATAGGCCAGAACACAGTACAGGGGTTCAAGGAAGGTTTAGATAGGTTCCTAAAGGTTAAGGGGATTGAGGGGTACAGATAGGAGTAGAGGTAGGTTATAAAAATGGTCAGGAACTACTTCACAGGTCATGGACCTGATGGGCCACCGCAGGAGCGGACCGCTGGGCGCGATGGACCTCTGGTCTGACCCAGTGGAGGCAACTTCTTATGTTCTTATGTTCTTAATAACTGTAGGGCTTTTTCTATATTTGAAAAAACTAGAGAATGTTTTTTCTTCGCTTTTCCTTTGCTACACTAACAAACATGAAAACAATAGCCCAACAGATCTGCCAGAGTTTTGTGAACCAAATGCAGAGACTGGTCTGGCTTTTTCTTTTTTAATTTTCAGAAGCCTTTATTGAAACAGACAATAATAAAAATAACATAGTACTGAAAATAACAGCTAATAAGTGGGATTAACTGGTTTCCCCAATGTACTAAAGACTATCATTGTTCAAAAAGCAATGTGTTAAACAAAAATTACCCTTAAATATATTTTAGTTTGTTAGATAAACCCCTCATACAATAGTAGGCCCCAACCTCACCCCCCACACCCCAACCACACAGAAGGAGCCTCCCCTTCCAGTTACAATTCACATAAAGCAAAGGACAAAATCTATATCCCCTGCAACAGCAATAAACTTCTGCATGCAAGGTGATCAAACTTCTGCTTTTTGGCCAAGGTGCATAATCTAGTCAGTCACTTCACAACTGGAAATAAAAGTTGTGACTTCCATTGGGCAACCAAAGTCAGTCTGGCTGCACTGAGACTAAATTTAAGCAAACATTGCTGAGCCTAAAGTAAGATCAAAAAAGAGGCACTGGAGATGTCAAATTCAACAAATGCTTTATTGATAAGTCAGGGGACAACTGAATACTTAGAATACGCTGCAAACAGTGCATGTAAATGCGTCGGCGTCTCTGCTTAGGGAAAGAAGCACCAAAAGTAAATATTCAGTTGTCCCCTGAGGAAGGCAACGGAGTCGCCGAAACTTGGATCCTTGTTGGGACTTTGATAGTAGTAGTATTCACTGGACTCAATATTGAACTTTGATACGACTTGTCAATAAAGCATTTGTCACCATAGGTTGAATTTGACATCTCCAGTGCCTCTTTTTTGTTCGCTTTGCTTGGTTTCAAGGCTTGCACCTTCTTCCCTTTTCCCTGCTAAAGTAAGATCAACCACTTTTCAATTAAAGAAATAAACCACTGAATCCCAGAGGAAAATCTCAACCGATGATGAAGCCTAACGTGGACTGTTTTCCAAAAGGCCACAATTTTTCAACAGGTCCACTAAATATGTTCTGTCGTTCTATGTTCCTGGTCTGACTTTCTTAATAAAACTTTAATGAGGCCTCCAATACTGATCAGCTATAGTACAACTAAATCAATTTAAATGGAATACCCTTAAATACGCCAACTCCAACTGCCTACTAGACACCTGCCCACCCACCATCATGAAATCCGCCCCCCCCCCACATTCAAAGCCGAACTCTTCAATTGGGTCTCTCTATGTCTGTCCACTGGCCACTTCCCGACAGAACTTGGCCACATCCTCATATCCCCTATCCCAAAACACCCCAAGGAACCAATCTCTTCCATCGCCAACTACAGACCCATCGCCAATATACCACTCTTCCAAAAACTCATGGAAGGCCTGGTTAACCATGACCTCACAAAATACCTTGATAAGTTCAACATTCTTCACGACTCCCAGTCCGGCTTCCGCCCAAACCATAGCACAGAAACCGTCTTAACCGCTCTGACAAATTACCTCCTCCACCTGTTCTCACTGGGCAAAAGCGCTCTATTACTTCAATTCGACCTGAGCAGTGCCTTTGACCTGGTCGACCACGACATTCTGCTCAGCTGTCTTGACTCCATAGGCATCTCTGGAAAGGTATTAGATTGATTCACAGGCTTCCTAACCAACCGCACCTACCAGGTCCACAGTAACGGAACCTTCTCCCACCATTGGCGCAACCCCTGTGGAGTCCCACAAGGTTCCCCCCTATCCCCCTCCCTATTCAATATTTACTTGGCCCCTCTGGCACGGACCCTAGCAGACTCAAACCTAAAATCATTCATATATGCCGACGACATCACCATCATCATTCCCATTACTTCATTAACACAAGAAACGGAACAACTCACCTCTTCTATCATCACCAAATTAGAACTCTGGACCTCACAATTCAAATTAAAATTGAATACTGACAAAACAAAAATTTTCCTGGCAAGTCCCAACCATAAATTAACAAACACTTCCCTGAAATTGAATGGCCTAGAATACCCTATCCACCCTACCATAAAAATCCTCAGAGTCATCCTGGACCGCACCCTAACCTTCGATGACCATACCAGCGCCCAGGTGAAAAAATGTTTCTGCACCCTATGGAAACTTCGCACCATCAAACGTTACTTCGACCACCTTTCCTTCCGTCTACTTGTCCAATCTCTGATATTAAGCGTTCTAGACTACTGCAACATCATTTACCTAGGATCCTATAAAAACACCATCAAACGCTTAAGAATAGTCCAAAACGCGGCCGTTCGCCTCATTTACGATCTCAAAAAATACGACCATGTAAGCCCCTATTACACCAAACTCCACTAGCTTCCAGTAGAGGCAAGAATCATCTTTAAGTTCGCCTGCCTCTGCTTCAAAACTCTAACCGGCTCTTCTCCTATCTACCTGTCTGAGCACCTTGAAATAGCAGGCCCCTCCCGCACACGAAACGCCTACCTGTTCACCTTTCCCTCCCTAAAAGGCTGCCTCTACAAGAGATTCCTCGATAGATCCCTAGCATTCCAAGCGGGCAAATGGAACAATTGCCTAACCGCCCTCATCTCCAACTCTCCGCCCTACCAATTGTTCAGGAAGTCATTAAAAACCTATCTCTTTAACAAATTCCTCTAACTCCCCTCCCCCTCCCCTGCCCTTGATATGCCTCCAAACTCTGAACCCTCCTACCTTGCCAAGCCACTATATGGCCTCTCACAATCGATTCTGTTTATCTAAACGGTCTGTCCTTGTTACTCCTATATATTATATGTCTTACCATTGCCATGTTTGTAACTTCGCTGTAAATGTACAGTCTCTTCCTCTGTTAACCGCATTGAACTTCCATGGTATTGCGGTATACAAGAATAAAGTTATTATTATTATTAAAAATGATCCTTAGAAACCCCCAAAATAATTCATCCAAATAATGTAAGAGGACTGTGGAAAGGATGGGTACTTTTCTTAACTTTCTGAGGAACTGTTTACCAAATCTAATGATGCAGGTTTACATAGTAGGGATCTTGTTAAATCATCTGCCTAAACTACCTCAGACAGCAAAATATGACCATGTTACCCTTCTTTTTCATCAATATCATTGGCTTCCTATAACCTACAGAATCCAGTTTAGAATTCTGTTAACCCACATGTCCTTAAATACTTTTCAACTGGGATATCTGAACTCATTAATAATTCCATATACACCATTATGGGCTTTAAGATCACTTCAGGATAATAGGTTGGTTATTCCCTCAGTAAAAAGAACTAGATGGGAGACAAATCGATCAAAGGCATTTTTTTAAATCTGGCACCTCCTTTGTGGAATCAACTTCCAAATTATATACAATTGGAATCTAATTTCAAGGCATTTAAAGCATTACTAAAAATGAATTTCTTTGAATTAGCTTTTGGAAAGGAAAGCTATCTAAATGATCACATATATTGATTAACCTTAAACTATAACAAGGTTTCTCCTTTTCGACACAACAAGATACCAGTTTGATTGGCACTCTTCTGATTGTGATATACGTAGTTTTGTCCTATGTTTTTATGGAGTTGACACTGCTGCTCAGTGCTGAGGAATCATATTTTAGAGGTCACCAAGGGACCTGTTTACTAATGACACTACCTGTAATGTAGGTTTTGGGAAATAGAATTCTTATTTTGCTAGAGTAAACAGGGGAGATAAAAGGAAGGGTCATTATTGAAAGCTTCAATAAACTGCCAATGCAAAGCAGACTTTATAAGCTATAATCTGATATATCAGTGTGTAGCTAGGTAACTATTGTCAGAGGGGGACACCAGGGGTAGAACATGAAAATTGCTGGTTTCACGGTTGTGGGAAAAAATCTCAAACACAATTATATGCAAACATAACTAGCACAAACTTTCAAGGCTTAAGGTAGAAATATATGCATTGAAGTATACACATTGTACAGAGGTGGCAGGAATGCACTCAGTGAGGAAGGTGAACTCTTCACCACAAGTGTAAAGAATGGAGGAAATATGGAGGTAGGACTTTACACTGTAGATTGAGAATTCTTGCATTTTAGCTGAGAGGGGAAGCTGGGCAAGCTGAATTTCAGCTCATAGCCTCTAGCAGCTGGAATTACAAAAAGCTAGACTCACAAAAGAGCTTATTTCACAAACAGCTGTGGACTTAAACAAGGAGATGACCCTGTGGAAAGATGCTACGCATTTGGAGGACAGAAGACAGCCCACAGCTTAAACTACAGTGGTAGGGGTGTCAGACAACCCCAGACATCATGGGCAGAGCTCAGGGACAGATGACCCAAGCAGTGCAGGTGGAGTTGCAGTGCCTACCAACGGAGTTATAGAATGACCCCATATAGCAAGGGTAAAGCTGCAAGTCCAGTAGCAGGTGGCTCCAAGTGGCTTGGGCAGAACTGCAGAGCCCAGTGACAGAGTCAGTGGGGAAGTTTTCCCTCCAGGTGGGAGACCTGGTGGCTATGAGTCTACAGAGCAACACCCCCTCAAGATAAGAGGGAGGTTCAGCAGTATAGAATGAGATGGGAACAAATTTGTCCCTGTTCCCGTCCCCGCAGCAATTCAATTTCCCCATTCCGTCTCCTAGAGTTTTGTTGCTGTCCTTGTCCCTGCCCTATTCCTGTAAGCTCTACCTTAACCGCACAAGCCTCAAACACTTAAGATTTTAAAGCGTTTGAGGCTTGTGCAGATGAGGAAGGAGTTTGAATGAATGGGGCAGGGGCAGGAAAATAATTCACGGGGACAGGAAAATGAGTTTCCACAGGGACGGGGAAAAAAATCTGTCCCTATGCCATTCTCTGTTCAGCAGATAAGATGGAATTCTGAGGTCAGCCAACAGAACAGCAGAAACAAACCAGGTCCAGGACCACAGACCCACTTGGGATTTCTAGCAGTCACCGACCCAGTTGTATTCCATCCTGTGTGTGAGACTTGGGAAATGGAGGGGAAGGAGAACAAGACAGGACAACTAGTGATAAGATATAGGAATATTATTACTCTTATAGATAAGTATCCCTACTTATTTGCACGATATAGGCAATTTGTTCCTGTAACATAGGTAGTAACACTTGTTTTATTTATAACAGCTATGTTTCGTAGAGTTTAATATCTTCATTATTTGCAGTACTAGATAAGTTGTATAAATCAAATAAACTTATAAATAATTTTAGCTAGATCAACATAGTCAAAAACAGGCAAGTCCCAAAAGAAACATAAGCCACAGATGGAAAGAAGCTGGAATAAACACATTCTGCAGCAACATGGTAATTATCACCTTATTAAAAGGTAGCCTGATGTGATTTCTTGGTTGTCAAAAGAGAAAATTCCAGGTTGCCAAGACCAAAATAATGGTTGTAGCTGTGGCATGCCTTCGTAAGGAAAGAATCGAGAGTGCATCCCTATCTTGACGATTGGCTGATTTGGGCTAATTCAGAGCAAGAGGCTTGGAGGACAACGGCTCAGGTGGTCTCCAACCTGAAGAGAATTGACTGGGTGGTAAACTGTACAAAGAGACAGTTGGAACCAGTTTGGATCCTTGAGTATTGGGATAAAATCTGATACCTGTTTTGGATAGTTTCAAGTTTATTATAATTTGATATTTCACAAATCAAAGAATGCCTAAGCCAGGGGTGCCCAACCTTTTGGCTTCCCTGGGCTGCATTAGCTGGAAAAAAAATGTTTCTGGGGCCGCACAAACACTGCAGCAAGACAGAGGAGGGAGCCGGCAAGACGGTAAACACCTGGGGACAGCAGAGGAAAACACTGCACCGCCCTCGACTGGGGCCACACAAAATAATTCACAGGGCTGCAGGTTGGACACCCTGGCCTAAACAGTATACAATAACTATTAATAGTTAAAAGTAGAAATGATAAAAAAAAGAACAATGACAAGACATGTAAACAGAGGAATGAGGGGTAGAACTTAAAGAAGAGGAAGGATAGGTCTTGGTCAGTGATCTCAAACTTGCGGCCCGCCAGGTACTATTTTGAGGCCCTCGATATGTTACCATTGTCGTGAAACGTTGCCCGCCTCACGCTGTAACCTCACACAAGCACTTTCCTGCGTCTGTACACGATTGTGAGGTGGTGTGGAGAGGACAATCGCGTACCCATGCAGTTAATGTTTCTCCTAGTCCCAGCGAGCTCATCTTGTTCAATAATCTACGGTGTGGGACACTATCAAAAGCCTTACTGAAGTCCAGATTCACTACATCCAGGGACTTTCCCTTATCTAGTTTTTTTAGTACCCAGTCAAAGAAGCTGATTAGATTGGATTGGCAGGACCTTCCTTTTGTAAATCCATGCTGGTGGGGATCCCTCAGCCTCTCATCGTCCAGAACCATATCTAATTTGTGTTTAATCAACATTTCCATAAGTTTACACACTATTGATGTAAGACTTACCGGCCTGTAATTTGCAGTCTCTGACCTGCATCCCTTTTTGTGTAGTGGAATGACGTTAGCTGTTTTCTAGTCTAATGGGACTTTTCCCATGCTCAGGGAAAGATTGAAGAGCACGGCTAACGGTTCTGCCAGAACATCTCTTAATTCCCTAAGCACTCTGGGGTGCAATTTATCTGGTCCCATGGCTTTGTTCTCTTTGAGCCTTGATAATTCTTGGTAGATGCTGCTGGTAGTAAATTCAAAATTCCTGAATGGGTCTTCTGAGCTCTCCCTTGTTTGCAGCTGTGGACCGGATCCCGGTGCCTCACAGGTAAAGCAGAAGTATTTGTTTAGTAGTTTGGCTTTATCGGAGTCCGATTCTGGATAGGTACCGTCGGGTTTCCTTAGGCGCACTATCCCGTCTGTATTCCTCTTTCTATCATTAACATACCTGAAAAAGGATTTATCCCCTTTTTTAATATTCATAGATAACTTTTCTTCCATCCGGAGTTTGGCGTTTCTGACCGCTGTTTTGACAGTTCTAGATTTCTCTAGATAGGCTTCTTTAACTTTTAGTCGTTGTGATTGTTTGTAGGATACAAATGCTCTTTTCTTCTGTTTTACGAGTTCCGAGGGTTTGTTATTTCTCCGTCGTTTACTCATGTTTTTTATAGAGAGATTGGTTGCTTCCTGTAGGGTAGATTTCAGAGCTGACCACATTACCTCCACATTATCTGTTGTGTCCTGGTTTTGCAGCGCCTCATAGACAAAATCTCCCATGCTCTCGAAGTTAGTGACCTTAAAGTTAAGGACCTTTGTTGATGTGTTCGACCTAGTGGTTCCTTTCCTAAGGTGAAACCACACCATGTGGTCGCTGGAGGCCAACGCATCGCCTACCGAAACCTCTGTGACACTATCTCCATTGGTGAGTATCAGGTCCAGAATTGCCTGATCTCTGGTGGATTCCAGTACCATTTGTTTGAGTTGTGCTCCCCGTATAGAGGTTAGTAGCCTTCTCCTGCTGCTGGTCGTAGCTGAAAGTTTGTTCCAGTTTACATCTGGCATGTCCCCCAACAGTACTGTGTCTCCACACAGAGTGATGGTCTCGATGTCTTTAATTAATTATTTGTCTATGTCATCCTGTTGTTTAGGAGGTCTGTATACAATGCCCAGATACAGGCATTTGCCACTTCCCCTGGCAAGGTTCACCCAGAGGGACTCCCCTGTATACTTGACACCTGTGATTCTGGTAACTTTGATTTCCTCCTTGATATATAGCGCTACCCCTCCTCCGTTTTTTCCTTCTCTGTCTCGGCGGACTAAATTATATCCTGGTATAGCCACATCCCATCCATGGGAATCCGAGAACCAGGTTTCAGATATTACCACCACATCTAGGTCGGCGCTCCTCATTTCCGTCTCTAATTCCAGAATTTTATTGCCTAAACTGCGGGCATTAATGTACATAGCCTTCCATACTTCGTGTTTGCCCGGTCTGTGTGGAGATTTTCCCGTTTGATTTAGTGAGTCCCCTATTTCCCCGTTTGAGTTATTTTGTCCCTTATGAGTTAGTTTATCCCCTGCAGTACTGTCTGCAACGAAAGTACTTACCTCAGACTCAGTAATGGAGTGGTTACTTACCATACCGGGATGAGAGTGGGTACCCTCCCCCAACTCACCTAGTTTAAAGCCCTTTGGAGCAGGCGAACCAGTTGTCTACCGAAGACTTTCTTCCCTCTTCTGGTCAGGTGGAGCCCGTCTGGTCCCTGTAGTCCTTGAAGTGCCTCTCCATGGTCCAGGAAACCGAAGTTCATCTCTCTGTACCATCCGTGTAGCCACTCGTTCGTCTTCTGGATACGATCTTCCCTGGCTCTACCCTTGCCTCTCACTGGAAGGATGGAAGAGAAGACTATCTGCACTCCCATCCGCTTCAGCTTCTCACCCAGGGCTCCAGGGGGATATAATAACCCATAGGTCTGGACTAGCCTAGGAGGACTCAAGGAAATAAACTGCTCTCCTTCACCCTCAATTCTCAAAACAGAGAAAATTCAGAGAGTTAATTTTAAATTCTAATGAATGAGAAATTAATTTTCACTTAGGTCATGTTGCATCGCCAGAGCTGTGGATTTTGTATTCTAGGATCACGAGTTTAGATAAGGTCTGTGTTTTATGCAAAAAAATAGAAAAAAGACTACGAGTGTCTTTTGGCGCTATTGAGAAAGCTCACATGGTTAAGAGATATCATTTATGTCTTTTTTGGCTCTTCTCCAGATTGACAAATTGAGGCTGTATCACAGGCTTATTATATAACCTTTTTTTTTTTTAGTTTGAAGACTACTCTACATTCCCACAACTCTTCCCACAGATATAGGAAGCACTTTTAGTACTGCTACTATTATTTGTCAGAAAAGTCAACATCTTGGGATTCATTTCTCAACCTCCTGTTGTCAGGATATGTTTTCTTTTGATGGCAAATTACACCACTGGACAACCAGTGGATAATGTCATGATTGCAGAATGGTATCACTACAGACATTTACCTTAAATACATCTGTTTTAATGTATTATACACAAAATTATTTCAAACATGAAAACAGTATTTATAATAATTACATCTTTCTCACACAATGGCGGATTTCCAGAGTAAATCTTGTAATACAGTCTATACATGTCACAGAGATAATAACCAAACAACTCTTTAAAAAAAGTGTCAGAAACATAGGTTCCCCCATTTAAGTATGCCTAAAAAAATGCAACCAGAATAACTATACAAATTAATATCACAAAAATATGGTTATTCCTCTCTCATAGCTATTAGTTTCTTACATTTTACTGGATACGTTTCATTTGCTTGGCAAATAACACATCCAAAACTTTTATTATATTAACCAGGACCACATTTGTAGCATTTCTTCTGTGCTTTTCACAATGTTTTCCCCCTAATTCTGTTTTGAAGAGTCCAGTATTAAAATGCAATAAAAAAGCAGCCTGCAAAGATGAGCTGATTATATGCACAGGATGTCATGTTGCTGCAGAACAAGAGAAAAAAAAAACCCCTGCAGCATAGCGTTTCTTCTTCAGTGGTGTATAAGAGTATTGTCCAAGTAATATTAGTGAGAGAACGGAATCTTATGTAGATGTGGCCTATGCTCAGTGTGTGAAGGAGAGGCATTGATAGGGATGTATTTATTCTGTAGACCAGGCTTCACCAAATTTTCATTATATCTAAGAACTAGCCCACAAAAAGCCAGTGTCTGAGACCTCTTTCATTTCTTCCCCACCCCTCCAAAATTGCCCCTAGTGATACTGGGTAATGCAAAGCTGGTAGACAGTCTTCTCCCCCCTACTTTCTCTTTGCTGTTCGCAACCCTATGATCAATTTGGTATGTAACCACTTGTAACTCTGTCTAACTAATGTGAACCGCCTAGAACTCTTCTGGGTATGGCGGTATACAAAAATAAAGTTATTATTTTTTATTATTTCAATATGACCCTGTCATTCGTTTGCTTAGAGATAGGGGACCACTGGAAGACTTGGCTGCCCTTCTGTCTGCTGATTGAAGTCAAGGATGTCAAGATGTTTTCCTGATGATGCTATATAGATGGCTTGAATCAACTGGCAGGGTGGAACAAGAGCACAACAGATTCTCTTTTAGTGTGCTGTACTGGCAGCACATAGCAAGCTCCCAACTGCTGCAAGTGGATTTATTATTTAGCTACTCCCATAGATCCAAGGAGGTGGGAGCTATCAGAGGTGACTCCTACACTCAAGACAAGTTGGGAGCAATCCAGTCATAAATTTCGTCATAACATGGCAGGATGTGAAGGTACACGGTTGTTCAGTCACTCAAGAGAATAGATTGGAGCAGTTATGGATGAACTGCATCACCCTGTCCCATATCACAGTTCCTCTCAGAGCCAATTTCTCCAAATGGATTAATTTTATGCATACCATAACAGGAATGTTTGCCTCTATACCCACTTAGAGATTAAAAACGGCAGAGGATAGCCTCATCCTAGGCTAGATGTCTTAGTAGCACCAGTTGGGCCAGAAAACCAGGCTATGTAGTTTATTTCTGCCTCCTGGTGAAGAAAAAAGGCTTTTTCCCCCCCACAGAAATAAGGTGGTCTTATGCACAGTTCAGTGCAAATGGTCTCCTGAATTTTTTCCCTCTTACAACTTGGAACGTAGACCTTGGACAGGGATGTGGATGTGGGATGGTGGATGTGGATATGAGATGTGGGATGGTTATTTGGAGGAGGTCTTTAGTATCCTCATTCAAACAGGAAAGATCTATTTCCTTTACTCATTCAGGATTTGAGGAGTTTTTGAGCATTGTGCGAAGACTTTCTGGTTACATGAGGGACTCAAAGGTCTAGCGCCAGGTTCCTTGAAAGTTCAGATTGCAGCCATGGTCTGTTGTTAAGAATGCTTAGTTGGAGCATCATGATCGTTTCTTTCAGATGAGGTACAGTTGTTGAAAGAAGTTCCACAAAGATAACCTCCAATCTCTTCTGTCATGTTTTAGAAGAGCCTAGAGTTGTGAAGTGTGTACAAGAACCTGGTGATGGAAGGAAAATAAGACCAAAAGAGCCTAGTAGTGAGGAAGTGACAGAAGGTGGTCGCTCAGCCCATCACAAATCAAAGTGTGAAAGGAAATGCGGCCTTAGCTGCTACTTGTCTTTCCTCGAATCCTACCAGACCAGTTCAGGGCCAATGAGTTGCTGTCCCATTGTGCTACGTTGTTTAAACTGTTCAAGTGTGCTGACGTTTTTCCTTTTGCTGCTGTTTGTAAATACCTTCTTTGGTGGAGAAATCGAATAAAGGTGTCTTTAAGAAAAATATCCCCTGGACTGGACTTGAATTTTCTTTGAGGTGTGGAACAGTGTAATGTCTTTTTTTTTTTTTTAATGTTAACAGACAGTCAGAATATCGGGACTGTGGCCTCCCACTGTCTACAAGAACACCTTATTAAGTTTTCATAAATTTTTATGTTCCCTTTGAGGAGTGGCAAGCTCGACCCCCCTCCCCCCACCTACAAACAGTGATCCAGGCTACAATTCTGTCCTATTTATTGCAGATCATCCAATAAAAATAACATGTCTGTTCCTCATCATTTGCTTTTAAATACACAGAAGGACATGAATTGAGGTTGCAGGGAGGCAGACTTAGGAAGTAACATCTTTTGGGAATTCAAAAATCAATGGGATAAACACAGAGGATCATCTACTAACAAAACAGAAACAAGTGGAACTCTATTTCATAAACCACCACTAAATTCCACTACTTGTGTCCTAAATCAGTGTTTCTCAATCTATGGTACGCATACCCTAAGGGTACACGGGCCACCTGTTGGGGGTATGTGGGCTGACCGCCGTCCGGGATCTCTCCCTGCCTGCCCTGTCGATTCCTCCCTGCCACCCGATAGCTACATCCACCCCCCACCAATGTTCCCTCTAAGCTGCGCTGGCGTGCGCTGGCGCACAAAATATTACATCCAGCGCACAAGTTTCACGTCACAGCGCACGGCGGGCAGGGCGGCGAGAGGAGAATCGGGCGAGTTGGCTCATAACTTGCTGGCGCCCGATATTTTTAGCGCACAGCGAAAAAAATTTTGCTCACAACACCCGCCCGCTTAGAGGGAGCACTGCCCCCCACCCCTGTCTCCATCTGCCTGCCGCTGCCACACCTGACAGCTCCATTCAATTAACCCCCGCCACCGCCGCAACTCTGGGCAAGGAAGGGACAGATGCATGCAGTGATAGCATGCCACCAGCCCACAAGCCTTCCCCCGACATCAATTGTGACGTCGGAGAGAAAGTTCCAGGCCAGCCAATAGAAAGGGACAATTGTTGGGCCTGAGTGTGTGAGAGGGAAAGAGATGGTGCACATGGGGAAAGGAAGAGGAAAACTGGGCATAGAGAGGAGTGAGGTTGAGATGCATGGGGAATAGAAGGATGAGAGGGAGAAATTAGAGAATGACACGGGGAAAAAAATCTGTCCCCGTCACTGCCCCGTCCCTGGCCCACCGTCTCCTTCACCGCCATTCCCTTCACCGCCCTGTCACCGTCACCACCATCCCCTTCACCGCCCTGTCACCATCACTGCCATCCCATTCACTGTCCCCGCAGCATCCATTTAAGCCTCAGTACTGCAATATTTAGCTTATTCCTTTCTTACAAATCAAAGTTCTGGCTGCTGAACTAGAGAAAGAGATGTTCAGCTGGCAGGGCTTTGTTTATAAATTTTTACCAACACAACTAATATACTACTTTATCCTAAAGCAAAAAAAAAAAAGAAAATAAATAGAATTTTTTTTTTCTACCTTTGTTGTCTGGTTTCTGCTTTCCTCATCTTCTCATTCAATTCCTTCCATCCACTGTGTGTCTTCTTTCTGCGTCTTCTATTTGCTCTGTTACTGTGCCTCTCCCTTCACCCCCACCCCCAATTGGTCTGGCACCCATCTTCTTCCCTCCGCTCCCCTATAGTCTGGCATCTGTCTTCTTCCCTTCCAGCGTCTTCTCCCCACTCTGTCTTCCACATTTCCCTTCAGGGTCTGTTCCTCTCCACCCTCCTTCAATGTCTGTCCTATTCCTTTCTACTACCACCCTTCCCTCCCTCCTTCACCATCTGTTCCTTTCTACCACCCTTCAGCTCCTCTTACGCAGCCTATCTATCTATCTACCTCCCTCCCTCTTACTTTCGTGGCATGTTACAATGTAATTTGTGCAAGCCGCTGGAGCCTGCGAGCTCGGTCCCCAAACAATCTCGCTTCTGTGTTCCTATTTTCCCCATTTCTAATATCTCCCCTATGTATCTGGCATTGCCCCCCCCGTGTCCATATACCATCACCATGGCATGTATGTCCCCTTTATGTCTCTGTCCCTATGCCCCCACGCACATAATTTCCCCTCTTTTTCTGTTACCTTCCTGTGTCCAGATTTCCCCTCTCTTCCTCTTCCATACCAATGTGTCTCTTCTTTTCAACCCCATCTAGCTTATTTCCCTCTTCCCCCCCCCCCCCTGCTTCCAGCATCTGGCTCACCTGCCTGTCCTCCCCTTTCTTTCCTGCTGTGGGTTTCTTTCTCTCCCTTTTCATCCCCTTGGCCCAAAATCTCTTTCACTTTCACTCCCTCCTTCCTAGTGTGAGCTGGGAACACGCACGATCGCACGGTTCAGCAGCCCCCTCCCGCTCGATTGCAACATTCTGTCAGCTCCCTCCCTCCACCTCACCTTGGATGCCGAGTTTGCTGGCTTTCTTTTTCGCCCAGCCGCACGCATTCAAAAAGCCACGCACATGCGGCTACTCAGTTGTTCAGTCTTCTCCTCTGACGCAACCGGAAATAGGAAGTTGCAGCAGAGGAGAAGATTGAACAACTCGAGCAGCCACGCGTGCAGCTGGGCAAAAAAGAAAGCCAGCAAACTCTGCATCTAAGGTGAGGTGGAGGGAAGGAGATGGCGGAACACTGCGATCGGACGGTTGGGGGCTGCTTGACCGCGCAATCCTTGATTGCCTCACTGTGGAGATAAGACCATTCACAGCTCCAAGGGGCAGTGAATGGCCTTGTCCCCGTCCCCGCAGCGACCACTATTTTTTCTTTCCCCGTTTCGGTGGGTTACCCGCGGCTACTCGCGGCTAGCTGCAGGTAACAACCACCGTGTCATTCTCTAGGAGAAATGTTGGATATGGTGGTGGAGAGGGAACAGAGAGATAGACTGAAGGGGATGCAAGGGGGATGAATGTTGGGCATAGTGATGGAGGGAGAGATGTGGCATGGTGTTAGAGAGGGGTAATAGAAGGAGAAATGGGCATGAGGCTGGTGGGCAGTGGTGAAAAACGCTGCACACGATCTGGGGGATGAGAGAGGAAGAAAATTTGGACTCCTGGAGGGACAGAGAGAGATATTGGTTGGGGAATTGACTGAGGTCGGGAGGAGAGGAAGCATGCAGGAGACAGAAAGAAAGAAATATTGGATGCACAGTCTGAAGGAACTGCAACCAGAGACTCATGAAATCACCCATACAACAAAGGTAGGAAAACTGATTTTATTTTCAATTTAGTGATCAAAATGTATCAGTTATGAGAATTTATATCTGCTGTCTATATTTTGCGCTATATTTGTCTGTTTTTTTATAGTTATTACAGAGGTGACATTGCATATTTTAGTCATCTGCCTTGACCTCTTTGAAACCCCCCCGAATATAAATGTTAAAAATTAACATTTTCTCTGAGTACAGTTCTTTATTTTTTTTTTTAATTTGGTGGTTACCATTATGTATTAAGATTATATTGTGTGTATATGAAAAATGGATGGACGAAATTGCATTACAATTAGTATTATTACGGGGGTGGAGTCAGGGGTGGAACTTGGGCGGGGGTACTCGGTTGATATTTGTTAGGCTTAGGGGGTACTTGGCTTGAAAAGGTTGAGAAACACTATCCTAAAAAAACTAAACTAAACTAAACTAAACCTTAGGTTTGTATACCGCACCATATGTTAATTCATTAGAAGGAGCTGGAAATGAAACAAGCATCACAAACTGGAACTACAAGATACTTAGAGCTCCTTTTACAAAGATGCACTAGTGTTTTTTAGCGCACGCATCAGATTAGCGTGCACTATAATACGCTCTACCCGAAATACTACCCGCCTGCTCAAGAGGAGGCAGTAGCGGCTAGCACGTGGGGCATTTTAGCATGTGCTATTCCGCATGTTAAGGCCCTAACACACCTTTGTAAAAGGAGCCCTTACTGTAACTCACAGAGTTTCTGTGAATAGAGCTGTTTGCTTTATGCTTAAGTTTATGAAACATTGCCCCCAAAAGAATCATAAAATAAAAAGAACAAGCACAAAATATACATTTCACAAAAATGTATTAAATGGAACTTGTAATTTAGAGCTTTCCCATCAGCTGGATATTTTTTTCCTAGTTTTCTTGTATCTTCTTTCATGGCTCAACAGCAAAAAGATGTAGATTTAAGGAAAAAGACTGGAAGATCGTGTGAAGTTCCTCTAACATTCTAAAAGTGTTAACTTCTGCAGTGTCAGCACAATAAAGCAGTAACCTTTGTACATTGATAGGAGAAACAGAAACGCATTTATGATGCCAAATTCTTCCTTTCAAAAATGTATTTTATGCATTATATCCACAGTAGTAATGTCCTTAAATTAAAGGAATACTTTTGCACAAATCAAAGTGTAAAAGGAAATGTGGCCTTAACTGCTACTTGTCTTTGCTCGAATCCTATCAGACTAGTTCAGAGCCAATGAGTTTATTTATTTATTTTTAAAATTTCTATACCGTTTATGACCTAAACGGTTTACAAATTGTGACATACATAAATTTTCAATAAATAAAGCAAATAAACGTAAATAAACACAAATAATCAAATCTTCGGAAGACCAGCAAACAGGAAAATCACTACTTAAAAGAATGCATTCACAAACTATTGTGTTTTAAGTAGTTTCCTTAATGTACCTCTATCACCACATTTCTGTATTTGCTCAACAAGGGAGTTCCACAGTTTTATCCCTGCACAACAAAAGGTCATTGCGCTGGTTTCCACATATTTTGGATCAACATTCACCTTCAACAGAGCAGAATTTTCAGAGCGCAGTGATCTTTTCATTTGGTAAGTAGACACCTTGCTCTTAAAGAATTCAGGGATTGTACTATATAAAAACTGATGGCAAATCATCACTGCTTTATACTGAATTCTAAATGCAACTGGTAGCCAGTATAACTGTCGAAGATAAAGTGTGATATGATTATATTTCGATGTTCCCATTTATCAATCTGGCCGCTGCATTTTGTACCACTTGCAATGCCCTGCACCTGGCCTTGGTTATTCCAAGGTACAGAACATTGCAGTAGTCAAGCCTCGACAGTACCATCGCCTGCACAACAGTATGAAAGTCAAAAGATGACAACATTGGTTATTCCCCTCAAGCCAGCAGATCAAAACACAATTTCTCAGTTTTCTTGCAGAATGAAAAAATGAAGAGGCACAATACTCAACTGGTGAAGGAAGAGCTGGAGCAGTTTGTGAGCATGGATTGATCACCTAATGTACAGACTCTTGTGTTTATGTAACAGAAACACTATTTCTAAACTGGAAGCCTACCTGATGCCAAGAATTGATGAGCTGATCAAAGGATTGGGAGGGACCTGGTTATCTCAATACTAGATCTGACTAAAGGGTATTTCCAGATACCCTTTACTTTGAGTGTAAAGGGAAAGGAATTAAAGGAGTTAAGAATTTTAGCAGCTCTCTGGCGTTTAAATTTCCCCAACTATAGAATGAACTTCTCCTAATTTTGAGGTGTCCCAGTTCCTTCCATAAACTTCTAAAAACTTTTTTATTCGCTAAACATTTTGAAAACTAATTCTTGTATTTCAGTTTACTTTATTTTTTTAATTTATTGTTAACCGTATCAAGCTTCCTTTGGTATAAAAGGTTAAGTTTTAGTTTAGAAAACAGCCTTTTCGATAGCACAAGGTCCATTCCAGTTTACTCTGCTGCCTTTGGGCCTTCATGGGACTCCGGCAACATTTGAATGCCTTGATGGCCATCTGCTAAAGTTGCATGATGGTTACATAGCCACCAAAGTAGTTGACATTGCTATAAAAGCCAAAGCTTGGAGAATCCTAATCCAAGTAACAGCGATACTGGAAGTTTAAGGACAACTGGACTGATGGTACATTCCTAATATGTATTTTCATGTACTAAGGATAAAGTCATACAAGTCATGTATTTGAAGTGGACCTTAAGTAACTCTTGTTTTAAAATTATAACCTACTCATTGATGCCAGGACTGTGAGTGCTTGAGCATTCCCCAACATTGAACAAACTTCTTGACTGTGTCCAGGAAAAGGTAATTTCTGTTGGGTTTAGCACCCCTACTAATTTTTAAGAGTTGGCTCCTATGATCCCACTCTCTTCATAGAGACTCAAAGAAGTGGCATTAACAGGAATACCTTTAATAAGAACATAAGAATAGCCTTACTGGATCAAGCCCAGCAGCCCGCCCTCACGGTGGACAATCCAAGTAACCATTTCCTGGCAAAAACCCAAAGAGCAGCAACATTCCATGCTACTAATCAGGGCAAGCAGTGGCTTCTCAAGTTTCAAGTTTATTTAAAATTTCTTATACTGCCCAATCAGCCTTCTAGGCGGTGTGCAAATTTGTAAAAACAGAAGACAAACTTTAACTAAGATACAAGTTTGGGGTGACAAAACGTCCCCAAACTGTAACTATAAAAACTATTAAAAACAAAGACAAACAAGAACAAAAGATAAAAGGCAAGAACTACATTAGGCAAAATAAAAGAGAACAATTAGGGAAAAAACAATAGGGAGGGCTTCTTCCATCTTTCTTAATAATGGAATATGTACTTTTCTTCCAGAAAATTATCCATACCTTTCTTAAAACCAGCAACGCTATCCGCTCTTACCACAACCTCTGGCAATGCGTTCCAGAGTTTAACTATTCTCTGAATGAAAAGATATTTCCTCCTTTTAGTTTTAAGAGTATTTCCCTGTAATTTTCTCAGGAGCCTCTCATGAGGAACTTTGTCAAAAGCTTTCTGAAAATCTAGATACACTACATAAACCAACTCACCTTTAACCACATGTGTATTCACACCTTCAAAGAAGTCAAGCAAACTGGTGAGGCAAGATCTCCCTCGGCTGAACCCATGCCGACTCTCATTAAATCATGTTTGTCTACATGTTCCACCAAAAAGGGAGCCCAAGGAGGCCTCAACGATGAGACAATCAAGGCACAGAAAAGGAGTCGTGAGGATGAGATATCAATAATTCAGCCACGGGTATAAATTTAAAAGTTCACTTTATTGATAGTAGCACTGCGAGGACTCGAAGACATCCTCACGATTCCTTTTCTGTGTGTACATGTTTCATAATTTTATTTTTTATAATTGCTTCCACCATTTTGCCCTGCACTGAAGTCAGGCTTAGCGGTCTGTAATTTTCTAGATCTCCCCTGAAACCCTTTTAAAAAATCAGCATAACATTGGCCACCCTCCAATCTTCAGGTACTACAGACAATTTTAGCGACAGGTTACAGATTACTAACAAGAGGTCAGAAGATGTTATATTTGTGTTCTTTTAGTACCCTGGTATGTATACCATCCAGTCCAGGTGATTTATTACTTTTTAACTTGTCGATTTGGCTTAGTACATCTTCCACATTCACGATTTCTTTCAGTTCCTCTGCAGCATCACCCTTGAAAACCATTTCTGGTTCAGGTAGATCTCTTAC
The DNA here is from genome assembly GCF_902459505.1 of Geotrypetes seraphini. NCBI lineage: Eukaryota > Metazoa > Chordata > Amphibia > Gymnophiona > Dermophiidae > Geotrypetes > Geotrypetes seraphini. The sequence goes on from NC_047087.1 coordinate 304,128,282, forward strand.
ATCTTCTTCTGTAAATACTGAAAGAAAGAATTCATTCAGTCACTATGGCCTTATCCTCCTTGAGTTCCCTTTTTGCTCCTTGATCATCCAACGGTCCCATGGATTCCCTTACAGGTTTTCTGCTTCTGATGTACCTAAAAAAAATTGTTATGAGTTTTTGTCTCTTTGGCAAGTTTCTCTTCATATTCTCTCTTATCTTTCTTTATTAATGCTTTGCATCTAAATTGCCAGTGCTTGTATCTCTTCTTATTTTCTTCATTCGGATCCTTTTCCCATTCTTTAAAGGATATTTTTTTTTTTTTTTTTGTGTTTTTTTGTGTTTTTTTTGGGAGGGGTTGCTCTAATAGATTGGGATCTGCCGGTCTGTCTGTTACTGTGCCCCAACTGAAACTGAATGTCGATTACAGTGACACTATTTAAGAACATAAGCAGTGCCTCCGCCGGGTCAGACCATAGGTCCATCCTGCCCGGCAGTCCGCTCCCGCTGCGGCCCAAACAGGTCACGACCTGTCTGAATCACCAGAAGGGGCTCCCTTGCCACCTTGGTTTCTCATTGAAGTGCTATCTTCCCATCGAAGTCCTAACCCTCCGGTCTTGCACATGCACGACCTGGTTGGGTTTCTATACTTATTACCTGGTTAGCTTTCTATACTTGTGTTACATCCCAGCTCCTCCCTCAGTATCCCACGATCCCTTTATCCCTCAGGAATCCGTCCAATCCCTGTTTGAATCCCTGTACCGTACTCTGCCTGATCACTTCCTCCGGTAGCGCATTCCAAGTGTCCACGACCCTTTGGGTGAAAAAAAACTTCCTTGCATTTGTTTTGAACCTATCTCCCTTCAGTTTCTCCGAATGCCCCCTCGTACTTGTTGTCCCCTTCAGTCTGAAGAATCTGTTCCTATCCACCCTCTCTATGCCCCTCATGATCTTGAAGGTCTCTATCATATCTCCCCTGAGCCTCCTTTTTTCCAGAGAGAAGAGCCCCAGCCTATCCAACCTCTCGGCGTATGGGCAGTGTTCCAGCCCTTTTACCAGTTTCGTTGCTCTCCTTTGGACTCTCTCAAGTACCGCCATGTCCTTCTTGAGGTGCGGTGACCAATACTGAACGCAGTATTCCAGATGTGGACGCACCATCGCTCGATACAATGGCATGATGACTTCCCGCGTCCTGGTTGTTATGCCCCTCTTTATGATGCCCAGCATCCTGTTGGCTTTTTTCGAGGCTGCTGCGCACTGTGCAGATGGCTTCAGTGATGCATCCACCAGCACACCCAAGTCTCTCTCAAGTCTGCTGTCTCCCAACAATGCCCCCCCCAATTTGTAGTTGAACAACGGGTTCTTTTTCCCTATATGCATGACCTTGCATTATTCCACGTTAAAGCGCATTTGCCATTTGTTTGCCCAGTCTTCCAGCTTGTCCAGGTCCCTTTGCAGGTCCTCACACTCCTCCCTGGACCTAACTCTGCCGCACAGTTTGGTATCGTCTGCAAATTTTATAACCTCGCACTTTGCCTCCTTTTCCAGGTCATTGATAAATATGTTGAAGAGTAACGGCCCCAGCACCGATCCCTGTGGCACACCGCTTGTGACTCCCCGCCAGTCAGAATATTAGCCCTTCACTCCGACCCTCTGCAGTCTACCCGACAACCAGTGCTTGATCCATCTGTGCACATCCCCTCCCACCCCGTGGTTCCACAGCTTCCTAAGCAGCCTTTCATGTGGCACCTTGTCGAAAGCCTTTTAAAAATCGAGGTAAATGATGTCTATGGGTTCCCCATTGTCCACCCGACTGCTTATTCCCTCAAAGAAGTACAGAAGGTTCGTTAGGCACGACCTTCCCTTACAGAATCCGTGCTGGCTTGTTCTCAGTAGGCCATTCCTCTCGATGTGCTCGCAAATGCCGTCCTTGATCATAGCTTCCACCATCTTCCCTATAATTGAAGTCAGGCTCACCGGCCTGTAGTTCCCGGGGTCACCCCTCGATCCCTTCTTGAAGATAGGTGTGACATTTGCCAATTTCCAGTCCTCTGGTACCTCACCAGTTTTCAAGGATAGGTTGCAAACATGCTGGATTGTGCCCGCTATTTCTTGTCTTAGTTCCTTCAGAACCCTTGGGTGGATCCCGTCCGGGCCCGGTGATTTACCGCATTTTAACCTGTCTATCTGTTTGAGGATATCCTCCTTACTTACCTCTATGTGCTCCAATTTTTCGGCCTATTCCCCACTCATGAGCTCCTCTGAGTCCGGTATATTAGATGTGTCTTCGCTCGTGAAAACCGACGAGAAGAACGTGTTCAACCTCTCAGCTACCTCTTTATCCTCCTTAATCACTCCCTTCCTATCCCCATCGTCCAACGGCCCCATCACCCATTTGAAGTCTCATTGGAGGATTTCTATTGAGCTGTTGCTTTCAGAAGTGAAGTTTTTTTGGGTTTTTTTTAACCAATGAAACTAAACTGAGGTTTTTCTCTACTTCTTATTATTTTGCTTCAGAATAGAGTGGGGCCTTGGAGAGTAGTGGAGTTCTTCTGGGGTTCCATACAGGGCATGTGTATGTGATTGGTTGATTTGCATGCTCTCTCCTTAATATTTTGTGGTAATTGAAATAACCCATTATTATGCTGTTGCCCAATTCTCCATCTTTCCTAATCATTGAAAACATTTCTTCATCTCTCTGCTCATTTTGTTCCAGGGAACAATAGTATAACCCTACCTTCTTAGGGAGAGGAGATAGTGGATGGGCACTATATTTCTATGTTGTATTCCTTCTCTTTACACATGGAATTGTTATCCATATGGATTTCACACCTATCTATGTCATGCAGAATGTTTTTTTTTATTTGATTCAGTTCACTCTTTAACATATAGCACAACCCCACTTCCAATTTGATCTACTCTTCTTTGCAATATAATTTGTACCCAGGTAATACAGTGTCCCACTGATTGTCCTCCTTCCATCAGGTCTCTGAGGTGCCTATTATATCTACCTCATCATTCAATGCTATACACTCTTACTCTCTTATTTTATTTTTTTAGGCTTCTAGCATTATATAGACACTTCAAACTCTGTTTTTTCCTCATAATTATAGGCTGCTGAGAAAACAGGGAACATTTGAGTCTTTTACTCTGCCTTCCTCTTAAACACTCCTGGCTTTCTTTTACGATTATTAAACCTCTCTTCTGGGACTTCCTAAATATCCTGTTTCAATAGTATCCTTCAAGGATACGTCACACTGAACCATTTGCTCCTGGGCAACTGTCCGCTTTCCCCTGCATCTCAGTTTAAAGCTCTATCTCCTTTTCAAATGTTAGCACCAGCAACCTGGTTCAATCCTGACTAAGGTGGAGTTCATCCTTTCAGAACAAGCTCCCCCTTTCCCAGAAGGTTGCCCAGTTCCTAACACATCTAAATCCCTCATCCCTCCACCATCGTCTCAAACATGCATTGAGACTTTGGAGCTCTTGGATGTAGATCTAAGAGCATTTCTGAAAATGCTACCCCAGAGGATCTAGATTTCAGCTTTCTACTTAAGAGCCTAAATTTGGCTTCCAGAACCTCCCTCTCACATTTTCCGATATCATTGGTACCTATATGTACCAAGACAGCTGGCTTCTCCCCAGCACTATCTAAATCCTATCTAAGTGACATGTGAGGTTCGCCACCTTCACACCAGGTGACACTCACTCCCACCTGCCACCTAGCTAGCTACATACCTAATGAATGAATCATCAACTACAACAGCTGTCCTAACCCTTCCCTCCTGGGCAGAAGCCTCTGGAGCCACATCCTCAGTAAAAGAGGATGTTGCATGCCCTGGTGGGCAGGTCCTGCCTACAAGGTGATGTTTTCCTTTTAGGTTAGGGTTACCAGACGTGTCCTCCTTTTGATGACACGTCTGGGGTCCAGACAGCTTTTCAAAACCTGGCACTTTGGCTAGGTTTTGAAGATCTTCCAACAAATCGCTGTTTGGCAGGAGGGCATCCATGTAGGGCGGATGCCCTCCTGCCCAACAAGAGCAGGCAGTGAAGGGTGGGCCTGGAAAATCTGGTACCCCTATTCTGGGTCCCTCCTCTTCTGCTGCTATTTTAATGTCAGAGAAAATGGAAAACACTGTGTTCTGTCCTGTTTCCTTAGAAAAGTTTCATGTCCACAGAACTAATACTTCATAACCATCTTTTGCACGTCAATAATTTCAACACTAATATTTGTATATATATTGGGATTTATTAACTGCCTTTATATGCATCTGCAGTCCCTTCTACACTAAGTCAAAGACGCTCACCCATTCCCACATATTCCTACGTCCTACCCAAGCTCTCCAGCTAGACATTAGCAGTTACATTCTCATTTCTTCCCGCCTAACCTGTGCGCCTGCGTCGTCCCCACCACCTCACTTCGGGAGTCGTGCCTCTTCGGCGTCGCAGGGAGTTGTAGTTTCATTTTCCTGTGCTCTGCTATAGGTCAAGGGGCGGAACACTACATCTCCCAGCAGCCTTTACGGGCTCCAAACCTGAGCGTGCTTGAAGAGCTTGCGTGTCCGTGCGCATGCCTGCTCGTTCGTTGTCGGTTTACGCCTCTCGGGCAGCACCTAGGCGAAGGCGTCGCGCTATAGAGGCCGGAGAAGCGGTAGGCGTGGTAGAAGTGGTGGGCGGGGAAGAGTGGCGAGAGCGCTGCTGCTGCTGTTGCCCCCCCCATACACCAGTCCGCAGCGGCGTTTCTGCTGTGGAGGTCTCTGCGGCGGAGTGTCTTGTGTGGAGGTCTTGTGGCGTTGGTCCGGGCTGGCGGCGCGCGCGCCAGGGATTCCGCCTCTGCTCATGGTGCGTCTCGTGGCTTCTTCCATCTCTGCGGCGCTTGCATGAAAAGGAGTTGGGAGTTTCGGGATTTCATATAGAGGAATGTGAGAAGAAGGAGGGGACTTCGCCGTTTTGTGTGTATTTAAACTTTGCATCCACGCTTGGGGGCGGGAGCGTGAGGGACGGGGGCAGAATGTTTGCCCTGTGTTTTGTGTGTGTACGAACGAGAGAGGCACTAGCTGATGTCATTTTTTGGGGGATGTTGTCTTTGAAGAAGTTGCAAAGGGGTGTGGGCGATATAACTGTTTTTATCATTTCGCAAATGCTCTGGGGAGGAATGAGGGAAGAAAGGAAAACATTTTTTTTTTCTCTCTTGTGTGTGAAATCGTGCTGTTATATTGCTTGTGGAGAGCCTAAATAATGTTGAAAGTGTTTCTGTGGGATAAAGAGCTGCTGCTGTTAATATAGTGCTGTTTTAACCTGGTGGGTAATGAGCATTTATTGCTATTAAGTATTATTAAAGGAGTGAGGCTGCTGAATAGCACGGCTTTTCTTTTCTTTCTTTTTTTTCTTTCTTTCTTCATTGCAGCAAAATAAGCACTGCTTCAGAATTCTGTTGAAAGCAAAATCATTTTTTTTTCTTTATTGTGATATTGGTTCTTTTTTTTCTGATATTTGCGGCAGTAATGTATTCTAATTTTTTTATTATGAACTTTAAAATTGGTATTTATACCAAAATTCAGCTTTGTTGTGCTGATCGTGGATCTTTAATTGTATATCTTGGCTCAGTGGACAGATAGGTGTGTAGGAGAAAATTGGAGAAAAGACAGCTGAATTAGATTGTACCATTATGGGCTGCAGTAATTCACAACAAAAAGTAGAATTTGTGTGTAGGTAGGTGTATACATGTAGGAACCAGCCCTGTTGGTGCTTGAGCACCCCCAATATTGAGAGATGTTCCCAATAATTTTGAAAAGATGGCTCCTGTGTGTATACACACACATGCATATAGGTTCTACATTTTCTTATGAATGTATGTGTATATATATAATTACACACTTCATTTGTCAAGTATAACTAAAAATGATGATGTTGGTGCCACCAAATGGTACAAATATCTACAGCTAAGTGGTACTTCAAATTGTTGACTAACATGGGAGCATGGGAAATTGTGATGGTTGTGCTGCACAAATATAGCAAATACAAAAGTTTGTGGTTATCTATAACTTAGAGTGAGGTCTTGTTCCTCTTTTGTTTTGCAAGGTTTGAAACCAATGCCTAGGGCCATTTTTAATCACTGAAGGGTATGTGCAAAACAAGTACAGTACTTAGGATATGTTCCTGCAGTTGCTACTTCTAAATTTTATTAATATCTATACAAGTTTTCCAGGGCTGTGGAGTTGATACCTAAAACCTTTTACTCTGACTCCTTTATTTATATACCTAAATTTTATTAATATCTATACAAGTTTTCCAGGGCTGTGGAGTTGATACCTAAAACCTTTTACTCTGACTCCTTTATTTATATACCTATATTTTAGCCCATTGCATTATCAGGTGCTAGAATATATGTCTGTCTTTCTTTATTTTTGTATCTCTCCCTCCCGCTGACTTTTTTTCTGTCTGTCTCTCTCCCTGGCCCCCTTTGTCTGTCTGTCTTTCTGTGTCTCTCCCTACCCCTGTGTCTTTCTTCTTTTCTTTCTGTCTCCCTGCCGCCCGCTGTCTGTCTTTCTATCTTTCTGTCTCTCTCCCTGCCTCCTGTGCAGCAGCATTTCTCTCCCCCCACTTCCCTATGCAGCAGCCACAGCAACGTTTCCTCCCCCTCCATTTCCCTGTGCAGCAGCATTTCCCCTACCCTACTTCCCTGTGCAGCAGCAGCATTTTGATCCCCCACTTCCCTGTGCAGCAGCCACAGCAGCAGCATTCCCTCCCCCCACAGCACTTCCCTGTGCAGCAGCAGCATTTCTCCTACCCCCCCCTTTTCCCTTCCTGCGGTCTGGCGAGCTCCCTTAGTCCTTTGCTGCCCCCCCCCTTCCCTTCAGACAGTCCCGACAAACCTGCTGACTCCAGCAGCGTCTGCAGCACTCTACACATGCTGCTTCGGGGCCTTCTACTGCCCTGATTTACTCTGGCCACGTCCCTGATGACATCATCAGAGACGTGACAGAGCAAATCAGGGCAGTAGAAGGCCCCGAAGCAGCGTGTGTAGAGTGCTGCAGACGCTGCTGGAGTCGGCAGGTTTTGAGTTTGGACTGCTGGAAGGGAAGGGGGGGGCGGCAAGGGACTACGTGAGCCGGTCAGACCGCGAAGAACTTTTTTTAAGTTTAAAGGTGTCACCGCGGCTCCTCTCGATCCCCGCCAGCGTCGGAAGCCTTCTCTGACGCTGGTGCGGCTTGTGAGAGGAGCCGACACCGCAATCTCATAGAGAGCAGGGAGTCCAGCACTGGCGGCCAGTCCTGCCGGCGAGTGTAGTTAGGTGCTGTAAGGCTGGGGACTCGCGCATTGCGCACTTCCTGCGGCCACAGATCAGAGATCACGGAAGCACGCAGGTAAGAGTGCACATGCGCAGCTAGGGTTTTATTATATAGGAGGATAGGTGTTGTACTGCATGCAAGGTATGGCTTTTGGGGACTTTGGTTTAATTTGTTTAATCATTCTTGGTCACTGTTATGGATTTGGTATTAGTATTCTGTATGTGTGACTTAGTTATTCTGTTAGCATGATTTTTCTATGTAGCATTTTGTAGTAATTTGGCTTGTTCAGTTGTCTCGATAGTGGAGGCGATATTTGTGAGGAGGAGGGGAGACAGGGGTTTTGTTGATCCTTGTTCTGTATTTGTTATTTATAAAATGACAGTTGTACTGAATATTGTTTTTTTTATACTTTAATAAAATGCATAACTATATGAGGCTTGTGTGGGCATAGGACGGGGATAAACTTTGTCTCCTTGTCATTCTTCAGGTGCCACTTTCACTAATATAAATATCCTAAAATATATTACATTTTGTAATCATCAAAGAACTTGATACCGTAATATATTCTAAAAGTAAAACATACCCTGAAAAAATGGGTCATCTGTAAAATAAGAAATTTAAGCATTATAATATTTGCATGACATATAATTTAACTCCTAGTTGGAGTCAACACATTTTTTACCAACTCCAACACCAGTAACCCAAAAATTTGTTTCCTACTCCACAGCCCTGATGTTTTCTATTCTTGTAATTTATTACTAAGCTTGTCTCTTAGATTTAGAAGTGCATCATTTGTAGTGAGTACATAAGTGACTTGTAGCATACAATAAAGATTTTAGATGGGTGAATTTATTTATCGGTGTACAGTAGGTGCAACTTAAAACTTAGGGATCTTTTTATTAATGATCATTGAGCTTTATCTCCTCTTGGATGGAACCTTTTCTTGCTATTTAGTATCGCTCCTTGCCCAAGCATCAGGAACCACACAACTGCATGTATATAAAAAACTTATGTCCCAGAACAAAGTCCAACCATTGGACTAACAACAAGCAACCGCAACAATGCTGCGAAAAACCCCCTCAATGGGAAGCAACCGCAGAAAAATCCCAAATCCTGAATGGGCGGGGCTCTGGATTCATCTGCTGTGTCTAAAGGAAAGAAAATTAACAGGCAAGGCATAATTTTTCCTTCCTTAGCAACAGCAGCAGATGAATCCAGACACTAGTGGGATGTAATCCTCAGCAGGGTGGGAAGCCAACGCAGCCTTCGTGATAACCAAAGCACCAAATGCAGACTCCCCAAGCGCGGTCACATCCAAACAGTAATGCTTGGAGAACGTATTCGAGGAGGACCACATCACGGCCCTACAAATCTCCTCTAAGGAAAAGCCTTTGGACTCCACCCAAGAAGTCGCGACCGCTCTAATGAAGTGCATGCACAAATCCAGTGCTATGTGTGTTAACTATATTTCACAAATAATTTTTTAGAAGGGGCATGTAATGGGCAGAGAATGGGCGAAGCATAAGCATGCACTAGTGTGAATATGTTTAGTTAGTTAACTAGCTAATGCTGAGATGGTAAGCGCTCTCTTGTTAGTTGGTTGTTTTTTGTTTTTTTTCAAGTTCCATGTGCTAATGAAAAAATTAGTGAGACATGCGAAAATAAAAAATGGCCCTATTTTAGAGATGTATTAGAAATGTGCTGGAAGGTATCACATTAAATTGTGCTAAGTGCACCCATATGTATGCCTACCTTCAAACTATGTGCCATTATATTTAGATAAATGCCAGTATTCCAAGTTATTTTATAAAATGTTATTTGTATATGTGAAGGTATATTCTAGTTATTTACATTCTTGATGCCTAGAAATAGAAATTCCCTTAAAGAATTGCCCTCTAAGAAGATAATTCTATAACTGAAGGTATCTCATAGGAGCCTATTCTATATGGGCACCTCCTTCCCTTTTGTAGAATACTATGTAGGAGTGGCCTAGTGGTTAGAGCAGTTGCCTCAACATTCTGAGGTGATGAGTTCAATTCCCACTGCAGCTCCTTGTGACTCTGGGGAAGTCACTTAACACTTCATTGCCCCAGGTACAAAATAATTACCTGTCTAAAAAATATGTATATCTTTATACGCCTACAATTTAAGTGTAGGCACTTACTCTAGTCATAGAGGTGTGCATCTAAGTGCTGGAGATGTGTGTAACATATTGGGTTAAGTGGATAAATTTAAATTGTGCCCAGACTTGTCTATATGTTTGCCTACCTGTAAAATATGTGCTATATGAGAGTGCATATTCATGAAATACCGTGTTTCCCTGAAAATAAGATCTAACCTGAAATTAAGCCCTAGCATGATTTTCGGGGTAGGTCTTAATATAAGCCCTACCCCCGAAAAATAAGCCCTGCCGACCCTTCCATCTCTCCTGCCAACTGCGAGACCGAAATACTGTACCTTGTAACAAACAGCAGCACCACTGCAATGTAGACAGGCTGCTTTGCAGCCTTTTCCTGCCTGGACATTCCCTGCCACATCACTGATGATGTCATCAACAACGCGACACACGCGCCCGGGCAGGAGAAGTCTGCGTAGCAGCCTGTCTGCGATGCTGCAGTTTGTTACAAGGTACCGTATTTCGGTCTCACGGTCGGCAGGAGAGATGGAAAGGTTGGCGGGTGGGTGCGCGGTGGGGGAGGGAGGGATACAAGCTGCAAGGTTTCTGCTGCACAAGGGATGGGAGGGAGTGATACAAGCTGCGAGGGTTCTGCTGCACAAGGGATGGGAGGGAGGGATACAAGCTGCAAGGGTTCTGCTGCACAAGGGATGGGAGGGATGGATATAAACTGCAAGGGTTTTGATGCACGAGGGATGGGGGGAGGGATAAAAGCTGCAAGGGATGGAAGGAAGGGATACAAGCTGCAAGGGTTCTGCTACACAAGGGAAAGAGGGATACAAGCTGCAAGGGTTCCACTGCACAAGGGATGGGAGGGAGGGAGGGATAGAAGCTGCAAAGGTTCTGCTGCACAGGGGGATGGTAGGGAAGGACAGAAAGACACTGCACAAGGGGATGAGTGAGAGGTGAGGAAAGATGCTGCACATGTGGGGGAGAGAAAGGAAATAGGAAGAATTGGGATGGAGGAGAGGAAGGGATAGACGATTGTTATACAATACATGAAAAAAGAAGACCTACCACAAAAATGAGACATAGTGCCTTTTTTGGGACAGTGTCTTAATTTCAGGGAAATACGGTAGCACTCAGAATTGTGGCAAACGTGACTAATTGTGTTCTTTATAGAATTGCCATATATGTGACCACTGGATCACACCCGAGTCGAGCTTTTTATAAATGAGAATAGAGGCGAATAATGTGGACAAAATTGGTTACAGCATATCCAGATTTCTAGTCTTTAAACAAAATATAATACTGTTTTAGATAAAGAGAACATAAATTTAAAACTTTTATGTGTTTGTTTATTAATATTTGATATCCCGTTTCAGCATGTTTACTTATGAGTGTTGGATTTCTGGATTTCTTAAATCATGTGAAAAAGTAACTGTACCCTTAGTTAATCAACCAGTTGTCCAATTTAGGTATAACGATTTTTATTGATGATAAAGCAATACAAAACAGTGCAACCTTGCACAGGATATGTATTATCTACAAAATATAAATAGAACACATCAGTATCCCTACCCCTTCCTGCACTCCCCTCCAACCACCCTGTCACCTCACAACAAGAAGAGAGACAATAAAAAAGGGGGTGCAACAACCAGAAAATTAGCAGCACTCATCGTTTAACTCATCCATCCTCAATTATTCAGGACATCATAGTACAGAGATATTAATCTCAGGACTCGCAGAGAATTCTGAATTAGACTGTGAGCCTTATGAGGCAAAGAATATATGTAAGGACTCCAAATTTTAAGAAAAATATTTTTTTGTCCAAAAGAACCACGCACCCAACCTCTTTCCAAAAGCATATGAGCATGCAGGTGGTTACACCATGCCCAATAAGATGGTGGGAGCGACAAAGTCCAAACTCCCAAAATTATTTTCTTAGTCGGGCAATACCAGTTGAAGAAGAGGATGGAGAGGTGCCAGAAAACAAGTTTACATTGGACAATATTGCAGAGAGTCTGCATAGGTTCTATACCTTTGTGGACTATTTTAATGACATTGCCTCATCCATGGCACATGCCTTGAAGGTTAAGGAGTTAATAGGCGTTGGTAGAAGTAGTAATGTCTACATACATGACTATATTTAATGAAACGAAGAAGCAGAAGAGCCAGACTGAAATCACAATGAATTTCCAAAAGATACTGAAAGTCCCTGGCTCTCTTCCACATCAGCCATCCATGAGGAGTCACCCTCCTTTGTCTCCTTCTCTTCCTCCTGCATTGCATATGAAACATGTACAGGAGGATAAGGATGAAGACGCCGATGATCCATTTCCACTGCTTGAGGAGGCACCTGGTGCACGCTTATTCTCTGTCTCCTCCTCCTGTACATGGAGCATATACAGAACAAAAAAGATGAATACACCGCTTGATTAAGTGATCAGTACATGTTATAGTATTATGTTCCACATTGCTAAGAGATATATGAATTTGTGTTTAACATAAGCATTGAAGTGGATTTTATGTCCTGATATTTTGTATAGTGATTTTTTTTTCCATAATTTAATAAGAACATAAGAATTGCCACTGCTGGGTCAGACCAGTGGTCCATCGTGCCCAGCAGTCTGCTCACGCGGCGGCCCTCTGGTCAAAGACCTGCGCCCTAACTGAGACTAGCCCTACCTGCGAACGTTCCGGTTCAGCAGGAACTTGTCTAACTTTGTCTTGAATCCCTGGATGGTGTTTTCCCCTACGTTCTAGTTTTCTACCACTCTCTGAGTGAAGAACTTCCTTACATTCGTACGGAATCTATCCCCTTTCAACTTTAGAGAATGCCCTCTTGTTCTCCCCACCTTGGGATTCTATGCACGTACATGGTCAGTTAAATTGTACATTTTAGCAATACAATTCAAGTATTATAGAAGAACTTGTTTATACTGTAAGTTCATACTTTATTTCATACGTTTTTATACAATGAGGAATAAAGTTGTTGATTTAAAAAAAAAAAAAAATGACCAGTGGCAACTTCAATAGTAAATGCAGTAATAAATTAAACTTTAAACTGCCACCTGATACTTGTTTTTGAATGTTTGGAAACTATAGTAAAGAGCATGTATCTTATTAATCTGTGACTGTGAATATGGAGGGAACGGTATTCCCAGATTTACAGTATTCACGAGGGCTGTGCTCCAAACACCCGCAAATACGGAGGGATAAAGTTATTGCAAGAAGAGAAAGACCCAAATTTCCACAGGAGAAAAGGACAACCCAAACAATCGAAACTCTGGAAATCCAATGTTCTTGATGCTTCTTTTATTTAATTAATCCTTTAAAATACAATGTCCACATTTGTCATTGAAGGATCCAACACGGGCCATGTTTCGGCAAAACACACCTTCCTCGGGGATCTGATATATTAAATATACAACCTTTTGAAAATGAGGAATAACATGAGTAGCTTGACAAGCCAAGTTGAAACTCGCAAAAGAGACAGAAAACCTGAGCGCTGGGGAAACAGTATGAATATCATTTCGGTGAAAGATCAGGTTAATGTAGAGATAGTGGTCATTTTATGTGATATTTTTACATCAAACCTCTGTTCTCCAGATGATTATTTTGGCTTAACTGATTATCCCAGTTTGGCATATTTAGGGTTACCAAAAAAAAATGAACCTATGACTTCAACTAGTTCAAAATACCACAGCAAAAGTATAATAAGAGGTAAGAGCTGGGAGAAAGCCAGCTATTTTCCAATTTATTGATCTGAAGGATGTTTTTCAAAATTTTAATCACAGTATATAAGCAGTGTGAGGTTAGGGTTCATTTTGTTTACATGAATGTATGTCTTGTATATTGTGCTCTCTAAAAGATTGGTGACTAAATATTTCATCAATCAGAGGGCATATTTCTATCAACCAAAAAAGCACTTTTTTAAGGAAGATCACCTGTATCACTTTAACTTAGATTTTGTAAACGAAGGCACAGGCCTTTTTAAGCAAGTATTTTGATGACAGAGTTGGATGGAGGGAACTGGGATAGGTGGAGTACATTTTTGAGTTGTATTTTGATAACATACGAATAGCCATACTGGATTAGACCAATGAGTCACCTAGCCCAGAATCCTGTAGCCAATCCCCTGTATCCCATGATAGGAAAGGTTAGTCTTTTTTTTGTGTAATTGGCACTGAACTTAGAAGTAGAATACAAATATCATTTTACATTTAAATTGATAAACTTAAGATGAAGTTAGGCAACAGGAAGAATAAAAAAAGCAGCCTAGTTCCTTGTGTTCCAATGGAAAATTTATCTTTTAAGACTTTGGAAAAAGCCACTCTTGACCCAAAAATAGAGAAAGAAACCTTTAAAACTATAGCCTGTAGAATTTATTTTCAGTTTGTAAAATAAATGAATTTATGGGATTACTGTAGCTACATTGGCAGGGCACGAAGACCTTTTTCCTTTTGCTTTGTTAGTGTGCAAGCTGAACTTTCCCCATATGATAAATATGATCCAGATGGTTTGGAGAACTTTTCAGTTCCTTGCAGAAAAGTGGAAAAAAATTCATAAGCGTATTCCAAGATGAGTTATTGATAAATTACCCAAAAAATAGAAGCGGTAGCTTTTGATAACTGATTCTAAAAACTAGTTTGTTGAATAAATTCAAAATGAGTAATATGGTCTTCACACTAGATAAGAAGCGATTAAAGTAATTTTCTCCTTTTTATGTAATTAAATTATAATATAGGGTAATTGTAAGATATTTGAACTGCAAACTATGTAACAAAATTTTTTTAATGGTTTTTAAAGTGTGTAAATTATAGCATCCTGATTTGTCTGTTTAACTCAGGATAGTCTCATCACATACATTTCAGCATTTATTCTATATAGCTTTAAAAAAATGTTGTATCTGGTAAAGAATGACATGGGAACAAATTTTTCCCTATCCCGTCCCTGTGAGTTCCTGTAAGCTCTGCTTTAACTGCAAAAGCCTCAAACACTTACGATTTTAAAGGAACTTGTAGGAATGGGGCAGGAAAATGAGTTCCTGCGGAGACGGGGAAAAAATTTGTCCCTGTCATTCTCTAGTATCGGGAACAAAAATTTCTGGTTAACTCATCATTTGTGTCAAAAAAAAAAATCAGATATGATCAGTGTCTGACCCCTAGTGAGAGGGATTCCAGAAATCTGGAGCCAGGAGACTCTTTTCTTCAGTTTTGATGCACCCATAGGGCCAACACTTTAAGAATAACAAATAAAATGATTGGAGATGCCAAGCAGAAGGTAGTTACAGCATGCAAATTTAAAAAAAAAAAGGGGCAACCCTGGTAGTTCACTCTGTTCCTCTCCCATTGAAGACATTTCAGAAATCAGACTATAAATCCCCAGTCTATACTTTTACACACCATTTCTTTCTGGAGACTAATTCCAGACAACATAGTTGGTTCGGCTAAGCAGTTCTATAAAACGTATTCTTTATTTAGTTGCCAGCTTCCTTCCATCTCATTTCTGGAGCCTCCTATTTCTGAGAATATGCTGCTTGCTTGTCCTGGGATAAAGCACAGTTAAACTAAGATATTGTTGCTATCACAGGGACATGGTTCAGTGAATCACATGGATGGGATGCAAACATACCGGGATATAATCTTTTTAGGAAGGACAGAGATGGTCAAAAAGGTGGAGGAGTAGCTCTCTATGTAAAGATCAAATATCCAAGCGACCGAAATGCAAGGGACCTGGGGAGAGGAAGAAGTGATATGAATTGCTCTGAAAAGAGAAGATGGAAATTCTATCTACGTGGGTGTAGTCTACAGACCTCCGACTCAATCACAGCAAATTGATAAGGATCTGATTGTGGATATCCAAAAGTTTGGAAGGAAAGAGGAGGTTCTGCTGTTGGGAGATTTCAACCTGCCGGATGCGAACTGGAATGTTCCGTCTGCGGAATTGGAAAGAAGTAGGGAGATTGTGGATGCCTTTCAAGAGGCTCTGCTCAGACAAATGGTGACGGAACCCACAAGGGAAAAAAGCGATATTGGATTTGGTCCTCACAAATGGAGAGTATCTCTAATGTTCAAGTGTGTGCTCACCTGGGAAGTAGCGATCATCAAACGGTTTGGTTTGATATAATGGGTAAAGCGGAGCGCGGTCGCACAATACTTAAAGTCCTAGATTTCAAACGTACAGACTTTAATACAATGGGAGAGTACCTGAAGAAAGAGCTGTTAGGATGGGAGGACATAAGAGAAGTGGAAAGACAGTGGCTTAAGCTGAAAGGAGCAATAAAAATGGCTACGGACCTTTATGTGAAGAAAATCAATAAAAACAAGAGAAAAAGGAAGCCGATATGGTTCTCCAAACTAGTGGCGGAGAAAATAAAGGCGAAAGAGTTGGCGTTCATGAAATATAAAAAAACCCAAGAAGAGGAGTGCAAAAAGGACTACAGGGTGAAACTGAAAGAAGCCAAGAGAGAGATACATCTGGCGAAAGCACAGGCGGAAGAACAAATGGCTAAAAATGTAAAAAAGGGAGACAAAAATTTTTTCAGATATATTAGTGAAAGGAGGAAGATGAAAAATGGAATTGTTAAACTAAAAGATGCTGGGAACCGATATGTGGAGAGTGATGAGGAAAAAGCAAATGTGCTAAACAAATACTTCTGTTCTGTGTTCACAGAAGAAAATCCTGGAGAAGGACCGAGATTGTCCGGCAAAGTTACACGAGAAAATGGAGTAGATTCTGCGCCGTTCACGGAGGAGGGTGTTTATGAGCAACTTGAAAAACTGAAGGTGGACAAAGCGATGGGACCAGACGGGATCCATCCCAGGATACTATGGGAGCTCAGAGAGGTTCTGGTGAGTGCTATTTAAAGACTTGTTCAACAAATCTCTTGAGACGGGAGTAGTTCCTGGGGATTGGAGGAGAGTGGATGTGGTCCCTATACACAAAAGTGGTCACAGGGAAGAAGCAGGAAACTACAGGCCGGTGTTGGAAAAATAATGGAAGTGTTGCTGAAAGAAAGGATAATGTAATTCCTTGAATCTAATGGGTTACAAGATCCAAGGCAACATGGCTTTACAAAAGGTAAATCGTGCCAAATGAACCTGATTGAATTTTTTGATTGGGTGACCAGAGAGCTGGAATCAAGGACATATGCTAGATGTAATTTACTTAGATTTCAGCAAAGCCTTTGATGCAGTTCCTCATAGGAGACTGTTGAACAAACTTGAAGGGCTGAAGTTAGGACTCAAAGTGTGAACTGGGTTAGAAACTGGCTGTCAGACAGACGCCAGAGGGTGGTGGTTAATGGAAGTCGCTCGAGGAAGGAAAGGTGAGTAGTGGAGTCCCTCAGGGTTCGGTGCTGATCCTGGTTCAATATGTTTGTGAGTGACATTACTGAAGGGTTAGAAGGAAAAGTGTGCCTTTTTGCAGATGATACCAAGATTTGGTAACAGAGTAGACATCGAAGAGGGAGTGGAAAATATGAAAAAAGGGATCTGTAAAAGTTAGAGGAAAGGTCTAATGCCTGGCAACTAAAATTCAATGCAGAGTAATGCATTTGGGGATTAATAATCGGAAGGAACCGTATATGCTGGGAGGTGAGAAGCTTATATGCATGGACGGGGAGAGAGGAAAGGAAGGAAAGAGATGCTGAGGTGGGGGAGGGAATGGGTTTTTGGACACAGAAAGCATGAACTTGGGAGAGAGGAAGGGAGGGAAAGAGATTGCTGAGGTGGGGGAGGGAATGGGTTGTTGGACACAGAAGGCATGGACTGGGAAGAGAGGAAGGGAGGGAAATAGATGCTGAGGTGGGGGAGGGAATGGGTTTTTGGACACAGTAGGCATGGACTTGGAAGAGAGGAAGGGAGGGAAAGAGATGCTGAGGTGGGGGAGGGAATGTGTTTTTGGACACAGAAGGCAAGGACTTGGGAGAGAGGAAGGGAGGGAAAGAGATGGTTGTGTACTACGGGGAATAGAAGAAAGGAGAATTTTTGGTCATAGGGAGGGAGTGAGGTACAGACAGTGGCATACCAAGGTGGGGGTGGGGTGGTCTGCCCCGGTTTTACGCCCCAAGGGGGTGCACAGCTGGCCACCCTCCAGTGTTCTCCCTAGGCTGGCAAACTGCGTCTCTTTAGCCCAGGGGTGTCAAAGTCCCTCCTCGAGGGCCGGAATCCAGTCGGGTTTTCTGGATTTCCCCATGAATATGCATTGAAAGCAGTGCATGCAAATAGATCTCATGCAGATTCATTGGAGAAATCCTGAAAACCCGACTGGATTCTGGCCCTCGAGGACCGACTTTGACACCTGTGCTTTAACCACTTGAGTGCCACTGCCGCCATTGGGAACAGGCCGGTGCCAAGTTCTCCCTGCTTTTCCCTGTGGGGCCGACCAACTCTCGCAACCCGCGTCAATTATGATGTCGGAGAGGACGTTCTGGGCCAGCCAATCGCTGCCTGGCTGGCCCAGAACATCCTCTCCGATGTTAGAATTGACGTCGAGTGGCGAGAGTTGGTCGGCCCCGTGGGGAAGAGAAGCAGGGCGAACTCGGCGCCGGCCTGTTCCCAATAGCGGCAGTGGCAGCCTATTCCCCAGTGGCGGTGGCAGCATTTTCCCAATGGTGGTGGCATAGGGGAAGGCAAGGAGAGAAAGAAAGAAAGGGGGGGACAGGGAGCCAAAAAAAAAAAAGAAAGAGGGCTGGGTGAAACAAAAATGGGGCACGGAGAGAGAGAGAAAGACAGACATACAGAATGAAAGGGGGTATGGAGAGAGAGAAAAAGAAAGAAGGGGGCAGGGTGAAACAAAGAAAAAGTTTGGGGAGGGAATGAGGTCTGGAGGAGAGAAAGCATACAGGAGGCTGAAAAAAGGGAAGAAATATTGGATGCACAGTCAGAAGAATAAAGTGCAACCAGAGACATGAAATTACCAAAGGTAGGAAAATGATTTTATTTTCAATTTAGTGATCAAAATGTGTCCATTTTGAGAATTTATATATGCTGTCTATATTTTGCACTATGGCCCCCTTTTACTAAACCGCAATAGCGTTTTTTAGCGCAGGGAGCCTATGAGCTTCAAGAGCAGCGTGGGGCATTCTGCGCAGGTCCCTGCGCTAAAAACCGCTATCGCGGTTTAGTAAAAAGGGAGGGGGAATATTTGTCTATTTTTGTATAGTTGTTACTGAGGTGACATTGCATAAAGTCATCTGCCTTGACCTCTTTGAAAACCCGCGGAATATAAATGATAATTAACATTTTCTCTGGTTACAGCGTGCTTTGTGTTTTTAAAATTTTATTGTTGGTAGATCATTTTGACTTGGCCACAAAGGTAAGGGGGGAGGGAGGGGGAGCTGCTGAAAGAGTCTACCTTGATGTGGTTGCAGGCTACAAATCTTTTTGGTCAAAGAGTGCGGCGACAGAGAAAAGTAAGTGTGTATTCGGCCATGAATGAAATCATTTAAACATTATAAATTGCCAATAAATTGAAATGAAAACCAAAGGATTGTGAATCAAATTGATTCTCTGACAATACAAAGATTCCAACTTTTAAAATGATGTTACATAGTTCAGGCAACTTTATAAAGAGTTTTTAGATACTAAAATCTTGTTATTAAGGTTTAATTGACGTGCTGGCACTTTGAGGAAATTCTTTGGTTTTGTGCGGCAGTTTGGGCACTACGGGCTCAAAAGGATAGCCATCACTGCCCTAGAGGAAAGGAGAGACAGGGGAGATATGATTCAGACGTTCAAATACTTGAAGGGTATTAACGTAGAACAAAATCTTTTTCAGAGAAAGGAAAATGGTAAAACCAGAGGACATAATTTGAGGTTGAGGGGTGGTAGATTCAAAGGCAATGTTAGGAAATTCTACTTTACAGAGAGGGTGGTGGATGCCTGGAATGCGCTCCTGAGAGAGGTGGTGGAGAGTAAAACTGTGTCTGAGTTCAAAGAAGCATGGGATGAGCATAGAGGATCTAGAATCAGAAAATAATATTAAATATTGAACTAAGGCCAGTATTGGGCAGACTTGCACGGTCTGTGTCTGTGTATGGCCGTTTGGTGGGGGATGGGCTGGAGAGGGCTTCAGTGGCTGGAAGGTATAGATGGGGCTGGAGTAGGTTTTAACAGAGATTTCGGCAGGTTGGAACCCAAGCACAGTACCGGGTAGAGCTTTGGATTCTTGCCCAGAAATAGCTAAGAAAAAAATAAAAAAAATTAAATTGAATCAGGTTGGGCAGACTGGATGAACCATTCGGGTCTTTATCTGCTGTCATCTACTATGTTACCATGTTACTTATGCTTATGCATTCTCTACGCAATATTCCCTATGCAGGTAAACTGGGAAAATCTCTTCTCTTCAAAATCACAGATCTCTGGAACGACCTTACTATCCCATTGCGGAACCTGGGCTCTCTCCAACTATTTCGCAAGCAACTGAAAACTTGGCTCTTCTCTAACATGTAATTCTATTTTCCCCCTTACTCTTCCATTCTATATATAAGCTCATGTAAACCTTTTCCTTTCTCTTCTTATATTTTAAGTTCTTGTAAACCGTGCCGAGCTCCACTTCCTTGGAGAGGATGCGGTATATAAACTTAAGGTTTAGTTTAGTTAGTTTAATTTATATACCGCATCTTCTCTATAAATATAGAGCTTGACATGGTTTACAAAAATTAAAAGGAAAGTACATTGGGAGTTGGTGGAAGAGGGAAGCGGAAATTTACATTTTTTAAAATAGCCAAGTTTTCAGGTGTCTACGGAATAGTTGGAAAGAGGCCAGGTTGCGCAGGGAACTTATTCCAGAGCTCTGTAGTTTTGAAGTGAAGAGATTTCCCTAGTTTTCCAATGTAGGTAATGCTTTTTAGTGAGGGGAAAGACAATTTGAGCTTTTGGATAGATCTGGTGATGTCGGGTCTCGCAGCATTCCAAGATAGAGGAATTAAAGAGGGAAGAATGCCATAGAGGATCTTGAAAGTTAGGCAGGCACATTTAAAGTAGATCCTGGAAATTACTGGGAGCCAGTGGAGTTGTAGCAAGAGCTGCGGTATTCTGGATCTGCTGAAGTCTTTGAAGACCTTTCTTGGTGAGACTTAAATAGACCGAGTTGCAGTAGTCCAGGGACAGCAGGCAGATATTCTCACAACCCTCCCACCTCCCCTGCTTGGCTTCTTAGCTTGTGTATTGAACTGATGACCCCCATGAGCCAATGTTTGGTGGGAAGCCATTCTTGCATGCATGGTATGGGCTATATAGAGATTTCTAAGAAGTTAGTGACAGTACACTTTAGGACTTTCTGTACTGGGCTCTGTACATCTGTGAGAATATCTGCCTGCTTTCCCTGGATAGCTCCAATTACTATATCACTGTACTATTCTGTAGTGAGATTCATGTGCTCTTTTGTTTTTAACTTTTTTTCCAAACAGCTCTGTCCTATACAGAGTGCATATTAGTTTAGTGCAGACACCTGCTGATATCTAGTCTTCTAGATCTTATGGCTATAACTGATAGTTGGGCTTATATATTAGAAACCTTACTAGGTGTAGCCGCAGGTGGACCTGGGTGAACATCTTCAGAGCCTAGATACAAGGAAAGGCACATGAGCTGGAAGCCGCTGCTGGATCAGACCAGTGGTCCATCGTGCCCAGCAGTCTGCTCATGCGGCGGCCCCAAGGTCAAAGACCAGTGCTCTAAATGAGTCCAGACTCACCTGCATACATTCCAGTTTAGCAGGAACTTGTCCAACTTTGTCTTGAATACCTGGAGGGTGTTTTCCTCCGGAAGAGCATTACAGTTTTCTACCACTTTCTGGGTGAAGAAGAACTTCCTTACGTTTGAATAGAATCTATCCCCTTTCAACTTTGGAGAGTGCCATCTCTTTCTCCCTACCTTGGAGAGTGTGAACAATCTGTCTTTATCTGCTAAGTCAATTCTCTTCAGTATTTTGAATGTTTCGATCATGTCTCCTCTTTTCAAGGGAGAAGAGCCCTAGTTTCTCCAGTCTCTCACTGTACGGCAATTCCTCCAGCCCTTTAACCATTTTAGTCGCTCTTCTCTGGACCCTTTCGAATAGTACTGTGTCCTTCTTCATGTACGGCGACCAGTGCTGGATGCAGTACTCCAGGTGAGGGCGCACCATAGCCCGGTACAGCGGCATGATAACCTTCTCCGATCTATTTGTGATCCCCTTCTTTATCATTCTTAGCATTCTGTTCTCCCTTTTTGCTGCCGCAGCGCATTGTGCCGACGGCTTAATCGACTTGGCGATCAAAACTCCCAAGTCTCTTTCCTGGGAGGTCTCTCCAAGTACTGCCCCAGACATCCTGTATTTGTGCATGAGATTTTTGTTACCGACATGCATCACTTTACACTTATCCACGTTGAACCTCATTTGCCATGTCAATGCCCATTTCTCAAGTTTGATTATGTCACATTGCAGATCTTTGTAATCCCCCTGTGTCTTCACTATTCTGAATAACTTCGTATCGTCCACAAATTTAATCACCTCGCTCGTCGCACCAATGTCCAGATCGTTTATAAAGATGTTGAAGAGCATGGTCCACTGGCTCTTCCAGTCCGAGTATTGTCCATTTACCCCCACTCTCTGTTTCCTATGCTCCAGACAGTTTTTAATCCATGTGAGTATTTCACCATCGATACCATGGCTTGCAATTTTCCGAAGTAATCGTTCATGTGGAACCTTGTCGAATGCCTTCTGAAAATCCAGATAAACAATGTCGACTGGGTTGCCCTTGTCTATCTGCCTGTTTATTCCCTCGAGGAAGTGCTGCAAGTTCTTCAAACAAGAGCTGCCTTTGCTGAAACCCCAATTAAAAAGAAGAAAAAAAGCCTGGACCCTGAACCCCCCCCAATTGAAGATTGGCAGGAGGAATGTCCATTCCCTCCTTCTGCGGCGAACCCCCTCCATCCCGCTGAATTTACCACCCAGTTCATCTTGCTCCTGAGGCCCGCCATTGCAAAATAGTAGGCCTTCCCCTTCTTGGTGTATCCTGGCATGCATGGGGAGGGCCTAAAGCCCTGATTGGCTCAGATGCCTAGAGCCCCTCCCAGGGTCTGAGGAGCAGGAAGGAGTTCGCCACAGCAGGAGATAGTGGGCATCCCTCCTTCTTTTAGTACCATGGTTGTGTGTGTATGTGGGAGGGGGGTCATAGAGGAAGGGGGCCTAGTGGGGGCGTAAGTTCAGCAGGGGGATTTGCCAGGACAGGAGGGAGTGGGCATCTATTCTGCCCCGGGGGAGGGGGGGATGGCATGGCAGGCAGATCTTCTTTTTTTTATGGCCACATCTTATTTTGTTTGCACTGATTTTGAACAGCTGTAAACGATAGCAGGTAAAACTGCTGAAGTATAAATGTATTGCCATTAAAAAATTACAGATTACATATACATTTGAAAGGAACTCTCAACATCTGTCTCCTTTCCATATGTAAAAAAACCTTTCTATATTTATGGTGCACACTGACTGGTAGGTCTTCCAAAGACTATTGAATGGTCTATTTGTGATTTAAAATTGATATTAACTGTATGATAAGACTAGGTTACTTTTAATAATTCTAGTTTTGAATTAAATCTGATATTTAGTTTTATAATTTTAGGTGACGACAAGTTCCGAACACGGAAGACTGTAAATATTAAATCCAGGTACAGATAAAACTATAAATACAATATTAAACAATGAAATGCATGCTGAACAATGTATCGTATTTGTCATGGTTAGGATTTCAAATTTAATATCCAGCCATTTAGATTGGGTTTGAAAGATTATTTAAAAATACTGCAGTGCTATTCTTTAGATCAGAAAATATTGGCACATGCTATTTTGCGTACTGAAACTTGTGAAATCTAGTTGGCATGGTGATACAGGGTGTTAGCAAACTAGCTTTTAAACTTCCCTTTCACTTAAGTTCTCTATTGCCGTTCTTAAGCTATATTGACTCTCTTTGTGTAAATGCTAATTCCTTCAGAGAACTTATTAGAAACCCAAATCAGGGGGGTAGGGGGTAGAGAATGACACGGTGACAAAATTCATCACCGTTCCCGTCCCCACGGATAACCGCGGGAAATAATCCCATGTCATTTTCTAGTGTCTATTTCAGCCTCAGTCCTTCTACACCAGCATTCTTCAGAGAAAAGCTTGCGGGTCAGTGGTTGTGGCCATTTATACTCTGATTCTTATGTGAGCCAAGGATAATGAAGCCATTGTGACATCACTGATGTGATTGGCTCTTAGGCACTGGTGGAATGAGGCATTATGACATCACAATATCTGGATACCAGAGACTGTCATTCTGTAGTGTCTGTTTCAACCTCAGTCCTTCTACACCAGCATTCTTCAAAGCAAAGCTTGCGGGTCAGTGGTTGTGGCCATTCATACTCTGATTCTTATGTGAGCCAAGGATAATGAAGCCATTGTGACATCACTGATGTGATTGGCTCTTAGGCACTGGTGGAATGAGGCATTATGACATCACAATATCTGCTCTGGATGCCAGAGACTGTCATTCTGTAGTGTCTGTTTCAACCTCAGTCCTTCTACACCAGCATTCTTCATAGAAAAGCTTGTGGGTCAGTGGTTGTGGCCATTCATACTCTGATTCTTATGTGAGCCAAGGATAATGAAGCCATTGTGACATCACTGATGTGATTGGCTCTTAGGCACTGGTGGAATGAGGCATTATGACATCACAATATCTGGATACCAGAGACTGTCATTCTGTAGTGTCTGTTTCAACCTCAGTCCTTCTACACCAGCATTCTTCAAAGCAAAGCTTGCGGGTCAGTGGTTGTGGCCATTCATACTCTGATTCTTATGTGAGCCAAGGATAATGAAGCCATTGTGACATCACTGATGTGATTGGCTCTTAGGCACTGGTGGAATGAGGCATTATGACATCACAATATCTGCTCTGGATGCCAGAGACTGTCATTCTGTAGTGTCTGTTTCAACCTCAGTCCTTCTACACCAGCATTCTTCATAGAAAAGCTTGTGGGTCAGTGGTTGTGGCCATTCATACTCTGATTCTTATGTGAGCCAAGGATAATGAAGCCATTGTGACATCACTGATGTGATTGGCTCTTAGGCACTGGTGGAATGAGGCATTATGACATCACAATATCTGCTCTGGATACCAGAGACTGTCATTCTGTAGTGTCTGTTTCAACCTCAGTCCTTCTACACCAGCATTCTTCATAGAAAAGCTTGTGGGTCAGTGGTTGTGGCCATTCATACTCTGATTCTTATGTGAGCCAAGGATAATGAAGCCATTGTGACATCACTGATGTGATTGGCTCTTAGGCACTGGTGGAATGAGGCATTATGACATCACAATATCTGGATACCAGAGACTGTCATTCTGTAGTGTCTGTTTCAACCTCAGTCCTTCTACACCAGCATTCTTCAAAGCAAAGCTTGCGGGTCAGTGGTTGTGGCCATTCATACTCTGATTCTTATGTGAGCCAAGGATAATGAAGCCATTGTGACATCACTGATGTGATTGGCTCTTAGGCACTGGTGGAATGAGGCATTATGACATCACAATATCTGGATACCAGAGACTGTCATTCTGTAGTGTCTGTTTTAACCTCAGTCCTTCTACACCAGCATTCTTCAAAGCAAAGCTTGCGGGTCAGTGGTTGTGGCCATTCATACTCTGATTCTTATGTGAGCCAAGGATAATGAAGCCATTGTGACATCACTGATGTGATTGGCTCTTAGGCACTGGTGGAATGAGGCATTATGACATCACAATATCTGCTCTGGATGCCAGAGACTGTCATTCTGTAGTGTCTGTTTCAACCTCAGTCCTTCTACACCAGCATTCTTCATAGAAAAGCTTGTGGGTCAGTGGTTGTGGCCATTCATACTCTGATTCTTATGTGAGCCAAGGATAATGAAGCCATTGTGACATCACTGATGTGATTGGCTCTTAGGCACTGGTGGAATGAGGCATTATGACATCACAATATCTGGATACCAGAGACTGTCATTCTGTAGTGTCTGTTTCAACCTCAGTCCTTCTACACCAGCATTCTTCAAAGCAAAGCTTGCGGGTCAGTGGTTGTGGCCATTCATACTCTGATTCTTATGTGAGCCAAGGATAATGAAGCCATTGTGACATCACTGATGTGATTGGCTCTTAGGCACTGGTGGAATGAGGCATTATGACATCACAATATCTGGATACCAGAGACTGTCATTCTGTAGTGTCTGTTTCAACCTCAGTCCTTTTACACCAGCATTCTTCATAGAAAAGCTTGTGGGTCAGTGGTTGTGGCCATTCATACTCTGATTCTTCCCTCTCTCCTTAAAGAATGACACGAAGATGGTTTCCCGCGGTTATGGACGGGGACGGTGATGAATTTTGTCACCGTGTCATTCTCTAGTAGGGGGCATCACTGTTTTAGAACTAAGCCATCTTACTTGAAATAAAAGTAAAGTATATGTTGCAAACAAGACTGGTTTCATTCATTTTGTCTATATTCCATTGTGATGCAAGACCTAGATTAGTGTAGTGCTCAGCTGTGAAATTTTGAGTCATTCTGGATTGACCACTGGAAACAAGATATTGGGCTAGATGGACCATTGGTTTGACCCATTATTGCTATTTCTTATGTTCTAGTAAAAGTGGAGTCGTTTATAGTTCCGATCAGTTTTATGGCTCTTTAAATTCTCAACTGTTTCCATAAGATAAGAGAATCGTGTGCATGTTAACATAAGAACATAAGAAGTTGCCTCCGCTGAGGCAGACCATAGGTCCATCCTGCTCAGCGGTCCGCTCCCGCGGTGGCCCATCAAGCCCATTGCCTGAGTAGTGGTCTATATCTATCTATACCCCTCAATCCCTTTTTCTTCTAGGAATCTATCCAAACCCTCTTTGAAACCATTTAATGTGTTCCTGCCAATCACAGCCTCCGGAAGTGCGTTCCATGTATCCACCACCCTCTGAGTGAAAAATAACTTCCTAGCGTTTGTTCTAAACCTGTCCCCTTTCAATTTTTCCGAGTGCCCCCTTGTACTTGTGTTGCCCCATAATTTGAAAAATCTGTCCCTGTCAACTTTTTCTATGCCCTTCAGGATCTTGAAGGTCTCTATCATGTCTCCTCTAAGTCTCCGCTTTTCCAGGGAGAAAAGTCCTAGCTGCTTTAATCTGTCGGTATATGGGAGATTTTCCATTCCCTTTATCAGTTTAGTTGCTCTTCTCTGTACTCCCTCAAGTACCGCCATGTTCATTGTTAACTGATTACTCCTGTGGAATTTTTGTGTTGACTGCACATTTCAGAATTTGCACAGAATTTTCTTTTTGTGCAGAATTCTGATCTCACACCCATTTCTCTACCCCCATGGTATAAGCCCACTCGGGAATCTATATATTGCAGCAACTGTTAAAGTGTATTATGAGTTGTTAATGATGGAGTGATTGAAAACACATTTAAGTTTTTGTAATCTACATATGTTCAAGCATCAGTCTTTTCACATTTCAGTCTCTGCAATGGGCTATATTTTGATTTGTTAAGAGACAGGCCATTGCAGTTAGCACATCATGCTGCTGTATGAGTATTATTGAGAGGAAGATGATTTTGGTTCAGTAGCACCTATGTTAAAATTATTACATTGGCTATCAACTGAATATTGAATCTTAATTCAAGATATTAGTATCATTTCAATAGGCACCTAGTAATGAAGGTCCTGTCACATTGGCATCTATGTTGAGATTATAAACTTCCTCAATTTTTAAGATCAGTAAATCAATGTTTGATGTCCCTATTTTGAAGTATGCTAGAATGTGTGACACCAAAACAAGAATATTCTCAGTTGCTGCACTATCTTTATGAAATGTACTGCCATCAACTTTGAAAACACCAGAATTTAGAAGGCGGCTAAAATCTTCTAGTACTGAAGAATAACTTGGAGATAAGAGTGCTGATGCTATCTAAGCTTTGTCATATGTGATTAATCTGATGCAGATTGACACTGTCCTAACAAAATGATATAGGTTACTACTGATTTACTGTATTTTATCAATTTATGAACTGTTGAGATTTGTTTTGTACTGTTTTTAACCTGATATTGTGTATCTGTAATTCACCTTGAGCACTAAAGTTATGGGCTATTTACCTTATCCCAGAGCTTAATCCATTAACAGCAGAGGAAGAAGAAAGCAGCTGCATGCTAGACCGCATCTTCTCCAGCATTTGAGGCTGATTGAGGCACTTGAACTGCAGGGTGCCAAGGTGTTCCTTGTGGTGGTCAGCCTCCAATACTGCAGGAAGAGGACATGGCCTAATGTGCAACTTCTTTCCTCCTCCAGGATAAGGTAGAATATTTGAAATAATTTATGTAGACCCAAAAAATTATAAATGACACATGCAGAATTTTCAAAATCTCTAGAGAATTTTCAATTTTCTTGCGTACATTTCCTCCAGGAGAACCTGATAACGTAGTTTTACTGATCTTCTCTGAGATGGCAGATGCAAGACTTGTAGGCTACACTACTTACACAGTTAAGGTTCAGCAGTTTTGTTAGATCAGTGTTTCTCAAACTGTGTACCAAGGCACAAAAAATTGGTGAATGTGAAAAGCTCAGACCCTAAATAATTGTTAATAATGTCAATAATTTAGCCATGGGTTCAAAGTTCACTTTATTGATAGTAGCACTGGTAAGACTTGCACTGACAGTGTTTCATCATCTATGCCTTTGTCAAGAGTCTCAGTGGCTGGTAGTTCTGTCACACAAATAGAGCATTCAATGCAGGTCAAATTTAGAAGGAACAGGAAAATATCTGGTGTCCAAAGCAATATTTTCCTGTTCCTTCTAAATCAGTCAGTGTCGAGTCTTCGAGTCCTCACAGTGCTGCTGTCAATAAAGGGAACTTTGAACTTCACACCTGTGGTTGAATTATTGACATCTCATCCTCAGAGATGTATCTGAACCAGAAATGGATTTAAAGGGTGATTATGTAGAGGAACTGAAAGAAATCTTGGTGCATCTGGAAGATGTACTAAGCCAAATCGACAGTACATCCTAAGATACTAAAAGAACTCAAATATAAAATTGCTGACCTGCTGTTAGTGATCTTAACCTGTTGCTAAAAGTGTCTATAGTAGTGTCTGAAGACCTGATTTTTAAAAAGGGCTCCAGGGAAGATCAGGAAATAACAGACCGGTAAGCCTAACTTCAGTGCCAGGCAGAATGGTGGAAACAATTATAAAAAATAAAATTGTGGAACACGTAGACAAATATGATTTAATAAGACGGAATCAGCATGGTTTCAGCCAAGGGAGATCTTGCCTCACTAATTTGCTTGACTTCTTTGAAGGTGTGAATAAAGGTGAGCCAGTTGATATAGTGTATTTAGATTTTCAGAAAGCTTTTGACAAAGTTCCTCATGAGAGGCTCCTGAGAAAGTTAGATTCATGGGATAGGTGGCAAAGTTCAGTTGTGGATTAGAAATTGGTTATCTGATAGCCTGAGGGTAGGGTTAAATGGTCATTTTTCTTAATGCAGGAGAGTAAACAGTGGAGTGCCGCAGGAATCTGTACTGGGACAGGTGCTATTTAACTTACTTATAAATTATCTGGAAATTGGAATGACTAGTGAGATTATTAAATTTGCATATGACACTAAACTGTTAAAAGTTGTTAAAACATACGCGGATTGTGAAAAATTGCAGATAGACCGTAGGAAATTGTAAGACTGAGCGTCGAAGTAGCAGATGAAATTTAATGTGGACAAATGCAAAGTGATGCACATTGGGAATAATAACCCAAATCACAGTTACCATATACTAGGGTCCATCTCGGAAGTTAGCGCCCAAGAAAAGGATCAGGGTGTCATTGTAGAGCTTCAGTGGGGCCTTCTGCCATCACCAACCTGCAGAATTTCTGTGACAGTGGAGATCCAGTTTCTGTGCATAGCACTACTGTGCAAGAGAGAACTATTTGGGGAACAAGTGCCTTCCTCATCTACGGCTTCATGCTTTTCCTTCTTCTAGTAAAGAATGGACCAGTTTCAGTTTCATAGTTCTTTCCCAAACTGTAGCTTTGGAAATAGCATACACAGGTATGACAGGCTTGTGATGTCTGCATGCATGGTTTCATTGGTGCTGTATGCAGATCTAGCTTTGGACACAGCAGCTGTAGCTGCATTCACATTCATGGGCTGTGAAGGGGCACTGTATATACGAGAACAGGCATATCTGAGCAATTGAGTTTACTGGAGTGGCCTTGGCTGCAGCCTATTCGGTTCTACATTTGATACAGTAATCGCCTGTATGACGCTAGTTGCCACAACATATTCTTTTTAAGCTCTGAGGTGTTGCTTCAGCTGCAGTAATGCTGGGTACATTTTTTTTTTTGCATCGGCACTTTACTTTATCCCAGGACAAGCAGGCAGCCTATTCTCAACATGTGGGTGACGTCATCCACGGAACCCGGATGCGGACAACTTCGCAAGCAGATTTGTTTGAAGAACTTTAGAAAGTTCACGACTGCGCATGCGCAAGTGCCTTCCCATTCAACGCAGGGCGCGCATCTCCTCAGTTCTCAGTTTTCCTTTGTGTCACGGCGAGGCCTGCCTCACGGTCTCGGCCTGCGGGCTTCGATCTTCCTGAGGCTATTTTTCTGTTTATGTCTCGGCTGGTCACAGGCTTCAAGAAGTGTAGCCGTTGCCAGTGCGCGATCTCTGTCACTGACCCACATAGGTGGTGTGTTGAGTGTTCGGGACCTGACCATCGTCCAGAGTTGTGTGCCCACTGTGCTACCTTTCAACCTTGAGCCATCAAATGTCGTTGAGTTCAGATGGAGAAACTCTTTGGTGGTATGGATCCTCTTACCCCGATCTCGACCTCGAATTAGGTCAAGCTTCTCACAGGGGTTCCGCCTTCTGCCTTGACCTCGACCTTAATAAAACCTTCCTCGTTTGTTGGGTCCTCGTCCTCAGGCAAATCTGCTTAAGTCTTCTCCTGAGGAGCCGCTTTCCTCGCTGCCTCCCTTAGGTCAGGTACCAGCAGTGGTTATCAAGCTGCCCAAGAAGCATGTCTCAAAGTTGAAGAGTCGTTCTTCCTCGGAGACTATAGCCACACCAAATATACCAGATCCTCAAGTCTCGGTGTCACATTTGGAGGCTATGATCCAGACTAGAGAATGACATGGGGAAAAAATTTGTCCCCGTCACTGTCCCATCCCCGCGAGTTTGGTCCCCGTCATGTCCCCATGAGCTCAGTCCCTGTCACCGCCCTGTCCCCACAAAGCTAGAGAGAAGATTGTTCTTTAAGTAGAAGGAGTTAACTAAAGTGGATGGGGGAAGGGAGGTGGGGAGGTAAGGAGAAAAGGCAGGGGAGATTGATAGGGAAGAGTCAAAAGGGGATAGCGATTCAAATATTCTTAATCTATCCTCTTTCCCAGCGTCTTCTCCCCACTCTCTCTTTCCCATTTCCCAGCGTCTTCTCCCCTCTCTCTCTTTCCCATTTCCCAGCGTCTTCTCCCCTCTCTCTCTTTCCCATTTCCCAGCGTCTTCTCCCCTCTCTCTCTTTCCCATTTCCCAGCGTCTTCTCCCCACTCTCTCTTTCCCATTTCCCAGCGTCTTCTCCCCACTCTCTCTTTCCCAGCTCCCTTCGCATGGTCCAGCAGCTCCCTCCCACCGACTGACCGTGTATCTCCCTCCCTTCTCTTTGTGGCGATTTCTATATAGCTATGTGTTGTATTGCAGCCATAGCCTTGAAGTCGTGTCACGTTGGCTGCTGGAAAAGTCTTCTCCGATGCAACCAGAAACAGGAAGTTGCGTCGGAGGAGACTTTTCCAGCAGCCACACACGACGCGACTTCAATGCTCTGGATGCAATACAATACATAGCCTTATAGCAATCGCCACGAAGAGAAGTTAACGGAAAGGGAGGGAGGGAGATGCACGGCTGGCAGGAGAGAGGGGACTGCCGGACCGCGCGCTCGTTCACTATGCGTGCTCACTCCTTTAACTGCAGGGACAAAACCATTCACCAGGTGGTGACCTTTTTTTTTTATCACCGTTTTGGCAGGTTACCCGCAGCTAGCCGTGGGTAACAACCACCGTGTCACAGCCCATAAAGTCAGAGCCATGGAGGCATCAGTAGCTTTCCTTAGATCTACTCCTATTGAGGAAATCTGTAAAGCTGCCACTTGGTCCTCGGTTCATACCTTCACCTCTCATTATTGTCTGGATGTTTTTTCCAGACAGGATGACCATTTCAGCCAGGCAGTATTACAAAATTTATTCTCCTGAATTGCAAACACTCCCACCATCCCATTCTGGTTCGCTTGGAGGTCACCCACATGTTGAGAATAGGCTGCCTGCTTTTCCTGGGATAAAGCACAGTTTTACTGTAACAGGTGTTATTCGCATGCGCGGTGCGGCAGTCGCGAACTTTCTAAAGTTCTTCAAGCAAGTCTGCTTGCGTAGCAGTCCACATCCGAGCTCCGTGAATGATGTCACCCACATGTTGAGAATAGCTGCCTGCTGTCCCTGGATAACACCTGTTATGGTAAGTAACAGTGCTATACAGCACCACCTAACAAAAAACAAAAAAAACTGCAGACAAAATGTACAAGATGCAGGCTATGTTTATTATATCAAATGTAAATGCGGTTAATGTTATCACCCTTCAAACAAACCTAAGGACCCGACACGGTCTGTATTTCGGTAAACACGCTGAATCTCAGGGGTCCAGGGTTGATAAGGTTTAAAATAAACCGCAATAAAAATGATAGTAAACAAAAGCCTGTAAAAGCTCAGGAAAATTGCGCACCGACACATTTGGTGAAAAAATACCACCAAAGTAAAACCACCTAACACATCTACTTCCTTGGAACACTAAATGTCGTCTGTATGGACATTTCCAGAAACCGCTTTTGCCGCCTTGAGATCACCTCATTTGCTGTGTGTTTCAGGGCAGCTTCGCCTGTTCTCTGCATTGCTGTACCTATCGCAACATCATATTCATATAGTTCATAGTAGATAGCGACAGATAGACCTGCATGGTCCATTCATTCTACCCAATAGGGTAAACTTATAAGGTATAGTACCTTTTATAAGGTATCGTACCTGGATCTTGTTTTGTCCTTACAAATTTCAGGGCTGTTTTGTTGTTTGTTTTTAAGAATGGTATGAATGGTTTTCTAGAAATATTTTTACTCTACTTTGAATGGGTTGGGACACTTATGTGTTTCCTGTTGTTCACCCAGAAAAACTATTCTGTACCATAGTTTGCTTCATTCTGGTATGGTTTGCACCCACATCCTGTAGTGTATTTGGACATTTTTTTCTCTGTTACATACCTAGTGGCTCCATTTGTTAAACTGCATTTAAACACTACAGAGTATTTAAATTATGTTTTTTTGCCGAGGTGTAAGACAGACAAAACAGTAACTTAAAAACATGGGTTTTCAAACCTAAGAAAGTGCTTTCCAGCATACGGCCCCTGGAGTCCTCCAATGTGATGCTCAAACAGTTGGCTCAAGTGCTGTAAATACATTTTCAATCTTGCCCACTTGATATAGTAAGTGCAAATAATCCCTTGTGTGTTACTCAGGTGTCTCATTTATGGAATTTGCTACTGTTGACAATTCAACATAGTGAGCTTTTAAAATATGCCCTTGAAAAAAAAATGTCCTTGAAGGATTGTAGAATCAATATTAGTATAAATTTTTAACATTTAATACCCAGTTTACAGTTCAATGATTTCTATATACTGCCACTAACTGATGTGCAGAACAAAGCAATGTACAATATTTAAAACCAAAGGAGGAAAAGAATGTCAATAAAGATAGGACAGACGTAAAATGAACCATTTCTAGTGGATTCAAGTTGGGCAATCCTAGGATGGAGAAGGACTAGTCAGTGGTCATTTAATGACCAGAGAAGTCATGCTGGGGGGAGTTGGGAATAGTGAAAATAGACAGGTAATCTGGGACACCTACAAGTATGGGGAGAGCTTTGAAAGTAGGTATGACAATTTTATAAGTAATTCTTTGTTTGATCATCAACCAATAGTGAGATTTAAGAAAAGGTGTGACATGATCAGAACGACGACCATGATAGAGTAACCAAATGGCTGTGTTTTGGAGAGATGAAGTTTCTGAGTGGGATAGGAGGCCAGAATAGATATTATAGTAATTGAGAGAGTGAGAGGATAAGAGAAGGAAAGACATCATGACTAAACAGGTAACAGATGACAGTGTTTATGAACCCCCGCTCAAATAAAAAAATGTTCTGGTTGTGTGAGAGATTTCTGTATGAAATGATGGTGGACAATCTAGAAAAACACCTGGATAATGGAAATGTTCTACAGGGATTATATAGGAGTGCCAAAGAGTTGCAGTGGAATGGTGGGCTGTGGTTTATATTCGGGTCACTACCTCTACCCCTCTTCCAAAATTATTCCAGGCCGCCGCTGCCAGGGTTTACATTCTGCCACCCGCCTTGTCCTAACCTCGGGCTCATATCTCTACTGATGATCGTCGGTGGAGGTGCAGCGGGCAGGAGCAAACTTTCCAAGTTCCTGCCCCACTGTTAACTGGCTGCCTGTGAGTGTCTTTGGCCGCTGATAAGAAGCATGAGTAGGCGCGCGATTTTGCGCTGCTGCTCAGTGCTGAGCGGCTTCCATAATGGCTCCTGCGAACTCTGTGAATTACTCATTTGTCTTCTTTCTGGGTCACTGGCACTTTTTTTGAATGGTTTACTTCATTTCTATAGTCCACCAGGTCAAATGCTGCGGTTGGATACAGTTGTATGAGCAACATTTTTTTTGCCTTTGCTGAGGTGTTGTCTAGCTGTGTCAATAAGGGAGCCTAGTAGTGTCTCTGTGCTGAACATAAGCAATGCCTCTGCTGGGTCAGACCTGAGGTCCATCATGCCCAGCAGTCCGCTCACGCGGCGGCCCAACAGGTCCAGGACCTGTGCAGTAATCCTCTATTTATACCCCTCTATCCCCTTTTCCAGCAGGAAATTGTCCAATCCTTTCTTAAACCCCTGTACTGTACTCTGCCCTATTACTCCCTCTGGAAGCGCATTCCAGGTGTCCACCACTCGTTGGGTAAAGAAGAACTTCCTAGCATTCGTTTTAAATCTGTCCCCTTTCAACTTTTCCAAGTGTCCTCTTGTTCTTTTATTTTTCGAAAGTTTGAAGAATCTGTCCTTCTCTACTCTCTCTATGCCCTTCATGATCTTATAAGTCTCTATCATATCCCCTCTAAGTCTCCTCTTCTCCAGGGAAAAGAGACCCAGTTTCTCCAATCTCTCAGCGTATGAGAGGTTTTCCATCCCTTTTATCAAGCGTGTCGCTCTCCTCTGAACCCTCTCGAGTAACGCCATATCCTTCCTAAGGTACGGAGACCAATATTGGACGCAGTATTCCAGATGCGGGCGCACCATCGCCCGATACAATGGCAGGATAACTTCTTTTGTCCTTGTTGTAATACCCTTCTTGATTATGCCTAGCATTCTATTTGCTTTCTTAGCGGCTGTTGCGCACTGTGCCGTCGGCTTCATTGTCATGTCCACCATTACCCCCAAGTCCCTTTCTTGGTTGCTCTCATTCAATAATATCCCTCCCATCGTATAGTTGTACCTCGGGTTTCTGTTTCCAACATGCAATACTTTACATTTCTCAACGTTGAACTTCATCTGCCATCTCGCCGCCCATTCCCCCAATTTGTTCAAGTCCCTTTGCAATTCTTCGCATTCCTCTTTAGTCCCAGCTCCACTAAATAGTTTTGTATCGTCCGCAAATTTTATTATCTCACACTTCGTGCCTGTTTCTAGATCATTTATGAATATATTAAATAGCAGCGGCCCGAGCACTGAGCCCTGCGGAACACCACTCGTGACCCCCATCCAGTCCGAGTAGTGGCCCTTCACCCCTACCCTCTGTTTCCTACCCGCCAACCAGTTTCTGATCCATCTATGTACGTCTCCGTCCACTCCATGGTTCTTCAGTTTCCGGAGTAGACGTTCGTGAGGCACCTTGTCAAAGGCTTTTTGGAAATCAAGGTATATGATGTCTATGGGGTCTCCTCTGTCCATCCGTTTGTTAATTCCTTCGAAGAAGTGCAATAAGTTCGTTAGGCACGATCTCCCCCTGCAGAAACCATGTTGGGTTGTTTTCAAAAGTTCGTTTCTTTCCAGATGTTCATCGATGTGTTCTTTAATCAGTGCTTCCGTCAGTTTCCCCGGAACCGAGGTCAAACTCACTGGTCTGTAGTTTCCCGGGTCACCTCTTGATCCCTTTTTAAAGATGGGCGTGACATTGGCTATCTTCCAATCCTCCGGGATCATGCCCGTTTTCAAGGATAGGTTGCAAATTTGCTGCAGTAGTTCCGCTATCTCCTCCTTTAATTCCTTCAGAACCCTGGGATGGATTCCGTCCGGACCCGGGGATTTGTCAGTTTTAAGTTTTTCTATCTGCCTGTGTACATCATCAAGGCTCACTTCCATGGATGTTAATTTTTCTGCTTGATTTCCATTGAAGATTTGTTCAGGTTCCGGTATGTTGGTTGTGTCTTCGTTTGTAAATACAGACGAGAAGAACATGTTGAGTCTTTCTGCGACTTCTTTCTCCTCCTTCACCGCTCCCTTCCTGTCTCCTTCGTCCAGCGGTCCTACCTCCTCCCTAGCTGGCTGTTTCCCTTTAACATATCTGAAGAACGGTTTGAAATTTCGTGCCTCCCTGGCTAGCCTCTCTTCATACTCTCTTTTGGCTTTTTGAACCACACGGTGACATTCTTTTTGATACTTCCTGTGCTCCTTCTGGTTCCCTTCAGTTTTGTCCTTTTTCCATTCCCTGAATGAATTTTTCTTATTGCCTATCGCTTCCTTCACTATTTTAGTCATCCATACTGGGTCTTTTGTTCGACCCTTTTTGCACCCCTTTCTGAATCTGGGGATGTGCAGATTTTGTGCCTCGCTCACTGTGTCTTTGAAAAAAGACCAGGCATGTTCTACTGTTTGCCATTTTTTGGAAGTGTTCCTAAGTTTCTTCCTTACCATTTCCCTCATTGCTTCATAGTTTCCTTTCCTGAAGTTGAAAGATGTCGCTATGGTTCTCTTTCTGTTCGGTATGCCTACTTCAACCTTGAACTTGATCATATTATGATCACTGTATCCCAACGGTCCCACTACTTCCACTTCCTTTGCAGGTCCCCTTAGTCCATTTAGGATTAAATCCAGAGTGGCATTTCCTCTCGTCGGTTCTCTAACAAGCTGTTCCATGAAGCAATCTTGTATAGCCATCCAGGAATTCTGTCTCCCTAGTGTCAATCTTGAGCTTCCAAAGACCTTCCAGTCTATCCCAGATAGTTGAAGTCTCCCATACAAACTGTGTAACCACTTTTGCATCTCGCTTTCATCTCGGCATCCATTTCTTTATCGCTATCTCCGGTTTGCCCGGGTGGACGATAGTATAGGCCCATCTTTATTTCATGCCCTTTCCTACCCGGTATTTTAAACCCATAGCGATTCCAGTTTGTTGATCATCTCTGCTGTGTCCATTCTTGTCGATTGTATGCTTTCTTGTATGTATAGGGCTATTCTCCTCCTTTCTGACCTGACCTATCCCGGCGATAGAGCTTGTACCCCCGGCAGTGCATGTATCCCATTTGTTTTCCTCATTCCACCACGTTTCAGAATTCCAATGATGTCTATGTCCCTGCATTAGCCATGCTTCTAGCTCCCCCATTTTGCTTTCTTAAACTCCTTGCATTAGTATATATGCAGTTTTAGATCCTGGCATTTTGTCGTCTTCATTTCTTTTCCCTGTGCTTCAGTCTTTGGTGTCTTCTCTTTTGGCTACAATCTTCTAACCTCCTCTTCTGGGTTAGTTGACTCCTGTAATTTGTCTCTTGTTCTTCCCTGCCTTTTTTCCCCTCAGTATCTTTCACGGGATACCTTCTTCCGAATCATCGACGCTAGGTCGACTGTCGGCTTTCCCCTTTCTCTTAGTTTAAAAAGCCTGTTCTATTCCCTCTCTTGACGTTGTTTGCTATAGTCTTGTTACCCGCCACGCTCAGGTGCAGTCCATCTCTCCTGTAGAGCTTGCTCTTGCCCCAGAACGTTGTCCAGTTCCTCACGAAGTGGAACCCTTCTTCCTCACACCATCTCCTACATCCATGCATTTATTGATTGTAGTTCTTCCATGCCTTTTCACATCTGCCCTTGGTAGGATCTCTGATGAATGCTATCTTCTGGGTCCTCATCTTCAGTTTCCTTCCTAGAATCTTGAACTGTTCTATCAGCGTGCCTCTTCTGTAGTCTCTCCTGCTGACATCATTCGTCCCGATGTGGATCATTACTGCGGTCTCTTCCGTCTCCGCTCCTTCCAGGACCTTCCCAATTTTGTCCACGATGTCCTTGGTTCTCGCTCCTGGGAGGCAGGTCACCAGTCGATCCTCTCTTCCTCCTGCTATGTGGCTGTCCATATCGAGTCTCCCACCAGGATCGCTGACTTTCCCTTCTTCAATTTTCTTATCGGTCTCAGGTCAATGTCCTCGGTGTGCTTAGCTCTCTCTTCTTCTGGGCATCGACTAGCCAATTCTTCCCCCTCGTGTGGTATTCTTCTGTGGGTGTCTTCTTTGAGGTCATCTGCTTCTTGCTCCCCCTTCCAAGTTGGTGTTGCATCATCTCTCATCTGGAGTTCGTTCTCTTCCATCCCTCCTCCTGTATGCTTCCTCAATGAAATTCCTCGAGTTCCCTGACTTCCTTCTCGATGTGTTTCTCACTCTGAAGTCTTCAAATGCCCTGGTAGGGTCCTCCGTGGTGTAAAGTCCCTTCTAGCTCCTGTATCTTGTCCTCAAGTCGCTTGACTTCTTTCTTCAAGCTTTTCAGCTCCTGACACCGACTGCATACGTATGACTGTCTCCCCGAGGGGAGGTAGTCATACATATGACAGTCCGCGCAGAACACTGGAAAGCTCATCTTCTGGTTACCTTCTGCTTCCATCGGGGTTACTACTTTAAGAAAACAGATAAGTTTACGTGTTCCTTCGGTGCCTGCTTCCTTCTGCACCTGCTTCTTGCTTTACTGCCTTCTGCCTTTGTATGGACTGCCTACGCTCTACCTTTCCTTACTATTTGTTTGTGTGATTGTTCTTTCTGTGCCTGGTGCCTTTGCACAACCTTGCCTAACTCTCGCCCAGCCCTAGCCTCCTGCTCTCCTCTGTCTCCCTCCTCTGCTCGTTTTTGCTTCTAAAACTGCTTTTCTCCCTTGCTGCATTCTACTCCTCTTGCCTGATGCTGTGCACCACGTTCGTCGTTGGCTCCGCCCCCTTTTATGGGGGGGTTCGGGTGCTGACTCCTCTGACGCGGTGGGGGTGGGCGGAGCATAACTCTCCGCCCATGCCCCTAGCCTCCTGCTCTCCTCTGTCTCCCTCCTCTGCTCGTTTTTGCTTCTAAAACTGCTTTTCTCCCTTGCTGCTTCTACTCCTCTTGCCTGATGCTGTGCACCCACGTTTGTCGTTGGCTCCGCCCTCTTTTATGGGGGGTTCGAGTGCTGACTCCTCTGACGCGGTGGGGGTGGGCGGAGCTAACTCTCGCCCAGCCCTAGCCTCCTGCTCTCCTCTGTCTCCCTCCTCTGCTCGTTTTTGCTTCTAAAACTGCTTTTCCTCCCTTGCTGCTTCTACTTCCTCTTGCCTGATGCTGTGCCTGATGATGCTGTGCCTGATGATGTGTGAAGTTGGTTCTGAAGCCTGATTGCGTAGGGTGGAGTATGTTGTGGTCTTCCAGATAGTTGGTGAGGAGTTTGGCTACAATGTCCTTCTGTTAGTTTGACATAGAGAGGTATTGAGGCGATAGCGATGGGTCTGTAGTTGGATGGTTGATCTGTTGTTGCTCCTTTAGGGTCTTTTAGGATTGGGGTAGTGATGATTTCGCATGAGGTCAGTTGGGAAAAGGCCATCTATGAGCATGGTTTGTATCCATTGTAAGAGAAGGGGCGTGGAATTTTGTGCTGGAGGTTTTAAGAGATATGGGGGGCAGTGGTTGAGTTTGAAGGTTGCATGGCTTGTACTTCTATAGAGTTTGTTAAGGTCGAGGCCATTGTATAGTGGAGAAGTGGGACCAAGTTCTGTCTGCTGCAGTTGAGTCTTTTTCTGTGGGGGGTATTGTGATTTCTTTTAGGTGGGTTGGGGTACCATTGAGGGTAGCTCTGGCATTTGTAATTTTGTCCTTGAAGTGTTCTGCTAGGAGGGTGGCTGAGGTGGCGGTGTATTGTTAGCGGTCAGGTAGGTTTTGGTGTCAGTAAGATCTTTTAGTTTTTGGAGTCTTGGGTTTCTGTGCCTATTTAGGTTGGTGTAGTGAGCTTTTCTCTTATCCTTTAATTGTAGTTTGTATTGTTTGTTAATTTTTTCCAGGCAGTTTTCGTATGTTCTAGGTTAGTTTTCTCTATTTTCTTTCTAGTTGTCTACATTGTCTTTTGAGTAGGAGTAGTTCATTGTCAAACCATTGTCTGATCGTCTGCTGGTTCTGGTTTTGGTTTGTAATGGGGCTAGTTCGTCAAGGGTATTATACTCAGTTTGCACCATTGTAAAATGAAGTCCTTGGGGTTGCATTCCTGGATTGTTTCATCTAATTTAGTCCAGAATTTGGCAGGCAATAGTGAAATACAAAAGTCACTCAGGACCTAACATAGTAGAAGATGGCAGATAAAGACCCAAATGGTCCATCCAGTCTGCCCAACCTGATTCAATTTATTTTATTTTTTTTCCCTTCCTCTTCTTAGCTATTTCTGGGCAAGAATCCAAAGCTCTGCCCGGTACTGTGCTTAAGTTTCCATCTACTGAAGTCTCCGTCAAAGCTCACCCCATCCCATCTATACCCTCCACAGCCCATCCTCAACCAAATGGCCATATATAGACACAGACTGTGCAAGTCTGCCCAGTACTGGGCCTTAGTTCTTCTAGGGTATACATAGTCAGGGTTTCCAGCCTCTCCTCATACATCTTTTGGCTCAAACCTCCTATCATTTTTGTCGCCCTCCTCTGGACCGCTTCAAGTCTTCTTATGTCCTTCACCAGATACAATCTCCAATAACTGAACACAATACTCCAAGTGGGGCCTCACCAGCGACTTGTACAGGGCATCAACACTTTCTTTCTTCTACTGGTATGCCTCTCTTTATTCAGTCCAGCATCCTTCTTGGCAGCAGCCATCGCCTTGTCACACTGTTTTTTTCGCCTTTAAATTTTCGGACACTATCACCCCAAGGTCCCTCTCCCCCCTCCGTGCATATCAGCCTCTCACCTCTCAGCATATATGGTTCCTTCCAATTATTAATCCCCTAATGCATTACTCAGCATTTCTTTGCATTGAATTTTAGTTGCCAGATATTAGACCATTCCTCTAACTTTTGCAGATCCTTTTTCATGTTTTCCATTCCCTTAATAGCAGTTACTTCCACAAGTCACACAACAAGCATCTACGTACCTAAGAAAAGACTACTACAAACACTACTGTGAGCACTAGACATCACTAAACCTAGGTTCACAACAAGGGTGCACCTAGGAAAAGACAGCATCTTAAACATTGCAGTGAGCACGAGAACATCAATACACCAATACAAAAACTAAAGCCATATTAATACAGATTGATCCTGCACAATGTCCTTTTCATACATACAGAACATAGATACACCCTCACCCAGTATGGAATAAGTAATCACAAACTAAAAAACAGAAATATGTAGACAAAAGTTAAACTGAAACCAAGAAGCCAGAGTTCTGCATACAGTGAAACCACCACAGGAATTATTAAAAAAGGGATGGTTAACAAAACTGTTATAATGTCTCTGCATCGCTTCATGGTGCGACCTCATCAGGAGTATTGCGTTCATTTCTGGTCTCCTTATCTCAAGAAAGATATATCGGCACTAGAAAAGGTTCAAAGAAGAGCGACCAAGATGGTAAAGGGGATGGAACTCCTCTCGTATGAGGAAAGACTAAAAAGGTTAGGCTCTTCAGCTTAGAAAAAAGACGACCGAAGGGTCATATGGATTGAAGTCTACAAAATCCTGAGTGGAGCAGAACGGATAATAGTGGATCAATTTTTCACTCTGTTAGAAATTACAAAGACTAGGGGGACACTCGATGAAATTGGCAGGGAAATACTTTTAAAACCAATAGGAGGGAAATGTTTTTTCACACATAGAAACATGATGGCAGATAAAGGTCAAATGGCCCATCTGCAGTACCATTATCTCTTCCTCTATCTTAAGAGATCTTGCATGCCTCTCCCACAGTCTGTCTCCACCACATCTACCGGGAGACTTCTTCCATGCACCTACCAACCTTTCTGAAAAAAAATATATATATTTCCTTAGATTACTCCTGAGCCTATCACCTCTTTACTTCATCCTATGCCTTGTCATTCCAGAGCTTCCTTTCAAATGAAAGAGACTCGCTACATAGGTATTTAAACATATGTCATATCTCACCTTTCCCATCTTTCCTCCAGAGTATACAGATTGAGATCTTTAATTCTGTCCCCATATGCCTTATGACAGAGACCTATACAGGTCAATGGTGAGGCCCCACTTGGAATATTGTGTTCAATTTTGGAGACCGTATCTGGCAAAGGACATAAAAAGACTTCGAAGTGGTCCAGAGGAAGACGGCGAAAATGGTAGGAGGTTTGCGCTAGAAGATGTATGAGGAGAAACTGGAAGCTCTGACTATGTATACCCTAGAGGAAAGGAGGGACAAGGGAGATATGATTCAGACATTCAAATACTTGAGAGGTATTAACGTAGAACAAAATTTATTCCAGAGAAAGAAAAATGGTAAAACTAGATGGCATAATTTGAAGGGAAGTAATGTTAGGAAATTCTTCTTTACGGAGAGGGTGGCTGATAATGTGGAATGTGCTCCTGAGGGAGGTGGTGGAGAAGAAAACGATGACAGAGTTCAAATAAGCGTGGGGATGAACACAGAGGATCTCTAATCAGAAAATAATGGATATACATTTAAGGAAAGTCCAGTACTGGGCAGGCTTGCACGGCCTGTGTCCCATATGTGAACTTTCAGTTGAGGAAAGTCTGGGGAAGGTTTTGATGGCTGGGATGGTTAAGATGGGCTGGAGTGAACTTTGATGGAGACTCAAGTAGATGGAACCTAAACACACTACTGGGCAGGGCTCTGGGTTTCAGGCCTAGAAATATCTAAGAAAAAGGACCATTTAAACTAAATAATTAATTTATAGAGCATGTATGGTTGGGCAGACTGATGGACGTCTCGGGTCTTTATCTGCCATCATTTACTATGTTATGTTATTTTAGTAGCCTTCCTCTGGACCGACTCCATCCTTTTTATATCTTTTGAAGGTGCAGCCTCCAGAATTGTATACAATATTCAAATGAGGTCTCACCAGAGTCTTATACAGGAGCATCAATACCTCCCTTTTTCCTACTGGCCATACCTCTCGCTATGCACCCTAGCATCTTTCTAGCTTTCGCCATCACCTTTTCAACCTGTTTGGCCACCTTAAGATCATCATATACAATTGCACTCAAGTTCCGCTTTTCTGTCGTGCACATAAGTTCTTCACTCCCTAAACTGTACTGTTTCTTGAGTTTTTGCAGCCCCAAATGCATGAACTTGAATTTCTTAGCATTAAATTCTAGCTACCAAATTTCAGACCATTCTTAAAGCTTTCACAGGTCTCTTCATGTTGTTCACATCATCCTAGGTGTCTACTCTATTGCAGATTTTAGTATCATCCGCAAAGAGGCATATCTTACCCGACACCCTGCAGCAATATCGTTGATAAAAATCTTAAAAAGAACAGGCCCAAGAACAGAACCTTGAGGCATACCACTGATAACATCCCTTTCCTCAGAGCGAACTCCATTGATCACTACCCTCTGTCGCCTCTCCACTCAACCAGTTCTTGACCCAGCCCGTTACTTTGGGACCCATCCCGAGGGCGCTCAGTTTATTTTTTAAATGTCTTTATGGAACATAGTGTACCACTCTCTTTTGCAGTGGAATTGTCCTTCATGTCAGCTACAGTCGGCAGATAGTTTGAAATTAGAAATTCCATCTAGGTGCCACGAGACTTACAGGGAACTGTAAATCTGTGTTCTCTGTGCAGGGCCCAGCGCTTTGGAATGCTTTACTGTTGATATTGCGCCAATCAAATATTCTTTTGCAGTTCAGAAAGGGGGTGAAATTATGTTGTTTGAGCGCTTTTTAGGGCCCAGCCATGTGACGTGCGAGTTGAGCAATTTTTTTGCTGCTTTTAACCTGTGCTGTATTAGTCTATTTTGTACTTGTTTTATCTTATTTATTATTACGCCTATGTAAGTAAACTTGTTCTTACCTACTTGTTTTAATTATGAACTGTATGTAAACTTGTTTCCCGCTTAGATTTGTGGTTAGTTGGGTTATAAATAATTTTAAATAAATAAACACTGTCAAAGGATTTGCTAAAATCTAATACACCACATCTAGCGCACTCCCTCTATCTAATTCTCTGGTCACCCAGTCAAAGAAATTGATCAGATTTGTCTGACAAGA
Source organism: Geotrypetes seraphini (assembly GCF_902459505.1). Lineage (NCBI taxonomy): Eukaryota > Metazoa > Chordata > Amphibia > Gymnophiona > Dermophiidae > Geotrypetes > Geotrypetes seraphini. The sequence goes on from NC_047087.1 coordinate 304,172,207, forward strand.
ACTACCTCTAGTGAATCTGAAAGGTCACTTGGACATACAAAGTCAGAGGTGTGAAGAAATGTACAAGAGTTAAGTGCCGAAACCAGGAAGTTACAGAGATATTTATTCATTTTTCTGGCTATACAACTGAATTCTAGAAAAAGCTTTCACGTGTTACTTTTCTTAACACTCATTGGTTCTAAGCTCACACTAGCAGGTCACTAGCAGGACTACTTATCTAACTCTTACAGTTAAATGTACAGAAGGGCAGGGTACATCATGGCTCAAACTCTTATCTATTTAGCTTACAATGTGGTAAGGTAGGGACATACATTTTAGGCAGATGAAGTCAATAGATTGTAAACTTTCTTCAGCTATGTAGACCAGAGCAATATTTTAAACAACAGTTAACCATTTCATGACCCTACAAATCCATGTTGCCTCCAGTCTTGTAATCTACAGGATTCCAGAAACTTCACCATTCTCTGATTTAAAAGCGTTACCATTAATTTGATTACCATAGAAGTCAGACTTACCGGCCTGTAATTCCCTACTTCTTCCTTCTACTTTTGTGGAGAGGGACCACATCCGTCTGCCCTTATCCAGTGCTCTGGTACCATTCCCGACTTTAGAGACTCATTGAAAAGGTCATCAGTGGAGCCACCAGAACGTCCCTAAGGTTCTTTTTTTTTTTTGGGGGGGGGGGGGTCAGCACCCTCTGATGTACACCATCCTGGCTCCATCACTTTGTCTACTTTTATTTTAGCTAGCTCCTCACGAACACAACCCTCTGGAAATCAATCAGGATCTATCACTCTTCTGTCCCTATTCATGTTTGTCTTCTGTGGTGCCGCTCCGACGCTTTCAGCCATGAACATAGAACAGAAATATTTGTTAATCAATTCAGCCTTTTCTTTATCAGACTCTGCATATTTCTCCCCTTCACTTTTGAGTCTCATAATGCCACTTTTGCACTTCTTCCTATCACTAATATATCTAAAAAATGTCTTATCTCCCCATTTTACCGTTTCAGCTACTTTGATGTCCTGACTACACGACCAGCCTCTCTCAACTTTTCCAGATATTTTTGCCTGGCTTCCTCTTTCTGTGATTATTTATTTATTTATTTTTTGTAGTTTATGAAAGCTAACCTCTTATTCCTTACCTTCTCAGCTACTGTTTTTGAGAACCAAAGCGGCCTTCTTTTCCTCTTACTATAACTTACTTTCCTCTCAAAAAGATTTGTCGCTCCTAATATTCCTTTCAGTTTTGTCCACTGCATTTCCACTCCTTCCCATCCAGACAACAATTCCCTGATGTAAACCCCCATCGGAACAAAGTTAGCGGAGCCCTCTATATTATTCGATTCAGCCTATTGAATCGATTTTTCTGCCCAATTGGGTGTTTTTTTCAAACATCCTGGTGGGTTTATTTTATAGACTCTTCACCCCTTTGCCTTCTCCTAACTACACTGGCGCTGTGGTGTAAACAAAGACTTTTCCTCTCTCTATTAAATCCTAGCTCACGTTTGCGGTCTAACACCAGCTCTGGCAGGATACACGTTTCAAATCTGACATATTGTAATCACAAAACAGAAATAAAATTATTTTTTCTACCTTTTTGTTGTCTGGTCTTTATTCAAATCTTGTTGGTCCCAGGCTCTGGTTGTCTTCTGATAACTTGCTTACCAGGGTCAACTTCTTTTTCCGTGCAAACCATCCATCTTCTATTTCTGTCCTTCCCTTCCGTGTCCCTTCCCTCCCCCAGAAGTCTGGCATCTTTCCTTTTTTTCGTCTCCATCCACAGGTCCACCTTTTCTGAACCACGATGTCTACCACGAACTATCAAAGCTAAAGGTGAACAAAGCCATGGGCTTCGGGAATTGAGAGATGTTCTGGCAGAACCGTTGGCTGAGCTTTTTAATCTTTCCCTAAACAAGGGAAAAGTTCCCTTGGACTGGAAAACTGCCAACGTTATCCCACTCCACAAAAAGGGATGCAGGTCAGAGGCTGAAAATTACAGGCCAGTGAGTCTCGCATCAATAGTAAGTAAACTTATGGAAACGTTGATCAAAAACAGATTGGACACGATTCTGGATGACGAAGGACTAAGGGATCTCCACCAGCATGGCTTTACGAAGGGAAGGTCTTGTCAATCCGATCTGATAAACTTCTTTGACTGGGTAACAAAGAAACTGGATAAAGGAGAGTCCCTGGACATCGTGTATTTAGACTTCAGTAAGGCTTTTGATAGTGTCCCACACCGTAGGTTATTGAACAAGATGAACGCGATGGGCCTAGGAGAAACACTGACTGCATGGGTAGAAGACTGGCTTAGCGGTAGACTTCAAAGCGTAATGGTAAACGGTATTCCCTCAAAAACGTCGGAAGTGACCAGTGGAGTACCACAGGGCTCGGTCTTGGGCCCGATACTATTCAATATCTTTATAAGGGATCTGCCTCAGGGACTTCAAGGTAAAATTACATTATTCGCCGATGACGCTAAACTATGCAACATATGTGGGCAGCGCAGCAGAACCTGATAGCGCAACCATGCCCGGCACTATGGAGCAGGACCTACTTTTACTAGAACAATGGTCCAGTACCTGGCAACTGAATTTGAATGTCAAAAAAGTAAGGTAATGCACCATAGTAGCAGAAATCCATGCAGAACATACACCCTGTATGGTGAAAACCTAACCAGAACTGCAGCAGAACGAGACTTGGGAGTAATCATCCAGGAAGATGAAAGCTGCGAATCAGGTGGAGAAAGCTACAGCAAAAGCTAGACAAATGCTGGGCTGCATCAGAAGGAGCTTTATCAGTCAAAAGCCTGAAGTTATACTTAAGTTGTACAGATCAATGGTGAGACCTCACCTGGAGTACTGTGTTCAGTTTTGGAGGCCACATTATCAAAAGGATGTGAAGAGAATGGAGTCGATTCAGCGAATGGTAACTAGGATGGTCTCGGGACTAAAAAATCTCCCATATGAAGAACTTTTGAGCAGGCTGCGCTTATATTCTCTCGAAGAGCGCACAGAAAGGGGGGACATGATAGAAACATTCAAATACATCACGGGCCGCATTGATGTGGAGGAAGAAATCTTTTGTCTTACAGGTCCCACGGCGACAAGAGGGCATTCGCTAAAACTTAGGGGGTGAAGATTTCATGGGGACCCCAGGAAGTATTTCTTTACTGAAAGGGTAATTGATTGATGGAATCGTCTTCCACATCAGGTAGTCGAGGCTAGTACCACTCTCGACTTGATGGGACAGACAGGTGGGGTCACTCCAGAGGAATATTTAAAAGATGGATTCTCGAAGGCGGGAGGGTTCTTGAGTGGGCAGACTTGTTGGGCCGTCGGCCCTTTTCTGCCGTCATACTCTATTTCTATGTTTCACCCTTTCATCCAGATACTACAAAAAGGCAGAATAGTCAAAGGTTCAAGGAAGGGGTCGCTCAGAGGAGTTGTAATCCCCTACCGCTCTAAACAGCAAAATATTTTGTAAATGTAGGGAGCCCTCAGTGTGAACGAGCATCCACAGGAGACCAGCTCCAACGCTTCACAGACAGGCAGAGGTCATAAACCCCCACCCGCACACCATCTCTGGGCCCCCGTTGTGTGCAATGATTTAAATAAATACATGAAGTGAAAACACTCACTACTCAATCAACTATAATTACACATGAAAGTGAAAAAACAACATGAAAAACCTCTGAGCGGCCCCTAACCGAACCAATCCAGTCAGAACCTGGTGTTCTGTTGCGTCATTTAGTTAAGTTGGGTTTTTTCATTGATTTAATTTTTGGCTGGGGAGCTGGCTGAATTGGTTCGGTTAGGGGCCGCTCAGAGGTTTTTCATGTTGTTTTTCACTTTCATGTGTAATTATAGTTGATTGAGTAGTGAGTGTTTTCACTTCATGTAATTTATTTAAATCATTGTATGTAATTTATTTAAAGCATGGTTCTGGAATGAATTATGCTCGTAAACCAAGGTTCCACTGTACTGCAGATAGACTTAATGGTATGCCGGATCGCGGGTGTGGGTGGGGATGGTGGATACACACGGGGGGGGGGCCTTCATGAGCGGGGGGAGCAATGCCAGTTCTTGGGGGAGGGGTAGAGCAGCGCCGCTGGCCTCAGGTGATGGGGATGGGAGGAGCGAATCAAGCGAGTTTCCCTTAGTTCCTATGGGGAAACTCGCTTGATATACGAGTATTTTGGTTTACAAGCATGGTTCTGGAATGAATTATGCTCGTAAACCAAGGTTCCACTGTACTGCAGATAGACTTAATGGTATGAGCCAGCTCATAGTGAGAGGAAAGGTAAATTGGAGCCAAACCAGTTAGGGTTTTGAAACAAATGCAGGTGAATTTAAACAAAACTCTTGCCTCTACCGACCAATGTAATTGTTTATAATAAGGACTGACATGTTCTTAATATAAGATAGCAGATGTAAATTTGAAAAAAAACTGACAAATCACTACTTTACAAATTAACAAATGGAAATAACACACAAAAAATGGAAAATAAGAAAATACCATTTTATTGGACTAATCCATTTTTCAATTAGCTTTCAGAGGCCAAAACCTGCTTCTTCAGATCAGTACAGTATACTGCTGTTAACGGTATCATGTCCTGACCTAAGGAAGGGGGTTTGGACTCCGAAAGTTAGAAATATATATTAAAATTAGCCCAATAAAAATATTATCTTGTTTCCATTTTCTGTTTATAAACATTTATCAGTACAACTAAAAAGTCAACCAAATGTGGAGTGGAATGGATACAAATGGATCGATTTTTCACTCTGTCAAAAATTACAAAGACTAGGGGACACACTATTAAGTTACAGGTAAATACTTTTAAAACCAATAGGAGGAAATTTTTTTTCACTCAGAGAATAGTTAAGCTCTGGAACGCATTGCCAGAGGTTGTGGTAAGAGCGGATAGCATAGCTGGTTTTAAGAAAAGTTTGGACAATTTCCTGGAGGAAAAGTCCATAGTCTGTTGTTGAGAAAGACATGGAGGAAGCCACTGCTTATTCGCAATTGGTAGCATGGAATAATTGCTACTCCTTGGGTTTTGGCCTTGTACTAGTGACCTGGATTGGCCCCCATGAGAACGGGCTACTGGGCTTGATGGACCATTGGTCTGATCTAGTAAGCAGCAAAAAAAAAAAAAAAAAAATTTCTGCCTTTTGTTGTTTTTGCTTTAATTATCTTCTCTTTACTTGTTTATCCAGCATCTGTCCTCTACCCTTCCATCCACTGTCCACCCTCTCTCCCTGCCCCTTCCATCCACTTTCTATCCTGTGTTCCTTCTTTCTTTTGTATGTGATTCATTTCAGCTTCACTCACTCCCCTATCCTCTGGCATCTCTCTTCTCCTTACCCCTCTTTTCCATCTTGCCCTTTCCCTCTGTTCTCTGACATCTCCTTTCCTTTCCTTTCCCCTTGGTCAGGCATCTTTTTCCCTTCCCCTCTGCATGCCTTGGCATTTCTTTACTTCCCTTCCATCTCTCCCTCCCCCGCCATGCTCTGGCATCTCCTCTCCTTCCTTGCTTTCCCTCCCTCCCTCTCCTATCCCTTCCCTCGTCTTCCTTCTCTCTCCCTCGTCAGATGCATCAATTCTCTCTCTCCTTTGCTCCCTTCTGTTTCCCTCCCTCCTTCTCTGTCACCCTTCTGGTTTGGCAGCATAGCATTCACAACTCGCTGCTTTTGTCAGTCTCAGGCCTTTCTCTCTGCTTGGTCCCATCTAATTCCTGTTTCCATGAAGGAGGGACCCGGCAGAGGGGAAGGTCTGAAGCCGACAAGAGCAGTGAGTTGTGAATGCTGTGTTGCCGAAGAAGTTCCGATGCCGGCCTTCAGAGGAGTAATCGAAGCACCACACCCCTTTATGCGCTGCAACTGGGGTGGACTGCACCCCTCCCCCTGCAGAATAAGCAGAATCTGTCTCCAGAGCTGCAGATTTATGCCAACTGATCAGTCTCTCCTGTGTTGTATCTCTGCACAGCCACAGTGAGTGGTGATGAGCTTGAGCCGATAGAATTCTTGAGGGGGGTATGTCTCGACCAAGGCTCACTACTGGGAGAGCTCTTAACATCCACCAATCTGGGAGCTGGAGCTTGATGGCCAATCAAGAGCACTTCCTGGTTGGCTTGATTGCTCCTGATTGGCCATCAAGCTCCATCTCCCTGATTGGTGGATGTACAAAGCTCTCCCATGTGAGCAGCAATCAGCAGCTAGCTTAGAGGGACCATTGCTCATTGTCTTGTGGTCTTCTGCCAATTATGGTACCATCATTTGATCTCTATCAATACTCCATAGGATCTTATAAAAACTGTCTATGAATACTTTTTATTCCCCCCACTCCAGGGGTTCTTTGCATCTGATCACAAGGCCAGGAAAATGACTTGGAGGCTCTGTTACAGTGGAAGGAAAACTCCACTATTTACATAAGAAAATTGTTTACTCCACTGACTTTAATTGGAACAAAAGAAGCAAATGTAATTAGTGATTTGGTATCTGAAAACAAGCTGAAATGATGGATTTTTATTTATTTTAAAATTATTTATAATCCGCCTATCCACAAATCTAGGCGAGGAACAAAATAACATACAAAATAAAACCAAACCAAACACCCCAAAATTTTCTTCTGTACCTGCCTTTTACAGAGATGCATTACTTGACTACTGAGGAAAGAATAATGGATTCATGATGTTAACTTTGAAATCATAAAGGAAAGTGTGGGGTTGTTTTTTAAAATTAAAGGTATTTTCCTTTTGATAACACCCTTAGAGCGGTGATTAAACTTGGCTACGTTTTACCTTGGTGATATCAAGTGCTGCTTTGAAAGTCATAGTGAAGGCTATAGAAAGAAACTGGAGAACAAACTTCTTTTTATTTAAGCACCTACATCCTTTATTGTTATTTCTTTGGCAACACCTTACTGATATCGTATTACTCTTTTTTTTGTTTTGTTTTGTTTTTTAAAAAAAACTTTTAATATGGGATAGAGTCTGAAAATGTCAGATGACGCAATTGTGTTTCTTTATTGCAGCCATTTTTTCTCCCTAAGCTTTCACTCTTCTTTGTTCCCAGAGAGTGTTAATACGTGTAAGATTATTTTGACTCCTTCTCCAACAAGTCTGTCCTAAAGGCAGTATTGTGAATTCAGATAAATTTTCATATTGCATTTCATTGTATGGTTTCTTCATAATAAAGTTAAGCAGTTAATGCTAGGTTGGGGGAGGGGAGAGACAACCTTAAACAATGTCCTTGAGTTCATGTGAAGGTAAGAAAACTTGTTAAGTTCAAACTGAGTAATGCCAGAGAGGTTATTGCTGGATTCAACTGAAATGTTCTGGACTCTATCCAAATAGAAAACTGATAAATTGCAAGCAAATCTTAGACATCTGATACAGATTAATAAAGTAAAATGTGGTTTTCTTCAGTAACTACAAATGAGTGAAAACTCCAGAAATGCATTGAGGTATGATGTAGCTCGAGAAATCATTTAGATCAATACTTTTCAAACTTTTATCTAATAGGATGCCATTGTGACACTTAAATAATGCAAATGATCCTTACAGGATAAATAAAACAATTGAGCTCCTTCCCCTCTTCTCTCATCCATTTCCTCTTCTCTCCACATACCCAAAACATGAGAGTAGCAGCAGTGTTAATGGAAATACAAGCAGCAGTTGGCACAAAATTCTGTTTGTCCATTTGCTTTCACAGACCTCTAGTATTCTGCATGGATTCCAGTTTAAGAGGAAGCCCCACACAGAAGGGGGAAAGCCTGTGAATGTTCACAAAATTACAAGCCTCAAGCTGAGTCACTACTGGGTATGGGAGTAACCCTGTTCTGTGTTCTCCCCAGGTGGCATGATAAAGTAGCCGGGTGGGGCAGGACGGGGAAATTTGGTGGTTAGAATAGGGTCAATAAATCCAGTGGTATATAGTATATATGACAGCCAGTAGTGATCATTTTTTAACAACCCCCTCTATATAAAAAAAAGTTATTTTTAGTAATAATTCATGAGTCACACAACAAGGTTGCACCTAGGAAAAGGCAGCATCTTAAACACTGCAGTGAGCACTAGAACACCAACACACACATTGTAAAACTAAACAAACCAGATTCTGCACAGTCAATTGATCTTGTGCAGTCAATGCTAACAGAAAACCATGTCCTTTTCATACACATAGAACACAGAAACACCCTCGCCCAATATGGAATAATCACAAACTAAAAATAGAAATATGTAGACAAAAGTTAAACTGAAACGCCAAGAAACCAGACTCTGCATATAATGCAACACCACAGAAACAGTGACACGTCTCCTAATTCTGTGCAAAATATAAAGACAGCATATGTAAATTTGAAAAAACTGATACATAACAATCACCACTTTACAAATTAACAAATATAAGTAAAACAAACGAGAAATAAGAAAATACATTTTTATTGTACTAATCCATTTTTCAATTAGCTTTCAGAGGCCAAATCTTTCTTCAAGACAGTACAGTATACTGCTGTTATAGTATCCTGGCCTGACCTGAGGAAAGGGGTTTAGTCCAGAAAAAATTGCCTTATTTCCATTTCCTATTTATAAACTTTTATCAATACAGTTACAATACTACTTGATTCTACGTAAAGCAACAAAAAAATTTCTTTCTACCTTTTGTCGTTTCTGCTTCAATCATCTTCTCTTTGCTCTCTTCTTTCTATACAGCGTTTGTCCTCTCACCCTTCCATGCAACGTCTGCCCTCTCTTTTCCCCTTCCACCCAGCCTCTGCCCTCTCTATCTCTACCCACTCCTTCCATCTACTGTCCACCCTCTCTCTGCCCCTTCTATCCACTGTCCGCCCTCGCTGCCCTTTCCATCCAGTGTCTGCCCCCTCTCTCTCTCTCTTCCATACGTCATCTTCCCTCTTTTTTTATGTCCCTTCAATAAACTGTACAGTATATCCTGTGCCCTTTCTCTCCTTTGTACATGATTCATTTCAGCTTCACCCCCTCTCCATTTTTCTGTTTCCATCTCCTCCCCTATGCTCTGGCATCTCTCTTCTCCTTTTCTTCCTTCCTTCCTACTCCACCCCATGGTCTTGCATCTCTATCTCCTTCTATTCCCTTCTCTTCCCCCATGCCCTGGCATCTTTCACTCCTATCTCTCCCTCTCCCTCCTTGTTCTAGCACCTCTTCTCCTTCCTTTCCCTCTGGTCTGGCATTTGTCTCCTTAGTTTCCCTTCCCTCCCCCATGCCCCGGCATCTCTCTCCTCTTCTTCCATCTCCCCCTCCATTATCTGGCATCTCCTCTCCTTCCTTTCTCTCCCTCCTTCCTTTCCCCTGGTCTGGCATCTGTCTCCCCCCACATGTGCCCTGACATCTCTCCCTCCCCTTCTATGGTCTGGTATTTCCTTTCCTTTCCCTCCCTCCATGGTTTTGGCATCTCTTTCCTCTCTTCTCCCTGGTCTTCCTTCCCTCTCCTTCCCCAATTGGGTGCTGCAGTAGCATTTATCCCAGGACAAGCAGGCAAGTATTCTCACATATGGGTGACATCGACGGAGCCCGAATGCGGACGCCTCACAAGCAGACTTGCTTGAAGAAACTCGAAGTTTTGAGTTGCCCACACAGCGCATGCATGAGTGCCTTCCCGCCCAGCACAGGGCGCGTCTCCTCGGTTCTCTGCATTTAACTTCGTTCCTTTGTGCCTTCTCTGAACCGCGGTTTGTATTTTTTTCTTCACGAATTGCTGCTATTCTTTTCTTTTATTTTTGGTAAAAAAATAAATAAATTTTTCTTCGTCCGTGCTATCCCATTGGTCTCTGGATTCATCTGCTTCGTCTAAAGGAAAGAAAATTAACAGATAAGAGCATAATTTTTCCTTCACAACCAGGTAGTCCTCATCCGGACGGACAACCAAGTCGCCATGTATTATGTCAACAAACAGGCAGGGATGGGATCTGCCTCCCTTTGTCAAGAAGCTCTGAAGGTTTGGGATTGGGCAATCTGCCACAATACCTTCCTCAAAGCTGTCTACATTCAAGGGACGAAGAATTGCTTGGCGGACAACTTGAGTCGTCTTCTGCAAACTCACGAATGAACTCTCCATTCCTCGCCTCTTCATCACATTTTTTCACAATGGGGAACCCCTCAGATAGACCTCTTTGCAGCTCCCCACAACTTCAAACTGCCTCAGTTCTGCTCCAGGATATTATTCTCCTCACCGCCTCGAGGCAAATGCTTTTCTTCTGGAATGGACGAATCTCTTCCTCTACGCATTTCCTCCATTCCCTCTCATTCTCAATAATCTGGCCATGCCACCATGATTCTAATCGCTCCTCGGTGGCCAAGACAACCTTAGTACTCCCTTCTACTTCAACTCAGCACCAGGGAGCCATATCTTCTACCAGTTTTTCCTTCTCTGCTTACACAGAGTCAAGAATCTCTGCTTCATCCCAACCTGCAGTCTCTACACCTGACAGCTTGGTACCTTTCAACATAACCCCTCTTCAGTTTTCTCAATCTGTAAGAGACGTTTTAGAAGCTTCTAGAAAGCTTACAACTAGACAATACTATCACCAAAAATGGACTAGATTTTCTACATGGTGTTTCATCATAAGGAGCCTCAGCATTCCTCCTTATTTTCTGTTTTGGACTATCTTTTGCACTTATCCAATTCTGGTTTCAAGTCTACATCTATACGAGTCTATCTCAGTGCAATTGCGGCTTTCCATCAGCCTATTGAAGGGAAACCCCTCTCTGCTCATCCGGTGGTTTCCAGATTCATGAAAGGACTTTTCAATGTCAAACTTCTCTCAAACCGCCTCCTGTGGTTTGGGACCTCAGTGTTGGAGGGAGGGGTAAATTTTCCAAATTTTTTTAGGTATCAACAGGCCTATATTCTGTGGCAGAGTATGTATTGGATCCTGCCTGACCTCATGGAACATTATCCAAATTGGTTAATTTTGGAGTGGAAAATTATGTCTCCAATGCATCTGTCTCATGTTTTGGACATTAAGTTACCTAGTTACGCTAAGGATAATTATATTATTTTAGATTCTTGGAAGACCTTGAGATATATTAATAAGCTAACTGAAATTCCTATAGAACAGTCTTTCTGTCAATCCCTATGGCTAAACTCCAAGGTACAAATAGGCGGCTCTAAAATTGCCTGGAAGGATTGGATGCAGATTGGCATAAGAACATTAGAGGATAGAAACATAGAAGATGACGGCAGAAAAGGGCCATAGCCCATCAAGTCTGCCCATTCTAATGACCTACCCCCCTTGATTTTACCCCCCTAGAGATCCCACATGTGTATCCCATTTCCTTTTTAAATCTGGCATGCTGCTGGCCTCAATCACCCGAAGTGGAAGTTCATTCCAATGATCAAACCACCCTTTCGGTGAAGAAGAACTTCCTGGTGTTGCCATGAAATTTCCCAACCCTGATTTTCAGCGGATGCCCTCTTGTGGCCGAGGGACCTTTAAGAAAGAAAATATCATCCTCCACCTCAATACGGCCCGTGATATATTTAAACGTCTCTATCATGTCTCCTCTCTCTCTACGTTCCTCGAGTGAGTATAGCTGCAATTTATTCAGCCTTTCCTCATACGGGAGATCTTTGAGTCCCGAGACCATCCTGGTGGCCATTCGTTGAACCGACTCAACTCTTAGCACATCTTTTTGGTAATGTGGCCTCCAGAATTGTACACAATATTCCAGATGAGGTCTCACCATGGATCTGTACAACGGCATTATAACTTCGGGCTTCGGCTGATAAAACTTCTACGGATACAACCCATCATTTGTCTTGCCTTTGATGAAGCCTTCTCCACTTGATTGGCAGTATTCATGTCTACACTAATGATCACCCCCAAATCACGTTCCGCCTTGGTCCTAGCTAAGGTCTCACCATTTAGTGTGTAAATTCTGCACGGATTCCTGCTGCCAAGGTGCATGACCTTACATTTTTTAGCATTGAAGCTTAGCTGCCAAGTCGAGGACCAATGTTCCAATAGAAGTAGGTTCTGCGTCATACTGTCTGACAAAGTGCTCTTACTATGTTGCAAAGTTTGGCGTCATCGGCGAATAATGTGATTTTACCCTGAAGCCCCTGAGTCAGATCTCTTACAAATATGTTGAAGAATAAAGTTTTTACATGAATTCTTATCTTCCTTGTGAGATTGAGATGGAGGAAGGATTATGTAACAGTTTCTTAAGGTTTATAAATGTTTAATATGTGGATAAGATATATTTGATATAGAGCACTTATCATAAACTCTGATCAAACTACTACGGCTTTGGCGGTATATAAGAAATAAAATAATAATAATAATAACTAATGGATAATGTGAGGTAGGGGGGAGGGTTATAACTCTTTATAAGTCATGTAAGGATATTAAGTGTTTTACGTATAAAATGTATTCTTTACTATTTTCACTTATTGAAAGTGTAAAAATGAATAAATAATTAAAAAAAACAAAAACTTCTGTCAATCTCTTCAGGCTGTGCTGAGTCCTCCCGGGGAATCCCCAAGCCAGTGTGAAGTTGTTTTTTAAAAAAATGTTTGAGCAGCGGCGGCAGCAACAGGATTTGCGACCGAGATGGCATCTAAATTAGCTGGGCGGAGTGCCCGGCTAAAAGGCTCTAGGGAGAACACTGCTGTTGCTGTGACCCCATTTGGGGTCTTTAACAAGGCAAAGATGACTTGGTTTATGGAATAGGTTATCATTTATTAATTCCCTATAGACGTCGGAGCAATTACTGCAGCAGCAGCCTCTATCGCATCTTTGTAAAATGGGGGCAAGTAAATTACAGTTAAAGAATTCAGTCAGCTATACAAAGTAGGGTAAATATAATCAATTACTGATATTCAATTCATTAAAATGCTATACCAAGAATACCAAAACATAAAATTAATTAAGGGCTCCTTTTACAAAGGTACGTTAGGGCCTTAACGTGCGGAATAGCATGCGCTAAAATGCTGCGCACGCTAGCCGCTACCACCTCCTCTTGAGCAGGCGGTAGTTTTTTGGGTAGCGCGCGCTATAGCGTGTGCTAATCTGGTGCATGCACTAAAAACGCTAGTGCACCTTTGTAAAAGGAGCCCTAAATGTTTAATTTATTAATTTCTATAATTAATTTTATGTTTTGGTATTCTTGGTATAGCAAAGAATTCAGTCAAACAAATTTTAATATGTATTAATTACTTCTTGGTGTACCTACCACTTATAATCTGTTCTAAAATTCCTTCTAACACACAGAATCGGTGATTATTTTCCTTTTTAGTTGTAAGAATAGGTGTGGTATGTTTCTTATCTTACATATGGGCATTAAGCAACTTCATTTCATGACTTTATTGCCTGGTATGGGAGCCAACTTTTCCAAAATTATTGGTGGTGCTAAACCCAATAGAAATTATCTCTCCCTTGACATAGTCAAGAACTTTGTTCAATATTGGGGGTGCTCAAGCACCCACAAGGCTGGCAACTATGTTGCCTGATATGGGTTCGATCTGAATAACTTGCTAATTTGCAGATAAATTTACCATTTTTGCCTTCCAGCTTCCTTCTGCTTCAATGGAACTGACTTCTGTTGAGTTATAGTATTAGGAGCATTCATCCCCTGTTTTGTAAATATTATTATGTTCTTATGTTCTTACTATTTCTTTTCATTTTAGCCCAACCATTGCAGTGTCAGCCCTTGGTTAGGAACTCAGAATATTGTTCTTTTTAAAATGTGAAATGTGTTCTATAAGTATGACTACTGAATGTTACCAGTTCTGTTGGTTGCAATTCCTTCATTCCAGGATCTTTGAACACACCATATACTGTATTTTTCGCACCATAAGACGCACCCACCTCTAAAGGAGGAAAACCAAGAAAAAAAAATTCTGAACCAAATGGAGTGCCTTGTACCCTGTCCCACCCTCTGGTGGTCTAATAGTAGGCTAGAACAGTATACAGGGCACATCTAGTGGTGGGCACATCTAATGGTAGGCACGTCTAGTGGCAGCCAGCCAGCCAGCTCCCAAACCCCCAGCCAGTGCCAAGCCAACCAGCCATTCCCAAGTCAGCCAGCCAGTCCCAGCCAGCCCCCAATCAACCCGGCCGGCCAGCCAGTCACAAGACAGCCAGCCCCCAGTCAACCCGGCTAGCCAACAAGTCCCAAGCCAGCCAGGCAGCCCAAAGGCAACCAGCCAACCCACCCCAGGCCAGCCAGGCAGCCCAAAGGCAACCAGCCAACCCACCCCAGGCCAGCTAGCCAGCCAGCCCCAGTCAACCTGGCCAGCCAGCCAGTCCCAAGCCAGCCAGGCAGCCCGAAGGCAACCAGCCAACCCACTCCAGGCCAGCCAATCCCAAGCCAGCCAGCCCAAAGGCAACCAGCCAACCCACCCCAGGCCAGCCAGGCAGCCCAAAGGCAACCAGCCAACCCACCCCAAGCCAGCCTGCCAGCCCCCAGCCAGCCAGTCCCAAGCCAGCCCAAAGGCAGGCAGGCACCCTCTGCGCCCCCCCCCCCCCCCCCCCCGGTACCTTTTTTTTGTCATCCCGAAGGACTAGCGTGCTTTCCGCTCTCCTGCCTGGGTTCCGCTGCTCTCTTCCAGCAGAATCAGCAGTACAGTGGTGCAAGAGGCAGGCGTGCCTTTTTGCGTGCCTGCTTGGTCCCTCCCTGAACTCCCAATGGCTGCCTGAAAGTTCTTGCAGGACCCAGGCAGGAGCGCGGTAAGCACGCTGGACTGCCTGGATGACAAAAGGAGGTACGGGTTTTGTTTGGGTTTTTTTTGTTTGTTTTTTTTACATTTGCTCCTTAAGACGCACCCTTATTTCCACCCACTTTTTTGTGGGTGGAGAAAGTGCATCTTTTATGGAGTGAAAAATATGGTAATATTGCCCAGTTTCAGCTAGCCAAAAAGAGCAAAAGCAAGCTTGAAAATGAATTCAGACCTTTTAAATGTCTCCCCCATCAGAGAGAGATTCATTATTAGCCACAGAGTTCCTGAATCCTGTGAGAGAAGCAGACCGGTGCAGCTCAGAAGTCAAAGGCCAGGAACCAGTACTTCACAGGGAGATCAGGGACTAACACCCAGCATACAAGACTTGTGTCTTTTGAATTTGTTTCGTTTACTTTATTTGACAGATAAGTTTCATCCATTTTTGAAACATTGCAAAATAGTATCAATCTGTTGAATCAGAAGTACTGCAATGATTGGGTGGTGAGGTATTTTGGGGAACTTGTTCCCTTTTTCCTCCATGTCTCTGAGCACTACCATCCTACATGAAAATATGTGTTGTTATTAGTTTAAAAAGTCTTTTGATTTAAAATATTTTTAGTGGAAGTGTGTTTTATTTTTCTTCCCATGCTTCTTCATTAGGTTTGTATTTTCCTCCATTTTTGGTTTTGACTTTGAGATTATCATGAGATTGCAAGAAATTTGTCTTTAACGTTTGTCTTATTCTTTTCTGAAATATATTGCAAATCTGTAGTCTTTGTTGAATATGTCATGCCATATGCATGCCAGAGGAATTTTACACCATGCCAGTGCCAGCAAAGTCTCTCAGTGGTGTCTGACGCTGCTTGCTGGCAGTGTTCTATGTTTACCAGATGGAACGTTTAACTATTATGTATTGTGCTGATATGAAATGCAGTGGAGAAACTTCAATTAAATTGGATCTGGATTTCATTACTTCAGCTTTATGTGATTCTGTATGCATTGATATATTACAAGCATCCAGTGTCTTGACAGTGCTGGATCAATTTGCAGGGGCAAAAGTCTCCAGTGGAAACAGGCTGATTCTTTTATGAATAGACATCTGGGCAGTCCTGGATGGAATTAATTGCTGTTACACACTGGCTGTGTTTTTATACTGTTGCAATTTCCTTTGCAGCTGCAAAGGCCAGAAAGCCTCAGCCTTGAAAACACAGGCCATCTCAGCAGTAGGCATCTTAATAGATTTTATCCTTCATATCTAAGGAGGATAGCTTTTATCCACTTTTTAAAGTATGGGAGTCTTCAGTGAGATTTTTTTTAAACTATCCTAGAATGTTTATATGAGAGTTGAAAATTTAGATCTTCTAGATAAGGATTAATAATAATAATAATAATAATAATAGCTTTATTTATATCCCATCATACCTTTCAATTCAAGACGGTGTACAATAAGAGGTGCTGATAATAGTGAGTTAACATCGAATGGAATTGGGAAGGGGTAAGTGGGTGGTTATGTGGTTGGACAGCATAAGGGATGGGAGGGGGAACGTGTAAGAAATGGTAGGTGTTGAGCTATTTTGGAGGTTCAGACGAATTTGTCGAATAAGTGTTTTTAGTGATTTTCTGAATATTTGGTATGCTAGTGAATTCAGGATTAGGTCGCTTAGGATGTTGTTCCATATCCCTGCTTGGAAGGCGAGAGTCCTTTTGAGGATTCTTTTGAATCGGCATCCTTTGGGGGACGAGAATGTAAACAGGAGTGTTCTATGTGGGAAGCGGAGTATGTCCTGTAGGATGAAGTGTTTCAGGAGGTAGGTGAGAGCGTTGCCTAGGGTTAGTGTTGTAAATGGTATTTACATGAATAGGGAAGGACCAAAACCAGAATTGTATGTATTTTTATTTAAAATACAGTTGTCTTATCAAAGCCCATTTCTAAATTTCTTACGATCTGGAAATTGGAACGACGAGTGAGGTGATTAAATCTGCAGATGACACTAAACTATTCAAAGTTGTTAAAACGCATGTGGATTGTGAAAATTGCAGGCAGACCTTAGGAAATTGGAAGACCGAGTGTCCAAATGGCAGATGAAATTTAATGTGGACAAATGCAAAGTAATGCATATTGGGAAGGATAACCCGAATCACAGTTACCGGATGCTAGGGTCCACCTTGGGGATTAGCGCCCAAGAAAGGGATCTGGGTATTATCGTAGACAATACGATGAAACCTTCCGCCCAATATGCGGCAGTGACCAAAAAAGCAAACAGGATGCTAGGAATTATTAAAAAAGGGATGGTTAACAAGACTAAGAATGTTATAATGTCCCTGCATCACTCCTTGGTGCGACCTCTTCTGGAGTATTGTGTTTAATTTTGGTCTCTTATCTCAAGAAAGATATAGTGGGGCTAGAAAAGATTCAAAGAAGAGCAACCAAGATAATAAAGGGGATGGAACTCCACTCATATGAGGAAAAACTAAAACAGTTAGGGCTCTTCAGCTTGTAAAAGAGACGGCTGAGGGGAGATATGATTGAAGTCTACAAAATCCTGAGTGGAGTAGAACGGCTGCAAGTGGATCGATTTTTCACTCTGTCAAAAATTACAAAGACTAGGGGACACTTGATGAAGTTACAGGAAAATACTTTTAAAACCAATAGGAGGAAATTTTTTTTCACTCAGAATAGTTAAGCTCTGGAATGCATTGCCAGGTTGTGGTAAAAGTGGAAAGCGTAGCTGGTTTTAAGAAAGGTTTAGACAAGTTCCTGGGGGGAAAGTCCGTAGTCTGTTATTGAGAGAGACATGGGGGAAGCCACTGCTTGCCCTGTATCGGTAGAGAAAATTGTTTGGGTTTGCAGATCCTATTGGTTTCTTTTTGTTTTACTCCTTGGGTTTTGGCCAGCTACTAGTGATCTGGATTTGCCACCGTGAGAACGTGCTACTGGGCTTGATGGACCATTGGCCTGACCCAGTATGTATTAAGGAACTGGAGCATACTAGAGAGTTGCGCGGGGACAGAAATCCCACCCGTCCCCGCCAAAGTCCAACCCGTCCCCACCCGTCCCCGTGAGGACTCCCACCCGTCCCCACCCGTCCCCGTAAGGAATCCCTCCGTCCCCACCCGTCCCCGCGAGGAATCCCCTCCGTCCCCACCCGTCCCCGCGAGGAATCCCCTACGTCCCCGCCTGTCCCTATAAACTACAGAAATAGTTATTTCATTTAATTATGCTACTGAATTAAAGGCTCTGGTAGAAACCCATTTAAAAATAAGCAAAAAGACTTTATTAATTTGGAAATATTAATTGGGAAGAATACATACTTTGTAAACGGGTTTCTACCAGAGCCTCTAATGTTTATAAATTTTTATCAACACAACTAATATACTACTTTATCCTTAAGCAAAAAAAAAAAATAATAATAATTTTTTTCCTACCTTTATTGCCTGGTTTCTGCTTTCTTCATGTTCTCATTCAATTCCTTCCATCCACTGCCTCTCTTCTCTCTGTGTCTTCCATTTGCTCTGTCACTGTGCCTCTCCCTTTCTCCCCCCTCCCAAATTGGTCTGGCACCCATCTTTTTCCCTCCGCTCCCCCCATAGTCTGGCACCTCTGCCTTCTTCCCTGCCAGCGTCTTCTTCCCATTCCCTCTTCCCCATTTCCTTTCAGTGTCCTTCTCCCCCACCATCTTCCCCATGTTCTGTCAGGCAGCATCCTTCTCCCCCCTCTGCCTTCCCCATGTCCTTTCAGGGTCCTTCCCCCCCCTTTCTCCCGTTTACCCCATGTCCTTTCAGCGTTCTTTTCCACCCCTTTGTCTTCCCCAGTACTTTCAGCGGTCTTCTCCCCCCTTAAGCGTCTTTTCTTCTCCACTCCACCTTTCCTCCCTCCCTGCCTCCACCTTTGTGGCGCTTTTGCACCCGACCGACAACAGAACAGGCCCGGTCGGACAAATCTCCCTGTCCTGTAGCCGCGAATCTAAATTACCTTCTTATAGCAGCTGGAGTAGTGAAGCAGGGAGATTTGTCGGCCGGGCCTGTTGTCGGTCGATCGGGGGATCTGACCGGCTGTGCACATTCTCCGGGGCGGTCCGCCCCCTCCCCCTTCTTTCGTACGCCATTGCCTTCTTCCTACCTGCCCTGCCGCACACAGCCGACCGGAAGTCTTCCTGATGTCAGCGCTGACGTCGGAGGAAGGGAGGGCTTTGCTTAAGCCCTCCCTCCGACGTCAGCGCTGACATCGGGAAGATTTCCGTTCGGATGTGTGCTGCGACAGGGCAGGTAAGGAGAAGGAGACTACCCTCGCGGCTCGACCAACCCCGCTGCGATCCAACCCCGCAGGAACCCCGTGACCCTCGGAGGCGTCCCCACGGGATCCCCGCGACCCTAGGGGGCGTCCCCACGGGATCCCCGTGACCCAAAGGGGGAACCCGCGGGATCCCCGTGGGTCCCGCGGGATTCCCGTCATCCCCGTTCCCATGCAGCTCTCTAGAGCATACTGAATGAGCATGATTTTCTGACATAACTAGAGGGGGTGGGGGTGGGGTGCAGGGACTGTGTGTGTGTGTGTATGTATGTATATACTAGGAAATCCCAGATATCCAAATCTCAGCAGCAAGAATGGCCCTCTCTATGGCACTGCATGTAAATATCTGAAGGTTAGTGTTAGTTCCTGTATCTCTTCTGCTTCCTTGTTCTTTAGGGAAGACATCCCCTTCCAACCCTAACAGTACGAGGTGACACCAGGAAATTATTTTTCACTGAAAGGGTGGTTGATCACTGGAATAGTCTTCCACTACAGGTGATTGAGGCCAGCAGCGTGCCTGATTTTAAGGCCAAATGGGATCGGCACATGGGATCTATTCACAGGGCAAAGGTAGGGGAGGGACATTAGGGTGGGCAGACTAGATGGGCCGTGGCCCTTATCTGCCGTCTATTTCTATGTTTCACCCCCTTTCCACCCCCACAGATTTTTTCCCCAGATAGTAAGTGATATGTATAGTATACCAAGTTTGGTTGAAATGTCTCCGTGCGTTTGCTCTTTCCTTCATATCCTGTAGTCTGGCCTCACGCTGCTGGCCTCTTATGTTTCCTTGGAGGCATTGTTACATCAATGACAGCACAGCACATTGTGACAACATTCCGCAAGCTTGGCACAATCGGTCAAAGCAATATACAGTGGAACCTTGGTTTACGAGCATAATTCGTTCCAGAAGCATGCTCGTAAACCAAATTGCTCGTATATCAAAGCAAGTTTCCCCATAGGAAGTATGGGAAATTGCTTTGATTGGTTCCACCTCCTCCCCCCCCCGAGGCTACCGGCGCTGCTCCATTCTCCCCCCCCCTTGAGGAATCCGACGCTGTTCCAAACCCTTCCCCGCGATCCGGCAACCTCCCCCACTCGCATTGCCCCCCCTCCACCGCGATCCTACTTCCCCCCCCCCCGAGCAGTCAATGACACTTCCTTTACCCGACTTGGCACCAGTGCCCGAAGATCCTCCCTCTTCTGGCGCGGCCTGGGCTGGGCGGTGCATCGGAGATCCTCCTTCTTCTGGTCTGGTCTGGGCTGGACTGGCTTTGAGCATTTGCGCATGCTCAAAGCCTTCTGGTCTCGCTCTCAATCTCGGAGAGCATGCCCAAAAATCCCCGTTTATATTCGAGTATATACGGATTTTAGATTTAAGATCATGTTTCGGTGGTAGCTCAAGGTGCATTGCAGTCAGGTACAGCAGGTATTGGATGGTTGTGATTTTCCTGAGATCACCAAAAATTGCTGTGAGATTTGAACTGGTTTTCAGCCCATTTCTCTAACTGTTGGGTTAGAAGAAATTATTGTACCCTTCTGAATGCAACCTTTTGATTAAGGATGATAGAAGTGTTTCCAGTGTAATAGGTCAGACATTCTATACAGGTGGGTTGTGTTCCCATGGCCGCGTACCATCTGCAGAAGAAATCTACTCTGGATTTTTTCTTTGTGCCTCTGCTGTACTTCACTCGGCTCCTTAGCTCCACCTACAGTTTTTCTCTTTTGCACGTGTGCCAGCAAGAGTGTGTTTGTTCTGCTCTCCATTTTATTTTATTTGGTGTTTTTTCATCTCTTTCGGGGTTTCTGGTGCCCGGAGTGATTCTTCAGCTCTGCTGGCATTGAGATCACATAGACTTCGGTCTGCAGCTGACAGACCAGTCCCTGGTGGTACCTATCAGCCAGCTTGTATTTGCTTCACAGGAGCTTAGGGCCATCCCCATCTTTCTCCTTCTACAGAATGAACGTTCGAGTGCAGGCTGTTGGGCATCCATAGGAAACTTGGTGGTGTCATACAGGGTGCCGGCTGTGTCTTCTCACCTCCACCCATCCAGGAGCGTGTCTGTTGGTCCACAGGCATGGAGGTGCAGTCAGGCATTGGGTTTGCTGGCAGCCCGAAGATCAGCATCAAGGAGGCATTTTTAGCATGATGTAGTGATGCTCTGATTCTAGTTACTATAAGAAAGCTGAGGCAGGCTGCAGAACATGCCCCAGGAGCCAGACACCTTTTCTGAATTTGTAAAAAAACAAAACAAAAATCAACTCCTTCTTCCCAAGAGCAGTTTCAATCTGCCTCCGTGGCATCTCTTAGTGGCGAAGAATGTTAATTTCATCCTCCTGCAACCAACTCGTGAGTATGGGATATTCGCCTACTGTCAGGACTTGTATGCTGTGTTAACAGAAAGAAAATTATTAAGGTAAGTACCTAAAGGCAAACACAAGGAAAAAAATCCAACAGAACTGCAGCGATGTATCGAATAACAAAGGAAAAAACTGCAGGAATGATGTATAAGACGCCAAGTCTTTAATCAAGAAACGTTAGATATGAACATAAAACAGTTTGTATCCTAAATATGGTCCGAGAAGGTTGGTGAACCGGGACATGACACGGTCCGTGTTTTGAAGAAACGCTCCAGTGTTCTCCCCAGCGCTTTTCAGCCGGGCGCTCCGCCCAGCAAATTTAGATTACCACCCGGCTGTCATCTGCCGAATCCTGCTACCACCACTGCTTAACGCGCAGCCTGATGAGCCGCAGAAAGACTCCCGCCGGACTTTAAACAAAACAAAACCCAGCAAGCGACTCGAACCCGGCTTCCCTCCGAAACCGGAAGTTACGTCGGGGGGGGGGGGGGTAGGGAAGAGAAGCCGGCATGGACCATTAGAGCCCCGGAGCATGCGGGAGATAAGCCAGCCACGGAGGGAAGCTTACTTGCTCTTGCTTACTTCGGGCCTTTCTCGCTGCCGGGTCCTGCCTACTTTCTGTTTCCGTGAAGGCAGGACCCGGCAACGAGAAAGGCCCGAAGTAAGCAAGAGCAGCAAGTTGTAAGCTTCCCTCTGTCGCTAACCTTTGGGAGATAGGTCAGCGACGAAGGGAAACTTGCAACTTGCCTTTGTCTGTAGCGAATCTTCCGGGTGTGTGAGACGGTAGGGGGGGGTGAAAGGGAGGAGAAATGCTGCTGTACCCAATTAGAGGGGGAAGGGGAAGAGAAATGCTGGTGCTTCTGCTGTACCCAATTGGGGGTGGATTAAGAGAAATGCTGATGATGCTGCTGCTGTACCCAATAGGGGGAGGGGGAAGAGTCATGCTGCTGCACCCAATTAGGGGGGAGGGTGAAGAGAAATGCTGCTTCTGCTGTACCAAATTGGGGGGAGGAAAGAGAAATGCTGATGATACTGCTGTACCCAATGGGGGGAGGGGAAGAGAAATGCTGCTGCACCCAATTGGGAAGAGAGAAGGAAGGAGGGAGAAGGAAGATCAGGAAAAGGAGGAAAGAGATGCAAAGACCATGGGAGGGAGGGAAAGGAGATACCATACCATGGAGTGGAAGAGAGAGATGTCATAGCATATGGGGGGAAAGCAGGGCCGGATTAAAGGATAGGCCCAGTAGACACAGGCCTAGGACCTGAAATGGTCAGGGGGGGGGCCCGCCAGTGCTGTGCTTTGGGGACTCACCCTTGCTGGATTCGCTGGCAGCAGCAGCAGCCTCATCATCATCCCGGGCGCCCCCCCAAACCCGATCCGACCCTCCTATCTCTCCCTCCTTCCCTAATCAATGACGTGCCAGAGGGAATCACGGCAGGAGAAAGCCCTGAAGCAGCCTGCTTAGAGTAGAGCAGTACTGTTTAGAGTCTCTTGATGGGAGGGAGGGAGGGAGAGATAGGAGGGTCGTGGGGGGGGGGGAGTAGCAGTCTGCCCCGGGTGCTCGGCCTGGCGTCATGAACTTCGGCTTGCAACAGCATTTACAATTCACTGCTGTTGCCAGCTTCAGGCCTTCCTCTCTGCTGGGTCCTGCCTACTTCTGTTTCTATGAAGACAGGACCCGACAGAGAAGAAGGCCCGAAGCTGGCAACAGTAGCGAATTGTGAATGCTGCTGCCTGAAGAAGTTCATGACGCCAGGCCTTGGGTGACAGAAGGAGGAAAGGGAGCAGAGGGGGAGATACTTGCTGCACCCAACTGGAGGGAGAAAGAAGATGAGGGAGGGAATGAAACGAGATGCCAGGGATTGGAGGGAAGGAGGAAAGTATGCCAGACCAAGGGAAAAGGAAGGGGGAAAGGAAGGAGAAGATGTCAGAGCATGGAGGGGGAGGGAGAGATGGAAGAAAAGGAAAGAAGTGAGATGACAGAGAATCAGGGAAGGGAAGATACCAGACTGTGGGGTGTGAAGGAAAGAAAGGAGAAGAGAGAGTTGCCAGAAAATAGGGGACGGGATGTTGATAGAGAACAATGGAGAGGTGGCAGAGCTGAAATCAATCATGTACAAAGGAGAAGAGAAGGGGCACAGGATAGACAGTTTATTGAAGGAGCATAAAAAGAGGGAAGATGCCATATGGAACGGGGAGAGGGCGGACAGTGGATGGAAGGGGCTGATGCTGTATGGAAGACAGAGCGGACAGATGCTGGCTAGAAAGAAGAGTGAAGACAAGATGATTAAAGCAGAAACAACAAAAGGTAGAAAAAAAATTTATTTTGTTGCTTTACGTAAAATCAAGTAGTATTGTATCTATTGATTAAAGTTTATAAATAGGAAATGGAAATAAGGCAGTTTTTTGGGGACTAAACCCCTTTCCTCAGGTCAGGACAGGATACCATAACAGCAGGGGTGCCCAAATGGTCGAGCACGATCGACCAGTAGATCGCAAAGGCAATGCGAGTCGATCGCGTTGCCTTGGCAATCCTTTTCTTCCTACCTCCCTGAGCCAGGCCAGGCGCGTACAAGCGCCGGACTCACAAGACTTCACCTCCGACGTCAATTCTGATGTCAGAGAGGAAGTTCTGGGCCAGCCAATCGCTGCCTGGCTGGCCTGGAACTTCCTCTCTGACATAAGAATTGACATCGGAGGTGAAGTCTTGTGAGTCCGGCGCTTGTACTTTCCTGGTCTGGCTCGTGGAAGCAGGAAGAAATCGGCATGGTGGCTTAGGGGGTAGGGAAAGAATCGTGGAAGTGGAGAAATTGGCGCGATGGCTTGGGGGGCAGGGGGAGGGAGAAAGAAAGAGAGACAGAAAGAAAAAGGGAGGGGCAGAAAGAAAAAAATATTTGATTTATAGTCAGAAGAAGGAAGTGCAAACAGAGACTCATGAAATCACCAGACAAAAAGGTAGGAAAAATGATTTTATTTTCAGTTTAGTGATCAAAATGTGTCTGTTTTAAGAATTTATATCTGCTATCTATATTTTGCACTATGGCCCCCTTTTACTAAACTGTAATAGCGGTTTTTAGTGCAGGGAGCCTATGAGCATCGAGAGCAGCGCAGTGCATCTCCCTGCTCTAAAAACCAGTATTGCGATTTAGTAAAAAGGGAGAGGGTATATTTGTCTATTTTTGTATAGTTGTTCCTGAGGTGACATTGCCTTGACCTCTTTGAAAACCTGCGGAATATAAATGATAATTAACATTTTCTCTGCGTACATTGTGCTTTGTGTTTTTTAAAAAATTTTATTGTTGGTAGATCATTTTGACTTGGTCATTTTAAAAGTAGCTCGCAAGCCCAAAAAGTATCGGCACCCCTGCTGTAGAGCCATTTCTTGTATGACTAGATGAGTTATATTTATCTTTTTTTTTAGTTGTTTAAATTCATGCAGAAATAAATGGCTAGATTGAACCTAATGACTTCATTAATGCCTTTCCCTTTTTTTAAACCTCTATACCATTTGAAAGAGGGCAAATACTTCTTAAATTTAGTAAAAATATTCTGGCACAAGTATCAAACCTTAAAAAAGGAAGTCATATTGAGCATTGGAAAATAATAATAATAATTAACTAATAAAAATAGTATACATTTAGGGCTCCTTTTACTAAGTTACGATAGTGGTTTTAGTGTGTGCTTAGCGCGCGAAGGAATTGCCATGCGCGCTAGATGCTAACGCCAGCATTGAGTTGGCACTAGTTTTCCCACGTAGCGCAGGGGTTTGCGTGCGCTAAAATACTAGCGCACCTTAGTAAAAGAGAGGGTTAATTTTCTCCACCACCAAATTTCCCCATCCCGCCCCACCCAGCTACTTTTTCATGCCACCCGGCTGGAAAAAATTTCTGGGGAGAACACTGCGCTCCTTTCTCAGGGGTCCTAAAAAGTATTAATCACATACTGGGGTACCATATGGATTACAGCTGGATAAAAGGCAATTTTATGGACAAATGAACGATTTGGGTTAGCTTCTACGCAGTGCAAAATCGAAAGCTTTTTATTATATTTTTAAAGAAGCTT
This sequence comes from Geotrypetes seraphini, assembly GCF_902459505.1. Taxonomy (NCBI): domain Eukaryota; kingdom Metazoa; phylum Chordata; class Amphibia; order Gymnophiona; family Dermophiidae; genus Geotrypetes; species Geotrypetes seraphini. The sequence goes on from NC_047087.1 coordinate 304,197,620, forward strand.
GAAAACTTGACTGTAACTTTTCTTTAAGTTCTGTGGCAGCAACACTGTTATTGCAGCCACAGAAAGTGCATGAGTCCCAGGTGTGGGACAATATCTCTGATCTCTATTGAGATCCCTGCCAGGTCACAATCCTAAATGCAGGTTTTTGCAACACACCTTTTCGACAACTAATATTTATTGTTACTGTTTTAGCTCCTCTCCCTCTACCCACTCCCCTCCTCTTGTCCTTTCCTTCCCCCCCTTATTTCCTCTCCCTTCTCCCTTCCCCTCCTGATCTCTGGATCAGTCGCCTATAGCTTGTTCAGGTTTGTGCGACTCACAAATGGAAGATTAGATTAGACATTTGGGAAGCTCTGTTCTATGTACTTCAGGACTGTTTTGCTTTATATTCTTGTAAAGGGGGTTCCACTTTCTGTTGTTTTACTGTAATGTTATGTTGGTCACTGATTTTGTTATTACGACCTGCCATGAATTCTTTGGGTTTAGATGGAATAGAAACTTTAAATGAAATGCTTACTCCCTACAATCACAAAGGCAGAGAAATAGTTAATATTGAAAAGGAAGTTCATCCTGAGTTCTAGCATAGCTTTTATATTGCCTAATCATTTTGGCCAGAGAATCTTGGAGGATTTTAATATTATATAGTAGAAGACTGGTTCAATCTCAGTCACTTGCTTTTCCCTTGCACAGATAATTTACTTATATCACTTCTGAGTGATACTATTTACACTAACAATTGCATTCTTCAGTGAATATCACACACTTCGCTAAAATTATTCTCTGAGACATAAGGAAACCCCCAAACAGCTGTACTTTATAAACTAGAAGTCCTAAGCAGAAGCACACACATACTGATTTCACTGGCAGCTTTGAATAACTTGTTTATTTTTTCTAATCTAGGCTTGGTCAGACAACATCACCCTTTTGTGAAACCTAATATCCTGATGTTCTTGAACACCTGTTAACCTTTTATAAAAGAAAGCTGCTTACCTGTATTTTGTATGTAGCATTCTACTTTTATGTAGCTTGTAAGATACTATATAGTTTAATTTAAGTTTTATTGGTTTGATCAATCATTTTGTTTATTTACTGCATTTTTAAAAGAATTCACTCGAGGAGAATAAGTCAAAGAAGCAATAGACAATTATAGCTGTAAAAATATTCAAACACCTAACGCGGCTTGATGAAAAAGGGGGGGGGGGGAGTTTGTAGTGCGACAGACACTCACTCCATTCCTGAATGTGTGAGTAGTTCATCCCTTTTCATGAGAATTCTTGCAGGGAGTTTTTAATTAGTATTCTTTTGCTCTACCTCATATCCTGAGCTGTCTTCCAAATCCTCAGTTGTGTCTCTACAAGCGAGATGGTAGGAGCTTGTCTCTTCTGCTTGTGTTCATTTAATTATATTCAGTTATTTTGGACCATTTGCGAGGCTTTTCAGTGCTGCAGAGGATCCCACTCTTGGGATAGCTCTGGCTGCGGGAGAACACTGATTCTGAGGTTGAGAGTCTGTTTCCAAGCGGCAGACTGCTTTGCAGTGCACCCACTTGGACAGCCTGCACTACCAGTTTGTAGGTTCAGGGACTGTTCCCTTGGGAGCAAGGCTCACTCCTGGTTTGAGTGCAGGCTGAGTGCCACTGTGGTGGTTTTTCCAAGATTGGTGCCGACTACTTCCCCTCCCACTTCGGCCATTATTTTGGGTCCGAGAAGCAGTCAGAAGACACAAGTAGTCTGGATTCTAGGCTTGTTGAGGCAGAGGTTCTACCTGTAAGTTGTTTGCAGCTTCTACACTTGCTGCTTCCAGTACACAGCATGGCATAGTAACAGGCTGATAGCCTGGCAAACAGAATGGAGGGATGTCTTTAAAATTGATTTCTTTTTTTTTTTTTTTTTTGCAGGGGGCTTCTGGGGGGTTAGAGTTGGGTTCGTCCATCTCTCAAATCCTAAAATTGACAATTTTTATTCCCCCTTTATAACTCCCCAAGCCGTTTTTGGTGCTAAAATTGCTTCTGCGGTGGCTATCTTGGATTTCCCAATTTGAAAATAAAAGCCTCTATCTGCCTCAAAACACCTTGATTTTGCTTAAAAACAACTGCGATGGTCTCCTCAAGCCAGAATACCTTGGATTCATTCCAAGTTTGTGGTGGATGACTAGCTGAGAAATGTCTGTGTGGCACATGATTGGGGGGGGGCTCTGGCTTAGCTTCCTCTGGTCCCTTGGAGGGTGTTGGTGTCCAGTTGGTCAAGGGGCCATGTGAAAGCCCAGATTTGAACTGGGGAACAGGGCAAGTGTGTCCCCAGTGAAGCATAGCCTTTATGTGGCTGCAAAACCCCAGAAAGGCCATCTAGATTTCCTGGTCAGGGGTTTCCCCCTGAATTCATCAATATGTTGTTTGAAGCTTACATGATTAACAAGGGCCACATGGAATCCTTGGGTATCGCGGCCCTGCTGGTGCTAAGGGTTGCTTCCCCCCCCAAGAGCACAATTCCCCAGCAACAGTTAAGTGTGCAAGACGGGGAAGTTCAGGCTGAGGAAGACTCTATTTCAATGCCCTTACTCTCCCAGTCAGAGTCCTCTTTAGCAGGAGATGCTGCTTCATCTCTAGGGGATCTGGATCTGGTAAGGCCCCTGATCTCAGAGAAGATCAGACTGTGTGCAGGTTGTTTAAGCTTTCAGCGCTTTTGGAAGTGATCACAGAATCCCTCCAGGAATTAAACATACAGACGTCAGAGTCCTCTGCTACACTGTGTTCATTTATGAGTAGCACAAAGGGACAGACCTCCTGTTTTCCCTCTCATCAAGAAGTTACAAAAAATACTCAGACTATTGAGAGTTCCCAGAAGGGCTCCTTCGAGTTGCCAAAGCCATGGCAAAGCTCTAGTTGATGGATGCGGAATTTAACCAGCTCTTCTGAAAGTGGATTCACTGGTGGCACAAGTTATAAAATGTACCTCCTGTCCTATTGAAAGCTGGTATTAAAGGATGCCTAGGCTGCATTTTTTTCATAAGAAGCTTTTTGATGCCGAGGCCTCGGGTTTGAAAGCAGCTGCACTGTCGTCTTTTCTTGCCCAGGCTTGCCACTCCAAGTTGCACCATGATCCAGAGACTGTTGTCAGAAGGGATCTCCAGTTTTTAATGTCTAGAATGGATTATGTAGTTGACCTTTCAGAGTCATGAGCAAAATGTCTGCTTATTCCATTTCTGCTCACAGGATCTTATGGATCAGTCAGTGGGCAGGGGATACCTCCTCTAAGGCAACCTTGAGTAAATTACCATTTAAGGGCTATTATTCTTTTTTGGAAAGGTCTGGATGATCTTATGGCTAGTGTGACATAGTAACATAGTAGATGACGGCAGATAAAGACCCAAATGGTCCATCCAGTCTGTGCAGTATCGCAAGCCAAAGCCCTTACTGGACAGCAGACCTCGAGCCCCCAGAGGGTCAGATCACAGTGATTTTTGAGTCGCCAGATGAAGATTAGGGGTAGCCAGGTGACCCCAACCTTCAGGATCCCACTCCATCACAACTCCTAAGAAGCAGTTATGATGCCAAGCCATCGGCCAAGCCTCCACACATTGGAGGGTGGTTATCAGCATATTGGGGAGTGTACACAGAGGTTGCCATAGATCTCTGGGTGCTAGATAGGAGGGGATACAAGCTTGTGTTCTTTCGTCCCCTGCCAGACTTTTTTCTAGAGTCTCCATTTGGGAGGCTGGGAAAGAGCAGCCACAGAGCAATAGTGCAAAAGTTGCTGGATATAGATTCCATAGTACCTATACCACAGGTAGACTTGGGCTCTGGCAGATACCCGATATACATCATAGTGCCCAAGAGAGGTTCAGAAGACTGGATATCGATCCTAGACCTCAAAGCAATGAATGCGACCCTCACGATAACTACACTTCCGAATGGAGACAGTGAGGTTGGTGATTGAGTCAGTGGTGCTGGGAGAATTTCTCACCTCCCTGGATTTGGCAGAGGGCTTTCTGCACATTCACATTTTTCCAGAGCACAGGAAGTTTTTGAGATTCCATGTTCTGGAGCAACACTTTCAGTTCGCGGCCTTGCATTTTGGGCTAGCCACAGATCTTCACCAAAGTAATGGTATTTGTTACAGTACACCTACACAGAGCGGAAATGCAAGTCCATCTGTATTTGGATAGTAGGCTAATAAGAGCTCAATCCAAAGGCTGACTAGTGGTTCACAGAGTGATTCAATTGCTGCAGAAGCTGGCCTGGGTGGTCAACTTTCAGAAAAGCTACCTGGAGCCAACACAGATCTTGGAGTCCGGTTTGACACCAGGGAAAAAAACAGTGTTCCTCTCGGAAGTCCGAAGAGGAACGAAGGGGATTCCTCGCGGGGACGGGCGGGATTTCTGTTCCCGCGCAACCCTAGACCCCCACCCACAGAAACCATCTGAACCCATCCGCACAAGTCTTGAATAGTTTTATACTGAACTTATTTTATTAAAAGTATAAAAAGAAACAATATTCTGTACAACTGTCATTTTATAAACCACAAATACAGAGCAAGGATCAACAAAACCCCTGTCTCCCCTCTCCTCCCCCTCACAAATATCCCCTCCACTATCGGGAAAACTGGAGTCAAATTACTACAGAATGCTACATAGAAAAATCAAGCTAACAGAATACTTCAGTCACACATGGCAAGAATAGTTAGGGGAGTGCAACTAGGCAACTATCCCCTTGGTCAGAGAGAGCCCTAAGCCAGCTGGCAGCTAAAACAGCACAGCCTGGGCTTTGCAGTCTCCTTTTGTGTCTATCACCAGCTCTAGCAGGATACATATTTCAAATCTGATATATTCTAATCACAAAATAAAAAATATTTTTTTTTCTACCTTTTGTTGTCTGGCCATTTTATTCTTCACATCAAATTGGTCTCAGGCTCTGGTTTCTGTTTCTGTCTGTCTACTCTTAACTCACTTGCCAGGGTCTCCTGACTATTTGACATGTCTTCTTTCTCCATGCTCACCATTCATCTTCCATATCTGTGTATGTTTTTTCCCCCATGATCAGCAAGCATCTCCCTTCTCTGTCTCCTATGCTTCCTTTTGTAGTATTTCCCCTGTGCCCATCTCCCTGCCTTCATCATCTCACCATTATATGATCCCTTCCCTCCTGTGTACAGTATCACTCCTCTATATCCCTATGCCCCGCCTGTCCAGCATATTCCTTCTGCATTCTTATTCTCCCCATGTCTAGCTATCTTCTCTGTGTCCATATAACCTCCCAAGTTCCAAGTTTATTAAAGTTTTATTATCTCACCTTATTCATAATCAAGGCGACTTTACATATCTAGCATTACCTCTGTGTCTATATACCACACCCCATGCAGATACAGCATTCCTTTTTTTGTCCCTGTTCCTATGCTCCCATCCATGCCCACCATCTCCCCTTTTTTATATATCTCACTGTTTCCAGCTTCTGCTCTCTCTTACACCAATGTGACTCTTACACTCTCCCTTTCCTCCCTCCGCAATGTTCAATATTTCACTCACACTTCCTTCATCCCCTTGGTTCAGCTTTTCTCTTCTTCTCTCTCTTCCTCCCTGCATGTCCTGCACCTCTTTCCCTTCCCTCTAGTCCCCTTTCCATGGGTCCAACACCTCTATCCCCTCTCTTCAGCACCCAGGTATGGGAACCTTTCCCTTCCCTCCAGTTCTACTCCACCCACCACATGGGCCCAGCACCCGTTTCCCCTTCCCTTCAGCTCCAGCTGGTCCAGCAGGCCAAGCAACTCCCTTCCCCCTTTGCGGGTACAAATTCTTGAGTCCAGCAGCCTCTCTTCCTTCCTCTTGCAGGTCCAGAGCCCCCACCCCCACCCTTACTCCCAATCACCATTGACAAAAAACCAAACAAAAAAAACAAAACCTGTGACTGTCCTGGGTCAGCCCCTTTGAGCCTCCTAGGGCTCACCTATCACCCTCTTAAAAGCTTCCTGCACAAGGGCTACTCCAACCAGAACCTTCTTGCTGCCAAGTACCTTCTTCTGATGTAACGCGTAGTCCTAGGTGCTGCATTGACACGAGTAAGGTACAGGATGAGTCTCCAATCGTCTTAGCCATTCTGTGGCATGATGAAGTATATAGAGTAGCTGCCAGAGCCTGAATCTTCAGGTGGTACAGGCTCTATGGCCTGAATGCCTAGAAACTTATGCATAGTGGTCTCCGCTCTGTTCTCTTTGTCCGGGTGCCCAGCAGGGGAGTCCACAAACCAGTCTGTTAAGAGGCTTCTACTAATTCTCTTCCCAGGCCTCGGGAATCCTAGTTCCATTCCTGTGGGAATCCCGTGAGCCTGGAGGGGGGGGATCTCCATAGGAGTCCTGTAGGTCTGGGTGGATACCTGCGGGGTTCCCGTGGGACCCCTGCAATCCCCATTCCCATGCATACCTCTAGTGGGGACGGGATGGGGACAGGCACAAATTTTTTCCTCATGTCATTCTCTGCTTCTAAGTTTCTTGCCTTAACCTCCTCATTTGACCTCCAGATTTGCTCCACTACCTTGATATTGTCTTTTTCTCCAACTGCTCCCCATCTCGGATCATCATCTGATAACCTTCACAGTTACTTCACCTCCCCCTCCCCCTCAGCCACACCCAGTCACCTCCAACAGGTTTTGAAATCTTCAAGCCCTCGATCCTTCCACACTCTCAACCACTGTTTCACCTCTCCTTGCCTCCACTGTTACCCAAGTCTGTCCATGAGGCCATCTCATCATACAACTCTATTCTCTCCTCTGCTCTGGACACCCTTGCTCCCCCTGTTCCCCACTCTGTGTCAGGCGTATCAGACCTTTACCTTGGCTCACTTCCACTATCTGTTACTTAATGCTCCTGTACCTGCTATGCTGAGCACCTTTGGATGAAATCTCTCACACATGCTGACTTTCTTCACTTTAAATTTACGCTGACCTTTAATTCTGTGCTTACACAAGTTAAGCAAGACTGCTACATCCAACTAACTCCCTTTCTTCCAGCCCCCTTTGTCTCTTTGCCATGCTGAACTCCCTTCTCAAAGTGCTACCACCTCTGACCCCTCCTTCTCTCCTCAGACTATGGCTGATTACTTCCAAAACAAGGTCCACAAGATCACCTTTGAATTCGCTACAGTCGCATCCTTCTCCCCTACCCACTATCCACTCTTCTGAACTTCAAACTCATACCACCTCTTCATCCTTCTCCCAAACAACTCAGAAAACTTCCCTTGCCTGGTCCCACCTTCTTGACTGTCTTGTCAACTACCGCTGATTTTTTTCCTTCTCTGAAATCACAGGGGAAGAAACTGCACAACTTCTGTCTTCAGCCAAGCTTACTACTTGCCCCTCGGACCCTATTCCCACCCCTCCACTTGACCCCATCTCACATACTGTTATCCCATCTGCCATATTCTCAACCTACCATTTCCACTTCAACTTTCCCCACTGCCTTCAAACATGCAGTGGTTAAGCCGCTTCTCAAATACTCTTTCTGGACCCCACCTGCCTATCCAACTATCACTCTGTCTCCCTTCTGTTCCTGTCCAACTACTCGAGCATGCTGATTTCCGTCACTGCCTGGACTTCCTTTCAACTCGACAGATTATTGATCCTCTACAATCTGGCTTTCGCCCCCAACACTCCACACAGACTGCCCTCACCAGAATCTGCAGTGACTTGTTCATGACCAGATCTCATCCTTCTTGACATGTCTGCTGCCTTTGATACTGTTAATCACAGCTTACTCCTTGATATGCTGTCCTTGCTTGGATTCTGCAAATCTGTTCTCTTCTGGTTTATCTCCTACCTCTCCCACTCTCCCATCGCACCTTTAGTGTATGTGTTGGTGGGTCCTCTTCTGCTGCTATCCCGCTAGCAGTTGGCGTACCCCAGGGTTCTTTCTGTCTTAGGACCTGTTTTTTCTCTCTCAACACCTCTTCCCTCAGTGTCCTGATCTCCTCCCATGGCTTCCAGTATCATCTATATGCCTCCCAGATCTACCTCTCTACACCTGAAATTTCACCTAAAGTTCAAGAAAAATTTCTGCCCGTTTGGTTGACATTGCTGCCTGGATGTCCTGCCATCATCTGAAACTAAACATGTCCAAGACTGAGCTGTTCTTCTTCTTTCCTCCTAAACCCTCTGTTCCTCCTCCTCCATTCTCCATCTCGGTAAATAATACTGTCTTTGTTCTAGTCTCCTTTGCTCGCAAACTTGTTGTCTTGAATTCTGACCTCTCATTTTCTATGCACATCCAATAAACTGCTAAGGCCTGTCGCTTCTATGTCTACATCACCAAAATTTGCCCCTTCCTCTCTACCCATACACTAGTTCACACTTTCATAATCTCATGTTTAGATTACTGCAATCTACTTCTAACTGTTCTCCTGCAGTGCCGCCTCTCCCTCCTGCTATCTGTGCAATACTCTGCTGCATTATTCTTCTACCAACCTCGCTACACTCTACTTAAATCACTTCACTGGTTCCCTATCCACCTTCACGTACAGTTCAAGCTCCTATTGCTGACCTACGAGTGTGCACATTCTGCTGCCCCTCAATATCTCTCCTTTCTTCTCTCCTTATACCTCTCAGAGAACTCCATTCCTCAGATAAGCCACTCTTAGCTGTACCCTTCTCCTCCACTGCCAATTCCATACTTTGTTCCTTTCATCTAGTTGCCCCATATGCCTGGAATAAATTACCTGAGTTTGTCCACCAAACCCCTTCCCTTATTTAAAAGCAGACTGAAAACCCACCTTTTTGATATAGCCTTCAATCCATAACCCTACTTCTCTGCCCTCCAACCCAGCCAACCGATTAACCATTTCCCTTAACTGTATCCATGACATCCTGTTTGTCTTGTCTATTTAAATTGTAAGCTCTTGGAATAGGGACTGTCTTCTTTGTGTCTCTGTACAGCGCTGCATATGTCTGGTAGTGCTATAGAAATAGTAGTAAAGGCCTGGTTGAAGATTAATATTGTTTGTGTGATCTGCTGTGTATGGATTATGCTGAAAGAGGTGGAAATCAAATTTTTATTCTTTCCAATCAATTGGAATTTTGAAAAGAAATTATAAATAAGGGAAATGTCTGGAGTTTAAAACCTCTAAGACCTTTAATGGTATAAATTTGGAATGTTCTTGATCAAGATTCCAGAGAATTGAACCCCACCCATAGCCTAATGCATTTCTTGTCTGTGAAAGATCCAGCATCTGCATCATAGAAACAATGCTGACAGGGAACTGCTCTTTCCAAGAGGCTCTTCCCTCCTCTTCTTTCTTTTCTTGGTCACAGATAGGCATCCTCTTTCGAGATACTTTTGGATCTTAGGCCATGGGAATCACTGAGTGCTGTTTAAGATAACAGCTGCATCTTTTCTTTATCATCTTTTTCTTGATTACTGCTCTGTCTACAATGGAATTCCCTTCTCTTTCATTTTGTTCTATTTTGCAGACTTTCTTTTAATCTGTTTTTAATTATTGTAAACTGTTCTGAAAGTTATGTCTGTAGGCGGTATATCAAAGTTTTAATAGACTTGTTTGACAGTCTGCTAGCGACGCAAGCAGCGAAATTGGACCATGCCATCTCCAACCTGCTGATGACAACAAGCGATTTCAAATCTTTTCGCAAAGAAATCAAAACCCATCTATTCAAAAAATTTATACAGATGTCATAACTCCAACCTGTATTCCCCTCAGTGTGACTCCCCCATCCTCCCTTCTTCACCAGTTACACTTTCCCTCAAAGCCCAAGCTTGTCAACTGCTTCCCTAACTGCATATATACTGAAACTGCACTATATTCTATCTGTACAGCATCCCAAATTGTATATCCACTGGAATAGCCCAATCCTCCTTGCCGTATCCCATTCCCTAAACTATACTACACCATTCTTCTTATAACTTCTCTGGAAATGTTCTTCTTCTTGTAACTCTTCTGGAAAAGTCCAGAAGTCTCTTTGTAATCATCCTGGAAATGTCCAGATATCTCTTTTGTAATCCGCCCAGAACTGCAAGGTTGAGGCGGAATAGAAATCAGTAATGTAATGTAAATCTGGTACAGATACACATATATGGAACCCCCTCTGCATAGTAGTCTCTACCTCCTTCTGCTACCTCCGCCAAATGAGAAGGATCAAACCCTACATCTCCACATCTGACCTAGCCCAACTCCTCTAAGCCTATGTTCTCTCCAGGATGGATTACTGCAACTCCCTATTTAATGGAGTAGCCAAAAAAGATCTCAAGCGCCTCCAGCAGGTACAAAATACAGCAATCCGCCTCCCACACAGCCTCAACTACCACGATCCCATCTCCCCAGCCCTCCGTGCTGAACACTGGCTTCCAATTAACCAACGCTGCGCATTCAAGGCCCTGGTAATAGCACGTAAAATAATTTATGCCACCACCCCTACCTACATAAAATCCAAGCTAACCCTGTACACCCCCACCCGCTCCCTCCGCTTGGAAATGGAGAAACGCCTTTGCATCCCCACAGGAAAGTCCCTCCTGTCAGAAACTGCCTACAAATGCTCCTACAGCCACTTCATCCCCCAACTCTGGAGCGAACTCCCCACACAAATCAGACTACAGAACTCATTGATGACCTTCCGGAAAGCGGTAAAGACCCTCCTTTTCAACCACAGTCTATGCCTCACCCACCTTAAACCCCACCTCCCCTCTACCCTCTCTTCTCCATTCTAAACTTCTACTTAAATTGCTGTATAGTCCTTGTATTTAAACTACTGTATATTCTTTGTATTGTCCAAATGTACTCCACTGTGAATGTTTGCTTGTAGGCTGTTCTGAGCTACTGGGAAGACAGGATAAAAATCGAAATAAAATAAATAAATAAATATACAGGTATATGCATATTTGTTTCATTTATCTCTCATCAGCTCCTCTCCCTCTCCTGATCTGCCACAGTCCTGCCCTTCTGTGCTGGCATTTGGAGGTATTTTTCATTTTTCTGTGTTAATTTGATAAGTTTCACAGTAAAGTTTAACCATATAAATTTAATATTTGCTAGTGACTGAAAATTGTAAGCTGCTATTGGTATCTGTGTGCTGTCGGCTAGTGGTGAAGCATGACAGTATCTGTTACTTTGTTATAGTGCCATCTTGTGATTTAAATATAAAATGCATCCTTTGAAATCTTTTTAACTATGACTATTACTACTATTAATTATTTCTATAGCGCTACCAGACAACTGATGATAGATGCGTTATCACACTTGGTTTCATTTTATTATTGCAAACCAAGAAATGTTTGTCGACCACTCCTTTCAGACTACCCTGCCCTTCTCCTTTCCCTCCAGACAATACATATGGGTTGGAAAGAATTCCATGAGCCATGTTCTGCATGCTTTTGCCACTTATTCTTTTTGCAAAATGAATCTCTGTAATTCTGGTTGCCTGCTCTGCTTTTGCCAGATCTTTATTCAGTGTTTCCATCAATAATTCTTTTCAGTTGAATCAGGCAATCAGCTGAGCCCAGGAATTTGATACTTGGCTTTAGCATTATTATTTAGTATTGTTTCTTCCTCTAGCACTCAAATTTATTTCCTCACTTCAGAGTCCTGAAGCTAGCATGCCTATTAAATTTCATCCTAAGCATGGTATTTTCTGATTGGTGCTAAGGAGGCTGTCTGAGAGATGAACCTTCCACCTTCTATCCTGTGAAAAGAAGTTACATGGCTAGTTACAGGAATTTTGTGTGACCAGATTAGAATATTTAGTGATGACCTATAGATTTTGTTATTCTTACTTTGAAAATTTGCCAGAAAAGGCTGTTTTGGAACAAAGTACTATAAAGAACTTTCACGGTCCATAAATGGAAAATGAGAACTGATACAGGTATAAAAATCCACTGTTCAAAGGTAGGCTGGTAGTTACTAGTATGGTTCTCTAAACACGGTTGAGGTAATGTGGAGTGAAGTTCACTTGTCTACATAATGAAATGTTCTTTTTTTCTGTAGGTTATCTGATGTCAAGGTCATGCTTTATTTGTTCTATAGTTGAGGTTTTATTTTAGTGCTTATTAGTTGAAAAAGCTGCATCATCTTCTCTTTCAACATGGTATAAATATTTCTACCATTGCTTAAATTGGAAGAAGGATACAATAAACACTTGGCCGAGGAGCTTTTAATGTGTAGGTAATTTGATGGTAGCAGCAACTCCCATAAAAAGAATAAGTTGCTAGAGTAATAGATTTTATATGTTTTTGGCTAATTGGTTTAAGTGCTGCTGTTGCAAAATTCTAGAAGCAAATATAAATGGTCATGATGGCATGCAGGTGCAACCGGTAATTGTGAACTGTATCTTGTATTAACTATATTCTGAAGTTGTGTTGCCTGTTGTATTATTAATAGTGTGCGCTAATACTGTTAACATATGGTATTCCTCAAGGCCCATTTTATGCAGTTCACTGTTTATGAATGACCCACTTAAGGTACACGATCATTTACAGTTTCAGTGTAAGACAGCAACATTGATGATGGATTCTATAATTAGATAGAAGGAAGCATTTGAAGAACAAAATTACTTTCCATTTAATTATGAAATTATACTCCTGTTCAGATTCCTTGTACAGTGTGACCATTTATTTGTAACCATGTTTAGATATGTTACTTTAAATTTCTTGTCAAATTCATCAGAATTATGTAATAAGAAAAATGCGCTTGGGTTGCCCAACTCTAAATGAGGAAAAAATGGGTAACAAGGGATGTGAACCTCCTAGAGCACATATTAAAAATATAAAAATCATTAAAGAAAAAGAACAATGAGGAAAATGTTGCAGGAATTGATCATTTTAATTGTAAATATATTGTCAAGTGGGAGGTTTAGTAACCAAGGGGAATGCACAAACGCCTTCAGTCTTTTTTTTTTTTTTTTTTAAATTACTAAACATTTTGCTTGCATTAAGAACATAAGAATTGCCGCTGCTGGGTCAGACCAGTGGTCCATCGTGCCCAGCAGTCCGCTCCCTTAGTAGCCCTTAGGTCAAAGACCAGTGCCCTAACTGAGACTTAGCTATACCTGTGTATGTTCTGGTTCAGCAGGAACTTGTCTAACTTTATCTTGAATCCCTGGAGGGTGTTTACCCCTATAACAGCCTCCGGGGTGAGCTTTCCAGTTTTCTACTACTCTCTGGGTGAAGAAGAACTTCCTTACGTTCATACGGAATCTATATCAAACATTAAGGGCCGGATTCTATATAGTTTGCCTGAAAATTGGCACCGACTAGTAAAGTGCTACATGTGATTTTATAAAAACTTACCAGTACTTCAAGAATAGTCTAATTTTGACTACCTCTTAATCGCCCTCACATGTGTTGTTGATCATCTAGACCAGGGGTGTCCAACCTGTGGCCCGAGGGCCACATGCGGCCCCGTGAAGTATTTTGTGTGGCCCCAGTTGAGGGCAATGCAGTATTTTCCTCTGCTGCCGCCGGATGTTTACTGTCTTGCCGGCTCCCTCCTCTGTCTTGCTGCAGCGTTTGTGCGGCCCCAGAAACATTTTTTTCAGTCAATGCGGCCCAGGGAAGCCAAAAGGTTGGACACCCCTGATCTAGACCCTCAGAAATGCCACTGAGATACTCAAATGAATTTCATAGTATCTGGCTTTATGCATTTGATCTTAACCAGGTTTCTTGAATCAATTTTTCATGTTTTAAATAAGATGTGATTTTACTAATAACGTGGATTATAGCCCTGAAGAAACCCCTCAGGGTGAAACATGTTGGCGTATTTATCCCTTAAAATTTGACCACCCAAGCTAAGTATCAATTATCAATTATTTATTAGGTATTCACTAAGTATTTATCAATTTAAAGATATTCATCACATCTTATTTAAAACATGAAAAATTGATTCAAGAGACCCGGTGAAGATCAAATGCATAATGCCAGATATTATGAAATTCATTTGAGTATCTCGGTGGTATTTCTGAGGGTCTAGATCAGTGGTCTCAAACTTGCGGCCCGGGGTCCACATGTGCCCGCCAGGTACTATTTTGAGGCCCTCTGTTTGTTTATCATAATCATAAAAGTAAAATAAAACAGTTTCTTGATCATACGTCTCTTTAGCTATAAATTACAATATTATTATTAACACTTAGCCAAAAGGAAAGATTTATAAACTATAAAGAGTTTTACCTCATGCAAAATTGTCATTTCTTTAATAAGACATTAACTATTTTTTTTCTGCGGCCCTCCAAGTACCTACAAATACAAAATGTGGCCCTGCAAAGGGTTTGAGTTTGAGACCACTGGTCTAGATGATCAACAACACATGTGAGGGCGATTAAGAGGTAGTCAAAGTTAGACTATTCTCGAAGTACTGGTGGATATACTCTCTCACAATCACTTTGAAACGCTGATTATCAATTTATAAAAACTTAGGCACACTTTATACAATCACGCTTGGTACCAGGTAAGTGGGGCTTAGGTATCACTAGGCATTCTAGCTTTAGGCGCACCCAATTTATACTAGGGTTTCCTTTGCCTAAATACCTGCACCTAATTCACAGAGAGGTGGCAAACTCAAAAACACGCCCATGATCTACTCCCAACCACTCTAACTTTTAGGTAGGTACTTTTTATAGAATTGTATTTTTCGAATTAGGTGCCTAACTTTCAATTAAGCCCCATTAAAGCCAATTATGAGGTGTTAAGTGTCCATTATCGGTGCTGATTAAACCTATTAACCAATTAAGTTTGGCACCTACATTGTCTAGTGTGCTGATGTAAGCGTCCTCTATAGAATTTACCAGTACGTGTTGACTCTGTTAAAATGGTCCAGGTTCAGCTCATGCCGTGCATGTTGTGGAGAAAGAGAAATTAATTAACAGTGGTCCAGTTGGCTGGCACTCCTCCTGTATCTTCAGTATGCTCTATCTCCCAGCAGGTGATAGTCGCTATTCAACTAGCTCCTGAATTCTGGCTGTGACTGGAAAATTATTTCCTCCTGTTGAGGTTTCTCTTCAGTGAGATGGTAATTTTATTTCTCCTGTTGAGGTTTCTCTTCAGTGAGACAGGGGTGTCCGGCTGAACGGTGCCGGCTTTAGGGGTTACACCTGCCCCCCCCCCCCCCAGGTCCCTGCCTCACCCTCCTTCCATGGCTAGAGGGTCTGACTGTTTGTTTTTTTTCGTTTCCCTTCTCTGTTTAAAAAAAAAAAAAAAGGGAAGCTACAGTTGTTACATTCTGCCCTATTAGTGCTGCACAACCACTTACTGGCTTCAACCGACCCTAACAAAAGCTTGTGAGTATGTATGTGTTTGTTTGTTTTTTTACTGTAGTTTGAACTTCAGGTTCTGTTTGGGAGTCTTAGTACTGGCGGTTTGGTCAACATACATTTAAGGAATGGATATTTTATTGAGGATAAATTTTATGACTAGAAATCCGTTGAGGGAGCCGGGACTTTCCCGCCCTTTGCATGCACGCGCTTGGTTTCCTTGTTGGTTACAGCACGGCAGTAGCAGTGCAATTTCATGCTCGCACTTGTTCTCCTTGTTGGGTTTCAATGCAGCAGTAGTAGTCCTGTTTATTCCGAGGCTCTCTTTCATCAGTGTTTGTCGCAGCCATGTGCAGCTGATTGTGCAGGTGCCAGTTTATAACAGCGCGCATGAAATGGGACATGTTTTTTCCGGCGCTGTGGAAAGCACCGCACCATTCTAATTATTCCCCAAGTCTGATTTCTATCTATTCAGGCCGCGGCAGGGTAAATTTTGTGGGGCTTGAATCCGAATATATTTCTAGGAGCGTTGATGCAGCAGCCACCTGTCGGCGAGAATCAGGCACGCGTTTGGGTCTCCGGTGATGGCGGGAGAGCTGCAGCATTCAGGTAGTTTATTTCCAGCTTACTTTGGTCAGGGTATGCTGCGGCTTTTCTCCTTTCCGGTTCAGACAAGTTGTACGTGTTTCACCAGCTTTGGGACAAGCTTGGGCAGATTTATATGTCTATGTCTGTGTTCCTGCTGTATTCACTTGAAGGAAGCTGCTAGTTTAATCGGACTCTGGGGTTAACACTCAAAGGGTTTGCAAGAGAGACTCTGACCAGTGCTAGGTCACCCAGTCTTGGTTTGTCTCCGGAGTTGGTTGACATACGGCAAATCATGGCACAGTGAGATCAGCAGTAAGATAGTGCCCTGTATTTCACATAGGTATCTCATTGTCTCTCTTGGGGTCCCTGCAGATTGAGCCTTTGTCTGTTGGTAACTGTCCTTCTTATTTGGGCCTCTGTGCTGCGCTACATGTGTCTAGTAGTGGCATAGGATATATATGCCTAAAGGTAGTACAAACAGTTTCCAAGTTTGGGCTGTCTCTATGGGCATAATGACACTTCACATCTTCCTGTGGCCAGGACTCTCTTACTCTATTTCTGAGGGGGTCTGGACTTCAGATTTCCATGCTTATCATGTTGGTTTCTTCTGTCGCCATTTTCTCATGGCAAATGCTAGACGGTCCCCCCTACCCCCCGACCAGACAGGAAGGGCTGTACAGCTCCTTCTAACCAGGAGCCAGTTACCTATTCTATCAAACCCACGGAGGAGCACACGCTATGTGGCTGCTAGCCTCATCCCTGAAGCTCTCAGCGATGTGAGCTTTGTTTGATACCTGTTAGGATGCTGTTATTTTCCACGGGGCGATAGATGGAGCATCTTGATTGCGTCTAGTACGTATTCACTTTAAAGGACATACGTATTTCGCTCACGTTGAATGGAGTTAGTACTGTTTTCATGATTCCAGTATACTCCTCTTTACATTGCAAAACTTGATTTTTTCCTAGGAGAATTTCTTTCTTCTTACAGATCCTACAGTTCTCATCCTGCCATTCCCTGACCTTCTGCACTTCATTCTGAGGGGATCTTGACTTCTTCCAATGACTCTTCAGGCTTTCTCATTAGAGGGAAGACGCTATAATGTCAGGTCAGGGGGCTGTGAACATTTTTCAGGATGCTTGTAACTTTGCATCCTCCTCAGGTTTCTGGTTCGTTCTTGGAGTCTGTGTTTTGTGTTTCCCTTTTAAGTGTTACTGGTCCTCAGGGCAGTTCTTGTAGTTCTTCAGGAACTAAGGGACTTTGTTCCACTTACTGCATGGTGCCCAAGACGGGGGCATTGGGCAGGCTGGATTCCATTCTGCTGAATTAGTTTCTCAGGGTTACATATATCTGCAGAAAAACTGGGAGAATATTTACATTTTCACTATGGACTCCGAATCTGCACTAGGTTTGCTTGCCTCTCTTGGTGCAGCGCTTTCGGTTTTGGCAAATGCCATTTCGCCTACCCAAGGCTTCACGAACATTTTAGAAAATGTGGGCAGTGGTACCGTTTTGGCACTACCAGGCGATTCACCTACTTTCTTCTTGACTGACTGCTTGATTCAGACGTCTTCCAGTTGGGCCATTTGACTGACACGAAAAGGGTGGCTTCTTTTCCTCAGTTCTTTGGATGTGAATCTTCAAATTTGCACAGCGTTCATCAATGCCGTTGATGAACGTTTGAGAGCTAACCTCGAAGCTAAGTAATAAGATTAAATTAGAAAAAAAAGATATTAAGTAAGGAAGTGAAGTGAACTAAAATGAAATATAATTAAGAAATATTTATGGAGTTATGAAATTAAGAATAAGTATGAAACTAAATGAATTTTAGAGTTTTGAGTAAATAAACAATAAAGTGGACTGATGAAGACAAGAGATTGCTGGGCATTACTCATGATCCAGTTGATATCCGAAGGTCCATACAAATGAAAAAATGAAGAATCCTATATAATAAAAGCTTACCGGCGCATGTGCTGTTAAAACAGCGTGATCCCTGCCGCTGTGGTGTGTGATCCGTGGCCGTGTTCCATTTTAGAACCCGGCAGCAGGGAACGTTCTGGCCACTCCCCTCCTCCTGCCCTCACTCACCATCGAACACGGAGAGACACAGCACAGCCGGCGACTCCCCCCTCCCACACCGCCAAAACCACCACCGCCAAAGCCTCCTCTTTCTGCCGGCTCACCCGCGTTTAAATTCAGAGCGCTAACGCTGGCCTCGCCGTCTTCTGTCCACTGCAGCCCGCCCTCTCTGACTGCTTCCTGTTTCCGCTAGGGTTGGCCGCAGTGGATAGAAGACACCGAAGCCAGCAGTAGCGCGGTGCAGCGCTTTTCTCTGAATTTAAATGCAGTAGCTGGGAAGGGGGCAGCGGGAAATGCTGCTGCTGCTGCACAGGGAAGTGGGGGGGGGGGAAATGCTGCTTCTGCACAGGGAACGCCGGGAAATGCTGCTGCTGCACAGTGAAGTGTGTGTATGGGGGGGAAATGCTGCTTCTGCACAGGGAAGGCCGGGAAATGCTGCTGCTGCACAGGGAAGGGTGGGAAATGCTGCTGCTACACAGGGAAGTGTGTGTGTGTGGGGGGGGAATGCTACTTCTGCACAGGGAAGGCCGGGAAATGCTGCTGCTGCACAGGGAAGAGTGGGAAATGCTGCTGCACAGGGAAGTGTGTGGGGGGGGGAAATGCTGCTGCTGCACAGGGAAGTGTGTGTGTGTGGGGGGGGGAAATGCTGCTGCTGCACAGGGAAGGGTGGGAGGGAAATACTGCTGCTGCTGATGCACAGGGAAATGGAGGGGACGGAGAGGGAAAGGGGGCCTGGGAGCAATCTTGGTTTGCTTTGGGGGAGGGGAGACAGAAGGGGGCCATGGAGAGACAGAAAGATAGGCAGGCAGCGCATTAGAACGAAAGACAGACACACAGAAACACAGCGGGCAAGGAGAGAGACAGAAAGAAAGAAAGACAGACAGACAGACAGACAGATAGGATGCCAGAGAGAGAACCAGAAAGAAAGAAGGACAGACAGTGGGAGGGAGAAAGACAGAAAGAAAGGAAGAGAGAGACAGGGGCATGGAGAGAACCAGAAAGAAAGAAGGACAGACAGTGGGAGGGAGAAAGACAGAAAGAAAGGAAGAGAGAGACAGGGGCATGGAGAGACACAGAAAGAAAGACAGACAGACATATATTCTAGCACCCGTTAATGTAACGGGCTTAAACACTAGTTAATATATATATACATAAACACATATAATGAAGTGTATGTTAATATCAGGCCAATAATCTCTTCAAAGTGTATATGGTGCCGCAGTATGTAAATAGGCACCATATAGCTTTATTAGATTAGAGATTTAAAAGAGTACAGAGAATAGTTAGTGATTCAGAGAGAAGTGACTAAGGACTACACTAACAATTGTTTAAGATTTATCAAGTGGGGGGGGGGGGGGGCGCCGGGGAGCACCGAATGTGATAGATATGTGGTGAGCAAGCTCCAGCACCTTATTATTGCAAATCGAGAAAAACACTGTTGTAAAGTGGTGTAAATCCGACTTTTGGACCATTAATTACTCTCTGACCATATCAACCACTAAACCCAGCAAGCGCAAGACTATTGAGCCTTCCTCTCCGCAAAAGATTGCAGATGGAAAACTTGAAGAGCCCTCATCGGCCACTATTATGGAAGAGCTTCGCTCGATTCGTGATCTAATACTAGACACGAAACAAGACATTGCTGATATGAGAGAGGACCTTACAAACCTTCGTGAGGAATTTAGTAATGTTAAACAACGTACGGAACTGCTGGAAACGAAACTTCAAGCTACTGAAGACTCAGTTAAGCCCCTCCACAAACAAACCACCCGTATTGCACATCTTGAACTAGCCTTGGAAGATGCCAATAACAAGGCTAAACGTACCAGTTTTCGGCTCTTGGGCTTACCGGAGGGCAGGGAAGCATGTGATCTCATCAATTTTCTGGCGGCCCTGTTGCTTGAACTATTAAAAATACCTGCTGAAACGAAAATTGATTTTGATGCGGTGTACGGAGTCCCTCAGCACGTGACACACCACAACAGATTCCGACAATCTCAAGTTCAGCTATTACTGCAAAAGGCCAAAACATATTCTCCTATCATCTTTGAAGGCACCAAGTTGCTGCTGGTCCCTGACTTCTCCAAAGAATCGGCGAAGTAACGTAAGCAACTGCTGGCCTTTAGGCCTAAACTAACGGCAATTGGCGCCAAGCATGGTATGCTCTATCCGGCCCGCATGCGAGTCACTTACCACAACTCGACTAAAGACTACACTAATCCAGCGGACTTAGCAGATTTTATTGAATCGGTACACCCTACTACAATAGACAAAACCTGAATCCTATCTACATAATGCATTCCTCCTGGTTCATCAGATCGAACTTATTGGAACATAAGCTAACTCATTGTTGTTACTTTTCTGGTTATTTTTATTAATTTGTCCTTTCTCTTCCAAAGTGTTTTTCTCGTATGGATCTTCATACTGCTGACTACGCTGTACCTTGAGTCCTCCTTTCCCTGCTTGCCTACCCATGGAATGTAGAGGGACATTTTCCCCTACTAGCATTTTGTTTCTTGCAGGTTTTTCGCTCTTTCACAGGTATGTAAGTGAATATATTTCTCTATGCTTCCTGCCTTTACTATATTCTGTTCAATTGTCGCTTAGCATTTTCTTTTTCAGTGCTACTATTTCTAGCCTATGGATTTCACAAGCTTCTGACCTATCAACACTTCTTTCGTTCTATATACCTATCTGGCGTAAAGGCTTTATCTATCATATGATCTGCTCCATACTCTTTAAATACAATACAATCCCTTTATCACTGGCTCTCTATATATATATGTGTGTTTATCTCCTCAATATTCCCTCTGCTTCTTCAATCAGCACTTTTTTTTTTTTTTTTCTCGTCCTGTGCCTCTCACTGGCGATTCCTTGAGGGACTGTATTATCTCCCTGATAGTACTTCCTTTCTTCCTCTCATTCTTCGTTGGGAGTTTACTTTACTTTCTTTCCTCTCTTTCCATTACTTTCTCCTATTTTTTTATTGAAATCTCATTTCTTGAAATTCCTTTTCTTTCCCATTGGCTTTCTTACGATTATGTGGTTTCACAGTCTATCACCATTTGTTGAGGTTTTATATAATATGGTGTCTTTTGTTCCTCTGCTGCAGCAATATACCAACTACAATAACTATTTCTGCTATATCATCACATTTTATCACATATGTCTTTCCCAGTTTGCATTACCTATATCTGATTTCCTAGTCATTTCCTATATACTGCTTTTGACCATTTTATTTGTCTGTTATGTCAAATCTCCTATTCAGTCCCATTTTATTGTAAACCCAACTGTGTTGCTGAGAACCTGGGTTCATCGCAGTAGGTTTTGTCCTAGACAGGCCTTTCTGGTGCTAGCTAATATGATAAGGTTCACTGTTAATTACCCAACTGTTTTTACTAGCACCTGGATACATCACACCTGGGCTAAACATATTATTAGCTTTCTGTACTTATTTGTGCTACTATGCAATCTTGATACAGAATCACCTGTATTTATAAACACATGTTCTCTTTGCCTTCCGCTTAGAATCAGTTATATATCCTTAAATGTTGATAATATGCTAAGTTATTGTGTTACCTACCCAACTGTTTTATTGAGCACCTGGGTACATCACATTATGGCTAGCCTAATTATCATTTTGCTATCTAGGACTAGTGACTACTTCCATGATGCTATAGACCCAACTGTATTTCTGAGCACTTATGTACGTCACATCCTAATCTACGTTACTATTCATTTTTATTATTGATTAATATGTCAAATCATTATAATATTTGCCCAACTATTTTATTGCGCACCTTGCTACATCACATCATGAATATGGCTATTATTCATTCTAGGAAAGTGGCTTATAGTCCATATCAACAGGTTGTGGTTCTATTGATAATGTTAAATCTGATTACAATTGCACTGTTCCTCACCTTGATTTATCTAATATCCGTGGATACATGACCTTCACTTGCTTCTCACTAAATGTGAAAGGTTTTAATAATCCTATCAAAAGATCCAAAATATTAAAATACATTAACCAATATCGCCCAGATGTTGTACTCTATCAAGAAACCCACCTCTCAGTGAACGAGTCTTCAAAAATCTGTCCTACTTGGGCTTATCCATCATTGTTCTCTCCGGTTGATGGTAAAAAAAAATGGTGTTCTCACTCTGATAAAAAAGAATACAAATATCCAGATATTATCTCATTCAACTGACACTCAAGGTAGATGGATTAAAGTTGACCTATCTATCGATGCATTCAAACTTACAGTCATAAATATCTATGCTCCGAATTTGGACGATCCACGGTTTTTCCATTCACTGACGGAATTGGTAACCTCAATGGGCGATACTCCGTGCATTTTAGGTGGTGATTTCAATCAAAATTTTGGATATCAGAAAAGAAAGAAAATCTCAGGCGCCTTACAGACAAACTAAAGCTTGGACTAGTATACAAGATCTCCTCTGTGTAGCGAAAATGGTTGATACTTGGAGACTTCTACATCTCGATGAGAGTACATACACCTTTTATTCTCCACCTCATTCTTCTTATTCCAGAATAGACTATTTCCTCACCAGCTATTCACTAATCAGTAAAGTGGACTCTGCCGAAATCCATTCCATTCTAATTTCAGATCATGCATCTATTATTACTTTCAAAGATATAGCCCAAACTATGTCTGAAGGAACTTGGCATTTTAATTTATCACTGTGCGCAGATCCTTTATTTCTGGAGCATACTACTAAACATATAGTGGAATTTTTTGAGCTGAATATACCGTCAGATACCTCTTGGCATATCACCTGGGATTCCTTTAAGGCTTATATAAGAGGCATTATAATTGCTTATGTAGCTAAAACGAACAAAGAAGCATCAATGAATATAAAACATCTCGAACAACAAATTAAGGAGGCAGAACACCGTCATACAGCTAACTTGGGTGATCCAACATTACAGTCCATTCTCCACAAACTCAGATATGAATACAACCTTGCCTTAAGTACAAAAGCAGCTAAAGAGATATTTATGAAATCTGCCTCATATTACTCTACTATGAATAAATGCGGACATCATCTAGCCAGCTATTTAAAACTCAAATCAGAAAAAACGATACCTGCCTAAAGGATAAATCTGGGCAAATAGTAACAAATACTACGGACATTTGTTCACAATTTCACTCTTTTTACAAAAGATCTATACACTATTGAAAATCTGAATCAGTCTCTCTGTGATATCTTTTTAAAACACCTACCACATCCTGTGATTGATCATGGAGCAGCTGAGAAACTGATTGATCCTATAACTCCTTCACAAGTGGAAGATGCAATCATTTCTGTGTCCAAGCATAAATCTCCATGTCCAGATGGATTGACAGTGGAATTTTATGTTCTGTTCTTAGCAGTTCTGTTACCCAAACTGACACAAGTTTCCAAGTTTCAAGTTTCCAAGTTTATTAATTTTTAATATCCCGACCATAAACCAAATATCTGGCCGGTTAACAATATAGTTTAAAAAAAAAGGGGGTATAAGGGAAGAATGGATAAAATATTTAAGTGGGACATGAATGACAAAACAAGACAGACTTGACTGTGAGGATAGTAAGGGTGGAGGGGAAAAAGTTACATTTTATAAGAAGAAAAGGGAAGAATGGGTAGGAAAAAAACGTGAAGGTAAGGGCATATTGTAGAGATAATTGCTTGCAAGAGGAGAGAGAATAGAAATAAAAGAGAAGAGAGAGAAAATGGATAGAAGAAAATCTAGGTTCGGTTATAAGCGTCATGAAATAAGAAAGTCTTTAGACAAGATTTAAATTTAACAAGTTGTTGTTCGTCGCAGAGGTATTGTGGCAAGGAGTTCCATAATGTAGGAGCAGTTACGGCAAAATTTGTTTTACGAGTATAATAGAAATCTTTTAGAGGGGGGATGAAAAGAAGTTTTTGATCAGAGGATCTTAGAGTGCGGGAGGAGCATTGAGGTATCAGGAGTTTGTCGAGGAATGAAGGTTGATGAGATTGTTTAATTTTAAAGCAGAGTAAAATGATTTTATAGGTGATACGGTGGGTGATAGGGAGCCAGTGAGCTTCTTTTAAGAGTGGAGTAACATGATCAAATCGGCCTTTTTTATAAATAAGTTTTATTGCTGTACTTTTCCTATCTCATTGCAACGGAAAAGGCTCAAGGTACATTCACGGAAGCTTTGACCATTGTTCTGCTCAAACCGGATAAAGATACGTTACTAGTACAAAATTACAGGCCCTTATCCTTAATTAACGTCGACGCCAAAATATTTGCCAAACTGTTAGCAAACAGATTGAATGAGGTTCTACCACAAATTATCCACAATGATCAAAACGGATTTATGAAAGGCAGATTATCAAGTGACAACACCAGACTGTTTACTCATGTTTTATTCAGAGCTCAAGAGTTACAATATACGTTGGTTGCTATTGCTCTAGATGCGGAAAAGGCGTTTGACCGCGTTAAGTAGTCTTTTCTATTCCAAGTAATGAGATAGTTTGATTTTCCAGAAGACTTTATTAAAATGATCGGCGTGTTATATTCCAATCCTTCCACTAAATTAAGAATCAATGGCACTTTTTCATCCTCCTTCAATCCATCGAGGGGTACGAGACAAGGTTGTCCCCTTTCACCGCTATTGTTCAATATTGCGTTGGAACCTTTACTGATAGCCATTCGCTCAAATCCCAACATCTCTGGTATACAATATCAATAATATCGACCAATACTCACTGATTTCTGGTTACAAACTTAACACTATAAAGACAGAGGTTATGCCTCTAAATTCCATCCCTTGTGGTGATATTATAACAAAATTAGGTCTAAGATACACACCAGAAAAATTGAAATACTTGGGTATATATATTGTTCCCACCGTAGAAGATACCAGCTCTTGTACAGTAGATCACATTTTGCAAATAATAAAGACGACTACTACACAATGGTCCCCATTAAAATTTTCATGGTGGGGACGTTTAGACTCTATCATAAGAACATAAGAAGTTGCCTCTGCTGGGTCAGACCAGGGGTCCATCGCGCCCAACAGTCCGCTCCCGCAGCGGCCCATCAGGTCCATGACCTGTAAGTGATTCTTTGCCTAAAACCCTTTAATCCCCATTTTTCTTCTAATCTATACCCTTTCATGGCCCTATCTCTAGCTCTATCTATATCCCTCAATCCCCGTAACCTTCAGGAACTTGTCCAATTCCTCTTTGAACCCCCTTAATGTACTCTGTCACATCACATCCTCTGGAAGATTATTCCAGATGTCCACCACCCTCTGAGTGAAGAAAAATTTTCTAGCATTGGTTCTAAACCTGTTCCCTTTCAGTTTCTCCGAGTGCCCCCTTGTTCTTGTAGTTCCCAATAGGCTGAAGAATCTGTCCCTTTCCACCTTCTCTATGCCCTTCATGATCTTGTAAGTCTCTTTCATGTCTCCTCTGAGTCTTCGCTTCTCCAAGGTGAAGAGCCCCAGCCTTTTTAGCCTCTCTGCGTATGAAAGGTTTTCCATAACTTTTATCATTCTTGTCGCTCTTCTCTGAACCCTCTCAAGTATCTCCATGTCCTTCTTTAGGTAAGGCAACCAATATTGGACACAGTACTCCAGATGTGGTCGTACCATCGCGCGGTACAGCAGCATGATGACTTCCTTTGTTCTGGTTGTAATACCCTTCTTAATAATACCCAACATTCTGTTTGCCTTCTTCGAGGCTGCTGCACATTGTGCCGTTGACTTCATTGTTGTATCAACCAGTACACCCAAGTCTCTTTCAAGGTTACTTCCCTCTAGTACTAATCCCCCCATTTGTTAGCTGAACATCGGGTTCTTTTTCCCTATATGCATGACCTTGTATTTCCCTACATTGAAGTTCATCTGCCATTTATTCGCCCACTCCTCCAGTTTGTTCAGGTCCCTTTGTAGGTCCTCACATTCTTCCACAGTTCTAACCCTGCTACAGAGTTTAGTGTCATCTGCAAATTTTATAACTTCACACTTTGTCCATGTTTGCAGGTCATTAATAAATACATTGAATAGCAGCGGTCCGAGCACCGACCCCTGCGGAACTCCGCTCGTGACCCTCCTCCAGTCCGAGTAGTGACCCTTCACTCCAACCCTCTGCCTGCCAACCAGTGTTTAACCCATCTGTGTACGTCCCCTTCCACCCCGTGGTTCCACAACTTCCTAAGTAGCCGCTCATGGGGCACCTTGTCAAAGGCCATTTGGAAGTCAAGGTAAATAATGTCTACGGGTTCCCCTTTGTCCAACTGTCTGTTTACCCCCTCAAAGAAGTGCAGTAAGTTTGTTTGGCACGATCTTCCCTTGCAGAAGCCATGTTGGCTCGCTTTCATTAGCCCATTTCTTTCGATGTGCTCACAGATGCTGTCCTTTATCAGTGCTTCTACCATCTTGCCCGGAACTGATGTCAAACTTACCGGCCTGTAGTTTCCCTGGTCTCCTCTCAAACCCTTTTTAAAGATAGGTGTAACATTTGCTATCTTCCAGTCCTCCGGGATCTCGCCAGTTTTCAAGGATAGGTTGCAAACTCGTTGGAGTATTTCCACTATCTCATTTTTTAGTTCTTTTAGTACCCTGGGGTGGATTCCGTCCGGGCCTAGTGATTTGTCGCTTTTCAATCTATCTATCTGTTGGAGGACATCCTCATGGCTCACCTCTATTAGAACATAAGAAAATAAGAAGTTGCCTCTGCTGAGTCAGACCAGAGGTCCATCCTGCCCAGCGGTCCGCTCTCGCGGCGGCCCATCAGACCTAATTGCCTGAACAGTGTCCCTGACTAATTTTGTAACTGCCTCTAATCCTTTAATCCTATCCCTATTACCTACCTCTACTCCTATCTGTACCCCTCAATCCCTTTGTCCTCCAGGTACCTGTCCAGACCCTCTTTGAAGCCCTGTAGCGTGCTCCTGCTTATCACATCCTCCGGTAGCGTGTTCCATGTATCCACCACCCTCTGAGTGAAAAAGAACTTCCTGGCGTTTGTTCTAAACCTTTCCCCTTTCAATTTCTCTGAGTGCCCCCTTGTACTTGTGGTTCCCCGTAATTTGAAAAATCTGTCCCTGTCTACCCTTTCTATGCCCTTCATGATCTTGAAGGTTTCTATCATGTCTCCTCTAAGTCTCCGCTTTTCCAGGGAAAAAAGCCCCAACTTCTTCAGTCTGTCAGTATATGAGAGGTCTTCCATACCCTTTATTAGCTTAGTTGCTCTTCTCTGGACTCTCTCAAGTACCGCCATGTCCTTCTTGAGGTACGGCGACCAGTACTGGACACAGTACTCCAGGTGCGGGCGCACCATTGCACGATACAGTGGCAGGATTACTTCCTTCGTCCTGGTCGTGATACCCTTCTTAATGATGCCCAACATTCTGCTTGCCTTCCTTGAGGCTGTGGTGCACTGCGCCGACGCCTTCAATGATGTGTCTACCATCACTCCCAGGTCTCTTTCAAGGTTACTCACCCCTAGCGGTGATCCCCCCATTTTGTAAGTGAACATCGGGTTCTTTTTCCCTACATGCATGACCTTGCATTTCCCTATGTTGAAGCTCATTTGCCACTTTTTGGCCCACTCTTCCAGCGCTGTCAGGTCTTTTTGGAGATTTTTGCAGTCCTCCTTGCTTTCAACCCTGCTGTATAATTTGGTGTCATCCGCAAATTTAATAACCTCACATTTTGTCAATAGTTTTTCTTCTTGGTCTCCATTGAAGATCTCTTCTGGTTCTGGTTCACTGGATGTGTCCTCGCTTGTGAAGACTGATGAGAAGAACTTGTTTAACCTATCGGCTACCTCTTTTTCCTACTTTATCACTCCCTTTCTGTCTCCATCATCCAACGGTCCTACTTCTCCCGCGCCAGTTGCTTCCCTTTAACATATCTGAAGAACGATCAAGATGGTACTGGCTCCAAAGATTACTTACATATTATCAATGTTACCCTTTTTATTACCGGCCACAGCATACTCCAAAATGGAATCATTAATGAATGCCTACCTATGGAATCATAAAGTTCCGAGAATTGCACTAAAGAAATTGAAATGTACTAAAAACAATGGAGGAGTGAATTTTCCTAGTTTATATGACTATCACATCGCATTTTTGTGCAAACAGGGCTCTCAGTGGTTATTAACACCCAACCCTACAAATATACCTACTTGGTTGAAATTGGAATATAAATTACATAATAAAGACTCCCTGAAGTTCCTGTCTTATCTCTCCATCTTCAACGGTCCTACACAATCCTGTGATGTCATCAACTGCTTCAGCCATCAAAGCCATGGACAATATTGCAGATCTCAGATGGAATATGAGCACTACATCTCCCATTTGGCTCAACCCTCAAGTTTTGATCCAAGGGAAACATATAGAATGGAAATCATGGATTAAAGCTGGTATATGGTCAATATCTCATCTGTACAAGGATAATAACTTACCTTTGTGGACTTGTCTGCAACCTACCATATTCCATACCACAATTTCTACCAATGGATACAGTTACAACATTCCATCAAAGCCTTTTACGCTGTTTCTTCCTTTTCCCATGAAGCCCCTACAATACTATCCTGGTGTGCTCTATTTAGATCACAGAAAGGAGAAGCTTCTGCCTGGTATAAACTGCTCATGAAACGTAAATTTTCTCCTCCCCTGGCATTATACGATGTATGGTCTCGTGATACAGCTCTTTCTTTACCTACATCCACTTGGGAGACCATATGGCTTAACTCCTTTAGATCACTCCAAGCCGCATCTAATAAACAATTAGTCCTCTTTTTATATCACAGGGCATACTGGACTCCACACAAAATGTCCAAACTTTCCTCAGATGCCTCTAATTTATGCTGGTCATGCGCTGCCCAGACTGGTACTTTAGACCATGTGCTTTTCTATTGTGATCTCTTATGGCCCTACTGGTTGGAAATATGGAACACAATATGCAAAATATTACCAATTACTGTTCCTCTTACATATTCTGTTATAATATTTGGTGCTCCAGCATTACCTTCCATTTTGGATAAATATGATGATAAGTTATTAAGATGTTTAATTTTGATTGCTATCAAAACGATACTTTCTCATTGGAAAGACTTTACTGTACTAAACTATAATGAATGGTGGAACACTGTTTGTCTTTATGCAAAATATGAAAAAACTATAGCTCTCAACACGAATAACATGTTCTCTTTTAATAAAACCTGGCAGAAAGTATTGGAATATTGTACCCGCACTTCTGATTAAATTCTTCCCCTCTTATATGATGCTCCCAACTACTACCTATCTCACTTTTTCCTAATCATATATCTTATGTATACCTTTTAAGTAAATCTATTGTACAATCCTGCAAGACTGAAAAATGCTATTCATGTTATTCGCTGTTTGTTTAGACTTTCTGTATTTTGTTTATGAAAAAATTAATAAACATTGAACAAAAAAAAGAAAAGATTTATCAAGTGATCCTTTCTTTTATGGCACTCACTTTTCCTTCCTTCTTCCTGGGAGGAGAAATGGGGATACGTGCTTTTATTCACTGCATTTTTTGAAAGTGCTTAGCGTTCTCTGCGAGCTAGGTTTCTAACGACTTTTAGTTGTTTAGATCACCTTTTTGTATTCTTCAAGGGACGCCTCAAACGTCCAAAGCCTCCATCACTCGATGGGTCCAGGAGGACATTATTTACGCTTGCTTGATGGCAGGGAAGCGATTGGTGAAAGAACTTCACGACCATTCCGCCAGAGCGATGGCTACTTCTTGGATTCGGTCCAGAGGTTTTTTCCTTGGAGGAGTTTTGTCTCGCGGCTACTTGGTCTTCCAAGAGTGCTTTATCTCAGCA
The DNA here is from genome assembly GCF_902459505.1 of Geotrypetes seraphini. NCBI lineage: Eukaryota > Metazoa > Chordata > Amphibia > Gymnophiona > Dermophiidae > Geotrypetes > Geotrypetes seraphini. The sequence goes on from NC_047087.1 coordinate 304,227,361, forward strand.
TTACCGGTTTGATGTGGAGGTGCCTGCGGTGGATGCTTTTAGTGCTTCAGTTGTTGCGGAGGCGGCATTTGCTTCCCACCCAGATTGAGGATTGCTTTGCTACATCCCATTGGTCTCTGGATTCATCTGCTGCTGTTGCTAAGGAAGGAAAAATTATGTTCTTACCTGTTAATTTTCTTTCTTTTAGACGCAGCAGATGAATCCAGAGGCCCACCCTTTCTGGATATTGTCTGTCAGTTTTTTCTTTTGAAACTTTCGAAGTTTGTTATTATTGATGGTTGTGTTCTGTATTATTACCTTTTGAGATTTGTTATGGGAAAGAAGTTTTTTTACATGCTATACCTATTGATGGTTACGGATGCTTGGGCAAGGAGCTATACTGAAGATATAGGAGGAGTGCCTGCCAATAGGACCACCTGTTAATCAGTTTCTTTAACTCCACCTGCTGGTAGATGTGTGATATCCCATTGGTCTCTGGATTCATCTGCTGCGTCTAAAGGAAAGAAAATTAACAGGTAAGAACATAATTTTTCCATCTCTTCTTGCTTATGCATTCTTGGAAAGGAGATTATCGCACTCTCTTTATGCAGCTGAAATCTTGGCTTGAGTTCTGTGACACACAGTGAGAATATATGTCCCGTCAGGAAATACTTTTTCCAGTCTTTCTTGCTAAGGCAACCATGAATGAATAGGTTTTTACAGTATTAGTGCAACAAACATATTTAACCAGTATTTCCTTTGTTCTGATTACTGTTGTAACATAAAGCACTGGCAGGTCTTCAGAATAACTGGCATGAGTATTTCAGTTGAGGTGACTTTACAGAGAGACCTTGCTTGAATCTTGAAAATAAAAATTAGCTTGCCACTTTATACTGCTTCAGTTCAAAATATATTGAACATGGAACATTCGGAACTTGAAAAGCTTCCCTGTGACTTTAGAAGGATTCATCCTACTTGTATATGCTGAACCTGCCAATAGTAAGACCTCATTGTTACATTTTGATTTTGTTTTCCTGTCTAGTATGCAAATGTAGTAAACTTAAATCTGTACAGTGTTTGATTTTTCTTTCTTTTACTGTTATCTGTCCTTATAGTTTATTATAAAAGGCACATTATTAGATGGATGTGGGTTTTCAATTTAATTACTTGCCTTTTCAGACATAGCTTAAGATGTTACATTCATGTACAGTAAAAAATAACTTCTGCAGTGGACTTTGAAATGGTTTAATCAAGGTCAAAGGCGCATCAGTTGAATCTGAAGCCTGCCTTCTCTGAGTCTCCTCTCTTCATATATTTAGGCTGAGCCCCCTTTTGGTGAAAAATGTTTTAGATAGTGTCACTTTGTATTAAGCATTTGCTTTCTCTCAATCTTTGTGAGGCTAATGCCTGTAATTTATATAGGGGACATGCACAGCTCTACAATAATGAGAGAAGCTTTGTTGCAGCAAAAATGAAAGGAATGTGTAGTACAAATTCAGTGAAAATCCATTTCCTTCCAAATTGGCAATTGATTTAGTAACACAAATGGTGGCAGATAGAGTAGTTTGGTTCATTTAAATCTGCTCAGTAAAGTGACAAAGAATTTTACCTGCTGCTCATAGCTCCATGCAATTTTACCCCCCTCTCTGCCTTTCACCCTGATTTAAAATAGTATACAATAAACATAATAAGAGCTCAGACAATCTACAAAACAAAATACTGTATTTTTTACTTCATAAGATGCACTTTTTTCCACCCAAAATTGGGTGAAAATCTCGGTGCGTCTTATGAAGCGAAGGTACAAATTTTGTTACCCCACCGCACCACCTTTTTAAGCCAGCTCCAGTAACCAATGAGACTCCCGCTTGTATTGGAAGTTCAGGAAGGGCTGTTATATTGCTAGTTTAGGTGGTGGTGGTAATCGTGGTGTGTATAGGCTGTACAGGGTCTTGCTGGTGCTGTTTAGGAGGAGGGGGGGGGGGAACCTTGGGAGGACGTTTGCCTTCCTGAAATATTCCCTTCTTTGTGTGTAAACTAGCCCACCCGCCTGCTGCCGCCACCAGCGCACCACCTTTTTAAAAAAACACCGCCCGCCGTCGTTGTCCCCCCTCGTGCTCGTCTTCCCTTCTGGTGCAGAGATCAGCAGCGCGGCTTGTCCCCTCTGACTAGGGAGAGGAAGTCTATGCACGGGGTTGAAGGATCGAGCCCCAGGAGGAGGAGTCCAGCGCGCAAAGGGCAGGAGACGGCTGTCGCCCCAGGGGCCCTCGGTTCTGCTTACGTGCGAGGGCCACCTCTCTGATCCGCTTCCGCTCCTGCCCTCACAGCCCAGGAAAACAAGTGGCAGAGTGGGAAGCACCACCGCCGTTGCTGCTCAACATCCGCTGCTGTGTGTCCTTCCGCTGACGCACTTTTGCCCCACACCGCCAGGACCAGGAGGCTTGAGGCACGCGCGCGGGGAGAAACGTTGAGATTTCACTTTCAGAAAGGTTGTATGTGTTCATCTGGAGTCCGTCTAGGCCTGCCATTTGCACTAGCTCTAGTATATGAAAAGTAGCTGCCCCTCCGTGCAGAATCACCCTCAAAATGGCAACCATTTGCTTCACTTCTTCCCGGAAACCCTCTTCCTCGCATAAGCTGCTCTTAGCTTTACCCTTCTCCTCCACTGCCAATTCCATGCTTCCTTCCTTTTATCCAGCTGCCCACTGCCAGGAAGAAATGACCCATCAAGGCTGGGAAATGAGGACCCTGGAAGAGCGAAGGCAGGGAGGGAGAGAAGCCAGCTGGAGCTGCTGGGCAAAATTTAAAAAGGTATGGGGGGCTGGCTGTCCTGAGGCTAGCTGGATGGTCTTGGGCTGGCTGGATGGTTGGCCTGGAGCTGGCTGGCTGATTTGGAGCTGGTTAGGTGGTTTGGGGCTGGCTGGTTTGGGGCTGGGGGCAGGCTGGCTTGGGGCTGCCTACTATTAGACATGCCCTGTACCCTGTCCTGGCCTACCACTAGACCACCAGAGGGGTACAGGGCACACCATTTGGTTCAGAATTTTTTTTTCTTGGTTTTTCCTCCTCTATAGGTGGGTGTGTCTTATGGTCAGGTGCATCTTATAGAGCAAAAAAATATGATAAATCAAATCCAAGGTTTGCATCTTATTTGTTAATGGGGAAGTGAGACCAGTACCCCTTCCAGCCATTTACCTTATATTGGATAATAGAATTATACTTATAAGAAAAACAGTCGGACAGTTATTTGGGCCACAGTTTAGTTTATTGATGAGATACACAATTTAATACACCCAAGTAAATTTTAATAAATGAACAACTAACCAGCTGGACCACCACCACTCTTAAGCTGTCCCCCCCTTCCTCAAAGAGCAAGGTCTACCCCGGCCTGCCATATCCCAGGCAACATTAGATGTGCAGCTCCCCCTCCTCCCCCCATTAATGACAGGCTCTGGATAAGCCTATCACCCTAATTAATTTATAACCTGCTGCTCGTTGCAGGTTATCCCATCTGTGCCTTTTTTTTTTTTAGGGTTGTACCTTCTGTTTCTTGCAGTTTATATTTTTAGTGTGAACAGTGGTATAAGAACATAAGAATTTCCATACTAGGACAGATCGAAGGACCATCAAGCCCAGTATCCTATTTCCAGTACAATAGGTGAGACATTCTAGACCAGTGGTTCCCAACCCTGTTCTTCCTGCCTGATGTCGGCCCGATAGTTATCCGTGGAACTAAGAAGTCGTCTGTTGGACTATGCAACTGTGCGTGTCCTTTTCTTCTATTTTTCTTGCCTTCCTGTAATTTAAATTTCTTGTTTTTCTTATTAAATTTCTTCTAAAGTATTTCCTTGCTTAATTTTTCCAACTTTTTCATTTTTTAAATTTCACAGCTTTTGAGTCTCTCTTGGCACTTTTCCGGGCCGGTGGCATCGAAACTTTTTCAGATTCACATTCATTCAACTTCTGATATGATTGAGTGTCTTTTGATTTCACTGCAGCTATTTTTCCATCAATGTGAAAGCCTTCTATTGGATTCAAGAAGTGTATTCAGTGCAACAGGGCCATTTCCTTCACTGACCCTCACAACTGAGCATTGGGTAGACTCGTGTCTGCTGTTTTATGCTCTAAAAGCGTTCTTTGAAGGCTAGGCTTCCACAGCAAGAAAAGCTTTTCAGGTCTTCAGCATCAACTATGTCCTCTTCACCTTTGAAGCCTAAAAACCATTCTCTGGATGCAAGGTTGTCGACATTTACACCAGCGATATGTTCAATGTCGACTTCAGTTCCATCAGCTTCTCCAAAAATGCTAAGAAGCGTTCTCATATTTCACTTCTGCACATAGAATTGCGTCTTCTCAAGCATCGAGTAAGTCTGCACAACAAACACCAACATAAGAAGTCAATATATCATTCACTGCAGTTCTCCTTAGAGGCATGCCTCTTCATCGAGGTCACTATACCTGTTACGATATTGGTCTAATGACTACTTTCCCCTGTACAAAAAGTTGATGAATAAGGCAAAATCCTTTATTTTTTTCTTTTTCTCTAATGTATTATTTAATGTTCTATGAGGATCTTAATAATAGAAATCACTAGAACACCTAAATTTTAAATCTTGTTTGGGGGATATATAAACCTCAAGTTCATCGAGGTCACCAACATCTCGACGCAGTACAGCACCAACTGTACTGACAACATATGCAGTACCAGTGCAATTTTTGAAGGAGCAAATTAAAGAGCTACTTCAGAGGGAGTTGGCACTTATGCTGCAAATGCAGCCTATCCCTGTTCTTCCCTCAGCTTTATCCGTACCGACCCAGCCTGAACATCGCTCCACATGGGACCCTGATACCAAGCTTTTTTCATCTGAAAGGCATCATATCTCACTTTTGTTCCCCTTGATGCTACAGTACTTCCTCCTGATCAGCACCAAGACACGGATGGAAGTTTCCAGGAACCGCAGTTACAGGTCTTTCCATCAACGCTGTTCTAAATCTAAGGACCACTGCTCTAAACATGCCTCATGTTCCAAGAAGAATGACTTTGACTCAGATCTTTCAGATCCAACTTACTCTAATCCAGAGCTCTCTGCCCCAGAATCCTATGGCACTTCATCAGACCCTTCTCTTCCACCACCAAAAATGAGGTCTCCACCAGAGAGCCTATCATTTACGAGATTCATTCGCTAGATAGAATCAAACCCACCCAGCTAAAATGGAATCTGACTCTGAGCCGAGAACTGAGTTTTGATGCTTTGAATTTTGAACAAATCTCTAGGGATTGCTTGGGAATTTCCATTTCACCATTTCATGCAGGATACTATGTTTAAAAACTATGAAGCACCTCTTCTTATTCTTGTGGCACCCAGAAAATTAGACTCGCTTTATAAAGTCCAGACATGCCCAGGGTTCGACAAACCTCAACTACAGCATCATTCCCTCTTAGTTGAGTCCACCCTAAAAAAAAATCAGTCAGTACAAGGACGTATGCCATGTTCACCTCCAGGAAGAGAGGGTTGAACCTTGGATAAGTTCGGCCGCAGACCATACCAGAATATCATGTTATCCAGTCATATCCTGAGTTACAATTTCTATATGACTTTTTATTTCAAACAATTAGTTCAGCAATTGACAAGTTATGAGCAGTAAATTCCTGGGGACCAACTTAAGCAGTTTCAATATATTATCCACAATCTGCTCGAAACTAGAAAGTTTTAGGCCAAATCAGTGTTTGACGCATTTGATGTCATCTCTAGGGCTTCCACACTATCTATTGTCGTGCATCGGCAGGCCTAGTTACGAGTGTCTGATCTTGACCCTAATGTCCAAGACCATCTAGCAAATATTCCCTGTCTCAGTGATTAATTGTTTGGAGACAAAGTCGAAGAAACATTCAAAAGATTACCAGACACAAGCAACGTATGACTACTCTTTCTTCTACAAAATCTTCAAAGCCTTGGGCTCCTAGATGTTATCATAACCCTAGCTACTAGACCACATCTTACAAACAGCACTAATACCCAGCTAGCTTCTACTTCTAGAGCTCTTCCACAAAAATACCCTTGACAGCAGCAGTCACCAAAACCTCAGTCTCAACCTCAATAGAAGTCCACTCAGTCTTTTTGACTCCCTCATCCAGAGCCTAGCCACTGTTCTTCCTTCTTCCGTCTCAGCCTCCCCCTCATCCCATAGTTGGACTCTCTTTACAACTGACAATTGGGTTTTACATAGAAGAGAGCTATGCTCTGTCTTCGCAAAGTACCTCCAAGAACTCTCGACCCTCCTGCACCTAAATGCCATCAAACCAGTACCTCCTTGGAACAGGGGCCGGGGGTTGTACTCAAAATATTTCCTCATACCAAAGAAAACTGGAGGGCTATGCCTAATCTTAGATGTCTGAGCCCTTAAGTATTTAGTCAAAGAGAAGTTTTGCATGTTGTCCCTAGGCACTTTCTATCTCCTCCTAGAGTTGAACAACTGGCTTTGCTCTCTGGACCTCAAGGAAGCGTATACACATATCCCCATTCTTCCAGCCCACAGAAAGTACCTTCTTCAGATAGGACCTCATCATCTCCAGTACAATGTACTACCTTTTGGCCTAACATCAGCACCCAGAGTATTTAAAAAGTGTTTAGTTGTAGTGGCTGCAACACTCCACTCTTATGGCTTTCATGTATTCCCTTTTCTAGATGACTGGTTGATAAAGGCTTCCTCACCTCAAGCTGCTCAGATAGCAATGAACTCAACCATACGTCTACTGAAGCACTTAGGATTTGCCATCAACTACCAGAAATCCCACCTCCAGCCAACACAGCCACACTTCGTGCTCAACATCTACACAAAGCCTAAGGAGGTTTTTCTCCCTGACAAGGTTCTGAGGCTTTTCCTTCTTTGTTAATGCACATTGTGTTCTTTGGCTTTGCTTTTGTATATTCACAGCTATTCTATATCTTGTTTTGAACCTCACTATTTACCCTTCTCCATTGAGAGTAATGACCGTTTAAATCTACTCTGTTTTCTGTCTTTCAACCAGTTCTTAATCTTTAATAGGATATTACCTCCTATCCCATGACTTTTTCTAATTTCCTCAGAAGTATTTCATGAGGTACTTTGTCAAATGCCTTTTGGGAATCCAAATACATGATATCAACTGGTTCACCTTTATTCAAATGTTCATTCACTCCTTCAAAGAAATGCAGTAGGATTGGTAAGGCAAGATTCCCTTTCACTAAATCCATGTTGGCTTTCTCATTAATCCATGCTTATTTTGCATGTTCTGTCATTTTATTCTTTTAAACTAGCCTCTACCATTTTGCCCAGCACCAACATCATACTCGCCAGTCTGTAATTTCCTGGGTCACTTCTGGAACCCTTGTTAAAAAAATCAGCTTCATGTTGGCAGTCAAAACCAAAACACTTATTCACGCCCTCATCACCTCACGCTTAGATTAATGCACTTGCTAATCTCAAGCCTTCCGCTTAGCCATCTCGCTTCCCTCCAATTCATCCAGAATTCGGCTGCACAACTCATATTCTGGGAGAGCCACTATACTCATGTTACACCTCTCCTAAAGTCACTTCCTTTTTGAATACAATTCAAATTCCTCTTACTGACCTACAAATGCACTCACTCAGCTGCCCCTCAATATCTCTTCACTTATCTCCCCCGTGAGCTGTAATGAGCTGGCAAGTCACTCCTATCTGTGCCCTTCTCTTCAACTGCCAACTCCAGACTCCATCCTTTCTGCCTTGCTGTACCGTATGTTTGAAACAAGCTGCCCAAATCCCTACAGTGGGCTCTGTCTCTGGCAGTGTTCAAGGCCCAGTTAAAAGCCCACCTCTTTGAGAGTGCTTTCAACTCCTAACTCCTTTTACCTTGGGTTCTGCATCCCCAACTCTATATGTAATGTCTGTCTGTCCAAGTTAGATTGTAAGCTCTTCCGAGCAGGGACTGTCTATAAATGTCAAAATCTACAGTGCTGCGTATTTCTATCAGCATTCCCTCCCCCAACCATCCATTTGTCCCAAGGGTTACAGTGCATTCCTCCTTGACCTATGGAATTAAGCAGGTTGCATTGTGCATAAGATAGGCCATACATGCTCAAAACTTTATGCTCAGTTCTGAGCTCTGGGAAAGCTGCTCGAGGCCTGACCACATACAAGGCTACCCATTTGTGTTCCTCATCAGTCTTAACTGTATACAAAAGATAACTGTTACAGGTGTGAAACAATGCTCTATCAGTATAGCAATTCCTGTTACTTTGTTATATATGGGAATTTTCCATAATATTTATAGAATTCTGTGACAAAATTACTATAATACTGCAAAGCATGTGTAGAATTTTCTTTTTTTCTGTGCTTAAATAAAATAGGAAGAATTGTACATTGTTTGTTGGCATACTTGAATGATTGAACCTTGGCTTGATATCAGTGGAAGTCCTGGACAAAAATAAAAGCATTCTTTTAGCTAGTGCTACTATATTTGTGCAGTGAAGGGAAAAAGACTTGAACTCTTTAGTAATCCATAAAGAACTGTGCAAGCTAGTTTGTCATGCTCCATCCTATAAAAGGTATCTGACATCAAAACCTTTTACTGACCATTTGGCTTTTAAATCAGTTGCCAACAGCCAGGAAGCCACATTGCTAGCCAGCAGTTTTGTCACAGATAAAGCTGAGGATCTGACTCTGTATGCCTTAAATAGAATCATCTAGGATTTTGACACACACTCTAGATGCCTTGGGTTTTGGCCAGGTACTAGAGACTTGGATTGGCCACTGTGAGAACGGACTACTGGGCTTGATGGACCATTGGTCTGACCCAGTAAGGCTATTCTTATGCCTTATCTTTCTTGGCACCAATTTTAACTAGATCAGGTATAAGCACTGTAGACGCATGTCTATGAGCTCCAAAAGTAGTGTCTCAATTGGCCAAGTGAGAGGAGACTTTTCCTTGTAAAGAAGAAAAATATTTACATGGAAATTGATTGATAGTATGCACTCCATTAGATACTCTTTGTAGATGCTACCTCTTCCTCCATGTGTAGTGGCTTAAAAAAAAATCCAGCTGAGTCTCGTCAGACGTTATTTTTGTAAAAATTTGCTATTCTGACTACAACTGGTCCGTCATATTGGTTTGCAATCATAAAAAAACAAATGTCATACAATAAACAACTGAAGTCCGAAGTAGATTTTAATTTTTATATTTTTGCTTCATTTAATTTCACATCCTAATGATAAAAGCCAATTTAAAAAAAAAACCCTCAGCAGACCAAAATACTAAATACATTCAAATACAATGCAAAGTCAGAGTTGTCATTAACCATAGTTAATACAGAAGAAGACATGGACAGATTTAATTAAAGACATTCAAGATATCCATAATACATATGCATGCACTGCCTCCATTGATTGCAGTTTCTTTCAAATTGGCTTGAGAAACACTGTCCTGTGTTACTATGGAAACATGTGAATTGCTAGTGAATGATGAAGTATAAGAGTTTTATTTGATTAAACAATTGCTACTCCAAAAGCTGGGTTCTTGTGGGGTCCTTCATAGCTCACCACTTTCGTTTATTACATTTAATATTTACTTGCAGCCTTTGGGGCATTTATGGGAATCTATAGGATTATTCTATTATTCTTAAGCACAAGGAATAACATTTTATTCTTCTTGTGGTCCAAACCTGGATCAAATTTCCAGGATGAAAGACAGTTTCCAAGTACGGATGGAAAACAATCATTTAATGTTAAATCCAGGAAATGCAGATAATTTGGATTGGAAGTCAAAAATTTCAAATACCACTGAGAGATCTGATGATTAAAGTGATAAACTGGCACAGTGGTTAAAAGCTACAGCCTCAGCACACTGTGGAGGTGGGTTCAAACCCACGCTGCTCCTTGTGACCCTGGGCAAGTCATTTAATCCCTCCATTGCACCAGGACAGTAGATAGATTGTGAGCCCACCGGGACAGACAGGGAAAAATGCTTGAGTACCTGAATAAATTAATGTAAACCGTTCTGAACTTCCTTGGGAGAACTTATAGAAAATTGAGTAAATAGTTTTTAGCTCACACGTTTTCAGTAATAGCTGGGGGAATTATAATTTAAATTTGTACCTGAGGGAATGGAGGATTAAGTGACCTGCCCTTGATTACAAGAAGCAGCAGCAAAGAGATTTGAACCAGACTTCCATAATTATTAGCCTAGTGCAGTGGTAGGCAATTCCGGTCCTCGAGAGCCAGAGCCAGGTCAGGTTTTCAGGATATCCATAATAAATATTCATCTCAAGGAGGCAGTGCATGCAAATCCATCTCATACATATTTATTGTGGATATCCTGAAAACCTGACCTGGCTCTGGCTCTCGAGGACCTGAATTGCCTACCACTGCACTAGGCTAATAATTATGGAAGTCTGGTTCAAATCTCTTTGCTGCTGCTTCTTGTAATCAAGGCTCCCTGGCCTAGTGGTCTAATCAATAGGCTGCTTCTCCGCTTAGAAGGTTGGAAATTGACTCTCATTTAAATTTTGATAAGTCGGTCTCCTCATTAGACTTTTTTTCTTGTCAAATTGTGATCATCATTTACACCCTTATTTGTCTGAGAGAGATTTAAAGCATGTGGTTGTAAGGGATTCCTAGAAATCAAACCCACAAACTCGCAGGTTAAGGACTTGAGACATATTACACTGATATTATGAAATGAAAAGCATGAGCATACTTTAAAGAATATGCTACAAGGAAGCACATTGTACATGCCCCTTTATATGCACATTGCACAATCTTCAAAAATATACAGGCACTTTTTCTCTCTCGTCTGACAGTATGACCAAAATAAGACAGTTGTAACTTAATCATTTGGGTTTCGAGTGACATAGCCGGTTCGATTCTGGAAGAGATCAAACCACCTATGTCACTCGAAGCCCATATAATGAAGTTACGAGTGTCTTATTTTCGTCATACTGTCAGAAGAGAGAGAAAAAGTGCCTGTATATTTTTGAAGAATGTGCATATAAAGGGGCATGTACAATGTGCTCCCTTGTAGCATATTCTTTAAAGTATGCTCATGCTTTTCATTTTAGAATATCAGTGTAATATGTCTCACACACCTAGAATTAAGGCATAATCACTTACACCAGCCATAGAATAAAAGAATACATGTAGATCATAGTATTTGGTTATCTATGCAGGTAAATGTGCAGTCTGCCCTTGTAAATACCAACAGGAAAACTACATGCCATTACATTTAATCCATTTTATAAAACAACTAGTAGCTAGAATATTGGCATTTACTTGTCTGCACCCTGGGAGTGTGTGGTGCAGTGGTTAGAGCTACAGCCTTTGCAACCTGAGGTTGTGGGTTCGAATCCGGCATTGCTCCTTGTGTTCCTGGGCAAGTCACTTAATCCCCATTACCCCAGGTACATTAGAGTGGGAGCCCGATGGTACAGTTAGGGAATAATGCTTGAGTACCTGAATAATTTGTAATCCACATAGAATTCTAGGATATGCAGAATAAAATTATAAAAATAAATAAATATAGAATTACCCCTATGTGTTGTGTTTAGATATTTTTGAAGGAGGCTTGTGGCAGCAATGAAACACTCTTCTAGGTGACTGTCAATATCACAACATACTTGATTAGAGTACTTTTGGAAAGATGAGGTACCATCTGGTCCATTGACAATCTGTAAGGCTGCCAAGAAGTAATCCTCCCCACAGTGATCAAACAACTTAGGAAATAATTGTGCAGTGCTTTCCACAGCTGTATGAGTCAGTAAGTTGTCCAGCAAGTTAATTCATTGAAAGGCAGCTTAGCTTTGTCATTCTATTTTAGCTGAGCTTTATTTCATAAAAATGTAATGTCAAAGGTTTTATTTAACACACAAATATTAAAATCTCCTTTTCATATATTTATCGGTAGTATTTTACAAATATGTGGCAACTCCAAAGGCCAGCCCGAGGTACCTCATGATCTAGAAAAACCTACAACCACGTACCCTCCTCTAGGATTGCTTGAGGCCCCCTAGGGGAGGGTACAGTGCTGTAGGTTTCCCCAAAAGGTTCAGTATTTCTCTTTGCCAGACCTGCTACTGCTATCCTATCTCTTTCTGTGTTCAAAGCAGTAATGGGCATTTCAATAGAGGCCTGCATTCGAGCACTTCAGATTAGTGCTGCCCCATTCACGATTCGAATCGATTCAGTTTTTTTTTTTTTTTTAAATCGGCCTCCCGATTCAGTGGCCGACTTATCCCCCGTGCCTTCCTAAAGCAGGAGCTGCAGCACTGCCTCTTGCTGGCCGTCCGCTGCTGCTTCTGCTTGAGGGGGGAGGGTCAGTCAGAAAGGCCTCCCCCAGCTTGCCCGCTCTTGCCTCCCCCAGCTTCACCGCTCTTACCTCCTTAAGGCTAATTAGGGCAGCTTGCAGCTCGCTGGTGTTATAGCGATCCCTGCAGCTGCCCATGGTCCTCAGCGGCACGTTCTTTCTGCTATGTCCTGCCCCCTGCTCTGACTTCGGGGGCAGGATCTCGGCAGAGAGAACGTGCCGCTGAGAACCACGGGCAGCTGCAGGGAACGCTATAACACCAGTGAGCCTGCAGACTGCCCTATTAGCCTTAAGGAGGTAAGAGCGGGGAAGGTGCAGGCTTGCGGGGGGAGCAGGCATTCATTCATGGCAGAGAGGAGGAGAAAGTGCCTTCGCAGCGGAGGAGGGGAGGAGTGTAGGCCTTCGTGGGGGGAGCAGGCATTCGTTCGCAGCAGAGAGGAGGCCTTCATGGCGGGGAGGAGGAGAAAAAGTGCCTTCGGGGGGGGGGTGCAGGCCTTTGTGGGGGGGGAAACAGGTCTTTGTGGCAGGGAGCAGGCCTTCAGGGCAAGGAGGCAGGCCTGTGCAGAGGAAGGAGGAAGAGAGGGGAGGGGAGATGCCAGACCTGGGGTGAAGTGAAGGGAAGAGAGAGACTAAACCAAAAAGAGGGGGAGGAAAGCAGAGGAGAGGTGCTGGACTAATGGAGAGAGAGGGAGAGGGAGAGAGAAATGCAAGACCACAAGGGGAAGAGTACAAGAGGGACAGATACTGCTCCAAAGTAGGTGGGCAGGGTGCAGGATGGCAGGAGAGATAGTAGGAGAAAGCCTGTACCTGGGGAAGGGGATACAGAAGGTAAGAAAGAGAGAAAGAAGAAGCTGGATATGGGGAGAGATAAGATGCTAGGCATGGAGGGAGCATAGGAACAGGGACGCAAGGGGGAAAGTACTGGAGAGGAGAATAGGGACACAGAAGAGAGATGCTGGATGAAAGGGTAGATGAGAAAAGGAGAGATGGTGGGGTCCGTTGCTGCAGCTGGAGGGGGATGGAAATGAAAAAAAGGAAAGATGCCAGACCTCCTGGGGAGGAAAGGGAAACAGAAGGGGAGAACAGAGATGGAAGATGGATGGTTAACACGAAGAAAGAAGGAGAGCCTGATCAGAAGACAACCAGACCCAACATGGGACCAACAAGATTTGAAAAATGATCAGCCAACAAAAGGTAGAAAAAATAATTTTATTTTCTGTTTTGTGGTTACAATATGTCAGATTTGAAATGTGTATTCTTCCAGAGTTGGTGTTGGACCGCAAATGTGAGCTAGGATTTAATAGAGAGAGGAAAAGTATTTTTTGTTTATTTTGTTTACACCACAGGACCAGTGTGGGTAGGAGAGGTCAAAGGGGGTGAAGAGGCTATAAAATAAACCCACCAGGATGTTTGGAAAAAACCACCCAATTGGCAAGAAAATTGATTCAGTAGGCTGAATCAAAAATACATTTTTTTTTTCCTGAATCAGGCAGCACTACTGTAGATTAGTGCTGTCCGATTCAGGCAAAAAAAGTTTTGATTCGATTCATCCTATTGAATTGATTTTTTGTTTTGATTCGATTCAATTTGATTTTCCTGCCCAATTGGGTGTTGTTGTTTTTTCCAAACATCCTGGTGGGTGTATTTTATAACCTCTTCACCCCTTTGACCTCTCCTACCCACACTGGTCCTGTGGTGTAAACAAAATAAACAAACAAAAAATACTTTTCCTCTCTCTGTTAAATCCTAGCTCACGTTCACAGTCTAACACCAGCTCTGGCAGGATACAAATTTCAAATCTGACACAATGTAATCACAAAACAGAAAATAAAATTATTTTTTCTACCTTTTGTTGTCTGGTCATTGTTCAAATCATGTTGGTCCCAGGCTCTGGTTGTCTTCTGATCAGGGCCTGTTTCTCCGTGCTAACCATTCATCTTCCATCTCTGTCCTCCCCTTCCGTTTCCCTTCCCTTCCCCGGAGGTCTGGCTTCTTTCCTTTTTTTTTTTGTCTCCATCCCCACAGCTACAGCAATGGACCCCCACCATCCCCAGATCCACCATCTCCTTTTCTTAACTACTCTTTCATCCTGCATCTCTCCCTCCTTCCCTACCACCCCAAGGTTAACCATCTCTCTCATTCTCTTCCCAACTACCCTCCTATCCAGTATCTCTATCCTTCCCTCCCACACCATCCCTCGTGTCCAAATTCTCTCCCTTTCTGTTCCTTCCCTCCCTAAATCCCATTGTCCACTATCTCTCTCCCTCTCCTCTGTTTATAGACCCATTATTTCTTCCCTCCCCACTCTGGCCACTCTTACTGTCATGCCTCTGGAAACTTGAGAACTTTGATGATGGCCAGCTCTGCGGTCTTCTGCAAGGTGGAAGTCAGGGAAGAATTCTGTCGGCTCTACATCTCCCTGGGAGTTTGTTTCAGCTGCGCCTCGAGTCTCACCATTTCTGCGATCATCGAACGATATTATATTGTGCATCCTTTGCGCTTTAGAGGGTGAGGGGGGAGGGTCAGCCACCAAATCGGGAAGCCGATTTTTTTTTTTTCTCTTTTTTAGTAAATCGATTTGAATTGATTCACCCAGAGTAAATCAGTGAATTGATATGAATCGGGCAGCACTACTGCAGATCCTACCCCTTCAGATAGAAACTGTTGAGGAGGGGGTGAGATGCGATAGTGCTTGAGTATGATCCTGTACTGAAACACTCACTGACTCGCTGAAACAGCACTAACATGATGCTCTTCTGCCATTGTCCTCAAAGATTGCTGCCCTATATTGACCTCTAGTTTACTTGAGGGCAGGACCAAGCTCCTGGGTTGTAAGTTTGAATCCTAAGTCCTGTTGTATATGTGTGATTTCAGGCAAGTCATTCTGGATTGGTGGTCATGCAGATATGATGCAAATAGATCTGCTCTGTGCTTCCCTCTCTTCTATCCCCTGGAGATCAGGGCCTCATCAAAGACAAAAATGCCAAAAGTGTGTCTCTTGATTGGGGAATCGGCCAGTGCTCAAAAAACTGATATGCTTTGCCGATTGAAAACAAAAACTGTTTCCTTGATAAAGGGCCTATACCCAGCAAAGTCTGCGAAATCAGCAAATGGTAAGAAAGGTAAATTTGGACTGAGTAGTTCCTCCAAGAGATCCTCAGGGGGGTCCTCAGGAAGAGATGGGGAGGAGCCTCAAGAAATCTTGTCCTTGGTTCTCCAGGAAATCTGTTCAGCTAAGGTGAAGATTGCAGAAACCATCGCAGCATGCTTTGAAGAATCTCGTGACAGTGATGCATGAAAAAATGGTGGAGCTTGAAGCTAGAGTGCAGGTGCTGCAGGAAGGATTTACTCAACTGGCTCCTACATCTGGAGGACCAAGAAAATAGGAGCAGAAGGTTGAACATATGCATAGTAGGTCTCCTGGAGGGTATATAAGCAGGGGCATAATAGACTATGAGCAAAACAGCTATTATCTTGCTTTTCCTGACTCCCCTGCCATCCCTAAAATTGAATTGAAGAGAGGACATCAGGAATTATACCCACAGGCAGATCAAAATTTTATCACTGAGAGCAATACAGATACTGGTACAATCAACAATTTTATCACTACTAGACTACTGTAATGCCCTCCTCCCAAGTCTCTCAAAAAATTAACAAAAAAAACTTTAATACAGAACACAGCAGCAAGACTTTATTCTGTAAATTGAGATTTGATCATGGCATACCATTACTTGTAGAATTACATTTGCTCTCAGTTGATAAGCGGGTTGAAGTCCTGTATGGAGAAACTCCTGATAGCTTCCCCATATTTATGTAATTATTAGGAAAATATAGAAGTTAAAGAAACTAGTAGTAGCAGCAGACAACGTAACACAAACCGTCTGATATTATCATCCCTGAAAGGAGCAAAATATAAAAGACTCGCTTTAACTCATTTAACTATCAATCTTCAAAAATATGGAAATTACTACCCATGGAGATCTGCCCATCCACTATGTACACCCAGTTTCATAAAAACTTGAAAACGTGGCTCTTCCAAAGATCCTGGCCAGGAGCCTACCTTAACATAAATCTTGCAATGTATGCTTATGATTTTAAAGCAAATACAACAAACCATGAACTTCACTATACCAGAAACCTAAATTAAGAGCACAATTTGGACTTTTCTTAACACTATGTATGGTTGTTTATGATGCTACTGAAATGTTGTGATGTAACCCACCGAATCCCACCATGAAGGATGCAATGTTTCTGTTATAATTACTGAAGTAAAGCCTGTGATGCATTAATTGATGTTGAAAGAATGTTTATGTTGCTATAATTGCTGTTGTAAAGTCTGTGATTTCATTAACTGATGATTGTAATCTGCTTCGAACACCACCCCAGAGGATTTGGCAGAATATGTGTTAACAAATTATACGAGGGCGCAAAACATATAATATGTTCACATAATGATTCAAAATGTTGTGTGATCGTGGCACCTAGGTACCCCCCTATTCAAACCCAGCATGCACCCAAAAAGAGGGAGAAAAAGCCTCAGACTAATGTAGCAGTATAGAACCAAAAGGTACAAATCAAAACTGCTTTTGATACTTTCACTGGCAAAAAAAACTCCCTCACAGAACAGCTCAGGTTTAGAAAAGGGCAAAGTCACCCGGAGGCACGTTCTAGGACTTAGCTGACAAAAGACGACTTGAGTTCCACTTTTTGGGTGCATGCTGGGTTTGAAGAGGGGGGTACCCGGTACCACAATCACACAATATTTTGAATCATTATAAAAATATAAGACCTCCAATAACATATATGTATGAGAGATTTCCTCTATAGCAGTGGTCTCAAACTTGCAGGTACTATTTTGAGGCCCTCAGTATGTTTATCATAATCAAAAAAATAAAATAAAACAGTTTCTTGATCATATGTCTCTTTAGCTACAAATCAAAATATTATTATTAAGACTTAGCCAAAAGGAAAGATTTATAAACTATAAAGAGTTTTACCTCATGCAAAATTGTCATTTCTTTAATAAGACATTAACTACCTACAAATCCAAAATGTGGCTCTGCAAAGGGTTTGACTTTGAGACCACACTCCTCTATAGGAACCAAATTAGAGATATCTGCAAGAATGGATTATGCTGACACGAAGGCTAAGACCTTCTTGATAGCTGGCCCTTGTGCAATGAACTCCTGGGAAATTTACATTTGTGTGTGCTGTAGGGCAGTTTAAAAAAATTATTGAAGACATTTATTCATTCAGGCATGCCTTTTTTTGTGTGCTGACTTCCTGCTTTGAGGAACAAGAGTACTGCATTATGATGACATATAAAAATATTTATGGTGTGTTTTTTTTGTTTGAGTTTTATGCTTTGTTTATATTTTTATTGGCATCCACTTAGGTTGAAGATGGAATATTAGTGCAATAAGTAAATAAATATAGTTTAACCCATAGCAAACAACTGAATATTTCTCTAGAATGAATGACTTCTAATATTTTCCTTCAGCATTTATTGTAATATAGATCTCTTAAATTAATTTGCTGTTAGAATTTGGATTTATTGTTGGGTAAATAGTGAATTTCATTATAAAAAATGATCTTTGTTCTTTTAAATATTGTAAGTTTTAATTTTTTAAACATGCCATGTTCAGGAAGTATTTAAGCCTTGAGGTGGGGAAGAATCGAAGGTGGTCTTTGTTTCTCTAGACCATGGTTCCCAACCCTGTCCTGGAGGACCACCAGCCATTCCTTTTTTGGGGATAGCCCTAATGAATATGCATTTGAGAGATTTGCATATAATGGAGGTGGCCAACATGCAAATCTGCACCATGCATATTCATTAGGGCTATCCAGAAAACATGACTGGCTGGTGGTCCTCCAGAACAGGGTTGGGAGCCACTCCTCGAGACATATAAATGTAAGTTTGATATCTTGTTTCCAACAGCCATTATTGATTCTGTTCTTCCAGGTGAGGCGTGTTATCAGCAGTATTGAACCATGAGTTCTGATGCTAGTCAAGTGGTGATTACTACCCCACCCCCTCCCAGTGTGCCTCACAAAGAAAGATATTTCGATCGCATCAATGAAAATGATCCCAATTACATCCGTGAGAGGAACATGTCTCCTGATCTAAGGCAAGACTTCAACTTGATGGAGCAAAAGAAACGAGTTACTCAGATGCTACAGTGTCCTGTGAGTATATATGCTTAGTTTTATGAGAAATAAAAGGCAATGCGCCCCCCCTCTCATGTCTCAACGTGTGCCCCCTCTTCATCCTTCCCTCCCTCTATTCTGTGTCCTAAGTTCGTGCCTCCCTTCCGTGGGTGTTTATCTGTTCTGGCCATCTCCCTCCTCCCAGCCACATTTCTCTTCACAAAGCTGGAGGTGACCCAGAAGCCTAGAGCGGGGGTCGGCAACCTGCGGCTCCAGAGCCGCATGCGGCTCTTTTCCACCTTTGCTGCGGCTCCGGTAGTGTGTCACGCAGGCATGCAGCTTAAGTCCGGCGTCGCGGCGGGAAATAGCCATGCTGAGCAGTGAGCTCAGCACATACACAGATGAAAGCCTTGCTTGCTGATTGGTCCGGCGGCCCCGCCCCGCCGGACCAATCAGCAAGCAAGGCTTTCATCTGTGTAGTGCTGAGCTCACTGCTCAGCATGGCTATTTCCCCCCGCGACGCTGGACTTGTAAGGTGCCTGAAAAAGAAATCATCCTGGCCGGGGTTGGTGTCATGCTCCGGAGATCTACAGCCTTCCTATCTCCCTCTCCCTTCTACCTGCTTCCGGCCACATCCCCTGCTCCGCGGCTCTCTTCGGCAACTCAGCAGCAGCTTCTGACGTCGGGGCCTACCCTCTGCGAGTCCCGCTTGTTTCAACTTCCTTTTTCCACAAAGGCGGGACTCGTAGAGGGAAGGCCTCGATGTCGGCAGCTTGTCTTGATCACTGCTGCTGACGAGTTGCTGAAGAGAGCCGCGGAGCAGGGGGGTGTTGCCAGGTGCAGGTAGAAGGGAGAGGGCCAGATGCAGGACTCGTGGGTGAGGGAGGAGAAGAGAGAGAGAAAGAGAGAGGGGAGGGAAACAAAAGGAAATATTTCATACTGGGCTGGGCCGGAGTGGAGGGAGGGTGGAAAGATTCTGGCTTCAGGGTGCAGTAACAAAGGAAAAGGGGGGAAAGCTGAAAATGGAGATAGTGACACAAAGAAGAGAAAGGGTAAGCAGGACCTACTGAATAAGGATAGAGATACAGAGGGGACATGAAGAGGAGGTGAAATAGAGACATAGAAGTAATGCTGAAAAAGTGTGTGGGGGGAGATAAAGACATTGAAAGGGCAAATGGTGAACATGGCGTAAAGATAAGGACAGAGACAAATGAAGATTCTGAAAAAGTGGTGAGATAGGGATATAGGTGAGATGGACACAAAGAAGGGTGATGCTGGAAAATAGGTGGAATGGTAATTCTGACAGACACAGAAGGGAAATGCTGGATCAAGGAGAGATGGGGCTCAGGCTGGATGGAATGAGGAGAAATGCCTTGTTGGCCCGGAACTTCCTCTCCTACGTCAGAATTGACGTCAGGGAGCGGAATGCTGGTCAGCGCAACACTTCTGCAGGGAAAGCTTGGGACGGCGGTGGCTTGGGGGCTGTTCCCCGATTGTGGTGGCAGCAAACCGAGTGGCTTGGGGGACGGCACGGAGACAGAAAGAAGGGGGAACAGGGAGACAGAAAGAAAAAGTTGGGGGAGAGAATGAGGTCTGGAGGAGAGGAAACATACAGGAGGCTGAAAGAAAGGAAGAAAGATTGGATGCACAGTCAGAAGAAGAAAGTGCAACCAGAGACTCATGAAATCACCAAATAGCAAAGGTAGGAAAAATGATTTTATTTTCAATTTAGTGATCCTGTATATAGCATTAAGATAAGAAACAATATATGCAGTGTTAGATTTGTTTTATAATGGTTTTGCGGCTCCAAGTTTTTTTTTCTTTTCGAAAACGGGTCCAAGTGGCTCTTTATGTCTTAAAGGTTGCAGACCCCTGGCCTAGAGGCAGCTTTGTGAAGAGAAGTGTGGCTGGGAGGAGGGAGACAGCCAGATCCCGTGGACTGCCTGTAATGTAAATAAAATTAAAAAATTTCTGTGTGGCCTGGTTCAGCACAGCCCACGGCCTGGTGCTGGTCCGTGGCCTGATGGTTGGGGACCCCTGCCTTAGAGGACCCATCAGCAAGGGAGTTTGATTTCTGCCAGAGATACTCTGGCAGAACATGCTGGATTTGTAAAAGTGAAATCTGGTTAGGGTTTGACAAGCTTTACATGTTGGGGGGAAGGGGAAGTAGGACATAATATATAATTAACTACAAATTGTAATCTGTAAGTCAGTATTGCAACTACATTGTTAGAACATAAATAGCTTTTGGTAGAGAAACTGGTTTTATATGAAACAGAGATCTTGAATGGTTTTGAATGAAACAGAAATATTGAATTCTTCCACTATCTTTTTAATCCATCTTGTTTTTTTATAGGCTTTTCGTGAAGATCTAGAAAGTCTTATACAAGATCAAATGAAGAAGGGCAATAATCCAACTGGGTTACTGGCTTTGCAGCAGATTGCTGATTATGTCATGGCAAATTCAATTGCAGGTTTTAATTCATCTCCACTCTGTAAGTACAATTTAAGTATTAAGTAGATTTACAGTTTCTAAATTATGTATTAATGTGTTGGCATTTTACATTTTTTATTCAAATTATATCTGTAGCTTCTGCTCCACTCTTTAAACACACAAAGGCTCATGGGGGATGTCAAGGTCATTCAAGCCATTCATGCAGCTAGAATTCTGTCCTGTTGAGAGGGTAATAGTCTTCTGAAAAATTCTCTTGTGAAAGTCAATCAATAAAATCTACCTGAAGTTTTTCCAAGGAAGATTAAATATTTGCTGGGGTCCTTCATCGGATAAAAAATGAAAAAGCAAAACATCTGAAAAATTGTTCAATTCAATCTGCACACAGGTTGCCTCCCTAGCCAAGACACTCTTTGGAGAGAGACACCCTCCCCCCCTCCCCCAATTTTCTTTGTACTGATATATGTAAAGCTTCATACATTCTCACTCTGCTTTAGAAGGATTGGAATCCCTGCTGAATTCTATTCCAGCAGCAACTATGTATAATTTCTACCTTTTTGACAGTCTTGTTGACTTTCGGCAGACCCTCCATTGCTCATTTTATGTATGAGGTACATACTCGTACTTTATATTCAACTTATACATGTTTCTAATTGGATTGTTAGTAATAATAAATTACAAATAAAAAATACGAGTAAAACAAAACATTGCATTTGATACCAGCTGTATCAAGAAAATCAAATAGTAAGTATAAAAAAGTCTAAAATGAGTCATAATAAAATAATTCAAGAGTATAACAATTCCCTTAATTTCTGTTTCTCACCCAATGGCCCTGTACTTCCCTCGTCCTATCCCAGTCTCCATCATAAAACAGTAACATATCAAACACAAAATACACCACAAACAGCAATAAGCTGTAACTATTATCGTGAAACATAAGAGGATCCCCTGAATTCTCAGTTCATATGGAAGAGAATTTCAGAAAATTAGACTTAAGGTTGGCTAATAAGAATGTGAAGTCTTACAATGCTTAGCTATAAGTGGAGCCCTGGGAAAGCAGTTCCATTATTTGTAATGACTGGTATTTTGAGCTTTGTCTTAGCTTACATAGGGCTCTTTTTACAAGCCCCACAGTAGCAAGCGCCGATGTGGCAAATATGATGCCTCCTATAGGAACTGAATGGGCTGCGTAGCATTTGCCATGTGAGAATTGCTACTGTGGCTTTGTAAAAGGGGCCCATAGTAAGCTATCTCTTGGCCCACTTCACATATATATAAAGGGACAATCAGGACCGGGAAAAAACTTCGTATCACTGTAGATAAGTGGTTCTCAACCTTTCTTCTGTTGTGACACACTCTGTGAGACAACATTCTTGTACGTGAGACGCCAAATTCTAAAATTCACAGCAGAACAAAGCATGCTTAAATATAGTATTTCATTGTTTAGCTGTAAGTTTAGTATGAATTTGCTTATCCCATATCAACAAACTGTATGCAACACATCAGTCCCAGATTTCTCTCGTGTCATACAACAAAATAAATATACGAGTATATTCAAATTCTAGTAGCTCAGTAATAGCAACACAAAATCCTTCCACTGCCAGATGCTGTGAAGCAGCACAAAACCCTGCAAATATACTACTCAGAAACTATATAGCAAACAGAATCTATGGAATGCAGATCTGCAACATTTTCAGTTGGGAATGGAGGCAGCAGTTATTGGGGGTAGTGAAGAAGCAGAAATAGGGACCAGTTATGGAGATTTCAGGAATCTAATTATCAAAATTGCTGGTCTTCCCAGTTTGTAGGCACTGATGGTTAGAAAGAAACATAGAAACATAGAAAGATGACGGCAGATAAGGGCTACAGCCCATCAAGTCTGCCCACACCATTTACCCACCCTCTTAAGTCTACTGACCCCCTAAAGTAAAATTGTAATTGTACTGTCACTCCACTGACCTGCTCATTCAAGTCCATACCCTAGTGACCCTATCCCTTGGCATGACCCTCGTAGGTTTGTAAAGGAAACACTGGCCTGCTATCTACACCAAATTTTTTTGGGGTGACATACCTCCCACCAGTGTGTCCCAACACACTGTTTGAGAATCATTGCTGGTAAATCCAGAAATCAGATTTGGAAAATGTGAGTAATAAAATCTAAATCCAGTATAGCTTTGATCCTGATAAATGTTCACAGAAAGGTACAGAATTTCTGGTTGCTAGGCTCCTCAGGGGTAATCAGAAATTTCATGTAGGGAAATAATTTCATAGTACTATGATAAGCAGTTTAGTGTCAATAGGCTGCAATGGCCAGCAGGATGTAATTTTTTGAGGTGCAGTGCTATCTGCTGCCTTTCACAGTCTGTTGGCCCTCAGATTGCAAGCCACAGGAAGATCAACAATGCTTCAGAGAGGAAGGCCTTCTGTGCCTCCTTCTCAGGGTACTTGTGTGTTATGGGTCTAGTTTTGTACCATGTTAGAACATGGAAAAGAGATAACAAAGATTATTATTTAATCTCTGGGCCTTACTGGTTATGTCAAATACTAGCCTCATTAAACTTAGAATACAAAGGATGTACTTACTTTGAATTCAAAACTGACCAGCATTACGCACTGGCTATCCTTAAATCAACTGAAGCTAAACCCAGATAAGACTAAGGGTGTGATTTTCTTCAAGAAAGATTAACAACTGTCACTCAGCTCAAATCTGTATTGCTGATGTCCTTGAGTCTTTAGTCCCCTCATTGAAGATTATGGGGTCATTATTGAAAGAAAAGGCAAGCGAGATGTCATCAAACAACCAATGGGCACATTTATTCACAACAAAAAGTCCTAGTATGTTTACTTGGTAAAACCACAAAGTTTAAGTCCCAACTAGGATCCCAGTTTTGGCTATCTGGAATGCCTTCTTCAGGGGACTAACAAGTAAACTGAAATAAAAAAAAACATAAATATGAATGTACTGTATAATCAAAAAACATAAAAGTAATAGTTAGAAAGTCATAAACAATGAGCAAATAAAAATAAACAATAATAAATATATACATAAAGCATAATTATCCCAGGACAAGCAGGCAGCATATTCTTAACGCATGGGTGACGTCACTGACGGAGCCCCGGTACGGACACTTTTAACTAGAAAGTTCTAGTTGGCCGCACCGCGCATGCGCGAGTGCCTTCCCGCCCGACGGAGGAGTGCGTGGTCCCCAGTTTCTTCATTTCCGCAGAGCGAAGAAGACGCATGTTTTTTCAACGGCCGTTGAAAACGAGTTTCCTGCCTTCCCGCTCGCGTAAATTTTTTCGGTTTTTATTCTGTTTCATTTTATTATTATAAAACTTTTTTTATTGGCAAATGGAATAACATCTCACAAGCATAGAATACAGACAAGGATTAGAAACATTTCCAAAAACAATCAAATGAGGACCCCCTCCCCCCAAAGAGGACTGGACTCTGATGTCCTCTTCTGGAAACAAAAAGGCCCAAACTCCCCCCAACTAGCCCAAACCCCCCCCTGAGCCCCCCCAACCCCCTCCTCCCCCCACCCCCACAGAAAATGTCCCAGGTCAAATAGGTGGTGCAGAGTACAGTTGCAATCTATTCACAATTTGACTACAACTGCGTGGGGGCAAACAGTCCAAGTAAGGAGACCAAGTGCAGATAAAATCACGGCTCTTACGAGCAGAGGAACAAGCCAGCCGGGCCTCCCAACATACCAACTCATGTATTTTATTTCTCCAATACCAAATGGAGGGAGGCACGTCGGCCAGCCAATGGTTCAAGATACATTTTTTCCCCACAATATAACATTTGCTCAAAAATAATTTTTCAGCAGAAGAAAAAACAGAAAAACCAGAGAAGTGAGCAAACAACATGTGAGAAACAGAAAGAAGGACAGGAACTCGCAGAAGGTCCTGCAGGAAAGAGGCCAATGCCCCCCAAAACCCCTGTATACTCTCACAACTCCAAAAGCCATGAAAGTAAGAATTCACTTCTGTATTACAAGTGAGACAAATCTGGGTGTCCACACAGCCCATATAGAAGGCTTGGCTCTGGGGGGTATAGGCTCGCAACAGGGTCCTGTAATGGCACTCACGCAGTTCCGCATTAAATACTAAGGCCGGGACCCGGCGAATAGCACGGAGCAACCAATCCGCCCCCAGCTCCTTCCCCAAATCCCTCTGCCAAGCTTCCACAACTGAGGAAAAATCATGAGGAGGCCCCAAGGCCGCCAGCCGCCGCTGAAAAAAAGAAACTGAAATCTGAGGTTCCGGATCCTTCCCCTCCTCCAGAAATGCTCTGAACTGCATCCCAAAGGACAAGGAGAGGGAATCTCTAGGGAGCGAGTACACATAATGCTGCAACTGACAATGCGCGTAAGCTAGGCCAAGAGAAGACAGACCACCACGCTGCAAATCAGCGCAAGACTGCAGTTCCCCTCCCTCCCGCAAAACCTGAAAGAGAAATTCACAACCCTTAGCCCTCCATCTTCCAAAGATGGAAGGCCCCAGCCCCGGGAGGAAAGAAAGATTACCAGTCAGAGGCAAAAGCACGCTAGCCCGGGGATCCTGATGCCACAGGGGAAGTATCCGCCGCCACACCTCCCAAAGAGGGCGAAACAAGACGCTATGCCGACCAGGAAGAGGCACCTCCGCCAGCCGCGCGTGGAGAAGAGACAAGAGATGAGCAGGGTAGAAATAATCCCGTTCAAGGGAGATGTCCGTATATAGAGCTGTACCCAAAGCCCAATCTCAGATATGCCGCAATAGACACGCCCAATTGTAAAACCTAAGATTCGGCACCCCGAAGCCTCCCTGGCCCCACGAGCCCACCAGCAAGCGCCACCTCAGCTTAGGCTTCCGACCCCCCCAACAGAACCGCGAGAGCAAAGAGTAGAAGGTCCGAATGTCCCGTTGTAGCAGACACAGAGGAAGCATCTGCAAGACGTACAACCACCTAGGGAAGAGTACCATCCTAAAGAGATGCACCCTCCCCATCAGGGAGAGCGGCAAATCACGCCAATTAGCCAGAAGGGATCCCATAGAAGTCAAGAGCCGCTTAACGTTCAATCTATAAAGTTCCCGCACATCCATTGATAGTTGAATACCCAAATAGCGGAAAGAAGACTCCGCCCATTTCAAGGGAAAAGTCCCACCCCAGGAATCCCGGAGTCCCTCCGAGGAGGCCAACGCCTCAGACTTAGTCAGATTCAGAGCAAACCCCGAGAAATCCCCAAACTCCCGAACGCTCTCCAAGAGAGTAGCCAAGGAGCGATGCGGATCAGATAAAAATACCAACAGATCATCCGCGAAGGCTGCAATCTTGAAATGTGCGGCCCCCAAGTAAAGACCACGGATGTCCACATTAGACTGCAGCTCCCGAATCAGGGGATCTAAGTAAAGAGCAAAAAGCAAGGGAGAAAGAGGGCAGCCCTGACGGGTCCCCCTCCTAATCGGAAATGGGGCTGAGAGGCCCCCATTCACCGAGATCTGCGCCGTTGGATCACTGTATAACGCCTGGAGAGCATTGAAAAAGAAAGGGCCAAATCCGTACGCACGAACAACAGCAAAGAGGAATCCCCACCTCACCCGGTCAAACGCCTTTTCAGCATCAAAACTAATAAGCAGGGCGGGGATGCCCTCCACGCCAGCCTTCTCCAAAGCCAACAAAATGCGACGAATGTTTTTGGACACCGGACGATCCTGCACAAAACCCACCTGCTGATCTGACACCAGAGAAGGCAACACCCGGGCCAAACGATTGGCCAATACCTTAGCCATCAATTTCGTTTCAAAATTCAACAGGGAAATAGGTCGATAGGATTCTGGTAAAACCGGATCCCGGTCCGGCTTGGGGAAAACAATAATCTGCGCAAGGTTCAGATAACGGGGCAGAAAACCTTTAGCCACACTTAAGTTAAATATGTCCGATAAAATCGGGGCAATCTCTGTAACAAGCAGCTTATAAAACTCCCCTCGGAAACCATCGGGCCCCGGTGCCTTGCCCAACGGGCTGACGCGAATCACACCCTCCACCTCCTCAGCAGTAATAGGACAGTCCAGCATTTCCGAGTCACTGATCGACAAGCGGGGCAAATCCAGACTATCCAGATAGACCCTACCGTCAAGGAGGTCCGGGACGGGCGGCTCATACAAAGCGGAAAAAAAATCTCGCAGAATACATAGAAACATAGAAACATAGAAACTGACGGCAGAAAAGGGCCATAGCCCATCGAGTCTGCCCATACCAATGACCCACTCCCTGATTCTTACTCTCCTAGAGATCCCACATGAATATCCCATTTTCTCTTGAAATCTAACACGCTGCTGGCCTCAATCACCCGCTGAGGCAGCTCGTTCCAATGATCTACCACCCTTTCAGTGAAGAAGTACTTCCTAGCATCACCCTGAAATTTCCCTCCCCTGATTTTCAGCGAGTGTCCTCTGGTTACCGAGGGCCCTGTAAGACTGAAGATATCATCTTTCACCTCTATACGCCCAGTAATATACTTAAAGGTCTCAATCATGTCCCCTCTCTCTCTTCGCTCCTCCAGTGAGTACATCCGCAGTTTCCTCAACCTTTCTTCATACGTGAGTTCCCCGAGCCCCAAAACCATCCTGGTAGCCATTCGCTGAACCGACTCAATTCTCAACACATCTTTTCGGTAGTGTGGTCTCCAGAATTGAACACACTACTCGAGATGAGGTCACACCATGGATCTGTACAGTGGCATTATGACTTCAGGCTTTCTGCTGACAAAACCCCTACGAATACATCCCATCATTTGTCTTGCCTTGGATGAAGCCTTCTCTACTTGATTGGCAGCCTTCATATCGTCGCTAATGATCACTCCTAAATCACGTTCCACCGTGGTCCTGGACAAGGTTTCACCATTTAGTGTGTAAGTTCTGTGCGGATTTTTTTTGCCTAGGTGCATTACTTTACATTTTTTAGCATTGAAGCCCAGCTGCCAAGTTGATGACCACTGTTCAAGCTGTCTTAGGTCCTGCGTCATAAAGTCAGGCACACTGCTTTTGCCAACTATGTTGCATAGTTTGGCATCGTCGGCAAACAGTGATACTTTTCCTCTAAGTCCTTGGGTCAAATCTCCTATGAATAAATTGAATAGAATCGGCCCTAAGACGGAGCCCTGAGGTACTCCACTCATCACTGCTGACGTTTTGGAGGGGGTACCGTTTACCATCACCCTTTGAAGCCTACCATCTAGCCAATCCCTTACCCATGTTGTGAATGTATCCCCTAATCCCATCGATTTTAGTTTGTTCAACAGCCTGCGGTGTGGGACGCTATCAAAAGCTTTGCTGAAGTCCAAATATATCACGTCAAGGGACTCACCGGCATCCAGATGACTGGTCACCCAATCAAAGAAGTCAATCAGATTAGATTGGCAGGACCTTCCCTTGGTAAATCCGTGTTGATGTGGATCGCGTAAATTTTCTTCGTCTAGAATTTTGTCAAGTTCCTGTTTGATCAGTGTTTCCATGAGTTTGCACACTATGGATGTAAGACTCACCGGTCTGTAATTTCCTGTCTCCGTTCTGCAGCCCTTTTTGTGGAGTGGAATTACGTTAGCTGTTTTCCAGTCTAGGGGTACTTTTCCCGTGCGCATGGAAAGATTGAAGAGTACGGATAGTGGTTCAGCCAAAACTTCACTCAGCTCTCTGAGTACCCTGGGGTGTAGATTGTCTGGTCCCATGGCTTTGTCTACTTTGAGTCTTGAAAGTTCGTGGTAGACATTACTAGGTGTAAACTCGTAGTCACGAAACAGGTCATTTTGGCTGTTTCTTATTTGTAGTTGCGGACCATCTCCCGGTGCTTCACAGGTGAATACTGAGCAGAAGTATTCGTTTAGCAGTTCTGCTTTGGTAGTATCAGATTCTGCGTAGTTTCCATCTGATTGCCTAAGGCGTTCTATTCCATTTTTGTTTCTCTTCCTGTCGCTAATGTACTTAAAGAAGGATTTGTCCCCTTTTTTAATGTTCCGTGCTAGATCTTCCTCTGTTTGAAGTTTGGCTTCCCTGACTGCCTTTTTGACAGCCTTAGATCTGGCCAGATAGTCTTCTTTTGCCTCCCTTTTCCCAAGATGCTTGAAGGTAATAAATGTTTCTTTTTTCATTTTAATGAGGTCCGAAATTTCCTTGTTGAACCATTGTGGTTTTTTGTTTCTCCGGCGTTTGCTTACTGTTTTTACGTAGCGGCTGGATGCTTCGTTCAGGATGGATTTTAGGTTTGACCACATAGTTTCCGGATTGTCAGTTTCTGCATGGTTTTGCAGCTTTTGATGGACAAAGTCTCTCATGTGGTCGAAGTCTGCCTCCCTAAAGTTGAGGACCCTCGTTGCTGTGTTTGATTTAGAGAAGCCCTTCCTGAGGTTGAGCCATACCATGTTGTGGTCACTGGAGGCCAGCGTGTCTCCCACTGATACTTCTGAGACACTGTCTCCATTCGTGAGCACCAGGTCCAGTATCGCTTCTTCTCTGGTGGGTTCTAATACCATTTGTTTTAGTTGTGCACCCTTAATGGAGGTCATTATTCTTTTGCTACTGCTCGTAGTTGCTGAGAGGGTGTTCCAGTCTGCATCTGGCATGTTGAAGTCGCCTAACAGTACTGTGTCACCACGTAAAGTGATGTTCTCTATGTCCTCAATCAATTCTTTGTCTTTGTCTTCCTTTTGTCTCGGAGGCCTGTATACCACACCGAGGTAAAGGCATTTTTCGTTCCCTCTGGTCAGGTTTACCCATAGTGATTCCCCTGTGTATCTAACCTCTGTGATCCTGGTAGTTTTGATATTATCCTTAGTGTATAGTGCTACCCCCCCTCCTAATTTGCCCTCTCTGTCCCGACGAAGTAGATTGTAGCCTGGTATAACCATATCCCACCCATGCGAGTCTGTGAACCAGGTCTCGGATATTGCTACTATGTCAAGGTCTGCATTTCTTATTTCTGTTTCTAGTTCCAGGATTTTGTTGCCCAAGCTGTGTGCATTAACATACATTGCTCTCCAAATTTGTGATGATATGCCTCAGGTTTATGATGAATACCTCCCCGTGAATCTCTCAAAGCCGCCACCCCTGACGCCCCACGATGGGAGCGGGCCAGCCGAGCCAATAGCCGGCTACTTTTATTGGCAAACCGGAATAACTGGAATTTAAAGTGATCCCGAGAACACTTCGCTCCCCTATGCAAGAGTTCATTCAATTCCTGCTGAGCCTCCAAAAGCTGCGTCCGGAGCCCCAGCGAACCACTACTCGCATATCATCTCCGCAGAAACAAAACCCGCCGCTCCAGCGCCAACACTGCCCTGTGACGTAGTTTAGTGTCATGGGCCGCAAACGCCAAGATCTCCCCACGCAGTACCGCCTTCGCCGTTTCCCAATAAAGAATGGGATCCTCTCTATGTTCCTGATTGGTATATTGAAAGTCGCCCCATTTTTTCAACAGAAAATCATGAAAACGAGTGTTCCGATACAGATGACATGGGAATACCCACCGGGCTCCACCTCCCCTGGCGGGCCCCCACTGCCAGTCCAAACTCACCCAAGCGTGATCGGAAATCTCGATGGGGCCAAGCACTGCATCCAGAACCACCGGGAGTAACTCCCTGGACAAAAGAACTAGATCTATCCTCGAAAGTGTACCATGGGCCCTAGAGAGATGGGAATAATCCCGGTCCACCGGGTGCAAAACCCGCCAAACATCCAACAGATCAAGTGAAGTGGCCAAAAGCTGAGCCCCCGTACAAGACTTGTGGGCCTCCCTCCCCACCGAGGTAGAGCGGTCTAGCCGAGGATCCGGAACCTCGTTAAAATCCCCCCCAAGCAACAAGGGAATTTCCCCAAATTGTAACAAAAGAGTACGCAATTTCCGAAAAAATTTGGCAGAGGGATTATTAGGAGCGTAGAGGTTGCATAACAACAGGGGTTTATTGTTAAGAGTAACTGAGGCGATCAAATAACGGCCCTCAGGATCCTTGAGGACCTTATGAGTCTGCAGCGAAAGGCCCTTACGAAAGAGAATTACAACACCACCCTTGCCCCCCAGAGCCGGCGCCTCCAGATGTTCCCCCACCCACCATGTACAAAGCTTAGCGTGTTCCCCCGAGGTTAACCGGGTTTCCTGTAAAAAAGCCAATGAAGCTCGCCTCCGATTAAGCTGCTGTAAAATTTTAAATCGTTTGATTGGAGAATGGACACCCCCCACATTCCAAGAAATCAATTTATGTTCCAGGAAAAACAAGGTAGAGCGAAAACAGCCAGTACAATAGAACCCTTAGAGTCAAACCAGAGGAGCGTCCCAGCCACCACCCCCCCAGCCATAATAACCAACAAGAAGCCCTCTACCCTCACCCGTCTGAACCTAGGAACACCCCAACCCCCCAAAAGCCCACCCCACTTCCTCCCCCAAACCCCCCCCACCCCAAACCCCCCAGTCCCCCCCTACCCACCAGGCACTACGCAACCAAACGGTTGCCACTTCCCAAAAGCAGGACACTCCCACCACAGGATCAGCAAAACATCCAGACACCTACCTCCCCCCCCCCCTCGCCATACAACACTCGGGCCCTACACACGCACCTTCCAGCACACCAAAGCCAATGGAACCCCCAATCATCACACCCCCAACACTACTCACGCACACCCCACCATCCCCCCCAAGAGAAATCAATCATTCCCCCGCTACATTAGGGTCACACCCCCCTGTAAGCCGAAGCAAGTCAAACAGGAGACCAAGGGAAAGCAGAGAGGATGGTCCACTGAATCATCCTGGCAAGCTCCAAATCCAAAGTCCGCCACTCAAAGGGGAATCCACACCATACGTCAGCGAGGTCTCCAAAGTCTATGGGGAGTCAGCAGGAAGATGCTCATCTACAAATCTTTGAGCAGCCTCAGGGGAGTCAAAGTGGTGAGCCGCACCGGAGATCATCACCCGCAAACGTGCCGGGTACTGCAAGGAAAATGGAACATGACGACGAACCAGTGTAGTGCAGAGAGGAGAGAACTTGCGACGAGCCTGGGAAACCTCCGCCGAATAGTCTTGAAAACAGAGAATGGAGACATTATTATATTGCAGCTTCTTCCCCTGCCGCAAAGCTCGGAGCACCTCCATCTTGTGTCTGTAATTCAAAATCCTGCAGATCACCACCCGTGGACGTTCGGCGCCGTCCCTTCGCCGTCCCAGACGATGAGCTCGCTCAATATGCAGGGGACCCAATTTCTCCGGGAAAGCCAGGGACTCCGTCAGTAAATGCTCTAGGACGTCCCCCAGGTCACTCTCCGCGATATTTTCCGGGAGGCCGACGAACCGCAAGTTGTTCCGGCGGGACCGATTTTCCAGATCCTCCACCTTGGCCCTCAGCGCTGCCAATGAAGAAGCTGCACCCCCTGCTCCTGAGTTAGTCTGAGGACCGAATCCTCTGTATTGCTGACCCTCTGCTGGGTATCACGAACCTCGGAGGTGAGGGCAGCAAAGCGCTGGTCCATTGAATCCAATTTGTCTAATATCTTCTGCAGCTTAGCGCCGAGCGTGCCCTCCAGCGCAGCCTGCACCTCCGCCGACACCTCCGCAATCTACACGGAGCTAGGGGATTCCGGCGAGGTAGGAGCCGTGGGCGCCGCCATTTTAGCTTCCAGCGTCTTCCCCCGATCGCGGTTCTTTGCCGGCGTTTTTGCGGCCATCCCTCTACCGCGCACAAAATAAAAGTGGCTCGAGTAGCGATCGCTGCAACCCCAGTGCTTAGGGGAGCGGTGTCCGGGAGAAAATGCGCCGTTTAGTGCTCAAATCTGTGGCGGGAGCATCGGAGCTGCAAAGCACCCGACCCTACATCCCCATGCTTCCGCCGGAAGTCCATTCTGTTTCATTTTAGATTCCTTATTTTTACTTTAAAAAAAAATAAAAATAAAAAACTCTCGTCGAGTTTTTTCTATCTTTCTGGCCAGCCCCAGCGGGGCCTGTTGCCACCATACAGGCCTCCGGATTCGATTTTGCGGAGGCCGTGTTTCCCTTCATGCCCCCTCAACCGGGCTTTAAGAAGTGCCAGCGGTGTGCACGCCCGATCTCTCTCACCGACCCGCACAATTGGTGCCTGCAGTGCTTGGGTCCAGAGCATCGGGCTGACACCTGCACCCGCTGTGCTACGCTTAAAAAAGCGCACTTTAAAAAATAGGCAGATCCAGCAAAATATTTTGTTCGGTACCGAATCTGCCATGGAACCTGCCGCGACGTCAACGGCACCTCAAAAGTCGGCACCGACTACGTCGACACCACCGGATCCTTCTTCGGGGTCGCTGGACCCAGGTAAGCCGGCTAAGAAGCCTTCCACTTCTCTAGAACGCCCTCCTGCCACGGTCGTGACGCCGACCCTTACGGCACCGCACTGACCTCGTAAACGCTCCGCTCCGATCTCGGTGAGTGCCTCGTCATCGGCCTCCTCATCGCCGGAGCGTAGAGCGGCACCTATGGTACCGAAGAAGAAAAAAGCGGTACCGGTGCCCCCCCTGGATGACCGCATCGCGGCCATTCTCCAATCTCAATTACAGGAGCAGCTGCAGCAACAACTACAACAACAGGACCGGTCCGAGCCTCGCACTGTCCCATCGGTGTCGACCCCCTCGGTACCGATTAATACTTCCATGCCGGTGCTCTCGGCTGAACCACCTACAGTGCATACCCGTGCTGCTGCCGACCCTTCCCAGTCCCAGGAACGACACCGGTCTTCCTCTCCCGGTACCGCCTCGGTGCGCTCAGGCAAGTCTCTCTCAAAGACCCGCCATACCGAGCCTTCCACACCGATATCCCGACGTGCACACCCCGACATCAGGGACCCGGACTTATGGAAAGACTCCCCGCACGGTACCAAGGAGGACGCTTCATCGACCGACGAAGAACCCTCCATGACTGACACCGTTTCCAAACCGGAACAGTCCTCTTTCTCTAAATTCCTTAGGGAGATGTCAGCAGCTCTTTCTATCCCCTTAGAGTCCGACTCTAAAAAGTCTCAGGCTTTCCTCGATGCCCTAGACTTTGAGCAACCTCCCAATGAATTTCTAAAGTTGCTCGTCCACGACATCTTACGGGAAACTTTTTATAAAAACTGGGAGACTCCCTTCACTGTTCCCGGGGCTCCTCGCAAACTGGATAGCTTGTACCGGGTCATTCCAATCCCTGGGTTTGACAAGCCTCAATTGCCTCACGAATCTCTCCTGGTGGAATCCACCTTGAAAAAATCTCAGGGTTCCAGTATATATGCTTCCACCCCTCCTGGCAGAGAGGGAAAAACTATGGATAAATTTGGTAAGTGCCTTTTCCAAAATGCAATGTTAGCCAATAGAGCAAACAATTACACCTTCCACTTCTCCTTCTACATGAAGCATCTGGTGCAACAACGCTCCTCCTTACAGAAATATCTTCCTGAACGTAAGGTCCCCCTCTTCCAGCAGCAAATTTCCAGCCTCCTCCAACTCAGGAAGTTCATGGTTCGCTCCATTTATGACTCGTTTGAGCTGACCTCTCGAGCATCTGCCATGGCTGTTGCTATGCGCCGTTTGGCCTGGTTGAGAGTCTCTGACCTTGACATTAACCACCAAGACCGCCTGGCTAACACACCTTGTCTGGGTGACGAACTCTTCGGGGAGTCCCTGGACTCGACAACCCAGAAGCTCTCAGCTCACGAGACCAGGTGGGACACTCTGGTCAAACCTAAAAAGAAGACTCCACCTGCTCGCCCCTACAGACAGCAGTCTTCCTACCAGCGCAGGTTCTCGGCCAGACCTCTCAACCCGCCTCAACAACAGTCTCGCCGACCTCGACAACAGCATCAAACTCAGGCTCGCTCTCAGTCTCACTAACCTGCCAAGCCTCTACCTCCGTCAAAACCATCTCAGCCCTTTTGACTCTTTTCTCCAGGGCATAGCCAGTCTCCCACCATCATTGCCTCTTCCTCAGCCTATCGGAGGTCGCCTCCAACTCTTCCTCAGCCGTTGGGAGGTCATCACATCAGACCAATGGGTCCTCAACATCATTCGCCACGGCTACTCTCTCAACTTCCAGACTCTTCCACCAGACAATCCTCCCATCAAGTCCGCTTCTCACTCCTCCCAATCTCTCCTCCTCCTGAGGGAGGTCCAATCCCTCCGTCTTCTCAATGCCATCGAAGAGGTGCCTTCGGACCAAAGGGGTCAGGGATTCTACTCCCGCTACTTTCTGGTTCCCAAGAAAACAGGAGACCTCCGTCCCATCCTCGATCTCAGGGACCTCAACAAGTGTCTGGTCAAGGAGAAGTTCAGAATGCTCTCCCTTGCCACGCTTTACCCTCTTCTCTCTCAACACGACTGGCTATGTTCCCTAGACCTCAAAGAGGCCTACACTCACATCCCAATCAATCTGACTTCACGTCGCTACCTCCGATTTCAGATACAGCACCGTCACTATCAGTACAAAGTGCTACCCTTTGGCCTCGCATCATCGCCCAGGGTGTTCACCAAGTGCCTTATTGTGGTGGCGGCCTTCCTCAGGTCTCACAACCTCCAGGTGTTCCCCTACTTGGACGATTGGTTGGTGAAAGCACCTACGTCTCCACTTGTGCTGCAAGCCACTCATCACACCATCTCTTTCCTCCATCTCCTGGGGTTCGAGATCAACTACCCCAAGTCGCATCTGCTTCCCACGCAGCGACTTCAGTTCATTGGAGCAGTTCTCGACACCACTCTGATGAGGGCGTTTCTCCCCTCCGACCGACAACGGACCCTGCTCCACCTCTGTCGTCAGGTGCTCCTTCATCACTCCATCCCAGCCCGACAGATGATGGTCCTCCTGGGCCACATGGCCTCGACGGTCCATGTGCTTCCTCTGGCGCGACTCCACCTCAGGACACCTCAATGGACTCTTGCCAACCAATGGTCACAGACCACGGATCTTCTTTCTCATCCCATCTCTGTGACATCGTCTCTTCAGCAATCTCTTCACTGGTGGTTGAACTCCTCAAATCTTTCCAGGGGTCTACTCTTTCACATCTACCCCCTCACTCCATGATTATAACCACAGATGCCTCCCCCTATGCGTGGGGAGCTCACCTGGGAGATCTTCGCACCCAGGGACTCTGGACCCCTCAGGAGCGTCAACATCACATCAATTTCCTGGAACTCAGCCATGTTCTATGCTCTCAAGGCCTTCCAGCACCTTCTCTACCCTCAGGTTCTGCTCCTGTGCACAGACAACCAAGTCGCCATGTACTACATAAACAAGCAAGGCGGCACCGGATCTCCCCTCCTCTGTCAGGAGGCCATCCGCATCTGGACCTGGGCCACGGCCCACAGTCTCTTCCTCAAGGCTGTCTATATCCAGGGCGAACAGAACTCCCTGGCCGACAATCTCAGCCGCATCCTTCAACCTCACGAGTGGACTCTGGATCCTCCCACACTCCGCTCCATCTTTGCTCGCTGGGGCACTCCTCAGGTGGACCTCTTTGCAGCTCCTCACAACCATCAGCTGCCCCAGTTCTGTTCCAGACTCTTCTCTCCTCATCGTCTGGCCCCGGATACATTCCTGCTCGACTGGACGGATCAGTTCCTCTATGCCTTTCCTCCACTACCTCTGATGTTGCGGACATTATCTAAACTCCGCAGGGACAGAGCCACCATGATTCTCATCGCTCCTCGGTGGCCTCGCCAACACTGTTTCTCCCTCCTGCTCCAGCTCAGCTCCAGGGAGCCCATTCCTCTTCCTGTGTTTCCTACTCTACTTACACAGCAGCATCAGTCTCTACTACATCCCAATCTGTCCTCGCTCCACCTGACAGCTTGGTTTCTCTTGGGCTGACCTCTCCAGAGAATCTGTCTCAGCCTGTCCGTCGTATTTTGGATGCCTCTAGGAAACCGGCCACCCTCCAATGTTACCATCAGAAGTGGACCCGGTTCTCCTCTTGGTGTCTACTGCATCATCATGATCCCACCTCATTAGCGGTGGAAACTGTACTTGACTATTTGCTCTCTCTCACTCCGACGCTGGCCTCAAGTCTACCTCAATCAGAGTCCACCTCAGTGCCATCACTGCGTTTCATGAGCCTATCCTCAGAAAACCGCTCACGGCTCATCCCCTGGTTTCCCGGTTCATGAGAGGCCTCTTCAATGTCAAACCACCTCTGAAGCCTCCTCCAGTCGTCTGGGACCTGAATGTGATTTTATCAGCCCTCATGAAACCTCCGTTTGAGCCTCTTGCCACTACTTCACTCAAATTTCTGACGTGGAAGGTGCTTTTCCTCATTGCCATCACCTCTGCCAGGAGGGTTAGTGAACTGCATGCACTGGTTGCCGACCCACCTTTCACTGTTTTTCACCATGACAAGGTGGTTCTGCGTACCCATCCTAAATTCCTTCCCAATGTGGTCTCGGACTTCCACCTCAACCAATCCATCGTGTTGCCTGTCTTTTTCCCTAAGCCCCATTCTCATCCTGGGGAACAGGCTTTACACACGCTGGACTGTAAGCGTGCCCTTGCATACTACCTTGACCGTACCAGGGCTCACCGCTCGTCTCCTCAGCTCTTTTTGTCCTTCGACCCTAACCGTCTAGGTCGCCCTGTCTCTAAACGGACGCTTTCTAACTGGCTTGCTGCCTGCATTGCATTCTGTTATGCTCGGGCCGGTCTCTCACTGGAAGGTGCTGTCACGGCTCACAGGGTCAGAGCTATGGCTGCTTCTGTGGCTTTCCTCTATTCCACGCCCATCGAGGAAATCTGCAAGGCTGCCACTTGGTCCTCAGTTCACACGTTCACTACTCACTACTGTCTGGATACCTTCTCCAGACGGGATGGACACTTCGGCCAATCTGTGTTACATAATTTATTTTCCTAATGGCCAACCATCCCTCCTCCCTCTCTGTTAGCTTGGAGGTCACCCATGTGTTAAGAATATGCTGCCTGCTTGTCCTGGGATAAAGCACAGTTACTTACCGTAACAGGTGTTATCCAGGGACAGCAGGCAGATATTCTTACGTCCCACCCACCTCCCCGGGTTGGCTTCTTAGCTGGCTTATCTTAACTGGGGACCACGCACTCCTCCGTCGGGCGGGAAGGCACTCGCGCATGCGCGGTGCGGCCAACTAGAACTTTCTAGTTAAAAGTGTCCGTACCGGGGCTCTGTCGGTGACGTCACCCATGCGTTAAGAATATCTGCCTGCTGTCCCTGGATAACACCTGTTACGGTAAGTAACTGTGCTTTATGACCATGAATATCATATTAATGAGGCATAGTCTTAAGCGTGAGCATCGTATGAATAGAGCATAAAGATTAAATCAACACATGGATGGTGTTGTCAAGAGCGTTTTGGCTTTCTGTCCCAAGGGATGATTTTCCAAGGGCTGCTGAGCAGGTATGGTGTACATCTATCAAAGAAGTGTCTTTGCCGTTAGGCTGGCTAATGATGGGGCAGAATGATCAAAGCTGCCGGGTGAGTATAAGCCCTCAGGTAAGTAAGTCACTGAATAGCTCTATACCAGGGGTAGAGAACTCCGGTCCTCGAGAGCCGTATTTCAGTCAGGTTTTCAGGATTCCCCCAATGAATATGCATGAGATTTATTTGCATGCACTGCTTTCAATGCATATTCATTGGGGAAATCCTGAAAACCCGACTGGAATACGGCTCTCGAGGACCGGAGTTCCCTACCCCTGCTGTATACGGATGGGAAAAGGGGGCAATGTCTGGAAAGCAGTATATACTCGAAGTATGGAAAACAAGATTCTGGATCTAGAAGCTGTGATTGAAGAAGAGGAGTTTGATATAGTGGCGATCACGGAGATATGGTTCACGGAGAACCATGACTGGGATGTAGTTATACCGGGCTATAATCTGTTCAAGAAAGACAGCATATGAAGAAAAGGCGGGGGAGTAACGTTATATGTTAAAGATTATATTAAAGCCACACAATTGCAGGCTCTGCAAGGCAAGGAAGAGGCACTGTGGATCAATTTGGAAATAGGGAATGGTGAATATATTTACATTAGTGTGATATACAGGCCTCCTTCACAGACGTAAGTATTGCTCCCTATTGTGGGGTCTTCTATTTATAGTGCTTATAAATGGGGAAAGTGTTTCTGATGTTACAGTGGGTGATCATCTGGCATCCAGTGATCACATCATGGTACGGTTTAATATTAAGATGGGTATAGAAAGGGCTCATTCAAGAGAAAAGGTTCTAGACTTTAAAAGAACTGATTTTGTTCGGATGGGGGTTTACATCAAAGAATTGTCTGGGTTGGGAACATCTGGAAGGAGTGGAAATGCATTGGGCAAAACTGAAAGGAGCGATTGTAAGGGTGACAAACCTTTTTGTGAGGCAAGTAAGTAAAAGTAAGAGGAAAAGAAGGCTGCTTTGGTTCTCAAAAGTAGTAGCTGAGAAGGAATAAGAGGTTAGCTTTCATAAACTATTAAAGATCACAGAAAGAGGAAAACAGGCAAAAATATCTGGAAAAGTTAAGAGAGGCTGGTCATGTAGTCAGGCAAGCAAAGGTGCAAATGGAAGAGAAAATAGCTGGCACGATAAAACGGGGAGATAAGACATTTTTTAGATATATTAATGATAGGAAGAAGTGCAAAAGTGGCATTGTTAGACTCAAAGGTGAAGGGGAGGAATATGTAGAAGCTGATAAAGAAAAGGTCAAATTGCTTAACAAATATTTTTGTTCTGTGTTCACGGCTGAAGCACCGGGAGCAGGACCGCAAAAGACAAACATGAATGGAGATGGAGGAGTAATAGACCCTGATCGATTTTCAGAGGGTTGTGTTCGTGCGGAGCTAGCTAAAATAAAGGTAGACAAAGCGATGGGGCCGGATGGTGTACATCCGAGGGTATTGAAGGAACTTAGGGAAGTTCTGGTGGCTCCACTGACTGACCATTTCAATGAATCTCTAGAGTTGGGAGTGGTACCGGAGGACTGGAGAATGGCAGATATGGTCCTTCTCCACAAAAGTGGAAGTAAGGAAGAAATAGTAATAATAATAATAACTTTATTCTTGTATACCGCCACAGTCAAATGGAAGGAAATTACAGGCCGGTAAGTCTGACTTCTGTGATAATCAAATTAATGGAAACGCTTTTAAAACAGAGACTGGTCAAATTTCTGGAATCCTGTAGATTACAGGCAACATGGATTCACTAGAGGTAGGTCTTGTCAAACAAATCTGATCAATTTCTTTGACTGGGTGACCAGAGACTTGGATAGCAGATGTGCGCTAGATGTGGTGTATTTAGATTTTAGCAAAGCCTTTGAAGTGTTCCACACAGACGTCTAATAAATAAACTGAGTGCCCTTGAGATGGGAACCAAAGTGACGGGCTGGGTTAGGAACTGGTTGAGTGAAAGGCGACAGAGGGTAGTGGTCAGTGGAGATGCTCTGAGGAAAGGGATGTTATCGGTGGTGTGCCTCAAAGTTCTGTTCTTGGGCCTGTTCTTTTTAACATTTTTATAAATGATATTGCTGAAATGTTGTCGGG
Source organism: Geotrypetes seraphini (assembly GCF_902459505.1). Classification (NCBI taxonomy): domain Eukaryota; kingdom Metazoa; phylum Chordata; class Amphibia; order Gymnophiona; family Dermophiidae; genus Geotrypetes; species Geotrypetes seraphini. The sequence goes on from NC_047087.1 coordinate 304,267,752, forward strand.
TAAGATTTGCCTCTTTGTGGATGATTCCAAAATCTGCAATAGAGTAGACACGCCAGATGGTGTGAATAACATGAAGAAAGACCTGGCAAAGTTTGAAGAATAGTCTGAAATTTAGTGGCTAAAATTTAATGCTAAGAAATGCAAAGTCATGCATTTGGGCTGCAAAAACCAGAGGGAATGGTACAGTTTAGGGCAGTGGTCTCAAACACGCGGCCCGGGGGCCACATGCGGCCCACCAGGTACTATTTTGAAGCCCTCAGTATGTCTACCATAATCACAAAAGTAAAATAAAACAGTTTCTTGATCATATGTCTCTTTAGCTATAAATGACAATATTATTATTAAGACTTAGCCAAAAGGAAAGATTTATAAACTATAAAGAGTTTTACCTCATGCAAAATTGTCAATTCTTTAATAACACATGAAACTATTTTTTCAGAGGCCCTCCAAGTACCTACAAATCCAAAATGTGGCCCTGCAAAGGGTTTGAGTTTGAGACCACTGGTTTAGGGGGTGAAGAACTTATGTGCACGACGGAATAGCGGGACTTGGGTATGATTGTATGCGATGATCTTAAGGTGGCCAAACAGGTTGAAAAGGTGACGGCGAAAGCTAGAAGGATGCTAGGTTACATAGGGAGAGGTATGGCCAGTAGGAAAAAGGAGGTATTGATGCCTCTTTATAAGACTCTGATGAGACCTCATTTAGAATATTGTGTACAATTCTGGAGGCTGCACCTTCAAAAAGATATAAAAAGGATGGAGTCAGTCCAGAAGAAGGCTACTAAAATGGTGTGTGGTCGTCGTGATAAGACGTATGGGGACAGACTTAAAAATCTCAATCTGTATACTTTGGAGGAAAGGCGGGAGAGTGGAGATATGATAGTCGTTTAAATACCTACATAATATAAATGTGCATGAGTCGAGTCTCTTTCATTTGAAAGGAAACTGCAATGAGAGGGCATAGAATGAAGTTAAGAGGTGATAGGCTCCGGAGTAATCTGAGGAAATACTTTTTTACGGAAAGGGTGGTAGATGCGTAGAACAGTCTCCCTGAAGAGGTGGTGGAAACAGAGACTGTGATTTCAAGAGGGCCTGGGATAGGCACATGGGATCTCTCAGAGATAGAAAGAGATAATGGTTACTGTGGATGGGTAGACTAGAAAGGCATTTGGCCTTTATCTGCCATCATGTTTCTATATTCTATTATATTTTATCATGGATTTACTGATTTTCTAGTTTTATATGTTTCATGGTTATATATATGATGGATTTTTTTTATAGCTTAAAGACAAGTATACTGTTTTTAGTCCATTTCTCTATTTATGCATTTGACAACAGTTGGTATGTATGTGGTTTTAATAGTGTCTTTTTATCCCCATATTGCTTCACACACCTGTGCTTGCTTTTAAATTTGAATACGCACTATTATCTTTTATTCTTTCATTTATTCATTACTATGGGACACTCTTGGCACCCCACATATCCCTTTCCACACCTGTTCTTGTGCTCAAATTTGAATACACACACTATGGTATTTTAATCTTTCATTCATCCGTCATCATGGGTTACTTTTGGTACCCCAGAGATCGTTTTTCCCTCCTTTTTCTCGTCTATACCTTCCTTCATAGCATGGTCACACTTGGCACGTTTCTTTGTCTTGTGGTCATGTATAGACTCCAATGTGCATGTTTCAAGGTTGGCACCAAAGTCACTTCTGTTTTTTTCTCATTTGTTTTTTTCTCATTTATGATGATTATTATTTTTAATTCTTATTTTATTCTTCCTCTAACCCTTTTCTAGGACCCCTGAGGCAGGCATGTTCACTGAACACAGACCATGTAGGGTCCGGTTGGACTATTTCATATGTATTTTTGGGTCTTCTTTTATTCTTTTTCTTTTTTCTTTTGTTCTATATTCTATTAAGCATAAATGTATGCATGAACATCGTATAAATGCATAAAAATTTAAATAAATGCATAGATACTTATAAAGTACAGATAAACATCTGGATTGCAAATGAACATTAAAAGTATAAATAAGTTTCATATAAAACAAAGCAGAAATGTGGACAAACACGTGTGTGTATAACATCAAACATGAAATGCTACTTGCTGTGCCAGGGTTAAAATGCAAAGATAAGAGCTAGGTGGACATGACAATTTAAAACCCATCAAAAGATTATTACCATGTAAGGAACTAACTAAGCAGCATAATCTAAAATTAAATAACGTTAAAAAAATGTATGTTGTTAAAACATCAAACATAAAATGCCACTTGCTGTGCCAAGGTTAACGTTCAAGGATAAAGAGCTAAAAGGTCATGGCAATTTTTTTTTTTTTTAACCAATCAAAAGATTATTTCCAAGTAAAGGAACTGAACAACCAACCTGGTCTAAAATTAAATACTGTAAAAAAATAAAATATACAGTGATCCAATAGCAAAACCGAAAAAAAGGAAACCATCCAGTAATTTCAAGATGAACCTACATATAAGTTAGGTTGGGAATATTGGTTAGGTTTAAAACAAAAGTGAATGCAGCCTGTGTAAATCAAATCAACAATAAATATATTGAGGACCCTAAAGATACAAGGAAGATAGTGTTTAGGCTGATGAAACAGAGAAAAAAATAACAAGAGCAGAGACATCATTAGAAGCGGTTACATATATCAGAGATCTACCATATTAAGCGTGAAAAAGAACACAAACTCTGAACAGAGAGTGACTCAAAAAGAACTGGAAAGACCATATCAGGAAAATGCTCTCGTTGAAAAGTTAGTGTTTTGCACAATTGACTTTTGGAAAATCAATAAAGAATTTAAAAAAAAAAGAAAGAAAAGTTACATACCAAATACGGTATTGCTGGTGCAGAGTGCACCAAGAAAGAAATCACCAGGCATGCATAAGAGTTTCCATTAAAAGTTTCCAAGTTTCTTTATTTTTGATATACTATTTATCATACAGGTATCTAAATGGTTAACAATAAAATATAAAAAAATAAAATCATGTCTAACCTAAAAGGAGGGGAGCATTTATGCACTGACATACACGATACAAGAGGGAAAGAAAATGGGGAGAGGGAAGTTATTAAATACATTGAGGTGGAAAAGGCAACATACAGGAATGTACATGCACTAAGACTGTACATTTGCAAAGACTCAGATAATTTAAAGAGATAGTCCAGGAGCCAACAAAGTGACTGATATTGAAAAAGTTACTCAAAATTTTCATTGTAAAACACAGATAATGTTATGGAAACTGTGTAATCAATATAAGAAGGAAATATTTTAAACAAAACTGCAACATGAAAATACGTATTTTAAAAACATGTATTAAAAAAAAATTTATCGGTTTGAAAAACCTGTGGTCTAAAAGAAATGTATTTGTTGTTTATTTGATTTACATAGGCTGCATTCACTTTTGTTTTAACCTAACCAATATTCCCAACCTAACTTATATGTAGGTTCATCTTGAAGTTAACGGATAGTTTCCCTTTTCTCCGGTTTTGCTATTGGATCATTGTATATATATATTTTTTTAACGTCATCTGGTTTTAGACCATGTTGTTTGCTCATTTAGAATATTGTGTATAATTCTGGAGACCGCACCTTCAAAAATATATAAATAGAGAAAGGCTACTAAAATGGTTGTTGGTCTTCGTTATAAGGAATACAAGAGCAGACTTAAAGATCTCAATATGTATACTTCGTAAGAAAGCTGGGAGAGGGGAGATATGATAGAGATGTTTAAATCCAAAAATTTCAAAAAAATGTCACTCACCAGTAGTGGGTTACCACAATGAGATCTAACATTAAGATATAAAACAGCACACACTGCTGTTTGAATCTCTGAAGAAACCAATTGAAAGTTGGTGAAACGAGTGCTTGTTGGAGCTTGGTTAGCTCTGTCCTGGAGTCCTTGAATTTTTATATGAGGCTGTTGAAAAAAGAAGTGCACTGAAGACCTGCAGCTGCCTCTTGACTGAGTTCTCTGGCGCCAGAGCTAAGTAGTTTTTGCTTTTGCTTCTGCTTTTTTCAGCATGTTACATTTTAAAGCTTTGTAGCTTGAAAATATTTGAAAAACTATTTATAAAAATGATAAACGTTTAAAACATTAGTAAAAAGTATTATCACGTTTTGAAAAACTTTTTTTGATTACTATGCACAATAATGCATAGTAGATCTTTAAACATTGTTTCATGGTGTGAGTTTTTTGCCAATGACAATAACAACGCCAGCTGAAAATCATCAAAGATTGCTGCATGATACATGGTTTTGAGGCTTTTTGTCCACTTGTTTTATAGCTTAATGTTAGATCTCATTGTGATAACCCACTGCTGGTGAGTGAAATTTTTTTTGAAATTTTTGGATTTTTTTGTCACTACAATAGTGTTCTTGAGAGATGTTTAAATACCTGCATGGCATAAATGTGAATGAGGTGAGTCTCTTTCAATTGAGAGGAAGCTTTGGAATGAGGGGGCATAGGATGAAGGTGTGAGATGATAGATTTAGAAGTAACCTCAGAAAATACTTTTTAATGGAATGCGTGGTGATGCTTGGAACAGTTTCCCAGTTGAGATGGTAGAGACAAAGTGCAGCTGAATTCAAGAAAGCTTGAGACAAGTATGTTGGATCTCTGAGGGAAAGGAGGGGATAGTAGATGGCATGGTAAGACAGACTAGATAGACTATATGGTCTTTATGGGCCAAATTCTATAAATAGCATCTCAATTGTAGGCGGGACACAGGTTTGTTTGGTTTTTTTAAAAAAAAGCACCCCGAGGCAGTCTGCCTACACTCTAGGTGTCTGTCGCAGTTGAGGGAGACGTGTAGGGACGCTTAAGCTTGCCCAAGGCTGGGCATGGTTTCGCCCAGAAGTGGCCTTGGGCAAGCTTAAACAGCCCTAGGTGTCTCCCTAGGGCTACGATATGTGCCTTCATTTTAAAAGGTATGGTGGGGGAGTGGTCTTACTGTTAGGGGGAATGCCGGGTGGGGTCTCTGGGTGGGTGGGCGCTGGAAGGGGTGGTTGCTGGGTGGCCAGAGGATGCTTGGGGAATGGTGACAGGAGTAATTGGGCACTCCTCCTGAGGGATGATTTGGGAGGTGGCGGCAGGAGGAATTGAGCACTCCTCCTGCCGGGGGATACTTCGGGGTGGGTGGGTAGGAGACCAATTTTTTTTGGGGGGGAGGGCTGGTGCCCTGCTGTGCCCACTCAGCTGATCATGGCAGGGAGACTTCTTTGCTACCATCAGTTTAGTGCTGCATCCAATTGAAACATAGGCCAGCATTTCAATGGCCTACATTTCAGGTCTAGCCAGAGGGAGGCATACATTCCCCGGCTTGCAGGACCACCACTGTAAAATGACGGGCCTTCCCAGATGCAGCAGAGTGGAGCCCAAGGCCCTGATTGGGTCAGATGCTTAAGGCCCCTCCCATAGGGGGGTTTTAGGCATCTGGACCAACCGGAGTCTTAGTCCTCCTTCCCAGTGCATCCTGGAGAGAGCAGAACAGATTTAGCTTTGTTGGAGATACCCTTGTGTCCTTCCTCTTTTCTTTTTTCTGTTGTAGTGGCTTTCAACTGCTTTGTTACAAACTGAAGAACAGAGCACAGTACAGAGATAAGGGAGACAGCAGACAAATGTAGATGACGCCTTCTACACAAACTCGTAAGTAGAGGTGAATAATCCATTAGTTCATGACTCATATGCCTTTCTTCTAGAAAGAAGATTATCGAGGTAAGAATCTAATATTCCCTTGTGGAAAGACAGTATTTCATTCTAGCATATTTGTGTTCTATAACACAGCAATATTTTCTGTTTTTCCACTTTTAGGTTTGGGAATTGTCACACCCATCAATGACCTACATATCTTAGGTGACATTTCATTTGCCAAAGGAGAAAAACTTGCTCGTTGTAAACTGGCTAGCATGTATAGATTGGCTGACCTTTTCGGATGGGCACACTTAACAAATTCATACATTACGGTGGGTAACATAGATTATGTTCTATGTGGTCAATAAGTGTTGTCCAGTTAAACTTTTGGAGTATCTAGATTAAATTTGTTTCAATTTTCCATCTTACTGACTGGCTAAATTTTGTCTGGGCATATCATAACCCGCACAAAATTTTGCCAAACAAAGAGGTGGCATGCAGGGAATTCTGAGCAGTGAAACCTAGTTAGTCAGTGCTGATATTCAGTACTGGTCAGCCAGAGTTATTACTTAGTCCTGGCCAATCAAATAGCAAGTTTTCAGACAACCTTGCCATTGGCTAATTTAAATAATAATATAAAAAATACCAGACTTCAAGCAATGCCTTCTTCCATAGCAAAGCAGCAGATGAATCCAGAGACTAGTGGGTATAGCTCACATCGACCAGCAGGTGGAGATAGAGAACTGATTAACAGTTGGCCTTAAAGCCTGGTGTTCCTTCTGTTGATTCAGTTTTGCTCTATCTCCCAGCAAGGTGGGAGCTATTCTTCTAGCTCCGGGTCTCTGCCTGCTGCAGGATAGATTGAAGGGTGTTCCGTTAGGATTCCTCTGTTGAGACTAGTTCTCTTCAGTAGGTGGGGGTGCCTGGCTGATTGGTGCCGGCTTTGGGAGGTACACCTGGGCCCTCCCAGGTCCCTGCTCCACCCTCCCCTCCGTTGGATAGAGGGGTTCCTTTTCAGGTGCAGGATATTGGCTGGCTTCTTCATTCCAGTATAAAAAAAAAAAAAAAAAAAAATGGAGCCTTCCTGCTAGTACTGAGCCGGGCAGTGGTTAACTCGGCTTCCAGTACATTTACCAACGATTGCCTGGCTTCGGGGGTAAGCGGCGGACCGGGTGAGTGTTTTCTTGGCCTACCTCGAGTGTGGTCGCGTTTCCCGGGTGCCGGGCGTCTTGGGGGGCGGAGTCGTCTTTCGGCGGCGTTCGCCGCGTGTGTGAAAAAAAAAAAAAAAAAAAAAACCGCGTCGGAGCTTTTTGGTCAGGCCGAGGGGGGATGGCTGCAGAGGCTGGTCAGATGTGTTCGCGCTGCGGGAAGCGCCGAACACGGTCGGGTCCTTGCTCTGCCGGATGCTTGGAAGCACCGGCAGACGACCCGTTTTTGGCGGCTTGTGAGGCGGCCATGTCCCGGGTACGGGAGTCTTGCGCAATGTCCCCGCCGCTCGGAGTCGATGCAGGGTTACTGCAGGACTCGGCCACGGATGGCAAGTGTGAGGCGGCGGGGGCAGAGGAGAGAGCGCTGGAGGCCGGCGCGGCCCCTCCCCTCGGCGCGGAGCAGGGCGGGGGAGTGCCTCTTAGCTGGGGGGCATTTTCGCCCGAATTTGTGATGTTGCTCCATCAGGCATTTAAATTACAGAGCTCGCAGCCTACCCAGCCGGGGCTGGGGGCCAGGCGGTCCCTTGCGGTACCCTCTACCTCTACGGGGGGGGAGGGGAAAGAGGCTAGACCCACTGCAGGGGCAGTAGGATCCCCGGGGCAGTCGCAGGGGGCTAAGAAGCGCAGGCTAGTGTCTGCGGAGGAGGTGGATATTTTGCCCAGGTCACCTTTCTCCCTGCCTGAGTCGTTGGAGGAAGGGGAGCTATTGGATTGGGACACGGAGAGTATCCCGGGTAGGGAGGGGGATGACCCGACGGCTATCCGGTTGTTCCATAGAGAGGAGCTTTCTTCTTTTATTTCAAAGGCTTTGCAGAGTTTGAACATTGCTCAGGAAGATGCCAAGGGGTCCGGTAACCCACTGATGGCAGGTACCCGTAGGCCGACTAAGGCCTTTCCGGTCCATGAGGCCATGCAGGAGCTGATATCGGCGCAATGGGAGGCGCCGGAGGCCAGTTTGCGAGTGGCAAGGGCCATGAGGCTCTTGTATCCGGTCGATCCGACCGAACTGGACAAGTTTAGGTTGCCTAAGGTGGACGCTCTGGTAGCAGCGGTGACTAAGAGAACTACCTTACCGGTAGAAGGGGGCGTGACACTTAAGGATGCTCAGGATAGAAAGATTGAAGCATCCCTTAAGATGTCCTTTGAAGTGGCTGCAGTTACCTTACAGGCCGCAATCTGCAGTTCTTACGCGGCGCGGGCTTGTCTGCAGTGGTCACAAGGAATGACAGATAATTTGCTGGAGTCGGGGGGTTCTATCCCTTCGGAACTGGCTGATTTGGAGTCAGGCTTGGCTTATTTGGCGGACTCATTGTATGATATTATTCGGGCGTCTGCGAAACAGATGTCTCTGTCTGTGGTGTCACGCAGGTCCTTGTGGCTCCGTCATTGGGCGGCCGATGCAGCGTCCAAGCTCCGGCTGGTGAGACTCCCGTTTAAAGGGGGTTTATTGTTTGGAACGGAGTTGGATAAACTGGTAAAGGATTTTGGAGATACCAAAACGCAGCGTTTACCCGAGGACAGGGCTAGGCCCCCGGTAAGGGCTGCATCGTCTAGACCGTGTTTCCGGGATGTTAGGCGGGCCAGGGCTGGTAGACCTTTTTCCAGGTCTGCATCTGGCCCGTTCTCTGCTTCGAGACCTCGGTTTCAGCAGAGAAGTTCCTTTCGTACGGCGAGACCCTCTTCAGGGCAGTCAGCCCGTACCCCAGCCAGTCGCCCTCCACAATGACGGGGGCTTGGCTCCCTCCTCCCTGCCCTTAGGGGGTCGGCTTTCGGCATTCCGGGCGGAGTGGGCCAATGTCACGTCCGACCAATGGGTGTTGGACCTTGTTCACGAAGGGTACAAATTAGAATTCGCCGCTCCCGTCGTAGATTCTTTCTTGGTATCCCCGTGCCGTGGCGCGGCAAAAGGATCCGAGGTCCGCAGGACACTTCAGGGGCTGCTCGATCTGGGGGCGGTGGTACCGGTACCCCCGGAAGAGGTAGGCCGCGGTATCTATTCCCTATACTTCATTGTACCAAAGAAGGGGGGGTCCTTCAGACCTGTGCTGGATCTCAAAGGGGTCAACAGATTCCTCAGCGTGCGCCATTTCAGGATGGAAACGGTGCGCTCGGTTATTGCGGCGGTGAGACCAGGAGAGTTCCTCACGTCTCTCGATCTCAAGGAGGAGTACCTCCATATTCCGATATGGCCTCCGCACCAGCGGTATCTGCGGTTTGCGATTCTGGGCCAACATTTTCAGTTTCGGGCAATGCCCTTTGGCCTGGCGACGGCTCCCCGCACATTTTCCAAAGTCATGGTGGTGGTAGCCGCTTTTCTACGCAAGGAAGGGATTCGCGTACACCCGTACTTGGATGATTGGTTGATACGCGCCTCATCCCGGCAGGAGAGTGTGTCGGTGACGCAGAGAGTGATCTCTCTCCTTCAGTCGTTGGGGTGGATTGTCAACTTTCCCAAGAGTGTTTTGTCCCCATCGCAATCTTTGGTGCATCTGGGGGTACGGTTCGATACGGCTCTGGGGAAGGTGTTTCTACCCCGAGATCGGGGGGAGAAATTGCAGGCTCAAATTCGCCTCCTTCTCGGGTCGCTCAGGCCTCGAGTTTGGAATTAAGTACAGGTGCTGGGCTCCATGGTGGCGACTCTGGAGGTGGTTCCCTGGGCCCGGAGCCACATGAGACCCTTACAGCAGTCTCTGCTCTCTCGCTGGTCCCCAGCTTCTATGAAATACAATGTGCGTCTCCAGTGGAGTCCTCGAGCAGCTCACAGCATGCGCTGGTGGCTCCAGGACTTGCATCTTTGGAGGGGCATGCCGTTGGCCACACCGGATTGGGTGGTAGTTACGACGGATGCCAGCCTGCAGGGCTGGGGAGCCCACTGCATGCAGACATCGGTGCAGGGAATTTGGTCTTCCCAGGAGGCTCAATGGCCCATAAACTTGCTGGAGTTGAGAGCGATCCGGTTAGCGTTGCGGGCATTTCAGGCCCTAGTTCACGACAGACCGACCAGGATCTTTTCGGACAATGTCACGGCGGTCGCGTATGTCAATCGGCAGGGGGGTACCCGGAGCCCGCAGTTAGCCGAAGAGGCAAGACATTTGTTTCGATGGGCAGAGGTGCATGTTCCGCTTCTGTCGGCGGCACACATTGCAGGGCACGAAAACGTGCAGGCGGACTTCCTCAGCAGAACTCTTCTCGATCCGGGAGAATGGGAGTTGTCGGCTCGAGCGTTCGGCCTGCTAGTCCGTCGTTGGGGGTTGCCAGAGATGGATCTCATGGCCTCTTCCCGCAATGCGAAGGTGCCTTGGTTCTTCAGCAGACGCAAGGAACAGGGATCGGAGGGGGTGGACGCATTAGCTCTCCCGTGGCCTCCGAATTCCCTTCTTTATGTATTCCCACCTTGGCCCATGATAGGGCGGGTGTTGCAACGCATCTCTCGCTTTCGAGGCAGAGTAATCCTGGTGGCTCCGGATTGGCCAAGGCGGCCGTGGTACGCAGATCTGATGCTGCTGTCGGTAGGCGAGCAGGTAGCGTTCCAGGTAACTCCGGACTTGCTAACTCAGGGTCCAATATTAATGGAAGATCCGGGCCGCTTTGGTCTTACGGCCTGGCTATTGAAAGGTCAAGGCTGAAAAAGAAGGGCTATTCAGAACGGGTGATTTCCACCCTGCTTAAGGCTAAGAGGATTTCAACGTCAGCCTCCTATGCGAGGGTCTGGAGAATCTTTGAGGCATAGTGCGGAAGACACGGAATTGCGCCTTTCCGTGCTTCTCTGCCAGCTATTCTTGCGTTCCTGCAGGAGGGCGTAGAGAAAGGGTTAGCATATAACTCTTTAAAGGTTCAAGTATCGGCCATTGCCTGTTACAGGGGCCGGGTGGCTCGCTCGGCTCTCGCATCGCAGCCGGACGTGGTGCGTTTCCTCAAGGGGGTTCAACATATCCGGCCGCCGGTTAAGCGAATTTGTCCTACTTGGAACCTTAAGCTCGTCCTTGGGAAATTGCAGGGGGCACCTTTTGAGCCCCTGTCAGCGGCCACGTTGAAAGATGTCACACTAAAGACAGTTTTTTTGGTGGCGATGGCTTCTGCAAGGCGAGTATCGGAGCTGCAAGCGCTTTCTTGCAGGGAACCCTTTTTGCGTTTCTCGGAGACTGGGGTGACGGTGCGTACGGTGCCGTCCTTCCTGCCTAAGGTTATTTTGTCCTTTCATGTGAACCAGTGTTTGTTCCTGCCATCCTTCAGGAAGGATGATTGGGGGAAGCGTTTTTTGTCGGTACGGCTACTGGATGTACGCTGTATGCTTCTCCATTATTTGGAGGTGACGAATGATTTTCGCCGGTCGGACCATCTCTTTGTCGCGTTCGCGGGTAAAAACAAAGGGATGGCGGCGTCTAAAGCGTCCATTGCGCGTTGGGTCAAGGACACTATTGCTTCGGCGTATGTGTTGTCAGGGAAGAAGGTACCGGAGCACCTTCATGCTCATTCCACTCGGGCTTTGGCTACATCTTGGGCGGAGTCCGGGGGGATGTCATTAGAGGAGATTTGCCGGGCGGCCACTTGGTCGTCAGGGAATACTTTTTCAAAGCATTATCGGTTAGATGTAGCGGCCCGTTCAGAGGCGAGTTTTGGCGCAGCAGTGCTGGCAGAGGCGGCATTGGCGTCCCACCCAGTTTGAGTTTGCTTTGCTACATCCCACTAGTCTCTGGATTCATCTGCTGCTTTGCTATGGAAGGTAAAATTATGGTCATACCTGTTAATTTTCTTTCCTTTAGAAGCAGCAGATGAATCCAGAGCCCCTCCCCAAGTGCACGGGCTGTGTGTAGGGTGGGTATGTCATTAGGGTAGCCGGGGCTATAGTTGGTAAGTGTATTCGTTCATGACTGAAAAAAAAAAAAAAAATAAAAAATAAAATCAATTAAAATAAAAAAAGAGAGAAAATATCACTGGTATTCAGAAGCGAAAGACACATTTTTTACTGGAATGGAGTTTGTGGCTGCTCATTCTCCTTTCGGGATGCTTGGGCAAAGTGCATAACTGAATCAACAGAAGGAACACCAGGCTTTAAGGCCAACTGTTAATCAGTTCTCTATCTCCACCTGCTGGTCGATGTGAGCTATACCCACTAGTCTCTGGATTCATCTGCTGCTTCTAAAGGAAAGAAAATTAACAGGTATGACCATAATTTTACCTTTCCCTTTTCATCACATTCCTCCCTCCCCATCCCTAACATAATTAAAGCTCCCTCTTCCCTTTCTGATGATAAAGAAATTAGCGATTAAAGGTCACACTGCTCCCCTCCCCCAATTTTGTCTAGTCCCCACAAAAGTATTGAAAATATGCAATGGTGCCACTTCTCCATCTTTCTTGAGCTCAGGCAAATATTAAAGCTGTCCAGGGGCTAATTCTCCTTATTTTTCCTTTTCAATTCAGTTAATCTCACAAACAGCCCCTCTAGTAAGGAACTCTTTTCCTCTTTCCACGATATGCTGTCTATAAAACTAGAATGTATGCTGAGGCATCCTTCCTCCTTTGGACAGCAGGAGGTAAGGGGGAGAAGCAGCCCCAGAACTTTTAAATTTATTTATTTTTAAGAATATCCCTTAGTGCACAGGTGTCAAGCTCAAGGCTCGCGGGCTGAATCCAGCCCATCTGGCTGATTGATGTGGCATTTTCATTGCTGCCCCCAGTGTTATCTTCTGGCTGGCTCCCTCTTCCTCATTGCCGCAGTGCACAAAGCCGCGTGTCCTGTGCCTCACCCGGAAGCCTTCCCTCTGATATTGCGATGTCAGAGAGAGAGCTTCCGGTTCAGGCGCAGGACGCTTTGTGCACTACAGCAGTGCACTACAGCAGTGCACTACAGCAGTGAGGAAGGGGGAGCTGGCCAGAAGATAACACTGGGGGCGGCAATGAAAACGCCACATTGATCACACCGCGAGAAAGAGAAGATGGCATTTACACCAACAAGAGTGTCTATAGACCTCAATCTCTGTCAGAGGAACTATACAGAAATCAGCTCATAGGGTATCCATTTGGACAATTCCCCCCCACATATTGATTACCACTTGGATAATTGCTGTTTAGACCAGTTTCCCCTAACCAATTTCCACATTGAAATGTCAATTCTCGCATGCATTATTCATCCCCTCCCAGTAAATTCCCACCCACAGCAACAAGTTGGAGCATATTTGGTGTTTGATGGGCAGAGCTACAGACATGCTCACCCAAAAGTGTCCTGTGGAAAATCTTGTATCTAAGACTCCCGCCAGAGGGAGGATCCTAATTGAGGTATAGCATGGAGGAAGGGAGACAACAAAGACAGGGGAAATTATTTTATTTTCAATTGAGTGATTGAATTATGTCAGGAATGCATTTGGTTTTTTTTTCTATGGGGTTGTACAGAATACATAATCATGAATCTTAGGGTTTTTTTGTATATATTCGTACTTTTAGTTTTTGGTCCCGTATTTGCATAGGGGTTATCTGTGTTCTGGTAGGAATGAATGTTGAGAAGCATACAGTATGCTTTGTGTAGTTTAATTTTGTGGTTAACTATTATGTGTTGTTAATAATATTATATTGTGTGTATATATGAAAAATGAATCAAAAAATAGTGTCACAATTAGTACTATTATGGGGGTGGGGTTGCAACTGTGAAACTGCGAAAGGAGGGGATATTAGTTCACCCGTATTTGGATGATTGGCTAATTTGAGCAAAATCCCTTCAGGAGAGTGTTATTGCCACTGATTGAGTCATTGTTGAAGAAGTCATTGTTTAAAAAAGTAACTTAAAATGTTGATATTCCAGTATGCCTTTGGCTCCCAGGGTTTGTTTGCCATTGGGACGAAAAAAGTAGAAGATAGGAAGTGAGGTGTTAACCCTTTCAGGACCAAGGGACATATTTGTCCCATAACTTTAAAATCCTATAAATTTTGATTGGGATAGTCTACCGTTCTAAATTTGATATGTACGGATTCCATATGATACTGCCTTTATGTAAACAAACTGGTTCCGACATTCATTCATTAGCGTCGTTGCTAGATCGACGAGAAGATTCACTTGCCACACTGTCCATAAGCCAGAAGTGTGATTTTTTACAATAAAAATAATGATATTTCACAAAAAAAATCAATTTTTTGGCATCTGCAAGCCCTTTTTACCATAAAAATGTCGTCAAAACCACAAAAATTGGCCTACGATCCTTATGGTCCTGAAAGGGTTAAGGAAATCTCCACACAATACAAAAATCTTCACTTATCAGGAATGAAGATCAGCATAAGTAACAGTCAATGAATATTTGAAAACAAATATGACGAGCCAGATTTGTGTCATTCTTTACTTATCCTTTAATGTAATGCAGTATGCTTGCCCCAATGCTTATATGCCCGACGGGACCCGTTTCGCCAAAACAGGCTTTCTCAAGGGTTCCAGCAGGGAGCACTCATTTTCGGCTTCCTCTCGCTTCCAAGGCCGAAAATGAGTGCTCCCTGCTGGAACCCTTGAGAAAGCCTGTTTTGGCGAAACGGGTCCCGTCGGGCATATAAGCATTGGGGCAAGCATACTGCATTACATTAAAGGATAAGTAAAGAATGACACAAATCTGGCTCGTCATATTTGTTTTCAAATATTCATTGACTGTTACTTATGCTGATCTTCATTCCTGATAAGTGAGGATTTTTGTATTGTGTGGAGTTTTGTTTGCCATTGGCCCGTCGCTTGGCGATGGTATACTTAGCACAGTATTCCATTTATTTTATTAGATTGTACTCCACATAGAAGGTCATCCAATTGGGTGGTATAGCAAATTTTTAATAAACTTGAAACTTAATTGTTGCAGTCATTGGGCTGAGTGGTCAGCCTGGCCAAGAGTCATCGTGTTCCCTTACAGTGGTTGGAGTATCTGGACATTTGATTTGACACTTCTAGGGTAGGTGTTCCTTTCGGAGGCCAGTATATAGAAATTTTAAACACAGATTCGGCTGCTGTGGCATTCTCGGTTTCCTTGAGTCCAAGGTTATCTCCAGGTGTTGAGTTCCTTGGATGTGATGAAGTGGACCAGGGCCCATGAAAGACCACTGTAGGAAGTTCTACTCTTGAGGAGGTCTCCCCAGTCTTGCATCTTGGAAATACATTTTCCCCTCTGGGGGGGTTGGGTGTGACACTGCTTGTGTTTGTGGCTGAATCCATATAATGCTTTGCAGGACATAAAACTAGATCTCCCTCAGTGATAATGATAGATTCCGGTCTCATGGGCGGGGAGCACATTGTTTGGGACAAGTAGTGTAGTGTTAACGGTCCACTGAAGAAGCTCATTGGTAAATCAGGTTGAAAACCAGAGCGATTTATCTAGAGTTGGTGATCTAATTGAATCACCATGGAGGCATCAAGAGCCATATAGTGTAGCATAAGAGACATACCTCATGATATCTATCATCTGAAGGACCTCTTTGCAGCACACATGAGTGTAGAAAACATTCAAGTGGTGAAAACTTAACAAAAACCATCGCAGAACAAGACCTGGGTGTAATCATTAGTGAAGATATGAAAACTGCCAATCAGGTGGAGAAAGCTTCAGCCAAGGCTAGACAAATGCTAGGTTGCATCCGGAGAAGTTTTACCAGCCGTAAGCCTGAAGTCATAATGCCGTTGTACAGGTCGATGGCGAGACCTCACCTAGAGTACTGTGTTCAGTTTTGGAGGCCACATTATCAAAAGGATGTGAAGAGAATGGAGTCGGTTCAGCGTATAGCCACTAAGATGGTCTCAGGACTTAAGGATCTCCCATATGAAGAACGTCTAAGCAGGCTGCAGTTATATTCTCTCGAAGAATGCAGAGAGAAGGGTGACATGATAGACATTCAAATATCTTACGGGCCATATTGAGGTGGAGGAAGATATCTTCTTCCTTACGGGGCCCATGGCAACCAGAGGGCATCCACTCAAACTCGAGGGTGGGAGATTTCATGGTGACATCAGGAAATACTTCTTCACCGAAAGAGTAGTTGATAGATGGAATGGTCTTCCACGTCAGGTAGTTAAGGCCAGTAACACACTCGACTACAAGGGACGATGGGATAAGTTTGCTCCAGGGAAATGCTTAAAAAGAGGGTTTTTGTTGAGGAAGGGTTCTTGGAGTGGGTTCGCTCCGGGAAATTCTTAGAGGGAGGGTTCTTCGAGTGGGCAGACTTGTTGGGCCGACGGCCCTTTTCTGCCGTCATACTATGTTTCTATCTCAGCAGAAATGTGTTGGATCTCAGACTGGTGCCTGGGAGACAGCACCTTAGGTCTCATTTTGAACAGATGGGTGCTCTAATCATGAATTTGATGGCAGTCTTTCACAATGCCAAGGTTCTTCATTCAGTGCAGTGACTCTCATGCAGAGGTGGTCGACTTTGGGGCTCTTTTGTGGTTTTCCCTGGCCCTTTTTGGGCAGAGTGCTGCAGAGGATTGAGCTTCACAATGGTTCAATGGTGTTGGTCATGCTGGATTGGTCGACTAGACCATGGTATGGGAATTTTGTGTGACTTGGGTGGAGAAACCACTTAATTATTTATTGAGATTTTTTTAACTGCCTTTATGAAGCGATTCACCCAAGGTGAATGAATCTCTTCATAAAGGCTTGTCAAAGTGCCTTTATGAAGGCCACTGCAAATCTCCAGTCCTGCTCCATTTTATCTTATGGACTGGTTCTTGAGAGAGTGCACTTATAAAAGAAAGGATATTCTGGTCAGGTCACCATAACTCTCTTGAGTACTAGGAAGCACTCCATGTCTCTTGCATATGTCCAATTATGGCATACTTTCGAGGACTGGTTTAGCGATCATCTTATTGCCTCACTTAGGGAGTTTCTGCTGCATATCATGGAGTTCTTGCAGGACGGATTGGACAAGGGACTCACTCTTTCTTTATGGGTACAGGTCTCTGGTATGTTTCCGGGGTTTGATTCAAGATAGGCGAGCTTCTCATCTGGATGACACTCAGTTCCTGGAAGAAATATGTTTTCTTCACCTGCTAGTCCACTCATCTTTCTCATCATGAGACCTGAATTTTGTTTTGTTTGTTCGTAGTCTCCCCTCCCCTCTCTTTGAACATCTGGAAGAATGTATGCACAAGGATCATACATTGAAGATGGTTTTCTTAGTAGCTGTCACTTCCGCATGTTGGATTTCAGAACTGGGTGACATTCGGGGGAAGGGTGATCCTATTCTGCAAAGATGGGCTCCACCTTAACCGGGGTGGAACCAGGCTGCTGGCATCAACGTTTAAAAAGGATATAGAGCTGCTTTTAGTTTAGAAACTGGGGGAAGGCTGACAGTCAATCAAAAGATCATGGTTCAGAACAAGGTATCTTTTGTAAAAGATATCACTATAAAAGGGAAGACAGAGCATCCCGATAGCAAGGTTGCAATACAGGCCACAGTAGACCAGGTTTCCTTAAATACAGAGCAGAATGATTTTAAAGATTGCAAATTATCCATGCCAACTGCTGAGCAAATTGTAAATAGGTATGACAAAAACAAGAAACCAATTGAGGAAGGGACTGTGCAAATCAGATTTAGAACCAATGAAATGTATTAAATGCAGTCATACATTAAAACATATCACATGTATAAAAACATAGTCTATTTCCTTTGCTCCAGGACACAATGCGGTCAGTGTTTTGGCTTCAAAATGAAAGCCTGCCTTAGGGGTGAAGGTGTCAATCCAGTAAATGGCACTGTGGCGCTATAAACATCTAAAAAAAATGCTTCGGGCTCATTGTGAAATATAAGAGAGCTTGGTCAGCACTTGAACATAAAAATCTCGCTCAGAAAACTATGTGGCTGCTCACACACTGTTTGCACGTGCAGCCACATAGTTTTCTGAGAGAGATTTTTATGTTTCCAAGCACTCTCCAAGCGCTCTTGTATTTCACAACGAGCCCGGAGCATTTCTTTTAGATGTTTAATAGTCGATAAAGATGAGCCGGTTGATATTGTGTAATTGGATTTTTAAAAGGCATTTGACAACGTACCTTTTGAAAGACTTCTGAGGAAATTATGTCATGTGATAGGAGGTAATGTCTTATAGATTAAGAGCTGGTTGAAAGAAAACAGAGTATGTTTAAATGGTCAATATTCAGAATGGATAAAGGTAAATTGTGGGGTTCAATTCAGCCAAAAATAATATGCAGAAATTTTGAAAGAAGAAATCTAATTATCCTACAATAAATCCCTCATGGAGTGATCATACTCTTTAATGATGATTTCATAAACAGTTCCTACTCCTCAGGTGACTCGCAGCATTTTAACCCTCTTTAAAGGAGGAAAAAGCCTCAGATCCCTGTATGCCGCCAGAATTTGTCTTGCAGACAGTACTGGTAAGGGAAAACACCTCATCGGCAAAAAACCTTCTTATTAAAGTTCCCAAAGCTGACTAACCAATTCATTCATTCATGTTATATTTGGAAATAATGATATTTTTACTTTTACTTTTCAAAAAAGTATTTTTCAAGCCAGGGAACTGTCACTTATCTTTATGCTTTGTACTCTCTGGTTTTCTAAATGCTGTGCTCTTGCCTCAATCTCTGTCTGATCACTGGTCTGCTGCTGACTAAGGCAAGCCTATGTTTCACTCCAAGCTGCATCAGGGCAAGGGACCCAAAACCTTCAAAATAAAAAAAGAGAGAGCCCAAAACACAATTTCACAAAAGAAGAGCCATACCACAGTGTAGAAACACAATCGGCACACAAGTTCCGTGCTCAAAAGAAGCAAAGATGTCTGCATGGCAAACAGGCCTCTGTTTAAAGTCTGCGTGTGATGTCAAACATGACTTAAAGGATTCCTTGTGTCATCCCAGCCCATCTGCTAATAAAAATGTCAAAAATGATGCTGGCATTCTGGTGTGTCAAAAAGATTTGTTAAAATGTTATTGAATGTCTTTAAACTTTTCAATTATGGTTAATTGTTCTTAATACCAAGGGTTTCAAGAAATAGAAAGTCTCTCACTCCCACACATGGTTTATCCTCTTTCTGTGATAATTTAATGCCCTCAAAAACTGAATCAAAGAATGTGAAAGGTTTTTTTAAATATGGATATTTTTTAGATGGAAAAAATGTTCTTGAGACCATAAACGTATTCTTCTGAAAAAACAAAACATCAAATGGCTTCCTTGAAAAATGCATGATTCATGCATTTCAAAAAAAGCATAATGTTAAAAAAAAAATTAATGCCACTCAGTTTTGAGATTGAGGCCTCCCAGTTCCTCAGATCCTAAACGGAAAATCTACTCCTGTTTTCTGCGTTGCAACGTGAGCCTCCTGTCACCTCCTCTCTTGTGCAGTGGCACATGGTCTATGACAAAACATCATAGCATATTCAATGTGTGTCCAAAAGATGTACATTGTTGTATTAATGGATCATCAGTTTTATGACATGTCAGTCTACTCCTATGTTCACCGAACCTGACATGAAAAGGTCTAGTGGTTTGTCCTATGCAGAATTTCTTACATGGGCACAATATTGCTACTTGACTACTGTAACATCGCCTATTTAGCAATTTCCCAAAAGAACATGCAGCGTTTACAATTGATGCAAAATGCAGCGGTTAAACTGATCTTTGGGCTGAGGAAGTTTGACCATGTGACACCCTACTACCGGCAGCTGCATTGGCTGCCAATGGAGGCACGCGTAAAGTTTAAATTTGCCTGCTTCTGCTTCAAAGCACTACACAGACTTGCCCCTAAATATATAACTGACCTTTTCGTCTTCTCAGCCAACAGACACAAGAGAAGCTCACATTCCAACTTCGTTTCCCCCCCCCCCCAGTGAGAGGTTGTAAACTGAAAAAACACCATGAACATCTTCTCTCGCACCAAGCAGCATCATGGGGTAAAGACCTAGAACAATTGCTTTCGCCCACTACTTATGAGGAATTTAGGAAACGTCTGAAAACACACCTGTTCCTAAAGTATCTAGACAACTGATCCTCTCTTCTCTCTCCCCTCTATAGCGATTAACTTGTTCTATTGATCACTCTCTCCTCAAAAATGGATTTCCTGTCCTATTAACCCTCTTTCTTCCTCCCCTCATAAAGTCAATCAATTTGTACCTTTGCTTAATCTTTGTAAACCACATAGAACTTCACGGTATTGCGGTATATAAGCTGTTATTATTATTATTATAAATTACAATAGACGAATCATAAATTGTCCTGTGTCTCAGAAAAAAAATTAACTCCAGTTATGGGATGAACACAAAAAATATTTATCTCCAGCATGGATTCACAGGTTTTACAACTGCCACATCTGGAATGGCTTTTTCTCATGTTCTCCTTCATCCTCAAGGAGGCAGTATCTGTTGGACAAAGCATCTCCTTCAGATTCTGATTCCTGCTATATGCAATCTTTAAATCCACATCCTGAAAAGTGGGATGCAATTGATTGATAGACCAGTGTTTGCGCAATATAGTTGCAACTTTTCCAATCCCATTACCAAACTTCAACACACAGGTGGAGCTCCATCTCTTCAACTCCACTAACTTTTCTATCAGCAAATGATCACAATTGACGTATTTGGCCTTTGTGTATGCTGTCCAAACAACTCCGTCCAGGTACCCTCGGCTCTTCAATCTGTCCCTCAGTTCTTTTGCTTGTTCCTTGTGCGCTTCAAGAGTAGAACAATATGTTTGTACCTCAAAAATTAAGAAAACGGAAGACTGTTCTTCAATGCCTGAGGATGACAACTGGCATAGTGCAAAAAAAGTGTTTCTGTCCTTGGGTTTATGAAAAATTTTTGTTTCAGACTGATCACCCCTCTTTGTGATCAATATATCCAAGAAAGAAATGTTTGACATGTGATTTGTCATGCTAAATTGTATCCTGTGGGGCCTGCTATTAAGCCAAACAAGAAATTATTCTAATAGTTCCTTCAAGCCTGCCAACAACAACAAAACATCATCGATGAATTGCACCGCAACTTGATGTTAGATGAAAAGTCATTCTGTTGGATCCACTGTTTTTCAAATGCCTTCATAAATAGATTAGCCACTGAGGGAGCCATTGTGGCCCCCACGGCAACCCCAGAAATTTGTTTAAAAATGTGCTCACCATACTGGAAAAATTGTGGGGTTCCCTAGGGTTCTCTGCTGGAATTGCTGCTTTTTAACATATTTATCAATGATCTAGAAATGGGAATAACTAGTGAGATAATTAAATTTGCTGATGTCTCAAAGTTCAAAATTGTTAAATTGCAAGAGGATTGTGAAAAATTTCAAAAGGACCTTGTAAGACTGGGAGACTGGGCATCAAAATGCAGACCAACGTTTAATGTGAGCAAGTGCAAAGTGATACATGTGGGAAAGAGGAACTCAAACTATAGCTATGTGATACAGGTTTCCACGTTGGGAGTCACTGCCCAGGAAAAAGATCTAGGTGTTTTCGTTGAAGATACATTGAAACCATCAGCTCAGTGTGCGGTGGCAGCTAAGAAAGCAAATAGAATATAAGGGTTTATCAGAAAAGGAATGGAAAACAAAGATGAAAATGTTATGCCTTTTATTGTTCTATAGTATGGCCACACATGCATACTGTGTGTGCAATTCTGGTCGCTGTATCTGAAAAAAGAAATAGTGGAATTAGAAAAGGTTGACGAAAATGATAAAAGGGATGGAATGACTTCTCTATGAGGAAAGGCTAAAGTAGCTAGGGCGCTTCAGTTTGGGGAAGACGGCTAAGGGGAAATATGATAAAGGTCTATAAAATACTGAGTGGAGTGGAAAGGGTAGATATGACTCGCTTGTTTGTTGTTTCCAAGCAGGTACATTGGATAGATTGTGAGCCCACCAGGACAGATAGGGAAAATGTTTGAATACCTGTATGTAAACCTTATGTTCTTATGCATAATAAGGAATAAACTGTCAAATATATCCTGTTATCATCAAACTCAGTAATAAATGTCATCAGCATAAATTTCCATTTTCCTCAAACTGTTGTCAAGAGCTTGTTGGCTAAAACGTCCTCCCTGGTCTAGAAAAAAGGAAGTTTTTTATACAGTCAAACCTCGGTTTATGAGTGCACCAGTTTGCGAGTGTTTTGCAAGATGAACAAAACATTCTCGCAAATCGTGACTCGCAAACCGAGCATTGACTCGATTTGCAAGTCCCCCCACCCGCAAATACTGCCCCCCCATGAACCGGCATCGCCCCCCCTTGCAAATGCCCGCCCCCTTCCTCCCACGCAAACTGGCATCCCCTGCCCAAACTGCAAGCTTACCCCCTCAATGTGGCACCGGCACGCAGTACCAAGCCACAGGAGGTGCCCATGCCCGAAGATCGTGCCTCTCCTCCGACTGCGCATGCTCAAGGCCTTCTGGCTCCCGCTTGGTATTTAATTGTTGAAAAGCTTTCTATATACTATGTAACAGCACTGTAATTTTTTTTAAATTTTTTTTTTAAGGTCAGAGTAAGCAAAGAACAAGACCATATTCTTATTATGCCAAGAGGATTGTCCTTTAGTGAAGCTGCAGCATCTAACTTGGTATGTTACTACTTTTAACTGTTAATATATGTGTTGGCAGATACCAGAGCACTTGGTCCACTCTATTGCACATGCTTGCTTCATATCCTTACCACCACACTCCACATTAAAATAATCTCTCGGCTGCCAGTCATGCTAGTTTGACTGCCTGTATGTAATTGTTCCTTATGGAGGAGCAGCCTTGTGGTTAGAATAGTAGATTGAGAATCGGGGCAGCTGGGTTTCAAAATAACTCATATTCTTCCACTGACTTTGGACAAGTTGCTTTATCCTCTTCATCTCAGGTACACTTCAGTTGTAAGCCCACCTGCATACAGAAGTAGCTTGTGTACTTATACCTCAGCTTGAGCTTGGATTAGGAAAAGGCACCTAATTAAATCCACAAACAATGGAACTGAATGAAGATAGGGCAAAATTTTTAACCACCATTGCTTGGACAATACTGTATGCAATCAAAATGCTATATTTAAATAGTTACACCAACTACTCTTAGATAAAAGGTCTATTAAGAAAAAAGACAGACATCAATACTAGACTTACTAACTTAAGTAGCTTCACCTAAATTCATTAGCAACCCAGAATGTTTCAGCAATTGCCTGCTTCACTTGTTGATGACCATTAGAGACCAGCAGATATGGTAGAAGAGTGCTAAATGAGAGAGAAAAATCAGCGACGGAGAAAATCACAAAGGGTAACCAGGAAGGAAGGAAGCTTACCTACACACATGTGAGGAATCATCTGGACTAATGTACCCCCACCTAGAAAATATAGAAGTAAAATAGAATATCTTGCCTTTAAAATTATTAAAACCATGCTTAAATAACAAAATACCTACAATCGGTAATTCCAAATCAGCACTGTTATATATCGTGCACCTCATTTTTTTTATTAGTAATTTTTAATCCAATTATCACAAAAGTAAAAAATGAAAGGCATTTAAGGAAAAGTAATTATCTCAAAATAGGAAAGATAACTTGTATACAGTAAGGTTCTGAGAAACTTGTTACAGGTAAGCTACTTATTTAGTTAGCTAGTTTTATAGCCTGTCCTCCCCAGGAGCCCAGAACTGGGTTACAAGAATACGTGCACAGTAGTTTTTAGGATCAGTAACGAGCTACATAAAATTGAGATAGTTTTCGATAACATACATGCTGTGGGGAAACTAAGAACGTACATGATATAGTGACTCTACATGCTACAGGATCAATGAGCTACAGGAACGTGTTGCAGAAAATTGAGATTTTTTTTAATATAACACACTTTGCGGGGGGGGGGGGTTGAGAGCACCTATGTTTTAGTTAAACTAAGATAATACAACTATATAGGGTCTCAGAATGGTATCTGCATGGAGGGCAAAGGGGCATACGGGACAATCAAGCCATTGTGACATCATTGATGAGGTTGGCTCTTTTTAGTGGGAAGAGAGGGTAGTGAAGGAAGGTGGGACAGGGAGGGGGGACAGGGTATAGAGCCTGGTAGGGAGGGGGGGACAGTGTTCAGAGCCTGGCAGAGAAGGGAGCTTGGTTCAGAGCCTGGTAGGGAATGGGACTGAGTGCAGAGCTTTGTAGGACAGGGAGGGAAGGGGGCTGGGTGCAGAACTTGGCAGGGAGGGGGGCTGAGTGCAGAACCTGGCAGGGGAGGATGTGAGGGAGGGGAACACTGGGTGCAGATCCTGGTAGGGCATGGCACTTGAATATTAAGCCCCCATCTTATGTTTGATTCAACCATTTATCCTCCTTTTGGGGAAAATAGGGGTCTCAACTTATATTTGATGAAAGAGACCACATATAAAATCCATAAATTGTAAATAACATTCATCTGATATAATTTATATAAGAGCCTAATGTAAAAATAAATACTGTGTTCTTTTGTATTTACTGAACTTTCTAAAGGAACTGTAGATTTGTTTGATTTTCCTTAGAAATTGTTTATAAAGAAAATTCTTGGGAGAAATTACTCACTTGGGTGATTGCAAGAGGAGACTTTTGCCTGCTCTGGACTGCTACAGCAGAAGCTTTTTTTTCCATTTCTCTTTGACACTTGGTGGCCTATTTGGTGCCAGTATTTCCTGCAGGCACCAGAAGAGAAAGACGGCTGATATGATCTAGGCCTGTCTCTAGGTGAAAAAGACGCTGTGGCATGCAGCTGTAGGGCGTGGCCAAAGGGGCATGCCCCTTGGGAGCCCCAAGGAGCCACAATGAGCGATGGTCTTGAGGATTTTGGGTAAGACTTTTTTGATTAATGATGGGTAAGAGAAAGGTAAAACCCAAAAGCTCGACAGGCCCTATGGATAGTCATCTTAAACCATCTAATATGCTATCATTGTCAAATGTGGAGTGTAATTCGTTCTCTGGAGAATCTCTAAGTCCCCTTGACAATTACTGGATGCTAGGGTCCACCTTGGGGGTTAGTGTCCAAGAAAAGGATCTGGGTGCCATCATAGACAATACGATGAAACCTTCTGCCCAATGTGCATCGGTGGCCATAAAAGTAAACAGGATGCTAGGAATTATTTTAAAGCTGAGATTGCTGGAGGTGAAATGGACTTGACAAATTTATTGGAAAATTCTCTGGATGTGATTGTTGAAAGGGCAACATTCATGGTGACTTGTGCTCTTGAGTTTGATAGAGACTTGATTCTAAAAACTTATTTCAGACATATAAATACTCAATTTTTAGGTTCAACAATACGTATTTCCCCAGATATCTCACAAGAGTCACAATGGAGAAAGGATTTTTTGGCTCATTGGCCTAGAGTACTGTCTCTAGGTGCCACATTTGCTTTGAGATTTCTGACAAAATGTGTTGCTTATGGTGGTGAAAATTTTTTCCGTGTGTTAACTAAAGTTGAGTTATACATTAATAATCTCAAGACCCCTGATGAAGCCCATGTTGTGGTGAAACGGGTCCCATAGGGCGTTTAGCCATCTAGCTACTATTTTGGTCACAAGCCACCTCTTAAAAGATAAGTGCAAAAGTTTTAACACTTATTTATTAATAATTTATTGCATGTAGCATTTTATGAGAACTTGTGAAACCATATTTTGCACATATTTATAAACACTATTGCTCGATGAATGAAACCTTACACCTGTACAAGTTTATCCCAAACACTCAAGTGCTTGGAAAACACAGGTCTCTGAGAGCATAGTGTAGTGTATCTTGAATTAGCAAGCATTTTCATTCATATTAGTCCTCTTTTCGTGCCTGTTGATTGGGACTTTATTGTGGCCAGAGAATGTGTGTGGGGGGGGGGAAAGGGGTCATAATTGGATCTATTACTCCTCCAAAAGAAGAATGCAATCTGGCTGTTTCTTCTTTTTCCGTCCCCATTGAATAATACATATTTTTTATTTTCTTCTAATTTTTTGCTTACCTTGGCTCTACATTTATTGTGAACTAAATAATTAAGTTTTCTGGCAGTGGGGGATTTACCCACTTTGTGTAAGATACTTATTCTTTTTGTGAATAGGTATTCAAGTATGTTGTTAATGCTTGTTGGATCTGTAAAAAAATCGATAAATAAAAAAATGATAAAATTATTTTGAGACTTTTTATACTGGACTTTATAGCATCTAAGAAATAAAGATTAAAGCAAATGCCTCTCTATGTTAGTACACAAACTTTTGTATTAAACCTAAAGTAAACAACTGTGCTAATAACTTATGCTATCACCTACATTATGCATTGATATACTACTGTTAACTCTCACTACTACAGTACTTTACTTTTCCCCTTTGATTTTTCCTTCTCTTTCATATTTGAAGAAATATTTTCACCTTGATTTACAAGCTTAATAAATTTGTTTCCTTTCCTTGCATCTTGCTGGTCTGCCTTTATGGTACCTTTTCTTTATTCTGATAGCTTGTCTGTAGGCCTCATACTTTGTTTTCTATGTTTGTCTTAGTTTGGTGATTTGGCTTCTTTTGGCCCAGTTACTTCCTCTCTCTTTGGCATCTAGCTCAGTTGGATTTGAATCGTGTGAATCGATTCAATTTTTTAAAAAATCGGCCTCCCAATTCAATGGCTGACTAGTGTGAGAGTTAACCAGGACTCTACCCTAGCACGGAGAAATTTAGCGCTGCCCCATTAATTATTGACCCTAAACTCACCACGGCTGGCTGGCTGGAGCGGAGAGCTTTCTCCTTGTAGCGTTTCTGTTGCGAGCCCACATGTTCCGACGTGGCCGAGAGGAGGGCAGAGGGCTGGTTGGATTGTTGGGTGCGGCGCCTGCTGTGAGTGCATGGACGGCAGACAAGTGTTGCCTCTGCTGGAGACTCCTTCCTTGGCGATTGTGGGGGGGGGGGGGGGGAATGGCATGGACTTGAGTTTCGGGAGCCTGCTTTCAGAGGTGGCAGAACTTTGAGAGATGGTGTGCCTCCTAGGAGTCGACAGACTGCGGTGGGAGCCAGCGGTAGCCCCATGGAGTGGCGGGAGCTTTCTTGCTAATCCTGTTCTGCCACGGAGATTGTTTGGCTTTGCCTCTGCTGTGATAGTGAGGGCTGTCCTTGATGAGTCCTGTGAGAATAGCTAATATGGCAGTCTGCAGGATTGCTGGTGCTATAGCGATCCCTGCAGCTGCCCGTTGTCCTCGTGGCACTTTCTCTCTGCTATGGTCCTGCCCCTGCTCTGATGTCGGGGGCAGGATTGCGGCAGAGAGAACATTAATATCTGGATTTGAAAATAAAAAATTAAGACATGGTCTTAGAGACATTGAGATTAAGCATCAGATTAATGCATCTCAATGACCACGACTTTGGTCTTGGAGGTTAAGGTGTTCTCCTACAGTTCGATCTCTCCGCAGCTTTCGACGTCGTGCACCACGACATACTAATCTACCAACTTTCTGAGATAGGAATAGACTCCTTTGTCCTAAAGTGGTTCTCAAACTTCCTTCGCGCACGTTCCTACATTGTCAACGCAAACGGCTCCAAATCCACTTCGTGGACACCATCCTGCGGGGTCCCACAGGGCTCTCCCCTATCCCCTATCCTCTTCAACATGTATATGACCTCCCTGAAGCTTCTCAAACTATCCCCCCTTGAAACAATTTACACATATGCAGACGATATCCTTATCCTCCTCGAAACAGACCAGAACCTTACAAACCTCCAAGAGAACATCACCTCATGCATAATGAGACTTCAAGCCTGGTCCCTCTCTGTTCAGATGAAATTAAATGAATCAAAGACAAAACTACTCTGGCTCGGCCCAAAGTTAGCACACCTGCCCACCCTCTTCACTCTACCCACAGGTCCCGCTCTTCGCCTTGAGTTCTCAAGCAAGGTCCTCGGCATCATTATCGATTCCTCCCTCTCCCTAAACGATCACCTGAACTCCTTGGCAAAATCATGTTTTTTCAGCCTCCACATGCTGAGGAAAGTTAGATCCTATTTCCACCAAAAACACTTTACCGTCCTGGTACAATCCATCATCTTATCCAAACTCGATTACTGTAATGCCATTTACCTGTGCCTAACAAAAAAAAGTCTTCACAGACTCCAGCTCATCCAGAATACTGCGGCCAAATTGATTTTTGCTAAACGCAAATTTGATCACGTCTCCCCCTTACTTACCAATCTTCACTGGCTCCCTGTACTTTCCAGAATTCACTTCAAATGCTCCTGTCTAGCTTTCAAGATAATTCATGGCATCCTTCCGCCACTAATCCCCCTATCCTTCCTCGCCCAAACGCCTGCTACAACCAGATCCGCCCACAGACATAAACTATCCTTCCCCTCTCTACTTGGCATCCCCCACGCAGGCAAACTGGGAAGATCCCTCCTCTCCAAAATCACGGGCCTTTGGAACGATCTCACTATCCCGCTGCGGAACCTGGGCTCCCTCCAACTGTTCCGGAAACAACTGAAAACCTGGCTTTTCTCTAATATATAACATCTCCTTCTTACTTCCCCTCTTTTCATATGCCCTTGTAAACTCTCTCTCCCCTCTCTTCTTGTATTTTTAAGCTTTGTAAACCGTGTCGAGCTCCGCTTCCGTGGAGATGATGCGGTATATAAACTTAAGGCTTAGTTTAGTTTAGTTTAAGGTGTACAGTTTCAGCATCTATGAGACAAACATGTTTTTTTCTTTTGCATAGAGCTTTTTGGACCCCTGTTCTTTTACAAAAAATTGATAGCTCTAAGTCTAATAGATGCTGACACTATTATCTTGAGCCGGGGACATTAGATCATCTTTTATTTTATTGTCCATTTATATTATTATTTTGGAAATCAATTTGGCCTCAAATAAATAGGATGTTGGATAACCCGGTAGCCTTGACATATGATACGATTCTATTTGGCACAGCAATGAGAGCACAAAGTCAAATTTCTTCAAATAACAACAAACTTTTATTTATATTAACTAGAGTCGCAGTTCAACAAATAACACACAATTGGAAAAACTATGACAGGTTAAATTATAACTTTTGGTGCAATTCAGTATGCCATATATATAAAATGGAGCGTACATTTGCAACACAAAGAGGATATATAGATAAGTTTAAGAAGATTTGGGGACCATTAACAGACTTTTGCAATGAATGATTCAATTTTTCCATAATAAGATATTGGATAAGAGGGGGTTTGGGTGGGTTTATTTTATTAATATCATAATATAAACAATTCATCATTATATCTTGTCATATTGTATGCAATTTTCAAAGGAAGGGGAGGGGGTGGGTTTATAATTAGAGTAATAGTTGGTATACTTATTAAGTATGATATGCTTTTTCAATATTATAGTACAGTATTATATAATAATATGTTGTATTTACAATGATCTATGAAGGATTATCAAGTGTGTACTCAATGAAATTGTATAAATTTATGTGATACACTTGTTGTTATATGAAAAATGAATAAAAAACTAAAACAGCACCAGCGATCCTGCAAGCTGCTGTATTAGCCTTAAGGTAAGAGTGGGGAAGATGCCGGCCTTCGTGGCAGGGAGGAGGAGGAAGAATGCCTTCACGGCAGAGGGGCAGGCCTTTACGGGGGGAGCAGGTCTTCGCGACAGGGAGGAGGAGGAAAAGTGCCTTTGCGGGGGGAGCAGGTCTTCAGCGGGGAACAGACCATCACGGCAGGGAGGCAGGCATGTGCAGAGGGAGGAGGAGGAAGGAGTAAGAGAGGGGAGGGGAGATGCCAGACCTGGGGTGAAGTGAAGGGAAGAGAGACCAAACCAAAAAGAGGGGGAGGAAAGCAGAGGAGAGGTGCTGGACTAATGGAGAGAGAAATGCAAGAGCACAAGGGGAAGGGTACAAGAGAGACAGATACTGCTCCAAAATAAGTGGGCAGGGTGCAGGATGGCAGGAGAGATAGTAGGAGAAAGCATGTACCTGGGGAAGGGGATACAGGAGGTAAGGAAGAGAGAAAGAAGAAGCTGGATATGGGGAGAGATAAGATGCTGGGCATGGAGGGAGCATAGGAACAGGGACACAAGGGAGACACTACTGGAGAGGAGAATAGTGACACAGAAGAGAGATGCTGGATGAAAGAGTAGTTGAGAAAAGGAGAGATGGTGGATCTGTGAATGGTGGGGTCCATTGCTGCAGCTGCGGGGGGATGGAGATGAACAAAAGGAAAGATGCCAGACCTCCTGGGGAGGAAAGGGAAACAGAAGGGGAGGACAGAGATGGAAGATGGATGGTTAACACGGAGAATGAAGAAAGAAGGAGAGCCTGATCGGAAGACAATGGGACCAACATGATTTGAAAAATGACCAGCCAACAAAAGGTAGGAAAAATATTTTTATTTTCCATTTTGTGATTATAATATGTCAGATTTGAAATGTGTATCCTTCCAGAGCTGGTGTTGGACCGCGAACGTGAGCTAGGATTTAATAGAGAGAGGAAAAGTATTTTTTGTTTGTTTATTTTGTTTACACCACAGGACCAGTGTGGGTAGGAGAGGTCAAAGGGGGTGAAGAGGCTATAAAATAAACCCACCAGGATGTTTGGAAAAAACACCCTATTGGGCAGGAAAATCAAATCAAAAAATCGATTCAATAGGCTGAATCGAATCAAAATTTTTTTTCCTGAATCGGGCAGCACTAGTTGGAACTTGCCAGTACTATAACTATAGCTAGATTTGGGAGTCTCCATTTACTACTAAACGGGGGTTATTTTTTTTTTTTTCATTTTTAGTTTTATGCTGCATCACCATCTATACTAGCCCATTCATTGTAGCAACATTCCTCAGACAGGAGTCACAGATTTCTATAGAGTTCAGTCTGCATCTTGCATTTGACTTCAGATGTCGCTGTTGCATGATGGACTCCTGTGCCTCCTATACCCTCATTCTGAAGCATCCTGAACTCATATTGACTTGGAGCAGAAGTGGGCTCAGACAATAAATTCATGCCCTCTGCACTCTTAACTGATTTAATACGAGGGGATGAGGAAGTG
This sequence comes from Geotrypetes seraphini, assembly GCF_902459505.1. Lineage (NCBI taxonomy): Eukaryota > Metazoa > Chordata > Amphibia > Gymnophiona > Dermophiidae > Geotrypetes > Geotrypetes seraphini. Next base: position 304,298,520 of record NC_047087.1, read on the forward strand.
CTGAACAGTTCTCAGCTCAACCAAGAAGAGAATGATGTAGATATGGTTCAATCAATGATCTGAAACAATGTCAAAACATAGAATTTTGTTTCTACAAATTGGCATTTAATAAAATAAGATACAGTAGATAACACACTTTTCAGCTACAGTAGCAGAATAACGCTCAGAATTTAGGAAGTTGATTGGTTGAGCTGAGAACTTTTTTGTTCAGCCTTGTTCAATCAAGACCAAGTTTTATGTATGGGTTTTTTCACTTTTAGAACAGGTTATGATCATAGATTTATCTTTATTTGCCTCATGCAATGTAGATTTAATTTGCTTACTGTATGTTCTTTGCTGTGTCTTTCCAGGTAAAAGTTAACATCCTTGGAGAAGTAGTGGAACAGGGAACTACCAATCTGAGCATTGACCATTTAGGATTCAGTCCTCATGCTGCGATCTACTCCATTCGCCCAGATGTTCGTTGTGTCATACATATACATACTCCTGCTACTGCAGCTGTGAGTTGGTTTTTTTTTTTTTTTTTAGTGCTATCAAAAGGGTGTAGTGGGAAAAGTTCTGCAGTCTCCCAAAGGGGATTGTTTAATATAAAATATTGCTCACAAAAGATATTTAGCAGTTGTGAGGCAAGTATGAGGGGCAACCTATAACTAATTAATGTTTTTGTTTAAAAATAAGAGAGAATCATTGGTGGGTGTTAGCACTTCAAAATCAGTAGTACAGCAATAAAAAGCATCTGGGCAGATCACTTTGGTCTAAAAAAGGGGGGGGAAATACAATTATCGTATATATTCAAATACAAACTGAGATTTTTTGGCTCCAAAAAATCCAAAAATGGGAGTCTCGGTTTATATTTGAGTTTGTAGCTCTGTGCGCCCTCCCCCCTCTCGTATCCCTTTCAGGCCTACCCCAGGCCTGCCTTAAGCCATGGTGGTGCAGTGGTACCCCAGGAGAGGAGCAATCCCTCTTGCATCCTGTCCCAGCCGACTCTGAACCACCCCACCTCCTGGACCTGTAAAACCTACCTTGAAAGCCCTGGTGGTCTAGTGGTGAACCGGGGCAGGAGCAATCTTCTTATACTCCTTCCCTGTGCAGAGCCACTATCTAAAATGGCTGCTGCGAGTTCCTGCACAGACTTGCTACTTTCTTTCATATTCGGGTTGATAAATTATTGAACACCCCTCGTATCGTCTGTTTTTCTTGAATATTGTAGTAAGGACTGCAGAATATATCCGTTGCTGCAGAATAGTGGCTGTAGCTGCCTATTTTCCCTGGTCCAGTCAACACCAATGGGGAAATATATAGGAAGAGGAAAAAAGGCAGTGCCTCAGGCCACCCCTACTTTATCTGTTACCCAAAGCTCAACTTATGGTTTTGAACCTTGCAGCATTAGTGACCAGCATAATTCAAACCATTAAGATGAGTCACAGAAGGGTTAATTATATGGTCCATAGCATCACCACTTTTCTTCTCCTACTGCTGACCCTTTCACTACTGGGTGTTCTGGTTATTAATCAAACCAGTTAGCCTCAAGGCTTCCTAAGCAATTTCTAGGTCTTTGACTTTTGCTTTTTACTTTATGACATATCTTTAGTTTGAGGTGGGAGAGGGGGTTCCTAAGGCCTTATAAGCTTTTTATAATGGAACTGGGTTGCTTAAGGCTCCTCCCATAGGAGCAAGCTGGGCCAACCTTGACTTGGGAAGCACTGCTATAGGTGTTGCCTCCTTCTTAGTTTCAACAACTGTAAAAATGGAGCTATTGATAATGCGAATAATTCCTGACCCAATTTGCTGTATTTCCAGGATTACTGTAGTTAGAAAGTCAGGATCTTCATGTTTAGTGGAAGATGCACCAGATGACCTTCACTTTCACCTTCTGTCAACAGAGTTGTGTGTTTGCTTTAGAACAGGAGGACAATAAGCCAAAAGAATATTCAGAAATTAAACAACCAATGTCAAGGCTACACAATTGCTTGAGAAATGTTAAGATTTTGGAAAGGGTTCAGCAAAGTGACCGCAAATAATTATCTCCTTATAGACCTTATAACTGCTCATTAGACTTACAATCAGTGCAGAGGTCTCACATAGAGTTTACTCCTTTTCAGAATCAGAACTAAATGCTCTACAATTATAACTGCAAGAAGATCTGAAAAAGTGATTCATCTGGCCTTTAATCTTGCAAGCAGGAGCCCTAGTATTCTTTGAGTCAAAGGAATACAGCTCTCTGTTTGGATTATTGGACCCTCATTGTCAATTGCTATCCATAAGAGGTTCTCTCTCTCTCTCTATTTATCTATCTCTCTCTCTATCTCTATCTATCTCTCTCTATATCTCTATCTCTCTCTCTATCTCTCTATCTATCTCTCTCTCTGTCTCTATCTCTCTCTCTGTCTCTATCTCTCTCTCTCTCTATGTCTCTCTATCTCTCTCTCTCTCTCTATGTCTCTCTATCTCTCTCTCTCTCTATGTCTCTCTATCTATCTATCTCTATCTATATCTCTCTCTCTATCTCTCTATCTCTATCTCTCTCTCTATGTCTCTATCTCTCTCTCTGTCTCTATCTCTATCTCTCTCTCTGTCTGTCTCTCTCTCTCTATGTCTATCTCTCTCTCTATGTCTCTCTCTATGTCTCTATCTCTCTATGTCTCTCTTTATCTCTATCTCTCTCTCTCTGTCTATCTCTGTCTCTCTATGTCTCTATGTCTCTCTTTATCTCTCTCTCTCTCTCTCTCTGTCTATCTCTATCTCTGTCTATCTCTGTCTCTCTATGTCTCTCTCTCTGTCTCTCTCTCTCTCTCTATGTCTCTATCTCTCTCTGTCTCTCTCTCTCTATGTCTCTCTCTCTCTCTATGTCTCTATCTCTCTCTCTATGTCTCTATCTCTCTCTGTCTCTCTCTCTCTATGTCTCTCTCTCTCTCTATGTCTCTATCTCTCTCTCTATGTCTCTCTCTGTCTCTCTCTCTGTCTGTCTCTCTCTCTCTCTATCTCTCTCTCTATGTCTATCTCTATCTCTGTCTCTCTATGTCTCTATCTCTGTCTCTATGTCTCTCTCTCTCTCTCTGTCTCTATCTCTCTCTCTCTCTCTCTATGTCTCTATCTCTGTCTCTCTATGTCTCTCTCTCTCTCTCTGTCTCTCTCTCTCTCTCTCTATGTCTCTCTCTCTATGTCTCTGTCTCTCTCTCTCTATGTCTCTCTCTCTCTCTATGTCTCTCTCTCTCTCTCTCTGTCTGTCTCTCTCTCTCTCTCTGTCTCTCTCTCTCTATGTCTGTCTCTCTCTCTGTCTGTCTCTCTCTCTCTCTGTCTGTCTCTCTCTCTCTATGTCTCTGTCTGTCTCTCTCTCTCTATGTCTCTATCTCTCTCTCTCTATGTCTCTCTCTCTCTATGTCTCTGTCTCTCTCTCTCTATGTCTCTGTCTCTCTCTCTCTATGTCTCTGTCTCTCTCTCTCTATGTCTCTGTCTCTCTCTCTCTATGTCTCTATCTCTCTCTCTCTATGTCTCTATCTCTCTCTCTCTGTCTCTATCTCTCTCTCTCTATGTCTCTATCTCTCTCTCTCTATGTCTCTATCTCTCTCTCTCTATGTCTCTATCTCTCTCTCTCTATGTCTCTATCTCTCTCTCTCTATGTCTCTATCTCTCTCTCTCTATGTCTCTATCTCTCTCTCTCTATGTCTCTATCTCTCTCTCTCTATGTCTCTATCTCTCTCTCTCTATGTCTCTATCTCTCTCTCTCTATGTCTCTATCTCTCTCTCTCTATGTCTCTATCTCTTTCTCTCTCTCTCTATGTCTCTATCTCTTTCTCTCTCTCTCTATGTCTCTCTCTCTCTCTCTCTATGTCTCTATCTCTCTCTTTCTCCTTAGCAGTGTGGACTGGAATAACTGAGCAGACTGGATGAACCAGTTCCCTGTTATGTGTTTAGCGTGAACTATGTGAAATCACAGTATATCATGGTCCTCCTTAAATTAGTTCTTCAAGAAGCCCATACCCTAGTTTATACACCACTTGACTTTATTATACTATAAAAGGAACAAACTCAGCCTTTTGAATTGTTAGTGGGCTGGAATAAGAAACAAGTGCCTATGCCACCCCACCTCTAGAACTCTCAAGACTGTAGTGTGTTGGCAGGGCAAGGACTCAGTGCTGCCTGAAAGAGGCTGCAGCTTTTTAAAAGGAGAAACCCTGAGAAGATTTATACTGATATTTTATGCAATATTTATTTCTACAAGAATTATTTTAGAGAAATGTAGTATTCAGTTAGTGGCATTTCTGTTCATATTCCAGATTATTTGAGTCATATTGAGACTGAAGGAGAGATTTTGCTATATTCCAGGGAGTTTTGTTCCATGTTTTTTTTTTTTCTGTTCCCTTGAATTTTCAAAAATGAGAATAACCATTTACTACTGTTTACACCAAAGTTTTACTACAGAGAGCAGAAGAAATGTAGTAAATGGAGTGATTTTTATGGATTTAACCAAGGTTTTATTCTGAATTTCTGTAATAAATAGAAAATAAACCAAAGGAAAGAAGATAATTCTAGTTCTGAATATTTAAAACAGGTTTCTTCAATGAAGTGTGGCATTCTTCCAATCTCTCAAGAGGCGCTCATTTTGGGTGATATTGCATATTACAATTACCAAGGGTCTCTCGAACAAGAGGAACGAATTCATCTACAAAAAGTTCTGGGACCAAGCTGCAAGGTATTTAGTTTTTATGGTGGGGTTTTAATAGATAACTTGGGTAAATTTGTAAAATGCATCTATAATTTGATTTCTCCCAATAGAAAACTGGCTCTTGCTCCATACCCATACTTTTCTCCCCGTTCCACTCATATAATTTAATAATTAATAAGAAAAATGGTGGTGGAGAAGATGGTAAGGTTGGTAACCAATAAAAAAAATTAACAAAAATACATTCAAAAAGAATGAATGGGTTCATTTAAAACAATGCAAGAAAAAAAAAATCAGAATTGGTATAATTTCTCCATTGTGGTGAAAGCAAGAAAGGAAAGGTGACAAGACAAGTAGAACAGTAAAACTGCAGAGATTCTGTTATGTGACCGGCAAGTTCCAGGAAAGGTGTCTGAGATCACCAGTGACAGGTAAACTCTTGTGAGCTGCCGCAGGCTGCACAAGGACATGATAATTCAGCATTCAGAATAAGGAACACCATCAAAAGTAATTGTCCCAGCTTCAATGAAATTAAGGCTTTTAATCTTTCCAAAAATAACCAAAAAGAAAATCGACTTATTTGTCAGGATCATATCAGTTGAAGCCAGCGGGCCTTCCCATGCACATTTCACCATAATGTTTAGACAATAGTCTCTGGGTTGAGAAAACAAGAGTCCAAAAATCAAATCACAAAAATCTCTCCTTAACAGAGGTAAGTTTTCATTCAGTTTTGCAGTTCAGCCAGAGTCCACAATAAAAAGAAAAGAAAACTTTCGAAACAGAATAATAACTTCTGGACATGTGATAACCCAGCTCCAAGTCAGTGTTACTATACTAGGCTTCTATCAGCAGCCGAGTGCTGGAAAGACAGTGTGCTCCGTGTGGTCTTCAACTGCCAATAATTAGGCCCACTATCCCCACCACGAAACACGGGGCAAACCCCACTGCCTCAGCGTACTATAGTTCACATTTCCCCACCAGGAAAGAACAATTAAACTTTCCAAAAAGAAAACACAAACTGCAAAATAAAGTCCTTGCTCGGTATCCATAAGCAGTGAAAATTCTCTCATTAGCAGGAGTTAGAATTATTCAGTTCTTGAAAACACAGCAGGCAAAATAAACTTGCAGTAATCTTAGTCAAACACTTAGATACTTAGCTTTAATGAGACAAACTTCCATGGGAGCAATTTCAGGAACCAGCACAGCACCAGTATCAGGGCTCATTTCCAACTCCATAGCAAACGGTTCTTCCACAAGAGAGTCAGGTACTTCTTCACCAGCCTCTGAAAACTCCATGGACTCGGAGCTTGGCTGCTCTCAGGAGCTCCAAGCCCTGAGCGCTGTGTCCTGTCCTGCTGCTGTTCCTCCTGATTCTCCAGAAGCTTAGTCCTCAGAGATAGCAGCTTGCAGCCCCGCCCCCCAACTCTCAGGTGAAAAGAATTTCTTGTTAATCCACTTGGGACACAGAGGGGGATGGGAACCTAGCTCTGCTACTCTACTACGCCCTCTACAGGACCTGTCCAGAAATTCAGCTTCTGGGTCATGAAATGATTCAAATGGAGGAATATGGGAAGGGCCTGAATTAGAACTGTGACCTGCACTAGGGACATCCCTAGCTGGCATAGTCCGCTTATCACAGTTATCAGAAGCCAAATGAGATGAACGGATGAGACTGAATTTCCAAAGCAGTCCTTACATTTTAAATATCTGTTAATTTGTTTAAGAGATTTTGTTGTGTATGTTTTGACGTTGTACCCCACCTAGAATGGTTGTATAGTGCATGTAATAAATATTGGACTCAGAGGGGTTTAGAAATTAAGTCCTGCAATTGTCAACGATGCATCTAGTGGTGTTGGGGATAAATTGTCTCTACAAACAGCGTGTGCATTCTGGAACAGATAATACACACTACAATGTATTAAAGAATAATATTTCTATTCGTTTCAGATCAATGTGGTCACAGGTTAAAAAAACAAAACAGGATCAGTATTCAAAACTAGCTATTCATTTAGCTAGTGCTTACTGAGGCTGTTCATTGGTTTTTCAGTGGTGGTATCTGAATAATGTTGCTGAAAATCATCACTTAACTGCATTTCAATACATATTATGGTACCTAAACCTTATCTTTTTCAAGTGTGTGTGGTGGATATGTGTACACTGATTGAAAGAAATTATGTGTTAAGTCTCAACAATTGTGAAACCTCCAAGGAGTTTTAAGTTGGTGTATTTTGAAGTATGTGTGAAAGTTAGAGGTTTTTTCCCACTTCTCTGCCTGTTTAAGAAAGTGCAAAATTAGGCATTTCAATCATAAGCCAAAAGAAGAGAAGCACCAGCCAAGAGCTAACTACAGGAGAAGATCTCATGTTAAGCTTTATTGCAGTTTTGGTGTACAGTAAGTTGCATGTCCCTCACCAACTGGTTGATTTGCCCTGACACAACCACAGGGCACTTTTGTATCATGCTGCTTTTCTGCTTGACATGTATCTAGCAGACTGGCTGCCTGGATCACCTCAGCATCCAGCTCACCTTGTGTCATTCCCATGTTGCCCCATTCACGAGTTTGTTTCTTGATAGGTGCTGGTACTTAGAAACCATGGGTTATTGCACTGGGAGAATCATTGGAGGAGCCTTCACTACATATTCAATGTGCAATTGGCATGTGAGGTACAGGTAAGATACTCTTAGATTTAATGATCTATTGTTTCCCTTCTTGTTTCACTTCCCCCAAAAGGCTTATTGCACTATTTCTCTACTATCAAGGTTTCTCAGGCAACTGGTGTTTTGTTTTTTAATTGTATTCTAATTTCAGGATACTGGATGCTGATTACCAGGACTGCAGCCAGCAAGAGCTAACTATGAAGTGTCACTTGACAAAGAGATGAAAAATATAATAGTTTTGGGGTGGGGGCCGTTGTTCTGTGGCATATACTTCCATGCAGAAAATGTCGATTTGATTGTTAGGCTAGTTCTTGTTTCTTAAATCACCCAGAGTTGTTGCCGAGGCAGCATTTATAATCTTGGGAGAGAATTAATAGCTGTCACTCAATGAAGCTCAGCGGTCAGAATTAGGGATTGCAAATATTCTGAAGAAGATTCAGAAATTCAAGACAAAGTTAGGACAAGTTCCTGCTAGGCCAGAGCGTATGCAGGTAAGGCTAGACTCAGGGGCACTGGTCTTTGACCTAAGGGCCGCCACGGGAGCGGACTGCTGGGCACAATGGACCACTGGTCTGACCCAGCAGCGGCAATTCTTATGTTCTTAGGTGACTTGAAGTAGAGGGTTGCGATTATAGTGACCTAGGTGGGTTTTCTTTTACTTATAACCTTCTCCCATTTTACCCAACCATTGATCTTGTTCTTTAAGGAAAAAAAAAACTATAACTTTTTGTATGCAAATATACCATTGGCTAAAATTTGTAGACTTTCTAATCAGATTTCTAAGTTAGTAAACAGTAAATTCTGAGCTCTAATAGAATCATATGTATTGGTACCATATATGTTTGATCATCCTGCTTTTTAATGGAGAAGATAGCAAAAAGCAGGATGATCAAACACATATATGGTGCCAATACAGATGATTCTACAGTATTGCATTGCTGATCTACATAGTAACATAGTAGATGACGGCAGATAAAGACCCGAATGGTCCATCCAGTCTGCCCAACCTGATTCAATTTAAATTTTTTTTTTTAAATTTTTTCTTCTTAGCTATATCTGGGCAAGAATACAAAGCTTTACCCGGTACTGTGCTTGGGTTTCAACTGACGAAATCTCTGTTAAAACTTACTCCAGCCCATCTACTCCCTCCCAGCCATTGAAGCCCTCCCCTGCCCATCCTCCTCCAAACGGCCATACACAGACACAGACCGTACAAGCCTGCCCAGTAACTGGCCTAGTTCAATCTTTAATATTATTTTCTGATTCTAAATCTTCTGTGTTCATCCCACGCTTCTTTGAACTCAGTCACAGTTTTACTCTCCACCACCTCTCTCGGGAGCACATTCCAGGCATCCAATACCCTCTCCGTAAAGTAGAATTTCCTAACATTGCCCCTGAATCTACCACCCCTCAACCTCAAATTATGTCCTCTGGTTTTACCATTTTCCTTTCTCTGGAAAAGATTTTGTTCTACGTTAATACCCTTCCAAGTATTTGAACATCTGAATCATATCTCCCCTGTCTCTCCTTTCCTCTAGGGTATACATATTCAGGGCTTCTAGTCTCTCCTCATACGTCTTCTGGCGCAAGCCTCCTATCATTTTCGTCGCCCTCCTCTGGACCGCCTCAAGTCTTCTTAAGTCTTTCGCCAGATACGGTCTCCAAAACTGAACACAATACTCCAAGTGGGGCCTCACCAATGACCTGTACAGGGGCATCAACACCTTCTTCCTTCTACTGACTACGCCTCTCTTTATATAGCCCAGCATCCTTCTGGCAGCAGCCATTGCCTTGTCACACTGTTTTTTCGCCTTTAGATCTTCGGACACTATAAACCCCAAGGTCCCTCTCCCCGTCCGTGCATATCAGCTTCTCTCCTCCCAGCATATACGGTTCCTTCCTATTATTAATCCCCAAATGCATTACTCTGCATTTCTTTGCATTGAATTTTAGTTGCCAGGCATTAGACCATTCCTCTAACTTTGCAGATCCTTTTTCATATTTTCCACTCCCTCTTCAGTGTCTACTCTGTTACAAATCTTGGTATCATCTGCAAAAAGGCACACTTTCCTTCTAACCCTTCAGCAATGTCACTTACATACATATTGAACAGGATTGGACCCCAGCACCGAACACTGAGGGACTCCACTAGTCACCTTCCTTCCTTCGAGCGACTTCCATTAACCACCACCCTCTGGCGTCTGTCCCGACAGGCAGTTTCTGACCCAGTTCACCACTTTGGGTCCTAACTTCAGCCCTTCAGTTGGTTCAACAGCCTCCTATGAGGAACTGTATCAAAGGCTTTGCTGAAATCCAAGTAAATTACATCTAGCATATGTCCTCGATCCAGCTCTCTGGTCACCCAATCAAAAAATTCAATCAGGTTCGTTTGGCACGATTTACCTTTTGTAAAGCCATATTGCCTCAGATCCTGTAACCCATTAGATTCAAGGAAGTACAACTATCCTTTCTTTCAGAAACACTTCCATTATTTTCCAACAACTGAAGTGAGGCTCACCGCCTGTAGTTTTCCTGCTTCATCCCTGTGACCACTTTTATGAATAAGGGACCACATCCCGCTCTCCTCCAATTCCCAGGAATCACTCCCATCTCCAGAGATTTGTTGAACAAGTCTTTAATAGGACTCGCCTATAACCTCTCTGAGCTCCCTTAGTATCCTGGGATGGATCCTGTCTGGTCCATCGCTTTGTCCACCTTCAGTTTTTCAAGTTGCTCATAAACACCCTCCTCCGTGAACGGCGCAGAATCTACTCCATTTTCTCGTGTAACTTTGCCAGACAATTTCGGTCCTTCTCCAGAACAGAAGTATTTGTTTAGCACATTTGCTTTCTCCTCATCACTCTCCACATATTTGTTCCCAGCATCTTTTAGCCTAGCAATTCCATTTTTTATCTTCCTCCTTTCACTAATATATCAGAAAAATTTTTATCTCCCTTTTTACATTTTTAGCCATTTGTTCTTCCGCCTGTGCCTTCGCCAAACGTATCTCTCTCTTGGCTTCTTTCAGTTTCACCCTGTAGTCCTTTCTGCTCTCCTCTTCTTGGGTTTTTAGTTATATTCATGAACGCTACAAGTGTGTTCATTCTGCTGCCCCTCTATCTCTCCTTCTTTTCTCGTCTCCCTCATACACCTCCCAGAGAACTCCGTTCCTCAGATCAGCTGCTCCCTTCTCCTCCACTGCCAATTCCAGACTTCGTTCCTGTCATCTAGCCACCTCCTGTGCCTGGAATAAATTACCCGAGTTTGTCCACCAAGCCCCTTCCCTTACCTTGTGTTAAAGCAGACTGAAAACCCACCTTTTTGAAATATCCTTCAATTCATAACACTACTTCTCTGCCCACAACCCAGCCAGCTGATTAATCGTTCCTTTAACTGTATCCATGGCATCCTGTTTGTTTTGACTGTTAGATTGTAAGCTCTTTCTAGCAGAGACTGTCGTCGTCTTTGTAACTCTGTATAGCACTTCGTATGTCTGGTAGCGCTATAGAAATAATAATTAATAGTAGTACAGCATTAGAGCTTAGAAATCTAGAAAGATTTTGAGCATGAATGACACTCCCATACAGCTGTCACAGTGTATGTCTCGTTACTTTGTCTGAGCTTCACATACACACACAGTTTTTTGTTATCTCAAAACTTTTTTCTTTCTGCTTCTTGAGAGGCCTCATTGTCAGATTTTCTCACCTCCAAGACCAAGCAGTGGATATTTAGGCACACTTTTTGGTGAAGTCCTCTGACTGAGCCTATGTGTCGGGGCTCTCCCCTAAGCTATGGTAAGCTTTGGCTTACTGAGAATGTGCAGGATGCCCTACATCTAGAGCTCCTCTCCTCGTCCTGTCAGTTTTTTTCTTCAACCGCTCCTGTACAGTCCGCAGCTCTCCCTCTTATCTCCTCAGAAAAAAAAAAAGGAAAAAGAAAACCAAAAAGCTTTCTAAGCCATTAGGGCATTAGTTTCTTTCCATTAAATAAAAGAAAAAACAAGAGTGGAGAAAGCCTATCGCAGAAAACAAAAATATTGATGTACACTATATACATATTAAAAACCGCCTAAATACTATTGGCTTTAAGTACGCATAAACATCTTTTTTCCTTCCAGGCTGACGCCATGGACAGCGGCTCTTTCTCCCTTGCCACTTGCTCCCTCCCCCCAAGGCCCTGTCTTGGTACTGCTGGGGGAGGGAAGCTCACCACCGCCGATGCGGGCAGAGAAGGAAAAAAACGGCAGTTGCGACAGGACATAAAAAGAAGCCTATTCAGGGGGGTGATACTCCCTCTCCACCAGCAGCAAAGTGGCACATCCCTCACAGAAAGACACGGAGATGCCAAGGCTCCCGGGGGCTCAGTTTCAGCCTAAAGGTCCTCTCCCAGCTCCTTGCTGAAAGATTTGGTTGAAACTTTGAAAACCACAGCAAAATTGGCAAAAAACCATGCTAAGACTAAACAGATTGCCTCTAAAGCTCCTTTGGACCACAACCAAGTACCACTTAAACGTCTGGCTCTACCTGTTTTAGCTCCAGAACCTCCTTTTCAGGGTTCTGAGTCCATTCAGTCACTTTCTAATTTTTTCAGTCTTTTACAAACGTTTATGCAGGTTAGTGCTGTTTTACTTCAGCCTTCCTTTCCTGCTTCTGCTATTCCTCTTCCAGAAGCACAGCAGAGCCCTGCTTGTGTAGAACAACTTTCATCAGAGAATCCTGTTTTATCAATCTCTGTTGGTATTCCTCAGAGCATGACTTGGGGTCTCTGCACCCCCATCTATTCATCTCCAGCGCAGGCAGATTCTTCTAAAGATCATGATGATATCCTTATATCAAACCTTAACCAACTTTCTTTACCTCTTTTGCAGTCAGTCCCAATAATTTATCCTAAGTTCTTACAAAAGGTTTATTTATTTTATTTTTTATTTTATTTATTTAGATTTTTATCCCGTCCTCCCAATAGCTCAGAACGGTTTACAAATGAACATACACAGTGGGGAGTAACTAGACATATAAGTAGTACAACAGGTTTAGGGATTGGATTTATAGTTTTTGGAGAGAATTAAATATAGGGAGAGTATGCAGAAAGAGAGAGGGGGGAAATACAGTAGTTTAGTTTAAGGAAAGTTATAAGCGTTTAGGTACAATTTGTTAGTGGATAGAGAAGAGAGGGTCGTACTGGAAGTTCGGGAAGGTGATAGGTGAGTGGAGGGTGGGGCCTAAGGGGGGGAGAAGACAGAGGAGATCTTTAGTTGAAGAGGAGGGTCTTTACCGATTTACGGAATGTTAATAATGAGTTCTGTTGTCTAAGTTGGGGGTGAGTTGGTTCCAGAGGTGTGGAATGAAGTGGCTGTAGGATCGTTTGTGGGCAGTTTCTGTGAGCAGGGATCTTCCGGGGGGGGTGTCATAGGCGTATCTCTGACTTTGAGCGGAGGGTGCGAGTGGGGTTGTAGATGGGAAGCTTGGATTTTATGTAGGAGGGGGTGGTGGAGTAGATTCTCTTGTGAGCAATTGCCAGGGCTTTGAAAGTACAGCGTTGGCTAATCGGGAGCCAGTGTTCAGCATGGAGTGCCGGGGAGATGGAATCGCGGTAGTTGAGGTTGTGTAGGAGGCGGATGGCTGCATTTTGGACCCGTTGGAGGCGTTTGATATTATTTTTGGTTAGTCCACTAAATAGGGAGTTACAATAATCCAGTCTGGAGAGGACATATGCGTATAGGAGTTGGGCGAGGTCTGGTGTGGAGATGTAGGGTTTGATCCTTTTCAGTTGGCGAAGGTAGTAGAAGGAGGTGGAGACCACTTGGGATATGTGGTTAGATAGGGATAGGTGTCCGTCTAGGGTACTCCCAGGCTGCGAACTTGATCTGCTGCCGTTAGTAGAGTGGAATCCCATGTTAGTGTAGGTCGTAGGTATTTGGTGTTTTTGTTTCTGATCCATAAGAGTTCGGTTTTGGAGGCGTTAAGTTGAAGCTTGTTGTTTGACATCCAAGTTTTCATGTCAGTGAGGCAGAGTTCGAGGTTAGCAATTTGGGATGGCCGGTTTTCGCCTAAGGGGAGGAGCAGCTGGATGTCATCTGCATAAGAGTGGATTTTGATTTTATATTTTTGGGCTATGCTCTTCTGTATCTCCATCAGGCCGTAGGCAGTAAGGATTTTCAAGCTATCCTTCAGCCCTGTAAAACTCCATCCAAGGAAATTATTTTATTGCCAGTACTTTAGATATTACAAGAACTACAACTGGCTAAATGGCAAAAACACCCAACAGTCTAGAGAATGAGACGGTGGTTGTTACCCACAGCTAGCCGCGGGTAACCTGCCAAAACGATGACAAAAAGAGGTCACAGAGTACGGGGACAAGGCCATTCACCGCCCCATGCAGCGGTGAATGGTCTTGTCTCCGCAGTAAAAGGAGTGAGCACGCACGGTGAACGAGCGTGTGGTCCGGCAGCCCCCTCTTTCCTGCCGGCCGTCCGGCTGTGCATCTCCCTCCCTCCCTTTCCCTTACCTTCTCTTTGTGTTGATTTCTTTAAGGCTAAATTCTTTGACAAAGAACACTACAGAATAATTGTACAATCCCTGGTACTAGGTCTCGTGGACTACTGCAATATCCTTTATCTACCATGCCCCACAAACATGATCAAAAAACTTCAAACTGTTCAGAACACAGCCCTTAGACTAATTTACTCACTCGGAAAATTTGACCACATCACCAATGCCTACCTAGACTCACACTGGCTACCGATTCGAGCCAGAATTCAATTCAAACTATACTGTCTACTCTTCAAAGTAATTAACGGTACTGCACCCACCTACCTAAATGACCGCCTAAACCGTAACCTTCCAACCAGAACAAGAAGAAAACTGACATCATTCACATACCCACCACTCAAGGGTACTCATCGCAAAAAGCTTTATGATAGCCTCCTGGCAACACATGCTGCAAAACTCGAACCTTCCATCACCAGATTGTTAACCACAACATCAGACCTCAAGACATTCCGTAAAGAAATCAAAACACTGCTGTTCAAAAAAGCATATACAATCTACCTAACCTCCCTCACCCCATCCCCCAAGAAACCAAAACACTGCCGTCCAAAACATCTTCCGATGTTATTAAGTCTTTACTATCATTCTGTTATTAAGTCTCTATCCTCAAACTGTATTCTCTATTGTCATGTACCATCCTGGAAATGTCCAGTTCTCTTCTTATGTAATCCGCTTTGAACCGCAAGGTACAAGCGGAATAAAAATCACTAATGTAATGTAATGTAATGTATGTGTTGTATTGCAGCCAGAGCCTTGAAGTCGCGTCGCATTTGGCTGCTGGAAAAGTCTTCTCTGATGCAACTTCCTGTTTCTGTTTGCATCGGAGGAAACTTTTCTAGCAGCCAACACGGCGCGACTTCATAGCCTTATAGAAATCACCACGAAGAGAAGGTAAGTGGAAGAGAGGGAGGGAGATGCATGGCTGGCCGGTGGGAGGGAGCTGCTGGACTGCGCAAAGGGTGGGGGTTGGAGAAGAGAAGATGCTGAAGCAGCCTGAAGGGAACTGGGGAAGAAAGAGAGGGGAGAAGACGCTGGGAAATGGGGAAGAGAGAGTGGGGAGAAGACGCTGAAGGGAAGTGGGGAACAGAGTGGGGAGAAGACGCTGAAGGGAAATGGGGAACAGAGTAGGGAGAGACGCTAAAAGGAAATGGGGAGCAGAGAGTGGCGAGAAGACGCTGAAGGGAAATGGGGAACAGAGAATGGGGAGAAGACGCTGAAGGGAAATGGGGAAGAGAGAGTGTGGAGAAGACGCTGTAAGGGAAGAAGACAGAGATGCCAGACTGGGGGAGCAGAGGGAAGAAGATGGGAGCCAGACCAATTGTTGGGGGTGAAGGGAGATGCACAGTAACAGAGCAAATGGAAGGCGCAGAGAGAAGACAGACAGTGGATGGAAGGAATTGAATGAGAAGATGAGGGAAGTAGAAACCAGACAACAAAGGTAGAAAAAAAATTTCTATTTATTTATTTTGCTTTAGGATAAAGTAGTATATTGTGTTTATAAAAATTTATAAACAAAGCCCTGCCAGCTGAACATCTTTCTTTAGTTCAGCAGCCAGAACTTTGATTTATAAGGAAGGAATAAGCTAAATATTGCAGTACTGAGGCTTGTATGGATGCTGTGGGGATGGGGACAGTGGTCACAGGGACGGGGCAGTGACAGGGACAAATTTTTTCCCTGTGTCATTCTCTACATCAGTCTCCACAGCTTCTCAGAGACTTGAATTAAAATACAAGGTGTAAGAGGCATCTGTCATGACCTTCTTCAACTCCCTCACCATTCCATGATCCCAGAGTCAGCTATTAAGAAATCAAAAGCATCAAGTTTCCTGCTACTGGTCCCCCAGGAAAATATTGTATCCTGAATTCTGCTGTCTGCAAAGTATCTCAGGACTCTATGCTTTCATCTAGGATTATGGCTTTCCAGCTTCAAATCCTACATTTTCAACATCCAATCCTTCAACAACTTGACACTTCTTCTCCCTAAGCCATTCCAAATCTTCATATAGCACTTCAGGAGTCAAGTTTAATAGGTGTTTATATACCGCCTTTCCTTAGCAACGGCAGCAGATGAATCCAGAGACTAGTGGAATAGCACACATTGACCAGCAGGTGGAGATAGAGAACTAATTAACAGGTGGTCGTCTTGGATGAAACGTCTCCTGCAGCTTCAGTATGCTCTGTCTCCCAGCAGGTCATGGTCGCTATTCTAGTAGCTCCTGAATTCTGGCTGTCTATGGTCATCTGCTCTCCTGTTGAGAATTCTCTTCAGTGAGAAAGGGGTGTTCGGCTGAACGGTGCCGACTTTAGAGGTTACCTCTGGGCCCCCCCCATTTCTCTGCATCAACCTACCCCTCAGAGCCAGTGTGGGGTATTCACTCCTTGTATTTCTTCTTTCCTTAAAAAACAAAACAAAAAAACAACAACCAGGAACAGGGAGCTTCCAAATGTGAGTAGCTGTCTTTTACTTTGTAAGCAGTCTACAACTACTACTCTATTCAGCACTTCTTGTGTGGAGCGGGTAAGATTCACTTTGCTTGGTTTATTTTTGGTTGGCCCAGTGGTTTTCATTTTCTGCGGGTGAGGTGTTAGTTTTTCTCTTTTTCGGTGCAGTAACATGGCAGCAGAGGTAGTTAAAAGGTGTTCTCACTGTGGGAAGCGTCGAACACCATCGGAGTTATGTGCTGCTGGGTGCGCAGACGCTTCGGGGGTAGATGTAGTAATGGCGCCGGTTAAGTTGGTGTTTTCCTGCCCGAATGACGCGCATTCAGTTTCGCCGGCTCTCTCAGCGGATGCGGCCGCATCGACGGTGCAGGACCCACAGCTGCTTGATACCACGCTTCTTTCCCTGCCGACATCAGTTTCTCTTCTCGGTGGGGTGTTGGCTGTAGCGCCAGCGCATGTGTCAGAGGGCGGTTGTTTCTGCAAGGCAGATCTCTGCTCTACCGGTGGGGCAGCTTGGAGCGGATGCGGCAACCAATATGACTGCTGTACTTTCACAGTCCCAGCATTTGCCGTTTCCCCCCCGAGTTTGTGCTGCTTTTACATAAAGCATTTCTTCTCCAGAGCGCTCAGCCTTCCCTTCAGAGGGAGGTTGCTTTACCTGCTTCTCCTCAGGTTCCTGTTGCCCAATCTCAGCAGGGTTTACAAGCAGCTAAACGGCGTAGAGTGGCCACTGTGGATGGCGGGGACAGTTCGTTGGAACCCTCTTTATCCCTTCCTCCTCCTGAATCTCGAGCAGATGGAGATTAGCTGATTTTGAGTTAGAGGAGGCTGCGGATGCGGCATCTAAACTTAGACTTATGAGGCTCCCTTTTAAGGGTCATCTTTTGTTTGGTGAGGATTTGGATAAATTGGTCAAAGATTTTGGTGATTCTAAAATGCAGAGATTGTCAGAAGATAAGCCTAAGGGACCTTTAAAGCCTGTAACTCCCAAGCCCCACTTCCGGGATATTAGAAGATATAGACCTGGGAAACCATACTATCAGCCATCTTATGGGTCCTCCTTTAATTCCAAGCCGAGGTTTCAACAAAAGAATTCCTTTCGTCCTGCAAAGCCCCCAACCACTCAACCTGCCGGTACATCAGCCGTACGCAGTGCTCAATGACGGGGACACAGCTCTCTCCACTATTCCCATCGGGAGTCGGCTGTCTTCCTTTTGGACGGAGTGGGCAAAGATAACGTCGGATCAATGGGTCTTGGACATTATTCGAGAAGGTTACAAATTAGAATTTTCTTTTCCCGTCACAGATTCTTTCTTGGTGTCCCTGTGTTCGGGGGCGGCCAAGAAAGAATCGGTTCGTGTCACCCTTCAGATTCTTCTGGAACTAGGGGCGATAATTCCTGTTCCTCCGGAGCAAAGGGGCCAGGGCAGATATTCCATTTACTTTGTAGTGCCCAAAAGGGAGGATCGGTCAGACCGGTGCTCAATCTCAAGCGGGTCAATCGGTTTCTCCATGTCAGACATTTCCGCACAGAAACTATAAGATCGGTTATTGCAGCGGTTCAGCCAGGAGAGTTCCTTACCGCGCTAGATCTCAAAGAAGCCTACTTACATATTCCCATTTGGCCACCGCTTCAGAGGTATCTACGTTTTGCCATTCTCAGCCAGCACTTCCAGTTTCGGGCAATGCAGTTTGGCTTTGCCACGGCTCCGAGGACATTCGGGTTCATCCTTACCAGGATGACTGGTTAATTCGGGCCTCTTCAAGGCAGGAGAGTCTGACAGTGACCCAAAGAGTTATTTCACTTCTTCAATCGTTGGGATGGGTGGTCAACTTTCCGAAGAGCTCTGTTATTCCCTCCCAGTCTTTGGAACATCTGGGGGTATTATTCGATACAAAAGCGGGGAAAGTCTTCCTTCCCAAAGCTTGGGGAGAGAAGTTACTGGCTCAAGTTCGTCGTCTTCTGCGGTCTCCCGCTCCGAGAGTATGGGATTATGTGCAAGTTTTCGGATTGATGGTAGCAGCTCTGGATGTAGTGCCTTGGGCTCGCTTTCACATGAGACCACTCCAACAATCACTCCTTGCCCGGTGGTCCCCAGTATCTCAGGATTACAGTCATCAACTACGCTGGACTCCTCAAGCATTGCTCAGCATGAATTGGTGGGTCAGTGGGACCAACCTGTTCAAAGGGATGCCACTAGAATCGCCGGATTGGATCATAGTTTCTACGGATGCCAGTCTGTTGGGTTGGGGGGGCTCAATGCCTTCAGTCCTCAGCGTAGGGGGTCTGGTCTCGGGAAGAGGCTCAGTGCTCTATCAATCTTCTGGAGTTGAGGGCGATCCAGCTGGCGCTTCTAGCGTTTCGGGCCTTGATTCAGAATCGGCCGACCAGGGTCTTTTCGGACAGTGTCACGGCAGTGGCGTGTATCAACAGACAGGGGGAGTACCCGCAGTCCTCAGTTGGCGAGCGAGGCGATGGTTCTCCTTCAGTGGGCGGAAGCTCATCTTCCTCTTCTCTCGGCGGTTCACATTGCAGGACAAGCAAATGTTCAGGCAGACTTCCTCAGCAGAAATCTTCTAGATCCGGGAGAATGGGAACTCTCCACTCAAGCGTTCCAGCTGCTGGTGCAGCGCTGGGGCGTTCCGGAAATAGACCTCATGGCCTCATCTCAAAATGAAAAGCTTCCTCGGTTCTTCAGCAGACACAGGGAGCGGGAGTCAGAGGAGGTAGACATGTTGGCTCTGTCTTGGCCTCGCGGTCGTCTTCTGGTATGTGTTTCCCCCTTGGCCAATGATAGGTCGTGTGCTCCATCGGATAGCTCGATTTCAGGGCTCGGTGATATTGGTAGCTCCGGACTGGCTGCGCCAGCCGTGGTATGCGGATCTGATGAGCCTCTCGACGGGCGAACAGTTGCGGTTTCCGGTGACTCCGGATTTACTTCATCAGGGATAAACATGGAAAATCCGTCCCACTTTGGTCTTACGGCCTGGCTCTTGAAAGGTCACGACTGAGACATAAGGGTTATTCTGAGCAAGTTGTTTCCACCCTTCTCCAAGCAAAAATGAGATCTACTTCTGCGTCTTATGCTAGAGTATGGAGAGTGTTTGAATCGTGATGCGGTGATCAGGGTATTTCTCCTTTCCATGCTTCTTTAGCTAACATTCTCTCTTTTCTGCAAGATGGAGTTGCCAAGGGCTTGGCTTACAATTCTCTTAAAGTTCAAGTGGCGGCAATTGCTTGTTATAGAGGCTGCATGTCTCCTTCTTCCCTTGTGGCTCAGCCTGATGTAGTTCGTTTTCTGAAGGGAGTACAACATATTCGTCCACCTGTTAAGAAGCTCTGTCCGGAGTGGAGCCTTAGAGTAGTCCTTGGAGGCTTACAGAAGGCTCCGTTTGAGCCTTTGTCCACTGCGACTCTGAAAGATGTCACGTTGAAAGCAGTGTTTCTCATAGCTATGGCTTCAGCCCGGCAGGTTTCTGAGATGCAGGCGTTGTCATGCAGAGACCCTTTTTTACGCATTTCGGATTCAGGGGTCTCAATTCGGACTGTACCTTCATTTCTTCCAAAGGTTGTCTCTTCCTTCCATGTCCTTCCTTCCATGTCTCTTCCTTCCTACTTTTCGGAAGCAGGATTGGGGGGCGCGATTTTCTTCGCTCCATTTCCTGGATGTGCGTAGAATCCTTCTTCACTATCTGCAGGTTACTAACAACTTTCGCCGTTCAGATCACCTCTTTGTGCTATTTGCGGGACGCAACAAGGGTATGGCAGCGTCCAAAGCTTTCATTGCTAGGTGGATCAGGGAGACCATTGCTTCCACTTACTTGGTGGTGAGGAAGCGTTTACCGGAAGGTCTTCATGCTCATTCCATTAGAGCGATTACTACTTCATGGGCTGAGTCTAGGGGCTTTTCATTGGAGGAGATTTGTCGTGCGGCTACTTGGTCTTCTAAGAATACCTTTTCTAAACATTACAGGTTGGATGTGGCAGCGCGTGCGGAGACTGCTTTCAGTGCTTCGGTCATTTCAGAGGCGGCTTTTGCTTCCCACCCTGTTTGAGGATTGCTTTACTACATCCCACTGGTCTCTGGATTCATCTGCTGCCGTTGCTAAGGAAGGAAAAATTATGTCTTACCTATTAATTTTCTTTCCTTTAGACGCAGCAGATGAATCCAGAGCCCCGCCCTTTCTACATATTGTCTGTTGGGTTGTCTTTCGCATGTTTCAGAAGTTTTGTTATAGTTGGTAGTTGTGTTCTGCATTAATATCTTTGAAATTTGTTATGGGAAAGAAGTTTTTTGCATTCTGAGAATTTTCTGGTTCTGGATGCTTGGGCAATGAGCAATACTGAAGCTGCAGGAGACGTTCCATCCAAGACGACCACCTGTTAATCAGTTCTTTATCTCCACCTGCTGGTCGATGTGTGCTATCCCACTAGTCTCTGGATTCATCTGCTGCATCTAAAGGAAAGAAAATTAACAGGTAAGACATAATTTTTCCATCAAGGTTATCTAAGTGGTTTTACAATCGGGTACTCAAGCATTTTCCTTATCTGTCCCGGTGAGCTCACAATCTATCTAACATACCTGGGGCTATGGAGGACTGAGTGACTTGCCCAGGGTCACAAGAAGTAGCACAGGGTTTGAACCCACAACCCCAGGGTACTGAGGCTGTAGCTCCAACCACCCCACCACACGCTCCTCCACTACACCACTATGATGCCTATGATTAGAATTCCAGCAGTGGCTATAGCTGCCCGACATACAGCATGGCAAAGGTGAGTAACTATGCTTTACCAGATACCAGAAACGTTACTGCTATCTGGGACTGAGTAACAGCACATCAGTGGAGAGGGTCCAAGCAAATGGCACACAAGAACAGAAGAAAGAACCAAGTGATAGTTAAGAATCCTTTATTAATAAACTTGACATGGGCCATGTTTCGGCATGAAGCACATGTATCAGGGGGTCCACAGAATTAATTATGATATAGTCTTCTCACTGCCAAAAAGCTCGACATTTGATTTTATCTAATCAGACTGCAATTCTGTGCACCAATGATGCAGGCGCTTCATGCCAAAACATGGCCCTTGTTGGATTTATGTATTAATAAAGTACTCTCGACTATCCCTTGGTATTTCTTCTGTCTGTGAGACCAAGTGACAATATCTCTAATTAGAAACATGAGGGCAAATAAAGGCCAAATGGCCCTTTCTGCCTAACCACAGTAACCATTATCTCTTCCTCTCTCTAAGAGATCCCATGTGCCTATCCCAGGCTTTCTTGAAATCAGACACAGTCTCTGTCTTAACCACCTCTACCAGGAGACTGTTCCAAGAATCTACCACCCTTTCTGTATAAAAATATTTCCTTAGATTACTCCTGAGCCTATCACCTCTTAACTTCATCCTATGCCCTCTCATTCTAGAGCTTCTACTAAAATGGTGCATGGTCTTCATCATAAGGTGTATGGGGACAGACTTAAAGATCTCGATCCAGAGCTTCCATTCAAATGAAAGAGACTCGACCCATGCGCATTTACATCACGTAGGTATTTAAACGTCTCTATCATATCTCCCCTCTCCTGCCGTTCCTCCAAAGGCAGAAGAAGGGAGATATGATAGAGACATTTAAATACCTACGTCTCCGTTATCGCCACTATATCCAACTCATCTTCTTCCTTCACAGCTTGTGCCTACTGCTCCTTTATAGCCCAAGAATGAGACATCTCAGAAACTCTAAGTTGAAGGCTGTTTTAATTCTTGCTTTTGAATTCTCCTCTGCCACTTAAGCAGGGCTAACTCAAGAGATTGTGATCTCTGAGCCAACTTTTGTGCACCCCTCTTTCACAAGAAGGGAATTTATTTTTTAAAATGCCATGTTGCCAACTGAAGGAGTGAAGCAAGAAGCTCCCATGGCTGTGAAGGGGTAAGCCACTAAGGCAGGCTTTCAGCACTCTTAAACCCGGGTTCCCTAAGCCATTGTCTCGTTAGCTTACCCCTTAAGCCATCCCTATACTTAAACCATGAACAGAGTGGTTCTGTCTTTTCACAGGCATCGCACAGAGAAGACAAAACACCACTTGATCCCATGTAGTTGCTGCTGCTCAAGAGAACCTGGTAAGCCTGACTTCAGTGCCGGGCAAAATAATAGAAACAACTATAAAAACTTAAATTGTGGCACATGTAGAGATGGGCCCAGCTCTGGATTGTATGTCACTATCAAAGGGGTCCTTTCTGTTGTTTTCTTGTCCTTGTAGTGCAATAGATTTTCTCTGGGTGTTTTATGGGCGATTATTCTTGGAGATTATTTTAGGGTTGTATCATTTTTGTTTGAAGGATTCAGTTGGGATTTCTAGGTGTCTCTCGTCTCTTGAATCAGAGAAGATACTGTGGCATGTTGCTTGACTGTGTATAATGGATCTTTTTATATGTGAGTTGTAGAGGTAGTTGCATCTTTCTGTAGGTTTCTTGTATATAGATGTTTGGATGTAACCATTGTTGATAGAGACTGTGGTGTCTAGAAAATTGGGAAATAGTCAATTATGAATTTGATTGTAGGGTGGTATGTATTGAAAAAGTTGTAAAATTGTTTGTCTCTCTTCTCCCTTGGTCCAAATCATAAAAATGTCATCAATATACCGGTAGTATTTCAGGGGTTTTGTCTGATATGTATTTAGAAATGTCTCCTCTAGTTGTGCCATTAAGCGATGGAATAGAGGAGATATGATAACAGACGTTTAAATACTTGAAGGATATTAATCTGCAAACAAATCTATTTCAGAGATGGAGAAGCGGTAAAATTAGAGGACATAATATGAGGTTGCGAGATGGTAGACTTAGGAGTAACATAGGTAATACTTCTTCACGGATTCCAGGATGGTGTATGCCTGGAATGCCCTCCCTATAGACGTGGTGGAGGCAAAAACAGTAACTGAGTTAAAAAATGCATCAGATTGACACAAAGGATCCCTAAATAGAAAGAATAGTATCGACACAAAATGCAACAAATTAAAAACTAGAACTTCATTTATGATGATTCACAGGAATGGTGCTTAAATGGAAGCCCAGCAGCAGGGAAATGAAGACGATGCCGGATGGACTTCTACAGTCTATGGCAAGATGGATCGGGGGGAGGTGGGGGAATGGAGTTAGCTTTGACGATGATTCCAGCAGTGGAGCCAGTTCCAGACAGACATCTACAGACTCCGTCCCATATGTGGAAAGAAGGATCAAGAGCAATTATATGTATTTTTTACCTCTTTCAAGTCGTCAGAGTACAGGTCTTACCTATCGTGGAGGGGAGGGTGGGGGTACGAGACATCTTATACTGAAACTTAGCAAGTAAAACGAATAATTACTGGTTTGTTGCTTTTAGAATGAATGTGGCTGTTGAGTAGACTGTCATTTACTGTGTTACTATCCTGATACTAATTGGCAAGTCAGGCATCAGGTAACCCAAGCCATGTGTTATGACTGTTTATCAAAGATTGTAATTCTACTCTACAAACTACCCTCTCCCTCCCTGAGCTCGGTTATCCACTACAAGAACTATATAGGCAATGTTAGGAAATTCTGCTTTACGGAGAGGGTGGTGGATGCTTGGAATACGCTCCCAAGAGAGGTGGTGGAGAGTAAAACTGTGACTGAGTTCAAAGAAGCGTGGGATGAACACAGAGGATCTAGAATCAGAAAATAATATTAAAACTTGAACTAAGGCCAGTACTGGGCAGACTTGTACGGTCTGTGTCTGTATATGGCCGTTTGGTGGAGGATGGGCTGGGGAGGGCTTCAAAGGCTGGGAGGGTGTAGATGGGCTGGAGTAGGTTTTAACGGAGATTTTGGCAGCAGGAACCCAAGCACAGTACCAGGTAGAGCTTTGGATTCTTGCTCAGAAATAGCTAAGAAGAAAAAATTAAAAAATTGAAATTGAATCAGATTGGGCAGAGTGGATGGACCATTCGAGTCTTTATCTGTCATCATCTACTATGTTACTATGTTCTTTATTTTGTACCAGAACCTGCTATACAGAAGTTCATTACATATCAAAGTGGTGTATTGTTTTGTATGTGTCTGACTCTTCAATCTGAAGGGAAACCATACATATATTCATAGACTAATCTAATCTAATCTAAACCTTAAGTTTATATACCGCATCATCTCCATGAGTATGGAGCTCGACATGGTTTACAAGAACTTAAAATAGTAGGTAGAGAAGAAGAAAAAGGATTACATGAACTTATGTGAAGAAGGGGGGAGAAAGAAAAGGGGGGGAAGGATAGAGTTACAATTTGCTGAAAAGCCAGGTTTTCAGTTGTTTGCGGAATAACTGAAAGGAGCTCAGGTTCCACAATGGGGAGGTGAGGTCGTTCCAAAAACCTGTGATTTTGAAGAGAAGGGATTTCCCAGTTTGCCTGCAAAGTGGATGCCGCGTAGGGAGGGGAAGGCTAGTTTATACCTTTGGGCAGTTCTGGAGGAGTCGGGACTGGAGGAGTTGAAAGACAGTGGGATAAGAGGAGGGAGGATGCCATGAATGATCTTAAAAGCCAGGCAGGAACATTTGAAATGGATTCTGGAGATTATTGGGAGCCAGTGAAGTTTGGCAAGGAGTGGGGAGGCATGGTCAGATTTGCGTTTTGAGAAGATCAGTTTGGCTGCAGTATTCTGGATTAGCTGGAGTCTTAGAAGACTTTTTTTTGATAGATTTAAGTAGATGGCGTTGCAGTAATCTAGTTTGGAGAGGATGATGGATTGGACAAGGATGGCAAAGTGTTGTTGGCTGAAGTAGGATCTAGCTTTCCTCAGCATGTGGAGGCTGAAAAAGCATGATTTTGCCAAGGAGTTGAGGTGGTCATTGAGGGAGAGAGAGGAATCGATAATGATACCAAGGACTAGCTAAGAAAGAAAAATAAAATAGGAGAGAGCCATAGATTCCACATAGGCCAATAGCTATGTTGGCTCAGTTATCATATGCTACTGGGAAAAATAGGTTTTAAGTTCTGCCTTTAATCTTGGCACTGTAGGATCAAAGTGGAGATATTTAGGACAGAAATTACAAAGGAAGAGGACAAATATATAAAAGGCTGAGTCATAGATAGAGGCTAACTGAGAATGGGGGATGGGGTTGGCCATCACAAGAATATTAAATTTGATTCTATACCTACTATGTAACTAGTAATATTCCTTAAACCTTCCTATGAGCAATGTGCATTAATAATGTTGAGACATGACCACAGTACAAGGGTATGGGAAGAATTGGCTCTATTCACAGGCTACTTTTAAGAATACCCACTGCAACTTGGTTGAAAAGGTCTATAGTAATAGGGCAGCTACTTTTTGGATATTCAAATGTGCGCATTTAATATTAAAATGGGTTTCCCACAAGTTACATAAGAGCATAAGAGTAGCCTGTCCTCATGGTGGCCAATCCAGGTAACTAGTACCTAGCAAAACCCCCAAAAGTAGCAACATTCCATGCTACCGATCCAGGGCAAACAATGGCTTCTCCCATGTCTATCTCAATAACAGACTATGGACTTTTCCTCCAGGAAATGTCCAAACCTTTCTTAAAACCAGCTATGTGTTTTAACCCCATTTATTATGTATGTGTGGGGGGTGGGGGGGGTTTAAAAG
Source organism: Geotrypetes seraphini (assembly GCF_902459505.1). Lineage (NCBI taxonomy): Eukaryota > Metazoa > Chordata > Amphibia > Gymnophiona > Dermophiidae > Geotrypetes > Geotrypetes seraphini. The sequence continues at coordinate 304,324,459 of NC_047087.1, forward strand.
TGTTGGATATTTATAAAGATATATGTATGGGGTTGAGGGAGATAATTCTTGTGGTGTGAAATTTGTAATAATTTCAAGTGGAAATGTATATTATGAAGTGATTTATTGTACACTTGTTTGAAAACTTATAATGAATAAAGAAATTTTTTTTAAAAACCCAGCTATGTTAAGTGCTTTTACCACAGCCTCTGGCAACACATTCCAAAGCTTAACTATTCTCTGAATGAAAAAATATTTCCTTCTGTTAGTTTTTAAAAAGTGTTTTCCTGTAACTAGGTCAAAAATTACAAAGTCTTAAGGACACTCAGAGTAAAAAATTGATCCACTTGTACCCGTGGGGGAAGGGATATGAATGTTAGACCTGCATGGTGAAGGGGAGGAGAGAGATGGATGCAGGATCCATAAGTAAGGGGGGGGGGAGAAATTAACCCAGACCAGAAAGGAGGGTGGGAAGGGAGGGACAGATGCTGGAATTACAAGTGGGGGGAAGATAAAGAGAGGAACAGAGAGTTTGATTGCCATATAACTAAAATTGCACACTGCATTCACAAAGCTGGGATTTTTATTTGCTTTTATTTACTATGTTTCAATGTTAATATCAATTCAATACAGAGTTTATGGTATGGTATTACGTAGTTAGGCCTATTTTTAATAGTAACTCTCAAGCAACCAGAAACTACCTTTATCCGGCATTTACCAATCCCCATGGGTGCTGGTTAGCTACGAGTCAACTGTATTATAGTAGGAAAAGATTTATCTGATAGAAGAAAGCAGATAGCAAATATTTTCATGTATGAATGAAATAGAAGAAAAGCAATATGGTTTTAACTCTTGTTCATACTTTCAGAAAATTGTTTAAATAAAGCATAACCCATCTTTCAGTTACAAATCTTTTTATCCATGAAGAGTTTATATGGCCAGTTCTTCCTCTTTGCTTTGTAAAGTGTTCTTAATGCACTCTTTTAGGATAATTCTATAAAATGCACCAAATATAGGTGCTAAAATGCAGTGTGCTGAGCACAAATTCTATAACAGCTCAGATTCCTTTATAAAAGCTAGTGCAAGTCAGCTCTTAAACATGCACACTTAAGCTAATTTGAGTGCCTAAATATAGTGCTTCTGCACATAAATGCATGTGTTCCATAATCTAAGCATGTAAATATTTGACTCAACGATATCCTGTCCATGCACATCCCCAATTCATGTCCCTTGCATTTATGTGCTATTTGAGTTGCACACTCATGGAATACTGCAGAGCATGTGCCTAGCACTTGCATAGGTGAATGTTACACTTGAATCTGTAAATGCTGGGAGTCCTAAAATCTTAGTGCACAAATTGCGCTTATATTTGTTACTAAGTTTATAGAATTAGGGAGTTTGTCATAGTGCATAGGTTAACATCCTCTTTTTACTTTGATATGACCTTGCAGTTTTCTATGAAAGTTGCTTTTTTTAAAATGGTTTTTTTTTAATTTTACCACTTTTAGGTTCATGCCTTAGCAGGTGCAGGTGGAATGGACAACCTTCTTATGCTTGACCTGGAAAAATACAAGCCTTATACACATGATTTAGCAGCAGCTGGAGGAGGAGGGGTTAATATGGCTTCCCAACAGAAATGGAAACCTGGAGAACAAGAGTTTGAGGCCCTTATGCGGATGTTGGACAATCTTGTAGGTATCCCCACTTCAGTCATACTATATAGTTAACATATTGTACAGTAATTTAAAATGAGATAAGCAATTTGGATTTTTTTTTTTTTATAACAAAGTACAATTCAGGATCAGTATGTATCTTATAAAACAAAAAAAGTTATATGCAATGATAAAAAGATTGGGCCCATTATTGTGAGTTACATGTTCGTTAGCGAGTGGTAAATACCTAACTTGCCTATCTGTGGATCTCTAAAACTTATAGGGTTGATAGCAGGCTGCTTGATTCACTGAACAGTCAGTTATCTATATAATATGGGGTAGAGGTGAAGGCAGCACTGGAAGCCATCCTTTTAACAATGATAATTTAGGTCTGCTATTTACTAGCACTGCTTAGATAATACCACTGAGCATATGTACTAAGTTAAGCACTACAGCTGGGTAAACAGTAGTCACAAGGCTGAAAATTAGGCCCACTGTTTTTAACCTTTTTCTCTTGATGATGCTAAGTGTTCTGTTCATGTACTCTGCTTGCACATAGCTTGGATCAGGAAGCTTTAAAATTGCTTTACAAATCTGTAGCAGTAATTTGCTTGGAACTAAGAATCCAGTTCCACTGTAAAGATTTGACATGCAGAGACAGCACTGACTTCCTCTTGTTCCAATCTCTGGATTTTTCTAGGATTGTTAGCTTCCTTGTACCAACAAATAAATCACTGAATTGTGAGAAAATGATGGAGTGGTATACTGGCATACCATTCTATCTACTGAAAAAGGCCAGAAAACTGCTTTATCTAGTTTTACAACCACTCGCATTTTATAATTCTGTATATGATTTTCCTTATTAATATTGGTTCAAATTATAATAAACTATTTCTTTAGCGTCCCTTCAGACCAGCACAGAAACAGATGGGTTTGTGCTCCTCTGCCAACAGGTGGAGACTGAGACACTAACTTTTCGCTACAGTATAAGTGGGCTGTGCAGTCCCTCTTACAATCAGTCTTTTCTCAGTCTCCAGCAGCTGGACTGGTAAGATTGTGCAGTCTGTGCTGAGATTTGATTGGGCCTGTTGGATCTGGTTAAGGAATTTTTCAGGTCCCTTTTGCTGTCTAGATAGAACTTGGGGGACCCTCTTGGGGGTCCTATCGACTTCGGGGGTGCCACACTTGAAAGGGTGAGTCCCTTCCCCCACCTCCTCAGGTTTTCTGTGTTTACAGGAGCCTCAATTGTACGCCTTGCCACCTATACCGGCACTGACTACAGTTTAGAGTGCCATGTGGGGTCTGCTCTAACTTGACACAGTTGGTGAACTGTGAGACATTTAGAAAAAATAAAGATATAAGAAATAAGTGGAGCATAAAGTAGTCCTGAGGCCGCCGTTTTTGTACAATGTTATTGTATGTGGTTTTTTGGCACATTCAGTATGAGCGCTTCGAGAAGCAGCACAAGTGCGTTTTATGTGGGCCAAATGGTGGATGTGGCAATGTGGGTGCACAAAATGTTCCGGCTGCCTCGAGGGGGACATGGCTTCAAGTGTCTGTGTGTCCGGCTTCCCTTTGCGTGGGTACCGCACATCAGCAGGAGGTGCTGGTGACGCTCAGGTGGCTGCCTGCGGTCTGGCAGATTCGGGATTGTGGGATGCTGGGGGATTCCCTTGTCGCTGGGGCTGCTAGCTGTGTTTCTGTAGCGGCGGGGTCAAGTTTGGCTTCGGTGCCGTGTTTTGATTTTAGGTACCAGTTTAGTGACGGTGTTTCCCTCGGTTTTGACAGGAAATGTGTCCATTTTGCCCACTGCCTCAGGTGACCTTCCTCCTGTTTTAGAAAGTCAGGAACAGGTCTTAAATGTGTCTTCTGCTCATGCTATAATTTCTAGATTGCTGCCGGGGTTGTTGAGCCCTGATTTTATGTTAGCCATGTGCAAATCTTATTTACAGGCTACTAGAGATCCTGCTTCGGTTCCAGGGGATGTCTGGGGGTCTTCCCCTTCCACAGCCACCCCGTCCAGTCTCCTGCTAAGGTTACCTCTATCCGGCCCCCTCAGCCATCATCCAAGCGGTCGCGGGTATCTTAGAATGAGGTTTCTTTTCTGTTTCATCTTGTTTCCTCCAGGTGGGAACTTGGATCTTGGGGAGGATTTTCCAGAACCGTTAGGAGGTCTGATGTTTTTGGATAGAGATTCTTTTCTAAGGCGCTGGTTGGAGAAGACACGTATGTTGTGCGCATTTTTCCTTGGGAAGAGTTGCAGGAGCTCATTCTTCAAGTGTCTTCAGTTTTACACTTTGAAGAGGCAGCTAAGGACCCCCTCATGTGGTAGACCGTCTTCTTAGAGGGATCCAGTTGGCATCCCACTCTTTCCCTATGCATCAGGATATTTGGGATGTAGTGTGTGTTCTGTGGAAGTTCTGGATGCGCTGTTTTGATTGATACGGTCTGTGGCCAGACTCTACCCCCTTCCAGATGTGGGATAGAGATTCCTTTACATTTTCCTGCAGTATCTCGGCAATTACATAGAAACATAGAAACATAGAAACATAGAAATTGACGGCAGAAAAGGGCCATAGCCCATCGAGTCTGCCCATACCAATGACCCGCTCCTTGATTCTTACTCTCCTAGAGATCCCACATGAATATCCCATTTTCTCTTGAAATCTAACACGCTGCTGGCCTCAATCACCCGCTGAGGCAGCTCGTTCCAATGATCGACCACCCTTTCGGTGAAGAAGTACTTCCTAGCATCACCCCGAAATTTCCCTCCCCTGATTTTCAGCGAGTGTCCTCTGGTTACCGAGGGTCCTGTAAGACTGAAGATATCATCTTTCACCTCTATACGCCCAGTAATATACTTAAAGGTCTCAATCATGTCCCCTCTGTCTCTTCGCTCCTCCAGCGAGTACATCCGCAGTTTCTTTAACCTTTCTTCATACGTGAGATCCCTGAGCCCCAAGACCATTCTGGTAGCCATTCGCTGAACCGACTCAATTCTCAACACATCTTTTCGGTAGTGTGGTCTCCAGAATTGAACACAATACTCGAGATGAGGTCTCACCATGGATCTGTACAGTGGCATTATGACCTCAGGTTTTCTGCTGACAAAACCCCTACGGATACAGCCCATCATTTGTCTTGCCTTAGACGAAGCCTTCTCTACTTGATTGGCAGCCTTCATATCATCGCTAATGATCACTCCTAAATCACGTTCCACCGTGGTCCTGGACAAGGTTTCACCATTTAGTGTGTAAGTTCTGTGTGGATTTTTTTTCCCTAGGTGCATTACTTTACATTTTTTAGCATTGAAGCCTAGCTGCCAAGTGGATGACCACTGTTCAAGCTGTCTTAGGTCCTGCGTCATAAAGTCAGGCACACTGCTTTTGCCAACTATGTTGCATAGTTTGGCATCGTCGGCAAACAGTGATACTTTTCCTCTAAGTCCTTGGGTCAAGTCTCCTATGAATAAATTGAATAGAATCGGCCCCAAGACGGAGCCTTGAGGTACTCCACTCATCACTGCTGACGTTTTCGAGGGGGTACCGTTTACCATCACCCTTTGAAGCCTACCATCTAGCCAATCCCTTACCCATGTAGTGAATGTATCCCCCAATCCCATCGATTTTAGTTTGTTCAACAGCCTGCGGTGTGGAACGCTATCAAAAGCTTTGCTGAAGTCCAAATATATCACGTCAAGGGACTCACCGGCATCCAGATGACTGGTCACCCAACCAAAGAAGTCAATCAGATTAGATTGGCAGGACCTTCCCCTGGTAAATCCGTGTTGATGTGGATCACGTAAATTTTCTTCGTCTAGAATTTTGTCAAGTTCCTGTTTGATCAGTGTTTCCATGAGTTTGCATACTATGGATGTAAGACTCACCGGTCTGTAATTTCCTGTCTCTGTTCTGCAGCCCTTTTTGTGGAGTGGAATTACGTTAGCTGTTTTCCAGTCTAGGGGTACTTTTCCCTTGCGCATGGAAAGGTTGAAGAGTACGGATAGTGGTTCAGCCAGAACTTCACTCAGCTCTCTGAGTACCCTGGGGTGTAGATTGTCTGGCCCCATGGCTTTGTCTACTTTGAGTCTTGAAAGTTCGTGGTAGACGCTACTAGGTGTAAACTCGTAATCACGAAACAGGTCATTTTGGCTGTCTCTTATTTGTAGTTGTGGACCATCTCCCGGTGCTTCACAGGTGAATACTGAGCAGAAGTATTCGTTTAGCAGTTCTGCCTTGGTAGTATCAGATTCTGCGTAGTTTCCATCTGATTGCCTAAGGCGTTCTATTCCATTTTTGTTTCTCTTCCTGTCGCTAATGTACCTAAAGAAGGATTTGTCCCCTTTTTTAATGTTCCGTGCTAGATCTTCCTCTGTTTGAAGTTTGGCTTCCCTGACTGCCTTTTTGACAGCCTTAGATCTGGCCAGATAGTCTTCTTTTGCCTCCCTTTTCCCAAGATGTTTGTAGGTGATAAATGTTTCTTTTTTCATTTTAATGAGGTCCGAAATTTCCTTGTTGAACCATTGTGGTTTTTTGTTTCTCCGGCGTTTGCTTACTGTTTTTACGTAGCGGCAAGATGCTTCGTTCAGGATGTATTTTAGATTTGTCCACATAGTTTCCGGATTGTCAGTTTCTACATGGTTTTGTAGCTCTTGATGGACAAAGTCTCTCATGTGGTCGAAGTCTGCCTCCCTAAAGTTGAGGACCCTCGTTGCTGTGTTTGATTTAGAGAAGCCTTTCCTGAGGTTGAGCCATACCATGTTGTGGTCACTGGAGGCCAGCGTGTCTCCCACTGATACTTCCGAGACACTGTCTCCATTTGTGAGTACCAGGTCCAGTATTGCTTTTTCTCTGGTGGGCTCTAATACCAATTGTTTGAGTTGTGCACCCTTAATGGAGGTTATTATTCTTTTGCTACCGCTCGTAGTTGATGAAACGTGGCTCGGCCGTGAGAAATCCTCAGGACCGTAAGATGAAAACTCAACTTAAACACAGTTTTGATGTGGCTGCCCTGGCTATCCAGGCAGCAAATTGTGGTGGTTTGGTGATCTGGGCTTGTTTTCCGGAGATCTGCGAGAGTTCATGACCATGCAGTGACTGACTGGTCCTTTGTGGATCAGGAAGTTCTTAAGATTGAGCTGGGAGCTTCTTTTCTCTCTGATGTATGATCTGATGGGTGCCTCAGTCCAGTCCATGGCACTAGGTGTGACGGCCCGTCTTACCCTGTGGCTTTTCGGTTAGTTGGCGGATGCAGCATCTAAGGCTAAGCTCAGTAAGTTTTCTTTTTGGACTCCTTTCTCTTTGGGAAGGAGTTGGATAAACTGGTTCAGGCCCTCAGCGTCTCTAATGTGCCTCAGTAAAGTTTAAAAAAAAAAACAAAACAAAACCACGCCGGAGGACCAACCTCAACAGATTTCGTATGGAGGTTCTGACGGGGAACTTTTGAGTGGATTTTGTAGGTACCGTCCTGGCTGGGGTGCATCCTCTTTTTCTTCTAACACATCCACGTCCTTCCCAGGGTTCCAGTCAGAGTCCGGTTACAGGAGTTTTTACCAGGGATGGACTGAGATCATAATAGATCAGTGGGTCCTAGAGCTGATTCAGGATGGTTATGCTCTGGAGTTTTCACGTCCTTTCCCAGATTGTTTCCTCTCCTTGTCAGGCAACTTGGAAGAGGAGGGCTTGTCGATAGAGTCTGCTAAGGTTGCTGGTCCTGAAGGTGGTAGTCCCAGTGCCTCCTCAGGGAATTAGCACTGACAGGTATACCATTTACTTAATGGTGCCCAAGACAGGGAGGTTTTTTCAGCCTATTTTGGATTTTAAAGGTGTCAACAGAGTGCTCCAGGGTCCGTTTTATTTCTGGCTATTCTTCCTGTGGCATTTCTGCCTTCTCTCAATCTGAAAGTGGCATTTCTGCCTGTTCCCTTTAGGACCTCCCATCAACGATTCCTTCACTTTGTGATTTTGGGAGAGCATTATCAGTTTAGACCGCTTCCCTTTGGGCTAGCTGTAGCACCGCGCACCTTCTCCAAAAGTCTGGTTCTGGTGGCAGCAGCAGCATTGTGCAAGGAGGGCATTCTGGTCCACCCCTATCGGGACGATTGGCCATTTGAGCAAAGTCATTGCAGGAGAGTTCCCGAGTCATGGCTCGGGTTGAGGAGTTTTTGCAGTCCCTGGGTTGGGTGGTCAACCTGTCCCAAAGCCGGTTGATTCCATCTCAGCACTTGAAGTGTCTCGGCATTCATTTCGATATCAACTTGGGGAGAGTTTTTTCCTTCCAGAGGCTAGGGTTTGCAAATTGCAGATGCAGATTCTCTCTCTGATGGATTGCTGTTATCCGCTGGTGCAAGACTTTTTGTAGGACTTGAGGTCTATGGTGGCCTCTTTAGAAGTAGTCTGTTGGGCTCAGGCTCACATGCGTCCTATTCAGTATACGCTTCTTCTGCAGTTGGTTGCCACAAATTCATGATCTGGACTCTCCGGTCCCACTATGTGGATTAGTTTGACACAGCCTACGCTGGTGGCCCCTATCTTTTAGTCTGCTTCAGGGGTGAGTCTTGATCATCCCCAGTGGACAGTGCTTCTCACAGACACCAGTTTCCTCAGTTGGGGAGCTCAATGTCTCTGTTGCTCTGCTCAGAGATGCTGGTTGCCGGTGGAGGCGTCTTGGTTGATCAATGTTCTGGAGACTAGAGTCATTCAGCTAGCATTGATGGAATTCCAGTCATGGCTGGAGGGCACATCAGTTTGAGTTCTCTCAAACAATATCACAGCAGTGGCCTATGTCATTCAGCTAGCATTGATGGAATTCCAGTCATGGCTGGAGGGCACATCAGTTTGAGTTCTCTCAAACAATATCACAGCAGTGGCCTATGTCAATCGTCAGGAGCACCAAGAGTGTTCTGGTGGCGCTGGAGACCTCGCTGCTCATAGAATGGGCGGAGGCTCATCTTTGGGACATCTCAGCTTCCCACATTGCCGGTGTGGATATTGTCCAGGTGGATTTTCTTAGTTGGCATGCGCTGGATCCTTGTGAGTGGTGTTTTGGTCTGGAAGCCTTTGAGTTGATTGTTTAGGCTTGGGGTCACCCAATCATGGATCTCATGACCTCGAGTGTCGAAGCTAAAGCGCCAAGGTTTTTTCACTTGGTGCAGGGAGAGTCAGGCCAAAGGATTGGATGCTCTGGTGCAGGCTTGGCCAACGGAAGGCCTGCTGTATGTCTTTCTTCTGTGGCCTCCGGTGAGCAGTGTTCTTCTTTGAATTGCCCAACACGCAGGCCGTGTGATTCTTGTGGTTCTGGCCTAGCTCAGGTGCCAGTGGTTTGCGATTCTGGTTTATCTGCTAGTGGCAGATCCTCTCCCACTACCCCTCTCACCTGATCTTCTGATTCCAGGTCCTATTCCATCTATTAGATCTGGGTCCTTTTTGTCTTGCGGCTTGGCTCTTGAAAAAGCTCGCCTAAGGAACAAGGAATTTTTGGATAAAGTGACCTCCTCTCTCTTAGAGTCTCGGACAATTTCCTCCTCTTGGGCATGGGTCCATGGTTAGCGTATTTTTGAGGAATGGTGTTCTGCGTGTGGCTTGGTTTCCCTTCGGGCTGCTTTGCCTCACATTCTGTTTTTCTGCAGGATGGTCTGGAGCAAGGCCTTGCGTGGTTTTCCCTTCGGGTGCAGATAGCTGCTTGGTCTTCCATTTGCTGTCTTTTGTGTTGTAAGTGTTTGGCCTCCTCTCCAGATGTGATTGGCACGGTTGATCTGGCCTGTAGTGCAGTTGTCTGTTCCTGCCGGGGATTTCCTCCTAGCCCTTTCTGTGCCTGTGCATCCTCCATTTGAGCCTCTAGGCGGCTTTATGTGGTAGAACCTTATTCTTAAGGCGTTTTTTTCTTGGTGGCCATTTCTTCCATGAGACTAGTTTTCGGTGCTGCAGGTCTTTTTTCATTTAGGCCTCCCTTCATGGAGTTCTTTAGGGAGCAGGTCGAGCTGCGGCCAGTCCCCTCTCCTTTCTTCCTAAGGTGGTCTTGCCATTTCATGGTGACCAATTTGTTGTCCTCTTGGTCTTGTTTAAGCAGGAGGGCTCGTTGGAGCAGAGGCAGTTGTGCAAGTTGGATATATGTAGGGGCCTTAGCTCTTATGTTCGGCGGATCCAGGAGTTCCGTTAAGTTGGACCATCCTTTTGTCCTCTTAGCAGGTCCTTGCAAAGGGGACGGTGCTTCCAAGGCAACCATTACGTGATGAATCAAGGAGGTTATCGCTTCGGTGTACCTTCTCCAACAGAAGCCTGTTCCGGAATTTCTCATGGCTCCTTTCTCTTGGGGTCAAGTAGCTTCTTGGGCTGAATCTTCTGTTGTACTTCCTGTGGATATCTGTAAACCTGCGGTTTGGTCTTCTCTCCATTCCTTTGTTCGATACTACCATGTGGACGTTTGGATGCGGTGTTTGGTGAGCGTGTTCTTGAGGTGGCTTTTCGGGGGTCCGAGCCATGATGGGTACTTCTTTGGTACATCCTATCTGTTTCTGAGCCAGTCTGGAAGGATGCTAAAGAAGGAGAAATTTTCTTTTAGTCCTTCCAGACCGGCACAGACCCTGCCCGATTGTTTTGTTCAGTGTTTTCGCAGAGTACGTTTTTTTTTCTGCAGGATTTGGTTGTTACTGGTTGGGGAGTTTAAAGAGCAGTGACATTTGTTGGCTGGTTTAGCTGGCAAACTGTGGGGCATTCTGAAAGGTTCTTTTTCTAATCAGTATTCAACAGTGTTCCCTGGTCTAATTTGGGACTATTCCTTGGTCTTCTCCATGTGAGTGTGGAGTTGTATGTTCTTGTTCAGCCTAGTTGATTTCTGCTTGCTATTCATAAAGACTGATTGTAAGAGGGACTGCACAGCCCACTTGTACTGTAGCCAAAAGTTAATGCCTCAATCTCTACCTGCTGGCAGAGGAGGATAAATCTATCCATTTCTGTGTCGGTCTGGAGGGACTAAAAGAAAGAAAATTTCTCCATAGTTCACATCAATTTTAGTGCAGAGAACTGCTCAATGCAAATTGGATTAATAAAGATATAAAACTGTGAAATCAGACTGTTGGAGGTAAGAAATAGTTCTTCCTGACCCAACATGTTCAATGAAATATAAAGCTCATAAATTCTTTTTTTTTTTTCAGGGATACAGAACAGGTTATGCTTACAGACACCCAGTAACCAGAGAGAAACCCCGTCATAAGAGTGATGTGGAGATCCCAGCCACTGTGACAGCCTTCACTTTTGAAGATGATGCCATGTCACATTCACCCCTTAAATATCTGGCCCAAAGACAACAACGTGAAAAAACCAGATGGCTCACGTCACCCAATACCTACATGAAAGTGAACGTACCTGAGCAGTCCTTTAATGGTGAGACTAGTCCCAGAACCAAAATCACAGTAAGTAACTTATTTTAATTCTGGAAGTGAGCTATATTAGGTACAAATTTAAAGGAAATGTATTTAGCATCATTGTCTAGAGGCCTTTTAGTATCTTACATTAAAATGTTGAAAAAACCAGTACTTTTAAACTAGGAAAATAACAATAATCCCTCTTTTAAGAAAATACCTTTTTAACAAGCTGAAGCCATATTTGCCAAAGCTAAATATTATGCAGGACTATGTAAAACTAAACTAAACCTTGGGTTTGTATACCGCACCATCTCCATAGTTGTGGGGCTCGGTACGGTTTACAGGAATTGTAATGAGAAAGGAACTCCAAGGAAGGGCTAGAAGAGATCAGAGGAGAGAAGAATGTTAGAGGGTTGGGAAGTCAGAAGAGGGGGGAGTGTTAGGTTTTAGAGAAGAGCCAGGTTTTCAGATGTTTACGGAAGGGTTGGAGAGCACTCAGGTTTCGAAGAGGGGAGGTAAGGTTGTTCCAGAGCTCGATGAATCTGAAGGGGAGGGAAGTCCCCAGTTTTCCTGGGTGGGAAATGCCTTTTAATGAGGGGAAGGATAATTTCGATTTTTGGGTAGGTCTGGTGGAATTAAGATTTGAGGAATTCCAAGAAAGTGGAATTAATGGAGGGAGGATGCTGTGGAGGATCTTGAAAGTTAGGCAGATGCATTTGAAGTGAACTCTGGGAATTATCGGGTCATCTTTGAGAAAATCAAGGTCTGTTGCTTCCAACCAGTTTGTAAAGAAGAATCACCATTTAACCCAGTGGTCTCAACTCGCAGCCCGCCAGGTACTATTTTGAGGCCCTCAGTATGTTTATCATAATCACAAAAGTAAAATAAAACAGTTTTTTGATCATATGTCTCTTTAGCTATAAATAACAATATTATTATTAAGTCTTAGCCAAAAGGAAAGATTTGTAAACTATAAAGAGTTTTACCTCATGCAAAATTGTCATTTCTTTAATAAGACATTAACTATTTTTTCTGAGGCCCTCCAAGTACCCACAAATCCAAAATGTGGCCCTGCAAAGATTTGAGTTTGAGACCACTGATCTAACCTGAAGAACCCACAAAGCATGTATCAGCTACTCTGATAAAGCTTCCATCAAATAAAGGTCATACAACTGACCACATATGAGGTCTAGAAAAGGTTTGCATCAGGGTAGTATAGGTTTGTCAATTTTTTTGAAAGGTACAAACCCTATTAAGGCCTGTTGCTGCCCATGCCCCACCCTTGCTCCACGCCTTCCCTGCCTTCAAAAAGTGTAATTTATTAGAATTTATCTAACACCTTTTTGAAGAAATTCATTCAAGGCAGCATGCAGTAAAAATAAGCCAAATGTAGGCAAAAGAGATGTAAACATATTCCAATAACAGTACACATATGGCATAGCATGCTACTTACACTACCAACACAATACACATTAAACACAATGTAGGATGCAAGCAGAAGTGGAACATATAAACAGATAAGGTAAATTAACAGAACTTGGATAGAAATAAGGGTGACTAAAATAAGGAGAAAGTCACATGGTCAAAGAAAGAGCAAGAAAATAAATCCTGCTACAGTACATGAAGCTGGTGTTAGTACATGTGTGTATGGGGGAGACAAGTTTCGAGAGGGTGCTGACACGTTCTCAGCCCAACCAAGAAGGGAATGATGTGGAGCCATGAAGCTTACAAGTAATTCCACATATTCACCCCTAAGTTAACATACTTGGCATATCATGTCTAATGTTTCTGTAATCCTTCCAAAAAATGCTCTGATGTCTGGTCACTGATATACTGCTCCGCTGCTGCAATCTCCTCCGAATCACTCAGAAATTGTTGCCCTGTCAAACTCTTTTTAAAGTTTGGAAACATAAAATAGTGGAATAGAGCCATGGTACGCCCTCACCTGAAGTACTGCGTCCAGCACTGGTCGCTGTACATGAAGAAGGACACGGTACTATTCGAAAGGGTCCAGAGAAGAACGACTAAGATGGTTAAGGGGCTGGAGTGGCTGCCGTACAGCGAAAGATTAGAAAAACTGGGCCTCTTCAGAGGAGATTGAGAGGGGACATGATCAAAACATTCAAGGTACTGAAGGGGATAGACTTAGTAGATAAGGACAGGTTGTTCACCCTCTCCAAGGTAGGGAGAACGAGAGGGCACTCTCTAAAATTGAAAGGAGATAGATTCCGTACAAACGTAAGGAAGTTCTTCTTCACCCAGAGAGTGGTAGAAAGCTGGAACGCTTTTCCGGTGGCTGTTATAGGGGAAAACACTCTCCAGGGATTCAAGACAAAGTTAGACAAGTTTCTGCTGAGCAAGAACGTGCGCTGGTAGGGCTAGTCTCAGTTAGGGTGCTAGTCTTAGACCAGAGGGCCACCGCGTGAGTGGACTGCTGGGTATGATGGACCACTGGTCTGACTCAGCAGTGGTAATTCTTATGTTCTTATGAGCAAGATATGGTGAGTAGGGTGGATGGTCTATGCACTTAAATCCCAACTGCATCAAAACATTCGTCTTATCAGCCTTGTGAGCAGGTGCATTTTCTTTCAAAAAGAGAACTTTCTGCAGCTTCCCTCCCCTTTTTTCTTTCAGTGCCTCCTTTAACTGGCACAGCAAGTTACAGTAGCATTCTGCATTAACTGTTTGGTCCCTTGGAAGATAGTCATTACAACACCTTCCTGATCCCAAAACACTGTGGCCATGACCTTTCCTGCTGACTTTTGTTTTGTCTCAGATCATAGTGGTGTAACCATGTTTCATCAACAGTAGTCATTTCAATAAGATGGCACCAGCTTGCTGAAAGTGCTGCAAAATCAACTTGGAAGTGTCTACTCGACGTCATTTCTCATCAGCATTCAAATATATGAGCACCTACTTAGTTGACAGCTTCTGCATACCCAGCTGCTCATTGATTATACACCCAACACACTCCCTGGATATATATTTAGTGTCTCAGCAATTGTTTTAACCAGTATTCACAGGTCGTGGACATAGTCAACAATTTCAGGAGTTGACACCATTTTATGTCTCCCAGATCTTGCTGTATCTTTTGGTTTTGAAATTTCCATGCTTGACTTTAAGAATAAATGGGATGCCCTAGTAGGATCCTTACGAGGGTCGAGTTAAGGAACTAGGTCATTAGTACTCAGACTTAATGGGGTGGGTCAGTAGAGTGGGCAGACTTGATGGGCTATAGCCCTTTTCTGCCGTCATCTTTCTATGTTTCTATGTTTCTACTTCTTCACTATGGAGTGTGATGGACATTTGTCACTCTGTGCTTCCATCATATATTCATGGATTTCCTTTGGAGTTTTCTTCTACAGGAATAGGAACATCATGACAGCTCAGAGTTCCACACTTGAAAATTTCACACTTTTCGTTGACATGGTTCAATCAATGATCTGAAACAATGTTAAAACATAACATTACGATTCTGCAAATTGGCACTTTGCAAAGTAAAATAACACATTTTCAGTTAAAGTGACAAAATAATGCTCAGCATTTAAGAAATTGGTTGGGCTGAGAACTTTTCAGCACCCCCTCGTGGATAGTTGCTTTGTGCATTAAAGGGTTGGGAGAAGAAACGAGTTTTTGCTTACTTCCTCAGTACAACTACTACTACCAAGCATTTCTAAAGCTCTACAGGATGTACACAGCGCTGTACAATGGTCATCCTATATAATAAAACCCTAAGTGTGCATACGCACTTAGGGTTTCGTGTTCCCTGCCACCGTGTTTTCTGATCCCTGGCCAGATTCCATTTTAGAACGTGGCGGCAGGGAACACTCTGGCCACTCCCCTCCTCCCGCCTTCACTCACCAACTCTCCCTGCCTGTGTCCTGGCCGCCCTGATTGCCGTATTCGGCGGCTTGGTGTGGCGCTGGCGGCGGCTGCTGGGAGGAGGGCTTTGAGCCGCTGAAGACTCTCCCCAAAGCGCAGCAGAGGGTCGGGCGCTGTTTCCTTAAGGATCGCGGCCGGCTGTACCAAACTTCGCAGGCTGCACAGCACCTCAGTAGAACGTTTCCTCTGACGTACGCGATCGCGTCAGAGGGAACGTGCTACCGAAGTGCAGAGCGGCCTGCGAGGTTCACAAAAGCCGGCCGCAATGCTCACAAGGCTACATGCTGGACCGGGGGAGCAGGTAAGGGGTGCTGCTGACCAGGGGAGCAGGAAAGAGGAACCGGGGGAGCAGGGAAGAGGTGCTGATGACCGGGGAAGCAGGGAAGAGGTGCTGCTGACCGGGGGAGCAGGGAAGAGGTGCTGCTGACCGGGGGAGCAGGGAAGAGGAACTGGAGGGAGCAGGGAAGAGGAACCGGGAGCAGGGAAGAGGTGCTGCTGACCGGGGGAGCAGAGAAGAGGTGCTGCTGACCGGAGGAGCAGGGAAGAGGTGCTGATGACCGGGGGAGCAGGGAAGAGGTGTTGCTGACCGGGGAAGCAGGGAAGAGGAACCGGGTGGTGCAAGGAAGAGAAACCGGGGGGAGCAGGGAAGAGGTGCTGCTGACCGGGGGAGCAAGGAAGAGGTGCTACTGACCGGGGGAGCAGGGAAGAGGTGCTTTTGGACCGTGGGTTTTAAACCTGGATTTGAACACAGAGATGGAGCTTGATATATTGATTCAGGCAACCTATTCTAGACATGCGGTGCAGCAAGGTAGAAGGGGCACAAATCTGAAGTTGACAGTAGAGGAGAGGAGCACAGATAGGGAGAGACTTACCCAATGAGCGGACTCCTCAAAGAGGGGGGATATAGGGGAAGATATTAAGAGGCTGTTGAATGGATGCATTTGTAGGTCAGTAAGAGGAATTTAAACTATATACAGAAATGGATGGGGAGCCAGTGAATTGATTTTAGGAGAGGTGTGATGTGTGCATAATGACTTTGGTGGAATAGGAATCATGCAGCAGAGTTTTGAATGGATTGAAGAGGGAAGAGGTGGTTTAGTGAGAGGTCTGTGAGAAGCAGGTTGCAGTTGTCAAGGCGGGATGTGATAAGAATGTATTCTGCAGAGCCTTTTGTAAAATACTCATTGAATTATCAACATGTGTTGTCTGGAGCTTATAGGTATATCAGATAAAGTGTTTCAAAAGAGCTGAGACAAAGTGGCTAGCTTTGAAGCAAGTTTACATGTGCAGTTGAAAAAAAGTGTTGCAGTTGCAGGGTATGTGTGATTCTGCACATCTGTTTTCATTTTCTTTCCAATGCCCCAATCACATGACACATCATCAATCTTGCATTGTTTCTACTGTTGAGCTTTTGTGAGGCAAATGTGGGTGTTCTCCAGTGTCATTACAATTTAATTTTGTGTGTTGGCGGTATATAAGAATAAAGTTATTATTATTATTATAACATTTTTCACATTAGTAAATTTGGAAACATATTTTAAGCTTTTATTTTAAATAGTACTAAATTAACTCTTAAACGAGTTAATTCTTGTGGATATTTCAATTAATTTGAATTTCCCCTATGACATAAGGATAGATGTAACTTAGTAGTGATTTTGTTTAAACCAAGTCCCTGTTGATGGTAAAACTAATATAAAAGTGGTCATTGAATTCATTGAGTATTAACCACATCCATAAGGCTGTTTTTTGTTCCTCTCAACTTTGGAATCTTTGGGTTCTCTATAATACAGGCCAACCATCTTGCATTGCCTCAACTTAGATATCAGAGGTAGAATGGACAAGAGCACCCAGGTTGCTCCTGCCCTGACTACACAAGCAGACTACCAGGGCTTACAAGGTAGACCCAGTGGAGTCTATGGGTGGGTCTGGACAGGGAGAAAGATAAGACTGCTCCTGTTCAGAAGGAAGGGGGAGGTGAACAGAGCACAGCCTTCTCCTGCCAAATGGGTGGGGTAGGAGTACATGGAGCACAACCTGCTCTTATATGAGGCTGGGGGTGGGGGGGGGGCGATGCTGTGGAGACCTAGTTATTTTTAATACACTGGCATTTTTGGTTGAAACTAAAATATGGGTAAATACTGATTTCAGGCTGGTTTTAGTGCCAAACCCAAAATTTGGTTGGCCTCTATAGAGGTGCATAGTCTAGTAGAGTTATGCATAGTCATAGTTACGCATAGGGGGTGAAGAACTTATGTGCACGACAGAAGGGCTGGACTTGGGTATGATTGTATGTGATGATCTTAAGGTTGAAAAGGTGATGGTGAAAGCTAGGGAAAGGTATGGCCAGTAGGAAATAGGCGGTATTGATGCCCCTGTATAAGACTGATGAGACCTCATTTAGAATATTGTGTACAATTCTGGAGGCTGCACCTTCAAAAAGATATAAAAAGGATGGAGTCGGTCCAGAGGAAGGCTACTAAAATGGTGCGTGGCCTTCATCATAAGGTGTATAGGGACAGACTTAAAGATCTCAATCTGTATACTTTGGAGGAAAGGCAGGAGAGGGGAGATATGATAGAGATGTTTAAATAGCTACATGGCGTAAATGTGCATGAGTCGAGTCTCCTTCATGTGAAAGGAAGTTCTGGATGAAGTTAAGAGATGATAGGCTCAGGACTAATCTAAGGAAATACTTTTTTACTGAAAGGGTAGTAGATGGCGTGGAACAGTCTCCCGGAAGAAGTGGTGGAGACTGTCTGATTTCAAGAAAGTGTGGGATGGGCAGATCTCTTAGAGCAGGGGTGTCAAAGTCCCTCCTTGAAGGCTGCAATCCAGTTGGGTTTTCAGGATTTCCTCAATGAATATGCATGAGATCTATTAGCATACAATAAAAGCAGTTCATGCAAATAGATCTCATGCATATTCATTGGGGAAATCCTGAAAACCCGGCTGGATTGCGGCCCTTGAGGAGGAACTTTGACACCCTTGTCTTAGAGAGAGGAAGAGGTCATGGTTACTGTGGATGGGCAGACTGGATGGGCCATCTGGCCTATATCTGCCATCATGTTTCTATGTTTCTTAGAGTAAGTAGAGATTGTGGGAGCTGTTCCTGAAAAAACTCACTGGTTGGTGTCGCATTGTAACCTTGTCTAAAGAAATTATGCAGATAATAATGGTCTCTAAGGTTCGTTGAGGACTAATGTATTCTTTAACCCATTTTATCTAAGGTCCTTGTATATCAAAAAAGAGTTTTGGCCCTGTAAGATGCTGATAGCCAGTGCAATTTGGTAGAAAAGTAGAATGTCAGATTCAGAATCTCGGAGAGAGCGAGACCAGAAGGCCTTGAGCATGCGCGAATGCTCAAGGCCCAGTCCAGTCCAGCACAGGCAAAAAGGAGGATCTCCGAAGCACCGCCCAGCCCAGAAGAGGGAGGATCTTCGGGCACCGGCATGTCCTATGCGTTGGTGCTGGTGCCGGTGCCCAATCAGGGTAAGGGATTTCATTTCGGTGCTCGGGGGCGGGGGAGGGGGATGTAGGATCGCAGGGGGGGATGCAGGATCGCAAGGGATGGTGCTCGTAAATCGAGTCAAACTCGGTTTCCGAGGCACCAATTTTGCGAAACACTCGCAAACCGGTGCCTTGTAAACCGAGGTTTGACTGTATATGGAAAAAGATTTTGGCGTTGCCACTGGTGAGAGAAGCAGTATATTTAAAGGTGGTTTGAATTTGTGGGATCAAAGTAAATGATGCTGTCCTTCAAACCTAATAAACATCTTTACATGTACAGTAGACTCTCTGCTATCTGGCACCCATGGGGTTTGGTAGATGCCGAATAACTGTAGTTTCTGGTTGCTTGAGAGTTATTCTAAAAAATAGTTTTGTCTCCCTTTCCACCTCTTTTTTCCTCTCCCTATCATCTCCCCTTCACCCCCACTTGTAGATCCATCATCTGTTCCTCCCTTCCCACCCTTCTTTCTGGTTTGAGTCACTTTCTCTCCCCCCCCTTTTCTTCCCTCTCCCCCCACTTATGAGTACAGCATCCATCCATCTCCCCTCCCCTGCCCTTCACCCTGCTGGACCCTCCCCCACACACACTTTTGACCCACCTCCTCCCCCCCTCTCTTCATGGGTCTGGCCTCCTAGCCCCCCCCCCTCACCCGAAGCAGCAGTGATTCTGACCCACCAACCCCCCCTCCCTCACTTACTTGAAGCACCAGCAGCAACCAGTCAGCAGAGGCAGCACTGTAAGCAGACTGCTTGCAGCCAGCCCCGGCAGGGCCTTTCCTCTACTGCATCAGAAGTGTTGCAGCAGAGGAAAGGCCCTGCCGGGGATAGCCACAAGCAGTCTGTTTATAGCGCTGCCTCTGCAGTCCAGCTGCTGCTTCAGGTAAGGGAGGGAGGGGAATTGGCAGTCAGGACTGGTTGCTGCTGCTGCTCCATGGGCTGGAGGGAGGAAGGGGGATTGTCAGAACCAGCTGCTGCTGCTGCTTCGGGGCCTGGAGAGAGGGTGGGAGGTGTGTGGCTGCCGCTGATGTTTCGGGGGCTGGAGGGAGGGAGGAGGGTTTGTAGCTGCAGCTGATGCTTTGGAGGCTGGAGGGAGGAGTGTTGGGTCAGGAGTGCATAACTTTGGGGGTTGTCTGGTCAGGAGCACAAAAACAATTTTGGAGGTTGTTTGTCAAGAGTGCAAGAGACTTCTTTTTTTTTTTTTTGCCAGTTGGTTAAGAGTGTGCCAGTTGGTTGAGAGTGCTGGTTAATTGAATAATGGTTAACTGGGATCCTACTTTAGAAGAAGCTGTAACTCCTCGTAGTTGCATGTAGGTTATTTTGCATTTTGAGGGTTTTAAATAGATGTATTTATTCATATTTATACCCTACTTTCACAAATCAAAAAAGCATCCAAAGTGGATAACAGCAGGCTAATAACAAATCTTGCTTTAAAAATAAAAAACAATAAACATGTCACAGGATGTTCAGGATTCTGGCTCAGGTAATTCCAGTCTCTATAAAATTTTAAAATACTTACCAAAGCATGCCTATTAGACAAAGTGGCTTATTGGCCATACGGTGGTTCATTGGTCATACGGTATGCTATCTACAGAATGGGTTCAAGGCTCAACTTAGATGGAAGAGGAATGTGTTACTCTGTAGTTGTAAGTTGTACCTGCTAGCTATTTCTAGTACAGTTTGATGACCCTCTAGGTTTACTTGTGGAAAGAGACAACATTCCTTAAATTAGGTGTGCCTATTAGCAGCATCCTGTAGTTAAACTGTAAAATCTATCCTTTGAAATCTGAAAGTCACTCTTGATAAATAAAGCAAGAATGCAATAGCGGTAACACAGTTTTATGAGAGACTTTAACTATCCCGGGATAGACTGGAGTCTTGGAAGCTCAAAATGCGCTAGGGAGACAGAATTCCTGGAGGCTACACAAGATTACTTCATGGAGCAGCTTGTTGGAGAACCGACGAGAGGATATGCCACTCTGGATCTAATCCTAAATGGGTTAAGGGGACCTGCAAAGGAAGTGAAAGTAGTGGGACCATTGGGAAACAGCGATCATAATATGATCAAGTTCAAGGTTGAGGTAGGGATACCGAAAGGAAAGAGAACCATAGCGACTACTTTCAACTTCAAGAAAGGAAACTATGAAGCAATGAGGGAAATGGTAAGGAAGAAACTTAGGAACACTTCCAAGAAATGGCAGACGGTAGAACATGCCTGATCTTTTTTCAAGGACACGGTGAGCGAGGCGCAAAATCTGCATATCTCCAGATTCAGAAAGGGGTGCAAAAAGAGTCGAACAAAAGATCCGGCGTGGATAACTAAAGTAGTGAAGGAAGTGATAGGCAATAAGAAAAATTCATTCAGGAAATGGAAAAAGGAGAACTGGAAAGAGCACAGGAAGTATCAAAAAAAATGTCACCATGTGGTTCGAAAAACCAAAAGAGAGTATGAAGAGAGACTAGCCAGGAAAGCACGAAATTTCAAACCGTTCTTTAGATAAGTTAAAGGGAAGCAGCTGGCTAGGGAGGAGGTGGGACCGCTGGACGACAGAGACAGGAAGGGAGTGGTGAAGGAGGAGAAAGAAGTGGCAGAAAGACTTAACATGTTCTTCTCGTCTGTATTTACAAATGAAGACACATCCAACATACCGGAACCTGAGCAAATCTTCAATGGAGATCAAGCAGAAAAATTAACATCCATGGAAGTGAGCTTTCAGGACGTACGCAGGCAGATAGAAAAATTAAAAACTGACAAATCCCCGGGTCCGGACAGAATCCACCCAAGAGTTCTGAAGGAACTAAAGGAGGAAATAGCGGAACTACTTCAGCAAATTTGCAATATATCCCTGATGTATCACTAATGTAATGTAATGTAATGAAAAAAGGCGAGATCCCGGAGGATTGGAAGATAGCCAATGTTACGCCCATCTTTAAAAAGGGATGAAGAGGTGACCCGGGAAACTACAGACCGGTGAGTCTGATCTCGGTTCCGTGGAAAATGGCGGAAGCACTGATAAGACATCGATGAACATTTTGAAAGAAACAAACTTCTGATAACCAGCCAACATGGATTCTGCAAGGGGAGATCGTGCCTAATGAACTTATTGCACTTCTTCGAAGGAGTTAACAGATGGATGGACAGAGGAGACCCCATAGACCAGTGTTTTTCAACCTTTTTTGGGCAAAGGCACACTTGTTTCATGAAAAAAAATCACGAGGCACACCACCATTAGAAAATGTTAAAAAATTTAACTCTGTGCCTATATTGACTATATATAAAGTAATTCTCTTGAATAGGAATCAAATAAACACAAAGAAAGTATTTTATAATGCTGCCACCGCCAACAACACCGTTGGCGGCGGTGGCACTCAAGTGGCTAAAGAGCCGCAGTTTGCCGGCCTAGAGACAACACTGGAGGGTGGCCAGCTGTGCACCCCCTTGGGACGTAAACCCGGGGTGGGGCACACCGCCCCCCCCCTGGTATGCCACTATCTGTACCTCACTCCCTCCCTATGACCAAAAATTCTCCTTTCTTCTTTTCCCCGTGTACACAACCATCTCTTTCCCTCCCTTCCTCTCTCCAAAGTCCATGCCTTCTGTGTCCAAACACTCATTCCCTCCCCTACCTCAGCATCTCTTTCCCTCCCTTCCTCTCTCCCAAGTCCATTTCTTCTGTGTCCAAAAAGGCATTCCCTCCCCCACCTCAGCATCTCTTTCCCTCCCTTCCTCTCTCCCAAGTCCATTTCTTCTGTGTCCAAAAACGCATTCCCTCCCCCACCTCAGCATCTCTTTCCCTCCCTTCCTCTCTCCCAAGTCCATTTCTTCTGTGTCCAAAAACGCATTCCCTCCCCCACCTCAGCATCTCTTTCCCTCCCTTCCTCTCTCCCAAGTCCATTTCTTCTGTGTCCAAAAACGCATTCCCTCCCCCACCTCAGCATCTCTTTCCCTCCCTTCCTCTCTCCCAAGTCCATTTCTTCTGTGTCCAAAAACGCATTCCCTCCCCCACCTCAGCATCTCTTTCCCTCCCTTCCTCTCTCCCAAGTCCATTTCTTCTGTGTCCAAAAACGCAT
Source organism: Geotrypetes seraphini (assembly GCF_902459505.1). Taxonomy (NCBI): domain Eukaryota; kingdom Metazoa; phylum Chordata; class Amphibia; order Gymnophiona; family Dermophiidae; genus Geotrypetes; species Geotrypetes seraphini. The sequence continues at coordinate 304,346,908 of NC_047087.1, forward strand.
TCCCTCCCCCACCTCAGCATCTCTTTCCCTCCCTTCCTCTCTCCCAAGTCCATTTCTTCTGTGTCCAAAAACGCATTCCCTCCCCCACCTCAGCATCTCTTTCCCTCCCTTCCTCTCTCCCAAGTCCATTTCTTCTGTGTCCAAAAACGCATTCCCTCCCCCACCTCAGCATCTCTTTCCCTCCCTTCCTCTCTCCCAAGTCCATTTCTTCTGTGTCCAAAAACGCATTCCCTCCCCCACCTCAGCATCTCTTTCCCTCCCTTCCTCTCTCCCAAGTCCATGCCTTCTGTGTCCAAAAACGCATTCCCTCCCCCACCTCAGCATCTCTTTCCCTCCCTTCCTCTCTCCCAAGTCCATGCCTTCTGTGTCCAAAAACCCATTCCCTCCCCCACCTCAGCATCTCTTTCCCTCCCTTCCTCTCTCCCAAGTTCATGCCTTGTGTCCAAAACGCACTCCCTCCCCCCTTTTGTGTTCCGTGTTTGCCTCCCAGCCCATCTTTGCAACTTTCTCAGCAAAACGAAGCTCAAGCCGCGAGGCTTGTCTTCTGCTTCCTGCCTGCCCTGCCGCACAAATAGCCGAACGGAAGTATTCTCCGACGTCAGCGCTGACGTCGGAGGGCAGGCTTTGCTTAAGCCCTCCCTCCGACGTCAGCGCTGACATCGGGGAACGCTTGCGATCGGCTATATGTTAGCTGCAGGGCAGGCAGGAACAGAAGACGAGCCTCGCGGCTCGAGATGTATTGAACTCCGCGGGTCCCCCGTCCAGCTCTCTCCTGTCCACGTGGGGCGGACCGCCCCTCTCCCTAGACTTGTGGTACTGCTCTGATGGCGGCCCTGACCGTACGGCACACCAGGCAACATCTCGCGGCACACTAGTGTGCCGCGGAACAGCGGTTGAAAAACACTGCCATAGACGACATATATCTAGATTTCCAAAAGGCCTTTGACAAGATACCCCATGAACGCCTACTTTGGAAACTGAAGAACCATGGGGTGGAAGGAGACGTACATAGAAGGATCAGGAATTGGTTGGCGGGTAGGAAACAGAGGGTAGGAGTGAAGGGCCACTACTCAGACTGGAGTGGTGTTCCGCAGGGCTCGGTGCTCGGACCGCTGCTATTTAATATATTTATAAATGATCTAGAAACAGGGACGAAGTGCGAGATAATAAAATTTGCGGATGACACCAAACTATTTAGTAGAGCTCGGACTAAAGAGGACTGCGAAGAATTACAAAGGGACTTGAACAAACTGGGGGAATGGGCAACGAGATGGCAGATGAAGTTCAACGTTGAGAAATGTAAAGTACTACATGTGGGAAGCAGAAACCTGAGGTACAGCTATACGATGGGAGGGATGTTATTGAATGAGTGTACCCAAGAAAGGGACTTGGGGGTAATAGCGGACATGACAATGAAGCCGACGGCACAGTGCACAGCGGCCGCTAAGAGAGCGAATAGAATGCTAGGTATAATCAAGAAGGGTATTACAACCAGAATGCTAGAAGTTATCCTGCTGTTGTATCGGGCGATGGTGCGTCCGCATCTGGAGTACTGCGTCCAATATTGTTCGCCGTACCTTAAGAAGGATATGGCGATACTCGAGAGGGTTCAGAGGAGAGCGACACGTTTGATAAAAGGTATGGAAAACCTTTCATACACTGAGAGATTGGAGAAACTGGGTCTCTTTTCCCTGGAGAAGAGGAGACTTAGAGGGGATATGATAGAGACTTACAAGATCATGAAGGGCATAGAGAGAGTAGAGAGGGACAGATTCTTCAAACTTTTGGAAAATAAAAGAACAAGAGGGCATTCAGAAAAGATGAAAGGGGACAGATTCAAAACGAATGCTAAGAAGTTTTTCTTCACTCAACATGTGGTGGACACCTGGAATGTGCTTCCAGAAGGCATAATAGGGCAGAGTACGGTACTGGGGTTCAAGAAAGGATTGGACAATTTCCTGTTGGAAAAAGGAATAGAGGGGGGTATAGATAGAGGATTACTGCACAGGTCCTGATCCTGTTGGGTTGCCGCGTGAGCGGACTGCTGGGCACGATGGACCTCAGGTCTGACCCAGCGGAGGCATTGCTTATGTTCTTATTATCACACTAGGAGGAATGTCTATTAAAGGGTGCTAGGACATACTAAAGCAGAGCTCTCCCACATTCTAAGGATATTTCCAGGTACAGTAAAACCTTGGTTTGCGAGCATAATTCGTTCCAGAAGCATGCTTGTAATCCAAAGCTCTTGTATATCAAAGTGAATTTCCCCAGAGGAAATAATGGAAACTCAGACGATTTGTTCCACAACCCAAACACTTTAATATAAAATACTATACGTACTTAAGAAGGGGATCGCAAGCAGATCGGAGAAGGTTATCATGCCGCTGTACTAGGCCATGGTACACCCCCACCTGGAATACTGCATCCAGCACTGGTCACCGTATATAAAGAAGGACACAGTACTACTCGAAAGGGTCCAGAGAAGAGCGACTAAAATGGTTAAAGGGCTGGAGAAGTGACCGTACTGCGAGAGGTTAGAGAAACTAGGCCTCTTCTCCCTTGAAAGAGGAGACTGAGAGGGGACATGATTGAAACATTCAAGATATAATGAAGGGAATAGACATAGTAGATAAAGACAGGTTGTTCACCCTCTCCAAGGTAGGGAGAACGAGAGGGCACTCTCTAAAGTTAAAAGGGGATAGATTCCGTACAAATGTAAGGAAGTTCTTCTTCACCAAGAGAGTGGTGGAAAACTGGAATGCTCTTCCGGAGGCTGTTATAGGGGAAAACGCCCTCCAGGGATTCAAGACAAAGTTAGACAAGTTCCTGCTAAACTGGAACGTACGCAGGTAAGACTAGTCTCAGGGCACTGGTCTTTGACCTAAGGGCCACCACGGGAACGGACTACTGGGCAGGATGGACCACTGGTCTGACCCAGCAGCAGCAATTCTTATGTTCTTATGTATTGCAAGACCTCACTCATTTAGAACAGTTACTACTCTCCTGCAACATCAGAGAGAGAAGAACCATCGGCTCAATTGTGATAATGTGACATGTGTACACTGTATGCACTCGTATTGCAAGACTTTGCTTTGTTTAGAACAGTCACTACACTCTTGCAGTATCAGAGAGAGAAGTACCATTGGCTCAGTTGTGATGATGGGACGCGTGTATACTGTATGTACTCATATTGCAAGACTTTGCTTGTTTAGAACAATCACTACACTCCTGCGGCATCAGAGAGAGACAAACTATTGGCTCAGTTGTGATGATGTGACGCGTGTATACTGTATATACTCGTATTGCAAGATTTTTCTCGTTTAGAACAGTCACTATACTCCTGCAGCGTCAGAGAGAGAAGAACCATCGGCTCAGTTGTGATGATGTGATGTGTGTATACTGTATGTACTCGTATCGCAAGACCTCACTTATTTAGAACAGTCACTACACTCTTGCAGCGTCAGAGAGAGAAGAACCATCGGCTCAGTTGTGATGATGTGACGCGTGTATACTGATTGTATTCATATTGCAAGACCTCATCGTAATATAAACAATTCATCATTATATCTTGTCATATTATATGCAATTTTCAAAGGAAGGGGAGGGGATGGGTTTATAATTAGAGTAATAGTTGGTATACTTAAGTATGATATGCTTTTTCAATATTATAGTACAGTATTATATAATAATATGTTGTATTTACAATGATCTATGAAGGATTATCAAGTGTGTACTCAATGAAATTGTATAAATTTATGTGATACACTTGTTGTTATATGAAAAATGAATAAAAAAACTAAAACATATTGCAAGACCTCGCTCGTTTAGAACAGTCACTACACTCCCGCAGTGTCAGAGAGAGAAGAACCATCGGCTCCCGCAGTGTCAGAGAGAGAAGAACCATCGGCTCAATTGTGATGTGTGTATACTGTATGTACTTGTATTGCAAGACATTGCTTGTATATCAAGTTAAAATTTAATAAAATATTTTGCTTGTCTTACAAAACACTTGCAAACCAAGTTACTTGCAATCCAAGGTTTTATTGTATTTCCTAATAAAGAAATAAAAATTTATTTTACAGGTCACACAACCTGAAAAGAATTGACAGGGAGTACTTACAGCCTCCTATTTAGGAGGTAGTAAAGGCGCCCAAATTATGGACATGCCAACAGCTCATGCAAATGTCGATGCACTAGCTGAATAGTATGTCCATGTCTATTCTCTGCCCTGAAGCGCCCACTCCAAAGAATAATACAGAAATATAGATAACGCATGCTTGATTTGCACAAAAAGTTTGCTTACAGCAAAACACATTAATGAGCTTTGAGTTAAGCCTTTTCATGTGCATTAATTGTGTTGAGGCTTAATTGCATTTAGTACATAGCCCTATGTTTCTTCTTTCCAAGCCAAGTGAACCATGCAAGGCATCCCCTCTCCTCTCCAGGTGGAGGAGAAGTACTTGCGCACTTTTGAAGGAATTCTATAACAAACCTAGTGCTGTGAAAACGCACACAAAAAAGTAATTGAGAAAACCATATGCTCAGAGTAACACTTTTCCTAGACCATACACCGCATGCTTTCTACAGTTGTAAAAATCTAACTTACAGTACCAGAGAGTAAAAATGCCTGTATCATTTCTGTATTGTCAATGGAAAGAACTGGAACTTCATTTGCTGCTTAGATTTATTTTTTTATAAAGAATATGGCTGAGGCTTGTTAACTTATGTATGATGAGCAAGTTGGTAGATATACTGAGTCTGATAATCAGCTGGCAGTGATCAGTGATTAAGTCACTAGCATTGGTTGGCTGAATTTGACCCACAGATGTACATTACCAGGCCTAATGTGGGTGGTGATGCTAAATATCCGTGTCTTACCTGGCTGCTAGAAGTATTTCAGATGCTGATTTGATTTTTAGCGCCAGTACCTGAATATCTGGGTGAATTAGGACTGCTATTTGTGTGGTCCTACTTGACTGGATAATTATCCAGGCACTGCCATTGAATATATGACCTTACCATCCCGCTGCGGAACCTGAGCTCCCTCCATTTATTCCGCAAGCAACTAAAAACCTGGCTCTTCTCTAACATGTAATTTCTTTTTTCCCTTACTTTTCCACTCAACTTATAAACTTATGTAAATCTTTTCCTACCCTTTCTCATTTTTAAGTTCTTGTAAACCGTGCCGAGCTCTACTTCCGTTGAGATAATGCGGTATATTAAGGTTTAGTTTAGTTTAGTTTAGAATATTTGCAGTGCCTGGTTAACTTCTGGATCTGCCTTGACACTTCCCCAGCAATAACCAGAATGTGTCATAGTGGTCAGAGAAGATATTCAGCAGCACTCTGATTTAGTGCCACTGAATATATGCTTTAGGGCTGGTAAGTGCTATTTAACCAGAAAGGAGCTTCTCTTGCTTGATTAAACTGTTTTAAGTATCAATCTCACTGTGTTTTTCATAGAAATTTTACCTACAAGCTCAGAAAATAACAGTAGCAGTGTAATACAAAGATGAATTGAATAGGTTTGTGGTTGTAACTTCTAACTACAAATTTTTGTCTATTAATATTCCCTGTAAAATTTGTAACTCTTCTTTTTTTAAGTGGATGAAAACTGATGATTCCTATAGGACTTGCAGTGAAACACCAATCAGAATTGAAGACCCAAACCAGTTTGTCCCACTAAATACAAACCCTACTGATGTGTTGGAAAAGAGAAATAAGGTAAAATGCATAAAAAATTAAGTGCTGGTCGTCAGACCTTGACTTGCTTGCAGGTATTGAATATTCTTTACTGCACATATTTTAGGCTGACTTTTTAAACTGAATTTATTTGAATAAATAACTCCCACTTTATATTATGATATTTTGTATAGCTAAGTTTATTAATTATCTGGCACCATCCACTTAAAATTATTTGAACCAGTCCGTTTTATCCTAAAGGGGCCCAAAGAGGTGGAACTCCATTAAAAAGTGAATTTAGAAATATTTTTATCAAGCTTGTTCAGTGGTTCACTGACAAGCTCACTTTGTATGGAAGTTCTGTGGTTCAGTTCCTGGATTTGGTCTTCTGCATTCTTAGTCAGCTAGGCTAGGGGTGCTATGGTGACTGTGTTCATAGCTATTAGATCAGTGGTTCTCAAGCCAGTTAGGTTGCCCATAATAATTATGCATGAGAGAGATTTGCATAGAATGGAGATACATTTGCATGCATTATCTCATACATGTTTGTTATAGATGTCCTGAAAACCTGATTGACTTGGTATGTCCTAGGATTAGGTTGAGGACCTGAACATAACATCTATTGACTGAATTTAGAACTCGCAAGATTCTGAAATGAGCCCTGATATATTACTACCTTACCATTGCAGCCTTGAATACACTAGAACAGCAGTGAATAAGGCTGTTGGCACCAGGATCCTCAGGACTGGTTCTGACCGAGCTGGAAGCTAAATGAGAGAGGATTGACAGGATTTCTCAGATTCTCATATTTTAATTCTAGTCTGTATTGGATCTGTGAGTGATTAGTGTTGCTAATTTTAGATCTTCAAAAGGAAATGTCAGACTAAAACAAAAGGGCAGTTAAGAATCATTTGTCTTATTACTTTGCAGATTCGAGAGCAAAATCGATATGACTTGAAGACAGCTGGACCTCAGTCTCAACGGTTGGCTGGTATCATCATGGATAAACCTAATCCAGTAATTATATTTAGCATATTTTATATAGAAATTCAGTGCAGCTAATTTATCATCAACAAGGAGGACTGAGTCAGGCACACAAGTGGAGGAATATAAACTTGCAGAAGAATAAAAAATATGCAATTCAATGCACAAGAGACTTTTTGTATTTGAAAAACATTATTAATCTAGACATCAGTGACATCAAAGTTTAATACAATTGGAACAAAAAGCATTGTTTCTCACTTCTCAGATGTATTTTGCATAGACTGGATTGATCAGGCACACAAATGGGTGATGACGTTACACATTGCCGGGACAGAACTGCACTCTGAACTCAGAGTTGTTTCAGTTGGAAAACTTGGTCTGTGCTTGACCCTTTAAAAGTAAAAAAAAAATCAGAAAATAGCCTGCAGGGGGAAAACATATGCATTTTTATTATCTTGAAATGAATTTTGATTTCTAGAGTTATATCATGCTGAATGTCCCAAACATGTCTTTGAGAATCTTAACCCTACATTGTAACATAGTAAATGACAGCAGATAAAAACCCGAATGGTCCATCCAGTCTGCCCAATCATACCCTAAATTACTGATTTAATTTAAATTGTCCTTTTTTCTAGCTATTTCTGGGCCAGAAACCCAAAGCTTTGCCCGGTACTGTGCTTAGGTTCCATTTACTGAAGACTCCGGCAAAGCTCACTCCAGCCCATCTAAACTATCTCAGCTGTCGAAGCCCTCCCCAACCAAATGGCCATATATGAACACAGACCGTGCAAGTCTGCCCAATACTGGCCTTAGTTCTTCAATATATATATACCATTATTTTCTGATTAGAGATCCTCTGTGTTCACCCACGCTTTTTTGAACTCTGTCACAGTTTTCCTCTCCACTTTCCTTGGGAGCGCATTCCAGGCATCAACCACCCTGTATTCTATGAATTTTTGTACTTCTGCTGCATCAGTGGGTCTTTTCGGTGAAGATTTTTTCCATAGGTGTAAAATGGGAAAAAAATCATTTCTGAATAAGATTCATTTTGTCCATTTTGAAGAGGCATATCGTGTTGAAATGCTTTTTTCACAAAGTTAATAGTTAGCTACTCTCCAATAATCTTTATAAAGGTTATTTACCTTCAAAACATTTTTGGTGGAATGCATCTCTTTGTCTTCCATGCCATTTCTCCTTTTGCTATTTACTTCAGATTAAACACTCCCTGAAAAATAATTCCACAATTTTTAATTGATTTTGAGAAATCAGGAAATTTTAAAATATTTTATGTTGCGTCACCATAGAAAAAACAGGGGATAAAACAACACCACAACCACAAATATGCACAAATCAGAGTGGAATTGTCCAGGAGAAAATGATGTGCACTAAAGAAGTATCCTCCAATATATCTGGTGATTTGAAGATCTTTATTGGTCAAACATCAATAAAACACATTCATCGACTCGACATGTACATGTTTCGGCCATCAGGCCTGCCTCAGGAGTCTTAAAAATTGCGAATGATGATGTAAGAAGTATGCTGGTACTCAAGAAGATATACGACCAAAAATCAATCAACCTTATGTTTTGAAGTTGATAACTCCCATATCATGCGCGGGTTAGGTTTATCTCCATTTCATCACACGTTTAGATGATATTCTTCTTTGATTGACTTTTGGTCGTATATCTTCTTGAGTACCAGCATACTTCTTACATCCTCATTCGCAATTTTTAAGACTCCTGAGGCAGGCCTGATGACCGAAACATGTACATGTCGAGTCGATGAATGTGTTTTATTGATGTTCGAACAATAAAGATCTTCAAATCACCAGATATATTGGAGGATACTTCTTTAGTGCACATCATTTTCTCCTGGACAATTCCACTCTGATTTGTGCTTCACCATAGAAACCAGGCCATCCAAGAGGCTGCTGGTGGTGGTGCCCCTGCTGAGAAGAAGAAAGAGGAAGAGTCCGAGGAATCCGATGATGACATGGGCTTTGGTCTCTTTGACTAAGTGATGTTTGTAACAAACTTATAATAAACCGAATGAAACATTGGGAAAAAAACCCAAAAAAACATAAGCATAGAAAACATTGCCTAATTACAGGATAGGCTAGTCCCCAAGTCACACAGAATAAATTAAAGCTACTAACTTTTGGATTCTTTTCCAGAATGAAGTTATAAATGCATGCGTGCAGACTGTAGAAGTCTCTCTGACAATCTTTTCTCTTAGCTGACACTGCTGTTAAAGCACTATTCCCACAACTGAGCACTTACTGTATTTAGGACTTCAATTGTCCACATTCCCCATTCAACCTATTTCAGGGATTATCATATACTTTTTTACCCCTTTTTTCATCCGTGCTCTATCCCGTCCATAAAAGATACGGGCAAACTATTCCACCAGCAAATTCTTACAACTTTGAGCGTGGCTTAGCCTCTAGATAAATGGCAATTTGCACTAATGATGACCAGAGTTTAACCTGCTGCGCCATTCCTCTATGCCCTGTTTAATAGTGTGAAGGACTTTTAATTTTGTGTTTGATTCCTTCCTCTTTCTATTTAAGGATCATCTGTGTTTATCCCACGTATTTTTGAAGCTGGACACGGTTTTTGTCCCACCACCTCCCCCAGGAGGGTATTCTACTACTATTTATCAATTCTATAGTGCTGCCAGACGTACGCAGCACTGTACATTCAACAAGTAATGCTAGGTAGAGCTTGCAATCTAATCAAACAGACAAATGGAACAAATAGGGGTTAGAGAATTTCTCATAGAGGGAATGATAAAACAGACATTGGTAAGAGTTAGGAGTTAAAAGCAGCCTCAAAAAAGTGTGCTTTTAGCCTAAATTCAAACACTATCAGAGTCGCAGCTTGACACACTGACTCAAGCAGTCTGTTCCAGGACAGAGTCTGGAGTTGGCAGTAGAGGAAAAGGGTACAGGTAAGAGACACCCGATGAACAGAGTTCCCAGGGAGGAGTATAGGAAGAGAGGAGAGATACCAAGGAACTGCAAAGTGAATGCACTTGTAAATCAATAAGAGGAGTTTGAACTGTATGCGGAAATGGACTTGAGAGGGGTAATGTGAGCATAGCGTCACTGGCAGAATATAAGCCATGCAGCAGATTTTTGAATGAATTGAAGGGGAGAAAGATGGAACCTGTTAGAACCAAGTTGCAGTAATGTAGACAACAGGTGATAATGTGGATAAAGGTTTTGGTAGTGTGCTCAGAAAGGAGAGGTTGGATTTTGAAAATATTATAGAGGAAGAAACGACAGGCTTTAAAAGTCTGTTGGATTTGTTCATAAAAGGAGAGAGAGGAGTAAAAGATGACCCCCGAGGTTGCGAGCTAACGAGACGGGGAAGGATGAGTGAGTTATCCACAGAAATAGAAAATAGGGGAGAGGTGAGTTTAAGAGGAAGACAGGAAGCTCAGTCTTGGCAATGTTCAATTTTAAATGGTGGTGATACATCCCGGCAGCAATGTCAGACAGGCAGGCTGAGACTTGGGCCCAGGTTCCTGTAGAAATTTCTGGAATAGAGAGAGAGATCTGGGAGTCATCAGCATAAAGGTGATATCTGAAAACCATGGCATCCACCATGCTCTCAATGAAAAGGTATAGCCTGATACTAAGCCAACCGCCCTTCAACTTCAGTTCATGTCCTACCTCTACTGTTTCTCTGTGAGAGGAAGTATCTGATCTGAAATATTTTGTCTTTGGTCACAGTCACTTGAGCAATATAGTCCACGAACTCCTAAACCTTAGTAAGTGTACCTTAAAGTTTTTCAACAATAGGGTTGTTGTATGCATACATCCTAAATTCTTGCCTAAGGTGGTATCAGATTTCCACCTGAATCTGTCATCTTTTCAACAGTTTTTTCCAGGTTACATATTCACAAAAGTGAATATGTCTTGCACATTTTGCACGGAAAAATAGCCTTAATCTTCTATACTTCGAGCAGACCAAAGCCTTTAAAGAAACTTACCTAGTATTTTGACCTAGGATAGCCATAGCCATATCTCATGTACATTGCTCAGCTGAGGCATGTCAGAGCTGCTTATGCCATGGCGGAGTATGTTGCCCAGCTGAGGCTGTTCTCCACAAAAGAGATCTACAAAGCCTCAACAAGGGCTGCTGTTTGTATATTCCCAAACTATTCCCAAACATGAAAATAAGTTTAGTCTGTCCTTTAGAACTTAGTTGGGTGTATTGGGTGTTTTCCGAAGACTTCAAGGCATTAATCTTCTCAAACTATGCTACTGCTTCTAATTTAAAGCATTATATGTTACTGAGATTGTTCCGCACAGCAAAGCAGCATAGGACGCTCATGCATGTGTGCAGCAGCACTTTATAAAGTTCTGGAGCTTTAAAATACTGTATCACCTATCACCTGTCTGTTTTGTTCACCTGTTATAGATAAACAACTTTGTTGCTCTTTTTTGGGGTTTTCTTTTGTATGTACGATCACCTTAAAATTTTCTGCTTTCTCTTTTGTAGCCCATGCAATTTGAAGAAGATCCTGATGCCCCACCAGCACCACCAAACCCATTTGATTACGACGCTGAAAAAGAAATGGAGGAGTATAAAAAAGCAATTGAACGCAAGCAACAAGGAGGTTGGTGCTTTACATCTGATTTTGAAGGGATGTTACTATCTAGATATGTGACATTAAAATTTTCTTTTGTGCGTTTCTGAAATAAGAATATACGAGACAAGCTTTCGGTCAACTGTGTAAATCTATGGCTTTGCCAAAGGTAAGTATTTCTGCCTGGATTTATGTTTACTGGTCATGTGAATCTGTTCATATACCACCTTAAAGAATCCTTTCAAGTTGACTGTTCTAAAGCTTTGAATCCAGTTGCCTGGATTGTTGTTCCATCAGCCCATTTTCTTATAAGGTTCAGTAAAAATGCATTTTAATTATGCAATAAAAATCATAATTTTTTAAGTTTTCTTTTTGGAGAATGTATAGCTTAGAGAATGAAACTTCTGTTTTCAGAATTTTTTTCTTTTCCCAGGACTTACCAAGGAAATTGTAACTGGCTTTCTCCAAGGAGAAGTAGGCATCATATTCTCGCATCTGGATGATGTCATCCATGGAACCCGGCATGAACAGTCAAAAAAAATGTAGTCATTACCTTTTAGGACTATCCATGTGCTGGTGCTTTTCTGCCAGACGTTGGCTTGCCTGACCTGCAGTTCTTAGTATTCTGTGGGGCTGAGAATCTGTATGTTTGAGTTCTTTCAAGCATATCAAAATTTTGCCTTTTTTTGTGCCTTCCCAGTTTTTTTTCCTTCAGTTTTGTCATATTTTGTTTTCTTTGATATTCCTTTGTTTTTGGTTAAAATTTCATTTTCTTCCCAACTTTGTTTTTTTGGGCCTTGAGGCTCTTTTCAGCTTGTTCCCAAACCAGGAGCATCAACTCTTTCAGATTGTCATGTACTTGACCTCCCCAGGCCATTGAACCCTTTGGCTTCGCATCAGTGTTTTTCCCATTGATGTTCAAGGCACCTAGCAGCTTCAGATAGTGCACTCAATGTCATAGGACCATTTCAGATATTGACCCGCACAACTGGTGTGTGCAGAGCCTAGGTCCAGAACATTGAGATATTTCTTGAATGTAGAAGTGATCACTTAAAGTCAGAAAGTTGCAGTTTGAAAAAACTCTTTGGTACAATTTCTGGGACATCTAGCATGGCTGGAGACTCTGACCCGATGCTCAATTCTATACAACTCCAGCATTGACACCACTCTGTCAAGAAGTGACACAAATCTGGGCTTGGGCAATTGCTCACAATATATTCCTCAAAGCAATTTATCTGGCAGGAAAACAAAATGTCATAGCAGACAAGCTGAGCAGACTCCTTCAACATCACGAGTGGTTGTTCAACATAGATATTCCCAGATTGGGGAACCCCCAAAGTAAGACCTCTTTGCTTCCCCCCACAACTACAAACTTCCACTATTCTGTTTCAGACTCTACACTTCCAATTGTTTGGAGTCAGGTACCTTTCTTTCCAACTGGGGAGACAGATTTCTGTATGCATTTCCTCCAATTCCAATAGTTGGGAAGACTACTAAAACTTCACCAAGAACAGGCCATCATGATTCTCATAGTGCTTTGGTGGCCACATTAGCCATGGTTTCCTCTCCTCCTGCAACTCATTGCATGGGAACATCACACTTCAAGTGTTTCTAACATTGCTGACACAGAGCAAAGGCTCTCTCCTTCAATCTGATCTATGCTTATTAGCACTCACAGCATAGTATCCGTCTTCCTTAGAATTAATGCTTTCACACTATCTGCACCAGTATCGGCCATTATAGAAGCTTCCAGAAAACTTTCCACACAGTGATGATATCATTTCAAATGGACTCGCTTCACTATCTTGTGTAATCTCCACTTGCTAGATCCAGTCACTTGTTCTGATTATCTCTTACACCTTCCCAGTTTTGGTCTCAAGGCTACTTCAGTGCAAGTTCATCTGAGTGCTATTAGTGCCTTCCATTCACCATTAGACAGGAAACTATTATCTGTACATCCCTTGTTTTCCAGATTCATGAAGGGCCTCTACTATATCAAGCCTTCGCTCAAGCCTCCTGCCATTGCCTAGGACCTCAGTGTTGTAATGTCCACTCTGATGAAATCTCCCTTTGAGCCTCTTTTGACTTTTTCCTTCAAACATCTGATTTGGAAAGTAGTCTTCCTCTTAGCCCTTATGTCTGCATGCTGAGTCAGTGAACTTTAAGCACTGGTATCTGATCCACCCTATATAATTTTCTACCATGATAGGGTGGTTCTTTGCACACATTCCAAATGCCTACTGAAAGTTTCTCTGAATTTTATCTCAACTAGTCCATAGTTCTATCTATCGTCTTCCCGAGACCATATTCTCAACCTGGTGAGGCGGCTCTATACACATTGGATTGTAAACATGCACTGTATAACTACTTGGATCGAACCAAGCCTCAACTCAACTTGTGCAGTCATTTGACCCTAATAGACTTGGTTTCCTTGGTGACAGAAGCTCCATCTCTACAATGCTGGCAGATTGTATCTCCTTTGCATAAGTTCGGGATGGGCTGATGCTTGAAGGCTGTGTCACTGCTCATAAAGTTCAAACAATGGCGACTTCAGTAGCCCATCATCATTCTACACCTATTGAGGACATGTTTATGTTTTATTAGACTTGATATACTGCTTGATCATATGACTGGTCCAAGCAGTTTACAATGATAAAATATTATTTTAAAAAAAAGGAACTCCATAGTAAAACAGGACAGACTACTGAACAGATTAAAATACATTCACATGAGGAGAAAAAGGGGAAAAAAAAGTTTGTGATTTCAGGGCCCCAATATTCTAACACAATTTCTTTATAATTAATAAACATGAGTTTCCTGGTAATAATTCACCCCAAATTATTTCTTAAACATAGTAGTCTTTAATAAACTCTTAGAATGTGAAATTGGCCTCCAAACGCAGATCACATGGAAATGGGTTCCACAGGTTAGGAGCTGTACAGTAAAAGGCATTATTCCTTGTTGATTCCCATCTTGCTGTTTTAACTGAGGGCAGAACCAACCCATTGTCCTGATCAAATCTAAGAGCTCTAGCAGATGTGTAGAGAATGGTAAGCACATGATGATCTGGTGAATGCGAAAGCAGAACTTTGTGTCGTAAATAAACTATTGGAAGCCAGTGACATTGTAGGAAAAGAGGTGTAACCCTGTCAACCTTTTTTTTTATTTAATCCTAAGATTTTGAATGCAATATTTTGAATAGTTTGAAGCCTTTTGAGGTTGTTTCATGTGATACCTACATATATTGCATTGCAATAATCGAGATTTGATATTATGAATGCATGAATCGGGATATGCAACTTAAGAACATAAGAATAGCCTTACTGAGTCAGACCAATGGTCCATCAAGCCCAGTAGCCCGTTCTCACGGTGGCCAATCCAGGTCACTAGTACCAAGGTGTAGCAATATTCCATGCTACCAATACAGGGACAAGCAGTGGCTTCCCCCATGTCTTTCTCAATAACAGACTATGGACTTTTCCTCCAGGAACTTGTCCAAACCTTTCTTAAAACCAGCAATGCTATCCGCTCTTACCACATCCTCTGACAACGGGTTCCAAACCTTAACTATTCTCTGAGTGACAAAAAATTTCCTCCAATTGATTTTAAAAGTATTTCCCTGTAACTTCGAGTGCCCCCTAGTCTTTGTTATTTTTGACGGAGTGAAAAATCGATCCACTTGTACCCGTTCTGCTCCACTCAGGATTTTGTAGACTTCAATCATATCTCCCCTTAGCCATCTCTTTTCCAAGCTGGAAAACCCTAACCTTTTTAGTCTTTCCTCATACGAGGAGAGTTCCATCCCCTTTACCATCTTGGTTGCTCTTCTTTGAACCTTTTCTATCGCCACTATATCTATCTTGAGATAAGGAGACCAGAATTGAACGCAATAATCCAGATGAGGTCGCACCATGGAGCGATACAGGAGCATTATGACATTCTTAGTCTTGTCAACCATCCATTTTTTAATAATTCACAGCATCCTGTTTGCTTTTTTGGCCGCTGCCACACATTGGGCGGAAGGTTTCATCGTATTGCCTACAATGATATCCAGATCCTTTTCATGGGTGCAAACCCCCAAGGTGGACCCTAGCATCCAGTAACTGCGATTCATGTCATTCTTCCCAATGTGCATCACTTTGCATATGTCCACATTAAATTTCTCTAACTGCACGCATTGTTCTAAGAGTATAAAAACAAGAATTAATGCAGAAATTTGTTCCTCAAAAGTTAATTTAGTGTCCACTATAACTCCTAAACTATATATAATAAGAGTTGGGGTCAGATGACGGAAAAATAGAAGCATTGGGATCAAAATTTTGGTGTACCAACCCCAGAGCCCTTTTCTCTGCAGGCACTGGAGTATGATTTTTTTTACCTCCTATGCTTCCAGAGGCTAGAATCCTGAACCTCAACAGTTTCTGTACATTTTTCATTAATAGAGCACAGGTTAACAGATTCAGCTATTCCATTACCTATAGCTAGTACTTCCACATTTAGGTTAACTCCTCAACAACAATGGGGGAGAGTGTGGAGCAGTAATTAAAGCTACAGCCTCAGCACCCTGGACAAGTCACTTAATCTTCCCGTTGCCCCAGGTACTTTAGATAGATTGTGTACCCACCAGGACAGACAGGGAAAAATGCTTGAGCCTGAATAAATGCACGTAAACCGTTCTAAGCTCCCCTGGGAGAATGGTATAGAAAATTGAATAAATAAAGTTGGGCTGGTTTCTTAGTGTGTCTGCAACTCAGTTTGAGGTAGATGGCACTGTGTCATCATCTTAATGTTCTTCAAGCACATAGGAGGTAATATTCAGATTAGAGAATGACAGGGGGAAAAAATCTGTCCCCGTCACTGCACCGTCCCCGGCCCACCATCCTCTGCACCGCCCCGTCACCGCCGTTCCCTTCACCGCCCCGTCACCTTCACCGCCATCCCTTTCACCGCCCCGTCACCGCCACTGCCATCCCATTCACCGCTCCGTCACCGTCCCCGTCTAGCACCCATCTTCTTCCCTCCGCTCCCCCATAGTCTGGCATCTGTCTTCTTCCCTTCCAGCGTCTTCTCCCCACTCTGCCTTCCACATTTCCTTTCAGGGTCTGTTCCTCTCTACCCTCTTTCAATGTCTGTTCTATTCCTTTCCACCACCACCCTTCCCTCCCTCCTTTACCATCTGTTCCTTTCTACCACCCTTCTTTCATATCTTCTATCAGTCCCCCCACCATCACTAGCAATCTCTCTTCTCCCTTACCATGAGCAAATAGAACTTCTGAAAATTGTATTGCTGAGGCATTATTTCTAGTACGCCTTTTTTTCCAGATGGATAATGACATCAATTTTATAATTCTTACTGTCTGCTCTGATTTCATTCACAATTTGGTTTGTGTTTTGTACCTGAGGATTCCATGAGGCATTTAACCTTTTCCTGTCTCTTCTGTGATTTCAAGTTGATTCCTTCAGTAATGGAGTCTCAAGGCAGTAGTAGTTTTCTATTTTGGGCTCTTTTGACATTGTTTAAGGGATTTCTTGTACATTTGGTGCTGGTCTTCTTTGATGAGGTCACTTCAGAATCTATTTCCAAGGAAGATAAACTTTTTCCCTTTCACCCCCTCCTTCCTTGTGTGAGCCGGAACACGCGGTCCCCGCAAGCAAGTAATTTTATATCATTTTCATTCTATTCATTCATAGAAATTAAAGTCTAGATAATGCCAGTCACATAACAAAACATGATTTTACAAAAATAATTCCCTGCACAGTCAAGCCTGCAAGGATTACTAGATGTCTTTCAGCAGCTCCCCTCCCTCCCTCCCCCTTACCTTTGTGGCCAAGTCAAAATGATCTACCAACAATAAAATTTTCAAAACACAAAGCACGCTGTACGCAGAGAAAATGTTAATTATCATTTATATTCCGCGGGTTTTCAAAGAGGTCAAGGCAGATGACTTTATGCAATGTCACCTCAGTAACAACTATACAAAAATAGACAATTATTCCCCCTCCCTTTTTACTAAACTGCGATAGCGGTTTTTAGCACAGGGAGCTGCGCTGAATGCTCCACGCTGCTCTCGACGCTCATAGGCTCCCTGCGCTAAAAAACGCTATTGCGTTTTAGTAAAAGGGGGCCATAGGGCAAAATATAGACAGCAGATATAAATTCTCAAAACGGACACATTTTGATCACTAAGTTGAAAATAAAATCATTTTTCCTACCTTTTTGTCTGGTGATTTCATGAGTCTCTGGTCCTTCTTCTGATCCTTCTTCTTTCTTCTCCTGCCCTCCCCCTCTTTCTTTCTCTCTCCCCCTGGCTCCCCTCTTTATTTCTGCCTTTCTTTCTCTCTCCCCCTGGCCCCCCTCTATTTCTGCCTTTCTTTCTCTCTCCCCCCCTGGCCTCCCTCTTTATTTCTCTCTCCCCCTGGCCCTCCTCTTTCTTTCTGCCTTTCTTTCTCTCCCCCTTGACCCCCTCTTTATTTCTGCCTTTCTTTCTCTCTTCCCCTGGCCTCCCTCTTTATTTCTCTCTCCCCCTGGCCCTCCTCTTTCTTTCTGCCTTTCTTTCTCTCCCCCTTGACCCCCTCTTTATTTCTGCCTTTCTTTCTCTCTCCCCCTAACCCCTCTTTATTTCTGCCTTTCTTTCTTTCTTTCTCCCCCTGGCCCCCCCTCTTTATTTTTTCCTTTCTTTCTCTCTCCCCCTAGCCCCCACAAAGCCATCGTGCCAATTTCTCCACTTCCACGATTCTTTCCCTACCCTCACCCCCAAGCCAGCAGCCGATTTCTCCCTGCTCCTTCCCCGATGTCCTGAACTTCATCGGGCAGCAGCAGCATTCACAATTCACTGCTGTTGCCCACTTCAGGCCTTCCTCTCTGTCGGGTCCTGTCTTCATGAAAACAGGAAGTAGGCAGGACCCGGCAGAGAACAAGGCCTGAAGCCGGCAACAGCAGCGAATTGTAAACGCTGCTGCTGCCCAAAGAAGGTAATGGAGCACGAGGCAGACCGCTTCTCCCCCCCTCCCAGCCGAACCCCCGCTGACCTTCCTATCTCTCCCCCCCCCCCCCCCAGTGAACCTTTCCGACCCTCCCAGCGAGAGTAGCAAACCTCCTTCGCGGCTTTCTCCTCCCTCTGCCACGTCACTGATGATGTCATCAGTGATGCGGCAGAGGGAGGAGAAAGCCGACGCTACTGGAGGGAGGTTTGCTGCTTTCGCTGGGAGGGTCGGAAAGGTTCACTTGGGGGGGGGGGAGAGATAGGAGGGTCAGCGGGGGTTTGGCTGGGAGGGGGGAGAAGCGGTCTGCCTCGGTGCTCCAAGGCCTGGCGCCATTACCTTTTTCGCCCCTCCGGCCCCCCCCTTGGTACGCTACTGCTCTCCAGCTCTCCTTAGTTTGCCGGTTTTCTTTTTCGGCGACCAGCACGCTTTCAAAGAGCCACGCACGCGCGGCTGCTCAAAGTTCAATCTTCTGCTCTGCTGCAACTTCCTGTTTCCGGTTGGGTCAGAGCAGAAGATTGAATACTGAGCAGCCGCGCATGCGCGGCTCTTTTGAAAGCGTTCCGATCGCCGAAAAAGAAAGCCGGCAAACTAAGGTGAGGTGGAGAGAGGAAGCTGGTTAAACAATCGAGCCAGCGTGCGGGTGGGCGGGTGGTGGCTGCGGGGACCGCACGATCCTTTATGCCTCACTGCGGTGACAAGACCATTCACCGCTCCATGGGGCGGTGATGGCCTTGTCCCTGTCCCCGCAGAGGCTGCTAATTTTCATTCCCCGTTTTTGGCGGGTTACCCGCGGCTAAACGCAGTAGCCGCGGGTAAACCGCCACCGTGTCATTCTCTAATTCAGATCATTGCAGTCAGTACTTTTTAAGCCACTTGAGTGTTGCAGGCTGAACTGAGCCTATATATTCAGAGCTGGGCCATGACTGGGCACTGATACTGCACATCTGGGTTACAGCAGCCATCCAGAAGCTAACCATGTACCAGTCAATATTCAGACCAGTGCACAGTTAGCTTGGCAGATAAAGTTAAGGCCACCTTTTTTTGCTGTCCTAACGTTATCTGCTTACCAATTAGTAGACTGAATATTGCTATTAACCAGTAAAATACTGGTTCTACCCAAGCTCCAACACTTACAGGACAGTACTACAGTGGTTAGAGCTAATATTAGATGGCACTGCCCAGTTAAGGGTCATTGAATATCAGTGGCTAGGGTGCTGAGTGTCATTTAACCAGGCAGCAGCCACCTCTTCCCAGTTAAATGGCTTTAGATAACAGGCCCAGAATCTTTGATGCACTCTTTTCAAGAAAGCCAAGCTTCTCTGGCCTGATGACTGCATAATGATGGTTTCCATAAACTGAAGCTTCCATCTGTATATATAAAATCAGATTTATGTATGTATGTTCCAGCATAACTCTGAAATGCATGGACAGATTTCAACCAAACTTGGTATACATATCAATTACTATCTGGGAAAAAATACAGTGGGGTGGGAAGAGGGTGACATATAAAGAATCATCGAAAAAGACAGATATTGCTTTGACCAATAGTGTGAAGCTTGGGGAATGATGTCACAGTCAACAGTATATAAGGAAGTGGAAGTGTGGTGTGGTGAAGCCTAAACAAACTGAAAACTGAAAATTTGTGTGATGTTAATCCTCAAGTGAATGTAAACCAAAACCTAAGGGAATTTATATCCAGGCAACGCCATGAGCAACTTCAACTAGAGGTATGGGGGAAGGGAAGGGGGCGTGCACATGGAGGGAGGAATGGGAAGAGGCAGGGGGGGCAGAGAGGAGGAGAGGTGCCAGCTTCGGGAATCATGTCACACAGTCATTTAACAGTATATAAGGAAGTGTAGCTGTGGTGTGGCAAAGCCTAAACTGAAAATTTGTGTGATGTTAATCCTCAAGTGAATATCCCTCAAGGGAATTTATATCTGGGCAATGCCAGGTGATCAACTAGTTTGTAACAAAAACTTGCAAGCAATTATCAAGCCTCTTCATATCCAAGTGACATTCTTTGAGATCTTGGATCTTAAATCTGAAACTCCTTGGTGGAACTTAAACCTAGATTGAGAAGGTTTCCATGCTTTAAATATCAGGAGCAACCATGTGCAGAATCATTAATGATGGCGTTTTATGTCCTCAACATACACTATGATTTCTTATGCAAGAAAAGTATAGCTTTATCATCAGGACAATTGGTCTATTGAAATAGGACATAACACATTTTGTTTTGATGCCTTTGACTTCTATACTCCTGATACAGGTGTATCGCTGAAACATGGCCGTGTTTGGTTTTATTTGATTGTGATCACATCTTAAATTTTTATTTTTTTTAATAAAATAGGGCTTTTTGGTGGGGAGGGTGTTCTCTTTTTTTTTGTGATCCTGTTCTCTTTTGGTGTGTTGGTTTATACGTTGTGTTTGCCTTTCTGTTTATACTTACCTTCTGCATCTTTCAGTCTGATTTCCAGATCAACTTGAAAGTTCATTTCATTGCAGTAGCACTTGTCACCATTATGTAGAAGGTAAACCCATCTTTGTATAGCCTAGTTCAGTTTTGGGGGGATTCACTTCACTGAAAGCTTCCCATCAAGCCATCTGCTGTGTTTTAGGACCTCAACATGGTACTAACCCAGTACTAATGAAAGGTTCCATTGAGACATTAGACTCCTTTGGGCTTTTAAGTACCTGACCAGGAAGGTCAATTTTTTTAGTGGTACTTACTTTGACACATACTGCCAATGAGCTTCAGACTTTTGCCACTTTACCCTACACCAGGGGTAGGCAATTCTGGTCCTCGAGAGCCAGAGTCAGGTCAGGTTTTCAGGATATCCACAATGAATATGTATGAGATTAATTTGCATGCACTGCCTCCTTGAGATGCAAATCTATCTCATGTATATTTATTGTGGATATCCTGAAAACCTGACCTGGCTCTGGCTCTCGAGGATTGGAATTGCCTACCCCTGCCCTACACAGTGTTTTTTGTTATTTTGGGGGGTCCTAAGTTCCTTCCTTAAGGTACTGTTGAATTTTAACCTTGCTCACCCTTCCATCATTTTTCCGTAAACTGCAAAAGACCTGTAGTTTTCTATATGGAGCAAATAAATGCCTTTAGAAAATCAACCAAGCTTTTTGTTTGGTTTGTATTTTTTCCCCCCTAAAAGTACACCCTTTTTAATTGGATAGCAGATTGCATTGCTTTCTTCTATGACTAGGCAGACTTAACTCTGGAGAGCCATATCAGATCTTGCAATGTCAGAACCATGACAGTGTTGATGGCCCACATGAGATCAGCTTCCATGGAAGGCTATGAAGTGGATTTCTATCCACACTTTAAAACTACGTTTTGCAGGTGGTTTCCTCCTTCTATTTCCTCCACGAGCTCCAAAGATAAGAAACCATTGAACAAGACTTCACCCAACTACTGACTTGTTTTTGCCTTATGTATGTATTGTGCATGTATTAGTGGTTTTTTTAAAAAAATACTGTGTTTGTATTTGCTGTGATCCACTTTGAATAAAGCGGGATACAAATGAATAAATTCTATAAACTCTACTCTATGCCTTTGTCCTCACACCCTTGGACTACTGCAACGCATTATTTAAATGCCTCCAGGAATAAGGTAGATTTTAATACCGTCATTTTGAATGTACAACTGTAACCCGTTCTGAGCTCTTTGGGGAGAACGGGATATAAAACCAAATAAACCTTCCATTTCTCTTTGGGTAGAAACTTCCAGTGACCATAGGTTTGGTAAATCTGACCTGTCTTGAGATTTTAGAACCGGTCCTTCCCCCTCTAGGGCCCCGTTTTCATTTCCAGGTTGTCTTCTCAAAAGAAAACAAAAAGAAATATTGTTGCTAATCATATTCAAAATGCTTTGCAGACTTGAAGGAAAGGGTTTCCACCTAATTGCATGCATTCTGTAATCTTAGTAGAAAGGTGCATACCACAACGATGTCCATTATTTTAAATGTCAAGTAGTAATATCATGCATAAAACTAATCATTTCTATTTTTAAGCAACCATTCTCCATCTTCTTTACTTTCCAAAGCTGAGTCACTTAAACTATCAAACATGCTTATTTGGTTTGTAAAGTTTATGAAACTAGGGTTGCAGGAAGTTTAAAAATTTTAATTGTGAGTAATCATATTGTATGTTAATGATTCCAATTGCTATTAATATGCAAGATATTTTTAAAGAAAATACAACAAACACAAAAAACTCCTGAAATCAGCATAAAACACTATCTGCAGTTTCCTCTTAACATTCACCTACTACCTAGTCCCCTATTTCCTTTCTCTACACTCACTTTCTCAGCCCTCACTAGCCTCAGCTCCATCCTTTCTCTTGCCTCCCTCCAGTATCTCTTCTTTTCTTTTCCTTCCTCTCTTCCTCCCTCTGTGCATCCAGTTTCCTCCTTCTCATTCCCTTCATTGGATCTCTCTTCCGTCCCAACTCACCTCCCTTCCTTGCCCCCAATATAGCACACCTTTCCTTCCCTGCTCGTCCTCCTTTTCCTCCTTCCTGCCAGTGCAGCACCTTTTGACCTCCATGCCCTCTGAGTTCAGTGCTTCTTTCCTTCTCCATGAACCCTATTGAGCACCTCGCGCCCACCCCCACCTCCAGTACAGCATGCATGCCTGTCCATCCTTGCCCCAAGTACAGCATTTCTTTCTTTCTCTTTGCCTCCCCCCCTATGTAGCAACTCTACCTCCTTTCTCCCATACATCCCTGATCTGCATGGGGATCCTCTGCTTCTCTGGATCTGAAAGAGGCTGCTGTGGCTGTGTACATGCTGCCACTGGCTCTGTCTGACCCAGAAAGCTTGATGTAATTTCTGTTTCTGGGTAAGGCAGAGCCAGCTGCAGCACACACATGCTGACATCTGTAGCTTCCATTATTATAGCTCATTGAAAACTGTTCTGAGATGATGCAAATAGTAAGCATTTAATTATAAAGTCTGAGTCTCCTTTAGCACCTAACAGGAACTTCTTGAAAAGTTCTATAGAGTCTGAGTTTGGATCATGTAAGCCAAACAAGAAAGAGATCCCTAAAGCAAAAGTAGCTCAATTAATCTTAACTATTTAAAATTAATGGAAAGAAAATGAACATGTAAGAAATTCTCGCAATCCATTCTTCCCTGCATTTAATTTAATTTTACAGAAATGTTATTATAATAATAATAATAACTTTATTTTTGTATACTGCCATACCCAAGGAGTTCTAGGCGGTTCACATTTGTTTATCAAAAAAATTACAAGTGGTTCACAACAATTGAACAATA
Source organism: Geotrypetes seraphini (assembly GCF_902459505.1). Lineage (NCBI taxonomy): Eukaryota > Metazoa > Chordata > Amphibia > Gymnophiona > Dermophiidae > Geotrypetes > Geotrypetes seraphini. The sequence continues at coordinate 304,370,449 of NC_047087.1, forward strand.
TTAGAAGCGACGAAGTAGTTGAGGTTAGAAAGAGAAGGGAGTGTGTAGGTCAGGGGGGAGAGGATTGAGGTGGGTAGGCTGGGTAGAGAGGTGGAAGGGGAAAGGAGGAGGTTGTGGTTCATTGGAGAGGGGTGTTAGTCTGCTTTACTGAAATTGCAGTTTTATTGCTGTTTTTGATAATAGTCTCCTTAAACTTAGTATCTAAACATTATAGAGAAGATCCTGTATCCAAATCTTATTGAAAGTACAAAAAAACCAATTTTTTTTTTAAATAATTCTTTATTCATTTTCAAATGTGACAACAAGTGCACAAAATAATATAATTCAACAAGTTATTACACAATAGCACTTTGATATCTACTACCTAAAAATCTAATGATACATTTAACCCCCCCTACCTCCCAACCTTCATCTATATTTTAAAATAACATGTTTGATAATTAGTAACAATTCTCAGTTCAGTAAGTACAGCATGCTAAGTTTCAATACCCTCTGCTCATCCAAATAGTCCAATTTCTCAGAGGAGTCAAAAAATTAGGATGGTGTACTGCTATGCTTGAAATCTTACATTTTCTTTGGATTGTAAGAGACAGATTAATTTTCTAAAATGTGTACTAAACACTGTTTACTTACAGTATATTAAGCTTTACCTCCAGCTTTACTCACAGTGGAGTTTATTCATTTTTGCCTAATTAGCTACTTGCTACCTATGTTTAAAGCAACAGTATTACCTACTATCCTCAGTATATAAATTTAGCTGGGCTCTATTCCTGCCTTTTTTGGATCTGGCAGTTTTCTTCTGCTCCCTTGAGCTGCCAGTTCATTCAGAATGGAGGATGACATATGGTGCCATTAGACAAAATTCAAAACTATTTGGGTAGGAGGGGGCTCTCCTGTTTTATATCACCTCCCAACTCTAGTCATTGCAGCAGCATTCTTGGCTGGTTGACTGGGGATCATGTACTTTCCAGAACCCTGCAATCATGTGTAAAAGTACATGCAGTGGTGAGAATGTACAAACTTTGATGTTATTCTGGTATAATCAGAATGTGGGCAGACACAAACCTAATAAAATATTTTATGCATTAATATTTATACTTGCTTCCAAGTAGGCATAAATATCCTCAGCTTTATTTTCGCTGCACTTTATGCAGCTCTTCTGGGATAATTTGATAAAGACATACAGTATGTGCCTAAGTCTGTATAACACAGACTGAAAATAGGCGCCTGATTGATTTCCAAACTTTGGGATATCTGCTATAAAATTACCCTCAAGATGACGCTACTGCACAGTCAGTATGATTCTTCCTTCCCTCCCTGCCGTGAACCTTGCTTTCACAGCATTCCCAGTCCTGATCAAATCCAAGAGTGGAAGGCCTAAGCCAAGAATAAAACCCCAGTTCTTCTGCATAGCAACATTGGAATCAATCCACCTTTTACGTAGATTTTTTTATTTTCCTTTACAGGCAGTCCCTGGATAAAGAACACTCAACTTATGTCAAACTCAAACTTACAAACCAGGGTACTGCCTCTTCCTTTTTATACCAACGCAATCCCTCTTCCTGTCCCAACACATCCTCGTCGTCCCCCTCTATTCTGCATCCCAAATTTGTGCCTCCCACGGGTGTTTACCTCTTCTGGCCAGCTTCCCTCCTCCCAGCCACATTTCTGTTGGCAAAGCCACAAGCAGCAGCTCCTGCATGCGGTCCCCTGGTCTTTGCAAAGTCGCGGTGGGCGGCTCGTGCATGCAGCCCTCTGACCCGGAAGCCTTCCCTCTGACGCAAATGTCAGAAAATTGCTTTGGAGCAGCCTGGGTCCAGCTAATCTTTTTTCTTCTTGTATTTGGGAAAGTCTATGGATTGTTATGAGTGTCTCCGCTCTCTGGAATTATTTTTGGTAATACCGCTGCTTTAATATCCACATGTGTAATTTCTTTAACATTAAGGTTAAAAAAATCTAACAAATGTAGCTTGAGTAATCACTAACATATACTGATTCTCATGCATGATTTGGTTTCTGTTTTCACTTTGACTAAACTCTTGTCCTGCAGATGCTGAACAGGAATTAATCTCAGATGAAGGTTCATCTATTTCACTAATTCAGTCTCAAAGTCAGTCACCGCAAAATATTCCAGAAAAACCTGAAGGTATTTAATATTTGCTCCATAATCCTTAGCAGTTAGTCATTTCTACCAGCAACATTTAATCCCTTTTGAAAAAAACTGAGAGCAGTTTCTTTCCTTATAGAGAAACTAAATTTGTATTAGATCCCAGGAATTGGTCTGCTATCTGAAACATACATAGCTTTTCAAAGAATTGGTCCTAAATATTCTGTATTTTATTTCAGACATTCACAAGTAATAAATAACAGTTCAGTATTCATGACACAAATAACTAAAAGAGAAGCAATTGCCTTAAATATGCTGTTCTGCTTTTCATTATATGTTTCACAAGAACAAATACCCATTACTAATTTATAAAGTTACTATTATATTTGAGACATTTTGTTAGATTATTTTTGTTGTTTTGTTTTCTCCAAGGCTAAGCAGGATGCATAATCCTCACATGTGGTTAATGTCATCAGATGACATTAAGGACAGAAAAAGTAAAAGCAGTTAAAAAAAAAACCAACCGCCAGAGCTTTCAAAGTTAGTGAATCAAACGTGAGTTTTCCTGCATCTGTGTTGTCATATGGAGTTACTTCTATTTTTTTGTTCCGAAAAGTCCAGAGCTTGCATTTTCCTTGTCTACGGTGAAGTAAACATTGTTATCCCAGGACAAGCAGGCAGCATATTCTCACATGTGGGTGACATCATCCATGGAGCCCCGGTATGGACAGCTTTAAAAGTGCATCGCTACTTTAAGAACTTGAGAAAGTTCACAAACTGCCCACACCACGCATACGTGAGTGCCTTCCCACCCAATGTAGGCTCACAGTACCTCAGTTCTTAGTTTTCTGTGGAGCTAAGAAGTCATGTTTCTGAATGTTCAGGTTTTTTTTCTGTTGCCTTCCAGCTTGCGCATTTTTTCATTTTAATATAAGTTCCTTCATTTAAAAAAAAAAAAAGGAGAAGAGTCTTTTTTTTCTTCTTCCTTTTATTCTCATGGCTTTTTAATGTCAAGGACTTTGGTTTTTTCTCTCAGCCATTGGGTTTGACTTGGCTGATGCAGTCTTTCCATCCATGTCCAGGTTATTAACAGGCTTCAAAAAGGTTTTCATGTGCCAAAGGCCAATTTCTATTACTGACCCACACAGTTGATGCTTGCAGTGCCTTGGGCCTGAACACCAGGTGAAATCCTGCACTCAGTGTTCTTCCATTCAAAATCGGTCCATCAAGAGCCAGAAACTTCAACAGGAGTTGTTCGGGAGAAGCATGGATATCGCAGCCTTCATCATCAAAGACTTTGACATCGTCACACCTCACTCCGTCCGGTAAGCCAGCTAAGAAGCCACCAGCTTCCCAACCAGCATCAAAGGTCAAATCTTGCATCGAGTCCCTTGATGCCGACCAAGCAGCGATGACCACCTTTACAGCTTGCCTCAGGATTGAGGTGTGCATACTCATCAAGGTCACCCTCTCCAAGGCAAGCCACAGCACCGATTGTACCGACAGATAAGCCAGATGTACCAGTGCTTTCCTTTCGTGAAAAGCGTGATGCACTTTTCCAAGCAGAGTTGGGTGATGCATTCAAATTGCTTACCCCAGTATCGACTCCCTCAGTTACCAATCCAGCCTCAGCATAACGCTATCAGGTCCAGGGGTACCGCAACTGCCTCTCCGGAATGGCATCGACGCTCCATGCCTAGACATCACTCATCTTATCATAGATCCAGTTTTCCATCGAGGCATCGATCCAGTTCATCGAGACATCGTCATACCTCCTCCTCCTCTTGACATTTTTGAAGTCCAGTAAGCATCGTTCTTCCTCATGTGCTTTGAAAAGAAAACATCGCTCTCCCTCATGTTCTTCGAAGAGAAAAAGAGCTTTGCATTGTTCCTCATCATCATCATCGAATCGGCACCGGACTTGACGTAAGCATCAATCTTCTCAACGCACTCCTTCACCAAAGCCCTTTTATGACTCTGACTTGTAGTCTGATTCAGTTGAAGACTTTTCTGAGTCTACAGCGAAGGCTTAATGACACTCCCTTGGAAAAGTCTCTACTAGGGGCTAAATCTCCTACTGAAAGACTTTCTTTCACTAAATTTAATAGGCAGTTGGGAAAAGAGCTACCAGTCAAGCTAGAAGCTGATTCTTCCTACAGTGCTGAATACTTGGAGACTTTAGATTGAGCCTCGTAAAGAACTTCTCAGACTACTGTTACATGGTATTCTCAAAGAGACTCTTCATAAGAATTGGGAAATCTCCCTCACCATTACAGTAGCTCCCAGAAAATTGGACTCCCTGTGTAAAATAATTTCTTCACTGGGTTTTGACAACTCACAGCTTCAGCACCAGTCATTAGTGGTGGAGTCGACTTTGAAAAAAATCTACTCCATCAAGAGTCTATGCCTCAGTGCCACCAGGGCATGAAGGGTGCACAATGGATAAATTTGGATGTCGCCTATACCAAAATTCCATGTTGGCGAACAGAGTACTAAATTACAATTTCTATATCTCCTGCTATATCAAGCATCTAGTTCGGAAATTGCCTTCTTTTGATAGATGCATTCTTTCTCAACATCTGCAAGAATTTCATCATATATTTCGCACCCTTACCTTAGCTAGAAGGTATATTGCAAGATCTGCTTATGATGCATTTGAATTATCTTCCAGAGCCTCAGCTATGTCAGTGGCCATGAGACATCTTGCATGGCTAAGAGTCTCAGATATTGATATCAATCTTCAGGACAGATTAGCTAACATTCCTTGGTTAGGAGAGGAGCTTTTTGGTGACTATTGAAAATGCTATACAAAAGCTAACTGACCATGAGAAACATTAGGATGCTTTGGTTAAATCCAAGCCTAAGACCTCAACTTCTAAATCTTTTAAGCCTTCTTAATATCAAAGGCATTTTTTATCGAAACCAGCTGCTCCTCCTAGACCGTAGCAGAAAAAGCAGAAGCATCAGCGCCCTCAAATCGCAATCAGCAGCTCCTCCATAGCCTGCTCAGTCATTCTGACAAGCTTCTAGAGAGCATAACCGCTGTTCCTCTTCCTCAACCAATCGGAGGTCGGCTCCAATTGTATTATCACCTTTGGAAATTGATAACCACAGACCTCTGGGTTCTAAAATTCATTCGAGAGGGATACTCTCTACTTCATTACTATGCCTCCAGATCATCCTTCAAGACAGTCTTCTTTCAACCCTCAGCAGACATCCCTTCTTCTTTGAGAGATAGAATCTCTTCTTCTCAAAGCAATAGGAAAGGTTCCACCTTTCCAGATGAATCGGGGATTTTACGCCTGGAATATCCTCATTTCAAAGAAGACGGGAGGTCTACGTCCAATTTTAGACCTCAGTGGCCTAAACAAGTTTCTAGTGAAGGAAAAGTTTTGTATGTTGTCCTTAGCAACTTTATATTCCGTCTATATTATCTCTTAGATCACAATGACTGGCTATGCTCTCTAGATCTGAAAGAAGCTTATACTCATATTCTAGTTCATCCGACCTTAAGAAAATTCTTCAGATTTCAGGTAACGCAGCATCATTATCAATACAGAGTCCTTCCCTTTGGCCTTGCATCCTTTCCCAAAGTATTCACCAAGTACCTGGTTGTAGAGGCAGCAGTGTTGCGGACTCTGGGTCTCCTGGCTTTTCCCTTTCTGGACGATTGGCTGATCAAAGATCCAACTTCACAAGGGGTGATGGCAGCAACTCTGTTGACAATTCTCTTCCTTCAGCGGTTGGGGTTCGAAATCAATTTCCCCAAGTCCCAACTTCAACTCTCTCAGAATCTGCAATTTATCGGAGCTCTGCTAGACACCATTCATCTCAGAGCATTTCTCCCTCAGCAAAGACAAGAGAATTTGATTCAGCTTTGTGATCAGATTTATCATCTTCCATCAATCTCAGCTAGACAAATGATGGTACGCCTGGGTCACATGACTTCCACGGTACATGTTACTCCATTTGCAAGACTTCATCTCAGGATGCCTCAATGGACTCTCACATCTCAGTGGTCTCAAGCAAGCTCTCGACCCACTGTCTCAACACATTACAGTCACATCTTCACTTCGACAATCTCTGCAGTAGTGAATGAATTCTTCTAATCTTTCCAGAGGGTTTTTATTCCAAACACCTCTACATCAGAAGGTTCTAACCACGGACTTGTCCACCTATGCTTGGGAAGCTCATCTGGACGGCCTTTGCATTCAAGGTCACTGGTCTACCCAGGATCAGTTTTGCCATATCAATCTCTTAGAACTCAGAGCAATTTAGGGTGCTTTCAAAGCATTTCAGCACATTGTGCCCAACCATGTCCTTCTAAAAAGCCAAGGAAGGATCCGCAGAACTGGCATGGTGGATCAGGTCCTCAGCCATGGGAAAGGTATCCCCAGAAAACAAGTGGTCAGCAAACTGATCACCAAAAGTAGTAAAGCAAAGATCAGGGTCTGTTAATAGGACTCGCTCAGGAGACAAAGCCACAGCTGAATGCCGCAGAAGAAGCATGGCTGGTCTGAAAGGACACAAAAATGTTGTAAATGTGAAAGGGCTTTCCTGATCATGAAGCAGTCGCCTCAGATGACTTAAACCTGTATTTCTTGGGCTGAAGGGCATCTGTGACTTTTTGCTCGGAAATGGCAGCATTGCAGGACCCCACGTAGATAAGGGAGAGGCTAGATATTGTGCTCCTGCCTCTCCCAGCCATTCCACACGGCATGTGGCACAAAGACACTCCTGAAGCGCAACTTTTTCACAATCCTGGCATGAATTTAGAGCAGAGGAGGCCAAGGACTCCATCCCAACAAGTTTTGAGGCAAAAAGTGCAGTTCTGAAAGTTCAGGGAGCTTTGTAAAAAAAAAAGATAGCTAAAAATCCAAGATGGTCACTGCTAAGAAATTCGTGCCAAAAAACTACAATATTTTTCATAGTTAGTTTCAGTTTCAAAGTCTAAAACCAGATTTATTTTTTTTAGGTGGGAAACACAGGCGGGACATGTGACACACACACCCTCCCCCCCCATTCACCTCACAGGCTGTGACAGCCTTACTCATGTGACCTGTGCTGTAGCCTGCCTCAGCTCTTCTACAGTAGCTGGATGAGAAGAAATCACTGCCTCATGCTGGGAATGCCTCTTTGACACCTCCACCCCTGCTGACCGACAGACACGCTAAGGGAAAGGGTGGAGACAGATGCAGCCGGCAACCTGTGAGATACCGCTGAGCCTCCAAAGGACGTCTAACAGCCTGCACTCGAACTCCTGCTAACAGAATGTGAGGAAAAAGCGGGGATAGCCTTGAGCTCCAAAAAAGCAAATGCAGGTTGGCCAAGCTGGTACCACCAGGGATCGACCTGTCAACTGCAGACCAGAACTTCTCTATGCAGGCAGAGCTGAAAAAATGCTCCGAGCACAAAGAAATCCTGAAAAAGGGATGAAAACACCAAATAAAATAAGAAAAAGGGGAGAGCAGAACAGAAACACTCCTTCAGGCATGCATGCAGAAGGAAGAAACTGCAGGTGGTGCTAGAGCTCCCAGTGAAGTAGAGGAGAGTCACAGAAGAAATCCGGAGTGGATTCCTTCTGCATATAATACGCGGCCATTGGGAGATAACCCACTAGTCTAGAATTGCACTGGAAATAACAAATACTTTTCATATACATTAATATGATGAAATGTAGAAAATGGGATGATAATTTCACCTAGTAACTTAAAGAGGTAAAATACAGAAAATGATAATGTTTCTTAGATTGGAACAGGCATATAAATCTAAAAGGAACATTGTAAAAGAACAGAGATGCACAATGATATAAGAAAAATATAATGAATTTCAACAGAAACATTAAAAAAAAAAGAAAAAAATCAGTCCAAAGAAAACCATAATGTATGGAATATGATTCTGTTTTTCATATAGTAACACAAAATGATACAGAATTAAATTTTAAAAAAGCCCAGTTAAAAGTGCAGCTACAACCATGCGGCATGAATGAAAACTAAGTGAAGGAGCCAGAAGTGAAACAATCTGACATCAGACATATATTATATCTAAATTATATCTGGTCTCCTTATCTCAAAAAAGATGTAGTGGCACTAGAAAAGTTTCCAAGAAGAGTAACCAAGTTGATAAAGGGGATGGAACTCCTCTTGTATGAGGAAAGACTAAAGAGGTTAGGGCTCTTCAGCTTGGAAAAGAGATGGCTGAGGGGAGATATGATTGAAGACTACAAAATACTGAGTGGGGTAGAACGGGTATAAGTGGATCGATTTTTCACTCCGTCAAAAATAACAAAGACTAGGGGACACTCGAAGTTACAGGGAAATACTTTTAAAACAAATAGGAGGAAATATTTTTTCACTCTGAGAATAGTTAATCTCTGGAATGCGTTGCCAGGGGATGTAGTGAGAGCGGTTAATGTAGCTGGTTTAAAAAAAAAAGATTTGGGCAAGTTCCTGGGGGAAAAGTCCATAGTCTGCTGTTGAGACGGACATGGGAGAAGACACTGCTTGTCCTGGCTTAATGGCAGGGAATACTGCTACTATTTGGGCTTTTGCCAGGTACGTGTGACTTGAATTAGCCTTCATGAAGACAGAATAATGGGTTAGATGGACCATTGCTCTGATCCAGTAAGGCTATTCTTATGTTCTTAACAAAAAAATCAGATTTCAGCCTATCGTAACAAATATTGGAAATGGGTAAGAAAGTACCGCCAAAAGGCATGCTTGAAAAAATCTGCAAAACATCACACAACCAGAAATCATGAATTTAAAAATACTTGTCATCTTGAAGCAGGGACATTAGATCATCTTTTATTCTATTGTCCATTCATATTAATATTTTGGAAATCAATTTGGCCTCAAATTAATAGGATGTTAGAAAATCCGGTAGCCTTGACATATGATACGATTTTGTTTGGTACTGCAATGAGAGCTCGAAGTCAAATTTCATCAAATAACAATAAACTTTTATTTATATTGACTGGAGTAGCAGTACAACAAATTACACATAATTGGAAAAATTATGACAGATTGAACTATAATTTTTGGTGGAACTCAGTTTGCCATATATATAAGATGGAGCGTACATTTGCAACACAAAAAGGATATATGGATAAGTTCAAGAAGATTTGGGGACCATTAACAGATTTTTGCAATGACTGATTTTAATTTTTTCCCATAATAAGATAATGGTTAAAGAAGGGAGGGAGGGAAGGGGTAAAGAATTTATTCTCTTTATTATACATTATAAAAATATATCATAATGAATGAATGATAGTCTTATGAGAAATTAATGTGATAAAGGGAGGGAATAGGGTTCATAATTAAATAATAATTGATAAAATCATTACAATATATATGTTATATAAATTCATAAGAAAAATAATATAAAATATGGTTTATATAAAATACATTATAGAGATATCAAGTGTATTGTTAAGATAAATGTATGGAAAATTTATAACACTTGTTGATATGTGAAAAAATCAATAAAAAACTTAAAACAAAACAAACAAAAAAAAATACTTGGAGCAATGAAAGTACATCTATTCCATAAGAGTATGACAGCTAAGATAAGGGTAACAATCTAAGGGCCAAAAAATGGCATAATTAACACTCACAATTTAATAACTTGTATTAAAAATAAGCTGTATAGCATCCAGTAGAGACAAGCAGAATGCATGGTGTTGGTGTCAAATCAGATATTTAAAGACCGGTTTTAGTGAAATAATCGTTATGCGGCTGTTTATTAAGGAAAGCTATTGAATGCTTTGCACTGCTCCGACACTCATAGGAACTCTATGAGCGTCAGAGCATTCAGTGCGCCAGTCGGCACTAAAAACTTCTTGCTCGGCTTTGTAAAAGGGGGGGGGATAAATTTCTAAAGATGAATGCTGCCTCTCTATCCAATGGGTAACTTGAGGGGATAATCTTCTATTTCTGGAAATGTAGCTACAATGTTCCACCATTCATGTTTTGCTCATCCTTTTTGTTTTTCCAACATAAAGGAGGTTGCACAGACATAATATAGATGACATCCGGATTGCAATTACTTGTAAAATCGAGAGGATATATTATGTTTGTACATGGGTGTTTAAAGCTAGTGAGGGTAAGTGAATGACAGTGGAGCAAGATCCACATGGGTATGGCAGCCAATCAGTGGTTCTACACGGGCAGGAGCGAAGGAAGGTTGCTCCAGCCCATACAGCGCTGCTAGCTGATTGGCTGCTATGAACTCGTGGCAGCCAGTCAGCTAGCAGCTCTGCGCAGGCAGGAGTGAAGGAAGGGCGCTTCTGCTGTGGTTCAACGCTGGACCACCAGGGATACTAAAGGTATGAGGGGGAGGTGGGAGGGAGGTAAAATTTCTTAGAATTGGCTGGGACAGGAGGCGAGAAGAATCCCTCTTGACCTAGCCACCGCTGGACCACCAGGTTTTACAGCAGGCCTGGTGGAGGCCTACAAGGCATTGGGAGGGGGGGACACGGTACAGAACCTGGCAGGGAGGGAGGGGAGTTGGGTGCAGAGCCTGGCAGAGCAGCAGGGCGGGGGAACAGGGTGCAGAACCTGATAAGGCACTGCACTTGAATATTAAACACACACTCCTGGTTTATATTCCAGTCAACCTTTTTTGGGTGCGGTGGGGAAAGGTTACCTTGGTTTATATTCAAGTATATACAGTAGTAGCCATCAGTGTACCTCTTAATGTAGCGTCTAGAATAGATTTTTGGCTGCTGATCACAAAAATAACATTTAAAATTGCATATCGTTTTAATAAAAAAGTACATTTTTTACAATTTCTTGTTATACTTTCAGACTAATGCAATTAATTCTTAGCTGTAGCTTTTATTTATTTAATGTATTATGCGAATGAGTTTATTAGTAACACTGCACAATCACTTTTTGATTTATGCACCTTGGTGACATCAATGATGGTATGCGATTAGGAAACAGATATAGTTTCATCTCCCTGGATTCTAGCTTTATTGAGTGAAGGAGCCGCAGTGGAGTTTGGGTGCTCTGTAAGGCACATAATCCCACACTGAGGAGTCACCTGTACATTTAAAATATTTCAACATCATAACTGTTTAGCACTTAGGCCTGCTAGCTGGTTTCATCTCCAGATACCTTTTTTTGTGTTGTATGTACAAATTTTGGATCATTGTGATCTTGGATTTTTTTCTTATATTGTGGATATATCATTATTAACAATCTTAATAGTCCCTAGCTGGGGAGCCAATTGCCCTAAGAGTCATGAATTAAAGATTTTGCCTTTCAAAAGGCTTTTAAATAACTTGCTGTTTTCAATGTTATTGCACAAGTTACAAGTTGATTTTGTTAGTACCATTTGTAATTTTATTTTTTAAGCAATTCTCTCTTATTTTGATAGTTGCTTTATTTAAATTTGTCTGCTATGGGCTTCTCATTTCAGGTATATGTGTGTGTATGTATAGTGCTTTGGATTTTTATTTTTATATATTCCTTTTTACATTTTAAAAATTTCTATCTCCAATTTGATTGTTACTGATGTCCTGTATTTTTTTGTACTTTGTATTATTGATGCATATGTTTGCTGATAAATCTTTGGCAGTTAAGGGAGTGATTACATTTATTAAATAGATACGTGATTAGGGTACTTTTTCAGCATCACATGCAGTCCAGCTTTAGGACCTAGAATTTCTCTGGTTTTCTACTAATTATAATAACCAATTTTTCAAAATATTGATCAAGTTAGAACTTCATTGTATCAATATTCTACTAAGCAACTAAATTTGGTTAATTTCTTTGCTTTTGTTAGAAAATCATGAAAGAGCTGTTGACAGAACCGTGCAGCTGATCTCTCTTAAGATGCCATTTACTCTGGTGAATGGCAAGGAGGATTTGCATGACGTGGAAGAGGATCTCACCAACAGAGTCAGCCAGTTAACGACAAGTACCATGGAGAGTGTAGAGATCACAATTCAGTCTTCAGAGAAAATTGAAGAAATCCTTTCTCCTGAGAGCTCCCCTTCCAAATCCCCCTCTAAGAAAAAGAAGAAGTTTCGCACACCATCTTTTCTGAAAAAGAGCAAGAAGAAGGAAAAAACTGAAGCATAAATGTGGCTCTTTGTGCCATCACAGATGGTGGTAAAATAAAAAAAAAAAATACACATGCATTTCAAATTGTGCATAAGAAATCGTAAATCAGCTGTGAGGGGAGCGCAGTAAACTGGACCTAAAACTAAGGCTAGAACTGGAATAAAAAATAAAGGATGGGTGTTTTTAATTCATTTTTATTTTACATAACTAATTTCTCCTGTGTTCAAAACAGTTTGTGAATTTGAGTCATTTACTAATTTTACTTGCTTAGATCAGAATGGATAAGTAACAAAAGTAACACAATCTACTTTTGAATATATTTTTACAAACCTGTGAATCTGATCTGTCTGATAGTTGTAGAAGAGTGATAGGAAAGGGACTCGGCAGATTATCCTTTTTCTATTGAGATTCTCGCTCTGTATATGTTATATATTTTTATAACCCCTTTTGCCTTCAGTGATTGCATATAGTAAGTATACACTGGTACAAAAGTGAAATAATTTTAGAAATCTGTGTAAGAGATTTTAATAGGGATTTTACAAAATTTGTAAAATTACCACTCATAACTTTCTTTGTCAAATATTTGAGTTTAGTTTATTTACAATGTCCCTTTTTTATGGTATACATTTAAAACCCCTTTATTTAAAAAGGAATATTTTATACATCTAACATCAGTAACTTAGTTTAACCCTTCCAAACAGCAAATACATTTTTGTAGGTTTAACATTGGTGTACCATTCAGTATCGAACAATGATAAGCATGTGAATCAAATGGTTTTTAACAGTAGCATAGATTTTAGGGATGCCTGACTTTCGGTATCTTAAATTAAGGAATCCAGGGGTTTAGTTTTAAAGATGTGCACAATTAAACTGGATTCATGTTGAAATTTCACTGCACTTTCTTACAGTATTGTTACTAATGAATAATAATCTCATAGTGGAACCAAATGGAGTGCATTGTTAAGACGGGAAATTGCATGACCAAGAAGGAGAGTGGCCGTTTGACTTGGGCAGGGTAGGGTGGTGGTGTAAAGTTTATGCTTATGTGAAGGCATCAGTTAAGTATCATGCTACGATTGGTGAGGAGGTGGTTATTTCTTCAATCACCTAATTAAAACGTTAAGCATAATTTTTTTATTTCTGTCCCGGTGCCTAGTGATGCTCAGGGCTTAACCTGTAAAGAAGGAAATTGGGGAACGTCAGCCGATTGTAATGAAGGGTGAATACCCAGAGCTACTGACAAACATCCTCATTTATATGTGCAGAATTAATTGTAGTGCATCTTAGAGGACTTCCAAAAGTGTTTCTCCTGAATTTGCCCCAGTTTAAGCGCTGGTGCTGCTTCTGAACTTCTGCTCCTTTGCTCAGCAAACCTTTTGGAACTGTTTTCACATTAGAATGTGCATTGAGTCAGGAGCATGAGCTGAGTGGCAAACTGTGTACTGATGCAGTAGTTGGAAAGTATATTAAGGCAAGCAGAAGACCATTACCCTGTTTTATTGAAGCAGCATATTTTTCAAGGTTTGTTTTTTAGTTTAATGGCTCCTCTTCACCTCTGGAAATTACCATGTTTGGGAGAAAAGTGTATGTATTCTCGATGTCATGTGGAGCAAATTCTAGAAATGATGTCTTAAGACTGTGCCAGATAGGGACATCTGACTCATGTCCTTTATAACAGGATCTGCCGACGTACAGCACATTCTAAAATACCTGTGAGACAGGCGTTCGTATGCTGGATACTTCCAGCATGAGCATCCATTTTACAAACTAAAACATCAAAATCATGAACAGGGCAAAGGGTGCTTGTGTGGCAGCAGAGGAACATCCATATTTTAGAAACTAGCCACACAGACATCCATGTGAAGAAGTAGCCCAATAGAGCAACCTGCTGAGAGCCCGTTCAAGTTCCATTGCAATGTTTTCTAATGTGTTTCTCTTATTCCATTCAGTGGAGAACTGCCAAATCAGAGCACCTTACTATAATCTGGATGTGCCATGTACCAGGTCGATATCCATCTTTTTGAACATGATATCCCTTCCCCTTCTGCAATTGGAGTTGGATGTCCTTATTTTGGACCACTGCTCCTTGCTATATGGATGTACAGGGTAAAGTTTAATGGGATTTGAATATACCTTCTTTCTGTGGCACAGTCAAAGCAGTTTACATTTTATTGTATGCAGATATTTTCTACTACTATTATTATTTCTAGCACGCTACTACTCATCGCTGTACAGAGTCACAAAGGAGAGAGTCCCAGCACGAATGAGCTTACAATCAAGACAGACCATCAGGATGCCACAGTTGTAAGGGATTGTACCTGGGGTAGTGGAAGGTTAAGTGACTTCCCCAGTCACAAGAAGCTGCAATTCCCCAGGTTTTCAGCCCCCAGCACTAACCACTAGGCCACTCCTTCACTCCAGAAGTTTTAGACATTCATAGTCTGGCTTTATAAAATTGGTATGTGGATGTCTAAATGCCAGTTTTCAGATGTCCAGAGCACAAATGGAGTTTTTAAAATAAGCACCTTAATCATCAGAATGGGCTGTATGTCAGCAGATCCTGTTCTAAAGTACATGAAACATGGATGTCCATATGTGATGTAACACATAGGAAGAAATTTTTTTTTCCACTCTGCGAGTAGTTGAGCTCTGGCACTTGTTGCCAGAGGATTTGATAGCAACGGCTAGTGTATTTGGATTTAAAAAAGGTTTGCCTGCTATTGAGACAGACATGGCGAAGCCACTGCTTGCCCTAGGATTTATAGCATATAATATTGCTACTATTTGGGTGTCTGCCAGGTACTTGTGATCTGAGTTGGCCACGGTTGGAAACAGGAAACTGGGCTAGATGGACCATTGGTCTGACTCATTATGACTATTCTTGTGTGTGCTAAGTGTGATTGGTATTTCAAAAATTTTGGCCACTAGTGGTTTGCAAGGGAACCATATAAGAATAACTGAAAGATTTGATAAGGAACAGTTTTTTATCTGTCATCCTTTTTTGCTGAAATTGGAATATTTTATTTACTCAAATAATAAATATGACTATATCATACAAATACAATTGACTGATTGCACCCTTGTTTCTATTCATCAAAAATAACTATATTTAGTAAAAGGAGGAAAAGGCTTCAGGTGCTCCAGAAACAAAGTATAGATGTATACTTACCTTATTTCACTATTTGGAGCTATTATTAGTCATAAAAACCTCCTTAATGCAATTCTAGTCCGATAATATAGAGTCCAAAATAGTTTTTTTCCTAAATAAATCATTAGTAGTAGTTCAAAATCCAAATTCTAGGCAAAATGTGTTATGCTTAAAGTTTTTACTTAGCTGAATTAGAGCGAAATCTGTTGTGGAGCCCAAGAGAAGCCAGTCTGTGGTCCTGCATGGGTCTATGGAGCCCACCTGATCAAGGCAAGTATATATCTATACCTTGTTTGCGGAGCACTTGAAGTCTTTTCCTCCATTTACTTAATATAGTTATTGTTGATGAATAGAAACAAGGGAATTGTATTTGTTTGGTATAGTCATATTTGATTACTTTATTTACTGCATATAATTTTGTCAGATTGATTATATTTAATTTGGAAATAATGTCAAATTATAAAAATAATAAAATCCCTGTTATTAGACTCAATATATCTCCTCAAAACAGATGAGTATGAATGCTAATGTTAAATTCTAACTATATAAATGTTTAAATGAATGAAGGAAAAACCCTCAGAACATTTATTCATTCAAATCAGCATCCTCTTAAATGAGAGCACATCTACAGTGATAACCCAATAAAAGAAAATGGAAACTAACAAGGTGTTATGTCTTCCAGTTTGCTATGATTTTTGAAATTGTACACAAACTTAGAGGTTGCCAACTAAATCCTAGGCAGAGTTGCTTGAACAAAACCCATAGTCAGGTGTGTTAGAAACTTGAAGCGGTATCTGAAGTAAGCCACGAACATTCCTTGGCCTTTATATGGAGCACAGTCAATTTGACTAAAATATCACTGAGAATTTTATTTTCTTATTTTATTGCTCTATTATAAAAGAAAAAGATTTTTTTTTCAGACACATGTTCATTTAGTAACCTGTTTATCAGTCTTTGCAGTATATCAAGCTTGCTCAATAAATTTGTTTCTGTCACTTAAACACAGGAGTCTGTACGTTGGGTGATCAATCTGCTTATGAACTGTTTGCAGAAGGATGTCAGTCGCATCTTTCAGCTCCTCCTCCTTCACCAGTTAGTGCCCTCTCAGTTTTTCCTTCTGCAAGCAAACTGAAAAGGTGTGTTTTGATCTGATCTGTTCAGTTTTTATTATTTTTTATTATTTTCTTCAGTTTTATAAGGCTTCGGTGTCCAGAGGACCCTATTTTTGGAGCTGCTTTGCCTGGGAGAGGGTGCAGACTCCACAAGAGCGGACTGCAGATCTCTGGACAACCCCTAGGTGTACCTGATAAGCTAGCCTGCTTTGGGTTTCTTAGAGGCTCAGGGTCCATTCCCCTGGGAGCCAGCTTGCCTTTTGATTTAATAGAGGCTTGAGTGCAAGCTGTGGGGCCCCTGTGTGATTCCCTTTCTGTTTCAAGAAGCCGGCTGCATTTTAATCTCCCCCTGTCGTGAGAATTTGTGGGGAGGCGTCCTCAGTTGGGGGGTCTATCCACAATTGGCAGCCCAAAGATTTCCAATTGTGGATTAATTCTGCAGTCAGGCATCAGCAAAGCTGACCCAGCCAGGCATCAGCAAAGCACAGTGAGTACAGCCGATTATTCCCTATGGGGAAAATCGGGGGTTCAGAAAATGCTATTTTTTAAGGATTTCTGTGGCCAGAGTTAGAATTCCCATCTTCAAAACCCCTTTCCCTGATCGTTTTTAAACTTCAGGGGAACCCCCATGGTCTTGTTTTTGGCGCAAATTCGCTAGCTGTGGCCATCTTGGGTTTAAAACAATCTTCTTTTTTCTAAAGCCTCCATTTGCCTCAAAACCCCTCGATTTGACTTGAAATCATTTGGGATAGATTCCTCGGGTTCTGTTCCTATATCATACCAGATTTGCACTGGTTGGTCGACCAAGGAGCATCTGTGTACCGCATGCCATGGGGCACACAAGGGAGAGGCGGGAGCCTTGGGCTCAGCCACCTCAGAGTTCTCTAGGGCTGGGGAACCACAGTGGGTCTGAGTGATGGAAAGAAAATCTCTTCCAGAGACCACAAACAGCAATGGTGCAAAACACAAGTGGGTGGATGCTGTGAAGCCCAAGAGAAGCTGGTCTGTTGTCTTGCAGGGGGTCTATGGGGCCATCTTATCAAGGTTTTGCGCTAGAGTTTGTGACTCTCCTGTGGAAAACTTATTTGACAGGTCTGGTGCACTGGCATTGGACCAGGGAGAGATCCCTACTTTGGAGGTCTCCCCACCATGGAGAAAGCTGGCTCCCAGCATAAGTAACCAAGCGGAACAAGACTGGGAGGGCTCAGCTGCTTTCTTGCAGGATTACAGTTGAAGCTCCTTATGTGCTCTAGTTGCACACAGCAGGTTGGTTCATTGATGCATCTACGTTGCGAGTTTATGCTAATTATTGTTTTTTCATGAGTTACAGAGCAGAACAAACATGTATGTTATCTCCAGGGAAGTTCTCCTTGCCCCTCCTTGACGTCCGCTCATGTTCAGAGGCCCTCCAGATGGGCCCTGAGAAGGAGAGGCACTGGTGTCAGCTGATTGCCTACAGCAGTGTTTCTCAACTACTTCAAGCTAAGTACCTGCACTAAGTCTAACAAATATCAACTGTAATTAGCTTTAAAGGTGAGGCCAGGGGGAAGCCGGAGGACACTAGAGAGAAGGGGGAACATGCAGGCCTTCGGCAAATTGGGCAGTGCTGGCACTGTACTTCGTTGGGAAGTCAGCTGGCAGGCGCCTCTCTTCCTCCTCAGTGTGCCACGGCACACTTGGAATCTCAGGAGGCACAGTTTGAGATACACTGCTCTAGATGTATCCTCATTTGCGGATTCTGTTTTAAGTGAATAAATGTTCTGAGGACTTTGATCATTTAAACAACTATACAGTTATGTTATGACTAGCATTCATAATGACCTGTTTTGATGAAATTATAAAATTGCCATTTTAATTGATTTTCTGCATGCTATGTGTGCTTTCTAAATATAGCACAGATACACAGGTTACAAATTTTCTTTTTTCAATCTACAAAAAGCTCACTTGTGTCCCTTTTGGCAATTTCAATAACAAATATTTAATAGATTCATGTTTACCAAGCAAAGGCTTTTTTTGTTAATGTTTTTACTTTTTCCTTTTTATGTTGTACATGCAAAGCTAACTAGAAAAGCAGCATAACTGTTTAGTATGCTTGCTGTGGTAAATAAATACATAACTTAATGGTAAATCCCATGTTAAATAAACTAAAAAAAAAAAATCTGCAAGTGGTTCAGTAGCATCAAAAGTGGCTTGGCACGCAAAAATGTTTTTTAAGAAGTGTTGATTATAGCATGTTGTTACGGGGCTGGTTTAAGTTTGGCATTTCTGTGTATGTTAATGCAAAAGTTGAAATTAATTCTGGAAAAGAAATATTTAAAATATCTCAACTTTACTGGAATCGATCCTTTCTTTTTAATTTTAGGGAAGACTTTTGTTGTTTTTAGGGTAGGGAGAATTGATTTTGTTCAGCATTATATATTGTATTGCAAAATATGAGGAAACAAATTACCTGTGAACTATGGGACCTTTTTTTATTAAAGTGGTGTAAGCAGTTAACCATGTGAATTAGCGAATCGTAACTGCAGTTAACCATTACACAACTGCAGTTAACCATTACAATACTGGCATGACTGCACAAGTTAATTCACGTGCTAACTGCATATCCTGGAAAGGGGCAGGGAATGCATATATTGTGCACTTTCTTAGTACTGATGCAGATAGTGCAGTACACTTATATGGTAAAGGGTTTTTTTTCCAATACAGTGTATGGAAAGATTTCTAGGACACTCCAACAGTTACCACAGAGGCTTGACACCGACCACATGGTAACTACAAAATTTGACTACACTTTAGTAAAAGGGACCCTATGTTTTTTCATAATTTTTCTAAAAAATATATATAGATTTAAATATATATATAAATATATCTAAATGGATGCAACATGCATAATATTTTTAAAATGCAGCCATGAGTTATTTGCACCTTTTTGCTAATGCCTCTATTTACTCGCTTCAGCATAAAGAATGAGCCAACCAACTTCAGTGTCCTGTGGAAAATATATATAAATGTTATCTGAAATTGCTTATAGATGTAATGCTGATTAATGTTGAATCACAAATAAACAGTATTTTAAATAGATATTTTTCTAAACTTAGTCTTTATTTAAAAAAATAAATAAAGGTGATTGTATTCTGACTTAATTGTCCTATAGTGGCAGTTCGAAGTTTATGGCATGTACTGAAATGAACAAGTCAATAACTAATAAGATTAGCCTTGATCTATTCTAGACCAATGTTTAAAAAATGTAGAGTTGCATGAATTCCTGTATCAATTGCACAATGATTTAGTGCATTTCATAGCATATGATAGTAATCCACTACCTCATTGGTGAAAGCGACCTTACAAACTACCAGATTGTCACTTAACAAGTGTAGAGCATTTCACATAGTTTGAATAATTAAATTCCTTATTTCACTTATAGAAATGTGACAGAATTGTAGTAAGGTAAAAACAGCATGTCTTATTGCATTGTACAGGCACTGCAAGGTTGGTGTTTCTTGTTTTACCATATGAAAATAATGCGCACTTGTATAAAAATGCATTGTTATCGCCTCAAAACTATAAACAACCTTGTTTAATATAGTGCTTGAACTCTTGAATGATCAATTTTTGAAGCCTTTTGTTTTTTTGCAGAAAAGGTAAAGGGAAATATGAGAAAAACAAAAGTTAACAGGCTTTAAGAAAATATCAGAGAAATATTTATAATAGAATGAAAATGTTAAGGGGCACAGGGAATGATGGAGGGAAGCTCAAAGGTAGGCTTGCTTTTCTGAAGTAGGTTTTGAAAACTGTAAGACTAGCTATTTTGCATGCTGTTTTAGGTTTTTAATCTAATTTGTATTGTATATTTCTTATCTTTTCATTACTTTTTATGTCTGCTTTTCAATTAAAATTTGTAATCGCCATTAATCTTGTTAAATGTATATTTGGTTGTTCGCCCCCCCCCCCCTCCCCCACTGCAGCTGCTTGTGACTATGGGCAAGGAAGATTTTAAGTGACTTACCCACTGTCACAGAGATCTGCAGTGGGGAAAAAAATAAACCAAAATATGTTTTTTAACATTTGTTTTTATTAGTGTCATAAAGAAGAAAAATACAAACATAGCAATGAAAGGACAAAACAACAGAAAGCCACTGTTATGGTTTACAATATGAGTCACCCCAACAAAATTAAACCTTCTCCCCCATAGGGGTGGTTGTTATCTTTCAAGATAAACCTACATAAATTATTATTTAAGCATTGAATAATCTACTGTGAGTGAGAATTATGAGCGATAAGAGTCAGCGTTCCAAACAGCTTCCAAACAAAAGGAAATGCACGTCTCCAGGATGAGTCTAAATCCACAAAATTGATACGCTTCATTGAAACTTATGAAATCATGGGGGATTGCCATTGGACTACGAGTTGGGAAATCTGACCTCGTATAACATTGCAATATAGCCGCCTTTCCCATTATTCCAGTATGTCGTGTTATGTCTTATGTCCTTGTTCTCTCCCTCAAAATTTTTTTAACTTTTTATATTGTAACTTTGTACACTGCTTAGACAGCTATTATAAGCGGTATATCAAATTTTAATAATAATCATTACCAATTAACATACAAAACTTGAGTCCTTTTGGTGAAGGTGGAATCTAATCTTTTGTAAGGGCACTTCCAAGTGAGTCTAAGCAGAATACCTCTTCAAGCAGCTCATAGGACTCTGCTCATAAAGGAGCTGGTATTGTGGAAAAGTAATGACTTGGCTGTAAATATAGAACAATATTTTGGTTCCCCAAGCCATATTCAGCTTAAAGGTCAGCAAAAGATCTAGACCTCCTCTCCTCTACCACTCCATGAAATATATAAGGCCTTTTTACCTCCAACTTGCAGATGCCGAGTTTGTGCTACCCATAGAAAAATCACCATTGCCATTTATAGCTAAAAAGGAGAAAACTTACAAAGCAGGCCCAGACCCCTGCAAAC
Organism: Geotrypetes seraphini; assembly: GCF_902459505.1. Taxonomy (NCBI): domain Eukaryota; kingdom Metazoa; phylum Chordata; class Amphibia; order Gymnophiona; family Dermophiidae; genus Geotrypetes; species Geotrypetes seraphini. The sequence goes on from NC_047087.1 coordinate 304,391,849, forward strand.
CCAGTGCCATGCAAACCTCATTTGTTTATAAAAGGGATAATCAATCTGAAGTCTCCCCAAATGAGGAGACTTTGTATGGAAAAAATAGCTAAAATGTAAGGGGAGACCAATTTACATTTCAAGTGTAGTGTAAGAGAAAAATGAGGTATTACAATAACAATCATTAATATATCTCATATTGCATGCCACCGAGAAAACTTAAGATTTAAAAGTTCCAAGCCATCCTTGTCCCAAAGCGACAAAACTTGTGATACAGGGAAATCATCCCATCTACCATTTCAAAGGTATTTTGCTAGAAACTTGGTTAAAAATTTATCATGTGTAGGAGAAAGCACCAGTAACAACTTGAAATACATAGTCACTGGGGTACCACCATCATGGGTAAGTCTGACAAGCCTGCAATTTCTGCACATGGTAGCATCCCACAATGGACATATATTGAAATCATATAACAGAGATAAATCTTGTGGAATTATAACCCCTAATATAACCGGACACCCAAGTGAAGGGCAAATGCCCCACCCAATTCATCTGCATTGATGGTTGCACAGGCATTGCCACTGATTTAGTCAACATAGTAACATAGTAGATGACAGCAGATAAAGACCTGAATGGTCCATCCAGTCTGCCCAACCTAATTCAATTTAAATTTTTTTCTTAGCTATTTCTGGGCAAGAATCCAAAGCTCTACCCGGTACTGTGCTTGGGTTCCAACTGCTGAAAACTCCGTTAAAACCTACTCCAGCCCATCTACACCCTCCCAGCCACTGAAGCCCTCCCCAACCCATCCCCCACCAAACGGCCATACACAGACCATGCAAGTCTGCCCAGTACTGGCCTTAGTTCAATATTTAATATTATTTTCTGATTCTAGATCCTCTGTGTTCATCCCACGCTTCTTTGAACTCAGTCACAGTTTTACTCTCCACCACCTCTCCGTAAAGTAGAATTTCCTAACATTGCCTTTGAATCTACCACCCCTCAACCTCAAATTATGTCCTCTGGTTTTACCATTTTCCTTTCTCTGGAAAAGATTTTGTTCTACATTAATACCCTTCCAAGTATTTGAACGTCTGAATCATATCTCCCCTGTCCCTCCTTTCCTCTAGGGCAGGGGTGCCCAATACGTCGATCGCGATCGACCGGTAGCTCAGGAAGGCAACGTGAGTCGATCGCAAAGCCCATCCCGGGCTCCGTGATAGACTCGTGTTGCCGTCCTGATCTACTGGGCCGATCAGCCTTCCTCTCCAATGTTCTCCCTAGGGCCTATTAGCTGGGCGGTCCGCCCAGCTGTCATCTGCTGCTGCTGCTGCCGCTGAACATTTAAAAAAAAAAAAAAAAAAAAACCCGGCTTGGAGATTTCAGCCCGCAGCGAACTTATGCTCCGGGCTCTAACGTGTGCGTGCCGGCTTCCCTTCTCGTCCCTCCGAAACTGGAAGTTATGTCCGGGGGGGGGGGAGAAGAAGGGAAGCCGGCGCGCACATGTTGAGAGCCCTGAAGCAAGCGTTCGCTATGGACTAAGGCGGGAGACAGGTTAGTGAAGCATTTGCTCTTCTTGCTGCCGGGTCCTGCCTACTTTCTGTTTCCACGAAGGCAGGACCCAGCAGCATTTCCCCCAATAGGTCAATTGCGATCTTGGGCAGATCAGCCTTCCTTTCCCCGACGGCAGAATTGACGTCGGGGAGAGGAGTGCTGGTCGGCCGAAGCAGAGAGAGCTTGGGGTGGCGGCGTCTTTCGGGCATGTTATTGGTGGCGGTTTGGGTCCTGGTCACCAATGGCAGTGGCAGTGGCTTGGGGGAGGGCAGGGAGAAAGAAAGAAAAAGGGCAGGCAGGGAGACAGAAGGAAAGAAGAGCAACAGAAAAAAAAGAAAGGGAGGCTGAGAGAAAGAAAGGGCAGGGAGAGAGGAAGGAAAAGTTGGGAGAGGGAATGAGGTCTGGAGGAGAGGAAGCATACAGGCTAAAAGAAGGGAAGAAAGATTGGATGCACAGTCAGAAGAAGAAAGTGCAACCAGAGACTCATGAAATCACCAGACAAGGTAGGAAAAATGATTTTATTTTAAATTTAGTGATCAAAATGTGTCTGAATTTATATCTGCTGCCTATATTTTACACTAAGGTCCCCTTTTACTAAACCGCAATAGATGTTTTTAGCGCAGGGAGCCTATGAGCGTCGAGAGCAGCGCTGGGCATTCAGCGCAGCTCCCTGGGCTAAAAACTGCTATTGTGGTTTAGTAAAAAGGGAGGGGGGTGGGTATTTGTCTATTTTTGTATGGTTGTTACTGAGGTGACAGTGCTTTGACCTCTTTGAAAAAACCCCGGAATAGGAATGATAATTAACAATTCTATGCATACAGTGTGCTTTGTGGTTTTTTTTTTTAATTTTATTGTTGGTAGATCATTTTGACTTGGTCATTTTAAAAGTAGCTCGCAAGCCCAAAAAGTGTGGGCACCCCTGCTCTAGGGTATACATATTCAGGGCTTCTAGTCTCTCCTCATACGTCTTCTGGCGCAAGCCTCCTATCATTTTTGTTGCCCTCCTCTGGACCGCCTCAAGTCTTCTTATGTCCTTCGCTAGATACGATCTCCAAAACTGAACACAATACTCCAAGTGGGGCCTCACCAATGACCTGTACAGGGGGGGGCATCAACATCTTCTTCCTTCTACTGGCTAAGCCTCTCTTTATACAGCCCAGCATCCTTCTGGCAGCAGCCACTACCTTGTTACACTGTTTTTTTGCCTTTAGATCTTCGAACACTATCACCCCAAGGTCCCTCTCCCCGTCCGTGCATATCAGCTTCTCACCTCCCAGCATATACGGTTCCTTCCGATTATTAATCCTCAAATGCATTACTCTGCATTTCTTTGCATTGAATTTTAGTTGCCAGGCAGTAGACCATTCCTCTAACTTTTGCAGATCCTTTCTCATATTTTCCACTCCCTCTTCGGTGTCAACTCTGTTACAAAGCTTGGTATCATCTGCAAAAAGGCATACTTTTCCTTCTAACCCTTCAGCAAATTGAACAAAATCTAATAATTTGCAAATTCATTCAATACAATCTTTATTTGTATACCGCCAATACCTCCATAAAGTTCACAGCAGTTTACATGAGTAATTATAGTGATACCAATTAAAAACAAGTATTACAATATTTAGAAACATAGAAAATGACGGCAGAAAAGGGCCACGGCCCATCTAGTCTGCCCACACTAATGGCCCACCCCCTAACTACCTCCATGAAGAGATCCCACATGCCAATCCCATCTTTTCTTAAAATCTGGCACGCTGCTGGCCTCAATTACCTGTTGTGGAAGATTATTCCAGCGGTCAACCAACCTTTCGGTGAATAAATATTTTCTGGTGTTGCCATGAAATTTCCCACCTCTGATTTTCAACAGATGCCCTCTTGTTGCCGTGGGTCCTTTAAGGAAAAAGAGATCCTCTTCCACCTCGATACGGCCCGTGACATATTTGAATGTCTCGATCATGTCTCACCTCTCTCTGCGTTCCTCGAGTGAGTACAGCTACAACTTACCCAGTCGTTCCTCATAAGTAACAAATTCTTGAAAAAGATAGGTCTTTAGGTCTTTTTTTTTCTACCACACTCAAATGAGTCAACAGGGGGAGGAATATGTAGAAGCTGATAAAGAAAAGGTCAAATTGCTTAACAGATATTTCTGTTCTGTGTTCACGGCTGAAGCACCGGGAGCGGGACTGCAAAAGACAAACATGAATGGAGATGGAGGAGTAATAGACCCTGATCGATTTTCAGAGGGTTGTATTCGTGAGGAGCTAGTTAAAATAAAGGTAGACAAAGCAATGGGGCCAGATGGTGAACATCCTAGGGTGCTGAAGGAACTTAGGGAAGTTATGGTAGCTCCGCTGACTGACCTTTTCAATGAGTCTCTAGAGTCAGGAGTGGTACCGGAGGACTGGCGAAGGGCGTATTTGGTCCCTCTCCACAAAAGTGGAAGTAAGGAAGAAGGTCTTGTCAGACAAATCTGATCAATTTCTTTAACTGGGTGACCAGAGAATTGGATAGAGGATGTGTGCTAGATGTGGTATATTTAGATTTTAGCAAAGTTTTTGACAGTGTTCCATACAGACGTCTAATAAATAAACTGTGTGCCCTTGGGATGGGTCCCAAAGTGGCGGACTGGGTCAGAAACTGGTTGAGTGGAAGGCGACAGAGGGTAGTGATCAGTGGAGATTGCTCTGAGGAAAGGAATGTTACCAGTGGGGTGCCTCATGTTTCTGTTTTTGGACCTGTTCTTTTTAACATTTTTATAAACGATATTGCATGAAGGGTTGTCGGGTAAGATTTGCCTCTTTGTGGATAATACCAAATTCTGCAATATGAGTAGACACACTGGATGGTGTGAATAACATGAAGAAAGAACCTGGCAAAGCATTGAAGAATGGTCTGAAATTGTGCAGCTAAAATTTAATGCTAAGAAATAGCAAGGTCATGCATTTGGGCTGCAAAAATCCGAGGGAACAGTACAGATTAAAGAGTGAAGAGCTTATGTGCATGACAGAAGAGCGGGACTGTGGTGTGATTGTATGTGATGATGTTAAGGCATCTCCAAACTACAACTAGGCACTAACTCCCTAGAAGAGAAGGCACTGACCTGGCACTCAGGCATTAAAGCACTCTATGAGAACCTAGCAAAAGTCAAGGTGATTAAACCTAACTCACGACCATTCTCTTCACCCTGGTTTACAGAAGACCTGAGAGTACAAAAAAGGAGAGTTAGAAAAGCAGAAAATACTTGGCGCAAAACTCTCAGTGACCAGGACAAATCCTCCTGGAAAAAACTTGCTGCAAAACTACAAAACTAGCCACACATGAAGCAAAGAAAGCTCATTTCACTGCTCTACAATCAAAGTACCCAAGCAGATCGAGGGCCATCTTCTCATTAACGAAAAACCTATTCTCATCCCAAGTCCAATGCATTCCCTGCAATACGAACCTAGACATGCGAATCCCTCTCCACCTTCTTCCATGACAAAATATCAAAGATACGCGCAAATCTGGACTCTGAGGCCAAAGCACTCCCATACATCCCAGAGACTGCCCAAGATGACAATCCACTCAAGATGGAAACCTTGAACAGTTTCAAACCGATCTCTCACAATGACCTCAAAACAATAATCAACTCCGTACGCCCCGCAACCTCGATCCTGGACCCATGTCCCTCCACTACACTGCTGAACACAAATGAGGTATTCCTGGAATCTATCCTACCCCTAATAAATGAGTCCCTTATGATAGGTGTAGTTCCACGGAGCTGGAAATCAACCATAGTAAAACCACTCCTGAAAAAAACAACCATGGACCCAGACAACCCAAGCAGCTTCAGACCTGTCTCAGACCTCCCATTCATCTCAAAAATATTGGAAAAGACTGTACTCGCGCAATTGCAAGACTTTATGGAGACAAACGCCACCCTCTCCAACTTCCAATCGGGCTTCAGGAAACACCACAGCACAGAAACTGTGCTTTTGGACATCCTAGATGACTGCTGGAAAATCCTAGATGATGGAAATGATGCATTGCTGGTACTATTAGACCTCAGTGCCGCCTTTGACACCATAGATCACTCTCTCCTCTTGTCCAGGCTAAAGTCCATTGGAATCCATGACAATGCACTTCAATGGTTCTCTTCATTCTTAAACGACAGATCGCAGAGAGTCCTCCTAGGAAAATCCTTATCTGAACCCAAACCACTCCACTATGGAGTGCCTCAGGGAGCTTTACTTTCACCTCTCCTCTTCAACCTCTATGTCAAACCAGTACTGGACATAGCGGGTAAACACCGCATCAGAATCCACTCCATCGCTGACGACCTACAACTCTATCTTCCCCTAAGCCGTCACCGAGACACACAAATCAAATATCTCCAGTCTTGCTTAACTGAAATAAAGTCTTGGATGACCGTAAACAAATTACAGTTAAATGAATCCAAGACAGAACTTCTCTGGATCCATAAAGATTTATGCGTATACCCCCGTCCGTCCTTTTCCTGGGCCACAAACACCCTTACACCCAAACACAACGTCCGCAACCTAGGAGTAACTCTTGACTCTAATTTATCAATGACAGATCACGTATCCAAACTAGTATCATCCTCCTACTACCTCCACCAGCTAAAAACCATACGTGCCTACTTCTCAGAATCTGAATTTGCCCAACTACTCTACGCTTTTCTATCCCGCGTGGACTATTGTAAAGCTCTACTAGTGGACCTGCCTACCAAAACTCTCTCCCGCCTCCAAAGGGTGCAAAACGCTGCAATCCGCCTTCTGAAAAACCTAGGCATCCGTGACCATGTTACCCCTTCATTAGCTTCCATGCACTGGATGCTCATTCAAAAACGCTGCACCTTCAAGGCTCTGCTCCTCGCTTTCAAAACCTTCCATGAAACGATTCTGTACTACATGAAAACTAGACTACAAATCTACTTCCCTGAGGTCCCAAGGAGAAAAACGACTGACCATACCTTCTGGCCGCTCCCTCAAAACTGAAACTGCCCGCAAATGCTCCTACTCACATTTCATACCCAAACTTTGGCACACAATCCCTCCATCTGTCAGATCACTAGATGGACTCTGGAACTTCAGGAAGGCCGTGAAAACCTTCCTCTTTACTAACCCAGCGCTTTAAAGTCATTCACCCTGAAATGCCACCCAATCAACTCACCTTTGTCACTTAATTTCACCAGATGCTACTTAGTACATATGTTTTATTGTCATGTCTATATTGTAATTTATGTAAACTGTCATCTATATTAGTAATTATGTAAAAATGTCATCTCTGCTCTGTCTGGATTATTATGGATGTACTTTGTAACCCGTTCTGGGCTCTTTGGGAGGACGGGCTAAAAAATCGAATAAATAAATAAATAAATAAATATTTGGTTGGACGAAGCCTCATAGAAGCTCTACTCAGCTATTCATATCCTTTTGATCCTAAACAGATTGGGAACTCCGGTTTACCAAGAGAACCATGTCCACTTGGCTAGCAGACTGTATCTCATTTTCCTATGCTCAGGCTGGCTGATGCTTGAAGGGCTGTGTCACTGCACATAAAGTTGGAGCACAGGATGAAGTTAAGAGGTGATAGTCTCAGGAGTAATTTAAGGAAATACTTTTTTACAGAATGAGTGGTAGATGCATGGAATAGTCCTCTCAGTAGAGGTGGGTAGAGACAAAGACTGTGAATTCAAGAAAGTGTGGTACAGGCACGTGGGATCTCTTAGAGGAGATATTGAATGTTGTGAATTGGCAGACTGGATGGGCCATTTGGCTTTTATCTGCTGTCATTTTTCTATTAAAACTTTGAGCATGGCAAAAATCCACAATAGCTGCTTAATGTGCAGAGTAGGCATAGCCATCAATTAAAGTGCACAGGTCTATGCCTCGCACTAGCTGTCATAACTGCTAATAGTGTGTCCGCACTTAGCACACTTCAAATTACCCTGTTTTCACACCCTGAAAGGAAATTACTGGACCTAAAATGATGTACACCATGGTTGTCATAGAAACATAGGCCATATGGTCTTTATCTGTCTTCATTTTTCTATCTAGTCTGACTAACCATGCCCTCTTCTATCTCCTCCTCTCCCTTAGAAATCCAACCTACTTACCCAAGCTTTCTTGAATTTAGATACATTTTTTGTCGCCACATTCATTGGGAGGTCACTCCAAGCATTCACCACCCTTTCTGTGAAAAAATAATTTTCCGAGGTTACTTCTGAATCTATCCCCTTTCACCTTCATCCTATGCCCCCTCGTTCCAGAGTTTCCTTCAGTTGAAAGAGATTTGCCTCATGCACATTTATGCTATGTAGGTATTTAAATATCTCTACCATATCTCCTACCTTTCCTCCAAAGTATACATAGTGAGATCTTTGTCTGTCCCTATACACCTTAAGATGAAGACCACCAAACATTTTAGTAGCCTTCCTCTGGACATGACTCCATCTTGTTTATATCTTTTTGAAGGGTCCAGAATTATATACAGTATTCTAAATGAGGTCTCACCAGAATCTTATACAGGTGCCATTGATCTCTTTCCACCTAGGTACTTGTGAATAGTGCATATACTTTGTTATTGGAAACATTTGCAAAACAAAACTCTTATGCATTTGTATGAAAAAGAAAACCAGACCTGACTATTATATTTTGCATTTTTTTTTCTATTTTGTCATTGGTATTGGTCCCATAATGTTTTATTTGCATTTTCATCAATAGAAATTGTTTGAAAGTAAAAAAGAAAACCAAAGTGCAGGATTTGGGCTGGTATGGAGCTGGCCACTAGGTGGCACTAGTAGACTTTAAAAGGTTTTCCTAGAACTATTACTACAATACACATGAAACAGCTGCAGGTCCATGAAACTTAATTAGGAAGTGTTTTTGAGTAATTATATCAGTATGGCCAAATATTTTCAAGGGAAAGTTTGCTAAAGGTATGAATTAGGTTCTGAGGCTTTCAGCATTTTACTTTTAGATTCAGAGAGGGGGATGACTTAGTACAAGTTTGAAACTTCAGAGCAACAGAATTGTCAAGGCTTTGAGTGTGGCTATTTATTTATGAATCCTTCATAGGCATTTATAATTCAAATGTCTTATAAAGGATGGGCTTGGGGAGGGCATCAATGGGAACTTTACTAACTTGGAACATGAGGACATTACTGGCCAGACTTTACAGTAGATATCCTGCAAACAACAGGATGGTTGGATAGGCTGGATGAGCTTAGATGGCAACTTCAGCAGTTGGAACCTAGGACAATACCAGGTGGACTTTACAGTCTATGACCCAGAAATATCAAAGAAGAGACAAGTTAAATTAATATATGTATTTTCAATGAGAATAACTAATGGGAAGACTGGATGGACCGACCGTTCAGGTCTTTTATCTGCATCATTTACTAAGTGTGACAACATAATCATTATAGCTCTTAATACCAAGAAATGTGCTCCATTACACAAAAATAATAGCAATTTTTTTAAGAAAAACGGAGCTTTATGTAATCAGAGATTTTGAGGAAACTCCAGGATGGGCTTTAAAAATTTTTTTTTATTAAGCACAATCAAATTCATGGCAAAAACGTCAATTCAGTTTTTTCAACTTTGTGTTTTCTGGACAACCCTATTGGGTCAGTCTGAGAGGATAGAGTAGAACATGCATTTACATTGCTGTGATTTACAGGCCACTTTCACAGAGAGACAAATTTAAATTGAAGACATTCAAAATATAGCTGTGAAAAGGGAAGTTATTACTAATAGGTGATTTTAATATGCCAGATATTAATTGGATATCCCTACTGCAGAGTCTTCTAAAAGTAGGGAGATCCTGAATTCTCTACAGGGAGAGTTGTTTCCAACAGTTAAAATAGACCCCCATGTTGGATGGGGCCCATAATGGACAGTGCTTATGAAGAGGGGAGAGTTTTTCTGATGTTATAGTAAGGTGATTGGCAATCACTGGATGCTGTGGTTTATTAATAAGTTATGTGGAGAGGGCTCATATGAAAGTGAAGATTCTAGATTTAAAAGAACTAACTTTGTTCAGATGGGGGATTACATCAAGAAGCTGTTGTCTGGACAGGAATATCTGGAAGAAGTAGAAAAGCAGTGATCAAAACTGAAAGAAGCTAATGTAAGGGCAACAAACTTTTTCTAAGGAAAATAAAGTAAGAAAAGTAAGAGGAAAAGAAGGCTGCTTTGGTTCTCAAATGTAAGCTAAAAATGTAAGCTACAAATGTTAGGAAAAAGTTTTAGCCTTCATTAAATGAGATCACAGAAAGAGGAAGATAAGATGACAGATATCAGGAAAAGCTAAGAGAAACTGGTAAAGTAGTCAGGAAAACAAAGATGCAATTGTCAGGATAAAAATACCCAAAACATTAAAAAGTAGGGCAAGACATTTTATAGATATATTAGAAGGCATTGTGAGCCTCAAAAGGTGAAGGAGAGGTTTACATAGAACTGATAAAGATAAGGCTGAATTGCTTAACAAATATTTCTGTTCTGTGTTCACAGCTTAAGGGACGGGAGCAGGACCACAGAAAAACAAAACACAAATATAAATGTAAGTATGTTAGACCCTGCACAATTTTCAAAGAACTGTGTTTGAGGAGCTAGCTAAACTAAAGGTGGACAAAGTGATGAGACCAGATGGCATACCTCCATGGGTACTGAAGGAATTTAGGGAAGTTCTGGGAGCTCTCCTAGCTGACATTTTCAATATGTCTCTAGAATAAGGAAGAGGTTGGGTACTACAGGCTGGTAAGTCTGATTTCTGCGGAAAGCAAATTAATGTGAACACTTAAAACAGAGAATAGTTAAGTTTTTGGAATCCAGTGGATTACAGGACCCAATGCAAGCATGGTTTCACATAGAAGCAGGTCTTGACAACAAATCTGATTAATTTATTTAACCAGAGAGATACAGAGAGAGCACTAGATATGGTGCACTTAGATTTTAGTCGAGCCTTTGACACTTCCACATAGACAACCTAAAACTGTGCCTATTTGGTATGGTCCCTAAACTGACTGTGAATGAATTAGGACTGGTGATGACAGGAAAGACAACAAGGGATAGTGGTAAATGGAACATACTTTGAGGAAAAGGATGTTTGGTGTTTGAGCTGAAGGGCTGTCAGGTAAGTTTTGCTCTTTGAAGATACACCAAACTATGTAATAGGCTAAACAACTCCTGATTGTGTAGATAACATGAGGAAAGACTAGAGAAGCTTGAGGAATGGCAGCCAAGATTTAATATTATAAAATGCAGGGTTCATGCATTTGGGCTGCAAACCTCCAAAGGAACGGTTTAGGGGTAAAGAAACTTTGCATGAAAGAGTAAGGACTTGGGTGTGTACTCAATATGTATACTTTGGAAGAAAGGCAAGAGAGGGAAGATATGATAGAGATGTTCAAATATGGTACCTTCAATGGCATACATGCACAGGAGGCGAGGCCTCTTTTCAACTCAAATAGTTCTGGATAGGATGAAAGTGAAAGGGAACAGACTCAGAAGTAACCTGAGAAAATGCTTCATCACGAAAAAGATGATGAATTCATGGAACGGCTTCTATGGAGGAAGTAGAGAATAGAGAGTTGCGTGAGGACAGAAATCCTGCCTGTCCCCACCCTGTGTGGAATCCCTTCCATCACTGCCTGCCCCCCCCCCCCCCCCATAAAAATTGCCTGTCCTTATAAAGAGCAGCAATTACTTCTGACAGTAGTAATGATTTTGGCAGTACTTTACTATCTTACAACTTGATTATTCTGACGTCTCCTAGGTTTAAGGCTTTCCCCAAAGAGGGGAAGTCTACACAACCATCAACATAAAACAGAGCTGAGTTAGTCACTGATGTAGTTAGCCTGCATACTTGTGTGTTTGGGGGAGAGGGGAGCAAAAGGTTTTATTTAGAGACGATGATTATCCACACATTCAAGTTTACACCATATTGGAAGGAGGAGGAGGAGGAGGGAGGCCAATTCGGTATTAACAGCACAACAATTGGGACTGGTGCTGTCCTGCCCAAAATTATATGTATGACTAGAATATAGGAAATCTTGCGATTGGTAGATGCATGATTATCTGCAGATATTCACCTTAGACAAATGTTCCACGAGTTGTAAATCTGTTTCAGTTCCAACAACGAAATGGGTGTTGAAAGGGCTTTTTCATTCAATCTTGTAAAGTAGCAGGGGCAGCTCCATATTTTTCAGCTTCACCCCCCCACCCTATCCAGAATGAATTCTGTTCACAATTTGCCTGCTACAGTGAAAATAACAACCTGAATCCAGCCAGTATTCTAAGTCATAACGATTGATATGAATCCAAATTCAGAGGGGGTACCAGATGGAAGTTCTAGATGAAATGGGCTGCCGATCCAATCAGAACATACTAATGGTTACTACAAATAAATTTCCTGTGCACTTGATTATTTATTTAAGCATACATAAGTATAATCATAAAAGCCTTTTGATAATGGCTAAGAAGAAAGCATATGTACACCCATGTAAGCTCTGCTCTGACCTTCCTTTCTGCTGGGTCCCGCCTAAATTCTAATTTCTGCGAAGGCAGGACCCAGCAGAAGGAAGTTTCAGGGCAGATCTTACAGGGGTGTACATAATGCTTTTCTCTGACATTTATCAAAAGGTTGTTCGCAGTAAGGATTTTATGATTATATTATGTATGCTTAAAGAAATAAAATTTAGGTGGGACCTGGCAGAGAGGAAGGCCTGAGTATATGAACACTGCTGCTGTTGACGCCGGCCCTTGAGTTCGGGGAGCGCCATACCATGCCAACCCCCCATCACCACTGGTACTGCAGAATAAGCAGAATTTTTTTAAGTTTGCACCTGCTGAAGCAGTTTAACCATGTATGGCAATCTGACTCCAGATCTGCACACTATGCTGTCCAGTCTCTTCCACGCTCCTCTGCATCTGCACAGTCACAGTGAGTGTGGCAGCTTGAGCTATAAGATCCTTGGCGAGATATCGCGCCAAGGCTCACTACTGGGAGAGCTCGCCACCAATCTGAGAGAAAGAGCTGGAGCTTGATAACCAATGAGGACACTTCTACAAGGAAGTGCTCCTGATTGTCCATCAAGCTCCACCTCTGTCTCCATGATTGGTGTATGTACAGAGCTCTCCCATGTGAGTGGCAATCAGCAACTGGTTGATTGAGGGATAGAATTAGAGGGAACATTAGGTAGGCCTCGTGGGAACCTCGGAGAACCAGAGTCCATTCCCTTAGGAGTCCCATGGACCTGGGGGGGATTCCCACGGGGTCCTGTGGGATTCCTATGATCCCCGTTCCCATGCAAACCTCTAGTGGAAACAATAAAAAAAACATATCTAAGGAAATACTTAGTAGATGCATGTAACAGTCTCCCAGAAGAGGTGGTGGAGACAGATAGTGGCTAAATTAAAGAAAGCATGGGATCTCTTAGAGAGGAAGAGATAATGGTTACTGCAGATGGGAACTGGATGGGCCATTTGGCCTTTATCTGCTGCCATGTTTCTATGTTTCTAATTCAAGAAGATTTGGAAGTACATACTGTAGGATCTCTAAGGAAGAGGAAAGGTTAATAGATGGCATGGATTGGTAGACTGGATAGGCCCAGGGCCGGATTAATCAATAGGCCAATAGGCATGTGCCTAGGGGCCCGAAACAGCAATGGCCCCCTCCCGGCAATCAACAGCAACAGGCCCTCCCCTAACGGCAATGGACGGGCCCCCCCCCACAGCAATGGCAATGCGGCCAGGTCTGTTACAGGAAGGTCCTGCGATAACTGCTTCTGCCGGTCCATCCCCCTCTGATGTCACTTATTCCGGAGCAAGTAAGTGATGTCGGAGGGGGATGGACCGGCAGAAGCAGTCATCGTGGAACTTTCCTGTAACAGATCTGGCCGCATTGCCATTGCTGTGAGGGGGGGTGTTGCTGCGGGGGAGGATATGTTGCCGTGGGGGGTAACCCGTTGCCGTCAGCTGTTCTAATGCTGCTTTCGGGCAAAGGGAACTCAGCGGGCAGAACTGGCAGCTGCATTGTTTTGGAGAGGGGGAGAGAAAGGAATATGGAAGGGGTGGTGGAGGGAGAGAAAGGGGGCAGGGTGGTATAGAAGGGTGTGAGAAGGATGATATGGAAGGGTGGTGGAGTAAGAGAAAGGGGCAGAGTGGTATGGAAGGGTGGTTGGAAGGAAAGAAAGGGGCTGATGGAATTGATGTGCATAGGAAGGGGAGAGATATAAGCGGATGGATACTGGATGGAGAATTGGGTTAAGGGAAAGAAAAGGGGGCAGATGCCATGATGGAATTGGGGGTGCAAAGAAAGGGAGAGGAGAGACATAAGGCGGAGGATCCTGGATGGAATTGGGTTGGAGGGAGAGAAAGGGGGGCAATGCTGATGGAAGTTGGGAGGAAGGGAGAGTAGAGAGTGAAATGCCCAACATGGTGGTGTGGGAGAGGGAAGGGGAGGAGAGAGATGCCAGACCATTGGAGGAGGGAGGGAAGATGATGGATGCCACACTAATGGGGGGTGGGGCAGGGCCACGGGGGGCCCAGTGTACTTGGGGTGCCTAGGGGTCCTTGAAGAATTAATCCTGCCCTGGATAGGCCATAAGATTTTTTTATCTTCCTTCATTTTCTATCTTTCTGTGAGATAAAGGGAAGGACAGATTATTCATTTAACAATAATATTCAGCCTTTAAATATAAAAGTTATCCGTTTAATTTAGGCCTATAAAAGTAGATAGTACTGGTGCAGACGCTACACTATTCGTATAATCACTTCATCAGCCCATACAGATAGTAGTGCTAAATAAACAGATTAAGAGGAGAATTAATTAAAGGATGCTAAGCATGTTAGCGTGCTCTAACTGCTAAAGACACCCATTATATTTCTATGGGCATCTTTAGGGTTAGCGCTTGCCAATGTGTTTTCGCTCTAAAACACTTAGCGTCATTTGATAAATTCCCCACCCCCCCCAGTTAAGCTTTAGTTCTTCACTTTATCTGATGACTGTGCAGGCTGAAAAATTCAGCCTATACTGTACATGTGTTTTGATTTAAACATAAATTTAAAAGAAGAAGAAAAGAGAACCTGAACTTTTATCTTTGCCAGATTCCAGATCATCTATATTCTGGGATCAGATAATAGTTTCTTAAGTGAATGAGGCCACTGTAAAAACTTGGAGACGTGCAGGTCGGGTAAAAAACAAACTGCTTGGAAGCAGCCAATGCCAGAAACCATGGAGACAAGGTCCTGTTCACACCAGTGCTCTGCCGCCAGCCTTTTTAAGCAAGGAGCTTGTCACAATAAGATAACAGCAGGATGGAATGTACCGCTCTTCTGTAATTAAACACTGTATCTATTCAACGGTCTAGTTTTTCCACTTGACTGATATATTCTACAATTAGAAATCCAACGTTTTCAACTATTTTCAGCATGAGGTCAAAGAACGTTCAGCTGTTTTCTGAATTTCAAAACTTCTTTCTTAGGCTTTTCCCTGCTTAAATGCCTCCTACAGAAAAAGCACAGTTACTTACCGTAACAGGTGTTATCCAGGGACAGCAGGCAGCTATTCTCAACCTGTGGGTGACGTTATCCACGAAGCCCAGATGCGTACAGCTTTGCAAGCTGATTTGCATGCAGAACTTAGAAAGTTTGTGACTGCCGCACCGTGCATGCGTGAATGCCTTCCTGCCCACTCAAGGGCGTGCGTCTCCTAAGTTCAGATAGCTAGCAGAGAAGCCAACCAGGGGAGGTGGGTGGGTTGTGAGAATAGCTGCCTGCTGTCCCTGGATAACACCTGTTACGGTAAGTAACTGTGCTTTATCTCAGGACAAGCAGGCAGGCTATTCTCACATATGGGTGACCTCCAAGCTAACCAGAATGGGACGGTGGGAGTGTTGGCAATTTAGGAGAATAAATTTTGTAATACTGCCTTGCTGAAATGGCCATCTCGTCTGGAAAAAGCATCCAGGCAATAATGAGAGGTGAATGTATGAACCGAGGACAAAGTGGCAGCTTTGCAGATTTCCTCAATAGGAGTAGATCTAAGGAAAACTACTGATGCTGCCATGGCTCTGACTATGTGGACTATGATTCGACTCTATAGATGCAGTCCAGCCTGAGCATAGCAGAAAGAGATACAAGCAGCCATCCAGTTGGAGATTGTTCACTTAGAAAGCGGATGTCCCAACTTGTTTGGATCGAAGGAGACAAAAAGTTGAGGAGCAGATCTATATGGTTGAGTGTGTTGCAAGTAGAAAGCCAAAGCAAGCAGAATTGATTGGCTGAGATGAAATTCTGAAACCACTTTAGGTAAGCATTTAGGATGAGTACTGAGGACCACCTTGTCATGATGGAATACTGTGAAAGGTGGGTCCGCTACTAAAGCTTGTAGCTCACTGACCCTGCGAGCAGACGTAAGAGCAATGAGAAATACCACTTTCTAAGTGAGATATTTAAGATGAGCTGAATCCATTGGTTCAAAAGGAGGCTTCATCAATTGAGCAAGAACAACATTAAGATCCCAAATCACTGGAGGAAAGTTTTGGGGGGTTTTTTTGTGTTTTTTAATGTATATTTTATTAAATTTCCAAATATAACAAAGTACAGGAACACAAAGTTCAATGAAAGTAAGCAAAATAGCCACTCCCGTCCCCGTCAACCCCCCCCCCCACCCCCAACAACAGTAGTTCACCAATTATAATAGAAATATTCCAGTCCTGTGTGTCTTATTCCAGTGGAGATCAAACATTCAGTAAATGACTTCGGGCTCTGGGTGTCAAGGTATTCCAGAATGGCTCCCAAGAACAAAACGCTTTCCCCAACACTATCCCATGATGAAAAACGCAGGCGTTCCATGGAGGCATACTGTAACATCAAAACACGCAAGTGTAGGAGTGTCCGAAGAAATCCAACAGTGAAGCACCACTTTCTTTCCCAGCAATACAGCACGATCCAGAAAACTCCTGAATCCCCTCAGAGATGTTCTAGGAAGGGACTCCAATGTAAACAACATTACCGGGTGAAATGTATAGGTATAGTTCCACATAGCCTTAATATGTTGATGGACATGTTGCCAAAACCGTTGCACCCTCTTACAAGACCAAAACTGGTGTCCCAGCATTGCAGGGGAATGATGGCATTTAAGGCAGCGGTCTGAGGCACTTAGTTTTGCCCGATACATGTAAGAAGGAGATCTATAAAGTCGTAACAAAAACTTATAAATCATTTCAATTAATGTCACTTGTGAAGTCAAGCGTACTGTTCTATGAAGACCTCATTTAATGATGGAGCCAGAGACTTCACAGGATAAATCCATCGACCATTTAGTAGCATAAAAGTCATAGGAAAGTTCACCCAGACACTCTTGAAGATGATAATGATGAAATCACAGAGGAATCGGGACCTGGGCAGACAGACTTAAAGCCTCAGATATCAACTCCATGCGCCGATCAGTAAGACAGTCCCTCGGCAGTGTGTGGACATAAGAGGACAACTGACAATAAGAGTACCAAGTTTGAGGAGTCCAGTGATGTTCCCTCTGGAGAACCTCCAACAATCTCAAGGCTCCATTAGACTGAATCAATTGAAATAAGTAGCGATTAGAAGCCTGAGACCAGATAGAGGAAGGTCCAGAGGAAAGTCCAGGAAGAAAGTCTCCACTGCCCTGCAAAGGCAGATATGGGGTTACAGTATAAGAGAGGTGAAGATGCTGACTAAGAATCCTCCACAGGCGTCTCAATGGCTGTAGGAAAAGGTGCCAGGCTGCCATTGTCTTTTGAGGTAAGAGTTTAACGTGAAGCAAATAACTAAAATGATAGGGAGCACAAAGAGAAAGTTCTTGAGTAGTTGCTGAGAAGTGATGAGTGCCCCGAAACCAGTCATTGAGGTTAGAGAATGACACGGTGACAAAATTCATCACCGTTCCCGTCCCACCGGATAACTGCAGGAAATAATCCCATGTCATTTTTTAGTGTCTATTTCAACCTCAGTCCTTCTACACCAGTATTCTTCAAAGCAATGCTTGAGGGTCAGTGACTGTGCCCATTCATACTCTGATTCTTCCCTCTCTCCTTAAAGAATAACATGAAGATGGTTTCCCACGGTTATCCGCGGGGACAAGAACGGTGATGAGTTTTGTCACCATGTCATTCTCTAATTGAGGTGTCTCATCTGGCAAGCCTGCGACAACAGTCAAAGACTACCCAAACCCAAACCACCTCTGTCCTTTGGTCGGGCCATATGAGACAAAGACATCCTAGCTTTCTTCCCATTCCACAGATAAAGTTTGTAAATATTTCCCAACTTCTTTGTCATGCTTAACAGAAAGCAATACAGGTAACATTTGAAATACATACAACCATTGGGGTACCAATACCATATAAGGCGATCTTCCCCATCAAGGAAAGCGGATACACCCTCCAATTTTGCAATTTGTGCTTCGTGGCTGTTAAGAGAGGTTCTATATTTAAAGAATATAATTGGGAAAGGTCAGGAGAAATGAGTATGCCCAAATATTTCAAGTATCCCGGTGCCAAAGTAATAGGAAAATCACCCCTCCAAACAGTCGGGATATCTGAAGATAAGGGCAACACTATCGATTTTTGTTTATTCAATTCCAAACCTGAGTACATACTATATTCATCCAGGAGTTCCAATGCTCGATTGAGGGATCTCTGTGGGTCACCTAAAGTCAATAGGAGGTCATCCGCAAAGGCTAACACCAGTAACTGCTAATCACTCTCAGGCAGACCCTGTAATTCATCATCACGGAGAAGTGTGCGTAAAAAGGGGTCTAAATAAAGGAGAAAGAGAAGAGGTGATAGCGGACTGCCCTGTCGAGTACCTCTAGCTATCGGGAATATAGAAGTGCGGGTTCCATTTACCAGTATGCAAGCAGTAGGGTTTTTATATAACAAACGGACCATCTCATAAAACCAACCTTCAATACCCATGTAGGTTAGCATCTGAAAAAGATAATGCCAGTTGACTTGGTCGAAAGCCTTAGCTGCATCTAAGCCAATTAAAATCCCCTTAAGAACAGTATCCTTCACGCGTTGCATAGCTTTTAACAACCTGCGAACATTAAGAACAGAGTGGCGATGTTTTACAAAACCAACTTGTTCCGGGACAATCAAATGGGGTTATAAGTAGGCCAACCTATTAGTCAAAATTTTGTCCAAAATCTTAATGTCCACGTTAATAAGAGAGATTGGACGGTATGATTCAATATCTCCCTCCAGCTTTCCCGGTTTGGGTATCAATGTGATATGTGCATGGTTCGCACCTGTGGGGAACCCACCCCCCTCCAGGGCCACTGTGTAATAGGCCACTAAAGGACCACAGAGAGATGGGAATAATAGTTTATAAAACTCAGGGGAGAAACCGTCCGGGCCCGGAAAAGTGCAATTTTTAAGTTGTTTCACTGCTCCCTGAAGTTCCTTCCCCTGTATAGGCTTATTCAGATGAAAGCAGTCCAGAGAGGATAACCAGGGCACCCCTGCGTCCGCCAAATAATCAGTAACCTCCGGTCCCTCAAAGTTGTCCCTCGCGGAGTAAAAAGCTGCATAGTAGGTTCGAAAACTATCCGCTATATCAGGGGTAGTGGTCACCGCCACTCCCAATGAAAGGAGAAGGCGAGAAATATGGCGATTGGGCCTCCAGGGTCTAGTCAAGGTGGCCAGCAGTCTGCCATGTTTATTTCCAAATGAGTAATAATGAAATTTAGAATAATATAGATAGCGCTGCGTATGCTCGTGCAAAAGCGTGTTCAAGGCAACTTGCGCCGCAGTCATGGCCTCTCTCGACTGAGAAGAGGGGCGATCTATGTGTGCCTGCTTCAATGTTCTATAGTCTTTTTCCAATCTCAAAATCCCCTGAGAGATTTTCTTTCTCTGGGCCACTACATAAGAGATTATCTCCCCTCGACTTAGCTGCCTCCCAAAATAATAACGGGGTGTCAATATGTTGAGAATTAAAGTTGACATAATCTTCCCACTTTGAAGTAAGATAACTAGTAAAGTCCAAATTTTTAATCAAATAGGAGGGAAATTGCCACAACCCTTGGGAAAGAAACCCATCACCATGTAAAATATCAACCCAAATGGGACAGTGGTCCGACACAGAGAGGGGCCAATCTCTGTGGCATGAACCTGTGAGAAGGAAGTTGTAGAAATCAATATATAATCTGTTCGAGAGAATGTATGGTGTGCCCTCGATTGGTGGGTAAAATCTCGTTCCGTGGAGTGTAGGAGGCGCCAAGGATCAGTCAAAGCTAAAGTATCGCACAAATAGGGAACACCTCTAGTTACACTAAGTGTTTGGGATGTGCCCGGTCCTGTTCTGTCTAAATCAGGGTCCATGACTTGATTTAAATCCCCCAATAGTATCAGAGGTGTATTTGGATCCCTAAGACCAAGGCGAGCCAGAGAAGAAAAGAAAGTGTGATAGAAACCTTCAAAATCCTGAGGGGTATAGAGAAGGTAGACAGGGACAGATTCTTCAGACTATGGGGAACCACAAGTACAAGGGGTCTCTCGGAGAAACTGAGAGGGGACAGATTTAGAACACATGCTAGGAAGTTCTTTTTTACCCAGAGGGTGGTTGACACATGGAACGCGCTTCCGGAGGTTGTGATAGGCCAGAGCACATTACAGGGGTTCAAGGAAGGTTTAGATAGGTTCCTAAAGGAGAAGGGGATTGAGGGGTACAGATAGAAGTAGAGGTAGGTTATAGAAATGGTCAGGAACCACTTCACAGGTCATAGACCTGATGGGCCACCGCAGGAGCGGACCGCTGGGCGCGATGGACCTCTGGTCTGACCCAGTGGAGGCAACTTCTTATGTTCTTATATTGATTCGGTGCATACACTACCAACAGATTGTATGAGTGTTCAGACATTGTGATTTTGCACAAGAGGATTCTCCCCGCATTATCTCCGTATATGCGCTCCACCCTACCCGGAAATCCCTTCCGTATTAATAGGGCCACTCCTGCTTTCTTGTTAGGCGAAGAAACCGATATTACCTGACCCACCCACCCCTTCTGCAATTTAGCATGTTCTAGCTCCGTAAGTCGTTTCCTGCAGAAAGCCAAATCAGCGCAATGGTGTTTGAGGCGTTGAAGTAGCTTTGTTCTTTTTACTGGGGAAGTGATGCCACTCACATTCCAGGACAGTATCCTAAATATGTTACACCTCACTAGTCACAGAAAAAGCACGTTGACAAGCAGGCCCACAGTAAAATCCCCCCGGGCGCCCAGCCCTCACCCGAGAGGTAAGTTTGGAATCCCCACTAGATAAATCAAAAAGAAACCACATATCAGATATACATAGACACACTGGAATATACAGTAAGTAAACCCTCAACTGTCCCACACCTCCACCCATCCCAGTAACTACTAAGTTTTCCTAACACCAACCGGGCAATAGGAAATGGGAGCACGATACTGAAGCCATCAGAGCCCTATCCTCAAAGTAAAGCTAGTAATCAATGAAAGAGACAAGCACTTTAACCAGAAATAGTGGGCAAACCAGAAATCATCAGTAGAGTCAGTCAGTGTGATGAACCAAGAAGTCTAAAACAATCAATAGGAGGCAACGAGGAGGGCTCCAAATGGTTAATAAAATCTCCTGCAAGAGTTGCAGAATCGAAAACGTGCCACTTGCCATTTTACATTACATTACATTAGTGATTTTTATTCCGCTTGTACCTTGCGGTTCAAAGCGGATTACATAAGAAGAGAACTGGACATTTCCAGGAGGGTACATTACATTGGAGAATACAGATTGAGGGTATAGACTTAATAACATTGGAAGATAAATCAGGTTACATTACATAGCAAGTATTCTGTTTCCTTACATTGGTAGATAGTCGGTTTTGGTAGGATAATTTAGGTTTCAGGTAGCTTTCTTGGCATTTCGGGGTTTTTTTGGGGTTTTTTTAAATTTATTTTTTTTTTATTTTAATTTTGCTGTATTTTTAACACTGCCGGATAAAGAAACATGAAGCGGCGCTTCTGTTCAACAAGTTGAGCACAAAGAGGGTGAAACACCCTCTGTTTGTCCATTAAGGCCGCAGAGTAGTCCTGGCCAATCTGCACTGGGTGGGATTCGTAAGTCAACGAGGCTCTCTTAAAACGGTAAGCTCTAAGCAACTCCACTTTATGCCGGCAGTTGTGTAATTTACCGATCACCACTCTAGGCCGCTGGTCCGCTCCAGCACGGGAGCCCATACGATGCACCAGCTCAAAGCACGCGGGACCTAAGGAAGCAGGCATCGGCAGTTCACTGGCCAGCCAAGATTCCACCACCGAAAGAAGTACAGAGTCTGCAATATGCTCTGGTAAGCCAATAAACCGTAAGTTGCCCCGACGCGATCTATTTTCTAAATCTTCCAGTTTTTCCTGGTAAGAATGCAATTGTGCTTTGAGCGTCGCAACATCAGACGCCATCCTCTACCGTCAAAACTCTGTTCTCTAAAGCTGTAACTCTAGTAGAGTGGTCTTCCAGGAGCGATTCAAGTTTATTAAGTTGTGACGAGATTTGCTCCATGCGAGGATCGAGGGCTTGTAGTTTAACTTGTTGAAGCTCCAGTCGCATTTCTGTTGTAAACACCAGGCTAGTTGCATAAGGCGCTTCCGCCATTTTTTCCTCTCTCGGTTTATTCTTCTCGCAATCTTTTTTTGCAGTTTTTGAAGCCATAACTGGTTGCGATTTTGCCAAGAATCTGTCCATGTAACAGCAATCAATTGGTCTGAGAAAAGATGAGTAAATTACGCAAAAATTGTCTCATGTAGCAAGTAATAAGGGAACAAGGCTCTGGAGCCGGCGTGAGGTACTGCTAACCAGCTCACAGCATCACGTGATCTCATCTCACTGGAGGAAGTTTGAGAGGTTGTTTGATATTGAACAGTTCTTTCATAAATCTGGAAACCAGAGGATGAGCTGAAAGGGGTTTCCCTTTGATAGGCTGATGAAAAGCAGCAATTGCACTGAGGTGGACTCAAATGGATGTGGATTTGAGGCCTGATTGAGATAAGTGAGACAGGTAATCCAAAACTGAAAACAAGGAGGTAGAATGAGGCTCCTTGTGATGAATGGTGCACCAAGCAGAAAATATAGTCCATTTCTGATTGTAGCATTGTCTAGTGGTAGGCTTCCTAGAAGCCTCTAAAATGTCCTTTAAAGGTTGAGAAAACTGTAGAGTGGCAGTTAGGTTGGGTTGAGAGGTACCAAGCTATCAGGAGTAGAGACTGCAGGTTGGGATGAAGCAGAGATCCCTGAATCTGTGTAAGCAGAAAGGGAAATACTGGTAGAAGCAGAGGCTCCATAGTGCTGAGTTGAAGTAGAAGGGAGTACCAGGGTTGTCTGGGCCACCGAGGAGCTATCAGAATCATGGTGGCATGATCTTGTTTGAGTTTGACAAGAGTCTTGAGAATCAGAGGAAATGGAGGGAATATATAGAGAAACTGATTTGTCCATTCCAGAAGGAAAGCATCTGCCTCAAGGCGATGAGGAGAGTATATCCTGGAGCAGAACTGATGCAGTTTGTTGTTGTGGGGAGACGCAAAGAGATCTATCTGAGAAGTTCCCCACTGAGAAAAAATGTGATGAAGAGGCGAGGAATTGAGTGTCCATTTGTGAGGTTGCAGAAGATGACTCAATTTGTCTGCTAGACAATTTTTCTCTCTTTGAATGTAGACTGCTTTCAGGAAGGTGTTGTGATGGATTGCCCAGTTCCACACCTTTTGAGCTTCCTGACAAAGAGGGAGAGATCCTGTTCCTCCCTGCTTGATGAAGTAGTACATGGCTACTTGGTTGTCCATCCAAATGAGGACTACCTGGTCATGAAGAAAATGCTGAAAAGCTTTGAGACAAAACTTAACTTAGGTTAAGCCACCATTTTCTTCGCTTAAAGTTCCTCAGAATGCCACACGATTTTAACGTATGGTAGCTGTCCTCATAGGAACCTTTATATTATGCGGTTTTTCATTCAATATATTATTTTATAGTTTTCTTTTTAAGTTATAAAGTGCTTGTGCTTAATACTATAATAGTAGCGAATGTAGCTTTTACTTAGCTTTTCTTAATAAACTGGGTCTGGCTCAATCCCCACCGACGCGTTTCATTTTTTCATCATTTTTTCATCATTTCTTCATGATGAAAAAATGAAACGCGTTGGTGGGGATTGAGCCAGACCCAGTTTATTAAGAAAAGCTAAGTAAAAGCTACATTCGCTACTATTATAGTATTAAGCACAAGCACTTTATAACTTAAAAAGAAAACTAGAAGATCACACGTCAAAATTCCTGGGACGTATTTGGATGGAGTGGAGACAAATTCCAGCGTGTGCTTGTATTTTAGAAAATGTGCAGGCAGACTCATAGCGGGGTGATTTTCTAAAGACCTTGTCATACGTCAAAGGTAGAAGGTGCCCCCTACTCTTCCCCACCTCTCTGGTTCTTCCCCGGCACAAGCAGCATCTCCATCCTGGAGATACCTGCTCATGCTGGTGAAGAACCAAAAAGGTACAGGGATGGAGAGGAGGAGAGGTGCTGGCACCACCCTCCCCAAGATGGCACCTGGGACAGTCTGCCCCCCCCCCCTCCCTTACTGCATAACTGCCTGTGTGCAAGCAAATATGTTTTTTGAAATTTATCAGCCTACAAGAAGTCTGAGATCAGAAAACAGTATGAAATTATGTTTGGAAAGTAATATGTTAATCTCCCACATTAAGTGAGTGTAAAGCGAATACCCTATGTTTGCGTGCTGCTAGAATTATTTTAAGAAAATGTTAAAACTCAACTGTTTGTGAAGGCTTTTTTGAGTTGAAATTTTATATTCCAACTGGATTTGAAGATTTCTGATTATCGACCATTTTTAAGAGTGTTGTTTTTTAACAACTGAACTACAGTCAAACCTCGGTTTGCGAGTGTTTTGCAAGATGACTATCTGAATTGCTGGTTTTCATGAATTGTGATTTAATGTTGTTAAATATTGTCTAAATACACTAAAACTACAGCTATATGCTAAATTTTGCAGAAGAGACTTGACTGGTCACCTAAAAAGAGAGCAACAGCCATAGCTTTAAGAAAAGAAGGCTACAGTTACCGAGAGATTGCAACCAAAATTGGTCAAGGTGTGTCACCAGCCGGGGTACTGAAACTCTGCAAACACTTTGAAGAGACTAGAAGCATCAAAAACAAGGCTGGAAGGGGCCAGAAAAAGGTTACAACACCTCAGACTGATAGAAGGATAGTGAGAATGGCTCGACAGAATTGTAAATTAGCTGCTGCTGACATCAATATGTCACTGGGCCAAAACAGGGTGTTGGTGTCAGGCCAGTTTGCTGGAGACTGGTGAAAGCAGGCCTGCAAGCAAGAATTCTCAGGGAAAAAGCCCTTCCTCAATGCAGTTCAGCATCGTAAACGTTTGAACTGGGCTAAAGAGCATGCCAGCTGGACCACAGAGGAGTGGAAGAAGGTGTTATGGAGCAATGAGATCTGAATCTCCATATTTAGCACTGACGATGTCTGCTATGGTCATCGACGACAGGGCAACACTGCTTGCCAGAGTGTACTACTGCCACCATGAAGCATTCTCCGAGTGTGATGATGTGGGTCGATTGCAGGTGCCCGATGGAGTGATAAATGCTGACAAATCCATAAAGGAAGTCCTTCAGCCCAAGAAACATAGAAAAATGACGGCAGAAAAGGGCCACGGCCCATCAAGTCTGCCCACTGTAATGACCCGCCCCTCTGCCAGAGACATCTTTGGTGCCAGTCGACCATTCATTTTTCAATAGGTTGGTGCCACATAGCCAAGAAATGCCTCTTCTGATTCAAAGAGAACAAGGATAAGTTGTTGGACTGGCCAGGAAACAGCCCAGATCTCAACCCCATTGATAAACTCTGGGTCAGATTAAAGAGAATAGCGTCAAAGCGACTGTCCAACAAACATAAGCTAATAGCAGCAATAATCAATACTTGGTTCCATATAATAACACCTATTGATCTCCAAAGACTTGCGAACAGCATACCAAGATGTGAGGCAATAATCAAGGCTAAGGGATATCAAACACTCTACTAGTGAGACTGATGAAGTCATCGGATAGATGGACAAATTATCATTATTAGCATGGGTAGCTTATGAACAGCATTATTTTTGTGAAATGTGCCAAATATTATGCTTTTCTTCTTAAGTGATTACAGAGTTTCTGTTATTAGTTGAAAATTTATACATTATGATGCTATAGCCATATTTTTAAAGTGTATTGCCTAAAATGCTAGGTGTTTCCACAGTTTTGTCCACTAGTATAGTTAGGTGGTGCCCAGTGGTGTAGCAAGGGTGAGAGGTGCTTGGGGCAATGGCACCCCTTCCCTACCCTGTACCTCTTTTAATTTCTCCAGCACAAGCAGGATCACCAACTTTTATCTCATGTCAGGTAGGTTCTCCCTCTGACATCACTTCCTAGGCGCAGGACCCAGAAGTGATGTCAGAGGGAGAGATGATGCTGGCGCGAGCAGCAGATTAGAGTTGCTGCTTGCTCCAATGAAGAGATAGAGGTATGGTGGGGGAGGGGGGAGTGAAAGCGCACGCACGGCAGGGGGAAGAGTGGGAAGGGTTGGGGTGAAGAGGCGGGGTGCCGGCGCCCTCACAAAGATAGCGCCCAGGGCGGACCGCCCCCTGACTACGCCACTGGGGGTGCATTTATCAGGATATTGGAGGGGAAGTTTCTGGGAGGCTGATACCTTTATAGGGAACTGTGGGGATGGGGAAGCTCACGTTGATGCTGGAGTTGGAAGAGCTGGGAGATGATTGTTGCTGTAGAACGCATTTATTTTAATATATTGTAGACATGGAAACCTGGGGGTAAGCAGGATGCGCTTCCTCCATGTACAGTTGTTTTTTGTATTGTTGCTCCCATCAGATGTGCCAGTACAAACCCACACTCCTGTATGACATCATAGTATTTCACAACAAACGCCACATTTGATGGTACTTTTTGTAAAATAGCAGGGGAATGGTGAACCTTCTGACCTGGATGTCTCAATTCCTACCTTAATGTTCTATGTAAAACTGAGCTTAAGGCATCTCCTTAATCTTAATAATAGAAGGCACTCTAGTGATTAGGACATAGTAACATAGTAGATGATGGCAGATAAATACCCGGATGGTCCATCCAGTCTGCCCAACCTGATTCAATTTAAATTTTTTTTTTTTTTTTCTAATTAGCTATTTCTGGGTGAGAATCCAAAGCTTTACCCGGTACTGTGCTTGGGTTCCAACTGCCGAAATCTCTGTTAAGACTTACTCCAGCCCATCTACACCCTCCCAGCCATTGAAGCCCTCCCCTGCCCATCCTCCTCCAAACGGCCATGCACAGACACAGACCGTACAAGTCTGCCCAGTAACTAGCCTAGTTCAATATTTAATCTTATTTTCTGATTCTAGATCCTTTGTGTTCATCCCACGCTTCTTTGAACTCAGTCACAGTTTTCCTCTCCACCACCTCTCTCGGGAGTGCATTCCAGGCATCCACCACCCTCTCCGTAAAGTAGAATTTCCTAACATTGCCCCTGAATCTACCACCCCTCAACCTCAAATTATGTCCTCTGGTTTTACCATTTTCCTTTCTCTGGAAAAGATTTTGTTCTACGTTAATACCCTTCAAGTATTTGAACGTCTGAATCATATCTCCCCTGTCTCTCCTTTCCTCTAGGGTAGACATATTCAGGGCTTCCAGTCTCTCCTCATATCCACTGGTGGGGGTCCTAGTACCTGTAAGTGTATAGCAATCTATAGATATCCACAGTTATTTTGGGGGGGGTTTTAGCAGGTAATAGCATCTTGTAGAAAAAGCCCTGTAACCACAGTCTGGTGCTTCTGTCTGTGGTTGCATCTGTATCCATTGAGCAAATACATTTCCTGGCTCTGCAAACATATCGGATCGTTCCTAACCACACAGCTAAAGAGGGCTTCATTTGATCCACATCCAGAGCTCATTGTAGATGAGACCATAACCTCTTTGGTGTCTACTCGTTCACAAAGGACTCTTTCAGACAGTTTGGGAAAGAACAGGCAAGATATAAACAGTCAGGCTGGCTTTTATCATGATAGATCACCAGAGAATCTGATTTCTCAGCAGTGGCTTGGTTTAGTGAGTGTGCCTTGGCTTTTTATTTTATTTTGGTTTTGCTTATCTTCCGTCTTCTGTGTGCATTATCGGCAGTGTGGGATGCAAAGGTCACAAACTCTGTTTTCAAGTTGTTGTTGAGAGTTAATTGTCAGTGGATCAAACTGTCTGGAAGACTTTGGGGTGATGAGAAGGGGCAGATGGCAGCCTGCCACAATATCTGAGTAGCTATGGGGATAGTCTAGCAGTCTGGTTAACCTTACTGCAATGAAAAGCTCTGATTTTTTTTTTTTTTTTGGGGGGGGGGGCAGGGGAGCATCTTTTTATTGGCTAGATACAAGTGAAAAGCATATGTATATTTAAGGCATTGGTAAGGTTCTTAATTCAGCAGCGAGGCTGGCATGAAAAACCT
Source organism: Geotrypetes seraphini (assembly GCF_902459505.1). NCBI lineage: Eukaryota > Metazoa > Chordata > Amphibia > Gymnophiona > Dermophiidae > Geotrypetes > Geotrypetes seraphini. The sequence continues at coordinate 304,419,928 of NC_047087.1, forward strand.
GCAGACCTGATGATATTGTATACACATGCACTTAGTATTTTATGTGTGATAGACTAACTACGCTGCTTTGTGCAAATGCAGGTCATAAGATAAAGCCGTTGACCCCCAAGCCTTGAAGGGAAAAGATTTCCAGCTGCCTGTTTACTGAATGCACAAGAAGGCTTGGACAACGAGAGCACTATTCCTTGAGTGGTTTCATCAATGTTTTGTGCTTGAAGTAATAAAATGCCTTGCCATTAAGGGAAAAGAATTCAAGGTGCTTCTGGTACTGAACAACACCCCCAGACACCCAGAACCACATGAGTTCAACATCGAGAGTGTTGAGGTCATCTACATGCCCCCCAACCCAACATCTCATCCAGCCTCTCGACCAGGGGGTAATAAAGACATTCAAGGCACACTACACATGGTATTCATTGGAGAGAATTGTCCAAGCAATGGAATTAGACCCCCAACATGGAGAACATTCATGAAAATGTGGAAGGACTTCACTATTGCTGATGCCATCAGTGTTATTGAAAGATGAAAGCTGTCAAGCCCGAGACAGTGAACTTGTGCTGGAAGAATCTTTGGCCTGAATGTGTAAACGCGTTCAATGTCGTTACTAAAGAGCCAGTCAAATAAATTATGACAGACCTTGTGGACTTAGCAAAGAAGGTGGGTGCGGAAGGCTTACAAGATATGGATCTAGGGGATATTCAAAACTTTATAGAGACACCAGAGTTGACAAATTAACAGATGACCTAAGAACATAAGAATAGCCTTACTGGGTCAGACCAAGGGTCCATGTAGCCCATTCTCATGGTGGCCAATCCAGGTCACTAGTATCTGGCCAAAACCCAAGGAGTAGCAACATTCCATGCTACTGACCAGGACAAGAAGTGGCTTCCCCCATGTCTTTCTCAATAACAGACTATGGACTTTTCCTCCAGGAAATTGTCCAAACCCTTCTTAAAACCAGTTATGCTATTTGTTCTTACCACAACCTCTGGCAATGCATTCCAGACCATAACTATTCTCTGAGTGAAAAAATATTTCCTCCTATTGGTTTTAATAGTATTTTCCTGTAACTTCATCGAGTGTCCTCTAGTCTTTGTAATTGTTGACAGAGTGAAAAATTGATCCACTTGTACCCATTCTATTCCACTTAGGATTTTGTAGACTTCAATCATATCTTCCCTCACCCGGCTCTTTTCTAAGCTGAAGAGCCCTAACCATTGTAGTCTTTCCTCATACGAGAGGAGTTCCATCCCCTTTATCATCTTGGTCGCTCTTCTTTGAACATTTCCTAGTACCACTATATCTTTCTCGAGATACGGAGACCAGAATTGAACGCAATATTCCAGATGAGGTTGCACCATGGAGCAAAGGGGCATTATAACATTCTTAGTCTTGTTAACCATCCCTTTTTTAATAATTCCTAGCATCCTGTTTGCTTTTTTGGCAGCGGCCACCGCCACACATTGGGTGGATGGTTCATTGTATTGTCTCTGATGATACCCAGATCCTTTTCTCGGGTGCTAACCCCCCAAGGTGGATCCTAGCATACAATAACTGTGATTCGGGTTATTCTTCCCAATGTGCATCACTTTGCATTTGTCCACATTAAATTTAATCTGCTATTTGGATGCCTAGTCTTCCAGTTTCCTAAGGTCTGCCTGCAATTTTTCACAATCCACATGTGTTTTAACAACTTTGAACAATATAGTGTCATCTGCAAATTTAATCACCTCACTTGTCGTTCCAAGTTACAGATCATTTATAAATAAGTTAAATAGCACCGGTCCCAGTACAGACCACTGTGGCACTCCACTGTTTACTCTCCTCCATTGAGAAAAATTACCATTTAACCCTACTCTCTGTTTTCTATCTGATAACCAATTCCTAATCCACAACTGAATTTTGCCACCTATCCCATGATGCTTTAATTTTTTCAGGAGCCTCTCGTTAGGATCATTATCAAAAGCTGAAAATCTAGATACACTAAATCAATTGGCTCACCTTTATCCACATGTTTATTCACACCTTCAAAGAAGTCAAGCAAATTGATGAGGCAAGATCTTTCTTGGCTGAACCCATGTTGACTCCGTCTCATTAAATCATGTTTATCTATGTGTTCCACAATTTTATTTTTTATAATTGTTTCTACCATTTTGCCCGGCACTGAAGTGAGGCTTACCAGTCTGTAATTTCCCAGATCTCCCCTGGAGCCCTTTAAAAAAAAAAAAAATCAGTGTAACATTGGCCACCCTCCAATCTTCAGGTACTACAGATGATTTTAGTGACAGATTACATAAACAGCAGGTCAGCAATTTTATGTTTGAGTTCTTTTTGTACCCTGGGATGTATACCATTCGGTTCAGATGATTTATTACTTTTTAACTTGTCGATTTGGCTTAGTACATCTTCCAGATTCACCGAGATTTCTTCAGTTCCTCCACATCATCACCCTTGAAAACCATTTCTGGTTCAGGTAGATCTCAAATCTTTTTCCGTAAAGACTGAAGCAAAGAATTCAGTCTCTCCGCTAAGGCCTTATCCTCCCTGAATGCCCCTTTTGCTCCTTGATCATCCAACGGGCCCACAGATTCCCTCACAGGTTTTCTGCTTCTGATGTACCTTAAAAAATTGTTATGAGTTTTTGCCTCTTTTCCAAGTTTCTCTTCATATTCTTTCTTAGCTTTCTTTATCAATGCTTTGCATCTAACTTGCCAGTGCTTGTGTTTCTTCTTATTTTCTTCATTTGGATCCTTTTTCCATTCTTTAAAGGATTTTTTTTTGGCTCTAATAGCCTCTTTCACTTTCACCTTTTAACCACGCCGGCTCTCATTTCCTCTTCTTTCCACCTTTGCTGATATGTGGAATACGTCTGGTCTGGGCTTCCATGATGGTATTTTTAAATAACAACCATGCCTGGTTTACAGTCCTAAGCTTTGCAACTAATCCTTTTAGCTTCTTTTTAACCATTTTCCTAATTTTATCATAGTCACCCTTTCGAAAATTAAATGCCTCTATTGTAGATTTCTTTTGCAACGTTACTCCCAGTATCAGCTCAAATTTGATCACGTTATGATAACTATTTCCTAGCAGACCAAACACAGTTAACTCCTGTACTATGTCTTCCATTCCACTAAGGACCAAATCTAAAATAGCACCCCCTCTTGTCAGTTCCCAGACCAGTTGCTCCAAGAAGCAGTCATTTATGTCAATTTTACTTCCCTATCACTCCCCGATTTTATAAACTAAACTAAACCTTAAGTTTATATACCGCGTCATCTCCACGGAAGTGGAGCTCGACACGGTTTACAGGAATTAAAAACAAAGAAACAAACAAACAAAGAAAGGAACTCCAATGGAAGGAAGGAGGGCTTGGTAAACAGGAAGGAGAGAGGGGGAGGGAGGGGGTAGTTACATTTTGGAGAAAAGCCAGGTTTTCAGATGTTTTCTGAAGTGTTGGAGGGAGGTCGAACTCCAAAGATGGGCAGTAAAGCTGTTCCACAGCTCGGTGATCCTGAAGAGGAGGGATGTTCCAAGTTTTCCTGTATGGGAAATGCCATTTAGAGAAGGGAAGGATAGTTTGAATTTCTGAGTGGATCTGGTGGAGTGAGTACTCGAGAGCCAAGATAGAGGAAAGAGGGGAGGGAGGATGCCGTGAAGAGATTTGAAGGTAAGATGCGCAGATAAATTTTGCAGAAAGATCCAAAAAAGGGGAGCAACATAGTTGGATCAGAGGTGTTGCTAGAAATTGCATGTGGTATTATAGAGTAGGAAGGATTTAGTTTTGAGTAAATCTTCGCACCAAAATTGGGCATGGATCCTGGTGCTAATAGCGCTAATTTTTTTGAGCGCCCCAATTTGGGGGCCATTTATAGAATCCAGTCCTGAACTGATAAAATATCAAGGTGCAGCTGGAAGTTTTTTCATCAGGCCAATTGCATTAAATATCATTGAAATGTTTTTGTATCTTTCTGGATTATATTTTTGGCCTCTAATTATCTCTTGTTATCTGATGGCCATCTGACTCCATTGGATTGTACACAACAGTCACTTGATATCATAGAAACATGACAGCAGATAAAGGCCAAATTGTCCCTCCAGTCTGCCTATTCGCAGCATCTACTATCTCCTACTCTCCCTATTGGCTAAGGCTCTTTACAACTGCACTGTGATGTTATAGAACTTTAGTAACATAGTAACATGATGGTAGATAAAGGCCAAATGGCCCATTCAGTCTGCCTATCCGCAGCATCTACTATCTCCTACTCTCCCTGTTGGCTAAGGCTCTTTACAACTGCACTGTGATGTTATAGAACTTTAGTAACATAGTAACATGATGGTAGATAAAGGCCAAATGGCCCATCCAGTCTGCTCATCCGAAGCATCCACTATCTCCTCCTCTCCGTATTGACTAAGGCTCTTTATACATGCATTGGGATGTCATAGAGCTTTATGGTTATAGACACATAGTCCAGTCTGCCCTTCTGCAGCATCCACCATCTCCCCCTCTCCCTAAGAGATTGACAGTGAACTTCCATTAGCAATTCTGTTCTTATGGTTTTCTTCTTTATCAGAATGCCCTGTTTTCTAGCAGCAAGCTTTTTATTGGTTGAAATTGAAATGTCCCACATGATCCTAACAATTCGTCTGTGCTGAATTACTTGGGTCCTGATTGATCTGAGGAGTTTTTCCTTTCTCTTGGCTTTATTTTTATGGCTATTGCTGCAGATAAGAGAAATGTGATTAAAGGATTGATTTTAGGATTATAACCCTTAGGGCTGGTCCCAAAAGGGATTATAGTACTCATAGTTTACCATGTTAATGACAAAGCTGTTTAAATTGCACCTAATTAACTTCATCAGTATGTTTACCTTATCTTACCCTGTGATTAGGCATTAACAGCAATCTTGTTCCAGGCAAATGTGTAGAATAAGAATTGAATAGCAAACCTTTATTTTCCGAGTCTTGAGATTTTCTTCAATTTGTTCATACCCTCTCAGCCTGCACCACTCTCAGTGCTGTCTTCTGTTAGTTTTCTGTAGAAATTGTGTACTGGGAGATTTAATATTATCTCTAGGTAATACGTAGAAATAAAACAAAAACATACAGGAAAAAATACCTTTTTATTGGCCTAACAATGTAGTTTATGATTAGCTATCGAAGGTAACCCCTTCTCCTCAGATCAGAAAAGGAAGTGGGGGTTACTTTCGAAAGCTAATCATAAACTGCATTAAGTTAGGCCAATAAAAGAGGTATTATTTTTTTCTTTGTTTTTATTTCTACCACACAATATTATCTCTACAAATTGGGATATAATTATGGAATCAATTATTTGTAGTTAATAATAGTAGAAAACTACTGTCATAACAATGAATCTCTTTGGCTTTTTGTGACTCTTTCATGGAACAAATGTTGAATCGATCAGAGGGAGACCACTTTAAATATGGACTATGGCATCTGCTGCTGGGAATAATGGTGATGGATCCATTTGGAAGCACTATAGGCAAATATGAGATAATTACTGGAGGGAGAATAATAAAACTACTGTGGTAACATGGATCTTTCGAGGGGACAATATGATAAATGAGAAGGAAATTAATAGAGAGTATAAGGATTCAACCTCTGCATGAGGCATGGAAATTAAGTGACTACTATGTTGGAAGCCCACATAAAATATATTCTGAAAATTGAGCAAGTGGGGAAAGTATGAAGATCATGGTTCATGAAATTCTTTCCTACTTTTCTGCATATGTATTTATGTTGTCTAAGCATGCCTCTACCAAGAAGAGAGGAGGGGCAGTTTGAGAATCTAGGTCTTGATGTCACTGTAAATAGCAATCATTAAGCCAGCTATAGGGTTCAGTCACTAGCATTTACAACTAATAAAATGTATATCTGGATCACTAAGAGCTGGCAGAGGGGGCTGGAAGCATGATGGGGAATGCATTTGGCTCATGCCATATGAAATTATTTTCAGCCCCTGTGTGTTGTTAATTTGGATTTTAAATTTATCACTCACTTTTTCAAAATCCAAGCTCAAGCCAAGTTACAGTCAGGCAAAGAAGTTATTACTCTGCTGAAACTGGCTGACAATCTAAGTTGACCCTAAGGCAGTGAGGTGACTTGCCCAAGATCACAAAGGGCTAGATTTACTAAGATTATTACCATATTACTCTGTTAACTTGAATCAACACATTATCTACCACAGATTGCTGCTATTTACTAATAATGCATTTCAACAGGATAGTATGTTTTGGTCAATCTAACCCAAACGATGTCACTAGGAGAAGTAGGATATGATTCTGTATATCTGTTTGTGCTGTGTGTGTTTCTTTGGTATTATTTTATACATTTGAGTAGTTTTGCTGTTCTGTCCCCATTTTATGTGGGCATTTACTCAGCTTCCTGTATAAGTGTATAAGGGCTTTGCTTCTCCCAGAAAGCTAGGTTGCAACCACAGAACTTAAGCCCATCTCTCTTCCTTTTCAGTCTGAGAGAGAACAGTTGCCATGTTTGTGGACCACATGGCTGTATGAGAACCTGAGACTGGCATTGTTCTCCCACCAGGTTTTCACCCTTTATTTATAACAATCTAACACAGCTTAGTTTTATATCTAAGTCTGGAGAACAATGTTTTTTCAACAAAGTGTGGACATACTCCCAGCTCCCTTTTTGTATAGGGAAAGCTGGTCGAGTGAGAAGATTCTGTGACAGTTGAACTGCCTTGAAGTCATTAATTATGAGTGTTTATTCTTTATGTTGTTAAAAACAGCTGTTCAAGAAATAGAGTCTGGCTGGTAACACTAAGATTACAGAAGTAAGGATTAATTTAAGAGGAGCCTCTTACAATTGCCAATATAACTTAGAGGAGTCCTTGCTTTTAGTACAAAGCCTGAGGAGACTTCAGAGTGAGGAAATCTACAAAGACTGTACACTATAGATGTAGCTGTATAGTGAGCTATAGTTAGAACAGTGAAAACCTGGAGATCTTGTTAGTATAAAATCTGAAACAGGAAGTGTTTAATTGATGCCAATATTATCATAATTGAACTTTGAAGCAGAGGTATATGGAAAGATCAGTAAATCTAGACCACAGGTGTCAAAGTCGGTCCTCGAGGGCCAGAATCCATTCGGGTTTTCAGGATTTCCCCAATGAATCTGCATGAGATCTATTTGCATGCACTGCTTTCAATGCATATTCATTGGGGAAATCCAGAAAACCCGACTGGATTCCGGCCCTCGAGGAGGGACTTTGACACCCCTGATCTAGACAATCTTCAGAGTGAGGTCACTCAAATCAAGAAGCACGTAAAATTCATCTGTATTGTGTGACAAGGATAAGGGAGTGCTGCTTGTATTTTAACTGTGTAAAACCACCTTTTATCATAACATAGCATATTGTTTCTTATATCCTGCAAATGTCAACTGGGAATCACTGCAGCTTACATAAGATTAATAATGATAGCAACATAGACATTATGAATCATAGCAAGACAAACAGATGCATTTTTAGCACCTTCCTATATTTAAGATAGGAGGTCTGACGTAAGCAGTTCCAAATTTTGTGGCCCTGAAACTCAAAGGTGGATTGCTGAAAAGAAAAGTTTATAGATTTTTTTATAAGCACCATAGCTAAAAACCTGCATGAATAATTCATAAGGCAGCAGGGCTGTAAAAGTAACTAAATTGTTTCAAGTGGTTACCATAGAAATTGTGCCAGCTTAAGAGGAGGTGGAGCTACATGAATAATGCATAAGGCAAGGAGGGAGTTGCTCACACCTCAGTAAAAAAAAGTGCAACATTTGTAGCCAGTCCAAGCCAGCTAGAGGTACTTTATAGAACTGTTTGTAAAGAAAAAAGGGTTTATTCCAACATCATGGCACCACAAACAACAGATGCCAGCCTTGCAGAAGGCACAGAAATAAGGGTACATACTTTAACTGAAAAGGCTCAGGAGAAATACGAGTCAGAAGTGCAAAAATACCTTATAACACAAGAAAACCTATGGGCCAAAGTGACACAGCAGATAAGTATAAAGGCCCTACTCAGTCAAATTGAAGCTGCTTATCAGAAATATGAAAACACAGCAGCAGAGTTTTATGCTTACCAGGCTAAAAAGCATACTCAAGATAGTATGATTCAGTCTGAGAGCCAAATGGCCATGGACCAAGTATGGCAGGCCATGATAAAGGATGCTCTTAAAGAGACAGATCAGCCAACAGAGGCCCCAGATAAAGATACTGAATTCCAATACTTGGGCATGTGAGAGAAACAGCTCACAAAGATACTCCAAAAAGTCTTGTAGTAAAGCAGAAAATAATTTATTTCTCTCTGCCCCGACAGGGTGTCCAAATGCAAAAGTAGCAAAGTAGACACAAAGAGCTCAGTGCACTAATCTATATACAGTGGTGCCTCGCATAACGAACGCCTCGCACAGCGAACTCTGCGCACAACGAACTTCATGTCTTGCTTCCTACAACGAACTTCGTTTCACACAACGAAGTCGCCCGAGCTGCATCCTTCCGCGCAGGCACTGCGCTTAACTGCCCTCTCTCCGCCTGGCTCCCTGTGCAGTGGCGGACCGTCGGCTCGCAGGGGCCCGGCGCCTACTGCTGATGCGTTGGGGGGGCGGAGCTACTCTCGCCGCTTCCCCGATGCTAGAAAAAAAAAAAAAATGAACAGTTAAGTCCCAGTTTTTGCCGCTGAGACTCTGCCCTCTCTCACTGTAAAATTAGACTCTACTTAGTCTGTCTTTAAATTTAAAAAATGTGTGTTGTTTTAAAAAACAATTATGTTTTTAGATGTATCTAAATAAAAATAACAAAAAATTTATCTTTTTTTATGTCATCTTAGCATATTTTATGCTACAGAACGAATTATTTTTTTTAACATGTATTGTTATGGGAAAACGCGTTTCACATAACGAACTTTTCGCATAACAAACTTGCTCCTGGAACGAATTAAGTTCGTTGTGTGAGGCACCACTGTATATAAAACCGGAGGTATGTATGTGTGTATGTGCCGCGATCACGCAAAAACGGCTTGACCGATTTGAACGAAACTTGGTATGCAGATCCCTCACTACCTGGGGTGATATGTTCTGGGGGTCTCGCGGCCAACCTGCACACGTGGGCGGAGCTACAAACAGAAAATCAGATTTCACCCATTCAAGTCAATGGAAAAAATGTAAAAAGATGTGGGACCGATTTGAACGAAACTTGGTATGCAGATCTCTCACTACCTGGGGTGATATGTTCTGGGGGTCTCGCGGCCCACAACTCTATGTTGCTTGCTCAAGGGTGGGTACACCCAAGAATGTATATGTTCTTGCTCCTGGAGGTGAAACTAAAAATGTTGTTTATAATCAAGTTTTGTGTTAGTTGTATTGTATTCATTTTGTCAAATATTTCACATTATAATTTGATTATTGTACTTTTTATAAAGCTGTAAAAAAATATTTTCATTCACCACTATAAAGTATCTTTATTTGAATCCATTTACAGTGTTATTGCTATAATTAAATACCCGTGCAACGCCGGGGCATCAGCTAGTTCATTATATAATTAGCTCATATATTTCTTAATCCCTCCTGCCTGCCTCGTCATTGGTTAGAATTGCGCAGTTCACAATCTGTTATATGTTTCCCTCCATACTTCTGTTTTCCCCGCCCCTGTTTATCTCTCCCATTACTCTTATTTCTCAGACATCCAACCCTATTTACAGTTTTTCATATATGGTTATTAACCAGCCTTTCCCTCACAGGCTCATCCTTCATGCTACGTCCTTCAACTTGTTACTTAAACAAAGCCCCTGCTGAGACATCAGGTTCTACAATTACTGGAGGTATTGTGTTCACAGTTACAGAAACTATCCTAGGAATGCCCCATTCCTTTCCCTTTACTGTCTCTGCAAGCATCAGCAACAATTAACACTGCTAGATGCAGACAGTATTAGTAAAAGTTTCCCCCCTTCTGTTTTGATACGTTATTACACTCTGCAATAATTAACACATATACCTGTTAGAAAAATATATCTATTAGTATAAACACTCTAGCATATAGTTATTTCTTAATTCCTTTCTCACAGGCATTTCTAAACACTCCATGAGAAGCCCAAGAACCAGTAGAACATCTAAAATAGAGAATGACACGGGGACATTAAATTTTTCCCAGTCCCTGCAGAAACTCATTTTCTGTCCCATTCTTTTCCTGTCCCTGCCCCATTCCTGCAAGCTCAGTCCTCATCTGCACATGTGTCAAACACATTACAATCGTAAGTGTTCGAGGCTTGTGTGGTTAAGGCACAGCTTACAGGAATGGGACAGTGACAAAACTCATGGTGATGGGGACAGGGAAATTGAGTTCCTGTGGGGATGAGGACCATACAAAACAGAATACTCAGGCTACTCAAGCAGATCATCCACAGTCTCCATGTCTATTAAATTGAGAATGGAGGCAGACATTTATAAAAACAAAGGCCCTTTATAGCCAGCAAGAAGCAGCTTTAGAGACACAAAAAATAAAATTAGAAGAACAGGAAAAAGTAGCAGAGGCTAAGACTGCCATGCGCAGGGCAGAGGCTGAGTTTGAAGAAGCCACCACAGCATGCAAAAAAGGCAGAGCTAGATACTGCCTCGAAGGTGCCACAGCAACATAAGTTAAGTGGCTGCCACTGAAGTGCAGCTTAAGGTGTTGAAGGAAGCATTCAATAGCATTCCACACCGCAGGTTGCTGAGCAAGATGAGTTCTTTAGGATTGGGCAACACATTGACGAAATGGGTTGGGAACTGGCTTGGAGGCAGGCTTCAGAGGGTAGTAGCGAACGGCACCCCCTCCAAAATGACGGAGGTGATCAATGGAGTGCCGCAGGGCTCGGTCTTGGGCCCGATCCTATTCAACATCTTTATAAGAGATTTGGCAGAAGGGCTCCGAGGTAAAATAACATTATTCGCCGATGACACCAAACTAAGCAATGTAGTGGGCAAAAGCACAACAGACAAAATTTCAATGCCCAACATGATGCATGACCTACTCCTACAGGACTTAGGTCCTGGCAACTCAGCTTCAATGCCAAAAAATGCAAAGTCATGCACCTGGGCAGCCAAAATCCATGCAAGACTTACACCCTTAATGGCGATATCCTAACAAGAACTTAAGCAGAACGAGACTTAGGGGTGATCGTCAGTGAGAACATGAAGACTGCCAATCAAGTGGAGCAAGCTTCATCCAAGGCAAGGCAAATCATAGGTTGCATACGCAGGAGTTTTGTCACCCATAAGTCTGAAGTCATTATGCCATTGTATAGATCCATGGTGAGACCCCACCTGGAATACTGTGTGCAATTCTGGAGGCCGCATTATCGCAAGGATGTGCCGAGACTGAAGTCGGTCCAGAGAATGGCCACTCGGATGATCTCGGGACTCAAGGATCTCCCGTAAGAGGAACAGCTAGATAAATTACAGCTATACTCACTCGAGGAACGCAGAGAGAGGGGAGACATGATCGAGACGTTCAAGTATCTCACGGGCCGCATTGAGGTGGAAGAGGATATCTTCTTTTTCAAGGGTCCCACGGCAACAAGGGGGCATCCATGGAAAATCAGGGGCAGGAAACTGCACGGTGAAACCAGAAAATTCTTTTTCACTGAAAGAGTGGTTGATCGCTGGAATGGTCTGGAATGAATCGCTGGAATGGCCAGGTGATTGAGGCCAGCAGTGTGCCTGATTTTAAGGCCAAATGGGATCGACACATGGGATCTATTCACAGAGTAAGGTAGGGGAGGGTCATTAGGGTGGGCACACTAGATGGGCCGTGGCCCTTATCTGCCGTCTGTTTCTATGTTTCTATGAAGCCACAGGGGCTGATTGAAGGGAGAGTCAGCTTAGCCATATTAAATGGGAAGATCTCACATAGCGTACATTAGAATATATGAAGGCCCATGTCTCAGAGCTAGAGAGCAAACAATCACAGTCTGACTCAAAGGAGTCACTAGATGAAGGAAAAGCGCACTCCTCAGCTGCAGAGGCAAGATGGCCTGAGAGATGTAAGCTCAAGGTGGAGCACACCAAGGAGACAAAACGCCATTACAGTGGTCCATACACAAGCACGCACACGGATGCACTGCTACTGGCTCTCTCTCCAGAAAGGCACCCCGAGAAGAATGCTTCATCTCAAGCAAAGACTCTAGTGCCATACAGGAACCCGGTTCCAGTGAAGGCTGAGTCAACACATCCCATATTGCACACTGTGATTAAGGGGCACCTGACATGCCTTACTCCATACCTGTCTACGGGCAGATGTCTGTGGCAAGTAGTCAACCAGTTACCCACCACCAGAACTATAGGGATCTCAGAGAAGATCTAGCAACATACATAGCACGCAAGAAAATAGTGAACATGGGACTCGCCCAATTCAATGACTGCCCAGAAAAGTACCGTGGGTGGAAAGCTGACTTTCAAGATGCCATATCAGTCATAAAGCCAACTCCCATGCAAGAAATGAATTTGATGATAAGATGGTTGGGGTCTGAATCATCAGAAAATATAAAAAGATTGAAAGATGCATTCCAGCATGATGATGCTCAGGGCCTGAAAGAGATGTGGGAAAGGCTCGAGCACCAGTACAGCAACCCAGAAGCCATCTAGCAAGTATTAATGAAGAGAATAGATAACGTTCCAAAATTCACCAATAAAAGACCATGACATGCTGCAGGATTTGGGAGGCCTCCTCCAAGAACTGGAGGTACTCAAAGCCAATTCGTATCTTCCAGGCCTGAGCTACCTCGACATATCTTGTGGCATAAAGAATTTCACGGCAAATCTGCCATATGATATCAAAGAAAAATGGTCAGCTCTAGGTATGCAATATAAGGAGAATAATCAAGGGAGGTTTCCTCCATTTACTGTCTTTACAGACTTCATTAGAAAGTTGGTGAAAAGAAGACATGATCCCAGTTCCCAGGATGAAATGCCTGATCAGGGGAAGACAGGCTACTTCCAGAATAAGAAGCCAGTCAAGAGGCATGACAACTCTGCTAGAAAGTCTGTAGTCGTGCACAAAACAGACGTGCTACCCACAGCAGCTCAACCAACAAACAGACCATTCTCCTACTATAGAAATAGAGGACCCAGAAAGACAATGTCAAATGCATAAGAAACCACATCCTCCTCTGAAATATCAAGGGTTCAAGAAGAAAACCTGAGAGAGCGAAAAGAACTGCTGAGAAAATACTGAATCTGCTATAAGTGTTGCTCTTCAACCAAACACAAGACTAAAGACTGTAAAGCAGCCATTAAGTGCACAGTGTGCAATAGTGACCAACACATCAGTGCTTTACTTCCTGTCAGGAGTAACTGACCTCTCTGAAGACCCCTGCTCCAGAGTTGGGCCATGGCAGGGAGAAGGGGACAGAGCAAACATTGCTAACTTCACAGAGGTACAGCATTGTTATCTTCACAGAGGTATGCGGATAAGGCCTCAGAGGAAGGTCACACACCAAGATATGAGTGGCAAGAGTAACCAGAAAAGGCAGTGAAAATGTACGTTGTCATCAATGAACAAAACAACTGGTCCCTGCAAGGACAGAGTTCTATGATATGTTTAACATCCAAGGAGCCCGCTATTCCTACCACCTTAGAACCTGTTCAGGAAGGACCAGGAAGAAGGGGAGAAAAGCAAGTTGTTACACTATAGAAGCAATGGATAACAGCATCAAGTGAGATTTATCAACTCTAATTGAGTGTAACCAGATACCAGACATCAGGGAAGAAATCTCTACACCTGAAGTTGCACAATAATACTCTCATTGTAATTGATCTGCTAAAAAAGAACACAAATAATGTTAGCAGAAACTAATTTAAAACTTCACAAAATCATTTCTAACAATGCAGAAGTAATGATAGCATTTCCTCCAAAAGATCATGCCAAAGACCTAAAAGATCTAGATCTCAGATTAGACACCCCTCCACTTCAGAGAAGTTTTAGTCTGCATTGAGACTTAAAGGAATGACATTTTTACATTTCAAGTGTCTACTCAAGAAAAGTCATATACACGCAGAGGTGTCTTATCGACAATTAATAGTTTGTACGATCCACTGAGGTTTGTGGCTCAAGTCACCATCCAAGGAAGAACCCTATTAAGAAAATTATCTCAAAGCACCAAGTGGGATGTTTCATTGCCGCCAGAATGGAAGAGATGGAAAGATTCCTTAAAGACTCTTGAACAATTGCATATCCCAAACACTTATGTTTCTACAGCACTTAGTATAAGCTGTCAAAAAGAAATTTGCATCTTCTCAGATGCTTCAGAAAAGGCCATAGCAGTGGTGGCCTACTTGAAAACAACAGATGTAATTGGAGTTCCCCAGGTGGAATTCATTTTTGGAAAGGCCAAGTTGACGCCACAACCAAGTCATACCATTCCACGTATGGAATTATGTGGAGCAGTACTAGCTGTAGAAATACCAGATATGATACTAAAGGAACTTGACAGACATGAGGGGAAGCCACTGCTTGCCCTGTATCGATAGCATGGAATGTTGCTACTCATTGGGTTTTAGCCAGGTACTAGTGACCTGGATTGACCACCATGAGAATGGGCTACTGGGCTTGATGGCCATTGGTCTGACCCAGTAAGGCTATTATTATGTTAAGTGAACACAGTCAAATTCTACACTGAGAGTAAAGTTATCCTGGGCTACATCCATAACCAAACCACGAGTGAAGTGAAAGAGGTTATTAGAGGGGGGGAAAAAAATCCTTTAAATGGAAAAAGTACCCAAATGAAGAAAATAAGAAGAAACACAAACACTGGCAAGCTAGATGCAAAGCATTGATAAAGACAGCTAAGAAAGAATATGAAGAGAAACTTGCAAAAGAGGCAAAAACTCATAATGTGTATGTTAGCAATAGAGTTGAACGAATAAGAAAGTCGGCACGACTAGAGCAGTTGCACTACATGCCAACAAACCAGAATCCAGCTGATTGGGCAACCAGAGCCGTGACAGCATCCCGGCTAATAGAAACCACCTGGCTAACAGGGCCAGAATTTCTCCTGAAACCTGACCATCCAATGTCAACTGAAAATTTTGAGTTAATAGACCCTGAGTCTGACACAGAGATTTGTCCAGACAGGACTGTTCTTGCCACAAGGATTGCAACTGAAAGCAACTTAGGAGCTCAATGGAGGAAAACCCCAAGGGAGATTGGGAAGAAGATGAAGACGAAGGCCCGGGGTGGAAGAGAGTAGAGCCATGCTGCAGGAAGAAGCAGGCTGACTGGAGGAAGAGGAAACACAAACAAGCCTGGACCAGAACAGAGCTGTAGGAGGGGAATGGCTGAGAGACCGACTGATTGCAGGGAGCTTGCTAGAAGAGGTGAGCTCTAGGGGGACATTGAAGTGGGAGACCTAGTTGGAAGAGGGGGCTGAAGGAAAGAAATGCATGAGGAGGAGGAGGAGAAGAGAGAGAGAGCTGCCTACAGAGGGAGAGCATGAGAGGGGGAGGGCCTGGCCGCAGAAGCCCACGCTACAGGACATACGGAGAGCATGATGCTGGGAGCAGAGAGCAGAGCCACGTAAGGGACCCCTGTAAGGAGAAAAGAAAGCAAATGTCAGCCCCTGGAAACTGTATTTAACCCTGCCTGCTGAGACCTGTTTCAGAGCCAGTGATTACAGTGAGCTTAGGACGGATGGGAAGAGTCTACCTGAATGTGAGCACAGAAGCCATTGCTGTTGGGGAGGGATAGAGAGGAAACCCCTGTTCCATTTTTTTCTTTGCATCTAATTAGCCCCTTTCTTCTGTCAGATCCTTTTTTTCTAAGATTAGGGCTTTTCTTTATTGGTTTGTTTTCAGCTAGCAGAGTAGGTGATCTAGAGCAGGGGTGTCCAACCTGCGGCCCTGTGAAGTATTTTGTGCAGCCCCAGTCGAGGGCGATGCAGTGTTTTCCTCTGCTGCCCCTGGGAGTTTACCATCTTGCCAGCTCCCTTCTGTGTCTTGCTGCAGCGTTTGAAAGTTTGTGCGGCCCCTGAAACTTTATTTTTGGCCAAAGCGGCCCAGTGAAGCCAAAAGGTTGGACACCCCTGATCTAGAGTAACTTAGCCGACGAGCTGACTCCAGGACAGTAAGAACGTGCAGGCCGAGGATCATGGTACCCAACGCAAGACTGCTGCAACGTTTCCAGAGACTTTCTTAGACTGGTAACTAGAGAATGACACAGTGGCGGTTTACCCGCGGCCACCGTGTTTAGCCGCGGGTAACCCACCGAAACGGGGAACGAAAACTAGCAGTTGCTGTGGGGACGGGGACAAGGCCATTCACCGCCCCTTGGAGCGGTGAATGGTCTTGTCCCCGCAGTGAGGCATGAAGGATCGCGCGGTCCCCGCAGCCCACACCCGCCTGCCCAATCGATCCTAGTGATTAGCCAGCTCTCTCCCTTCTCACCTTAGTTTGTAGGTTTTCTTTTTCGGCAACCCGCACACTATCAAAGAGCCGCGCACCCACTGCTGCTCAGTTTCGATCTTCTGCTCTGATGCAACCGGAAACAGGAAGTTGCAGCAGAGCATAAGATTGAACACTGAGCAGCTGCGTGTGCGCGTCGCCGAAAAAGCCTGCAAACTAAGGTGAGGAGAAGGGAGAGAGCTGGCTAAACACTAGGATCGATTGGGCAGAAGGGTGGGGGCTGCGGGGACCGTGCGATCGCCCGTGTTCCCGGCTCAAACTGGAAGGAGGGAGTGAAAGGGAAAAGGATTCTGGGCCAAGGGGATGAAGATGGAAAGAAAAACCCACAGCAGGAAAGAAAGGGAAGGACAGGCAGGTGAGCCAGATGCAGGGGGGGGGGGGGGAAGCTAGATGGGGTTGAAAAGAAGAGACACACTGGTATGGAAGAGGAAGATAGGGGAAATCTGGACACAGGAAGGTAACAGAAAGAGGGGAAATCATGTGCATGGGGCATAGGGACAGAAACATAAAGGGGACATGCCATGGGGATGGTATATGGACACGGGGGGGGGGGGGGGGGCAATGGCAGATACATAGGGGAGATATTAGAAATGGGGAAAATAGGAGCACAGAAGCGAGATGGTTTGTGGGGATGAGACAGGGACCGAGCTCGCAGGCTCCAGTGGCTTGTACAAATTACATTGTAACGTGCCACGAAAATATGAGGGAGGAAGGTAGATAGATAGGCCACGGGAGAGGAGCTGAAGGGTGGTAGAAAGGAACAGATGGTAAAGGAGGGAGGGAAGGGTGGTGGTGGAAAGGAATAGGACAGACATTGAAGGAGGGTGGAGAGGAACAGACCTTGAAGGGAAATGTGGAAGACAGAGTGGGAAGAAGACAGATGCCAGACTATGGGGGAGCGGAGGGAAGAAGATGGGTACTAGACCAATTGGGGGAGGGGGGTGAAGGAGAGGCACAGTAACAGCAAATGGAAGACGCAGAGAGAAGACACAGAGTGGATGGAAGGAATTGAATGAGAAGATGTGGAAAGCAGAAACCAGACAACAAAGGTAGAAAAAAAAATTCTATTTATTTATTTTTTGCTTTAGGATAAAGTAGTATATTAGTTGTGTAGATAAAAATTTATAAACAAAGCCCTGCCAGCTGAACATCTCTTTCTCTAGTTCAGCAGCAGGAACTTTGATTTATAAGGAATAAGCTAAATATTACAGTACTAAGGCTTATATGGATGTAGCGGTGACGGGGCGGTGAATGGGATGGCAGTGGCGGTGATGGGGCGGTGAAGGGAACGGCGGTGACGAGGATGGTGGGGT
This sequence comes from Geotrypetes seraphini, assembly GCF_902459505.1. NCBI lineage: Eukaryota > Metazoa > Chordata > Amphibia > Gymnophiona > Dermophiidae > Geotrypetes > Geotrypetes seraphini. Next base: position 304,437,694 of record NC_047087.1, read on the forward strand.
AGTGACGGGGACAGATTTTTTTCCCCATGTCATTCTCTACTGGTAACATTTTATGCACACCAATTTACTACATTAGGCCTCATTTATGCAAATGATATTCCTCAGACTTGAGTATTTGAAGTAGTGTCAGACCATTGAACTGTTGCCAATCCAGAGGGGTAACCTAATACGTCCTTTTGTCTCTGTAACTTATCCTATAGTATTAACATCTGGTTGTACCAACTGGTACCTATTTGAAGAGCTTAGCCGCTCTTCTCCTATTGCATCTAATACATCTTACAATTCCTTTTCTTCTTGAATCCCTTGATTGTGTAGTTATTTGGGAACCCTGTTAGGTATTGTGACACTTGCATCAACTTCAATCTAGAGGTATTTATACCACTCCACCAAGGGGGTCCACACTACTAAACTTGTGCCAGGAAGTTTTCACATCAGACATTTTAGGAGATTTGTTAAATTTACAAAACCCACTTCATCTCGATTCATCTGGATATGACTTCAGTCACATGATGGACAGTACTTCTTGTAGGTACGCCAACATGATACACATCTTCATAAGGAGAAAATTAAGTTGTAATAAAACATGATTTTCTCCCTAGTTCTGTGTTGGCATGCTGGATGCTAGTCATCCAGAAAATTCTGCATTTTATTCTTGCTTTTTAGGGGTATACAGCGATATAATTGTGTACAGTATCAATTTGATCACCTTTCCGTGTTCTTCTAACTAAAAATGCACAAGAAAACTTTAGAAAACAAGACTCCATCTAGTTTCTTATAGTTCCACTGTCCCTCTCTACATGCTAGCATTCTTGGGATAATTCAGTGTCTAATGGGGTATCTCTGGAATATGTGCAAGTTCTAAAAGCAAGCATACGCAACTACCTACAACTATCAACCCACAGTCAGAAACTCTTTTGCAGCTATTAGTCATAGGGTGGGGGACCCTTTCTGTGGGTAGAGAGATTATATTGTTGGTACACTTTGATGCTTTGTACACCATAAGAGCAGTTGTTGAGATTTTGTGGTATAGAAATGTGACTGAATTGGTTTTTCTCCAGGATGAATTTAGAAATCGGGGGATTAATCGGTGCCATGGGTCCTTGTTTCTACCTGTACGTGCTGGTGAATGAATGCAAATGGTTAAAAAGAAGTTGCAAATCTTTATTTAAAAAAAAACACAAACAACAAAAAATCTGATCGTATTTTAGAAAAAGGGTTACTCTTGCATGGTGGCTATGCAGTTTCTTTCAATGCCTAGCGCAACAGAATTTTTAAGTGTACTGTACTCTAATGAATTCAACTTCATTTTAAATTATACTTCATTTTGTTATGTTTCGTTTATAATGTTTTAATGAAATTTAAGAGCCAGACCGATGGCCCAGTGGTAGTTCTGCACTGAGATCCATGCTTGAATCTGGCTGTGGACTAACTGCTGCTGCTTGAGCAGCAGAAGCCAGGGCAACCCCGGGAAGGTAACAAATTCTACCTAATTTGAACAGCAATAGCTGTGGGTTGAAATTTTGGATGTAAACAAGGGAAGCAAGGCATCCTATCCAATCCACCCATCTTAAACCAACTACTCAGCTTTTCAGTCTCTTCCTTAGATATCTGTGCTTTATTTAACGCCGAGTATCCTCATCTCTACCTCCTCTGAGGAGTGTCCATATACACGATACCCTTCTATAAAATGTATATATCCTTAGCTTAGATCAGTGTTTCTCAACCTTTTTAAGCCCAGTACCTCCTAAGCCTAACAAATATCAACTGAGTACCCCGCCCAAGCTCCACCCCAGACCTGCACAAACTCTGCCACTGACTCCACCCCCATAATAATAGTACTAATTGTAATGCAATTTCTTCTATTCATTTTTCATATACACACAATATAATCTTATTAATACATAATGGTAACCATAAAATTTTTTTAAAAAAAACAAAACACACAGTACGCAGAGAAAATATTAATCATTTATATTTGGGGTTTTTTCAAAGAGGTCAAGGAAGATGACTTAAAATTATGCAATTTCACCTCAGTAACAACTATAGAAAAATAGACAAATATAGTGCAAAATATAGACAGCACATATAAATTCTCAAAACTGACATATTTTGATCACTAAATTGAAAATAAAATCATTTTTCCTACCTTTGTTGTCTGGTGATTTCATGAGTCTCTGGTTGCACTTCCTTCTGACTGTGCATCCAATATTTATTTATTTCTGCCTCCTGCATGCTTCCTCTTCTCCAGACCTCATTCCATTCCCCAACCAACATCTCTCTCTGACCCTCAAGTCCAACTTTTTCTTCCTCTTTCCCTGCCTGCCCCGGGCTGCTGATTCCTCCCTGCCTCACCGCCACACCCTCGAAGCCAACCCTGCCATCTGACACACTCCATTCCCCCCTTTTTTCTTCCTCTCTCTCTGCCTTTCCCTCTCCCCCAGAAGCCGACCCTGCCACCCAACACCCACTCCATTCCCCATCTTTTTCTTCCTCTCTCCTTGCCTGCCACCCCATGCTGAAGCCACTGCCACCGATTCCTCCCTTCCCCACCTGAAGCTGACACTGCCACCTGACACATTCCATTCCCACTCCCCCGCCGCAGCAGCACCAGGGACAGGACAGGCGCGTGCAGTAACTGCAAGCAGCCAGACCACAATCCTTCTCCCCCTGTCAATTCTGACATGAGAGAGAAGGTTCCAGACCAGCTAGGCAGCAATTGGCTGGCCCAGAACCTTCTCTCTGACATCAGAATTGATGTCGTGGAGGAAGGCTTGTGAGCTGACTGTGTGCAGTCGCTGTATGCGCCTGGTCCGTCCCATCACTGTTGCTGCTGCTGCTGCGGTGGGAATGGAACATGTTGGGTGGCAGGGTTGGCAGAGAGGAATTGGTTTCAATAGCTTGGGGTGGGGGGGGGGGGGCGTGAGAGGCAGCAACAGATTCAAGGCGGCAGCCAGCCTGCATACCCCAGGTAGAGAAACACTGGCTTATATAACTTCTGAGTCCCCTTTCATTCTCCTATGAGTCTTCACTCCAGAGCCACCTTTCCATTCAAAGACATCAAAGGCAGAGCATTTAAGCTGCCAGCAGCCTGAAGATTGTAAGCTGTAGCATGGGGAAGGTAGAGGTTTCCCACTGGGGTGCCAGACTGGAAGCCTATTTGCATCCTCCCCTGCAGAACACAGATTGGGAAACACTGCTCTGCACTATTCCTCAAGGTTTTCTAGAGCCCTCTTTCTGTTCTCCATACCTTCCAAAGTCTCTACTGTGTTGTAGCTTTTGGAAAATTCTTCAAGGAAACCATTCCTGACAACCCTTCTGTGATAAGACTTATGGAAACACTGAGGAGGAAGACTGCTGCTGCATCCAGTATGAGTGAGAATCCTCATGAATGAAGGTCCAAGGACCCTTAATAGTCTTCTCCAGTAAGTTCCTACTAGGTTGAAAGCTAATATGTGGAGGAAGGCAAGACATGGCCTCTACTGTAGAGAGTTGTGTGGGGACAGAAATCCCACCCGCTAGAATCCCACCTGCCAGAATCCCCTCCGTCCCCGCGAGGAATCCCCGCCCGTCCCCATAAAAAGCAGCAATTAGTTCTGACAGGATCATCAATTCCACAGTTTCTTCTATGTTTGCGCTGCTATTTTCCTTGTGGAAAATCTTTGGTGGAACCCTTTTTTTGTTTTCTGTTCAGGTAATTAACTTATATTCCCCTCTTTTATTAAGGCGTGCTCGCCGATTTAGCATGCGCTAAGTGCTAACGCGTCCATAGAATATAATGGACATAGAAACATAGAAAGATGACAGCAGAAAAGGGCTACAACCCATCAAGTCTGCCCACTCTACTGACCCACCTCATTAAGTCTGAGTGCTAATGACCTAGTTCCTTAACTCGACCCTCGTAGGGATCCCACGTGGATGTCCCATTTATTCTTAAAGTCGAGCACGCTGGTGGCCTTGATCACCTGCACCGGAAGTTTGTTCCAGTGATCTACCACCCTTTCTGTGAAGAAATACTTCCTGGTGTCACCACTAAATTTCCCTCCTCTGAGTTTGAGCGAGTGCCCCCTTGTGACTGAGGGTCCTTTGGGAAAGAATATGTCGTTTTCCACCTCGACACGTCAAGCATTTAGCACGCACTAAATTGGCTAGCACGCCTTAGTAAAATAGGGGGTTTATACATTAATTACCTGAACAGAAAACAAAAAAAGGGTTCCACCAAAGATTCCACTAGGAAAACAGCAGCGCAAACACAAAAGAAACTGAAATTGATGATCCTGATGAAATATATATTTGAAAAAGGTACAGATGAATTCAAAAATAAAACACAGTTAAAGATTTCATCAGGATCATCAATTCCACAATTTCTTTTATGTTTAAATTAATTACCTGACTGCTGGCTGCCGAATCCTCCTGCCCCTCTGAAAACATATTGGATAATTGACGTGAAGGGGAGGACAGAAGGAAGGAAAGATGGGGGCAGGAAGAAATAAATGGGACAAAAAATGTTTGCGGATGAAGGGGAAGAAATAAGGAAATGTAAAGCTACTAGAGGAGTGAGGAGAGAAGTGGCAATGGTAGAACTATGTGGTTATTGGAGGAATAGAAAGGACATGAGTGAGAGGAAGATGGCAAACGCAGGGAGTAGAAATGTGGTCACGGGGAATAGGAGACCAAGTAAAAGTGAGACAGAATATGGGAGAATTAAGAGCATGAAGGAAAGAGAAAAAGTTGATAAGCACCGCCGCCAGATCAATCAGTAAGGCTTTCAGCTGTGTGCATGCTGAGCTCACTGCTCAGCATGGCTGTTTCTGCCATGGCGCCGGACTGGTCTCTCAGCTGCATTATCAGAATTTAGGTAGTCCTCAGAAAGTTGAACCCTGCTTCTACCCCCGTGGGAGTCCCATGGGCCAGAGGTGGGGTCCTCGTGGGATTCCTGCGATCCCCGTTCAGACCTCTACTCTACTGTTTTGTTGGATATCTAGAGGAAATCTAGTGCTACCATTTATTGGCCCCCTCCCCCTCCCAAAAAATCACAATTCTATTAGTTTTCATGGGTATATTATGTTAACTTTTTTCCTCGAATGGCAAACAGCTTTAGTATCTACAAATAGAAATTAACATAATGATTGAAATACATACTGTACATCTTTTTAAAGAATAGCTGAAAGAGCCATCTTATCTATGCCCCAGTTTGATGGGCAGCCATTTGCCTTATTAATTAATCTGGTGCAACAGCTCCTAGTAGCTTAAATCGATTTATTGCCAAGAGTTTCCTTGTTCTCTGCCACATAATTCTGTGTGCAAGGTGCGCCTAGCCCAGGGGTGGTCAACTCCGGTCCTTGAGGGCCATAATCCAGTCGAGTTTTCCCCAATGAATATGCATTGAAAGCAGTGCATGCAACTAGATCTCATACATATTCATTGGGGAAATCCTGAAAACCTGACCAGAATTGCCCACCCCTGGCCTAGCCACAGGATGAAGGGCCACATGTTCACCTTCTCCTAAAATAGGCGAGCACTAGGACCGCTGCGGAGTCTTTCTATATTCCAAGCTGTCCTGCTTGCCTCTTCACTCAGTCCAACAATCTGTTAGGGAGAAAGACAACAAGCAAGTCTGAGGGCGTCCTGCACCCTTTCTTGAAACGAGACACAGAGGGCAAAGAAAGCAAAACCAAAAAATATGGGGAAACGAGGACGGCCAAGAAAAGACGTGAAATCGCAAGACGATCTGATGGACTTCTCTTGCAACCAGCAAGAGCCCAAAGACCTGCACGTCAGTGTCATCTTCAACAGCGAAGACTCGATGCAAGAAATTAACACTTTTCCCCGAAATGTGGAGATCTTGTTGGAGGCTGCCAGCTATTTGGAGCAGGTCGAGAAAGAAAACAAAAGTAAGTCTGATTTTTTTTCCCCCATAGCAGCCAGCACTGACTAGTGCTGACAGAGGAACAAAACGCTGGAGGCTTCAACAAAGAAAGTAAGCCACTCGCCTTTGATGCCTGCCAGACCACACTTAAAAACTGTTGTTAATTTGCAGACTAGACAAAGCCCTTGCACAAACCCACACAAATAACGTTAATATTGCCTTGCATTAGGAGAAGGCTCAGTTTAGTCTAGCCCTTAAACTTTCCGCTTAGCAAAATTCCAGGCTATTGTAAGGACAAAGCCTTCAATGAGATTTTTTTGTTGTTGCAATAGCTGTTCATGTGTTTGTACATGGGCTGGATGAATGTACAGAATACCAGGCCTGTGTAACAGATCTGCATGCGTGTGCAAACTAAAAAAAAAGCTAATTTGAAGTGCAGAGCTAAATAAGCTGAAACTGAGAATCTGTCATGAAAAGTGTAGATTTTAAATAGACCACAGAACAAGCTGTAAAAAATGTTGATTACTTCTCAATATAATCAGAATTTCATGCAGATTTGTATAGCAGAGTATTTCATGAGTGCCCCAAAAAGTTTGGTTTTATCTGCTAAAAGTCAAAGGAGAAAACGATTCAGTTGTTGGTGGTTTCTTTTTTTTTTTTTTTTTTATAATTTCATGAGGTTTTTCATGTATATTCCAAACGTGACTGGTATTTGAATTGTTAATTTTATGAAACATTCAAACAAAAACTGATCCAGCGACCAAAGTAATCAGTAGTTTCTCCTGGTGTAATTGTCATTCTCGAAAAGTCTGGTAAATGCATAGCTTGTGTCTCCTATTTGCCCCCCCCCCCTCCTCCTCCCCCCGGTTCGAGGCTCGTGTTCATTAATTCTTGCTAATCTAGTTAAGTATTTTTAGAAAGAGCTTAGTTTGCAGAGCTTCATGGAAATCTCGTGTCTGTACTAACACACGACGTAAAAAACCCCCCAAAACAACCAACATTTATGGTCATCGTCGTTTTGAGGCCTTTACAGCGTATAGAATTAACTAAGCCAGATGTATTATTTGTTTAGTGATGGAAGCTTTTCACCATGTACATTTGTTGCATGGTGTATATTTTATGTTAAGCTAATAAGAGCTTCTATCAACTCCAAAGTGAGATGGTTGCAGGGTAAGGCCTTTGCCCAGACACTAGTGCATGCAGTCTTTTCATTAACCTCGAGACGTTGGGGGGGGGGGGGGGGGGGGGTCCGTCTGTCTGCTGCCTCTTTGACCCCGAGATCCGTTTCAGTGTAGGATTTTTAAACAGCAGTTCGCAGCACAGTTACTCACATGATCGCTATAACTTGCTATCCTTAGTTTTGGATGATCAAATCAAAGTAAAGCGTCTAATATTCTCTTAGGGTTAAATCCGTGATGCAGAATTGAATACACGCAGTTCTGCATTCTTAATTGTGCAGGCTAGTTTGCCAAAGCGGCGCAGATTCTCCAGGGCCTTTCTCTGTAGGGCCGGAAAGATCCTGTAGACGTGGAAAGGTTCCAAGCTCCGCAATTAAATGCGTAGAGGCTCATTAAAACATGAGAGAGCGCAGCACTCTGCAGACAGGATCAGTTAGCTGAGAGAAGTCCCTCGGAGCCTGGCAACTAATGCAAGACTCGTACCACTGCCACCTCAGGTGCACGCTCACCGCCTTCTTACGCCCAGCCTCGGCATTCATTTCCTCCTCCCAGTTGGCGACACATGGCTTCCACATGGAGACAAGCTCCTGTGCTCCTATTGGACTTGACCGCGATGTGGGGGGCGGGGTTACGAGACATATCACGAATCAGATGTTCTCTTCTCCATCGATGTCACACGGTTGCTAAGCCTGCAGGCTGGTGGGTGTGGTGATCAGTTTAGAACAGGGTTTCTTGGGAGTTGTAGTTAGATGGTGTCACTGCTTGGCTTTAAGGAACAGGCTGTGTCTGGCGGTGTCTTCTCGCTGTTGGGATCAAACCTAAGCAGGATCTATAACTTAAGTATCTTCTTGCTACAGTTAAACTATTTCTGAATTAGAAAAACATGATCTTTACACGTCCAAAATGTGTCTTTTAACCATGGGTTTTGTTGTAATATTTTAAGAACATAAGGATAGCCTTACTGGGTCTGACCAATGGTCCATCAAGCCCAGTAGCCCGTTCTCATGGTGGCCAATCCAGGTCACTAGTACCTGGCCAAAATCCAACATGAAGCAATATTCCATGCTACCAATACAAGGCAAGCAGTGGCTTCTCCTGTGTCTTTCTCAATAACAGACTATGGACTTTTCCTCCAGGACCTTGTCCAAACCTTTCTTAAAACCAACTAGCTATGCTATCCGCTCTTACCACATCCTCTGGCAACGCATTCCAGAGCTTAACCATTCTCTGAGCAAAAAAAAAAAAATTCCTCCAATTGGTTTTAAAAGTATTTCCCTGTAACTTCATCGAGTGTCCCCTAGTCTTTGTAATTTTTGACGGAGCGAAAAATCGATCTACTTGTAGGTTATTTTATTTATAAGTTTGTGAGTGACATTGCTGAAGGGTTAGAAGGAAAAGTATGCCTTTTTGCAGATGAGACCAAGATTTGTAACAGAGTAGACACTGAAGAGGGAGTGGAAAATATGAAAAAGGATCTGCAAAAGTTAGAGGAATGGTCTAATTCAATACAAAGAAATTCAGAGTAATGCATTTGGGGATTAATAATAGGAAGGAACCGTATATGCTGGGAGGAGAGAAGTTGATATGCACGGACGGGGAGAGGGACCTTGGGGTGATAGTGTACGAAGATCTAAAGGCGAAAAAACAGTGTGACAAGGCAGTGGCTGCTGCCAGAAGGATTCTGGGCTGTATAAAGAGAGGCGTAGTCAGTAGAAGGAAGAAGGTGTTGATGCCCCTGTACAGGTCATTGGTGAGGCTCCACTTGGAGTATTGTGTTCAGTTTTGGAGACCGTATCTGGCGAAAGACGTAAGAAGACTTGAGGCGGTCCAGAGGAGGGCGACGAAAATGATAGGAGGCTTGCGCCAGAAGACGTATGAGGAGAGACTGGAAGCCCTGAATATGTATACCCTAGAGGAAAGGAGAGACAGGGGAGATATGATTCAGACGTTCAAATACTTGAAGGGTATTAACGTAGAACAAAATCTTTTCCAGAGAAAAGAAAATGGTAAAACCAGAGGACATAATTTGAGGTTGAGGGGTGTTAGATTCAGGGGCAATATAAGGAAATTCTACTTTATGGAGAGGGTAGTGGATGCCTGGAATGCGCTCCCGAGAGAGGTGGTGGAGAGTAAAACTGTGACTGAGTTCAAAGAAGCATGGGATGAACACAGAGGATCTAGAATAATATTAAATATTGAACTAGGCCAGTACTGGGCAGACTTGCACGGTCTGTGTCTGTATATGGCTGTTTGGTGGAGGATGGGCTGGGGAGGGCTTCAATGGCTGGGAGTGTAGATGGCCTGGAGTAAGTCTTAACAGAAATTTCGGCAGTGGGAACCCAAGCACAGTACCAGGGAGAGCTTTGGATTCTTGCTCAGAAATAGCTAAGAAGAAAAAATTAAGAAATTTAGATTGAATCAGGTTGGGCAGACTGGATGGACCATTCGGGTCTTTATCTGCCGTCATCTACTATGTTACTATGTATATTTGTACTTTGAGGAAACCTAAAAAAAAAAAAAAAAGAATACTAATTGCAGCTATGATCAAACAGTTACCATAGACCTAGTTTGGGTTGGACATGGGATGCAGCTCTCTGCCACCCAGCATTACAGGAGCTGAATTGGTGGTCCTCCATCAACTACTAACATGCCTTCTTTATACTCCCTCCCCCTAAAGTAAGGAGACAAAACAATGTTAGGGAACTTGTACATTTACACAATTATATTTGCAGTACATGTAACCACTGTATTCCAAATGTTCACACTGTTTACTAGAGCATCTGTCACAACATATTTTTGTTTTAGTCTGACTGAAGAGCTATGGGCATCTAATAATAACAACTGTTTATATACCACAGGACTGTGAACTTTTATGCAGTTTACAATGGTTAAAAAATGCTACAAATTGAGTAAAACTAACAAAGTAAAAGGTAGTGATTAACAGCGCTATGTTTTTAGGTGTCTCCTAAATTACTCATAAGTATTAGCAAGCATAAGTGGTTGTTCCAGATCTTTACCCCATAATGCTGCCTGATGGGAGAAAAGATGTTGATGTCTTTTAAATTCACATCCTCTAACCGGTGGAGAAACAAAATTCAAGTGTGAGCTTCTCTTATGTCTATTGGTTGAGAAAGAGAAAAGGTCAGTTATAGATTTAGGGGCTAAACCAAATAGTACCTTAAAACAAAAACATCCAAAGATATTACTTACTTTCCTCACTTCTACATCAGATTTTTGTATTGTGTGTGGTACCTAAAGTATTTTGAATGTTAAGAGTAATATTCCGTAGTATGCAGTGGCGTACCAAGGGGGGGGGGGCGAGGGGGGGCAGTCTGTCCCAGATGCACGGCCCAAGGGGGAGAATAGGCTGCCGCCAGGGAAAGGCTGCCATTGCTGTCATCAGGAACAAGTTGGCGCCAAGTTCTCCCTCCCTGCTTCTCTTCCCTGCGAGCCAACCAACTCTAGCCGTCCAACGTCAATTCTGACGTCGGAGAGGACATTCTGGGCCAGGCAATCGCTGCCTGGCTGGCCCGGAATGTCCTTTCTGACTTTAGAATTGACGTCGGGCAGCAAGAGTTGGTCGGCCCGCGGGGAAGAGAAGCAGGGGGAACTCGGCACCGGCCTGTTTCCGATGGCCAGTGGCAGCCTTTCCCCGGCGGCGGTGGCAGCAGCATGTTTCCCAATGGCGGTGGCATGGGGGAGGGCAGGGAGAAAGAAAGAAAGGGGGGGGAGACAGGGAGTCAGAAAGAAAGAAAGAGGGCAGGGTGAAAGAAAGAAACGGGGCACGGAGAGAGAGAGAGAGAGAGAGAAAGACAAACAGAAAGAAAGGGGGCATGGGGAGAGAGAAAGAAAGAAGGGGACAGGGTGAAAGAAAGAAAGAAATGGGGCACGGAGAGAGAAAGACAGACATACAGAAAGAAAGGGGGCATGGAGAGAGAAAGAAAGAAGGGGACAGGATGAAACAAAGAAAAAGTTGGGGGAGGGAATGAGGTCTGGAGGAGAGGAAGCATACAGGAGGCTGAAAGAAGGGAAGAAATATTGGATGCATAGTCAGAAGAATAAAGTGCAACCAGAGACTGATGAAATTACCAAACAAAGGTAGGAAAAATGATTTTATTTTCAATTTAGTGATCAAAATGTGTCCGTTTTGAGAATTTATATATGCTGTCTATATTTTGCACTATGGCCCCCTTTTACTAAACCGCAATAGCAGTTTTTAGCACAAGGAGCCTATGAGCGTCGAGAGCAGCATGGGGCATTCAGTGCAGCTCCCTGCGCTAAAAAACGCTATCGCGGTTTAGTAAAAAGGGATGGGGTATATTTGTCTATTTTTGTCTATTTGTTACTGAGGTGACATTGCATAAAGTCATCTGCCTTGACCTCTTTGAAAACCCGCGGAATATAAATGATAATTAACATATTCTCTGCGTACAGCGTGCTTTGTGTTTTTAAAATATTATTGTTGGTAGATCATTTTGACTTGGCCACAAAGGTAAGGGGGAGGGAGGGAGGGGAGCTGTTGAAAGACATCTAGTAATCCTTGCAGGCTTGACTGTGCAGGGAATTATTTTTGTAAAATCATGTTTTGTTATGTGACTGGCATTATTTAGACTTTAATTTCTATGAATGAATAGAATGAAAATGATATAAAATTACTTGCTTGTTTTTATGTGCATGCGCCAAAGGAAAGTGGAGAGAGAGTGGGCTGAGGACGCTGAAGGGAAATGGGGAAGAAAGAGTGGGGAGAAGATGCTGATTTATAAATTGACAATTGTACAGAATATTGTTTCTTTTTATACTTTAATATAATAAGTTCAATATAAAACAATTACATTACATTACATTACATTACATTACATTAGGGATTTCTATTCCGCCATTACCTTGCGGTTCAAGGCGGATTACAAAAAGGTTAGTTTAAGGACAGAATTACAATGAATACAGAATTACAGAGTTACAGAATAACAGAATTATATGAATTGTAGAGAATAGCTTGAGAGGTAATATGAAGATATTGAGGGCTTTTAGTGGTCGTGTTGTTATTTCTGTTTTAGGAATTTCTTGAAAAGTGTGGTTTTTATTTCTTTTCTGAACGTCTTATAGTCTGGGGTGGTCATCAGAAGGTTGGAGATTTGGTTATCTAGTCTTGCAGCTTGTGTGGCCAGGAGGCCGTCATGTAGTTTTGTTCTTTTCACTTCTTTGGATGGGGGGGGGTATGAATGGGGAGTGCGTTTTTCTGTGTCTGGTGCTGGTTGCTTGGATGAGGCGATTGTTCAGGTATGATGGGCTGTCTCCGTGTAGTGTTTTAAATAATATGCAGTAAAATTTAAATTGGATTCTTTCTTGGATTGGGAGCCAGTGTGAGTTGATGTAGGCTTCAGTGATGTGGTCGTGTTTTTTCAATGAATAGACGAGTCTTAAGGCTGTATTTTGGATTGTTTGGAGTTGTCTTATCGTATTTGCCGGACATGGGAGGAAGAGAATGTTACAGTAGTCCAGTATTCCTAGTATTAGGGATTGTACTATAAGTAGGAATTGTGTGCTTTCAAAGAATTTTCGGACTTGTCTCAGGTTTCTCATGATTGCGAATGATTTTTGAGTTGTTTTGTTTATTTGTGGCTGCATTGTGCAGCATCTGTCTATGGTCATGCCTAGTAGTTTTATGGTTGTTTGGATGGGATATTTGGTTGCGTTTATGTCAAGGATGGATGTGGTTTGGATCTTGTCGTTTTCTAGGAGGATGAATTTGGTTTTGTCTTGATTGAGTTTAAGTTTGTGATTTCCCATCCAGGTTGTGACTGCTTCCATTGTTTGGTGAAGTTCCTCTGTCATGGTAGGTTTGGAATGATCGTATGGGATGAGGATGGTGATGTCATCCGCGTAGCTATAGGATGTTAGGCCTAGATTATTTAGATGGGTTCCTAGAGAGGCAGTGTATAGATTGAAGAGGGTGGGGGATAGTGGAGATCCTTGTGGTACGCCGCATGGGTTTGACCAGGATTCTGATTTTTCTTTGTTTGATTTTACTCTGTAGGTTCTGAGTTTTAGGAATCCTTTGAACCAGGAGTATACTTTGTCTGAGATGCCTATTGCATCTAGTATCTGTAGAAGGATGTTGTGGTCTACTAGGTCGAATGCTGCCGATAGGTCCAGTTGTATGAGTAGCATTTTTTTCCCTATACTAAGTTGTTGTCTGATGGTATCCATGAGGGAACCTAGTAATGTTTCTGTGCTGAAATTTGTTCTGAATCCTGATTGCGTGGGGTGTAGTAGGTTGTGATCCTCTATGTAATTGGTGAGGAGTTTGGCTACTAGGCCTTCTGTAATTTTGACATATAGCGGAATTGAGGCTATAGGTCTATAGTTGGAAGGGAGGTTTTGTGGTGCCTTTGGGTCTTTTTGGATTGGGGTGATGACAATTTCGCTGAGGTTGTCAGGGAATGTGCCCTCTGTGAGCGTGAATTGGATCCATTGTAGAATTATGGTGCGGAACTTTATACTAGAGGTGGTAAGGAGATATGAGGGGCAATGGTTGAGGTCACAGGAGGCATGGCTGTATTTTTTGTATAATTTGTTAAATTCTGGCCATTTTATGTTTGGGAATTGAGACCAAGTTCTGTCTGCTGCGATTGCCTCTTTTCCTGTGGGGTGGATTGTGATTGGATTTTGGTTGGATGGGTTGAGTATGAGTGTGGCTCTGGTGTTGGTGATTTTATTCTTGAAATGTTCTGCTAAGATGGTGGATGATGGTGGAGGTGTGTTGGTGGTGGTAGTGTATGGTTTGGTGTCTGTTAATTCTTTTAGTATTTGGAAAATTTTTTTGGAATCTTGTGTTTCTGTGCCTATGAGCTTGGTATAGTAACTTTTCCTCTTGTCTTTTAGTAGATTTTTGTATTGTTTGTTGATTTTTTTCCAGTCGGTTTTTGTTTGTTCTTGATTCTTTTTTCTCCATTTTCTTTCTAATCTTCTACACTGTCTTTTGAGTTGGAGTAATTCGTTATCAAACCATTGGTCTGATTTCCTTCTGATTCTGGTTTTGGTTTGTAGGGGTGCCAGATTATCAAGTATGTTGGTGGATACATTTTTCCAGTGGTCGATGAACTTTTTTGGGTCGCAGTCTTGGATGGTTTCGTCTACCTTTGACCAGAAGATGGTTGGGTCGATATGTTTGCGTGAGGTATATGTGGTTTTTTTTGTTTGAGGTGTGTGTTTGGTTTTGGTCCAGTTGATGTTGAAGTTGAAGATGTAGTGGTCTGACCATAGGGATGGGGACCATGTTCCGTTAGGGGTTTGGATTTCTTGATTGGTTGGTTGGTGAGTCATGAATGCTGCAATGTCCAGTTGATGACCTTTTTCATGAGTGGTTTGTGGGTTTAGGATCTTGAAGGATAATGCATTGAGGAAGGATAAACAGTTGTTTGCTGGTGTGGAGGTTTGATCTTCTAGGTGTAGGTTTAGGTCTCCTAGTATGAGATTGTAGTCAGCTGTTAGTGAGTTTTGGTAGATGAAGTTTTCAAATTCGGGCTTCACTGTGGTCCAGTTTCCTGGTGTTATGTAGCAGAGTAGGCAGTTTAGAGAGTTTTTTAGTGTTGTGTTTGTGAGTTGGCACGCTAGGAAATCCAATTGTGGAGTGGATACTTTCTCGAGTATGTTTAGAGTTATGGTGTTCTTGAATATTATTGCTAGACCTCCTCCTCTTTTTTTCTCTCTGCAGGTTACTGTTATTTTGTATCCCGGCGGGCATACTTCTTTTATTCTAGGGTCTGTGTCTGAGGTTAGCCAGGTTTCAGTGAGGAATAAGCAGTCAAGTTTTTCTGTTGTTATCCAGTTTTTTATGTTTTCTGTTTTGGGTCCTAGAGATCTGATGTTGACATAGGCACATGTGAGGGAGGTCGTGTTGGTCTGCGGGATGTAAGTTGTTTCCGGGTATATGAGTGTTGTGGTAGTTGTTTGAGGTTTTGTTTTCGGGGGTGTTGGTCTTCTTCTCCGGATAACAGTAATGGGTTGTTGATTGTTGGTGTGGTGGTTTGGGTAAGTTGGAGTGAGTGTTCTTCTGTTGGGGGTTTGGAAGTTGGTTGTGCTTGTGGTTGAGGTTGTGGTGGGTAGGTTGTTAGCTGTTGTATTCCAGCTAGAGATGAGGAGGATTATCAGGATGGCTGCTATTTTGTGTGTATTTCGGGAGGGCTTCATGTTTGATGTCTGGTTTGGAGTGTTTGGGTTGTTAGGTAGAGGGAGTGGTTCTCTCTTAGAGTTCTGGCTGGAGTGGGAGGAGCGGGGGATCTTTCGCTCCTTACCTTATGGTGGAGGTAGGCAAGAGGTCTGGTGGAGTGGTCTCCGAGGTGTAGGTGTTCACGTCTCTAAGTGTGTAGTCCTCCTGCTGGTAATGGCGGCGCTGTGGCTTTTAAGTGTGTAGTCCTCCTGCTGGATCGGGGGGGCGGAGCAGGGCTCCCACGCCGGCCCGGTCTGGCTGGTAATGGCGGCGCTGTGGCTTTTAAGTGTGTAGTCCTCCTGCTGGATCGGGGGGGCGGAGCAGGGCTCCCACGCCGGCCCGGTCTGGCTGGTAATGGCGGCGCTGTGGCTTTTAAGTGTGTAGTCCTCCTGCTGGATCGGGGGGGCGGAGCAGGGCTCCCACGCCGGCCCGGTCTGGCTGGTAATGGCGGCGCGGTGGCTTTTAAGTGTGTAGTCCTCCTGCTGGATCGGGGGGGCGGAGCAGGGCTCCCACGCCGGCCCGGTCTGGCTGGTAATGGCGGCGCTGTGGCTTTTAAGTGTGTAGTCCTCCTGCTGGATCGGGGGGGCGGAGCAGGGCTCCCACGCCGGCCCGGTCTGGCTGGTAATGGCGGCGCTGTGGCTTTTAAGTGTGTAGTCCTCCTGCTGGATCGGGGGGGCGGAGCAGGGCTCCCACGTTCCTCTCTCAATGCAGGGGGTGCTGGAAAGAAGAAATCAGGCTCTTCGGTGGCAAAGTTTGTTCTGAAGTCGGCTCCTCTGTGTCGGGAGGGGGCGGAGCAGGGCTCCCACGCTCCTCTCTCGATGCAGGGGGTGCTGGAAAGAAGAAATCAGGCTCTTCGGTGGCAAAGTTTGTTCTGAAGTCGGCTCCTCTGTGTCGGGAGGGGGCGGAGCAGGGCTCCCACGCTCCTCTCTCGATGCAGGGGGTGCTGGAAAGAAGAAATCAGGCTCTTCGGTGGCAAAGTTTGTTCTGAAGTCGGCTCCTCTGTGTCGGGAGGGGGCGGAGCAGGGCTCCCACGCTCCTCTCTCGATCCATCTTGTGTGGATGGAATCAGGTGGTTTGTGGGGATGAGGACCGAGCTTACGGGGATTAGTCCAATAAAATGGTATTTTCTTATTTCTCATTATTTGTTTTATTTTTATTTGTTAATTTGTAAAGTGGTGATTGTTATGTATCAGTTTTTTCAAATTTACATCTACTGTCTTTATATTTTGCACAGTATTAGGACATGTATTAATGTTTTTGTGGTGTTGTGGTGTTGCATTGTATGCAGAGTCTGGTTTCTTGGCAGTTCAGTTTAACTTTTATCTACATATTTCTATTTTTAGTTTGTGATTATTCCATATTGGGCGAGGGTGTATCTGTGTGTATGAAAGGGACATGGCTTTGTGATAGCATCGACTGTACAGGATCAATTGACTGTGCAGGATCTGGTTTGTTTAGTTTTACAATGTATGTGTTGGTGTTCTAGTGTTCCTGCTTTAACTTGGTGCTGTCTTCATATAATATTCACTTAGTATCCTGGATAGTTATATAAACCAGACACATACTTAGGTATTCTAGAAATTTTAAATTCATTGGCACAGCACGGAACATTCATTTGTAAAATACATCTGATGCTGCTTGGTAGGGTTGCCAGCTGGATTCAGATTTGCCTAAAAGGGTTGATTTATTTATTTGATTTTGTAGCCCATCCTCTCAAAGAAGCTCAGAATGGGTTATAATAGGTACTCAAGCATTTTCCTTATCTGTCTATCTAAGGAACATGGGGCAGTGGAGGATTAAGTGACTTGCCCAGAGTCACAAGGAGCAGTGCAGGGTTTGAACCCACAGCCTCAGGGTGCTGAGGCTGTAGTTCTAACCACTGTGCTACACTCTCCTCCTCTGATCCATTCCTTTGTTTACCCCCATTGTATATAGGAGCTTGTAGTTATGATTTCACCAACCAAATTCAACCTTGTCAGGTGAATCTGGATCTAGTTGACAACCTTACTTCTTGGTTGTATTAGTTTGCATGAGAATCCAGACTACCCAAACTTCAGCCACTTGGGTTTTCTGGATATTCACAATGAATGTGCATGACATCAGTTTGCATGCATTTAAAACTGATTTGTTTATAATTGAATATCATGGTTATTCATTGTGGATACCCTTAAAACCTGACTGGCAGGCAGATTTGGGAAACCTTGAATATAACTTAGTGTTTCAATTGAACTTTACTTTTAAACTCAGTGTTTATACCCCTTCTAGCCAGAGTTTTAAGATATCTCTGACTATGCATGAGATATTGGATAGAGTGCATGAAAATACTGTATATCACTTGCATATTTAATGTTCTGAAAAACTGACTGTGAGGGGTGAGAGGGTAAGGTCTTTAGGGACCTTGGGCAGCCATCCCTGGCCCTGTGCTTTGGGAGGATACAGTGTAGGGCAGCAGTGACCCTGCCCCAGTGTCTGACATCTCTTCTTTATGTACTTGGTGGAAAAATCCATTATTGGTCAAGAGGCAGAACTTACAGTGGCACTGGCAGACTGGTTTCCAGTTTCAGGGAGCAAATTCCCTTTCCTTTTCAATCTCAGAATGGAGGAGCTGGCTTTGGATTTTTCATCCTGAGTCCAAATCCCTTAGAGTCAGCCCTGGTACAAGGACTGATTTGAGCATCAATGCTTTAAAACAAAAAGAGAATGTTAAAAGTAGTTTGTATAGGTAAGTCTGTATGTTAACAGTGGAAATGGGGTTCCATAAAATTGGACACCTCGTATAGTAACATAGTAAAAGATGGACCATGCAGTTCTTTATCTGCCAACAAGTCTGCATAACAAGATTTTTAGAGTTGTATCTGGCACCTGCACAGGTTCTATTTTTTCATGATGAAACACTGGCATCATAAATAGGGCAGTCAGCAATTTGCCTTGCCAACCTTAATATCAACTTTATGATTCTACCTCTCTAGAGAGATATGCAGCACCTACAGTCATTGCCAATGCTTTGAATGTGAGAGATTAATGTGCATATTATGTATATATCTTCCTATTAGGTTTCCCTACGGAGCCTCTTGTTGTGGTAGGGGCCCAGGCATCTGCCTTTCTCTCTCCCTCAACTTGGCACTAAAGGGAAAGAAAAGAGGAAGTGACTTGCCTAGAATCACAAGGAGCTATAGTGGGAATTGAACCTGGTTCTCAGGCCACTGCACTAACCACTAGGCCACTCTACTTGGCACTAAATGAATCAAGGATTGTCTACATTTCTAAAAGCTGTATTCTTTTAGGGTGCAATCGAGCAGCTATCCACATGGGCGAAAGGTACACACATAGGGGACAATTCTATAAAGTGACGCTTAGAGGTAGGCACAAAAGTTCACATGTAGTGCTATTTTAGGCATGCCTTTTCCCACTGCAGGGGGAAGTATTTCTGGGATTTGAAACTCCTACACATGGCCTATATTAACTTAGAAAAAGTATTCACACAAATTAATAGGTAAGAACATAAGAATTGCAGCTGCTGGGTCAGACCAGTGGTCCATCATGCCCCGCAGTCCATTCACGAGGCGGCCCTCTGGTCAAAGACCAGTGCCCTAACTGAGACTAGCCCTATCAGCGTACGTCCTTGTTCATCAGGAACTTGTCTAACTTTGTCTTGAATCCCTGGAGGTGATAATGAGTGCAGGATATTTTACAAAATGAAAACATGCACATACTATAACTATGAAAATCAGGACAGGAAGTGAGTAGTATAATATAAAAAATTGTTAAAGCAAAACTGAAGGCACAATTCTTTAAGCAGGCTTTTTAGTTATGATCCTATTGAAAACAATAATGGTGGTGCTGCAGCATTTTAGGAGTGATTAAATGGACAGGAGGAATTGGATTGGGTTCTTGACAGGAGTATTTGAGGTCTTTCTTTACAATTGATGGAGTTCTTTTCTAATTTTTATGCATTTTTGTGAAATTGTGAAGCGCTTAGATCTGACAAGAGTGGCGGCATATCAAGTTTTAAATAAACATAAAGGTCAGGATTAACCCTCTCAGCAAACAAGCATTGGACTCCTCATTGGAATAGAAATACAGTACATTTATGTTGGAGGTGGAGGAAGTAGAAGTAGGAAGTGCCGATTGCTCCTGCCCATTAGAGAACATCGCACAGGGGACGGGGACAATAAACGGACCTCTGCCAATGATGGTGGCTTCAGTTCTCTCCCCCCTTTCTGCCAGTAGCTACCTTACCAGGTAAAAATCTGCCTCAGGCACCAATGAATTTGCACCTCCAGGGGCATTTCCTAAACAGTTGGGCCCTAGAAGACTGGTATAAGTTGGCATTGGTATGTTTATGCCATGTCAACGGCAGACTGTAAGTTAGTGTGCCAAGTAACGTGCATAGTTATGGTATTCTATTACCTGCATGTGTATCCGGGAGAGACAACCTCCTTGTACTTAGGCTCTATGGCATTTAGGTGCTACCTTAAAGAATAGCATCTTAAAGGTAGCAGGATTGGCATATAAGGCTCTACGATATGCTTGCTGTATAGTCCATTCAGGATAGGATCGCGCACGAAAACGCTGAATTAAACTCCTAGTTTGTTTTTTATATTCTTGATCAGTGGACCAAATCTGTCTTATCGTAAGGAATTGACCAATGGATAAAACTTGTTTCAACCTGGGGGGGTGCCAACTATCACAGAAAAAGTATGAATTTTTGTCCATTGGTTTGCGGAAAACTGTAGTAGTAAGATGTTGATCCGCAATGGTAATTTTTACATCTAAAAATTTCACTTCCTTAAGATTGTATATCATGGTGAATTTCAAGTTCTTATCAACATTATTCAACCAAGTAAGGTATCTACCCATCAATTAATGATACCTTTGATGTCCCTAAGTGGCATCTACCTTTAGATGCTACATTGCCCCCTATGGACCAAATTCTATATATGATGCCTAAAAAATCAATGCTGAAAAGGATGGTGCTTAGTGCGATTCTATAAAATGCTTTCAAAATTAGGCGCAGTTTATAGAATCTGCACACCACTTTATAGAATACGCTTAGAAAGTGGTATGCATAAATTCTAATTATTGCCAATTACTTGCTATTGCCAATTATCAGCACTGATTGGCTTGTTAAACAATTAAATTGCACATGCAAATTGGCAATGCACACAGATTTGCGTACACAATTTAGGCCGCATTATATAGAATCAGGTCTCGTGTGTACATTTCACCTATGTGGGCAGTTGCACAATTGCACCCTAAAAGAGCACAGCTTTTAGGAAATCCTCATCACTTTAATGCCAATGTTGGAGGGTGGGAGAGAGAGAAAGGCAGTTGCCTGGGTCCCTATTACCTCAAGAATGGGAATTTCAGGGAGCCTGGTAGTGGCTGAGCCCCACATACTATGCAAGATACATAAAAGATCCAAGAAATGAGATCATAGTCCCCGCAACTTCCCCACAACAGTTTGATAACTAACTCAACAATTAGAATCAGTAGCTGCCTTTTATGCTGCAGAGAACAATCTTGCAAAAGCATAAATAAACGTTTCACTTTTAAATATTGTTTATTTTCTTCTTAATTACCACCTGTAAAGCCTGAAAAATACTGAAGCAGTGTTCATTTAAATACACTTGATATTTTTTATTCCTGGAAGGCTTACAGTCTGAGTTTGTACCTAAAGCAGTGGAGAATTAAGTGACTTGCCCAAGATCACAAATACACGTTACAAGCTCCCCTGGTTCTCAGCCCCCTCCTCTAATCATTAGGGTGCTCAAACTTTAAATGACCTTTCTCTTATATACACAGGGATTTATCCAACAATACCTGTGAAGGGGGAGCTGTCCTGTTAGTTTGATTTGGGGAGAGATCCCATGATTTCCTGTGCATCTATCTCTTACTAAGCTCTGTCTAAGTGGAGGCTGGGCATCTCTGATCATAAAACAGGAGACACCATTGCAAACATTTTCCACCACTTCAGTGGCATCTCTAGATATAAGAGAATCTTATGCAGTAAAGAAGCCCTAGAGCAGTTTCAACTGATCGGCAAAAGAACCATTAAAACTATTTAATAGTATTGTTCAGTCAATTCTTCAAGATAAAAACATAAGAATTGCCATCTGGGACAGACCGAAGGTCCATCAAGCCCAGTATCCTGTTTCCAATAGTGACCAACCCAGATCCCAAGTACCCAGCTAGATCCCAAGTAGTAAAACAGATTTTATGCTGCTTATCCTTGGACTTCTCTTTTAGGAAATTATCCAAACCTTTTTTTTTTTTTAACCTGCTAAGCTAACTGATTTCACCACATTTTCTGGCAATGAATCTCTAAGGATGGATCAGAACTACAATACAATCAAGGCATCTTAAGTTCTGTAGGCACTATTCAAATTCTGCTGTCAAATCAGTAATAGCAACACAAATCTCCTCAACTGTCAAGAACTTTATGACGTAATACAAAACCCTGCAAAGAATTGCAGGTAGAACCTATAGATCAAGTAACAACCCTACCCATGAAAAGGCAGCACTGCAAATGTGACAATAGGCCCTCAAGCAGCAAATATATATTATACTAGAAAAAGAAAACAAATTGAAATATCAGATTCCTACATGGCATTTACACAGATGGACCCTCGCAGAATAAGTGACCACAAATTGGAAATTACAGATGTATTGACAATAATTTAAATAGAAATCCCAAGAGTCCAGAGAAATAGAAAAGAAAAAGCATATCCTCCTCTACTGAGCAGAAACTAAATATACCAGCACTGTTCTTTACTAATCAATAATAATAAAACCCTTAGTGTGCATGCACACTAGGATTGAAATTCTGTGCCTTCGTGCTTCCGCATGCACAGTACAATAGAACTCTCCCCTACTTGAAGGAGCCTGCGGCGGTTTCCCCATCGCTGTCCCTTGGCGACACTGTGAGCCCAGAGCTAGTGGTGACCACCACGACGGTGACTCCTCCCTCCCGTTCTCTCTCTGTCTGCTGGCGGTGATTTCCCTATCGCACTCCCTTGGTGACACTGCGAGCCTAGAGCGAGTGGCGACCACCACGGCGGCGACTCCGCCCTCTCTCCATCTTCCGGCAGCAGTTTCCCCATCGCCCTCCCTTGGCAATGCTGCAAGCCTAGAGTCAGTGGAGACCACCACGGCGGCGACTCCCCCCTCACTCCGTCTGCCGAGGAAACCCCAGGCGAGACCAAAAGCAACAACTGTGATCCCTCCCTCAAGTAAACTCCCCTGGAGCAAGATCAGATGCCCGGAAAAGGGGGTTGGGGGAGATCACTTCCAACTGTCTGAGGAGGCGGTGACTCCCCCTTCTCGCCCTCTTTCTGTCTGCCGAGGAAACCCCGGGTGAGACCAAAAGCAACAACTGCTCCCGAAGCCCGCGGCTGTGACCCCTCCCCCAAGTAAACTCTCCTGGAGCAAGATCGGACGCCCGGAAAACGGGGGAGAGGGAGATCACTTCCAACTGTCCAAGGATCTTTTGTAATGGAGTTATGGCTGGTGGTCAGCAGCAACCGCCGTCGCACAGGCTGACAATAGGAATGTGTAAGAAAAGGGGGCTGGGGCTGAAAGGGAAAAGATGGGAGAAGGGGGTGGGAGGGCTAAAAAGGGGTTTGGAGCTGGGGCTGAAAAAAGGGGCCATGTGAGGGAAGGAGGCTTTAAAGGGGGTTTCTTGGGAAAAGAGACCTGGTGTAGGAGGCTATTAAAAGAAGACAGTTCGGAGAAGAGGGCTGGAGCTTGGGACTTCAAAAGGTGAGTTGTGAGAGAAGGGGTCTGGGTCTGGATTTGGGGGCTGAAAAGGAAGACAGGTGTGATAAGGAGACTGGGGCTAGAACGGAGGGCTGGAAGAGCAGGTATGAGAAGGGGGTTAGGGTTGGGGGCTATAAAAAGGGAATGTGTGAAAGAAGGGAGCTGTGGATGAAAAAGGGGGAGGTGGGAGAAGGGGTACATGTGAGAGAAAAGGACTGGGACTGAAGCTGGGGGCTACAAAGGGGGCATGTGAGAGAAAGGGGCTGAAGATAGGAGCTGGAAGAATAAGTGAAGATGCAGAAGCAAAGGTTCACTCCATTGTGAATGTTTACTTGTAAACCGTTCTGAGCTACTGGGAGGATGGGATAAAAATCTAAATAAATAAAGGGGGAATGGAGAGGGAGTTCTATGGAAGTGAAGGACAGAGAAAGGGGACAGATTTTTAAGTTAATGAAAAAAGGTAGAAATATGGAAGGTAAAAAGGGGGAATGGAAGCCTGAATATGGGGGTAAGACATAAGGAGAATAGCCATACTGGATCAGACTAATCTATTCTAGCACCCATTAATGTAACGGGCTAAAACATCTAGTGAATCAATATTCAGCTTGTGGCTATTAGCGTTTTCTTTTTTTAATTCCAGCCACTGCAGATTTTTTAGACTTGGATATTTAGCACCGAGCCCTATCTAGATACCAGGGTTGAATATCTGAGTATAAAGTAGGTACAGTACAGTTACTTACCATAACAGGTGTTATCCAGGGATAGCAGGCAGATATTCTCACTGATGGGTGATGTCACTGACGGAGCCCTGGTATGGACCACTTTAAAAAGTGCATCGCCACTTTAAGAATTCCAAAATTTCACGATAGCCCGAACCGCGCATGCACGAGTGCCTTCCCGCTCGATGAGGGCGTGCGGTCCTTCAGTTAAAATACGCCAGCTAAGAAGCCAACCCGGGGAGGTGGGTGGGTTGTGAGAATATCTGCCTGCTGTCATTGGATAACACCTGTTACGGTAAGTAATTGCTTTATCCCAGGACAAGCAGGCAGCATATTCTCACTGATGGGTGACCTCCAAGCTAACAGAGAAGGGATGGTGGGAATGTTGGCCAAAGAAAATATAATTTGAAATACAGAGTGGCTGAAGTGCCCATCCTGTCTGGAAAAAGAATTCAGACAATAAGTGAGAAATGAAGGTATGAACTGAAGACCAGGTGGCAGCTTTACAGAGGTCCTTAATGGTATAGATTTAAGGAAAGCAACAAAAATCTGCCAGAGCTTGAACTCTGTAGGCTGTGATATGACTGTCTCGTGAGACTGAGCATAGCAGAACGAGATGTAGATAGCCAGCCAGGTGTAAAACATTCTCTTGAATAAGGATGACCTAACTTTTGTGAATCAAAAGAAAAGTTAGAGAAAAGTTCGCTGAGGCTTTGTCCGATCAAAGTAGCAGGCCAAAGCCCAGGTACAGTCTAAAGTATACAGAGCAGTTTCTCCAGTAGGAGAATTAGGTGTAGAAAGACACACAGGCAGAACAAGTGACTGGGTGAAAAGGAAAATGACAACTTTTAGAAGAAACTTTGGACGGGTACGAAGAACTTCCTTGGCATGATGAAAAACTGTGAAGAATGAATCTGCTACTAATATAGGTAACTCACCAACCCTCCTGGTAGAGGTGAGAGCAATAAGGAAACACACTTGCCAGGCAAGGAACTAAAGATGAACCGCCAAAAAAATGGCTTTCAACAAACTGGAAAGAACTACAGTAAGGTCCCAAACGACATGAAGGGACTAGAGAAGTGGTTTCACAGGGAGGAAAAAAACCCTATCATAATCCTGGAAACCAAGTGAAAAAGGCTACAACAGGAGTAAACATGGGGTGTGGTTACACATTAAAAACCCATGTCATGAATCTGGAAACCAGAGGAGAAGCAGTAAGAGGGTGACCCTTGACTGACAAAGGGAAAAAAATGTAATAGCACTGGAAAGAAGTCCGAGAGATATAGACTCGAAACTAAGAGCAACAAAAGTAGAACAAACGCATGAGCAATTCCACTATGTAGGAATGTAGAACATGAAGATAAAAAAAGACACCAATAAGAAAAGCCAAAATCACTCTTAATGGAAACATTGTTAAGTGGCTAGTTTCCTGGAGACATCCAGAAGATAACAAATAGGCTGAGAAGGATGCAGCCCGAGAAAAAGCAACTGACAATGGAATTCAGTGCAGATTAGAATGAATCAGAAACCTCTGAGTCGAATTGAACCGAGTATGGAATATCAGAAGAGGTACGAGTTCCCTGAAGCTGGTTGAAAGGAAGGGAGAACTCATGTAGCCTGGGCCACTGTGGAGAAAAGAGACGCATGGTGGCTACTGCTCTCTTGAGCTTCAATAAAAAGCTCAACAAGAGAAGAAATGGAGGGAATGCATATAGAAACATACCTGTACAATCCAGGAGAAAAAACAGCTGCTGTCAGACAGAGAAGGGAGGAAAGTCTGGAGCAAAACAGGGGCAACTGATAATTGTGAAAAGACGTAAACAAGTGTACTTTTGGGTGGACTGGAGAGTTGTAGAGTTGAGAGTTCAGTCGTTGAAGAATTCTGCTGGGGTTGTCTGCTATGGAATTCTGCTGTCCATGAATACAGACATGCAGCAAGAGCAGAATGCAAGTAGTAGCCCAAGTAGTAGTCCATATGTGTAGGGCCTCCTGACACAACAGGAGAGAGCCTGAGCCTCCTTGCTTGTTTATGTAGTACATAACTACTGGATTGATTGTGCAAAGGAGGAGGACTTGAGGGCAGAGTAGGTGAGGAAAAAACCCTGAGGGCCTAAAATATCACTCTGAAGCCTAGGAAATCGATGTGAAATTTCTGTTCCTCGGCAGTCAAAAGACCCTGAAGGTGCAGATCGTCCATATGAACCCCCCATGCAGAAAAAGATGCATCAGTCATGATGACCGTGCAAGGAGGGGACAAATAAAAAAGGGGAGACTTCCGGAAGACTAGAGGAGATCAGCCAGAATTGAAGCAAATGCAGATGAGATGATGTCAGAGATATATATGCTTTGAGAGATGATCCCTATCCTGAGATCACTGGAAAACCAAAGTCCACTGAGGAGTACGACAAAGTAGTCCTACCCGTGGCATAACAGGAACAGGGAAAACCCTGTTGCTCAGAAGAACTATCATGTGTCTGTCAGAAAGGGGTTGAAAAGGAAACAACTACGGACACAGAGGGATGAGAGTCTGAAAGTGAGTTGGAAGAAGAAACGCTCTCATGAGAGTGGAGTCTAGGAATACCCCAATGAAATATAGATGTGAATATGGGGAATTTAAATTCATAGCCTAGAACCAGAAGAAAGGAGATGGTCTAAGATGTTGCTTGAACCACTTCCTAAGAAGAAACAGTCTGGAAAGAAACAGATGTTTATAAAAAGAAAAAAAAAATTGAAGGCCGTGTGATCAAATAGATGTGGCCATCACAATCAGACACTTCATGAAGAGTCTGGGAGAAAAAGCCAGACCTAAAGGAAGGATCTATACTGGTAATGGCAACAGCTGAGTTGAACTGAAAAGTATATGCTGGAAGCCGTATGAAAAGGAATATGTGGAGGCTTCCCTGAAATTCAGGAAGCAGAGCCATGAGGTCTGAATGAGGAGAAACTAGTCCTGAAGTTCCTCTCGACCAGAAAAAGGATAAGAGCTCTGAGATCTTAGAAAAAATCACAGTCCTCCGGTGTACTTGAAAATCAAATAGAAAAGGGATAGAATCCCTAACTCCACTAATCGAAGAGAATCCTTCGAGGGCAATCAGCAGAAAAAACAAGGAAGGATAGTGCAAGATCCAAAATAGACTCTTGGAGAAAAAAGGGATTGAGAGAAGGTGAAAACATTGAGTATCAAAAACCTGCCCTATAAAGAAAAGCAGAGAGCAAAGGCTCTTAGCGATGCATAAGGAACTGAAAACAGTCTCCGAATAAGTCAGGAAAAAATGTAATTGCAAAACTCCCTTGTGAAAGGGAAGACTGCTACGTGGAAGTGACCAGAAAGTCTCATCTGGTCCCTTGAACAGACAACTGCTGAGGAAGCATGTCCCAGCCTGGTCCTGAAAGCACCAAAAAAGTCATCCCCCAAACAAGGCGAATTGGCTAGCCTGTCCTGGCGGGTGATGGTAAAAACAGACACTCAAAGTTAGACCATATCTGTAAGAACAGAAAAAAGGTGCTGAAAACATAGACACTGTACATGTAAGCAGAGAAAATGAAATGTGGTAATGTGGAACATGGACACAAACGTATGCCAAATAAAATCCCCTCCAGGGATTCAAGACAAAGTTAGACAAGTTCCTGCTGAACTAGAATGTACACAGGTAGGGCTAGTCTCAGTTAGGGCGCTGGTCTTTGACCAGAGGGCCGCCGCGAGAGCGGACTGCTGGGCATGATGGACCTCTGGTCTGACCCTGCAGTGGCAATTCTTATGACTATTTAGACAACATAGGAATCTAGTAAGCCTATTTTGCTAACCATCCCTAGCCCTGTCCACATCGCCCAAAAAAACAGATGTCTACACATTAGTCTGTAGAATGGACTCCACCAATAGGGATTCTGTGAAACAAGCTTATTGGTTCTAAAGGCATAGCAAACAAACCTTGTGTAGATAACTATATGGCAAGGAATATAAAGTCCTTAGTCAAGGGAAAGACAGTAGAAAGTCAACTTCCAAGGGAATGACACAAGGTACATACAGTCTCTTAAGGAATCTGTAAAAATATAAAAGCTCAACCCTATTGAAGTGAAAAGAGAAGCATGTGGTGAAAAAACCCACCGCTTCAGAGAGAAATGGGGTGTTCAAAAATCTCCCTCTCAGAAAGTCAATCCCAAACTATACAGTCAGGGAGTTGATGTCTAAGGCTGAATACAGGTTAATGACTGCAAAGCCTTCCCATACCAGATCGACACCAGCAACTTCAAAGAAGACTGGCATCGCGATATATGAGTCAAAATCGTAGGAGACTCCTGTGAAAGTGCTACCGGTGTCAAGAACTCAGCCGGATTAGCATCAGAGGAGATGGTGTCGATATGGCCGTTGGCACGAACAACTGAAAATACAGTTGAACATGTCGATGTCGACAAAGGTGCTGGCATCGACATGGATGTCGACACCGACCTAGATTTCAACATCGATTTAGGTGTCGACAAGAATGACTGAACATACAGATAAACATGTCGGTGTCGACATAAGTCGTGGACATGAAGGAAATCTGCTGAAAAAAGAAAACACCGGTACCACTGGCTGCATTGCCCGTACCATCGGTGTGGTGCTACACTCCAGAGATGAAAATGCCGGTATCAAGGCACACATCACGAGCAGAGAAAAATGATTCAGCAGGAAAGAAAAATCACCAGTACCCTTTGGCCCATGAGCCGATACCATCGGTGTTGCTGCACGCTTCAAAGATGAGTATGCCCGTATCAAGGCACTCATCGACAATGAAGCGGAGCCAGAGATGGGGCTGATCGAGGTCAGCAGGACTTGACTCACTGCTACAATGACCTGAAGCCCAAAGGAGAAAGTGGAGAGCCAACTTACCTATAGAGGAACGGGCTCGGTAATGTTGGTACAGGCTGGAAGAGCGGTGCTGGAAGTACACTGAGCACCGGATTCCTGACGTCGGCGGGTGCCGGATTCCTGACGACATCGACGGAAAACTGCTTCTGAAGAATCCACATGAAAATGCGCTGGTGAAGAGAAGAGCAGGAGAAGAAGATAATAGCAAGGCCGAGGACCCGACATTGCGAGAACCACAGAAGGATGTCTGTGAAGACAATTTCCCCAGCAAAGCAACAGCACTGATGAAAATGGAGCAGAAAAAACCTGCATGGAAAAATAGCCTTAAGGTGTAGAGAAAACAGTATGGCGATCCATAAGGCCCCACCAAGCCTAACCGATGACGGTAAAAGAAAAAATAAAGAAACTAGAAAAGATTAGTTTAGTTTGTTTTTTTACACTAAAAATGAAAGAAAAGAAAAAACTGACTAAAAAGTCAGAAAACCACGAGAACGGGAAGGCAGCAAAAAGAAAATTTTTCAACAGCTGTTGAAATGCGACTTCTTAGCTCCACAGAAACTAAGAAACTGAAGGACCGTGTGCCCTCATCGGGTGGGAAGGCACTCGTGCATGCGCGGTTCAGGCTATCACAAACTTTTTGAATTCTTTTTAAAGTGGTCCGTACTGGGGCTCCGTCAGTGACGTCACCCATCAGTGAAAATATGCTGTCTGCTTGTCATGGGATAATGACAATATTCAGACCGATATCTGGATAAATTTAGGACAGCCCGATCTCTCAGAAGAGCCTTAGTAGTAGCAAGAAAGACAGCCAGAGGATTCACCTTACCCTAGATTCATTCTCAAACTGATCAGAGATTTGTTCCTCACTGCAAGGCTCTGTGTTCAGTCTAAGGATCACAGCACACCAACTGCAAATCATGAAATACCAGCATGACCTATTTCAGCAGATGGTATCATTGACCAAGATACTCCCTCAGAAGACCTGCACAGAGCTGGGACCACTGCTTTATTAGTAACTGGAGTCCACATTATATTACTTCTACCCACAACACATGATATGGATCTAGCATCTAGAATTGTGCCAGTCTTTGTAGAGGCTTGTTGGTTAACATGGCTTTGGACATCTGGCTTCTGGAAGGAGCTGTACATAGCATGGGGATGCATTGTGCTTGAGCAATAATCTACTCATCATGTCGCAGTAGATTAAAGGACCACTGCTCTACCTTTACAGACTGTTTTTAGAATCTATTGACTAGCCTTACTCTCTCCACCAGCCCCAATAATTACACAAAGCAGTATAAATTATAGTACTTCCAGCAGTCCTATCCTCCCCAGAGATACCAACCCTACATGTGCCTGCTTCTTCAATGACAGGCAACCTATTACTGTTCACACACAGGGGACACATGAAACGAAGCATCAGTGTGGCCAGCCACTGCCAGTACCAAATTGATGCCTAGTTTTTTATTATCTTCCAGTGGAAGAGAGGCTCCATTTGTTCAGGAAAGCTTGACAGTCTATCATTACCGACTGCTGGGTGCTCAGGATTCTTTCAGGGCTGCAAGATCAATTTAAGCTATGCTCCCTCCCTCTCCCTTCCTCCATGCTTTTGGCTGCCTCAGAGCACTTGTTCCATCATTTGGTAGTCCTGTAGATATAACTCCACTCCTACTCCTACTATTTATTATTTCTATAGTACTGAAAAGGCATACGCAGAACTACCGGTATACATTTTAACATACAATAGACAGTCCCTGCTCAGAAGAGCTTACAATCTAATTTAGACAGAACATTACAGGGGTGGGGAGATTATGGTAGAGGAAATGATACAGTGAGTATAGGTATCTGACAGCAGTGAGTGGGAATTAAGAGTTGAAAGCAGTTTCAAAAATAGTGAGCCTTTAGCTTGGATTTGAACACTGCCAGGGATGGAGCATTTCGTATTGATTCAGGCAGCCTGTTCCAGGCATACGGCGCTACAAGAAAGAAGGGATGGAGTCTGGAGTAGAGTTGCGCGGGGACATAAATCCCACCCAACCCCGCCAGGATCCTTTCCGTCCCCACCAGGATCCTCTCCGTCCCCACCTGTCCCCGCAAGGAATTACCTCCATCCCCGCCCATCCCCATAAAAAGCAACAATTACTTCTGACAGGATCATCAATTCCACAGTTTCTTTTGCTGTTTTCCTTGTGGAATCTCTTCGGTGGAACCCTTTTTTTGTTTTATAAACCCCCTCTTTTACTAAGGCTGATATGTCCATTATATTATATGGACGAACCCTGCTTCCAAAGCCTTCCATCCCCGTGGGAATTCCGTTGGCTAGAGAGGGGTCCCCATTGGGAGTCCTGTGGGTTAGGGGGGATTCCCGCAATTCCCATTCCCGTGCAGACCTCTAGTCTGAAGTTGGCAGTGGAAGAAAAGGGGGGCTTGCCCGATAAGCGGAGATCACGGGGGGGGGAGGGAGCATAGGAGGAGATAAATGAGGAGAGATGGGGGGGCTTCAGAGTGAAGGCACTTTTAAGTCAGCAAGAGGAGTTTAAACTGTATTCGGTAATGGACCCTGCTGCTGCTGGTCTGGGTGATCAAAAGGGCCCTATCCAAAGAGATGGGGCAAGTCTTCTATTCCAGATACTTCCTCATCCCCAGAAAATCAGGTAGCCTCTGGCATGTTCTGGATCTCAAAGGTCTCAGTGCATACTTGAAGAACAAAAATAAAATACTTCTCCATACCTCTCAAAGGAATGCTGTACCATTTGGCCAGTGCTTTGTTAGCTCTAAAGCAGTGTCCCGTAAACTTTCTTGAGCCGCAGCACACTAAAGGTAGTGGCCATGGTTCGAGGCACCTGGAAGTGCATGGATATCGCAATGATGATATCACGCACATGTGTGAAGGCCCTCCAGGCGGGCCCTGAGACGCAGGTAAGGGGTGCCAGAAGAGGCAAGTCCTGTAGGCAGTCAGCTGGCGCTGGCACCTCTCCTCCCCAGTGTACCGCGGCACATCTGAAATCTCAGGAGGCACACAGTTTGAGATACACTGCTCTAGAGGATAGTGTGTTTGATTGATCCTCTCTGGTTACTGCCCCTGACGCAGCGTTACATATGAAATATGGCCATGTTGGGCTGTTTTGATGTTTTAACTCCAGGTTTTATAATAAACTTGTGTTTTCTATAACTTGGATGTTGTTGCTCGTTTGATCTGCTCATTCCACTGTCCTTGTGCAAAGATAAGTACAACAGCTGAGGGGAAAAGCCTGAATTAATAATGAGCTTGAGAAACTTTGGAGAACTTCTGAATGAAGTTTCACAGTTTTGGGCAACAACAGTGAAACAAGAATTCCTAGACACATGTGAGCATATCTGTAAGTGCTGTTGAGATGACCAGTGTGTACATGCCAGAATATATGGAGTAAGAGATCCATAGAGAAAGGAAGGAAAACTGGTATGAAATATCTGGAGAGCCAGAAATAGTATCTTAAAGACTATACAAATGTTGTCTTGTCAGAAGTAGGGTGGTTCTGTCATGCTTCTTGGCATCATAAATTAATCTCCAGTATAATCTTTCGTCTTCCAAGTTGATATTGTGGAGAGACCTTGAAGAAAAGAATTACAATACTGTAGTTTAAGGAGAAATTAGGTTCTTACCTGCTAATTTACTTTATTTTAGCTTCTCCAGACTGGTAGAGATTAATCTTTACGAGTGGGGTATATATCCCAATCATGACCAGCAGGTGGAGACCGAAAACAAAACTGTGGAATAGTACATAAGAGATACCTTCCCCTATTCCTATTAATCTGCCGAATAGCCAAGCAGAACTAAGAACTGGAAACAAATAAACAATACCCCGAACAGGAGTAATAACTAACATACCCAAATGCTGTTGGAAAACGCAGAGGAGAAATACCAGAAAGAAAATGTCCCCACAACTCAAAGCTAAGCCAGCCGAGCCACAGCCGCTGTTCTTCAATTCTCCCCGGCCCTAGAAAAATACTAGAACTACAGTAGAAAACAAAAACTGCCTGCACAACAGCCACAACAACACAATAGACAGAGTGGGGACCTCTACCGGTCTGGAAAAGCTAAAAGAAAGTAAATTAGCACATAAGAACCTAATTTCTCCTTCTTTAGCACTCTCCAGACCCTTAGAGGTTAATATTTACAAGTGGGACATACCAAAGCAGTCCCCATCATGGGTGGGACCCCCGAAGGGCCGACACCAGAACATGCTCACCGAAAACCACGTCCCGATGCACATGAACGTCTACCCGAAAGTGTCCAACAAAGGAAAGTAAGGAAGACCAAACCGCAGCCTTACAAATGTCCACTGGAGGCACAAGTGAAGACTCAGCCCAAGAAGCCACCTGACCCCGAATGGAATGAGCCTTGAGAAATTCCGGAACAGGCTTTTGCCTCAGAAGATAAGCGGAAGCAATAGTCTCCTCAATCCAGCGCGCAATAGAAGCCCTAAAAGCACCATCCCCCTTACGAGGACCTGCTAGAAGGACAAAGAGATGATCTGATTTCCTGATCTCCTGGGTCCTCTGCACATAAGAGCGAAGAACCCGACCGATATCTAACTTGCTCAACTGTTTCTGCTCAGAAGAGCCCTCCCAACTACCAAACACCGGGAGGACCACTACCTTATTGACTCCTGGGTCCTCTGCACATAAGAGCGAAGAACCCAACCGATATCTAACTTGCTCAACTGTTTCTGCTCAGAAGAGCCCTCCCAACTACCAAACACCGGGAGGACCACTACCTTTGGCAGAAAGGAAGGAACAGGCCGCAAGACAACCCGCTCCCTAGAAAACTCCACGGGAGCCCTACAAGAGAAAGCCTGCAGCTCAGAAAACATGTCTAGCAGAAGAAATGGCCACCAAGAAGACCGCTTTAAGAGTTAAAAGAGTAGGCGCCCAACGGTGCAAAGGGAGGGCACACTAGCACTGAAAGAACCAGATTCAGATCCCAAGATGGAACAGAGAATCAATCGGGAGACTGGAGCAATTTTGGCCAACCGCAAGAAGCAAATCACAGTGGAATGGCAGTCAAATGCTGACCTTACAACAACCCACGAAAGGCTGACAAGGCCGCAAGCTGAACCCGGAGAGAAGACCAAGCCAGTCCCCTGTCCAGGCCATCCTGCAAGAACTCTCAGATGGTAGGCAGGGAAGCGTGAAAAGAGACCACTCCACGTGCATGACACCACTCCTCAAATAGACGCCAAACCCTCACATAAGCCCGAGAGGAAGACAGCTTCCGGGACCCCAAGAGAGTAGAGATTACTTTATCGGAATACCCCTTCTTATCTAGGCGACCCCATTCAAGAGCCAAGCCGTAAAACAGAAGGGACCCAGATCGAACATTGGAATGGGACCCTGCGTCAGACGGTTGTCTAAGAGAGGAAGAGGATCCGCTATCATATGCCTCACCAGATCCGCATACCATGGTCGTCGAGGCCAATCCAGAGCCATCAGAACAACTAGACCCGGATGGTGAACGATGCGGAGAAGAACTCTGCCCACTAATGGCCATGGAGGGAACACAAACAACAACCCCTCCATTGGCCATGGTTGAACCAGAGCATCCAGACCCTCGGCCGGTGTGACGACTGAAGAAGCGGGGCATTTTGGCATTGCCACTTGTGGCCATCAGGTCCATCAGGGGCAGACTCCAAGACTACACTATCAACTGAAAGGCCACGGGGCTGAGACACCACTCTCTGGGATCTAATGTGTGACAACTGAGGAAGTCCGGTTGAACATTCTCCACTCTGGCTATGTGGGAGGCGGAGATGTCCTGAAGATGCGACTCTGCCCAGAGCAGGAGCAGAGCCGCCTCTCTCGCTACCCGAGTGCTCTGGGTGCCTCCCTGACAATTGACATAAGTCACCGCCATGGAAATACTCTGACTGACTTGCCTGACAAGAATAAGCGGAAGGCTAACAGCGCCAGACAGACGACTCTGGTCTCCAACACATTGACTGACTAGGACGCCTCCTCTGTGGATCAAGTGCCCTGAGCTGAGTGACCTAGAAACTGAGCTCTGGATTTGAATCCTGCCAGACGGAGCCTGATGTATCGAGTCAGGCAGTTTGTTCCAGGCATACAGTGACCTCCTCACTAACATTGAGATATAGAAATCAAAGGTAGGATAATTATCTAAAGTTATACAGTACCACTGACTATTTTAGGGGAATCTGAATCCCATGATTATTAGTCAAACATGGTGTGGGTGGACCACAGTAGGGAAAGAGAAGAACTGTCTTCGAGGTGTTTAATTTCAAACCGTTGGTAGTAAGCTAGTCAGCAATTATAGTCAACTTGGCAGAGACTTCAGAGATGCTATGTACACCCTGTGATTACAAGGTAAAGCATAATTGAATGTCATCAGCCTAGATGTAAAAGGTAATTCCGAGTGACTGCATTAAAACAGCAAGACGAGCTAGGCAATTATTAAAAAGAATAAGTCCCGTAACCTTCCCTGAAGTGCTCCACAAGAAAGACTGTTAAGTTTTGGAAAAGGAGTTAGACTAACACACGAAGTATTTGATCCTGCTTTAAGTGTGTTAGTTTAACTCCATTGCATGTTGATTGTACAGCTCTGTGTATGCTTTTCAGCACTATAGAAATGATAAATAGTAGAAGTAGTAAATAAGAATTAAATCAAGACAAAGCTTTTCCTGAAATATCTAACTCTACCAGTCGCTTGAGAATTATGGTTTAGTTTACAAGATCAAATGCTGCAATAAGATGCAAGGAGGAGTATCTCCAAGTTTATTAATATTTTACATACCGCCTATCTTTATCCAAAGAAGTATATCTGCAGCTCATCCCCTCATTGTCTCCAGCTCTTTGTCACTCATTCCCTCCATGCCTCAAGTCTCTTTCTTCTGACTCAAATTCAATTATGTCCTCCTCATCCCCATTTCTATCCTGTTCCATCCTCTTAACAGACCCATCCCTTTTCACAGACTCTCAGGTTCTCACAGTTCTTCAGGTTCTCTACACCAGTGGTTCCCAACCCTGTCCTGGAGGACCACCAGGCCAATTGGGTTTTCAGGATAGCTGTAATGAATATGCATGGAACAGATTTGTATGCCTGTCACTTCCATTATATGCAAATCTCTCTCATGCATATTCATTAGGGCTATCCTGAAAACCCGATTGGCCTGGTGGTCCTCCAGGACAGGGCTGGGAACCACTACTCTACACCATCTCGGAACCTTTCCCCATCTCATAACTTTTAGCCTATCTAATACTTGTACACCATTACTCATCCTGCCCCTCCAGTTATCAAGTCCCTATTATCCCTTCCTAAACCTAAATTTCTGCTGTATTTTCTCCATGCCTATGCTCCCTGTTGTCTTCCAGTCCAACTTCCCCACTCTCTCACACAATCCCTACCTAAACTCCGATTGCCTACTCTCCCAAAATATCCCCAAGTTAACATTCTTTCCATCATATCTAACCTCCCTTCCCCTCTCTCTCTTTAGTGAGGGAATTCCTATGCTCTCTTCTGCCTCCTGCATACAAAACCTGTAATTCCCCACACACCCTGATCTAGAGTGCTACCAGACGCACATAGCACTGTACCAACTGTTTCTTCACTTCCTATCAATCCACCCACAAAAACCTACAGTTCCCTCTTCTTCTCCCATTCCTGAGTTCATGTTCTCCTGGGTCCCAGTTCCTGCTTTTTCTGGAGCTTTACTATTTTTTTTTTCTGGTTGCTTCTGCCTTTTTATTCCCTTAATGTTTCTTTTGCATACTCTGCCTTGTAGCCTGACTGTTCCTCTTTCCTGGTGCCTGTGCAGTTCAGTAGAAAGCTGTTTGAACCATTTGGCTCTTTCTGCGCAGGCACATTGCCCCAGATTCCAAATAGGTTGCCCAAAGTTAAATGTGAAAATTTAGGCATGAATTCTAAACCTACATGTAAACTGATTAGTTAATATGCTGTTAATCAATGATTGGTGTTAATCAGCAGTCATTTAATTTTACTTGTAGCTCTGCCCTATTCTGCAAAATGTGTGCCTAAATTTTATACCGAGCAACTTAATAGGAAGTGTGGCCATAGGAGGAGCATAAGGTCAAGAGTGTTCCCAGAAATTAGGCGCAATTTAATTTAATTTAATTCTTATATACCGCTAATAACCGTGAGGTTTCTAAGCGGTTTACAAAAATGATGCATTAAAGATACAATAAATAAAAACTAAATAAATAAGATAGGTATTTGGAAATTCCCTAACTGTCCCAAAGGCTCACAATCTAACTAAAGTACCTGAAGAAACAATTTATGAAAGGTAAAGATAAAAATATAAAGACAGAGGTAGAGATAGAGATAGAAATGAAATATTCCAACAAGTAATGAATAAATAATTTAAAGATAGAATTAAAATAATAATTAAAATAAGCAAAATAGAGATAAACATAAGCATAGAGAGAAACAGAAACACACTCCAAAAAAGCATCAAGATCTTTGACTTGTAATTATTATGATCATTTAACACCAGATCTTAAATGCCTTTCCGGAATACATCATATCCCTATCCCTCTCCATACCCACCTCCATCTCCACCCCAATTCACTTCAACCACCATTCCCATTCTATTCTTTAACTGCCGTCAACCCCAGTTCCGATGGCTATCATCTGGGTCCCGAGTTTCCTCCAAGAACAGGCGACATCTCTGGCAAGGTAATCTCCACCGCTGCCGCACATGATGCGAGATCCTCAGAGGTAGACCCTTCGGAATGGGGGAGGGGTGTAGATGATGCTAGGTGCCCTGCTGGAAAGGGCTCCCGATCTGGCCACTAGTGAAACTGGCAGTTGGTGCCGAGCACCGTCAGCGCTACTCCTCCTGTAGTTCTCTCCCCTGCTGGAACAGGGGAGGGGTATAGATGATACTAGGTACCCTGCTGGAAAGGGCTCCCAATCTGGCCACTAGTGAAACTGGCAGTTGGTGCCGAGCACCGTCAGCGCTGCTCCTCCTGTTATAGGACAATGTTATAGAACAGGGTCATTTATAAGCCCAACTGCTATTAGTGGTATGCCAGCATTTTCAAATATACCAGTTTTCTGTAGATGTACAGTAAGTGCTGTGCCCAAAGAATGAGTTCCATTCTAAGCTAGTATTCTGTAAAAAGTGCTCTGCAGAGAGCGCCATTTGCAGAATACTAGTTTTGCTTAG
Source organism: Geotrypetes seraphini (assembly GCF_902459505.1). Classification (NCBI taxonomy): domain Eukaryota; kingdom Metazoa; phylum Chordata; class Amphibia; order Gymnophiona; family Dermophiidae; genus Geotrypetes; species Geotrypetes seraphini. The sequence continues at coordinate 304,475,455 of NC_047087.1, forward strand.
ATCTTTCTGGTGCTATTTATAGAATTCCTTCCATTGTGAAGGAAGAAGAGGCAATAAAGGAGCGGCTAGTCTACTGGTGCCAGATGGAGCATGGAGTAAAGAGTTGAAGGAGAGAAAAAGGGAAAGGCAACTACAGAAAATAAACTTAAAATTTTCAGGGTTGAGTGGGGGATTCACCCTGATCACCTTACCACTTTGAGTGCAAATTGACCAACTTATTTTTTTTTGTTTTGTTTTAATCTACTTTGATTTATATCAGGGGCGGGCCCACAACAGCAGGGGGCCCATTCTCTCCTAGCTTCCAACTAGTTTAATTATTTTTGATAGGTGGTGAGGGGCCTATGCCCGGCGACCCAGATAACTGTCGGTCTGCTCATGATTTATGTTTATTAACAAAAAATTCCACTCTGCACTTTCCACTTTGCATTGATAAAACAGAAACATTTGTCCTCATATTTCCCCTGACATGTCTGGAACATTTTGTGTGGATAGACACATGCACAGGGGGAGAAAGGGGGGATGGTTCTGAAGAGTTTCCCAGTGGCTGAATGACCTTTGCCATTGCCATACACTGCAACAACTCCCAGAGCACCAACACTCAGGAAGAGGAAAATAGTACAGGGAGCGCAGCTACTGTTGTCACATGGAATCTTTAAAAGCACAGATCCTGGGTGCTTATTCTAAGCTTTTTTGTGGGCATCCTTTATTGCTAACTTTGTTTAACCCTTGTTGTTGTTGGTTTTTTTTTTAAGACATCCTTTGTATCACTTTACCTTTCCTCTTTTGCCACCAAAACAAGAAAACGGTTCATTTAAATTCCACTAAAGGTCTTTTTAGAAATTTAAGGAGGGGGGGGAGAGATACATAGATTTAAGGGCTAGATTCACTAACCTGCCCGATCGTGGCTGATCCATGTCCGATCTGGACAGGTCCGAAGGATTCTTCAACCAGTAATATTCTAATGGGGGTGATCCTGACACATGCGCAGACCATCTGCTTTCCCTGCAGATGGTCTGCTCATGCGTTTTGTGTCTGTGTTTTTTTTTATTTTTCAAGCTCCGACTCTCCTGCTCTCTGCTCCGAGCTCTGGATCTCCGCCGCCTTCCTTGCAGCGCGAGCCCGCGGGTTTAAAGCAGGGCTGCACTGCGGCTTGCAGCCCCACTTTAAACCTGCGGGCTCGCACTGCAGGGAAGGTGGCAGAGATCCAGAGCTTCTTTGCTAAATGTTTCCCAGCTGCTGGAGTTTTGTCTTCTGAAGGCCGGGTGAATCAAGCTTTATTAAACAGCATCATATTCTATTGGAGTCCTTCAAAAGAGCAGAGGCGCATATAGATGTGAACTGATCTTTCCTATAATTACATGCTTCTGTATGTGTGATATGTTGCTGATGATGGCAGTGTGATGGATCTCTGACAGAAAGGTGTTTTATTGGTGGTCTGTACTTGAGCTCGGAGCAGAGAGGACATCGGGGCAGAAAGCATGGCTGGAAGATCAGGGCTGAGTGCAGGGCAGCAATGGAGTAGTAGAGTCAGCAGAGACGTGTACGACTGGTCCCCAGCAGTTGCTTTTTCTCTTGATCGGCTAGCCCAGTCAGTGTCCCAAATTTGTTTGGTGAATCTCGTCCCTGCCTACTTTGCATGCCGTTTCCCTCATTTGCATGCATGGATCAGAAGAGGTTAGTGAATCAGGTCAGAGAGAAACCGGGTCGCAAAGGGCTCGCAAATCGATCGGTACACGATCGGTTTGCTTTGTGAATCTAGCCCATCTATAATAATAAAACGCTAAGCACACATGCACACTCGCACCGCGTGTTCCCTGATCCCTGATCTGTCGGGATATGGCGGCACGAGTGCGCATGAGCGCTAAGATGCATAAAAGACGGTGCGGAGCGGAGGATGGCAGGAGCAGGGCTTCTAGGCGAGGCGAAAGGTGGTGCGGAGGATGCCAGGAGGAGGGCTTCGAGGCGAGGTGGCTGTCAGCGCCTGCAGGCCACAGCGGCTGTTGGTGTCTGCAAGCCGCGGCAGCTGTCGGCGCCTGCAGGCCACGGCGGCTGGCGGCGGAGTCGGAGCCACTGGCAATCACCATGGCGGTAACTCCCCCCTCCCGCCCTCTATCTGTCTGCCGAAAAAAACCATCACTATCACATAGGGGGAAAGGGGCACTTCCGGTTGCGGCGGGGCTTCTCTCTCCCCCCCAAACAACAAAAACTACCGATACCCGAAGCTGTGACCCCCCCACAAAGTAAACTCTGAGTGAAGACAAGATGAAGTACCTGAAAAAAATATATAGAAAAAGATTGGATGCAACAGTGTGTGTGTGTCCTGATCCATTGTACAGCTGGTGGCCGACTGAGTGTCCATGATCCTGCCTGCCAAGTTCTTCCTGCATCGATGTTAGGAAGTCCTCCCTGCTCCACCACATTGGCTTCTTTCATCAATCCTTCATTCAGCCATATATCAGACTAACCAGACTTCCCCCCTCCTTTACAAAGCTGCGCTAGCGTTTTTAGCATTGGCCGCTGCAGTAATGGCTCCGACGCTCATAGAATTCCTGTGAGCATCCGTGCTGTTATCTCTGTGGCCAGCACTAAAAACACTAGCGTGGCTTTGTAAAGGAGGAGTGGGTTTGAGAGGTGGTTGTGCGATGGGAGGAGGGGCCAGGGAGAGAGACAGAAAGAAAGACAGACAGGGGGAAGGGAGAGCGACAGAAAGAAAGACAGACATGGGGCCAGGGAAAGAGACAGAAAGAAAGAAAGGAGGCAGGGAGAGAGAAAGAAAGAAAAAGAAAGAAAGAAATTCCTAAGTCTACACATCTATTCTAGCACCCATTAATGTAACGGGCTCAAAAACTATAAATTATATCTTCCTTTCCAGTTTACTACCTAAAGAGACCAGTCTTCCCTCATTCACTTGCAATGCTGTGGAAACAACAGATGTGTTATATAAATAATAATGATATATCTTTGTGTAAAAACCACATTTATCGGTATATTTTCCTTATAGTTGCAGTGGAGAGCAAATATAAGTTTTCATTAAATCTATTAATTAAAAATAACTTGAACTATGTGAGTTTTCAATGTAAGAAATGACTCAATTGAACAGTTTGAGTCTCTGTTGAAACACATTAGAAGGAAGTTTGCTCTTCATGGAGTGAGTTATAAATTGTTTGGGGACATATTCCTTGAAAGGTTGTACTGACACCGGAATTAGAAGTTGATGAACACATGGGTTAACCTTTAATTTATTCAACTTGTTTCTGGTGTCACATCTGCTTTGGGAGACCCTTTTATGGCATGCTCAATTTTATTAAGTCTTGGCAATCAAAAACCTGCAACAGGCTTGAACCAAGGAATGACCAGAGGAGAGCTAGTGGCTCTGTGCCCAATTTTATTAAGTCTTGATCAAGGCAGCACAACAGAAACCCAATACAGGGTTGCATTTCAGCATCAAGAGCCTGCATCACAGTTGAACAATCTATATGTGTCATCCTAAAATATCACGATAGCATGTTGAACATTGCCCTCAAAAATGTTGATTCTGTTTTCATCAGAGGCTGCCATTGTCAGTCACAGCAAGTCTTTTCTTGTTAACTAAGACATTTTTGAGTACAGCGTTCTGCATGCTATACTTCACATCAAGGTTCACATATTTTAGGACAGCACAAATAGATTGTACGACTCTGACGCAGGCTCTTGCTGCCGAAATGCAGGCCTGTGTTAGGTTTCTGTGTGCTGTCTTGACCAATACTTAATAAAATTGAGCATGCAACCACTAGCTCTCCTCTGGTCATTCCTTGGGTCAGACCTATCTTCGTCCTCCACTATTCCTCCTTTTGGCTTTGCTTTTTATGTTGGAGTTCAGGCAGTCTTTTCTGGTATTCTCATGTCCAGTACAGTTTCAAATCAGTAAGCCATGTTCTGTGGTTAGTGGTACAGATGTACAAGAGAATATACTAACATTGGGATCTCATCTTTTTTCAGCATTTTGAATTTATTTTCTGGGGGCGAGAGGGGGGGGGGTTACTGCTAATGGGATGTCAGCAGTAGACAACCAAAAAAAGCAAAAGCAGTCATGCAAGTGAATGTGTACATGAGTTATAGCCTGCTGGTAATGAGGTTGTCTTGAGCTTAAATACAATGGGCTAGATCTGGTTCCTTGTATAAGCTGAGAAATTAAGAATAACCAAATGAATAACTACATGGATTAAAGGGTTTTTCTCATTTAATGACAATGGTAAAATGTGCTCATGTCATCATCACAGCAGCATGATTTGGCAGAGAGAAAATAACCTGACATTTGTTACATAAACATAGGCGTCTGTACATTAGGTGAGTTGAGAAGGTATGTTCTGCTCTGTACATTTGTTATTTTCATGTTTTGTTTTGTTTTCATCCGATTCTTGAGATTTTGGTGTCAAGAGGTCCCCACATGTGGGGCAACTCTAACTGGGAGAGGAAGCAGACTCTGCAAGAGCAGTCTGTAGCATGCAGGGTGTACCTGCTGAGCCAGCCTACTTTGTGCATGTTCGAAGCTAGGGGTCTGTTCCCCTGGGAGCTAGTTCGCCTTCTGATTTATTAAAGGCTTGAGCGCAGGCTGTGGGGCCCCTGTGTTAATCCATTTGGATTTCAGGGAGCCAGCTGTGCTTTTATCTCCCCCCTGTTGCACCACAAGGATTCATGGGGGTTGAGTTCACAGTTGGTGATGGACCGACTGGCAGCCCAAAGATCTCCAGTTTTGAACGCAACACCGCAAAGGCTATTAGACATTCAAGCCATAGAACCAGTCCCTAACAAAGAATCGGACTTGGGCAGATACTCCATCCAGGTGCTAGGCTCGAGTGACATTCCCTCCAGCTGTAGCTTCCCTGTACAGAGGAACAGCTTGTACTGGTGGCTCTGAGCAGACTCTTTATCCAAGGGCATATTTTTCCACATCTACTAATGGGTGATCCTAACACCCGATGCCAGCCTGTTCAACTGGAGGGCCCATTACAGTGGTCAGCTGGTACAGGGCCGATGGACTCTTCATCAAAGAAAATGGTTCATAAATCACCAAGTGAGCCATTCGACTAGCATTAAGGATGTTGGAGGAATACCTGGAAGGCAAGGCAGTGTTCTCAGACAGTGCCTCCGCGGTAGCTTATGTGAACAGATAAGGGGGCACCAGAAGTGCTCCATTACGTCTAGAGTCTCAGATGTTGTTCAAGTGGGTGGAAGCTCACCTCTAGGCATAAACATAAAAATTCACTTATATACCGCAAATACCATTAAGTTCTATACGGTTCACAAAGACTAGTAATACAAATGAATAAACATCCAATATCTAACTTCACAGCCCATGTAGTAGAAAACATGCAGGCTGTCTTTTCTAGCTGGCAGACTCTAGACCTGGGAGATTGGTTACTGTCTTGAAGAGCATTGGAACTCATTGTGCAATGCTGAGGAAGACCTGGGATTTCTGGTCCTAGTAGTCCCAGATAGCACAGTTGTTATCCAGGGACAGCAGGCAGATATTCTCAACATGTGGGTGACGTCACCGACGGAGCCCGCGGCGGACAGCCTCGCAAGCAGACTTGTTTGAAGATATTTTAAGAGCTTACGAGTGCTGCACAGCGCATGCGCGAGTGCCTTCCCGCCCGAGTTAAGGCGCGCATCTCCTGTGAGGTACCTCAGTTCAGATAACTAGCTAAGAAGCCAACCAGGGGAGGAGGGTGGGTTGTGAGAATACCTGCTTGCTGTCCCTGAATAACAACTGTTACAGTAAGTGTGCTTTATCCCAGGACAAGCAGGCAGCAAATTCTCAACATCTGGGTGAGCGCTAAGCATAATGGGATGGAGAGAGTTGGCAAATTAAGAAAACAAATTTTGTAAAATAGACTGACCAAAATGGAGAAAGTATCCAGACAATAATGAGAGGTGAAAGTATGAACCGAGGATCAAGTGGCAGCCTTGCAGATTTCCTCAATAGGAGTTGATCTGAGGAAAGCTACAGACGCCGCCATTGCTCTAACTTTGTGGCCCATGACTCAACCCTGCAGAGGGAGACCAGCCTGAGCATAGCAGAAGGAGATGCAAGCAGTCATCCAGTTGGATATGGTTCGCTTCAAGACAGGATGCCCCAACTTATTTGGATCAAAGGAGATGAAAAGTTGTGGGGCCATTCTGTGAGGTCGAGTGCATTGCAAGTAGAAAGCCAAGGCACGCTTACAGTCCAAAGTATGAAGCGCAACTTCTCCAGGGTGAGAATGAGGCTTTGGAAAAAATACTGGAAGAACAATAGATTGATTAATATGAAATTCTGAGACAACTTTAGGTAAGAATTTTGGATGAGTGCAGAGGACCATCTTATCATGGTGGAAAACTGTGAAAGGTGGATCTGCAACCAAGGCTTGTAACTCACTGACTCTTCGAGCAGACGTGAGGGCAATGAGAAAGACGACTTTCCAAGTGAGATACTTGAGATGAGCCTTATCAATTGGTTCAAATGGAGGCTTTATCAATTGAGCCAGGACAACATTGAGATCCCAGACCACTGGAGGTGGGTTGACATTGAAATGTCCTTTCATGAAGCGAGAAACCACAGGATGTGCAGACAGAGGTTTCCCCACAAGAGGCTGATGGAAAGCAGTAATTGCACTAAGGTGGACTCGGATAGATGTAGACTTGAGGCCCGAGTGTGATAAGTGAAGTAAATAATCCAAAACTGAAGACAAGGAGGTAGATATGGGCTCCATGTTGTGAGTAGTACACCAAGCAGAAAATCTAGTACATTTTTTATTTTAACACTGCCTATTGGACGGCTTTCGGAATCCTCTAAAAAGCACAGTTACTTACCGTAACAGGTGTTATCCAGGGACAGCAGGCAGCTATTCTCACATGTGGGTGACGTCATCCGACAGAGCCCCGATGCGGACGCCTCACAAGCAGACTTGCTTGAAGGAACTAGAAGTTTCTAGTCGCCGCACCGCGCATACACGAGTGCCTTCCCGCCCAGTGTACCGGGCGTGTCTCCTCAGTTCAAATAGCTAGCAGAGAAGCCAACCAGGGGAGGTGGGTGCGTTATGAGAATAGCTGCCTGCTGTCCCTGGATAACACCTGTTACGGTAAGTAACTGTGCTTTATCCCAGGACAAGCAGGCAGGCTATTCTCACATGTGGGTGACCTCCAAGCTAACCAGAATGGGATGGTGGGAGTGTTGGCAACTTAGGAGAATAAATTTTGCAATATTGTTTGACCAAACTGTCCATCCTGTCTGGAGAAAGTATCCAGATAATAGTGAGAAGTGAAGATATGAACCGAGGACCAAGTAGCAGCCTTGTAAATTTCCTCAATAGGTGTAGATCTGATGAAAGCTACAGAAGCTGCCATTGCCCTGACTTTATGGGCTGTGACTTTACTGTGAAGGGGTAATCCAGCCTGGGCATAGCAGAATGAGATACATGCCGCCATCCAGTTGGAGATGGTACGCTTAGAGATAGGACGTCCCAACTTGTTTGGATCGAAGGAGACAAAAAGTTGAGGAGCAGTTCTGTGTGATTGGAGGTAGAAAGCCAAGGCACGTTTACAGTCCAAAGTATGAAGGGCCGCTTCTCCAGGATGAGAATGAGGCTTTGGAAAAAAAAACAGGTAGAACAATAGACTGACTGATGTGAAATTCTGAAACAACTTTAGGTAAGAATTTAGGATGAGTACGGAGGACCACCTTGTCGTGGTGAAAAACTGTGAAGGGTGGGTCCGCAACCAAAGCTTGTAACTCACTGACTCTTCGAGCAGATGCGAGGGCAATAAGGAAAATAGCTTTCTAAGTGAGATACTTGAGGTGAGCTTTGTCAAGTGGTTCAAAAGGAGGTTTCATCAGTTGAGCCAATACAACATTCAGATCCCAAACCACTGGAGGTGGTCTAAGCGGAGGATGGAGATTAAAAAGTCCTTTCATAAAGCAAGAAACCATTGGATGTACAGAGAGAGGTTTCCCATCCAGAGGCTGATGAAAAGCAGCTATAGCACTAAGATGGACTCGAATAGATGTAGATTGAAGTTCAGAGGGTGACAAGTGAAGCAAATAGTCCAGAACGGATGCTAAGGAGGAAGATATCGGTTGCAAGTGACGTGTGGAACACCAAGCAGAAAATCTAGTCCATTTCTGGCCATAACATTGTCGAGTGGATGTCTTTCTGGAAGCAAGCAAAATATCTTGAACAGACTGAGAAAACTGAGGAAAGTCTGTTATGCAGAAAGGTACCAAGCTGTTAAGTGTAGAGACTGCAGATTGGGATGAAGTAAGGACCTGTGACTCTGAGTGAGCAGAGAAGGAAATACTGGTAGAAGTAGAGGCTCCCTGGTGCTGAGTTGAAGTAGAAGGGAGTACCAAGGAGCTATTAGAATCATGGTGGCATGTTCTGACTTCAGTTTGACAAGAGTCCTGAGAATCAGAGGAAATGGAGGAAAGGCATAAAGGAACTGATTCCTCCAGTCCAGTAGAAATGCATCCGCTTCGAGACGTTGAGGAGTGTAAAAGCGGGAACAAAATTGAGGCAGTTTGAAGTTGAGAGGTGACGCAAACAGATCTGGGGAGTTCCCCAGCGGACAAATATTTGACGAACAGTAGGAGAGTTGAGTGTCCATTCGTGAGGTTGTAGAAGACGATTCAATTTGTCCGCTAAATAATTGTGTTGACCCTGAATGTAGACAGCTCTGAGGTAGATGTTGTGAAGGATTGCCCAATGCCACAGTTTCAGAGCCTCCTGACAAAGGGAGTGAGACCCCGTCCCTCCCTGTTTGTTGACATAATACTTGGCCACTTGGTTGTCTGTACGTACAAGAACCACCATGTCGTGAAGGAGATGTTGAAAGGCCTTGAGAGCATAGAAGATCGCTCTGAGTTCCAACAGATTGATATGACACAGACGGTCTGTTGAAGTCCATAGACCCTAAGTGCGGAGACCGTCTACATGAGCCCCCCAGGCGTACGTCGACGAGTCGGTTGTGAGGACTTTTTGATAAGGAAGAGTGTGGAACAGCAAACCTCTGGAAAGATTCGAAGAGAGCATCCACCAACAGAGAGACTTCCGCAATAAAGGAGTTATGGTAATCAGTTGAGACGGTGGATCCATGGCTTGCTGCCATTGTGATGACAGTGTCCATTGAGGAATACGAAGGTGAAGTCTGGCAAAAGGAGTCACATGAACTGTAGAAGCCATGTGACCGAGCAGAACCATCATTTTTCGTGCCGGAACAGATGGAAGATGGAAGAACTGATGGCAAAGCTGAAGAAGTGCCTCCTAACGTGGTTGCGGAAGGTAGGCTCTCAGATTGACAGTGTCCAGAGTTGCTCCTATGAACTGGAGAGACTGAGATGGAGTTAGCTGAGACTTTGGAAAGTTGATGTGAAATCCTAGACTTTGAAGGAAGACAATAGTCTGTTGGGTCGCTGCAATAACCCCTGAAAAAGAGGGAGCTTTGATGAGCCAGTCGTCGAGGTATGGAAATACGTGAAGACCCTGGTTGTGAAGAGCTGCAGCCACCACTACCAGACATTTTGTGAATATTCTGGGAGAAGAAGCCAACCCGAAAGGGAGAACTCGGTACTGTAGATGAAGGTTTCCTACTTGAAATCGGAGGTACTTGCGAAATGCTGGATGAATAGGGATATGAGTATACGCTTCTTTGAGAACGAGGGAGCACATCCAATCTCCTTGATCCATCAAGGAATATAAGATCGGCAAAGTGAGCATTCGAAATTTCTCTTTGACTAGGTATTTGTTGAGAGCTCTGAGATCCAGAATAGGTCGCAAATCCCCCGTCTTCTTGGGAACTAGGAAATAGCGGGAGTAGAATCCCAAGTTCCGTTGGGCAAGAGGAATCTCCTCCACAGCTCGAAGGCGAAGGAGAGCTCGAGCTTCTTGAAGAAGAAGGGGAAGATGCGACTGATTGGATGGACACTCTCTTGGAGGGCGATCTGGAGGCACCTGAAGGAATCGAATAGAGTATCCCTCTCATAGGATGGTAAGCACCCAGAGATCTGAGGTGATGAGCTCCCACTGGTGATAAAAAGTGGAAAGACGACCCCCTATGGGAAGGAAAGAGTTGGGAAACAGAGAAATTTGAATGCTCAGGCTGAGACTGTCAAAAGGACTGAGCTGGTTTGGTGACAGCAGGAGTTTGAGCTTTTGCTGACGTTGTTGTTGAGGATGACGAGGTGGAGGCCTCGAAAAAGCAGGAGTCGTTTTCTGAGGGTAATGACGTGGAGTCTGTTTAAAACCTCTAGCTGGTGTAGATTTAGGTTTAGGTCGAATGAGAGAAGCAAAAGAGCGTTCATGTTCTGAGAGACGCTTAGTGGCTGCTTCAATAGAGTCATCGAATAATTCATTCCCTTGACAAGGCAGATTCGCTAAACGATCCTGAAGATTGGGATCCATATCTACAATACGTAGCCATGCCAGACGACGCATGGCCACAGCAAAAGCAGAGACTCGGGAAGATAATTCAAAAGCATCGTAAGAGGCTTGTAACATGAAGAGTCTCAACTGAGAAAGAGTCTTGAGGATGAGTTTGAATTCTGAAAGACGAGCCGTGGAAATATCCGGGTAAAAAGATGGTAACATTTTGAGAAAATGGTTGAAGTAAGATGTGAAAATTTAGTTGTAGTTAAGAATTCTATTTGCCATCATGGAGTTTTGGTATAGGCGGCGACCAAACTTATCCATGGTAAGACCCTCTCTGACTGGAGGAACAGCAGCGTAGATTTTGGAAGGATGAGCTTTCTTTAAAGATGATTCTACGACCAAGAATTGATGAGAAAGTTGTGATTTTTCAAATCCTTTACAGGGAACCGTGCGATAACGGGATTCCAACTTTGATGGAATGGCAATGATGGAATAAGGAGTCTCCATATTACGAATAAAAGTTTGTTTCAGAATTGGAGTCATAGGCAATCTTAAAGACTCTTTAGGTGGATGAGGAAGTTCCATATCTGCTAAATATTCTGGAGTATATTTAGAATCAGAATGGAGATCCAGTTTGAGAGCTTGCCCCATATCAAACACAAATTTTGCAAATGAAACGGATTTTGAATCAGATGCTTCATCAGGAGACAAACTTCGGGACTTAGGAAGTGCTGAGTAAGAAGGAGAAGCCTCTCTAGAATATGGAGAGACTGGGTCTGACTCTAGATGCATAGTTACAGAAGAAGCTGCACTGTGTGGTGGAGTGAGAGAATGTTTTCTCTTTAGGCTCCGGGATGGAGAAGTACCCGGGGTACGTGGTATCGAATGAGTCGAAGTTTGAGGAGAAGTGTCTCGACGAGTTGTCTTCGAGGGTTGAGTCTTCGATCTAGAAGGACTTCAGGTTGATGCTCGGTGGTGTCAAGACCCATGCTTCGATGTAGAAGAACGAGGCAGAGAAGTCTCGGTATCCAAAGTGGAGGACTCCCGTTGATGCTTGGAAGCAAGGTGCCTCAAATGCTTCGGTCGATGCTTCTGAGGAGGCAATTCTGGTGAAGAATCACTGGAAGATATTCTCTTCGGTGTCCGGGATCGGCCTCGAGGCACTGGAAGCTCCGGCTGGGTCACAGGCTGATCTACCCGAGGCAAGGTTGAGGACAGGACCATCTGAGTCACTAAGGAGGAAATCTGCGTGGTCAAGATGGACTTGAGCATGTCCTCCAGCATCGGCACCGAGACAGAAGCTTCTGATCTCGTGGGTGCAGCAGTACACTCCGAAGAGGGCGACCTCGAAGGTGAGTATTCCCTTATCTTGGAGGCACGCTTGGAAGATGGGCGCAAGGAGGACTCTGGTGGCTTCTTAGGCACGGCACCTGAAAGAGATCCAGGAGACTTACCCCCTAAGGACGGTTTCACCGAGGTCACTGTCGAAACCTTCGAGGGTACCGAAGCCATAGGTGTCATGGTCGAGGCCTTCGAGACCGAAGCTCCAGCCGGAGCCAAGGTCGAGGCCTTCGAGACCGTAGAAGTAATCGATGTCGGAGTCGAAGCCTTCGAGACCGGGGCTGCCGCCGAGGTCGAGGTCGTATCCGAGGGTTGTTCCATGTCTCCGAAGAGTTGTTGAAATTGGGCACACCGACGTCGAAAGGCCCGAGGAGTAAGAGTAAAACATGATGACAATTTTCAGGTGAATGGGTCGAACCCAAACACTGTAGACAGCGACAGTGAGGATCGGTGACTGAAATCACTCGATTACACTGACGACAACGTTTGAACCCGGTGAGAGGCCGGGACATAGAAAAAATAAAGTCCGTGTCAAACGGAAAGAGCTATTGGGCCTAGGCCCAAGGCTCACTGGCCGGACTAAACGAAACAAAAAAAAAGAAAAATTCTTTTTTTTTTTTTTAATATAGAAGAAATGAAGAATGAAGAAACACAGCGACCGAACTTTTATAAAACAAAGAAACAGCCGCGGTGAAGAGAAGGCAATATCGCTGCAGAGCTGAAGAAAACGTGTCTTCTTGTCTCCGCGGAAAATAACGAACTGAGGATCCTCTCAGGAGATGCGCCCCCTAGTTTGGGCGGGAAGGCACGTGCGCATGCACGGTACAGTACTCGAAAGATCGAGATCTTCAAGCAAGTTTGCTTTCGAAGCTGTCCGCTGCGGAGCTCCGTTGGTGACGTCACCCATGTGTGGGAATATGCTGCCTGCTTGTCCTGGGATAAGAAATTGTAATCATTAACTACAAATAAAGTAATGTTTTTGTTGAGTCTCTGAGCTCCATATGTTACTGTTAGTTTCATACAGCAAGGGGGCTTGTTCGGTATACCTACATTACAAGTTTATGTTAACTATTATTCTTTTAATATGTTACAGAGCAGAACAAAAATGTACTGTATTATCGGGGAAGTTCTCTGTGCTCCTACTTCTGTTGTAGTGGTGATCGACTGCTTTTGATACAAGCTGGAGAGGGCAATGCACTCCAGTGGGGAAGGAGATGATTGACATCTTTCTACAACAACTCATGATCAGGGGATAATTACCTAATGTACAGACTCCTATGTGTATTAACAGAAAGAAGATTATCCAGGTAAGAACTTAATCTTTCATTATTAATTATCATGTATAAAGCATCATATAAACTAGACACAGTAAAGTTGGATAAATTAAACATTGTAGCTATCATTATATATTAGCACTGTGGTAAATAGCGTGCCTTAATGGAATTAACTATTAGTAAGTGAAATAAACAATGAATAGGTAAGAACATTGGAATTAGCGTACTGGGTCAAACCATAGGTCCACCAAGCTCAATATTCTGTTCCCAACAGTGGCTAATCCAGGTCACAAGTACCTGGCAGTATCCCAAAAAGTAGTAAGACAGCATGCTGCTTATCCTCAAATCTACCTTAGTAATTGTTTATGGACTTTTCCTCCAGCAACTTATCCAACCATTTTTTAAAAATCCAGCTAAGCTAACTACTTAAAAGAGACCACAAATCGCATGTCAATCACGCATTGGAACCGATTTCAGAATCGCACCTACAGGAAAGGGTTTTCTGGGCCTACATTTCTGGCGCCTATCTTTGTGTGAATCGCATTTGTGTGAATTGGTATTTGATGGCCTAAAGCGCCTACGTAGGTGTGATTCCAGTAGGCACTTCAACCTCACTGTGTTTTGCTGTTTTTTAAGTGCCATTTCTAGAATTTCCCCCTGAATGAAAAACTCAGATTTGTTTTAAATATAATACTTAGTATTTTCACACTTAACCTTCCCCACTCATGATTTTATAGATCTCAATTAGAATATCCTGTACAATTCTAGAGACTGCACCTTCAAAAAGATATAAACGGGATGGAAACAGTCCAGAGGATGGCTACTTAAATGGTCGGTGGTCTTTGTCATAAAGCATATAGGGACAGACTTCAAGATTTCAATATGTATATGTTGGAGGAAAAGTGGGAGAAGGGAGATATGATAGAGATGTTTAAATATGTTACAGAGATGAGTCTCAGTTGAAAGGAAGTGCTAAAATGAGGGGGCATAAAATGAAGGTAAAAGGGGATAGACTCAGAAGTAACCTCAGAAAATACTTTCATAGAAAAGGTAGTGAATGCGTGGAACAGCCTTCATTTTTCTCTGTTTCTACCATATCTCCCCTCTGAGACGAAAAGCCCTAACCTATCGTTAATCTATTTTTTTAGGAAAACTTGCAGAGAAGATAGTCTTTACCCACTTGTCTGATTTCATAGAACATACAAATGCACTCCATCCAAATCAAACCAGATTCAGAAACAATCACTCTGCCGAATTATCATTAGTAGGCCTTACAACATCCATCTTATAGACCTAGATCACTGTATATCAGTATTGTTTATTTCTCTTGATCTTATAGCAGCTTTTGACACAATTGATCACTCATTTTTACTCCATAGGCTTCCGTCTCACTGGTGTCATCGGAATAGCTCTTGACTGGTTTAGTTCCTACTTCTCCCAGCATTCATATCAAGCAAAGTTACAAGATTCTACATCAAACACTTTCACATTTCCCCTGGCATTCCTCAGGGATCTATCTTGGCCTCCATTCCATTCAATCTTTTTCTAACACCATCACTATCATTAGCCCAGTCCAAATGTTTCACAATTTTCACATATGCTGATGAAATACAACTCTTGTACCCACTAAACCCGCAGAATTCTCTTGACGTACAAGGCATCAATCAGAATTTAGCATCGATCACTTCACTGCTTCAAGACAACAGATTGTTCTTAAATGTCAATAAATCAAAAGTACTTCTATTTTCAGGTAATGAAAATAAGGAACTTGTCATCCCTGTACATTTCATGAACACCCTACTTCCTATAGTTTTGGCGATCAAAATACTTGGGGTTATTTTGTTAACAAGTTAAACTTCCAACAACAAATAGGGTCAGTTATTCAAAAATGTTTTTACAAATTACGGATGATACAGTCCCATCTCTCACTACTAGAACCATTATCCCTTTATCACTCATTCCTTTATCACTACCCATTTAGACTATTGCAATTCTTTGTACCAGGGAATCCAATAGAAAGATCTTCGCAAGCTACGAATAATGCAATGAAAATCATTTCAAGAGCCAAAAAATATGACCACGTCACTCCTCTATTAAAATCTGCCCACTGGCTACCAATTGCACACCAGGGGACATAAAGAATTTTGCTTCTTACCTTCAAAATTAGACAAGAACATACTCCGGCATTTATTAACAGACTACTCATACCTTACGCCCCAACTCGAACACTTTGCTCTAGTCAATAGAATCTTTTAGTCATACCGACTGTATGCCAAAATC
This sequence comes from Geotrypetes seraphini, assembly GCF_902459505.1. Lineage (NCBI taxonomy): Eukaryota > Metazoa > Chordata > Amphibia > Gymnophiona > Dermophiidae > Geotrypetes > Geotrypetes seraphini. Next base: position 304,490,732 of record NC_047087.1, read on the forward strand.
ACATACGATACTACAATATTCTCTGTAACTGCACCTACTTTATTGAATGCTGTCCCAGAATTCCTCCTCCATGAAACTTATTTAACCAAATTCAAATCCACTCTTAAACCTTTCTTATTCCAAGATGCATACAACATACATCCACCTTCTAATACAGAGATGCTAAAAATTTTTCACATAATAACTGCCTCTTGGCCTGTAACAAAGAATGCCTATATCTACCCCAAGTCACTCTTTCCCATATTTTCCCCATCACTCTTTCCTGTCATACATTGTAGTTCTGCCCTTTTTCTCCTTCATCTTAATTATACTATATCTTATTCTTTTTTTATACCCCGCAGTTATCAGCAAGGAATCATTGCAGCTTACATAAGATTAATAAGGATTCATAACAATAACACCAAAGATCAGTTAATGTAGAATTCATACCTTGGATTACAGTGAGAATAGATGTGTCTTTAGTGATTTCCTGAATTGAAGGTAGGAAGGGATCTGTCCTTTGTCCTCTCTTCTATTAATTTCTTTTTCTTCTATCTCTGTTACGCTTATGACTTCATGTCCTTTTGTAACTGTATACCACTCAGAGAACTTGATGGGCGGTATATCAAAGTTGTAATAAACTTGGAAACTTTAGATTTTCTTCATAGGAGAGTGGTTTCATTTCCTTTATTATTTTTGGTCATCTTCTGTCACCCTTCTTTATACCTTTCCTAATTCCTCTATTTCTCTTTGATATTGTGACAATAAGAATTATACATAGCATTCAAAGTAAAGTCACACCATTGAACAATACAGAGGCATTATAATATCTATTTTTCACTCCTTTCCTAATAATTCCTAACCTATTTACTTTTTTGGCTGTTGCTGTACAGAGAGCAAAGGGATTTTAGTGTATTGGCAACAATGTAGAACCCTTTTCTATGCGCATTCCATAGATCATTTGGAGTACAGGGAACCCAGAGTTCAAATCTCAAGTTTCTATCATTGGGATTAACACTTGCTTCCCTGTACTCAGTGATTTCTTGTGTGTCCTAGAGTAAGATGGATGAGCCTGTATCTCAATACCTATCCCTGGGTATTGGATCTAGAAACAATGCTATATCACTTTTACCAAAGGATAAGCCCTATTCATGTGAACAAGTGCAAAGTGATACAAATAGAGAAAAGGATAACCCAAATTATGGCTACACATTGCTAGGATACACATTAGGCATTACCACCCAGGAAAAGGATCTAGATCAGTGTTTTCAACCTTTTTACACCTATGGACCGGCAGAAATAAAATAATTATTCTGTGGACCGACATCGGTCCGTGGGCCGGTAGTTGAAGAACACTGGGCTAAGTCATGGGCCAGACCCTGCCCATCTCTACCCAATCTCCACCCCAGACCCCGCCCCCATAATAGTACTAATTGCGCCTTGCACGTCTCGTGCCTCATCGGGAAGCCTTCCCTCTGACGTTGCAAAGTCAGAGAGAAGGCTTCCGGTTCAGACGCCGGATGCCCATAGGAGCCACTGCCCGTGGCTTTGTGCACTGAATCAGTTAGGAAGAGGGAGCTGGCTCAAAGATAATGCCGCATCGATCGCACCGTGGACCGGCACTGTTTTGGGCCTGATGTACGTGCTGGCCCTGTGGACCGGCAGGAAATTTCTGTGGACCGACACTGGTCCATGGACCGGTGGTTGAAGAACACTGATCTAGATATCATTGTTGACAATAGACTGAAATCATCCGCTCAGTGTAAACACTGGCAGCCGAAAAAGCATCTTTCAGAGACTAATTTGGAGCAGGCATTGGGTCAAGAGGGAGGTCGGGGAGCGATTTATAGATTATATTTGGCTTTATTGAGCTTTTTTGACCCGGTTTCTGTTTATTGAGAGCATTGTGAGAGGGATCTTCATTTAACATTTACATCTAAACAATGGCGCAATATTATTTCCTATTTACTTAAGGTTTCCATAGCTAGCCATTAAAATGAAAATGGGTATAAAATATTGTTCTGTTGGTACTGCACCTCTGTTTGTTTGAAGAACTGGTTTCGCAGAGGGGATGGGGATTGTTGGCGCCTTTGTGGTGCTCAAGGAGACATGTACCATATTTGGTGGACTTGCCCGAAGGTGGTTCCCTTTTGGCGATCTTGATTTGGTTAACACTGTTACTGGGCTACTGAGCTTAGAGCAGCCCTCCCTCTTGTTTTTTCCTTAATTGTTTTCTTTTACTTTGCCTTATGTAGTTCTTGCCTTTTACCTTATGTTCTTGTTTGTCTGTGTTTTTAAAAGTTTTTATAGTTAGAGTTTGGTGACGTAGTGTCACTTCAAACTTTTATTTTATTTAAAGTCTGTCCTTTGTTTTTACAAATTTGTACACTGCCTAGAAGACTGATTGGGCGGTATAAGAAATTTTAAATAAACTTGAAACTTGCAGTATCCGGAACAGGTGGAACAGTTTGTTGAGTGTCTGTCCAATGGTGATTCGCTCTCGACTCCATAAATTAGCCACTTATATTTTTGAATCTGCTCGGTTAGTGTTGGCTCGGGAATGAAGGAAGCCTTCACTGCCAGCTTTGGCAGCTGTTTGTTGTAAACTAGACTATATATTTTTGATGACTAAATTGACAGCCTTGAAATCCAACAACCTGATGACTTTTTCTAAGGTTTGGGACCCTTACATTGCTTGGAAAAAGATACTTGTTCTCCCTCAGTTGTATTGTGAATGTATAATTTTTTTTGTCCTTTTTTTTTTCTTGCTTCTTTTGCTGGATATGGTATATTGCGCTGGGGAGGACCACCCTGGGGTTGGAGGGGGAGGGGGGGTCTTAATTTGTTTTAGTTTGCTTCTGTGAAATGTGATATTTGCTGTATTATTATATTGTACCTGCATCCTGTTTCCCTTTAATTGCATCGCCATTCGCTGACTGTACCAATATCCGCTGACTGTCTAGTCCTTCTTATATTATGTTATATGCGCTGATTGTCTAGCCCTCTCAATTGTATCTTCTTTCGTTGATTGTACCAATTTTCGCTGTTTGTCCAGCCTTCTTTATTATAAACCGCCTCGAACTTCTATGGCTTTGGCAGTATATAAGAAATAAATTATTATTATTATTATTATTTTTGTTCTATGCTGTTGAGTGTTTTGAGCTTGTGGATATTTTGTTTGCTGTAATTGTTATATTTGAAAATTTCAATAAAGAGTTATGAAAAAAACAAACAAAAATTAAGAGGGACCTAATCGAAAGGGACATCTAAGTCCGTTTTCGTCCAAGTCGCAAGTTGTCCAAAGTAAAAAAAACAGCTTAGAACACATTTTCAAAAAAATACGTCCAAATTATTTTCTATTTCGAAAATCGTCTAACTATATGTCCTGCCGATCTGATCATCCAAGCTGCTAAATCGTCCTTCTTTATACCACATTTTCATCCAACTTTTCTTCCAAGGCAAAAACGCCTAGAAACAGACCTTTTGGACATGGGAGGGGTCTACAAAGTGATGGACTGGACAACCAGACATGGCATTTAAATAGTGGGCTACCTTACAGGGCACTGCTGTGAACTTCACAAAAAGGGTGCCATGTCTTCATCTCACTACAGCTCCCTTATAGATAATGGTAAGCCACCTAACCCACCTCCAAAATCCCCTAGACCCACCTATCTACCACCCCAAAAGCCCTTATGGCTGCAGAAGCCACTTATAGGACAGTACATAAGTACATAAGTACATAAGTAGTCGCCTCCGCCGGGGCAGACCAGAGGTCCATCCAGCCCAGCGGTCCGCTCACGCGGCGGCCCATCAGGCATATTGCCTGGTCAGCGGTCCCTGACTAATTTTATGCCTACCTCTACACTTATCTCTAAACCTTCCACTGCTCTTATCTGTACCCCTCAATCCCTTTGTCTTCCAGGAACCTATCCAGGTCATCTTTGAAACCCTGTACTGTGCTATTTCTTATCACGGCCTCTGGAAGGGTGTTCCATGTGTCCACCACCCTCTGTGTGAAAAAGAACTTCCTTGCGTTTGTTTTAAACCTGTCCCCCTTCAATTTCATCGAGTGTCCCCTTGTTCTTGTGGTTTCTTTCAAATTGAAAAATCTGCCTTTGTCAACCTTTTCGATGCCCCTCAGGATCTTGAAGGTCTCTATCATATCTCCTCTGAGTCTCCGCTTTTCCAGGGAGAACAGCCCCAGCTTCTTCAGTCTGTCAGTGTATGTAAGGTTTTCCATACCCTTAATCAGTTTAGTTGCTCTTCTCTGGACTCCCTCAAGCATTGCCATGTCCTTTTTGAGGTACGGCGACCAGTACTGTACACAGTATTCCAGATGCGGGCGCACCATAGCCCGGTACAGTGGCAGGATGACTTCCTTCGTTCTGGTCGAGATACCCTTCTTAATGATACCTAACATTTGGTTTGCTTTCCTCGAGGCTGTGGCGCATTGTGCCGACGCCTTCAATGTCGTGTCTACCATCACTCCCAAGTCTCTTTCCAGATTACTGACCCCTAGCATTGATCCCCCCATTTTGTAAGTGAACATCGGGTTCCTTCTCCCTATATGCATGACCTTGCATTTCCCTACATTGAAGCTCATTTGCCACTTTTTCGCCCATTCTTCCAATGTCGTAAGATCTCTTTGGAGATTCTCGCAGTCAACCGTGGTTTCAACCTTGCTGAATAGTTTGGTGTCATCTGCGAATTTGATGACCTCGCATTTTGTTCCCGCCTCCAGGTCGTCAATGAATATGTTAAACAGGAGCGGTCCCAGCACCGATCCTTGAGGAACCCCGCTCGTGACCTCTTGCCAGTCCGAGTAATGGCCCTTTACACCAACCCTCTGCTTCCTGTCTGCCAGCCAGTTTTTGATCCATCGGTGGACCTCCCCGTGCACCCCATGATTCCATAGCTTCCTGAGCAACTGCTCATGTGGTACCTTATCGAAGGCTTTCTGGAAGTCTAGGTAAATTATGTCTATGGGTTCTCCTTTGTCCACCTGGTTATTTACCCCCTCAAAGAAGTACAACAAGTTTGTGAGGCACGACCTACCCTTGCAGAACCCATGCTGGCTCGACCTTAGCTGTCCATTTTTTTCGATATGGTCACAGATGCTGTCCTTAATCAGTGCCTCCATCATCTTTCCCGGGACCGATGTGAGGCTTACCGGCCTATAGTTTCCCGGGTCGCCCCTCGAACCCTTCTTGAAGATGGGCGTGACATTAGCTATTTTCCAGTCCTCCGGGATCTCTCCAGTTTTTAGGGATAGGTTGCATATTTGCTGAAGTGTCTCTGCTATTTCATTCCTTAATTCCTTGAGCACCCTTGGGTGAATGCCGTCCGGACCTGGCGACTTGTCGCTCTTTAGCTTGTCTATCTGCCTGAGGACATCCTCCTGGCTCACCTCTAATTGGACCAGCTTGCTATCTTGATCTCCATTTTCTATTTCCTCTGGTTCCGGAATGTTGGATGTGTCCTCCCTCGTGAAGACCGACGTAAAGAAGTCATTTAACTTGTCAGCTATTTCTTTTTCCTCCCTCACTACTCCCTTTCTATCCCCATCATCCAAAGGCCCCACTTCCTCCCTCGCTGGTTGCTTTCCCTTTACGTACCTGAAGAATGATTTGAAATTTTTTGCCTCTCCCGCTAGTCTCTCTTCATATTCCCTCTTTGCTCTCCTAACCACTCGGTGGCATTCCTTCTGGCTTTCCTTGTGTTCCTTTTGGTTGGCCTGTGTTGTGTTCCTTTGGGTTTTTTTAGGGGAGTGCACATGTTTAAACCAGCAATGCAGTAATTACAGTGGCTTATGGGCATGGGTCCTCCTCTCCATGGGTCCCTAACCCACCCCCAAGATGACTTAAGCCGCCTCTGTGCAGGTCGACTAGGCTTTCCTATACCAGGCTGCCAGGTGATGATGGTCTGAAGGATGAATTTTAAAGGTGTGATTACAATTTTTATGGGGTTGGGGGGGTCGGTGATCACTGGGGTAGTGTGTGGGGGTCTGTAGTTTGTGTCTGCAGTGCTTATCTGGTGACTTTAGGTGGGTTTTTGTGACTTAGACCATGTTTTAAATGGTCTAAGTCACAACATCCAAGTTCCGTCTATGCTGTGCTGTATACCTTTCAGTTATACATGTAGTACGACTAAGTCTAAGCCTGTCCACGTCCCACCTTTGACACTCTTCCTGAAATGCTCCGTTTAGCTATAGTTGTTCAGCGGCACTGTGAAGGCCTAGGTCATTTTTAAATACGTCCAAAACCCGGTTTTATTATCGGCACTTGGATGTTTTTCTGTTTCGATTATGAGCGCCTAAGTATATACTTTTGTACACAAAATGAACTGCTTAAGTTCATTTCTAGGACTTTGATTAATTTATTTGCAGGATGTGCATAGACCTAATTGTTGGCACCAGAAAAGCAACATTAGTAATATTAATGATTCCTTAAATAAAATCACACACTCATTGCATGCAGCTAGCCACTCAAATAGAACCAGAATTAAAAACTTACAGTATGGCACTAAATAGAGAATATTTAGAATAGCTATTTGTTTTAAATGGGAGATTAAGCAAACTGCTCAGGGCTACATGGTTGGCGGCACAAGAAGGAATTTCTTTTGAGGGGAGGCAGAGACAGGTCGTCCAAGTGTCGATAATCAAACTGACTTTGTGGATGTATCCAGGGACTTTTTAGGCCTCTGAATGCTACTGTGTGCCCAGAGCTAAAAGCTGCTTATCTGGAGGAGTGGTTAGGGTGGGATGTGAGCTGACCTAGACTTAGTCATCCTACAGGGATAATCGAAGGTTTCACAAGACTTCCTGGATGAAACTTATACGTTGTGAGTTAGACAATGTAAAAGCAGGTATAAGTGCCAAAAAGAATGTAATAGCCTTACTGGGTCAGACCAATGGTCCATCAAGCCCAGTAACCCATTCTCACGGTGGCCAATCCAGGCAAGCAGTGGCTTCCTCCATGTCTTTCTCAATAACAGACTATGTCTTTCTCAATAACAGACTATGGACTTTTCCTCCAGCAAATTGTCCAAATCCTTCTTAAAACCGTCTATGTTATCCGCTCTTATCACAACCTCTGGCAAGGCATTCCAGAGCTTAACTATTCTCTGAGTGAAAAAAATATTTCCTCCTATTGGTTTTAAACACATTTCCCTGTAACTTTATCGAGTGTCCCCTAGTCTTTGTAATTTTGACAAAGTGAAAAATTGATCCATTTGTATCCATTCTACTCCACTCAGGATTTTGTAGACTTCAATCATATCTCTCCTCAGCCATCTCTTTTCCAAGCTGAAGAGCCCTAAACTTTTGCCTTATACGAGAGGAGTTCTTCTTTGAACCTTTTCTAGTGGCGCTATATCTTTCTTGAGAAAAGGAGACCAAAATTGAATGCACTACTCCAGATGAGGTCCCACCATGGAGTGATTCAGAGGCATTATAACATTCTTAGTCTTGTTAACTATTCCTTTTTAAATAATTCTTAGCATTTTGTTTGCTTTTTTGACTGCTGCCGCACATTGGGTAGAAGGTTTCATGAACAGTTTAGTGTCACCTGCAAATTTAATCACCTCACCAGCTACCGGAGTTTCTTCATCCGCTGAGCGACATGAGCAGGAGCGTGATATTGCGCTGCTGCTGCTCGGTACTGAGAGGCATCCTTACTGGCTCCGTGAATTTTCACGAGAATTCGCAGGAGCCAGTAAGGATGCCTCTCAGTACCGAGCAGCAGCGCAAAATCGCGCTCCTACTCGTGTTGCTCAGCGGATGAAGAAACTCTGGGAGCTAGTTAGCAGCAGGGCAGGAACTTGGAAAGTTCGCTGCTGCCCGCTACACCTTCACCGTGGATCGCCAGATGAGGTACCTATGAGGCTAGGGCAGAGAGGGAGGCGGGGGCAGAGTCTGGCAGCGGCCTGAAAAAAAGATTCTGGGAGAGGGTATTAACCCAAATATAAACCAGGACCCCCATTTTAATCCTGGTTTATATTCGAGTATATACGGTAATAGCAGTAGTAGTAATAAGCCTATTTTTAAATACCGTTTTCCAAGTCACACTAGTCTGTTGTCTTATTGTTTTACAATCCCACTGCCTCTGAGGAGTGGACTTGGGACCAGGTCTAGGCAAAAGGCTACATAATATCTCACACTATATAAAACAGGGCTTCCCAAATCTGTCCTAAGGACCCCATAGTTCTACAGGCCAGAGGCGTAGTAAGGGGGGCAGTCTGCCCCAGGCACTGTCTTGGTGGGGATGCTGGCACCCATTCTCCTCTTGCCCCTGCTGCTGCGGGTGTGTGTCCCGGCACGAGCAGCATCATGAACTTGCTGCCCGCATTGATGTTGGCTCTGACATCACTTCCGGGTTCCTGCGCCTAGGAAGTGACATCAGGAGAGCATGACATGACGTGGGCAGGAAGTTCATGATACTGCTCATGTCGGGAAAATTAAAGACGTACGGGGAAGGGAAGGGGCATGCATGCAGCGGGGGGGGGGGGGGGGAGTCAGGAAGGAGCAGAGGTTGGAAAAGAGGGTTGGGGAGGGACGTCACCGCTCCAGGCACACCTTGACAGTCTGGTTTTCAGGATATCCACTATGAATATGCATGAGGTAGATTTGCATGCACTGTCTCCTTATTACGCAAATCTATTTCATGGATATCCTAAAAACTTGACTAGGTTGAGAGCCACTGCTTAGCCAGTCAGGTTATAAAGATATCCACCATGACTATGCATAAAACCAATATCTAAGTCTCCAATTCATTCAAATTGTTGCAATGCATATTCATAGTGGGTATCTTAAAAACCTGTGGGCTCCACAGGACAAGTTTGGAAAGCAGGGTTGGGGCTCGAGGCCCAAGAAAGGCTCCTGTAATCTCTGAATCAGGACGATACAAGGCTCTGCCCCTTCCAAGAACGAGGGTGACAAGAGAAGGGAAAAGTTGTGAAAGTAATAACAAGAAGCGAAGTTTACCGTTTAGTTGAACGGGGGGGGGGGGGGGACAATGAATGGAAAAGAAATAAAGGCGATCGGGGTCACCTTTAAATGCAAGGAAGGAGGGAAACTACACTTCCCATGGAGCTGTGCAGTATTGGCCACACAGTTCCCTCCCTCCCCCCCCCCCCCCCCCCCCCGAGCTGCAGCTAGAGGTAAACACAAAGTGTATGTGTGAGGCGAGTTGACAGGGAGCTTGCACGGCTCTCTGCGATCACTTCTATTTTTAAGCATTATTTTTTTTAAAGAAACATTTTTTTTTTTCTCCTTCCTGAATTCTCGAACTAGAAACGTTCCACTCAACCCTCCAAGAGCTAAGCTTATTAAATAATTACTTGGGAAAGGGGAAAAAAAAAACAAAACCCTCGACGATTTGGTTTTGTTGTTGAAAATTTTTTTTAGAGCGTCGAAAACAAGGATAATTTTTACGCTTATCGGCATTACTATGATATTTTTACTTTTTGAAGTCCGATCTTGAGCAGCACTGACATATTTTATTATTCTTCTACTATTCGTTGTTTTCTTTTGCAAAAAAAAAAAAAAAAAGCATTGGCGGAGCGTTGGAAAACGTTTTTAACAACAACGATAATAAGGGGGCGGGAGCCCCCCCCAAACCATGGAAGGGGTGCGGATGATGAACATCCAGAGGTTGTTGGAAGCGGCTGAGTATTTGGAAAGGAGGGAACGAGGTAAACGATGCAAAGCTTTCGCCGGAATGATGCCTTTTTTTGCTCCCGATCGGGATTGATATGTTGTTTTTTTTGTTTAATGTTGTGTTGATTGCTGATCTCTCTCGGGAAAACGTGAACTGTTGGGGGGGACGACAGTCGGTTCAATCATTAACATTACTTTAAGTGCATTTTTGTTTTCCTTCACCTCGCGGAGGCGGTAACAAAAAAAACCCAAAATAATTTGACGTCAAGGTGTGAAGCGACTTTTTTATTTCCCTTTTTAAAAATAATTGCCTCGTTATGTCGAAAGAGTTAAGCGTTGTCTCTCTGTATAAATAAACTGCAATTAACCTTGGCAGAGAAGAGCAGGCGTCCTGTCAAGAAGTGGAGATATTATATATATAATAAATAAATAAATATATATATATTTTTTTTACCTCAGACTTGCTGGGAGAATTTCCTCCCCTCGAAACCGTTTTTCCAAATTCAAACAGCTCCTGAATAACGGGCGGAGGGGGGGGGGGGGGGGAGGAGGAGGAGGGAGAGGTGTCGCGCGACGGTATTGGGGGAGGGGGGGGGGGTGCTGTGAGGGAGCCTGAATAACGCGTCCCCTCTTTCCCCAGAATGTGAGCACGGCTACGCTTCCGCCTGCCCGTCCGCCCCCAGCCCGAGTCCGCAGCAGAGGGAGAACCAGCCGAGGATGAGGAGCAAGAAACACGGCGCTGGCAACACCGGCACCACCAGCAGCAGGTACAAGGAGGGGGGGGGAGGGCGGTACTGGTAATCACAGGATATACTGTGCTAGTAATTATATAGACGAGAGTGCTGGTAACCCTGGCACTGTCAACACCAGATGCAGGTGGCACTTGCTGGTAATTATATACAGCACTGGTAACCCTGGCACCGTCGCCATCAGATGCAGGTGGCACTTGCTGGTAATTATATACAGTGGTGGTAACCCTGGCACTGTCAACACCAGATGCAGGTGGCACTTGCTGGTAATTATATACAGCACTGGTAACCCTGGCACCGTCGCCATCAGATGCAGGTGGCACTTGCTGGTAATTATATACAGTGGTGGTAACCCTGGCACTGTCAACACCAGATGCAGGTGGCACTTGCTGGTAATTATATACAGCACTGGTAACCCTGGCACCGTCGCCATCAGATGCAGGTGGCACTTGCTGGTAATTATATACAGTGCTGGTAACCCTGGCAATGTCAACACCAGATGCATGTGGCACTTGCTGGTAATTATATACAGTGCTGGCAACTCTGGCACCGTCGCCACCAGATGCAGGTGGCTCTTGCTGGTAATTATATACAGCGCTGGTAACCCTGGCACTGTCGCCACCAGATGCAGGTGGCTCTTGCTGGCAATTATATACAGCGCTGGTAACCCTGGCATGGTCGCCACCAGATGCAGGTGGCTCTTGCTGGCAATTATATACAGCTCTGGTAACCCTGGCACCGTCGCCACCAGATGCAGGTGGCTCTTGCTGGCAATTATATACAGCGCTGGTAACCCTGGCACTGTCGCCACCAGATGCAGGTGGCTCTTGCTGGCAATTATATACAGCGCTAGTAACCCTGGCATGGTCGCCACCAGATGCAGGTGGCTCTTGCTGGCAATTATATACAGCTCTGGTAACCCTGGCACCGTCGCCACCAGATGCAGGTGGCTCTTGCTGGCAATTATATACAGCGCTGGTAATCTTGGCATGGTCGCCACCAGATGCAGGTGGCTCTTGCTGGCAATTATATACAGCACTGGTAACCCTGGCACCGTCACCACCAGATGCAGGGAGCAGGTGGCACTTGCTGGTAATTATATACAGCGCTGGTAACCCTGGCACCATCACCACCAGATGCAGGTGGCTCTTGTTGGTAATTATATACAGCGCTGGTAACCCTGGCACCGTCACCACCAGATGCAGGTGGCTCTTGCTGGTAATTATATACAGCGCTAGTAACCCTGGCACCGTCACCACCAGATGCAGGTGGCACTTGCTGGTAATTATATACAGTGGTGGTAACCCTGGCACTGTCAACACCAGATGCAGGTGGCACTTGCTGGTAATTATATACAGCACTGGTAACCCTGGCACCGTCGCCATCAGATGCAGGTGGCACTTGCTGGTAATTATATACAGTGGTGGTAACCCTGGCACTGTCAACACCAGATGCAGGTGGCACTTGCTGGTAATTATATACAGCACTGGTAACCCTGGCACCGTCGCCATCAGATGCAGGTGGCACTTGCTGGTAATTATATACAGTGCTGGTAACCCTGGCAATGTCAACACCAGATGCATGTGGCACTTGCTGGTAATTATATACAGTGCTGGCAACTCTGGCACCGTCGCCACCAGATGCAGGTGGCTCTTGCTGGTAATTATATACAGCGCTGGTAACCCTGGCACTGTCGCCACCAGATGCAGGTGGCTCTTGCTGGCAATTATATACAGCTCTGGTAACCCTGGCATGGTCGCCACCAGATGCAGGTGGCTCTTGCTGGCAATTATATACAGCGCTGGTAATCTTGGCATGGTCGCCACCAGATGCAGGTGGCTCTTGCTGGCAATTATATACAGCACTGGTAACCCTGGCACCGTCACCACCAGATGCAGGGAGCAGGTGGCACTTGCTGGTAATTATATACAGCGCTGGTAACCCTGGCACCATCACCACCAGATGCAGGTGGCTCTTGTTGGTAATTATATACAGCGCTGGTAACCCTGGCACCATCACCACCAGATGCAGGTGGCTCTTGCTGGTAATTATATACAGCGCTAGTAACCCTGGCACCGTCACCACCAGATGCAGGTGGCTCGTGCTGGTAATTTTATACAGCGCTGGTAACCCTGGCACCGTCACCACCAGATGCAGGTGGCTCTTGCTGGTAATTATATACAGCGCTGGTAACCCTGCCACCATCACCACTAGATGCAGGGAGCAGGTGGCACTTGCTGGTAATTATATACAGTGCTGGTAACCCTGGTACCATCACACCAGCTGCAGGGAGCAGGTGGCTCTTGCTGGTAATTATATACAGTGCTGGTAGCCCTGCCACCATCACCACCAGATGCAGGGAGCATGTGGCACTTGCTGGTAATTATATACAGTGCTGGTAACCCTGGTACCGTCACACCAGCTGCAGGGAGCAGGTGGCTCTTGCTGGTAATTATATACAGTGCTGGTAACCCTGCCACCATCACCACCAGATGCAGGGAGCAGGTGGCACTTGCTGGTAATTATATACAGTGCTGGTAACCCTGGTACCGTCACACCAGCTGCAGGGAGCAGGTGGCTCTTGCTGGTAATTATATACAGCGCTGGTAACCCTGGCACCATCACCACCAGATGCAGGTGGCTCTTGCTGGTAATTATATACAGTGCTGGTAACCCTGCCACCATCACCACCAGATGCAGGGAGCATGTGGCACTTGCTGGTAATTATATACAGTGCTGGTAACCCTGGTACCCGTCACACCAGCTGCAGGGAGCAGGTGGCTCTTGCTGGTAATTATATACAGTGCTGGTAACCCTGCCACCATCACCACCAGATACAGGGAGCAGGTGGCACTTGCTGGTAATTATATACAGTGCTGGTAACCCTGGTACCGTCACACCAGCTGCAGGGAGCAGGTGGCTCTTGCTGGTAATTATATACAGCGCTGGTAACCCTGGCACCATCACCACCAGATGCAGGTGACTCTTGCTGGTAATTATATACAGTGCTGGTAACCCTGGTACCGTCACACCAGCTGCAGGGAGCAGGTGGCTCTTGCTGGTAATTATATACAGCGCTGGTAACCCTGCCACCATCACCACCAGATGCAGGGAGCAGGTGGCACTTGCTGGTAATGATATACAGTGCTGGTAACCCTGGCACCGTCACCACCAGATGCAGGTGGCTCTTGCTGGTAATTATATACAGCGCTGGTAACCCTGGCACCATCACCACCAGATGCAGGGAGCAGGTGGCACTTGCTGGTAATTATATACAGCGCTGGTAACCCTGGCACCATCACACCAGCTGCAGGGAGCAGGTGGCTCTTGCTGGTAATTATATACAGTGCTGGTAACCCTGATACCACTACCACCACTAGCTGAAGGGCCTAGAGGATACTTGTAATTATATATAGCACTGATAACTCTGGCACTAACTGCAGAGACCAGGAGTACTTGTAATTATAAACAGTGCTGTATATAATTACTAGTACACATTGCTCCCTGCAGCTGGTAACCCTCTCATCACCAGCAGCAGCAGAGAGCAGAGGATACTATTAATTGTATACAGACCTGGTAACACTGGCACCATCACCAGCTACAGAAATCAGGGGATATTGGAGTAGAGTAGATGGATGATACAGGTCTTTATCTGCCTTTTTCTACTATGCTACTATAAACAGCATTGGCAACCCTGGCACCAACACCAGCTGCAGAGAGCAGGAGATACTAATACTATTTCTAATGCCATAGGTATATCATTCTACACTTCTCCCAAAGTATTCATGGTTTAGGCACTTGCGATTTCGCTTATTCGTGATAATTTGCATGCTGACTCCGCCCCCAAAATTATATCATGAGTAAAGTTCCTTTTTATTTACTATACTGATAAAAAAGTTTAGCGCTTACCAACATTCACTCTGAAAATCGCTGCTTTCTCCCACAAAATCGCTGCTTTCAGTTTTTCACCCTGAAAATTGCTGCTTCTTTAGCACTCTCCAGACCAGTAGAGGTTAATCTTTACAAATGGGTATATATCCAATCATGACCAGCAGGTGGAGACTGAAAACAAAACTGTGGGACAGTATATACTATACTCCCTTCTCTATTTCCCTCAGTCTTCTTTCAGTCTCCAGCAGGTGTTGATGTGATCTGTACCCATCTCCCTTGGTAGGGCTGTTGGAATTTGTTTAGGGGGTTTATAGTCCCTGTTTTTGGCCGGACGGAGCTTGGGCGGGCCCTGTTTGGGGGTTCGTCCGACCTCGGGGGTGTCAAACCCGGCGGGTCTCGAGCGGGGTCCCTCCCCCCACTTCCTCCACCTCCCCACATTTTTTTAGAGGAGCCTCAGCAGTAAGCCTTGCCTCGTAAATCAAGCAAGGCATATTGCTTCGAGAGCCTGTGGAGTCTGTTCTGTAAAAAAAAAAAAAATCCTGAGGTAGTGCTGGTCTGGAGGGTTGTTTCCCTTTAAGAAAACTGTATTTTACTGTATTTTTTCATTTAACCGGCACTTTTTTATAGCTAGGTCGCGTATGGAGCAATGAGCACTTCTAAAGGGAAAAAGTGCTCATTGTGCTCCAGGTGCGAGGCACTCGCGGCCGGCCTGTGCAAGCGGTGTTCAGGCCGGTGCGGTGGAGGAGCTCCGTCGGCAGCGGCTGCAGGCGCCCAGAGCTCCCCCGATGGTGCCCGCGAGTCGGCTGGGAGCAGTGGGGAAGCCCGGTCTTCCCCAACCGCCCACGGAGGGATTCCCCGAGCCGCCGACGGTCGGGTTGTTGGGGATTCCCTCTCAGCTGATGTTTTGACAGCTGATGCCGACTTGCCTGTTTTAGCGGCTGGGACTGTTCAGGTTTCTCAGCCGCTACAGGCTATGGAGGGAGCTTTTTTGGCGGGAAAGTCGCCATCTTCTCAGTCTGGCCCCTCCATTTTGTCTTCCACCTCAGGTGACCTTCCCCCTGTATTGGAAAAACAGGGGCAGGTTTCTGCTGGGTCCCCTGCTGTGGCAGGGAGTCCC
Organism: Geotrypetes seraphini; assembly: GCF_902459505.1. Classification (NCBI taxonomy): domain Eukaryota; kingdom Metazoa; phylum Chordata; class Amphibia; order Gymnophiona; family Dermophiidae; genus Geotrypetes; species Geotrypetes seraphini. The sequence goes on from NC_047087.1 coordinate 304,506,123, forward strand.
TTGGGACCCTCAGGGGGTTTTTCTCCTGATTTCTTTTTTTCCTTGTGCAGAGCCTATTTTCAGGCGGCTGGGGGTCCCGGTTGCGCTCAGGGGGTTTCGGGGAGTGGGGTTTCCTCCGCGCTCCATGCGGCTTTGCCTCTCTCGTCTGTTGTGGCGTCCCCTCCTCCTCCTCCCTTGTCCAAGCATCCGCGGGTGTCGTGGGACGAGGATTTATGGTCGGAGGAGTGTGTCGGTCTGGATGAGGACCTGGACCTTTCTGAGGATTTCCAGGACCCTCTCGAGGGGACGGCCGCTGGCGGCGGGTTGTTGGATTTCCCGTCCTCCGGCGAAGAGGCGTCAGTGGTACGCCTTTTTCAGAGAGATGAGCTGCCGGACCTGATTCAACAGGTTTCTTCGGTGTTGCGTTTTGAGGATGCGCCGCCGGAGACTCCGCGTGTGGGGGACCCTCTGCTTCGGGGGATCCGTTCCGTTTCCCGCTCTTTTCCTATGCATCAGGATATTCGGGATATTATACTGGAACAATGGAAAAAGCCGGAGGCACCGTTTCGTTTGGCGCGCAGCATGGCTCGTTTGTATCCCATCCCAGAGGGGGATCGAGCTACTTTAGCATCGCCAGTCGTAGACGCGGTGGTCTCGGCGATTTCTAAGCAGCATACCGTGCCTGTTGAGGGCGGTTCTGCCTTGCGGGACTCTGAGGAGCGCAAATTGGAGAACATCCTTAAGCAAAATTTTCAGGTCTCTGCCTTTGGGGTCCAGGCGGCTATTTGTGGGGGGCTGGTCGCTCGCGCCGTGTTTCGGTGGGCTGAGCGTGTCCTGGATCGGGAGTCTGATGACTGGTCTCTGGTGGATCAGGAGGTGGCAAAGATTGAGATGGCTGCCTCGTTCCTCTCAGATGCTCTTTATGACTTGGTGCGGATCTCGGCTAAGTCTATGGCCTTTGGCGTGGCCGCGCGGCGTATTTTGTGGCTGCGTGCTTGGGCGGCGGATGCTGCGTCCAAAGCTAAGTTTACTAAATTTCCCTTTCGGGGGTCCTTTTTGTTTGGGGAGGAATTGGATAAGTTGATTCAGACTCTGACGGACTCAAAGGTGCCCCGTCTGCCTGAGGACCGTGCCCGCCCTGCGTCTCGGGGTGGCGCTGCCCGGGGGCGTTTGCGGGAGTTTCGCAAGTATCGCCCTGGGCGTGGGGCTGCTTCTTTCCCGGCTCCAGGGTTTTCCCGGGGTCGGTTCTTCCAGCGCATGCAGCCCTTTCGGGGGGCCTGTTGGGGGGCAGGGAATCCCTCCGCCGGTTCCCCCGCTTCCCGTCCTGCACAATGACTCCTTGCCGGCGCCCCCTTTGGTTCCGGTGGGGGCCCGGCTGCGCGAATTTTTCCCCAAATGGGCTGAGATCACGTCCGATCAGTGGGTCCTGGAGGTGGTGCGGGACGGTTATGCCCTGGAGTTTGCCCGCTCTCTGCCGGACCTTTTCCTCGCCTCTCCATGTCAGACTCCTTGGAAGACGCAGGCTTTTCGCCAGACCCTTCAGCGCTTGCTAGATCTCAAGGCAGTTGTTCCAGTGCCCCCTCCGGAGTGGGGCACTGGCAGGTACTCCATTTACTTTGTGGTGCCCAAGAAGGAGGGACCTTTCGGCCCATCCTGGATTTGAAAGGGGTCAACAGGGCTCTCAAGATTTCCCTCTTTCCGCATGGAAACTCTGCGGTCGGTCATTCTGGTGGTTCAGCCGGGGGAGTATCTCACTTCTCTCGATCTGACGGAGGCCTACTTGCATGTTCCCATTCGGGCCTCTCATCAGCGCTTCCTTCGCTTTGCGATCTTGGGTCGGCACTATCAGTTCTGTGTGCTTCCCTTTGTTCTGGCCACGGCTCCCCGGACGTTCACCAAGGTGATGGTGGTCGTCGCGGCAGCCTTGCGGTCGGAGGGCATTCTGGTACACCCCTACCTGGACGACTGGTTGATTCGGGCAAAGTCGTTGCAGGAGAGCTCCCGGGTTACGGCTCGGGTGGTGGAGTTTCTCCGGTCGCTGGGCTGGGTGGTCAACCTTTCCAAGAGTTGGTTGGTCCCGGCTCAGCGTCTAGAGTACCTTGGGGTTCTGTTCAACACCTCCTTGGGGAGGGTCTTCCTTCCAGAGGCCCGGGTGAGCAAATTGCAATCTCAGATTCGCCTGCTTTTGGCGTCCCGGTGTCCTCGGGCGCGAGATTTCCTCCAAGTCTTGGGGTCGATGGCGGCGTCCCTGGACGTGGTGTGGTGGGCGCAGGCCCACATGCGTCCTCTTCAGTATGCTCTGCTCCGGAGGTGGTCTCCCAGAGGCACGGTTTGGATGCTCCTGTTCCCCTGCGAGGCATGGCGCGCTGCAGTCTGCGCTGGTGGTTCCGGACCCCTCACCTGGTCCAGGGGGTGGGTCTGGATCTCCCGCAGTGGACGGTGCTCCTTACGGATGCGAGTCTTCTCGGTTGGGGGACTCAGTGTTTGGGTCACTCAGCTCAGGGCACCTGGTCCATGGAGGAGGCCTCCTGGTCGATCAACGTGTTGGGAGACCAGAGCGGTCCGTCTGGCGCTGTTAGCTTTCCACTCCCTTTTGTTGGGCAAGTCAGTCAGAGTCCTGTCGGACAATGCCACGGCGGTGGCTTATGTCAATCGTCAGGGGGGCACCAAGAGCACTCAGGTGGTGCAGGAGGCGGCTCGGCTCATGGTTTGGGCGGAGTCCCATCTTCTGGACCTCTCGGCCTCTCACATAGCCGGGGTAGAAAATGTTCAGGCGGACTTCCTCAGTCGTCACTTTCTGGATCCAGGAGAGTGGTGTCTCGGCGCCGTGGCGTTTCAGTTGATAGTGCAGGCTTGGGGGCAGCCCCTGATGGACCTGATGGCCACGAGTGGTCTGGCCGAGGGTCTGGATGCTCTGGTCCAACCGTGGCCAACGGAGGGGCTGTTGTATGTTCCCCCCTTGGCCGTTAGTGGGCAGAGTACTTCTTTGCATTGTTCACCATCCGGGTCTGGTGGTTCTGGTGGCTCCGGATTGGCCTCGACGTCCTTGGTATGTGGATCTGGTGAGGCATCTGGTGGCGGATCCTCTTCCTCTGCCTCTCTTGGACGATCTTCTGACGCAGGGTCCCATTCCCATGTTCGACCCGTCTCCCTTCTGTCTTATGGCTTGGCTCTTGAAAGGGGTCGCCTTAGTAAGAAGGGATATTCAGATAAGGTGATCTCTACACTCTTGGGGTCCCGGAGGCTTTCTATCTCTCGGGTTTATGTGCGGGTTTGGCGCCGGGCGCAGGGAGTGGTCTCTTTTCGCGCTTCCCTGCCTAACATTCTAGAGTTCTTGCAGGATGGCCTGGATAGAGGCCTGGCTTGGTTTCTCTCGGGTTCAACTTGCGGCCTGTCGGCTTTTCGAGGGTTGGTGACAGGTTAGCGTTTGTCGGCCATTCCTGATGTGATTCGCTTTTTGCGGGCGGCCAAGTTGCACAGGCCTCCCCTACGGCCCTCTGTTCCCTCTTGGGATCTCAATCTGGTTCTCTCTGTTTTGGTGCGCCCGCCTTTCGAGCCGTTGGATGGCTGTTCTTTGAAGGACCTTACTCTGAAGGCGGTCTTTTTGGTGGCCATTACTTCCGCTAGGCGTGCTTCTGAGCTACAGGCTTTCTCTTGTAGGGCTCCCTTCTTGGAGTTTTCTAGGGAGCGGGTTGTCTTGCGGCCTGTTCCTTCCTTTCTGCCAAAAGTAGTTTCTCCTTTTCATGTCAATCAATTGGTGGTCCTCCCGGTCTTGGGTGGTCGGGAGGGCTCTTCTGAGCAACGGCAGCTGCGCAAGTTGGATGTCGGTCGGGTCCTCCGCTCTTATGTGCAGCGGATCCGGGAGTTCCGGAAATCCGATCATCTCTTTGTCCTTCTGGCGGGTCCTCGTCGGGGGGGCTGGCGCTTCTAAGGCTACTATTGCGCGCTGGATCAAGGAGACGATTGCTTCCGCTTATCTTCTGAGACAGAAGCCTGTTCCGGAGTTTCTCAAGGCTCATTCCACTCGGGGTCAGGCAGCTTCTTGGGCTGAGTCGTCGCTCGTGCCTCCAGTGGATATTTGTAAGGCTGCAGTTTGGTCCTCCTTGCATTCCTTTGTTAGACATTATCGGGTTGATGTGCAGGCGCGTCGGGACGTGGTGTTCGGTGAGCGTGTTCTGGTATCGGCCCTTTGGGGGTCCCGCCCGTGAGAGGGACTGCTTTGGTACGTCCCATTTGTAAAGATTAACCTCTACTGGTCTGGAGAGTGCTAAAGAAGGAGAAATTAGGTTCTTACCTGCTAATTTACTTTCTTTTAGCTTCTCCAGACCAGTAGAGGTCCCCACCCTGTCTGTCTGTTGTTGTTGGGGCTGTTTCGCGGGCAATTTTTGTTTTTTGCTGCGGGTTCTAGTATTTTTGTAGGGCCGGGGAGAATTGAAGAACTGCAGCTGTGGCTCGGCTGGCTTAGCTGGCGAGCTGTGGGGACATTTTCCTTCGGGTATTTCTCCTCTGCATTTTCCAACAGCACTTGGGTATGTTAATTGTTACTCCTGTTTGGAGTATTGTTTTCTTTCTGTTTTCCAGTTCTTGGTTCTGCTTGGCTATTCGGCAGACTGAGGGAAATAGAAAAGGGAGTATAGTATATACTGTCCCACAGTTTTGTTTTCAGTCTCCACCTGCTGGTCATGATTGGATATTTACCCATTTGTAAAGATTAACCTCTACTGGTCTGGAGAAGCTAAAAGAAAGTAAATTAGCAGGTAAGAACCTAATTTCTCCTTCCCAGTGTGCACAGAGAAAAACGCTGCTTCCCAGCATTCATAGAGAGAAATGCTGATTCCCAGCATGCATGGAGAAAATCGCTATTACTGTACCCTGAAAATCGCTGGGGATTGCTGGGAATCGCTGCTTGCCTGCCATAAGCCCTAAAAGCTTTGGGAATCGCTGCTTGCCTGCCATAAGCCCAAAAATATCTGGGAATCTCTGTTTGCCTGCTATAAGGCTTAAAATCGCTGTGGATCGCTGGGAATCGCTGCTTATCTGCCCTAAAATAGCTGGGATATTGCCTCACCTTCAGGAACAGGTCAGTCTCCCACCATGGCTACAAAGTGCAAGAGTTAAAGTGCTACAGAAAGTGCTACCAAAAGGGAAAAAAAAGTGAAAACCTTACAAGAAAAGGTAGAATTATTGGATATGCTTCAGAGACTAAAGTCATCCTCCGCTGTTGCTCGACATTATGGCATTAATGAGTCAACCGTTAGGTATATAAAAAAGAATGAAAAACAAATCCGTAAATGATGAGGATGAAGACACTGCCTGAGTACAGTATTTAACATTTCTTTTTTTCTTTGTTGAGAAAACAGTATTTAACTTTTATTCTACCCTGAGATTATTACTGTACTGTACGTACACTACTGTATTGTGCAATAAATATTGTTATTCCCCCCAAATTGTGAATTTCAATAGTAATAATAATGGCTGTTTTCCAAATCCTTGAATACCTGTTAAAATGTTATTTGCGGTTCCAATATTAAAAACGCTAACTTTTACAAAAAAACGCAAATAACATATAAAAAGTTATTCACGGTTTTTCCATATTTGCAGCTATGTTCCGCCTGCATCCTCCGTGAATACGGAGGGAGAAGTGTAGATGGACAGGTATTCTCCCCATGCTTGTGAGCTGTGCAGAAGTAATCCATTCCAGCTTTTCAACACGTCTTCCACAAGAGAGCTCTGCTGCTTCCTTCAGTTTTTTCATGTGCATGCAAGCTGGAAGGAGTCTTTCTGATCTCCTCTGTATATTTCTTTATTTGGTATTTTTTGTGGTTTTTGGTCTCGATGCTCAGAGCTCTCCAATTCAGGGGTCAATCTCTGCCTATGTGGAGGAGAAACAGACTGAGGTCTGCAGCTGGCAGCCCAATCCCTCTGTGTACCTGTTAGACGGCCTGCAGAACTTTTGTGGAGCTCGGGGTCTAATCTCCCTAAAAACCTGGCTATTCTCAAAACTGTAACACTTCCCCCCTCTTAGGCCTCTCACCTTCCCCCTTTACACCTAACTCTTTAATCTCTCCACTGTAGTTCCTATCTCATCTTTCTTCCTGTAAACCGTGCCGAGCTCCGTATTTGTGGAGATGGTGCAGTATATAAACCCAAGGTTTAGTTTAGTTTAGTTTAATCTAGAAGCTTTGCTCGCCTACTGGGTTACAGGGTTTCAGTGCAGGCTGTCAGCTTTCCATAGAAGGCTCAGCAGGGCTCTTCAGAGTGCCAGCTGCGTTTTGTCCATAGGGGTTTGAGGATCAGTCAGACTTTGGTCCGACTGGCATCCCAAAGATTTCAGCGTTGGAGGAGCAGTCACATTTGAGGCAGTGATTTCTTATCCCAGATCCAGCTACTTTAAGAGCTGAGGTAGACTGCAACGCATCTCCAGCACAAGTCACAGTGAGTAAGGCTGTTACAGTCTATGAGTAAAATTGGGGGAGGTCTTTAAAAGCTGTTTTTAACAGGTTTCTGCCCCTTCCTTTGGCCTTAGGGATTAAAGCAACTGCAGTAGCCTTTTTGTTTTTTGTGGCACATATTTGTCATATCAAAATGCGTGGGCTCACCCTGGCCAAAGACCAGTCTTTGCCCCAGCTTAAGCTAGCATGGGTGGATTATGCTCTCTACGACATCAGAGTCATGAGCAAAATCTCAGTTTATTCAATTTCAGCCCACAGAATGTTCTGGATCAGGCAATGGGTGGGAGAGTCTATCTCCAAAGCTATTCTCAGCAGATTCCCTTTCAAGGGACAGATGTTCAGAAAGGGTCTGGATGATTTGATGGTCAGTATGGCAGACCACCAGCCCAAATCTCTGTCAGACAGCAGCCTGTGAATCTCTAGAGCAGTAGTTCCCAATCCTATCCTGAGGGACCACCAGCCAATCAGGTTTTCAGGATAGGCGTAGTGAATATGCATGAGAGAGATTTTCATATAATGGAGATGACATGCATGCAAATCTGTGCCATGCATATTCTTTAGGTCTACCCTGAAAACCTGACTGTCTGCTGGTCCCCAAGGATAGGGATGGGAATCGCTGCTTTAGAGGTCCTGGGCAGTCTAATTTTCATAATTCTAGGTGCTTTTGACAGTAGTCAGGAGGAGCCTTATCTTGGAGATCCTATCAGGGATGAAGACAGAGATTCACAGGACCTAGGTGAAGCCAAGCCTCTGGTCCTCATCCCTCTTCAACTTCCAGGAAGGTACAGTGATGCCAGGAGGATAGGAGGAAGGCTCTCGGCCTATGCAGAGATCTGGGAGCAGATCTCATCAGACTGCTGGGTGCTGGATATCATTTGGGGAGGGTAAAAGCTCAATTTCACCCATCCTCTAACAGATTGGTATGTAGACTCGTGGATGGGGTGCCCAGAAAAGTCATGTAGAGTCTTAGCAACAGTACAGAGACTTGTAGAAAGTCAGGCCAAAGAACCAGTGCCACTAGAAGAATTGGGCTTCGACAGATACTCTTATTTTTTCTATATAATATAAGACGATCTGAGTATAAATGGAGGTAACCTTTTCCCCCCCCAAAAAAAAAGAGGAAAAAAGATTAACTTGAATATAAGCTGGGGGGTGGTGGTTAATATTCATCTGCCCTGCCAGGATCTTCACCCAGCTCCCTTCACTTCCTGCCCTGCCAGGCTTTCCACGTTGTCACCCCTCCTCTGCACCCTATCCCCCCTCTCTCCCAATGTCCTGCAAGCCTCCACCGGGCCTGCCGTATGACAGCAGTGGCTCTGGAGGAATTTCTAGCTTGCCTAGATTGATGGAAGCCTGCCTCCACATTCTCATAGTTCCTGAACACAGGAGATTCCAGAGATTCCTTGTGCTGGAGAGACATTATCAGTTCTTGATGCTCCCCTTTGGGTTGGCAACAGTGCCCCACATGTTCACAATAGTGATGGTAGTGGTAGCAGCGCATGTCCGCATGACAAAATTGCAAATGCATCCATATATGAATGACTGACTGATCAGAGCTCCATCATTATTGAAAGGGGAACAAGCAGTGTCTCAAGTAGTCCATATCTTGTATTGCCTGGGCTGCATAGTGAATTTTCAGAAAAGCCAACTGGTTCCTTCCCAATCCCTGGAATATTTGGGAGTACTAGTCAACATGGCAGATGGCTGGATCTAACATCCAGAGGCACGCAGACAGAAGCTTTGCACTCAGATAACAGACATGATGGCCAAGCCAGCTCCGTCTGCATGGCACTATCTCCAAATAGGCAGCCACTACAGATGTGGTCCCTTGGGTGAAGGCTCACATGCATCCTCTCCAGAATGCACTACTTTCTTGGTGTCCCCACTAAAGGACTCCCTTCAAATGACTTTCCCGTGGACTGTGGAATATGAGTTTGTGGCTCCATCCACAGTTATCATTAAAGGGCATTCGCCTCAGAATAACTTTGTGGGTGATTGTCACAATAGATGCCAGCCTATTTGGCTGGGAAGGCCTTTGCAATGGACATCTAGTCCAGGGATAGTGGTCAGCTTCCCAGAAAAAGTGCTCCATCAACAAACTGGAGCTTCAGGCCATTCGATTGGCATTACAGAATCTGGAGAAGTTTGGAAGGACAGGCAGTTTGTGTCTTTTCAGACAATGCTACAGCGTATGTCAATTGCCAAGGAGGCACCAAGAGTGTGCAGGTGAGTCTGGAAGTCCACTTATTGGTCCAGTGGACAGAGCTACACCTACAGGCGATCTCCGCGGTGCATGTAGCATGAGTAGATAATGTCCAGGCCAATTACCTCAGCAGGCAGACCTTAGAACTGGGAGAATTAATGTTATATGCATTAGCGTTCCAGTCCATCGTTCTTTGATGGGGCTGGCCAACTTTCAATCTGATGGCTATAGTGAAGAACAAGAAGGTGTCAAAAATCTAAACCCAGAAGCAAAGGCCTGGATGCCCTCATCCAGTCATGTTCAAAGAACAAGTTCTTCTATGATTTTCCTCCATGGCCCATGATGGGGTGAATACTTCACAGAACATCAAACCACCCAGGAAGAGTGGTCCTCGTAGCACCAGATTGTAAGTCTTCAGTGCGTCTTCAGTTCATCTTAAGAAGGATAGAAGACACAGGCCGTGTTACATGGACCTAGTGCGTCTTCAGAAGGATAGGGGACTCAGACTACAGGTACAGCCCAGTCTTCTTTCTCAGGGTCCAGCGGTCATAAAAGATCTGGATCACTTTGGTCTTATGGCATGGCTCTTGAGTCTGTGGCGTTAGAGCACAAAGGATACTCAGAGGTAGTCATTGACACTCTCCTCAGAGTCAAGAAGCCTATGACGGTCTCTGCTTACACTAAGGTATAGGAGACATTTCAACACTGGTGCACAAAAGAGATGGTGGAACCATTTATGTTTAAACAATTTTTATTGATGACAAGAAACACACTAAACAATACAACACAACAGGTCATCCAAGTTTTACAATATGTTAAGCAACAACCAGTACCAAAAAGGTGGAACCATTTAATGCTTCGGTCACAGTGGTACTAACTTTCCCCCAAGGAGGTTTTGACAAAGGCCTCGCAGTGGCATCACTCAGGGTCCAAATGTGCTTAAGAGCTTGTAGAGGCAAAGCTCTCCTAGCTTCTCATCCAGACAGCCAGATTCCTAAAGGGGGCAGTAGGGCTCAGACCACCAGTAAAACAACTGTTTCCATCATGGAATCTTAATGTGGTTTTGTATGGCCTCAGTGAGGCTCTCTATGAGCCTATTTAAGAGGCATTCTTGTTGGATCTTGCCGTCAAGATTATTTTCCTCATGGCCATTACATAAGCAAGATGAGTCACGAAGGTGTAGGCCCTGTCATGCAGGGAGCCCTTCAAGTTCACAGAGGTAGGAGTTTCCTTATGCACGGTTCTGTCCTTTTTGCTGAAGGTTGTTTTAGCATTTCATATCAATCAAGAGGTAAGATTACCAGCATTCCAGACCACAGGGTCAAAGAAAAAGGACTGGATTCTGAGAAAACTGGATGTGAGGAGAGTCCTCCTACTTCATCTAGAGGTCACCAGTGAGTTCCAACTGTTGGACCATTTATTTGTGCTCACCAGTCAAGCTAGATGCGGTAGACCGGCATCTAAGGTGACCATTTCAAGATAGATATGAATGGCCATCTCGTCAGAATAAATTACCTGTGGCAAGCAATTGCTTGTCTCTTTGAAAGCGCATTCCACAAGAAGCAGAGCCTCTTTGTGGGCAGAATCTTGGGTGATTTCACCCAAGGAGATTTGTAGGGCAGCGACCTCATCCACTCTGCATACATTGTCCAAGTTCTACAGAGTGGACGTGCCAGCATGAGGGACACCGTCTTTGGGTCCTCAGTGTTATGAGCAGAAGTCCCACCCCAGATTTCTGGGACTGATTTTGTATGTCCGGTCCGTACGGAATGACACACATTACACTAGAAAAAAAGATTAGGTTCTTACCTTGCTAATAGCTTTTCTAGTAGATAGGTGTGTCATTCTGGAACCCTGCCCTGTCAGTTATTTACTCCGCTTGCCTACTGTCTCAATCGGAAGTTCAAGTCAAAACTGAGATTTTGATGTCCATCAGACCTTAAGGGTATGAAGAATAAGTTATTGCTTTAACCCATTGGGTGAATGCCTGAGCTCCATAAATGTTTCTAGTATGGTTATTTCAATGTTTCGATTGTTCAATTAAAATGTTTAACGATTGTTATACTTTCAAAGCAGAACAGATTTGTATTATGGGGAGTCTTCCCGTACCCCTCCTTCTCATGTGTTCCTATATAGGGCTATCGTCTGCTTTAGTACAAACTGAAGGGGGCAGCAGAGCCCTCTGGAGAAGGAGGAGGAGGAGGAGTTGAAAACCTGGAATGGATTCCTTCTGCATGACTCGCGAGCATGGGGAGAATACCCTGCTGTCCAGAATGACACACCTATCTGCTAGAAAAGATATTGAAGAACCTAATCTCTTTATATGGCATTGTTGACCCTAGCAGCACCATCAGCTACAGGAAACATAAGATGCTAATAATTTTTTGCAACACTGGCAACTGACGCCAGCCGCAGGGGATACTAATAATTATATAAAGCACTGGCAGTCCTGGCACCACTTTCAGCTGCAGGGGGATACTAATAATGTTTCTAGTGCAATGTGTCTAGTGGTCCTGAAATGATAGGGTTCTGTATCTCATCTCACAAGTTGCTTGCAGAAAACTGTCTTATCATGTTTTCAAATCCACCTCCTGCCCTCTCAGCTTGTTTTCTGCAAGCAAGTTGCTTAAGTGTTTTTTATCTGCTCTACGGTTTTATTGTTTTTGGGTATTTTTTCTCAGTGTTTGTTTGAAGGCTTGGTGCTCAGAGGTTCCCACTTGTTGGGACCTCTGCTTGGGAGAAGACGCAGACTCACGCAGTGGAGGTCTGCTGCTAGCAGGATTAGCCCTTGGGGACACCTAGTTAGCCAGCTTGCTTTTATATTTTTTGAGCTCAGGCACTGTCCCCTGCATAGTTGCTCACATTCCTGATTTACTCAGGAGTTTGAGTGCAGGCTGTTTGCCTCTTCCAGGCTCGACTGGGACTAATAGTAGGCCAGCTGCGTGGTCCTTCCCCCACCTTCATGGTGGGGTTTTCCAGGGGTTGAGCTCAGTCCGACCTCGGTTCTACTGGCAGCCAGAAGACCAGGTTTGTCCAGCGAATCTGTGAGGCAGAGTTCTCCATTTGTTTCAGCTGAAATCCTATGCTGAGGCAGGCAGGCACTGCATGGCACAGTGAGTGAGACTATTATAGTTTAAGGGGAAAATCATTGGGGGAGTCTCCAAAACTCATTTTTTAAGGTTTTTGCAGCCAGACCCTAGGTATCCCACCTCTAAATGGTCTTTCCCTGCCTTTTTTTTTATATATAACTTTCAGGGAATTCTCCTTGGGTCTTTTGGTGCGATTATACTGTCGGTGGCCATCTTGGATTTTAAACATTCTTTTTTTCTTAAGCCTCTCATCTGCCTCAAGACCCCTTGATTTTGCTTAAAATAGAAAGGGATGGACTCCTCAGGCTTTCTTACCCTTATATGCTAGGTTTGCGTTGGACGGCCAGCCGGGGAATGTCCATGCCCTGCGTTCGACAGTACATATATTGTAATGTTTATCTAATCGTGTCATCTGTGTAACATATTTAAAGTGTTTATGTTAAATCACATCTTTGAATGTCAGTTCATTGCTTTACAGTTTTGTTGGCACAGATTTTATGCTTTGAATCAGGGGTGTCCAACCTTTTGGCTTCCCTGGGCTGCACTGGCCGAAAAAAAATTTTCTGGGACCTCACAAACGCTGCAGCAAGACAGAGGAGAGAGCCGGCAAGACGGTAAACACCCGGGGGCAGCAGAGGAAAACACTGCATCACCCTCAACTGGGGCCTCACAAAATACTTCACGGGGCCGCAGGTTGGACACCCCTGCTTTAAATCATACACAAAATGTTAAAGGGTGGTTTTTTTTTAATGCCAGCTTTACTTTAGTGTACTTTTGTGCTTTATTTATGCATGTTTTTTTATTTACTCACTCATGTCTTATTCAGTTTTTTTATTATTCATGCTTGAATAGTCATGTTTTTATGATTTTATGGGTTTAATTTGTGCTACTTTCAATGTACAGGTATATAACTATTTTTTAATATGCCATTTTTTTTGCTTATGTTTTGATGTTTGTTTCATTGGGTTTTATTTAACTGCAGTTGATGTATTGTCACCTAAGGAAGGCGACTTTAGTTGCCAAAACCTGGATTCTTGTTGGGACTTTCCCAGGATTCCACTTTTGGGACTTCATATGGTCTTTTTAAAGACCTAGGACTCTTCCTATATTACTATTGCTTTGAATAAATGTAACTGTTGATTGGTTTTGACATCTCTCTTGCCTCTTCTTTGTACTGTGTGTGATGGAGCATATCGGAGAGGGATGGGAGCCTTGGGCTCAGCCTCCTCTGAGTCCTCTAGGGCTGGAGATCTGCAGGAGGTTCGTTCCCAGGGGAAGAGATACTTTCCAGGCCCCTCTGAAGGTGTTTTAGCCAAGCATAGTCACGTCGGTATTGCAGAGCCCAGGAGGATTGGTGGGGGGTTCCTGACAGGGTCTTTGAGATCCCCAGTACAAGGCTTCACTCCAGATTTTGTGAGCCTTATGTGGAATGCCTGTTTGAACTGCCAAGGGTTCTCAGCATCTGTTTGCATTGCACTGATGGCGCAAGGAAACTCCTCTCAACATGCAACCAGACCTGGACCAGGAGATTCAGTCTATTATAGACTGGGAGGATTGAAAGTCTGATTCTATGCTACTTTGCCCTAGGACAGGGGTATGCAATTCCGGTCCTTGAGAGCCGGAGCCAGGTCAGGTTTTCAGGATATCCACAATGAATATGTATGAGATGGATTTGCATGTACTGCCTCCTTGAGAGCAAATCTATCTCATTAATATTTATTGTGGATATCCTGAAAACCTGACCTGGCTCCAGCTCTCGAGGACCGGAATTGCCTACCTCTGCCCTAGGATGCAGCTTCTTTGGCAGAGTCTACTTTGTTTGTTTGTTTTGTTTATTTCTCACCCGTCCTTATCCAGGGCGAGTTACATATTAACATACAAAATAAAAGATTTACATTTATCGTACAAAGCACTTTAGAGACACTAACAAATTATATACTTAACATAGCAAATCAAATTACATATAACATACACGTCGCATCAACGATGAATTTCATTTAAGGTCAAAACTGGCCAAACTCACACATACATCAAAATATAAAATTCAATAAGTCATACAAGATGCCTCAATAACAGACATCAATAAACCAAAATAAACCAAACCAGACCATCGAACACCTCTGTGACCATCACTCAGCATTCAAAAGTCATCACTCCTTCACCCTCAATCAAACTCTGACCCTATATTTCATTTTACAGAACAGATGTCTTTGCTTGAGAATGGCAGTGAAGAGGTGGTGGCAGCCCTGGATCAGGGGGAAGTCCCCACAGTACGCTTGCTGTTCAAAGCCTCTGCGCTCTCGGGCATTATTTCCACCTCGTTGCAAGAGTTAAAAGTGGAAGTTCCTCCAGATTTCTTATTACAGTGCTTGGTCATGAGCAGCTCTGTGGCTCCGACCACGTTCTTTCTCTTGCATTCAGATATCACATAGTCCACTGGGAGTCAACAGTAGGTTCCCTGCGAGTGGCTAGGACTATGGCCAAGCCTTGTCCGATGGCATCGAATTTTCAGCAGCTGTTTGTTCAGCCAAAGGTGACTCACTGGTGGCGCAGGTCATTAAACAAACCTCTGCTTAGTGAAGGACTGATGATGATAAAGGATACTAAGGACTGTAGAAGGATTTATGGTTCACTTAGCAGTATTATAAACACGTTACGTCTCTGTTAAGTTGTCTAGGGAAAACCATAACCTCTTATTCAAGTCCAAATATCATGGTCTAATTATACGACACAAAACCCAGGCTAATGAGAAATATCTTTATTATGAAAATAGAAAAATATAATTCACAAGCCAGTTGCAATATCTAAATATTGATCACAAAATATCTGATTACACAAATGAAACTCAGTACATAATTATCACAATCTAATGGTTAGACAATTGAGTGATTCTACTTGTTAAATACACACTAAATAATTCCTTATAATAATAATCCCTGATTAGCCAATGATTATATTATCACCAATGGAGCTTTGCAACCCTTATCCTTTATCACAAGTGATCCTTATCTAACCCCGCTATTAAGAGTGTAAATTCTGTAATCTCACCTTAAGATCAGCCTCTCAGACGAAATTAGGTGGAAGGAAAAACTTCTTGATAGCCTTGGAGTACATCAGGAATCCTGTTGTTAAAGGCACACGTGTTGACAATCCTTGATGAGGCTATAAATCATCCGCAAACAAGTCCCGTTCCGTGCCGAGTTCAGATCTGTTTTAAATGTCTGAATTTCTCTCTCTTAGGCAGAGAGTCACACGAGGTATCTTACAGGTCTAATTATTGAAAGAAAAAGTTTACATTTAAAACATCTGTGAGCAGATCTGATCTTCCCCGGACCTTATCACAGACTAACTAACTAATTAATTAATTAGCCGTCTTTCTTGTATCTCATCAGATGACCTCCTCGGACCAATCCAGAAACAAAACTTGGATGAATAGCCTTTCTGTAGAAAAGTATCATATAGGCTGGAAGACCCAGGGCCGTTAGATAGATAAGAACAGGATAATTTCTTCAAGATTCACACTGTCCCATTATTAAAGCACAGAGCAGCAATTTGAAACTTTAGTTTTAGGGATTAAAGTGGTAGCAGTGTTTTTCTTTGTGGCACGCGCTTTTCTCACTCGCCTGTCTTAAGCATCAGGCCCGCAGGACGACGAGGATCCCCAATTGCTCCTATCTGGGGTGAATTATATAGTGGACGCTCTGTACGATATCATCAGAGATATAAGCAAGGTCTCGGCCTATTCTGACTCCGCCCAGCGAATGTTCTGGATCAGACAGTAGGCAGGTGACTGCTTCTAAAGCTACACTGAGTAGGCTTCCTTTTCAGGGGCAGATGCTCTTTGGCAAGGGCCTAGATGTCCTGATGGTCAGTGTTGTGGACCTTCGCCCCAAGGCCTTTCCAAACTTCAGACCCTGGATGGCCAACAGTTTGGGATGGGGCAATTTTTGAGGCTCTCGAAGATTTTGTCCTTTCAAGACGCCAAGCAACACGGGGGGCCTTTCAGGGGCCAAGAGGTTCAGTGGGGGCAGGAAACAGCAAGCCTTGGGATCTTGCTCTTCCCCAGTCTCTAAAAAAGTACAATGATGCCAGGACAGGAGCTGAGCCCCCAGATAGATGGCAGGCTGTCAGCCTTTTGGTCGGTCTGGTCTCAGATTGGTGCAGACCGCTGGGTCCTGGATGTTGTCCAGAAATGGTACAAAATCAAGTTCTATGCCTTCCCCTACCAGACCGCTTGGTAGATTCTCCAGGAGATAGCCCTCGAATTTCAGGCTACAATACAAAGGCTACTGGCTCTTAGGGCCATAGAGCCGGTTCCGGACTTGGACTCTTACTCCATATACTTCTTCGTGCCAAAGAATGGCTCAGATGACTGGAGGTTGATTCTAGACCTCAAGTTGGTCACTGCAGCACTTTAGGTACTGCACTTCCATATGGAGACCATTCAGTCGGTCATAGTGGCAGTGGCACCAGGGGAATTTCTTTCCTCCTTCGATTTGATGGAGGCCCATCTTCACAACCCACAGGAGGTACTTGTGATTTCATGTATTGAAGTAGCATTTCCAGTTCTCTGAGCTTTTCTTTTCCTTGGACATGGCACCTTGTACCTTTAGCAAGGTATTGGTGGTGGTGGCAGTGCATCTCCACAAAGCTGGGATTCAGGTGCACCCATATTTGGGCAATTGGCTCATCAGAGCTCTGTCCAAGGAGGTTGGCAAGTTTGTGGTTTTGAGAATGGTGCAACTCCTCCAAGACTTGAACTGGATGGTCAACTTCAAGAAGAGTTAGTTGGAATTGACTCAGTGTCTGGAGTACCTGGGAGTCTTGTTTGAGACAACCCTGGGCCAAGTGTTTCTTCCAGGGGCACACAGACTGAAGCTCCAGAAGCAGATATCGGAGCTGCTATAGAGGCCGGCTCCCACAGTGTGGCATTATCTGCAGGTCCTGGGGTCAATGGTGGTAACCGTAAAGGTGGTTCTTTGGGCCAGAGCACACATGAGACCCTTTTAAGACTCTCTTCTCTCTTGCTGGTTCCTTCATTTGAACTCACTACAACAGCCGCTCCCCTGGCTGCTTATAGCAAAAAGCAGCCTACGGTAGTGGCTGAGGTCAGCTGCCCTTTCTAGGGGCATGCCTCTTCACATCTCCTCCTGGGAGATACTAACAACTGATGCCAGCCTTTACGGTTGGGGCGGTCATTGCAATGGTTTCTTGGCTGTGCATGTTGCAGGAGTGGAAAATGTGCAGACTTTCTCAGTCGACAGACTCTGACCCGTGGAAATGGCATATGACATTCCACCAATTCCCCAGACTTCATGAACAGATGCTCACTCCATACACCCCCCAAAGGTCCCTCTGCTCCACATCTTAAAAATGACTCGCCATTCCACCCTTGAGACACATCAATACAATGCACTCAAACATTTTCACAGTTATAGCTCCTACCCTCTGGAATGCTATGCCGAACTACTTAAGAGAAGAAACATCCTTAACTGGCTTTAAGTCCAAATTAAAAACCTACCTGTTTAAGGATGCTTTTAATGTATAACTGTCCTGCTAAGGATGTGATTTCCCTGAACTTTATTGACTTATCTGACACCTGATCCCATTCCTTGTGTTCTTCCCATTTGTGCTTTCTATTTTAAATAATGTAGTTCTACCAGATTCCTTTTGTTCCAATTTGTCTGTTTGTCTTAAGTCTTTGTATGACAACCTAAAACTTAGTGTTCTGTATTTATAAATATATGTACCTTTTAACCTTTGGATGTACACCGCCTTGAAATTTGATTTGGCGGTATAACAAAATTTTAATAAAACTTGAAACTTTTTACAGCCGAAGATATGAACTTGGAAGCGAGCGGTTGGACACCTTAGTACAACTGTGACCGGAGACAGAGCTCTTAGACATAAGAACATAAGAACATAAGCAGTGCCTCTGCCGGGTCAGACCACAGGTCCATCCTGCCCAGCAGTCCGCTCCCGCGTCGGCCCAAACAGGTCACTACCTGTCTGTATCACCAGAAGGGGCTCCCTTGCCACCTTGGTTTCTCATTTAAGTCCTGTCTTCCTATCGAAGTCCTAACCCTCCGGTCTTGCACATGCACGACCTGGTTTGGTTTCTATACTCATTACCTGGTTAGCTTTCTATACTTGTGTTACATCCCAGCTCCTCCCTCAGTATCCCATGATCCCTTTATCCTTCAGGAATCCGTCCAATCCCTGTTTGAATCCCTGTACCGTACTCTGCCTGATCACTTCCTCCGGTAGCGCATTCCAAGTGTCCACGACCCTTTGGGTGAAAAAAAACTTCCTTGCGTTTGTTTTGAACCTATCTCCCTTCAGTTTCTCCGAATGCCCCCTCGTACCTGTTGTCCCCTTCAGTCTGAAGAATCTGTCCCTATCCACCCTCTCTATGCCCCTCATGATCTTGAAGGTCTCTATCATATCTCCCCTGAGCCTCCTCTTTTCCAGAGAGAAGAGCCCCAGCCTATCCAACCATGTTTTCCCTATGGCCTATGCTTGATCGAGTTATTTTCTAGATTGCAACCCATCCAGTGATTGGTGGTCCTAGTGGTGCCCGGTTGGCCTCGCAGACTTAGTTTGTCTCCAGACAGACTAAGGCCTCAGACTGTCGGTCCATGTGGATTTTTGCACTCGGGGACCAGTTCCTATTGAGAATCCGGAACGCTTTAGGCTTACGGCATGGTTTTTGAGGAGGCAGCCCTGATGAGCAAGGGTTGTTCAGACATGGTCGTCACCACATTGCTCCAAGCTAAGAAGCCATCGATGGTGGCAGTCTATGCTAAGGCCTGGAAGTCCTTTCAGTGCTAGTGTTTGGTGAAGAATGTAGAGCCTTCGTGAGCTTCGATTTTGGTAGTCCTGGACTTCTTGCAGGAGAGACTTCAGAAGGGGCTGTCGGTAGGATCGCTGAAAGTTCAGATGACAGTCCTTTCCTGTTTCCAAGCTCAAGGAGGGATCCTTGGCCTTTCACCCAGATGTCACCTTGTTCATTAAAGGGGCTCTGCAGTTACGCCCTCTGGTGCGTTCCCCTTTCCCTTCCTGGAACCTTAACATCAAGTTGCAAGGTCTCAGTACATCTCTGTATGAATCTTTACAGGAGGCTTTCCTTTTGGATCTTACAGTGTTCCTGATGGTGATTATGTTGGTGAGACAAGTCTCTTAAGTCACCAAGTTACCAGCTTTTTCCTTCAGGGTGCCTTTCCATAGGATCATGGAAGCAGGTCTCTCCTTGTGCATGGTTACATCCTTCTTACCAAAAGTGGTTTCGCCTTCCACATCAATCAGGAAGTTTATTTGCATACCTTTTGCCCTTTGGGGTCTAAGAAGCAGGATAAAGCATTACATTTGCTGGATGTCAAGCGAATGCTTCTCGTACCAATGATTTTCACCTATCGGATCACCTTTTTGTTCAGACTAGTCATGCCAAGAAAGGGAGGTCGGTGCTTAAAGCCTTGATTACCAGATGGATTAAAATGGCCGTTTTGTCTGTGTATGTGGGTGTGGTAAGCAGCCGCCAATCACATTGAGAGCGCTCTCCACTAGAGGAGTTGCTGCCTTGTGGGCAGAGACTAGGGCTGTCTTGACCAAAAAGATTTGTAGAGCGGTTGCATGATCTACCCTCCATACATTCACCAGGTTCTTTAGGTGGATGTTGCAGCCAGGAAGGACGCTGCTTTCAGGGCCTCTGTCTTAAAGGCAGGCACAGCTGATCTGCCCTAGACTCTTGGGACTGCTTTGGTACGTCCCTATAGTTTTAGGACCACTGGACACATTGCACTAGAAAGATTAGGTTCTTACCTCGGTAATCTTTCTTGTAGATGTGTCTAGAGGTCCTGAAGCCCCACCCTGTGAATAGACTTCACCTGCCTTCTGCCTTAGGATTAGTCTGGATTTGAAGAATTCTTTGTCTGTCAGAGGAGTTGAAATGATATATATTAACCCCCCCCCCCAAAAAAAAAAAAAATTGCATAGGAACATCCTCAAGACCATACAGTCTTTTTAAAGTCTCGACTTGATGGGACATTAGGGTAGCTACGAGCTCCATATGTGGTTAGTGCTGGTTGCACAAGTCTGGATGTTATTATGTTGATTACTATGTTTGTTACAGAGCAGAACAGAATTGTAGTGTCAGGGATTTTCCCCGTTTCCCTCCTTCCAGCTATGTCTGCTTGATTTGCTTTTGTACGAACTGATGGGATAGGAGCAGCATCCTGGGAAAGAGATAGATTTGAAAACATGATTAAAAGATTTCTGCAAGCAACTTGCAAGTTGGGATACAGAACCCTATTGTTTCAGGACCACTAGACATATCTACAAGAAAGAAGATTACCAAGGTAAGAACCTAATTTTTCTATACAACACTGGCAACCCTGGTACCACCACCAGCTGCAGGTATTAATAATACCGTGTTTCCCCCAAAATAAGACACTGTTTTATAGTAATTTTGGGCCCAAAAAAGGCACTGGGACTTATTTTCGGGGTAGGTCTTCTTTTTTTCATGTGTTGTATAACGATCATCTCTCCCTTCCTCTCCTCCACCCTAATTCTTCCTATTTCCTTTCTCTCCCCCACATGTGCAGCATCTTTCTTCCCCTCTCACCCATCCCCTTGTCTTTCTATCCCTCCCATCCCTCTATGCAGCAGAACCCTTGCAGCTTGTATCCCTCCCCCCCTGCCGCCACGCACCCACCCGCCGACCCTTATATGTCTCCTGCCGACTGCGAGGCCGAAATATTGCACTTTGTAATAAATGGCAGTGTCGCAGCAATGTAGACAGGCTGCTTTGCATCCTTCTCCTGCTCAGGCATGTGTGCCGTGTTTCTGATGACATCATCAGTGATGCGGCAGAGGAATGCCTGGACAGGAAAAGGCCATGAAGCAGCCTGTCTACATTGCTGTGATGCTGCTGTTTGTTACAAGGTACAGTATTTCAGTCTCGCTGTCAGGAGAGATGGAAGGGTCGGTGGGGGGCAGGAGGGGTACGCACGGGGAAGCTCTGCTGCCAGTGACTAGAACTTATTTTCAGGAGTAGGGCTTATATTAAGACCTTATTTTGGGGGAATACAAGATGGCAGACGCTATGTAGCTGTGCTCGGCAGGCTTAGCGTTTTTTCTTCATATCAATACTTCAACCAGATACTTACTTTGTCGGAATGCCTCATGCGAAGAGGAAGGGGAGTGTGAGAGCGGGGCAATTGCCGCTGCTCACATCGTCTCCAGCCCAGCAGTCAATTCAGCGGTTTTTGCAGCTGCTGAGCCCAGCCGACGCCCAGATGTCCCCGCGGCGGGAGAGTTCCGCATCGGACCTGAGTGAGGGAGCACTCGGGTCTCTGGACTTGCTGACATCGTTGTCTCCACCGCATCTCTCTGCGCCCCCATGTCCAGCAGAGGCGCAGAGTGTCGAGCTTGGCCCCGAGGGAGAGGAGTTGGAGACCCCGGAGCAGGCAATGGGAGGAGCTACTGCCCTAGCTGGAACGCTGGGTGGAAGGGCTGCTGAAGGAGTACCACCAACAAGCACCCCAGCAGTGACACTGGAGATACTTTTGGAGGCTATCAAGAGACTGAATGTGAAGGTGGAGAAGACTGCCTCAGATATTGAGGTAATGGTTAAGAAAATGGATAACTTTTCTGAAAGTTTGTGGAGGAGTGTGTGGCGCGGTGGTTGATGCTACCGCCTCAGCACCCTGGGGTTGTGGGTTCAAATCCCGCACTGCTCCTTGTGACCCTGGGCAACTCACTTAATCCTCCATAGCCCCAGGTACGTTAGATAGATTGTGAGCCCATCGGGACAGATAGGGAAAATGCTTGAGTACCTGATTGTAAAACTGCTTAGATAACCTTGATAGGCGGTATATAAAATCCTAGTAAACTTAAAAGTCAAGCAAGAATGCATGGATAAAATACAAATTGAGTCAGCTTCACTGAAAAATTCAATTACCACCTTTGTTAAAGAACAAAATTCTACAGCCCGTAAAATAGAAATGATTGAGAACTTTAACAGAAGATTGAACTTGAGAATCCTAAATTGCCCAAGGATTTCGGCAATATCACCCATTGAGATTTTGAAAAAATGTTTGGTAGAATGTTTGAATTATCCGCAAGATCAGATTCCGCCTTTAAATAAAGTTATACTTTTTACCTACTTCAAAAATAAATTTAGATATACCTAAGGGTGAGAATTTGGTTACTGATAAAGACCTGCAAAATCTTACGGCAATATTAGAGGAATCATCTATGGAAGTTAAAGAAAGAGGAACTTTAATTGTTAACTTCATCTTTGAACAAGATCTTAATGCAGTTATGAGGCTATTCTTTAAAAAGTCTGGATCACTTTTTTGTGGTCAACGTTTATGGATATATCATGATGTAACTAGAATAACCCAGGAAAGACGGAAAATGTTTTTGGGCATGAGAGAAGAGACAAGGAAGCTAGGTGCTACTTTTTTGCTAGCCTATCCATGCAAATGTGTCATTAAGTTTAAGGGCCTGAAATATGTGTATTTTACACCAGATCATCTACGTTCCTTTTTAGATCTCAAAGGTTTATCTAGTGGAGGGAATGTAGCTTAAAGGAAATGCTGGGTTCTAGCGTTTAAGTTTTTACTTTTATTTTTTTGTTGTATCATTGTAATATTACTCCCTATAATATCTTTGTTTTCTTTTCCTCCTTCTAATTGAGGTCTAAGGAAGAGTTAAGTTTCATATATATTTATTTTAAAGATCGTAATGTTTAATGATGTTTTTCTTTTGGAACATGATTCTGTATTTCTAAATCAAGTAGTTATACTTGTAAAGTATGTTAAATTCAATAAAAATAAAGTTATAAAAAAAAAAAAAAAGACCTTATTTTGGGGGTAGGTCTTATTTTCGGGGAAATACGGTATATACAGCACTGACAACCCGGGTACCACCTCCAGCTGCAGGGAGATATTAATCTTATATCCAGCACCAGCAATTCTGACACCACCATCAGCTAGAGGGAGAAGGAGGTTACTAATAATTATATACTGCAGTGGTATTCCTAGCACCAGCAGGTATGAAGATTATGAAAGTTAAATAAAAAATAACTCCACTTTCATAATTCATTACCAGATTACAGCACTGATGCACTATATACATTCACTTTGGAATATTTTTCTTCACCTCAATTGGCGAGAAATGTCTGTGTGAAGAGGTTCTTTTGCTATTACCTATGAAATAGAAGCATGCAGTGATCACTCATTGCTGCTATTTAAACAATTTGCCATGTTAGAATGTCTCAAAACCAAAAAATGGGATTTTACTGAAAATAAGCCAGGCCTAAGGGATCTGGCCAGTTGGAGTCTTAGGCCACTCCCAGTGCATCCCAGAATGCACTGGGAGAGAGGCCTAAGATTCCAGTTGGCCCAGGTGCCTAAAGCTCCTCCGGCCAGCCAACTTAAAAAAGGTACTGTGGGGTTCGGGTGGGCTTGTGGGGGTTTGGGAGCATATCCTTTGGTGGGGCCTGAGGCTCTGAATGGCCCGGTCGCCCCATAGGAGGAGCCTTAGGCGTCTGGGCCAATCAGAGCCTTAGACCCCTTCCTGGTGCAATCCCAGGAGGAGCCTGAGGCTCTGATTAGCTCAGGTTGTATAAGACCCCTCCTATGGGTGGGGCCTTAAACAACTTGGGCCAATGAGAGCCTCAGGCCTCTCGGGAAGAGGAAGGCCCATTTTGGAAGAGGCTGGCCAGAGGGAGTAGGCATCCCTCCGGTCAGCCATCTAATTAAAGGGACGGGGGAGAAGGGTGGGGTGGGTGATACAGCAGGAGACAATGAGCATCCCATGGATTCTAGATTTGTCTGGTGGATGAAAAGGAAGAAAAAATGTTTGGTTATATCTGCTAATTTTTTTTCTTTGAATATAACCACACCAATCTGGAGGCCTGCCCTGTTTAATTTCTGGCATTTCAATTTATAGCTCTCTTTGGCTGAGCATAGAATGTGGTTCAGTACTATACCTTTTTCGAGGTCCTCCTGGTGATAGTGATTCTGTTTTAAAGACTCTGGATTCTCTTTTCCTGATAAATTAGTTTTGGAAAGGTCTTTGTGTTTAACTTTTGCTTTGTAACAGGAAAACTAGTGAGCTGTTACAGCACAGTGCTTCTTATAGGGCAGAGTTCATAAATCAAATATCTGTCCCTATCTATTTGTTGAGGGGAATAACCTCTGGACTGGTCTAGTTGAGCGTGAGGAAAGAAAATTAGCAGGTAAGACCAAATTTTTTCATCCAAGTACTGAATATAGCAAAAGTTGGATTAGAAGCCAAGAGTTTCTAATGAGTTTTGCATTTTGAAATGTACTAAAGCTGTTGCCGAAATGCTGACTGTATAGAAATGAATGATTGTTGTTGTTTGTTTGGATTTTAGGTCTACACACAATGAATTAGAAAAGAATCGGTAAGTAGTAATAAAATGCAGCTTAAAAAGTTAAAGTCCCTTTAATGATTTTTTAGTATGTTAGCTTTTTTTTTTTCTTTAATATTCCAGCAATTGTTGATAATCAAAGTTAGATGACACATGATTTCTATTACATCTCTACCATTTTGTGCCCTTTAAGGTGTTGTCGCTTGTTGACATACCAAAGCCAGTTTCTTAAGAAAATGTTCCCATCGCATTGTCTTTCAGGATCCACTCTGCTTGTTCTCTGCAAGTCTTTGTATTCTGCTGGTATGGAAAAGCAGGTTGTGTGTATTGCTGGCCTCTAGGCAGATTTTGGTTTCCTTTCTTTTGGGAACTATCAGACCAGTTCAGCTGGAAATGTTTTCATTGCTAATCATGCAGAAACAAGGGAAGCTGCTCTATTCAGATATCTGTTTCATGACTCTCATGGCTTGGATGATGATAGCCAAGTACCGTAGTATTCGCCACTGATGACACTGATCCTTATGACTTCTAGGAAGGAAGGAATCCACAAGGAAGTATTATGGGTTGAAATGATTTTTATCCCATGACAAGCAAGCAGCATATTCTCTCACATGTGGGTGACGTCATCCATGGAACACAGCACAGACCATCCAAAGTGAACTGTCACTTTAAAAATAAAAAGACTGTCCATACCATATGCTTGGGTGCCTTCCTGCCTGCTGCCAGCTTATGGGACTATCAGTTCTTTGTTTTCCATGGAGTGGAAAAGCCATCTTTTGGTTTTCTCTTCACATACTGTTCGGCGTATATCGTATGCATTTTTAACCTATATATATTATAAGCGTTTATTTTCTGCATGTATTTACTGCATATGTTTTCTGCCTTCCCTCATTACATTTATTTTCTATGTATTTTATTTGCCAGTGTAACTTAAGGGAGTGCTTTTAGACCTAGGGACCTCGTGTCAGTGGCTTTTCTCTCGGGGTCATTTTCCTCCTGATAATTATACTTTCGGGTCTGTTATGAAGCGATGCCGAGGATGGCCATCTCTGGCACAGAGGCTCCTCTTTGTGCCAGGGCCATTGACTTCAACGTCCAGCTCTACCTCGGCTTCTTCAGTGATGCCGCTATCAGGGAAGAACTACGTAGGAAAGGTAAGAAGCAAAAGCACTGTTCCTCCTCCAATGCTGAAGCAATGGAAGCATCTCCAGCAAAGAGGCAACAGCCGGACTCTGCACAGGTGTATTCTGTACCAACTACCACACAGTAGTGTTGCTCGATTCGGGGAAAAAATTTTCAATTTGATTTGGCATATTGAATTAATTTTTCAATTCGCTTCTCTTTTCCCACTCAATTGGATTTTGTTTTTCAAATGTCCTGGCAGGTTTATTTTGTAGCTTCTTCACCCACCCCACCCCCCTTTGTTCTCTTGAACCCCACATTGGCTCTGTGGTGTAAATAAAATAAAAATGACTTTTCCGCTCTCTCTTAGATCCTAGCTCCTCACGCTTGCTGTCAGACACCAGCTCTGGCAGGATACACATTTCAAATCTGAGAACATGAAGACTGCCAATCAAGTGGAGCAAGCTTCAACCAAGGCAAGGCAAATCATAGGTTGCATACGCAGGAGTTTCGTCAGCCGTAAGCCTGAAGTCATTATGCCATTGTATAGATCCATGGTGAGGCCCCACCTGGAATACTGTGTGCAATTCTGGAGGCCGCATTACCGTAAGGATGTGCTGAGACTGGAGTCGGTCCAGAGAATGGCCACCCGGATGGTCTCGGGACTCAAGGATCTCCCGAACGAGGAACGGCTGGATAAGTTGCAGCTGTACTCACTCGAGGAACGCAGAGAGAGGGGTGACATAATCAAGACATTCAAGTATCTCACGGGCCGCATCGAGGTGGAAGAAGATATCTTCTTTTTCAAGGGTCCCGTGGCAACAAGGGAGCATCCGTGGAAAATCAGGGGCGGGAAACTGCACGGGGACACCAGGAAATTCTTTTTCACTGAAAGGGTGGTTGATCGCTGGAATAGTCTTCCATTTCAGGTGATTGAGGCCAGCAGCGTGCCTGATTTTAAGGCCAAATGGGATAGACACATGGGATCTATTCACAGAGAAAGGTAGGGGAGGGTCATTGGGGTGGGCAGACTAGATGGGCCGTGGCCCTTATCTGCCGTCTATTTCTATGTTTCTATTGCAATGACAAAATAGAAAATAAAATTATATTTTCTACTGTTTGTTGTTTGGTCATTTTATTAAATCATGTTGGTCCCAGGCTCTGGTTTCTGTTTATCTTCTGTTAACTAGCTTGCCAGGATCTCCTACCCATTTGACGTTTTCTTCTTTCTCCATGCTCAACATCCATCTTTCATCTCTGTACCTTCCCTTCCATATCCAATTTTCCTGTTTCTTTGTTACTGTATACCATCTGTCTCTCACCTTGTCTTGTACCCTGGGTCAAACCTCTCTATTGTCCTCCATGCAGCATCTTTCCCTTCCTCCCCTCCATTATCATGTGCAACATTTCTTTCTCTCTCCCTATGCACCATCTCTCCCTGCCCTCCACCCTATGTCCAACATTTCTCCCTCGCTTTTCTCCATGCATGTCTCCCTCCCTTTCACCATATGCAGGATTTCTCCCTCTCACCCCTTTCTACCTCTTTGTTGTATCTCTCCATTCCTCTCCTCCACCCCATGTCCAACAATTCTTTCTTTCTTCTTTCTCCCACCCATGTGCATCAACTTTTTGATCCCTCCTATCCCCCTGTGCATCATGTCCCGACCGCCCTCCTCCCCCTCCATCATGAGATCTGACATACCTTCGGGCCTCCTAAAGCATAAGCAGCGGCAGCGCTGTGAACAGCCCCACCAGGGCTTCCCTCTGCCATGTCATCAGTGACGTCGTCAGTGACATGGCAGAGGGAAAGCCCCAGCAGGACAGGCCACGAGCAGCCTGTTCAGAGCATTGCCTCTGCCGGCCGGCCGCTACTACTGCTTTAGGAGGCCCAGCAGCAAGCACATTCTGTGCCGTCAACTGCATAGGCGCTTTTCTTCCATCAACAGACACCATATGTACCGACTACTGTACAGGCCCCTGCCCTCCAAGATCATCTAAATATGCTGCTGTAGATTGGGCTATCCAGGCTACTGCAGTCGCATACTATGCTAACTCCTGTCAATGTCCCCAGCCTCAATCAGAGCCGAGCAAGGTAAGTGAGATACCGCAGACCGCCGCTCTCAGACTCCTGCACGTGCGTTAACATGCGCTTAATGAAGGCGATGATAACACGCGTCTATCACCTGCGTCTTTAGCTGCATCATCATTTGGGGGCCAGAGCGTATCTTCTGATTCTCAATCCTCCTCCCGACAGCCCTCATGGCTTTAATGACGCTTCCTTTAAGGTCACAATTCTTCTCCTAGACATAATAATGCCTTTGATGTAGCCTCTCGTACCTCAGCGGTATTCGTCATTATGCGCAGACGAGCTTAGCTCAGAATCTCAGACTTAGATGCCAGTGTTCAAGATCATCTTTCCAACATGGGTGATGACTTGTTTGATGACCGTATAGAGGAGGCCACCCAAAATATAAAGACATACTGATTGTATGACCATCCTTTCCTCCTCGAAAGCGCAACAATCTCGGCAACATAAGCTCCTACAGGCATTTTTCATACTATTCCAGAAATAAATACCACCAGCCTTCAGCATCTACATGAACATTCTACTCAAAGACATCCAAGACAACAAAGGCAACAGAAAACTTCTGCACCTATTCAGCCTAAGCAGAGCTTAGCTGGTATTTCTCAGCCCTCACCTCAGACTTTCACATTAAGAGGCCAGCTCATCCATTACCAACAACGCTAGACCCTATCAGATCAATGGGTCCTCCAAGTAGTGAGCCAGGGATATGCCCTATGCTTACAGAAGAAACCATTGAACCTCCCTCCAAGGGAGTCTCATTTCAACTTCCATCAGAGGGCCTTCGGCTTCGGCCAAGAACACAAAGTCCAGATGCTTCTTTAGGCAAAGAGCGGAACCAGGAAGCTCAGGTATGGACACGTTGATCCAACCTTGACCGCCGGTCAGCCTCCTTTTACATCTTACCTCCTTGGCCCATGGTGGGCAGTGTCATCTGACGGATTACATCTCATCCAGGCCTGGTGATCCTGGTAGCTCTGGATTGGCCTCGCCAGCCTTGGTATGCGGACCTGGTTTGTTTTCTGCAGGACAAAGGTCTCAGGCTGCTGCTTCATCGTGGCCTTCTCAATCGGGGCTAGTCCCCATGGAGAATCCACACAGCGTTGGTCTTACAGCATGGCTCTTGAGTGCTCAGCACTGATTCACAAGGGGTATTCCAACGTGGTTATTGTCACACTGCTTTGGACTAAGAAGTCTTTTACCATGTCAGTCTATGCAGAGACCTGGTGGGCTTTTCAGCATTGGTGTGCTAATGATCAGGTGAAACCACGTCAGACTGCCATTTCGGTCATTCTGGCTTTTCTTCAGGCAGGCTGAAAAAAGAACTGGCTGTGGCTTCTCTTAGGGTTCAGGTGGTTGGGCTCTCTTGCTTCCTGACTCATGATAGCTGGTTTTCGCTGACAATTCATCCTGATGTGATCAGATTCCGCTGGAGAGCTCTCATGTGAGGCCTCCTGTACATCGTCCCTTTCTGAGATGGAACCTTAACATTGTTCTGAAGGGTCTCACTAAAGCTCCATATGAGCCCCTTAAGGATGCTTCTCTGTTAGATCTCGCAGTTAAGACTGTGTTTCTTGTGGCAATTGTTTCGGCATGGCAAGTGTCAGAGCTGCAGGGATCTTTTCCTCAGAATCATGGTTGAGTGTGTCACTCTCCGTGCTGATCCCTCCTTTCTTCTAAAGCTGGTGTCAGTCTTCCACATCAACCAAGAGCTTTGTCTGGCTGCTTTTCAGTCGACAGGGTCTGACAGACAGGATTGAATTTTGAAAAAGCTAGATGTCCACAGGGCTTTGCTCCTGAACTTGGGAAAGACAAATAATTTTTGCCTTTCTGACCATCTGTTCAGGCTTACAAGCCACTCCCAGCTTGGCAGGCCAGCATCTAAGGCCTCTATTGCTAGATAGATTTGCATGGCAATCTCTTCGACATTCATTGCCTGCGGCAAACAGCCACTTGTCTCTCTCAAGGCACACTTGACTAGGAGCATTGCCTCTTCTTGGGCGGAATCTCAGGCAGTTCCTCCCGCAGAGATCTGTAGGGCAGCTGCTTGGTCTACTCTTCATACCTTTTCCAGAGTAGATATAATGACTCAGTATGACACGTAGATATAATGACACGTTTGGGTCCTCGGGTCTTACGTGCAGGCTATTCTGTCCCATCTTAGACGTCAGTCACTGCTTTGATACGTCACCACATATACAGAATCCAGAGTAGATGTAACTAAAAATGAAAGATTAGGTTCTTACCTGGATAATTTCAGTATAATCTATGATGGATTCTGTAAGGCCCACCCTCTATTTTGCCTGCTTTCTGCCTCAAATGTTTCTGTGTTCCAGGCCTGGAGTTGTTCTTATGTCAACCGGATGACTATTCGCCTAGTGTTGCCTGATTCAGGGGAAAAAATTTTGATTCGATTCAGTCTATTTAATTGATTTTTCGATTTGATTCGCTTTTCCTTCCAATCAGGCAGGTTTTTTTCCAAATGTCCTGGCAGGTTTATTTTGTCACCTCTTCACCCACCCTTCCTCCCTTTCCCCTCTCCAACCCCATGCTGGCTGTGTAGGGTAAACAAAATAAATAAAAAAAGACATGCAGAAGAGCGTTACTTGACTACCTAGAAAGGACTACCACTTTCTGTACCACCAATCAACTTTTTGTGTCCTTCAATACAGGTACTCAAGGGAATGCAGTTTCTAAATGTATTATATCTTCCTAGATTACTCATTGCATTTCTTTTTGTTATAATAAAGCTTCCTTGATCGCTCCTGGTCACTTTGGAGCACATCAAGTACGTGCGACAGCTTCATCAGTTGCAAACTTGAGAACAGTTCCCATGCAAGATATCTGCAAAGCAGCAACTTTTCTACATTTCATCTGGACGACTGGTTGATATGAGCAAAGTCTTTTCAGGAGAGCTCCTCGGTTACGGGTTGTGGAGTTCCTGCAGTCGCTGTTGTGGGTAGTCAACCTGTCCAAGAGCCAGTTGGCTCCGTCTCAGCGCCTGGAGTACCTTGGGGTTCTCTTCGACACCAACTTGGGGAAGATCTTCCTGCCGGAGGCCTGAGTAGTCAAGTTGGAGTCAAAGATCCATCTTCTGATGGTTTCTCAGTGTCCTTGGGTGCAGGATTTTCTCCAGGTCTTGGGGGTTGATGGCAGCTTCCCTGGACGTGGTTTGGTGGACCTGGGCTCATATGTGCCTGCTTCAGTATGCTTTGCTGCAGCAGTGGTTGCCCCAGTTGCATGATATGGACTCTCCTGTTTCTCTGCGGGGGTTAATTCGTTGCGGTCTCTGTTGGTGGCTCCATTTTTACAATCTGGTGCAGGAAATAATAATAATAACAGTTTATATACCGCAGGACCGTGAAGTTCTATGCGGTTTACAATGATTAGAAATGTTACAGATTGAATGGAATAAACAAAGTACAGACTTAGTGATTGATAGTTCTAGTGATCGTTTGTTGAGGACTAAGATTGTATAGGTTGGTTTCCTAAGTATTTCAGGAACAGTTGTGTTTTCAGGCGTTTCCTGAATTCCCCATAGATAGTAGGCACGAGCAATTGTTCAAGGTCTTTACCCCATAATGCTGCTTGATGTGCAAAAAGATGTTGGTGATGACTTTTAAATTTACAACCTCTAACCGGTGGGGAAACAAAGTTCGGGTATGAGCTTCGCTTGTGTCTGTTGATTGTGAAAGAGAAAAGGTCTGTTATGTATTTAGGGGCTAAGCCATAAAGTACCTTGAAGCAAAAACAACCAAACTTGAATTTCACACGTGCCTCCATCAGCAGCCAGTGTAAAAGTCGATAGGAAGGTGTCACGTGATCAAACTTCTTCAGTCCACAAAGTAGTCTAACCGCTGCATTTTGAACTAGTTGCAATCGCCGCATATACTTATGGGGGAGTGCCAAGTAGGCAATGTTACGATAATCGAGTTGATTCAGTATAAGGGATTGTACCAGAATTCGAAATGATGAGACATTGAAGTAAGCTCTGATGGACTGAAGCTTCCAGAGGGTGAGAAAGATTTTTCTGATCAAGGAGTCTACCTGATCTTTCATGATCAGGTTCTGGTCCAGTGTTACTCCCAATATCTTCATAGTGGGTTGAATGGGATAACTAAGGTTGTTGATGCACATTGGTGCTTTAGTGTCAAGTGGGTATGGCAGTGCTATGAAAAATTTTGTTTTCTCTCAGTTTAGTTTTAGTCTGACTTCAGCCATCCATTGCTCCATAAAATTTAGTACTTCTGTTGCTTTGGGGGTGACTACTGAGACAGAATTGGTGAATGGGATAATTATTGTGAAGTCGTCAGAGTAGCTAAATAGTTTTATCCCCAGCTGGGACAATTGTGCACCCAATGAGGTCATGTAAACATTGAAGAGCAAAGGGGATAGTGGTGATCCTTGTGGCACGCCAGATGGTCTGAATCAGCCTCAGTGGACCGTGCTTCTCACGGATGCCAGTCTCCTTGCCTGGGGAGCTCAGTGTCTCGGTCGCTCGGCTTAGGGCAGCTGATTACCAGTGGAGGCATCTTAGTCGATCAGTGTTCTGGAGACCAGAGCCATCCGACTGGTGTTGCTAGCGTTCCAGCTGCTGTTGACAGGCAAGTCTGTTCAGGTTCTCTTGGACAATGCCACAGTGGTAGCCTACGTCAGTCGTTGGCGGGGAAACAAGGAGTCGTCTGGTGGTGCAGGAGGCTGCTCTGCTCATGACCTGGACAGAGTCTCATATTCTGGACATCTCGGCTTCCGAAATACAATAGTGACGGGAAAAGGATTTTACCATCTGTTACCTTTTTTTTTTTTTTTGTCATGGTTCTCCTTTGCTTCTGTCTACCTATATTTCAGTGTGATTGCGAAACTTGGTGATGCAAAAAAATTTACATTATCCCAGGACAAGCAGGCAGGTATTCTCACTAGTGGGTGATGTCATCCGACAGAGCCCCGATACGGACATCTTGCAAGCATGTCTTGCTTGAAGAAACTCAGAAGTTTCGAGATGCCCGCACCGCGCATGCGCCAGTGCCTTCCCGCCCGATGTACCGGGCGCGTCTCCTCAGTTCTTTTCTTTCCGCGGAGCTGAGAAGTTCTCTTCAATTCTGCGCTGACTGAAATTTCAGTATTTTGCCTTCTTTCCCCGCGTTTTATTGTTTTACTTACTTTCTTTGACTTTTATTTCTATTTAAAAAAAAAAAAAAAAGTTACAATTATTTCGTCCGGCGGTTCGGCCGGGCCGGCCTCGTGGCTGCGACCTAGCTCCTTCGACCTAGCAACGTCACTTTTCCGGCCTATGTCCCGGCCTATCACCGGTTTTAAAAAGTGCAGCAAGTGCCAGCGTGCGATTTCGTTGACGGACCCACACCGGCGCTGTCTTCAGTGTCTTGGTCCAGAACACGTTCCGAAATCGTGCCGGCCTTGTTCCACGCTCACAGCGCGCTCTTTTAAACGGCGCTGCTTACTTTGGGAGTCCATGTTTAAGATGGAGTCTTCTAAGGAGCCATCTGCTTCGACCTCGACAGATGTTTCACCGGTCTGTTCGAAGCCTGCATCTGCGACTCATGCATCGAGCATCGTGAAGCCAGCATCGTTCACACCGGCTTCTGCATCGAGTTCAGCATCGGTTCCTGCTCCCGTCTCCTCGGTTCAGGTACCGCCTTCCACTGTTCCTCCCGTGGTCATAAAAGTGCCCAAAGCTACCAAGCAGAAGCACTCGACCACGAAGGAACGCGATGACCGTGCAGGAGGACCCCCTTTCGGTGCGGATCCCTCCATATCGGCATCGCTTAAATCCCTGCTCGAAGCTCAATTTGTTGAGCTCATGCGGACGATGGGACCGAGGCTTATCGCTAATATTCAGGGCGATACTACGGTCCCGGTCCCGGAGAGCGGTCCGCCCCCTCCTCCTCCTCCTCGTCGTTCGATTTCCCTGCTCGACGAGGGGGAGCGGCGGAGGGCGGCGGAACCCACTAGGCGGGCTTCCCTTTCTGACATGCCGCCTTTAGAGCCCATTACACCTCCACGTCACCAGGGTACTACATCGGCCCCTGATAATCGGAGTCCTGGGCATACTGCATCGCAGGAGGAGTTCTTTCGCACTCCATACCAGACTTGGGTGGCACTGCGTGAGTCGGCATCGTTGCCTCCCATGCGCTCCACTGCATCGAGTCCAATCCATTCCTTCGAGGCTTCAAGGGATCGATCGATGCATCGAAGATCACGTTCCCCATCCCGGCATCGGGAGGGGCATCGATCTCGACATTCTTCTAGACACTCCTCGCGTCATTCAGAGGTGTCTCCACAGAAGAAAATGCAGCGTATGGGATACTCATCCTCAGATTTATCCCAGCCAGAGGGACCGGAGTATGAAGAACCATCTACCTCATACTCTCCATGCCGCTCCCACCTCTCCCTGGAACCGGAGGCTTCCACGTCTTCTAGTCCGTCTCGCCGGCCGGCCTTGGCGGACCAACTTTCCTTTTCATCCTTTCTCAGACAGATGGCGGATGACTTGGATGTGACCTTAGATACTGGGTCGAAGTACTCTAAGGAGTATCTGGACACCATGCATTTACCTCATCCTCCGGCGGAGACACTTCGGCTTCCCCTGCATAAGTTACTTGACCAGACTCTCATGCGGTGTTTGGAGACACCGTATTCCATACCTGCGGTACCTAGCAAGTTGGATGCTCGATACCGCATCGTGCACCACAAGGGGTTTGAGGGAGC
This sequence comes from Geotrypetes seraphini, assembly GCF_902459505.1. Lineage (NCBI taxonomy): Eukaryota > Metazoa > Chordata > Amphibia > Gymnophiona > Dermophiidae > Geotrypetes > Geotrypetes seraphini. The sequence continues at coordinate 304,540,177 of NC_047087.1, forward strand.
TCAACTCTCTCATCAGTCCCTCCTAGTCGAGTCTTCCCTTAAACGTTCGCACCCCTCCCAAGTCTACGCTTCCGTGCCTCCTGGCAGGGAAGGGAGAACGATGGATAAGTTTGGTAGACGTATCTATCAAAATTCAATGATGGCGACTCGAGTGCTCAATTACAATTTTTTCTTCTCGTCCTATTTGGATTTTTTCTTGCCGGTACTCCGCAAGTTCACACCTTTCATCGATGCTGAGGCTCGGTTTGAGTTTGAGGAGGTGGTGGCGACCCTGTCCCAGTTGCGCCTCCAATTGATGCAATCCTCCTATGATGCTTTCGAGCTCTCGGCTCGTGCTGCGGCCTGCTCGGTCGCCATGCGTCGACTGGCTTGGCTTCGCACCATTGATATGGATCCGAATCTCCAAGACAGACTTGCAAATGTGCCTTGTGCGGGAGCGGATCTGTTCGATGAGTCTGTCGAGACTGTTACTAAAAAACTGTCAGACCACGAAAAATCTTTCCAGTCTATCATGAGGCCTAAGCCTAAACCACAACAGTCTCGTCCTTCTAGACCGCCTATAATCTACCAAAGGCGTTATCAACCGAGGCAGGCCCCTCCTGCGAGACAGCCTGCAAAGCGACAGCCGCCTCAGAAGACTCAGCAAAAGCCTCAGATGCCGGCTGCTCCCAAGGCTACTCAGCCTTTTTGACTCTCCTCCAGGGAGCATAACCGATCTCGTTCTGTCTACCCCATATTTTCCCATAGGGGGTCGCCTCCATCATTTTTGTCATCGATGGGAGGCGATCACCACGGACCTCTGGGTCCTCTCCATCGTAAGAGAGGGATACTCTCTTCATTTCCAACGGGTCCCCCCGGACCATCCTCCAAGAGAGTATCCTTCCAACTCCACACAGACCGCTCTTCTTCTCCAGGAAGCTCAGGCTTTGCTCCGGCTTCGGGCCGTCGAGCCGGTACCGGTGGATCAACAAAACCAGGGGTTTTACTCCCGGTACTTCCTGGTCCCGAAGAAGACGGGCGATCTGCGTCCCATTTTGGACCTTCGGGTCCTCAACAAGTTTTTGGTCAGGGAACGGTTCCGCATGCTGACCCTTGCCTCTCTTTATCCCCTAATCGAGCAGAACGATTGGTTATGCTCTCTGGATCTCAAGGAGGCCTACACTCACATCCCGATTCATCCGGCCTCCCGCAAGTTCCTCAGATTCCGGGTGGGACATCTGCATCTGCAGTATCGAGTGCTTCCCTTCGGCCTATCTTCGTCGCCCAGAGTCTTCACGAAGTGTCTGGTAGTGGTGGCCGCTGCACTCCGGAACATGGGTCTCCAGGTGTTCCCATACCTCGACGACTGGCTCATCAAGGCCCCGTCCGCTCCCAAGGTCATTTCGGCGACCTTGACTACCATTTGTTTTCTGCAGAGCTTGGGCTTCGAGATCAACTTTCCAAAGTCCCATCTTCAGCCCACCCAGTCTCTCCCCTTCATAGGGGCTGTCCTGGATACCATTCAACTTCGAGCATTCCTTCCTCCTCCACGCTTACATGCTCTCCTTCTACTCTGCCAGTCAGTGTCTTCTCGCCAATCCATCTCAGCGAGACACATGATGGTCCTTTTAGGCCACATGGCATCTACAGTTCATGTGACGCCTTTTGCCAGACTACATCTCAGGATCCCTCAATGGACTCTGGCATCTCAGTGGACTCAGGTGTCCGACCCGTTATCTCGTCACATTGTGGTCACTCCTGCTCTACGGCAGTCTCTTCTCTGGTGGATGACCTCTTCGAATCTATCCAGAGGTTTGCTGTTTCATTCTCCTCCCCATCAGAAAGTTCTAACGACCGATTCATCGAACTATGCATGGGGGGCCCATCTGGATGGTCTTCGCACTCAGGGGTTCTGGACCAGTGCGGAACGACTCCATCAAATCAATCTTCTGGAGCTCAGGGCCATCTTCAATGCTCTCCAAGCTTTTCAACATCTGCTTCACGACATGGTGGTCCTTATTCGCACAGACAATCAGGTCGCCATGTATTATGTCAACAAACAAGGGGGCACGGGCTCGGCCCCTCTTTGTCAGGAAGCTCTTCGAGTCTGGGATTGGGCGGTTCGCCACAACACCTTCCTCAGAGCAGTCTACATTCAGGGGAAGGACAACGTCTTGGCAGACAAATTGAGTCGTCTACTTCAACCTCACGAATGGACGCTCCACTCCGACCCCCTTCATCAGATCTTTGCTCAGTGGGGGACACCTCAGATAGACCTCTTTGCAGCCCCCCACAACTTCAAGCTGCCTCAATTTTGCTCCAGGATCTACACTCCTCATCGCCTAGAGGCAGATGCTTTTCTGCTGGATTGGAGCAAACGTTTCCTATATGCGTTTCCTCCTTTTCCTCTCATTCAAAAGACTCTAGTCAAATTGAGATTAGACCATGCCACCATGATTCTGATTGCTCCTCGGTGGCCCAGACAACCTTGGTTCTCCCTTCTACTTCAACTCAGCAGCAGGGAGCCAGTACTTCTTCCAGTGTTTCCTTCACTACTCACTCAACATCAAGGTTCACTACTTCATCCCAATCTGCAGTCCCTCCACCTGACAGCTTGGTTCCTTTCAACATAACTCCTCACCAGTTCTCTCAAGCAGTGAGGGAGGTCTTGGAGGCTTCCAGGAAGCCTGCTACTCGACAATGCTATTCCCAAAAATGGACTAGATTCTCTTCCTGGTGTATTTCCAATGCCACGGAACCTCAGCGAGCTTCCCTATCTTCTGTATTGGATTATCTTCTACACCTGTCCCAGTCTGGCCTCAAGTCTACCTCTATACGAGTCCACCTGAGTGCTATTGCGGCTTTCCATCAGCCTCTACAAGGGAAACCTTTGTCTGCTCATCCTGTGGTTTCCAAATTTATGAAAGGACTTTTTCATGTCAACCCTCCTCTCAAACCTCCTCCTGTGGTTTGGGATCTCAATGTTGTCCTGTCTCATCTTATGAAGCCTCCGTTTGAACCTTTCAACACGGCTCCACTCAAGTATCTCACCTGGAAGGTGGTTTTTCTAGTGGCCCTCACGTCAGCTCGTCGGGTCAGTGAGCTTCAGGCCCTAGTGGCGGATCCACCGTTCACCGTATTCCATCATGACAAGGTGGTTCTCCGTACTCATCCAAAATTCTTACCTAAAGTGGTCTCTGAATTTCACATCAACCAATCCATCGTGCTTCCGGTGTTCTTTCCAAAGCCTCATTCTCATCCTGGGGAATCTGCTTTGCACACGCTGGACTGTAAACGTGCTCTAGCTTTCTACTTGGATCGCACAAAGCCACACAGAACTGCTCCTCAACTTTTCGTCTCCTTTGATCCAAACAAGTTGGGACGACCGGTATCGAAGCGCACCATCTCCAACTGGATGGCGGCTTGTATCTCTTCCTGCTATGCCCAGGCTGGATTATCCCTTCCCTGTAAGGTCACAGCCCATAAGGTCAGAGCAATGGCAGCCTCTGTAGCCTTCCTCAGATCGACACCGATTGAGGAGATTTGTAAGGCTGCCACTTGGTCCTCGGTTCATACATTCACCTCTCATTATTGTCTGGATACTTTCTCCAGACGGGATGGACAGTTTGGCCAAACAGTGTTACAAAATTTGTTCTCTTAAGTTGCCAACTCTCCCACCATCCCATTGGGGTTAGCTTGGAGGTCACCCACTAGTGAGAATACCTGCCTGCTTGTCCTGGGATAAAGCAATGTTACTTACCGTAACAGTTGTTATCCAGGGACAGCAGGCAGCTATTCTCACGTCCCACCCACCTCCCCTGGGTTGGCTTCTCAGGCTAGCTACCTGAACTGAGGAGACGCGCCCGGTACATCGGGCGGGAAGGCACTGGCGCATGCGCGGTGCGGGCATCTCGAAACTTCTGAGTTTCTTCAAGCAAGACATGCTTGCAAGATGTCCGTATCGGGGCTCTGTCGGATGACATCACCCACTAGTGAGAATAGCTGCCTGCTGTCCCTGGATAACAACTGTTACGGTAAGTAACATTGCTTTTTCAGTAATGGATATGCAGAGAAGTTAAATTAGCACAAACCTGAAACTTGTCGGCAGTAACACCAATCATCAAGACTTCAACCTGGAAATTGGTACGACGAACAAGGTGTTTAAATTTGTAGACAATACAAAGTTATTCAGAGTAGTGAATATGCAGAAGGATTGCGAAGACCTGCAACTTGACATAAACACGTTAGAGAAATGGGCTGCGATATGGCAAATGAGGTTTAACGTGGATAAGTGTAAGGTGATGCATGTCAGTAACAAAAATCTTATACAAGAATACAGGATGTCCGGTGCAGAACTCAAGAGAGACCCCCCCAGGAAAGAGTCTTGGGAGTACTGGTAGACAAGTCAATGAAGCCGTCCGCGCAATGGTGGAGGCAAAAAGGGTGAACATAATGCTAGGAATGATTAAGAAGGGGATCACAAAACGGATCGGAGAAGGTTATCATGCCGCTGTACCGGGCCATAGTATGCCCCTACCTGGAATACTGCATCCAGCTCTGGTTGCCATACATGAAGAAGGACATAGCATACTACTCGAAAGGGTCCAGAGAAGTGCGACTAAAATGGTTAAAGGACTGGAGGAGTTGCCGTACAGTGAGAGATTAGAGAAACTGGGCCTCTTCTCCCTTGAAAAGAGGAGACTGAGAGGGGACATGATAGAAACATTCAAGATAACGAAGGGAATAGACTTAGTAGATAAAGACAGGTTGTTCACCCACTCCAAGGTAGAGAGAACACTCTCTAAAGTTAAAAGGAGATAGATTCCATACAAATGTAAGGAAGTTCTTCTTCACCCAGAGAGTTGGAGAAATCTGGAACGCTCTTCCGTAGGCTGTTGTAAGGGAAAACACCCTCCAGGGATTCAAGACAAGTTCCTGTTGAACCAGAACGTACGCAGGTAAGGCTAGACTCAGGGCACTGATCTTTGACCTAAGGGCCGCCGCAGGAGCAGACTGCTGGGCAAAATGGACCACTGGTCTGACCCAGCAGCAACAATTCTTATGTTCTTAACCCTGGCTACTGTCCATTCATATATCTTTGATGTACATTGATAATTCAGTCATCCTACAAGCACAGAACATGTGTTGCATTGTTTGCAGCGGTGTTTTTCTTGGACATATTAAATAGCTAAAGGAAAACAGGTTTGTAGTTGGAAGTAATTGTTCATGGAGAAGATAAATAGAAAGAAAAAGGGTTCAGCCAGAAGCATTGTGTGTTTTAAGAACATGGGATATTGTACAGGGAATTAAGGCTACTATTCATAGGTTTCAACTGTTTGCTCATTCAACTCTATTTTACTATGTTTCACAGTATATGGGAGTATGTGTGTTTTACACTATTTAAGAAAATGTTTAAAAATGGCAAAAGTCCTATAAATTGAGTGCAAAATATACATGTTATAAAAACAATTGAGATTTAACTTTCAGAGATTTGTGGCCAAAGAGCATCTTTAAATTTGGATTCCTAAAAGTTGGCATTAAGTTGAACTTTTTATGTGGTCGAACTTAAGACTGTTAATTCAACTTGTAAACATGTTCATTAGTTTGTAAACAGTACTATTAAGACAGCTCTACATAAATAGGAAGAAAGTCTATTTAAAAAGACTCTTCTTCTTTCCAGGCGAGCTCACCTGCGCCTGTGTCTAGAACGTTTAAAAGTGCTTATACCATTAGGACCAGACTGCACCAGACATACAACACTTGGGCTCCTCAATAAAGCCAAAGCACACATCAAGGTAAGAACTGATTTTTTTTTTTTTTTTTCCAAAAACATCTTTCAGCATCACCTACAGTATCTCTCATAACATAATAACAAAAATTAATCTGGTACTTCAAAATTAATAGTTCCAGAGAAGAGGGGGTGGCTTAAACAAAAATCAGATTGGTTTGAGTACAACTGATTAATAATGACAAATAGGATTTAAAAGATTTGAATGGTGGCACAGGGTTTCTGATGAAGAAAACTAGTTATTTACTGAAAAGTTATGAAAGTCCTTCTTTCTGTGTTTTTCTTCCCACTTATTTGTGTATTAAAAGTACTTAAATCATCAAATGTGCCCATATAGTGATGCATGCATATATACCCAACGCACAAGAGGTATCTGAGATTTGTTGTAGGGTTACACCATTGGCAGAATTCTTTGTGACTGTGTAGTGCAGAATTCAGCTGCGTGGCTGAATTCCTATGAGCATCGGAGCTGTTATCCCAGGATAAGCAGGCAGGTATTCTCACTAATGGGTGACGTGATCCAATGGAGCTCCGATGCGGATGCCTCACAAGCTGACTTGCTTGAAGAAACTCGAAGTTTCGAGTCGCCCACACCGCGCATGTGCGAGTGCCTTCCCGCCCAGAACAGGGCACGTCTCCTCAGTTCTTACTTTTTCGCGGAGCCGAGAAGTCCGTCTTCGACTCTCTGCGTGAAGTGATTTTTACTTGTGCCTTCTTTAGTCCGCGGTTTTGGGTTCTTTTTCTCAGAATCGCTGATTTTTGTCGTGTTTCCTTGTTTTAAAAAAAAAAATTTCTTCCGTCTGTTCGATTGGGCAGGCCACGTGGCCGCAGCCCCGCGGCTTCGATCTTGCGGCAGAGCTTTTTCAGCCTGTGTCCGGCTTGCAACCAGTTTTAAAAAGTGTTCCAAGTGTCAGCGCGCGATTTCCTTGACGGACACTCATCGACGCTGTCTTCGGTGTCTCGGGCCTCAACATCTACCAAAATCGTGCCGGCCTTGCTCAACACTTAAGTCCCGGGCCTTCAAGCGTCGTTGCATATTGTGGGGGCAGCTTTTCAGCATGGAGTCCTCGATGGATCTTTTGTCCTCGAAGGGTGCTTCATCCTCGACATCGCCCGAGGCTCCCCAGGCTTCCACATCTTCTGCTCCAAGCCTCATCAAACCTGTCTCTTCAGGTCAGGTAGCACAGCAGCCTATTCCCCCGGTGGTGCTTAAAGTGCCCAAGGCTTCTAAGTCCAAGCACTCTCACACTGCCTCGAGGGAGATCGAAGCCCGTGCAGGTGGTCCCGTTGAAGACGTGGATCCATCCTTGCCGGCTTCGTTCCAGACCTTATTAGAGAAGCAATTCATCCAGCTCTTTACTACCATGGGGCCGAAGCTTCTCTCGCAAATCCAGCCTCGGCATGCGGAGGTCTCCCACGAGGTCGAGCCGCCTCCTGTGCCTCAGTCGTTCGCACACTCTCTACAGGGAGCAGAGTCTCTGTGAGTATCTGGTCTGGCATTTCGGCATGCATCGCAAGGAGCAGAGTCTTTGCCCCTGCTTCCATTCTTCGAAGCATTCATCCAGGCATGCCTCGCCTCATCGGAAGCTGCCTTTTGTTCAATATTCCCCAATATCTGCTTAGACCCTTCCGCTTCCGGACCTCGAAGACCCGGTGGGTTCTTTTTCTCCATCCAGGTCTCCTTTTTCAGTGGAGCACGCTGCCTCGACATCCTCGAGTCCCTCTCGAGGCCAGGCTTTAGCAGATCAGCTGTCTTTTTCGTCTTTCCTAAGTCAGATGGCTGCTGATTTGGATATTCAACTTGACACTGGATCTAAATTTTCCAAGGAGTATCTCGAGACCATGCATCTCCCTCAACCTCCTGCTGAATCCCTCAAGCTTCCTCTTCACAAGCTTTTGGATCAAACCTTTGTCCGCTGTCTGGAAACTCCTTATTCCATTCCGGCGGTTCCAGGCAAACTGGATTCCAGATACAGAACTGTTCATCACAAGAGGTTTGACATTGCTCAATTATCTCACCAATCCCTTCTGGTTGAATCTTCTTTGAAAAGAAATCACCCTTCTCAGGTCTGTGCCACTATTCCTCCGGGCAGGGAGGGCAAGACGATGGACAGATTTGGTCGTTGCATCTTCCAAAATTCTATGATGACCTCCAGAGTCCTCAATTATAATTTTCATTTCAACACCTATTTTGAGTTTTTTCTCTCCATCCTTCAGAAGTTCATGCCTTATTTGGATTCTCGTGTGCAGTTTGAGTACCAAGAAGTTCTTGCATCCTTGTCTCAACTTCGGCTGCAGCTTCTTCAGTCCTCCTATGATGCTTTTGAGCTGTCTGCTCAAGCTGCTGCTTGCTTGGTGGCCATGCGGTGTCTGGCTTTGCTCCGTACCATCGACATGGACCCTAACCTGCAGGACCAGCTGGCTAATGTCCCCTGTGTTGGCAATGACCTCTTTGAGTCCATTGAGGCATCCACCAAGAAGCATTCGGACCACGAGAAGTCTTTTCAATCCATTCTTCGTCCAAAGCCGAAGCCGGCTCCTCCTCGCCCTTCACGCCCTCCTCTGATTTACCAACGGCGTTATCCACCAAAACAGGCTCCTGCCATCCATCAGCCTGTCAAGAGGCAACATCCTCAGAAGCAGCAGAAGCCTCAGCCACCTGCTGTACCCAAGGCTCCTCAGCCTTTTTGACTGTCTCGCACAAAGCAGAACCTCAGTCGTTCTGCCTTTTTCCGTTTTTTCCCCCTATCGGAGATCGTCTCCATCATTTTTACCACCGATGGATGACTATTACCACCGACCTCTGGGTCCTTTCCATCGTCAGGGAGGGATACTCTCTTCAGTTCCATCAAGTTCCTCTGGAACATCCTCCAAGAGAGTATCCTTCCAACTCGACCCAGACCGCCCTTCTTCTTCAGGAAGCTCAAGCTTTGCTCCAGCTTCGAGCTATCGAGCCCGTTCCTTTGGCTCAACAGAACAAGGGTTTTTACTCCCGGTACTTCCTTGTTCCAAAGAAGGCAGGCGATCTGCGTCCTATTTTGGAACTCAGGGTGCTCAACAAATTTCTAGTCAGAGAAAAGTTTTGCATGTTGACCCTAGCAAGCCTGTATCCCCTCCTCGAGCAGAACGACTGGATCTCAAGGAGACCTACACACATATTCCCATCCATCCGGCCTCCCGTCCATACCTCAGATTTCGGGTGGGAAATCTTCATTTTCAATACAGAGTGCTCCCTTTCGGTCCGGCCTCGTCGCCCAGAGTCTTCACCAAGTGTCTGGTGGTGGTGGCCGCTGCGCTCAGGAACCATGGTCTGCAGGTGTTTCCCTACTTGGACGACTGGCTCATCAAGGATTCCACGTCTCAGGGAGTCGTCCTAGCGACCCAACGAACTATCTGGTTCCTGCAGAGTCTGGGGTTCGAAATCAACTTTCCAAAATCCCATCTCCAAACTTCTCAGACTCTTCCTTTCATTGAGCTGTTCTGGATACTGTCCAACTCAGAGCATTCCTTCCTCAACAACGTCTGGAAGCTCTTCTCCGTCTTTGTCATTTGGTCTCCTCTCGCCCGTCCATCTCGGCGAGACATATGATGGTTCTTCTGGGTCACATGGCCTCTACAGTGCACGTGACTCCTTTTGCCAGACTTCACCTAGAATTCCTCAGTGGACCCTGGCATCTCAATGACCGCAGGTTTCCGACCCTCTGACTCGACACATCCAGGTCACACCTGCGCTGACACAGTCTCTTCGCTGGTGGATGCTCTCTTCCAATCTATCCAGAGGCTTACTTTTTCACATGCCCCCTCATCAGAAGGTTCTCACGACCGATTCTTCAACTTACGCTTGGGGGGGGGGGGCTCATCCCGATGGTCTCCGTAATCAAGGCTTTTGGACCAGTACGGATCGTCAGTGTTACATCAATCTCCTGGAACTCAGTGCGATTTTCAGTGCTCTCAATGCTTTTCAGCATCTGCTTCACGACCGTGTATTCCTCATTCGCACAGACAATCAAGTCGCCATATATTATGTCAACAAGCAGGGAGGCACGGGATCTGCCTCCCTCTGTCAGGAAGCTCTGAAAGTTTGGGATTGGGCAATTCGCCACAACACCTTCCTCAAAGCTGTCTACATTCAGGAGGCGGACAATGCCTTAGCGGACAACTTGAGTCGTCTTCTACAGCCTCACGAATGGACTCTCCATTCCACGCCCCTTCATCACATCTTCTCACAGTGGGGAACGCCTCAGATAGACCTCTTTGCAGCCCCCCACAACTACAAACTGCCTCAGTTCTGCTCCAGGATCTACACTTCTCATCGCCTCGAGGCAGATACTTTTCTTCTGGACTGGATGAATCTCTTTCTATATGCGTTTCCTCCATTTCCTCTAATTCAAAAGACGCTGATCAAGCTGAAGTCCGACCACGCCACCATGATTCTGGTTGCTCCTTGGTTGCCCAGACAACCCTGGTACTCCCTTCTACTTCAACTCAGCAGCAGGGAGCCCTACCTTCTACCAGATTTTCCCTCTCTGCTTACGCCGCATCAGGGATCTCTGCTTCATCCCAACCTGCAGTCTCTACACCTGACAGCTTGGTTCTTCTCAACATAGCTCATCTGCAGTTTTCTCAATCTGTGAGAGATGTTTTGGAAGCTTCACGGAAGCCTACTACTAGACAGTGCTATCACCAAATATGGACTAGATTCTCTACTTGGTGTTTTTCTCATGATAAGGAGCCTCAACTTTCCTCCTTATCTTCAGTTTTGGACTATCTATTGCACCTTTCTCAGTCTGGTCTCAAGTCTACTTCGATCCGAGTCCATCTTAGTGCAATTGCTGCTTTCCATCAGCCTATTGAAGGGAAACCTATTTCTGATCATCCTGTGGTTTCCAGATTCATGAAAGGACTTTTCAATGTCAATCCTCCTCTCAAACCGCCTCCAGTGGTTTGGGACCTCAATATTGTTCTTGCTCAGCTGATGAAACCTCCATTTGTGCCAATGGACAAGGCTCACTTGAAGTAACTCACTTGTAAAGTGGTATTTCTCATTGGCCTCACTTCTGCTTGGCAAGTCAGTGAGCTCAAGCGTTGGTTGCGGATCCACCTTTCACTGTGTTCCATCATGACAAGGTGGTTCTTCGCACTCATCCGAAATTCCTTCCTAAAGTGGTCTCGGAGTTTCATCTCAACCAATCTATTGTACTTCCAGTGTTTTTTCCAAAGCCTCATTCTCATCCTGGAGAATCAGCTCTTCATACTCTGAACTGTAAACGTGCTTTGGCATTCTACTTGGAATGCACCAAAACGCACAGAACTGCTCCTCAACTTTTTTGTCTCCTTTGATCCGAACAAGTTGGGACGTCCTATCTCTAAGCGTACCATCTCCAATTGGATGGCGGCTTGTATCTTTTTCTGCTATGCCCATGCTGCATTTCCTCTTCACAGTAAAGTCACAGCCCATAAGGTCAGAGCAATGGCAGCTTCTGTGGCTTTCCTCAGATCTACACCTGTTGAGGAAATTTGTAAAGCTGCTTCTTGGTCCTCAGTTCATACCTTCACTTCTCATTATTGTCTGGATACTTTCTACAGACGAGATGGACAGTTTGGCCAAACAGTATTGCAAAATTTATTCTCCTAAATTGCCAACTCTCCCATCATCCCACTTTGGCTAGCTTGGAGGTCACCCATTAGTGAGAATACCTGCCTGCTTGTCCTGGGATAAAGCACAGTTACTTACCGTAACAGGTGTTATCCAGGGACAGCAGGCAGCTATTCTCACATCCCACCCTCATAGAAACATAGAAATAGACGGCAGATAAGGGCCACGGCCCATCTAGTCTGCCCACCCCAATAACCCTCCCCTACCTTTCTCTGTGAATAGATCCCACGTGTCTATCCCATTTGGCCTTAAAATCAGGCATGCTGCTGGCCTCAATAACCTGAAGTGGAAGACTATTCCAGCGATCAACCATCCTTTCAGTGAAAAAGAATTTCCTGGTGTCCCCATGCAGTTTCCCGTCCCTGATTTTCCACGGATGCCCCCTTGTTGCCGCGGAACCCTTGAAAAAGAAAATATCTTTTTCCACCTCGATGCGGCCCGTGAGATACTTGAATGTCTCGATCATGTCACCCCTCTCTCTGCGTTCCTCAAGTGAGTACAGCTGCAACTTATCCAGCCGTTCCTCGTACGGGAGATCCTTGAGTCCCGAGACCATCCGGGTGGCCATTCTCTGGACCGACTCCAGTCTCAGCACATTCTTACGGTAATGCGGCCTCCAGAATTGCACACAGTATTCCAGGTGGGGCCTCACCATGGATCTAAACAATGGCATAATGACTTCAGGCTTACGACTGACGAAACTCCTGCATATGCAACCTATGATTTGCCTTGCCTTGGATGAAGCTTGCTGCACTTGATTGGCAGTCTTCATGTTCTCACTGACGATCACCCCTAAGTCTCGTTCTGCTTCATTTCTTGTTAGGATCTCGCCATTAAGGGTGTAAGTCTTGCATGGATTTTGGCTGCCCAGGTGCATGACTTTGCATTTTTTTGGCATTGAAGCTGAGTTGCCAGGACCTAGACCAGCACTCCAGTAGGAGTAGGTTGTGCATCATGTTGTCAGACATTGAATTTATGTCTGTTGTGCTTTTGCCCACTACATTGCTTAGTTTGGCGTCATCGGCGAATAATGTTATTTTACCTCGCAGCCCTTCTGCCAAGACTCTTATAAAGATGTTGAATAGGATCGGGCCCAGGACCGAACCCTGCGGCACTCCACTAATTACCTCCGTCATTTCGGAGGGGGTGCCGTTCCCAACCCATTTTGTCAATGTGTCGCCCAATCCTATAGAACTCATCTTGCTCAGCAACCTGCGGTGTGGTACGTTATCGAATGCTTTACTGAAGTCCAGGTATACGATGTCCAGGGACTCCCCAACATCCAGCTTCCTCGTCACCCAGTCAAAGAAGCTGATCAGGTTGGATTGGCAGGATCTCCCCTTAGTAAATCCATGTTGACGGGGATCCCGTAGCTTCTCCTCGTTCAGGATCGTATCCAATTGGCGTTTGATTAGAGTTTCCATTAGTTTGCACACTATTGATGTGAGACTCACCGGTCTGTAGTTTGCTGTCTCCATCTTGGAGCCTTTCTTGTGGAGTGGAATGACGTTAGCCGTCTTCCAGTCCAACGGGACGTTACCCATACTAAGGGAGAGATTGAAGACCGCCAAGACATCACACAACTCCCTGAGCACCCTGGGGTGTAGGTTGTCAGGCCCCATTGCCTTGTTAGCCTTAAGCTTTGATAGCTCGCAGTAGACACCGCTGGGTGTAAACTCAAAATTACTAAACGGGTCATCTGCGTCAACCCTTGTCTGTAGCTGAGGGCCAAGTCCTGGTGCCTCGCGGGTGAAGACTGAGCAGAAGTATTCATTTAACAGTTGGGCTTTTTCCGAGTCTGCTTCTACATAGTCTCCGTCTGGTTTCCTAAGACGTACTATCCCGCCTGAGTTCTTATTTCTGTCACTGATATACCTGAAGAAGGATTTATCTCCTTTCTGGATGTTCTTCACTAGAGACTCCTCCATGCGGAATTTGGCCTCCCTAACTGCTGTTTTGACGGCTTTTGACTTGGCCAGATAGACTTCCCTAGAGTCCTGTTTCCCTGATTATTTGTAAGAGATGAATGCTTTTTTCTTCTCCTTGATGAGGTCCGAAATCTTCGCAGAGAACCACTGTAGCTTATTGTTCCTTCACCGTTTACTTACTGATTTAACATAGCGGTTTGTTGCTTCTTGTATGGTGGCTTTCAAAGTCGATCACATTTCTTCCACGTTATCGGTTTCTGCTTGGCTTTGTAGCGCCTGGTGAACGAAGTCTCCCATTTCTTTGAAGTTTGTGTCCTTGAATTTGAGGACCTTGGTCAGTGTGGTAGATTTAGTGAAACCTTTCCTGAGATTGAACCATACCATGTTGTGGTCACTGGAGGCCAATGTGTCGCCCACCGAGACCTCTGTGACACTTTCTTCATTGGTAAGTATCAGGTCCAGTATTGCCTGATCCCTTGTTGGTTCCAACACCAGTTGCCTGAGTCTTGCTCCCTTCATAGAGTTTAATAGCCTCCTGCTGCTGCCGGAAGCAGAGGAAAGCGTGTCCCAATCCATATCAGGCATGTTGAAGTCACCTAACAATACTGTGTCCCCACGCAAGGTGATATTCTCTATATCTCCGATTAATTCCATATCTAGGTATCCTGTTGTCTTGGGGGTCTGTATATTATGCCAAGATACAGGCATTTGTCCTTCCCTCTGGCCAAATTTACCCAAAGGGATTCCCCAGTGTAGTGGACATCTGTGATTCTGGTGACCTTAATGTCATCTTTAGTATGTAATGCTACACCTCCTCCCATTTTGCCCTCCCTATCCCGGCGAAGCAAGTTGTAACCCAGTATGACCATGTCCCACCCGTGGGAGTCCGTGAGCCAGGTCTCAGATATCGCCACCACATCCAGGTCGGCATTCCTAATTTCTGTTTCTAATTCTAGGATCTTGTTTCCCAGACTGTGGGCGTTTACGTACATAGCCCTCCATATTGTATGTTTGTTACGTCTCAGTGGGGATGTTCCCGCTTGAGCTACTTGGACACCTTTAGCATTATTCGCATGTTTTGTACTTTCCCTAGACCAAGAGTTATAACGTGCACCTATCCCGGACTCCCCAGACTCAGAACTACAGTATGTTCCTATCCCAGACTCGGAAATGTGTGTACCCTGTGGGGGTATTCCCACTTGGGCTACTTGAACTCCTTTAGTACAATTTGCAATGTGTGTTCTCTCGCTGGACCCAGAATTACAATGTGTACTCCCTCTAGACCCAGAATTACAATGTGTACTCCCCCTAGACCCAGAATTACAATGTGTAAGAACATAAGAACATAAGCAGTGCCTCCGCCGAGTCAGACCATAGGTCCATCCTGCCCAGCAGTCCGCTCCCGCGGCGGCCCAAACAGGTCACGACCTGTCTAAATCACCAGAAGGGGCCCCCATGCTGCCTTGGTTTCCCTTCCTAGCCCTCTGGTCTTGCACATGCACGACCTGGGTTTCTATACTTATTTTCTGGTTAGCTTTCTCAATATCCCATGATCCCTTTATCCTTCAGGAATCCATCCAGTCTCTGTTTGAATCCTTGTACCGTACTCTGCCTGATCACTTCCTCCGGTAGCGCATTCCAAGTGTCCACGACCCTTTGGGTGAAGAAAAACTTTCTTGCATTCGTTTTGAACCTATCTCCCTTCAGTTTCTCCGAATGCCCCCTCGTACCTGTTGTCCCCTTCAGCCTGAAGAATCTGTCCCTATCCACCCTCTCTATGCCCCTCATGATTTTGAAGGTCTCTATCATATCACCCCTGAGCCTCCTCTTTTCCAGAGAGAAGAGCCCCAGCCTATCCAACCTCTCGGTGTATGGGCAGTGTTCCAGCCCTTTTACCAGTTTCGTTGCTCTCCTTTGGACTCTCTCAAGTATCGCCATGTCCTTCTTGAGGTGTGGCGACCAATACTGAATGCAGTATTCCAGATGTGGACGCACCATCGCTCGATACAATGGCATGATGACTCCCCTTAGACCCTGAATTACAATGTGTACTCCCCGGGTTGGCTTCTTTGCTAGCTATCTGAACTGAGGAGACGCACCCTGTGCTGGGTGGGAAGGCACTCGTGCATGTGCGGTGCGAGCGAATCGAAACTTTGAGTTTCTTCAAGCAAGTTTCTTCAAGCAAGGCATCCACATCGGGGCTCCGTTGGATCACGTCACCCATTAGAGAGAATAGCTGTCTCTGGATAACACCTGTTACGGTAAGTAACTGTGCTTTTTGTGTCCTCCAGCGACACTTCAGTCTGTGGCACTGCCTTTCAGATTGGCCATGGCTCCATGCACTTTTACCAAGGTGATGGTGGTGATAGTGGCTCACCTCCACAAGATGGGCATCAGGTTCATCCTTACCCTGGATAGATGCTGAGTAACGATGTTCTAATCGTGCACCTGATGTGATACACCTGTGTGTGATTTGAGCCACTTTAAGTGGGAGGATATGTTGGAGTGTCCTAATTTATTCCTCAGTTAGAATACACATTTTTGTGGATATCTTTTGTTGTTACCTGCAATTACATCATTTTCGTTTCTAGAGATAAAATTAAAAAAAGATTTGACATTGATATGTGAACGTTTCTTAAGAAAGAACTGAATATTCCATGGGGTGTGCAAATTTTTTTACATGTCTGAAAGTGCACGGACAATGGAAAACTTCCTCAAACTAAATAAATCAAAAACAAGAATATCATGGTTCAGAAACTATAACTCTCTACCTAGCACAGAATTCGAACTGTCCGCAGGAGGGACTAAAGCTAGACAACTCCTCCAAAGTATTGGGAGTTACACTAGATTCATATTTAACTTTTAACACATATATCACTTATCTAGTGAAAAAATTCTTTAAGATGAGACAACTGAGGGCAATTAGACCAGTCCTGACCCAGACCAGTTTCAAGACAGTAGCACAATTTGTCCTAATACCATACTTGGAATATTGTAATTCACTATATTGTGGCATTACAGAAAAAGAACAAAAGAGACTACAACTACTACAAAGAATGCCCACAATGTTAATTCTCAAAAGGAATTGATACAAGAGGGCAAATCCACTATTGGAACAACTGCACTAGCTGCCGATTAAAAAACAAATCCAATACAAGATACAGTAGCTTTGTAGGCTTTCTATGGAGAAAACTCAGACTAACTTCTGATATTAAAGTTCCACACTCTTTTTTCAAGCTATCCTTCCCATTACCTCAACAAGTTTGGTGAAAGAAGTTGTTGGAAGCTACCTTTGAATACCAAGGACCTCACTTGGAACAAACTGCCAATATACCTAAGACAACCCACCACTTACCTTGATTTCCAGAAGAAACTTAAGACGTGTTTCTTTTCTCTATAACAACTCTCTTATCCTTCACATCTTCCATCTAACAACCTCCTCTTCCTTCTAACAATGCAACCTCTAGAACTTGATCTAAATCTTATTGTAAACTGCATAGATTCCTTGCAGATAATTGCGGTATATAAGACACTGTATTGTATTGTATTCATTGTTTTGTTTTCATAGTTTTTTTTATTCCCATTTTCATTTTTTGGGCCTTCGGACCATTCCAAGCTTCAACCCTTTTTTGGGTTCACATTTACGCAGAAAACTTCCACTCAACTGTTCCTCTCATTTAATTCAAACAAGCTTGGAGTTCCTGTCACTGAGAGAACCATCTCTATATGGCTTGCAGACTATCTCCTTCTGTTATACTGGGCTGAGCTGACACTGGAAGGTTGTGCCACAGCACATAAAATTAGAGCAATGGCGACTTCAGTAGCTCATCTCCAATACACTCCTATAGGTGACATAGATGCCAACTTCCCTCCACCCCTTTTGGGTTTCAGCTAGGGAGTCCCACATGTGAGAATATACTGCCTGCACAACCCTCCCACCTCCCCTAGTTGGCTTCTTAGCTTTCTTACTTAACTGATGGTCATGCAAGCCGACGTCAGGCGGGAAGGCACCAGCATATGCACGGTACAGGCAGTCTCAAGAGTTTCAAAAAGTTTAAAGTAACAGTACACGTTTGCATTGTCCCTGCCGGGCTCTGTGGATAACAATATTCACATGTGAGAATATCTGCCTGTTGTCCTCGGATAACATCTGTTACAGGTTAAGTAACTGTGCTTTATTTGAACATAATGGGGCTCATAATCGAAAGAGAAAAACGTCCAAAAACCGGCCTAAGTCAGCACTTGGACGAACATTTCTCAAAAACGTCCAAATGCCGTTAATAAAAAATGGGTTTTGGACGTATTTCTAAATGACCTAGTAGGCCTTCATAGTGCCGCTGAATGACCAAAGCTAAACGGGGCGTTTCAGGAGGCGTGTCGAGGGTGGGAGTTGGGCGGGACGTGGGCCAGCTTAGACTTAAGTCGTACAGCATTTATAACGGAAAGTTTTACAACAGAGTCTAGATGGAACTTGGACGTTGTGACTTAGACCATGTAAAACATGGTCTAAGTCACAAAAACCCACCTAAACTCACCAGATAAGCACTGCAAACACATAAAACAGACCCCCACACACTACCCCAGTGATCACCAACCCCCCACCCCCATAAAATTTTAATCATAACTTTAAAATTCAGCCTCCAGACCATCATCACCTGGCCGCCTGGCATAGGAAAGCCTAGTCATCCAGCCCAGAGGCAGCTTAAGTCGTCTTGGGGGTGGGTTAGGGACTCATGGAGAGGAGGACCCATGCCTATAAGCCCCTGCAATCACTGCATTGATCCTTAAACATGTGCACTCCCCTATACACCCCAAAATCTTTTTGTACTGGAATATAAGTGGCTCCTGCAGCCATAAGGGTTATTGGGGTGGTAGATAAGTGGGTCTAGGGGATGCTGGAGGTGGTTTGGGGGGCTCATCATGACCTATAAGGGAGCTGTAGGAAGGAGAAGACATGGCACCCTTTTTGTGAAGTTCACAGCAGTGCCCTGTAAGATACTCCACTTTTTAGGTGGCATGTCTGGGTGTGCAGTCCATCACTTTGCAGACCCCACCCACGTCCAACAGGGCTTGTTCAAGGCGTTTTGGACTTGGACGGAAAGTTAGATGGAAATGTGGTATAAAGATAGACTATTTAGTGGCTTGGATGATCAGATTGGCAGGCTGTATAATTAGACGATTTTCAAAATGAAAAAAAAAGTTAGACGTATCTTTCGAAAATGTGTCTTAAGCTGTTTTTTTACTTTGGATGACATGCGAGATGGACGTAAACAGACTTAGACGTCCCTTTCGATTATGCCCCTCAATGTGAATTATTTTGCAGAATTTTTTTAAACTTTAATTTTATTTCAACAATTCATAATGCAAAGAACTATCACAGCATCATCACTGCTTCCTACTTTTCTTTTCCTTTCTTATACATCCAGACCCAGTTATTCTAAGAAGTGCTGTCAGTTAGCATATTATTCTACTTTTCACTGCAGATACTATTTTTTCTGTTTCAGAAACTTGAAGAGGTTGATAGAAAAGGTCAGCACCAGCTTGAGAACCTGGAACGAGAACAGAGATTTTTAAAGAGAAGACTGGAACAGTTGCAAAGTACTCAGGAGATAGAACGAATACGAATGGATAGCATAGGATCGGCCACTTCTTCTGATCGGTCTGATTCTGAGCGAGGTAAGGCTTTTTTCATTTTGAAATTCTTGCATTGCCTGAGTTTCATATTTTTGTTTTGAACTCTGATAATAGTAGTATACATTGCTAATAAAACTGAGTTTCATTACTTACATTATTAAAATTGTAGTAGAAAGAAATATATGAACAACAAGAATTCTGAATTATGGCTGAACCATAACTCACTATTAGTTTGTATATTCACAATTAATGTTACATACAGAAGGCTAGATTTTTCTACTCTTGAAATGTATAGTTCCAAAACAATCTTTCTTCCCTTCTCTGCCACAACTCTTCATTCTTGTACAATCCCATTCTTTTCCTGGACATTTTGGAGGCTTCTAGGAAACCTACCACTAGACAATGCTATCACCAACAATGGACTAGATTTTCTACGTGGTGCTTTTCTCATGATAAGGAGCCCCAACATTCCTCCTTATCTTCTGTTTTGGATTATCTTTTGCCCTTATTGACTTCTGGCCTCAAGTCTACAACGATCCGAGTCCATCTCGGTGCAATTGCAGCTTTTCATCAGCCTATCGAAGGGAAACCCCTCTCTGCTCATCCGGTGGTTTCCAGATTAATGAAAGGACTTTTCAATGTCAAACCTCCTCTCAAACCGCCTCCTGTGGTTTGGGACCTCAATGTTGTCCTTGCTCAACTGATGAAGGCTCCATTTGAACGTGAACTCGCAGGCCTTGGGCATGCTCAGATGCTCAAGGCCTAGCAGAAGAGGAGGCTGTTCTTTGGGCACCGGCACCAAGCACAGGACATGCCGGTGCCCAGATGAGGGTAAGAAGCGTCGGGGGAGTAGCGGATCGTGGCGGGGGGGGGGTGCTGGATCGTGGCGGGGGGTGCCCAATCACGTGGGGGGGGGGGCGGATCACAGGGGGGGGGCCTTCAGGGGGAGCAATGCCGGTTCTCGTGGGGGGGGGAACACATCAAAGCAAGTTTCCATTATTTCCTATGGGGAAACTCGCTTTGATAAACGAGCATTTTGGATTACGAGCAATCTCCTGGAACTCAGGGCGATTTTCAGTGCTCTCAATGCTTTTCAACATCTACTTCGCGACCGTGTGGTCCTCATTCGCACAGACAACCAAGTCGCCATGTACTATATCAATAAGCAGGGAGGGTCGGGATCGGCCTCCCTCTGCCAGGAAGCTCTGAAAGTGTGGTCCCAGGCTCTGGTTGTCTTCTGATAACCTTCTTTTTTATTTTTTTTTTTCTTTCTCTGTGCTAACCATCCATCTTCTATCTATGTCCTCCCCTTCCATTTCCCTTTCCTCCCCTGTAAGTCTGGCATCTTTTCCTTTTTTCATCTCCATCCACAGATCCACCCTTCTCAACTACCCTTTCATCGAGCATCTCTCCCTCCTTCCCCACCACTCCAGGGTCCACCATCTCTCCCTTTCTTTTCCCAACTACTCTCCTATTCAGTATCTCTTTCCCCCCCTCCACACCATCCCTTGTGTCCAACTTCTCTCCCTTTCTGTTCCTTCCCTCCCTAAATCCACCATCTCTCTCCCACTCCTCTGTTTATAGACCCATTATTTCTTCCCCCCAAAGTCCGGCATATGCACGTCTCTTTGAACCCCCTTCCTTCCCTCCATCCGTCTATTTCTACACCAGGGCCCCAAAAGCTTGCACCCCACCCCTTGAAGGCCTGCCTGTCCCCCTGAAGGTCTGCACCCCCCGAAAGGCCTGCACATTTACCCCTGAAGGCCTGCACTACCCCTTGAAGGCCTGCCCCTGACCCCTCCCCCCCACCCACCCCCGGAAGGCCTGCGTGTTCCTCCCTGCCCTCCCACATCCATTTACCTAATTCCTGCAGCGAGCAGCCTACAGAGAGGATTGCTGGTACTTTAGCAATCCTTGTAGGTTGCCATAGGCCTCAGGAGCTGTCTTCCCTTTTCCCCGATCCTGCCTCTGACTCAGAGGAGGGGCGGGACCGCGGCAGAGGGAAGACAGCTCCTGAGGCCTATGGCAACCTGCAAGGATTGCTAAAATACCGGGAGGCCGGGGAGAAAGCCGGATGTCACCTAGCGGCAGCTGCTCACCCAACAACTACAGCAAGATGTGGACCAACGGGGCCAACTCCAAACTGTTTGGAGAGCAACGAGGGCAAGCTGCCCTGTGCGGACTACATCAACATGTCCCCAGCCAGCAGCTCCATGACCAGCACCCCTCCCGATTGCTACCTAAACCCGACTCCCTTCCCCGCTCCTTCAAGCACGTCCACCGCCAGAAGGACAAGAGCGCGTTACGCCCCTGTGCCGCCTGCTCTGCGCCAAGGACTCCTCTTCCTCCTCCACCAGCAGCGGCAGCCTGGGGGTCCTGGAGGGAGGCGGGGACTGAACGTGCTGACTTTTGATTGGTCTGCGTTCTTCAAGAGGTGGGCCAGTCACGAGGGGGGGAAAAAACAGAAGGGAAGGGAACCCAGCTCTGCGATTGACTGGGGTTGCCTGAGCAATCGACCGGTCGATCGCGATCAACGTATTGGGCCCCCTGCGGTAAGTAACTGTGCTTTTCTTACTTTAGTTCATTCATTATTTATGGATAAAATTGATTATTCAAATTCTTTATTAATAGGTTCCACTAAGAAAAATCTTTAAAAACTTCAAATGCTTCAAAATGTGACTATTAAATTAGTTACCAGAAAAAGCAAACAAGCTCATATTATTCCCTGAAAAGCACTGGCTACCTGTTTATTATCAGGTGCGACTCAAGTTGATCTTAATAGTTTTTAAAACTTCACTTACAGGGGTTCTGATAACACCTTTTAGGTTGTTGAAATCTTATAGTCCAACTAAGTTATTGTGTTTGAGTCAAGAACACATTTTGGAAATTACATGAGGCAAAATTAAATTGCACAAGAAAAGCAGCTTTTTTGTGTTGGTCCAGAATTGTGGAATTCACTTCTACAGTTGCTGAAACTGGAAACCTCTTTGCCCAAGTTCAAGAAGGCTTGGAAAGCATTTTTATTCCAGCAGGCATTGGAACTCAGTTATGAATTTTATAAGGCCACTTTCAGCAGATTACCCTTTAAAGAGCAGATGCTTTTTGGCAAAGATTTATACAACCTCATGGCCAGCATGGCAGATCGCCATCCCAAATCTCTCCCAGACAGAAGGGGCCTTCGTTCCGCCAAGAGTGGCAGAAGCAGTTTTCGTACCTCTAAGAGATCCTGCCAGTTTTCCTCTGGTTACTCTTCTCAGAGGTCCTTCCAAGAGTCCGGACACAGATTTAATAATAACAATAAATAACAGGTTTTTTTATATACCGCAGGACCGTGAAGTTCTATGCGGTTTACAGTGATTAAAGAAGTTACAGATAGAGTGGAATCAACAAAGTATAGACTTGGTGATTGACAGTTCTAGAGATCATTTGTTGAGGGCTAGGATTGTATAGGTTGGTTTCCTAAGTATTTCAGGAACAGATGTGTTTATAGGTAGTAGGCACGAGTAATTGTTCTAGGTCTTTACCCCACAGAGCTGCTTGATGTGAGAAAAGATGTTGGTGATGACTTTTAAATTTACAGCCTCTGACCGGTGGGGAAACAAAGTTCGGGTGTGAGTTTCGCCTATGTTTGTTGGTTGAGAAAGAGAAAAGGTCTGTTATATATTTAGGGGCTAAGCCATAAAGTACCTTGAAGCAAAAACAACCAAACTTGAATTTCACATGTGCCTCCATCGGTAGCCAGTGTAGAAGTCGATAGGAAGGTGTTATGTGGTCGAACTTCGTCAGTCCACAAAGTAGTCTAACCGCTGCATTTTGTACCAGTTGCAATCGCCATATATTCTTCTGGGGGAGTGCCAAGTAGGCGATGTTACAATAATCGAGTTGACTCAGTATAAGGGATTGTACCAGAATTCGAAATGATGAGACATCGAAGTAAGCTCTGATGGACCGAAGCTTCCAGAGGGTGAGAAAGATTTTTCTAATCAAGGAGTCTAAGTGGTCTTTCATGGTCAGGCTCTGGTCCAGTGTTACTCCTAGTACCTTCATAGTGGATTGAATGGGATAGCTAAGGTTATTGATACACAATGGTAATTTTGTGTCAAGTAGGTGTGGCAATGCTATGAAAAAGTTTGTTTTCTCTGAGTTTAATTTTAATCTGAATTCAGTCATCCATTGCTTCTGTTGCTTTGGGGGTGACTTCTGAGACAGAGTTAGTGAATGGGATAATTATTGTGAAGTCGTCAGCGTAGCTATATAGTTTTATCCCCAGCTGGGACAATTGCGCACCCAGTGAGGACATGTAAACGTTGAAGAGCAAAGGGGATAGTGGTGATCCCTGTGGCACGCCAGATGGATTGCTCCAGGAGTCAGAGAGATCGTGATTAAAGCGGACTTGGTAGGTGCGTGATATAAGGAAACCTCGAAACCAGTTCAGTACATCTCTTCTGATTCTGATGGCGTCTAGGCATTGTAACAGTTTACCATGGTCCACCAGGTCGAAGGCAGAGCTCATGTCAAATTGCATGATTAGGGCGTTGAGGCCCTTACTGAATAGGTAGCGCAAATTGTCCAGGATAGCCACAATTACTGTCTCAGTGCTAAACATAGGCCTAAAACCAGATTGAGTTTCATACAGAATAGAGAATTGGCCGAGATATTCCATTAGCTGGGTGTGTACCAATCCTTCCATAATTTTTACCATGAATGGAATAGATGCTACTGGTCTATAGTTGGTTACTGTTGTTGATGACTCTTTACGATTTTTGGGGATTGGAGTTATTATAATATGCCCATTGTTAGTGAGGAATTTTCCATTGTTAAGGTTATTGGTTAGATAATTCAGTAGAGATAATTTAAAGTCTAATGGAGCTGCTTTCATAATTTCTGGGGGGCAAGAGTCCAGGACACAGTATGATTTTGAGTATTTGTTATATAGCTTGATGTAGTTATTCCATTGTAACTTATGGAAGGAGCTCCAGATCATATCCGCTGGTATTTCATTTCTGTGTATTTAAAATGGATTGATGTTCATATGCAACAATTGTTGAGTAGTTATTTCTTAGGTTTTTGATTTTTGAATCGAAATGTTGTGATAGATCATTTGCTGAGGGCAGCTTGATGTTATGCATGGGTTGAGTGTAGCGTGTGGTGTCAAATAAATTTGTAACTTTGTTGAACAGTTCTTTTGTGTTGGTTCCTTTTGAATTAGTATTAGATGAGTTAATTTGGGATGAGTAGAACGTTTTATGTTTTTCTTTTATTTGTTGTTTTATGTTGGATCTCCAGTTGTTTTGGTCTGACAGTTTTCCCGTTTTTTTCCAGATTCTTTCTAATAGTCTTACTGATTGTTTCATTGTTAGGAGTTTGATGTCAAACCATTTGTTGTATTTATTTGAGCAGCTTTTACTATTTCATTTCGGGGCAATTTTATCTAAAATGATGTGCTAGTTATCGTCTAGTGATCATAGAAGTCAACTCCTTCTTCTATCTTCGCTTGTTGGTCATATTGTGACCAATATTCCTCTGGGTTGATATGTCCCCTTGTGAGGTGTTCTCTTTTTGTCCATGGGTGTGTCTTAGATTTTAGCCGAGTCCAGATTAGATTGAAATAATAAGTGAAATGGTCAGACCAGATATCATGACACTAAGTACCATCCGAGAGAGAGATGGGAGGGGTTATAATCTCCTTTACGGACATCGCAACCACATCTAAATGATGGCCCTTTTCATGTGTTTGAGTGGGTGAAGGGAGATTGTAATTGAGTAAAGAAAGAAAGTTTTTAAAGTCTTTCGCTTCTGGGTTGTCTATTTTATGTAGATCGTAAGTTTATGTCTCCTGCAATTAGATTATGCGATGAGGTGATTGAGTTGTGTAGGACGAATTCACAGAAGTCCTCTCTAGCTTTTGGCCAGCTTTTTGGTGGAACATAGAATAGTATACAAGAGAGGGAGTCTTCTAGATCCTTATTGCTAATTTTACAGGCACCAGCACACCAAAAAGCCACAATGATGCCAGGGTGATGGCTGTCTGTTCCTTGACTCCCCAGCTGGATTGCTAGGAAGAGGCCAGGATCCAAGCGACGGTACAATGACTCTTGGATGTTCATGCTACAGAACCAATTCCCGAAGAAGAATTGGGTTCTGGCAGACACTTTGTATACTTCATAGTGCCCAAGAAGGGCACAGAAGTTTGGAAGCCCATCCTGGACTTGAAGTCAGTAAATGAGGCACTAAAATTCCCCCCGCTTTCGCATGGAGACAGTCTGCTCAGTCATAGCGGTGGTGGCTCCAGGGGGATTCCTAGCCTTTCTGGATTTAATGGAGACATATCTTCACATTCCCATCTTTCTGGATCACAGAAAATATCTAAGATTCCACATCCTCCAGTAACACTTCCACTTTGTGGTGCTCCCTTTCGCTTTGGTCACAGCTCCATGCACCTTTATCAAGGTGATGGTTGTAGCATCTCACCTATGGAGGATGGTCATCCAGGTGCATCCTTGTCTGGACGATTGGCTGATCAGGGCCCCCTCACAATGAAATGGCATGCATGCTGTACAGTAGGTAATGAATCTCCTTCAGAGACTTAGCTGGATAGTCAGCTTCTGAAAAAGTCAACTACAACTGACTCAGTACTTGTAATATCTGGGAGTCCACTTCAACATGGCACTTGTCTTTCTTCCCAAGCCATGCAAACAGAATCTCAGGAAGCAGATCTTAGAGATCCTGGCTTTACCGAGCCCTACAGCCTGGCATTACTTCGGGTGTTGGGCTCAATAGCAACCTCCCTGGTAGTTGTTCCCCGGTCATGAATTCATATGTGGCCACTCCTGGATTCTCTTCTCTCCAGGTGGTCCCTGCAATGGCACTCTCTTCAGACGCAGCTTCCCTGATCTTTTGGTGGCAAAACGCAGCTTACGTTGATGGCTCCAGGGGAATGCCTAATCGTGGGGCATGCCTCTCGGAATCATCTCTTGGGCGATCCTCATGATCGATGCCAGCCTGAGCGGCTGGGGGGTCCGCTCTAGGACAAGCTGTCCCCATCAGAGAGTAAGTGGTCCATAAATCATCTGCAACTGAGAGCCATTCACTTGGCACTGATGGAGTTGCAATCTTTTCTAACTGGGAAGGCAGTCAGGCAGTCACCTGTGTATGCTGTTTTTGCAGGTTCCCTTTTTTCAAAAAAAAAGAAGCAGGAAGCCACATGTTGAAATGGCCAAATAGCTCTCAGTTGCATAGATGTGTGCTATTAGCAGGCACTAGAAACTCAATAGGTTGTACAGGCCAGATGCCAACTTTGGAGCTTATGATAATCGCATCACAGCCAAATCAAAGGGCAACAAATAAAACTATTGCAAAGAAGACAAAATAAATTCCTCTATGTACCCTAATGCAAGAAATAACTGCACTTGGATCAACAGGCAATGGCCTGATAAAACAAAACCAGAAAACATAAGAAGCAGATTCCACTGTCATTTCCAAATGGCTTTACTGTTTCAACAGCTTCTTCGGTAGCCTGCCTTCATTAGACCCTGATACAGAGCATCCTAGTCCTCAGTTCACACTTCTACCAATCTTTCCTCTGTCGTCCAAAACACAGCACTGGACGTGCATTTTCAACCATTTTACAGGGAGTAGCTAGGGACTCACCACCAAGTGTGCCTGCATTTCCCCTGCTTGTTTCCAGAGAAAGTGAAGTTGCTTACCTATAACAGGGGTTCTTCTTAGACTGCAGGGGAATGCAGCCACACTTACCCTCCTCTCTAAGATTTATATATATATTTTTCAGCTAGAGACAAACTGAGTATCATGAGAAGGAGCCACCGAAGGTGGGAGTCCCTGCACATATTCAGTAAGCCAAAAGCATACTATTGCTAGGGAGAGCACCGACACACAGGATCAATCTGAGGACTTATTTATTTATTCAATTTTCTATACCGTTCTCACAAGGGAGCTCAGAATGGTTTACATTAATTTATTCAGGTACTTAAGTGTTTTTCCCTGTCCCGGTGGGCTCATTATCTAATGTACCTGGGGCAATGCCCAGGGTCATAGTAGTGTGGGTTTGAACCCATAATCTCAGAGTGCTGAGGCTGCAGCTCTAACCACTGCGCCACACTCTCCCAACAAGTGTTGCTGCATTCTCCTGCTGTCTATGGAGAACCCTCGTTACAGGTAAGTAACTTTACATTCTGTACAAGATCAAGTACAAATTAAAAAAGAAGAAGTTTTGTGCTGTCTTTTCTTAAATCACCGGCAAAAAAATATTCCTTTAATTTCGTGGAGGGGCATAATCAAAAGAAATCTAAGTCCGTTTTGGGACTTCTCTTTTAGATCATCCAAGTGCAGATTTAGGCCGGTTTTTAGATGTTTTTCTGTTTCGATTATGAGCCCCTTAGTGACTTAAACTTGAAAAGCTGTATACATCAAAAATGCTTCTGCTTTCCCTGTGTGGGAGATCTTTGATGCCTCATGAAGCATTTCATTGATGTATTTTTCATTATGGATGCTTCTCAGTCTTTCCACCTCCTCTCTCAGTTCTTCCACTTCTTTCATGAGGGATTCAAGCTGCAGATATCTCGCACATAGAACCAAATCATAACTAAGATCATGCTTTCTGTATGGACAGAAGCAGAATCTGTAACTGGGGCAACAGCTTTGATGACGTGGTGTTTCCCAACCATACATATATACTGTAAGTTGCAGAAGTTTTTGCTTCTGTTGACGGAAGAGAGAAAAAAAAATCCTTTCCAGGGCCCTTACCTTTTCCTCTGCTATTCTGTAAGTCGAAAGAAGAAACTATGAGTTGCCTCATGCTGGGACTTTTCTTGGGATTTTTACTTCTTCTTTCAGTAGGTGCAAAATCACTTTATCACCAAAGCTTTTGTCCAGACAGAAGGCATGAATTGGTGGTAAAATAACATTTCTCAACAGTAACTCTTACTGATAGCTCTGACCCTTAGTGATCCTTGTAATAATTATGTAACTGGGATTTAAAATAATTACTTGACTGTTTCCTTTTCTTTCCATCTTTCTAGAGAACACTGGTAGGAGGTTCACTAAACTTAAGCCTCAATGTTAACAAAATGCAGGAATCTGAAACATTCAAGCTCTTTCTTTTCCTTGTTTGCAGAAGAGATTGAAGTGGATGTTGAAGGAACAGAGTTCTCCCATGGAGAAGTGGACAGTTTCAGCAGCACCAGCATTAGTGACATTGATGATCATAGCAGCCTGCAGAGTACAGGGAGTGATGAAGGTTACTGTAGTTCCAGTGTCAAACTCTTTTTCTCATCATAGGAACACACCAGTGCATGGCAGACTGAACTAGGGGGAGGGGACCATGATCTTCGATGCACGTCTATTTCAGACTGGATTCAAACTGCAATCTCTCTTTTCAGAAACTGTCTCAAAACTACCCCTCTGGATAGAAATGGAAGCTGTCTCTCTGGTGCTAGCTACTGTCGAAGCCTCTGCACTGATCTTAATGCTTTTGACTTCCATATGAATGAATTGCATTGGGATAGCTTCTCTCTGAATTAATATTTTTGAATTTGTTTAGTGTTTATTTAAAAGAGAATGTTGTACGGCATTCAACATTGTCTCACTCCCAGCCCTTCCCTAATCTGAAGAATTTCTAATTTTCTCAGAAGCAAATCTGATGAAACGTTACCCTTGGAATTAAGACTTAACTGCAAATTATTCGAACAATTCACATTGCCATTATTTAGCTGAAAACTAATATACTGTATGTACTCGAATATAAATCCATTTTGAGTATAAACCAAGATAAGTTTCCCCACAAAAAAGGGGAGAAACTGTTAAGTATAAACCGGGAGGGGTAGGAGATGTTAATTCAAGTGTATGGTAGGTCTCTCCCCCAATCGATGATGGGCTTTTCTTCTCCATTCTCTACTCCCTATGGTTACTGGTTTCAACTGGCAGCAGCTCCTTCTTCCTTTAGCGGTTATGTGCTGGGCTAGTAAAATCAGGGTAGTTGGAGGCAGGCTGCAGGTTCTGCCATGAAGCTGGAAGGGCTTGTGGCAGGAACACTCCAGGGCGGTGATGGCTTCATTGTGTTTATTTATTCCATTTTCTATACCGTTCTCCCAAGGGAGCTCAGAACGGTTTACATGAATTTATTCAGTTACTTAACCATTTTTCCCTGTCTGTACTGGCAGGCACACAATCTATATAATGTACCTAGGGCAATGGGGGGATTAGGTGACTTGCTGAGGGTCTCAAGGAACAGCATGGGTTTGAACCAACAACTTCAAGGTGCTGAGGCTGTAGCTTTAACCACTGCGCCACACACTTTGGCCAGGTGGCAGTGCTCCTTCCTTGTTCAGCTGACAGCAGTCAAAAGCTACGCCACTGGGCCAGAACAAGGCCTATGAGCATTGGCCCAGCTTTTGACTTCTGTCAGCTGAACAAGGAAGGAGCCACTGCCAAATGAAGCCAGTACCACGGGGAGTAGGGGATGGAGGAAGAAAATTCCAGTAAGTGGGAGATTCAAATATAAACCGTGACTCCTCATTTTTGGGCCCAAAAATGTCTGTTTATATTTGAGTAAATACCATAGCCCTTTCCAGAAGGGCCTGATATGTAACCTTCTGGATTTAAGTGAGTTTTATGTCATTGTCCTACAAGAAAGAAAGACTATGTACAATTGAGTGCAAATATTCTGAAGGATTGCTATTCAGATCAGCTTTTAGTTAGGCCTCATCTTACCTCTAACACATTGCTAGCACTAGACTACTAAATTCTCACCTGCATGCCTATCCGATGTTGCTTTGTGGAGTTAGTCTGTAATAATTTCAGGCAATACTCTGCTGGTAGTAATTTTTGGGACCAAAATGAAAAATAGAAAAGTTACTACATTAGCATCAGTACTCAACAAAATGTGCAAGTTCCTGAAGCAGTGTGACACTCTTATGACAAAAACAGTTCTGTATCACACATAGTCCAAAACGTTGTGCAAACATTTGGTACATTTGTCATTGTGAGGAATTTTAAAAAAAATAGTGCTAGTTCAGATATTGCCCAAACACAAGTGCATCATTTTTGCATTTAGGATTTGTACTATAAGGTATGGAATGTTATAAAGGAGTGTTTCAGATTCAAAGCAGGTATTTTTTAATAATATTTTAAACAAAGTGCAATAAAATCAAGGTTGCTCATTTTATATCTTTTTTTTTTTTTTTAATTTGCAGAATTGTAAAGATACCACAGTTTAACAACTTTGTGGCCCGATGTGTTTTCATACTAATAATACTTGTCAGGCATGGTACTGACCCAGACAAATATATTTTTAGCACTTGCTAATATTTTTAAATCAAAATTGACTTTAAAATGCTTATTCTACAGCATCAACAAATTATTATTCAGATAGCACAGGCACTCCTACTGTTTTCTTTAAAGTCTTTTTAACTGGATGGCTCACAGTAAAAATTTGTCACAGGTTATTTATAAAATGCTTATACTTTTGGGACAAAAAGTATGCAGCTTTTATTATAGCCTTGCTTCCTTTTTCTAAAAATCTCCTAAGTTAAACTTTTTTCTTATTTGACATGTTCTCCATGTGATGGTTATATGGGGTCAAGTTGTGCAGTAGCACCTTAATTTAAATATATGAGTAGTTGGAGGAAAGACTTGGCCAGGGGTGCTCAGTGTTGGTCCGCAACCCAGTCGGGTTTTCAGGATTCACCCAGTGAATATGCATGAGATCTATTTGCATATAGTGGAAGTAGTGCATGCAGATAGATCTCATGCATATTCATTGGGGAAAACCCGACTGGGTAGAGGACCAGCATTGATGCCGTAGAGCGACGTAGACACTAATATTCCCTCTGCAGTGAAAGAATTGTAGAGAATGTTTTGCTAATTTTCACAATAATATTTTTCATAATAGTGCTAGTTTAGCTTTCAAATAAAAATGTAATAGATTAGCACAATATTAATGGCCACTTCTAAAATACAAGTATGATTGAAAATGGGAAATCTCTGTGCATCAGTCTGCACGTATTCCTAAGAATCTGACAAAATTCTTATAGAATTCATGCGTATTTGAAGTCTGGCAATATTTTAAAAGCCTCATTTTTTGCATGGTTTGCATAAACTTTAAATTTGGTCTCTACTCATACTCTATTCCTGTTTGCACTTGTTAGCAATCCAAAACTAAGCTGCCTGCTGGAGCTTGTTTCCAAGATAAATCTATTTTTCTTGGAGGACAAGCAGGACTTAGTTTCTCACATGTGGGTACATCTCCAATGGAGCTCTAGGGCAAATGCTACCCAGCATTCCTATTACTTTAAGAAGCCTTTAGTAGGCCAGTACCATACATGCACTACTAGTACCTTCTCACTCGCCTGAGTCATGCAGGACCACCAGTATGTTTCTTCAGTGGTTAGGGTATAGCTTTTTTTTTTTTGTGCCTTCCTCGGTTCAGCTTGGGATAATTCTTCTCCTTCTCTACCTTTCCTATAGATTTTTCATCACTTTTTGTTATTTCTTTTTTTTTCTGTGGCTTGTAGTCATTTTAGGTCTGAATTGCCAGCTAGGTGCTTTTTTGTCTCAATGCACAGCTGTTTTGTTTTTATTTTTGCGCCATTGAGTCATTTGATTTCACTGTGGTTATCTTCCCCATGATGCTCCAGAAATCTGCCAGTGGGTTTGAAAAATGCTACCTGCATACTTGGCTGATGACAGGTGCCTAAAGTGTCTGAAGAGAAATATGACTCACTAATTTGTCATCTTTTTGCTAAAATGCAGAAGAGGACTGAAATCCAGAGAGATGGTCCGTGAATGGCTCTTTGCCCTCCAGAAGTCTGATTCTTCCACATTGGCATTAAGATCATTGGTCTTTATGTCCTCTAGAGCTGCATCAGACACTGGTGACACTTTGACATCAAGGAGGTCTCCACCTGCCTCAAGCGAGCACTGGTAGTGGGCCTCTGAGTTGAATTCACTCAAATATGGCACCAAGGAAGAGCCAGGATTTGGCGTTGTCATTTTTGGCAGCAAAGAATCCTACCTAGCACCAAATGAAGGGGAAGAAGCATCAGCATTGGTCCTCATCACCGCATGGTGCCAGGAGCTCCAGGGAGTTGGGCTCATCGACACCCTCCCCTCCCCCCTCTCCCCCGAGAAGCATCAGCACCCTCAGTCTCCCCAAGGCCAGTCTCCCCAAGGCCAGATTAGATACCAATGCCTGTGCAGGATGTAGCCACATTGGTGCTCCCTCCACCTTTATCAGTGCCTGCCTTCAAAGAACAGATCCAGACCTACTCTGGGAGGAGTTGGGATGCCTCTTGGGTCCACACGACACCAAGGTATCAAGGACGCCTGCGTCATCTCTAGAGATGCTCCAGCTGTTCTGAAGGCCCATGCTTTGCCTGTCGATCAGTCTTCGATGCTGGTGCCTCAAAAGGTACTGTCCAATGCATTTACCCTCTCCAGTCCTTCAGTGCCCCTGTGGGGTGACCTGATTCCACCAATAGACCGAGGCAGATGAGGACTCAAGAGAGTCATGAAAAATACTTTGTTCAGTCTGAATCTGATCACTCGTGGATCTCCCCACCACAGGAGAGATGTAAATTCCTTCTAGAGGATCTCTCCTTTGTTAGCTTTCTTATGGAGATAGCGGCCGCCATCCCAATGTAAGTTGAGCCCAAAGCTGAGTTCATGGAACTTTTTGATTGATTCTTTACCTAAGGACCCTGTGAAAGTTTCTGTTCACAGTGCCCTTGGGGATACACAAACGAAGCATTGGAAGATTCTCCTACCCCCTAAGAAGGTAGATTCTACATGTGGAGCAGCAAAATTAAAAAAAAGTCTAAGTCCATTTAGGGCCTAGAGCACTAATCACCTAAAGTCAGCAGCGTCCAAAGTCTGTTCTCAAAAAATACATTCAAATTTTTTTTTGAGAATTGTCTAATTATACATCCTGCCATTTGATCATCCAGATCACCAAGTTGTCAATCTTTATACCACATTCTCGTCCAAAATGCCTAGAAAAAGACCTTTTGGACGTTGGAGGGGCAAGCAAAGTGATGGACTGGCCACCCAGACATGGCAACAGAGTAGTGGGGCACTTTACAAGGCACTGCTGTGAACTTCACAAAAAGGGTGCCACATAAACATCTCATCAGAACTCCCTTGCAGGTCATGGTGAGCCCCTCAAAACCTACTATACCCATCTGTTTATCACCCCAATAGCCCTTATGGCTGCAGGTGGCACCTATATGACACCTATATAGCAGGTGGCATCTATATGGTAAGGTTTTGGGGTCTTTGGTGGGCTCACATTTTTCACCATGAATGCAGTGGTTAGAGTGGCTTATGGGCCTGCATTCTCCTCTATGGTTCACTAGCCAACTCCCCAGACTACTTAAGCCATCTCTGCTGCTAAACTAGCCTTTCCAATGCCAGGAAGTGATGCTCTGGAGGCAGATATGTACATTTTATTCCAATTTTTATGGTGGTGGGGGTCAGTGATCACTGGGGGAGTGTGTGGAAGGTCTGTACTTTGTCCCTGCAGTGGTTATCTGGTCACTTTGGATATCTTCTGGTCACTAATGCCTGGTTTTAGATCGTCTAAGTTACAATGTATAAGTTCAGATTAGGCAGTCTCGTTAAAACTTTTGATTATCTCTGTAGGACGACAAAGTCTAGGTTGGCCCACCTCCCGCCCTAACCACTCCTCAAAAACACCCCTTTTCGCTCTGGACACAGTCCAAAAGCCTAAGCTGCCTCTAGGTATGTCTAAAACCTGTTTCAATTATCGGCACTTGAACAACCTGTCTTTTTGATTGTCCAAATGCTGACTTAGGCGGGTTTTTAGATGTATTTTCGTTTTGATTATGTACCTCATAGAGTCCAGAAAACTTCCAGGTTCGAGAAGGAGCAGCTGTTTAAGCATGCCAGAAGTTCAAAATCCTGCAGTCAACGATGCTCGTACCCTGGAGTTTTTGGGGGATAAAGTTTTTCAGGCCTCTATATTTAACTGCATCTAGGCCTGCTAACTCTACATGAGCATATTTTTGCGGTCTTCGGTGAACAGTGTGCTTGAGTTCGTGAACACTCTCCCTCTGGAGCAGGCTACTCAGCTTTGCCAGCTGTTTGGTAAACAGAAGGTGTGTAGGAAACATCTGGCACGGGGCATTTTTTTATTCTTTTGTCATGGTGTTTAGGCTCTCTGCTTTGAGTATCAGGATATAGAGGCTCTCCAGGCTCTGTCTCAGACTTGGAACTTGCGGTTCAGAAGCAACTGGCTAACAAGCCTTGCAGAAGTGTTAACTTTTCAGGGACAAGTTAGAAGAGGTTGCGGACCTCATCAAAAAACATACTGATAGTCTCATCCCCCGCCCCTCCTTCTCCACCCTCCACTTCTTGAAGGTTTTATGGTGGGGAAGGAAGAGGTCTTAATACTCTGAGGCATAGGTAACCTCCTGCTTCTCGTTTTTAGTAGTAGCCACAGCTTCAGTACTCCTATCTACAGCAGCAATAGGTTTAAAAGTCCCAACTGGCTTCCCAGTCTAAGCAGAGGACGAGCTTTTGACTGGCTTCAGGAAAACATAGGTGCAGTAAAAGTAATTGTGACAGAAAGTCTACTGGAATGAGAAAGGTTGAATTTTCTCCAAAAAAGGTGGCTCCTTGTTACCTCAGACTAGTAAGTTCTCCAAATAGTATGGGTGAATTACACCCGCAATTTGCAGTGTTGACCTCCAAATTGCCCAACAAGGGCATCCAGCTTTAGCTCTTAGCACAGAGAAGTGATTACAAAGGAACTCTTTTCCTTTCTCAGGGCCCTTCCTAGACCCAAGGACCCTGAAGTATCTGGTCAAAGAAATGTTCAAGATGGTTTCTCCCCATGATTCAGGCAAAAGATTAGCTGTGCTTTCTGAACTTAAAGGATGCTTGCACCCACATTTAGATACTCCCAAGTCACAGGAGCTATCTCAGATTTCAAGTACTGCTACCAGTATCATGTCCTGTTGTTTGGCCTCTCATCCACTCCAAGGGTCTTCACAAAGTGTCTTGCAGTAGTTGATGTCTCTGTGCATGCTTGGGAGTTTATATATCCCTGCCTAGCTGGTCAAGTGGATATCCAGGGAGGGTACTCAGGAATCAGTGTGGAAGACTATTTGGATGTTGGAGCTACTAGGGTTTGTTGTCAATTACCCAAAGTCCCATCTACCCATTGTTTAACAATTGGAGTTCATTGGAGCCCTGCTAGATGGTATGTTCTGAGGCTTAAGGGCCGAAGACCTAATGGTCATTTGTCTCTTAGGCTTGAGAAAGCCAGCTGGCATCGGTTTGGCAGATTTTGAGGTTGCTGGGCTACATGGCTTTCACTGTTCATATCACTCCCATGGCACTTCTCCTCTTGAGAAGTGCCCAGTGGACCTAACTTCTCAGTGATCCCAGACCACGGGGAACCTAGCAAATGCCATCTCTAACTCTAGAGATCATCCAGTTTGGTCCTGGGACTTACATTCCAAATTCCTTTGCCTCAGATGCATCCACTATGGGCTTCACAACTCTGGGAGTCTGGTTGACTCAGGAGTCTGCTTTTGAGATCAACCTGGAAGCTACAGGTGATTTGGTGCAGCTCCAGAAAGCTTTCAAAGATTGGCTGATGAACCAAAGAGGGAGGGGGTACATGTTCCTATGTCTTGTGACTCGGCTATCAGTCATGGCATAATTCTTCAGACCACTTATCTGGTGTGGAAAGACAAGCATCTAGCAAACAGGCTGAGCAAGGTGATGCAGCCACATAGGTGGTCTCTCAACATGAGCACTGCTTGTGAGATCTGAGAGTGGGGCACCCCCTTGGTGGATCACTCTGCCACTCCTCTTGAAAACAAGCGGCTTCCGTTCTGCTTCAGATTTAGATCACACAGCCAGACTAGTGTTGGACTTCCTCTGGGGGAAAGGCCTTCTGTATGTGTATCCTTCCAGACATATATTGTGGAGGCTGGACTGCTTTACAATCCTCATTACGCAGAACAAAGGAGCCCTTCTGCACCCCAACCTTCTGTCCCTCATGACCTAAATGTTGAGAGCACACTTGAAATAGGCCTTCATTGAGGAGATTTGCAAGGCTGCAACATGGTCTTCAATCTATATTCATATCTTATTACTGCCTTGAGCAGCATACCTGACAAAGTGGTTGCTCTGGCCAATCAGGTCTGCAGAATTTGTTTGTGTCTAGAATCCAGCGTCACCCTCCTAGTCCCATTCTTTTCTGTTCCAGGCTGCATCTTCACAACAGGTCTGTTTTTCATTCATAAGTTTATTGTTTCTCATTGGCCTTGCTTTTGCAAGGCCCTATTGACCATTTGTTATTTTTGGTGAGCTTGGTAGATAGGGGTACCCCACATGTAAGAAACTAAGTCCTGCTTTTCCTTGGAGAAAGGTGTACTCCAAGGACAGCAGAACTAGTATTCTCACATAACATCCCATCTCCCCTTGGAGTTATCTTTACATTCTTTTTCTATTGGATCATATTGATGGTCTCATCTGACTCCGGCGGATGGGAAGGTACTCGTGTATACGGTATGTTGAAAGGGCCTAAGTAATAGAAATGCTGACTGGGGCTCCATTGGAGTGGTACCCATATATGAGAATATTAGTCCCACTGTCCACAAAACCAAACTTCTGAGCAACTTTTCTTTTTGACCTGTGTATGAAATGAATGAAATCTGTTTCAGTTTATAAAAGTGAAATGTGATATTTAGGTTCATTCCACAGCATGTTTATATGTATGTATCTAGTCATGTGCAGAAGGATTTTTGAAAGAATATCCAAGTAAACATTGGGATGTCTTGCTCATAATGTCCAAAATAACCCCATCCATTTTGGAGCCATTTTCAAACGCCTTAAAACATTGGGATGTCCTGCTCAATAGGATGTTCTTGCACTAAAAATATCAAAATGAACATCCATTTTCCACAATGAAAAGTCCAAAACATGAATGCCAAAAAAGCAGGCACAAAAATGTCTGGCATCATTTGTACAAAAATGGCTAGCCAAATGTCCCTGCAGAACAGAGGGGCAGCTTAGTGGTTACAGCAGACAAGGGCAACTTCGGTCCTTGAGGACCAGAATCCAATCGGGTTTTCAGGATTTCCCCAATGAATATGTATTGAAAGCAGTGCATGCAAATAGATCTCATGCATATTCATTGGGGAAATCCTGAAAACCCGATTGGAGTTGCCCATGTCTGGGTTAGAATGTGGACTTTAATCAACAGGGTCCAGGTACAAATCCCAAATTAATTTTTAGCTTGTTATCCCAGGACAAGCAGGCAGCATATTCTCATGTATGGGTGATGTCACAGACGGAGCCCCGATACGGGCCACTTTAAGATCTTAGAAAGTTTGCGATAGCCGGAACCACGCATGCGTGAGTGCCTTCCCGCCAAACGTAGGGTGCGTGGTCCCTCAGTTTTCTAGTTTCCGTGGAGCTAGTACGACATGCTTTAGCTTTGGTTGAACATTTTCTCTTTGCTTGCCTTCCTGCTTGCGGGGTTTGTAAATTTTTTTTTGTCTTAATTTCTTCGTTGTTATTTTTCTTTTAAAAACAAAAACGTACAGTGTTTTTTATTTTTTCTGTTGCGGGCTTTAGCCCTCGAGGGTCTTATGGACCTTTCTAACCATAGAGTTCTATTTGTCAACAGCTGTCTTCCCATCCATGTCACGCCTGTCAACAGGTTTCAAAAAGTGCGGTCGTTGTGCTTGAGCCATTTCATTAACCGACCTTCACCATTGGTGTTTGCAGTGTCTGGGACCCAAGCACTGTGCCAACTCTTGCTACCGCTGCTTATTCTTTCAGAAGCGCACCCTCAAAAACCAGCTGCTTCAACAAAGACAACTGTTCAGCGCCACAATGGACACAGAGCCCAGCTCATCTCCAACTCTGTCTGCACTGCCCAAGACCGCACCGCCCGAGACGACACCGTGAGTAGACCCTCCAACGTCGGCTCCGGTGTCACAACTCGTAGTGGGTAAGCTAAAAAGCCTTCCCCCACCCCTTCTGGGCCACAGGTCAAACCGGCAGTGAGCCAAGTCCTGTCGACCTCGAGGAGATCCAAAAAACACTCAGCTCTGATTTTGGTGAGTGCCAGTGGTACTGGTGCATTCCATTAAGCAGCAGATTCAAGAATTGCTGCATGTGGAGTTACGGGAACAGCTACAACTACTTCATCTCAGTGCTATTACAGCTTTTCACACGCCAGTCGAGGGTAAACTTCTCACTGCTCATCCTTTGGTCTCCAGATTCATGAAGGGACTTTTCAATGTGAAACCACCTCTCAAACTTCGACCTGTCGTCCTTTCCAGTTTAATGAAGCCACCATTTGAACCAATGGCCCCAGCTCATCTTAAGTTTATTACCTGGAATGTGGTATTCCTTATTGCTC
The DNA here is from genome assembly GCF_902459505.1 of Geotrypetes seraphini. NCBI lineage: Eukaryota > Metazoa > Chordata > Amphibia > Gymnophiona > Dermophiidae > Geotrypetes > Geotrypetes seraphini. The sequence goes on from NC_047087.1 coordinate 304,578,582, forward strand.
TCACCTCTGCCAAAAGGGTCAGTGAGTTATAAGCATTAGTAGCAGATCCACTTTTCACCATTTTTCATCATGACAATAATAATAATAATAACAGTTTATATACCGCAGGACCGTGAAGTTCTATGCGGTTTACAATGATTAGAAATGTTACAGATTGAGTGAATAAACAAAGTTACAGATTGAATGAATAAACAAAGTACAGATTTAGCGACAGGTGGTTCTTGCGCTTGGTTGTTAAGGACTAAGATTGAAAAGGTTGGTTTCCTAAGTATTTCAGGAATAGATGTGGTTCTGCGTACAAATCCAAAGTTTCTTCCAAAGGTGGTCACTGACTTTCACCTCAATCAGTCAATTGTTCTACCAGTGTTTTTTCCTAAGCCTCATTCTCATCCTGGAGAAACTGCTTTGCATACTTTGGAATGTAAAAGAGCTTTAGCCTATTACATTGACCGGACAAAGCCTCATCGAACATCTCCCCGATTGTTCATATCTTTTGATCCGAACAAGTTGGGGCATCCTGTTTCCAAAAGAATGATTTCCAACTGGCTGGCTGGCTGCCTGCATCTCGTTCTCTTAGAAACATAGAAAAAGATGGCAGATAAGGGCCGCGGCCCATCTAGTCTGCCCACCCTAATAACCCTCCCCTATTTAACTCTGTGCAGAGATCCCACGTGACGATCCCATTTCTTCTTAAAATCAGGCACGCTGCTTGCCTCGATCACCTGAAGTGGAAGTCTATTCCAGCGATCAACCACTCTTTCGGTGAAAAAGTATTTCCTGGTGTCGCCATGCAATTTCCCCCCCCCTGATTTTCCATGGATGTCCTCTTGTTGCCGTCGGACCCCTGAAGAAGAAGATATCTTCTTCTACCTCGATACGGCCCGTGAGGTATTTGAACGTCTCGATCATGTCTCCCCTCTCTCTGCGTTCCTCGAGTGAGTATAGCCGTAATTTGTTCAGCCGTTCCTCGTACGGGAGATCCTTGAGTCCGGAGACCATCCGGGTGGCCATTCGCTGGACCGACTCAAGCCTCAGTACATCCTTGCGATAATGAGGTCTCCAGAATTGCACGCAATATTCCAGATGGGGCCTCACCATAGATCTATACAACGGCATAATGACTTCAGGCTTACGGCTGACGAAACTCCTACATATACATCCTAAGATCTGCCTAGCCTTAGATGAAGCCCGTTCCACTTGATTGGCAGTCTTCATGTCTTCACTGATGATCACCCCTAGGTCCCGTTCTGCAACCGTCCTTGCTAGGATCTCGCCATTTAGGGTGTAAGTCTCGCATGGATTTTGACTGCCAAGGTGCATGACTTTGCATTTCTTGGCATTAAAACTCAGTTGCCAGGTCTTTGACCATTGCTCCAATAGGAGTAGGTCATGTTTCATATTGTCCGTTGTGCTCTTGCTTGTTATATTACACAGTTTGGCGTCATCGGCGAATAACGTTATTTTACCACGAAGCCCCTCAGCCAGGTCCCTTATAAAGATATTGAAAAGGATCGGGCCTAAGACCGAGCCCTGTGGCACCCCGCTGATCACTGCCGTCATTACGGAGGGGGTGCCATTCACCACCACCCTCTGAAGCCTACCACCAAGCCAGTCCCCAACCCATTTTGTCAAAGTGTTACCTAATCCCATAGAACTCATTTTGCACAACAACCTCTTATGCTCAGCCTGGCCAGACACTGGAGAGTCGTGTCACAGCCCACAAAATTAGAGCTATGGCAGCTTCTGTAGCTTTCCTCAGATCTACTCCTATTGAGGAAATCTGTAAAGCTGCCACCTGGTCCTCAGTTGATACATTCACTTCTCACTACTTTGGCCAATCTGTATTACAACATTTATTTTCTTAAGGCCAACTCTCCCACCATCCCTTTTCTGTTAGCTTGGAGGTCATCCATACGTGAGAATATATTGCCTGCTTGTCCCGAGATAAACCACACTTACTTACCAACAGGTGTTACCAAGAGACAGTAGGCAGATATTCTCACAACCCAACCACCTCTAAGGTTTGGCTTCTTAGCTGGCTTATCTTAACTGAGGGACTGCGCACCCTACGTTGGGTGGGAAGGCATTCGCACATGCAAGGTTCAGGCTATCGTGAACTTTCTAAGATCTTAAAGTGGCGATGCACTTTTAAAGTGGTCCGTACCAGATCTCTGTCGGTGACATCACCCATATGTGAGAATATCTGCCTGCTGTCCCTGGATAACACCTGTTACAGTAAGTAACTGCTTTGTGAGCTCTCCATGAACAGATAAAAAGCACAGTTACTTACCGTAACACGTGTTATCCAGGGACAGCAGGCAGCATTCTCACATGTGGGTGATGTCATCTACGGAGCCCGGATGCGGACAGCCTCGCAAGCAGACTTGCTTGAAGAAACTCGGTTTCAAGTCTGCCGCACCTCGCATGTGCGAGTGCCTTTCCGCCCACCACAAGGCACAGCTAGCAGAGAAGCCAACCCAGGGAGGTAGGTGGGTTGTGAGAATAGTTGCCTGCTGTCCCTGGACCTGTTACGGTGAGTACCTTCTTTATCCCAGGACAAGCAGGCAGCCTTTTCTCACATGTGGGTGACCTCCAAGCTAACCAGAAAGGGATGGTGGGAGTGTTGGCAATTCAGGAGAATAAATTTTGTAATACTGCCTGGCCAAAATGGCCATCCCGTCTGGAGAAAACATCCAGACAATAATAAGAGGTGAAAGTATGAACCAAGGACCAGGTGGCAGCTTTACAAATTTCCTCAATAGGAGTGGATCTGAGGAAACCCACTGAAGCTGCCATGGCTCTGACTTTGTGGGCTGTGACTTGACTGTAGATGCAGTCCAGCCTGACCATAGCAGAAAGAGATACAAGCAGCCATCCAGTTGGAGATGGTCCGCTTAGAAATCGGATGTCTTAACTTGTTTGGATCAAAGGAGACAAAAAGTTGAGCAGCTCTGTGTGATTTGGTACATTCTAAGTAGAAGGCCAAAGCATGCTTACAGTCCAGGATATGAAGAGCTGATTCTCCAGGATGAGAATGAAGCCTTGGAAAAAATACTTGAAGTTCAATGGATTGGTTGAGATGAAATTCTGAAACCACTTTAGGTAAGAATTTAGGATGAGTACAAAGGACCACCTTGTCATGATGGAAAACTGTGAAAGGTGGATCAGCAACTAAAGCTTGCAGCACACTGACTCTTCAACTAGATGTGAGGACAATGAGATACACCACTTTCCAACTGAGATATTTCCATTGGTTCAAAATGAGGCTTCATCAATTGAGCAAGAACAACATTGAGATCCCAAACCACTGGAGGCGGTTTGAGAGGAGGTTTGAAAAGTCCTTTCATAAATCTGGAAACCACAGGGTGAGCAGAAAGGGGTTTCCCTTCGTTAGGCTGATGGAAAGCAGCAATTGCACTAAGATGGACTTGAATGGATGTAGACTTAAGGCCAGAGGTCGATAAGTGCAGTAGATAATCCAAGACAGAAGACAAGGAGGTATCTCAAGACTCCTTGTTATGAGAGATGCACTACGTAGAAAATCTAGTCCATTTTTGTTGGTAGCATTGTCTAGTGGCAGGCTTTCTGGAAGCCTCTAAAATGTCCCGAACAGGTTGAGAAAACTGAAGAGGAGTTATGTTGAGAGGTACCAAGCTGTCAAGTGTAGAGACTGCAGATTGGGATGAAGAAGAGATCCTTGACTCTGTGTAAGCAGAGATGGAAAAACTGGTAGAAGGTATGGCTCCCTGCTGCGGAGCTGAAGTAGAAGGGAGAACCAGGGTTGCTTGGGCCACCGAGGATCTATTAGAACCATGGTGGCATGATCGTTCTTGAGCTTGACAAGAGTCTTGGGAATGGAGGGAATGCATACAGGAACAGATTCGTCCATTCCAGAAGGAAAGCATCTGCCTTGAGGCAATGAGAGTATATCCAGGAGCAGAACTGAGGCAGTTTGTGGTTGTGGGGAGATACAAAGAGATCTATTTGAGGAGTTCCCCACTGAGAAAAAATGTGACGAAGAGGCAAGGAATTGAGTGTCCATTTGTGAGGTTGCAGAAGACGACTCAATTTGTCCACCAGGTAGTTTTTCTGTCCTTAAATGTAGACTTCTTTCAGGAAGGTGATATGATGGATCGCCCAGTCCCACACCCTTTGAGCTTCCTGACAAAGAGGGAGAGAGCCTGTTTCTCCCTGCTTGTTGACTTACATGGCGACTTGATTGTTCGAATAAGGACTACCTGGTCGTGAAGAAGATGCTGAAAAGCTTTGAGAGCATTGAAGATCACTCTGAGTTCCAACAGATTGATGTGACACTGACGATCAGGGCTGGACCAGTGGCCTTGAGTATGGAGACCGTCGAGATGAGCCCCCCAAGTGTAGGTCAAGGAATCTGTCGTGAGGATCTTCTGATGAGCGGGTGTCTGAAACAGTAAACTTCTGGAGAGATTGGAAGAGAGCATCCACCAGTAGAGAGACTGTCTCAACGAAGGAGTGACTGTAATGTGTTGAGAGAGTGGGGCGCAAGCCTGCACCCACTGAGATGCCAGTATCCACTAAGGAATTCTGAGGTGAAGTCTGGCAAAAGGAGTCACGTGAACGGTTGAGGCCATGTGACCGAGTAGTACCATCATGTGTCTCGCTGAGAGTGAAGAAAGGGAAGACACTTTGCAGCAAAGCTGAAGGAGTGCATCCAGACGCTGCTGAGGAAGGAATGCTCTGAGTTGGACAGTGTCCAGAACAGCTCTGATGAACTGTAGGTTTTGAGAGGGCTGAAGATGGGATTTGGGAAAGTTTATTTTGAATTCCAAATTTTTTTGGAACCACGTAGTTCGCTGAGTTGCTATAATAACTCCCTGAGATGTTGAATCTTTGATGAGCCAATCATCCAGGTAGGGGAACACCTGAAGTCCATGATTACGCAGAACTGCTGCAACCACCACTAGGCACTTGGTGAACACTCTTGGAGATGATGCCAAGCTGAAGGGTAGCACTCTGTACTGAAAATGTAGATTCCCCACCCGAAATCTTAGGTACTGACGGGAGGCCGGCTGAATGGGGATGTGAGTGTAAGCCTACTTGAGATCTAAAGAACACAACCAATCGTTCTGATCTAGAAGGGGATAAAGGATGCCAAGAACAACATGCAAAATTTTTCTTTGACCCAAAATTTGTTGAGAGCCCTGAGATCCAGTATAGGCCACAGAAACGGGAGTAAAAACCCCTGCTCTGCTGTTCCAAGGGAACTTCCTCGATGGCACAGAGACGAAGCAGAGCTTGAGTTTCCTGAAGAAGAAGGGCAGACTGGGATGGATTGGAAGGATACTCTCTTGGAGGAAGCTCTGGTGGAATTTGAGTGAAATGAAGATAGTATCGTTCCCTGATTGACAGCACCCAGAGGTCGGATGTAATGGTGTCCCATTGATGGTAAAAATGATGGAGACGACCTCCAATGGGAAGAGGAGAGGACAGAGGCAGAACGATGGAGGTTATGCTCTGTTTCAGACAATCAAAAAGGCTGAGAAGTCTTTGGTGCAGCAGAAGGCTGAGGTTTCTGTTGCGGTTTCTTGGGTGGTGCTCATGTGTAAGGAGCTGCCCTCAGAGGATAACGCCTCTGATAGGATGGAAGAGGTCGAGAAGGTTTGGCAGGAGCTGTCTTAGGCTTTGGTCTGACTATGGAAGCAAAAGATTTCTCATGCTCAGACTACTTCTTGGTGGCGTCCTCTATAGATTCATCAAAGAGGTCATTGCCTTCACAAGGAATATTGGCCAGACGATCCTGAATGTTGGGATGCATATCAATGGTGTGAAGCCAGGCAAGGCAGTGCATCGCTACTGAGAAAGAAGTGACCCTTGAGGAAAGTTCAAAGGCATCATAAAGTGACTGAAGAAAGTGTAATCGGAGTTGTGCTAAGGTAGCAATGACTTGCTGGAACTCCAAAAGTCTGCTGAGCAAGGTCTTTAGTAAAACCAGGGAGTATATCAATAAAATACTTAAAATAAGTAGTAAAGATGAAATTATAAGTCAAAACCCTGGAGGCCATCGAATTTTGATAAAGACAACGGCCAAACTTGTCCATGGTCCTACCCTCTCTGCCAGAAGGTATGATAGCATAGACCCTGGAAGGATGACTCCTCTTTAAGGAAGATTCCACAAGAAGGGACCGATGAGATAGTTGAGAGTTCTCAAAGCCCTTGCAATGTACAGTTCTGTACCTCGATTCCAACTTGCCTGAAACAGCAGGGATGGCATAAGGAGTCTCCAGGTTTCGTTTGAGAAAGAAGCCTGTTAAGAGGAAGTTTGAGAGACTCCGCAGGAGGCCGAGGCAAACTAATTTCCTCTAAATACTCCTTAGAGTACTTAGAACCAGAGTCCAATTTAAGATCCAGATCCTTAACCATTTGACGGAGGAAGGAGGAAAAGAACAATTAATCTGCAAAAGGATGAACATAAGAACTGACATCTCCGGATCAGACCTTCGGTCCATCATGTCCAGCGATCCACACACGCGGCGGCCCAGCCAGGTATACACCTGGCGTAATTTTAGTCACCCATATCCCTCTATGCCTCTCTTAAGGAGATGTGTATCTAGTTTGCTTTTAAATCCTAGAACGGTGGATTCCGCAATAACCTCCTCTGGGAGAGCATTCCAGATGTCCACCACTCGTTGCGTGAAGCAGAACTTCCTGATATTTGTCCTGGACTTGTCCCCCCTTAGCTTCAGTCCATGTCCTCTTGTCCGTGTAATATTGGACATTGTAAATAACTTTTTTTCCTGCTCTATTTTGTCGATTCCTTTCAGTATTTTGAAAGTCTCGATCATATCCCCTCACAGTCTCCTTTTCTCAAGGGAGAACAATCCCAGTCTCTTAAATTGTTCCTTATTCCAAGTTCTCCATACCTTTTATTAGCTTCGTTGCTCGTCTTTGCACCTTCTCTAGCAGTTTTATATCCTTCTTTAGATTGGGAGACCAATGTTGGACACAGTATTCCAAGTGTGGTCTGACCATCGCCCTATAAAGCGGCATTATAACTTTCTCTGATCTACTCGTGATTCCTTTCTTTATCATGCCTAACATTCTTTGCCGCTGACGCACATTGTGCCGACGGTTTCAGGGTCCTATCAGTACACTCAGGTCCTTTTCTTGTTCGCTCTTACCCAGAGTTGCACCTGACATTCTATACTCGTGTTCCTTGTTTTTCTGCCTAAATGCATTACTTTGCACTTTTCCAAGTTAAACTTCATCTGCATTTCTCCGCCCATTTCTCTAACTGACACTAGTCACTCTGGAGTTCCTCGCTGTCCTGCGATCTGATTGACCGGCATAGCTTTGTGTCATCTGTAAACTTGATCTCACTGGATGTTCCTTCTAGGTCATTGATGAAAATATTAAATAAGATGGACCCAAGTCCTGAGCCCTGGGGCACACCGCTAGTCACTTTCTCCCAGTCTGAGAACTTCCCATTTATGCCCACTCTCTGCTTTCTGTTCTCCAGCCATTTGCCTATCCATCTTAGTACATCTCCCTCTATTTCATGGCTTTGTAGTTTCCTGAGAAGTCTTTCATGTGGAACCTTGTTGAACGCTTTCTGGAAGTCCAAGTATATTATGTCCACCGGTTCTCCACTATCAATTTGTTTGTTCACGGTCTCAAAAAATTGAAGTAAATTCGTCAAACATGATTTCCCTTTCCTGAAGCCATGTTGACTGGCTCTCATCAGGTCGTGTGTATCCAAGTGCCGGACTATGCTATCTTTAATCAGTTCTTCAACCATCTTTCCAGGGACAGACGTAAAACTCAGAGGTCTGTAGTTGCCTGGTTTTCCTGTTGATCCTTTTTTGAAAATTGGCGTGACGTTCGCTATCTTCCAATCATCCGGTATCTGTCCGTTATCTGTCTAGGACTCGATGACCTCGAGTGGAAAACGAAGGTGAGGCCTCTCTGGAGTATTGATATCCCAGCGAATAAGCAGACTGAGATGAAGCACTGGGAGAAGCGGAGCTCTCAGGTTCTGCTATTGGTGTCCTGGATTCAGGAATTGGAGGCCTCGAAGAGCTGGATGAGGAAGGCTGCTCTCTTGAAGAGGACCTGCGCCTCAATGGGTGCCTCGACCGGCGATGAGAGTTTTGCCTGGAAGCAAGTCTCGTGCGAGGTGGAGACTTCGCCCTATGCCTCGAAACGGACAATGCCTTATGTGAGGATATAGGGCTGGAAGCTGTAGATTGAAGTCCCATAGACTCAGTGGTTTGGATCAAGGAATCTCGAAGCAGTCACAAAGACTCAGCTCCTTGTATGGAGTGTGAGGATTCCAGATCAGACACTCGCAAAGACTAGACTCCTTGCATAGAGTGTGTAGATTCAGCTCGAGGCACCTCTTGTGAGACTGCTGAGTGCCCAGGCTGGACTTCAGGAAGCAGAGTTGAGGCAGGACTATATTTGGTCAGTAACTGAACAAATTCCCGCTCTAAAATGGTCTGAATGGTAGCCTGCAATTGTGGAACCGTGTCTGAAACTGGACAACTTGCTGAGGCTAAATGCTCCGAGGATGAAGAGGAAGAATGCTTCGACTTGGAGGAATGATGCTTAGGTAGCTTGAGGACCACCGCTGGAACTGCCTGCTGAGGTATCTGACCTGAGGGAAGCTCAGGAGAAGACTTGGCAGATTTACTTGGTTGAGGACGTTCCAAATGAGGAAGGTCTGATGAGAGTCGAGGTCAAGGAGGCAGGAGGACACCCTATAGCAGGCTTGACTGAATCGGAGATCGAGGGTGTAGTAGGGATTTCCATCCCGAAAATCTTCTCCACTTGAACTCGACAACGTTTGAGGGCTTGAGGTTGAAGGGTAGCACAGCGAATGCACGACTCCGGGCAGTGGTTAGGGCCCAAACACTGAAGGCACCAACAGTGTGGGTCAGTGAGGGATATCGCACGCTGGCACTGGCTACATTTCTTAAAGCTTGTGACCGACTAGGACATAGAAGGAAAAATAGCCGTCGCAAAGTCGAAGCCTGCAGACTGAGGGCGTGCAACAGGCCCCGCCGTCACTCGATGAAAAAGTTTAACTTTTTTTGTTTTTGAAACAATGACTGAAAGAAAACACAGCAACACGGTAGTAAAGAAATAAAACACGAGCCACGGTGAGAGAAGGCACGAAGCGAACTAAGTTCAGTGCAGAGCGTGAAGGACTTCTCGGCTCCGTGGAAAACTGAGCCCTCCCAGGATTCAAACTTAATAAAAATTGAAACTATAAACCATGTAAAATCAGATCAAATAAAAATAGGGTTAATAAATGTACGCTCGTTAAAAAATAAACATCATTTGGTGAAAGATCTTATTACACAATCATCTTATAAAATACTATGTTTGGTAGAAACTTGGCTCACTGAGGGGGAGGAAGCTTACCTCTCTTACGCTTGCCCCCCAGGTTTTTCCTTCATCTTTAATCACCGCCTTCAGAAACGGGGAGGAGGTTTAGCAGTTATTTTTCAAGACTCATTAGTGATAAGGTTAGATTCATCCCCTATAAACACCCCAATTGAATTCCTTCAATTTTCTTTAAGGACTAAACCTAAATTAGATATCCTCCTAATTTATCTTCCACCACCAATCAATAGTAATTTATTTTATTTACAATCACTGCTTTTTGATTTTGGTTCATCTACCTCTAATCCCTTGGTCTTAGGAGATTTTAATATTCATTTCGAGGATTTAAACAATATCTATACTAAAGACATTCTTCCCCATCTTAGATTGTTAGATTTATCTCCATTATTTTCAGTTCCAACACATATAGCTGGTCATACGATCGATATGATCTTAACTTCTATATCTTCATCAAACAAATTTCACTTCCAATTTCATTCTTCACAGCCAGTACCCTGGTCAGATCACTTTTTAATATCAATAACTTTTAGAGCAGTACCATCCAAACCAAATAAAATTTCCCAAATTAGACAGTTTAAAGATTTTAGGAAACTATCAGTTGAATCAATTTCATCAAACTTTTGCCTTGATTTTAGAGATTTAAAATCAACCACTTTAGAAGACCTTTTAAATAAATGGCAGAATGCTACTCAGCTCCTAATTGATAAACTAGCCCCAACCCAAACAAAACATATCTCTTCACGTCAGAAAACTAATCCATGGTTTAATTCAGAACTAGACTTAATTAAAAAACAACTGCGTTTGTTGGAACGAAAATGGAGGAAAGACAAAAATCATTCAAATTTTTCAAAGTTTAAAGACCATACAACATACTACAAGGAAAAAATAATTCATGTAAAATCGAAATATTACTCTAAGCAAATTATTCAGGCCAAGAATACTACCGTACTATATAATATTTTAAAATCAATTAACCAACAATCCAAAAACCTTTTTCACGACACTAAACCTCTTCCGACTGCACAAGAGTTGATAAAATTAAACAAATCAGAAATAACTTCACATTAAAACAACAATCTATAACTACATCAGATCAAGAATTTAATTCATCACTTTCCTCAAAATGTTCTCACTTTAATATTCCCAGTCTTAAAGACTTAGAAATGATTATTAAAACCATCAATCATAAAGGAACATTTACTGAATCAATTCCCCCTACCATCCTCAAGAAATACTTTTCAATATTTGGTCCCTACATACATATTCTAATCAACATTAGTTTACAACAAAGTAAAGTACCACTAGCTTGGAAAAAATCCACTATACGCCCAGTTCTTAAAGATCAAAAAATTGGTTCCGATATAAAAACTAATTACAGGCCAATTGCTAATATTCCGTACTTAGCCAAAATAACTGAAAAAATCATTTTTAACCAAATATCTGAATACATTGAAAAAACCAATGTACTACATCCAAATCAAACCGGATTTAGACAAAATCATTCTACAGAACATTCTTTAATTGGTATGACAACATCTATATTATATCATTTAGATCACCATACATCCGTAATTTTGATATCTCTTGATCTATCGTCTGCCTTTGACACTATTGATCATAGGCTCTTAATAAATAGGCTTCAATCAATTGGCTTAACTGATCAAGTTCTGCTTTGGTTCCAGTCGTACTTCGATAACCATTCATCGAATGTCTCTTTTAATGATGCCACTTCAAACAGTTATTCACTGCCTTATGGAATCCCCCAAGGATCAATACTTTCTCCTATTTTATTTAATATTTTCCTTGCTCCTCTAATGACATTGTGTCAATCTATTGGATTTACAGTATTTGCCTACGCAGACGATATACAACTATTACATCCAATTAATACCAAAAATCCTCAAGAAATAGCAATAATAAACGATAAATTGGATCAAATTCATTACTGGCTAGAAACTAATAAACTAGCTTTAAATATTCAGAAAACTAATGTTATGCTCTTCCCATGGAAAGATTGTGAAACACTTCTCTTTCCTATCTCTATTAAAGGCATTTCTCTGCAGATGACCAAAAATATCAGGATTCTAGGAGTAATATTTGATAATAAATTATCATTCCACGACCATATAAGCCAAGTGGTTAAATCTACTTTTTACAGACTCCGCCAAATTCGATCTGTGTCAAAATTTTTATGTGCACAATCCTTGAACATCTTACTTCATTCCCTTGTAATCTCTAAAATTGATTACTGTAATGCCTTATTTATAGGTTTGCCACAAAAAGAGCTCAGGCGTTTACAAATAATTCAGAACGCCTCCATTAAAATCATTTATAAAGCCAAAAAATTTGATCATGTTTCACCACTACTCAAGGAGGCACACTGGCTCCCAGTAGCACATCGCATTATATATAAACAATGCTTGCTTACTTTTAAAGCTTTAGAATTCAAAACTCCTGCCTTTATTTTTAGACTCTTAATACCTTATACTACTTCTAGATCTCTTAGATCACAAGATCAACATTTATTAGCTATCCCCTCGTTAAAAGTTATTAACACAAGGCGCAATACAATCTTTTCAATAACAGCTCCTCAGTCCTGGAATGATCTCCCACTCTATTTAAGACAAGAAAAGAACATGGATAAATTTAAGATCAAACTTAAAAGTTTTTTATTTACAGATGCTTTTAACGATTAAAATTCTTCTTCACTGCCAATCTAATTTTCTTCGTCAATCGTTATTGTCTCCCCTCCTAATGTACTTCCCTCGAATTATTGAATTTAACAATGAATGTAACCATTAAATAACTTCCCTTTTGTTTTACTATTATACGTAGAAATTTTCAACTTAAATGTATTGATATCTGTATAAGTAATGTTTACTTTTTTTTTTTTTACCCAAATCATTGTATGTCCGAATGATATGTTACCTATATTTGTGAACAATTTGTACATCGCCTAGAATTTTGAATAGGCGATAAATCAAGCTAATTAATAAACTTGGATAAACTTGGAGACATGCCCTGTGCTGGGCGGGAAGGCACTCGCGCATGCGCAGTGCTGCATACTCGAAACTTATGAGTTTCTTCAAGCAAGTCTGCTTGCGCGGCTGAGGGTGAGGCTCCGTGGATGACATCACCCACATGTGAGAATAGGCTGCCTGCTTGTACTGAGATAAATCTACTGTTCCTAAAAGTACACTACTACAATAACCATAGTGCTTGTAGGTATCCTGTAAATATTTCTATGTTCCAGGAGGGCTCATATATCTGTATAGAAATAAATGTTAATGTGGCAGTTACACCTGGGTCTTATTGTTCAAAGTCCACTGTACTGATTGCTAGGCTTCCCTTTATGCTTGCTTATTGCTGTTAGGAATGACTGTAGTGTTAATACTGAAGCTGTCATAGGGCCAGGTATCCACTATCACTTTCACCTCTTAGGGGAGGGGGGTCATGCCTTCATCCTTTCACTGGTCAGCTCAATCAGGATATTTTTTTTATACCTTGGACATGATTGAAATAGGTCTCTCTGGTTTTTGTCTTGGGCATTTTTTCCCATTCCTTTGTCACTGAAAGACGGTCTGCCCAAAACACATTCCTAACACACCTCCTTGCTATTTGGATGAACTGCAGTGTAACTCGTCTAAATTCTGTCTTTCAAAAATTGCATTTCAGACATTTTTGGCAGATGAGCGTTATTTTTGGCATTTTGAGGTGTCCATCTGCTTCAAAAATGAGTGCCTTAATGTCATATGTCTGCACATTTTTAGGGTCAGTCTTCAATATTATTTTCAATTTTAAATGCTGATGCTGTTCATATATAGTATCAATTTCATAATTTCTTTTTGAGATGAGGTTTCTGACTTGCACTTTTGATGTCCTGACTTTTTCCTTTTTAACAAGATTTTTTTTCTAAATAAAATCATTTTATTGACATCTATTTGAAACATTATATACTTCAGTAATTTAATTGTCTACTAAACATGCTATATAAAATTTGTAACTTATTGCTGACATTAATGGTTTATTCATTTCAGTCCAATAAATCTATTTTTTGTTTGTTTTAGCTATGATGGGACAAATAAAATGCAAAGCAGAATAAAAACAACCTATTTAGTAGTGCAGCTGAGTTGTGTTTTAATGTCAAGAGTACTGTCCCCTCAAAGCACGGTATTCTCTCTAGAGCAGGCATGTCCAACATAAAACAAGTCATGATCTACTTTTTCCAGCCTAAAGTGCTGGTGATCTACCTCCATGAAAATTAAGTTTCAAATTAAATTTTATCCCAATAAAGTTGGAGGATTTCCACCCCCCCACCACACACACACATATTTTTAATGAACATTCTGCCATTTACTTGGATGTGATCAGCTGTAAAGCAAAAACAAAACAGAGAGATGAAGATCCAGTAAGTATTGCAAGGGGAAATGGAAAGTACATTTTTTGTTAAAGTTTTATTGAGTAATAACTTTCTTTAACTGCCTTAATAACTTAACTTTTATTGAGTAATTTGTGTTAAATTTAGGTCAAGTATTGATCCAGGCTGATCTTGCACAATCTTTAATATTTCGCTCTTGCTCATTAGTGAGATGTCTGAGCCTGCATTTCATCCACTAGCTTTTTGAAGTTGGGTGAATATTGCATGAGGGCCAGTCTCAGGGAATCCTGGAGATGTTCATCTGTCATGTTGGAACGTGTACTCTGTCATTTTCAGATGGGAAAACACAGATTCACACAAATAAGTTGAACTGAAACAGGAGTATACAGCTTCACTGCATCTTCTCAAGTTGGGAAATTTGTCTCTAGGCACTAGCTTCCAAAATGATTCTTGCTCAACACGGGTCTTGAAAAAAATGTCATTGTTAAGGGTTAATACAGTGGTACCTTGGTTTACGAGCATAATTCGTTCTAGAAGCATGCTCGTAAACCAAAACACTCGTATATCAAAGCAACTTTTCCCATAAGAGTTAGTGTAAACTAGAACAATTTGTTCCACATTCCCAAAAGCTTAGTTACCATTAGCGACGCTTCCACCGCTGCCTCTGCCACAGACTATCCACACGGCTCCTCCAGTTCTCTGTTGCTGTTCACTGCCTCACTAATGTTCGCTGCCTCTCACTGTGGGTTGTGCGGGTAGTGATGGTGCGCCCCGGTTGCAGGGTGCTGGCTGTAAGCAAACCACCGCGCCACAGAGCCCGACTAGGCACCGTTGGCCCTGCCGCTCCCGAACACTGCCCCCCCCACCCCCTCCGGATGCCACTACCCCCTCTGCCGGGACTCTCAGGTGCGGATGCACTCCGACTCCCATGCTCCACCTGAGGCCACCAGCACTGCTATCACCTCCTCCTCACCTCCTCCCCACCCCTCCCCGACTGGCCCTGTCCTTATCCCTATGCCGCTGGTGATAGAAAGTGCCTGCCGCCAGTCTGCTGCTGAGCCTTGAGCGTCTGCGCATGCTCAGGCCTTCTGGATCTCACCCTCTCCGAGATTTTCATGAGATCTCGAGTCTCATGAGAATCTCGGTGAGGGTGAGATCCAGAAGGTCTTGAGCATGCACAGATGCTCAAGGCTCAGCAGCAGACTGGCGGCAGGCTCTTTCTAACTCTGGCGGCACATGAGTAAGGACAGGGCCGGTTAGTAGATGGGGAGGAGACGATCGTGAAAAAAGGGAGCAGCGCCGGTGGCCTCGGAGGGAGCAATTCTGCTGGTTCCAGCGGTTGAGTCGGGTGGGGGGCTCGCAAATCGAGTCAATGCTCGGTTTGCGAGTTACAGTTTGCTCGAGTGTTTTGCTCGTCTTGCAAAACACTCGTAAACCGAGGTTTGACTGTATTTCGTTTTCAAGAGATGGCTTGTTCAATGAGTAATTTTTATTATTAATGTCTTTATTTAGTTTTCAAATACATTTCCAAGCATAATCATCTTGAACAGAAAGATTGACAGAAATTAAGAAACAATGAGATAAAGAATATAGTTCCAAGAGATCAGAAAATTTCCTATCATTCTCAAGTCCTCAATTATGAGGGTTCCAAGATTCATTAAGTGACTAAACATAATACAATCAAAATAGTTAATCAAGGAAAAAAAAACAGCCTATAATGGTAGGAGATTAATTCTATATTAAATGAAGTTGTTATATCTTATACTTTATCAAGGTGTTTTAGAGATAAGAAACCAGTCAACAGATGGGTCAAAGAAAACATATTTAAAGGATTTATATCTGATTATGCACTTGCATGGATAATGCAAAAAAAAAAAAACAACTCCACCCATAGAAGTAACTGCTGGTCTCATTAATAAAAAATCTCTCTTTCTCTGAGTATCTTTGGAGACATCTGGAAACATCAATATTTTTTGTCCCCAAAATTTTTTTGATTTATTTAAAAAAAATAACCTCATTATCCATTCCTTATCAGGCGCAAGAGCCACTGTTACTAATAAAGTTGCTGGTTTCACTAATATTTCCTCTGGAGTTTCCAGCAGTTCAGAAACATCAAGAGGCTTATCTTGATCATTTTGGTATTGATCTAAATGTTCCTGTCGTTTCTTATCTGGAAGGTAATATACTTTAACAAAAGGAGGTAATGACTGTTCTGGAACATTCAAGACTTCAAGAAAATATCTCTTCAACATATCTCGAAGTGTTGTGATGGGATTTTTAGGAAAATTTAAAATCTGCAGGTTATTAGCCCTATTATAATTTTCAAGAGATTCTAATTTTCGCCGAATACTGTTACTATCTTTAATTTGCATTTCCTGAAAGTTTTTAATTGTTTTCAATTCCATATTCAATTTTTGAGTCTCACTTTTACCTATTTCAATTTCTTCTTTCTGTAATTTTAAAATTTCCTTCAATCTCTTTGATATGTGGGGACAAGGTTTTACCCAAGTTCACTACTAAGTCCCAAATAGTCTCCAACATTACTTCTGGTGGTTTTGTTAGTAGAGAAAAGTCCTGCAGTGGCATAACAGGCTTACCAAGTGCTGGCTTCTCTTCCAAAGTCCCTTGCACTCGCTCCTCCATAGATTTCCCAGCCACAGGTAGCTCCAGGGAAGTTACTTCCCCCGCTGACTCCAATAACAAGCTCTCAGCTGAACTAGCCTCTCGCGGTGTGAGCCCTGTCTCTTCGGGGCATGCTCAATTCCTGCGGAGAGCTTGCTTGCTATGGCGGTGGGGGTGGATCTCTGTTGGCCAGGCTCAGCATGGTGTCAAGCCCCAAGTCATCCGCTTCGGCGTCACTTGCCGGCATCAACAGCAGGCGATTCCCGGACTGCTCCAATCCTCCGGTAAGACGTCGTAAGATTTCATCAATCGTGCCACTAGAAGGGATCCCGGGATATCGGGGGGCTCCACCAGATCCTTTCCCCCTTCTTTTCGGATTGTATCCAGCGAAATAGGTATGAAATAGGAGAAAATCAATAGGCGTTTCTCCCATTACCAGCTTCTGCGGTCATATTGGATAATGAGTAATTTTTATTAATAGCAGCTGCAGTTTCTTTAATGTCCACATCTATTTTGAATGGGTATGACAAGTACTCCACAACTGTTCTAATTTTTTGGAAGTCACAGAATCGATATCTTCAAATTCCTGGATAACAGAACAGATTTCTCTCACATACCTCTCGTTCTGAAAAACAAAATTTGGATATTGTACCAGATGGTCCTGCGTATTAGGAAAATGATCGAAAGTGTTGTTTGCAAGGTCAGTCGTCATTAGCTCAAATTTGCTCTTGTAGGATGAAACTACTCATCTCGCCAATGCATTTGTTTTTACCTTGTAGTTCAAGGTTCATATTACTTAGTTCATCTGTAAAGTCAGTGAGAAATGCCAGATCACATAACCACTCCTCATCTTTCAACTCTGCTTGGTCATTTCCCCTCTCCTTCAAAAAACTTATTTCGTTCAGCAAATCACAAATCTTTGTAGAAATTTATGCCTACTTAGCCACCTTACATCTGTGTGCAAAATGATTTCCGCTGCCCCTTCAAGAGTAAGATTGAAAAGCCATCTTTGAAGTGATCTTCCATGAACTGAATTTACAATTTTGAAAGTGATGTCCATGACAGTCTTTGTATTGAGTCTCTTGCTTGCCAAAACTTGCTGGTGAATGATGCAGTGGTAAGAAAGGAAATCTACAAGTCCCAGAAGATACTTTACCTCCATTCTCTCAAGTGTATTACCTCAATCACAGAAAAAAATAATCTGATCAAGCACCATTGAATGTATCTGAAATTTTGGAAACGACTGATAAGGATATAGTAACATCTTCCACATTGATATTAACAGTAGCTCTTTTGATGGATACAGTATGGTTATTGAGGCTTTCCTTTAAAAATAAACAGAAAGAATTTCTTGAATGTAAAATTCAAATGTATCCCAGTCTTTCAAGAGAAACTCAAAAACACCGGAGAATTTCTTCTTTTGAAACCAGGGGTCATTCTGATGGGGGCTACGTTTTATCTAAGACATCCTTGCAAGCATATTATTTGCCACCGCTCAGTTAAATATGTTTTCTTTGAACCTCAACAGTTAACTGCTTTCTTCGCTTTATCCCAAATGGATGTAGAAAAATCAAGTGCTCTATAATTTAAATAAGTAACACCTACCTCAGCACTATGAATAGCATATTCTAAGATAGTTATATTTTCCTAATTTCTCGCTTAGCTTGGATCCAAATATGGAGGACTTGAGTTTTGTTAGGTAAAATATACATTCATTTGTTCTAAGATATCAAGGTATAAAGTTTTATACTTTGAAATATTAATGTCTTGTCTAACAACTTTCTGTACAAGTGTATACTTGATTTGTAATTTGAAAATTAATAAATAAATAAAAAAGAAAGGAAATCTGGGAAGTCATCATGCTGTCTACAGAGGGCTATGAAACCCTTAACCTCACTTGTCATTTTTCTTGCTCCATCAGTAGTGATGGAAACAAGTCTATGCAATGGAAGATTACACTGTCACAAAAGAATGGAAAGAACGGAATATTTCCTGACTGGTAGTTCTCCCTTTTAAAGAAATCATTCCAAGTAGTTCTTCTTTAACACTGAAGTCTTCAAAAACCATTCGGATAAAGACTAGTAACTGGGCTATCTATGTCTCTTATGTCTGTAGTTGGAGTGAGAAAGCAACACAATTTGAAACATCCTCCAAAAATTGTTCAGTTGCGTCTCCACACATCTTTTCTATTCACTGCACAACGGTGTTTCTTGACAATTGTACATCTTGAATAGCAGCTATGATCTCTTTCTTATCGTTAAATCCTTCAAAAAGATTGTCAGCTGCTTCAAGAAAACAATCTTTTACAAATTCCCCTTCAGTGAAAGGTTTGCATTTCTTTGCGATCAGGTTGCTGACCTTGAAGGATGTGACCTTGGCTTTGCCATCAACTGTTGCTGAGTAGCCAATTTCAACTTAAGTTCTTTGAGCTTCAGTTTACAAATTTCACTTTTGTGTGGAAAATCAGCATCAAACTTATTACTATGCAGAGCCTTATAATGACATTCCAGATTACCCTTTTTGGGCAAGGATACTGGGATGTTACAAATTAGACAACAGCACTTGTCTCTCACCATGATGAAGTAGTCCATTTCCCATTCATCATGAAAGTGGTAGGTTTTGCTCTTCTTTGGAACACTCATCTTTGTTATACAGGGGTGGCTGGATATAAGAAGGCCAAATCTGCTAAGTTAGTGTAAACACTGGCTGAATCTGGTCCAAAACTGTCACTGTCCCAAAGTATTGAAGACCTTTGGATGATGTGCAATATAAGGACTGGAGAAGTAAAAATAAGAATACATCATATTGGCACCAATAATCAAATACCACCAAACAATCATCAAAAAAACTCAAACACCTGTTCAGCAAACCAGATAAAATCAAATACTGCCAAACAAGTTCAAATACCACCACATACGTTTTAATAAATTCTGCACACAGTAGATTCAACGCAAAAGCAAAGCAAAATAAAATTGCAGTGTAGAATCAACACAAAGGCTAGGCAAAATAAAATTGCAGAGGCAAGCAAAAGTCAGTGGTTTGAACCAATTTGAAGGCAAGACATAGGCAAGTTAGAACAAAATTGGAAAAGCCCGCCAAAATCACCAAATTCTTGACACTTTGTTGTGTCTGCCTGAAAACGTTTAATGAAAGCGAACTATAAAGCGACCAACGACCAGCACACAACACAACTAATACGGTAAGTGTATTCAGGTGGCAAATAGATAGCAAATAGATAGCACCTGGTATATAATACACTTCTAAGGGGTGTTGTGGCATTGGAAATACACCAGGAGGAGAATCTAGTCCATTTTTGGGAGTAGCATTGTCGAGTAGCAGGCTTCCTGGAAGCCTCCAAAACCTCCCTCACTGCTTGAGAAAACTGGTGAGGAGTTATATTGAAAGGAACCAAGCTGTCAGGTGGAGGGACTGCAGATTGGGATGAAGTAGTGAACCTTGATGTTGAGTGAGAAGTGAAGGAAACACTGGAAGAAGTATGGGCTCCCTGCTGCTGAGTTGAAGTAGAAGGGAGAACCAAGGTTGTCTGGGCCACCGAGGAGCAATTAGAATCATGGTGGCATGGTCTGATCTCAACTTGACCAGAGTCTTCTGAATGAGAGGAAAAGGAGGAAACGCATATAGGAAGCGATTCTCCCAATCCAGCAGAAAAGCGTCTGCCTCGAGGCGGAGAGGAGTGTAGATCCTGGAGCAAAACTGAGGCAGCTTGAAGTTGTGGGGGGCTGCAAAGAGGTCTATCTGAGGTGTCCCCCATTGTGCAAATATCTGATGAAGGGGTTTGGAATTGAGCGTCCATTCGTGAGGTTGGAGAAGACGGCTCAATTTGTCTGCCAAGACATTGTCCTTCCCCTGAATGTAGACAGCCCTGAGGAAGGTGTTGTGGCGGACCGCCCAATCCCAGACTCGAAGAGCTTCCTGGCAAAGGGAGGCCGAGCCCGTGCCCCCTTGCTTGTTTACATAATACATGGCGACCTGATTGTCGTTGCGAATTAGGACCACCATGTCGTGAAGCAGATGTTGAAAAGCCTGAAGAGCATTGAAGATGGCTCTGAGCTCCAGAAGATTGATTTGATGGAGTCGTTCCGCACTGGTCCAGAACCCCTGAGTGCGAAGACCATCCAGATGAGCTCCCCATGCATAGTTCGATGAATCGGTCGTGAGAACCTTCTGGTGGGGAGGAGAGTGAAACAGCAAACCTCTGGATAGATTCGAAGAGGTCATCCACCAAAGAAGAGACTGCCGTAGAGCAGGAGTGACTACAATGTGGCGGGACAATGGGTCGGACACCTGAGTCCACTGAGATGCCAAGGTCCATTGAGGAATTCTGAGATGTAGTCTGGCAAAAGGCGTCACATGAACTGTGGATGCCATGTGACCCAAGAGGACCATCATGTGTCTCGCTGAGATGGACGGGCGAGAAGACACCGACTGGCAGAGTAGAAGAAGAACATCCATGCGCTGAGGAGGGAGGAACGCTCGAAGTTGGATGGTATCCAGGACCGCCCCGATGAAGGGGAGAGTCTGGGTGGGCTGAAGATGTGACTTGGGAAAGTTGATCTCGAAGCCCAAGCTCTGCAGAAAACAAATCGTGGTCAAGGTCGCCGAAATGACCTCTGGGGCCGACGGGGCCTTGATGAGCCAGTCGTCGAGGTATGGAAACACCTGAAGACCCATGTTCCGGAGTGCAGCGGCCACCACCACCAGACACTTCGTGAAGACTCTGGGCGAAGAGGAAAGGCCAAATGGAAGCACTCGATACTGCAGATGTAGATGTCCCACCCGAAATCTGAGGAACTTGCGGGAGGCCGGATGAATCGGGATGTGAGTGTAGGCCTCCTTGAGGTCCAGAGAGCATAACCAATCGTTCTGCTCGAGGAGGGGATAGAGAGAGGCAAGGGTCAGCATACGGAACCGCTCCTTGACCAAAAACTTGTTGAGGACTCGAAGGTCCAAAATGGGCCGCAGATCGCCCGTCTTCTTCGGAACTAGGAAATACCTGGAGTAAAACCCTTGGTTTTGCTGATCTAACGGGACCGGCTCGACGGCCCGAAGCCGAAGCAAAGCTTGGGCCTCCTGGAGAAGAAGAGCGGTCTGCGTTAAGTTTGAAGGATACTCTCTTGGAGGGTGGTCCGGGGGGACCCGTTGGAAATGAAGAGAGTATCCCTCTCTTACGATGGTAAGGACCCAAAGGTCTGTGGTGATCGCCTCCCATCAATGACAAAAATGATGGAGACGACCCCCTATGGGAAAAACAGTGGAAGACAGAACGTCGGTTATGCTCCCTGGAAGAGAGTCAAAAAGGCTGAGTAGCCTTGGGTGCAGCCGGCATCTGAGGCTTCTGCTGAGTCTTTTGCGGAGGCTGTCTCTTCGCAGGCTGTCTCGCAGGAGGAGTCTGCCTCGGTTGATAACGCCGCTGGTAAATTTGAGGCGGTCTGGATGGACGAGACTGCTGAGGTTTCGGTTTAGGACGTAGAATAGACTGAAAAGACTTTTCATGGTCCGACAGCTTTTTAGTAACAGTTTCGATGGACTCATCAAATAGATCCGCTCCTGCACAAGGTACATTTGCCAGTCCGTCTTGGAGGTTCGGATCCATATCGATGGTTCGAAGCCATGCCAGACGACGCATGGCAACCGAACATGCCGCCGCTCGAGCCGAGAGCTCAAAGGCATCGTAGGAGGATTGCATCAGTTGAAGGCGTAATTGGGAAAAGGGTCACCACCACCTCTTCAAACTGGAAACGAGCCTGAGCATCGATGAAAGGAGTGAACTTGCGGAGCACCGGCAAGAAAAAATCCAAGTATGAAGAAAAGAAAAAGTTGTAGTTGAGCACTCGAGTCGCCATCATCGAGTTCTGATAGATACGTCTACCAAACTTGTCCATCGTTCTCCCCTCTCTGCCCGGAGGAACGGAAGCATAGACTTGGGAGGGATGAGAACGTTTGAGAGAGGACTCGACTAGAAGGGACTGATGAGAAAGTTGAGCTCCCTCAAACCCCTTGTGGTGAACGATGCGGTATCGAGCATCCAGTTTACTGGGGACTGCAGGTAAGGAATACGGTGTCTCAAAACAGCGCATGAAAGTCTGGTCCAGCAGTTTGTGTAGAGGAAGCCGAAGTGTCTCTGCTGGAGGATGAGGTAAATGCATGGTGTCCAAATACTCTTTAGAATATTTTGACCCAGTGTCCAAAGTCACATCCAAGTCATCCGCCATTTGTCGGAGAAAGGATGAGAAAGACAGTTGGTCCGCCAAGGCCGGCCGACGAGACGGGCTAGAAGACGTGGAAGCCTCCGGGTCCAGGGAGAGCTGAGATCGGCAAGGAGAATAGGAAGTAGATGGTTCCTCATACTCCGGCCCTTCCGGCTGGGACAAATCCGATGAGGAGTATCCCAAACGCTGCATCTTCTTCTGCGGGGACACCTCCGAATGACGTGAGGAGTGCCGAGAAGAGTGTCGAGATCGATGCCCCTCCCGGTGACAGGACGGAGAACGAGATCTTCTATGCATTGAGTGGTCCTTCGAAGCCTCAAAGGAATGGATAGGGCTTGATGCAGTGGATCGTAGAGGTGGCAGAGATGCGGATTCACGCAGCGCCACCCAGGTCTGGTATGGAGTGCGGAAGAACTCCTCCTGCGATGCAGAATGCCCAGGACTACGATTATCAGGAGCCGCCCTAGCACCCTGTTGGCATGGAGGTGTGATGGGCTCCAAAGGTGGCATCTCAGGGAGGGAAGCTCTCCTGGAGGATTCCGCCGCCCTCCGCCGATCCCCCTCGTCGAGTAGAGAGATTAAGCGACGAGGAGGAGGGGGAGGGGGCGGACCGCCCTCTGAAACCGGGGTCGGAAGCTCACCGTGAATGTTGGCAATAAGCCGGGGTCCCATAGTGCGCATAAGCTCGACAAACTGAGCTTCTAGCAGGGAACGAAGCGAAGCCGATATGGAGGGATCCGCACCGAAAGGGGGTCCTCCAGTATGGTCTTCGCGTTCCTTCGTGGCCAAGTGCTTCTGCTTGCTAGCTTTAGGCACTTTGATGACCACCGGAGGAACAGTGGAAGGCGGTACCTGAACCGAGGAGACGGAAGCAGGCGCCGATGCTGAACTCGATGCTGAAGCCGGTGTGAACGATGCGGGTTTCACGATGCTCGATGCAGGAGTCGTCGATGCAGGTTTCGAACGGACCGGCGAAACCTCAACAGCCGCAGTAGTAGAGATGTCCTTGGCAGTCTCCATCTTGAACATCGACTCCCAGAGCAAGCAGCGCCGCTTAAACGAGCGCGCAGTGAGCGTGGAACAAGGCCGGCACGATTTCGGAACGTGTTCCGGACCAAGACACTGAAGGCAGCGTCGGTGTGGGTCCGTCAGCGAAATCGCACGCTGGCACTTGCTGCACTTTTTAAAACCGGTGATTGGTCGGGACATAGGCCGGAAAATCGACGCTGCAAGGTCGAAGCCGCTAGGCCGCAGCCACGAGGCCAGCCCGGCCGAACCCCCGGAAGAAATAATTTTAAGTTTATTTTTTTTTTTTTTAGAAAAATAAAGTAAAATTGAAATAAAATCAAAGAAAGAAATAGAAACGCGGGAATTAGAAGGCAAAAAAACTGAATTTCAGTCAGCGCAGAATGAAGTACAAACTTCTCAGCTCCGCGGAAAGAAAAGAACTGAGGAGACACGCCCGGTACATCGGGCGGGAAGGCACTGGCGCATGCGCGGTGCGGGCATCTCGAAACTTCTAAGTTTCTTCAAGCAAGACATGCTTTCAAGATGTCCGTGTCGGGGCTCTGTCGGATGACATCACCCACTAGTGAGAATACCTGCCTGCTTGTCCTGGGATAATGGATGATTCTGAGGCAGAAGACCAGAGGTGGCGTATCGTCACAGGGGGGCGGGCAGCAGCCCCTGGGGTATCCACAAACTATTGGCACAAAAACAAGCACCCCCATACACCCGCAGGCAAGATTCCTGCAGGCAGGGAAAAAAGACAGGCATAAGATCAGCAGTGGAAGGGGGGGGTGTGTGTCGGTGGGGTGGGGTGGAGATTCAGGGTAGTGATGATTGGGGGACCGGAGGGGCTGCGGGACTCATGTTTTTCCCTGGAGCCGGGCTTGGCTGGGAGGTCCGGTCTCTGGCCTGTTTTTCTTTCTTTGCTAACAGACTGCTATGGTGGCTTTTTTTGCTCAGCAGCTATGGTTAATTTGACTGTCGTTACTCTGAATGTAGATGGTATACACTCTCCAATTAAACGCAAGAAAATTCTCACCTGGCTTCGGCAACACCACGTTGACGTAGCCTTCCTGCAGGAAACTCACCTGACGGGTACTGAACATGAGAAACTACGGAGAGAATGGGTGGGAGATGTGAGTTACTCCGCTTATAATGGACGACAAAGAGGGGTGGCCATTTTACTGCATAAACACTTACCGTTCCACATTCATAAGATTATTCCAGATAGAGATGGCCGATATGTCATTGTGTTGGGGGAGGTCTGGGGTTATCAACTCCTCTTTTGCAACCTTTATGCCCCAAACGTTTATAGTCATAGTTTTTTCTCTGGGCTGCTGGGAATTCTAGCTCAATATCCCACTTACCAATTGATTGTGGGGGGGGATTTTAATATTGCTGCTGATTCGACCTTGGATTGCTCTCCTGCCAAGCCGCGGCCTAGACACTTTGCTCGCATGGGGGTGAATTTTTTATGTGCTCAGCTGGAGGTTGTGGACGCCTGGAGAACGCTTCATCCATTTGATAGGGAATATACCTTTTACTCTAACCCTCATTCTGCGTATTCTCGTTTGGATTACATTCTGGTGTCCTCTAATTTTTTCGCCTGCGTGGATGAGGTTACTGTGGAAGATGTCTCCTTCTCTGATCATTCGGCGGTGGTGCTCACATTAGGGATCACTGGTATGAAGGGGGAGAGAACTTGGCGGTTCCCTGCTGCTTTGTACTCGGACCGGGATTTCGGAATCTATTTGCGGGCCCGTTGGCTGGAGTACATTGCGCATAATGATACCCCTGACGTGGACTTCGAGGTGTTCTGGGACGCCTCTAAAGCGGTGATGCGGGGCCATATTATTCAATATGTGGCCACTAAAAGAAAACAGCAGGGAGAGAAACTTCTTGCCCTCGCGGACCGCTTGGCTGTGTTACGCGCACGTCACAGGACGTCCTTGACGGAGTCGGATGGACAACAGATTAAATTAATACGCCGTCAGATCAATGAGATCTTGGACTCTCGGGCTCGTCAGGATCTCTATTATCAGAGGTTTCGGCTTTATCAGTGGGGTGGTAAGGCGGGTAAACTTCTTGCGAACCTAGTTCGGCCCTATCGGAAAAAAACAAATTATCCGGCAGGTGAAGAATGCTAGAGGGGATAGCTTTACGCAGGAAGCCCAAATCCGGGAACAGTTTGTGGCTTTTTATAGCGCTCTTTATGCACGACGGGATTTTACGGAGGCGGATCGCGATTCTTTTTTCCGGGATATTTGTCTCCCACGGATCTCCGTTACTCAGGCTGAACAACTAAGTGCCCCTATCTCTCTAGAGGAAGTCCGGTTAGGGATCCGAAAGTTGAAGCTTACTAAGTCTCCGGGGCCCGATGGTTTCGGTCCGGAATATTACAAACTCTTGCCTGATCTTCTTGCGCAGCCCTTGGGGAATTTCTTTAACTTTCTAGCTGCGTCTACCTCTGGTCTCCGGACCAACTTAGCCCACATCACCCTGCTCCCTAAACCCGGAAAGGATCTTACGCAGGTAGGATCCTACCGACCGATTTCGTTGCTGAACCAAGATGTTAAATTGTTGGCTTCCATCCTGGCTGCCAGACTGAATTTGGTCTTGCCCCAGCTTATCGTAGATGATCAGGTTGGTTTTGTCCCCCAACGGTACGCTTCTATGAATCTCCTTAAAGCTTTGGCGGCGATCCATGAACACCGCGATGGAGGGGGCACCTCTGCTATCGTTGGGTTGGACATGGAGAAAGCCTTTGACAGCATTTCGTGGCAGTATCTCTTTTGGGTGCTTCGGGAGTATGGTATGGAAGGGAACTTTCTTATGTGGATCCAGGGCTTATATACGTTACCGCAGGCCAGACTTATCATTAATGGAGGCCTTTCATCCCCCTTCTCGCTATGTAGGGGCACGCGACAGGGGTGCCCCCTTTCCCCTCTTCTTTTCGTCTTAGCACTGGAACCGCTCGCCATCAAGATCCGTAATACTTCTCTGTTGCGAGGTATCCAGATTGGGAGCGTGGAGTGCCGTATCACGTTGTTTGCGGATGATATCTTACTGTTTTTGGACCAGGCACCCCTTCATTTGCCGGTGGCGTTGTGCTTGGTAGCGGAGTTTGGGGTATTGTCGGGCCTCCAGGTAAATTGTGCTAAGTCTGAGCTCCTTCCTCTGGCTGGATTGGGTCCAGAACCCTGGCATGCTACTTTGCAGATACCGCCTGTGCGGAAGCCGATGAGATATCTCGGTATTTATCTCCATACTGATCCTCGGGTTATGTACAAAAGTAATGTGGTAGCAGCTATTGATAAAATTCAAACCTTGTGTTCTGCCTGGCGAGATCTCCCGCTGACCCTGTTGGGGAGGGCGGCTCTGGTTAAAATGATCCTCCTACCCAAATTGCTGTACCCTTTACAAACGGTACCCTTTTGGGTGCTGCAGCGAGATGTTGGGCGGCTTCGGTCCATTTTTACCTCGTTTTTATGGCGCCAGAAGGCTGCGAGGATAGCTTATGTGAAATTGACTCTCGCTAAACGGGAAGGGGGCTTGAGCCTTCCGGACATCCGTGCGTATAATGTGGCGGCTCTCTTGCGGTTTGTCCATGAAGGGGTGACTGGAATTGCCCGTTTTTCTCCGTCTGGGTGGCTGACTGGGTGGTGCGCACCTTACACTTTCATCAATCTTATCCATGGGTCCTCGAGTAGGAGGGGGGGCGGCGCATTGCTCTCGAGGCTGCGGTTCTTGCGCCCTTTTCGTTTGGCATGGAGGTGGTGGCGTAGACTACAGGGCCGGTCCCCGAATGCCTCCCCATTGTTGCAACTTCAGGGTAATCCTGGCTTCACCCCAGGTCTCGGCCATTCTCCATTCAAATCATGGGCATCTAGGGGGGCCTCTAACCTCTCTTCTCTGATTGAGGCTACCACGGGTGCTTTTGTTTCGTTTGCTTCCATTCGGGAACGCTGGGGCATCCCTAACCAGCAATTTTTTGCTTATTTACAGGCCCGGCACTATTGCCAGACTCTGCATCAACAGTTCGGAGTGGATTGGTTGTGTGGCCCTCTGGATGATTACCTACTTACTATCCCGGCTTCTCAGAGCTCCTTGTCGGTATGGTACAGAGTGATTCGTTCTGCAGCCCTCCAGGATCACTTATCTGTTCTTAGAGAACGGTGGAACCACGATCTTGCTGCTCAGTATACCCCTGATTCTTTTCTCGATCTTTTTTACACTTTGCATGCTTTTGTGAAGTCGGCGGCTTGGCAGGAAACTCAATTTAAAATCCTCCACAGGGCTTACATTACTCGAGAGAGAGGGGCGGGCATGGGTTTATGGGAAGACTCGTTGTGTGCTAGGTGTTCAGGGGCCTCGGGGACGCTCTTCCACTCCTTTTTGGAGTGTCCTCACCTATCTATCTGGAATTTTTCTTTTGCACAGTTGCAGTTGGTCTTGCAGCGATCAGTTGAGTGGGATTACAAGACATTGCTCCTCGGTGACCAGTCTCTGTTGGAGGAGCAGGGTTTCCAGGTGCCGCAACGGCGCTTCATTTACATGACTGTACTGACGGTTAAACGTACAATCTTACAATATTGGGTGCAGGCGGGATCTGTCCCCTTGGACAGCTGGCTGAATCAGATGATTGAGCTGGCGCGATTCGAACTTTGCTATTTTAAACGCTCTTCTAACCCTGAGATATTGGCTTACCTGGCTCTTTGGAGGGTGTTCCTGCAGCTACCTTTGGTTCTCCGGCGTGGGGTGGGTGGGGAGGGGGGGCTGGTATGAATGGATGGTGAGAATGGTGAACATGGGAGGGGTTTGCATGTCTGGTTGCCTGATCTGTGTTGGTTGGTATGTGTGCTAATTCCTTTGTGGAACATAATAGGGGGTGGGTTGGGTCTGTTTTCCAACAACATAAAAAGTCCTGAGGCTTACACAGGAGACGGGCTGTTATTACTTGGAATGCCTTGTGCTTGGTGGTTTCTCTTGTTCTTCTGTTGGGGATTGTTCTGCCTCTGTATTGCTAGTCTGTATCTGCCTTTTTTGTTATGCAATTGTGTTCTGTATTATTGGATTTGCCTGTTTCTCTTGTGGCCTCTTGAATAAAAATGATGTTAAAAAAAAAAAAAGATCAGCAGTGGCAAGCCCTTGGCAGACGACCTGCTGGCACGAGCTCTCTCCTAGTGATGGGGCAAACTGCTGGAGAGATGGAGCCAAGTGGGGCTGGCAATCTACCTGTTGGACATGCCTGATCTATAACATCCAATATTTACTCCTAGTGGAATACTGTATCTGCGCAGCACAGTATTCTATGCAAACCTTCCATCCTAGCCCTGTCCCCTCCTCTCTTCCTCCAACCAATCCCTCTTCCATGAGATTCCCAAGGAAGCAGCAGTGGTGGCAACCAGCCAGCAGAGGCAGCAGTATGAACTGGGTGCTTGTGGTCAGCCCCACCAGAGCCTTCCAACTGTCACATCACTTCCTGTGAATAGATGACGCAGCAGAGGAAGGCTCTGGCAGGACTGGATGCTGGACCTAAAAGTAGAGGGGAAAGGGGGCGAGAAGGAAGAGATGCTTGACCATAGGGAGTAGGGAAGGGATTCAGGGTACAAGAGGTGGGAGGAAGAAATTCTTAACCAGTGGAGAGAGGGAGAGATGCCAGCCTATGGGGGCCAAGAAGGGGATTCAGGGTGCAAGTGAGAGGGGTGGGATTTAGAGGGAGACAGAACTGCAGTTTGACATAGAACTGAGGAGGCTGGAATTTGAGAAAGTAAAAAGCAGGAAGGAATCAATGGCCTCAGAATATAATTCTATGCAAAACAGTACAAATAAATCAGGTCAGTGAACCCATTTCTTACAAAGTCACACTGCAGACTTCAGCGCACACCCTGAAAAAAGCCACAGCATGATGGCTGAAATGTCTGTTTCTATCTGACAAGATGCAGCAATACCCAGAAACCTGCAACAAGCACAATGCCAGCTGCGGAAACCCTGAAAGAACATCTAACCCAGCTCCACAAGGAGAACATCTTTAAACCTTCCAGACTTTTTCCATTCTATGGACTTTCACAACAAAAATCAAATTTCTGACCAACTTTCCCGCCACAATTCAAATTGGTGGACTGCCCTGATCCCAATCAGGTCAGTGAACCCACTATTTACAAAGTCACACTGCAGCCTTCAGAGCATACTCTGACAAAGACACAGCGAGACCCAGAAACCTACAAGCAGCACAATGCCAGCTGCGGAAAACTTGAGAGAACAGTACAAATAAATTTTGCAGAATTTTAAAATATTGTGCACATAATTTTCTAAATTTTTGCACAGAATTCTGCTAGGAATAAAATATTGTATTTAAAAGTATCAGATCTGTTACTGCCACCTGTGCTACAAACTGTGCTACGGTTTTGTAAAAAAAAAAAAAAAAAGGGGGGGGTGAGTAAAATAGGGTAGCGAGTCTTTGTTTAAACACTTGAAATGAATCGGACAACTCTCCTATTCAGTATCATATGGCCGAGTTGTAGGCAAGATCTTTCGATCATTTGCTTTTTCCTTTGCAGAAATTTGGAATAATCTTCCTGCTGAGGTTAGACTTCTTCCCTCTTTACCAACTTTTCAGAAAACTTTCTATTTCAGAAATTCTTAAGATTCCTCGATATAAATAAGGATAACAGTTAATGATTTCTGTGCTTTAATATCTTGCTTTTCTTTGTCTTTTATAATCTTTTGTAAACCGAATCGAGCCCCATTGTTGGGAAGAATTGGTATATAATATCAAGGATTGGATTGGAACTTCCACTTTATGTACAATCTTATGATCACTATTTCTGGTTTGGAAGAACGTGAAAGATTTTTTTCTGTAAATTTGATCAAGGAAATAACAAACTCAGCTATTTCAGAGTTTTTTTTGTACTTACTGGATGATATGATCTAACATTTGTATCATGGAGTCCAACTTTAACGAAATGGTTAAATCTTTCCCATGAATATTCATTGTGGATATTCTGAAAACCCGACTGGCCGGGGAGCCCCCAGGACAGGTTTGGAAACCATAGTAAGGTACACATAAAACACAAGTCCAGCTATAACATACGTATCATAACATTCACATACAGATACATCTAAGCCATAGGAAATCTCTCTGATTCATAATAGGAAATACCACTAGAACCATAGAGGAGTAATCTTACGATTACTGCAGTGACCTGAAACCCTGGATGGGTTTTATTCCCACTGCAGCTCCTTGTAGGCAAGTCACTTAATGCTCCTTTACTCCAGCTACAAAATAAGGGGAAGATTCTCAACACTTTATAATGTTGCTAAACCAGTTCCAGCCAGTTTAGCATTCAGGTATTTCAGCAGCAGATTATCAAAACAGCTTACTGTGGTCTTTTCTGAGCTTCCTAGCAGTCTCCGACTCTGCCATGCAAATGCATTATGACAAAGTCATTAATATGTAAATGAGCACTCCGAGCAATTCTCTATCATCGCTGAGTGATTCCCTAACCTTGGCAGGTCTGAGCTGTCCTAGTCTTACTGATTGGCCCAGGTTGCTTAAGGCCCCTCCTATGCGAGAGGCCTTAGGTGTCTGGGCCAATTAGAGCCTTAGGCCCCTCCCCAGCACATCCTAGGATGCACTGGGGAGGGGAAGGCCTACTATTTTAGAGAGGCGGGCCTGCTGGCCGGAAGCAGAAGGCATACCTAATTTGCAACCTAATTTTATTATCTTATTACTCCACTTTACTTTATTATACCTTTTTTATTTATTACCCTCTTGTATTTTCCCTTAATGTTTCTTCTTTACTTTATGAATTGTATTTCATCCCTCCTTACCCAATGTTTAGAATATGTTAAACTGAGTGCAACTTAGTCTTATTCAAGTATTTGTATGTATTGTATTGTCCCCTAACAAATGTAAATTTTAATGTGTACATCGCTTAGAAGTTTGATTAAGCGATTAATCAAGTCACCTAATAAACTTGAAAACTTGAAACTTGATACCTTTGGCCGGCCTTCCTAAACAAGGGGGGTGGGGTCATCGAGGGTACAATGGTAGCAGGAATGGCTAAGCCTCCCGCCACAGGGGAGGTGTTACTTGGCAGCAGGAGGGAGTGAACATCTCTCCTGCTAATGGAGTATGTATTCGGGAACAGGAAAGAGGAAAAAAACAAACCTCGAACTACAATAGAGGAACCAACAAAAAGAGGCAATGGAGATGTTTAAACCAACTGAATGGTTACGAGTGCTTTATTAAAAACCAAACATCTAAAAATTGGAATAAACAAAGTCCCAACTAGGATCCAAGTTTCGGCGTTGGATGTCGCCTTCTTCAGGGGACAATAAAACTGTTCCAGTCCCCCAGCCTCTCACAATCTGGCTGGAAAAAACGTCTCTCAGAGCCTCTTTCAGTCTTTGCCACAGAAATAGAAAATAGAACCTTCAATCCCAAGAAACTTTTCCACTTAATGGGAACCTTAACACCACTTCCAACGACAGGCCCAGCAAACATCACCAACCAAGTGCTCAGGATCTGATTACTTCCTGGCTAAGATTTTTAAAAAGTTCAATTAGACATAAAACAATCAGTAGGTTCCACCAATCCCAGCATACCCAAGCTTGATGAACACTGTGTAGCCGACCAAATCTGGAAAAAATTCACCCCATTAATTGCACCTGAAGTCACACACCTAAACACTTTCTACACATTGCAGCACCTTAGACACGTACCCCAGCAAACTACTAGCAAATGTACCTGAAGCCATCAATCAATGGATTACTACTCTCTTCAATGCTACACACCACACCAAATGGGATGCATAACCTTAACTCCAATACCAAAAACTCATGATGCTGATTTAGCTATTCCATTTAACTAAAGACCAATCAAAGGAATTCAAATTCTAACAAGACTGCTTGAGACCATAGTTTGTAAACAGCTCAATACATACATAGACAAACACTCCCATCTTCATCCAATCCAATGTGGCTTCAGGAACCAACACAGCACAGAACCGCTTCTCACATTAAAGACAATCAAGCAAACACGACAACAAGCAATTCTACTCCAATTCAACATTTCAGCTGTCTTTTGACTCAGTTAACCCTGACCTACTGCTGACAAAACTTAGTGAAATCGGAATAGGTGGCCCAGTGCTAGACTTGTTTCACTCATTCTTAACTGACAGTGAATATATAGTGTAGAACACCACAACCTTGGCAATCTTTTTGTGGTGTTCAAGGCGCTCCATTATCCCCAATCCTATTCAACCTATTTATAAGCTCATTGGGAGACATCCAGTTTAGAGAATGACATGGGGACAAATTTTTCCCTGTCCCCACAGGAACTCAATTTTCCTGTCCTGTCCCTGCGAGTTTTGTCGCTGTCCCTGTCCATTCCTGTAAGCTCTGCCTTATGATTTAAAAGTGTTTGAGGCTTGTGCAGATGAGGACAGAGCTTTCAGGAATGGGTCAGGAAAAGAACTCTAACTGGGCTAACAAAAACAAACTCAAACATTATCAAGAGAAAGTTACTTTGGTTTCATATTGCCCAACACTCTCTTATGCACCTCAAATATTCAACATGTAGAGGAAGACCTTCTTCAGCAAGAAACAACTACAATTGATCAGACCCCTCTTTTGTGAACATCACTTTGCTATTTTAGTTCAAATTCTCATTCTACCACAACTAACTATTGCAATTCTCTATACACGTCTGAGCACCAAACTACATAGCCTGCAATTCATTCATAATAACAGACTAATCTTCAGACTCAAGAAATTTGATGCAATAACGGAATACTACCACAAACTTCACCAGCTACTCCTGACCTCCCGCATCTCCTTCAAAATATCCTGTATTATTTTCCACATACGTAACCAATTGATTCTTCTCCTTTCAGAACTCCACTTCACATCAACTAGATTGTCCAACACCTCTTAAGATAATCCTCCCCTCAATGTATATTCAACTCATCTAAGCTGTCATCAAAATTTGGAATAACTTACCACCTGACACCAGAAAAGAATCCTGTTACCTAAAATTCTGAAGAAAACTGAAAACATTTCTATACCATATGCCATAGGACCGATCATATAATTGCAACCTTAAACTGTATACTCTGCTCAACTAGTTCTACTCTACATAGCTGACCATGCTGCCTACTTGTTCTACACTACATAGTTTGTAATCGTTAGCATGGGCTGATTATGCCAAGGCCCTTTGCTTGTACCCTTAGCAGAAAAGTCTTTCAACTGTAAGCTCATCACTGGGCTTTTAATATTTGTAAATCGCCTTGAACTTATATAGGTTAGAGCGATTAGAGTTAAAAAAGGGGAATAATTAAATCTAAAATACAAAAAAGAGATTAGGTTCTTACCTTGATAATATTTTTTCCAGTAGATAGGGAGATATGCTGAACCATAGAGTTATCCATGTGTGCTTATGAGTATGTTGCAGATGTCAATCACAGCTTTTTAATGCTTTCTTCACGGTTTGTGCTGCCTCCCTCAGTTCATACCAAAGCTAGTGAAAGTCCTAGATGAAAAGTTAGGAGAGCTGTGGGGAACCTTGCAAACACATCTCTGATCTGCTCAAGCATGATTAAAACAATGAACCTCAGAAAGGAACAATACCATTAACAGCATGAACATTTGTGGAGTCCAAACATTCCCCCCCTTAAAACCACATACATTGTCTCTGCTTGAATGAATAGTCTGACAATAGAGACTCCACTATGGAGCTGATTGTGGAAGTTGAAGTATTGAGTCAGGAAGCAGGTGCATCAAAAAAACTTGACAGGGAAGGGGGTTCAGCATATCATCCCTTTCTACTGGAAAAGATACTATCGAGGTAAGAACCTAATTTTTCCATTGCAATAGGGATGTATGCAGAATCATAGGGATATATCTAAGCAGTTCCATGACTCTAGTGTGGGACAGATGAGCCTGTGCGCAATACTGAGGAGCCAAAGGTGGCATCCTCCCTTGGTGCTATGTCCACCCTGTAGAATTTGTTGAAGGTATGGAGAGTGGACCAGGTCGCTGATCTATAAATCTCCTCAGGTGGAATTGCCCGAGTTTCTGCTCAGAAAGCCATGCCCCTTGTCAAATGTGCCTTCAATGAGATGAACAGTTTGTCACAACCAACATATGCAGAGGATATCGCTCTACGTATCTATCTAAAAATGGCATTGAGTGCCTCTTCTCGCCTGGTTGGTTAACATGAAAAGATGATTTGAGAGACGAAACTCACCTCCAACGCAAGAGCTCTTTGGATGTCTAAAACCTTCAAGGATTTGTCCTTCTTAAATCCTGTGATATGAAATGCCGGTAGTCTAACCTTTTTGGTTGACATCAAGTTTCAAGTTTATTTAAAATTTCTTATACCATCTAATCAAACTTCTAGGCGGTGTACAATAAAAACACCATAAAATCAAATTAAAAATTAGTAATGCTAAACAATACCAGGATATATTAGTACAACAAATGACATGACATACAGACTTACTTCAAACAAATGGGCAAGAACTACAATCTTTGGAGAAAAGAACAAAGAGAATGGAGAAAACAATAGGTAGGGATAAAAATAGACAATCACTATTTTAGTCCTTAAAAGGACAGTTATTGTCCAAACGCATCCTGGAACAAGGTTTTTAACTTGGATTTAAATTGGTTTAGTACAGACTCTAAGCATAAGAAATTGGGCAGCGAGTTCCAAAGGGAAGGTGCGGTGATAGCGAAATTATTAGATCTCAACGTGTTGATAAACTTTAAAGATGGTATGGTAAGGAGATTCTGTGACATGGAACAGAGTGATTTAGATGGACTATAAGGGATTAGAAGTCTGTCAATGAACTCTGGCTGGTTACTCAAACGGATTTTAAAGGTTAAATGTAGGATTTTGTAGCTGGTTCTATGTTCAATGGGTAATCATATTTTTTTTGCGTTATAGATAATTTTGATAGCTGTATTATCCCAGGACAAGCAGGCAGCATATTCCGAACAGGTGGGTGACGTCACCGACGGAGCCCCACAGCGGACAGCCTCGCAAGCAGACTTGCTTGAAGATCTTTGTAAGAGCTTACAAGTGCTGCACTACGCATGCGCGAGTGCCTTCCCGCCTGAGTTAGGGCGCGCGTCTCCTGTGAGGTACCTCAGTTCAACGTTTTCCACGGAGCCAAGAAGTCCTCTTCACTTCAGCTCTGCAGTCCTTCGTTGCCTTCTCACACCATGGCTTTGTTATTTTTGCTAGTCACTGTGCTCGCATATTCCTTCTCTTTATTTTTAGTAAAAAAAAAACAACCCAAAACTTTTATTGTTTCTTTTCCGGCCGGCGTCCTTTTGGCCTAGGCCTGGCTGCTGAACCTTGTTCGTTCGTCGGCCCTCTTTTTTTTCTATGTCCTGGCCTCTTACCGGGTTCAAAAAGTGTAGCCAGTGCAGCAGGGCTATTTCAATCACCGATCCTCATCGTCGGTGTATTGTTTGCCTGGGTCCTGAACATTGCCCCGACGCTTGTTCGCGCTGTGCTACCCTTCAACCTCGAGCCCTTCACAGATGCCGTGCCAAGCTTCTTCAACTATTTGGCACTATGGAGCAGTCTGCTGAGAGGGTCTCGACCTTGGCTTCGGGGACAGCCTCGACTTCCAAGACCTCGACCCCGACACCCGTGGCTGCCTCGACCTCGACACCTTCGGTCTCGAAGGCCTCACCTGCAGTCCCCTCTAAATTTTCATCTGTGGATAAGTCTCCTGTTTCTCCTTCAGGTATCCTTCCTAAGAAGCCTCCAGAGTCTCAGGCATTCCAGGTCGTGCCTACGGTCCTGCCAGCCTCTTCAAGACCTCCAGCTAAGCGTGCCTACAAACATAAGGAATACTCATCCTCAAGGTCGCCCTCTTTGGAGCGCACTGCTGCATCTTCGAGACCTGATCCCTTTGTCTCGGTGCCTATGTTCAAGGACATGTTGAAAGCCATTCTGACCACTCAGATTTCCTTGGTCATGGCTCAGCTCCTCCCGGCCTCGACCCTGGTTCCTATGAGCCAGCCTGAGCCTCCTCCTGAAGCACCTCGAGGCAAGCCTCGGAAGTCTTGTCGCTTATCATCCAGTGACTCTTCGCCTCCTCCTGGGACAGAGTCTCCTGAACCTCGATCGAGGCATCACTCGAGGCATTCGAGGCATCTTGCTATCAAGCGGAGTCAGGATTCTTCTTTCAAGCACAAGGGCTCTCCTCCTCCCAGTACTGAATTTTCTATGCCTTGTTTATCAAAGGCCGTCGAGATGGGACTCCATAATCTCCAGCAATACAGTGGATTTAAAAGTGAGCGCACTGAGGGATCATCTCCCTATGCCATGGCTGATACTGTCTCTTGGCCATCAGACTCTGTATTTCCCCCCAGGAAAGCCTCACTTTGGGACAATAAGGGAATTAAATCTGAACCCTTTTCCTCCGAGGCCGTTTGATGGCCCATTGAACTCTAGGAAAGCCTCTGCTTTGGGTGAAGTGCTCCGAGTGTCAAAACCTGCCTGCACATTGGCCCGCTTGCCAGTGGACCTCACAGGCTTGAGCTCTGCCCCAAGCATAAGCCTGCCAGAAAAGAATGATAATCTTTGATGTAAAAGCCTCTTGCCCCTTAAAATGGTGAAACTGCCTCTTCTTGGGCTGTGAAGCTTCTCTGCCCTTACCCTTACCACTGTCCCGGAGATACAGAAGGTGTCTCCTTCCCCCGGCTGAATCCCTGTCATTTGTCTGGTTCTAGAAGGCTGTGGAAGGGCTAAGCATGAGGGTTCCCACCTCTCCCTCATGTACCGTGCAGCATGTGGTACAAGAGCACTCTTCAGCCATCCATCCAGTAATGTGGCATGATTCAGGGGGTTTCGGAAGACTTCATTCCTGCCAGTTTTGAGGCAAAATGAGGAGTTTTGGAGCAGTTTGAGAACATAGGGGGAAAAAGTTGGGAAATCCAAGATGGTCACTGCGACAGCATTTTTGTGCCAGAAAACAGCTCAAACACCTTGGGGCTGACCAAAAAATTAAAAAATAGGATTTTAGGGGCGGGTACCAAACACCTAACTGCAAAAACAGTAAGAGACCCTCCACCCCCAACTTTACCCATAGGCCATCACAGCCTGTACTCATACACCATGTGCTGAGGAAATGATACTGCCGCTTGCTTCAGCAACCTAAAAGTGTAGCTGGAACTAGAAAGGATCTCAAACTGTGTTGAGTTGTTCGGGTTGCCAGTCGGACTGATCCTCTACCCCCCACAGACCACACCGCACAAAGTAGGGGGGAGGAGGTGAAACTGCAGCTGGCACCCTGAGCTCCCCGGACTGCTGTGCTCAAGCTCCTGACCAAATCAAGGAAGCAAGTGCTGAGAACATGGAACCCTGAGCTCCACAAAACTTCAAGCAGGCTAGCTGACAGGTCCCCGAGGGAAACACCTGCCAGATGCAGACATAAAAGTCTGTTCCTTTCCAAACAGGCAGAGAAGGCTCTTCTATTCGGGATCTCTGTGGCACCGCAAAAATCCACACCAAAAAATAAATAAATAAATTAACAGAGCAGATCAGAAAAACACCCTCATGCTCGTTTGCAAAAGGAAAATCTGAGGGGGACAGCACAGCCCACAGAGGAGGAGGAGCTGAAAAGCTATGATTGCAAAAAGTGCTCGTGATCATCAGCATACCATCCCTATTGCCCTGGAAAGTTAAGTTACCATCCCAAACAAATCTAATAATATATCAAATGCGCGATCAACATGCTCATGGATATTCAGTGTTAACAGTCTGAGAAGCACAGCACTGTCTCAACTTTTTGACCTAAGTACACAGATCCCTTGCTGAAAACCTGTGCAAATCAATGCCACTCCAGCTGATGGGACAATTATATTGCAACATCAAAACAAGAGCTTTTGCAAAATGGCCTTGATGCAAAGAACAGGCAAAGCACCCATCAGTGCAGAAAGCACATCTCAATCTTATTTGAATTTAAATTTGTAGCTTCAGAGGGCTCTGGCATTAGGGTAGAAAACACGATGGCATATTCTCCAGCAGCAAACTGGTAGTAATGTGTTTACACTTTCAAAGGGAAACAAGAAGTTATCCTGAGCCTCTGAAATGAAATTCAAAATACTCTTGGTCTCTAATGTATATGGTATGTGCTTCACACAGAGTTGTGGTGTCAGTACACCAAACCTCCAATTCATATTAAGCTTTACATTTTTTTGTTCTGTATCTAAAGTTCTGGTAAATATAACTTTAGACTTATGACACAGGTAAGTGTAAAATGATAAATTTACCATATATAATAATGGTTTTTTTTCTGAAGCTGGAGTCAGAATTGGTACTTATTTTTTTCTGACAATAATTACAGCTTTAATTTAATTATATTTTAAATTAAATATTTATGTGAAAAACTCAGACCCTGAACCCGTGAAATAGTGTAACAACACCGCCTGAGGTTCAATGGGGGACCATCATAGTTTTTCACTGTCCCCATATACCATCCAAACAATTTGACACGTGTCAAATTGTTTGGATGGTATATGGGGACAGTGAAAAACTATGATGGTCCCCCATTGAACCTCAGGCGGTGTTAACACTATTTCACGGGTTCAGGGTCTGAGTTTTTCACATAAATATTTAATTTAAAATATAATTAAATTAAAGCTGTGATTATTGTCAATTTGATTACGTTACTATCACAGAAGAAAATAGAGTTTCTCTCCAGTCTTTTGGAGTACTTATTTTTTTTTACGAACTCAGACTCGATAGCTCTGGTTTCACAGGGGCCACTTTTCAAAGTATTCATACACTGAGGTGAACAAATCATCCCATCTGAGGTAGCTATTTTGGCTTCATGGTCAATCACAGCCCTATGATAGGCATTTTAAGAACACATGAGCACAGAACATTGTTAATGTTTGTCATCACCAGACTGATTGGGAAAACAATAAATAAGCAAAACATTCTTTAAAAGAATAAAGGAACGGAATTAGTTCTCTGCATCATGGTAAGTGCCCTAGTAAGTTTGAAAAATATTTGCTGCTATTTGGGTTTCTGCCAGGTCCATGTAACCTAGTTTGGCCACTGTTAAAAACAAGATTCAAGGGGATGCTAAAAAGTTCACAGCTAAACCAAGGGGTGGGGAGGGGGGAATGACGTGGAGCCATAAAACTTTTAAGTTATTCCATATATTCATCCCTAAGTTCAACACACTTGATACATCATGTCTGAAATTTCTGTAACCCTTTCAAAAAATAATCTTGTCTGGTCACTGAAACACTGCTCTGCTGCTACAGTTATCTCTGAATCACTCAAAAATTGTTATCCTTTCAAACTAAGGTTTGGAAACAGAAAATAGTCAGATGAAGCAAGATCTGATCTGGTGAGTAGGGTGGATGGCAGTGCTGCCTGATTCAAGGAAAAATATTTATATTCGATTCAGCCTATTTGAATCGATTTTTCGATTCGATTTTGAGTCAAAAGAACAATTCCATCACCTTATCTGAGTGCTACTGTATCTGCCGAATTCTTTAGTTTTAAAATCTCTGATATAAAGCAGCAATTTAAGAATTCTACAACAGCTAATTTGCTCTCAGCTGATCACTCTTTCTGATATCTATATTGGTATCTGTCTTCCCCTTCTCCTGCTTCTGAATTAGGGCTCACTTCTCATGCTTCACTGGGTCATTCTTGGTGGAATTTCTGCCAGGGCTTCTACCTGTCTACTAGATCCTTTTCCTAAAGCCTGGTTCAAAATTTCCACATTAAAGCTGTTGCTTTTTCGTTACTCCATTTGCTACAAAACCATAACCACTGATGAAGTTCCCAAGTCATGGAAACACTCTCGTTTGCCCCTTAATTAACAGTCTTGACAAATTTATTCACCAACAATTATCGTTCAGTTTTCAATCTTCCCTTTCTTGCTTATCTTAAAGCACATGGCTCTCTCCCAACTGCTTTAGCACATTGGACAAACTTTCTGCATCCTCCACC
Source organism: Geotrypetes seraphini (assembly GCF_902459505.1). Lineage (NCBI taxonomy): Eukaryota > Metazoa > Chordata > Amphibia > Gymnophiona > Dermophiidae > Geotrypetes > Geotrypetes seraphini. The sequence continues at coordinate 304,619,197 of NC_047087.1, forward strand.
ATCCATCTTCCCCCCTCCACCAAGTTCATTTCTCCCATCCATCTTCTCCCCATCTCTCCTCCAGTCCACCAACTCTCCCAAGTCCATCTCCCCTCACCCTTTATTTTGAGGTTACGTTTTGCCAGTGGCGGTAGTTATTTAGCGATCCACTCCTGCCACTACTCCTTGTGTCTTCTCTCCACTGCAGCCTGCCCTCAGTGAAAACTTCCTTTTTCTGCTTGGGCGGCCAAATGGAGAGAAGACGCCCGGAGTAGTGGCAGGGTAGTGAATTGCATTTGCTACTACCACTTTTGCCTGGCCAGAGAGGAGAGGAGAAATACTAACGCCCAGGAAGAAGAGAGCCTTGCTGCCACCGATCCGCACGCAGAGACCTGTTTGGGATTTCCCTCTGCCACTGGAGTCCTTGTTTCGATGTAACTTACAATTTTGCAAAACCGGAAGTTACATCAGAAGCAAGGACTCCGGTGGCAGATGGAAAGCCCAAACGGGTCTCTAGCAAAGGGACTGACGAATTGGTAAGTCCGATTTTCTTCAAAAACAAATCGATTTGAATCGATTCACCAGAAGCGAATCGGTGAATTGATTCAAATCGTAAATCGGGCAGCACTAGTGGATGGTCTAATGCACTGAAACCCCAATTGTGTCAAAACATTCATTGTTTTACCAGCCTTGTGAGCAGGTGCATTGTCTTGTAAAAAGGGAACTCCTTTCCCTTGCTTTCCTTGGAAGATAGCCTTTGCAACACCTTCCTGATTCCAAAACAGTGACCATGACTTTTCCTGCTGACTGTTGGATCTTGAATTTTCTTGGCCTTGGAGAACCTGAGTGCCGCCATTGCATGGACTGCTGTTTTGTCTCAGGATCATGTTTCATCAACAGTAACTAGTTGTTCCATGAAGCTGGCACCAGCTCACTGAAATTGCTGCAAAATCAACTTGGAAGTGCCCACTTAATGTCATTTCTTGTTTGCATTCAAACATTTGGGCATCCACTTAGCTCACAGTTTCTGCATACCCAGCTGCTCGTATTCCTTGACTATCTGTAGTGTCTCAGCAATTGTTTTAGCCAATATTCGCTAATCTTCCAAAATCACGTCTTGACATAGTCAACAATTTCAAGAGTTGATACCACTTGAGGCTTCCCAGACTTTGCTGCATCTTCAGTCTCGAAATCTCCATGCTGAAAGTTTGTACACCACTTCTTCACTGTGGAGTATGATGGGCATGTGTCAATCAATGTTTGCATCATACATTCATGTATTGCCTTTGGAGTTTTCTTCTGCAGGAATAGGAACTTCATGATAGAGCACAGTTACTTACCGTAACAGGTGTTATCCAGGGACAGCAGGCAGATATTCTTGACTGATGGGTGACGGCACCGACGGAGCCCCGGTACGGACAATTTTAGAGTGATTGCACTCTAAGAACTTAGAAAGTTCTAGTTAGGCCGCACCACGCGTGCGCGAGTGCCTTCCCGCCCGACGAAGGCGCGCAGTCCCCAGTTAGGATAAGCCAGCTAAGAAGCCAACCCGGGGAGGTGGGAGGGACGCAAGAATATCTGCCTGCTGTCCCTGGATAACACCTGTTACGGTAAGTAACTGTGCTTTATCCCAGGACAAGCAGGCAGCATATTCTTGACAGATGGGTGACCTCCAAGCTAACAAAAAGAGGGATGGAGGGAAGGTTGGCCATTAGGAAAATAAATTTTGTAAAACAGATTGGCTGAAGTGTCCATCCCATCTGGAGAATGCATCCAGACAATAGTGAGATGTAAAAGTATGAACTGAGGACCAAGTAGCAGCCTTGCAGATTTCCTCAATGGAAGTGGAGCGGAGGAAAGCTACAGATGCTGCCATAGCTCTAACTTTGTGGCCCATGACAGAACCTTCCAGTGTCAGGCCCGACTGAGCATAACAGAATGAAACGCAAGCCGCAAGCCAATTGGATAGAGTGCGTTTAGATACAGGATGACCCAACTTGTTAGGATCAAAGGACAAAAACAGTTGAGGAGATGATCCGTGAGGTTTAGTGCGGTCAAGATAGTAAGCCAGAGCATGTTTACAGTCCAAGGTATGCAAAGCCTGTTCACCTGGATGAGAATGAGACTTTGGAAAAAAAACAGGTAGGACTATGGACTGATTAAGATGAAAGTCAGACACAACCTTAGGGAGAAACTTTGGATGTGTACGGAGAACCACCTTATCATGGTGAAAAACAGTGAAAGGTGGATCGGCCACTAGTGCGTGAAGCTCACTGACCCTCCTGGCAGAAGTGAGAGCTATAAGAAAGACCACTTTCCAAGTAAGAAATTTGAAATGCGCTGTGGCCAAAGGTTCAAAAGGAGGCTTCATTAAAGCAAACAGAACCACATTGAGATCCCAGACTACAGGAGGGAGCTTGAGAGGTGGTTTCACATTAAAAAGTCCCCTCATGAACCTAGCAACTAAAGGATGAGCCGAGAGGGGTTTTCCATGAATTGGCTCATGAAAAGCAGCAATGGCACTAAGGTGAACTCTGATAGAAGTAGATTTGAGACCAGAGTCGGACAAGGAAAGAAGATAGTCCAACACCAGTCCCACTGCTAGAGACATGGGATTATGGTGATGGAGAAGGCACCAGGAAGAAAACCGAGACCACTTCTGTTGATAACACTGGAGCGTGGCCGGTTTCCTGGAAGCATCAATGATAGAGCGGACAGGCTGAGAAAGGAGTGAGTGAGCCAAAGTCAGCCCGAGAGATACCAAGCTGTCAGGTGCAGAGACTGTAGGTTGGGATGCAGTAGGGTCTGCTGATGCTGAGAAAGCAGAGAAGGAAACAGTGGAAGAATTATAGGTTTCCTGGAACTGAGTTGAAATAGAAGGGAATACCAATGTTGCCTGGGCCACCGTGGAGTGATGAGAATCATAGTGGTTCGTTCCCTCCGGAGCTTGAACAATGTGCGCAGCATGAGCAGTAGAGGAGGAAATGCATATAGGAAGAGATTGGTCCAATCCAGGAGAAATGCATTGGGAGCCAGACGGTGAGGAGAGGAGAGTCTGGAGCAAAACAGGGGCAGCTGATGATTGTGAGGAGCTGCAAAGAGGTCCACCTGAGGAGTGCCCCATTGATCGAAAATGGACTGGAGACTCAAGGGGTCGAGAGTCCATTCATGAGGTTGGAGAATTCTGCTGAGATTGTCTGCCAAGGAATTCTGCTCCCCTTGAATGTAGACAGCCTTCAGGAATAAATGACGAGCTGTCGCCCAAGACCAAATCCGTTGGGCTTCCTGACACAACAGGCGAGAGCCCGTCCCTCCCTGTTTGTTGATGTAGTACATTGCAACTTGATTGTCTGTGCAAATGAGAAGTACTTGAGGAAAGAGAAGGTGTTGAAAGGCCTTGAGGGCATAAAATATTGCTCGGAGTTCCAGGAAATTGATGTGGTGTTTCTGTTCCTGAGCAGTCCAAAACCCCTGAGTTTGGAATTCGTTCAAGTGAGCTCCCCAGGCATAAGGGGATGCGTCTGTGGTGATGACGAGATGATGATGAGGTAAATGGAACAGTAGACCTCTGGATAGATTTGAAGATGTCAACCACCAAAGAAGCGACTGTCGAAGAGACGAGGTCACAGATATGTGTTGTGAGCAAGGATCCGTCGCTTGTGACCACCGAGTCGCTAGGGTCTATTGAGGAGTACGCAGGTGGAGACGTGCGAAGGGGGTGACATATACTTTGGAAGCCATGTGCCCCAAGAGCACCATCATGTGATTTGCAGAGATTGTAATCTGTTGAAACACCTGCTGACAGAGATGAAGGATGGTCTGAAGGCGGTTGGATGGAAGAAACGCCCTCATCAGAACAGTGTCCAGAATGGCTCCATTAAATTGAAGCCGCTGGGTCGGAATGAGATGCGACTTGGGTAGATTGATTTTGAACCCCAACAGTCAAAGGAAGTGAATGGTCTGATTGGTGGCAAGCAGAACCGCCTGAGGTGAATGAGCCTTGATCAGCCAGTCGTCCAGATAAGGGAATACTTGAAAATTGTGAGAGCGGAGATAGGCCGCTACCACAATTAGACACTTGGTGAACACCCTGGGAGAGGAGGCCAGACCGAAGGGTAGCACCTTGTACTGATAATGATGTTGATTGATAAGAAAGCGGAGATATTGCCTGGATGTCAGATGGATAGGAATATGTGTGTAAGCCTCTTTGAGATCGAGGGAGCATAGCCAGTCGCCCTGAGTGAGAAGAGGATAGAGGGTGGCAAGAGAGAGCATTTTGAACTTCTCTTTGACTAAACATTTGTTGAGATCTCTGAGATCTAAGATGGGTCTGAGGTCTCCGGTCTTTTTGGGAACTAGAAAGTACCTGGAGTAAAATCCCTGACCTCTCTGATCTTGAGGAACTTCTTCGATGGCATTGAGAAGAAGGAGGGAGTGAACCTCTTGAGCGAGGAGGGACTGAGACTTGTTGGAAGCAGATTCTTTTGGCAGGCCTAACGGCGGAGGAGTCTGAAAATTGAGGGAGTAGCCATGGGCTATGATCTAGAGCACCCACTGGTCGGTGGTGATTACTTCCCATCGAGAGTGAAAAATGTTTAATCGACCTCCTATGGGCTGTGAAAGAGGACAGGAGGGAGGAAGACTGGCAATGCCCTGGAGAAGGGAGTCAAAAGGGCTGAGTCGGCTTAGTCTGAGTGACAGGCTTGATGGCAGGCTGCTGTTGCTGACGAGCCTGTTGATGCTGTTGCCGTTGCCTCCGAGGTTGAGGAGGATGAGGCTGAACCGGCCGAGCAGAAAACCGCCTCTGATATGAAGGTTGCTGTCTAAAAGGACGAGGAGGAGGCTTCTTATTTTTCAACAAGGTATCCCACCTCGTCTCATGGGCAGAGAGCTTTTGAGTGGTGGTATCCATAGACTCTCCAAACAGCTCGTCACCCAGGCAGGGAGCATTGGCAAGGCGGTCCTGGTGGTTCACATCAAGGTCTGAGACTCGAAGCCTTGCTAATCGTCTCATCGCCACAGACATAGCCGTGGCTCGGAATGCGAGTTCAAAAGTATCATAGATGGAACGGACCATAAACTTCCTGAGTTGCAGGAGACTGGAAGTGCATTGTTGAAATGCAGGAAGTTTGCGGTCAGGAAGATACTTTTGAAAAGAGGCCACTTGTTGAAGCAGATGTTTCAGGTAAAAAGAGAAGTGAAACGCATAATTACCTGAACGGTTGGTTAACATTGCATTTTGGTAAAGTCTTTTGCCAAATTTATCCATGGCCTTGCCCTCTCTACCAGGAGGAACAGAGGCATACACACTAGAGCCTGCCGATTTTTTGAGGGTTGACTCCACCAGCAGAGATTCATGGGGCAGCTGGGGTTTGTCAAACCCTGGAATAGGAATCACTTTATAAAGCAATTCCAGCTTCCTAGGGGTTCCTGGAACGGTTAGAGGGGTTTCTAAATTTTTGTAAAAAGTTTCCCTCAGGATGTCATGGAGAGGCAACTTTAAAAATTCTTTAGGAGGCTGGTCAAAATCCAAAGCATCAAGAAATGCCTTGGATTTTTTAGTCAGACTCTAGGGGGATGGAAAGGGTGTCTGACATCTCCTTAAGAAACTTGGTGAAGGACGAGTGCTCTGGCTTACTAGCAGGATCCTGCACCGATGGATCATCCTCATCCGAGGAATAATCTGCCTCGGTACCGAGAGGGTCGTCAGAATCATCCCACAAATCAGGGTCCCCTACCGATGAAAGACGGCCCTGAGAAAGGGGAGTAAAAGGTTCAGCATGCTTGGTCTTGCGCACCGATTTACCTGATTGCATGGACACAGTACCGGGTGACTGTACAGTGGTACGGGTGTTAGAAAACGGTACCGGCTCAGAAGTCGAGTAAGCAGTGCAAGAGACTTCGGTTCCGCAGAGAGAACAGGCATAGAGACAGATTTTTGCGGTGCCGATAACGTCGATGCCGACAGAATAGGCTGTTCGACAATCGGCACCGAAGGCTCAGTAGATACCGACACTGGAAGGTGTGGAGTTAGTAGAGCCGGGAGCAAGCTGGACCTGAAGGATGGATGCTATTCTCTCATCCAAAGACGGTCCCGATGGCACCAGTACCGCTTTTTTCTTGCTCGGTACCTGCGGTGCAGCTCGACCCTCAGGAGAAGTCGATGCCGATGAAGAGGCAGTGACTTCAATGGGAGTGGAGCGTTTGCGGGGCCGGCGCGCAGTCTGCAGGACTTGACTCACTGCTTGTTCGACTGGCGGGCCAAGAACAGTAGGGGATGGCTTCTTAGCCGGCTTACCTACAGGGTGCGACACCGAGGATGGATCTTGCGGCGTCGAAGTCACCGGTGCCGATTTGGAGGAAGTTGTCAGTGTCGATGTCGGGGGAACATCCATGGCGGCACCGAAAAGAATCCGCTGTTGAATTTGGCGATTCTTTAGAGTTCTCTTTTGGAGAGAACTGCAGCGGGTGCACGTTTCAGCCCTATGGTCCGGACCCAGACACTGAAGGCACCACTTGTATGGGTCGGAGAGGGAAATAGTATGTGCACACCGCTGACACTTCTTAAAACCCGGTGAGAGGGGCATGAAGGGAAAAACGGCCGTAGCAAAATCGAAGCCCGAGGCTTCGATGGTGCCAACAAGCCCCGCCGGGGCCGACCGGAAAAAAGTCGAAAAAAATTGACTTTTTTTTTTTTTTTTTAGAAAAGAAAGAAAATAATAATGTGAACACTTCACGGCAAGAAAACGCGCGAGCGGGACGGCGAGAAAAAAATTGAAAAATTTTTCCAACAGCTGTTGGAAACACGCGTTTTCTAAGCTCCGCGGAAACTAAGAAACTGGGGACCGCGCACCTTCGTCGGGCGGGAAGGCACTCGCGCATGCGCGGTGCGGCCTAACTAGAACTTTCTAAGTTCTTAGAGTGCAATCACTCTAAAATTATCCATACTGGGGCTCCGTCGGTGCCGTCACCCATCAGTCAAGAATATGCTGCCTGCTTGTCCTGGGATAACTCAGAGATCCACACTTGAAAATTCAACACTTTTTGCTGACTTGGTTCAATTAATCAATGTCAAAACATAGTATTACAATTCTGCAAATTGGCATTTTGTAAAATAAAATAACTCTTCAGCTTCAGTGGCAAAATAATGCTCAGAATTTAAGAAGCTGTTGGGCTGAGAACTTTTAAGCACCCTCTCGTACTGGACTAGATGGACCTTTGATCTGACATAGTCTTGTGTTATATGGCCCATAACATCCTTACAATTTTAGTGCTTGTGATCAAATTGCAACATCTACCTTAATATACTTTTTTATTTCACTCTATTACAAAACAATCTAACACCACCAAAAACAAATGACCGATTGTGTTCCTCCCTCCTTGGTCCTGAAAAGGGCATGCCCTATTTCTCATGCATCATACATAGCATCTTCGGCTTGTTGTTATACATCCATAATCATAGATGTTAAAACATTTTATTTAATAAAAGTTAACATACAAAACTGAAATTCATACTGTGTCATAAAATTACTCTTCCATTAATTGAAGAACTTTTTTCCTCTCTTTATTCTATACTATCTGTTGGAGAACAGTGCTTGAATTAAATAGGACTCGGATAGCTGGTGGACACTCACCAATCAGTGATGGTGACCTAGCTAACAGAAAATTAAAACATCAAGTGAAGGAAAAAAAATTATAAAATATATAAAAACACACACCAGCTATAGAAAAAACAGACAAGGCAAACAGTCAGAATTTATGAACAAGAAATAGTTTCTAATAGAAAATATTTAAAGTGCTCTTGCTCATGAACTCAGACATAATTTTACAAAAATATCTAACGTTGTTTACAGGGCTATACATTAGCTTTTTTTTTTTTTTAATGCAGCACAGATTGAAAAAAAAAAAAAAAAAGATACAAACATAGGCAAAAAACAAGTAGCACAGGAACATAGTCAAGTACAAGAAAACACAATAAGGGAAGTCAGGTTTTGGACGCATGATTTCCCAAACGTCCTAACAATAGATTAAGATATTATAGTGACAAAAAAATTACAGATGCATTAAGTTGGCAGCAAAGTATAGAAACAGAGGAGAAAATTAGTCAATTACTAATTTACTAGATAGGATTCTGGCATATTCATTGCAGATAACCAAAAGGAAAATGAAGTAGGATTTCTATGATCGTGAAAAAAAATTCCTTAATGTTTGATTCAATTGAAAGTTTTCCAGTCCCAGAGTCTGCCATGGCACATGTCACAAGTCTGCAAACCAAGATTTGGAAAGTTCTTCAGCTCAAACAAAAAAACAAACAAAAAAAATTGATACTAATAATACAGGAAAAAAAAATTCAATTTCACAAAAAGTCAAAGTGGCTCATCACATCTTCTGAAGCCAACCAATGTCCAAATTGTGCCTCTTCCTTGCATGCTAGCAAATAATTTACTTTTATAAAAATATAATGGTAAAAAGGTAACTGTAAAGCCCTGCAGAGATGACATTTCTGTTCTTTTCTCTCCCAGTTACTGAGGCATCAAATGCCTGACATTGTATTTCGATGTGTCTTGATACTGTGTCATAGGCTTGTCTGCAATCCCACATGTCCCCACGCCGACCTTTCCTGTTACACTTTCAGGAGAGGCAAAGATGCTTCTCTTTACCTGAAAAGGAACATAAAATGCACAAAGTCAAGTTACATCTTAAGCTAATCTACAGTGATCAGTTGCCAAGACTGATTCTTATGCAATAAAACATGGAGTCAAGAAGGATTGATATGACTGGAGGAATAGCCTAATGGTTAGTACAGCAGCCTGAGAACCTAGAAAACAGAGTTTAATTCCCACTGCAGCTCTTTGTGACTCTGGGCAAGTCACAACCCTCCTTTACCCCAGGTACAAAATAAGTATCTGTATATAATATGTAAATCACTGATTATAACCACAGAAAGGCGGTATATCAAATCCCATCCCCTTCTCTCAATAATGTATCTCTAATGGTAGAGCATCTTTCATCAAAAGAGTTCAAACATGTCACTGCATGACAATGGCAAAGGACAAGTGAAATATTATAGTGGAACTGAACAGGATATGCACTTAAGTTCTTCACCAAGTTATAATTGAAGTCCCACTTTGTCAATATATAATCCCGAACATCTTGTTATTAAGATAGTATTAACAGGATCAGTGTCTCTCAATACAATATCTGCACTCTAATACTAATCAACCAAGGTTAGAGACTAGAACCCATAAGAGCTATACACTGTTTAACTAGGGTTACCAGACATGCGGATTTACCTGGACATGTCCTCTTTTTAGAGAACTGTCCAGGTGTCCGGACAGTTTCCTGGACTGGAGGGAGTTTGTTGGGGTTTTAGACTCACTCACTCCAGTCCAGCCCCTACCCCGGAGTCAGGTCTGGCTCTCATGAGTCTCCCCTGACCCAAGTACCATCTCTGGCACAGAAATTTTAAAAACTTCTGGTATCTGGCAGCATTAGCAATGTGATCCTTCTGCTGTCGGCCTGCCCCGGAAGCCTTCATTCTGCAGCACTTCCTGTTTCTGCATAGGTGGAATGCTGCAGAGTGAAGGCTTCCGGGGCAGGCCGACAGCAGAAGCAACACGTCGCTAATGCTGTCCAAAGTTTTAAAATTGCAGCACAAGAGAAGGTACTAGAGCAGAGGAGACACATGAGAGCCAGACCTGACTGAGGTGACCCGAGTGGAGGGCTGGAGAGAGAAGCTGTGCTGGGGGGCTGGGACAAGGGCATGAGCGGGGTCAAGCATCCTCTGACTTAGCAAATATGGCAACTCTAAGTTTAACACCTAATAATTCCTAGATGGTTAATCAAGGACTTATTGATCACATACAAAAGCAAAACAAACACAACCAAACACCACTAGTCTATAACTATACTGTCATATTACATTTACAGTTATCCTACATATGGGCAACAAGACCGCCAAGGAGGCAGGTGGAGTGGGGGGGGGAGGGAAAGAGGTGTAGGGGAAATAGAGGCATTTTATCATTGGGTGATGTACTACAGCACTGTAGCAACACAATTGATATGAACTTGCTTTATTGTTTTGGAATGTACATGGTCAAAAGTAGTTTGAAATATTAGAAAAATCAGCTAGAACTGTAAAAAGACCTCCTCCATCATACGCTATACTACAACTTTGTCCCAAAGTTCAGTGCTGTGGCCAAATGCTACCTCCTTTCCCCTAGAGTTTGCAGTTTCACTTTTCTCACCTGGGTTGGCTTTCACATGACGACAGCGAGTGATGTCACTGCATGTTTATTAAGAGCCAGCAGTCCTTACCAGTTACTGACCACTTTTCCACTACATGCTGGACTTTATTGTTGGGAATGTCTGTACCTCTGAGTGGCTCCCGAAAAGGTTGGGAACCAATGAAGCTATGGGGAAATCACAGGACCTGCCAGAAAATAAAACCACTCCAACTCAAACAGTTTTAACAGATTTCGTCTCCTCATTGCTTTAAATGCTATACATGTTGGAAAGCAGTAGCCTTTCCGATTTCCAGAGGGCACTAACTAGAGGAAATATTTGGCTTCCATGTTTGAAAAACACATTCCTTAAGTGCAATCTCGCTTGCCTGCTTACTGTTTTTGATTTTCAAGAATGCGCTATTTTGGCCAGCTGATTTTAGATCAAAAATGCAAGCACTCATGTTAACTGGTGTCGATACTGGAATGCTAGTTATTGGATCTTCCAAATTCTTTAACTCAGGCCTTGCAATTACTACTATATGCTGCTTTTCATGTTTTAAACAGATTACAGTGATGCCGAAAGCACATCATTGGTTTCCCTTGATTAACATGTTTAAATTTAAAGCAAGAAAAGAGAATGGCCTGCTTTTTAATTGATGTATTTTAATAATATCTGCCTGTTTTATCTGTATGTTATCTATTTGCACTATATGTACCAACTTTTCCTGTTGTGAACCGCTTTAAACCTTGTTGGTATGGCGGTATATAAAAAATAAATTATTATTATTATTTGAATGATACATTAAAAGAATATGCATGTGCCACTTCCTTTTTTAGCCCTTCCCTGAAATTTTTAACAAACCTACAATTGGGCTTTTAAGTTGCATGTTCTCCCCCTTTGGATGCCTTAACCCTGGAGCTAAGGCAAGAGGGAAGTGATCTGTCATTTTGAAAGAAACTGAAAGCCTTTTTTGTTTTGCAAGCTTTTGAATCAGACAACTCATATTCTGGTATTGGTTTAGTTTGCCATGCTGGGTAATAATAGTAACATGACTTTGGCATTTTATTATGTTATAGGTGCATGATTTCTGTTTTTATGTATTAAATTGTACTGTTATGTTTCAATTTTGTGAGCCACTATGAGCTAGGACTGGTGAAGTATAAGCATTTAAAAAAATAAAATTTCTATTTATCTTGGGACCCACTTACTTCTCGAAAGGAACAAGGATTACTGATGCCCCACTCTCAGCTAGGATCATTTTAATTGTTCTACACATCTTTAAAGGAATACTGACAAAATATACAAACCTGGCCTTTTTTGTTCTTAGAATAAGCTTTGTTATTAAACTGCTGCCATTTTACTTTCTGGTCTTCTCGTTCTTGTTCAAGTTCTTTTATTCTCTGAGCTTTTTTCAAAGCCTTTTTCTTTTTATATTCTCGTTGCTGGGCTATCATTTCTTTTCTGCAAGAAAAAAATTCATAACAAAAGATTAGGTTCTTACCTATCTTCTTTCTTGTAAATCTACACTCTATTCCTGGACTATTTGGTTATTTTCCTATACTTGCCAGAACTTGTAGGAAGCCTCATTATTCAGAGACTTAAGCCCCTCCCCTCTTACTTCATGACTGTTTCCCCAGGAATCAGTTTGTGTCAAAGCAGCCACGAACGTCTGTAAAGGACAAAGGCAAAAGAGAGGTATGGTGACACTCCCCAACAAATAAGTCTAATCTGCTCATAACAAGAAATGTAGAACAAACAGCAACAGTTGGGACAGGTCATTAAACAAGAACATGAACGCCAAAAATCAGTGCTATAAGGAGAGACAGCCTGCACTGTCAGAAGGGGGCACCTGAACTAGGGATCCCCCCCAAACTAAGTGCTAAACCCATTCTGATGGCCCTTTTATAAAGGCAGGTAAGAAAACAGAAATTCATAAGAACATAAGAATTGCCATACTGGGACAGATACATCCTGTTTCCAATAGTGGCCAACCCAGGTCCCAAGTAGTAAAACAGATTTTATGCTGCTTATCCTAGGAATAAGCAGTGGATTTCCCCAAGCCATCTCAATAAATGGCCTATGGACTTCTAAGAAATTATCCAAACCTTTTTTAAACCCTGCTAAGTTGATTTCACCAGCTTACCGGTACTTGTAAATGCAGACAATTAGCGATCAGCAGTTTCCAGGGCGAGTTCCAGGAATAGAGTGTGGATTTACAAGAAAAAAGATTAGCAAAGGTAAGAACCTAATTTTTCATTCTTGTACATTCCCACTCTATTCCTGAACTATTGGGACATAACAGAGCAGTCCTAGAGAGTCAAGGTGGGACTGAAAAACCTGCTGCCAAAATGAAGGAATCAAAAGCAGAATCCTGCTTGGCTGCCACATCGATCCTGTAAAACTTGGTGAACGTATGCAAAAAGGATTAGGTAGCAGACCTGCAAATCTCCTCCAAAGAGATCGCCGTTTACAACTATGCCCAAGAAGAAGAGATGCCTCTGGTAGAATAAGCCCTCACCACGAAGGGGGTTTCTTACCAGCCGTTATGTAAGCAGAGGAAATGGCCATATGGATTAATCTGGAAATGGTAGCCTTGGAAGCTGGCCTGCCCAACCCGCCAGAACAAAAAGATGGTCAGAGAGGTGAAAATCGTTCATAACCTCCAGATACCGCAACAATTTCTCCTGCTACCTTGAACTGGAGGAAACAAAAGCAGAAAGCCTGACTTCTTGATTGACATGGAAAGCCAATACCACTTTCGGAAGCAAAGAGGGAACCGCACACATCAACATGTCACAATCCGTAATACGTAAAAAGGGATCCTGGCAGGAAAGAGCCTGCAGCTCCTGTGGGCAGAGGCAATGGCCACTAGAAAAACAATCTTGACCATAAGATCCATTAAGGATGTTCGCGCCAGAGGCTCATAAGGTGGACGAGCCAGAGAGCGGAACACCAGGTTGAGATTTCAAGACGGACAGGGGAGCTAGAGTGGGAGGCCGAAGCCTCAGAGCACCCCACAGAAAACGGACTACATCCGAATGAGAGGATAAGAAGCCCCTCAAGGGATTAGGACCCATACAAAAAAGACCAGCAATCTGGACCCTGAGAGAAGCCACCGCCAGGCCTTTCTTTAAGCTGTCCTGAAGGAACTCAAGAATACAAGGAACTAATGGAATAGATGGATCCTTCTGCTTCTGGACGCACCAGGCCTGATAACATCTCCATGCCATCACATAAACAGCTACCATGGACTTCTTTTTGCTGCGGAGGAGCGTGGCAATGACAGCTGAATAGCACATACTAACTAAGGCCGCATGCTCAATAGCCAGGCCATAAGACCAAAGCGGTCCAGATCCTGCAGTGCAATTGGGTCCTGTGTGAGTAGATGTGAATGACACGTGTGCCGAAGCTCCTGCTCCTGCTGGAGCTGAACCAAGTCGACATACCATGGGTACTTCTGCCAGTTGGGTACGATGAGGATCACCTGCCCCTTGTGGATTGTTATTCTTCTCAACAGACACCCAATCATGGGCCATAGAGGGAAGACATACAGAAGACTCCCACGGCCAAGGTTGAACCAGAGCGTCCAGGCCTTCGCTGCCAAAGTCGCTGAATGCTCTTTGGGACAGGGACCACTCTCAGGGTCCAGTGTCTGACGAGCAAGAAAATCCGGTTGGACGTTGTCCACTTCGGCTACATGTGCAGCTAAAAGTGCCATGAGGATTCTCTCTGCTCACTGGAAGAGAAGCTGGGCCTCCATGTTCAGGGGGTGCTCCTGGTGTCTCACTGGCGATTGACATAAGCCACTGCGTCCATGTCCGAGAAGATGTGGACAGCCCAACTCCAGAGATGACCCTCGAAATGGAGGAGAGCCAGTTGAATCACTCAAAGCTCCAGGCAATTGATTGACTGCTTCCTCTCGGAGAGGACCCACCAGCCCTGAACAGAGATGTCCCCCCTAGAGAGAGAGAGGGTGCAGATAGGGGATAGGAATGAAGGCCCAGGCCCTAGGGAGGAGACCCTATGGCCAGTGAGAATGCCTGCGGAAGTGACTAGCATTGATTTCTTAAACAAATAAGCCTGAAACATCATATTAATAAAATGGGGGGGGGGGGGGGGGAGATATCAACTGGGGCAAGAGCCTCCTGAGTACTAGAGAATGACATGGGGACAAATTTTTTCCCATCCCCACAGGAACTCATTTTCTCGTCCCATCCCCACGAGTTCTTTTACTGTCCCTGTCCCATTCCTGCAAACTCTGCCCTCATCTGCACAAGCTTAAAATCATAAGTGTTCGAGGATTGTGCAGTTAAAGCAGAGCTTACAGGAATGGGGCAGACAGGGACAAAACTCACGGGGAAATTGAGTTCCTGTGGAGATGGTGATAAATTTGTCCCCGTGTCATTCTCTAATGAGGACCCTTCTTAGAAATTTGTAGAACTTATGAGACTTTTCCCCAGAAATGAGCTTGCGTTTACCCAGAGCGCCAACTGCGCTCTATGGGGTCCTCTGACACTATTTTTTCAAGCCCATTGGCAGAAATAGTGGCAGAGGTCGAGGGCACTGGGTCTGAACAAATTTCACCACAGCGCATGTGGAACACGGTTGCACACCAGACATGAATCCACCAAATCCTGCTCTGTGACGTCCATCTGAATTGTTTTCTTGCAAAAACGAAGCTTATAGAGGGGCTAAAAATAACTTTTAAAATAGATCACGAAAATCTAAGATGGCCACTGCAGGTGCTGATTTTACTCTAAAATTGCCCAAGAAAAGCACAGGAACCCTGCAAAAACAGCGATTTTGGGATTTTAGGGGTGGGGAGGGCTTCGGCACACCAAGAAACCACCCCAAACCTCTTTCTAGATACCCTTTAAAATCGCTGATTCAGGCTGTCAGCCTGATACACACTGTGCCATGTGCTGCCTGGAAATACTGACAGAGATGCTGAATCTGCAGACAGGGAGATCCTCTGCTTTAAGAAGCAGGAAAGCTGGACTTCAGATCTTCTGACTGCCCCACCGACCGGACATCCACTGTCGGGACCTCTGCCACCCTCAGATACACCGTGCACACGCCTTGTGGAGGAACGGAGTCTGGCCCCAATTCCAGGAACACCTCCAAGGAGCCATGCAGCCTGCGCCCAACGCACTAGTGGACAAACCTGGGATGAGCAAGCTCCCAAGGGAACAGTCCCGAAGCCCCGATGAGAAGTGCTGGCTGTACAGCCAACCCTCTCTGTAAGCAGACTTTATGGAAAAGTCTGTGATCTCCCACAGCCAGAGCTGTCCCCACGGGATCCTCTGCAGCATGAGGGCAGAATCCACAAACAAAAAGACTGAATTTGAAAGAAAATAAACACGAGCAGAGAAGACGAGCTCCTACAGTTTGGCTTGTAGGAATGAAACTGATTCCTGGGGGGGACAGTCATGAGGTGAGAGGGAAGGGGCTTAAGTCTCTGAATAATGAGGCTTCCTACAAGTTGTGGTGAGTATAGGAATATAACCCAATAGATTCAGGAATAGAGTAGAATTATGCAAGAACAATTCATTCATCCTGCTGCAATGCTTAAAAGGAAAAATGAGAGCAAAATCAAAGCAGCACCTGGGCAGCTAATGATCATCCTTCAGGGCTAAAATTGTATCATAAACAAAAGGTAGGGTGGACATCAGTACACAAG
This sequence comes from Geotrypetes seraphini, assembly GCF_902459505.1. Classification (NCBI taxonomy): domain Eukaryota; kingdom Metazoa; phylum Chordata; class Amphibia; order Gymnophiona; family Dermophiidae; genus Geotrypetes; species Geotrypetes seraphini. Next base: position 304,635,083 of record NC_047087.1, read on the forward strand.
AAGCAACAGGGTCAGGAACCAGGGCTGTGGAGTCAGAGTCGAGGACAATTTTAGGTAGTCAGAATCGTGGGTACCAGAAACTGAGGAGTCGGAGTCAATTTTGGGTACCAGAAACTGAGGAGTCAGAGACAATTTTGGGTAACTGGAGTCAGAGTCGTGGGTACCAGAAACTGAGGAGTCGGAGTCAAAGGATTTATCTACTGACTCCACAGCCCTGCCAGGAACTCTGTATTTTCATGCAGAAGAACTGGAACCAAAGGTCAGATGGGTATGTGCTTATCTGTAAATTGTTACCTGTAAAATCAATGCCCACTCATGCAGAGTTCAACAGAATTTTAATATGCAAAGCCTACTAAAACTGCACAACTGAAAGTATACATTTCTCCTGGGTTCCAATACATTATCCTAAAGTGTTGCTTAATAGATGATTAGGTTCTTACCTGGATAATCTTCTTTCTGTTAATAAACATAGGAGTCTGTAGGTGAATGTCCTCTGATCGCGAACTGTTGCAGAAGGATATCATCTTTCAGCTCCTTTTTCACCAGTGGAGTATAATGCCCTCTTCAGTTTATACCAAAGCAATCGATATCCACTATAACTGAAGAAAGCAGTGGTGGGGGGGAGGGGGGGGAAGGAGCACAGGAAACGTCCCTTGAACAATAGGGAACATAGCAGGGAGATTTTTTGGTACACCTACATTGGTTTATGCTAACTATTGTTCTTTTCATGAGTTATAATGAAAAAGAACAATAGTCAGCATAAACCAATGCAGGTGTACCAAAAAATCTCCCTGCTGTGTGCAACAAATACACATATATGGAGATCAGGAACTCAACAAACTTATTGCTTTATTAGTCATATGTGATTATATGTACTTCCCACTGATAGAAGAAAAACTACAGTTCTGGCCTATAAATTAATATGAGGCAGAAAGAAGGCACATTGAAAACTGACAGGGCGGGCGGTACAGATTCCAATGTATATTAACAGAAAGAAGATTATCCAGGTAAAAACCTAATCTTTCATTCTGTTACATAAACATAGGAGTCTATAGGTGAAGTACCAAAGCAATGACAGACTTCTGAGGAAATTAGAAAGACAGAAAACAGAGTAGGTTTAAATGGTCAATATTCTCAATAGAGAAGGGTAAATATGGGGGTTCCCCAGAGATCTATGCTGGGATCACTGCTTTTCAACATATTTATCAATGATCTAGAGATGGGAATAACTACTGAGAATTAAATTTGCTGATGATTCAAAGTTGTGATTGGGAGTCAAAATGGCAGACGATGTTTAATGTGAGCAAGTGCAAAGTGATGCACGTGGGAAAAGGGAACCCGAACTATAGCTACGTGATGCTGGGTTCTATGTTAGGAGTCGCTGTCCAGGAACAGGATCGTCACTGATACGTTGAAACCTTCAGCTCAAAGTGCGGCGGTGGCTAAGAAAGCAAATAGAATGTTAGGAATTATCAGGAAAGGAATGGAAAAAGATGAAAATGTTATAATGCCCTATATAACTCTTATGGTGCAGCTGCAACTTGAATACTGTGTGCAGTTCTGTGTGCAGAATTAGCAAAGGTACAGAGAAGGGCAACAAAAGTGATTAAAGGTTTGGGACGACTTCCCTATGAGGAAAGGCTAAAGTGGCTAGGGCTGTTTAGCTTGGAGAAGAGAGGGGCTTAAGGGTGATATGACAGAGGTCTATAAAATACTGAGAGGAACGGAAAGGGTAGATGTGATTCGCTTGTTCATGCTTTCCAAAAATACTATGACTAGGAGGTATGTGATAAAGCTACTAAGTAGTAGTTGTAAAATAAACCGGAGAAAATATTTCTTCACACAATGTATAATCAAACTCTGAAATTTGTTGCCAGAGAATGTGGTAAAACCAGTTAGCTTAGTGGGATTTTAAAAAGGCTTGGATAATTTCCTAAAAGAGAAGTCTATAGGCCATTATTGAGATGGCTTGGGGAAATCCACTACTTATTCCTAGGATAAGCAGCATAAAATCTGTTTTACTACTTGGAATCTAGCTAGATATTTGGGACCTGGGTTGGCCACTGTTGGAAACAGGATGTAGGGCTTGATGGACCTTCGGTCTGTCCCAGTATGGCAATTCTTATGTTATGTAATGGCAGATGCCTAGGATGGGACAGATGAGCCTGCCCGCAAGACTGAGGACATAGATCTCTTCAGGCAGCACTGTCCTGGGCTCTGCCCAGAAGCTGCCACATTTGAGAAAAATAGTGAGATGGATAACCTGGACATACAGAAGGATAAACTGGACATACTGGCCTCACTTGTGTATGCTGGACACTACAGACATTTTAAACATATATTTTCCCATAGCCTGGCCCAGCCTGTACCTTGCTGTCTGTGAACACATGTATCCTTTGAAATGCTAACCCAGCTGGCCTTTGCTGCAAAGTTCCTGTCTCCATTCCCTGCTGGGAGGATACTTCTCCAAGGTTCTGCTGAGCTGTTATCAGTGTTGTATGACTTCACATATGCCAGGAACCCTGAAAAGCCATAAGACATTTATAACAAGCAACAATCCTTGCAGGACGGGGGCATAGAGAGATGAGGGAGCTTGGTACCAAGACAGCACTTTTAACCAGATTGGACATTTGCTGCCTGTCCCTGAAGCAAGTTATGGGAGCCAAGAACAGCTGGGGTGCTGAAAGGTCACCCTTGCCAACTTTCTGCATAAGACTGTCTACAAGGACGCCATCCTGAAGATGTACAGCATTGTAAAACCACAAATTAGCATCTGCAAGGTGATAAGGATCTCAGAGCTGTAAGAAGAAAGTTCACGAAGAATTCTCTGTTTCTGCTCGGGCCCCCCTCCTGGGGAGGGGGGAAGTGAGAGAGGCATGGACTGGGGGGAGGAATAGTTAGGTATACATTTTTGTAACGATAGGGAAGTACATGACCAAAGTTCGAGGATGTGCTTTTTGGAACAAAGGAAGAATTTCTCTGTATAAAAAAACATGCATCACAGGTAGAGCCAGAGAGATTTACTTGCTTATGCCAGCGGGTGTGCTAGCCCCCTATTCGGCATATGGGTGTAAGTTCTACTCTCCATTGCATATTCTGAACTGACAATATATTTCTTCTGCTATGTCTTTGCTGCTGTAATTTTGTAAGTCTTTATACTTATATATTGTCTGTTTTGGAAAATACAATGCCGTCTCGTAGTCATTCCAATAAGGTAAACTAAGCAGCATTTACTTCAATAGGCAGCTGTTTTCCACAGGCAACTTATGTCTACGAAATTACCATATGAATCCATCTGGCAACAGATGACTTGAAAGCTGGTCTGCTTTGTCTTGCCTGAATGGTTAGACCAAAAATACGGTCAGAAAGACAAAAGTCATCGTTCCATTCCAAACAGTGGAGTAAAACTCTCTGTATGTCCAGTCTGTGCAATATTTTATCTTGCATGGCCAAATTCATAGACTGAAATGTGGGTAGACGGATCTCTTGGCTGACATGAAAGGCCGAAACAATCTTTGGTAGAAAGGAAGGTACCATGCATAGGACAATTTCTGCCTCTGTGATCTTGAGGTATGGTTCTCTGCACGAGAATGCCTGCAATTCTAAGACCCTTCTTGCTGAGACAACTGCCACCAGAAACAGTCTTCACCATGAGATCCAGCAGGGATGACTCTTGAATGGGATTGCACAGAGGCTTACAAAGTCCCTTCAGGATGATGTTAAGATTCCAGGTCAGAAAAGGCTGGCTTAACGGAGGCCGCAATCTGAACATCCCCTTCAAAAATCTGGTCACATCAAGTTAAGATGTCAGTGAAACCTTTCCCGCTCAGGCTCGAAAGCACAAGAGGCCTGCCACCGGCACCTTGAGAGATGCTACTGCCAGGCCTTTCTCTAATCCGGCCTGCAGAAAGTCAAGAATCACCTGAATTGGAGTCTTGAAAGGCTTCACATTATCTTTGGCAGATCTGAAAAGCCTTTTAGGCCTTAGTGTAGGCTGCAACAGTTGAAGGCTTTTTAGCTCATTGGGAGAATAGAAATGACTACCTCAGAATACCCTTTGTGTATTTAGGGATTCAATACAAGGTTGGATAAATTCCTACTGGAACAGAACATACGCAAGTAAGGCTAGACTCAAATAGGGCACAGGTCTTTGACCTAAGAGCCACTGGTCTGACCCAGCAGCAGCAAATCTTATGTTCTTAAGTAAGACTAAAGTGATCTGGGTTCTCCATGTGGATTGGATTTTGGCCGAGTAGCCCCATATGAACCAGTAGCTTGATGCATCTGTTCCCACAAACCAAGACCCACAAACCCACAAACCAAGGCCGGCGAGATCAATCTGGGGCTACTAGGATCATAAATCCCAAGTGGATCACGATTCTGCAAATGACCTGGCCCACCATGGGCCATGGTAGGGACACAAAACGGCCTCACTTCCAGCACTTCCTTGTTAGTCTCTTTGGCTGCAGAAGCAAATCGCCTTCGTGTTTTGGCTGAAGTTATTAAGTCCATCACCAGACTTCCCCAGCGTTGAGATTGAACGCTTTTCAAGACAGTGACCATTTTCCTGGGTCTAACGTGTGCCTGCTGAGAAAGTCAGCATTCACATTTTCCACTTCTGCTCTGCAGGCTGCGGTGAGCGCCTGAAGATGAGCATCTGCCCACCTGAACATCATCTGAGCCTCCAGACATAACAGAGCCTCCTTGTCTGTTTGTGGTGGCATTGTCCAAGAATGTTCCGACTACCTTGCCTTCCAGATCTTTCTCCAATTACCTTAAGGCTAGCTGAATGGCTTGTGGTTCCAGGCGCTTTATGGACCATTTTCTCTGATGGAGAGCCCATCGGCCCTGCACCAGATGCCTGCTGCAATGGGCCCCTGAACCTGACAGGATAGCATTGGTTGTTAGAATCATCCATGGGGGGATTCAGAGAGGGATGCCCCTCGATAAGGAAGGAGTCTGCTTGGAGCTACCAGCACAGGCTGATCCTCACTTCCACAGACCAGGGAAGTTTTATCTGGAAGGAATGACATTAGGGGAACCACTTCCAGGGTGGCTTCAAATGAGCCCAGGACCTGAAGGTAATGCCAGGCAGTGGGGCTTTACATTGCTAGATCTGTAATCTGCTTATTAAGCTTCTGTTTGTGTGGCTCAGGCAAAAAAGACGTGGCCCTTCATTATGTCGAAGCAGACTCCCAAAGTACTCCAAGCATTGGGTCGGCTCTAGGTGACTCTTCTTGAAGTTGACTATCCAGCCCAGATCCTGAAGATCTACAACTTGCCACAGCATCTGCTCTCCCTCTACCTTTGACAGGGCTCTGATCACCCAATTGTCCAAGTAAGGGTGCACCTGAATTGCCCTCCTGCAGAGGAAAACTGTGACCACCACCAACATCTTGGTGAAGGTGCATGGAGCTGCTGCTAAGCTGAAGGGTAGAGCTGCTAACTGGAAATGCTTTTGCAGAACATGGAACATCAGTTATTTCCTGTGTGATGGGAAGATGGGAATATGAAGGTACGTCTCCGTCACCTCTAGGAAGGCTAGGAATTTACCTGGTGCCACCACCACAATTACTGACCAGACCATCTCTTTCAGGGCCACATTCACAGATTTCAGGTCCCAAACTGATCTCCAGTCTTCGGTGCTCTTTTTGGGCACTATGAAATATATGGAGTACAGTGGAACCTTGGTTTACAAGCATTATTCGTTCCAGAAGCATGCTCGTATACCAATTTACTCGTATATCAAAGCGAGTTTCCCCATAGAAAGTAAGGGAAACTCGCTTATTTGTTCCACCTCCCATCCCCCCCTCTGGCCACTGGCGTTGCTCCATCCCAAAAAGACCCCCTCACCCCCGAGGCCTCTGGTGCACTTCCACATCCCCCCCCCGCGAACTGGCATGGGCCCCCTACCCGCAAACACTGCCCCCCCCCAGCGAACCGGCATCCCCTGCCCACCCAAACTGAAAGCTTACCCCCAATCTGGCACCGGCAAGCAGCACCAACCCACAGGTGCCGGTACCGGAAGATCGTGCCTCTCCTCCGACTGGGCCTTGAGCATCTGCGCATGCTCAAAGCCTTCTGGCTCCCACCTCTCTCCCAGATTCTTGGAGAGAACGAGAGCCAGAAGGTCTTAAGCATGCGCAGATACTAAAGGCCCAGTCAGAGGAGAGGCATGATCTTCCGGCACCGGCACCTCCTGTGGGTTGGTGCTGCTTGCCGGTGCCAGATTGGGGGGTAAGCTTTCAGTTTGGGCGGGCGGGGGATGCTGGTTCGTGTGTATGTGTGGGGGGGCGATACCGATTAGCGGGTGGGGGGACTCGCAAATTGATGCAATGCTCGGTTTGCGAGTCACGATTTGCAAGGCAGTCTGTTTAAGGTGACCTTGGAGGCTGAATTGCCTGTCTATTTCTTAATCCAGAGCATCCTGCAGGTGAAAACGGTATACGCCAACACCTTGCTCATAACTCTTATGATATCGTAGAGAGCATCCACAACATAATCTAACCCCCTCTAACACATGCTGGGGCATACATCCTCTTCTGCCGCAGACTCTGTCACAATATGGTGTGGCAGGCACGTGCCATGAATGAGGTTGCCATTGCAGCTTTGATCCCCAAAGCTAATGCTTCAAATTGCCTCCTAAGTACCATGTCTACTTTATGGTCCTACATATCCTTTAACATCACACCCCCTACACTATGGAGTGAGGTACGTTTTATCACTTGAGCCACCGTGGAATCTATTTTCAGCTGCTGAAATTCCACAGCCATGGGGTAAAGCTTGGACAGTCTTGGCTACCCTTATGGAGCCTTCCGGAGACTCCCATTGCTCAATGACCAGCAAAGCGTTGTCCATGTGTGCAGGAAAAAATGTAGTCTGAACATTTGTGTTGCTCATTACTGTGCAGTGAGGTTGATGGCTGTTGAGTTTCCAGTTTCAGTTCCCTGAGCGCATTCAGCACTGTAGCCGTCCTGAAAAGCCACCGCACAGAGGGATCTTCTCCCTGATCAACTAGGACTATCATCTCCTGACTTCCGGTCCCTGCAAGAGAACCAGAGTCCTCCAAGCAAGAAACTTATCTGGGCAAGTAAAAGCATGGAGTCCGATCTCCAATCCTCGCAGCCCTGGTCAACATGGTCACTCAGGCTAGATTTTGGATTCCTTAGTGGCGGAGAGGTCTCCAGAGAAAGAATCTCTCCCTGGTCCAAAGCTGGCATGCCCGCAGGCAGAGCAGAGAGGCCTGGACCTGTCAAGCTTTCCACAGGAGATTCATGAAGTCCGGGGTAAACCCCTGAACAGGAGGCTCCATAGACCGCTGCAGACCTCAGACTGGCTTCTCTTGAGCTTTTACCACTTTCACAAACTTGCATTTCACAAAATCACTGTTTGGTGTCTCCGGAAGGGATTTCTTCTCAGCCACCCAGACCCCCTGCTGTTCCCTAGCCCTAGAGGACTCAGAGAAGGCTAATCCTGAGGCTCCTGCACCTCCCTCACGTGCCCTACGGATGCTCCTTGGCCAGCCATCCAGCACAAAACTGGCATGATATAAGGGCAGAACCAGCTGAGGAGTCCATCCCAATTGATTTTGAGTCAAATCGCGGGGTTTTGAAGCAGATCGTTTAAAGTCCAAGATGGTCACCACTAGCAAATTTGTACCAAAAATGGCTCATGGGGTTTCTCCCGAAGTTCAAAAAAGTCAGGGAAAGGGTTTTGTAGGTGGGGGACCATTATGCACATATTTCTCTTCTGCTTGTGGAGCTTCATTGGCTTCCAGTAGAATGAAGAAACCAATTTAAGATTTTAACTTTGGTAAAGAAAGATACAAAGCTTTATATACTAAAGGTGATGAGTTCATTATTGGAGCCATATAGGCTTTCACGTTCTCTGCGTTCTCAATCTAAGAATTTGTTGGTTGTTCTCTCTCTTTGATTCATAACTAAGGCAACTATTCGTTCCAATGTTTTTAGTGTTATAGGCTCCAAACTGTGGAACTCTCTTCCTGAATCAGTCTGCTGTATTTCTACATTTGTAAATTTTTGAAAGTTTGAAAGTCTACTTTTTAGAAAGGCTTTTCATCACAATTGTTAAGACTGTTTTAATAAGATTGTTTAATATGTTTAGGGCTGAAGAAATATGTATAGCTAACTGTTTGCACGGTATGATTTATGAATGTTATATTTGTAACCTGAATGGAACTTCAGACATATGGGATACAAATGTTTTAAATAAATAAAATAAATATCTCTGGCCCCAGAAACCTTTAAATATAACATTTTCAGAACCCCTGGTTTTCCTCATAGAGAATAACGGGCTGTACCCACTGTGCTGTGCCTGCCTGTGTCAGCTTTTTCAGCAGACTGACTGAATGGAGAAGACTTTCTGCCTCAATTTCTGTCAAAAGTGATCCAAAACTGGAGATCTTCAGGCTGCCAGTCACACTGGTACCAACTGTGACCTCAACCCCCACGAATCCTCATGCACAAAGAGACTAACAGCCTCTGATAAATCAGAATGTGAGCTAACTCCCAGGCAGGGCTGTGGAGTCAAGGAGTCGAAGTTGATGAGTGTGGAGTCGAGGAGACATTTTGGGTACCTGGAGTTGGAGTCGTGGGTACCAGAAACTGAGGAGTCGGAGTCAAAGGATTTATCTACTGACTCCACAGCCCTGCTCCCAGGGGAACAGACCGTGAGCTTGCAAAATGCAGAATAGGCTGGCTCAGCAGGTATACCTGGGGATTGCCCTTCGCGCTGCAGACCACCCTTATGGAATCTGCACTCTCTCCCAGGGAGAGTAGCCATCAAATTGGGGACCTCTAGACACATAAGCCTCATGAAATGGATTAAAAAATACCCCAAAATTATAAACCAAACAGAGCAGATCAGAACACACCTTCTCACTTCACTTGCAGAAAACTGAAGAGGGCACTATACTCCACTGGTGGAGGAGCTGAAAGATGTGACTGACATCTTTTGGCAACAGTTCGTGACCAGAGGATATTCACCTAGAGCAGTGTTTTTCAACCGCTGTTCCGCGGCACACTAGTGTGCCGCGAGATGTTGCCTGGTGTGCCGTACGGTCAGGGCCGCCATCAGGGCAGTACCACCAGTCTAGGGAGAGGGGCGGTCCGCCCCACGTGGACAGGAGAGAGCTGGACGGGGGACCCGCGGAGTTCAATACATCTGGAGCCGCGAGGCTCGTCTTCTGTTCCTGCCTGCCCTGCAGCTAACATATAGCCGATCGCAAGCGTTCCCCGATGTCAGCGCTGACGTCGGAGGGAGGGCTTAAGCAAAGCCTGCCCTCCGACGTCAGCGCTGACGTCGGAGAATACTTCCGTTCGGCTATTTGTGCGCAGCAGGGCAGGCAGGAAGCAGAAGACAAGCCTCGCGGCTTGAGCTTCGTTTTGCTGAGAAAGTTGCAAAGATGGGCTGGGAGGCAAACACGGAACACAAAAGGGGGGAGGGAGTGCGTTTTGGACACAAGGCATGAACTTGGGAGAGAGGGAGGGAAAGAGATACTGAGGTGGGGAAGGGAATGCGTTTTTGGACACAGAAGGCATGGACTTGGGAGAGAGGAAGGGAGGGAAAGAGATGCTGAGGTGGGGGAGGGAATGTGTTTTTGGACACAGAAGAAATGGACTTGGGAGAGAGGAAGGGAGGGAAAGAGATGCTGAGGTGGGGGAGGGAATGAGTGTTTGGACACAAGGCATGGACTTTGGAGAGAGGAAGGGAGGGAAAGAGATGCTGAGGTGGGGGAGGGAATGCGTTTTTGGACACAGAAGAAATGGACTTGGGAGAGAGGAAGGGAGGGAAAGAGATGCTGAGGTGGGGGAGGGAATGAGTGTTTGGACACAAGGCATGGACTTTGGAGAGAGGAAGGGAGGGAAAGAGATGCTGAGGTGGGGGAGGGAATGAGTGTTTGGACACAAGGCATGGACTTTGGAGAGAGGAAGGGAGGGAAAGAGATGGATGTGTACACGGGGAATAGAAGAAAGGAGAATTTTTGGTCATAGGGAGGGAGTGAGGTACAGATAGTGGCATACCAGGGTGGGGGGGGGGGGGCGGTCTGTCCCACCCCGGGTTTACGTCCCAAGGGGGTGCACAGCTAGCCACCCTCCAGTGTTGTCCCTAGGCCGCCAAACTGCGGCTCTTTAGCCACTTGAGTGCCACCGCCGCCATCGGGAACAGGCCGTCGCCAAGTTCTCCCTGCTTTTCCCTGTGGGGCCGGCCAACTCTCGCCACTCGCGTCAATTCTGACGTCGGAGAGGACGTTCTGGGCCAGCCAATCGCTGCCTGGCTGGCCTAGAACGTCCTCTCCGATGTTAGAATTGACGACAGGTGGCGAGAGTTGGTCGGCCCCGCGGGGAAGAGAAGCAGGGAGAACTTGGCGCCGGCCTGTTCCCGATGGCGGCGGTGGCACTCAAGTGAATTACTTTATATATAGTCAATATAGGCACAGAGTTAAATTTTTTAACATTTTCTAATGGTGGTGTGCCTCGTGATTTTTTTCATGAAACAAGTGTGCCTTTGCCCAAAAAAGGTTGAAAAACACTGACCTAGAGTATAGACTCTTATGTTTATGTAACAGAATATACTTTTTATGCACTTCAAAAACTTTATATATACATCTTCTGAATTCTTCACACTGCTGCATATTTTTCACAAATAAGCAATATATATAACAGTAGGAATTACTCTAAATTTTCAACATAGAAAAGCAACTATAAAAAAATATTCAAAGTAAAAACATGAAACAAAAAAGTCTCAACTGAACCTTCTTCACACCCTTTGACACAATGCTTGCAGCAACAGTTACAAGTCATTTGGGATAACTGTGCACCAACTTTGAACAGGAGCTCAAGGACTTTCAGGTTGGCTGGGGACCTCAATCTCCTAATCTTGCCACAAATTTTTCTGTTGGATTTGGCCTTGGACTGGGTGACATGCCTCAAAAGTTTTCGTTTTTCATTTTTTTTCCCATGCCAGACATTTTTCACCAATTTTCAATGGTCTTAGGTGTTTCAGCAGGGTCTCCTCCTCCCCAAAAGCAGAAGATGGAGAGATGGACTTGGGAGAGATAGGGGAAATATAGACTTGGTGGAGGGCAAAATGAGGAGAGAAAGAGATGACCGACGCAAAGATAGCAGAGGGACTCAACAGCTGAAGGCACTCTGCTGACACCTGAAGCCGCAACATTTAGCAGTTCAAGGGATTAGGGCAGTGTATCGCAAACTGTGCTGCAGTACACTGGGGGGAGGGGGCAGAGAGATGCCGGCGCAGGCTGACTGCTTACAGGACGTGCCTCTTGTGGCGAGAGGCACGCCCTGTAGTCAGTCAGCCAGCGCCCGCGCCTCTGGAACCTCTTCCCTGCTGGCACCATCCCATGTTTCTAACTAATTTTAAAGCTATGTTATAGATTGGATGTTCCTATTTTTGGCATATTGCCTTGGTTAAATGTTTAAACTTAAAAAGATGTGTCATTGAAAGCGAACTGAATCGAAAAATCGATTCAACAGGCAAATCGAACAAAACAAAATATTTTTCCTTGAATAGGGTAGCACTGCTCTGAACCACCACAGATAGGCCTGGCTGAGGTATTTATTTAAATAATTGCCACTAATATTGGTTCTGAAATCTCCTTTTCCGCCATTCCTTAGACATACTTGAATGTTTGGAGTACAGCTCTACCAAATAACATATTTTGCCAGTGGGCCAGATACGAATGATGACTTCTTATTCAGCCGAATATGAATACTTAATAATGGGCATTGAGTTTTAAAATAAGTAATAAAAGAAGCGACATGAAATCAGAGATAAGGGGCTCCTTTTACTAAGCTGCGTTAAGGCATTAACACGCGGAATAGCTCCCGCTACAATGCCCCACGCGCTAGACGCTAACGCCAGCATTGAGCTGGTGTTAGTTCTAGCCTTCTAGCCGCGTAGCGCGGGGTTAGCGCGCACTAATCTGCTGCGTGCGCTAAAAATGCTAGTGCACCTTTGTAAAAGGAGTCCATAGTGATTTTTTTTTTTTCAAGCAAGCATTGGGGTTTTACCATAGCTATCAGGACATAGTGATTTTTTTTTCAAGCAAGCATTGGGGTTTTACCATAGCTATTGAGACAGTGATTGTTTTTTTTTCAAGCAAGCATTGGGGTTTTACCATAGCTATTGGGACAGTGATTGGTTTTTTTTCAAGCAAGCACTGGTTTTACCATAGCTATCGGGACATAGTGATTTTTTTTTTTTTCAAGCAAGCATTGGGGTTTTATCATAGCTATCGGGACATAGTGATTTTTTTTCCAAGCAAGCATTGGGGTTTTACCATAGCTATTGGGACCTAGTGATTTTTTTTTTCCAAGCAAGCTTGGGGTTTTACCATAGCTATTGGGATATAGTGATTTTTTTTCAAGCAAGCACTGGTTTTACCATAGCTATTGGGACATAGTGATTTTTTTTTTCCAAGCAAGCTTGAGGTTTTACCATAGCTATTGGGACATAGTGATTTTTTTCAAGCAAGCACTGGTTTTACCATAGCTATTGGGACATAGTGATTTTTTTTTTCCAAGCAAGCTTGGGGTTTTACCATAGCTATTGGGACATAGTGATTTTTATTTTCAAGCAAACATTAGTTTTACCATAGCTATCCTTCCATGAACACCATTCCTGTTCTGGTTTTTCTCGACAGTTGATACAAAAGCCTCATGACAGATGCAGCATCAGAGGCCTTCATATCTTAGCTGTCATCTTGGGATGACAACTAAGCTCGATTTTTTGATTTGTTCTCAAGATGATCTTTGTAGTACTGACTGCTCCTGGGTACAGTCACAGTAACACAAGTAGAAAAAAGTTGAAGACTAGCTGTTTAATGGTAGATGGGGTCTCAAATATTTAAAAATGAACCTGCAATCCATTCTAGTCTGCTGACCACCACCTCCTCTTTTTCAAAGGTAATCTAGAATTTCTTTTGATCATGGTATGAGCAGCTCCCACTAACTTTTATGGCAGGACTTCCCTGGGGTGACACAGCCAATTGAAATTTTTGGGATATTTGCCATAAACATGAATGAGAAATCTGCATGTATTAAAGATGATGCATAGGCACATTTATCTCATGAACATAGGAAGGAGGGACTCGGAGGCAAGCCTGCATGCAGGAAGCTTCCACTCCAACAGGCCAGAAGGCCAGCCCCAGGAGGTGCGAAGGGTCCAACCCAGGAAAGTTGCACACACAGGTTTGTTTGCTTGGGGGTTTTTTTACCGTCCGTCATCGGGAGGGAGAATGCAAGGGTGGGGGGTTGCTGGACCCGTGATAGGGAAGGAGGGGAGCTGCTGCTGCTGCACCCACGATGGTGAGACGGAGCTGCTGGATGCGCGATCGCACTGAGGAAGGCTGCTGACTGGGAGTGGTGGGAGGCGACTCACGGCAGATACTTCACTGCGGGGACAAGGCCATTCCCCACTCCACATACCCGTGGCAACCAGTCTTTCTCCCACTCCCATTCCTGTGTCTAACAGTCACCGTGTCATTCTCTAGTCTAAACTCAATCATGCATACCACAGCCAGATTATTGATAGGGCCAAACAATGAGAAATATCCTGATTCTCTGTGGTCTGCACTGGGTTCCTGCTGCTGTTAGATCAAAGTGATTAGGCAATGTTGAAAGAACATCTAGTCATGCTTTAAGATCCTCGCAACACATACTATTACAATACCCTTTCCTTTATCCAACTTCAACCTCAGTCCTAATAGCTGTACCACTCCATTTGCTAGCAGGGCCTGGTCTCCTCACTATCCATCTCACTCCATGATTTTCTCTGCTGACTGTGCATGGGATCCACAAAAGCTGCATGACTGTCACTAGCAGACTGCATGTGTTGCTTGCTCATACGAGCTCATTTGGTAACAAAGTCATCAAACTTTGCGCAGACATGATACAGAGATTGACATGTATACATAGATGGTAAGTTAAAGGTATAAATGCATTTCCTCTTAAGTGGAGAGAAAAACTCACTTGGACATAGGTTTGCTGCCACTGTTCTCTTTCGCTTTCCTTCCCTCCTCCACAGGCTTGAGGTTGAATAGGGGCGTGACCTCTGCATTCCCATAGCCACTGAAGGTGATAGCAGCAGTGCCATTCTCTTCGTCTATCTCCTCAATCTCCGCTTCATACCACCTGCAAAGATATCATGGCTGTAAGCATGTGAGTAAAGGTTTCATACGCAGCCCTTACAAGACCTAGATCAGTGGTTCCCAAACAATTTTTTGCCATTTATAATTTCTAGGACCCCTTTGAATTTTTTTCTCTAGTCTTGGTAGGATGGAGAGCTTCATTAATTGCTTTCTGGAACACATGATTAATCAGGTAGGCAGTGGTGCTCCTCACACTATCAATATAGAGGTTTCTAATATCTATGCAGACCTACTAGGTTTTCATTTCTTCAACTTACTTTGTTGCTGGCACTTAAATGCAGTAAGGAGCACTGGCAGCTGTACCTGTTATGAACATGCGCAGCAGAAAATCAGTGACCTTCCCCAATTCACTGATCGTGCTCAATTTTTTTCTCCCCATCTTCTATATTTTTCCTTTCCTTCTTTATCTGCTTCTCATAATTTCTTCACCTTTCTCCTCCCCACATTGCTTTGCTTTCTTTTCCAAGGCCTCTACCCTTCTACAAGTATGTTTGTGTCACCTTCTACAGACAGCTGCACCACACAATTCTTGCTACCAATCCCACTCGATATAGGATTGCCAAGGAAGAAGGTGGGGCACGAGAAGTGGTGTAGAGCAGTGTTTCTCAACTTGGTCCTGGAGTACTCCCTTGCCAGTCAGGTTTTCAAGATATCCACAATGAATATGCATGAAAAACATTTGCATATAATGGAAGCAGTGTATACAAATCAAGTTTATGCAACTTCATTGTGGATATCCTGAAAACCTGACTGGCAAGGGGGTACTCCAGGACCGAGTTGAGAAACACTGGTGTATAGGGCAAGAGCACCATTTTATCCCTGTGTTATGTACCACAGTATTGCAGTGATGCAACTCAGCAGTCTGACCAGTTGGTAGAGGAACAGTACGTAGGCCTTAAAGTGTAGCATTCTGCTGATAGCACAGAGGTTTTGCTGGTGCAACTTAGGCTCCCAGTTTCTCATCACCATTCAATAGAACAAACTCCACAGGTCTTGGGTGTTAAGTTGGGAACCACTGATCTAGACTACAACTCAGTTATAAAACAATCTACATACAGGAATATACACATTTCTTCTAAACGCAACTCTCTTTGAAAGTTAAACCATCAGAATTTTTATTATTTATTTTTTCTTTTAAGTAGAACATTTTTTCAGAGTCTGATTGCTGACCATAGTACACACAAGGAAAAATTATATTAAAAAGAACTTCTTCTTAATATTAATATCAATAAATCACCAAATACTCTATATTTTACAGAAAAGTTTTGATATATAAGCCCCATAGATATAGGTTTCACTGCCAGAAAGATGGCCAGCTACCAATATCTAGCAGCACTTAACTGGACAATGCCAGTGAATATTGGCTCTAGTTGGTGCCAGGCGGGAGTTGGCAATACTTAACCAGGCAGACAGGACTGCTTTTCATGCAGCCTTTCTTGGCCTAGTTAGGTATGCAGGTACCAGAAAGGATAAAAGGGATGGGACTCATTATACCACTTTTTCTGTGTGGTTACAATCAAAGTGGTTTACATATTTTAGACAAGTACATATTTTGTACCTGTAATAGTGTTAAATGACTAGACCAGAGTCACAAGGAGCTACAATGGGAATCAAACCCACAACCTCAGGGTGCTGAGGCAGCTGCTCTAACCACTAGGTCACTCTTCCACTCCAAACTGAGTATCAGCCAGCATCTGCACATCTTCCAGGTTTTCCAAAGACCTAGATATTCAAAGCCAGTGCACAGAGATGGCATGGTACTGAATTTCTGGGTCTAATTTAACCAGCAGCAGTCAGTGCTCATTTTAAAAAAAAACCCTCACACTGGCTGAATATTAACTTGAGAAAGAATAAGGAAGCAAGTGACATATAATCACCAGAGCTGACCCCTTAACACCTAGGAGAAACCTCAACTGATCACAGGACTACTCTACCCTAACAGCTCCTGCTTGCTGTCCTGAGATTACAGCTGTAGAGAAGTAAACGCCTGTGGGGTGGAAAGAGGCCATACTCCCCTCTGGATGCCTAGAATGCAGCTATAAATGTAAACAGCAGTGAGATAATAGGAATCTCAAGACCTAGCTTAGGCAAGACCAACAAAAGGACCCCTTAGTATACCCCTTAGGATTTTCTTAGGATACCATTAGAATGTTTGGGACTTTTGAGAATATCTGGTTTTCTCAGTTGTAATCTTATTATTTTAGGAATTAGGGTTGATTAGGATTTTACAGTGTTTCAGAAAATAGTTTTACTATCTTGCATCTATGGAGTGAGTGTATTGGATGGAGTTATTTATAGTTGGTTGGGTTTTAAAGTGATGTATATTAGAAGGAATAAATTGAAGTATTAGTTGTGCTGGATAGTAGGCGATATGCAAGATGAGGCTTTCATCTTAAATTATATGGGAAGAATATCAATGAGTGGTCAAAGTTTTTGCATTAGGTGCCAATATCTGAAACAGGTTGTACAGGGAATCACTTGTCAGTGAATACCATATTTGGTGTCCAATTACACAAAATTCATACAGTTACACAGAACTAGAATTTTATTTTTTTTTTAACAAACATGGCTGACTAGGGATGTGGTGATCATTTTTCAGAATTATTTTCCATTGAGCTAGTGTATTTTGGATACTCCAAGAGGGAGAAAATGGTGGTAAAATGTAGAAATGCAACAAAGCAGATATTGTTATTACAGTATTCCCAAAATACTGAATGTTAATATTTGGAAAAGATTATGCAATTTTAGTTTTGGGCTTGCAGTTCCTGGAACAGTTATTTGGAGATTGTACTATAATAAGTTTACAACAGAAAGAATGAGTATATGCAGGGCTGTGGAATCGGAGCCGAGGTCGGAGGAAATTTCAGGTACCTGGAGTCGGAGTCAGAAGTACAAAAAACTGAGGAGTCGGAGTCGGAACATTTATCTACCGACTCCATTTTTGAACTTGGCATACCAATCACGAGCGATTCTTTCAGCTATAGCACCCACTATATACACAGCACAAATGTTGCGAGCAGCTTCTGCGGCCTTAGAACCTCAATTAAAAGCAAAAAGAAGGTGGTGTCGAAAATGCTCATTTCTCTCAACTTGACATTTCATTTTAACGATCTGAAAATTAACCAGTGCTGTGGAGTCGGAGTCGGAAGAAATTTCAGGTACCTGGAGTCAGAGTCTGAAGTACAAAAAACTGAGGAGTTGGAACATTTATCTACCGACTCCACAGCCCTGAGTATATGACTTACACATCACATCTCTCACAATGACAGATATGGGTCTATCTATCAGAAGCATGATGGCAAATAAAGGTCAAATAGCCCATCCAGTCTGACCATCCAAGGCAGGGGTCTCCAAAGTCCTTCCTTGAGGGCCGAATCCAGTCAGGTTTTCGGGATTTCCCCAATGAATATGCATGAGATCTATGTGCATGTACTGCTTTCAATGCATATTCATTGGGGAAATCCCGAAAACCTGACTGGATTCAGCCCTCGAGGAGGGACTTTTGGAGACCCCCTGATCCAAGGTAACCATTATCTCTTCCTCTAAGAGATTCATGCTTTCTTGAATTCAGACAGTGGCTCAAACTTTGGAGACAGCAGTCATGGTTCCTACATCACGACAACGTACCCACTCATGTCGCTGTCAAAATTGCAAATTTTGCACAAAAAACGTGATGACAGTTAATCCCCAACTACCTTACTCTCCTGACTTGGCCCCTGCTGACTTCTTGTTTCCTAAACTTAAATCCATGCTGAAAGGAAAGCGATTCGACACCATTGAAGACCAAGCAAAATTTGATGCAAAAACTTTTGGCGATTCCTGAAGATACAGTTAAAGATTGTTTCCAGGAGAGGAAACGATGTTGAGAAAAGTGTATAATAGGGAAGGGGAGTACTTTGAAGGGGACCCAATGGAATAAGTTGTAAAATTGTTTAATAAATTTTTATAAAATCAGTCCTGGAACTTTTTAAACAGACCTCATACAGTCTTCTCAGGGTAACTCACTATATCTCTACAATGAGTTTATTTAGGAAATAAAATAAAATTGGCATACAAATCTATAGACTTGATGACATTTGTATACACGGATGATATACAACACTTGTCTTTTTAATCCTGCCAATATTTCTGAGATCCACATCATTAACCAAAATTTAGTAAAGATTACCTCCTGACAACATGACAATTGAGTGCTGCTCAATCCCAACAAGTCTAAAGCTCTTCATTTTTGAAATACTGACCCTAGAGAATTAGCTGCCCCTCTTCTCCTCTCTAATACACCCGTTCCATTGGTCTTCTCTCTGCAATACTTGGCATCATTTTTGACAACAAACTTAGCTTCCAACTCCAGATACCGTCAGTTGTTCAATGATATTTTTAAAAACTGCCTATGATTTGATCAAATCACTACTTGAATCATCGGCACTAAATATTTTGATTCTCTCCATAGTCAAGAACCACTTAGACTACTGTAACACTCTCTTATTGGGGTATCCGATGTAAAGATTCATATTGCCTTCAACTAATCCAAAATACATCAATAAAACTGATTACAGGGGCAAAGAAATTTGATCATGTTAACCCCCCCCCCCTTTCTTAAATCAGCTCGCTGGCTTCCTATAATCCATAGACCAACATAAGATCTTGCTATTAGTCTTCAAAATTTAGCACACATGATCCCGATCCTTTCTTGACAGACTACGGGATGGGACATAAGAGATCAGTACTCTCTGCTCCCTACAGTAATATAACTTAGTAGTCATTCTGACTTCAAGTCAGATCACCTATAACACCACTTTGCCTTCCTCTTTTCGGTTAGAACCCTCTCTCGATAGATTTAAAACAGCCCTTAAGACATTTCTGCTTAAAGATGCCTTTGACTAAAAGCTCCCTGTATTCTTAGTTGTAGAACTCCCCTTTCCCTCAGTCCTTTTCATGGCACTTTATAAACACTCCCTACCCCTTCTTTTCCATCCTACTAATGCATTTCTTCCCCCTCCCTACTTTTCTCCACTTTCTATTTTATCTGCTTTGATTGTAAACCACTCAGATGCTCTGTGATGGCACTTTATCAAGAATTAATTAAACTTGGAACCTCCCCTCATAAATCTCCAACTGTGGAAAATCTTATTTTAAAAGCTTTTTTCCTTTGGTAATAGTGTTCAGGGGTAGAAAGACAAAATTAAAACCGTAGTTGCTTAGCATTAACAAGTTTGAGAAGTTTCCCCCCATTTCTTAGATTTTAACTAAATCTTTATGATCAGAACTGTAACAAAGAATGGTAATCAAAGAAGACAAAACACTGTTTTGACCTCCATCCCTTTCTCCTCATAACTCAGGCCATTGTAACATTAACCTCTCCTACTGTGTTCTTTGCCCCATGTCTCTCCCCTCCCCTACTGCTTTATTTATTTTGTCAGTTTCATGTTGGTTTTGTCTTGTAGTATTGGGTTTATATATATCAAATAAATTTGAACACTGCAAGCTCCCTTGGACACTCTCAGGGTATAAACTTTTATAAATAAATAAATAAAAATAGCTTACAGAATGTGACACTAGACAAAAAAAAACCCCTTAAGAAAGTTAGAAAAACAATTTTTTATGTAGCTTTTTTTATTTTTCACATTTTGTTTTCCTTTTTCTTTCTATTTTGTATTGCATTTGCAAATTTTTTATGACTCTGCTTTCATCTCTTAATTGTAAGCAGAAGTAGCCTCAAGACACTTCCTCTGATATACACTTGCATTTTATGCATTTTTCATTTTTTATACTGTAACTAAAAATCAATACTGATATTTGTTAAATAAACTCTGCATACAACTAGCTACACTTGATGACACTCAAATGCTATCTGTATGTAGGCTTATGATCCCCATCTTTTGCTAGTTAAGTCTAACCTAAACGGGAAAATTCTCAGCATTATCAGAAATTGATTTAAAAACTTGATCTATTATGTCTTTCTTATAGATATGAATGTTATAATGCTAAACAGAATTATTTGGGTACCGTATTTTCACGCAAATAACGCGCACCCGTATAAAACGCGCACACGGGTATAGCGCGCAGAAATCACGATGATATGTACAAAAACTTTGGTATACCGCGCTCACGGGTATACCGCGCATGCTGCCCGACGCTCCTTTCGCCCGCCCTGACTTTCCGTGCGCTGTCCCGACTCTCCGTTCACCCCCCCTGACTTCCGTGCACTGTCCCCCCTTGAAGGTCTGTCCCCATCCTGAAAGCCTGATGCCCCCCCCGACGTCTGATACATCCCTCCCCCCCGAAGGACCGCCGACTCCCCAACAATATTGGGCCAGGAGGGAGCCCAAATCCTCCTGGCCACGGCGACCCCCTAACCCCACCCCGCACTACATTACGGGCAGGAGGGATCCCAGGCCCTCCTGCCCTCGACGCAAACCCCCCCCCCCCCCAACGACCGCCCCCCCCAAGAACCTCCGACCGCCCCCCCAGCCGACCCACGACCCCCCTGGCGACCCCCACGACCCCCCCACCCCCCTCCCCCGTACCTTTGGTAGTTGGCCGGACAGACGGGAGCCAAACCCGCCTGTCCGGCAGGCAGCCAACGAAGGAATGAGGCCGGATTGGCCCATCCATCCTAAAGCTCCGCCTACTGGTGGGGCCTAAGGCGCATGGGCCAATCAGAATAGGCCCTGGAGCCTTAGGTCCCACCTGGGGGCGCGGCCTGAGGCACATGGTCGGGTTGGGCCCATGTGCCTCAGGCCGCGCCCCCAGGTGGGACCTAAGGCTCCAGGGCCTATTCTGATTGGCCCACGCGCCTTAGGCCCCACCAGTAGGCGGAGCTTTAGGATGGATGGGCCAATCCGGCCTCATTCCTTCGTTGGCTGCCTGCCGGACAGGCGGGTTTGGCTCCCGTCTGTCCGGCCAACTACCAAAGGTACGGGGAAGGGGGGTGGGGGGGTCGTGGGGGTCGCCAGGGGGGTCGCGGGTCGGCTGGGGGGACGGTCGGAGGTTCTTGGGGGGGGGCGGTCGTTGGGGGGGAGGGGGGTTTGCGTCGAGGGCAGGAGGGCCTGGGATCCCTCCTGCCCGTAATGTAGTGCGGGGTGGGGTTAGGGGGTCGCCGTGGCCAGGAGGGTTTGGGCTCCCTTCTGGCCCGATATTGTCGGGAAGTCGGCGGTCCTTCGGGGTGGGGGTGCGAGTGGTCCTGCCGGGGGGGGGGATGTATCGGACGTCGGGGAGTCGGCCGGGCAAGAGGGCTTGGGCTCCCTCTTGTTCCGATCGTGGATGCGGGTCGGGTGGGAGCGCGTGCGAGCGGTCGTTCGGGGTGGGGGTGCGAGCGGTCTGGCCAGGAGGGTTTGGGCTCCCTTCTGGCCCGATATTGTCGGGAAGTCGGCGGTCCTTCGGGGTGGGGGTGCGAGTGGTCCTGCCGGGGGGGGGGATGTATCGGACGTCGGGGAGTCGGCCGGGCAAGAGGGCTTGGGCTCCCTCTTGCTCCGATCGTGGATGCGGGTGCGGGTGGGAGTGCGTGCGAGCGGTCGTTCGGGGTGGGGGTGCGAGCGGTCCTGCTGGGGGGGTGAATCGGGCGTCGGGCGGGGTGGGAACTATGTTTTAAAACTTTTGTATACCGCGCTCACGCATATAACGCGCGAGGGGTATGCGCGGTAGGTAAAAACGCGTATAACGCACGCGTTATATGCGTGAAAATACGGTACATCTCAAATACCCTCACTTGTTAAATGGTCTCCTTTTAAGGCATATTTGATGTTGAAATCTGATTCCTATACTACTGATTCTTGTTCTAGCACGTAGCTGTTGATATAATTGTATACAATTCATGAACCTTGTGTATCCTTGATTATATTTTTATTTTACGTTTGGTTGTGCTATGGGTTTGGTTTTCCTTTCTCATCTGTATGAAAAACAAAAATTTTCACTAAAAAAATTAAGACTAAAAAACCCCCCAAATATAACAAAATCCTAAGCTCAGCATTTATAAATATCTGTTAGCTATCAGGAAAAAATGTTCAGCATTTATATGAAGCCCATTACAATCTGATTTCACCTCCTTTGGTTTTCTGGAAGTAGAGTGTGGTCTTAAATTTTTCATTCCACTATTATGGTTTACTTTAACTTTAGAAATTGCTCTTCCTGACAATTGTAACAGAGTGGTGTACAAGAATATATTCAAGAAAGTAGATAGAAACCCCCCCCACCACTATTATAAACAGGAAAAATTAAAAAAAGAATAGGTAAAAGACTAAGCTAGCCTGCACCAGACTCAACCCATATCTGCTGTCATACACTGTTAGAAGCCTTCTGAAAAAGAAGAACCATCGGGGCTGATCGAAATGTCATCAGTGATGGCTCAGTCTTATCCCACTCTCCTGATTTCTACTTTAAAGAACATGCATTCTTCTGGGTTTTTTAATTATCATTTTCTACTGCCTATCAAATTACCAATTTAATCAATCACTAAACAAACCTGGGTAGTTCAAAACAAATAAAATATACTCTTACCATTGCACTGCAATATTTCATGTTACTGCTAGTTTTTGTTTTCTACACTTACTGTCCATCTTCACTCCAGACTGACATACACTTGTCCCCAACCTTCCAGCTGTGACTGAGCTGAGCAGCAACAGAGCTGTCTGAATTGGACAAAGCTTCTGAAGGTTGTGAGGAGAGGAGGTCTTTGGTTAATTCTATAACTTCCTAAAAAAAGGAGAAAAAGGGGTTGCTCGATTATTGTTAACTGTGAGAAACCAATATTCTACACACAGCAAAGCTCAAGTATCACTGATACTCAAATGATATGTACTAAAGATTTTTTATTCATTCCCCCCCCCCCCCCAAACAAATAAGAGAATAAAGACTTCAAAAATAAAATCATTCAGCAAGATTTCAAAATTACATCAAAATTGGGTGTTCTACTGCCAAGTTTTTCTTTGTACAGAAAAATTTAATAGGGATGCCAGACAAAAAATGTTTCTTGTTGGGAGCTTTTCAATAAGATTGCACTAAAATAAAACACAATCTATGCCATTTTAATGTGCACGGTAGAGAAATAAACATTCCTGAAGTACAACACACAATAAAAACCTGCATGCAGGTACACAGTAATATAGTGGATGGCAACCTTCCCCCTATGTGGGGAGGAATGGCTGCCAACCTGGCTTTATTGAATTTTCTTGAAGGCTGAGGATGGGCAAGAACCAATGGCTTGCTGTCTGGACTCCTAAAAGTATCTCTGAGCATTGTGACCGCCTGACTAGGAATGGAATCTTCGAAAGCCTTGAAAATTCCCTTGCCCAGAGCATCTAGCAGCCCAAGGCCTACTGTTCAGTAGGGTTTGCAGGTGACAATCTTGCATACATGCATAAGATTGCCATTCCTTTCCAAAAAAATTTGCCCTTTGAATGGCAGTGGGCTTAGAGGTCGAATCTCCCGCCCACTGCCTGATCCAGAGCATTCTGCAGGCAGAGAAACAATAGGCAGAAACTTTGCCCATGACCCTAATAATGTCATAAAGAGTGTCTGTCACATAATTCACTCCCAACAGAGCCATTTGGGAGGAATCTTCATCATTTGACATGGGTAGCCAGCTAACCCAAGTATGGCAAGCGCGCGCCACAAACAAAGCTACCAAAGCAGCTTTCAGTACATACAGTATATCAAACATACAAAGTAAATGCCTTGTTGTGGCATTTTTGACTGCATATTTTAGTGCAGTAGATGTTGCAACTTCTACCATTTTGCAGCCTCCCACCTGTAAATCCTTCTTCAGCTTTAACAAGTCATCGTTGTCTTCATCTGTAGACAAAGCTGCCTCAACTTGCTGGAGCTGAGCTTTGTACCCTGCTAGCTGTTTTGCAAGTTCTTCGGCCATCTGTAAAAAAACCCACAAATGCCTGAGAACATTCGGGTCTTTATCTGCCGTCATCTACTATGTTACTATGTTACTAAGTCACAAAAAATATGACATGAACAAAAAAGTATAAGATTTCCAAGGTTTACTGGTAAAGTTAACAGAGCATAATAAAAGTGCTACCTAGATGAGATTATCTTTTTGCAAAGAGAAAGGCAGCTAGAAAACTGCCAGCAAAAATCAGTAAAAAGTTCAATACCATAATGCAGGATTTCAATAAAAGCAAGCTTTGGTGAAAAGGTCTGTCGCAGGGTCAATAAAAATCAATGATTTAATTTTTTTAAAATCAGATCTTTTAACATTTAAATTGGATTTTTATATATTTTGATGAAAAATATATCTAAAGATAGTTTTCTATTTAAGATACATTATATTCCAAAAGTTATTCATCATGAAATAAGGATTATCGTATTTTCGCTTCATAAGACGCACCAGACCATAAAACACACCCTAGATTTAGAGTAGGAAAACCAGAAAAAAAACAACATTCTGAATCAAATTGTGTACTAATATATACCAGCCTCGGCACCCAGCCCCCCTCACTTCCTGCCAGGCCTGCACCCAACCCCACACTCCTTGTCAGGCTATGCACCCTGTCTCCCTTTTACTGCCAGGCTGTTCCTTTCATTTTTCATATACACACAGCAGATACACCCAACCCTACAACCCTTGCGAGGCTCTGCACCCTATCCCCCTCTCTCTGCCAGGCTGTGCACCCTGTCTCCCCTTCCCTGCCAGGCTGTTCCTTTCATATACACACAGCAGATATAAATTATCAAAACTGACATTTTGATCACTAAATTGAAAATAAAATCATTTTTCCTACCTTTGTTGTCTGGTGATTTCATGAGTCTCCTTCCTTCCTTTCTTCACTCAGGCCCAACAATTGTCCCTTTCTATTTTCTCCCTCCCATGTCCCAAGTTCATGCCCCCTCCCACTCATTGCTTCCAGCCTTTGTTCTTCGACCTACCTACCTCCCATGTCCTGAGTTCGTTGCCCCTCCCACTCACTGCCTTCCAGCCTTTGTTCTTTGACCTACCCCCTCCCATGTCCCGAGTTTGTGCCTTCTCACTCCCTCCCTCCCATGTCCCAAGTTCGTGCCTCTTCCCATGCCCTGAGTTCGTGCCCCCTCCCACTCACTGCCTTCCAGCCTTTGTTCTTTGACCTACCTCCCTCCCATGTCCCGAGTTTGTGCCTTCTCACTCCCTCCCTCCCATGTCCCAAGTTCGTGCCTCCTCCCCCTCACTGCCTTCCAACATTTGTCCTTCGTCCACCCTGCCGCACTGGAAACTGTCTTCCTCCCTCCCTGCCGCGCTGAAGCCTGCCTACCCTCTGCCAATTCATCTTCCTCTGGCCAGGGTCTGCCACCGTCGCAACTCAAGGAAGGGAAGGGCCCACGTGCAGCGATTATATGTCGCTGGCCCACAAGCCTTCTCCCGACGTCAGAACTAACGTCAGTTCTTAGTTCTGACATCGGAAGAAGGCTTGTGGGCCGGCAACGTGCAATCACTGCACGCTGGCCCTTCCCTTCTTGGAGTTGCAGCGCAGTGGCGGCCAGCAGGGAGAAGCTGTGGTGAGCAGGCGAGTGGTGAGCAGCTGTGGTGGCGGGCAGCAGTCAGCCCGCATACCCCAACGAGTGGGACATTTTAAAAAGGTACAATGGGGTGGGTGAGGGTGTTTAAAAACGTTACCTTCACTTCGCTAACCATAAAGGTGGTGGCCTGGCATTTCTCTACAAATCATTCTTCGAAGTCCAGCTCCTCGAAAAGGGCAATCACACCTCACTAGAATACATGCTAGTCTCTGTCAACGATGAACTCCACCCTCATCCACTGGGTATCCTGCTTCTATATCGCCTACCTACTACCCCTTGGAACAAATCCTCCAAAATCATCCTCGAAACTATAACAAACGCCTTCCTCAAATTTCAAAGACTACTGATTATTGGGGACATCAATCTCCACCTAGACGACCTCACCAGCAAGGACACAACCAAATTTATTAGCTTCCCCCCCCCTGCCCCATCCCCAACCCATGAAAAGGGGCACACACTAGACCTCATTAGTTTCCTCGATCTTACCGCCCACAAAACTTCAGCCGGTGACACTCGCTGGGAACATGTATCCTGGTCCGACCACCTCTTAGGGACCTTCTGTCTCCCCATTTTCATGTCGCCTTTTGGGGCTCCACTCCGCACTTCCAATTCCATTACCTTCCGCAAAAAAATTACGAACGACCTGTTCTGGACTAAATTTCTCAACCTATTCTCCTCCGTTCCTCAGCCTGCAGATTCAGAAACCAACTGGCATAACTGGGTCGCACTCTCCGAGTCCACCTATCACTCCCTCGCCCCTCTTTCCACTAAAACCATCTCCTACTCCTGTAAGGTCCCTTGGTATCTCCCTTATCACACAGAACTAAAGCAGAAATGTCAAGCTCTGGAGCGCAAATGGAAAAAAAATCTAAATCCCCTAGACAGACAGTCCTAGAGGGTCAATATCAAGTTTTACAATACAGTTCTAAAAAAAGCAAGATAGAACTTCTACGGAGATAAAATCTCCAGATCCAACAACCAGAGCAGTACTCTATTCAACATCTGGCGCTCCTTAACTTCCAAAAAAGGCTCCACCTTGGTCCCCTCCTCTCCCTCAGCCGATGTTCTGGCAAAATTCTTCAACGATAAGATCACTACCTTGAGATGCTCCTTCCCACCTACAGTCCCCTACAACTCTCTGGTGCCCACCGACTCCAATTCCACCCTAATGACCTCCAACCCCATCCCAGTTGACAGATCTTGGTCCACCTTTAAGCACGTATCTGAATCCCTGGTCCTCAAACTCTGCCTCAAACTGAAATCCTGCAACTGCTCCTTAGACCCATTCCCCTCCTACCTATACGAGAAAATTTCCGCGCAGGCCATCTCATCTATTACTGAACTCATAAACTCCGCCTTACACTCGGGCCTTTTCTCCCCAGAAATGGGTCATATTGCCCTGATCCCACTACTGAAAAAAGGGAAAGAAAATTAACAGGTAAGAACATAATTTTTAATTCCCTAGCAACAGCAACAGATGAATCCAGAGACCAATGGGATGTAGCAAAGCAATCCTCAATCTGGGTGGGAAGCAAACTCTGCCTCCGCAACAACTGACGCACTAAACGCATCTACCGCATGCAACCAGTAATGCTGAGAGAAAGCACTCTCGGAAGACCAAGTAGCCGTGAGACAAAACTCCTCCAAGGAAAAAACCTCTGGACCGAGTCCAAGAAGTAGCCACCACTCTGATGGAATGGTCATGAAGTTCTTTTGCCAACCGCTTCCCTGCCATCAAGCAAGCGTAAAGAATGTCCTCCTAGACCCATCGAGCGATGGAGGCTTTGGACGCCGCCATATGTTTGAAGCGTCCCTTGAAGAATACAAAAAGGTGATCTAAACAACTAAAAGACATTAGAAACCTTGCTCGCGGAGAACGCTACGCACTTTCAAAAAATGCAGTGAATAAAAGCACGTCTCCCCATTTCTCCTCCCAGGAAGAAGGAAGGAAAAGTGAGCGTGACATAAAAGAAAGGATGACACCTCCTTAGAAAGAATTGTGGTACCGTCCGAACTGATACCTCAGATTTTGGAAATCAGAAATAGGAATCCCCGCTGAACAAGGCCTGCAACTCAGAAAACTGCAGAGCCGAAACCATGGCCACAAGAAACCCCGTGTTCAATGGCACAAGAAGGAAATGAAGCCTTTGGTAAACTGCGAAAAAGTACCTGAATATTGTACTCCGGACAGGGCTTTCTAAGAGGTGTACAAATATACCGTACTCCGTTTAGGAACTGAACTACATGAAGCTGAGAAGTTATCGAAAAGCAATATACCTAGCCCTTGTAACAAGCTAAGAATGGCACTTGAAGCTGAAGGGAATTGAACGCTAAGCCCTCGGCAATACACCTGTGCCAAAAAAGAACTCTGGAAGGGTGCAAATGTTGAAAAGTATCCAAGAAAGGAAAAACCTCTAAAAGGAAGCAGAAGCCACAGGTGAAGACGTCTGTAGCGCCTGGATAAGAGAAGAAACAACCTGCTTCGCATAACCCTTACACGTCAGTCATGACTTCTCAAAAGCTAGGTCGTAATACCAAAGTAGTACGAATATCCATGTTGATCGGACCCTAGGTGAGCAAATCCGGAGATACCAGGAAACTTCTTAGTCCGGCTGTCGAAAGACTCATCAGATCCGCATAGCAAGGATGGCGCAGCCAAGCCAGAGATTCTACAAATACTGTGCCCGGAAAGAGAGCTTGAGATGGCAAATCCAAGCCATCATCAGCCAGGGGAAAACACTGAAAAAGAGAAACCAGAGGTGAGAAAGAAGCCACGCTGTTACTCCCTCTAACTCCCACTCCCTGTGCCCGCCGAAGAAGCTAGGAAGCATTGAATTGTGAGACGAGGCTATGAGGTCTAGTTCCAGAAGATCTCACGTCCATAAAAAGAGCTGGAATGCCTGAGCCAAAATTCCCAATATCCAGGATGTAGAGGATATCACTATTACTTACGTTTACACTTTCTAGAGCATACACAGTGCTGTACACTGTAACATACAATAAATGGGCCATGCTCAGATTTCACGGAGAGAAAGTCTATCCAAACTCTTTTCCTGACCCTTAAAATGATCTGCCAACAGAAGAGGAAGATGAGGGTCCACCCATTGAAGTAGAACAACAACTGTACTTGGCAACTGAGTACATCACCTACTGCCCAAGCTGTAGAGAAATACCCCCATCATAATACTGACTGAAAGGACCCTCAACGGCATTCCGGAAGAATGGTCTGAAGCTCCAGAAAGGTAGCCTGACCATGCTCAAGAGTAGAAGAATGAACAAGTACTGAGTCGCCCCTTAAGACCAGACTCCTGAAGCTGAGGATGGAAGGCACCGAGCCCCCCAACCTGACAGCCCGGGATGTTTGGTGGCCATGAGCTAGTCCAGCAAAGACTGAGGCATGCCTTTGAAAAGAGAATCTTGCTGAGCCACCAAATCATACAGAGCGATGCATGAGGAGCCTACCAAATAATTGGAGCCCTGAGATACTGGGAACCACCGGAACAAAAGCGACTGCTCTAGCGTTATAATGGGAAAGCAAGTCGAAGTTTCCAGTGGAGTCAGCAACATGGATCCTATAACTTGTACAGAATCCCATACTCTGGGTCATGGTGACCAAAGAAGAATGCAAACCTAAGACTCTGACCCTTCGCCCTAGTATCTGGGAAGAAAAACATTTCTCTCCTATATGAATAAAAACATCTCCCCAATATACCTATAAATAGTACAGGAGAAAAGAGCGCTGTGCAAATTGGAAGATTCATGTCCAAAGAACTGAGGAAAAGAAACCACGTCTGAATCAAGCAGTCAGTCAAGAAGAAATTAGGTGAATCACCTGGTAGTGCCAAAACGGTACCACTGCCCACATTTTCTAAAATGTTCTTGAAGTCTGGGGTAAGTGAAATGGCATGTGCCAAAACCGAAAGCGCTGCTCAAAGAGAGGCAAGCAAACCTAGTGCCGTTTCGGAGTCCATAGGGAAAATGTAAATATTCTCCCAGTTTTTCTGCAGAAATGTGTAACCCTGAGAAACTAATTCAGCAGAATGGGATCCAGCAAGCCCAATGCCCCCGTCTTGGGCACTATGCAGTAAGTGGAACAACGTCCCTTAGTTCCCAAAGAACTACAAGAACTGCCCTGAGGACCAGTAACACTGAAAAGGGAAACACAAAACATAGAGACTCCAAGAACGAACTGGAAACTTGAGGAGGATGCAAAGTTGCAAGCATCCTGAAAAATCTTCACAGCCCCCTGACCTGACATTATAGCGTCTTCTCCCTCATGAGAAAGCCTGAAGAGTCATTGGAAGAAGTCAAGATCCCCTCAGAATGAAGTGTAGAAGGTCAGGGAATGGCAGGATGAGAATTGTAGGATCTGCAAGAAGATTCTCCTAGGAAAAATCAAGTTTCACAATGTAAAGAGGAATATACTGGAACCATGAAAACAGTACTAACTCCATACAACATCAGCGAAATACATATGTCCTTTAAAGTGAATACATACTAGACGCAATCAAGATGCTGCATCTACAGCCCCGTGGAAAACAACAACATCCTTAAAGGTATCAGACAAAGCTCACATCGCTAATGAGAGCTTCAGGGATGAGGCTAACAGCCACATAGCGCGTGATCCTCCGCGGGTTTGATAGAATAGGCAACTGGCTCCTGGCTAAAAGGAGCTGTACAGCCCTTCCTGTCTGGTCGGGGGGCCCGTCTAGCATGTGCCATGAGAAAATGGCGACAGGAGAAACCAGTGTGATAAGCATGGAAATCTGAAGTCCAGGCCCCCTCAGAAATAGAGAAAGAGAGTCCTAGCCCCAGGAAGATGCGCAGTGTCATTATGCCCATAGAGACAGCCCAAACTTGGAAACTGTTTGTACTACCTTTAGGCATATATATCCTGTGCCTCTACTAGACACATGCAGCTCAGCACAGAGGCCCAAATAAGGACAGTTACCAACAGACAAAGGCTCAATCTGCAGGGACCCCAAGAGAGACAATGAGATACCTGTGTGAAATACAGGGCACTATCTTACTGCTGATCTCACCGTGCCGTGAGTTGCTGTATGTCGCCCCAGTCCGGAGACAAACCGAGACTGGGTGACCTAGCACAGGTCAGAGTCTCTCTGGTAATCCCCTTGAGTGCTAACCCCAGAGTCCGATTAAACAAGCAGCTTCCTTCAAGTGAATACAGCAGGAACACAGACATAGACATATAAATCTGCCCAAGCTTGTCCCAAAGCTGGTGAAACACATACAACTTGTCTGAACCGGAACGGAGAGAAGCCCCGGCATACCCTGACCAAAGTCAGCTGGAAACAAACTACTGGAACGCTGCAGCTCTCCCGCATCACCGGAGACCCAAGCGCACACCTGATTCTTGCTGACACGTGGCCGCTGCATCAACGCTCCTAGAAACATAGTCGGATTCAAGCCCCGCAAAATTTACCCTGCCGCGGCTTGCATAGAAAGAAAATCAGACTCGGGGAATAACCAGAAGAAGGGCCCACAGCGCCGGAAAAAACATGTCCCATCTCATGCGCGCTGCTATAAAACGGCACCTGCACAATCAGCTGCACATGGCCGTGACAAACACTGACGAAAGAGAGCCTCAGAATAAACAGGACTACTACTGCTGCACTGAAACCCAACAAGGAGAACAAGTGCGAGCATGAAATCACACCGCTACTGCCGCGCTGTAACCAACAAGGAAACCAAGCGCGTGCATGCAAAGGGCGGGAAGTCCCGCTCCCTCCACGGATTTCTAGTCATAAAACTTAGCTTCAATAAAATATCTATTCCTTAAACGTATATTGACCGAACCCACAGTACTAAGACTCACAAACAGAACCTGAAGTTCAAACAGACATACTCACAAGCTTTTTGTTAGGGCCGGTTGAAGCCAGTTAAAGCTGGTTGATAACAGAGCAGAATGAGCAACTGTGGTCTCTTTTTTTTTTTTTTTTTTTTACAGAGAAGGGAAAGAAGAAGGAAAAATTATGTTCTTACCTGTTAATTTTCTTTCCTTTAGGAGCAGCAGATGAATCCAGAGACTAGTGGGATAGCTCAAATCAACCAGCAGGTGGAGATAGAGAAACTGATTAACAGGTGGTCTTATAGACTGGCATTCCTCCTGTCCATTCAGTTATGCTCCTTGCCCAAGCATCCCGAGATAGGAGAATGAGCATCCAAAAAAACTTCTTTCCAGTAACTATAGAACACAACTACCAACAATAACCCAACTGAAACACACCACACAGAATACTGACAGATCGTTCATAGCAAGGGTGGGGCTCTGGATTCATCTGCTGCTCCTAAAGGAAAGAAAATTAACAGGTAAGAACATAATTTTTCCTTCCTTAGCACAGCAGCAGATGAATCCAGAGACTAGCGGGATGTAGCAAAGCAAAACTCAAACCGGGTGGGAAGCTAACGCCGCCTCCGCAATAACCGAAGCGCCAAAACCAGCCTCCACACGGGCCGCCACATCCAACCAGTAATGCTTCGAAAAGGTATTCCCAGAAGACCAAGTAGCCGTGCGGCAAATCTCCTCCAATGAAAGACCTCCGGACTCTGCCCAAGACGTAGCCAACGCTCGAGTTGAATGTGCACAAAGCTGCTCCGGTAACCGCTTCCCCGCTATCAAATAAGCCGAAGCAATCGTTTCTCTGACCCAACGAGCAATGGAAGCCTTAGATGCCACCATACCTTTGTTCTTGCCCGCGAACAACACGAACAGGTGATCCGACCAATGAAAGTCGTTCGTCACCCCCAAATAATGCAGAACAATCCTGCGCACATCCAGGAAACGCAACGACGAGAAGCGCTCTCCCCAATCTTCCCGCCGAAAAGCCGGGAGGAATAAACACCGGTTCACATGAAAGGAAGAAACCACCTTAGGCAGAAAGGACAACACCGTCCGAACAGACACCCCAGCATCCGAAATGCGCAAAAAAGGATCCCTGCAAGACAGCGCCTGCAACTCCGACACCCGTCTGGCTGAAGCCATAGCCACCAAAAACACCGTTTTCAAGGTGACATCTTTCAGAGTAGCAGTAGACAAAGGCTCAAACGGCGCCGCCCACAAACCCCCAAGGACAAGTTTAAGACTCCACGCGGGACAGGTGCGTTTGACAGGAGGCTGAATATGGTGGACCCCCTTGAGGAATCGAACCACGTCAGGTTGCGACGCGAGCGCAGAACGAGAGACCCGGCCCCTGTAACAAGCAATGGCCGCCACCTGAGCCTTCAGGGAATTATAGGCCAATCCTTTAGCTACACCCTCCTGCAGAAAGGAAAGAATAGCCGACAGAGACGCCTGGAAGGGCGAAACACCCTGCCCCTTACACCAAGACTCAAAAACTCTCCAGACTCTAGCACAGGAGGCAGAGGTAGAAATCTTTTTGGCTTGAAGAAGAGTGGAAATAACCTGTTCCGAATAGCCCCTACGTCTCAGCCGCGACCGTTCAAGAGCCAGGCCGTAAGACCAAATTGGGACGGATTTTCCATGGAGATCGGACCCTGAGTCAGTAAGTCCTGAGTTACCGGGAACATCAGCCGATCGCCCGCCGACAGCTGAATCAGGTCCGCGTACCACGGCCGACGCGGCCAATCCGGAGCCACCGGGATCACCCTGCCCTGAAAGAGAGAGATGCGGTGCAACACCCGACCTATCATCGGTCACGGAGGAAACACATAAAGAAGGCAACCCGGCGGCCACGGGAGGGCTAACGCGTCCACCCCCTCCGACTCCTGTTCCTTGCGTCTGCTGAAGAATCGAGGAAGCTTTGCATTGCGGTACGAGGCCATGAGATCCATCTCTGGGAGACCCCACCGCAGGACCAGCAGCTCGAACGCCAGAGCGGACAGCTCCCATTCGCCTGGATCGAGAAGATTTCTGCTGAGAAAGTCAGCCTGAACGTTTTCGTGACCCACAATGTGCGTCGCCGAGAGAAGAGGAACATGCACCTCCGCCCATCGAAACAGAACCATCGCCTCGTCGGCCAACTGAGGACTCCAGGTACCCCCCTGGCGATTGATATACGCCACCGCCGTGACACTGTCCGAAAAGACCCTGGTCGGACGGTCCTGAACCATGGACTGAAATGCCAGAAGCGCAAGCCTGATCGCCCTCAACTCCAGCATATTGATTGACCACTGGGCCTCCTCCGGGGACCAAATGCCCTGCGCCGAGGCCTGCAGGCACTGAGCTCCGCAGCCCAGAAGACTGGCATCCGTCGTAATCACGACCCAATCCGGCGTCGCAAGTGGCATGCCCCGGAACAGATTGACCTCGCTGAGCCACCACTGCATGCTGTAGGACGCCGGAGGACTCCACTGGAGACGCCGATTGTAGTCCTGAGACACTGGGGACCACCGGGAAAGAAGAGACTTCTGTAACGGCCTCATGTTAAACCGAGCCCAAGGCACCACCTCCAGAGCCGCCACCATCGAGCCCAGAACCTGTACATAATCCCAAACTCGAGGCCTGGGCGACCGGAGAAGCAGACGAACCTGAGACTGCAACTTCTCTCCCCGGTCCCAGGGCAGAAACACCTTCCCCAGACAAGTATCGAACCTCACACCCAGATGTTCCAAGGACTGGGACGGAGACAGAGAGCTCTTGGGAAAGTTGATGATCCATCCCAAGATCACTCTCTGAGTAACCGACAAACTCTCCTGCCTGGAGGAGGCGCGGATCATCCAGTCGTCCAAGTAAGGGTGCACATGAATTCCCTCTTTGCGCAGAAATGCCGCCACCACCACCATCACCTTTGAAAAGGTGCGGGGAGCCGTGGCAAGACCAAAGGGCATCGCCCGAAATTGATAATGCTGGCCTAGGATCGAAAACCGAAGAAACCTCTGATGCGGAGGCCAGATCGGAATATGGAGGTACGCCTCCTTGAGATCGAGGGACGTGAGGAACTCCCCAGGTTGAACCGCTACAATAATTGAGCGAACAGTCTCCATACGGAAATGGCGAACCCTGAGAAATTTGTTGACCCTCTTGAGATCCAGCACCGGTCTGACCTACCCCCCTTTTTTGGGCACAATGAAGTAAATGGAATACCTGCCGAGACCTACCTCTTCCCGGAGAACCGGCACTACCGCCCCCAGATCCAGAAGCACTTGAAGAGTTAGGCGGACTGAGGCCACCTTGGCCGCCCCGTGGCACGGGGATACCAAGAAAGAATCGGCGACGGGAGAGGAAAACTCTAACTTGTAACCGTCGCGAATAATGTCCAAAACCCACTGATCTGACGTTATCTTGGCCCACTCCGCCAGAAAGGCAGACAGCCGCTCCCCCAAGGGAATGGCGGAGGGAGCCGGGACCCCATCATTGTGGAGTGCGATTTGCTGGAGCACGGGCTGGCTGAACTGATGGGGGTTTCGCCGTACGAAAGGAACTCTTTTGCGGAAACCTAGGTCTTGAAGTAGAGAAGGAACCGTAAGCGGGCTGAAAGGATGGCTTACCTGGCCTATATCTCTTAACATCCCGGAAGCGCGGTCTGGCAGCCGAGGACTTCAAAGAGGGGCGAGGCCTGTCCTCCATTAAGCGCTGCGTTTTGGTATCACCAAAATCCTTCACCAATTTGTCCAAATCCTCCCCAAACAACAAACGGCCCTTAAAAGGGAGTTTCACGAGCCGAAGCTTGGATGCCGCATCTGCCGCCCAATTACGGAGCCACAAAGATCTGCGAGAAACAACCGAAAGAGACATCTGCTTGGCAGAAGCGCGAATAATATCATACAAGGCATCCGCCAAATACGCCAGACCAGACTCCAAATCAGCCAGTTCCGAGGGAACAGAACCCCCGGACTCCATCATATTATCTGCCATCAGCTGAGACCATTGCAGACATGCCCGCGCAGCATACGAACTGCAAACCGCGGCTTGTAAGGTGACCGCTGCCACTTCAAAGGACATTCAACCTTCCTATCCTGAATATCCTTCAGCGCCACACCCCCCTCCACTGGCAAGGTAATCTTTTTGTTGACCGCGGCCACCAGCGCGTCAACCCTGGGTCACTTAAACTTCTCGAGTTCATTCGGAGCAATAGGATACAATTGCCGCATAGCTTTCGACACCCTTAGACTGGCCTCTGGCGTGTCCCATTGCGTCGCGATAAGCTCCTGCATGGCTTCATGCACCGGAAAGGATCTAGGCGGCTTTCGCGTCCCTGCCATAAGGGGGTTCGCGGACCCAGAAACCTGAGGATCTTCCTGCGAGATGTTCAATCCCTGCAATGCCTTAGAAATTAAAGAGGAAAGTTCTTCCCTGTGAAAAAGCCGGAGCGCGGAAGGATCATCCAAGTCCCTACCTTGGGGCTCCTCCGCTTCCAAGTCCAGCACCTCACCTTCCTCCAGCGACTCAGGAAGAGTAACAGATAAGGGGGAGACGGGGTCAGGGTCCCCCTCGTCCGCGGCCGCCAGTCTACGTCTCTTCGCCGCCTGAGACTGCGCCGGAGGGGAAGTAGCATGAGAAGCAGCAGCACCAGTAGTAGTAGTGGAAGTAGAAGAAACAGGCAGCACAGGAAAAGTTACATGAACTGGCTGAGCAGGCTGAGAGCTATGTAAAACAAAAGCACTGTTCATCAGCATAATAAACTCTGGCGAAAACGAGCCCATGCCAAATCCCGCCGGCCCTGCCGACCGCGGCTTCCCCCAGCGTTCCCGATGCACCAGCAGCCGCCGAAGTCACTTCAGACGCAGGCGCGCACTGAAGCATGGCCGACTCAGCCGCGAGGGAAGAGGAGCCCGATCGCACTTCTCCCGCACGTGAAAAATCCAAATCACACTTCGGCAGGAATGAATCTTCTGCCGGTGTGTCTGCACAACCGGCAGAGCACAGCCCCGACGGTGTTCTGCGCTTCCCACAGCGCGAACACCTCTTCACAGTCTCTGCCGCCATTTTTTTTTTTTTTTTACAAACGGAGAAAGCCCGCCAAAACTGCCGACGTAGCCCTTCCAACCGACAAACACCCGGTACCGACCAAACACCCTCAAAACAGCAAAAAATCACTCACCTAAATGCTCACAGCACAACAGCAAACGAGTTATGGCTGGCAGTTACAACAAGAAGCTGACCAAAAGGCACAGCCCAGCACAGTAAAGGGAGGCTCAATACAAATTTTTTTTTTTTACACTGGAAAGAAGAAAATGTAGAGCCCAAGTGAACCCCTCAATCTACAGGAGGGGAGGGTGAAGAAGGGACCTGGGGGGGCCCAGGTGTAGCTCCCAAAGCCAGGCACCCCTGTCTCTCTGAAGAGAACAAGTCTCAACAGAAGACTAGAAATTCACACTAAAAGCACCTGGCACAGCCAGAATCCAGGAGCTAGATATATAGCTACAAACCCCTGCTGGGAGATAGAGCAAACTGAATGGATAGGAGGAATGCCAGTCTATAAGACCACCTGTTAATCAGTTTCTCTATCTCCGCCTGCTGGTAGATGTGTGCTATCCCATTGGTCTCTGGATTCATCTGCTGCTGTTGCTAGGGAATGTTACATAGAAAATTCATCCTAATAGAATACCTTGGTCACATACAGAATACAAATGCTAAATACATAATAACTGACCAAAAATTATACCAAAATCCCAAGAAGACACACCTTCCATATAGTACACCACCAATGAAATAAGATTCATTTCCTTCTATACTGTGCAAAATATAAAGATCACATATGCTGGGGATGGTGTTAGGCCAAGGAGTGCAATTAGAACAACTGCCCCCTGACTAGAGAAAGCCCTAAGCCTACTGGAAGCTCAAGATGACACAGGCTAGTAGAGGGCTTTGGGGCCCCCTCCCAAATTTCTGCCCTGGGCTCTACCCCTGTGTAATACCAGCACTAGCAGGAAAAACATTTCAGTTCAAATATATTCTAATCACAAAATAGAAAAATTAAATTATTTTTCTACCTTTTGTTGTCTGGTCATTATTCAAATCATATTGGTCCCAGGCTCTGGTTTCTGTTTGTATTCATTCATTTTTCTGTACCATTCTCCCAGGGGAGCTCAAAATGGTTTACATGAATTTATTCAGGTACTCAAACATTTTTCCTTGTTTGTCCTAGTAGGTTCACAATCTATCTAATGTAGCAGAGGGAAAGCTTCCAGCTGTGAAGGCAGCATGTTTACTTCACTCACACTGCTAGCAGCCTGAAGAATGAAAGAGCGGCTGCAGAGATGGAGCCCACCATCCCCCAAATCCACCATTTCTCTTTTTCTCAATTACCCTTTCATCCAGCTTCTCTCCCTCCTTCCCCACCATCCCAAAGTCTATTATCTCACCCTTTCTCTTCCCAACTGCCCTCCTATCCAGTATCTCTATCCGTCTTCCCTGCACAGCAACCCTTGGGTCCAACTTCTCTTCCTTTCTTTTCCCTCCCTCCATCCCGTTGTCCACCATCTCTCTCCCTCTCCTCTGTTTTCAGACCCATTATTTCTTCCCCTCCACCTTCCACTCTCAGTCTGGTATATGCCCCTCTCTTTGGACCCCCTCCCTTTCTCCATGTACTTCTAATAGCTACACCAGAGGGCTCCCCCCAAAGGTTGTCATGCTTCCTCCTTCTCTACACCATCATCCGGTGTCCCCCTGGTCTTCCAGTCTCACTTTACAAACTAATTATGGCCTACATAGGATTGCCAGTGTACTTTCACTCTGCCACGGTCTGCCCCAGACCAAAACAGGACATTAGGTCAGAGGAGGGGTGGGACCGCAGCAGAGAGAAAGTTCACCAGCGATCCTCCACAGACCATAATTAGTTTTTTAAAGTGAGACTGGGAGGTGAATCGGGCAGCACTAGCTCATGGATCCAGCGAGTCCAGACGGCTTCCCTCCCTCCCTGCCGCTGGCACAAACCTTGCAGAGCAAGCTGTCAAACACAGGCTTGCTCAACAATGCTCGTGGCCTTCCCTCTGCTGGGCTCCTCCTTATGATGCAACTTCCTTTTTATGCAAAAAAATGAAGTTGCATCATAAGGAGGAGCCCAGCAGAGGGAAGGCCATGAGCATCATCGAGCAAGCCTGTGTCAGTTTGCTCTGCAAGGTTTGTGCCAGTGGCAGGGAGGGAGGGAAGCTGGTAGGAGTTGCCAGACGCACGAGCGAGGGGAATGGTCTGGAGCTACTCTATCCACAAGGGGAGGGCCTGGAATTGCTGGACCCGCGATGGTGGGATATCGGGGAGTTGTGGTAGGAGGGGTTCCCCATGAGAACAAAGCTTTTTACCGCTCCACAGAGCAGAGAAAAGGTTTGTCCCCATGCCGGCGGTGAACAAATATAAATTTTATCCGTTCCTGCGATTTTACTGTGGAAAAGGGTCTCCATGTCATTTTATAGTGGGGGGGGGGGGGGGGTGGTCATTGTGAGGGTCACCCAATGCAGAAAACATGGTCCAACAATAGACTGGAGTTGAGAGTTATTCAGTTAGCTCTCTAATTTTTCTAGACACGTCTGAAAGGCAAAGCAGTCAGAGTATTCTCAGATAATGCTACAGTGGTGGCGTATGCCAACAGGTAATGGGGACCAAGAGTTGTTCTCTGAAGCTGGAAGCCCACTTATTTTGATGGGTGGAAGTCCACCTATAGGCTGATATGGTTTGTCCTACCATGCCATATATGGTCACACTTTATAAATGCTCTACTCTACCAAGTCACCTCTGGTGGTATGAGGTAGAGCCTACACTGTTCAAGATCCCACCATACTATGTACTATATTCTATATCTGACCATGTCATGTTTTGTCATACAATGCTTTCTGCAACATTTGTCATACTGTCACCTTTTCTCTTTCACTCTACTATACTATACATCATATCTTTCACACTATATTTGTCATACTATGTCTACCATGCTATGGGGACCATAATCAAAAAACAGACGTCCAAAAAAAATCCTAAATCAACACTTGGACATCCTAATTGCCAGGACATCCAAGTGCCAATAATCAAAAGCTTTCTGAATATCAAGCGAGGTGTTCCAGTCTCTGTATGTTCAGAGCACGAGATGGGTATGGTGGACTTTGGGCAGTCTCAAAGGTCGGATTAGAAATGGATGTCTTGCAATGATAATCAAACATTTTGCAAGACATCCTGGACAGAACTTATACGTTTTGAATTAGACCAGCTTAGAAGGGTCTAAATGCCACAAAGGTGTCCAAATTTACCAGATAGCACAGTTACTTACCGTAACAGGTGTTATCCAGGGACAGCAGGCAGATATTCCCACACATGGGTGACGTCACCGACGGAGCCCCGCAGCGGACAGCCTCGAAAGCATCTTGCTTGAAGATCTCGAGCTTTCGATTGCTGCATCGCGCATGCGCGCGTGCCTTCCCGCCCAAACTAGGGGGCGCATCTCCTGAGAGGATCCTCAGTTCAGATACCAAGCTAAGAAGCCAACCAGGGGAGGTGGGAGGGTTGTGGGAATATCTGCCTGCTGTCCCTGGATAACACCTGTTACGGTAAGTAACTGTGCTTTATCCCAGGACAAGCAGGCAGCATATTCCCACACATGGGTGACCTCCAAGCTAAATCAAAAGGGAGGAGGGAAGTTGGCAATTTAAGAAAAAAGATTCTGTAACACAGATTGGCCAAAATGGCCATCCCTCCTGGATAAAGTATCCAGACAATAATGAGAAGTAAAAGTGTGAACCGAGGACCAAGTGGCAGCTTTACAAATTTCCTCAATAGGAGTTGATCTGAGGAAAGCAACCGAAGCCGCCATAGCCCTGACTTTATGGCCCGTTACTCGACTCTGTAGAGGAAGACCAGCCTGAGCATAACAGAAAGAAATACACGCAGCCAACCAGTTGGAGATAGTACGCTTCGAAACGGGATGACCCAATCTATTTGGATCAAAAGAAATAAAAAGTTGAGGAGAACTTCTGTGAGGTTGAGTACGTTGAAGATAGAAAGCCAACGTACGTTTACAATCCAAAGTATGCAAAGCCGCCTCACCAGGGTGAGAATGTGGCTTAGGAAAAAATACGGGTAGAACAATAGACTGATTGATATGAAAATCAGAAACTACCTTAGGTAAGAATTTGGGATGTGTACGGAGTACCACCTTGTCATGGTGAAAAACAGTAAAAGGTGGATCCGAAACCAAAGCTTGTAACTCACTAACTCGACGAGCTGAAGTGAGAGCAATCAAGAAAACAGTTTTCCAAGTAAGATATCGAAAATGAGCCAAGTCAATAGGTTCAAAAGGAGGTTTCATCAGTTGAGCCAAGACCACATTAAGATCCCATACCACAGGGGGAGGTTTGATCGGTGGATGGAGATTAAAAAGACCTTTCATAAAATGAGAAACTAGAGGATGTGCCGAGAGTGATTTCCCCTCTAAAGGCTGATGAAAAGCAGCAATTGCACTAAGATGAACTCTAATAGATGTGGATTGGAGACCCGACTGGGATAGATGAAGTAAATAATCCAAAACAGAAGCCAAAGAAGAAGAAGTTGGCTGAAGATTATGAGTGGAACACCAAGAAGAAAATCTGGTCCACTTTTGACTATAACATTGACGAGTTGACGGTTTTCTGGAAGCCAGAAAAACATCCTGAACAGACTGAGAAAATTCAGCAGAATCCATCAGGTGGAAAGGAACCATGCTGTCAAATGAAGAGACTGCAGGTTTGGATGAAGTAAGGATCCCTGACTCTGAGTGAGCAGAGAAGGAAAAACTGGCAGAAGAAGAGGTTCCTTGATGCTGAGTTGCAGAAGAAGAGAGAACCAATGTTGTCGGGGCCACCGAGGAGCTATGAGAATCATTGTGGCATGATCCGACTTCAATTTGACAAGAGTTTTGAGAATCAGAGGAAAAGGAGGAAAGGCGTAAAGGAACTGATTCCTCCAGTCTAGTAGAAACGCATCCGCCTCGAGACGAAGAGGGGAGAAGATGCGGGAACAAAACAGAGGAAGTTTGAAGTTGTTGGGTGACGCAAAAAGATCCACCCGAGGAGTCCCCCATCGGTTGAATACTTGACGAAGTGTGGGGGAGTTGATCGTCCATTCGTGAGGTTGAAGCAGACGACTCAATTTGTCTG
Source organism: Geotrypetes seraphini (assembly GCF_902459505.1). NCBI lineage: Eukaryota > Metazoa > Chordata > Amphibia > Gymnophiona > Dermophiidae > Geotrypetes > Geotrypetes seraphini. The sequence goes on from NC_047087.1 coordinate 304,676,811, forward strand.
CAAGGCAATTCTGAATACCCTGAATATAAACGGCTCGAAGAAAGATGTTGTGTGAAATCGCCCAATGCCACAACTTCAGAGCTTCCTGACACAGAGGATGGGAACCCGTTCCCCCCTGTTTGTTGACATAATACATTGCTACTTGATTGTCCGTCCGAACAAGGACTACTTGGTCGTGAAGGATGTGAAGAAAAGCTTTGAGAGCCAGAAATATCGCTCTGAGTTCCAACAGATTGATATGACATCGACGATCTGTGGCCGTCCATAATCCTTGCGTACGGAGACCATCTACGTGGGCTCCCCATGCGTACTCGGACGAATCTGTTGTGAGAACTTTCTGATGAGGAAGATGGTGAAACAGCAAACCTCTGGAAAGATTTGAAGAGAGCATCCACCAGCGGAGAGACTTCTTTAAAGAAGGCGTCACCGTTATATGGCGAGAAGGAGGATCTAGAGCTTGCTGCCATTGGGATGCCAGAGTCCACTGAGGGATGCGAAGATGTAGTCTTGCTAAAGGAGTCACATGTACTGTAGATGCCATGTGACCGAGAAGGACCATCATTTGACGCGCTCTGATAGTTGATAGGGAAGTTACATGATGACAAAGGTTTAAGAGAGTATTCTGTCGATTGAGAGGAAGAAAAGCTCTCATGCGGATGGAATCCAACACCGCCCCAATAAATTGAATCGATTGAGTTGGAACTAAGTGAGATTTTGGGAAGTTGATATGAAACCCCAGACTTTGAAGAAAAGAAATAGTCTGAAGGGTCGCTTGCGTAACCCCTGAACGAGAAGGGGCTTTTATAAGCCAATCGTCGAGGTAAGGAAAAACTTGCAATCCCTGGGCTCGAAGAGCCGCGGCTACCACAACCAGACACTTGGTGAAGACCCGAGGAGAGGTTGCTAGGCCAAATGGAAGAACCTTGTATTGAAGGTGAAGGTTCCCCACCTTGAACCTGAGATATTTGCGAAAATTTGGATGAATAGGAATGTGAGTATAAGCCTCTTTGAGATCCAGTGAGCACATCCAATCCCCTTGATCCATGAGGGAGTACAGGATCGGGAGAGAAAGCATGCAAAATTTTTCTTTGACTAGAAATTTGTTGAGAGCTCGTAGATCCAGAATGGGTCGCAAATCCCCCGTCTTCTTTGGAACCAGGAAATATCTGGAATAAAACCCCTGGTTGCGTTCGGGAGGAGGAATTTCCTCCACTGCTCGAAGGTGAAGAAGAGCTCGAGCCTCCCGAAGAAGAAGAGGGAGTTGCGAGGAACTGGAAAGACACTCTCTTGGAGGGTGATCTGGAGGCACCTGAAGCAGGCGCAGAGAGTATCCCTCTCGGATGATCGTAAGGACCCAAAGGTCCGATGTAATGGTTTCCCAGACAGATGAAAAAAGGGAAAGACGACCTCCGATTGGTAGGGAGGAATTTGGATGCAAAGAGGTTGGAATGCTCATCACTGGACCGTCAAAAAGACGGAGCTGTTTTGGTTGGAGCAGGTGTCTGAGGCTTTTGAGGACGTTGTTGTTGTGGCCGTCTAGGTGGAGGCCTAGAAAAAGCCGGTGTGGACTTCATGGGGTAACGACGAGCTGGAGGTCTGTAAGCTCTAGTCAGAGAAGGTTTTGGTTTCGGACGAATCAAAGAGGCGAAGGAACGCTCATGCTCAGAAAGCCTTTTAGTAGCTGCTTCAATAGAGTCATCAAAGAGCTCAGAACCTTGACACGGCAGGTTTGCTAAACGATCTTGTAAGTTGGGATCCATATCTACAATCCTGAGCCATGCAAGACGTCTCATAGCCACTGCAAATGCCGAGACTCTGGAGGATAGCTCAAAAGCATCATAAGATGCTTGCAACATGAATAGACGTAACTGAGACAGAGATTGAATAATGTTTTTATATTCAGAAAGGCGTTCTTTGGGCCAGTCTGGGCAAAAAGATGACAACTGCTTCAAAAAATGATTAAAATATGAAGTAAAGACATAGTTATAATTCAAAATTCTATTTGTCATCATAGAATTTTGATAAAGTCTGCGCCCAAACTTGTCCATAGTACGCCCTTCGCGTCCTGGTGGAACTGTTGCAGACACCTTAGATGGGTGAGCCTTCTTCAGGGAAGATTCCACCACTAGGGATTGATGAGAAAGTTGGGATTTCTCAAACCCTTTACATGGAACAGTACGATACCTAGACTCCAGCTTCGATGGAATAGCTGTCACAGAATAAGGAGTCTCCATGTTACGTAGAAACGTCTGCTTCAGCACCGGTGTCATGGGTAGACGTAAAGTCTCCTTAGGAGGATGAGAAAGTTCCATATCCGCAAGGTATTCAGGCGTGTATTTTGAATCAGAATGTAAATCAATATTAAGAGCCTGTCCCATGTCGAAGACAAATTTAGCAAAAGAAGCAGACTTCGAGGTCGAGGCTTCCTCAGGAGAAAGAGAACGAGAACGATGTGTCACTGAAAAAGATGGAGAAGCCTCGCGTGAATACTGAGATAGAGGCTCAGATTCAAGATGTAAAGTGATGGAAGATGTTCCACTGCCTGTCAGAGGAGGAGTGGCTGAATGTTTCCGCTTAAGGCTCCGAGTCGGAGAAGTGCGCGGAGTACGAGGTTTAGTAAGAGGAGATTTTTCTCGAGACAAATGCCTCGAAGGTGGTGTCCTCGACCTCGAATGCCTCGACGATATTGAAGAGGCAATGGTAGTATGAGCTTTAGAAGTAATATCAGAATGCTTCGAGCTCTTTGTAGAGGTAAGCTTCGAAGATCGAGACCTGTGCTTCGATCGAGGTAATGCTTGTTTAGCTCCATGTTCAGACGAGGAGTCTGACGAGGAAACCCTGGATCGAGACCTGCGACGAGGAGATCGCCGAGAGGGTGCCGATTTATGCTCAGGCTGGTGTTGCGCAGACAGAGTCGAGACCGGTACCAACTGAGCCACTATTGAGGAAATTTGCGTAGTCAGAATTGACTTCAGCATATCCTCAAACATGGGGACGGAGACCAAAGGACTCGGAGTCACAGGAGGTCTCGTGCGTTCCAAGGAGGGCGACCTCGATCGAGAGTATTCCCTGGACTTGGAAGCACGTTTTGAAGGTCTGGAAGACGGAGTCAAACCTGGGGCCCCAGGCTGAATGGAGGTAGACTCTGTCGGCTTCTTAGAGATGGTACCTGAAAAGGAAGCAGGAGACTTACCCCCCAATCCAGGCTTCGAGGACATCGTCGAGGCCTTCGAGGCCGAGGACCCGGAGGTCTTCGAGGCCGAGGCCTGTCGAGGAGGCGAGGTCGAGGTTTTAGTACTCGAGGTTGGTCCCGGAGTCGAGGATTTAACAGATGCCTCGACCGAGGCCACAGCTTTTTCAGGCTCCATACGAGGAAAAAGCTCCAAAAATCTGTCGCAGCGACGTTTAAAAGCACGAGGTTGAAGAGTGAGGCAGCGAATACAATCTTCGGGGCGATGAGTCGACCCAAGACAGATCATACACCGACTATGTGGATCAGTGATGGAAATAGTTCTACCACACTGATAACACCTTTTAAACCCGGTAACAGGCCGGGACATAGATAGGACAAAGTCCGTGTCGAGAACGGAGAAGAGAGGCCTAGGCCTCAATCTTCTAACCCGACGCTAAAGAAAAACCAAAAGATGTATCTTTTTTTTTTTTTTTTTTTAAATAAAATATAAGTAGAAATAGAATTACGAACACAGCGACCGAAAACAATAAAGAGTACTCAGCCGCGGTGAAGAGAAGGCACAACGCTACGGGAACCAAGTCGACAAGTCTTCTCGGCTCCGCGGAAAACGTTGAACTGAGGATCCTCTCAGGAGATGCGCCCCCTAGTTTGGGCGGGAAGGCACGCGCGCATGCGCGATGCAGCAATCGAAAGCTCGAGATCTTCAAGCAAGATGCTTTCGAGGCTGTCCGCTGCGGGGCTCCGTCGGTGACGTCACCCATGTGTGGGAATATGCTGCCTGCTTGTCCTGGGATAAGACTACTGCATCCCCACACTCCCCCAGTGCACATGGATCCTCTCACACCCACAAAGATCAGAATACAAATGTACATACCTATCTCTAGAACATCAGCACCTGGTATAGGAAAGTCTAGTAGAGCCGCACACAGATGTCCTAAGTAGCCTGGTAGCTAGTGAACTATAGAAAGGAGTAGCAAGTCTCATACGCCACTCTAACCACTACACATCTCCCTCGTTATTTGCGGGGGATAGGGGCTGAGCCGGACCGCAAATATCCGGCTCTGACCCACCTCCGCCTCCCTCCAACCTTCCCCCGGCATCCCGGCCTTACCTGGTGGTCTAGCGGGCTTTCGGGGCAGGAGTGATCTAACTACGCTCCTGCCTCGTGCAGATCGCCAATAGGAAATGACTTCCGTGAGCTCCCATAGGCAGCCATTTCCTATTGGCGATCTACACGGGGAAGGAGCGTAGGAAGATCGCTCCTGCCCTGAAAGCCTGCTAGACCACCAGGTAAGGCCGGGATGCTGGGGGGAAGGCAAAAATATAGGGGGTTTTGCCCCCTCTCCCCAAAAAATCACAATTATGTGAAATCGCGAGTGCGGAAACCGCGAAAGGGGGATGAAAGTGTACATTCATAGTAGAAAATGAGACCCCACCAATACTCCCCAGAACACTACTCTACTGCCATATAGGTGCCACCTGCAGCCAAAAGGGCTATTCGGGTTTTAGACAGGTGGGTATAGGGTAGGGGGGCTCACCATAACCTATATGGGAGTTCTGGTGAGATGTTTATCTGGCGCCCTTTATGTGAATTCACAACAGTGCCCTCTAAGGTGACCCACTGTTGTTGCCATGTCTGGGTGACCAGTCTATTACAGGACTGGCCCCTCCCAAATCCAAATGGTCTTGTTCTGGGTATTTGGGAATTTGACAAAATTTGGGTCAAAAATATGGTATAAAGATAGACATCCTGTCGGTCTGGGCATCCCAATGGCCTGGACGCCCAGATAGAGGATTTAAAAAATATATATTTCTAGACGTATGGTGGTTTGCCTCTTGAAAATAAGCATTTTCTTACTGCCAACTTTGAACGTCTAGCACCATACGTCCAAATTGGACTTAAACGTATGTTTTGAAAATGCCCCTCCATGTCTCTATACACAGTGTTTGCCATCTCATGTCTACCATGCTAGGTTCTATCATAAGTTCAGTTCTGAATTAGGTGGTTATCAGATAGAAAATGGAGGGTAGGGTTAAATGCTCATCTTTCTCAATGGAGGAGAGTAAACAGAGTGCCGCAAGGAACTGTACTGGGAATTGGAACGATGAGTGAGGTGATTAAATTTGCAGATGACACTAAACTTTTCAAAGTTGTTAAAACGCATGCAGATTGTGAAAAATTGCAAGCAGACTTCAGGAAATTGGAAGACTGGGTGTCCAAGTGGCTGATGAAATTTAATGCAAAGTTATTACAGGTTCTTTGCAGGAGCTGGATCTAGAGTTCCGACAAGTCTTGGTCGCTCAGATTTTGTTGTTATGCAGTACCAAGTCACAGTACATGTGCTTCCCTTCTCACCCAGAGAGATTACCAGGATAATAGCAGAGAACTGGGACATGCTAGACGGTCCCTTAACGGGAATGAGGATGACAACAAAATTGTATCCTATGACTTCAGAATTTCATGCAAAGTGATGCACATTGGGAAAAATAATGCAAATCACAGATACCAGATGCTAGGGTCCACCTTGAGGGTTAGCGCCCAAGAAACAGATCAGGGTGTCATTGTAGACAATACAATTAAACCTTCCACCCAATGTGTGGCAGTGGCCAAAAAAGAAAACAAGATGCTAGAAATTATTAAAAAAGGGATGGTTAATAAGACTAAGAATGTTATAATGCCTCTGTATTGCACCATGGTGCGATCTCACCTGGAGTACTGCATGCAATTCTGAACTCCTTATCTCAAGAAAGATATAGCAGCACTAGAAAAGTTTCAAAGAAGAGCAAACAAGATGATAAAGGGTATGGAACTCCTCTCGTATGAGGAAAGACTAAAAAGGTTAGGGCTCTTCAGCTTGGAAAAGAGACGACTGAGATATGATTGAAGTCTACAAAATCCTGAGTGGAGTAGAACAGGTACAAGTGGATCAATTTTTCATGCCGTCAAAAATTACATACTGGGGACACTTGAAGTTACAGGGTAATACTTTTAAAACCAATAGGAGGAAATATTTTTTTTCACTCAGAGAATAGTTAATATATGGAACGCATTGCCAGAGGTTGTGGTAAGAGCAGATAGCGTAGTTGGTTTTAAGAAAGGTTTGAACAATTTCCTGGAGGAAAAGTCAATAGTCTGTTATTGAGAAAGACATGGGGGAAGCCACTGCTTGCCCTAGATCGGTAGCATGGAATGTTGCTACTCTTTGGGTTTTTGTCACGTACTAGTGACCTAGATTCACCACCGTGAGAACAGGCTACTGGGCTTGATGGACCATTGGTCTGACCCAGTAAGGCTATTCTTATGTACTATAGTGTCATACTACATAAGTATATAAGAATTGCCGCTGCTGGGTCAGACCAGCGGTCCATCGTGACCAGCAGTCCGCTCACGCAACGGCCCCAGGTCAAAGACCAGTGCCCTAACTGAGACTAGCCCTACCTGTGTACGTTCCGGTTTAGCAGGAACTTGTCTAACTTTGTCTTGAATCCCTGGAGGGTGTTTTCCCCTATAATATCCTCAGGAAAAGCATTCCAACTTTCCACCACTCTCTAGGTGAAGACTTCCTTACGTTTGTATGGAATCTATCCCCTTTTAACTTTAGAGTGTCCTCTTGTTCTCTGTACCTTGGAGAGAGTGAACAACCTGTCTTTATCTACTAAGTCTATTCCCTTCATTATCTTGAATGTTTCAATCATGTCCCCTGTGTCTCCTCTTTTCAAGGGAGAAGAAGCCCAGTTTCTTTAATCTCACTGTACAGCAACTCCTTCAGCCTCTTAACCATTTTAGTCGCTCTTCTCTGGACCCTTTCGAGTAGTACCATGTTCTTCTTCATGTACGGCAACCAGTGCTGGATGCAGTATTCCAGGTGAGGGAGTACCACGGCCCGGTACAGTGGCATGATAACATTCTCCAATCTGTTCGTAATCCCCTTCTTAATCATTCCTAGCATTCTGTTCGCCCTTTTCGCTGCCGCCACACATTGCGACCAGTACTCCCAAGTCTCTTTCCTGGGAGGTCTCTCCAAGTACCACACCGGACATCCTGTAGGCATGTACAAGATTTCTGTTACCGACATGCATCACCTTACACTTATCCACGTTAAACCTCATTTGCCATGTCGCAGACCATTTCTTGAGCGTGTTTATGTCACATTGCAGGTCTTCGCAATCCCCCTGCGTCTTCACTACTCTGAATAACTTCGTATCATCTGCAAATTTAATCACCTCACTCGTCGTACCAATTTCCAGGTCATTTATAAATATGTTGAAGAGCATGGGTCCAAGCGCCGAATCCTGCACCACTCCACTCGTGACGTTTTTCAAGTCCGAGTATTGTCCATTCACCCCACTCTCTGTTTCCTACCCACCAGCTAGTTTTTAATCCACGTATTTCACCCTTGCTTCCATGGCTTGCAATTTTCCAAAGTAGTCGTTCATGCGATGCCTTGTCCATCTTCTGAAAATCCAAATATACAATGTGCATTGGTACAAGGAGAAGCAGTTGGATCCTTTCCAGGCTTCCATTCCTGAGGTCCTCTCATTCCTGCAGGAAAGATTGGAGAATGGCTTGACAGTTAGATCTTTTAAAGTTCAAGCTAGTTTTTCATGCTTCTGGGCCATAGATCAAGCATCTCTAGGTTAGCCATGCTTGTAATACTGTTTGCCATGTTATGTTTTGCCATACTATGCCTCACGTACCGTGTTTTACCATGCTTTGTTAATTATATTTTACTATCTTTTTCAGACGTCATGCTTGCCATCACTTTGTATAAATATTCTTTATTGTGTTTATAACCTTGTAACTCATTCTGAGCTCTCCTGGGAAGACGGGATATAAAACCAAATAAATAGTAGCGCCCGTAGAAATGGACAATGTCCAAGCTGACTACCTCAACAGGCGGATGCAGGATCCAGGGGAATGGGCATTGTCTCAAAGAGCATTCAAATGCATTGTGAAACACTGGGGGGGCGCCCAACATTTGATCTCATGGTGTTGGCTGACAACAAGAAACCCCTCGGTTTTTCATTAGAAGATTTGAGACAGGAGGTGTCAGAATGGATGCTATTGTACAACATTGGTCAGCAAAAGAACTGCTGTGCATGTTCCCACTGTGGCCAATGATAGGCTGAGTCATTCACAGAATAGCAACCCATCAGGGATTGGTAGTCCTTGTAGCCCCGAACTGGCTGTGTCACCCATAGTACGCTGATCTAGTCCACTTGCAGAGGGACACCTGCCTCAGACTATCGCTGCATCACAGCATTCTGTCGCAGCGGCCATAGTTTAGACAATCTGGAACTATTTGGTCGTATGATGTGGCTATTGAGCGCACAACCTTAGCATGGAAAGGATATTTGGAGATGATGATATCGATTCTCCCCAATTCTAGAAAGCCAGTGACAGTGGTTACCTATGCTAAAGCATGGAAAGCTTTTCAGCATTAGTGCAAGGAGAAGCAGTTGGATCCTTTCCAGGCTTCCAGTCCTGATGTCCTCTCATTCCCGCAGGAAGGATTGGAGAATAGCTTGACAGTTATCTTTTAAAGTTCAAGCTACTTTTTCATGCTTCTGGGCCAGAGTAGATCGAGCATCTCTAGCCTCTTATCCAGATGTTTCCAGGTTTCTGAAGAGAGCACTGAAGCTCCACCCTCCAGTGAGGCAGCCATCTCCAACGTAGAATCTTAATATTGTATTAGGGGCGCTCACTAAGGTTCCAACGAACCTTTATTGGAAGCATCTATCATGAATTTGACTCTGAAGAAAGCTTTTGGTTGCAATCACTTCGGCTAGGAGGGTGATCGAGCTGCAGGCATTATCGTGCAGAGGGAGAGCCTTTTCTCAGATTCATGGAAGCAAGAGTGTCTTTGCATACTGTGCCTTCCTTTCTGCCAAAGGTGGTTTTGGTGTTCCGTGTTAATCAAAGTGAGTTTACCAGTGTTCCAGCCCAAAGGCGAAAAGAAACAGGACAAGGTTGTGTTGTTACTGGAAACATGGAGGATGCTTCTCTGATATCACCATCTGTTTTGTCTGCAGCTCTAATCATTGGGGGAGACCAGTTTCTAAGGCTTCTATCTTCCAATGGATTTGCATTGCAATCTCCTCAGTGTACACTGGCTGTGGTAAACAATTAGAAGCAAAACAAAAGAAAGGCAAAGCCGATGTTATAATACAATACAAGGGATTTTATTGAAAGTTCCTATGGGAAGTCCCAACTAGGATCCTGGTTTTGGCAGAACACTGTCTTCATCAGGGGACATACCAAATTGATAACAGGATATTACAGTGGTATCTCTATTTCAGATAGTCTTGAAAAAGACCTTTAGGAACATACTGAAAGACGTACTAACAGCCAAACTTCTAAAGAAACTTGTCAGTGAAGTCTCAGTGAGAACCTAGTTGGGACTTCCCATAAAAACTTTCAATAAAATCCCTTGTGTTGTATTGTGACATTGGCTTTGCCTTTCTTCTGTTTTGCTTCTCGATGTGTTGGGCAAAGGAAGACTCCTCTTTTTCTGTGGTAAACAACTGCCAGTCGCATTGAAAGCTCACTCTTCCAGAAGTGTGGCTTCTTCTTTCAGCCCTTTTGAATCAAAAGTGGCCCTCACTTAAAAATTAGCAAAAAACATTGTCCTACAGCAGTGTCTCTCAAACCTTTTTAGCTCCAGCACACTAAAAAAGAGCAACTGTTTTTTGCAGCATATTATATAATTTAAAAATTGCAAAACCAACAATTTAATTTAAGATTTATTTATTTTAAGTTTTTTAAGCTATGTATGGGTAATTGTAACAACAGTGAAACTAAAGAAGATAGAATAGAATTGCTAATCAATGTGATGGATGAGCTTGTTTTTGAGTGTAAATTAGCTCAAAATGCAGCTCGATAAGTCAACAAGCAAAGACACATTTCATCATCCACCATTTGCAGTCGTTTTCTTTTCTTTTTTTAATTTCTGTCGGGTCAGAGCTGAAAATCCAAGTTCACAAAGATAAGAAGATCCAAACGGTAACAAAGCTTTGATTGTTTTGTTGCTCAAGTTAGGATAACTACTGCATAAAAAATAAAATTACTTGCCATTAGTATTCCAGGACCAATCACGTCAAAGAATGATACTTGTCTGGGCATTTGTATCTTTACACACACAGACGCTCATAACATTGACATATTCTTATGTATGTGATGTACATGTCATCTATTCTAAAGTAAAATTCTGGAATCTCCACACCACTGTGCCATGGCACACAGTTTGAGATACACTGTCCTAGAGTATCCAATAACCCCCACCAACACACACACACCTGCTCTTACAGAGATGGCAAGGGTGAACCATCCCAAACAGTGAAAATTATCACAATAAAGAGCGAGACGAAGGCCAAAGAATGAGATTTTTCAGACAGTGCACAGGGTACAAGTCTAGAATGATTTAAGTATACTTTGCAAATTAATCAAGGTAGTGTTAAATGATAATGGCTTTTCTTTGGAGCCCATGAAAAAAATACAAAGTGAGGAATATTTTGGGTAAAATTTAGCTGAAAATTGTCTTCCACCCAGTAATTAAAAAGTACTCTGTATACACATTCGTTTCAGAGCACATATACTTGCAGTAAGGGGGAAAAGGGACAGGGGAAACAGAAGGCAGAAAGGTGTGCTGATTTCTTTCTACTGGCTGGATTACCGTATTTTTCGCTCCATAAGATGCACTTTTCCCACCCCCAAAAAGGGGTTGCTTCTAATGGAACGAATACACTTCCATTCCCTTCCCCCCCGTGTTCTGCTGCTATTTGTGGCCCCCCCCTTCCCGGCGTTCTGCTGCTGCTCGTGGCCCCACCCCTGCTGATGCTGTTTGCCACCATCTTACCCGCTTGCCTCCGCAGGAAAGGAAGAGAAGGGCAGGCGGCGTGCAATTGGGCCCACAAGTCTTGCCCCGACGTCAATTCTATGTCAGAGAGAAGGTCCGGGCCAGCCCATTGTGGTGTTGTGGCAGGAGTGGGCGAGCGGCGGACCAGGGAGGAGGAATTGGCATGGCAGGGAGGAAGGCAGGCAGGCTTCAGTACGGGAGGGAGGCAGACTTCAGTGTGGGAGGAAGGAAGGCAGGTAGGCTTCGATGCGGGAGGGAGGAAAGACAAAGGCTGGAAGGCAGCGAGGGGGAGGGGGCACGAACTCGGGACATAGGACGGAAGGAAGGAGGGAGGGAATAGAAAGAGACAATTGTTGGGCCTGAGGAAGTAAAAGAAAGAAAGAAAAAAGAACTATCTAGAGCAGGGGTCTCAAAGTCCCTGCTTGAGGGCCGCAATCCAGTCGGGTTTTCAGGATTTCCCCAATGACTATGCATGAGATCTATGTGCATGCACTGCTTTCAATGTATATTCATTGGGGAAATCCTGAAAACCCGACTGGATTGCGGCCCTCAAGCAACCAGAAATTACCTGACAACAAAGGTAGGATTTCAATTTAGAGATCAAAATCTGTCCGCTGCAGTATACTGCATTTGTCTATTTTTCTAGGGGCTGGGTTCAGAGGCACAATTTGGTTCAGAATATTTTTTTCTTGGTTTTTCCATCTCTAAATCTAGGGTGCTTCTTATGGAGTGCAAAATACAGTACTTGGTTTACTTCTCTAAGACTTCCCTCTTTTTTATCTTTACTTACTCTTGATGTACTGCTAATACGGCCTAAAAAGGCATCATGAAAGACAGGATCAATGTGCTGGTTCTGAAGCCATGATGCTAGAGAAATAGCGTGTGAAAGTAAGAAAGCTTCCAAAGGAATGCCACAACATCTAGCCAATAACTTGTTTCTCTGGTATAACTGATGAAGTATTCATAATCTCTTTATATAAGCTTTGTGTTAGTTTGCAGATATAATAATAATAATAACTTTATTCTTCTATACCACCACAATATTGCGACTTCTAGGCGGTTTACAATCAAGAGTGCTGGACATTCAGCGAAATACAATACGTAGATATTCAGAGGAAATACAGAGATCAGAGACCTCAGGGGGCAATAGTATAGAAACACAATTTGCTGAGCGAAAATGTAATATGTACATTTTAGTAGGTATGATCTCCAAGGACCGTTTGTCTTATGGTTTTTTATAATTTTATGTATGTAAAAATCGGTGTATAAATTTTTTTAAATAAATGTCTGCAGGAAGATAAAACGCAAGCACCACAAAATTCTTCAACCGATACCAGACAGCAGAAAAGATGCCACTATAAAACTAGCTTTGCCGGTGCTCTTTACGATATGGACGTCACAGAGCCACCACGCAAAGCACCTTCAAGATCTGACCACAGCAGGCTAACATTTGGCTCGCTCCGTTTACACCCCCCCCCCCTCGTCACAGTTCATACGGCAACTTCCAAAGTGTACAGCTGCTCGCAACAATGGCTGGGGTGAATGGGGTAAAGGCCCCGAATCTTCACCGGCGGAGCAGTGCAGGCACGGCGGCCTTACGCACGCAGAAACCTACGGGGTCTTCTACCACATCCCACGGAATCGAACAAGACCAAGCATCCAGCCAGCGGGCCCGGGAGTTGCCTGGCGCTGCGTGCGGCCTAGTCCCCCCCCACCCCCGTCTCAGCCTCGAGGCGACCAGACCCCCAACAACCCTCGCGGGGCACGAAATTAAAAATACCTGCCGCTTACCTTCGCCGCGCTGCCGGCTCGGTGGGGGAGGAGGGGCTTACAGGACGGTCGGGAGTAGCGAAGCCGGCGCCGTAAGCGAAAACTTCCGCCCAATTCCCCACAGCACCTTCCCACAACCAAAACACCCAAGGCCGCCGCCGCCGCCACTCGCTCGCGAGACTTCTGCGGCACTCACGTGACCCGCGTGCGCAAGAGGCGTCTGCTTCCGCCGGCCGCGTGTTTGAGCGGTTGCCTGGCGACGGTCGGAGCGGTAGCGCGCGGTGCGCGTCGGGGGCCGCCGGCGTCATCCGGGATCCTGCGCCCTTCGCGCGCAGAAGCAGCTAGGGGGGGGGGGGCATTAAGTTCAGTGAAAATGGTTAATGAAAATGATTTTAAAACATAAAGTTTAAAAAAAAAAAAAAAAACACAAAAAAGCTCTCGAACCCGGGTGACTCCTGGAAGGGAGCGGAAAACTTTAATGTGGAAGAAGTCAGTCAGTCTACCAGAACGTAAAGGGAGGTGAAGGAAAAGAGGGACGTGCGAGGTTGAAACTAGAGAATGACACGGGAAAAATGTTTTTGTCCCTGTCTCCGCGAGCACGGTCCTCGTCCGCGCCCCATCCCCGAGAGCTCAGTCCCCTTCTCACAAACTTGTCTGATCCCAAGCCTGCAATAGTTATGATTTTATATTGAACTTTAAAATAAAAAAACAATATTCAGTACAATTGTAATTTTATAAACACAAATAAAAACAACACTGGAAAGGTGATATTCCTGATATGGACTTGAATAAAAAAGAAACTTAGCAACCCACATCAAAACCTCTAGGACCCAACACGGTCCATGTTTCGACAAAGCTAGAAACATGATGGAAGATAGCGGCCAAATGGCCTATCTAGTCTGCCCATCTACAGTAACCATTGTCTCTTTCTCTGTAAAAAAGTATTTCCTCAGATTACTCCAGAGCTTATCACCTCTTAACTTCATCCTATTCCCTCTCATTGCAGAGTTTCCTTTCAAATGAAAGAGAATCGACTCATGCACATTTACATTATGTAGGTATTTAAACGTCTCTATCATATCTCCCCTCTCCCCGCCTTTCCTCCAAAGTATACAGATTGAGATCTTTAAGTCTGTCCCCATACGGCTTATGATGAAGACCACATACCATTTTAGTAGCCTTCCTCTGGACTGACTCCATCCCTTTTATATCTTTTTGAAGGTGCAGCCTCCAGAATTGTACACAATATTCTAAATGAGGTCTCATCAAAGACTTATACAGGGGCATCAATACCTCCTTTTTCCTACTAGCCATACCTCTCCCCATGCAACCTAGCATCCTTCTAGTTTTCACCATCATATTTTCAATCTGTTTGGCCACCTTAAGATCATCAGGGGTCCCTGCTAGTCCGTGGGTTGCAAATACGTGGAAAAGCTAAACAATCAATCTAAATGTGCAAATGTCATTCGATCACTAATGATGGCGATTTGTCATGTCATTGATAACAGCAATAGTGAGTCCCCAGTTGGCTACTGGTCCCCAAATGTGCCTTTATTCTTAGCATAGTCCAAAGCCTTATGGGCCAAGGCCGCAGCATGGTGCATTGTAAACCAAACAGAGTTCAAGTGATGCATGACAGGTAAAATTATACATTTTGGTGGACAAATAGATAGATATCAGAAATAGATAGATATGAGAAAATGAATGTTTAGGGTTTAGTGTTTTATTTAACAACATATGGAGTCCATTGGCTTTATTTGCTGATTCACATTAAAAGATAATATAATACCTGCTGAGTTTTTTTCATTACACATCTGGGTTGGGATGGGGGTGGGGTGGGGTAGGGAATGATACTGATATACAGTGGTACCTTGGATAATCCGTTCCAGGAGCATGCTCGTAATCCAAAATTCTCGTTTATCAAAGCGAGTCTCCCCATAGGAAATAATAGAAACTCGCTTTAATACGTTCCCACCCCCGAAGCCAGGGCATTGCCCCCCCCCCCCGCTCGCAAAGTCCCCCCCCCCGTGTGATCCGGCACCCCCCGTGAGAACAGGCACCCCCGCCCGACCAACTTTAACTCACCCCCCATCTGGCACCGGCACGAGAACCGCTTCGCCCCGTTCACAAAGGCCCCCCCCCCCGCTCGAATCGGCACCCCCCCCCCCCCCGCGAGAACAGGAGATTCTCAGCGAGAGGGAGAATTAGAAGGGCTTGAGCATGCGCAGATGCATGCTCAAAGCTGGCAGAGACTGGGAAGAAGATCTTCAAGCGGCACCGGCACTTGTGGGCTGCGTGCCGGTGCCAAAGGGGGGGTGAGTTAAAGTTGGGCGGGTGGGGGGTTCCTGTTCTCGCAGGGGGGGTGCCGATTCGAGCGGGGGGGGGGAGCGATGCCAGTTACCGGGGGGTGCTCGCAAATCGAGTCAACACTCGGTTTGCGAGACACGTTTTGCGAGAATGTTTTGCTCGTCTTGCAAAATACTCGCAAACTGGGTTACTCGCAAACCAAGGTTTGACTGTATATGGATATTAATTCTTCATATTTAAAATGTTTAATATTGTCAATATTAATAATTGATGCAAAGGGGTTGGGTATAGCTATGATTCTGTAATATTATTGTTTGAGATAGTGTATTCTTTGTAATATTTTGTCACTTTCAATCAAATGTATTACACTATTGTAACTAAATAAAAAAAAATATATAAAAAAATAAAAAGAAAGAGGTTTACATACAGGCATTCAAGCATTTTCTCTTTTTTTCTGGGTGGGCTCACAATCTATCTAATGTACCTGGGGCAGTGGAGAATTAAGTGACTTGCCCAAGGTCACAAGGAGCAGCACAGGGTTTGAACCCACAAGATTTGTAGAAGTGTTATGTTTGGGGAAAGTAGAGTATTTGGTGGATGTTTTTTTAAAAAGAATGTACCATATGTGGTTCTAGGGAGTGTATGTTTAGGGATGGGAGTGGGCATAGGAGTGCATATATCATAGAGAGGAGTGTTAATTAGCATGCGAGCTTTGGGCTAATGTAAATATGTGGGGGTGGATAGTAGAGAGACTACAGCTGTACTGAATAGCATAATTTACTATTTGGCCGAATACGAATAATGAAAAATATTATTCAACCAAATACGAATAATGGGCATGGAGCATTAACATAAATTATAAAAGCAGCAAGGTGAAATTAGAGATCATATTTATTTCAGTAAGATTTATCTCAGTACAGTCCCAGATGGTTCGTATTTGAATTTAATCACTATTCAGCTAAATACGAATAATGTATTTGAGACACTATTTGTGGCCGAATTGAATCAAATATAAATATTCAGTACAGCCCTAGAGACAGGTGAGGTAAAGTATGTAGGGGTGTGTGGTGCATTTATTTATTTAATTCATTTTCTATCCCATTTCCCCCCCAAAGAACTCAGAATGGCATACGAAGTGTGTTAATGTTACGTGAGAAAGGATGTATATTTGAGTGGATGCAGTGGCGTAGTGAAGGTGAGTGACGTCTCTCCCCCTGCACGCTCCTTCCCTGCTCCCTGCGTGCACATATGCTGCTTCCTTTCTGCCATAGCTCTGTAATGTTTCTGGCGCAAGCCGCAACCCCCATGCTGCTGTCACGCCAGCGTCGGCTCTTCCTAGGAAGTGATATCAGAGAAAGAGCTGACGCTGTTGCGACAGCAGCTTGGGGGTTGCTGCTCACGCCAGGAACATTACAGATGTACGGGGGAAGGGAAGCAATGCGCACGCGCGGCAGTGAGGGGGTGGAGAGGAGTGCGGGTGCCTGCGCCCGGGGTGGACCGCTCCCCTGCCCCCTCCTTACTATGCCACTGAGTGGATGTATGGCAGTGTGTGAGGGCATGTGGAGTTGGGTGTAAAAATATGTAAAGTTTGGGAGTAAAGGTGAGCCTAATATTCAACTGGTAGCATCAGTGTTTTGCTGAACACCACTGCTACTAAACCTGAAAATTCAATGCTGGGCCATATCCAGGCACTGAATTTCTGGAGCTAGATAATGCATAAGTGTATTTATTTATTCAAATTTCTATACCAGGGTGGTCAAATATTAGTCCTCAAGGGCCGCAATCCAGTCAGGTTTTTAGGATTTCCCCAATGAATTTGCATGAGATCTATTTGCATGCACCGCTTTCATTGTATGCTAAGTGATCTCATACATATTAATTGATTCATTTGCCAAAAAGAGCTATATGGTTATTACACTAATTATAATCATTCAAAATTTATTACATACTTAAATTCATTATAACTCACAATCGATTGCTCAATTCATATAACTTAATATTAATAAATATTAGATAATTTCCTGAAGGAAAAGGGGATAGAAGGGTATAGATAGAGGATTACTATAAAGGTCCTGGACCTGATGGGCTGCCGCATGAGCGGACTGCTGGGCATGATAGACTGCTGGGCATGATAGACCTCTGGTCTGACTCAGCAGAGGCACTGCTTATGTTCTTACTCTTCCCATCCTATTAAAAGTTCATATCAAAAATTTCACTTATTGTCCAAATAGTAAACTTGACTTCCTCAGATTAAGTTTCAAGTTTTATTTATTCTTGATTAAACGCTTAATTAAAGTTTTTCTAAGCGAATTACAATAAATAAAATAACATGTAATTTTAACAAAGTATTAAAAATAAGCAATTTAACAAAATAATTAATTATAAAACAAAACAAGCGAACAAAACAGCAAAAAAAAAAAAAACTATAAAAAATACACAAAAAACAATAGATAATTTCAAGGAAAAGGTTAAAAGAAAAGGTCTAAAAAGCAATTTACAAATTAAAAGCGTCTGTGAATAAAAAACTTTGTTCTTTGTTTTAATTTAATCATCTACTTGATATTTCATCTTGCTCATGCTTCATTTCATCAAAATTGAACTGTTGTGTCCAACACAAGTCTGTGTTTCGCCCGACGGCGTCTTCAGGGGCTGATCGATGGTCCAGGGTTCAATTACAAATCATATTCTATAACACACAATACAAGCGGTTTTTACTATCCTACTGCCTCCATAACAATTTTTATCATATTAACTTATCATACATATCCTTATATCGTTAAGTCATACCTTGTTTTTCATTAGATTTTATATATAAACCACTCATTGAGACATTTCCAAACCAGGATCTCCCAGCTGAGACCGAACCGGAACTGGAAGCTTCATGGGAAACTTTCCGCTATTCTTCTATTATAACCCCTCCTGCCTCCAGCTATTACTAATTACAAGGAGTGCCATTCTACTTCCTTGTTCAGTCCATTAGGTTCTACAGTATCCCAAAGATAAATCAATTTCTGTTCTTTCCTCAATAGGAGATCGGATACATTGCCCCCATGATCTAAATGAAACGTCATTAATACAACGAATCTTAGATCATTCACTCTATGTTTTCAATATACCCAATGGTTTACTAGTGGAAGGTCCACTTTTTCCAACCTTAAATTGCTCATGTGTTGGGCTATGCGTTGCTTGATTTTTCTTTTCGTGTGGCCCAAATACCATAATCCTCAAGGGCACATGATACCATAAATCACCTGATGGGTACACATAAATAAAATATCCTATCACTATTGGGGATTTTTATCTGATCCGCTTCTAATGCAAACTGGCAGTAAACACAACCTTGTATTTTGTAATTCACTGATTGTCCTGCTCTCTTCTGTGTAAACCTCCTAGAAATCTGATTGTGGTGGTATAGAAGAATAAAGTTCTGTTATAATTATTTGTAAACCGAGACGAGCTCTGTCAGATGTCCCAGTATATAAACTGAAGACTAGACTAGAAATGTGGATGTGTGTTGGACACAGTTGAATGAGGGTTATGTGTGCCTGTGGCTGTGACTGGAACAATGTAAGGCAGCGGGAACACTGTTTTGTTTGGGGGGGCCCAAGGGCTCCGTCCTAGCCAGCAGAATCCTGCGGCACAGCCTCTCACCAGCTCCTGACTCTTCCACCCACCTCCTCCCAGCGCTGTACTTTTAAATCATCAGAGAGCTGCTGCGCAGCGTCAACGGGCAGGCCTGCCCCCAGAAGTTGAATGAAGGGTTCCGGGGCAGGCCTACTTGTTGATGCTGCATGGCAGCTGTCCAAAGATTTAAAAGTACAGTGCCAGGAGGGGAATGAGTGGGTAGGAACTGACCGACGACTGCCAATCTTTGAGGAGGCCATGGTCCTTGTAGCCTCCCCTGTTCTGACGTCCATGGTGGGTGGCTGGTACATTTGTGCGATGTGGATTTGTGTGGATGTAAGAATGGGGGACTGGGAGTACAGGTGTTAGTGGGGGTTTAGGTAACTAAACTAAACCTTAAGTTTATATACCGCATCATCTCCACGGATGTTGTGGAGCTCGGCACGGTTTACAAGAATTTAAAATATAGGAAGAGAAGGAAAAAAAAGGTTTACATGAACTTATATATAGAAGAAAAGAGTAAGGGGGGATAGAATTACATTTTAGTGAAAAGCCAGGTTTTCAGTTGCTTGCGGAATAATTGGAGGGAGCCCAGGTTCCGCAGCGGGGTAGTAAGGTCGTTCCAAAGACCTGTGATTCTGAAGAGAAGGGATTTTCCCAGTTTGCCTGCATAGCGAATACCGTGTAGAGAGGGGAAGGATAATTTATACCTTTGGGCGGGTCTGGTAGAGTCAGGACTCGAGGAGTTATAAGATAGTGGGATTAAGGGAGGAAGGATGCCGTGAATGATCTTAAAAGCCAGGCAGGAGCATTTGAAATGGATTCTGGAAATCACTGGGAGCCAGTGAAGTTTGGCTAGGAGTGGGGAGACATGGTCAGACTTGCGTTTTGCAAAGATCAACTTGGCTGCAGTATTCTGGATTAGCTGGAGTCTTTGAAGACTTTTTTTTGATAGGCTTAAGTAGATGGCATTGCAGTAGTCTAATTTGGAGAGGATGATGGATTGGACAAGGACGGCAAAATGTTGTTGGCAAAAATAGGATCTTACTTTCCTCAGCATGTGGAGGCTGAAAAAGCATGATTTAGCCAAGGAGTTGAGGTGGTCATTGAGGGAGAGAGAAGAATCGATAATGATGCCAAGGACCTTGCTTGAGAACATAAGGAGGATGTGAATAGGGATAGGTGTAGATATGTAAGGATGTGAGTGTGGCAGCAGTTGACTGAGGATGAATGAGTGGCTGAGGATTGTATATGCTCTGTTAGCAAAACATGTCGGTTCAGCCTCCCCAGACCGAGCAGTACAACAGTTCTAAGATAAGTACAACAGGTTTTTTGAACCATAAAAAAAAAATCTTTGTTAAAATTGCTAAAAACTGTGGGCTCCTTTTATCAAGCCGCTTGCGACTTTTCATCACGCATTAACCCCTGCGCTGGCCAAAAACTACCGTCTGCTCAAGAGGAGGCGGTAGAGGCTAGTGCATCCCACGGTTTAGCACACACTATTATGTGTGTTAAACCGCTAGCGCGGCTTGATAAAAGGAGCCCTGTGTTCATTTCAAGATAACTATAAACAACATAAAGGTAATATATAATAAAACGCTAGGCCGCGCATGCGCACTCCCATCGCGTGGGTCCATTTTCCGTGAGCTGTAGCGACCCAAAGGAAGTGCGCATGCGCGACTTACGGTTCTTTGAAAGATCCAAAAATTAAGAACATTATTACCCGCCAGTCCCAACCCCCTCGAGCTCTTCCCCATCCTCACAGACTTGGATTCATCATACCCAGACCCAGGAACCAGAGCCGACCTCAGCTGGAAACAATTTGCATTAACCGACTGGAAAACCTTCAATACTTACTACAACAAGTATACACACTCCTATTGCCACCTGGACACATGCCCTCCAAATATCATGAAAACCGCCCCCCCCCCCCACTTTAAAGCAAAAATGATGACATGGGTCAATCACCTACTATCCACAGGAAACTTCCCATCTGAGCAAGGTCATATAATGATCACCCCAATTCTAAAAAACGCGAAAGAACCACCTAACTCCCCATCTAACTATAGACCGGTCGCCAGCATCCCCCTATTTACCAAAATAGCGGAAGGGATGGTAAAGGCGGAACTTTCTGAATACCTCGAAAAATTCAACATTCTATGTGACAACCAAGCAGGCTTTCGCGCGGACCATAGCACTGAAACTGTCATAGCCTCCCTTCTCAACCACCTCCACACGCTCTTCAGTCAAGGCTCAAGTGCCCTGATCATACAACTCGACCTGAGCAGCGCCTTTGACCTGGTCGACCACACCATTCTCCTTGAATGCCTAGCTCACATTGGCATCTCAGACCAGGTCCTTGACTGGTTTCAGGGCTTCCTACAAAACAGATCATATAAAGTATTCATGAATAACTCTTTCTCTTACTGCTGGGACAACACCTGTGGGGTCCCGCAGGGCTCCCCCCTCTCCCCCATCCTATTCAACGTTTACTTAGCCTCCCTAGGTAAACTCTTACACAACCTAAATCTCAAATTCTTTATTTATGCAGACGATATCACAATAGCCATCCCACTAACCAACTTTTCACAAGAACTACTTGAACACACTTCAAACATTCTCAACCAGATAGAACTCTGGATGCTTTCATTCAGACTGAAATTAAACCCCGACAAATCAAAATTCTTCTTAGCCTCCCCCAAAGATAAAATCAAGGAAACCACAATTCAACTAAAAGGAAAGACCTTCCCCCTCGATTCGACCATAAAAATTCTGGGAGTCACGCTGGACAAAAACCTATCCCTAGAAAACCATACCGACATCATCGCCAGGAAAACCTTCTCGGCACTCTGGAAGCTTCGCACCATAAAAAAATACTTCAATGACACTGCATTCCGCCTACTCGTACAATCCTTCATCCTCAGCACTCTCGACTACTGCAACATCATCTTCCTTAACGCTACAAAGAAAACTACCAGGAGACTAAAAATTATTCAAAATACCGCAGTGCGCCTCATTTTTGACCTAAAGAAATGGGAACATGTCACTCCATTCTATCACCAACTGCACTGGCTGCCAGTAGAATCTAGAGTTCTCTTTAAATTTGCATGCTTTTGTTACAAATCGGTTAACGGTTCTTCCCCAAGTTACATAAATACCCACTTCAACCTTTACTGCAACAAAAGGACATCACGCAGAATCCAACTGTTCGCCTTCCCCTCGCCAAAACACTGCCTTCTCAGAAGATCCCTCGAAAGTACTTTCGCATTCCAAGCAGCCAAGTTGAACCCATGGCTGGCCCAGGTGATACTCGAGGCCCCTAATTACCTTGCCTTCAGAAAACTACTAAAAACTTACCTATTCAACAATCACGACCCCTATTTAATCCCTTCACCTCAAATAACCCCGGCCCCTCCCCCAACCCCTTCCTCCCTCTCCTGACTCCCCCTCGACCCTCTCTCCTCTTCCCTTGTCTAGTCCGATCTAACCCACAATTTTTCAGCTAAACTGTTACACATCTCCCTTTCATTGCAGACTACTGTAAATTGTGGTAACTTCATTGCTGTCTATTGTAAATCGTTGTAATTTACTGTAAATCTACAGGTAATTTGTTTGTAAATCCTCAGATAATGGAGTGAATCTTCCCATATTTGGGATTTCTTCAAGAAAAAGAAGCCATCTTCTCTTGCGCTCCTTTTAACATCACAGGCTTGAAACCCACCTCCCTACCAAATACTTAATACATTTTTATTACTTAATTAATCTCATTTACTATACTCCTTCCTTTAATTCATTTAAGTTCAGATTTTATCCTACAAACTATTTATTCTATTCACTATTTATTTCATTCACCATTTAAAAGTCTAGTATAAAAGGCTCCTTAATTTTATAATTTAAAATTTATATCTCTTCTGCAAACGTCCACCTACCAATTTGATACTCAGAACCATCGGGACACTATACTATATTATAAATATAAAGTGCTTAATGCTAAAGTGCATTTATACTATAAAGTGCTTTACATGTGCTTGTATATTATAATTGTTTGAATTCAGTTTTTAAATACATTTAATGCTTTAATGCATCTCATTTCATTAAGTTGTAGTTCATCCGTTCATTCATTGATCCCACTTCTTCAGTTATTTCAATTGTTACAACTTCTCACATATTTGGTAACACTCCAGTTATTGAAAGTGCTCCTATGCTTTAAATACTTCAACTCTTTAGATATTATACTCTAATTCAAAAGGTTCTTATAGTGTACTTAGCTCAAGTTCATTCAGGTTCGCTCTTTTTTTCAAACCGCAGCCATTGCTTAAATTTAATGATGGTCTTCCGATGAGGCCTGCATTCGCAGGACTAGCTTGTAACCCACTGCATCAGGGATATACAATGAGCAACACTTCTTTTTGTAGCCTCACATCTCTGTTGGTTCCAAGGCCATACTGCTGAGGATCATGAACTTTTGGAATATATGCGGAGCAATATTCTACAGCAGGGGTGTCAAACTCAATCACAGATGGGGATGAAATCTAAAACACAGGCTAAGTCACGGACCAAATTTTTTATTAAGATACTTAGGGGTCCTTTTATTAAGGTACACTAACCGATTTAGTGTGTGCTAAATGTGCACCTTAATAAAAGTACCCCTTAGTCTTAGTAGAAGTATGAGTTTACAACCTCTCCATCCCCACGACATGGTCCTGCCCAATCTCTGACGTACAGGACCATGGCAGAGGCTATGGCAGCCTGCTAGGATCGCTACAGCCGACCAGCAATCCTCTGCAGGCTGCTTTAATGTGAGACTGGGAAGCCCCGTGAACCTACAGCTGATGTGGCGCTTGTATCCATCTGCCGGCGGACCAGCTTAAGTGAAATTTTTAATTGTCTGGCAAGCCAAATTATATTATGCCGCCAGCCAGATTTGGCCCACGGGCCAGAGTTTGACATGTCTGTTCTACAGAATCTGTTTGCCATAGAAAGCCATGGGATTTGGGGTGGTTTGGTTTGTTGTTTTGGTTTTTTTTTTTTTTGGAGACCTAGTCCTTTGAAAATTCTGACTCAGTGTTCCTGGTCTTCAAACTTGTCTGAGACAATTTCTAGCTGTGGGTGTGCAAGCATACCTTCGTTTTGTCCAAAAAGGGGTAATTTGTGTTAAGTTTAGCACCCCCAATAAGCATGCCAAATTTGGTGAATTTTTATCCTTTTCCTTAGAAAGTTATCGTACCTACGAGATGGACATAGATCTCTCCTTAGGTACTAGGTCTATGGGGGGGCCAGTGGGCATTGAGCAAGCTCCATTGTGTCTAGGAACAAATAATTTGTATTGTGTTTGGCACCCCCTATCATTTTGAAAGGTTGGCACCTGTGTATCTTATATGATTTTTTGCTGCATTTATTATGTTGGGAAGCATGAAACATACCTTTTGTTCCTGTTAATGCATCTGTAAAAGGATCAATTAATAGCCTTATAGTTCAATGTATTTGCGTATACTTTGTATAGAAAACCTACTTTTATTCTGTAAGTTACAGGATATCACATAGAGCTGTAGAGTTTCCTTGAATATAACACTGAAGTAGTGACTCATGTACAGTGTTGAGAAAAAGTTTGTGAACCCCAGGTCTAATAATGAGATTTACAAGTTCTTACCACGATAACAGTTGTTTAATTGAAACCAGTCTCTTCTTATGCAATAAAAGGGTACAAATGAAATAATTCTTTGTTTCTTGAAATACAATAATGTACAATGCATGAACAGTAAGACTAATTCAGAACTGGTATGTGAAATAATAGAGCGCCTTACAAAAATTCTTCAGACTGGTGCTACATTTTTCACATACTACTGTCTAAAAGTACAATTCAGAATGCATGAAAGTAGGAGTTTCTTTCACTGATCCACACACACAAAAAAAGAAAAGGTCCATTCTGCAAACCCGGATGAAGGAAACAAAAGAGTGAAGAAAGCCAAGGGGAAAATAATACATTTTATTAACAATAGAGGGTATAATATATGAATACAGTACAGTCTCGATTATCTGACCTTCGCCAATCCAACCAGCAGGCATATTCGACAGATCCCCCTGCTACGTCATCACATTGCTGTTAAAAAGTGCGCAATTATCTTCTTGCTTTCTGGATTTCACACGTTGCAAGGAAGCCATGTTTTTGAGCTGAGACCACACATTTCAAGTATGTACAGCAATTTTTGGTCCTAGGTCTCCATTTTTGCAGATGCCCTGAGCCTATTCTTTATGCATAAAGTATGTTTTCTGTTCAGTTTTTAGGGGATTACTGTTGTTTTTTGTATTATCCGACTTTTCACGTATCCGACTATGGATCAGTCTTATTTACGTCAAATAACTGAGATTGTAATGTATTAAGAAATTGCTACATAGCCAAAAATTAGAACAGAAGGTTGAGGGGGAAAATGAATGATGAATTGCACAAACTGATCCTTGAGAAAACCGTGTTCTATTCTGCCATAAACCTGGAAATAAGAAAAAGATAAGAGGCCCCTTTTGTTAAATTTATTTATTTTAAAAATTTATAGATTGCTTAAATCTAAGCGGTTTATATAGGAACATACATAATATTAAAACAGTCAACAGGATATCACGGGAGCCAGTCAAGAAGGCGCTTGGTGCTGAGCAGGAGTGCCAAAGTGCGCACCTGTACGTTGCTGCTCATCAGCAGAAGAAATCAGATCTTGTGGCAGCCACCACCGACTGGGTTAGCAACGGGGCAGGAGCACAGAAAGTTGCTCCTGCCCTCTGGACCTCCAGGGATCGGCAGAGGAGGTAGGAGGACAGGGCAGGGAGGCGGGACAGGGTGTTGAGCCTGGGAGGTAGGGGGGCTGGGTGTAGAGTCTAACGAGGGAGGGAGGGAAGGAAGGGGGCTGGGTGAAAAGCCTGACAGGGGTTGGGAGGGAAGGGGGCTGGGTGCAGAGCCTGGCAGGGGAGGGAGGAAAAGGGGCTAGGTGCAGTGCCTGACAGGGGAGGGAGGGAAGGGGGCTGGGTGCAGTGCCTGGCAGGGAAGGAGCTGGGTGCAGAGCCTGACAGGGCAGGTTACTTGAATATTAAGGTGCCCGACCTATATTCAAGTCAACTATTTTTCCTCCTTTTGGGGGGGGGGGGGAAATGGTGGTCTCGACTTATATTCAGATCAACTTATATTCAAGTATATACAGTATTTCAAATTCCTCCCTTCCTTTACATCTTTCAATCTCAGAATCTTACGATTATCATATTAAGGTCGATGTCCTCCCATCATATATTACATGAAGGCATCCACGAACAATTGAGTTTTCAACAGTTTCTTAAAGGTCAAATGGTCCATACATAATCTCAAGTTTCCAGAAAGAGAGTTCCAAAGTTTTACTCCAGCTATGGAGAACATGGACACCCTCAATCTCACATAATGCGTTCTATCTTCCTTATCAGTAATCATCATCATTCCTCCTTTAGACTGCAGCTTTTTACCTGGTTGATAGATTTTCCAGAGACTCTGAAACCATACTGGAACAGACCAATATAAAACTTGGTGCACAATTGAAATCAGAGAAACAGGTAATTATATCTCGCAGCCGATTGCCGTGGAGTGATTTGAGGACTCCATGCACCCTTTCAATGCCAATGGTATCAGGAGAAACTGAAGAGGTATTGGCGGAGAGTAGCATACTAGCTACCTGTTGGACCACCTTCTCACAGTTGACATATTCAGCTAGTTTGGGGACACCACGCACTCGAAGAATCGAACGACGTCCCCGATTCTCCAAGCTCTCCAGCTTATCTAACACGTATGTTTTCTGTGTATGAAGATCTTTTGTACGCACATAAAATTCTTGAAGCTGGTCCTGGTGTTTATCCAGGCACTCGTCCATCTCCCCGACATGGTGAGTTCTGCAATCTCACCCCGGAGATCAGCAGCTAACGTGGAGAGTTCAGCTCACACCGATTTTATATCTGATATCGTGCAGGAGATCTTTCACTTCTGCCATCGACTCCAGCTGGGCTTGGGTAGACATTGCTACCTCAGGGGCAGTTGCCACAGTTGGGGAGGGCGCTGCCCGCCTTGCATTACATCTTGCAGGCTACCGCTCTGCTAGGCACAAAAGCAAAATATTTCAGAGCTTTACGAGTGGTTGAGGCCATCCAAACTATACAAATGTGATCCGCAAGGGTGCCTTACAGCCACGCTTCTTTTTTGCGCAAATTATAAGCATTTTGGACAGTGAAGGAACTAAATTAAGGCCTGAGCATGCAGAGCTCCGTGTTCAGCCAACCATCTAGGATGGTGACATCACTTCCTCCTTGGTGCACAATTGAAAGCACTTTGTAATGTATTCGCTGTTGTACTGGAAGCCAATGTCATTGTTTCAAAATTGGAGTGATATGTTCTGTCTTAGGCAGACCAGTAATCAACCTTGCAGCAGAATTCATCAGTTGCTGCACGGATTCTGTTAGGCACTTATCCCTTAATTGTATAAAAAGCGTCCAAAATTGTGAATGCAGTTTTGGTCACGCTCCCATATTGCTTACACAGTTTAATTGAATAAAAAGCTAATTAGAGCTGATAATTGGAATTTTAACAAGCAATTATTGGCATTCATTAGAATCAGGGGTTGTGCATCTAAATTTTACACGAGTCAAAACAGAGGGTATGCAAATGGGCAGATTTGGGGGGAGGTGTGCCTTTAAATTACATGTGTAATTACAGAATTAGGTGCGAAAGGTGTTTGTGCAGAGAGAATAGTTAAGCTCTGGAACACATTGTCAGAGGTTGTGGTAAGAGCAGATAGCATAGCTGGTTTTAAGAAAGGTTTGGACAATTTCCTGGAGGAAAAGTCCATAGTCTGTTATTGAGAAAGACATGGGGGAAGCCACTGCTTGCCCTGGATCAGTAGCATGGAATGTTGTTACTCTTTCGGATTCTGAAATCTTTTGTTACTCTCTGGGATTCCAGAATCTTGCTGTTCTTTAAAATTCTGTATGGAATGTTGCTACTTTCTGGGTTTTTGCCAGGTACTAAGGATCTGGATTGGCCACCGTGAGAATGGTCTACTGGGCTTGATGGGCCATTGGTCTGACCCAGTAAGGCTATTCTTATGTTCATTCTATGTTCCGAAAGCATCTGAAAACCTGGCTTTTCTCCAAAACATAAAGCTATCTATTTAAAATGTAAAGCTATCCATCCTCTTCATAACCTCTAATTTCTTATTATGTCCTTCCCTCATTTATTGAATTACCTGTAAACCATGCCGAGCTCTATCTTTATGGAGGTAATGCGGTATACAAACTTAAGGTTTAGTTTAGTTTAGTTTAAAGCTTGACTTTTTAACCAGGCTTATTTGGACTGATTTGGTGGGTCTTCAGGGATATCAGTCGCTGGATCTGTTGGATTCTCCATATATTGGTGTGATGTTATGACTGAAATAATTTCCTGTCATTTATTTGTAGTTCCTTTCCATTTGTATTTTTTGTTTATTAGACTCCACACCGCCTTGTGCTACCCTGTCAGTTAAAGGTGGTATAGCAAATAAGAAATAAATTTAAAAAAAAAATTGTTGGTTTAATCATAACTGTTAATAAGTGTGATTGTTGGGCCGGCTGGATGGACCATTCGGATCTTTATTTGCCTCATTTACTATGTCACAATGGGCTCCTTTTATCAAGCAGCAGGTAGAGCGTATTACCATGGGCCAGTTCCTATGAGTATCGGAGCATTTACCTGGCCGGCCCACAGTAAAACGCTCTTGATAGAAGGAGCCTTATGATACTATGAATAATGAATTTTGAAAAGTACCTGAATGTTCCATTAGGTGGCAGTATTGGCAAAGAAAGCTTTCTTAATATTAACAAGTATCCTGTTTTGAATGTGTATAGAAGGCTGCATTTCCAATCAGCTCTGATTAAAAGCTTTAAAAACTGTCACGTCCTATCAATATTTGAACTGTAATTTAAGTCTACCAAATTTAAAAGGTGGAGAAAGATGTAGGATTGAAGGAATGGACAAGTTTATGGACTATATGAATTGCCTGGTTTTAGAATTATTAGTTTTGAATTTGGCTCACACCTTTTTTTTTTTTTTTTTTTTTAGTAGTAGAACAAAGTGAGTTTCATTCAGATACACTAGGTATTTCACTGTTCCCGGAGGGCTCACAATCTAAGCTTGTCCCTGAGGTAATAGAGGTTAAATAACTTACCCAAGATCACAAGGAGCAACAGTGCAGAGTTGCCAAGGGTCTTTCCACCCCACCCCCCGACCCACTCAGCAGGAAATTTAGGGTCTGCCCCATACCAGCCTGTTCCACTCCGCCCATTACTCTGTCCTTCCCGGCCCATTGCTCCACCCATGGCACAGACAATTGGTGACCAGAGGCAAAATGAAGTGACCTCCCCATCTCACAGCAGCAGGAAATGCCTTCTTAAAATGTCATCTCCTGCTGTCCTGGGTTTTATGAAGATAAGATTCACAATTCCCACTTCCCAATTTTATCAACTGAATATAAATAATTGTTATCTTCAGAGACCTCAGCAATACCACCTTAAGCAGCTCAAAATTTCATTGCTGACAAGGATTTAAGTATCTATTTGTCACCGGTCTCACTTCAATAGCATTAAACTTGAGAAACTTCTCATTATTTCACTATCAATCTTTCATATAATCAGCTTATAAAAAATAGAAAAAAACTTCTGTCACTTATCTTTCAGCTTATAAGAACATAAGCAGTGCCTCTGCTGGGTCAGACCAGAGGTCCATCATGCCCAGCAGTTCGCTCACGCGGCGGCCCATCAGGTCCAGGACCTGTGTAGTAATCCTCTATCTATACCCCTCTATCCCCTTTTCCTTCAGGAAATCATCTAATCCCTTCTTGAACCCCAATACCGTACTCTGACCTATCACACCCTCTGGAAGCGCATTCCATGTGTTCACCACCCTTTGAGTGAAGAAGAACTTACTAGCATTGGTTCTGAATCTGTCCCCTCTTAATTTTTCCAAATGCCCTCTCGTTCTTGTAGTATTCGAAAGTTTGAAGAATCTGTCCCTCTCCACTTTCTCTATGCTCTTCATGATCTTGTAAGTCTCTATCATGTCCCCTCTAAGCCTCCGCTTCTCTAAGGAAAACAGCCCCAGTTTCTCTAATCTTTCAGCATATGAAAGGTTTTCCATACCTTTTATCAATCTCGTTGCTCTTTTCTGTACCCTCTCGAGTATCGCCATATCCTTCTTAAGGTACGGCGACCAATATTGGGCGCAGTACTCCAGATGCGGATGCACCATCGCCTGATACAACGGCAGGAAAACTTCCTTCGTTCTGGTTGTAATACCTTTCTTGGTAATACCTAGCATTCTGTTCGTCTTCTTAGAGGCCGCTGTGCACTGTGCCGACGGCTTCATTGTTTTGTCCACCAGTACCCCTAAGTCCTTCTCAGAGGCAAAAATTTCAATGAGTGATATTCCAATCGGGGGTCAAGTCACCGACATGACTCATGTTTCGCAGAAGCTGCTGTTTCATGATGAAATCCCCTCTTCTTAATACCAGTACAAAGAAACATAAATAAATGTTCTCAACAAAACTTTATCCCAGGACAAGCAGGCAGCATATTCTCACATGTGGGTGAAGTCATCTACGGAGCCTCAGCGCGGACAGCTTTTCAAGCAAACTTGATTGAAGTTTCAAGTTTGCTACACTGCACCACGCATGTGCATGCCTTCTTGCCCACTAGAAGGCGCATCCCACCTCGTGGTCCTCAGTTCAGTTTTTTCCGCGGAGCCAGAAGCCCTGTGAAAATTGTGCTCCTATTTTTCAGCCTTCTGACACCGCGTCTGGGTTGTTTAGCTCGGTCGCTGTGCTTTATTTATTGTTTTTTCTGTTTAGTCCGTCGTTTTTCATCAAAAAAAAAAAAAAAGTTTTGTTTCCTCCGTTCGGCTCCGGGGGCTCCCGGGAGCCGCGGCCGTGGGACTTCGCTCATTCCCGGCCACTTTCTTTTTCATGTCCCGTCCCTCGACGGGCTTTAAGAAATGCACCCGGTGTGAGCGGTTACTATCCATCACTGACCCCCACCGGTGGTGCTTGCTCTGCCTTGGACCCGAGCACCTGACTAATTCCTGCGATCGGTGTTCCACTCTTCAGGCTAGAGCGCTCCGTCGACGCCGCGCCAGGATGGCGGAGCTTTTTACAGTTGACTCCGCGCCCGGAAAGGCCTCGACGTCGGCCTCGGCTTCGGCCCCGGCCTTGACCTCGGCCTCGGCGCCTTCGGCGTCGCCGCGTGCCTCGACCTCGACTTCGAAACCGATGTCCGCGACCAAACCTGCCTCGGGTAAGTCCTCTTTTCCATCCCCGACTCCAGGGTCGTCAAAGAAGCCATCCTCGAGTTCCTCTGCGGCGGGTGGGTCGTCCTCGGCCCCGCCCAGGACTCCGGCCATTAATGCCCCGAGAGAATACTCGAGACCGAGGTCGCCCTCCAGGGAGCATCCCCCGGCCTCGGACCTGCCTACCATGGTTGGGATCCCGGCGTTCCAGGACCTGCTCCGAGCATTGATTTCCTCGGAGCTGTCTGGCGCCCTCGAACAACTGCAGCGGGCTGCGACCTCGACTGCTTTGGCCTCGGGGGCTCCGACCTCGGCGACCTCGATCTCGACTCCCTCGGTCTCGGCTGCCGGGGCACCACCAACCTCGGCCTCGACCTGGCCCTCGACCTCGACCTCGGAGGCCCCGCCTGAGAGCAGCGTTCGGCCCCGGGACAAGGTGCGCCGAGTGAGACGGATTTCCTCCTCCTCTTCCTCGAGGTCCTCCCGGGGCTCCTCGCCCTCGGGCCGGCCTCGAGCGAGGCATCGACCGAGGAAGCCGAAGCGTTCGCGAGGCTCTCCTCGGCGATGTGGTCGCTCCTCGCCGCTCGGGGGCGAGGCCCTGCGGGTTTCGGAGCTTCGTCTAGACAACCCGAGGCTTCTCCGTTCCCCTGCGAGAGGGGGTTCTCGTGACTCCTCGCCGAGGAAAAGGGGGCGTACCTCGGTCCCTCGGACGCCTGGGACGTCTCCCAGGGGCTCTTCGAGGCGGAGACGTTCCCCGACCCCCTCAAGACCATTAGATCTGGCCTCATGGGGCTCGGGTTCCGGTAGGGAGCCCCGTTATTCTCACGAGCCCTCCCCCTTTTGTTCGGCGGAGAGGTCGAGAACTCCCTCCCCGCCGGCCAGGCAGTCCTCCTTCTCTGGCTTTGTGCAGGACATGGCGCGTGCCTTGGGCCTGGACCTCATGGCTGGGTCGCAATATACTAAGGAGTTCCTCGAGGAGCAGGACCTTTCTGCTCCCCCAAGGGAATCCCCTCGGCTACCCCTGAACAAGGTCCTTCATCAGACCTTGCTTAAGAACCTGTCTTCACCTCTTACAGTCGCAGCGGTGCCGTCTAAGATGGAGTCCAAGTACAGGACGATACCGCCCAAGGGGTTTGAGAAGGCTCAACTCTCCCACCAGTCTCTCCTGGTTGAGTCTGCGCTCAAAAAGACGCAACCCTCCCGGGTTTCTGCGGCGGTTCCGCCCGGCAGGGAGGGTCGGACCCTTGACAAGTTTGGTCGTCGCCTCTATGCCAATTCCTTCATGGCAACCAGGGCGTTAAATTATGCCTTTACCTTTTCCTCCTATCTACGTGGCATGGTAAAGGATCTGCCCCAATATCGTGAGGCCTTGCCGGACTCCCGCAAGGAAGGGTTCGACAGGTTTGTGTCCAACCTGTCTCAATTGCGGTTGTACCTTTTTCATGCAGTGTATGATACGTTTGAGCTGGTATCGAGGGTGTCGGCCTTTGCGGTAGCTATGCGCCGGTTGGCGTGGCTACGCACCCTCGATATGGACCCAAACCTGCAAGAACGCCTTGCGGACTTGCCTTGCGTGGGGTCCGAATTATTCGATGAATCCCTGGAGGCGGCGACCAAGCGGCTCTCGGAACAGGAGCGCTCATTAGCCTCCTTGGTCCGTCCGAAACCTCGAGCCACGCCACAGAAACCCTTCCGGCCTCCCCCGAGGAGGTACCCTCAAAAGTCGACCCCGGCTTTTTCAAGGCCACCGCCTCGGCGCCCCCCTCGACAGGGCAGAGGGGGACAAACCAAAACTCCACCGCAGGGTCCTGCCAAGCCGGCGCCGTCCTTTTGACGGGATAGGCGGATGGGGCTGGCCCCCCTCCGCCATCGCACCGGACCCCCTTCCCATAGGGGGTCGACTCCGGGCCTTTTACGCGGCCTGGACCGAGATAACATCCGACGTTTGGGTGCTCCGGACCGTCTCCGAGGGCTACTCTCTCAACTTTTGCTCTGCGCCCCAGAACATTCACCGGGGGCTTGCCCATACAACCGGACCCAGCTCCCTGTCCTCATGGCCGAGGCCAGGGCTTTGTTGAGGCTTCGGGCGGTGGAACCTGTACCCTCCGACCAGCGGGGGCGGGGGTTTTACTCCCGTTACTTTTTGGTCCCAAAGAAGACCGGGGACTTACGCCCCATTCTAGACCTCAGGAAGCTCAACAAGTTCCTGGTCCGGGAGAAGTTCCGGATGTTGTCACTTCCGGTATTATATCCTCTCTTGGAGGAAGGGGACTGGATGTGCTCCCTGGACCTGAAGGAAGCGTACACCCATGTTCCGGTGCATCCCGCTTTCCGCAAATTCTTACGGTTCCAGGTGGGCGAGCTGCACCTGCAGTACAGAGTCCTCCCCTTCGGCCTGGCCTCGTCCCCTCGAGTCTTCACGAAGTGTATGGTGGTAGTTGCTGCAGCACTAAGGTCTCGGGGGTTTCAGGTTTTCCCTTACCTGGACGATTGGCTGATCAAGGCCCCGACCAGGGAAGGGGTTATCTCAGCGACCCTACAGTCTATCGCCTTCCTTCAACGCCTGGGGTTCGAAGTGAACTTTCCCAAGTCTCAATTATGCCCGACCCAATCGCTTCAGTTTATAGGCGCAGTGCTGGACACTGTTCGCCTCCGTTCATTCCTCCCTCCTCAGCGGTTGGAGGCTTTGGTTCGGTTGGGTCGTCTGATCCTTCAGCTGCCGATGGTGTCGGCCCAGCGCATGATGATGCTTCTGGGCCACATGGCTTCGACGGTCCACGTCACGCTGTTCGCCAGGCTGCACATGAGAATTCCTCAGTGGACTCTGGCCTCTCAGTGGCGTCAGGAGTGTGATCCGGTCTCTTCTCGCATAACGGTGACTCCTTCTTTGAGACGTTCGCTCCGTTGGTGGACCGACTCTTCGAATCTTTCCGGGGGTTTGCTCTTTCTCGTCCCTCCGCCTCGCAAGGTTCTGACCACGGACTCCTCGGAGTACGCGTGGGGGGCCCATCTCGATGGTCTGCGGACCCAAGGCCTGTGGTCGGTGGAGGACCGACGCTGTCACATCAATGTGTTGGAGCTTCGCGCCATCTTTCTGGAGGCTCGTGCTTTCTGCCACCTGCTCCGCGACCAGGTAGTCCTCGTGCGAACGGACAACCAGGTGGCCATGTATTATGTGAACAAGCAGGGTGGGACAGGCTCTTGGTCCCTTTGCCGGGAAGCTCTGCGCCTTTGGGAATGGGCGATCTCCCAGAACATCTTCCTACAGGCGGTCTATATACAGGGGGAACAGAACTGCTTGGCAGACAAACTCAGTCGGCTTCTCCAGCCGCACGAGTGGTCACTCAACTCCAGAGTCCTGCGCGAGGTCTTCGACCGCTGGGGGACTCCGCAAGTGGACCTGTTTGCCTACCCGGAGACTCGCAAACTACCTCTGTATTGTTCTCGGATGTACTCCGCAGACCGTCTGGAAGCGGACACCTTCCTTCTCGACTGGGGAGGGAGGTTCCTTTATGCGTTTCCTCCTTTTCCCCTGATCTTGAGGACGTTGGTTCGTCTCAAATCGTCCAGAGCCACTATGATTCTCCTTGCGCCTCGGTGGCCTCGTCAACACTGGTTCTCCCTGCTTCTTCAACTCAGTGTCAGGGAGCCTCTGCTTCTGCCTGTGTTTCCCTCTCTGCTATCTCAGAGTCGGGGTTCGCTGTTACATCCCAATCTTCAGTCGTTACACCTGACTGCTTGGTTCCTTTCCCCTTGACTTCGGTCCAGGTTTCACGGTCGGTGCGGGAAGTTTTGGAAGCCTCGCACAAGGTCTCGACCAGGCTTTGTTATTCCCAGAAGTGGACCAGGTTTTCTTCCTGGTGTTCCTCGCGTCATCTGGATCCGGATTCGGTCCCGGTGTCTTCGGTACTGGACTATTTGTTACATTTGTCTAATTCCGGCCTGAAGACGACATCTGTCCGGGTACATCTCAGTGCCATTTCGGCTTTCCATCGGCACTTGGATGGACGTTCTCTTTCGCTTCATCCTCTGGTGACGCGTTTCATGAAGGGTCTAATCAATGTTTGTCCCCCTCTGAAGCCCCCTCCTGTCGTTTGGGATTTGAATGTTGTCTTAGCTCAACTGATGAAACCTCCCTTTGAGCCTATCGACAAGTCTCTCCTGAAATTCCTTACTTGGAAGGTGGTATTTCTGATTGCTCTCACATCGGCTCGACGGATAAGTGAGTTGCAAGCTCTGGTTGCGGACCCGCCTTTCACTGTGTTTCATCATGACAAGGTGGTTCTCCACACCCATCCTAAATTTTTACCTAAAGTTGTGTCTGATTTCCACCTCAATCAGTCCATTGTCCTTCCTGTGTTCTTTCCTAAGCCCCACTCCCATCCTGGCGAGACGGCGCTCCACACGCTTGACTGTAAGAGGGCGTTGGCATTTTATCTCCAACGTACCAGGTCTCATCGGAAGGTTCCTCAATTGTTTTTGTCCTTTGATCCTAATCGTTTAGGACACCCTGTTTCCAAGCGCACCTTGTCCAACTGGTTGGCTGCTTGTATTTCTTTTTGCTACACTCAGGCTGGTCTTACGCTCCCGGGTCGAGTCACGGGGCATAAGGTCCGGGCGATGGCAGCTTCGGTTGCTTTCCTCCGATCTACTCCTATGGAGGACATATGTAAAGCTGCCACTTGGTCTTCGGTTCATACGTTCACCTCCCACTACTGTCTGGACACTTTGTCCAGAAGTGACGGCCGGTTTGGCCAGTCGGTGTTACGTAACCTGTTTTCCTAAATTGCCATCCTCCCACCTGCCCTTTTTTGGTTGGCTTGGAGGTCACCCACATGTGAGAATATGCTGCCTGCTTGTCCTGGGATAAAGCACAGTTACTTACCGTTACAGGTGTTATCCAGGGACAGCAGGCAGATATTCTCACAACCCGCCCGCCTCCCCGGGGATGGCTTCTTTGCTAGTTATGGAACTGAGGACCACGAGGTGGGATGCGCCCTCTAGTGGGCAAGAAGGCATGCACATGCGTGGTGCAGTGTAGCAAACTTGAAACTTCAATCAAGTTTGCTTGAAAAGCTGTCCGCGCTGGGGCTCCGTAGATGACGTCACCCACATGTGAGAATATCTGCCTGCTGTCCCTGGATAACACCTGTTACGGTAAGTAACTGTGCTTTTCCTGCAGTAACATATATCTTTAATCTAGCCTTTAAATGCCTCTTCTTACTGCCAATCTCATCTTCAGCCCATCTAATTTTAGACCAAGATGGCAGCGGCGTACGTGCAAACTTTTGAAAACAGCTGACTTTCTCTCATCCTATCACGGAGCAATACCTAGGCCAGGGGTGCCCACACTTTTTGGGCTTGCGAGCTACTTTTTAAATGACCAAGTCAAAATGATCTACCAACAATAAAATTTTAAAAAAACACAAAGCACACTGTATGCATAGAAAATGTTAATCATCATTCCTATTCCAGGGTTTTTCAAAGAGGTCAAAGCAGATGACTCTAAGCACTATCACCTCAGTAACAACCATACAAAAATAGACAAATATACCCCCTCCCTTTTTACTAAACCACGATAGCAGTTTTTAGCGCAGGGAGCTGCGCTGAATGCCCAGCGCTGCTCTCGACACTCATAGGCTCCCTGTGCTAAAAACCTCTATTGCGGTTTAGTAAAAGGGGACCTTAGTGTAAAATATAGACAGCAGATATAAATTCAGACACATTTTGATCACTAAATTTAAAATAAAATCATTTTCCCTACCTTGTCTGGTGATTTCATGAGTCTCTGGTTGCACTTTCTTCTTCTGACTGTGCATACAATCTTTCTTCCCTTCTTTTAGCCTGTATGCTTCCTCTCCTCCAGACCTCATTCAATCCCCCAACTTTTCCTTCCTCTCTCCCTGCCCTTTCTTTCTCTCTGCCTCCCTTTCATTTTTTTCTGTTTCTCTTCTTTCCTTCTGTATCCCTGCCTGCCCTTTTTCTTTCTTTCTCCCTGCCCTCCCCCAAGCCACTGCCACTGCCACTGCCATTACCATCGGGGACCAGGACCCAAACACCACCAATAACAGGCCCCAAGCTCTCCCTGCTTCGGCCAACCAGCATTCCTCTCCCCGACGTCAATTCTGCCGTCGGGAAGAGGAAGGCTGATCAGCCCAAGATCGTGATCAACCTATTGGGGGAAATGCTGCCGGGTCCTGCCTTTGCGGAAACAGAAAGTAGGCAGGACCCGGCAGGAAGAAAAACAAATGCTTCACTAACCTGTCTCCCGCATTAGCCCGTAGCGAACGTTTGCTTCAGGGCTCTCAACATGTGCGTGCCGGCTTCCCTTCTCCCCCCCCCGGACATAACTTCCGGATTCGGAGGGAAGAGAAGAGAAGCTGGAACGCACACGTTAGAGCCCGGAGCATAAGTTCTCTAGGGGCTGAAATCTCCAAGCCGGTTTTTGGGTTTTTTTTTAAATGTTCAGCAGCGGCAGATGACAGCTGGGCGGACCGCCCAGCTAAAAGGCCCTAGGGAGAACACTGGAGAGGAAGGCTGATCGGCCCGTAGATCAGGACGGCAACACGAGTGCGATCGACTCGAGTTGCCTTCCTGAGCTACTGGTCGATTGCGATCGACGCGTTGGGCACCCCTGACCTAGGCCAATGTCAACCATTTTATCTCCGCAGTCAAACTATTCAGGTTTACAATATTTAACCTGTATATCCAATTCTGTTCTTTATACTTCTTGGAAAGAAAAACCAGAGGCAGTCTCATTACTTTTCAATTAGCCCTCATACATATAGAAAAAACATGATAATAATAATAATTTATTTCTTATATACCGCCAAAGATGGCAGATAAAGGCCAAATGGCCCATCCAGTCTGCCCATCCGCAGTAGCCATTAGCTCCCTCTCTCTTTAAGAGATCCCACGAGCTTATCCCAGGCTTTCTTGGATTTAGACACAGTCTTTGTTTCCATCACCTCTATGCACAACGCCCTCATATGTAGTTTGTCAGAAGTCCAAATCTGTAATACTCTAACCAAGAGGAAAACTAGCTAATATTGTATACCAAGAATCTTTATTACATTAGTACAGCAAGTACAAATTATATAGATGCAAAAGTTCACATACTTCTCAAATAAGCTGCTTTTATCTTTATCCTTCTCCTTCACTGCCAATTCCAGACATTATTCCTTTCATCTAGCTGCCCCATATGCCTCGAATAAAATTCCTGACTTCATCCATCACGCCCAGACTGAAAACCCACCTTTTTAATTTAGCTTTCAGTCCACAACCCTACTCCCCTCTGCCCATTGTCTACCACCCTAGCCAGCAGATTCCATTCCCCCTAACTGTATCCCCCCTAGCATCCTGTTTGTCTGTCTTGTCTGTTTAGATTGTAAGCTCTTTTGAGCAGGGATTGTCTTCCTTGTGACTCTGTACAACGTTGCCTGGGTTTGGTAGTGCTCTAGAAATAATTCATAGTAGTAGTAGTAGTAGTAGTGTGAAGCAGTGGTGTACTTAGGGGGGGGGCGGTCCGCCCTGGGTACACGCTTCAAGGGGGTGCACAGCCGGCTGGTCCGGAACCACCCGCGCTACTTCAACCGGCACTTCAGCGCAGCTGCCGTACTTAGAAACATAGAAATAGACGGCAGATAAGGACCACGGCCCATCAAGTCTGCCCACTCCAATGACCCTCCCTATCTATCTTTGCGGATAGATCCCACATGTCTGTCCCATCTGGCCTTAAAATCTGGCATGCTGCTGGCCTCAATAACCTGAAGTGGAAGACTATTCCAGCGATCAACCACCCTTTCAGTGAAGAAGAACTTCCTAGTGTCATTGTGCAGTTTCCTGCCCCTGATTTTCCACTGATGCCCCCTTGTTGCCGCGGGACCCTTGAAAAAGAAGATATCTTCTTCCACCTCGATGCGGCCCGTGAGATACTTGAATGTCTCGATCATGTCACCCCTCTCTCTGCGTTCCTCAAGTGAGTACAGCTGCAACTTATCCAGCCGTTCCTCGTACGGGAGATCCTTGAGTCCCGAGACCATCCGGGTGGCCATTCTCTGGACTGACTCCAGTCTCAGCACATTCTTACAGTAATGCGGCCTCCAGAATTGCACACAGTATTCCAGGTGGGGCCCCACCATGGATCTATACAATGGCATAATGACTTCAGGTTTACGGCTGACGAAACTCCTGCGTATGCAACCTATGATTTGCCTTGCTTTGGATGAAGCTTGCTCCACTTGATTTGCTGAAGTGAAGAAGGTCCCGCAATGACTGCGCTGTTTCCCTCCTGTTTCGGAAGAGGTAAGTGACGTCGGGGGGGGGGGTGGACCGGCAGCTGCAGTCATCGCGGGATCTTGTCGCAACTAACTGCGTCTGCCAGCCCAGCCCCGTCCGACATCACTGACCTCTTCCATCGGAGCAGAAGCAGTCATCGCGGGATCTTTGGGATGGAGACAGAAAGGAGGTCAGGGTGGCATGAAAGGGTGTGGAGGGTGACAAAGGGGGGTCAGGGTGCTATGGAATCATGCTGAAGGGTTACAAAGGGGGGTCAGGGTGGTAGGGAATCATGCTGAAGGGTGACAAAGGGGGGTCAGGTGCTATGGAATCATGCTGAAGGGTGACAAAGGGGGGTCAGGGTGGTAGGGAATCATGCTGAAGGGTGACAAAGGGGGGTCAGGGTGGTAGGGAATCATGCTGAAGGGTGACAAAGGGGGGGTCAGGGTGGTATGGAATCATGGTGAAGGGTGACAAAGAGGGTCAGGGTGGTATGGAAGCGTGGTGGAGGGAGAGAAAGGGGCAGATGCTGATGGAATTGCAGGGAAAGAGACATAAGGGGGAACGATACTGCATGGAATTGGGTTGTAGGGAGAGAAAGAGGGCAGATGCTGATGGAAGTGGTGGGAAAGAGAGAGAAGGGACAGATGATGGAAGTGGGGAGAGAGAAGAGGGCAGATGATGGAAGGAAGGGGGAAGAGAGAAGGGGCAGATGATGGAAGTGGAGAGAAGGGGGAGAGAGAAGAGGGCAGATGATGGAAGTGGGGGAAAGAGAGAGAAGGGGCAGATGATGGAAGTGGGGAGAGAGAAGAGGGCAGATGATGGAAGTGGGGAGAGAGAAGAGGGCAGATAATGGAAGGAGGGGATAAATAAAAGGAGGGCACATGATGGGGGAAAAGGATTGAGTTAGGGAAATACTGGAGGGGGTGAGGGAAAGAGGTGGGGAGCTGTAGGTAGACAGTAAAAAAGGAAATTGATGAGAGGGTAGTAAGAACATAATCTAGATGGATGCAGAAAATAAATTGAAAAAGGAAAATGAGGGAAGAAAGGGATTGCAGAAGAGAGGTGTGGGAGAGGGAAGGAGAAGAGAGAGATGCCAGACCAATGGGGGTGAAAGGAGAGATGGAAGGGGGAGGCATACAGTTTCTGGAAGGAGCATCGAAGGAGAGAAGATGCCATATAGGGGCAGAGAGATGGCAGACAGTGGATGGAAGGAAGAGAGTAACAAGAAGATGAGGAAAGCAGAAACCAGAGAAGACAAAGTTAGAAAAAAAATTTCTATTTGTTTATTGCTTTAGGAGACATGTGTCACTGTTTTTGTGTTGTTGCATTGTATGCAGAGTCCAGCTTCTTGCTGGTTCGATTTAACCTTTGTCTATGTATTTCTATTTTATCCCCCGTTTTACAAAACTGTGGAGCGTTTTTAGCGCCAGCCGGTGTGGTAGCAGCTCTGATGCTCAGAATTCTATGAGCGTCAGAGCTGTAACCACCGTGGCTAAAATCCACACTACAGTTTTGTAAAAGAGGGAGGGGTTAGTTTGTGATGACATATTCCATACTAGGCGAAGGTGTTTTCTGTGTTCTGTGTGTTCGAAAGACATGGTTTTCTGTTAGGATTAACAGTGTAGGATTGATCTGTACTAGTCTGGCTTGCTTAGTTTTACAATGGGTGTATTGATGTACTGCTCACTGCATAGGTACTCATGTGTGACGTGTGGCTTGTTACTAAAAATCATGTTTTTCGTACAGATGGGGGGGGGGGGGTGTGCCAAAAAATTATGGGTCCCGGGTGTCACATATGCTAGGTACGCCACTGGTGAAGAGTTTCAGTCTTTGGGAAGCAGAGCTGAGATTGTGATGTCATAACATAGAAACATAGAAATAGACGGCAAATAAGGGCCACGGCCCATCCAGGCTGCCCACCCCAATGACCCTCCCCTACCTTTCTCTGTGAATAGATCCCACGTGTCTATCCCATTTGGCCTTAAAATCAAGCACGCTGCTGGCCTCAATCACCTGAAGTGGAAGACTATTCCAGCGATCAACCACCCTTTCAGTGAAAAAGAATTTCCTGGTGTTCCCGTGCAGTTGCCCGCCCCTGATTTTCCAAGGATGCCCCCTTGTTGCCGCGGGACCCTTGAAAAAGAAGATATCTTCTTCCACCTCGATGCGGCCCGTGAGATACTTGAATGTCTCGATCATGTCACCCCTCTCTCTGCGTTCCTCGAGTGAGTACAGCTGCAACTTATCCAGCCGTTCCTCGTACGGGAGATCCTTGAGTCCCGAGACCATCCGGGTGGCCATTCTCTGGACTGACTCCAGTCTCAGCACATTCTTACAGTAATGCGGCCTCCAGAATTGCACACAGTATTCCAGGTGGGGCCCCACCATGGATCTATACAATGGCATAATGACTTCAGGCTTACGGCTGACGAAACTCCTGCGTATGCAACCCATGATTTGCCTTGCCTTGGATGAAGCTTGCTCCACTTGATTGGCAGTCTTCATGTTCTCACTGACGATCACCCCTAAGTCTCGTTCTGCTTCAGTTCTTGTTAGGATATCGCCATTAAGGGTGTAAGTCTCGCATGGATTTTGGCTGCCCAGGTGCATGACTTTGCATTCCACCAATAAGAGCCAACCTCATCAGTGATGTCACAATGGCTTGATTGTCCTGTTCTCCCCTCTGCCCTCCAACCCAGCC
This sequence comes from Geotrypetes seraphini, assembly GCF_902459505.1. NCBI lineage: Eukaryota > Metazoa > Chordata > Amphibia > Gymnophiona > Dermophiidae > Geotrypetes > Geotrypetes seraphini. The sequence continues at coordinate 304,718,855 of NC_047087.1, forward strand.
AGAAGATTAACCGTTCCCCTTAACTGTATCCATGACATCCTGTCTGTCTTGTCTGTTTAGATCAGGGGTGTACAACCTGCGGCCCCGGTCGAGGGCGATGAAGTGTTTTCCTCTGCTGCCCCTGGGTATTTACCGTCTTGCCGGCTCCCTCCTCTGTCTTGCTGCAGCGTTTGCGCAGCCCCAGAAACATTTTTTTCAGCCAATGCGGCCCAGGGAAGCCAAAAGTTTGGACACCCCTGGTTTAGATAGTAAGCTGTTTTGAGCAGGGACCGTATTCCTTGTGACATTGTACAGCGCTGCGTACATCTGGAAGTGCTCTAGAAATAATTCATAGCAGTAGTAGTCTCTGCTTGCTGCCAGTTTTCCAAGGGACATTCCATGATGAATTTTCCTTTGAAAATAAGCTTGTGAGACTCTTGGAAACAGCTGCACAGTCAGTGGCAAAATTGTAATCTAGTTAAAAAATATATAATAGTTCTTTTTTTGAAGATAAAAAAATCTTTTGTGTATGCTAAGAATGGGTCATTCTGCTAATTTTCAGTATATAAATAGGGAAAGGGAACAGGACTTGTATACTGCTTTTTTGTGATCACACATTCAAGGTAGTTTATTTATTTACCGTCTATTAATTGTCTAGGCAGTTTACATTCAGGTAATTTGTCCCTATTTGTCCCAGTGGGCTCACAATCTTATCTAATCTACGTGGAGGGCTGAGCGATTTTCCCAGACTCACAAGGAGCAGCGCGGGGCTTGACCCAACAACCTCAGGGTGCTGAGGCTGTAGCTCTAACCACTGAAGGATTAAGTGCACTTAACCAGGGTCACAAGGGGCAATGCTGGGATTTGATCCCACAACCTCAGGGTACTGAGGCTGTAGCTCTAATCACCAGGCCACTCCTTTTGTACCTGGGGGGGGCAATGGAGGATTAAGTGACTTGACCAGGGTCACAATGGGCAATACTGGGATTTGATCCCACAACCTCAGGGTACTGAGGCTTTAGCTTTAACCACTAGGCTACTCCTTTGGACCTTGGGGGGGGGGGGCAATGGAGGATTAAGTGACTTGACCAGGGTCACAATGGGCAATGCTGGGATTTGATCCCACAACCTCAGGGTGCTGAGGCTGTAGCTCTAACCACTGAAGGATTAAGTGCACTTAACCAGGGTCACAAGGGGCAATGCTGGGATTTGATCCCACAACCTCAGGGTGCTGAGGCTTTAGCTTTAACCACTAGGCTACTCCTTTGGACCTTGGGGGGGGGGGGGGCAATGGAGGATTAAGTGACTTGACCAGGATCACAAGGGGCAATGTTGGGATTTCATCCCACAACCTCAACTCTACCACTAGGTCACTTCTCACCTCATTAAAAAGGATTGTTTTTCCCCAGCAAAAAAAGCTAGTCCTCCATTGCAGAGCTGTCCTTAAAGGGTGAAGCGACCACCCAAGGCTCTGGCCTCACAATAACCACACCATCTGCAACCGGCCACAGAGTCTATAAAAGGGCAGCGTTGAAATATTACATCAGGCTCTAGAACATACTGCTTGCTGGTTAAAGCGAACCAGCTGGACTGCTATAAATATTCCACATCCACAAACTATATCGCTTTGGTCACACAGAGAAAATATGGATTAGAGCCTTACCAAATACGGAATAAATGAGCAAATACCATATTGGAAATAGAAATGTGCAGACAAAAAGTGGACCGGAAACCCCAAGAGGCTGGAGACGCTGCTCGCGGTACAACCCTGGAGAAACAGAAACAAATGCCTTTCCTCCTTTACCCCCCGGATTCCATACATAGATTGCACTTTGAGTTGCACGCACAATTATTTGAATAACAATCGGTGCTAATTTTCCCTAAGAATTATTGGCACTAATTAGCATATTTGTTATCAATTTAGGTGGTCCTCACGTAATACAGGCTATTTTTACTAAGCCGCAGTAGAGGTGTCTACTAGAGCAGTGTTTTTCAACCTTTTTACACCTATGGACTGGCAGAAATAAAAGAATTATTCTGTGGACCAGCGGTTGACGAACACGGGGCTAAGTCGTGGGCCAGGCCCCGCCCATCTCTACCCAATCTCCACCCCAGTCCCCCGCCCCCATAATAGTGCTAATTGTACCTTGCACGTCCCGTGCCTCATCTGTAAGCCTTCCCTCTGACGTTGGAACGTCAGAGAGAAGGCGTCCGGTTCAGGCGCAGGACGCCCGTAGGAGCCGCTGCCCGTGGCTTTGTGCGCTGAATCAGTTAGGAAGAGGGAGATGACTCGAAGATAACGCCGCATCGATCGCACCGTGGACCGGCGTTTGAAGAACACTGTTTTGGGCCTGATGCACGTGCTGGCCCGGTGGACCGGCAGGAAATTTCTGTGGACCGGCACCGGTGGTTGAAGAACACTGTACTAGAGAATGGCACGGAGACAAAATTGTCCCCGCAGGAACTCAATTTCCCCAACCCGTCCCCATGAGTTTTGTCGCTGTCCCTGCCTCATTCCTGTAAGCTCTGCCTTAACCGCACAAGCCTCGAACAATTATATTAATAATAATAATAATAATAATAATAATTTATTTTTATATACCGCCTAACCAGCAGTTCATAGCGGTTTACACAATAGGTACTCAGCATACAATAAAATAATAACATCATACATAATAAAATTCTAAGTCACTAATACAAGCTTTAAAACTAATGAATAAAACCCCCCACAATATTAACTAAAATAAGTATAGATAAAAAGATTAAAAGTACATTATAATTACATGATAATATAAAAATCAATAATATATATTATATTGTTTAAATAAGTGGGTTTTAAGATCTTTTCGAAATTGATAGTAAGTAAAAAATGGAGAAACAAGAAGATTCAAACAAGAATTCATTAATCCTGCTTGGAACGCTAGAGTCCTATCCAAAAATTTTTTGTAATGACATGCATTTGCTGAAGGAAAATAAAACCATCCAGATCTACGAATATTTTTCTTAGAAATAAAAAAAAAACAAAACACTAAAATGAGAAACAAGGTAAGCTGGCGCTAAGCCCAATAAAACTTTAAAACAAATGCATCCAAATTTAAATAACACTCTAGCCTCAAACGGTAGCCAGTGATTTTAAGTGTTTGAGGCATGTGCAGAGGACATAATGGGGCAGAGACAGGGACAAAACTCGTGGGGACAGGATGAACCCATGCTAGATCGTTTCAAAGGAAAACTCAAATTGTTCAACCTCTAATGCACTTACCTTATGAAACATCTTCGTTTCTGCTTTGGTTATCAGATAGGATCCCCCTTCCTTTTGTATTTCCCCTATATGGCTTTCTTTCCTATTTTGCAATGTATCTCGTTACCTTAATCCTATCGTTCCAGTAGGTCCTGCATGTTTTAATGTATATTACCCTATTTTATTAGGTACAAACCGCTTAGAAGACTGATAGGCGGTATACAAATTTTTATTAAACTTGAAACGTGACAGAACTCGAGGGGACGGGACGGGGAAAAATTTGTCCCCGTGTCATTCTCTAGTTTCTACTGCGGCCCGGAGTGCTAAATGCTCCGATGATCATAGAATTCTATGAGTGTTGGAGCAGCGGTAGAAACCTTTTCCGTGGCTTAGTAAAAGGCGGGGGGGGGGGGGGGGGGGGGGGATAGTTAATTATGAATAAATAAAGTCAGAACATAAAGGGTTTTGGAGCAAGTTTTTAAAAAGTTTGGGATCTGTTGATATTTTGTGAATATCATAATGAGAGTACAGAACTTTTCCTGCACATAATACTTTTATTTCCAGTGATTTTGGTTACTTTGGCATGTTAGTTGGTACCGAGCTTTGTTTTATCCCAGACCTGCCATCTGTGAACTTATACGCTACAGTGACCCCTGATGCAAGCGTTCCTCAGACGCCAAAACACAGTGCTGTGTCGGGTCCACAGCTTCTGCTTGTGTCCTTTTATGAAATAAACAAGTTGGTTTTACATCAGCGATCTTCAGCGGAGTGTTCATTGTCCGTTCCCACTTCCTTTTGTACTAGTATATACCTCGGTATCATTTCTAATATTATGTAAGCCGCAATGATTCCTAGTCGACATTTGCAGGATCAGTATGGTATGGTATGGTAACTTTTGAACACGGCAGCTGCGCTGAGGCCCCGCTGAAAAAGGAGACTGGGATTTGGAAACGCGACCGTGAAGGGATTGGCGGTCTTGAAAAAACGTTACAGGGAAACATGTTGACGCAGAGCTATCCCAAAACTGACCACAAACTAAGCTAAGTACTATTACTATTTGGAAATTGGTGTTTATCACACTATTTATGAAATTAATTATGAAAATAGTTATTTTAAATAATTTAAGAAAGCATTTGCAATATAAGATAAGATCCTGTGACGAAGCGACATGTGAATCATTGGGGAGATGATTGTTTTGACCGCAATGTTTTGTCTCTGAGGATCGGGAACTGAATTTTGGAGACTGGGTCTCTAGGGATGGTGATCCATTTGACACTATCTATGGTTTATAGAGAGTGAGGATCTTTTCTAATTAATCAGGTGCATATTGATAAATTTAATATTTGAAATACGACATATTTGAGCTGTTGGTTTTTCTTTATTGTTGTTTGCTGCTGGACTCATTTAGAGCACTGGTCTTTGACGTGGGGGTCGCCGCATGAGCGGACTGCCTGGCACAATGGACCACTGGTCTGACCCAGCAGCGGCAATTCTTATGTTCACATTCTTTGTAACATTTAAAATTCAATAAAAAAAATACTGAACTTAAAAACATGATCATCGCATAAAAATCCTAATACAAATGCAGGTTAAAAAGAAAGAGAACAAGGGTCTTTTTACCAAGATGCACTGATGGATCCAGCGTGCACTAACAAGTTTGTGTGAGTATTTAGTGTGCGCTAAATCCGTTATTGCACCTTAGTAAAAGGACTCCTTAGTTTGTGGGCCTACTAGGGACAAAGGGGAAGATTCTCAAAACCCACCCGTGCCTTTAACAATGGTCATTAAACTGGTTCCAGCTGGTTTAGCGTGGAAGATTCTACCGGCCAGTTCTTTTCTGAGCTTCCTGGCAGACTCTGACTCTGCCATGTAAATGTATTATAATGAGATCATTAATATTTAAATGAGCACTCCAGGCAATTCTCCGTTATCGTCGGGTGATGCCCTAACCTCGCTGTGATACATTTGAGGGCAAAATTTTCCAGCAGGTCTGAGCTGTAGTAGCCTTACTTTCTAGTCAGTGCCTGAGTGCTGATTGGCTTAAGCATTGACAGGAAAGTAAGGCTTTTGACAGCTCAGACCTGCCAGATAACTTTGCCCCGTCCCACCAACGACCCCCGACAGCCCTGGCAGGAGGGTTGCTCACTCCCTCCTGCCAACAGTGATTCCCACCTGACACCCCCCCAACAACTCCCTCAGCCGCAGGGATGCCTACTCCCTCCTGCCGCCGATGATGCCCCCCGACACCTCTCAATTCAAAGCCAGCCAGAGGGATGCCTACACTCTCCAGCCGGCAGGCCCGCCTCTTCAAACTGGTAAGCCTTCCCCTCCTTGGTGCATCCTGGGATGTGCCAGGGAAGGGGCTAAAGCTCTGATTAGACCAGGTGCTTATGGGGACTTGAGAGGCCATTGCTCCTCCTGGAAATGAACTATGAAAAATAGATCTACTATTTGGGATCTGCTGGGTACTTGTGACCCGGGTTGACAGCTGCCTGATACAGGATGCTGGGCTTGAAGACCATACAAAGTGGTCTCAGCAGAGATGACAGTAACTTGCCAGATTACAGGCATTCTACCCCAGCCATGCGTTACACCAATTCTCTTTGGCATTCCCATTCCCCCAGATCCTACTTTCAAATATCTAGGTGTTTGGTTTGATTCCCAATTATCATTTAAAAAGAAAATCTTTGACGTACGAGTAGTAAAATCCCATTTTGCAACCTTACTAACTCTTCATTATTTACGTGATCTCTTCACACCACTTGTTATGCATTCCTGACTACTGTAATTCACTGTACTATTTTATTATACTACTTATCATGTTATAACTAGTTTATTATATTATACTAGTTTATCATGTTCTCAAAACAAACACCTTCAAACCCTACAAAATAGCGCTGTTAGACTACTCTGTAGTGCAGCTTATCGCAAACTGTTAACTGTTTACCATGAGATGCCGGTGAGAAGGAGAGGCACCGGCGCCAGCTGACTGTTTACAGGATATGCCTGTAGGCTGTCAGCTGGCGCCGGCACCTCTCCTCCTCACCAGCATCTCTCCTCCTCTCCCCACACCTCTCCTCTGTCAGTAACTCCTATCGGTGTAGAAATAGGCTCAGGGCCGCAGCTGGAGGGCCTCCACGCATGCATGGACGTCTACGTCATTGCATTGATGTTTGCGCACTTCCGGATGCCCTCCAGCAGTGGCGCTGAGTTTCATGTGCCGCCGCGACAAAACGTTTGCGGGACACTGCTGTAGAACCAAGAAATTCGAACATATCACACCATAAGAAATGCCTTCGCCGGATCAGACCTTCGGTCCTTCTAGACCGGCGACCCGTGCACGCAGAGGCCAAACTAGGTGTTCCCTGATGAATCCCTTGTTTACCCGTATCCCTCAATGTGATTCGCAAGAAGGTGTGCATCCAACTTGCCCTTGAATCCCCGAATGGTGGTCTCCGTCACAACCTCCTCTGGGAGAGCATTCCAGGCGTCCACCACTCGCTGTGTAAAGCAGAACTTCCTGACATTTGTCCCCACTTTTCATTCATCTCAAATGGCTTCCAGTAAACTATTGAATTCTGTTCAAAATACCCATCCTGACACATAAGGGCCTACTATCTGGAAGAACCTTCCTAGTTATCATCCTTGTCCATTCCCTATGCTCCCACTCATTGGACTCACATCGACTTGTCTTGCCTAATCCCAATACAATACACTATGAATCCTCTCAACAGTCAGCTTTTTCTTTCTCCTTAAATGTGGAACGATCATCTCCTCCCCGCTCCATATCCATAATGATCCCTCATTCCCCAACTTCAAATCACTTTTTTTTTCCCACCTCCGAGTTAACTCACCATAGCACTTCCATGAATATTAGGCTGGATGAAGTTGCAGGGTCTGACTCAGTATGATTATTCTTATTTTCTTAAGCTTATATGAAGACCTTATTGACTACAATCAAGAGCAGAATGGCTTACCCTACGTGCAGGAGAATCTGGAAAAAGCAAACATCAAATGACCTGACGTAATATCCAAAGAGTTGGAAAATAAGTTGAAAAGAGCCCCACACTAGAAGAGCCTTGACTCGGACGGAGTGATCAGTTTGTGACTCAAACCATTAATATTGCTCAACCAAGACCAGAGTGTGATCAAAATCTTTTTTGTTTTTGTTTCAGCTGAAACCAAAGCTAAAACCTAGCTGATAATGGCTGATCCAGGCTAACTTCTGAACTAAATAATCTCCCACTTCCTTCCTCCCTTTCCACACATAGAATGAGCCTCCCCAATCATTCCCACCTGTTCCAGTTCTAACCTCTTGAAGTTTTTTTTTACTCTAAGATGCTGCGAGATTTCATTCAATTCAATTCTATCATTTAGGGCTCCTTTTACGAAGCCTTAACGCGCGGAATGGCACGCTCTACCCGCTACCGCCTCCTTTTGAGCAGGCGGTAGATTTTCGGAGGTAGATTTTTGGCTAGCGTGCACTAATCCGGTGCGTGCGCTAAAACCACTAGCCCTTAATTCATTTAATCCATTTCTCTGAATTCAAATGCATCAAAAGCCTCAGATGCACCACTCCACCGTCCGGTATATATTTTTCTTAACGGGGAGATTTTAGAAACATAGAATATGACGGCAGAAAAGGGCCTACGGCCCAACAAGTCTGCCCACTCAAATAACCCTCCCCTCTAAGTTCCTCTTTGAAGTGAGCCCAGGTGTTGATCCCATTTGATCTTAAAATCAGTCACGTTACTGGCCTCAACTACCGGAAGTGGAAGATTATTCCAACGGTCGACCACTCTTTCGGTGAAGAAGTACTTCCTAGTGTCACCATGGAATCTCCCGCCTCTGATTTTCAGCGGATGCCCCCTTGTCGCCGTAGGGCCTGTAAGGAAGAAGATATCTTCTTCCACCTCAATGCGGCCAGTAACTTATTTGAACGTCTCTATCATGTCACCCCTCTCTCTGCGTTCCTCGAGAGAGTAAAGGTGCAACTTACCTAGTCGTTCTTCATAAGGGACATCCTTGAGCCCTGAGACCATCTTGGTGGCCAATCGTTGAACCGATTCCATTCTTAGCACATCCTTCCGATAGTGTGGCCTCCAAAACTGTACACAGTACTCCAGATGTGGTCTCACCATGGACCTGTACAGTGGCATCACCACCTCGGGCCTTCGGCTGACAAAGCTTCTCCGGATGCAACCTAGCATTTGTCTAGCTTTAGATGAGGCTTTCTCCACCTGATTGGCTGCCTTCATATCATCACTAATGATTACTCCCAGGTCTCGTTCTGCCACAGTTCTGGTCAAGGTCTCACCATTCAGAGTGTAGGTTCTGCATGGGTTTCTGCCACCAAGGTGCATTATTTTACACTTTTTGGCATTGAAATTCAGCTGCCAAAGAGTAGACCAGTGTTCCAGAACAAGTATGTCCTGTGTCATAGCGTCAGGCATGGTATCTCCGCTCACTATGTTGCACAATTTAGCATCATCGGCAAATAATGCAATTTTTCCCCGAAGTCCCTGAGGCAGATCTTGTATGAAGAAATTAAATAGGATTGGGCCCAGGACTGAGCCCTGCGGTACTCCACTGTGCACTTCCGACTTTTCAGAGGGGGTACCATTTACCACCACCCTCTGATGTCTACCACTGAGCCAGTCTTTAACCCATGCAGTTAATATTCCTCCTAGCCCCAATGAACTCATCTTGTTCAAAAGTCTACGGTGTGGGACGCTGTCAAAAGCCTTGCTGAAGTCCAGATACAACACATCCAGGGACTCTCCTTTATCCAGTTCTTTTGTTACCCCGTCGAAGAAGCTAATCAAGTTGGATTGGCAAGATCTCCCCTTAGTAAATCCATGCTGGTGTGGATCCCTCAGTCTCTCGTCATCCATAACCGTGTCTAATTTGTGTTTAATCAATGTTTCCATAAGCTTGCACACTATTGACGTGAGACTTACCGGTCTGTAATTTTCAGTGTCTAACCTGCATCCCTTTTTGTGGAGCGGGATGATGTTAGCTGTTTTCCAGTCTAGTGGAACTTTTGCCGTGCCCAGGGAAAGATTGAAGAGCGCGGCTAATGGTTCTGCCAGGACATCTCTCAATTCCCTAAGCACTCTGGGGTGCAAATTATCTGGTCCCATGGCTTTATACACTTTGAGTCTTGACAATTCTTGGTAGATGCTGCTGGTGGAAAATTCAAAATTCCTGAACGGGTCTTCTGAGCTCTCTCTTGTTTGCAGCTGTGGGCCGGATCCTGGTGCCTCATAGGTAAATACTGAGCAGAAGTATTTGTTTAGTAGGTCGGCTTTATCGGGGTCCGATTCTGCAAAGTTGCCGTCAGGTTTCCTTAGGCGCACTATCCCGTCTGTATTCCTCTTTCTATCACTAACATACCTGAAGAAGGATTTATCCCCTTTTTTAATATTCCTAGCTAAATCTTCTTCCATCCTGAGTTTGGCGTATCTGACCGCCGTTTTGACAGTTCTAGATTTTTCTAGATAAGCTTCTTTATCTTCTGGTCGATGTGATAGTTTGTGGGATACAAATGCTCTTTTCCTCTGTTTTATGAGTTCTGAGATCTCTGCAGAGAACCATTGGGATTTGTTATTTCTCCGCCGTTTACTCACAGACCTTATAAAAAGGTTGGTTGCTTCCTGTAGGGTAGATTTCAAAGCTGACCACATGACCTCCACATCATCTGTTGTGTCTTGGGTTTGCAGCGCCTCATAAACAAAATTTCCCATGCTCTCGAAGTCAGTGTCCTTAAAGTTAAGGACCTTCATTGATGTGTTCGACCTCGTGGATCCCTTCCTGAGGTGAAACCACACCATTTTGTGGTCGCTGGAGGCCAACGCCTCGCCTACCGAAACCTCTGTGACGCTATCTCCATTGGTGAGTATCAGGTCGAGAATCGCCTGATCCCTGGTGGGCTCCAGAACCATCTGTTTGAGTCTTGCCCCCCGTATAGATGTCAGCAGCTTTCTGCTGCTGCTGGTTGTGGCTGAAACCTTGTTCCAGTTTACATCTGGCATGTTGAAATCTCCTAACAGTACAGTGTCTCCTCGCAGAGTGAAGGTTTCAATGTCTTCAATTAATTCTTTGTCTATGTCGTCCTGTTGTCTAGGAGGCCTGTATACAATGCCCAGATATAGGCATTTGCCACTTCCCCTGGCAAGGTTCACCCAGAGGGACTCCCCTGTATACCTGACACCTGTGATTCTGGTAACTTTGATTTCTTCCTTGATATATAGTGCCACTCCTCCTCCGTTCTTACCTTCTCTGTCTCTGTGGAGTAAGCTATAACCTGGTATAGCCATATCCCATCCATGGGAATCTGTGAACCAAGTTTCAGATATTGCCACCACATCTAGGTTAGCACTCCTCATTTCCGTCTCCAATTCCAATATTTTGTTGCCTAAACTGCGGGCATTAATATACATAGCCTTCCATACTTCGTGTATGCCCGGTCTGTGTGAAGATTTTCCCGCTTCCCTCTTTCCCGCTTGACTCAGTATTCCCTTTAATTCCCTGTTTGAGTCAGTTCGTCCCTTCTGAGTAGATGTGTCCCCTACGGTAGTGACTGCGGAGTAAGTACTTACCTCAGACTCAGTAATGGAGTATTTACTTACCATACTAGGATGGTTACTTACCTTACCAGGATGAGAAAGGGTTCCCTCCCCCAACTCACCTAGTTTAAAGCCCTTTGGAGTAGGTGAGCCAATCGTCTACCGAAGACATTCTTCCCTCTTCTGGTTAGGTGGAGCCCATCCGATCCCTGTAGTCCCTGTAGTGCCTCTCCGTGGTCCAGGAAGCCGAAGTTCATCTCCCTGCACCATCTGTGTAGCCATTCATTGGTCTTCTGGATGCGATCTTCCCTGGTTCTCCCCTTACCTCTCACTGGAAGTATGGAGGAGAAGACCACCTGTGCTCCCATTTGCTTCAGCTTCTCACCCAGGGCTCTAAAGTCTTCGGGTATCTTTTCCGGGGTGTTCCTGGCGGTGTCGTTCATCCCGACGTGGATGAGAAGCATAGGATAGTAGTCTTGGGGCTTGATTAGTCTCCCTAGGCTTGTGGTTACATCCCTGATTCTGGCTCCTGGCAGACAACAAACCTCTCTTGATAGTAGATTCGGTCTGCATATTGGTCCCTCTGTGCCCCGCAGCATGGAGTCCCCAATGACTACCACTCTGCGCTTCTTCTGAGGGAGCTGGTCCGTTGCCACTGGAGCCTGAGTCATCTTCTGGAAATCCTCTTGAAAATCGTCCTGAAAGTCAGTGGCTGGTTCTATCTGTAGAAGCTGGAACCTGTTCTTTAGGGTGATCTGTGGGGTTGATGTGAGGCTTCTCTGATTGCTTGAAGTAGGGGTAGGTCTTTTGTATTTGCTTGTAGAGGTGACCAGTTGCCAGGAGTTGACGTCTCCAACCTCTTCATGTACCCCAGCTGTTACTTCCAACGTTGCGAATCTGGTCGGTTTGGGTGTCTCAAAGGTGGTCATGTTTTCTTGCGCATGCTCAGAGACTTGGGACATCTCCTGGATGACGCCATCGATGTATGCCTCATCTTCCTTGATGCTTCTGAGACGCTTCACCTCCTCCCTTAGGCTCATCAATTCTTGCATGATGTCTCCGTCAGTTTGTTGCTGGTCGACCATCTCTGTCTGTACTGAGACTGAAGTCATCTGCTGTGGAATAGCTTCAGTCTGCACAGAGACCTCTGTCATCTGTCGTGGGTAGTCTTCTGTCTGCATGCAAGCTGTGGTTGTCCTCTGGCTTTCTTCGGTGACTGGGACGCTGGTCTTCAATGCAATCTTGTTGCTTCTTGTTCTTCCTGCCATTTATCAGCTTCTCACTTGCTGAGTGTTGGTCTTGGTCTGCCTGCTAGTTGATTTGCTTATGGACTCCTGGTTGGCTGATATGTGTAGTTGTCTGCCTGTTAGTTGACTGTGTGAGTCTGTCCGATGTTTGTTAGGTGTTAGTTTGGTTGCTTCTTGCTAGTGTGTGTTTGTGTTTTCTTGTTTCGTGTGTCTTTTGCTGGTATCTGCTAGACCTGTCGCTTCTTCTTGGGCCTGCTGTTGCTTTGTCTTGCTCTAGCTTGGGTTTGTGTGTGCTCTCCCCGTTCACGTTAAATTCCTACCTTGCCGCCTTTCCCTGTTGTCCTTGGAGGTATCGGCTTGGCTCTTCTCAAAGTCTCTTCGCAAAGGCGCTCTCGCTAAGGCGAGCACCTTTGCCGCTTGCCTTCGCCGCGTGCCGTTGGCTCTCTTCTTTTTAAGGGGAAGTTCGGGCTGAGCTGGAGCCGACGCGCTGGGGGTGGGTGGAGCATGTTTCCATAATTAATAAATAACTTAATTTAAATAATTTATAAATTTTTTGAAAGCGTTTTTTGACTGATCCGAATCATTATAGATTTTATAATAAGTTTATGCAGTTCAAGCGGCTGGACCCCAGATCTAACCTCAACATGGCTGCTGCAACCTCCAATTGGCAATCTCAAAAGACTGCTGCTATAAATTATAGCCGCTATTTTGGCAGTGGAGAGGACTTGGGCAGGAGCAACTGGGTATTGCTCTTGCCCCATATCCCCACTAGACACCAGAGGCTTAGACAGACAGTAGGCCTGGAGCAACCATGAAAGGAACATGCATAGTCATACAGAGCACATGAGGTGAAGCATTCCTGTATTATACCACAACGGTGTGATTCGACATAGCTTGAGCTTTTTTAAGAACTGAATAAAGCATTCCATGCTAATACAAGTTAAATGTCACTGTGGTTTGTGTTTTTACCATGCTTTATCCTTAGATAAAGGGAGATTAGAATAGATACTATTCCGTTTTAAGAGCAGTGAGCCAGTGAACCCAAAATGACCAAAGGCACTGCTTGTATAGCAAATTAAACAATGTCTCTAATGACAAGAAAAATTATGCAAATTATATCCTGTTGTGCTATATCAGTCTGATTTGTTAAAAGAAGAAAAATAATAATAATACATGTAAAACTAGAGAGAAAATTTCCACTGTTTAAAGCAGATCGTCAAATTATGCTCGCTTAATGACGAATGCATGAGTGTTTTTTTGCAAGCTGTTACATAGAGATTAATTTACCCAATGAATCAACCATTTAGCATTTAGAGAACGAAAGAGCATTTTGGTTTCTATGCATTAGTGGCTGAGGTCAACATGAACCTACAGAGAAGTAGATATGAGGGGGAAATGATGAACTTGGCTTGTAAATGTGCAAATGCCAGGCTCTTTACCACTCACGGGGAACATGAGTTCAAGGTCTAGCTAAATACAAAGCGCTGTGCGCTTGGACTCTATTTGGAGAGGATGAGATCATAACGAGGGGGAAGATATTGTTCCCTGTAATAATGGCGTGAGTGATACACTCAGAAACCAGTCCTTTTAGCAAACTGGACTGCACAATGATGAGTCAAAACCTCGGGAGCAGAGTCTTTCCCATGTGGTAGGGGTGTGCATTTGGTTTGTTTGAGCTCCTATAAAAACTTTTGTGAATTCTTTTTGGTTGGCGCAAGCTTTGTGGAATAAATCTGTCTCCTTGAGACAACTCTCTTGTAAGTGCCTTTAAAGCAGGCTTGTCCAGCCTTCACCCAGTTTCTTTTTCCTCATCTGGCTTCAGCTACAGAAGAAACAGCAGGATTCCTATTAGAGAATGACACGGTGACAAAATTCATCACCGTCCCTGTCCCCGCGGATAACCACGGGAAATAATCCCATGTCATTTTTTAGTGTCTATTTCAACCTCAGGTTGTTCTACTCCAGCATTCTTCAAAGCAAAACTTGAGGGTCATTGGTTGTAGCCATTCATACTCTGATTCTTCCCTCTCTCCTTAAAGAATAACATGAAGATGGTTTCCCACGGTTATCCGCGGGGACGGGAACGGTGATGAATTTTGTCACCGTGTCATTCTCTAATTCCTATTTCCCCACACCACAACTCTCTGCAAGCTTGAGCCACTCAGAGCTGGAAGTTTGGGTTGATCTCACGTCGGGTTACCATATGGCTCCAGAAAACGTTTAAACTATAGGGAACAGTTTGGGATATTTAAATTGAAAGCGGTGGAACCCTGCGGATTAAATAAAAAGTGGATGACGCTTATCTGAGCCAGGATGAGATCATTGGATAAGATGTTCACGTGACCGTGATGTTTTGAAAGGCTAAAAACCGCCACGGCCATATTGTAATTAGAGTTCTTCTATACTGCAGAATTTTTACAGAGGTATGCGTAAGATATGCGCATGCAATATACATATGTATTGGTTATGCTAAGTTTAAGTACTAATCTCTTTATATTCTTATATAGGGAGGATCTGCCTTGAAACAGCCTGGTCAGAGCGAAACATGAATTTGTGTCGGCATCTAACCACTACGGCTTTAAAGATAAGTGCTAAAAAAAAACTTTTGATAAATAATTTTCAAGAATTAAAAAATATTTATATTTATTAAAAAAAACCCTCATCTTTAACAAATATAGACTGATGAAGAAGTGATGTTCATGCATTATGTTATGCTGACCAGAATACAGCCGAAGGTCCAGAAACACTAAGAGCCTCTTCTATCAAACTGCGCTAGCAGTTTTTAGCGCAGAGAGCCGCGCTGAATGGCCTGCGCTGCTCCCGACGCTCATAGGAACTAGCGCAGTTTGATAGAAGAGGCCCTAAAAGGCATTTGAGTGTGCAGTATGCAGTTTTGTTTGGGATACTAAGGTGCCGCATACTTTGAAAGAGATATATTAAGTTGGGTGCTTTCTACACTATCCAGAAAAAAAGGAGGACAGATTGAGACATCCGGGTTTTACTTCCTGGATGTCTTAATACGTCCTTCCTTTTCTGGAGCCATATGGTATCCCTAAAATTCTCACGGTTTCAAGTTGAACTTTCGACACTGCATGGCTCATGCTTACAGAGAGTCAATTTGTGGCGAGGAAGCGGAAATATATTTATTTATTCAATTTTCTATACTGTTCTCCCAAGGGAGCTTAGAACGGTTTACATTAATTTATTCAAGTACTCAAGAATCCCACTGTAAGCACCACAGCTTCCGAGGGCCAATACAAAACAAAAAAGCACTTGATGGGCCGAGTTGTAGCCCATGGGCTGTAGGTTGGAGAGTTTTGCTTTAAAGGCTCATTTATTTACTTGTGCCTTTGCATATGCCTACCATGAAAGTATCTGTACAATGTGCTGCAGCAGCGAAAAGGGCGAACAGAATGCTAGGATTGATCAAGAAGGGGGATCATGAACAGATCGGAGAAGGTTATCATGCCGCTGTACCGGGCCATTGTGCGCCCTCACCTGGAGTACTGTGTCCAGCACTGGTTGCCGTACATGAAGAAGGACACGGTACTACTCGAAAGGGTCCAGAGAAGAGCGACTAAAATGGTTAAGGGGCTGAAAACGATAGGTGCCTACTGAGTTAAGCACCTAGAAAGCAATTCATTTTAATTTATGAGCCAATTAAGCTTGTTATTGGTGCTGAATGAGATTTTTAAATAGCACTGTGTAACAAAATTTTATTTTTATTGTTCCTTAATTGCTTATGCCACAAAAGTATAGAAAATGGCTCTCATTCCCCTCAAGTCTTATATTAGTTTAACAAAAGCTATCAGAATTTATGAAGACCCTAACTTTCTTCAGGACCACAAGACTATTAGAGTCTTGTATCCTGGGCCAGATTTATGATTAAGCTAGACAAACAACTCACCAATCTGCTGACTTCGACCACAGACTACAAAACCTTCAAAAAAGAAACAAAAACCCTACTCTTCAAAAAATACATAAAACCAATATAACACAACCAATAATGTTCCAAACTCCTCCTGCAATTACCAACTACTCCTTAGCAAATTAGAAAATGTTCAAACTATTCCTTAAGTACTTCTTAATATCTTATCAATATGTACTTCTTAATATCATAACAATTCTTATGTAATCCGCCTTGAACCGCAAGGTAAAGGCGGAATAGAAATCGCTAATGTAATGTAACTTAGGGCAGGTGTGGGCACACTTCGGATGTTCCAATGTCCTCCATGTCAGCTGTATCCCAGATGCTCTCCTGCTCCGATGGGTAATGGGAACTGAGCTCCCTGAGTTGTCATCCTTGAACTTCCTTGAAATAAGGATGAAGACAGTGCATTGCTCAAAGAACCAACATTACGTGCCAGAGACAACATCAGAGAAGCAGGAAGCCTCTTTGTCCAGCCAACCAGTCATCCTCTCGGACAAGCCACCAATGTCTCCATGGGAGCAGTAGCCACAAGTTCTGGGTAAAAAGTCTGTTGAAGCAGCTCAACTTTAGGGGGTTCTGAGTGCTTCCTCCATACAGACCATTTGCACTTCTCCATAGATAAAGGAATATTATCCAGAGCAGTAAACTTAGGGCACAAAAAGCACCAAGCCTCTTCATGCCACTGTCTTGGTTTCCGCATGTCTGGAGAGAAAGTAGAGTACCTACATTAGAGCGCTGTAAATTTTATTTATTTATTTCAAACACTTATAGTCCGCATATCAGATCTATGCAGATAACAACAATATGTACATAATTAAAACAAAACATGGCAGATCATTATGAAATAACAACATACAGCAAACAGCCTTAAACCTATACCTTAAAATAATTAAAGTCAAGCAATTACAAGATTACAAAATGGCCAAATTTGAAAAGGCAAGTCGAAAGCTTTCAGACTTTTTTGAGATGCCAGGAAATCAGAAATCAAATGGATGGAATCTGGAACCGAGTTCCACAGTAAAGGTCCAGCTACTTGGAACATACGTGATCAATTTACGACTTTAGCGGCAGAACGAATTGTGAGAATAACCAAGAAATCTCTGTCTTGTAATCTCAGAGAACGAGAGGGTTTATATGTCTGCAGAAGAGAAGCAATCACCTTAGGCCAGTGTCCCGCAAACTTTGTTGAGCTGTGCCACACTGAAATAGTGGCCTTGGCTCGAGGCATCCAGAAGTGCGCAGACGTCGCCATGATGATGTCATGCAAAAGCATGATGTCATCATGTCGATGTTCGCACATGCGTGAAGGCCCTCCATATGGCCCTGAGCTACCAGTGGGGGTGCCAGCAGGGAAGAGGGCCGGAGAGATGTTGGTGACAGCTGATTGCCTACAGGATGTGTCTCTTGCCGTGAGAGGCACATCCTGCTGGCAGTCAGCCGGGGCCTCTCCTCCTCCCCAGTGTGTCACGGCACACCTGAAATCTCAGGAGGCACACAGTTTGCAATACACTGCCTTAGGCAAAAGGTTACTTAAATGGTGCATGAACAGCAAAACACCAAGGGCTCTCAGAGGCAAAGTACCGCCCGATCTCGGTCAAAATGGTGAGAATCTCTGTTTTTATGTCTCTGCTGTTTGTGAGATCATGGTTGGATCTGTGGGGAATGTGTGTAAAATTGAATAAATGTGGAAGTAAAATAAGGTTAGAGTTCAAAGATTCATTTTAGTTCCCAGAAAATGTCGTTTCATTTGTTTGATTTTTCACTGCCCAGTTTCTTGCACGTAGGCCTGAAGGTCTGGAATGTTCCTGGTAATGGAAGGCAAAATGAATCATAGCATGCGGCATGAGTCACTAGATATGACAAATGCGAGAAAGTTTCATTTCTGTTGGATTTACCTGGGATTTTTTTTCAACTGCGTGGCTATATTATTTCCCCTGTATTTCATTGTTCACAAGTTTTGCAAAAGTTTATGTTTATTAAAAGCTTGATATACTGCTCACCATAGTCTGGTCTACCCGTAAATGGTTTACAAAAACTAAAACAAACTCCTATGTACCAGATGCAGGCAATGTTTATTATACCAAATATTTTATGCAGTTGAAAATACCACCTTATAACAAACCAAGGGACCTGACACGGCCCGTGTTTCGGAAAACACTCCTTCCTCAGAGGTCCATGGTTGCTAAGGTATAAAGTAAACCGCAATAAAAGGTATATAGGATACCATACAGACGGCTGTTTTATACCTTTTATTGCGGTTTAATTTATACCTTAGCAACCATGGACCTCTGAGGAAGGAGTGTTTTCCGAAACACGAACCGTGTCAGGTCCCTTGGTTTGTTATAAGGTGGTATTTTCAACTGCATAAAATATTTGGTATAATTAACATTGCCTGCATCTGGTACATAGGAGTCTGCAGTTTGTTTTTTTGTTTTTGCTTTGGCTGGTGATACTGCAGTTTTCGTTGGATTCCTTTGTCTTTTACAAAAACTAAAATTAATAAGTAAGGAAAAGAACTTCGTTAAATCACAGAAAAGACCTACCCATCCAAGCTACAGGAGGCCACTCACTCATCTACCATCCAAATGTACCTTCCCCAAGAAAACCAGATAGGAGCACTGTAAAGATTTAAGAGTTACCGTATTTGAAACAGGATAGTGTAAATAGGTCAAAATACCTTCCCCCCCTTCCGCGGAAGCAGGAGGGGCTGCCGACATTGGGGCCCCAGAGTTGTAGACTGCAGGTTCAGAGGAGACAAACCAGTTAGGCACTCTGACTCTATGAATATTATATCTAGATTAGTTCAAATATTAAAATTATATCATGCTTCTTAAACAATTTATAAACCACATGTGGGGAATCTCAGAACGCCACCTGTCCGCCACTGGGGCGTAGTGTAACGGCGACAGTGGATCAATAAGCTAAGTTATTTAAGGGAAATTAAAAATTTAGAATGCTTATTTGAAGAATTTAGCGAAGTGAATGAAATTAATGAAAGTCTATTGAAATGAAATGACAAAGATTCACTATGGAATTTATGATGAATTATTGACAATATGCACTATTAGAGTATTTATTTATTTACTAAACACTATAGGAAACAGTATGAAGTATGAAGATTAAATATTTTAAAATATAAAAAGAAAAATAAGAAAGAATATAATAAAAAAACAAGCTAAGAAACATGATTGGGTGAGCCAGTGACAAGTTTCTGCCACACTGTATTGCATATGTTAGCGGACAGGTGGTGTTCTGAGATTCCCCACGTGTGGTTTATAAATTGTTTAAGAGGCATGATATAATTTTAATATTTGAACTAATCTGGTTCAGAGGAGAGCCAGCAGTGGAGAGAGGCTGCGCTGGCTGCAGGCTCGCAAAAGAGCCGTCAGCAGAGAAAAAAAAGAATTAGCCCCAGACCAGCGGGCTGTTTCCCCGTGAACCCGGACGTGCCGCTGCTGCAAATCGCAGCTGCACTCTGGGTCACGGCAGGGTTCAGCAGTGGGGAACAGGGCCAGAAATCCCCCCTCGCAGCTGCACTCCGGGGGAAAGAGAGGCGTGGCAGAGGAATGAGCCGTGGCCTGGTAGAGTGCCACAGCCTGGGCCTGGAGGGGTGGCAGGCTGAGAGAGGATGACAGAAAAGGAGCCAAGGGGGGTGGGCCAAAACAAAGCTCCAAACAGTATCAGCCAATCCAAGGAAATGGCACAAAATTAGCCTGCACTAATCAGACACCAGGGAGGAGAAGAACCCCAAGGGAGTCTTGTAAGAAGAAGAAGGGGCGAACAGGAAGCTGGAGAGAGGAGCCATGCTGCTGGAGAGAAAGCAAGCAGGTAGGCCCTGAGAGAGCAGGAAGCAGCATGGAATGAGAAGGATCAGCCCAGGCAGGTGGAAGGGAGGCAGTCAAGCTGGAAACAGGCGAAGAGCAGGCTAAAAGGAAGGAGCTGCTCTTGGAAGAGGTGAGCCTTTGGAGAAGCTTTAGGGGCAGAGGGGCTAAAGCAGTGTCTCTCAAACTTTCTTGAGCTGGAGCACACTAAAGGTAGTGGCCACGGCTTGAAGTGTGAGGATGTCGCTGTGATGATTCATGTGCAGAGGCCCTCTAGATGGTCCCTGAGATGCCAGGAGGGGGTGCCAGCAGGGAAGAGGGCCGAAGAGGAGAGGCACTGGCGCCAGCAGAGTCTCTCAATTACTTCAAGCTAAGTACCCCCTAAGTCTAACAAATATCAACTGAGTACCCCAACCACAGACCTCCCTAGGCCCACCCAAGCTCTGCCCCAGATCCCATCCCCTTTACTAATTGTAATGCAATTTTTTCCATTCAATTTTCATATACACACAATATACACAGCAGATATAAATTCTCAGAACTGACACATTTCAATCACTATATTGAAAATAAAATCATTTTGCCTACCAGCGATCCTCTGCAGGCTGCTGTAATGAGCTTTATAGGAGAGACCGGGAAGCCAGAGGACGCTAGAGAGAAGGGGGAAACATGCAGGCCTTCGGTGAATCAGGCAACGCTGGCGCTGTACCGTGTAAGAAAGTCAGCTGGCAGGTGCCTCTCTTCTCCTCAGTGTGCCGTGGCACACTTGGAATCTCATGAGGCACACTAGTGTGCCTTGGCACACAGTTTGTGATACACTGGGCTAAAGTGAGAGGGCCTGTTGGAGAGAGAGAGGGAGAGGACCAAGGAGCATGGAAGACAAGCCCAGGCAAGAGCCTTTGGAAGAAACCTGCAGGCAAGCCCTAGGAGAGTGGAAGAAGAAGTCTGCAGAGAGGAGGGGGCTGCAGGAGAGAGAGAGAGAGAGCCATCAAGACAAAACCCGCAAATAACCGAAGTCGTGCACGCCAAAGTCACGAACATGGAGGGAGAAGTGTATATTGAAGATATGATCACTCATACCAGCCCTATGATTAGTGTAAATGCTCACATCTAGCTTGTAGCCAGAATACATGCAAATTATAGAATGCTATAATTTACATGCAGTTTTGCATATGCTATGTTCCACTGAATTTCCACTATGCAGATGCTCAGAGGCAAAGTATATATCATCAAAATATAGTGCCAACCCTTCCACTAGTCAGTAGTTTACGAGAGGCTGCTTAAAAGTTCTTAGCCCAGCCAATGAAGTTTGAGCAGAGCTACAGACTTAGTCCAGCAATTTTCCACGTTTTTTTGTTCCATATTTTTCCAACGGAACAAAAAAAATGGAACATCACTGGACTAAGTGCACAGCCCTCGATGGAGACTGCCCCAACTTTGTTGGTTCATAGAAACATAGAGTATGACGGCAGAAAAGGGCCGTCGGCCCAACAAGTCTGCCCACTCAAAGAACCCTTTTTCAACAAGAACCCTCCTTCTAAGCATTTCCCCGGAGCGAACCCACATGTTTATCCCATCGTCCCTTAAAGTCGAGCGCGTTACTGGCTTCAACTACCTGACGTGGATCAACCACCCTCTCGGTGAAGAAGTATTTCCTGATGTCACCATGAAATCTCCCACCCTTGAGTTTGAGCGGATCCCCTCTTGTTGCCGTGGGACCCGTAAGGAAAAAGATATCTTCCTCCACCTCAATACGGCCCGTAAGATATTTGAATGTCTCTATCATGTCACCCCTCTCTCTGCATTCTTCGAGAGAATATAACTGCAGCCTGCTTAGACGTTCTTCATATGGGAGATCCTTAAGTCCCGAGACCATCTTAGTGGCCATTCGCTGAACTGACTCCATTCTCTTCACATCCTTTTGATAATGTGGCCTCCAAAACTGAACACAGTACTCCAGATGAGGTCTCACCATCGACTTGTACAACGGCATTATAACTTCAGGTTTTCGGCTGAGAACCTTTAGCTTTCGGCTTTCGGATGAGAACCTTTAGCGGCCCCCTCTTATATGAAGTAATTAATTTACTTAAGTGGATACTTAACGTGCATAAATGTCTGGAATAACCATCATTTGTGTGTGTCCCTGTTGCCTAAAATTTGGCTAGAATTAGAAGTCCCCCATATAAGCACTGGCTGTGGCATCTGTTTTAAGAAAAGTAGGCCTCTACTGTGGTGCAAATGGCCAACAATTCTCATAAACATAGCTGGTGTGAATGCCCCAACTTAGATATGCATAAAGGAAATAAACCTATAATTTATGTATTTCACCCAAACTCAGCTCATGCATGCGCATGCCTTCCAGCAAAGAACACACCACAAAATCAGTGTGTATATTTTCGCTACTCCGTATTCTGTAAGAAACCAACTTGCGGGATGGGTTTCTTTATAGAATTATTTATTTGGAATAATATAAATAAGAATGTCAAGTGATGATTTAAGGTCTTTCTGAATGATTGTTGTACACTTGTAATTTTTTGAAAATGAATAAAGATATTAAAAAAAAAAAAGAGAAAGAAACCACTTGCGTGAACACTGCCACTTATATGCCTTCCTGCGCAGCAGTCCACAATAGAGGCCTCCCGCCGAATCCGAAGCAGTGTAGATATACAGAAAAGGAGTGGACCCCAAATAAAACAGAGAAATATTTCTTTATCCTAACAGTCCAACTTAAGAACATTCTTTTTTAATTACTTAACTGACAATAAGAACATAAGAATTGTCATACCTGGACAGACTGAAGGTCCATCAAGCCCAGTATCCTGTTTCCAACCGTGGCCAACCCAGGTCCTAAGTACCAGGCAGAAACCCAAAGAGCAGCAACATTCCAGAGCTGAGACTGTGATGTCATAATGCCTCATTCCACCAATGCTTAAGAGCCAATCTCATCAGTGATGTCACAATGGCTTCATTATCCTTTACTTGGCTCACATAAGAACATAAGAGTTGCCATACTGGGACAGACTGAAGGTCCATCAAGTCCAGTATCCTGTTTCCAACCCCAGTCCCAAGCACCTAGCTAGATCCCAAGTAGCAAAACAGAAATATCATTATTGTACAAAATATTATATATATATATATATATATATTGATTAGAAAAATACTGAAATTCATGTTGGATGACTATTGTTTCTTCCCTATAATATAGAATGTACCACTACCCTTAAACCCCAAACACTGTGAATGTTCTATGTGACCCGTTCTGAGCTCCTGGGTAGGACGGGATATAAAAGTGAAATAAATAAATAATGGATGTGGCAGATGGGAGTGAAAGAGTTAAGGGCATGATAGCTAGTGCCCCAAACACCTACTTATTTTGCTTAGCGGTTAATCCAGGCTGATGCTAGGCTTTACAGCAGTTGCCCTTTAAATACTTGCATGTATACGTTTATACTGTTTTAATTAGTTTATTTCCAAAATGCCCTCAGAATGGTTAATAAAATTCTAGGCGTTTCGATTACAATAAGATTCAAAAGATAGGACAAGGTTGCTTTGATTGTAAAGATCTTTACAGGGTGGTGGAAAAGTCCCAGCGCATTCATTAATGCACTGTGGGTGCCCCGGGACTGTTTCGTCTATAAACTAAGGTGGAGTTGGAACGATTTGAGCAGCAGTTCCTCTTAGCTTAAAATATTCTGTGCTTGAAATTCAATCCCCACATCAGTCCTGTACTTCTTGCACCGTTCCATCATTCAGGCAATATTCAGGGATATCTTTCCTGGTACATGTTGTAT
This sequence comes from Geotrypetes seraphini, assembly GCF_902459505.1. NCBI lineage: Eukaryota > Metazoa > Chordata > Amphibia > Gymnophiona > Dermophiidae > Geotrypetes > Geotrypetes seraphini. Next base: position 304,742,433 of record NC_047087.1, read on the forward strand.
TTTTTGTTTTGCTTAGCTGCAGTTTGAGCCATCCTGTCCCAAATTAATTGCAGTTAATCCAGAGTAGAGAGTTGCACGGGGACAGAAATCCCACCCATCCCCGCCCGTCCCCGCCAGTATCCTCTCCGTCCCCCCCCATCCCCGCCCGTCCCCGCCAGTATCCTCTCCGTCCCCACCCATCCCCGCCCGTCCCCGCCAGTATCCTCTCCGTCCCCACCCATCCCCGCCCGTCCCCGCCAGTATCCTCTCCGTCCCCACCCATCCCCGCCCGTCCCCGCCAGTATCCTCTCCGTCCCCACCCATCCCCGCAAGGAATTACCTCCATCCCCGCCCGTCCCCATAAAAAGCAGCAATTACTTCTGACAGGATCATCAATTCCACAGTTTCTTTTGTAGTTGCGCTGCTATTTTCCTTGTGGAATCTCTTTGGTGGAACCCTTTTTTTGTTTTCTGTTCAGGTAATTAACTTATAAACCCCCTCTTTTACTAAGGCTGACATGTCCATTATATTATATGGACGACCCTTGCTTCCAAAATCTTCCATCCCCGTGGGAATCCCGTTGACTAGAGGGGGGTTTCCGTGGGAGTCCCTTGGGCCAGAGAGGGGTCCCTGTGGGAGTCCTGTGGGTTAGGGGGGGATTCCCGCAGGACCTCCGCGGGATCCGTGGGATTCCCGTGATCCCCGTTCCTGTGCAGACCTCTAATCCAGAGCTCCAGGGGAAGATTATCTAGATTGGGCTGGACACGTGTGAGGACAGATTACACTTCTCCCTCCGTATTCACGGTTTCAGCATTCGCGGTTTCGATTATTCACGGTTTTTAGCTTGCTGGCTCCTCCCCCAAATTACATCAGCTTGCATAGAGAAATCGCTGATTCCCAGCACTTTCTTCACCGTGTTTTGCCTCTCCTTCAGGAATAGACCAGGTCTCCCACCATGTTATTCGTGGTTTCACCATATTCACGATGGTTTTTAATAGAAAACAGTGAATAACATATGAAAAAGTTATTTGTGGTTTTTCTGTATTTGCGGTTCTGTTAATCCCCTATCACTGCGAATACGGAGGGAGAAGTGTAATGGAAACAGGAAGAAAGCGGTGGCTTATTTTTCTCGATTGTAAACGATGATCCTCTGCCCGGGACTTAATTTTTTTTTTTTTTAATTCACAATCTACTTTTTCTAGAGCATTCGTTATGACTGTGGCTTTCCAAATGTTATAGTTAAAAAAATAAATAAAAAATAAATCACAACTGAAATTAAGACCCTGCTAGAAAAGAGGAATTACTTTGCAGGTGTGAGAGACGTGGTTGACAATCCACAACCTGCATGAAGAACGTGAAAAAAGAAAATTGTTGAATTCTACTACCCCTGATCCTTGATCTCATATCTCCCCCCTCCCAATTTGTTTTACATTTTGGGCAGTACACTTCTCCCTCTGTATTCGCTATGATAGGGGATTAACAGAACCGCAAATACAGAAAAACCGCGAATAACTTTTTCATATGTTATTTGTTGTTTTCTATTAAAACCATCGTGAATATAATGAAACCGCGAATAACATGGTGGTCTGTTCCTGAAGGAGAGGCAAAACACGGTGTAGAAAGTGCTGGGAATCAGCGTTTTTTCTCTGTAAACGCTTGGAATCAGCAATTTCTCTATACAAGCTGATGTAATTTGGGGGGAGGAGCCAGCAAGCTAAAATCCGTGAATAATCGAAACCGCGAATGCTGAAAGCGCGACTACGGAGGGAGAAGTGTAGTACATTGTAAGCCTTCTCCTACGTTTATTTAAGAACATTAAGAGGAACTAAGCTACAAGCTGCTTCCATAATTGCTGCTGTTAACCCCTTACCTGGGTTTATAATTGCACACAAGATCATCGTAAAATAGACATATTTAAACTGCAGCACTACCTGTTTTAATTTCACACAGACGATTGGGAGGTTTGGAAACCACGTTTCCAATTTTATATGGACCCACACACACACACACACATCTATCCAGGCTTGCACTAAATAATCTTTAACAATATTATTGTATTGATATGTTCTAAAAATTCAGACAAGAGTCTTTTTTTGTTGTTGTTAATGAAAACCAATTCCCCTTCTCTCCAGTATATTGAGATTTTAGCAGGACACCTCGGTGCTGGTTTTGTTGCCCGACCAGATGCCGTACAAATGTTAAGATCAGAGAGAGCTCTGCAGAGGCAACGGCTGGGGGTAATTCAATTTCGTTTCAGCTAAAAAGAGACTGCAGCTGTAGCTTTTTGCCAATTTTCTGTGTGCAATGGCTATTACTAACAGATAATTTGGTATAATTTGTATGATTATGAGTTGGGCCTGAGCCTGGATTTCTAGTTTGATATTATCAAGGCCCAGTGTGTAAAATAACCTTCCCTAACGTGACCATGCATCCCATTGTCCCGCAGGCAAAGCTTTGGGACGCTGAAATGTCCGGTTTTCAGAAGAAGAGCAATCCACTGTAACAATTTTTTAAAAAGGCGCTGTGCATGGGGACAACGGGATGTGACTTTATAAGCGGCGGGCCCACAAGCCTTCTTCCCCCCCACCCACCCCCGATGTCAATTCTGATGTCGGAGTGGAAGCTCCTCTCCGACATCAGAATTAATTGGAGGGGGGGGAAGGAAAAGGCTTGTGGGCTTGCCGCTTGTAAATTCGCTGCACGCACCTGACCTGTTGCTGCATCGGTGGCGGTGGCTTGGAGAAATCGGTGGGGGATGAGGCAGGGAGAGAGAAAGAAAGAAAGAAAGAAAGGGGGTAGGGCAGTGGCGTACCTAGGGTATGTGGCACCCGGGGCCCATCATTTTTTGACACCCCCCCATGTAAAAAAATATTTTTTGTAATAACCATGAAATGGAATAGAAACAGGCAGTGAAAATTTTCTTTTATTGAACCTCATATATGTAACCATTATTCCAAATATAACATAACAAACTTCTGGCCACTTCATTTTTAAGCTTAGATCTTTCCTTTCAAACAGAGACCTTGCTAGATGTCAAATACAGCACAAGGTAACTTCACACGGACTTAGCTGTGCAGGAAATGTGAATCTCCTCATACACCCACCATATAGTGCAAAAATGTGCAAAGGTCTGGTTTTTTCTTTTGATCACTACATAGCGTAATGCCACACAAACATATTCTGAAGGTCAATGCTAAGGTTAACAAAGTTTCCTTCCTTGGACCACAAGGAGATACTGACAAACCACTGGAAGAGATCCCAAAACAACTACCCAGGCACAACACCCAAAGACCCACTCAGTGTGTGAACCGTTGAGTGGAGTGGACTAACTGTGGGGTGGAAATGGGCCCGAAGTTTGCTCAGCAGAATTTCCCAGACCACCTCTTCCTCTCAACACATTGACACGCTGCCATCACCACTAGGAACACCTTACCGGGTAGACCAGCAATGCTATAAACTTTATAAAACATATTATTATATTTTCTTATAAAGCACATAATTTAACTGAACTCTCTGACATCCTCAGCCTTTACATTCACAAAAATAGAAGGAAGAAAGTTCCCATTTCCTGCTGTCTCATGTCCCCGGCCTATACAATATATTTCTTCTGCAGACCCTTCGAAAGTCTGACCAAATTCTCATTTCACTTGCATTATAAAGTACTAGGATGCCATCTCCCCATTCCCAGGTCCTAAAGTCTAAGACAGTACCACAAATTAGTGCTGCCTGATTCAGGAAAAAAAATTTTGATTCGATTCAATTCAGCCTATTGAATTCATTTTTCAATTCGATTTTTCTGGCCAATTGGGTGTTTTATTCAAACATCCTGGTGGGTTTATTTTATAGCTTTTTCACCCCCTTTGGCTTCCCTAAGCACACTGGCGCTGTGGTGTAAACAAAATAAAGAAACAAAAAGGACTTTTCCTCTCTCTGTTAAATCCTAGCTCACGTTTGCAGTCTAACACCAGCTCTGGCAGGATACACTTTTCAAATCTGACATATTGTAATCACAAAACAGAAAATAAAATTATTTTTTCTACCTTTTGTTGTCTGGTCAATATTCAAATCTTGCTGATCCCAGGCTCTTGTTGGTCCCAGGCTCTGGTTATCTTGCTTGCCAGGGTCTCCTTTCTTCTTTCTCCGTGCTAACCATCCATCTGCCATCTCTGTCCTCCCCTTCCCTCCCCTGGAGGTCTGGCATCTTTCCTTTTTTTTCATCTCCATCCACAGATTCACCTTTTCTCAACTACCCTTTCATCCAGCATCTCTCCCTCCTTCCCCACCACCCCAGGGTTCACCATCTCTCCCTTTCTCTTCCCAACTATCCTCCTATTCAGTATCTCTATCCCCCCTCCACACCATCCCTTGTGTCTAACTTCTCTCCCTTTCTGTTCCTTCCCTCCCTAAATCCCATTATCCACCATCGCTCTCCCAGTCCTCTGTTTTAGACTCATTATTTCTTCCCCCCAAAGTCTGGCATATGCATGTATTTTTGACCCCCCCCCCTTCCCTCCCTCCCTCTGTGTACTTCTACACCAGGACTCCTCCCCTGAAGGTCAGTCCCCCCCTGAAGGCCTGTTCCCCCCTGAAGGACTGTACCTCCCCTCTGAAGGTCTGTCCTCCCTGAAGGCCTACACCCCATCTCTGAAGGCCTGCACCCCATCTCTGAAGGCCTGTCCCCCCTGAAGGCCTACACCATACCCCTGAAGGCCTGCACCCGCCCGGACTGTACCTCCCCACGAAGGTCTGCACCCAACCCTGAAGGCCTACACCCCACCCCTGAAGGCCTGCACCCCCACCTGAAGGCCTGTCCCCCCCTGAAGGACTGTACCCCACGAAGGACTATCCTCCCCGCAAGGCCTGTGTGGCCCCCTCTAGCCTCCCGCACCTCCCTTTACCTGATTGCGGCAGAGAGCAGCCTGCAGAAAGAATCACGGGTACTTTAGCGATCCTTGCAGGTTGCCTTAGGCCTCAGGAGCAGTGTTCCCTCTAAGGTGAGCGCATGAGCGATTGCTCACTATTTTCAGTGGCGTCGCTCATGCGCTTTCTCCTGTCGCTCACTCGAGGGCGAGGTGAGAGGAAGCGGCGGCGGCAGCCTGTATTTTAAAGTTGAAATATGCAGCGGCGGCTCCTCTCAAGATCCCCGACTGCATCGGACTTCCGACGCAGGTGGGGATTCGTGAGAGGAGCCGCTGCCATGTCTTCAGTGTCATACCGGGGGGGGGGGGGGGCGGTCCGCCCTGGCTGTGCACCCGCCCTAAGGCTGCAGTCGGAGAGGAAGTTCGGGCCAGCCAATCGCTGCCTGGCTGGGCAGAACTTCCTCTCCGACGGCAGAATTGACGTCAGGGAAGCAAAGAGAGCTTGGGGCAGCCGCGGCAGTGGCTTTGGGGCCTGTTTCCCCCAATGGTTGCAGCGGTGGCTTTGGGGCCTGTTTCCCCCAATGGTTGCAGCGGTGGCTTTGGGGCCTGTTTCCCCCGATGGTGGCAGCAGTAGCTTTGTGGAGGGTAGGGAGAAAGAAAGGGGGCAGGCAGGGAGACAGAAGGGAAACAGAAAAAAAGAAAGGGGCATCAAGAGAGAAAAAAAAAAAAGAAAGGGCAGGGAGAGAGGAAGAAAAAGTTAGGGGAGGGAATGAGGTCTGGAGGAGAGGAAGCATATAGGCTGAAAGAAGGGAAGAAAGATTGGATGCACAGTCAGAAGATGAAAGTGCAACCAGAGACTCATGAACTCACCAGACAAGGTAGGAAAAATGATTTTATTTTAAATTTAGTGATCAAAATGTGTCTGAATTTATATATGCTGTCTATATTTTGCACTATGGCCCCCTTTTACTAAACCGCAATAGTGTTTTTTAGCGCAGGGAGCCTATGAGCGTCAAGAGCAGCGCTGGGCATTTAGCGCAGTTCCCTGCGCTAAAAACTGCTATTGTGGTTTAATAAAAAGGAAGGGGGGTATATTTGTCTATTTTTGTATGGTTGTTACTGAGGTGACAATGCATAGAGTCATCTGCCTTGACCTCTTTGAAAAAACCCAGAATAGGAATGATAATTAACATTTTCTCAGCGTATAGTGTGCTTTGTGTTTTTTAATTTTATTGTTGGTAGATCATTTTGACTTGGTCATTTTAAAGTAGCTCGCAAGCCCAAAACGTTTAAGCACCCCTGAGCTAGAGCGTTGAAGCTGTGTATTTCTATTTTATCCCCCCTTTTACAAAACTGTGGAGCGTTTTTTAGCGCCAGCCATGGTGGTAGCAGCTCTGATGCTCAGAATTCTATGAGCGTCAGAGCTGTTACCACCGTGGCTAAAATCCACTCTACAGTTTTGTAAAAGGGGGAGGGGTTAGTTTGCAAAGGTGTTTTCTGTGTTCTGTGTGTTCGAAAGACATGGTTTTCTGTTAGGATTGACGGTGTAGGATTGATCTGTGCTGGTCTGGCTTGTTTAGTTTTACAATGGGTGTATTGATGTACTGCTCACTGCAATATGTAAGATGCTGCCTTTTCCTAGGTACTCATGTGTGACGTGTGGTTTGTTACTAAAAATCATGTTTTTCTTACAGATGGGGGGGTGCCAAAAAATGATGGGTCCCGGGTGTTACATATGCAAGGTACGCCACTGTATGTAAAGATACCAGAAAGCTGTCGAAGCAAAAACTTTAAGTAAATTGTTATTCTTCTAAATTTTGAGTATTTAACCCTCCCACAATCTCACGGGCACTCGTTTCAAGTTTATTGAGATTTTGATTTAAACGCAATATCAAATATTTTCAATGCGTATAACAAAAATAAATTTGGGGAAATATATAAAACCATTTGAACAATAAACATACAAACATATCCATAGATGATTAAAAATACATAAGGAGTACAAGGATAAACTACCGGTACATTTGTTTAAAAATGCGTCCTCCGCGCCTGCTCATAAATTTGTGGAGTATGTAACTTGTCGCTCATGCATATTTTTTTTTGCACACACCTCATCAATCCTTAGAGGGAACATTGCTCAGGAGCTGTCGTCCTTCTGCCACGGTCCCGCCCCGCATCTGACATCAGAGGCAGGATCGCGGCAGAGGGATGACAGCGGAAGGCAAAGGGGGAAGCTGGACACTGCAGCGCTTCCCGACTGACCCTCCCCCCTCGCCCTCTAAAGCAGGAGCAGCAGCACCGGCCATGAGAAGGGAAGTTCCCGGGCCATGACTCCAAGTCCGGGAGCACCCCCCTCATGGCTTGCACACGGGGCGGACCGCCCCCCTTGGTACGCCACTGGGGCAGGGAAAGAGAGAGAGAGAGAAAGAAAGGGAAGGGGAGAGGGGCAGGGAGAGAGAAAGAAAGAAAGACAAGGGGGGGCAGGGAGAGAGAAAGAAAGAAAGACAGATATCTACAATGTTATTACCTAAAAATTAATAGATGTCCTGTTTTGAGGAAAAAAATAAATGGTCAGTGCCAGAATCCTCAAAGCTGTAAGCCAAGTTAAGTTTCTTCAGTTCGATATTAGAAAAATCTTGTCCCCTTCCCCTAACTCATTTTCTTCTACATTCATCTCTGACTGATTACTCTAGTTTCTACGACCAGAAAGGAAGCAGGAGGAGGAAGGTTGCTACTCTCATCACTAATTATGGCAACCTCCCACCCTTAGCTACCTCTTTCAGTCTTCCAATATGACAGTGTCTCGCAAACTTTGTCGAGACTTGGCACACTAAACGTAGCGGCCGCAGCTCAAGGCATCCGGAAGTGCGTGGACGTTGATGCAATGACGTCACACGCATGCGTGACATCATCACATCGATGTGCGCGCACGCGCAAAGGCCCTCCAGCCGGGCCCTGAGCCGCCAGGGGGGGGTTGCTGAAAGGGAAGATGCGCGGAGAGGAGAGGTGCCGGCTGATTGCCTACAGGATGTGCCTCTTGCCACGAGAGGTACGTCCTTTAGGCAGTCAGCTGGCACCAGCACCTCTCCTCCTTCCCCCAGCGTCTCGCGGCACACCTGAAATCTCAGGAGGCACGGTAGTGTGCCGCAGCAGTATGCAGTAAGACATGGCACCATGATAGTTTGAATCTCTGCTATTCCTGAAATTCTTATCTCTAAAGGCTGTGTTTTTCATAGCAATTCTTTCATTGCCTGTCGGAAGAGATGCTGTTAAGTAAAACTGGTTGTAGCTAGTCTTACTTGCAAGGTAGCTCAACCTCGATGTATAAAAGGGTTTGTTTTTTTTTGGGGGGGGGAGTGAGGCTTTTACCAATCGTGGTAACCAGGGGTGGTTCAAGGCAATCTGCTGCCTGAGGCGAGAGATGAGCTGGTGCCCCTCCCCCCGAGCATTCAAAATTGGGGTGGGGCAAGAGCTGCCCCAACTATTAGGCAAGACTGGCCAGCTGCCTTTGGCAGCAGCTTCTCAGAGGGTAGCAACTTCAGTAACATAGTAATTGACAGCAGAGCCTCACGCACCAATCCTTTTAGGCCCAGGTCACCTATGTTTAAAGCAAAACAATGGATCCTACCAGACAAACTCAAAGAACAATGTTTCTTGCCACACATACTTTTAACCTGCTTTTCAGCAAAAACTTCCCCCTCCGTATTCGCGAATTCCATATCTACGGATTCGCTTATTCGCGGTTTTAAATCAAAAAATACATTTTCATTTTTCAGGCTATTTTAAGCCCTGTAAGCCCCCCCCCTCCCCTTAAGCCTTACCCGGTGGTCTAGTGGGTTTTCGGGGGCAGGAGTGATCTTCCCACGCTCCTGCCCCGTGCAGATCGCTCACAGGAAATGGCTCAAGAGACTACGGGAGCTCAAGGCAGCCATTTCCTGTGAGAGATCTGCGCGGGGCAGGAGCGTAGGAAGATCGCTCCTGCCCTGAAAACCCGCTAGATGACCAGGTAAGGCTTAAGGGGGGGGCTTTCAGGGCTTAAAATATCCAGGGGAAGCAGGGGTTAGGGGCAGAACCGGCCCAAATATTATTCGCGGTTTTTTAATATTCGCAGGCCGGCTCTGCTTGAGTACCTGATTGTAAAACCGCTTAGATAACCTTGATAGGCGGTATATAAAAAAAACAAAACTTGAAACTTGAACTTGAACTTGAACCCCCCATGAATATGAAGGGGGAAGTGTATATAATGCTCAAACAACAAAATGAATACGCTTAGGTAAGACAAGCCATCTCACAGTCGCTCAAGCATGTGACTCTGACCACTGAGGTAGCATAGAGGGGAACAATGAGACAGAGAAGGTGAACTGTCTGGTCCTTATGTCATCTATCTTACTTTTATATTCCTGTGTGATATCTTTATTGTGATGTGCCAAATCAACATGGATAACACACACGCACACACAGCCACACACACAACATGCAGATTCAGACACATGCACACCCCTCCCCCTTCCTGCACATGGAGAAGAATTGGAAAGAATTCCATAAGCCATGCTGCACATGCTTTCCCTATTTATTGTAAATTGCTTTGAATACTGAGAGAGGCAGTACATCAAGTCTGAAAAAAAAAACATAAACCATATATGTATATCACTTTCCTTAGAGGTAGTCCAACCCATATCATGAACTGTTCCCACTAAACTGAGGAGTCCACCAACTGCATTGCTGCCAGTAGAGGATGTACAAACAATATTGTGCTTTCAATTGCTAGGGATAAGCAGGTTCCCAGGAGTCCTGCAGTTTGCCTGTCCCTCATTGCTGAAAACTTTATAGTGAAACAGCACCACCCACTGGCAGGACTGTAGCTGGAAGACTCCTGATCAGCTTGGAGCAGTGGTTTCAAACTCAAACCCTTTGCAGGGCCATATTTTGGATTTGTAGGTACTTGGAGGGCCACAGAAAAAATAGTTAATGTCTTATTAAAGAAATGACAATTTTGCATGAGATAGAACTCTTTATAGTTTATAAATCTTACCCCCCCCCCCGAAGGCCTCATGTTCCCCCTTCTTTGCAGCGTCCTCCTGCTTTCTCCCCTGACCTCCCGGTCTTAGTTTCAGCTAATTACCGCAGCCTGCAGAGAGGATCGCCGGTGCTGTAGTGTTCCTTGCAGGCTGCCATTGGCCTCCGCAGCACGTTCCCTCTACCGCAGTCCCGCCCCTCCTCTGACATCAGGGGTAGGATCACGGCAGAGGGAATGTGCTGCTGAGGACGATTGCAGCCTGCAAGGATCACTATAGCACCGGCAATCCTCTCTGCAGGCTGCGGTAATTATCTGAAGGTAAGAGCGGGAGGCCAGGGGGGAAGCCAGAGGAGGCTGCAAAGAGCGGGCAGCACTAGTACAGACACTGCAGGCCACAAAATAGTACCTGGCGGGCCGCGAGTTTGAGATCACTGGCTTAGAGGAAACAGTGATAGCATGTCAGATATTTTTATATTGCCATTTGTGTGAAATAAGTATTGAGCATTTACCCAACCCTTAAATGTGCCAATTTACAGCAGTTGGTCTGATTCATGGAGAATGTGATCATTAGGTAAGAATTTTCTATTTTCTTTGTGTCTTGGTTCTTTATGTGACACTGTGATGAAAGGGGAAGTAAGGGCAAAGCTAAGAAAAAGTGAGAATCGATATGATTCTTCCCAAAAGAGCAGACACTTAATGTCCCTTGATAGTGATTTACTAAATGCACTGAGAAAAATTACAAAAAAAACCCCTCAACCCAACCCACTTTTTTCCAAGTAGGAATTGATCATGCTTAGCTAGTGACGTTTGTATTTTCCCTTTCTGCACCAGCATGAATGAAAGTCATGCTGCCCTGAAGACTGTCAGACACAAAGACAGTTAGGCCTAGATTCACTAAAGCTCATTGATCTTTGTGATCCATGGGCGATCCGTGGCCAAGTCTCGGCAGGCGACTGATTCACTACAGCATCCTCATGCAAATGAAGTGATCGGACGCATGCCCCTTGCAGACCCCCACGGATCACTGCAGAGCGATCCAGACGCATGCGTAGACCATCCTCTTTGCCTGTAGATGTGATCCGCGCATGCGCCTGCTCTCCACACAAGCTTGAGGTCAAAACGAAAGGGGGAGGGGTGGCTGCACTTGCTGGCCCCACAAGAATCATTGGAACAGAACACGCTTTGCAGGGGAACAGAACAGAACACGCCATAATAGTGCAGCCCCGTTTTAAACCCACGGGTTAAAACTACAGGCTTACAGACAGGCAGGGCGGCAGAGGCCAGGGCACTTTTTGCACAAGGGAGATATTTTATTTTGATGGTTTTACTTTTTGATACTGGGGTTTCAGGGCTGCAAAGAGCAGGACAGTCGGCAAGGATGTGAGCGAATGGTCCTCAGCAGTCACTAAAATTTGGATCAGCCAGCCCAATCGGTGTTCCATCTTCTGTTTAGTGAATCACTACCTTCCTACTTATGCATGCCATTTCCCCTCATTTGCATGTGCGGATGGGATTGGACAGAAGGTTAGTGAATCGGGTCAGGGTTGGAAAAGGCTCGCAAACTATATTTTTTCCTGAGCCAGCTCAGTGGCTTGTGTTGGTGCCATGGAAAGGGTTTGGGTTTATAGTTAAGTATGATCTTCTACTTTCTGGGCTAAGTCTAGAAGTTATTTAGTCGTGGGGGAGGGAGTCAAGTTTCAAGTTTAATAAAACTTTGATCAAATCGCAATTTCAAAAAAGAAAAAAAAAAATCAGTGATATACAGTATAAAATGGGGAAGACAGACATAACAATTAAGAACGATAACATAGACGATCACGACTATTAGAGTCGAAAGTCACGCGGGGAGAACTACAATTGTAACAGGAAAGATAACAATGAAAGGACAGACTACGAGGACAGGAAAAATAATAAGCAGAGCCTCGTAGGAATCCTATCTGTCGAATGCGTCTTTATACAGAACGCTTTTCAGTGATCCTTTCAATTTATCTAATGCAGTGTCTCGCAAACTTTTCCGGCCGGCAGCACACTAAATCCAGTGCCCCGGCCGGAAGGCACCCGGAAGTCGACGCGATGACATCATCACGTCAATGTCCACGCATGCGCGGAGGCCCGTCTGGCCTCGACCCCGCCGTTACAGGGATCTGGGAGGTGCGGAAAGAAGAGGAGAGACGGCGGCCGGGGGAGAGTCAGCTGTGCCGGCTGACTTCCTAGTTAACGTGCCTCTCGCGTGGTCAGCGTCGAAGAAAAGTGTGCAGAGAGGAAAGTTCAGCACTTGGTTCAGCGTGGTCAGGCAAACTCAACTCCCCCCTTTTACAAAAGCATAGTGCTGTTTTTAAGCAGGGGGAAAGGGGAAATCCTGCTAGGGGGCTCACATATACCGTATATACTCAAATATAAACTGAGGTAACCCCTTTTCCACAAAAAAAAGAGGAATAAAGGTTGACTCGAATATAAACTGGAGGGTTAATATTCAAGTGCAGTGCCTTGCCAAGCTTTGCACCCTGCTCCCCCTCCCTTGCTTCTCTGCCAGACTCTGCATCCAGCTCCCTCCCTCCCCTGTCCAGCCAGTCTCTGCACCCCACCCCCCCCTCCCTCCCAATACTTTGCATGCGTCCACCAAATCTGCTGTAAGTCTGGTGGTCCAGCGGTGGACCGGGACAGCAGGGATCCCTCTCGCCTCTTGTCTCAGCCGATTCTAACAATTTTTACCTCCTTCTCATCTCCCCCGCGCACCTTTAGAATCCCTGGTGGTCCAGCGGTGAACTGCGGCAGGAGTGACCTTTCTTTACTCCTGCCCGTGCAAAGCCACTAGCTGATTGGCTGTCGCAGTAGTCTAAAATTTTGGTTATTTATTTTTTTAGAATTTATAGGCCACTTTATAACCTAAGTGGTGTAAATTCAGGTACTCAAGCATTTTTCCCTATCTGTCCTGGCAGGCTCACCTGGGGCAATGGGGGATTAAGTGACTTTGCCCAGGGTCTCAAGGAGCAGTGTGAGATTTGAACCCACAACCTCAGGGTGCTGAGGCTGTGGCTTTAACCACTGTACCACACACTCCCCTTGCTTAGAACTAGTGGATAATGTAAGTAATAAATATTTTCAATCAGGGGCTATTTATTATCCTATTTGGTACGAACGTTGGGGGGAGCGATTTGCAGATTTACAGTTGCTGCTTTTCATAATTGTATTTTAAGTTTGATAATCTTTTTTTCTATTTTAATTAGAATTTATTATTTTCTTTCTATTTTACTTTCCGCAAATAGGAAGTGATATCAGAGGGAGAGCCGATGGGGGGTCTCGAAGAGCACGTTGTTGACTGCCGCAAGTAACAACTTCAACTAGAGGTACGGGGGAAGGGAAGAAGGGGCGCACGGCAGGCGGGATCGGGGAAAGAACGGTGGGGGGCGGAGATGAGGGAGGGGGAGGGGCGCCTCTCACCCTTGCTGCACCACTGTGAGGCCCCATTTGAAATACTGCGTGCAATTCTGGAGCCTGCACCTTCAAAAAGATATAAATAGGATGGAGTCGGTCCAGAGAGCTGCTACAAAACTGGTTAGTGGTCCTTGCCACAAAGCGTATGGGGACAGACTTAGAGACCTCAATATGTATACAGCTCTCCCCCGAAATTCGCGGGGGTTCCATTCCAGGAGCACCTGCGAATTTTGAAAAACCGCGATAATTGGAAGCGATTTAGGGGAGGCGGGAGAGGGCTGCAGGGCCGGCTTTCTCTGTATCTTCGCGCCGTGCAGGTTGCCCGACTTCGGTAATGCGTTATGGGCTCACCCCTCTCCTCCTCTTTACTGCAGAACCCCTGGAAGGGAAAGGTGCAACAGAACCACCTTGGGTGCTGGAGAAAGCGGCTGGACGGAGTATATTTTTGAGGAGGGAAAAAACCCGCAAATGACTGGGGCCGCCAACACTGAACCGCGAGTTCGCGGGGGAGTACTGTACTCTGGTAAAAAATGTGGAAGCGAGGTTGATATGATTGAGACTTTTCAATATCTCCATTGCATTAATGTATAGGAGATGAGCCTTTTTAAAATGAAGGAAAGCTCCGGAACGAGAGGGCATAGGATGAAGTTAAAAGGTGATGGGCTCAGGAGTAATCTAAGGATATTCTTTTTTACAGAAAGGGTGGCAGATGTGTGGAATAGTCTCCCAGTAGAGGTGCTGGAGACAAAGACTGTGTCTGAATTCAAGAAAGCATGGGACAGGCAAGGGGAATCTCTTAGTTAGAGGAGGAGATAATAGATGCTGCTGATGGGCCATCATGTTTCTATGTTACTAAAGTTCTATGACATCACAATGCAGGTGTAAAGAGCCTTAACCAATAGGGAGAGGAGGAGATGGTGGATGCTGTAGATGGGCCAAGGCCATCATGTTTCTATGTTACTAAAGTTCTATGACATCACAATGCAGGTATAAAGAGCCTTAGCCAATAGGGAGAGGAGGAGACAGTGGATGCTGTGGATGGGCAAACTGGATGGGCCATTTGGCCTTTATCTGCCATCATGTTTCTGTGTTACTATGTTACTAAAGCTCTATGACATCACAATGCAGGTGTAAAGAGCCATAGCCAATAGGGAGAGGAGGAGATAGTGGATGCTGCGGATGGGCAGACTGGATGGGCCATTTTTTCCTTTATCTGCTATCACCATTCTATGTTTCTAGTAAGATGGAAGGAACAGAATCTGGTGTTGGCATATAAAAATGACTTGCCTGATGAACAGAGCTCCTGGAAGGGTTTGGGAAGAGAGGAGCAATACTGAAGAGCTGCAGAATGAATGCACTTCTAAGTCAGTAAAAGGAGTTTGAACTGTATGCAAACTGATTTCAAAAAAGGGCTTATGGAGTACAGTGACATTGGCAGAATATAAGTCATACTGTATAGTTGACTTTTGATCAGATGGAAGGGGAGAAAGATGGTTCCACGGGAGACCTTTGAAAGGAGCAGGTTGTAGTAGTCTAAGCCTGAGATTCTCAACCCAGTTCCCGGGTTACATCCAGCCAGTCAGATTTTCAGGATATCCAAAATGAATATGCGTGAAATAGATTTGCATACGGTGGGAGCAGTGCATGCAAATTTATGCTTTGTGGATATCTTGCAAACCAGTCTGGCTTGGCTTGTTCCAAGGACTAGGTTGAGAAATCCCGGTGTAAGTGGGAGGAGATGAGAGTATGGATAAGAGTTTTGATAGTAGGCTCTGCCTAGAGTTGCTGGATTTCCTCTTTAAAAAAAAGGACACCTGGCCTTGCTCTTTTCCGCCCCCATCTCCGCCTCATCCTGCCTCCAGCTCCACCCCCAGCTGAACCGCCTCCTGCCTCCTTCCCCGAGGTCTGGAGGGCCTCTGCGCATGCGCGGTTATTAACGCTACGCCATCATGCGCAAACCACGCGTTCGCCTCGACATCCGAGCACGCGCAGAGGGCCTCAAGCTCGGGGACTTCTGAAACCTGGACAAACTGCCAGGTTTTGGAAATCCCTCCGGGCACCCGGACGGTCTTCTAAAAAGAGGACATGTCCGTGCTTTCCCAAACATCTGGTCACCCCAGCTCTGCCCATTTTCCACCCAAACTCCTCCTCTAAAAGTACTTGTCTATTTGCACAACATCTATAATAATAAAATGCTAGCCGCGCATGCGCACTCGCGCCGCGTGTTCCCTGATCCCTGATCTGTCAGGGTGTGGCGGCAAGGGTGCGCATGCGCGTTCTACGTCACTAGCCGACGATCGCCTCTACAAGCCCGCTCCCAGCCAGCCGACGATCGCCTCCACAAGCTGGGACTGGGGCACAAAGGGCGCCTCCTACCTCCCCCCTCTCCGGGACGAAACGAGAAATGGAGCCGGGCCGCCATCCGCGACAGACCAGAGGAGTACGAGTCCTTTGCCGCCGCCCCCCCCTTCCCTTCCTGCGGACCCGACTACGAACCTGGCGATTCCAGCAGCGTGTGCAGCAGTCTTCACACGCTGCTTCGGGCCCTTCTACTGCCCTGATTTGCTCTGCCGCGTCTCTGATGATATCATCAGGGACGTGCCAGAGTAAATCAGGGCAGTAGAAGGACCCAAAGCAGCGTGTGAAGACTGCTGCACACGCTGCTGGAATCGCCAGGTTCGTAGTCGGGCCCACGGGAAGTGAAAGGGGGGGGGGCGGCAAGGACTCTCTATCTGAGTAAAGAACAAACTCCTGGGAGAACGGTAGAGACCGGGCCTGTACTAACTCCCGTGGACAGGGGGAGCAGGAAGAGGTGCTGCTGGACAAGGGGGCGGTAAAACAAAAGGAGAAGGGCTGCTGCTGCTGGATAAGGGGAGCAGTGAAGGGGTGGTGGTGGACACAGGGGAGGTAAAAAGAAGGGAGAATGGACAGGGGGAGCACGCAAGGGGTGGTGGTGGACAGCCAAAAGAAAGAAAGAAAGAAAGACAGAAATACAGAAAGCGGCTAAGGAGACAGAGAGAGAAAGAAATAAAGACAGACACACACAGCACCCATTAATTTAACGGGCTATAAAGCTAGTGACATATATTTTTAAAGCGGCCTTATAGGGACATAAATCAGCATTTTACAAGATGTTGAATCTGCCTATTACAATACCTGTTGAAATATAGTTTAAAATACCGCTCAATATTCACTCTGCTCACAGAACCAATGCTGCCTATCCCCATTGCATCCTGAGGGAGGTTTCATTTGTTAATCTTGGGGTTCCTAGTTAACTAAGGACTAGCTTGAAGTTAGAAAGAGACAGCTTCAAAGAACAACCCTGATGAGGCGATGACTAATAAAGCAATTGCCATATGATTACAGCGTGGGCTGACCTCTGTGGATTCCTATATATACCTTTTATATCTGACATTACTGTGACCTTACAACCGCGTTCACACTCTTTATGCTCTCTTTTCTTTTTAACAATTTAGTGTATTGTAGGGCAGCTGAATTGGAGAGAGGAGGAACAGAGTTGCTGGCCTGCTAATAGCTCATCTCTGCCTCTCAGTGCAGCTGTTAAAAACTAAGTTTGCTAAAGAGCATTGATAAGAGCCCGGGCCCTTTCTTTGCGTACTTCCCTCTTTGCCTTTTTCTCTCACACCTTTCGGATTCAAATTTCATTTATCTAACTCTCTTAGCTCTAACTCTCGCCGCCTCTTTGCCGCATTAAACTCTCTACTCAAAAGTGCCCTCGCCTCCAATCCCCCCATCACTTTCTCCCCAGACAATGGCTGAGTTCTTCTACAACAGGGTTCATTACATTACATTAAAATACATTTCTAGACCGCAATACCTTCCAGATTGATGCGGTTTACTTCATCAAGAGACTGTACATCACAGTGAAATACAAGAGAAATATTGTCTTCCTTGCTTTCCTAAGAATTTGACAAAAAAGAGATGTCTTTAATAGTTTTCGGAAATGCATAGATGAAATCGAAGAAGCAAACAAAATGCGCAGTTCCGAATCCCAACTAGCAGCGTGATATGCAATTGTTCGATGCAAAAATTTCTTGTAAAGACATCCTCGAACTGGAGGGAACACAAACAATGAAGTTATCCTTAGTAGACGAACCGCCTTAAAAAAGGTCAATTGTTCTAGTAAATAACCAGATGCCTGACTATACCTGTATACGTCTTTATAACAGAGCGTCCCAAATTTAAACCAAACCCTGGCCTCAAAAGGCAACCAAAGGAGTAACATGATCCGATTTTTTTCAAATCAAAAATTAGACGCACAGCCGAATTCTGGATTCACTTTGAGTTCTCAACCATGTCACCCCCCACCTCCCTTCCATCTGTCCCTTCTACCAACCTCCCCTCAACCCCTGCCACTTTTGCTCCTTTTCTGAAATCGCTGAAGAGGAAACTGCATATCTCTCTTCCTCCAAACCCACTATCTGCTCCTCTGATCCGATTCCCACCCACCTACTCAGCACTGTCATCCCTCCTACGTGTCACACCCTCAACCTATCACTCTCCACTGCAACTGTTCCCGATGTCTTCAAACATGCTGCAGTTAGACCACTCCTCAAAAAACCCTCACTACATCCAACAAGCCCCTTCAACTATTGTCTCATCTCCTTCTTCCCTTTTTATCCAAGCTACTCGAACATGCTGTTCACCACTGTTGCCTGGACTTCCTTTCATCTCAAGCTATTCTTGACCCACTTCAACCAGGCTTTCGCCCATTGCATTCCATAGAAACTGCCCTTGCTAAAATCTCCAATGACCTTTTCCAGGCCATATCCAAAGGCCTCTACTCTATCTTCATCCTTCTTGCTCTATCTGCTGTTTTCTCCTGGTTTTCTTCCTATCTATCTCATCGCACTTTCAGTGTATGCAGTGGTGGATCCCCCTCCACTGCAATCCCACTCTCAATTGGTGTACCTCAAGGCTGTGTCTTGGGACTTCTCCATCTATAACCACTCCCTCGGTTCACTGATCTCCTCTCATGGTTTTCAGTATCACCTCTATACTAATGACTCCCAGATCTACCTCTTCACACCAGATATCTCTACAGGAATTCAGGCTCGAGCTGCCTGCCTGCCTGACATTGCTGCCTAGAAGTCTCACCGCCATCTAAAACAGAATATGGCTAAGATTGAACTCCTCACCTTTGCACCTAAACCCCCTCCCCCATTCTCTATTTTTGGGGACAACACTCCTCCTCCTCCTCCCTGTCTTCTCAGCTTGTAGCCTCGGGGTCATCTTTGGCTCTTCTCCTCCACTCAGATCCAACAAACCGCTAAAGCCTGTCGTTTCTTCCTCTATATCTCATACCAAAATTCGATCTCTCCTTTACAAGCACAATACCAAAACCTTTATCCACATTCTTATCACCTCTCGCTTAGCTGACTGCAACGTGCTTCTTTCAGGTCTCCCACACAACCATCTCTCTTCCCCTTCAATCCATTCAAAATTCTGCTGTATGACTTATATTCCACGAGAGCCGCCATACTTGCATTACCCCTCTCCTCAAGTCACTTCATTGACTCCCCAGCCATTTACAAATACAGTTCAAACTCCTCTTACTGATTTACCAGTGCATTCACTCTGCAGCCCCTCAATATCTCCTTACTTAACTCCCCCTATGCTCCCCATCGTGAATTCCATTTATTGGGTAAGTCCCTCCCATCTGTACCCTTCTCTTCCACTGCAAACTCAAGACTCCATCCTTTCTATTGTGCTGCACCATATGCCTGGAACAGACTGCTTGAGTCATTACGTCAGGCTCCGTCTCTAGCAATATTCAAATCCAAGCTAAAAGCCCGCTTTTTCCAGGCTGCTTTCAACTCCTAACTCCCACTCACCATAAGATTCCTATGTCCGTTCTACCATTCTCTCTAAATGAAATTCCCCAACCCCTATATGTCCTGTCTGTTCAAATGAGATTGTAAGCTCTTCTGAGCAGGGACCATCTACTACATATAAACGTACAGCGTTGCATATGCCTTTCAGCACTATAGAAATGATAAATTGTGGCAGTAGTAGTTGTTTGTCCCAATAACACGTGTAGAACAGGAGTGGGCAACCTTTATACACAGAGGTCCACACGAGTGTTACTACTGTCCCTAGTGGGTCACACACAGAAGATTAACTCTATAATTCACTCCAACAAAACTCAATGTGAAGACTGAATGAACACAAATTATTGCCAGAATGGTTTGCTACCATATACAATACCTCTGTCTTTCCAAATAGTTGCTAACGTGGTCTAACAAGCTGTATCGTTCAAACGATTCCACTGACGACATAACTCTGGTTAAAGATGGTGCAGGCAATTTTGGCCCCGATTCTATAAAAGACACCTGCAGTTAGGTGCTTAGATCATTGCGCCTAGCTGAATTAGACGCGTAACATAATTTCTTAATTGGTTCAATTGGCGCTGTTAATTGAACAGCGCCATTAAAAACAAACAATTTTCTGGTAGATGTCTAACTCGGTAGGTGTGGTGTAGGAGGACCACCAGGCCAGTCGGCTTTTCAGGAGAGCCCTAATGAATATGCATGAGAGAGATCTGTATATAATAGAGGTGCCAGGCATACAAATCTGCTCCATGCATATTCATTAGGGCTATTCTGAAAACCCGACTGGCCTGGTGGTCCTCCAGGACAGGGTTGGGAACCACTGGTCTACACTAGAGAGTTGCACGGGGACAGAAATCCCACCCATCCCCACTCATCCCCACAGGATCCTCTCCGTCCCCACCTGTCCCCGCCAGGATCCTCTCTGTCCCCACCCGTCCCCGCTAGGATCCTCTCCGTCCCCGCCAGGATCCTCTCCGTCCCCTCCAAGATCCTCTCCGTCCCCACCTGTCCCCGCCAGAATCCTCTCTGTCCCCACCCGTCCCCGCTAGGATCCTCTTCGTCCCCACCAGGATCCTCTCCGTCCTCACCCGTCCCCGTCAGGATCCTCTCCGTCCCCACCCGTCCCCATCAGGATCCTGTCCGTCCCCACCCATCCCCGCAAGGAATTACCTCCATCCCCGCCCATCCCCATAAAAAGCAGCAATTACTTCTGACAGGATCATCAATTCCACGGTTTCTTTTGTGTTTGCGCTGCTGTTTTCCTTGTGGAATCTCTTTGGTGGAACCCTTTTTTTGTTTTCTGTTCAGGTAATTAACTTATAAACCCCCTCTTTTACTAAGGCTGACGTGTACATTATATTATATGGATGAACCCTGCTTCCAAAGCCTTCCAACCCCGTGGGAGTTCCGTTGGCTTGAGGGGGATCCCCGTGGGTGGGGGGGATTCCCGCAATCCCCGTTCCCATGCAGACCTCTAGTTTACACCAAGGCACCTACTTGCACCTACATGAAAAGTAGGCGTGGTTAGGGGGGCAGAATTTGGATGTGCTGGTATTTTAGGCCAAGAAAACCCTGGCTAAAAATACTGGCACCTAAGTTGCAGACGCCTATCAGTGCCTAACTTGAACTAGGCACCGCTAGGCGTGATTCTATAAATAGCATCTATGTTTGAATGACGCGCGGTACAGGCAAGGCAGATATTGGGTTGTATCAATAGAAGTTTCGTCAGCCGAAAGCCTGAAGTCATAATGCCGTTGTACAGGGCCATGGTGAGACCTCATCTGGAGTTCAATTCTGGAGGCCACATTACAGTAAAGATGTGCGCAGAATTGAATCGGTTCAGCGGACGGCCACCAGGATGATCTCGGGGCTCAAGGGTCTCTCGTATGAAGAGAGACTGAACAAATTGCAGCTCTACACTCTCGAGGAACGTAGGGAGAGGGGAGACATGATCGAAACATTTAAGTACCTCACGGGACGTGTCGAAGTGGAAGATGATATTTTCTTTCTCAAGGGACCCTCGGCCACAAGAGGGCACCTGCTCAAACTCAGGGGCGGAAAATTTCATGGCGACACCAGAAAGTATTTGTTCACAGAGAGAGTGGTTGATCATTGGAACAAGCTTCCAGTGCAGGTGATCGAGGCAGACAGCGTGCCAGACTTTAAGAATAAATGGGATACCCATGTGGGATCCCTACGAGGGTCAAGATAAGGAAATTGGGTCATTAGGGCATAGACAGGGGGTGGGTAAGCAGAATGGGCAGACTTGATGGGCTGTAGCCCTTTTCTGCCGTCATCTTCTATGTTTCTATGTTTCTACATGCCATTTTCCTAGGCCCTTGCTGAGTTAGGTGCCCACTGAGTTAGGCATCGTTTATTGAAACAGGCCCTTTCAGTGTATACTTCCCATGGTCTTGCATGCTGCACAAAATTCAATAGCAGCTTCTATGAAAAGTCTTCTCAGGCCCTCAGCGTCACCACTCAGAACTCAAACTTCTCACTGTTCTGAACTTTACGTGGCAAATCGTCACTGGGTCTGTTTAGTTGTTTTTATCTCTTATCAAGAGCTTAAATATTTTTAACATCTTAATTTTTAATTGTGTTTAATATAGCTAATACTTAGCTTTGCATAAAGGTGTCTCTGTTAGAGAAATCTATGCCATAAAGGGTGTCACAGCCGACATGTTTTGCGGGAACCGCTTTATCAAGGCTCCCCCCCACTTTACTGTCGACAACCTCGAGTTCTGAGTGGTGACGCTGAGGGCCTGAGAAGATTTTTCATAGAGGCTGCTATTTAAAGCAGGAGAATAGTTCCTGACTTTGTGAAAACTAGGCTGTGTGAGTTAGCTGCCTGAAAATATTTTCATGCTAATTACATTTGATTGCACAAAATTCAATGACAGGCCTACCCTGAATTAGTAGGTAATTTTATAACCTAATCTAATCTAATACAAGATTTCTGAATCACTCTAATACCATTTAGTTCATGGCGATTTACATCAGAAAGAAGCCTAATTCTATGAGATGATACAATTCTTTGGATAAAAATATACCCTTACAGTCCTTTAGATAAAAGCACTAACTTTGCAATCTATCATATAAAGATGTTTTAAGCATTTTACGAAATCTCCAATAACTATTTTCTGTCCTTATTTTCTGAGGTAAATCATTCCAAACAACAATAGCAGCATATGTAAAAGAGGAATTAAACTGACGTTTAAAACGTAACTCATATACCTCTAAAAGGGGCGAACTGCAGTCAAAATGTACTATTCAATTAGATGAATAATTTAAATGTATAAAGAACAAAGTGAGATGATCGTAAGCCTCTGCCTGTATAATACGATGAATCACACAAACAGTTTTAAACTCTATATGTTTCTCTATAGGCAGCCAATGAAATTTCTTATAAAATATAGAAATACTCCCATATCTATAGACCATATAGCAATCTCATTGCAGCATTTTGAATCAGCTGCATTTTTTTTTTTTTTTTTAGCATTTTTGAGTTTAAGTTCAAATACAAAGAATTACAATAGTCGAATTGTGATTTTATTCATTTATTTTCACCCCTGTTCTTTTAATTTTATCATTTCAATTCTTGAAATTCTATTGTTTTAACGGTGACGCGTCAAAACCACGGAGGACAACAGCGCACCGACAATCCCGTGCCGACATTTGAGCGCAGGAGAAATGTGCGCCGCCGTTTCTGCCGCTTTGAGGCCTTCCCTTTTGCGCTCTAAGGGGGGGGGCTTCCTCGCACTCCTGTTATGGGGGGAACCCCCTCCACTACATGAAACTCCTGAAGAGCGAAAACGGGAAGGAGATTGGGAGTTTTCAGTGTACTGGGTGGGGGGGAGTTCCCCCCAACCCCCCCCCCAACAGCAGTGCAATCACTTATAACTATTCAGGGGTTCCCCCCACGCACCCCTCAGAGTATAACACAGAAGGCCTCAAAGCGGCGATCAAATGGCGCACCGTTGTCCTCCGCGCTTTTGACAGTGTGCCGTTTTAACGGTTCCTCTCTCTTATCCCTTCATCCTTTTTTGTGTTTAATGTACTCTTTCATCAAATGTACATACATATTATCTATAACTCATTTTTGAGGTTATTTGCATAGATTGTGTTCCTGACTATGAAAGTCAGGAATATCTATGGAATATTATTTTTAATGCTAACAGTTCTTTCTATTCTGAATTCATTCCTTGTTATTCATTCATCTTACTGTATTCCTTCTCTAACCGCCTAGAACCAAAAGGCATTGTGCAGTCTACAAATAAAGTATTATGTTATGTTAATATTAACATTAGTACTACCAAAGCAAAGTGATGTTCAAAAAAAATAAGATTTTACTAATCTCGGCTGTCATAAGAACATAAGCAATGCCTCCGCTGGGTCAGACCTGAGGTCCATCGTGCCCAGCAGTCCGCTCACGGGGCGGCCCGACTGGTCCAGGGCCTGTGCAATAATCCTCTATTTATACCCTTCTATCCCCTTTTCCAGCAGGAAACTGTCCAATCCTTTCTTAAACCCCAGTACTGTACTCTGCCCTATTACGCCCTCTGGAAGCGCATTCCAGGTGTCCACCACATGTTGGGTAAAGAAGAACTTCCAGGCATTTGTATTGAATCTGTCCCATTTCAACTTTTCCGAATGCCCTCTTGTTCTTTTATTTTTCGAAAGTTTAAAGAATCTGTCCCTCTCCACTCTTTCTATGTCCCTCATGATCTTATAAGTATCTATCATATCCCCTCTAAGTCTCCTCTTCTCCAGGGAAAAGAGCCCCAATTTCTCCAATCTTTCTCTATCTATCTCTCTCTATTTCTGTCTCTCTCCCTTTCTCTCTCTCTTTCTATCTCTCTCTCTCTCTCTCTATTTTTCTCTGTCTCCCTTTCTGTCCCTCTCCACTCTCTCTATGCCCTTCATGATCTTGTAAGTCTCTATCATATCCCCTCTAAGTCTCCTCTTCTCCAGGGAAAAGAGCTCCAATTTCTCCAATCTTTATCTATCTCTCACTATTTCAGTCTCTCTCCCTTTCTCTCTCTCTTTCTATCTCTCTCTCTCTATTTCTCTCTGTCTCCCTTTCTCTCTCCCTTTCTGCCCCTCTCCACTCTCTCTATGCCCTTCATGATCTTATAAGTCTCTATCATATCCCCTCTAAGTCTCCTCTTCTCCAGGGAAAAGAGACCCAGTTTCTCCAATCTCTCAGCGTATGAAAGGTTTTCCATCCCTTTTATCAGACGCGTCGCTCTCCTCTGAACCCTCTCGAGTAACGCCATATCCTTCTTAAGGTACGGCGACCAATATTGGACGCAGTACTCCAGATGCGGACGCACCATCGCCTGATACAATGGCGGGATAACTTCTTTCGTTCTGGTAGTAATACCCTTCTTGATTATACCTAGCATTCTATTCGCTCTCTTAGCGGCCGCTGTGCACTGTGCCGTCGGCTTCATTGTCATGTCCACCATTACCCCCAAGTCCCTTTCTTGGGTACTCTCATTTAATAAGATCCCTCCCATCGTGTAGTTGTCTCATTACATACATGGTTTTCTTCCATAAATTTCATTTGTAATTTGATCCATGTATGTCAAGAAGGGGTCTAATATAAACCCTAATACTTCACTCCAGGGTACCCAGGCAAGAAAAGGCACTAGGATGCGCATGCTACACCCGGTTTTATGAAGGCAATTTTTGTGCCTATATGCTGTTATAAAATTGCCCTATAGAAAGGCATTCACTCTGAGAGAGGGGTAACTGTGTGCATTATATGTGCCAGGAAATATTGGCACCTAATGTGGGATGCTCAAGGATGGCTCTTGAAAAGCTACAAACAATTTAAAACACAGTGGTAAGACTCGACACTGGTCTGACTACAATGGGTCTGCACCAGCTCCAATTGATTCAAAATGCTACAGCACAACTTATAGAAAGTTATAAGTAGAGAATGGCACGGGGACAAATTTGTCTCCATCCCCGCTGGAATTCAGTTTCCCCCGTTCTGTCCCCGTGAGTTTTGTCACAGTCCCTGTCCCTGTCTCTGCCCCATTCCTGTAAGCTCTGCCTTAACCACACAAGCCTCGAACACTTATGATTTAAGAGTGTTTGAGGCTTGTGCAGATCTTACAAGAATGGGACAGAGACAAGGAAAAACTCACGGGGACGGGACGGGAAAATGTGTCCCAGTGCCATTCTCTACTTGGGAGAACAGTATAGAAAATTGAATGAATAAATAGTATGAAACGTTTCAGCCTAGATCACAAGCTAAGTTGCACTTTATATTAAATTATTGATTAAGCTATGAGCACTGACACTTTGGCCCCGATTCTGAAAACTGCACCTAACTTTAGGCGTGGTTTAGACGTCCGATTTAAGTGGTTCATGAGTGATTGAAGGGTCTTAACAAGCTTTAATTGGGACTTAGACGGAGTTAGGCGTCAGGTAGGCGTTCTCAGAATTTAGAAACGAGTTTTTTGAAAAGTCGCGTCCAAGTATGTAGACGTGGGCGTAACGTGGGCGTGGTTAAGGATAGGCACCAGATAGACACTGCTTGGGCGGTAGACCACTTCTGAACATCGTGGAAATTGTAGGTGAATGAAAAGCTGGTCTAAGTGTGGTTTCTACTTGGTTTCGGCTTGAGCTAAACACGAGTTTCTATGGACGGAACATAGACATGCTTTGGGCTTCCAAAATGATATTTTCTACATTGACTTCAGGAATCTGTTTATTCCCCTCGTAATAGATTTAATAAGCCACCATATCAATAGGGCACATCAATACAAACATATTGCATGCAAAACATAGTACTTTTCTGCCCAAACAGCAATATGATTTACTAATTATAGCACCTTTCGCTTTCCTGCTTAAAAAGAACCCCTTTTTTTCTCACCAAACTGTGCTACAATCAGCTTTTGTTTGAAAGCAAAGAAAGAACATGAAAAAGATATAAATATTGCACACATTACTTCATTTCTCAAAGCTTAAGAACAGAAAACCCAGATACAGACCTTAACATGCATTTCCCTCATTGCAAAATGGAGCTGTCCAGCTGCACAAAGCTGATCTCATTGTGAAATCATCAAGGTGCACCTGCAAGGTAGATTGGCACAATTAAAAGATGCACTGCACTGGGTGTTGAACTCACAACCTCTGCAAGATCAGCACACATTAAGCTACACCATCTTCCACTCCAGTTTCTCTGACTCCCCTGTCATATCATAGCTTACTGACCTGCCTATGTATCATCTGCTTAGGAATGATATCACAGTTACCACAAATAAAGCATTTCTGGCTTACCAAGTTGTTGCACCTTGTCTATCTTCTCAAGCTCACTGGTTCAAATCCCAACTTCACTTTTACTCATTTTAACAGCTTCCTAAGCTCTCATAGGAGTGTATATATGATGGACTTTGCTTCAACAGCATTGTGTAATTTGCAGGCACATTTATTTAGATCTTGCCATGGCTAAGGCATCCTAAGCTATCATGGTAAAAAACCTCTCCACTGACTTAAAGAAGCCATTTGTGGCTCACCAAGTTAAAGTGCTTTGTTGCATCTTGTCTATCCTCACCAGTTCAAGTCCCACCCTTACCTTCACTCGTTTTAACAGCTCTCATAAGTGATGGACTTTGCTGTTTTTCATCAGCATTCTGCAGTTTGCAGGCACAGATGTAACATAGTAACATAGTAGATGACGGCAGATAAAGAGCCGAATGGTCCATCCAGTCTGCCCAACCTGATTCAATTTAAATTTTTTTTTTTTTCTTCTTGGCTATTTCTGGGCAAGAATCCAAAGCTTTACCCTGTACTGTGCTTGGGTTTCAACTGCCGAAATCTCTGTTAAGACTTACTCCAGCCCATCTACACCCTCCCAGCCATTGAAGCCCTCCCCAGCCCATCCTCCACCAAACGGCCATACACAGACACAGACCGTGCAAGTCTGCCCAGTACTGGCCTAGTTCAATATTTAATATTATTTTCTGATTCTAAATCTTCTGTGTTCATCCCACGCTTCTTTGAACTCAGTAACAGTTTTACTCTCCACCACCTCTCTTGGGAGCGCATTCCAGGCATCCACTACCCTCTCCGTAAAGTAGAATTTCCTAACATTGCCCCTGAATCTCCCACCCCTCAACCTCAAATTATGTCCTCTGGTTTTACCATTTTCCTTTCTCTGGAAAAGATTTTGTTCTACGTTAATACCCTTCAAGTATTTGAACGTCTGAATCATATCTCCCCTGTCTCTCCTTTCCTCTAGGGTATACATATTCAGGGCTTCCAGTCTCTCCTCATACGTCTTCTGGTGCAAGCCTCCTATCATTTTCGTCGCCCTCCTCTGGACCGCCTCAAGTCTTCTTACATCTTTCGCCAGATACGGTCTCCAAAACTGAACACAATATTATTATTATTATTATTAGGTTCTTATATCCCGCCATACACAAAGAGTTCTAGGCGGTTTACATTCGTTACATTAGGATCCGGTCTGAACCCGGATTTACAAAAATTTTATCGGAATTGCAGGTAGCGCGGAAGGAGGCACAGGTTTATCATAGTTGGGTTAGAAGATAAAATGGAGGGAGTGGGAAACCAGAAGAGGGGGGGGGGAGAGGGAGGTGGGGGTGGGGGGGGTTGGAGTGTATGCGGGGAGTAAAGACTAAGGGTCTTGTTCGCGGAAGAGGTGTGTTTTGAGAAGTTTTCTGAAGTCTAGGTAGGTCGGGGCCTCTAGCATCATTTGGGCTAGCCAATACTCCAAGTGGGGCCTCACCAATGACCTATACAGGGGCATCAACACCTTTTTCCTTCTACTGACTACGCCTCTCTTTATACAGCCCAGAATCCTTCTGGCAGCAGCCACTGCCTTGTCACACTGTTTTTTCGCCTTTAAATCTTCGGACACTATAACCCCAAGGTCCCTCTCCCCGTCCGTGCATATCAGCTTCTCTCCTCCCAGCATATACGGTTCCTTCCTATTATTAATCCCCAAATGCATTACTCTGCATTTCTTGGCATTGAATTTTAGTTGCCAGGCATTAGACCATTCCTCTAACTTTTGCAGATCCTTTTTCATATTCTCCACTCCCTCTTTGGTGTCTACTCTGTTACAAATCTTGGTATCATCTGCAAAAAGGCACACTTTTCCTTCTAACCCTTCAGCAATGTCACTCACAAACATATTGAACAGGATTGGCCCCAGCACCGAACCCTGAGGGACTCCACTAGTCACCTTTCCTTCCTTCGAGCGACTTCCATTAACCACCACCCTCTGGCGTCTGTCCGACAGCCAGTTTCTGACCCAGTTCACCACTTTGGGTCCTAACTTCAGCCCTTCAAGTTTGTTCAACAGCCTCCTATGAGGAACTGTATCAAAGGCTTTGCTGAAATCCAAGTAAATTACATCTAGCATATGTCCTCGATCCAGCTCTCTGGTCACCCAATCAAAAAATTCAATCAGGTTCGTTTGGCACGATTTACCTTTTGTAAAGCCATGTTGCCTCGGATCCTGTAGCCCATTAGATTCAAGGAAGTACACTATCCTTTCTTTCAGCAACACTTCCATTATTTTTCCAACAACTGAAGTGAGGCTCACCCGCCTGTAGTTTCCTGCTTCATCCCTGTGACCACTTTTATGAATAGGGACCACATCCGCTCTCCTCCAATCCCCAGGAATCACTCCCGTCTCCAGAGATTTGTTGAACAAGTCTTTAATAGGACTCGCCAGAACCTCTCTGAGCTCCCTTAGTATCCTGGGATGGATCCCGTCTGGTCCCATTGCTTTGTCCACCTTCAGTTTTTCAAGTTGCTCATAAACACCCTCCTCCGTGAACGGCGCAGAATCTACTCCATTTTCTCGTGTAACTTTGCCAGACAATCTCGGTCCTTCTCCAGGATTTTCTTCTGTGAACACAGAACAGAAGTATTTGTTTAGCACATTTGCTTTTTCCTCATCACTCTCCACATATTGGTTCCCAGCATCTTTTAGCCTAGCAATTCCATTTTTTATCTTCCTCCTTTCACTAATATATCTGAAAAAAATTTTATCTCCCTTTTTTACATTTTTAGCCATTTGTTCTTCCGCCTGTGCCTTCGCCAAACGTATCTCTCTCTTGGCTTCTTGCAGTTTCATTCTGTAGTCCTTTCTGCTCTCCTCTTCTTGGGTTTTTTTATATTTCATGAACGCCAACTCTTTCGCCTTTATTTTCTCAGCCACTAGGTTGTTTTAATTGATTTTCTTCACATAAAGGTCCGTAGCCATTTTTATTGCTCCTTTCAGCTTAGACCACTGTCTTTCCACTTGTCTTATGTCCTCCCATCCTAACAGCTCTTTCTTCAGGTACTTTCCCATTGCATTAAAGTCCGTACGTTTGAAATCTAGGACTTTAAGTATCGTGCGGCCGCTCTCCACTTTAGCCGTTATATCAAACCAAACCGTTTGATGATCGCTACTTCCCAGGTGAGCACCCACTCGAACATTAGAGATACTCTCTCCATTTGTGAGGACCAGATCCAATATCGCTTTTTCCCTTGTGGGTTCCGTCACCATTTGTCTGAGCGGAGCCTCTTGAAAGGCATCCACTATCTCCCTACTTCTTTCCGATTCCGCAGACGGAACATTCCAGTCCGCATCCGGCAGGTTGAAATCTCCCAACAGCAGAACCTCCTCTTTCCTTCCAAACTTTTGGATATCCACAATCAGATCCTTATCAATTTGCTGCGATTGAGTCGGAGGTCTATAGACTACACCCACGTAGATAGAAGTTCCATCTTCTCTTTTCAGAGCAATCCATATCGCTTCTTCCTCTCCCCAGGTCCCTTGCATTTCGGTCGCTTGTATATTGATCTTTACATAGAGAGCTACTCCTCCACCTTTATGACCATCTCTGTCCTTCCTAAAAAGATTATATCCCGGTATGTTTGCATCCCATCCATGTGATTCACTGAACCATGTCTCTGTTATAGTGACAATATCTAGATCTGCCTCTAACATTACTATGTTACTATGCCACCATCCCTGGCCTGTCCCCCCCTTTGAAGGCCTGCACCACTCCTTGAAGGCCTGTTCCCCCCTTGAAGGCCTGTCCCCCCCCCCCTGAAAGCCTGTCCACCCTGAAGGCCTGCCTGTCTCCCCCTGAAGGCCTATGCCACCATCCCTGGCCTGTCCCCTCTTTGAAGGCCTGTTCCCACCTTAAAGGTCTGCATCCCCCCTTGAAGGCCTGTCCCCCCCCTTGAAGGCCTGTCCCCCCTGAAGGCTTATGCCACCATCCCTGGCCTGTCCCCCCTTTGAAGGCCTGTTTCCCCCCTTAAAGGTCTGCACCCCCTCTGAAGGCCTGTTCCTCCCTTGAAGGCCTGCACCCCCAAAAGACCTGTCCCCCTGAAGGACTGTGCCCCCCCTTGAAGGCCTGTTCCCTCATTGAAGGCCTGCACCCCCAAAAGGCCTGTCTCCCTTGAAGTACTGTCCCCCCGAAGGACTGTGCATCCCCCCCCCCGGGAAGGCCTCCGTGTTCCCCCTGGCCTCCCCGCACCGTTTATCTCATAGCTGCAGTCTGCAGTGAAGATCGCAGTTACAGCTTCTTTCTAAACTTGCTTTTGAGCTGTTTCCTCCGCTGCGATCCTGCCTCTGACATCAGAGGAGGGGGGGTCCGCAGCAGAAGAAACAGCTCAAAGCAAGTTTACAAAGACGTTGTAACCACGATCTTCACTGCAGACTGCAGCTATGAGGTAAACAGTACAGGGAGGCCAGGGGGAACACGGAGGCCTTCCCGGGGGAGGGGGGATGCGCAGTCCTTCGAGGAGGCTAGGGGGGAAACCAGACACCAGGGAGGGGGGGAAGCCGGAGACCAGCACAGCAGCACTTCCCGACTAACTCTCCCTCCTCCCCTCTAAAGCAAGTGCGGCAGCGGCCAGCTAGCAAGAGCAGCGCTGCCGCTCCTGCTTTAGGGGGGGAGAGGGGAGGGTCAGACAAATCGGGAAGCCAATTTTTTTTTGGGGGGGGGTTAAATTGATTCGAATCGATTCACCCGAAGTGAATCGGTGAATCGATTTGAATCGTGAATCGGGCAGCACTACTGAGGAGTGTGTGTTGGGGTGGGGGAAGGGGTTTAGGATGAGAGAACAGGCTGCTTTAGACATCTGAGAATTGCTGCAGATCATTTTAAAGCTCAACCCAAATATGTGTAAGCAAAGGAATGGCCAAAGAGTTTGAAGGTTTTCTGGTAGAAAAATGAATATAAAATATTTGCTAACCACACTCAAGACTTGAACCCCTGACGTATGGAAGATAAAAGCAGTACTTTAAGGCATAGAGCTATAGAGTGAACTTCATTTGGGGTTTGGTAACTGATCCAGTCTACAGACTAAGCAAATACCAAAACGGAAAAAATAGGTAAGAATGATGTACTGCAACCTTTGTTTGCCCTTGTGATGAATTATGCACATTTTCACAATACTAACATGTTTCACACTTTTATTCCTTCATATGGGTGTAGTTTTTGATGATTTTCTGAGAGAATAGTAAATCGGTGAGTTTTAGGCTCTCTTTTACAAAGGTGTGCTAAATCAACGCATGCGCTAATTGTTAACACATGCATGTAAGGTTTGTTAGTGGCCCCCACAATATATGGTTGGTGGGGTTACTTGAGAGGCGCCCTTACACACGCCAGGTCCCAGGTTCAGTTCCCTCACTGAACATTCACCAGGAAGTAGAATCAAAAAGGCACACAGCCAGAGGTGGTTGCATAAAGAATATATTATAGAAATAGATTTACAGAAAAGTAGTATTCATAGGCATTACAACAATTAAGCATTACAATTAAGTAGAGAGTAAAGCAGTTTCCCTGCCTTACATAGTTCAGAGGCAAAGAGACAGAGAGTCTGAAGTTCTAGGGAGAGCCAGAGAGAGAGAGAGAGAGAAAGGGGGATGGGGTGATAGTCTAAGTTTCGGGTTCCAGAGATCGGCCAGAGAGAGAGAGAAAGAAAGAAAGAAAGAAGAAGAGAGGCAAGACCCAAGAGCCAAGAGAGGGGAGTGATGCTGCGAGGGGGCTTTTATAGCTTGGAATCCTATTCTGAATATAGAAAACTATTGAGCTTCAATAGAAGTTAAATCTCCCCCTCCTTAGTAAACTTGTGCTAGACAGCCGAAGAATAGGCTATGGTCAAATGTAATTTCCAGTATGCCTCTGACAATAGTTTCTGATTAACTTTAGTTATCTGTGCACCTGGACCCATTGTCCTAAGCACCCTCTTAATCAGACATTAACACATTAACACCTTTTAGCTAATCATGATTCAATCAGGGCTACTTAAAACAGTCTTTTTGGGTTATATGAAACAGTCTACCTACACTCAGGGTCCATCTGCATTCACATGCCAAAGTCAGATTGATATAATTTACCATAGGCCTTTGCTGACATAAGTAATGCCAACTGAAAATGCTGAATGCTAGCGATAGCTATGCTGACAGTGCATAGGATAACATTTACCACACACTTAAAGCAGTGCCGTTTAGGGTTCCGTTATCGTGTGCTAAATGTTAACGCTTGCATGTTATCCTAGGAACACGGTAGCAGTTAGTGCATGCGTTGATTTAGTGCACCTTTGTAAAAGAGAGCCTAAAACTCACCAATAAACTCTTAATTTGTCTCAATCCATCTTCCTTTTTCTACAGCCTGCCTTCTCCTACCAGGAGCAGATTATGGGACCTTAACAATACTACCACAGTAATAACTTGGACCTAGGAGTGGCTTACTCTGCATACCTGTCATCCATCTCATCGAACTGCAGTTGCCTGATATTACACTTGCATACTGCTTTCCTAGACTGTGCAATAAAAATCTTAAACTATTTTTTACCTTGAGTAGCAGCCAGGCATTAGTGTTTCCTTAATAAACACCATTTCAGCTACTTCATCACATTGACCTTTGTCTTATCTAGTGTTCCATGAGGCCCAGGCTGCAAAGGCGAGAAGTGGGGAGGCCCTTAGCGGGTGGCAAACAGGGTAGCTAGCATGTCTCCTGCCTCACAGCCTGCAACCAGCATAATATTTGAGAAAATGAGATTATATGAGAGCTGGAGAGGATGAATAAGGTGCAATGATGTGCCTTAACTTGGTGAGCCAGAAATGGCTTCTTTCAGTCAGGGGAGAAGTTTCCTACCCTGACAGCTTAAGATATGCTTAACTGCAGTCATTTCGGAGTGATTTGGGTGCTCTGCTATAAAGCCGCAACCATGCCGTAAGGACGCCTATATGGAACAGTATAATCAAACCTGAATTGCTATTCTTGTGTGGCTCATTGTGTAGCACAGTAGTTAGCATGAAGGTTGGGGTGTCAGCATGGTCTGGATTTGACTCCCTCATGTGCTTAAGCTGACACAATACTCATTTTAATAAAAATGACAAGCTACAGAGCAATCACATCTAATTTTCATCTCAAACAGCACAACATTAGCAATACTAGAAACAATCTATTCCAAAAGTTGAGTTTGCATTTGATAAAACAAGCAGTATTTGAATCCATGTCACATTCATTGAACCCTACTTGAGATTCTGGCTTTTGGGACAATGAAAGCAGTGCTTTAAGCCATTAAGCTATCAGTCTTTTGTCTCAGCTAACTGTGAGATGATCGCTAAGCAGATTTTACCTTAGCAGATCACTAAGCTATGATATGATAGGGGAGTCAGTGAAACTGGAGCGGAAGGTGGTGTAACTCAATGAATAATAGTGCTGTGCTGATCTTAAAGAGGTTGTGAGTTCAACTCCCAGCCCATCTTTTACTTGTGGCATTGTACCTTGCAGGTGCACCTTGATGATCTCACAATGAGGTCAGCATTGTGCAGCCTCACACTTCCCTTTGCAATGAACTAGAAGTCACATTCAGGTCTGTTCTGTGTTTTATTCTGTTTTTAAGCTTTGCCAAATGATGTTATGGGCTTTCTTTGCTTTGAAGAATGAGCCGATTGGAGCAAAGTTTAGTGAGAAAGGAGGTGTTATTTGGAGCTTGAATCCTAAAGCTGTGATTTTCATGTGCTGTAATTAGCTAATAACATTGCTTCTTTAGGCAGTTTTAAATTCAATACGCTTGTATGGATGTGTCCTGTTTATGTGCTGTCTGAATCACAAAATAAAATGTCTGAAATGTATTTAGAAGATCACTTTGGAAATGTCCAAAATCTGCCTAAACCCCATTCAGAGAAATGTCTATCTAAAGCCCAAACAAAGCTCAATGGATGACCTAGAGGAGTGCTTAAATAACATCTATCCTACTAACTTCTTTCTGAAGCCCAAACCATGTCTATCTAAAGCCGAAACAATGCTCAAACAGCTATTCTTTGCACTGCTTCAAGGAGCTCATTTTACAATTGTTATACAGTTTCCTATGTAGCACAGAGGTTAAACTTACACCCTTCAACACTGATGTTTGCAGTTCCACTCCCAATCAGTCAGTACTGCTTACTGGAAATGAAATATTATAAATATCCTTTTTAAGATGGTATACTGTGTTATTTTTTTTTGTTTGTTTTTATCATGTTAAAGCTTACAATCCTGACATAATGAAGAAAAGGAATATGACAGGGCAGTAAGATCAAGCTTGTGTTGTCTCCTGGCATCTATACTAGCAGAATTAGCTGCCTATATGGAACAGTATAATAAAACCTGAATTGCTTTTCTTGTATGGCTCGTTGTCAAGCACAGCGGATTAGAATGAAGATTAGCATGTTAGCATGTTACATTTTTTCAAGATTCACTCTGATGTTCCCAGTTCAAGTCCCACTGAAAATAATATATTATAAATATCCTTTTAAAGATGGTATAAACATAGAAACATAGAAATAGACGGCAGATAAGGGCCACGGCCCATCTAGTCTGCCCACCCCAATGACCCTGAGTGTTCATATTATGTTAAAGCTTACAATCCTGAAATAATGGAACAGAATCGGTAAAAAACACATTTTTATATATAACTAAATACATTGTAGGGACGTCCACCTGGCGTCTAGAAGTGAAAAAAAAAAATTTTTGGAGACACGTATCTGACGTCTGTCTCACGTCTAAGTAATGCGGAGCGCAAGTTGCGCTCCATGGACGTCTAAACCACGCCTAAAGTTAGGTGCAGTTTGCAGAATCGGGGCCTTTATGACTAACTTAAAAACATTTTAAAAAGTTTTAGAATCTAATCTAATCTAAACCTTAAGTTTATATACTGCATCCTCTCCATAGTTATAGAGCTCGGCACGGTTTACAAGAGCTTAAGGTAAGGAAGAAACAACTTAGTGAGGTTGGAGGGTGAGTAGGAGGGAAGAGAGCAGTACATTTTTGTGAATAGTCTAGTTTTCAGATGCTTTCGGAAAAGTTGGAAGGAGCCCAGATTCCGAAGTGGGGCAGTAAGGTTATTCCAAAGCCCTGTGATTCTGAAGAAGAGAGATGTTCCTAATTTTCCCGCATAGAGGATACCTTTTAGCGAGGGGAAGGATAGTTTAAGTTTATGGGTGGATCTGGTGGTATCAGGACTCAAGGAATTCCAAGATAGTGGAATTAGGGGAGGGAGGATGCCGTGTAGGATCTTAAAAGCTAGGCAGGCGCATTTAAAATGAACCCTGGAAATTACTGGAAGCCTGTGAAGTTTGGACAGAAGTGGGGAAACATGATCAAATTTGCTTTTTTGCGAAGATCAGCTTGGCCGCAGTGTTCTGAATTCGCAGAAGTCTTTGAAGACTTTTTTGGTTAGACTTAAATAGATGAATAGAATGAAAAATAGTATACGCCGATAAACAAGGGTTCCAGTGAGGAGAGCTGCCACACTATTCAAATGAGTTATTGTGGCGATCTGAG
Organism: Geotrypetes seraphini; assembly: GCF_902459505.1. Lineage (NCBI taxonomy): Eukaryota > Metazoa > Chordata > Amphibia > Gymnophiona > Dermophiidae > Geotrypetes > Geotrypetes seraphini. Next base: position 304,778,398 of record NC_047087.1, read on the forward strand.
GACCTTCGGTGTGAATATTATGATATAATATTTTTAGTGTTAAAGAAGCATTGATGGTTGAGAGTATTATCAATTTGTGCCCGGCATTGTTTGATAAATTCTGAAGTAGAATCCTTCTCTCAGGCTCTTTGGAAGTGAGGTCTTGTTCATTCGTGAGCTCCAGAAAATGACACGAAAACCAGCATAGCAAAGGCGCACGTGAATTGCAGTCTCCCGACCACTAAATTGGGTCTCACTCCGATCCTGCACGACGGAGAACTATTGCAGGATAGTATCGTGTGACGTCCGCACGGGGGGGGGGGGGGGGTAAATTTAAATCTCAGCCAAATTCCTGTCACACATTCTATTGTTTTAAAGATCAGTCGTTCCGCCACGAAAAGGAGGAGGCGGCAGAGACAAAGGCTTGGACAGAGCCGAGACATAAATGATTCAGCACTGCATAGGGAGCGAGAACTAAAAAGCGAACTGCTTGTCATCGCTAGCCATTTTCACAGTTTTGGGGCCTCAAGTGATGAGCAAGCATGCTCCCTCCACCCATTTACCCTCTCCTCCTCCTCTGCTCTTTGAGGATAAAAATAAGGAATGTGTCATGTTAATGCTAAATAAATCATACAGTACCTGCTTCTATTATTTATTCAGTTTGCTAAGCTGTTCTCTCAGGGGAGCTCGTAACAGTTTGCATGAATTTATTCAGGTACTTAAGCATTTTCCCTATTTGTCCTGGTGGGCTCACAATCTATCTAATGTACCTTGGGCAATGGGGGGATTAAGTGACTTGCCTAGGGTCACAAGGAGCAGCGTGGGCTTGAATCCACAACCCCAGGGTGCTGAGGCTGTAGCTTTAACCACTGCACCACTCTAGAAATCAAAATGTGGCAGAAGTGAGCCAAGTATAGGACAATCAAGCCATTGTGACATCACTGATGAGGTTGGCTCTTAGGCATGGGTGGAATGAGGCATTATGATGTCACAATAGCAGCTCTGGTTATCAGAGGCTGAAACTTTTCACACTATGCTTTTCTCCCGGGGGAGATCAGAACGTTTTACATGAATTTATTCAGGTACTCAGGCATTTTTCCCTGTCTGTTCTGGGGGGCTCACAATCTATCTAATGTGCCTGGGGCAATGGGGGATTAAGGGGTCCTTTTACTAAGGTGTGCTAACCAATTTAGCAGGTGCTAAATCGACCCCTTTCCCTCCGGCCCCATTCACTAACCTCTCTAGCGATCCGCTTCGAATCCGTGCATGCAAATGAGGAGAAACGCATGCAAATTGGACAGCAACGCGATTCATCAACCAAAAATTTTAAAACCGACTGGGCTGGCCGATCAACCCAGGAAGCGACTGCTGGAGACCTGTCAAAAACTGCTTTCTGACTCTCCAGCTTCATAGAAGCCCTGCTCTACCCCGATCTGTCTCCTGCCTGCTCGCCCCGATCTTCCAGCCCTGCTCTCTGCCCTGAAAATGAAATGCGTGATTCCTGTCCCTGCTCTGCTCGCTGCCCCAGTCTTCCAGCCCTGCTTTCTGCCCCAAGCTCCTACTCTCTGCCGCCTTCCCTGCAGTGCGAGCCTGCGGGTTTAAAGCGGGGCTGCACGCCACGGTGCAGCCCCGCTTTAAACCCGCGGCCTTGCACTGTAGGGAAGGCAGCAGAGAGCAGGAGAGTCTGGGTGGCAAGATTGGCTGGAAGGGGAGAGCAGGAGAGCCAGCCCGTGCGAAGAAAACTGCTGATCATGTGGAGAAGGCTTCATCTAAGGCAAGACAGTTGTTAGGTTGCATCCGCAGGAGTTTCGTCAGCCAGAAGCCTGAAGTCATAATGCCATTATACAGAACCATGGTGAGGCCTCATTTGGAATACTGTGTGCAATTCTGGAGGCCACACTACCGAAAAGATGTGCTGAGAGTAGAGTCGGTGCAACGGATGGCCACCAGGATGGTCTCGGGGCTCAAGGACCTATCTTATGAGGAAAGGCTGAAAAATTTGCGGCTGTACTCACTCGAGGAACGTAGGGAGAGGAGACATGATCGAGACGTTTAAGTATATTACCGGCCGTATCGAGATGGAAGAAGAGATTCTCTTTCTCAAAGGACCCTCAGCCAAAAGAGGGCATCCGCTCATACTCAGGGGCGGGAAATTTCATGGTGACACCAGGAAATATTTCTTCACCGAGAGAGTGGTTCCGGTGCAGGTGATCGAGGCAAACAGCGTGCAAGAATTTAAGAGCAAATGGGATGCCCATGTGGGATCCCTTAGAGCAGGGGTGTCCAATGTCGGTCCTCGAGGGCCGCAATCCAGTCGGGTTTTCAGGATTTCCCCAATGAATATGCATGAGATCTATGTGCATGCACTGCTTTCAATGCATATTCATTGGGGAAATCCTGAAAACCCGACTGGATTGCGGCCCTCGAGGACCGACATTGGACACCCCTGCCTTAGAGGGTTAAGCCAAGGGAACCTGTCACCAGGAGTGGGATCCCTAGGATAGTAGACTTGGGGGTGGGTCAGTAGAGTGGGCAGACCTGATGGGCTATGGCCCTTATCTGCCGTCATCTTCTAGGTTTCTATGTTTAGTAAAATGAGCCCTTAGTGTTGTTTAGTTAGAGGGACTTAGAAGGGTCTTCAAGATTTTCTACTGAAGCTTTTTTCTTTAATTGCTGCTCTGCAGAACTTTGTCCAAGGTACACATCTCCCTCCGTATTCGCTGTGATAAGGGATTAAGAGAACCGCAAATACAGAAAAAAAACGCAAATAACTTTTTCAGATGTTATTCGCTGTTTTCTATTAAAAACCATCGTGAATAGGGTGAAACCGCGAATAACATGGTGGGAGACCTGGCCTGTTCCCGAGGGAGAGGCAAAACACGGTGAAGAAAGTGCCAGGAATCGGCGATTTTCTCTATGCAAGCTGATGTCATTTGGGGGGAAGAGCCAGCGAGCTAAAAAAACGTGAATAATCAAAACCGCGAATGCGGAGGGAGAAGTTTATTTGCATTGTGTTTGTGAGACAATGTTTTTCTTTTTCTCCGGGAATTCATGATCTAATGATGTAAATTTGTTGAAAATGGGGGGAAAAAATAAATAAATAAAACAAACCAAAAGTTTGTGTATTGGAGTTTTAGATTCCAGGACGACCCACATTTTCAGGATTATGACTCAACCACTTAAATGCTGGAGGAAGTTCACAAATAGCTCAAGTGTGTCACTCTTCAGGCAGTTCATCAGTGGAGGCTGCTGAAAGCCATCAATTTATTGATTCAGTTTTCTGTACTGCTCAGAACGGTTTATATGAATTTATCCAGGTACTCAAGCATTTTCCCCTGTCTGTCCCAGTGGGCTCACAATCTATCTAATGTACCTGGAGTAATGCAGGGATTAAGTGACTTGCCCAGGGTCACTAAGAGCAGCATGGGTTTGACCTGCCTCCAGGGAAAGTCAACAGGACGTTGCATCATCGGAGGTGGCCCAGCCTAGCAAAGCCCTGAGACTGCCTGACAGAACTGCTGATTTAATGCTATAGGCAAGCTGAAAAGGGAGATGCTGGACCTGGGCGGGGGAGATAAGAGGGAGAGTTGCTGCTGGGAGCTTGCTGGGTGGGCAGGTGAGAGGGAGAAGTGCTGCTGGAGCTAGGTGGGTGGGGGAGGTGAGAGGGAAAGGTGCTGCTGGACCTGGGTGGATGGTGGGTTGGGGGGAGAGGTGCTGCTGGATTCGGGGCAGGGGAGGAAGTAGGAGAGGTGCTGCTTCACTTAGAGGGGAAGAAAGAACGGTACTACTGGATTGGGAGGAGGGTAGTGGAGAAGAAGGGAGAGAGAGAGAGGCAGTATTGGAGGAAGAGAGGGGGCATTGGACTCAGGGAGGTAGAAACATAGAAACATAGAAAAAAGCGGCAGAAAAGGGCTATAGCCCACCAAGTCTGCCCATTCCAAGTATCCCTCCCCCCTGAGTTTACTCCCTTAACGATCCCACATGAGTATCCCATTTTCTCTTAAAATCCGTCACGCTGCTGGCCTTTATCACCTGGAGTGGGAGTCTGTTCCAATGATCCACTACTCTTTCAGAAAAAAAGTACTTCCTGGAGTCGCCATGAAACTTCCCTCCCCTGACTTTCAGTGGATGCCCTCTGGTGGTCGAGGGTCCCATGAGCCAGAAGATATCCTCTTCTGTCTCGATGCGTCCCGTGATGTACTTATACGTTTCAATCATATCTCCCCGTTCTCTTCTTTCCTCAAGTGAGTACAGCCGCAATTTCTTTAGTCTTTCTTCATACGTGAGATCCCTGAGCCCCAAGACCATCCTGGTTACCGCTCGCTGCACCGACTCGATCCTCAGCACATCCTTTCGGTAATGTGGTCTCCAAAACTGGATTGCAGGGAGAGAGCAAGGAATAGAGAGAGAGACATGCAAGCCACAGGATGAGATGTGTGGGCAGAAAAAAATAGAGAGGTCATGCACAGAGAAAGGATGCTAGACTACAACTGTCTAACCATCTCTCTTAGTGCCAACCCTCTCCGTCTCTTTGCCACACTCAACTCTCTACTCAAAGTGCCCCCGCCTCCTATCCCCTCTTCGCTCTCCACCCAGACGATGGCAGAGTTCTTCCACAACAAGATTCACAAGATCCACCTTGAATTCTCATCAATGTCGCCTCCCCCGCCGCCCCTTCTGACTGTCCACTCTACCGACCTTCCTTCGACAATTCTTATGACCCTTTTTTCCTTTTCTGAAGTTATGGAAGAGGAAACTGCTCACCTTCTCTCCTTCTCCAAACCCACCCCCTGTTCCTTTCATCCGATTCCTACCTACCTACTTGGATCCATCGCTCCTGCTGTTATCCCTCCCATCTGTCACATCCTCAACCTTTCGCTCTCCACTGCTACAGTTCCTGATGTCTTCAAACATGCTGTAGTTACACCCCTACTTAAAAACCCTTGCTAGACCCTACGTCTCCCTCCAACTACCGCCCTATCTCCCTTCTCCCCTTCCTATCCAAACTACTTGAACGCGCTGTTCACCGCCGTTGCCTGGACTTCCTTTCCTCTCATAATATTCTTGACCCGTTTCAATCGGGCTTTTGCCCTCTCCACTCTTGCTAAAATCTCTAATGACCGGTCCCTGGCTAAATCCAATGGACTCTACTTTATCCTCATTCTTCTCAATCTGTCTGCTGTCTTCGACACTGTTGATCATCACCTCCTCCTTGACGTGTTGTCCTCGCTGGGATTCCAGGGTTCTGCTCTCCTGGTTTTCTTCCTATCTCTCTCGTCGTTCCTTCAAAGTATGTTGCGCTGGATCCTCCTCTGCTGCTATCCCACTGTCTTATCGGCATACGCCAAGGCTCTGTCCAGGGCCCTCTCCTCTTTTCCAGATACCCGCTCTCTTGGTACACTGATCTCCTCTCATGATTTTCAATATCACCTCTATGCTGATGACTCCCAGATCTACCTCTCCACGCCGAATATTTCTACGGAAGTTCAGGCCTGAATTTCAGCCTGCCTGTCCGACATTGCCACTTGGATGTCTCTCCGCCATCTCAAACTGAATATGGCTAAAACTGAACTCCTTATCTTTCTGCCTAAACTCACCTCCCCTAAACTTACTCCCCCCCTTCCCCCCTCCCGCTGTTCTCTATTTCGGTGGATAACACTATCCTTCTCGCTGTCTCGTTGGCTCGCAACCTTGGGGTGATCTTTGACTCCTCTCTCTCCTTCTCTGCTCAGATCCAACAAACCACCAAATCCTGTTGCTTCCTCCTCTATAATATTACCAAAATCCATCCTCTTCTCTCTGAACACACAACAAAAAACCCTTGTCCATGCTCTTGTCACCTTGCGCTTAGACTACTGCAATGTACTTCGCTCGGGCCTCCCACGTGCCCATCTTTCGCCTCTTCAATCCATTCAAAATTCTGCTGCGTGACTCATATTCCATGAGAACCGTTGTTCTCACATTACCCCTCTCCTCAAGCCGTTTCATTGGCTCCCCGTCCATCTCCGAATACAATTTAAACTCCTCTTGCTGACTTACAAGTACATTCGCTCTGAAGCCCCCCAATATCTCTCTTCACTTATCTCTCCCCTATGCTCCTCCCCGTGATCTCTGTTCATTGGGCAAGCCCCTCTTATCTGTACCCTTCTCTTCCACTGCCAACTCCAGACTCCGTCCCTTCTTTCTTGCGGTGCCATATGCCTGGAAGAAGCTGCCTGAATCAATGCATCATGCTCCCTCCCTAGCAGTGTTCAAATCCAAGCTAAAAGCCCACCTTTTTGAATCTGTTTTCAACTCTTAACTCTCACTCACTGCTGTCAGATACCTAGATCCACTGTATCATTTCCTCTACCATAATCTCCCCAACCCCAAAATGTCCTGTCAAAATTAGATTGTAAGCTCTTCTGAGCAGGGACCGTCTATTGTATGTTAAAATGTCAGATACCAAGACCCACTGTAACATTTCCTCTACCATAATCTCCCCAACCCCGAAATGTCATGTCTAAATTAGATTGTAAGCTCTTCTTAGCAGGGACCTGTCAGCGCTTTAAAAATAATAATAATTAGCAGTACTAGTAGTAGTTATAATTCTCAGTTGTCGAAGACGGAAAAATAATTTTTTTTAGATCATTTTCATATGATGATTTAATTCTAAATCAGAATCTAGGATTACCATATTTTTCACTCTATAAGATGCACTTTTTTCTCCAAAAATGTGGGTGGAAATAAGGGTGCGTATTATGGAGCGAATACCCAACCTCCCTCATTACCTTATTTTAATTCTGGCGCCCTTCCTTACTGGACGTGGCTGCCTCTCTAGCGGCAGAGCGGCGCCTGCCTGGTCGGCTGATGCGGCTGCCTCCTCTTCTCTTCTCTAGCAGCAGAGCGGTACACAAGGCTGCCTGCCTGGTCCTGCGCCGCTTCCCATGAGAACTTAGCTCTCTCAGAAAGAAGCCGGGGACCAAGCAGCCTTGTGCGCCGTTCTGCTGCTAGAGAGGCAGCCACGCCCATTGAGGGAGGGCGCCATAATTAAAATAAGATAACGGGGAGGGGGGGGGAGCAGCGGCCTGCCTGCCCTGCCAAATTAAAAATAGGGAGGGAGGAGAGAGAAGCCAGGACCTGCCTGCCTGGGGGGTATGCCAGGGTGGGAGAAGGCCTGCCTGCCCTGTCCCTACCTGCCTGCCATCCACTAGGCCTGCCTGCCCTGTGCCGTCCCTACCTGCCTGCCAGCCACTAGCCTAGGAAGAAAAAAGGGGGTATAATGGATAATAAATACAAAAATAATTTTTATTTTTATTTAGTACCTAACTTCTTATTTATAAAAAAATTTTTGTTATTACTAATAACCCACATATGAAAACTTATTCTAAGCACACACTTTTACCCTAGTGTATAAATAAATTAAATATCTCAATTTGATTTAAGAGGCTGAAGGATGCATTGTTCTCAGTAAAGAGACCTCTTATAACTTAGATGTTATTTCAAGTCTTCATCCTGAATGCATATGATATAATCATTTACTTCAAACCTCCTTCCTACCTTAAAAAGATCTAGTGTTAGAACTCCGGGTCCAAGTATTTGGTTTTGTTCGTAGTCCCTTTCATCCCTTTTAAACTTTTCTAATTTTGTTTTCTTTAAGGAATCTCTAAAATCTTTCAATTGTTGATTCATCTGATCTAATTTAAGAACTACATCCTCAGGTGGAACTTGTTCTGCTACGTCTTTTAGTAATTGGTCAACCTCAGTTTTTAATGTAATAGCCATCTTCTGAGCTTGCTCTACTATCAGGATCATTAAATCCATCCCACTTTGTTTAAAATGCGGTTCCAATTTGTCACAAATTCTGTATCTTTCCTATACAAATGGGGCTCTTTTAACATCCTAAGACCCCTCGGAATTCGTTTAAGTCTTAAGTATTCAATTAGCATGAGGGCATGTAATTCTGTCCTTATACCACAACAAAAAAGAAAAAAGGAAAAAAGGAAAAAGCATGCTATCATATTATGTAGCGGTTTCTCGTAGTAGCGATTCCTCGCAGTAAGAGTGCTTTTAACATAAGCTTTCTTAAACAGTTGAAGTTTTGGTTTAAAAAGTAAATAAGTAGTTTATATATATATATATATCCAAGTTTCCAAGTTTATTAAATAGTTTGATTAATTGCCATATCAAAATTCAAGGCGATGTACAAAATAAAACACGTAGTTATAAAACATAGGTAAAATATTATATAAATAAATACTGTTACAAACACAAATCACAATGTTAAAATAAACATAGATTATTGGACATTGTTTAGAAACAAAAGGGAAGTTCATTAATGGTTACAATGCATATTAAAAAAAATAAAAAATAAAAAAAAGGTAATAACATAGGGGGGGGGGGAAAATTACTAAAAATATGATAGTAAAAGATCATTAATCGCTAAAAGCATCATTAAAAAGGAAACTTTTAAGCTTACTCTTAAATTTGTCTAGATTCTTTTCTTCTCTTATATATATTGGAAGATCATTCCAGGATTGAGGAGCTGTCACCGAAAAGATAGTAAGACGTCTAGTATTGATGATTTTTAAAGAAGGAATGGTTAATAAATGTTGGTCCTGTGATCTCAATGTTCTAATAGTGGAATATGGAATTAAGACTCTATGGATAAAAGCAGGAGTTTGAAAAATATATATATATAATTCATCTATTTATCTTAGATATTCATATTTTTTTCATTTTCATTGTTTTTACAGTAGTGCAGCAATCACATTGTCCCCCGATGAAGGTTAGTTGATAGCTGAAACGCTCTAAAACAGTTTGAGTGTCAGGTAGTCCACAACCTACCAACGTTGGTCTTGGCTGGGAAGCCACTAAGATAAGTGCTGCTGTTCTCTTTTTTTCCTTTTTTCTTTTTTGTTGTATTATTTTTTTTTGATAACATTATATAATTTTTTTTTAAGTTAAGAAATTAAATTGTGCACTCTTAGCCAAGTTAATTGAGAGTTCCTTATGCAAATTAATTAATTAAACAAATAAATAAATAAATAAATAAAATATTTTTAAGGTAGGAAGGAGGTTTGAAGTAAATTATTATATCATATGCATTCAGGATGAAGACTTGAAATAACATCTAAGTTATAAGAGGTCTCTTTACTGAGAACAATGCATCCTTTATGATACTTCAGCCTCTTAAATCAAATTGAGATATTTAATTTATGTATACACTAGGGTAAAAGTGTGTGCTTAGAATAAGTTTTCATATGTGGGTTATTAGTAATAACAAAAAATTTTTATAAACAAGAAGTTAGGTACTAAATAAAAATAAAAATTATTTTTGTATTTATTATTCATTATACCCCCTTTTTTCTTTTTTGATTGGTAATATTTTTGTGGGTTGGATAATTTAGATAATGATCCGTGTGTTTGTTAGTTGAGCCACTAGCCTAGGTGCAGAGCTTGGCAAGGAGTGTAGGGTTGGGTGCAGAGCCTGGCAGGGCAGAATTTGGCAGAATTTGGTTCAGAATGTTTTTTTTCTTGTTTTCCTCCTCTAAATTTAGGGTGCATCTTATGGTCAGGTGCGTCTTATGGAGCGAAAAATATAGGACTTCATTCATACAGATACTCTCTTAATTTCCCAAAACCAATAAGTTTTGTGTTAGCTGTATTCAATTCTAAAACGTTTTTCCTAGCCCAACAAAGTAGAAATATATCATCTGCATAAGTATATACTGTGTAGCTTATATTTGAAATTATTTTTTCCTAGTTCACTCGTACATTTGTTAAGACTTTGACTTTCATACTTCAGACTCAGCATGTAAAAAGAGATCATTGGGAAGGCTGAAGGTTAGTGAAATGGAGCAATAGAATAATAGCAGTTTGATGTTCCTCTATCAATAACTAGCCACATACCTGAAAACTGAATATAGTTCAAAACAATTATTCTTAGGTTCGCAATGAGATGACATAGACTTGACCAAATCTAACAGCATAAGCAAGAGAGTCAGCCTTAAATATTTCAGCTCCAAGATGTCTGACTTTCTCTCTGTCAAAGGAAAAATATTGTATTTTTCAAGATATGTTATGAATCATAAACTAATGGGACTCTTATTAGCTAAAAAAAAAAAAAGTCAATAATCTGGGACACATATATTACATCTGAAATTTTTATACAATCACCGACAATCATCATCCATTGATAGATTAAAAGCTAGTGCTGAGTGTACATACGTCACTGGCTTAGAAGCCAATACTAAATCGGGGCTTTAGAGAACGAAGCTTCAGTGGAACAGATGAATTTCATGTGAGTGCTCTTATCTTTTGTGAATGTGACAGCTCATCCCCATTTTCTTAGCAGCATCAAGAACAAAGGGCTGTTCAGTCAGCCAGCATCATGCTTGATGTCCTTATTTTACTTATTTTTTTAGACTGCATCATACAGGACATAGAATGTAATCATTTTGCTGACCGTCACATCACACAGACTAAGACTCCTTGCAAATCTAATATTGCCGCTCTGTAATTATACTATGGTAAACTTCACTATGTTTATTAAAGGTTTTGTCAACAGCACGATGTACAAAATATATAAAAACAAGAAACGAAAAGAACGCCATAAAAAATAGGAAAGCAAAGAAAAAAACAATAGAGAAAGAAAAGAAATACAATTTAAAAATTCATTAAATCTAAGTAAACTAAATCTAAAAAGAAAATAATTCAGTTTAAATCTTGTTTAAATACTGCTACTACCACTTTCTTCTTCACTCAGAGAGTGGTAGAAAACTGGAATGCTCTTCCGGAGTCTGTAATAGGGGAAAACACCCTCCAGGGATTCGAGACAAAGTTAGACAAGTTCCTGCTGAACCGGAATGTACGCACGTAGGGCTAGTCTCAGGGTGCTGGTCTTTGACCAGAGGGCTGCCATGTGAGCGGACTGCTGGGCACGATGGACCACTGGTCTGACCCAGCAGCGGCAATTCTTATGTTCTTATTAATTTTTTCTATAGTGCTACCAGACACACGCAGTGCTGCACAGAGTCATAAAGAAGAAGAAAACAGTCCCTGCTCGAAAGAGCTTACAATCTAAACAGGCAAGACAGACAAACAGGATGTCATGGATACTGTTAAGGGGAACTGTTAATCAGCTGGCTGGGCTGGAGGGCAGAGGGGAGTACAGGACAATCAAGTTATTGTGACATCACTGATGAGGTTGTCTCTTATTGGTGGAATGAGGCATTATGACATCACAATCTCAGCTCTGCTTCCCAAAGACTGAAACTCTTCGCACTACTACTACTATGAATTATTTCTATAACGCTACCCGACACACGCAGTGCTGTAGAGACACAAAGAAGACAGTCCCTGCTCGAAAGAGCTTACAATCTAAACAGCCAAGACAGACAAACAGGATGTCATGGATACAGTTAAGGGGAACGGTAAATCTGCTGGCTGGGTTGGTGGGCAGAGGGGAGAAGGGTTATGGATTGAAGGCTATATCAAAAAGGTGGGTTTTCAGTCTGCTTTTAAACAAGGAAAGGGGCTTGATGGACAAACTTGGGTAATTTATTCCAGGCATAGGGGGGCAGCAAGATGAAAGGAACGAAGTCAGGAACTGGCAGTGGAGGAGAAGGGTACCGCTAAGAGTGACTTAATTGAGGAACGGAGTTAAATAGTTGCCAAAAACCAGGATCGCAATTGACCAAACTTCTCATAAAAAATGCCAAACCGAAAACATGCGTCAACTAAGAATCAACTGGAAAATATGGAATGGATTCTTCCTTTTAATGACCGTTACACAGTAAGGGCTATATTCTATATATGGTGCCCAAAACTTGGTGCCGACTAGAACAGCACTTAGGGCTCCTTTTACAAAGATGCGCTGGTGTTTTTAGCGCACGCACCGGATTAGCGCGCGCTACCCAAAAAACTACCGCCTGCTCAAGAGGAGGCAGTAGCGGCTAGCGCGTGTGGCATTTTAGCACGTGCTACTCCACGTGTTAAGGCCCTAACGCACCTTTGTAAAAGGAGTCCTTAGCGCGATTTTATAAAAGGTACATGTACCTTATAGAATCACCAGAGCATTACATAACTTTAAGGAACACCCATTTAGGCCAAGGGAAACCAGGCCTAAATATCAGCACCTAACTTATGCATGCATCGGGTGTATTCTGTAACAGTGCGCATAAAGGAACACCCACGATCCATCCACGGTCCTCCCCTGCGAAGGACTGCAAAGGGACTTGAAGTAACTAGGGGAATGGGCGACGAGATGGCAGATGAAGTTCAACGCTGAGAAATGTAAAGTATTGTGTGTGGGAAGCAGAAACCCGAGGTACAACTATACGATGGGAGGGATGTTATTGAATGAGAGTACCCAAGAAAGGGACTTGCGGGTAATGGTGGACATGACAATGAAGCCGACGGCACAGTGCGCAGCGGCCGCTAAGAGAGCGAATAGAATGCTAGGTATAATCAAGAAGGGTATTACAACCAGGACAAAAGAAGTTATCCTGCCGTTGTATCGGGCGATGGTGCGTCCGCATCTGGAGTACTGCATCCAATATTGGTCGCCGTACCTTAAGAAGGACATGGCGTTACTCGAGAGGGTTCAGAGGAGAGCGACGCGTCTGATAAAGGGGATGGAAAACCTTTCATACGCTGAGAGATTGGAGAAACTGGGTCTGTTTTCCCTGGAGAAGAGGAGACTTAGAGGGGATATGATAGAGACTTACAAGATCATGAAGGGCATTGAGAGAGTAGAGAGGGACAGATTCTTCAAACTTTCGAAATCTACAAGAACGAGAGGGCATTCGGAAATGTTGAAAGGGGACAGATTCAAAACGAATGCTAGGAAGTTCTTCTTTACCCAAAGTGTGGTGGACACCTGGAATTCGCTTCCAGAGGACGTAATAGGGCAGAGTACGGTACTGCGGTTTAAGAAAGGATTAGACAATTTCCTGCTGGAAAAGGGGATAGAGGGGTATAGATAGAGGATTACTGCACAGGTCCTGGACCTGTTGGGCCACCGCGTGAGCGGATTGCTGGGCACGATGGACCTCAGGTCGGACCCAGCAGAGGCATTGCTTATGTTCTTATGTTTTTATGCCCCATCTTCATATTCACATGCTAGAACTGGGGCAAAGAACTTTATAGAATATGCCTACCAAGTTGTGCGTGTAACTTTTAATCAGTGTGAATTAGGTATTAATTGGCAATTATCGGAGCAATTTAGGCTGGTTAAACAATTAAGTTCTACACGCAAATCGACTGTGTGCACGAATTTGCAGGCCCAACATAAAGGCGCCATACAGGGAATTGGGGGTAAGGGTGCAAATCTATAACTGAGTACCAAAGCTAGGCACCATAATTAAGAGGGCAGTTTGCCAACGCTAGAACTGCAAACACTATAGTAAAATCCAGACCCCTAGACCCGCCCAGGCCCTCCCAGTTCCACCCATCCCTGCCCCAGTCCTGCCCCAGCACCACCCCCCTGCCTGCTCTTGTCGGGCAGGAGGAAATCCGCACATTTGCAGATTTTCTCCTACCCAACGCAATTTAGAGGAGGCTTTTCAAAAACCCGGACAAAGTACCGGGTTTTGTAAAGCTGTCCAGGGAAATCCTGCCCATGCCCCCCTTGTGAATGCCCTCCTTGCATTTACACACTAAGGAGCTGGTACTATAAAGGGCACCTAACTTAATTGGCAAAATTTTTTAATAGGCTCAGTAATTACTAAAAAAAAAAATTAATTGGGAGATAGGTGTCTATTGCATGGCACCTAAGTGGCCATTTCTATGGGTGAAGTATGAGTTAGGCACCACGAAGCATGATTCTCCAGAAACTGTGCCTGAAAGTGTGGTGGAGGGAAGATTGTGGTGCAATGTTTAAAGCTACAGCCTCAGCACCCTGGGGTTGTGGGTTCAAACCCACGCTGCACCTTGTGACCCTGGGCAAGTCACTTAATCCCCTAGGAACACTAGATAGATTGTGAGCTCACCAGGACAGATGGGAAAAAATGCTTGAGTACCTGAATAAAATCCATGTAAACCGTTCTGAGCTCCCCTAGGAGAACAGTATAGAAAATGGAATAAATAAATAGTGTGAAAAGTTTCAGCCTCTGATAACCAGAGCTGGTATTGTGACATCATAATGCCTCATTCCACCAATGCCTAAGAGCCAGCCTCATCGGTGATGTCACAATGGCTTCACTGTTCTATACTTGGCTCACTTTTGCTGCATTTTGATTTCTAGACTGGTGCAATGTTTAAAGCTACAGCCTCAGCACCCTGGGGTTGTGGGTTCAAGCCCACGCTGCACCTTGTGACCCTGGACAAGTCACTTATTGCCCCAGATACACTGGATAGATTGTGAGCTCACCAGGACAGACGGGAAAAAATGCTTGAGTACCTGAATAAATTAATGTAAACCATTCTGAGCTTTCCTGGGAGAACGGTATAGAAAATTGAATAATAATATTTGCTCCAGCCTTTGAGCCAGGATCAAGGGATAATACTTCTAAGATGTGGGCCAATCGTTCGCGGTGTGCTCTGGGTCAAGTATGGCAGCAGGGAAAGATGCGCACTTTTGTGGAGTTGCAGCAAGAGTTTGGTATTATAGGAACCTCCTTTTTTCCATATCAACAACTTTCAGATTTTTTTATGCCGAAAGGCAAGTAAAGATTTGAATCTGGAAGAACCTCCTTTTGAGACCGTTATATTGACGGGAATGGGGGTGGGGGAGGGATTTCTTGCCCGTATCAGGCCTTAATTTCCCCTTCTAGCCCTGTTGCTACCTATACTGCGCGTTGGGAAGCTCACCTGGGGAAATCTTTTTCAGCCTCTGTGTGGAATAGGGGGGTTTAAGGGATGGTTGCGCTTGACGGTGTCCACCCCTCTGATAGAGAATGGCTATAAGCTTTTATACCAATGGTATTATACTCCCCTTAAACTTAGTAAAATCTTTCAATCAGGGGATGGAAAGTGTTGGCGCCAATGTGGGCAGGTGGGTTCATTTCTGCATATGTGGTGGGAATGTCCCAAAATAGCTGTTTATTGAACATAAGAACATAAGTAGTGCCTCTGCTGGGTCAGACCACAGGTCCATCACGCCCAGCAGTCCGCTCCCGCGGCGGCCCAACAGGTCATGACCTGTCTGAATCACCCCTTGGTTTCTCATCGAAGTCCTATCTTCCCATCAAATTCTTGACCGTTTGTCCCTGCACCCCTTTCAGTACCCTACGATCCCTTTGTCCCTCAGGAATCTGTCCAATCCCTGTTGGACTAAGGTCCTGATTAATCTTAGGCTATATACTTCTCATTTTTACCTTAAAAGAGCAGAGAGCTGTCTCTTAAATTTCCCTGTACCAGGTATCCCCAGAGAAGTTTTTCATCTGGCAATTTGTATGTTTACCATGGCCAGAATGCTACTTGCTAAAGGATGGAAGACACCGGAGGCTCCTTACCTGGCTTTATTGTATCATAAATTGGACTATGTGTGTTTAATGTCCCAGATGACAGCACATAGGAGGGGAAGAGTGAAAGATTTTCATAAAATTTGGGATGTATATATGCAATGGAGAGAATGTACTGTGTATGGAGAATATGGGAGGGAAGTAGGGGAGGGTTGATATGGGGGGATGGTAGGTATTTACTGTCAATATAATGTTTGTACGAGATGACTTTATGTTATGAATCTGTGCTGATTATTGTTTGTTCTGGTTGTGAAAACTTTTAAATACACATAATTTTGAAAAAAACCCCAAATAATAATAATAAAATGTAGGCCTTTGAAACCCTCGCCTACATTTCAGACGCCTAAGTTTTTTACATAGGTGCCACTAGCCGTGATTGACATGTGGCCAGCGCCAGCTGATGTAAGCACCATTTATAGAATCAACCTCTAAGGGGCCCTTTTACTAAAGGGTGTTAAGCTCTAATGCATGAAAAATAGGCTCTCTCAAAACATTTTGCCTGTTAGTCTGTGCTAATTTTTATTATTCAGAAAAAAATGTTTTTCCAACATAACCCGGGGGTGTTAAGTATTTTTTAAGAATATTTTTTTTGAAGGAACGGGTCATGGAAGGAGAATGGGCATCAGTGCAGTGGTCTCAACCCTGTCCTGGAGGGACCCCCAGCCAGTTGGGTATTCAGGATATCCCTAAGGAATATGCATATGAAGATTTACATATTACACTGAATTTTTATTATTATTCTTACATGTTTAGAGTATAGTAACATTATTTATATGATAGTAGGATATTTATATATCACTTATAGCCTAAGTGGTTCACATTCAGATATTCAAACATTTTTCCCTATCTGTTCAGGTGGGCTCAAACTCTATCTAGTGTACCTGGGGTAATGGTGGTGGTGGGGGGGGGGGAGAGATTAAGTGACTTAAGGGTCACAAGGAGCAGCATGAGATTTGAACCCACAACCTCAGGGTACTGAGGCTGTAGCTCTAACCACTGCACCACACACACTCCCCATGTGCATAGTCATTAGGGCCATCCTGAAAACCCGATTAGCTGGAGATACACGTAAGCCCAGATTCTGTGACCGGCACCATTGTTGGTGGCCAGCTTAAAAGCAGACTTCAATTACTCCACAGCGCCGGGTATAGAATTGCGCCTCCGGAAAAGGTAGGTGCCAGAAATGTAGGCCAAGGTTTTCCAGCGCCTACATGTCCAGCGCCTGCCTTTGATGTGAATGACACTTCCGTAGGTGCTTTAGACCGCCTAATGCCACTTCCAGTGTTAGCCACGCCCATAGAGGCGTTAAGAGGCCTGCATCTGAGGTGCAGTGGCGTAGTGAGGGTAGGAAGTGCCTCTCCCACACCCTCCTATTGTGCGAGTGCCCCCTTCCCTTCCCCCACCTAACGCCACTTGCAGTGTTAGCCACGCCCACAGAGACGTTAAGAGGCCTAAAGCATCTACGGAGATGCATTGGCGTAGTGAGGGTAGGTGGTGCCCCTCCCCTGCCCTCCCACTGCGCGAGGCCCCCTTCCATTCCCCCACCTAACACCACTTCCAGCGTTAGCCACGTCCACAGAAGTGTTAAAAGGCCTAAAGCATGTACGGAGGTGCAGTGGTGTAGTGAGGGTAGGTGGTGCCCCTTCCCTGCCCTCCCGCTGCACGAGTGCCCCCTTCCCTTCCCCCACCTAACGCCACTTCCAGTGTTAGCTACACCCACAGAGGTGTTAAAAGGCCTAAAGCATCTACAGAGGTGCAGTGGCGTAATGAGGGTAAGTGGCACCCCTCCCCCGCCATCTTCTCTATCCCCCTCTAATGCCCCCTTCTCCCATACAAAAAGTGACATAAATTGACATCAGAAGTGAAGTCTTGTGGGCCCGGCGCTTGTATGCGCTAGGCCTGGCTCGTGTTGGTGGCTTGGGGGTAGGGGTAGGGAAAGAATCGGGAAGTGGAGAAATCGTCACAATGGCTTGGGGGGGCAGGGGAAGAGAGAAAGAAAGGCAGAAATAAAGAGGGGGCAGGGGGAGAGAGAAAGACAGGCAGAAAGAAAGAAAAATTGGATTTACAGAAGAATAAATTGCAACCAGAGACTCATGAAATCACCAGACAAAAAGGTAGGAAAAATGATTTTATTTTCAATTTAGTGATCAAAATGTGTCCGTTTTGAGAATTTATATCTGCTGTCTATATTTTGCACTATGGCCCCCTTTTACTAAACCGCGATAGTGGTTTTTAGTGTCGGGAGCTGCGAGGGGGAGAGAGAAAGAAATGCAGAAAGAAAGAGGGGGCAGGGGGAGAGAGAAAGACAGGCAGAAAGAAAGAAAGAGGGGGCAGGAGGAGAGAGAAAGACAGGCAGAAAGAAAGAGAGGGCAGGGGGAGAGAGAAAGACAGGCAGAAAGAAAGAGGGGGCAGGGGGAGAGAGAAAGACAGGCAGAAAGAAAGAGGGGGCAGGAGGAGAGAGAAAGACAGGCAGAAAGAAAGAGGTGGCAGGGGAGAGAGAAAGACAGGCAGAAAGAAAGAGGGGGCAGGGGGAGAGAGAAAGACAGGCAGAAAGAAAGAAAAATTGGATTTACAGAAGAATAAAGTGCAACCAGAGACTCATGAAATCACCAGACAAAAAGGTAGGAAAAATGATTTTATTTTCAATTTAGTGATCAAAATGTGTCTGTTTTAAGAATTTATATCTGCTGTCTATATTTTGCACTATGGCCACCTTTTACTAAATCTTGGTTTTTAGTGTCAGGAGCTGCGAGGAGCATTCAGTTTAGTAAAAGGCGAGGGGGTATATTTGTCTATTTTTGTATAGTTGTTACTGAGGTGACATTGCATATTTTAAAGTCATCTTTCTTGACCTCTGATAAAACCCCCGAATACAAGTGATAATTAACATTTTCTCTGCGTACAGTGTGCTTTGTGTTTTTTAAAAATTTTTTGTTGGTAGATCATTTTGACTTGGCCATTTTAAAAGTAGCTCCCAAGCCAAAAAAGTGTGGGCACCCCTGCTGTAGACCGTTCAGGTCTTTAATCTGCCATCATATACTATGTTACTATAAATTAGGCCCTACAATGAATTTCCAGGTCTAAAGTAGGTCACGGCGGTCGCAGGTGCATAGAAGTCAAACCTATTTGGTCCCACTAGGTCCTAGAACAGAAAGAGAAACCAGAATGGTGGTTTTTCTGAAGAGGACCTGTCCACCTGGAATGGAAATCCCCAGCCCAAGTCATATACACTGCCAACAGCTGTAAAACCCGCACCGGCGACCTAAAGGTAAAAGGGCACCGTGACACAACGCCAGTTCTCCAATCCTCGTGTGTGTGTGTTTGAACTTGAAACCAAGTGCCTGTTGCCTTGCTGCGAGGATACACCCATCCATTCTGACTCAGCTGTTTGTGGTTTTCCTTTATTATTTAGAACTCATTTATCATAGAATTTCTTCCCCATTCTTGAAAAAAAGAAACAAAACACAGAACACTCTTGGTTAGCTGATAAGTGTGGGAAATGCCCCTCAGTTATCTCCCTGTAAAGGAAAGGATATTTTGAGGTCAGTCAGCTACAGCTGCAGAGACTCAACACAATACCGATACTCAGGAAACATCCGCTTTTCAGGACCACAGGCCACTGTGTTCTGAAACACAGCCACCCCTTCTTCAGCCAAATGAATTATTTCTTGCTTCCTGTAGAAAACCAACTTCCTGAGCGAGGTGAGGGAGGAGCAGATGCATCTATGAGAACCTTTGACATTTCTACTACTGAAAAATAGAAGGGGAACTGTGCACACGCCACCACCACAGAAGTAAAAAAAAAATGTAGACCTTTTGTTATAAACTGGATTAATGGAAAATCTGTAGCTGCTACATTTTGACATTTAATAGAAGGTCCCAGCATGGAAGAGCTTACAATCTAACTTGGACAGACAGACATGACATATAGGGTTGGGGATGCAGAACCCAAGGAGAGAGGAGTCGAAAGCACTCTCAAAGAGGTGGGCTTTTTACTGGGCCTTGAACACTGTCAGAGACGGAGCCCACCGTAGGGATTTGGACAGCTTGTTCCAAGCGGTTGGTGCAGCAAGGTAGAAGGTTTGTTGACAGTTGAAGAGAAGGGTGCAAATAGAAGGGACTTACCAGCTGAGTGGAGCTCACCAGGGGTGGAGTGGAGGGGAACATAG
The DNA here is from genome assembly GCF_902459505.1 of Geotrypetes seraphini. Classification (NCBI taxonomy): domain Eukaryota; kingdom Metazoa; phylum Chordata; class Amphibia; order Gymnophiona; family Dermophiidae; genus Geotrypetes; species Geotrypetes seraphini. The sequence continues at coordinate 304,797,992 of NC_047087.1, forward strand.
GGGGAGATAAGTGAAGAGAGATAGTGAGGGGCAGCTGAGTGAGTGCATTTGTAGGTCAGTAAGAGAAGTTACTTTGAATTGTGTTGGGAAACGGATGGGAAGCCAATGAAGCGACTTTATGAGAGGGGTAACATGAGTATAGTGGCTCTCCCGAAATATGACCTGTGCAGCCGAATTCTGGATGGATTGGAGGGGAGCGACATGGCTAAGCGGAAGACCTGAGAGTAGCGAGTTGCAGTAGTCTAAGTGCGAGGTGATGAAGGCATGGATAAGTGTTTTGGTAGTGTGCTGAGAGAGAAAGGGCTGAATTTTGGTAATACAGAGGGAGAAACGGCAGATTTTAGCGATAAGTTGTATCTGGGCGGTGAAGGAGAGAGAGGAGTCAAAGATGACCCCGAGATTACGAGCAGACAAACCAGGAAGGATGAGAGTGTTGTCCACAGAGACGGAGAACAAGGAAAGCGGAGACGAGGGTTTAGACGGGAAGATGAGCAGTTATGTTTTAGCCATATCCTATTTTAGAAGGCAGTGAGACATCCAAGTGGCAATGTCTGACAGGCAGGCTGAGACTCTGGTCTGGGCTTCAGTAGAGATATTTGACGCAGAGAGGTACATCTGGGAGTCATCAGCATAGAGCCTGCTACAACAGTCCAGAAGGAAGCAACCCTGAAACACATTTTGCTTTTATTTCCTCTGCAGGAATCCTGCTAAGGAACCATGACCTTCCCTTTCATATACAAACCAATTAACAGAATCACCCAAAGGTGTAAAAAGGACCCTGGGAAAGTCACTTACAAAGGGGTGCTGAAAAGTTGTCAGCTCACCCAACTTCCTATATTCTGAGTGTTATTTTGCCACTTTAGCTCAAAAGAGTGTTATTTTATTTTGCAAAATGCCAATTTGCAATGCTAAGTTTTGACATTGTTTCAGATCGCTGATTGGAACCGTGTCAACAAAAGTGTGGAACTCCGAGCAGTCACAAAATTCCTAATCCTGCAGAAGAAAATGCCAAAGGAAATCCATGAATGTATGATGCAAACATTGTGTGGCAAATGCCCATCATACTCCACAGTGAAGAAGTGGTGTGCAAAACTTTCAGCATGGAGATTTGGAGACCGAAGATGCAGCAAGGTCTGGGAGGCCTCAAACTGTATCAACTCCTGAAATTGTGGACTATGCCCATGACTTGATTTTAGCAGATTGGCGAATATCAGCTAAAACAATTGCTGAGACATTACAGGCATCCAGGGAACATCCTGGGGGTGTAATAGAAAGTTGCGCGGGGACAGAAAACCCACCCATCCCCCGCCCGTCCCCGCCAGGATCCTCTCTGTCCCCACCCATTCCCCAAGGAATTACCTCCATCCCCGCCCATCCCCATAAAAAGCAGCAATTACTTCTGACAGGATCATCAATTCCACAGTTTCTTTGCTGTTTTCCTTGTGGAATCTCTTTGGTGGAACCCTTTTTTTTGTTTTCTGTTCAGGTAATTAACTTATAAACCCCCTCTTTTACTAAGGCTGACATGTCCATTATATTATATGGACGAACCATGCTTCCAAAGCCTTCCATCCCCGTGGGAGTCCCTTGGGCCAGAGGGGGGTCCCCTTGGGAGTCCCGTGGGTTAGGGGGGATTCCCGTGGGATTCCCGCGATCCCCATTCCCGTACAGACCTCTAGTGTATATCGATGAACAGCTGAGTTTGCAGAAGCTGTTAGCCAAGTGGATGCTCAAATGTTTGAATGCTGATGAGAAACAACGTTGAGTGGACACTTCCAAGTTGATTTTGCAGGACTGTCAGTGAGCTGGTGCCCACTTTTTGGAACGTGCTGTTGATGAAACATGGTTACGCGACTATGATTCTGAGACAAAACAAGCGTGGGAAATGCCCATGCAATGGTGGCACTCGGGTTCTCCAAGGCCAAGGACATTCAAGACCCAGAAGTCAGCAGGACAAGTCATGGCCACAGTATTTTGGGATCAGAAAGGTGTTGTAATGACTATCTTCCAAGGGGCCAAACAGTTAATGCAGAATACTGCTGCAATTTGCTGTGCTGATAAAGGAGACACTGAAAGAAAAAAAGGGGAGGGAAACTGCATAAAGGAGTTCTCTTTTCACAAGACAGCATTTATTTATTTAATTTTCTATACTGTTCTCCCAGGACAGCTCAGAACGGTTTACATGAATTTATTCAGGTACTCAAGCATTTTTCCTGTCAGTCCTGGAGGGCTCACAATCTATCTAATGTACCTGGAGCAATGGGGGGATTAAGTGACTTGCCCAGGGTCACAAGGAGCAGCGTGTGTTTGAACCTACAACTAGAGAATGACACAGTGACAAAATTCATCACCGTTCCCGTCCCCGCGGATAACCGCGGTAAACCATCTTCATGTCATTCTTTAAGGAGAGAGGGAAGAATCAGAGTATAATTGGGCACAACCACTGACCCGCAAGCTCTGCTTTGAAGAATGCTGGTGTAGAAGGACTGAGGCTGAAATAGACACTACAGAATGACAGTCTCTGGTATCCAGAGCAGATATTGTGATGTCATAATGCCTCATTCCACCAGTGCCTAAGAGCCAATCACATCAGTGATGTCACAATGGCTTCATTATCCTTGGCTCACATAAGAATCAGAGTATGAATGGCCACAACCACTGACCCGCAAGCTTTGCTTTGAAGAATGCTGGTGTAGAAGGACTGAGGTTGAAATAGACACTAGAAAATGACATGGGATTATTTCCCGCGGTTATCCGCGGAGACGGGAACGGTGATGAATTTTGTCACCGTGTCATTCTCTACCTACAACCTCAGGATGCTGAGGCTGTAGTTTAACCACTGCGCCACACTGGAAAGGAGGCCTGAGACTCCACTTGGCCCAGATGCCCAAGGCCCCTCCTATGAGAAGGGTCTTAGGCCCCTCCCTGGTGCAGGATCAGTTCAGCGTGGAAAGGTCCACAACAAGCACCCTCAGAGTGCTGCTTTGGCGCGTGGAGTCTGCCAAGATGGAAGAGTAGACTGTCATCATTATTTTTCCATTTTTCCTATTACCACACCCATGTTTTGTTGCGTTGGACAAGAAGTTCTTGAACATTTTGTTGCTCTGCAATCTTATGTGTTAGCGCAGGTTTTTCTCACGTTGGTTTGAGCCGCTGAGTTGGTTTTTTTTTTACTGCGCTTTCCAAGATTGTAAGACGAGCCTATGATTGGGGATTCAATTAGCTGTGTAATAGCTGTTGAAATACAGTAGGGACGTTTGTCCTTTCTGGTTGGCTGAGGCTCATTTATTTAATAGTGTTTAACGCATGTTTTCTATCACAACACAACAAAATAGAGAGTTATTGTATGTATCAATTTCGGAGAGATCTTAAAACTTATCTATTTAAAAAATACAAAACACAACATTGATTTTATTCTTAAATTTGTTATCGTAGTCAGTTTCTGCTATCTTATGATCATTCGTTTAAATAATTCTACAGACTATTTTTATTTATTTTAGTATAATCAACTTGTATTGTATAATTACTATCTTTTATAGTTTTTATAGGGCTGTATTTTGCTATTTAGTATTTTATTCTGAACTGTTATTTTAATTTATAATAATTGTTACATGGCTTTGTATTTCTAATTACCTAGTGTAATTATTATTGTGTAAACCGCCATGAACTGATGGTTTGGCGCTATATAAAAATAAACTATTATTATTATTATTATTTCAGATGTCTGTTGCAGCTCTAGGGAGAAACCTAGGGCTGCTTAAACTTACCCAAGGCCAGTTCTTTTTTTTATTGAAATTTATTAATGTATCCAAACAAGTATACAGGATATGGGAATTTACACAAAAAATATAGAAATATTATTTCTTAATACAACTTAAATCAGTCATAGAAAATCAGAAATCCCATCAAGCCCACATCATTGAGGAGAAAGAATTATATTACATAATAACATAAAATTGGTTTGGTTATGTATTGTGAAAGTTTTATATATTTTTAGCTGTTTGTATGTAATTCTATTGTGCATGTTGCTTTGTGCTCTGCCTTGATAAAAGCAGAATATAAATAAACAACCAACCAATGGATGTCTTAGCATTTAGCGCAGGGGTGTCCAACCTGTGGCCCAAGGGCCACATGCAGCCCCGTGAAGTATTTTGTGCGGCCCCAGTTGTGGGCGATGCAGTGTTTTCCTCTGGTGCCCCTGGGTGTTTGCCGTCTTTCCGGCTCCCTCCTCTGTCTTGCTGCAGCGTTTGCGCATTTGTGCGGCCCCAGAAACATTTTTTTCGGCCAATGCGGCCCAAGGAAGCCAAAAGGTTGGACACCCCTGATTTAGCAGGTGCTAAATCAGTTAGTGCACCTTAATAAAAGGACCACAGTATCGGCCAGTGTATCACTTTATTCCTGACTAGTCTTTAAGCCCGTTACATTAACGGGTGCTAGAATAGATGTGTGTGTCTGTCTGTCTTTCATTCTGTCTCTCTCTCCTTGGCTGCTTTCTGACTGTCTGTCTTTCTTTCTTTCTGTCTCTCTCTCTCCTCGACTGTCCACCACCACCCCTTCCCTGCTCTCCCTGTCCAGCAGCACTCCTTACCTGCTCTCCCTGTCCAGCAGTAGGCTTTCTCCCTTCCTTTTACCTCCCCCTGTCCAGCAGCACCTCTTACCTGCTCCCCCTGTCCAGCAGTAGGCCTTCTCCCTTCCTTTTACCTCCCCCTGTCCAGCAGCACCTCTTACCTGATCGGGCACATATATTCCTTGTAAGTTTTCTATTCCTGCTTGAACTGCTGAAAACAAGTTGTATGTGCCAAGAAATCACAAGGCCATTTTCTCTTTGTGTTCTGAGCTCTGTGTCTTACATCTTGTGCTTTAGAGAGATAAGAAACATTGCTAGACCTTAGATGGAAACTTTCACTACCCCCCCCTTATGTTTGCTACCTCTTTCTAATGTATCCTGTTACCAAATATGGTCTTTCCTACAGTCATATGCTGAGAAAACTGACCCATGTATAATGCTATATAAATGGATGTAGGGCTCATAATAAATGGACAATTTCTTTGGGACAAACCTGAGCCTGTGCGTCCTTTCTTCCTAAAGAGACTGTCCCCAGATGCATCTGACTTACAAACGACAGAGCGTGTGAGGCAGTATTGGGACCAGAACCTTTTCATTCAGCATCCGCTAGCACAGGCAACCTCGGGGCTTTTGCTAGGCCGGCCCACCTTGCATTATAATGCCCCGTGGCTGCTGCGTTTGCTGGTCTGGGGGTAAGAGGTGTCCTGGCAGTGGCAGCGCAGGAGTCAAACCGCCACCACTGCTCAAATCGCTGCCCGCGCCGCAAGCTGCCCCACGCGCCTGAAATCAAATTCAGCACAGAGGCACACATCATGCTGTAAGGGAACACGGAGTTGTAAGTGCGCATGCGCGCTTAGGGTTTTATTATAGAGGATATACTGCCTATCATAGATACAGCTAAGTGGTTTACAAATACAACCAATACCAACATGAAAAAGAGAAGAAAAAAATAGTTACATATCTGAAGTCATCTTTCTGTTAGGTGTCATTGACTCGTGTTCAAGTCCTAGTGACTTGATAATATCATCAAGTTTTTGTGGCATAAAATAGAAGTAGATTGCCAGGCCTTCTGCGCAGTATGAATCCAATGTTGTCGCATCAAATGCGATCCTCCGCCTCCAACACTGCCCGTCTGCTGCCGACCAGAAGGGTGGTATATTTTTAGTCCGACATCTCCGCTGAAACCTGTCCCCCCTTGGGAGGCCCTGCTGGTAGTGGAACTACCGATGGCATAGCTTTCGGCGTCACAGATGCGCGCGAGCATTTTATATTTGGATCCTTAGTTTAATCTCATTCGGTACAAGCCCAGCACCAGTTTGATAACCCTTCTCTGGGCTACCTAACAGAGGTATGACCTCCAGAATGGGACATGAATTCTCACCAGAGATCTGAACAATGGTATAGTCTCCATTGATAGGCAGTATATAAATAAATAAAATAATCACTTCCTTTTTATCCATTATTTAAGTTTCTCCTTATACAACTCAGCTCTGGCTATGGTCTCAATGAGCCTATTTGTTATAATTTTATTTATTTATTTTAAAAAAATGTCTATTCTGCTTATAACCTATGCGGATTACAATATTCACATAATTTCTTTTAAATGAGAATCATTTTTTGAAAATAATTTTTATTGACACCAATAAAGTTCCTGTGATTTGTACATGTTTTCTGCAGTCTCTTTTCTTGTTTCAATAACAATAGTACATCTTTACAGATAGTCAAACAAACTTAACCAGAAAGAGCATCTTATAGTCTAAGAAAATGCTTTAACAAACAAATGTTTTTTTTCAAAGATTTTTTTAAAAGACTTCAAATCTTTACATAGCCTCAATGAGCTGCTCAGAGTATTCCATAACCAAGGCCCAGCCACAGAAATTGCTACCATCCATGTTTTTTTAATAGCGAATCTCATGTCAATGCTCAAGCGATAACCTCATTGTTGACTGTGAACGCCAAGAACGGTTTGGTAAATACTTCTTTAAAGCTTGCTTTAAATACCATGGCGATTCTCCATGTACTGCATGATGTATAATTGTCAGCAGACAACCAGTGTAGCTGCTTCAACACTGGCGAAATATGCTGATAACGAGAAACACCAGTGATCAAACTTGCAGCTGTAATAATATCATTGGCTACAATACAAAGTCTCTCTTCTTCATTGCGCTCATCGATATCTTGCATTCTATCCCTTAGCAAAATATTTTTGGGATTCATGTGGTTGAAGCCTTAGCTGCTTTAGATTCTTTTTCTTCTGTCCTCCATCCCGTTCCCTGTCTTTATCAAGAAGCAGAGATGAGTTAGAGTAATAATAATAGCTTTATTTATATCCCATTTTACCTGTTCAGTTCAAGACGGTATACAGTAAAGTAGAAATACCTTGTGGATACCGCAGGTATCGATACGTGAGGAGAGAACAGGGGGATTACAGCATTGGTTTAGTGGGAGAGGGTGAGATGAGGGTGGGTTGCACAGGTGGGAGAAGGTGCGTGGTTAGAAAGGATGGGGTTTGAAAGATCAGATAAACTTGGCGAATAAGTGGGTTTTCAGAGTTTTTCTGAAGGATTGTTCCAGATGCCTGCCTGAAAGGATAGAGTCCTGTCAAATAATTTTTTGTATCGCCATCCCTTGTGAGTGGAGAATGAGAATAGAAGTGTTTTGTGGGAAGGGCGGGGAATGTCCTGTAGAGCGAAGTGTTTCATGAGGTAGGTGGGTGAGGTGCCGAATAGCGTCTTGTAGCAGAGGAAGCTGAATTTGAAGATAATTCTAGCTTCGATTGGTAGCCAGTGCAGAGATGTGGTCGGATTTTTTCAGGCTGAAGATCAGTCTCACCGCCGTGTTTTGGATCGCTCTTAGACTTTTAATGGTTTTTTTGTGGGATCCTAGATAGATTATGTTGCAGTAGTCTAGTGAGCTTAGACTTAAGAGATTGAATTAGCAGCCTAAATGCAGCGAAGTCAAAGTAAGATTTTAGCATGCATAGTTTCCATATTAGGCAAAAGCATTTATTGATTAAGATGTTGGTATGGGCGTCAAGGGTGAGTTGTTGGTCAATGGTGATACCTAGGATTTTTATGGTAGGGTTGATTGGGAAATTACTTCTGTTTAAGTTGATTAAAGAGTTGATAATTTTGTTTGATGGGGTTGCCATGAAAAATTAAGTTTTATCTGCGTTTAGTTTAAGTTTGAAGTTTTTTGTCCATTGTGATACCTGGTTAATAGCAGAAAAGATGAAGATTCTGGTTTTGGTTGATAGGGTGGAGATGGGGGATGATGATTGTGATGTCATCTGCTTATAGGTAAGATTTGATGTTCAACTTTGATAGTGTATGGCCAAGAGAGGATATGTATTTGTTGAAAAGGGTGGGAGAGAGAGGGGAACCTTGCGGGATGCCACAGGGGTTGTCCCATGATTGTGAGTAGGTTTGGTCACTGATGACTTGGTAGGATCGGTTTTTCAGGAAGCCATTGAACCAGTTTAGAAATTTGCCTGTGATTCCGAAAGCATCCAGACAGTTGAGTATAATTTCATAGTCCACCAAGTCAAAGGCACTGCTCAGGTCATATTGGAGTATTAGTGCTTGGTTCCCTGCACTAAGTATGTGAGAGATGTGGTCCATGATGGAGGCAAGTGCGGTTTCTGTGCTGTGGTGTGTGCAGAATCCTGATTGGTATTCATGTAGTGTAGAAAATTTATCCAAGTAGTTTGTTAGGGTAGTGTTGATCGGTCCTTATGTCAATTTGGTGAAGAAGGGGATGTTGGCTACTTGTCTGTAGTTAGAGGTTGAAGATATGGGGTCCTTGTGGTTCTTTATGATAGGAGTGATGATGATGTGGCCATGATCGGTTGGGAATTCGCCGTTGGTCATCCTTTGTGAGATCTGGTCGTAGAGCAGTGCTTTGAAGGGTGTGGGAGCCGATTTCATGATATTGGGTGGGCAGTTGTCAAGGAGGCAGTAGAGTTTGAGGAATTGGAACCAATTGGGGTTTTCAAAGTGATCCTAGTGCATGTCAGCTGGGATGGAGTCAGAGTGATGGCTTGTGGTGGGGAAGGGGAGGTTGGGAGGGAAGTTTTGGAAGGGTGTGCTTAGCATGATGATTTTTGTCTTGAAGTGAGATGCAAAGGACTCAGCAGTTGGTAGTTGGGTGGAGGGGGATATTTTATGGTGATTAACTTTGACAACGTAACTTCGAACAACGTGTTAGTTTGAAGAGTTCCTTACTGTTGGCTGTGGGAGAACATATTTTGTTCGAATAATAGGCGTGTCGTTTTTCTTTTGAAATTCTTTTGTATTCGTGTATCTTAGATCTTCAGATTGCTTTGTCCTTCTCGTTCTTTGTTTTGGTCCAGATTTTTTCTAGTTGGCATGCCTTTCGTTTTAGTGTTGTTAGTTCCATGTCGTACCATCCGTCTATTATGTGTTGTCTTATTTTGCCTTTCTTTAGCGGTGCAATCTTATCAAGGATCATAGTACTGGTGTTGTTCCAGTATTCGGCGAAGTCTCTATTATTGTTGAGGTTGGATAGTAGTGTGAAATGGGACCAGAATTCAGTGGCGTTGAGGGACGGTCTGAAGGTTATGGTTGGGGCCTGCTTTCTGTGGTTGACTGGTGGGTTATGTTTCGTGTTGCTCCATAAGAAAGCGACCGATTGAATTGGGGAGAGGAGGGGGCTGTAGGATTCTTCCTTTTTCCTCTGGATTTCCAGCTCGCTTTGGAAATGGAGCGGGGGATCAAATACCATCAGATGTCATCCTCAACAACTGTGGGATTCTACCCCCCCTATTTTATGTCCCATCCCAAATTATATAGGCTAGTCATGGCAACAGGGATCCTTCCAGACTACTGAGCTCAGGAGCTCTCAATCCAACCACTATTTATTTATTGAGATTGAACTGCCTTTATGAAGAGATTCACCCAAGGTGGTGTATGGCAGGTATAATTCAACATCAGGCATATTGAAGTCCCCCAACAGTATCGTGTGTCCACGCAGAGTGATGGTCTCTATGTCTTTGATTAATTCTATGTCTATGTTTATGTCTTCCTGTTGTCTTGGAGGTCTGTATACAACACCAAGATACAGGCATTTGTCATTTCCCCTGGCCAGGTTCACCCAAAGGGATTCCCCAGTGTACTTGACATTTGTGATTCTGGTAACTTTGATATCCTCTTTAGTGTATAGTGCTACCCCTCCTCCTGTTTTGCCCTCTCTGTCTCAACGCAGTAAGTTGTATCCCGGTATAGCCATATCTCACCCATGGGAATACGTGAACCAGGTCTCAAATATCACTACCACATCTAGGTCGGCATTCCTCATTTCCGTCTCTAATTCCAGAATTTTATTGCCCAAACTGTGGGCATTAACGTACATAGCCCTCCATAATTTATGTTTGCTAGGTTTCCACGGAGATTTTCCCGTTTGAGTTAGTGTGGCTTCTACAGTACTGTTTGCAATGTGTGTACTTACCTCAGACTCAGAAATGGAGTGGCAACTTACCCCGCCAGAATGGTTACTTACCACACCAGTATGAGAGTGGGTACCCTCTCCCAACTTACCTAGTTTAAAGCCCTATGAAGCAGCTGGGCTAGTCGGTGTCCAAAGACGTTCTTACCCTTTCTGGTCAGGAGGAGCCCATCTGGTCCCTGCAGTCCTTGTAGTGCCTCTCCATGGTCCAGGAATCCGAAGTTGTGGTTTTCTAGGTATAAGGTTAAGACTTTAGCTACGAGGCCTTCTATGAGCTTGACATAAAGTGGTATTGAAGCTATGGGTCTGTAGTTGGAGGGTTGATCTGTCAGCCCTTTGGGGTCTTTTAGGATCGGAGTGATGATGATTTCGCTGAGTTCTTGTGGGAAGAGGCCGTCTGTGAGTAAAGTTTGTATCCATTGCATAAGGAGGGTGCAAAATATTATACTGGAGGTTTTCAATAGGTATGGAGGGCATTGGTTGAGGTCACAGGCTGTGTGGCTGTATTTAGGTCTGACCATTGTATAGGTGGGAAGTGGGATCAGGTTCTGTCTGCTGCAACTGATTCTTTCTCTATGAGGGGTGTTGTGTTCTCTTCTAATTGCATAGGTATTCCATTGAAAGTGGGCCTGATGGTTGCGATTTTGTTCTTGAAGAATGTCTTATGATGAAGACCACTGACTATTAGCCTTCCTCTGGACCGACTCCATCCTTTTGTATCTTTTTGATGGAGCCCAGGAATTGAACTTTGAGGTACACCACTAGTAACATCCCTTTTCTCAGAGAGATCTCAAGGTTCGTTTCTTGGGCCTGTTCTTTTTAACATATTTGTAAGTGATATTGATGAAGGGCTGACGGGTAAGATTTGCCTCTTTGCGGATTATACCAAAATCTGCAATAGAGTAAACATCTCTGATGGTTCGAATAACATGTGGAAGGGCCTAGCGAAGCTTGAAGAATGGTCTGAAATTTGGCAGCTAAAATTTAATGCTAAGAAATGCAAGGTCATGCATTTGGGCTGCAAAAATCTGAGGGAATGGTACAGTTTAGGAGGTGAAGAAGTTTTGTGCACGAAAAAGGAGCAGGACTTGGGTTGGATAGTAGCCAAACCGGTTGAAAAGGTGACAGCGAAAGCTAGAAGCAGTGGCGTACCAAGGGGGGGGCGGGGGGGGCGGTCCGCCCCGGGTGCCAGCCCTAAGGGGGTGTTCCCGGCCTTGCCGTTCAGTCCCCCGCCACCCCCGAAGGACCGCTCGCCCCACTGACCTTCCTGCACCACCTGTGAAGCAGCCCGCAGCAGGATCACGAAGTCAGCGTCAGCGATCCCTGCGCTGCTTCCTGCGCCGCGATCCCGCCCCTCCTCTGACGTCAGAGGAGGGGCGGGACCGTGGCGCAGGAAGCAGCGCAGGGATCGCTGACGCTGACTTCGCGATCCTGCTGCGGCTGCTTCATAGGTGGTGCGGGGAGGCCAGGGGGGCGAGCGGTCCTTCGGGGTGGGTCGGGGCATCAGGCCTTCAGGGTGGGGCTGGCGGGCAGGCAAGCAGGCTTTCAAGGGGGAGGGGGGTGACAGGCAGGCAGGCAGGCCTTCAAGGGGGGACAGGCCTTCGGGGGGGGGGGTGCAGACCTTCAAGGGGTGCAGGCCTTCAAGGGGGGCAGGCAGGCCTTCAGGGGGGGTGCAGGCCTTCGGGGGGGTGTAGGCCTTTGGAGGGGTGCAGACCTTCAAGGGGGTGCAGGCCTTCAAGGGGGGGAACAGGCCTTCAAGGGGGGAAAGGCAGGCAGGCCTTCAAGGGGGGGACAGACCTACAAGGGGGTGGGACAGGCCTTCAAGGGGGGGTGCAGGCCTTCAAGGGGGGGTGCAGGCCTTCAAGGCGGAGACAGGCCTTCAAGGGGGGGAGAAGCTACAAGGGGGAGGGACAGGCCTTCAAGTGGGGGACAGGCCTTCGGGGGGGTGCAGACCTTCAAGGGAGTGCAGGCCTTCGAGGGGGGGGTACAGGCCTTCAAGGGGGTGCAGGCCTTCAAGGGGGGACAGGCCTTCAAGGGGGGCAAAGGCAGGCAGGCCTTCAAGGGGGGACAGGCCTACAAGGGGGGGGAGAAGCTACAAGGGGGTGGGACAGGCCTTCAAGTGGGGGACAGGCCTTCGGGGGGTGCAGGCCTTCGGGGGGTGCAGACCTTCAAGGGGGGGACAGGCAGGCAGGTTTTCAAGGAGGGGACAGGCCTTCAAGGGGGGACAGGCAGACCTTTAAGGGGGGACAGGCCTTTGGGGGGGACCATGATTTAGAAGTACACGGAGGGAAGGGGGTGTTCAAAGAGACGTGCATATGCCAAACTTTGGGGGGGGGGGGAAGAAATAATGGGTCTGAAAATAGAGGAGAGGGAGAGAGATGATGGACCATGGGATTTAGGGAGGGAAGGAACAGAAAGGGAGAGAAATTGGACACAAGGGATGGTGTGGAGGAGGGATAGAGATACTGGATAGGAGGGTAATTAGGAAAAGAAAGGGAGAGATGGTGGACTCTGGGATGGTGGGGAAGGAGGGAGAGATGCCGGATGAAAGGGTATTTAAGAAAAGGTGGATCTGTGGAGGGAGATGAAAAAAAGGAAAGATACCAGACTTCCTGGGAAGGGAAGGGAAGGGAAATGGAAAGGGAGGACAGAGTTGGCAGATGGATGGTTAGCATGCAGAAAGAAGGAGACCCTGGCAAGCAAGTTATCAGAAGAAAACCAGAGCCTTGGACCAACAAGATTTGAAATATAACCAGACAACAAAAGGTAGAAAAATTAATTTTATTTTCTGTTTTGTGATTATAATATGTCAGATTTGAAATGTGTATCCTGCCAGAGCTGGTGTTGGACTGCAAACGTGAGCTAGGATTTAACAGAGAGAGGAAAAGTCCTTTTTGTTTCTTTATTTTATTTACACCACAGCGCCAGTGTGGTTAGGAGAAGCCAAAGGGGGTGAAAAAGCTATAAAACCCACCAGGAGTTTTGAAAAAAATCACCCAACTGGGCAGGAAAATCGAATTGAAAAACCAATTCAATAGGGCTGAATCGAATCAAAAAATTTTTTCCTGTATCTGGCAGCATTAGTTTGCGCTACTGTCTTAGACTTTAGGACCTGGGATTGGGGAGAGATGGCATCCTCAGTACTTTATAATGCAAGTGAAACGAGGATTTGGTCAGACTTTTGAAGGGTCTGCAGAAAAAAAATATTGTATAGGCCGGGGACATGAGACAGCAGGAAATGGGAACTTTTCTTCCTTCTATTTTTGTGAATGGAAAGGCTGAGGATGTCAGAGAGTTCAGTTAAAATATGTGCTTTATAAGAAAATATAATAATGTGTTTTATAAAGTTTATAGCATAGCTGGCCTACCCAGTGAGGTGTTCCTAGTGGTGATGGTGGCAGCGTGTCAATGTGTTGAGAGGAAGAGGTGGTCTGGGAAATTCTGCTGAGCAAACTCCGGGCCCATTTCCACCCCCCAGTTAGTCCACTACACTTAACTGGTTCACACACTGAGTGGGTCTTTGGGTGTTGTTTTGGGATCTCTTCCAGTGGTTTATCTCCTTATGGTCCAAGGAAGGAAACTTTGTTATCCTTAGCATTGACCTACAGAATATGTTTGTAACAGCGCTGCTTGTGTGGCATTAGGCTATGTAGTGATCGAAAGAAAAAAACAGACCTTTGCACATTTTTGCACTATATGGTGGGTGTATGAGGAGATTCACATTTCCTGCACAGCTAAGTCCATGTGAAGTTACCTTGTGCTGTATTTGACATCTAGCAAGGTCTCTGTTTGAAAGGAAAGATCTAAACTTAAAAATGAAGTGGCCAGAAGTTATGGTAAAAGCAGATAGCTTAGCTGGTTTTAAGAAAGATTTGGACAAATTCCTGGAGGAAAAGTCCATAGTCTGTTATTAAGACATGGGGAAGTTGGAATGTTGCTACTCTTTGGGTTTTGACCAGGTACTAGTGACCTGGATTGGCTACCATGAGAATGGGCTACTGGGCATGATGGACCATTGGTCTGACCCAGTTAGGCTATTCTTATGTTATGTTCTCATCTGTAGGGGCCTTTGTTTTCATTTCTTATTTTAATGTATTTTTTTTCTGGGAACTTATCAGTGTTTTTTATAATGGGAACAAAAATGGAAGAGAATTAATGTGTGTGGGATGAGGGGGTAACTAATTTCTTCAGCTAAATAACACTGCACAACAATTTTTTGGTTAAGTCTTGATTCCTGAAAAGTTTTTGGTGATTATGACAGGTACCAACTTGGTATGCTCAAATATGGTTTTGGTTTTACTGCATCACGTAAGAACTATGAGAAATAGACATTTTTATGTTTACTGACAATAAAATATATAGTCAAGTTTACGTTTCGCACAAGCGACTAAATGAAACAGAATTAAAAGTGTTTTGCTCCCGAGTTTCTTTTATATTCAGTGTCTGGTGCATCACGTTGTAGCATCCAACAATAGTCGGCAAGCATTGACGGATTCCAATTGCCCTGGTATCGTTTCTCCATCGTAGCTATGTCTTGATGAAACCTTTCACCGTGCTCGTCACTCACAGCACCGAGATTTGCGGGGAAGAAGTCCAAGTGTGAATGGAGGAAATGAATCTTGAGTGACATATTGCACTTCATTCTCTTGTATGCTTTGAGAAGTTTGTCTACCAGCTGAATGTAGTTTGGGGCTCTGTAATTGCCCAGAAAATTGTCAACAACGTCTTTCAAGGCTTTCCAGCCAATTTTTTCCGGCCCAACTAACAGATCTTCAAATCGCTTGTCACTCATAACATGTCTGATCTGGGGGCCAACAAAAATACCCTCTTTGATCTTGGCATCAGTTATTCTTGGGAACATCTGTCTTAAATAACGAAAACCTTCCCCTTCCTTGTTCATTGCTTTCACAAAATTCTTCATGAGTCCCAGTTTAATGTGAAGAGGAGGCAAAAATATCTTTGTCGGGTCAACAAGCGATTCATGTGCTACATTTTTCTGTCCTGGAACTAACTTTTTACGGAGTGGCCAGTTCTTTCTAGAATAGTGCGACTCTCTGTCTCGGCTGTCCCATTCGCAGATGAAACAGCAGTACTTTGTATAGCCAAGCTGCAGTCCTAGTAACAGAGCAACGACTTTGAGGTCTCCACAGATATTCCAGTTATACCTGGTTGATAAGACACTTATGGGAGAAAAAATTGTTTGCATCCAAATATAAGAAAA
Organism: Geotrypetes seraphini; assembly: GCF_902459505.1. NCBI lineage: Eukaryota > Metazoa > Chordata > Amphibia > Gymnophiona > Dermophiidae > Geotrypetes > Geotrypetes seraphini. The sequence continues at coordinate 304,813,243 of NC_047087.1, forward strand.
AATCACGACAAAATTGAAGATTTCTCTGAAATGGTACGTGATGGGTAATTTTTGATGTAATATTCATGATCAGCACCCAAAATTCTATAAGAAACACCCAGCAGTGTTCAGGAAGCAAAAACTTTGTTGTGCAGTGTAATTCAATCCACTTCAAACAGACATAGGAGAACTCATGCACCATTCACACACCCTCCAACCAAAAACGTCAAAAGAAAAAAACTGTTCGACAACCTCCTAGCCATTCGAGCTGCAACACTCGACCCTCAACTCTACAACCAATTGACATCAACCACAGACTGCAAAACCTTCAAAAAGAAATAAAAACCCTTCTATTCAAAAAACACATAAAACCGAACTAACACAATCAGAACTGTCCCAAGCATCACCTGCAACTACTCCATATGTACTTCTGATGTCATGACAATTCAGACATAATTTATGTTATGTTATGTTTGGAATATAAGAAAATTTTCACTGCCTGTTTCTATTCTGACCATTTATTCTGTTTCATGGTCATTACAAAAAATATTTTTTTACATAGGGGGGGGGGTGTCAAAAAATGATGGGCCCCGGGTGCCACATACCCTAGGTACGCCACTGGCTAGAAGGATGCTAGGGTGCATAGGGAGAGGTATGGCCAGTAGGAAAAAGGAGGTGTTGATGCCCCTGTATAAGACTCTGGTGAGACCTCATTTAGAATATTGTATACAATTCTGGAGACCGCATTTTCAAAAAGATATAAATAAGATGGAGTTGGTCCAGAGGAAGGCTACTAAAATGCCCATTGGCCATCTTAAATAATAAAATGCTAGCCACGCATGCGCACTTGCCTCGCGTGTTCCCTGATCCCTTTTCTGTCGGGATGTGGCAAGACAAGTGCGCATGTGCGCTTATTACGTCACTGACGGAGAGCAGCAAATGCAGGAAGCGGAGTGGCCAGGTAAACAAAAAAAACAACAACCGAGCGAGCCGGGCCGCTGAGAAAGCGCGGGAGGCCTGGCCCGGGCTGTGGACGGGCAAGGAGCTGGGGCAGTGAGCCTTCCCTGTGGCTGAAATGGAGCCGGCCCACCCTCCGCGACAGACCACAGGAGTCCGAGTCCTTTTCCGATCACCCCTCTTCCCGCGGACCCGACTACCTTGGCGATTCAAGCAGCGTGTGCACCAGTCTTCACACGCTGCTTCGGGCCCTTCTACTTCCCTGATTTGCTCTGCCGCGTCTCTGATGATGTCATCAGGGACGTGCCAGAGTAAATCAGGGCAGTAGAAGGACCCGAAGCAGCGTGTGAAGACTGGTGCACACGCTGCTTGAATCGCTGGGTAGGTAGTCAGGTCCGTGGGAAGGGAAGGGGGGTGGGGCGCAAGGACTCTGGGGAGAATGGCAGACACCGGCCCTGTACTAACTCCCGTGGACAGGGGGAGCAGGAAGGGGTGCTGATGGACAGGGGGGGAAGGAAATGAAGGGAGGCCTATTGCTGGACAGAGGGAGCAGGAAGAGGTGATGATGGACAGGGGGGGGAAAGGAAGGGAGGCTTATTGCTTGATAGGGGGAACAGGAAGAGGTGCTGATGGACAGGGGGGGAAAAATGAAGGGAGGCCTACTGCTGGACATGGGGAGCAGGAAGAGGTGCTGATGGACAGGGGGGGAAATGGAGGGAGGCCTACTGCTGGACAGAGGGAGCAGGAAGAGGTGATGATGGACACGGGGGAAAAATGAAGGGAGGCTTACTTCTGGACAGGGGGAGCAGGAAGAGGTGCTGATGGACAGGGGGGAGGTAAAACAAAGGGAGAAGGGCTGCTGCTGGATAAGGGGAGCAGTGAAGGGGTGGTGGTGAACACAGGGGAGGTAAAAATAAGGGAGAATGGACAGGAAAAAGCGGCTAAGGAGACAGAGAGAGAAAGAAATAAAGACAGACACACATATATTCTAGCACCCGTTAATGTAACGGGCTATAAAGCTAGTTGGTTATAAAGTGTATGGAGACAGACTTAAAGATCTCAACATGTATACTTTGGGGAAAAGCAGGAGAGGGGAGATATGATAGAGACGTTTAAATACCTACATAGTGTAAATGATCTTGAGGCAAATCTCTTTCATTTGAAAGGAAGATCCGGAATGAGAGGGTATAGAATGAAGTTAAAAGGTGATAGGCTCAGGAGTAATCTAAGGAAAATACTTCTTTAAAGAAAGGGTGGTAGATGCATGGAATAGGCTCCCATTAAAGGTGGTGGAGATAAAGACTGTGTCTGAATTCAAGAAACATGAGACAGGCATGTGGGATCTCATAGGGAGAAGAGAAGATAGTGGATGCTGTGGATGGTCAGAGTGGATGGGCCATTTGGCCTTTATCTTCCATCATTTTTCTATGTTTCTATAAGAGTTGCCATCCTGGGACAGACCAAAGGTCTAGTATGCCCAGTATCACAGTTTCCAACAGTGGCTAATCCAAGTCACAAGTACCTGGCAAGATCCTAAAGGAGTAAAACAGATTTTATGCTGTTTATCCAAGAAACAAGCAGTGGATTTTCCCAATCTTAATAATGGCTTAAGGACTTTTGTTGCTAGGTAATTAGCCAAACCTTTTTTATACCTTGCTAAGCTAACTGCTTTCGCCATATTCTCTGACAACAAATTCCAGAGTTTAATTACACATTAAGTCAAGAAATATTTTCTCCAGTTTTAAATGTACTACTTAATAGCTTCTTTGCATGGTATGACCCCTAGTCCTAGTATTTTTGGAAAGAGTAAACCAGTGATTGATGTCTACCTGTTCCACTCCACTCAGTATTTTATAGACCTCTATCATATCTCCCCTGAGCCGTCTCTTCTTCAAGCTGAAGAGCCCTAACCACTTTAGCCTTTCTTCACAGGGAAGTTGTCTCGATGTTGTATTATTCCCCCCCCCCCCCGCCACTTTTAAACATTTTTTTGCCTAAGGCAGGGGTGTCAAACTCAATAACTTAAGGAGCCGAAATCTAAAACACAGGCTAAGTCGCGGGCTTAATTTTTTATTAAGATACTTAGTAGAAGTATAGATCCTTCCTCACCCTCAGACACCTGTGGCGCGGTCAGGCACACCCTGATCCAACCTAGCTTTTACACTGGGACTGGGCCTTCTGCCTGCAAATGGATACTGAGGCAGCGTGGTGAGGAGCTTGGAGTACCGCTGGGAGTGGAGCTACACAGTCAGGTGCTTAGATGTGGTACAGTCACCGCGGGCCACATAAAACGGCTAGGCGGGCCAGATTTGGACCCCCGGGCCTTGCGTTTGACATGGGTTGCCTAAGGAGTACTTAATGGGCACTTTTTATAGAAACCCTTACTAGTCTCCATTATTGTGTTTCCTGGTGTGGGTGGCGTATGCTTACCAAGAAACAGCCCAGAGAATCTAACCCCGCTGCCAAGGACTCTTTATCTTTGTTCTGTGTGGATGGATGGGGAATGGTGGAGGAGACTGCAATGATTTGTTTTCATCATGTGACCTCGGCAGGATGCTAAACTATCTGCTGCTGAAAGAGTTAACTGCTGCATCGAGCTGGTTCCTTACCATTTCCTCACTGAGCTGCTAAAAACAGCAGCGTCTAATCTCCTCCTCCTCCTTCCCTTCTGCTCACTTCCTTCCTTGCAGGCAAAAACTAGAACTTAAGAATAACCTTACTGGGTCAGACCTATGGTCCATCAAGCCCAGTAGCCTGGTCTTACAATGGCCAATCCAGGTCACTAGTACCTGGCCAAAACCCAAAGAGTAGCAACATTATATGCTACCAATCCAGAGCAAGCAGTGGCTTACCCCATGTCTTGCTCTCTCTTTTTTTTTTTTTTTTAAATAAATCTTTATTCATTTTCAAGACTAATACAAAGTGCCATGAAGTAAACAAACATTAATGATCAACAGAAGCACTTAACATCCATAAATAACATTACAGAATAAAAATATCCCTCCCCCTTTCTTCCAACAATTCAATCAAGAAATAAACCAAAAATATATCCCCCAACAGACTATGGACTTTTCCTCCAGGAACTTGTCCAAACTTTTCTTAAAACCAGCTATGCTCTCTGCTCTTACCACAACCTCTGGCAACGCGTTCCAGAGCTTAACTATTCTCTGACTGAAAAAAAAATTCCTCCTATTGGTTTTAAAAGTACTTCCCTGTAACTTCATTGAGTGTCCCCTAGTCTTTGTAATTTTTGACAGAGCAAAAAAATCGATCCACTTGTCCCCGTTCTACTCCACTCAGGATTTTGTAGACTTCAATCATATCTCCGCTCAGCCGTCTCTTTTCCAAGCTGAAGAGCCCTAACCGTTTTAGTCTTTCCACATACGAGAGGAGTTCCAACCCCTTTACCATCTTGGTCGCTCTTCTTTGAACCTTTTCTAGCGCCACTATATCTTTCTTGAGATAAGGAGACCAGAATTGAACGCAATACTCCAGATCATGGAGCGATACAGGGGAATTATAACATTATAGTCTTGTTAACCATCCCTTTTTAAATAATTCCTAGCATCCTGTTTGCTTATTTGGCTTCCGCCATACAATGGGCGGAAGGTTTTATTGTATTGCAGAGAGAACGATCTTTTCTTACTCGCTGTCCCTCACGCTCAACATCCCCTTTACTGATTCTACAGTTAATAATGTATAAAGGTCCTCTGCAGGAGTTAAGATGGTCCGCCCACATCTGGAATACTGTGTCCAATATTGGTCACCGTACCTCAAGAAGGACATGGCGATACTTGAGAGGGTTCAGAGAAGATCGACGAAAATGATAAAAGGTATGGAAAACCTTTCATACGCAGACAGGTTAGAAAGGCTGGGGCTCTTCTCCCTGGAAAAGCGGAGACTCAGAGGAGATATGATAGAGACCTTCAAGATCATGAAAGGCATAGAGAAGGTAGAGAGGGACAGATTCTTCAGCCTATTGAGAACCACAAGAACAAGGGGGCACTCAGAGAAATTGAAAGGGGACAGGTTTAGAACCAATGCTAGGAAGTTCTTTTTCACTCAGAGGGTGGTGGACACCTGGAATGTGCTTCCGGAGGTTGTGATAGGACAGAGTACACTACCGGGTTTCAAAGAAGGATTGGATAAATTCCTGAAGGATACGAGGATTGAGGGATATAGATAGAAGTAGAGATAGGTTATGAAAGGGTATAGATATAAGGAAAAGGGGGATTAAAGGGTTTAGACAAAGATCACCTTACAGGTCATGGACCTGATGGGCCGCCACGGGAGCGGACTGCTGAGTGAGATGGACCAAGCGGAGACAACTTCTTATGTTCTTAAACACCAAGGGTGCTGAACAGTGGTGCAGCCAGGGTGAGAGGCGCCCAGGGTGGTGGTGCACCTCTCCCGCCCTCTTCCATATCCCCCTGCTGTGCACAAGTGTCCCTTCCCCCGTACCTTTTTAACTTCGGCGCAAACAGCCACCCATTTGCTCCCCACGTCGGCTTTGATACGTTGTCTTCCTAGGCGCGGGTCCCGGAAGTGACATCAGAGAGAGCGCCGAAGCTGACGTGGGCAGCAAGTTGATGACTGTGTGTGCCAAGGGTTAAAAGGTACGGGGGAAGGGAAGGGGCGCACGCGCAGCAGAGGGAGAAGTGGGAAGGGGGGAGCAGAGAGGAGGAGGGGTGCTGACCCCCCCTTGCATCCCACTTACTATGCCACTGGCGCTGAAAGTGTTGAAGTGCACTGCAGGCGGAGAGGCGCTTCAGGCACAGATGCAGAAAATCATGCATTTGCGTGCTGATGGATGAGTGCCCAACTTTTAACACGAACATAATGAGAAAGGTTTGTCCTCTGATATACAGGCAGTCCCCAAGTTACAGGCGCCCGACTTATGTACGACTCATACTTAAGAACGCGGTCGTGGCTTCATTTGATGCCACTGAGCAGCATTTCCAGCAGCATTGACTCCTACACTTCTCCTACAGCAGATTCAGGAACGATGCATGGCCACATTAAGAGCAGTGTGTGGTTGTGCATGCTGTACCTTAGAGGGAACTCTGGGACAGTTGGCCCTTTTGTCAGCTGGGAGCAGAGGGAAGCAGCAAGAATCTTAAAATCTACAAGTTCTGAGTTACATACAAATCCGACTTTAAAACAGCTTTAAAAATGTAACTCGTTCTTAACCTGGAGACTGCCTGTATAGGAATAATCAAGCCATTGTGACATCACTGCTGAGATTGGCTCTTAGGCATTGAAGGAATGAGGCATTATGACATCACAAAATCAGCTCTAGAATATTCCTACTTCTTGGGATCTTGCCAGGCACTTGTGACTCTTGGAAACAGGATATTGGGCTTGAAGGACCTTCGATCTGTCCCAGTATGGCAACCCTTATGCTCTTCTGTGAGTCAAGTACAGGCAGTCCCCGAGTTACAGATGCCCGACTTAAATACGACTCGTACTTAAGAACGCAGTTATGGCTTCATTTGATTTCACTGAGTAGTGTTTCCAGGGGCATAGACTCCTACACTTCTCCTGCAGCAGATTCAGGAACAATGGGGAACACTGGTAGGGACAGTTGGCCCTTTGGTCAGCTGGGAGCAGAGGGAAGCAGCAAGAATCTTAAAATCTGTAAGTTCTGAGTTACATATAAATTTGACTTATGAACAGCTTTAAAAAGGTAACTCTCCACAAACATGGTGCAAAATAAATCACCTTGGTCATTCTTAGATTCATATGTTCATTCTAACCAGTAGACACTTCTGCCTCTCTATCTCTCTCTCTTTCTTTCCCTCTCTCTTATTTCACTCTCCCTGCTTTTCTGCCTTTCATATATCTTCTATTAGCAGTTACACATACCCTAGATTCTTTTTATTAATCTGGTTGTAAGTAAATGATTATAGATATAGACTTTTTCTATACCATTGTGTCTTATTCAGATTTTGTGTGTTTGAACTGCTTTCTGTAAATTTCTTATAATATTCAATAAAAACTATTGAACTAAAAAAAAAAAAAAAAAAGGTAACTCGTTCTTAACCTGGGGACTGCCTGTAGTAAGCTGCAAAACTGAAGTGTACAGACCTTGAGCCATAATCAAAGTAAGCCTACTGGATACACACGCACCAGGTTCTGCTCAGAGGACGGCTAGTACTATGCACATGCCTGAGCACATGTACTGCACATGTACTGAAATGTTATTCTGCGTATAAATAAAAGCCTCCCAAAAATTTTCTTGGACACAAAAGTTTTATGATGCTGATATTTATAGCAAGAACAATGTTCGAGTACATGCAAATGAAAATCTTTTTCAGCTTGGACCTGTACACAGAACCGTCACTTCCATTGCTGTCTTAAAAGCAAGCTCTACTTACAAAAAGATGTGGAGCACTGGCCGAAATGGCTCAGCATCTCTTGAGGGTCCTCCGCTTGGGATCTGGGTGCTTTGCTCACTTGGGAATGACACACCTCTGTTTCCAAAGTACAGTAAAACCTAGGATTGCAAGTAACTTGGTTTGCAAGTGTTTTGCAAGACAAGCAAAACATTGTATTAAATTTTAACTTGATATACAAGCAATGTCTTGCAATACAAGTACATCCAGTATACACACGTCACAACTGAGCCGATGGTTCTTCTCTCTCTGACGCTGCGGGAGTGTAGTGACTGTTCTAAACGAGCGAGGTCTTGCAATACGAGTACATACAGTATACACGCGTCACATCGTCACAACTGAGCCGATGGTTCTTCTCTCTCTGACGCTGCGGGAGTGTAGTGACTGTTCTAAACGAGCAAAGTCTTGCAATACGAGTACATACAGTATACACGCGTCACATCATCACAACTGAGCCGATGGTTCTTCTCTCTCTGACGCTGCGGGAGTGTAGTGACTGTTCTAAACGAGCGAGGTCTTGCAATACGAGTACATACAGTATACACGCGTCACATCGTCACAACTAAGCCGATGGTTCTTCTCTCTCTGACGCTGCGGGAGTGTAGTGACTGTTCTAAACGAGCAAAGTCTTGCAATACGAGTACATACAGTATACACGCGTCACATCATCACAACTGAGCCGATGGTTCTTCTCTCTCTGACACTGCAGAAGTGTAGTGACTAAATGAGTTCTAAATGAGCGAGGTCTTGCAATACAAGTACGTATAGTATTTTGTATTAAAGTTTTTGGGTTGTGGAATGAATCGTCTGAGTTTCCATTATTTCCTATGGGGAAATTCGCTTTAATATACGATTGCTTTGGATTACAAGCATGCTTCTAGAACGAATTATGCTCGCAAACCAAGGTTTTACTGTACTTAAAATTCAACACAATAAGGACCCATAGAAATGCCTTCTCTTGGTCTAGAGATCCAGTCATGGTACGTGGACTTGTCGTGCCACTGGGGCTTGTGCGCATCTGAGAAGCTCAAAGCTATGCTGTCGGTAGTTTCACTACCAGCAGGGTCTTCCAAGGCAGACAGGTTTCAGTGGAGATGCCAGATTAATGATGTACCACCTATCTGGGCAGCAGCAGATGGGCAGTGTTGGAGATAGAGCATTTGATGCAACAACATCGAGTGTATACTGCGCAGAACAAAGTACCGGCAATCTACGTCTGTATTCTGCCATGAAAACTTGATGACGATGAGACATAAAGATTCGATGTATAGTGCTGGAAGATGATCCCTTAGATTGGAAGGCATTCACCATGCTACTAGGCAGTGGTTCCCAAACCTGTCCTGGGGGACCCCCAGCCAGTCAGGTTTTCAAGATATCCCTAATGAATATGCATGAGAGAGATTTGCATATAATGGAAGTGACAGGTATGCAAATCTCTCTCATGCATATTCATTAGGGATATCTTGAAAACCTGACTGGCTGGGGGGTCCCCCAGGACAGGTTTGGGAACCACTGCTACTAGGGAAGAGCTGACCGTCACCCAGAGTATATCCAGTTTTTGTGAAGCTGACATATCAAAGCCACCAGGACATCCTGATGCTGATGTTGCTGGACAGAAAAGGGAGATCAGAAACTGTAAAGATATTCTTAACATAGGAATATGGAACGTACGAAGCATGAACAAAGGAAAATTGGAAACTCATTTTCTCAGTGGCCAATTACAGATGTGAAAGCTGGATACTACAGAAACAAGACAGAAAGAAGATTGACTAATTTGAGCTGTGGTGCTGGAGAAGGGTTTTATGTGTGCTGTGGACTGCTAGAACTAACAAATTGATTCTGGAAGAGATCATATTGACTATTTCACTTGAAGTTACGACTGTCTTGGAGAAGGACATTATGTTTGGAAAGATCGAAGGAACCAGGCTAAAAAGTTGGCTTACAATCAGATGGCTGGACATGTTGAAAACAACCATGGGGACCCTTGAGGACCTTACTGGACTAGTACAAAACCGATCTCTTTTTAGATCTGTAATTCATCAAGTCACTAGGACTCAAATATGAGTCGATGACACCTAATTAAGGAGCTGTAGAAATACCTTCCCTTGGTCTAGAGATCCATTCCTAGAAAACAAGGGACCCTAAGCCAAAGCCTGAAAGCTGGACTGAACCCATCAGTTGCAGGAGGAGGGAGTGGGCATCCCTCCTGTCGATTTTTTTTAGGAAGGGGCGGGGATGTTTTGGAGGAGTCCTGGCATGGGGAGGAGGGAGTGGGCATCCCTCCTGCCGATTTAATCTGGCGCGGGGGGTGGGGGTTCGCAGTGGCAGGAGGGACTGGGCATCTCTCCTGCCCAGTTCATTGGGGGGGAGGGTCATCAGGGAGGGCAGTCATCGGCAGGGGGGAGGGCTGGCACGGCATTTATTATTTTTTTTATTAGAGCAAATATGCACAAAATCTGTGCCATAAAAAAAACAACAATCATGGCAGACCTGTCAGTAACAGTTACCAACAGGTCTAGCTAGACCTGTCGTTTTTTTTGGGTCGGTAGGAGCAATCACTATTTTTTGTGCCATGTTAAAGCATCGATTGGTCAGCTAGTTTGCATGGCATTTCAATATTAATGACTTTATGTGCATGGCTGGATCAGAGAAAGAGCGATCGCAGGGACAAAACATGGTGATCCATTTTGTACATCGGGTCGGCAAATACTATCGGTCGCTAAACCAGTCAAACCAGTTTAGCGACGATCGTTAGATGATTGGAGACTTTAGTGCATCTAGCCCCTGTTTCTTTAAGTCAAGTCAGCTGGACGTCCGCAAGCTGCAGTCGAATAGGGTGCAAACCAAGGGCAGTTGAACATCTTTGTGGTTGGTGGAAGCAAATACACCATCTCCAGCCCCATCCACAAGTTCTCTAGTTGCTGAAGATGTGTTGGGGAAAAATATTGATGGGTCTATAGTCCCTGTGGAAAACCCCATTCTGCTTCCTATCATAAAAACAGATATAGCACCTGGGCTATGCATGACCCCAACTGTGGACTCAGTCAGCCTCTTTTCATTCCCTGTTCTTCTGTGAAGAAGATGCTTTTACTTCTGTCCTCATTCCTGTGAAGGAGGATACTAGGCACTGTGCATCTCAAATTCCAAAAACCCTACATTTGGGGTTAACTTGTTTGCTGACCCTACATAAAGATGTCATTAACCCGCTTCTCTGGGTGGTTGCATGTTTTCTGTGGCCTCTTGAATGGGGCTGGGGCCACAGAATGAGTAACATGAGCTGGCTTAGAGGGAGAGTTGCCATGCCAGCTATTTGTTACTGAATTGAGCACTGTTGAAAACAAGATGTTAGCGTTGATGGACCTTTGGTCTGATCCGGTAAGGCATTTCTTATGTTCTTATTTCATTTATCCCTATGACAAGAGCATCATGGTTCATGCAGAAGGGCTCAGTAAGGATCAAAGAGACATGCCTAGCTATGCACCAGGCTCATGCCAAACATTGGGTTCCTAGAACCCAGTTTGGCTTTGCAGCAGGGATAGTAAGGCAGAGACCTGTCCCGGCTTGCTTTGCATCTCTTGGAAATCCTGTGTGCTGTTTTCTTCAATATGCCTGCCAGGTTATTTCAACAGTTTGTCAAAATGTTTTCCTTTAGTACAGTAAATGAGCAGAAACTGAGCCAAAAAACAAAGAGAGACAAGTTAATGTCCCACTTTGTTGTAAAACACTTGTAACAATTTCACATTGCCCGTAATTTGCAATCTGATACTAGCACACATTCTGCCAGTTAGTATTATTACGACTTTCTATGACTTTTAACATCTCATCTTTTGTGTGTTCGGTTTTCGTACAATGGAGACTCCTAGTGATCAGATTGGAGCTGTGCATGGACTGGGTAGGATCTTCCCAAGAGCAGTGTTTGGCAGTTTTCTCTTAGTCTTCTGGGCTTCCAGAATCAGTTGGAATTGGCTTCTAGTGGAATTGTAACACTCCTAATACTTCCAAACTGGGGGCTCTGAAACATCTCCAACTCTAGCAGAAGTCAACATTGGAACTAATCTCATATCTCCTGCATAGCAGTGCACAGCATTCATTACATCCTGTCTACTGAACCACATTCTATACCTGACCTAAACTAGAGAATGACACGGGGAAAAAATCTGTCCCCGTCACCGCCCCGTCACCGGCCCACCATCCTCTGCACCGCCCCGTCACCGCCGTTCCCTTCACCGCCCCGTCACCATCACCGCCATCCCTTTCACCGCCCCATCACCGCCACTGCCATCCCATTCACCGCCCCGTCACCGTCCCCGCTGCATCCATATAAGCCTTAGTACTGTAATATTTAGCTTATTCCTTTCTTATAAATCAAAGTTCCTACTGCTGAACTAGAGAAAGAGATGTTCAGCTGGCAGGGCTTTGTTTATAAATTTTTATCAACACAACTAATATGCTACTTTATCCGAAAGCAAAAAATAAATAAATAAATAGAATTTTTTTTCTACCTTTGTTGTCTGGTTTCTGCTTTCCACATCTTCTCATTCAATTCCTTCCATCCACTGTGTGTCTTCTCTCTGCGTCTTCCATTTGCTGTTACTGTGCCTCTCCCTTCACCCCCCCCCCAATTGGTCTAGCACCCATCTTCTTCCCTCCGCTCCCCCATAGTCTGGCATCTGTCTTCTTCCCACTCTGTCTTCCACATTTCCCTTCAGGGTCTGTTCCTCTCCATCCTCCTTCAATGTCTGTCCTATTCCTTTCCACCACCACCCTTCCCTTCCTCCTTTACCATCTGTTCCTTTCTACTACCCTTCAGCTCCTCTGGCGTGGCCTATCTATCTACCTACCTTCCTCCCTCTTATTTTCATGGCATGTTACAATGTAATTTGTGCAAGCCACTGGAGCCTGCAAGCTCGGTCCCTGTCCCATCCCCACAAACCATCTCGCTTCTGTGCTCCTATTTTCCACATTTCTAATATCTCCCCTATGTATCTGCCATTGCCCCCCCGTGTCCATATACCATCCCCATGGCATGTCCCCTTTATGTCTCTGTCCCTATGCCCCATGCACATAATTTACCCTTTCTGTTACCTTCCTGTGTCCAGATTTTCCCTATCTTCCTCTTCCATACCAGTGTGTCTCTTCTTTTCAACCCCATTTAGCTTTTTCCCCTCTTTCTTCCCCCCCCCCCTGCTTCTAGCATCTGGCTCACCTGCCTGTCCTTCCCTTTCTTTCCCGCTGTGGGTTTTTCTTTCCGTCTTCATCCCCTTGGCCTAGAATCCTTTTCCCTTTCACTACCTCCTTCCAATTTGAGCCGCGAGCGATCGCACGGTCCCCGCAGCCACCACCCGCCTGCCCAATGGATCCTACTGTTTAGCCAGCTCTCTCCCTTCTCCTCACCTTAGTTTGTAGGCATTCTTTTTCGGCGACCTGCACGCTTTCCCAAAGAGCCGTGCACGCGCGGCTGCTCAGTGTTGAATCTTCTGCTCTGCTGCAACTTCCTGTTTCCGGTTGCATCAGAGCAGAAGATCGAAACTGAGCAGCAGCGGGTGCGCGGCTCTCTGATAGCGTGCGGGTCACCGAAAAAGAAAACCTACAAACTAAGGTGAGGAGAAGGGAGAGAGCTGGCTAATCACTAGGATCGATTGGGCAGGCGAGTGTGGGCTGCGGGGACCGCGCGATTCTTCATGCCTCACTGCGGGGACAAGACCATTCACCGCCCCACGGGCAGTGAATGGCCTTGTCCCCGTCGCCGCAGCGACTGCTAGTTTTCGTTCCCCGTTTCGGCGGGTGACCCGCGGCTAAAATGCGGTGGCCGCGGGTAAACCGCCACCGTGTCATTCTCTAACCTAAACCACACTCTACATCTGACCTCACCCAATCCTACTTCAACCATACTCTACACTTGACCTCGTCCAACCCTACCTCAAACACACTCTACACTTGACCTCGTCCAACCCTACCTCAAACACATTCTACACCTGACCTCGTCCAACCCTACCTCAAACACACTGTACACCTGACCTTGTCCAACCCTACCTCAACCACACTCTACACCTGGCCTCGTCTAACCCTACCTCAACCACACTGTACATGTGATCTCACCTAAACCAACTACTACCACACTCTATACCTGACCTTGCCCAACCCTACTTCAACTACACCACCAAGTACCATGCCATACCTAATTAGAACATAGCTATGCTGCACACTATTCACATTTACTAAATTGTCTTGCACTTAGAAATAATATACAATCAGTTTTAGCGCAGTTTGCCTGATATTCAAAGTAACTTAAACAGCCCAGAGAGGCCCCTGGACATGTAAGCCACTTATCTGGGGTTAACTGCAAATATTCAGCAGGACTTAGCCATTAATACCGCTATATATTTGCAGTCAGGGCTTCAGTCTAAAAATGGTGTCCTGCTTGTAGGTGGTGGTAGGCTTTCTATCGCTAACGGGCCAACCGGTATGTAGGCTTTCTATCGCTGTCTGACAGGCCAATCGGTATGTATTAAAAAAAAAAAAAGATGGGGCGATCGACGCCTATTATGTAGGTATTGTTTACATGTGTACGGAGATGTCTAGGCATGCCTATGGATGCCTAAGGCTGGCATAGGCGTGGGTTACGCCGGAAGTGGCCTTAGGCATATGTAGGCGTGCCTAGGTGCTTCTTGTAGGCACGAGTCAGACGCCTTACAGGTAGGCCTGTAAAATACTGGCCTACATTGAAGGTGTCTGTAGAAGAAAATAAACACCATTCTGGACATGGCGCCTACCGGCCCCATTTTGCAGGTGTCTACAAGGGCAGGCATCGCTTCCAGATTTAGGCCCTTTGGCCCAAATTCTGTAACCAGCTCTTAAAGTTAAGCACCTATTTTGGAGGTGCCCAACTAGATAGGCGCCTATCTAAAGTGAAAAACAAGAGCAATTAAGCTTCTAATCAGCACTGATTGAAACCTAGGCGCCTATCAAGAAAGTGCAATTTTGTAACAAGACGCCTCTAAAAATTTAGGTGGCCTTCAAAAAAATAGGCGCTATGCACGTTAGGCGTGGGCGTGGCTACGTGTTAGGCGCCTTCTTACAGAATTGCCGCTCTTAAGCTTGCTTAAGCGCTCGTATGGGCGCCTAACTTTTAGTTGTGTCTAGAGCTGGCCTATTTTTGGGCGCCTCCAAAACAGGTGCCCAAATAGGTGCCGCTCAGCACAATTCACTAAACAGCACCAATTTCGACTTGAATCGCGCTGAACAGGGCCTAATTAGGCGCCTAACTTTTGGGCGCTTCTTATCGAATTTGCCTTTTTGTGCCTAGGCATTCATGGACTCGGCAGTTATCCGGTTAAGTGCTGATATCAACCATTAACTGCCTAAAAAAACTTTTAAAAACATTTTTATTTAATGATGCTTTTACTGACTAATTATTCATGCCAATGTTCCTTTTTTTTATTTTTTATTATCTTTTCTTTTTTCCTCCCCCCTTCCTAGTGTTTTTACCCTTTTTATGTTTTTTCTATATTGAGATATTTGTAACTTTATTTCCCTTTTCCCTTTATTTCTTGTTTGTCACTAAACCACATGTATAGAGAAACCTATAAACTTCCAGATTTTTTTTTACATGTGTTTCAATAATTTTTGTTTTTTAAATTGTTGTTTTTAAAAGTGTCTTAAGATTGTCTGTTCCCCCATAAGCTGTTTTTAAATTGTACATCGCTTAGAATGTTTTATATAGGCGATTTATCAAATAAACTTGAACTTGAACCTAAGAAAACAGCATACATCGGGCCACATAAAAAGCAGTTCTATCTTAAGCGATTAAGGGCTGAATATTGCACTTAACCACCTAAGTTGTAGTGGCTAACATACAATTGCAAGTCAAATATGGTGAAAAGGAAGACTCCTCTCCTATCTTTTCAGGCAGCTTCTTGTGATAATGAGTCTGTAAATCTGCTAGCTCTGTCTTTTACCAGCAGTTCAGGAAATTATTGAAAACCTACTTATTTCAGAAATTTTTGTAATTCCAGGTCATTTGTTTTTATTGTTATTGTTTCAATTTGTTTTTTTTTTGTAAACCGCACAGAACTCCTAAGGTACTGAGGTGTACAAATAAATTTTTATGTAATGTTTTATGATATGTGTCTTTAGGAACACTTTTATTCTCTGTTCAGAAAACCCAACATAGATTCATGTTTTGGCATAAACTTGCATTCCTCAGGAGTAAAATATAAAATCACGTGTGGTGTGTAGTTTCATATAAGAAGATGTTAGCAACCACGTGTGATAATAAAGTCATCAAATGCCATCAATTTAATTCTGTAGTGGCCAGTGTTTTTTTGTGGAACTACTTTAAAAGGCAGGTGAGAGATAATTCTATAAATTCTATACATTTTTAAAATACAGTCAAACCTCGGTTTGCGAGAAACGCGGTTTGCGAGTGTTTTGCAAGACGAACAAAACATTCTCGCAAATTGTGACTCGCAAACCGAGTGATGACTCAATTTGTGAGCACCCCGAGATTCTCGGAGAGAGCGAGAGCCAGAAGGCCTTGAGCATGCGCAGATGCTCAAGGCCCAGACCAGGCAAGAGGCGGGATCTTTGTTGACTGGCACCGGCACATCCTGTGGGTTGGTGCTGCGTGCCGGTACCAGATGAGGGTAAGTGGATTGTTTGGGCAGGCGGGGTATGCCGCTTCCAGCATGGGGGTGCGATTCCGGTTTTTCAGGGGGGCATTCACGGGTGGGAGCGATGCCGTTTCGAGCGGGGGGGGGGAGCGATGCTGGTTCTCAGAATGGGAAAAAGTGACTAGCGGTGGACCCCAGGGCTCAGTACTTGGACCCATCTTATTTAATATTTTCATAAATGACCTGGAAGAAGGAACATCCAGTGAAATCATCAAGTTTGCAGACGACACAAAGCTATGCCAGGCAATCAGATCGCAGAAGAACAGCGAGGAACTCCAGAGCGACTTGAATCAATTGGAGAAGTGGACAGATAAATGGCAGATGAATTTTAATGTGGAAAAATGCAAAGTGATGCATTTAGGCAGAAAAATAAAGATCACAAGTATGGTATGTCAGGTGTAACTCTGGGAAAGACCAAACAGGAAAAGGACCTGGGTGTACTGATAGATAGGACCCTGAAACCGTCGGCGCAATGTGCGGCAGCAGCGAAGAAAGCAAATAGAATGCTAGGCATGATAGAGAAGGGAATTACGAGTAGATCAGAGAAAGTTATAATACCGCTCTACAGAGCCATGGTCAGACCACACCTGGAATACTGCATCCAGCATTGGTCTCCATACCTAATGAAGGATATAAAACTGCTAGAGAGGGTGCAGAGATGAGCAACGAAGCTAGTGAAAGGTATGGAGAACCTGGACTACGAGGAACGACTTAGGAGACTAGGGTTGTTCTCCCTTGAGAAGAGGAGACTGTGAGGGGATCTGATCGAGACTTTCAAAATACTGAAAGGATTTGACAAAATGGAGCAGGGAAAGCAGTTATTTACAATGTCCATTGTGACACGGATAAGAGGATATAGACTGAAGCTGAGGGGGGACAGGTCCAGGATGAATATCAGGAAGTTCTGTTTCATACAGCGAGTGGTGGACACCTGGAATGCTCTCCCAGAGAAAGTAATTGCAGAATCCACCGTTCTAGGATTTAAGGGTAAACTAGATGCACATCTCCTTAAGAGTGGCATAGAGTGATACGGGTAAGGGTAAATTAGATGCACATCTCCCTTGAGAAGCATACAGTGATATGGGGACTAAAATTATGCCAGGGTACACCTGGCAGGACCTCCGCGTGTGCGAATCATCGGACTTGATGGACCCAGGGTCTGATCCGGAGATGGCAATTCTTATGTTCCTATGTTCTTATGGTTCTCAGGGGGGGCGTTCGCGGGCGGGGGGGAGCGATGCCGGTTCAAACGGGGGTGGGGGTTAGAGCAGCACCGGTAGCCTTGGGGGGGGGGAGGTGGAACCAATCAAGCGAGTTTCCTGATATATGAGCAATTTGGTTTACCAGCATGCTTTTGGAACAAATGATGCTTGTAAACCTAGGTTCCACTGTAAATAAAATAAACATGCCCAAACAAAGAAGCAACTAGCAGAGAGAAAATACTCCGCAGAATAGCACTTGGTTGCTCTTCAATGAAGGCTCTTGACAAAGTATTCAAAGGCAAGGAAATAACACTCCAAACGAAAATCAGACTTGTCCACGCACTTGTTTTCTCGTCAGTTATGGATGCGAAAGCTGGACAGGTTTTCAGGTTTCAGGTTTTTATTTATATTTGATGGATCGCTTATTCAAATTACTAAGCGATTTACAGCTTCATAAAATGGGTTACAATAAGTAAGCAACAAACAATAGTCTTAGAACTAACAATTTTAAGACGTACATGAAACGTAATGATAAAGGGGTAAAGTTACATCTTCATAGCTTGAGAGAAGAGAGAGAGTAAGGGATGAAACAATGGGAAGGGGTAAAAGATCTGAGCCCTCATATTTGTATCTAAAGAAGAAGGCTAAAGATTGAACGCGTCTTTAAAAAGACAACTTTTTAGAAGTTTCTTCTCTGATAAAGTGAGGAAGAGCATTCCACAATTGGGGAGCCATTACTGAGAACATATTGTGTCTTCTAGTGCCAATGATTTTTAGTGAAGGGACTGTAAGGAGTATTTGAGTCGTCGATCGGAGAGAGCGAAAAGTGTTATAAGGAATAAGCAATCGGTTGATAAATTATGGTTCTTTGAAAGTTAAGGTATTGTAAGTTAAAAGTAATATTTTACAAGTAATGCAGTGGCTAATTGGGAGCCAGTGGGATTTAATCAGTAGGGGGGGGTGACATGGTCGTATTTTTTACCGTTGTGAATGAGTTTGACCGCTGTGTTTTGTATGATTTGAAGGCATCTTTTCTCTTTTTGTGTAATATTGATTAATAAAGAGTTGCAATAGTCAAGTTTGGCCATAACCAGAGAGTGAATTAGTATATTGATCGATTTGGGCTCAAGAAATTTTGAAATCGAACGTATCAAGTGTAGTTTATGAAAGCACAGTTTGACTGTATTACTTATATAATCGTGGAATGAAAGTTTGTCAGCAATGACAATGCCTAAAATTTTTAAGGAAGTCACAGACTCTAAGTAGATATTATCAAGGGAAAATAGAGTGTTCAAATGTATATCTTTTTTTCCATGGAAAAAGCAGTGATTTTGTTTTTTGGATGTTTAAAGCTAGCTTGTTGGAATAAAGCCAATTTTTTATCGTCTCTAGTTTCTTATTGATTTCGTTAATTTCCTCTATGTTTTCCGGGTTTAATGGATGTAATAGTTGAATATCGTCAGCGTATGTGTATGTGGTGAAGCCAATTGATTGGCAAATGCTCAGTAGTGGGGATAGGAAAATATTAAACAATAGAGGTGAGAGGATAGAACCTTGAGGAATACCGTAAATTGAAGAGTAAACTTTAGAAGTCGTGTCATTGTAGTTCACAATGGATGAACGGTTGGTAAGAAATGAAGTAAACCAATCCAAGACTTGATCCGCGACACTACAGAGACAAGACAGAAAGAAGTTTGACTCATTTGAGCTATGGTGCTGGAGAAGGATTTTACTAAAAAAATGGCTAGTATTGATAAATATTCTGTTCAGGCTACTACAATTCTGATAGTAAATATTCTAGTCTGAACGTATATAAAGATTGTGTGTCTCTTACTATATTCCAAAAAGACGCCTCAGCCCCAGTCTATTGTGGTGCCTCATCATTGGCCGTCAATTTGTAAATGTTATTAGTGTTTTTATCTTATTTCTTTTTTCTTTTGTTTTTCTGTATTTTATAGAATAAATACTTTAAATAACTTTAAATAACTTCATCACTTCAATGCTGTGCTGAATGTTTCAAAAGCAATAAATACGTATCTCAGCCAAACACCTGGGAGTCAGACCCGACATGTTTCACACTAGCAAGTGTTTTATCAAGGGTCTCCCAAGGCTGCCGCTGTCATCCGACTCCAATCTTCCTGTCCGCAAATGATTTATGTCTAACCGTACCACTCCACTCAGCCAAGTTAAAGAATTGCCCTTTACGAAGGGCTCCTCCACATCACATCTAAAGAGAAAAGGGAACCTTGGCTTGTTTCCCGTAAAATGTCATTCGTTTGAGGTCGGGATTAGTAACTGTGAGTCAGAAAGATAGATATAAACCTTGTCTGAGGTAGCCTGAAGCTCCCACACTGTAATTGCAAGAGGTGGAAGTCTCTCTAAAAAGACATGAGCCAGCTGAATCTTACCTCTCAATGATCTCCCCCAGACCTGCTGAAGAAAACAGACGTGAGGAGGATGGATCCATGAGACTCAACTCACACAGGTCACAGAACCCGAAGTTGGAAACCACATTTGATTTCCTTAATTTTAATTTTTTTGGCATTTTCGTACTCCTTTTAATGGGGAAACTGGCTCAAAGCAATTCACCCACAATTCAAAATAAAACTGATTATTAATACTTATCAAATAAATCGTAATACAAGGATACTTAAGAAACATACTACTTGGTGTTGGATGTCCCCAAAGCCTACGACCGTATGGCAAAGGGCCATGTAACCTTATGTAGAAAATTAAGCCTGCTCGCCAGGAAAACTATAATGTAGTATTGGACGGTGGCACTGGCGTAACAGTGTCCATCAATTAGTCACTTGGGAAGCACTTTGATGCCGGAGGGTCCCGGAAAGATCCTTTTTCAGTAGATATGGGACCCTTATGTACAGTTCTTATACCCTCACAGGTCTTAACCTGTTGTTACATAGTCTGGATTAAGTCCATATAGGGATAAGCAAGAGTGAGATAAGGGGTGGAAGGAGGGGGGGTTGGGGGCGAGATGTTCCATTTCAGTGTACAGGGAGGTATTCTGTATTTCATATGTTATGCACTGTTATTTAAGGGAGGGGTTGTCCATCAGTTCTATGAAAATTTGATGACCCCGTTTAGTGGTTTTTCTTCATTTGTGTAACACTTTAACTGCTGTTGGCTTTGATGTTCTTTTATATTGCAAGTGGTGTTGTCATCAATAAAAAAATTGTTTAACCATAGTTTATTTGGTTATATCCCCACCCCCCCTTTAACAAGGTGGGTTACAATACCACATTCATAGTAAGCATTACAAACAGCCATAAGGCACACATGTCAAAATTTCGACATATCATACAATTTGACTAATTACAGATGCTCAGCATCCATGCTTCATTTCGCAAAAAAGATGTCTCTTCAATAGCCTCTTAAAAACAATCACATCTTTTTGCTTTCTGATATACAATGAAATGGCATTCCACGCGGCTGGACCAGCACAGGAAAAAACTCCCAGTCTTGTGACTTTCAATCTTGCCCGCTTTAAAGTAGAACCCATAGCTCTCCAGCTTGGACCGTAAACTCTGTAATGTACATAATAATAATAATAATAATAATAACTTTATTCTTCTATACCGCCACAATCTTGCGACTTCTAGGCGGTTTACAATCAAGAGAGCTGGACATTCAGTGAGTTACAATGTGCAGATAGTCAGAGGAAATACAGAGTGCAGAAACATTAAGGAAGCAAAATTATAGATATACAATCTGCTGAGCGAGAGTATAAGGTATACAGATTGGTATACAGACTGGTATACAGATATATAGTTGGTGTACAGATTATACAGATATATAGTTGGTGTACAGATATATAGTTATATAGTTGGTGTACAGATATATAGTTGGTGTACAGATTATACAGATATATAGTTGGTATACAGATTATACAGATATATAGTTGATTAAATATTTTGGCGCCATTCCATGAAGGCGAAGATAAATTAATAGCAGCAATTTACATCGTATCCTAAAATCAATCGTCAACCAGTAAAGTTTCAGATAAAATTCAGACACGTGGTCAAATTTCCCAATACCGAACAGAACGCGAATAATCGAGTTCTGTGTAACTTGTAACGCCTGAATCGCACTCTTGGGAACACCTAGCGACATCAAGTTACAAAAGTCCAAACTGGACTATCATATCATAAATATAGCACACCATACCCCAAATTAGACATAATACAGAACAAAAATAGCACAAATCTGATCACATATGCTGCCACATAAATATATATTAATTGACACATCCACACCCACAGTACAGAGATGAGAACCTTCAAAGCTCTAAACCACAGGTGTCAAACTCAAAGCTCATGGGCCGAATCCGGCACGCCTGGTCATTTTATGCGACCCGGAGTCCAATTCCCCCCAGTATTATCTTGTGGCCGGCTCCCTCCTCCTCACAGCCGCAGTGTGCACAAAGCCGCGTGCAGCAGCTCCTCGCGCCTCATCCAGACGCATTCCCTCTGACGTTGTGACATCAGAGAGACGGCTTCTGGCTCAGGCGCAGGGACACACGAGGAGCCGCTGCACGCGGCTTTGTGCACACTGCGGCTTTGAGGAGGAGGGAGCCGGCCACAAGTTAACACCAGGGGGCATTAGACCATGGGCTGCATAAAATGGATTGTGTCAGTTTTGAGACTTTTAATCTGCTGTCAATCTTTTGCACTGCTCAGAAAGAAATGCATTTGTTTCTTTTTCTCTGGGGATTGTACTGCATGCAGAGTCTTGAATCTTAGGGTTTCCTTTATATATATTAGTACTTTTAGTTTTGGGCCCTGTATTGGCTTAGGGGTTATCTGTGTTCTGGTAGGAATGAATGTTGAGAAGCATACAGTGTGCTTTGTGTAGTTTAATTTTGTGGTTAACCATTATGTGTTAATAAGACTATATTGTATGTGTGTATATATGCAAAATGAATGGAAAATATGGTGTTATAATTAGTACTATTATGGGGGCGGAGTCTGGGGGCAGAGATTGGGTGGGGTCTGGCCAGCGACTTAGCCTCAGTTTTGGATTAGAGAATGACACGTGACAAAATTCGTCACCATTCCCGTCCCCGCGGATAACCGCAGGAAACCCTCTTTCATGTCATTCTTTAAGGAGAGAGGGAAGAATCAGAGTATGAATGGCCACAACCACTGACCCGCAAGCTTTGCTTTGAAGAATGCTGGTGTAGAAGGACTGAGGTTGAAACAGACACTACACAATGACAGTCTCTGGTATCCAGAGCAGATATTGTGATGTCATAATGCCTCATTCCACCAGTGCCTAAGAGCCAATCACATCAGTGATGTCACAATGGCTTCATTATCCTTGGCTCACATAAGAATCAGAGTATGAATGGCCACAACCACTGACCCGCAAGCTTTGCTTTGAAGAATGCTGGTGTAGAAGGACTGAGGTTGAAACAGACACTACACAATGACAGTCTCTGGTATCCAGAGCAGATATTGTGATGTCATAATGCCTCATTCCACCAGTGCCTAAGAGCCAATCACATCAGTGATGTCACAATGGCTTCATTATCCTTGGCTTACATAAGAATCAGAGTATGAATGGCCACAACCACTGACCCGCAAGCTTTGCTTTGAAGAATGCTGGTGTAGAAGGACTGAGGTTGAAACAGACACTACACAATGACAGTCTCTGGTATCCAGAGCAGATATTGTGATGTCATAATGCCTCATTCCACCAGTGCCTAAGAGCCAATCACATCAGTGATGTCACAATGGCTTCATTATCCTTGGCTCACATAAGAATCAGAGTATGAATGGCCACAACCACTGACCCGCAAGCTTTGCTTTGAAGAATGCTGGTGTAGAAGGACTGAGGCTGAAACAGACACTACAGAATGACAGTCTCTGGTATCCAGAGCAGATATTGTGATGTTATAATGCCTCATTCCACCAGTGCCTAAGAACCAATCACATCAGTGATGTCACAATGGCTTCATTATCCTTGGCTCACATAAGAATCAGAGTATGAATGGCCACAACCACTGACCCGCAAGCTTTGCTTTGAAGAATGCTGGTGTAGAAGGACTGAGGTTGAAACAGACACTACACAATGACAGTCTCTGGTATCCAGAGCAGATATTGTGATGTCATAATGCCTCATTCCACCAGTGCCTAAGAGCCAATCACATCAGTGATGTCACAATGGCTTCATTATCCTTGGCTCACATAAGAATCAGAGTATGAATGGCCACAACCACTGACCCGCAAGCTTTGCTTTGAAGAATGCTGGGGTAGAAGGACCGAGGTTGAAATAGACACTAGAAAATGACATGGGATTATTTCCTGCGGTTATCCGCGGGGATGGGAACGGTGATGAATTTTGTTACCGTGTCATTCTCTATTTTGGATTTCGGCCCCTTAATGTGATTGAGTTTGACACCCCTGCTCTAAACGATATTTCAGAAAGTTTTAACATATTCTTTGTTCTTTTGTTCCCCACTCTCTCATTGTCTTTTACCTCTACATGGGCTCCCGGTTCCAGGGATGAGGAGCAAAATCAATTATTGGGCAGTTTTGCTGAGAATCTACACACCTCCAGAGCACTGCTGAAGCCTGCTGAAAAGTGTCAGAAGAGTGAGTAATCCAAACTAAGGAGCCACAAACATTCTTAGGATGTGAAACAGGGGAAGGAAGCATGCTAAGGTGTTGATGCTTCCCTGCTTGCCCCTATTTCTTGCACAGATGAGATAAAAGATAATCATCCCCCCCACCCCACCCCTACACGCACACATTCCTTCATTAGTGCAGATCCCTGAGACCTGCGATACAAGGAGAAATTAGTTCTCTTCAATGCCCTAAGTTACTGATGCCTTTGGCAGAACAGAATTAATTCAGTTTTTAGTATTCTCTGGTATATAATTGGTTTTATATAGTTTCTTATGTACAAGACAGCAGATTATTGAAGACTATTAACATTTAAACATTTTTAAATTTCAAAAATAAAATAAACACTATCCAGCAGATTATTCAGATTCATTTAACCAGTTGGAAGTAGCCACCGACTGGTTAAATTGCCTATTTTGCAGCTACCCGGTTATTTTTGGCAGTACGCAACCAGTTATCTCCACTGAAAATGACCGGTTAGCACTGAATTCAGAATTGGCTAACTCAAGGGCATTCCAAGGACAGAGCTGGGTTAAGTGCCGATAGCGCCCCGCCGCTTCAATCAGGCCGCAAAAATAGCAGTCCTATCTTTTTAAGTGGTTTGGATTATGCGGTGAGGGAATGAATATCGATTGAACACACTATGGGCTCCTTTTACTAAGGTGCGCTAGCGTTTTTAGCGCACGCAGGGAATTACCGCGCGCTGCGCTTCTAGAACTAACGCCAGCTCAATGCTGGCGTTAAGGTCTAGTGCGTGCGGCAATGTAGCGTGCGCTATTCCACACGTAAAAGCCCTAGCGCACCTTAGTACAAGGAGACCTATATGTCAGCTGGCTCAAAAAAATTAAAATAAACGGTGAATGCCAAAGCATGGAATGGAATATCTGGGAATAGTGCTCAATGTTGCAGGCTGAATATCAGGAGGTCTACCTTAATGTGAGGGGTGTCAAAGTCCCTCCTCGAGGGCCGCAATCCAGTCGGGTTTTCAGAATTTCCCCAATGAATATGCATGAGATCTATTAGTATACAATGAAAGCAGTGCATGCAACTAGATCTCGTGCATATTCATTGGGGAAATCCTGAAAACCCGACTGGATTGCGGCCCTCGAGGAGGGACTTTGACATCATTTTTTTTTCTTCACTTGTTTGAACTCTTCCATGTGGTGCTTACTCCTTATACCTTTGCCACTTTCCTATGGGGATCTGTTGTCCCCCACCCATGTAGGGCCATGCCTTTTTATATTGCCCTACACTGACTTCCAGTGCAGGTGAGAGTAATTTTCAAACTGTGCTGTCATATCGTTTAAAACAGTGGTTCCCAGCCCTGTCCTGGAGGAACACCAGGCCAATTGGGTTTTCAGGCTAGCCCTAATGAATATGCATGAAGCAAATTTGCATGCCTATCACTTCCATCATATGCAAATTTCTCTCATGCATATTCATTAGGGCTAGCCTGAAAACCCGATTGGCCTGGTGTTCCTCCAGGACAGGGTTGGGAATCACTGGTTTAAAATAATTTATTGTGTAGATCATTAACTAGTCAATACTATAACACTTGAGAAGCAACGTTATTGCAATTTCCTAATCTTAAATGGATTACTTAAAAAAAAAAAACCCCAACAGTTTATTACCGTCTTCTTATCAAGCTGATTCTATCTGGTCGACTTTCTCTAATGAATTAAGATCTATAGCAACCTATGGTGCATTTAAAAAAAGTGTTTAAAACAACCTTGTTTCGGAAATATGTGGTTGACATTGGCATCTTATTTGGTACATTGACTACTGCGATATACTTTTCTCAGGTCTTCCATTCAACCGTCTCTGAATCCGTTCAAAATGCTGCTGCGCGACTCATATTCCATGAGAGCCGCTACACTCATATTACCCCTCTCCTCAAGTCATTTCATTGGCTCCCCATCCATTTCTGAATACAGTTCAAACTCCTCTTACTGACTTACAAGTACGTTCACTCTGTAGCCCCCCAATATCTCTCATTACTTATCTACCCCTATGCTACCGCCCTGTGAACTCCGTTCATTGTGTAAGTCCATCTTATCTGTGCCCTTTGCCTCCATCGCCAATTCCAGATTCCATCCCTTCTTTCTTCCCACGCCATATGCCAGGAACAGGTTGACAGAGTCAATACGTCATGCTCCGTCTCTAGCAGTATTCAAATCCAAGCTAAAAGCCCACTTTTTTGAAGCTGCTTTCAACTCTTAATTCCCACTCACCTTCAGTGACCTTTATCCGTTGTATCATTCCTTCTGCGAGAAACACTCCAACCCTGAGCTGTCTAAATTAGATTGTAAGCTCTTCAGAGCAGGAACTGTCTAGTGAATGTTAAATGTACAGCACTGTATACGCATTTCAGCGCTATTGAAATGATAAATGGTAGTAGTAGTATTGACTAGATAATGTAAATCCTAGATTTCACTGATCTAGTTTCTTGTTATATAATCTTCTGTGAACTAATATAAGCATATGGGGGGCTCTAAGGCGCACTTTGCAGATGAAAGAACCACTGCCTCTACATATGATTTGTTCAAGTCCTTGAGTTAATTACATCTCCTCAGACTTGTCCTTCTGAGAATCACACAGAAGCTGAGAAAAATCCCCCTAACTTGTTCAGAGTACAGGTAATTTTCTGACTACAATGCCTTCTATTGGGGTGAGAAGTTGGGGTGTGCCCCCTTGTGGAAATCCAGATGTAGATGTCATCGTCAAGGGGAATTAATAACGAAAAAGAGATAATGAGGAAAAGAGTCAATGAAAAAAAGCAAATGTATGCAACAGTCCTCCAAAGATTGGGAAATAAGACCAGGGCTGAGCAGATTTCTACAGTCTGTGCCCCAATTATGGCTAGACACATCTGGATGGGCTGGAGTGGGCTTCGAAGGCAACCCCTGTAGTTGGAGATATGTCCCATGCTAGGAAGACTTCTACGTTGAAAATGACAAGCTTGTGGAACAGAAGATCAGATGTACCAGTTTGTAGTTTAATAAGCATCCAAATAACTTAAAAACAATCCACAAACGATATATATAGTCACAAGTGACCCACAAGATAAAAACCAAATACCGTATTTCCCCATGTATAGGCTGCAGAAAATGCCGCGTTTTGTTTTACACCTGCTGGATAAGCCTCCCCATGTTACTAGCCGTGGCTTAGCTAGATTAGCTGAACTTAAAAAAAAAAATCATCCCCCCCTCCCTGTATATTTTTTAATCCCCCTTAAATACCTCCACGGCTGCCTCCTCCAATCTTTTCAAGCAACCAGCCTGACCCCGCACTGCTTCCTGACTGGCTGCTGTCAATTCTCGCGGGACACGGCCTATACATGGGGAAATACGGCAATATATAAAATACAAATGACTCAGCATGGATAGAAAACAGAGGGTAGGGTTAAATGGTCATTTTTCTCAATGGATGAGAGTAAACAGTGGAGTGCCGCAGGGGTCTGTACTGGGACCGGTGCTATGTAACTTATTTATAAATGATCTGGAAATTGGAACGACGAGTGAGGTGATTAAATTTGCAGATGACACTAAACTGTTCAAAGTTGTTAAAACGCATGTGGATTGTGAAAAATTGCAGGTGGACCTTAGGAAATTGGAAGACTGGGCATCAAAATGGCAGATGAAATTTAATGTGAACAAATCCAAAGTGATGCACATTGGGAAGAATAACCTGAATCACAGGAACCGGATGCTAGGGTCCACCTTGGGATTAGCACCCAAGAAAAGGATCTGGGTATCATCGTAGACAATAAAACGAAACCTTCCGCCCAATGTGTGGCGGTGGCCAAAAAAGCAAACAGGATGCTAGAAATTATTAAAAAAGGGATGGTTAACAAGATTAAGAATGTCATGATGCCCCTGTATTGCTCCATGGTGCGACCTCACCTGGAGTATTGCATTCAATTCTGGTCTCCTTATCTCAAGAAAAATATAGTGGCACTAGAAAAGGTTCAAAGAAGAGCGACCAAGATGGTAAAGGGGATGAAACTCCTCTCATATAAGGAAAGACTAAAACGGTTAGGGCTCTTCAGCTTGGAAAAGAGACAGCTGAGGGGAGATATGATTGATGTCTACAAAATCCTGAGTGGAGTAGAACGGGTACAAGTGGATCGATTTTTCGCTCCCTCAAAAATTACAAAGACTAGGGGACACTCGATGAAGTTACAGGGAAATAGTTTTAAAACCAATAGGAGGAAATTATTTCACTCAGAGAATAGTTAAGCTCTGGAACGCGTTGCCAGAGGATGTGATAAGAGTGGATAGTGTAGCTGGTTTTAAGAAAGGTTTGGATAAGTTCCTGGAGGAAAAGTCCCTAGTCTGTTATTGAGAAAGACACAGGGGAAGACACTGTTTGCCCTGGATCGGTTGCATGGAATACACCTTGGATTGACCACCATGAGAACGGTCTACGGGGCTTGATGGACCATTGGTCTAACCCAATTAGGCTATTCTTATAAAAATAAGTCATCTAATTGAACCCTATTCTAGATTTATTGCTTAAAAATTAAGCAAAACAACTTTATTGATGGTTTACCAAAACTGAAGTACACAAGTAGGGTACAACAAACTGAAAAACCAAAACAGCTCTTTCAAGACACAAAGTCTCATGACGAGTCCTTAATTTGAATCCCTAGACCAGGGGTGCCCATACTTTTTGGGCTTGCGAGCTACTTTTAAAATGACCAAGTCAAAATAATCTACCAACAATAAAATTTTTTAAAAACACAAAGCACACTACGCATAGAAAATGTTAATCATCATTCCTATTCCAGGGTTTTTCAAAGAGGTCAAAGCAGATGACTCTGTGCACTATCACCTCAGTAATAACCATACAAAAATAGACAAATATACCCCCTCCCTTTTTACTAAACCACGATAGCAGTTTTTACCGCAGGGAGCTGCGCTGAATGCCCAGCGCTGCTCTCGACGCTCATAGGCTCCCTGTGCTAAAAACCGCTATTGCGGTTTAGTAAAAGGGGACCTTAGTGTAAAATATAGACAGCAGATATAAATTCAGACACATTTTGATCACTAAATTTAAAATCAAATCATTTTTCCTACCTTGTTTGGTGATTTCATGAGTCTCTGGTTGCACTTTCTTCTTCTGACTGTGCTTCCAATTTTTTTCCCTTTTAGCCTGTATGCTTCCTCTCCTCCAGACCTCATTCCCTCCCCCAACTTTTCCTTCCTCTCTCCCTGCCCTTTCTTTCTCTCTGCCTCCCTTTCCTTTTTTTCTGTTTCTCTTCTTTCCTTCTGTCTCCCTGCCTGCCCTTTTTCTTTCTTTCTCCCTGCCCTCGGGGACCAGGACCCAAACTGCCATCGGGGACCAGGACCCAAACCGCCACCAATAACAGGCCCAAAAGCCGCCGCCGCCCCAACTTCTCCCTGCTTCAGCCGACCAGCATCGCGAGGAGCTGTTGGGGGAATTGCTGCCGGGTCCTGCCTTCGCGGAAACAGAAAGTAGGCAGGACCCGGCAGCAAGAAGAGGAAATACTTCACTAACATGTCTCCCGCCTTAGCCCGTAGCGAACGCTTGCTTCAGGGCTCTCAACATGTGCGTGCCAGCTTCCCTTCTCCTCCCCCCCGGACATAACTTCCGGTTTCGGAGGGAAGAGAAGAGAAGCCGGCACGCACACGTTAGAGCCCGGAGCATAAGTTCGCTACGGGCTGAAATCTCCAAGCCGTTGTTTTTTTTTTTTTTTTTTAATGTTCAGCAGCGGCGGCAGCAGCTAAAAGGCCCTAGGGAGAACACCGAGGAAGGCTGATCGGCCCGGTAGATCAGGACGGCAATACTAGTCTATTACAGAGCCCGGGATGGGCTCCGCGATCGACTCACGTTGTCTTCCTGAGCTACTGGTCGATCGCGATCGACGTATTGGGCACTCCTGCCCTAGACTCTGAAGCCTGGATTGGTGACTGTTAAAAACAGGATAGTCTGCTAGATGGACCTTTTGGTCTTACCCAGTCTGGCCATTCTAATGTTCTTATGGCTCTTGTCCTGTGTGTTTGTCAGAATTAGAGTGTAAGCTCTTTTGAGCAGGGACCGTCTCTTGCGTGTACAATGTACAATGCTGCATGCGCCTGGTAGCGCTATGGAAATAATTATTTTTTGCTACTTCCTTGCTACTCCAGTTCTGGGAGCCCAGATAGGACTCAATACAACCACAAACCAAGCTCCACTCAAAGAAACAGTGGTTTTCCTAAGACCTTACAGGGCTGTCAAAATAATTAATTTTTTTTGGTCTAAATATATGGCTACTTTAGTTACAGAACAACACTTGTCTTCTCGTATATATAAGGATCTTACTAACCCCCTCGTTTACTAAGGTGCGCTAACTAGACTAACATGCACGCGTTAGCGTTTAGTGCGACGCCAATCGGTTAGCGCACCTTAGTAAAAGAGGGCCTAAGTTTGATGACGTCTCTCCTCAGTCTTTACATACTGTGTGGGAAAAGGATGTTGATGCTACTTTAACCACCTTACAACGGGAAGAATTTTGGACGAGTGCTTTCAAGATATCTATGTCTGCTCATTTAGCACAGTCCTTATTTTTCTTCAACATCGTGCGTTGTGGACACCGAGGAAATTGTTTAATAATAATAATAATAATAATAATAATGATAATAATAGCTTTATTTATATCCCATCATACCTTTCAATTCAAGACGGTGTACAATAAGAGGTGCTGATAACAGCGAGTTAACATCGGTTGGAATTGGGAAGGGGTAAGTGGGCGGTTGTGTGGTTGGAGGAGTGTGTGGCGCAATGGTTGAAGCTACAGCCTCAGCACCCTGGGGTTGTGGGTTCAAATCCTGCACTGCTCCTTGTGACCCTGGGCAAATCACTTAATCCTCCACTGCCCCAGGTACATTAGATCAGTGGTTCCCAACCCTGTCCTGGAGGACCCCCAGGCCAATCGGGTTTTCAGGCTAGCCCTAATGAATATGCATGGAGCAGATTTGCATGCCTTTCACTTCCATTCTATGCAAATCTCTCTCATGCATATTCATTAGGGCTAGCCTGAAAACCCGATTGGCCTGGTGTTCCTCCAGGACAGGGTTGGGAACCACTGCATTAGATAGATTGTGAGCCCACCGGGACAGACAGGGAAAATGCTTGAGTACCTGATTGTAAAAACCGCTTAGATAGGCGGTATATAAAATCCTAATAAAACTTGAATAAGGGGTGGGAGAAGGAACGTGTAAGAAGCGGTAAGTGTTGAGCTATTTTGGAGGTTCAGACAAATTTGTCGAATAAGTGTGTTGTTAGTGATTTTCTGAATATGTTAGTGAATTCAGGATTAGGTCACTTAGGGTGTTGTTCCATATCTCAGCTTGGAAGGCGAGAGTTCTTTTGAGGAATCTTTTGAATCGGCATCCTTTGGGGGAGGGGAATGTAAACAGGAGTGTTCTGCGTGGGAAGCGGAGCATGTCCTGTAGGATGAAGTGTTTCAGGAGGTAGGTGGGAGCGATGCCGAGGAGTGTCATGTAGCAGAGGCAGCCGGATTTGAAGATTATTCTGGCCTCGATGGGTAGTCAGTGAAGTTTCTTGTAATATGGGGTGATGTTTAATATTGGACATTTATCTTCTGATTTTTGTTGGCACTGCAATTCTGCGAAGGGTTACGCTTGTTCATCGGATTTATGACTGTTCCAGTTTGCAACCTTTTTGGTCATCTGTTTGGGATATTATCCTATATAATAAAACCCTAGCCGCGCATGTGCACTCCTATCTGCGTGTTCCGTTTTCCCTGATCCATGAGGTGTATGTCTGTGGCGGCAGGAGTGCGCATGCGTGAGTCCCCAGCCTTCCAGTACCTAACTACACTCGCGGCAGGACTGGCCGCCAGCGCTGAACTCCCTGCTCTCTCGCGGCAAAAAAAACAGTACGTTTTTCGCGGTCTCCCATCCCTTCCCGACATCTGACCGGCCCCCCCTTCCCTTCCCTCGGTCCAGACTCCAAACCTGTCTGCAGCACTCTTACACACGCTGCTTCGGGGCCTTCTAAGGCCCTGATTTGCTCTTCCGCGTCTCTGATGATGTCATCAGGGACGTGCCAGAGTAAATCAGGACAGTAGAAGGCCACGAAGCAGCGTGTGTAGAATGCTGCAGACGCTGCTAGAGTCGGCAGGTTTGTTGGGACCGCGGGAAGGGAAGGAGGGGGTGCAAGGGATTAAGGGAGCCGGCCAGACTTCTAGCACCCGTTAATGTAACGGGCCAAAATACTAGTTGCTAATATTTGACATATTACCGAGGAGCTCTCTTTGGCCGTTGTCATTTGGAGAAGCACTGTACTGTCCTCTCCCCTTTCTAAGGGTCAATCTCATTGGTTTGACATTTTATTAGCTCTTGCTTTGAACGTGATCCTTAGAAATTGGAAAGTGCACCATGATCTTCACGTGGCCACTTGGGGCTCCTTTCACTAAGCTGCGCTAGCGGTTTTAGCGTGCGCGCTAAACGCTAACGCCTCCATTGAGCTGTCATTAGTTTCTCCGCGGAGCACGGGGGTTGCGCTAACAACGCTACCGCAGCGTAGTAAAAAGAGCCCTTGGTGGAATATAGGGCTCTTTTTATCAAGGTGCGCTACGGGGGTTAGCGCATCGGACATTTCATCACGCGCTAACCCCCGCGGCACATCACAAAACTAACGGCTCGTCAATGGAGGTGTTAGCGACTAGCGCGGCAGGCGGTTGAACGCGCGTTAACTGCCTACCGCACCTTGATAAAAGGAGCCCATAATTTGTTTGCCTCATAAATTTGAAATGGAAAATGCTTATTCCACCGCTCGCTTTAAGTCTGTACAATGTATGTGGGCCACGTTCCAATCTTATTTATTTGCTAAAGATGTTAAGGTTTTATGACATGTGTCTCTGGATATTGCTGTATAGTTTTGTTTTCTTTTTGCTCTTATTTTAAAACCTCAATAAAGATTGTTTGAACAAAAGCAAAAATAAAATTAGATTTTACAAGCAAGAGAGGGAGGAAAAAAGCATCTGAACCCCGTCTAGAGCAGAAATTTCAGCTCACTGACTGGATAAGGTTACTTCATTGGCAGAAAATAAAAACCCTCCTCTCCTAAAATAATCAGCCAACAGACACAAGAGAAGCACACACCTGACCTTCTTTCCCCCCCCCCCCCCCAGTTAGAGGATGTAAGCTCAAAAGACACCACCAATACCTTCTCTCCAACCAAGCAGCACTATGGGGGTAAAGATCTTTCTAGAACAATTGCTCACGTCTTCCACTTATGGGGAATTTAGGACACGCCTGAAAACACATCTGTTCCTGACGTATCTAAA
Source organism: Geotrypetes seraphini (assembly GCF_902459505.1). Lineage (NCBI taxonomy): Eukaryota > Metazoa > Chordata > Amphibia > Gymnophiona > Dermophiidae > Geotrypetes > Geotrypetes seraphini. The sequence continues at coordinate 304,846,405 of NC_047087.1, forward strand.
CAACTGACCTGTACAATTCTTTCTCTTCAATATCGGTTACCTTGAACTGTTAACTCGATCTTTCTCCTCTGCTAAGTTCATTCAACCTGTACCATCTTTTAATCTTTGTACCATCTTTTAATCTTTGTACCATCTTTTAATCTTTGTACCATCTTTTAATCTTTGTAAACCGCATAGAACTTCACGGTCCTGCGGTATATAAGCTGTTATTATTATAATATATTTTTTTTTAACTATTGGGAAAATCAGGTGCTAAATCTGTGTTGTCTCATTTAAAGAACTTATCTTAAATCAAACTGGTCCCATACGATACCATCTTGTTCGGTATTTTAGTGAGAGCTAAAACTTAAATATCAGCTCGAAATAACAAACTTCTCTTTATAATGACAGGGGTTGTCATTCAATTCATTTTGAAGAATTGGAAGAACTGGGATAGGTTACATTACACTTTCTGGGGGGAATCTCTCTGTTATACTTTTAAAATGGAACGTTCGATGGCCTTACGACAGGGACGGTATAAGAAATTTACGGATGTTTGGGAACCATTGACTAAGGGCTCTTTTTACGAAGGTGCCTTGGGGCCTTAACGCGCGGAATAGGGTGCGCTAAAATGCCGCGCGCTAGCCGCTACCGCCTCCTCTTGAGCAGGCAGTAGTTTTTCGGGTAGCACGCACTATAGCGCGTGCTAATCTGGTGCGTAAAAACGCTAGCGCGCCTTTGTAAAAGGAGCACTAAGTTCTGATTTTATTTTATTGACCCTTAAGCATGCACGTCCAGGGTGGGGGGAAGGGGGGAGGGTTTTGCATTGGAATTTCATTTGGGGAATATTACATTACATTACATTACATTACATCAGGGATTTCTATTCCGCCATTACCTTGCGGTTCAAGGCGGATTACAAAAGGTTAATTTAAAAAAGACAGAATTACAGTGATTAGCTAGAGAGGTAAGTTGTAGATCTTAAGAGCATTTAGAGGTCGTGTTGTTATTGCTGTTTCAGGAATTTCTTGAAAAGTGTGGTTTTTATTTCTTTTCTGAACGTCCTATAGTCTGGGGTGGTCATCAGAAGGTTGGAGATCTGGTTGTCCAGTCTTGCGGCTTGAGTGGCTAGGAGGCCGTCGTGTAGTTTTGTTCTTTTTACTTCTTTGATTGGGGGGGGGTATGAATGGGGAGTGCGTTTTTCTGTGTCTGGTACTGGGTGCTTGGATGAGGCGATTGTTCAGGTATGATGGGCTGTCTCCGTGTAGGGTTTTAAATAATATGCAGTAGAATTTGAATTGGATTCTTTCTTGGATTGGGAGCCAGTGTGAGTTGATGAAGGCTTCAGTGATGTGGTCATGTTTTTTCAATGAGTAGATGAGTCTCAAAGCTGTATTTTGGATTGTTTGGAGTTGTCTTATCGTGGTTGCAGGACATGGAAGGAAGAGTATGTTACAGTAGTCCAATATACCTAGTATTAGGGATTGTACTATAAGTTGGAATTGTGTTCTTTCAAAGAATTTTCGGACTTGTCTCAGGTTTCTCATGATTGCGAATGATTTTTGAATTGTTTTATTTATTTGCGGTTGCATTGTGCAGCATCTGTCTATGGTCATGCCTAGTAGTTTTATGGTGGTTTGGATGGGATATTTGGTTGCGTTTATGTCTAGGATGGTTGTGGTTTGGATCTTGTCATTTTCTAGGAGGATGAATTTGGTTTTGTCTTGGTTGAGTTTAAGTTTTTGATTTTCCATCCAGGTTGTGACTGCTTCAAGTGTTTGGTGAAGTTTGTCTGTCATGGTAGGTTTAGAATGATCGTATGGGACGAGGATGGTGATGTCATCCGCATAACTATAGGAGGTTATGCCTAGATTATCCAGATGCGTTCCTAGAGAAGCAGTGTAGAGATTGAAGAGGGTAGGGGATAGTGGAGATCCTTGTGGTACGCCGCAGGGGTTTGACCAGGATTCTGACTTTTCTTTGTTTGATTTTACACTGTAGGTTCTGAGTTTTAGGAATCCTTCAAACCAGGAGTATACTTTGTCTGAGATGCCTATTGCATCTAAGATCTGTAGAAGGATGTTGTGGTCTACTAGGTCGAATGCCGCCGATAGGTCCAGTTGTATGAGTAGCATTTTTTTCCCTGTACTAAGTTGTTGTCTGACGGTATCCATAAGGGAGCCTAGTAGTGTCTCTGTGCTGAAGTTTGTTCTGAAGCCTGATTGCATGGGGTGGAGTAGGTTATGGTCCTCTATGTAATTGGTGAGGAGTTTGGCTACTAGGCCTTCTATAATTTTGACATATAGCGGAATTGAGGCTATATATGGAATATATGGAAGGTTTCCTGTAGGTATGTACTTTTTCTGATTATTTGGGGGGGAGGGGGAAATAGTTGTGCATTAATGTCTATAAGTTTAATGTGCATTTCGTGTAATATGTATATTGAAATTGTTTGCACAATGGTAGTTTGGAAATTTAATAAAGATTTAAAAAAAAAAAAATCACACTGGTCTCACTGACGGTGGCGAATCAGGGTTTTAGCAGGACCAGATCTTTGACAGCAGAGCTTCACCTGCTCACTGGCTCTGCAAAGGCCTCCCCTTCTTTCTCCCAGGGTCTCAGACTCCTATCAGTAGATTCTGTAAAGATTCTTCACATCTCACAGTTCAAGGCTCAGGATTCAAATCACGCTGTCGGTGTCAAGCACCCTGACCTTAAGACAGGGGTGTCCAATGTCGGTCCTCGAGGGCCGCAATCCAGTCGGGTTTTCAGGATTTCCCCAATGAATATGCATGAGATCTATTAGCATATAATGAAAGCAGTGCATGCAAATAGACCTCATGTATATTCATTGGGGAAATCCTGAAAATCCGACTGGACTGCGGCCCTCGAGGACCGACATTGAACACCCCTGCCTTAAGAGAACGATCCCCAAACCTCTTTGCTTAGTATAACTCCTGGAGAGAGAGAGACAGAATTAGGGAAGTTACTCTCCTCACAGAAACACAAAAACAACGGGAATACCTTTTTTTATTGGACTAACTCAATGCGTTTTTTGATTAGCTAAGGGATTACCTTCGAAAGCTAATCAAAAAAATGCATTTAGTCTAATAAAAAAGGTATACCATTATTTCCTTTTTTTTGGTTTGTTTTATTTCTAAATATTACCTCAGAGAAACAAAAATATATCATCCACAGTCTTCTCCCAAAAGAATAAAATAGAAATTCTTTGCAAGCAAAAAACTATGGGCAGGTCAGGGGCGGCATTCATAAGGCACAAACAGTTATGCAGTAGTAATATTCAGTGCCAGCACCTGCATAGTTAATCGGGTGAATTTAGGGCAGTGGTGAGGCATGGACCTTATCTGTGCCTCCAACTATTACCCTGTCTCCCTTCTTCCATTCCTGTCCAAGCTACTCTAGCATGCTCTACTCCGTCGTTGCCTTCACTGCCTTTCATCTTGACTGATCTTGATCTTCTTTAATTTGGCTTTCGCCCCCTACACTCCACAGATACTGCCCTTACCAAAGTCTGCTCCTGGCCTGATCCAACGGCCTTAACTCAGTCCTCATCCTTCTTGACCTCTTTGCTGCTTTTGGTACTATTAATCACTGCCTGCAAAAGAATAGCCTTACTGGGTCAGACCAAGTAGCCCAGGTCCATCAAGCCCAGTAGCCTGTCCTCATGGTGGCCAAATCCAGGTCCCTAGTACCTGACAAAAACCCAAATAGTAGCAACATTCCATGCTGTCGATCCAGGGCAAGCAGTGGCTACCCCCATGTCTTTCTCAATAAGCGTTTTATCCTTCAAAAATTTCCCTTGTACAGTGATGCCTTGGAATCCGAACTTAATCCGTTCCAGAACCCCGTTCGAGTTCCAAGACAATTTTTCCCATTGAAAATAATAGAAACTGGATTAATCCGTTCCTGGGACCCACAAACTCAGATTTTAAGGTAAAATATTAACAAATATTCTAAAGCAGCACTCAGATTCTGGGGCAGAAACACACACATACAATGCGCAGGGTGTTCGGATTCCAAAGCAGAGTTCGGATTCTGGGACAAAAAAAGTTCGGATTCCAAAATGTTCGAGTTCTGGGGCGTTCGGATTCTGAGGTGCCACTGTATTATGAAACGTTTGGTATTTTACGACACGTTTATGCTTTTATGAGGATTGATTTAATAAAGTTTTTTTTATAGTTTTATCAAGGTTAATTGGGATTATATACACTACATCCGTATTCATTTAGAATGCTTTACATATATGTTCATTTTTTTGAATAGTGTTATGACTGATTGATATGGGCTTTATGTAATTTATTTTGAATTGTTCATCAATGTCTATAAGTAATGTTTTATGATTTCTTGATGAACGCGCATATGTAGATTGTATATGGTCCATTTACATGTTTTGATCATTGTTCTTCGTTTTCTTTATAATTGTTGACATAATTGCATTATTTTATTTTTCAATTGTAAATTTACATTTATTTATTAAATTTTATAGTTAGACTCCTGAGGCAGGCCCTTGTGGGCCGAAACACGGTTGCGTCGAGCCCGTTACAATAAAAGAGACTGAACACCAATGGGTCACCTTTGCTCTTGTATTTGTTTCTCAGGAAGCGCCAGAAATGTAGGCCAGGTTTTTAAAGATTGACATTTCCAGCACCTACCTTTCATGAGAATTGCGTCTAAAGAGGCCTTTAATGGTGCCCAAGGCCTCTTCCGGCATTAACTGTGCCCATTGTGACCATAGGCGCTGTAAAGTGCCTCCTTAGATAGGACAACGGCGCTGGTTTTAAGGGCACCTCCATTTTTTTTTTTTAAAACAGTGTTTTAATTCGTTTTTAATCGGCGCAGTCAATTACTGCGCCAATTTAACCAATTAAAACAATCAAGTTAGGCGGCGATAAGACACCTAACACTGTCTAACTTAACTGTTATTAGAATCTGGCCCGTGTTATTAGCGGATATTTGGCTTTTTGCCCTCATTGACATGCCAAACAATACGGTATCATAGGATAATGCCACCGGATTATCTAACAAATTATTTATTTGACCCCATATTGATATCCAAAAAGCAAGTATTAATGGATGTAGGGATGGAGATCTGTTAAGTTCTGATCCAGGGCATCAGAACACTGGCGGGGTCCGCACGCAGGCGGTTCTGAGCGCAGGATAGGTCGGCACACCGACCTAGGCCCTGTGGGCGGATATAGAATAACAAATGATCTAATGTTCCAGCTTCAAGATGACAGTGCCTCTAATAAATAAGCTTCTACTCATTATGACAGGGGTTGCCATACAACAGATTACGAATAATTGGAAAAATTGGGATAGGCTGAATGATAGCTTTTGGTGGAACTCTTTGTGTCACATTTTCAAAATGGAAAGGATAATTGTCGTGCAGCAGGGAAATTTTAAGAAATTTCAGGTTGTTTGGGAGCCATTAACAAGATACTGTAAAGATTGAAATTACTGCATAGAATAAATATTAATTCCCTTTTGTTCATACATGTCCAGAGTGGGCGGGGAGTGGGAATATTTTATGCTTTCTTTTGCTTATGATTAATTATTGTTGGGTATAAGGGAAGGAGGATATTTGATGAGAGCGATAATTTGATGATATAATAAGTAATGTTAAAGTATAAAATGATTGTATTTTGTGTTATACTTACTGTGAGTTTTAAAAAATGAACAAAGATTAAAAAAAAAAAAAAAGAATCTGGCCCTTGGTGTCCAATCATTAATTTTCACAGGAGGTAGTAAGGGTGACATTACATTCAAAATTGAGATCAGGAGCAGTGAAATGCCTTTTTGAATAGGGGGGGGGGAGGACAAGTTCTGCTCCCAAGCCCACCCACAGCTGTCTCCCCAGCTCTCTAACCCCTTTCTCCTAGGTCCAGCACTAGATCCTTTCTCCAACCCCTACGCCTAGTCCATGTGTTAGATCTGAGCCCCCTTCTTCCACTGTTAGCTGCCTCCCAGCACCAGATTCCTGTCTCCAGTATCTGACATTTTAAGTTTCCTTTTGTCATCCCCAGCCTTCTATTAGCCACCAGCCCCTTCTTCCAGACTCAGCCCCTATAATCAGACTCTCCAAGCCCCAGCCCCTTTCTCCCACCTGCCCCACTTCAGTCCTCCAGCCCTTACATCAGATTCATCTCCCCTTAACCCTCCCCACGGCCTAATATGTTTCCCTACTCCTTGATACACCGTTTTTGTTTGGATTCCATGATTCTGTCTTTTCCTGGTTTGCCTCCTACCTCTTCCAGTGGTCCATCGTGCCCAGCAGTCTGTTCAAGCAGCAGCCCTTAGGTCAAACACCAGTGCTCTAGTCTAAATGAGTCCAGCCTCACCTGCATACGTTCCAGTTTAGCAGGAACTTGTCTAACTTTGTCTTGAATCCTTGGAGGGTGTTATCCTATATAATTAAACCCTAGCCGAGCATGTACACTCCTACTTTCGTGTTCCCTGTTCCATGTTCTGTAGGTCCATGGCCGCAGGAGTGCACTGGCCGCCATTGCTGGACTCCCTGTTCTTCGGTAACTCAGTTCTCCCGACTTCTTGCCACCCCCCCTTCCCACGGTCCCGACTCCAAACCTGCCCACTCCAGCAGCCTGCAGCACTCTGCACACGCTGCTTCGGGCCCTTTTACTGCCCTGATTTACTCTGGCACATCCCTGATGACATCATCTGAGACACGGCTGAGTAAATCAGGGCAGTAGAAGGCCCCGAACCAGCGTGTACAGAGTGCTGCAGGCTGCTGGAGTCGGCAGGTTTGTCGGGACTGTGGTAAGGGAAGGGAAGGAGGGAGGGGGCGGCGGCAACGGACTAAAGAAGCTGGCTAGACCGCGAGAAGGGAAAGGGGGGGGGTAGGGGTAATGCTGCTGCTGCACAGGGAAGTGGTGTGGGGGGAGGGAAATTGAGGGGGAGGGAATGCTGCTGTGGCTGCTGCACAGGGAAATGGTGGGAGAGAAATGCTGCTGCATAGGAGGCAGGGAGAGAGACAGATAGATAGAAAGAAAAGAAGAAAGACACAGGGGCAGGGAGAAACACAGAAAGACAGACAGACAAAGGGGGCCAGGGAGAGAGACAGACAGAAAGAAAGACAGCGGGAGGGAGAGAGAGACAGAAATAAAGAAAGACAGACAGACATATATTCTAGCACCCGTTAATGTAACGGGCTTAATGTCGAGTCCCCTATAAGAGCCTCTGGAAGAGCGTTCCAGTTTTCTACCACTCTCTGGGTGAAGAAGAACTTCCTTACGTTTGTACGGAATCTATCCCCTTTCAACTTTAGAGAGTGCCCTCTCGTTCCCTCTGCCTTGGAGAGGGTGAACAACCTGTCTTTATCTACTAAGTCTATTCCCTTCAGTATCTTGAATGTTTCGATCATGTCCCCTCTCAGTCTCAGCCCTTTGCTGTATCCCCCTTCTGAGATTGCAACCCTAGGTGACAGCCTAGTTACCCTAAAGGCTAAACCAGTCCTAGGAACAGGAAAAATGAAAGCTATCACATAAGAATAAGCACGGCCTCATGAAGCACTAACCAGAGCAGTTGGAATATTAAACAGCTTAGCTCTACATTTGCTGAACTATGCCTTTCCTGCCTGGTGGAAGGAAGTTGCTTTTGTCTGTCTCCTCTTTATTAAAAGACGTTTGAGTACCCATCTTTCTTTGTTGTTGTTAGAAAATGCATTTTACCACCTCCGTGTGCCCTCTTGATTCCAGCCACCTCCACATTTTACAGAACTTTTTCCATTCTACGTTCTGTTGCGGTCTTCACTGTGGAAAAAGTAAACTCACGGTTAATGTTTTTCATGATTTCGTAGATATTTCTGGCTTCCAGGGAGGAAACACTACTGAATGGTGTGGTTTTTTTTTTTTTAAGAGTAACAATTTATTTACAATTCTTTTAATAAGCTGTTGAGACAGACATGGGAGAACATAAGAACATAAGAACAGCCTTACTGGGTCAGATCAACGATCCATCAAGCCCAATAGCCCGTTCTTACGGTGGCCAATCCAGGTCACTAGTACCTGGCCAAAACCCAAGGTGTAGCAATATTCCATGCAGAATCTCAAAGAATAGCAAGATTCCGGAATCCCATAGAGTAACATGATTCTAGAATCCCAGAGAGTAGAAACATTCCATACAGAATCTCAAAGAATAGCAAGATTCCGGAATCCCAGAGAGTAACAAGATTCTAGAATCCCAAACATTCCATGCTACCAATACAGGGCAAGCAGTGGCTTCCCCCATGTCTTTCTCAATAACAGACTATGGACTTTTCCTCCAGGAACTTGTCCAAACCTTTCTTAAAACCAGCTGTGTTAACCGCTCTTACCATACCCTCTGGCAACGCGTTCCAAAGCTTAACTATTCTCTGAGTGAAAAAAATTTCCTCCTATTGGTTTTAAAAGTATTTCCGTGTAACTTCATTAAGTGTCCCCTAGTCTTTGTAATTTTAGACAGAGTGAAAATTCGATCCACTCGTACTCGCTCTATTCAACTCAGGATTTTGTAGATGTCAATCATATAATAATAATAATAATAATAACAGTTTATATACCGCAGGACCGTGAAGTTCTATGCGGTTTACAAAGATTAAAAGAAGGTACAAATAGATTGAACTTAACAGGGTGGAAGCAAGTGATTAATAATAATAATAATAATAATAACTTTATTCTTATATACCGCCATACCCATCGAGTTCTAGGCGGTTTACAACAATTAACAAATGATCTGCATTGACAAGCTTATTTACAACATGTTACAAGCAGATTTACAAACAAATTACCAGCAGATTTACAGTAGATCACAACAATTTTCAATTTACAACAGTCAGCAATGAAGTTACCACAATTTACAGTAGTCTGCAATGAAAGGAAGATGTACAACAGTTTAACTGAAAATTGCGGCTTAGATCGAACTAGGCAAGGGAAGTAGAGAGAGGGTCAAGGGGGAATCAGGTGTGGGAGGAAGGGGTTGGGGGTGGGGCCGGGGTTATGTGAGGTGAAGGGATTAAATAGGAGTCGTGTTTGTTGAATAGGTAAGTTTTTAGTAGTTTTCTGAAGGCAAGGTAAGTGGGGGACCTCGAGTATCATCTGGGCTAGCCATGGGTTCAACTTGGCTGCTTGGAAGGCGAAAGTTCTTTCGAGGGATCTTCTGAGAAGGCAGTGTTTTGGCGAGGGGAAGGCGAACAGTTGAATTCTGCGTGCTGTCCTGTTGTTGCAGTAAAGGTTGAAGTGGGTATTTATGTAACTTGGGGAAGAACCGTTAACCGATTTGTAACAAAAGCATGCAAATTTAAAGAGAACTCTAGATTCTAATGGCAGCCAGTGCAGTTGGTGATAGAATGGAGTGACATGTTCCCATTTCTTTAGGCCAAAAATGAGGCGCACTGCGGTATTTTGAACTATTTTTAATCTCCTGGTAGTTTTCTTTGTAGCGTTAAGGAAGATGATGTTGCAGTAGTCGAGAATGCTGAGGATGGAGGATTGTACGAGTAGGCGGAATGCAGTGTCATTGAAGTATTTTTTTATGGTGCGAAGTTTCCAGAGTGCCGAGAAGCTTTTTCTAGCGATGATGTCGGTATGGTTTTCTAGGGATAGGTTTTTGTCCAGCGTGACTCCCATAATTTTTATGGTCGGGTCGAGGGGGAAGGTCTTTCCTTTTAGTTGAATTGTGGTTTCCTTGATTTTATCTTTGGGGGAGGCTAGGAAGAATTTTGATTTGTCAGGGTTTAATTTCAGTCTGAATGAAAGCATCCAGAGTTCTATCTGGTTGAGAATGTTTGAAGTGTGTTCAAGTAGTTCTTGTGAAAAGTTGGTTAGTGGGATGGCTATTGTGATATCGTCTGCATAAATAAAGAATTTGAGATTTAGGTTGTGTAAGAGTTTACCTAGGGAGGCTAGGTATACGTTGAATAGGATGGGGGAAAGGAGGGAGCCCTGCGGGACCCCACAGGTGTTGTCCCAGCAGTAAGAGAAAGAGTTATTCATGAATACCTTGTATAATCTGTTTTGTAGGAAACCCTGAAACCAGTTAAGGACCTGGTCTGAGATGCCAATGTGAGCTAGGCATTCAAGGAGAATGGTGTGGTCGACCAGGTCAAAAGCACTGCTCAGGTCGAGTTGTATGATCAGGGCACTTGAGCCTTGACTGAAGAGCGTGTGGAGGTGGCCGAGAAGGGAGGCTATGACGGTTTCAGTGCTATGGTCCGCGCGAAAGCCTGCTTGGTTGTCACATAGAATGTTGAATTTTTCGAGGTATTCGGAAAGTTCCGCCTTTACCATCCCTTCCGCTATTTTGGTAAATAGGGGGATGCTGGCGACCGGTCTATAGTTAGACGGGGAGTTAGGTGGTTCTTTCGCGTTTTTTAGAATTGGGGTGATCATTATATGACCTTGCTCAGATGGGAAGTTTCCTGTGGATAGTAGGTGATTAACCCATGTCATCATTTTTGCTTTAAAGTGAGGGGGGGGCAGTTTTCATGATATTTGGAGGGCATGTGTCCAGGTGGCAATAGGAGTGTGTATACTTGTTGTAGTAAGTATACACTTACTACAACAAGTAACAGCTCAAGGGATCAGTTATTGAGGAGAAAGAGTTGTACGGGTCAGCTGCCTAGATATTTCAGGAAAAGATGTGTTTTTCGGCGTTTCCTGAATTCCCCATACGTAGTAGGCGTAAGCAATTGTTCTAGATCTTTACCCCATAATGCTGCCTGATGTGAGAAAAGGTGTTGATGGTGTCTTTTGAGTTTACATCCTCTAACTGGAGGGGGCACGAAGATCGAATGTGAGCTTCTCTTATGTTTGTTGGCTGAGAAGGAGAAAAGGTCAGTTATGTATTTAGGGGCTAGTCCATATAATACTTTAAAGCAGAACAGGCGAACTTAAACTTTATGTGTGCCTCCATAGGTAGCCAGTGCAGCTGTCGGTAGTAAGGTGTCACATGATCAAACTTCTTCAGCCCGAAAATCAGTCTGACCGCTGCATTTTGCATTAATTGTAATCGTCGCATATTCTTTTGGGAAATTGCTAGATAGGCGATGTTACAGTAATCAAGTTGACTCAGTACGAGGGATTGTAACAGGATTCTAAATGCTGGCCTATGCTCGAATGGATCGAAGTTTCCAGAGAGTGAAAAAACCCTTTCTGATTAAGGAGTCTACCTGGTCCTTCATGGTAAAGCACTGGTCTAGTGTTACACCCAGTACCTTCATAGTACACTGAATAGGATAACTAAGGTTATTGATGCATAGCGGTGTTTAGGTGTCAAGCGGGTGTGGCGAAGCTACAAAAAATTTTGTTTTTTTCTGAATTAAGTTTCAGTTTGAATTCAGTCATCCATTGCTCCATCTAATTTAGTGCTTCTGATGCCTTGGGAGTAATTTCCGAGAGAGAGTTAGTAAATGGAATGATGATCGTAAAGTCATCCGCGTAGCCGAATAGTTTTATCCCCAGCTGGGTCAATTGTGCACCTAGTGAGGACATGTAGACATTGAAAAGCACTGGGGATAGTGGTGATCCTTGTGGTATGCCAGATGGGTTGCTCCAGGTATTGGAGAGATCGTAATTGAAACGTACTTGATAGGTACGGGATATAAAGAAGCCTCGGAACCAGTCCAACACCTCTTCCCTAATGCCAATTGCATCTAGGCATTGTAGCATTTTCCCATGGTCGACTAGGTCAAAGGCAGAGCTCATATCAAATTGCATGATCAGGGCATTAAGGCCCTTACTGAACATATCTCCCCTCAGCCGTCTCTTTTCCAAGCTGAAGAGCCCTAACCATTTTAGTCTTTCCTCATACGAGAGGAGTTCCATCCCCTTTACCATCTTGGTCGCTCTTCTTTGAACCTTTTCTAGCGCCACTATATTTTTTGGTTTGCCCTGGATCGGTGGCATGAAATGCTGCTACTATTTGGGTTTTTGCCATGTACTTGTGACTTGGATTGGCCTCCGGGAGGACAGGATGCTGAGCTAGATGGACCATTGGTCTAACCCAGTAAGGCTATTCTTATGTTCTTATGTGAGCCAAGTATAGGACAATCAAGTCATTGTGACATCACTGATGAGGCTAGCTGTTAGGCATTGGTGGACTGAGGCATTATGACATCATAATCTCAGCTCTGGAATGCTGCTACTATTTGAGTTTTTGCCAGGTACTTGTAATATGGATTGGCTTCTCTGAAGACGGGATACTGGGCTGAATGGACCATTGTTCTGACCCAATAAAGTTATTTTTATGTTCTTATACACTATTGCTTGCTTACCTTAGCTTAAAATGGTTTACCGTGGAATACGCTGAGACATCCTGCGGTAAAATTCCAAAGCGCGCCTTCAAATATGTGCTAAAAATATATGTGAATTTTTTTCGGAGGTGGAGAATGGGCGTGACAGTGCATCTCAGTTAGTGCAGGCACATTACCGTACGTTGACTAATCGGCCCACATCCCATGTACCTTCCAAAATAACCACTCCTTGGAAAATGCCCCTTTTCACTCTGGGTGCACAGCGGCAGTCAAAAGACCTAAGCTGCTTTTAGATACGTCTATAACCCGTTTCGATTATCGGCACTTGGGTGACCTGTCTTTTAGGTCGTCCAAGTACCGATTTAGGCGCGGTTTGTAGACTTAAGTTGCTGTATGGCCTTGTACTCTCCGAAATGTTTTCCATTGTGAATGTTGGCTTGTAACCCGTTCTGAGCTACTGGGAGGATGGGATAGAAATCGAAATAAATAAATATTTCCGTTTCGATTATGAACCTCATAGGATCCCTAAGGAAGAGGAACGTGTAGGGCTCCTTTTACGAAGGTGCGCTAGGGCCTTAACGCACGGAATAGTGCACGCTAGCCGCTACCGCCTCCTCATGAGCAGGCGGTAGTTTTTCGGCTAGTGTGCGCTAAAAACGCTAGCGCACCTTTGTAAAAGGAGCCCATAGAGGATGATATGGATGAACAGACCGGATAAGCCATTTGGTCTTTATCTGTCACCATTTTCTGTTTCTTTGTAAAAATCCAAAATCCTCACGGCCCAGGCTCTGTGTTTGGATCTTACACAACATTCTAAGAAGGAGTGACAAATACAGCAAAGAAAAAAAAAAGGGACTCCACAGATGCATAAAGTACAGGCTTGTTGCGGCCCTTGGAATATATTAGATATTAGAGCGTTGCTATGAAGCACTTTTACATCTGTTAAGCAATGGTTCAGAAGAGTAATTTATCAGAGCCCTACCACGGCATTTGGAATCTGACACACTGGCTTCAATTTCCATGACAAAGTTTTCTTTAGGACGGATGAATAACTTTATTGGCCTTGGCTGAAACTGGCAATAGTTCTTCCCTTGAAAACATATCTTGCTAATTTTCTGTTCTATGTGTCATGGGCCTGGTATGGTCTTAGTCCGGGTTCTGTACTTCAGTATTATTTAAGCATTAGGTAATTCTACGTAACTTGCAGGGCTGCCCATTGCTGGTTATTTCATTCCTGCTTCATTAAGGAAAGTTCAAAGCAAATTACACAATAAAATTCATAAGTTATAATCATGCATGTAAACATTCAGTCCGCCCTCTGTTACACATTCTTTGAAAAGTATCTCTTCATTTTGTAGACAGAGAGGAAAGACTCAGCAGGAAAATATCTTAGCTCAATTATGCAACCAAAACGTTTTAAGAGAGATTAGTATTAACATTCTAAATTAAACTAATATTCCTCCTGGGATGTGCCGGGGAGGGGTCTACGGCTCTGATTGACCCAGACACCTAAGTCCCGTCCCATAGGGCATTCCTCTTGTGTTTGAATTCAAGAAAGCCTGAGACAGGCATGTGGGATCTCTTAGGAAGAGGAGGAGATGGTGTATGCTGCGGATGGGCCGACTGGATGGGCTATTTGGCCTTCATCTGCCATCATGTTTCTTTGTTACTATGTTACTAAAGTTCTATGACATCACAATGCGGGTGTTAGCTTTAGCCAATAGGATGAGGAAGAGATAGTGGATGCTGCAGATGGGCAAACTGGATGGGCCATTTGGCCTTTATCTGCCATCATGTTTCTATGTTACTATGTTACTAAAGTTCTATGACATCATAATGCAGGTGTTAAGAGCCTTAGCCAATAGGGTAGAGGAGGAGATAGTGGATGCTGTGGATGGGCCATTTGGCCTTTATCTGCCATCATGTTTCTATGTTACTAAAGTTCTATGACATCATAATGCAGGTGTTAAGAGCCTTAGCCAATAGGGTAGAGGAGGAGATAGTGGATGCTGTGGATGGGCCATTTGGCCTTTATCTGCCATCATGTTTCTGGCAAGAGCTTACCAGGACAGGAGGGCGCAGGGCTGGATCAGAGACCAAACCCAGAGATGACAAGTTACCCAATTCCAGGCTCAATTGGACCATTGGAAAGTCATTTTCCGTCTATGTGCCCTAGTTTAGCTAACAGTAATTGGATAATAGCAATAATTATAATATTAGGAATAATAATGTTATAGTTTCATTTCCAGACTGCAGCAATGGTGATGCTCTAGAAAGCCACATACCTTTTTGAGGTGTCATAACTGCTAAGGATGTGAGATCCTCTTAAAATCAAGGGAGTTATCTGAAACGACATTATTGTGACTTCAAAAATTCTTCTTTTTTTCTATTCTTTCAATCAGTTTGCAAGCATATGGGAGGAGGGACATTCCCACGTTCACTGCTTTCTTTCAAAGCGCAGTGAGGAGGGGATTTCCTGTGTTCACCGAATTCAGCAAACGGGCCTCTGATGTCATAGCAACAAGAAAACTGTCTGTATATTATATAGACTCCTTCTACTGCTAAGAGCAGAGAGCCACTATTGGCTATTTTGAAAGATTAGGGTTTTTTTTTCAGCCTGAGAACAGTGTAGAGAGACAGAACTACAGTTGGAGTGAGCAGGGAAGGGCGCAGTTTGCAGTGGGGAGAAACAACTTGTCCCTCTCTCTGGTTAATAGTTTGGTGGGAGCTGGCAGAGAATTTCTCTGTGCTGCTGGTTACCTCTATACGTATAGCTCAAGAGATCAGTGTCCCAAAACCCCCGGTAAAGGGGGAACATAAGAACATAAGAAGTTGCCTCCACTGGGTCAGACCAGAGGTCCATCGCGCCCAGCGGTCTGCTCCCGCGGCGGCCCATCAGGTCTATGACCTGTGAAGTGGTTCCTGACCATTTATGTAACCTACCTCTGCTTCTATCTGTACCCCTCAATCCCCTTATCCTTCAGGAACTTATCCAAACCTTCCTTGAACCCCCGTACTGTGCTCTGGCCTATCACAACCTCCGGAAGCGCGTTCCATGTGTCCACCACTCTCTGGGTAAAAAAGAACTTCCTAGCATTTGTCCTAAACCTGTCCCCTTTCAATTTCTCCGAGTGCCCCCTTGTACTTGTGGCTCCCCACAGCCTGAAGAATCTGTCCCTGTCTACCTTCTCTATGCCCTTCAGGATTTTGAAGGTTTCTATCATGTCTCCTCTAAGTCTCCTCTTTTCTAGGGAGAAAAGCCCCAGCATTTTCAACCTGTCAGCGTATGAAAAGTTTTCCATACCTTTTATCAATTTAGTCGCTCTTCTCTGGACCCCCTCAAGTTTCTATTTATTTTAGTAGCGTTTTTAAAATTATTTATTTATCATTTTTCAATAACATATCAAGTATTCACTTGTACAGAAAGGTAGTTAGGCAAAAAAATAAAATACAATGCAAAATAAAAGAAGTTGCTGAAGCGCCATTTGTTAATGATTTATGATTAAAAAATTTTTTTAAAAAAAATTTGTGTTTTTATTAACCCCCTCTTCTATTAAACTGCGCTAGCATTTTCTAGCGCGGGGAGCCATCCTGAATGGCTCACGCTGCTCCTGACGCTCATAGAGTTCCTATGAGCGTCGGGGGCAGCGTAGGCCATTCAGCGTGGCTCTCTGCGCTAAAAACTGCTAGCGCAGTTTAATAGAAGAGGGGGTAAGTTTTATAATTTTTACAGGTCACAATAAACAATAAGCCATTTAGAAATTTGTAGTTTGTAATATTTATTATATATGTGATGATATAATAATAATAATAATTTATTCTTATATACCGCCAAACCACGAATGGTTCTAGGCGGTTCACAGCAGATAAGGCTGAACATCCAGAGAATATACAGTTCAAAAAGATACATCAATTTCTAGAATGTACACAATACATGTCATATTTAAAAAGCAATTAGGAAGCCTGGGTTACAAATTTGTCATTTACCATAATCTTCAATCATGGTCTGGTAGTCTCCACCCGTAGGACAATATGCAGAAGAAGAGTGAGTACTGGGCAGACTTGCACGGTCTGTGTCTGTGCATGGCCGTTTAGTGGGGGATGGGCTGGGGAGGGCTTCAGTGGCTGGGAGGGTGTAGATGGGCTGGAGTAGGTTTTAACAGAGATTTCGGCAGTCGGAACCCAAGCACAGTACCGGGTAGAGCTTTGGATTCTTGCCCAGAAATAGCTAAGAAGAAAAAATTTAAATTGAATCAGGTTGGGCAGACTGGATGGACCATTCGGGCCTTTATAATAATAATAATAATAATTTTATTTCTTATATACCGCTGTACCGTGAGGTTCTAAGCGGTTTACAGTAGAAACAGAAGAAATGCAATAAGTAAGATTAATTAAGATGAAGAGAGAGTACTTAGAGTTCCCTGACTGTCCCAAAGGCTCACATTCTTGCTAAAGTACTTGAGAAAAATAAATTAGTTAGGTTATAAACGTAGAGTAGAAGAAGGTAGGAAAACAGTTCATAGGAAAATTAATTTCGAATACATTATACATTATATATTGTTCAAGGCGGAATACAAATTATAGGAATTACCAAAAGAATTGCGTAATAAAGATTATCTAGATAAATTACATAACAGTGATTCGTGTACATTAAATGGTGTGGTAGAGGATTCAATTTTGAGAATTACAAATCAAGGGAATCAAGTGATAACAGAATATAGTGGAGATTATCAGTATATACGGTTTACAGATTGGAAGTTACCTAATAATGAAGTAAGAAATTTATTGGATAGTGTGGAAAATGTTTATATAGGAATCAGAGTATGTATGATAGGAAAGGTTCTAAGAATTGAATTAATGTGTTATTCTATCGAGGGAGAGCTTGTGCATAAAGGGAGGATATTAGTTGGTAATGACGTGTTTTCTGAATAGAAATGTTTTGATTTCTTTTCGAAACACTTTGATGTCTGTTGTATTGATCATTAGTTTGGTGATTGTGGGGTCAATTTTTGCTGCCTGTGTCGCTAGAAGGCTGTCGTATAGTTTCTTAAGACGGGTTCCATTATTAGGTGGGAAGGTGAATAGGTTTTGAGTTCTTCTTGATCTGGATGAGCGGTAGCGGTTTAGGCGGTTGTTTAGGTAACAGGGGGCAGTTCCATGGGTTATCTTAAACAGCAGACAATAGAACTTGAATTGAGTTCTTGCTTTTATCGGAAGCCAGTGAGAGTCTATATAGGCGGGAGTGATGTGGTCAAATTTGCTGAGACAGTAGATGAGTCTGATGGCTGTGTTCTGAACGGTCTGTAGTTGTTTTATCATATTGTAAGGACATGTTAGGTAGAGGCTGTTGCAGTAATCCAAGTTACTGAGTGTGAGGGATTGTACAATGATCTTGTAGTGTTCTTTGGTAAAGAAATTTCTTATTTTTCTTAGGTTTCGCATGGTGAAGAATGCCTTCTGTATGACTTTGTGTATCTGTGTCTGCATAGTGCAGTGTCTATCTAATTGTATTCCTAGAATTTTTAGAGTGCTCTGTATGGGATATTTGATTGTATTTATTTCCAATTCTGTTATAGATTGCTTTTGTTCCTTCTCTAGTAATAGGAATTTGGTTTTCTCTGCATTCAGTTTCAATTTATGGTTCTTCATCCATTTTTCTACAGTTTCTAGTGTTGTTATCAGGTGTTCATTGGAGCTGGGGTCTTGTATGTCAAATGGGAGAATGATGGTTATGTCATCTGCGTAACTGAAAGATGTTATATTTAGGGCGTCTAGGGCAGTGCCTAAGGAAGCTATGAAGAGGTTGAATAGTATGGGCGATAGTGGGGATCCTTGTGGTACTCCGCAGGGGTTTGTCCAGGGTTCAGATAAAATATCTTTTGACTTAACTCTATATGATCTTGTTTGATCTTTATCTGCTGTCATCTACTATGTTACTATGAGTTGTAGGACCTCAAACCAAAAGCACTGGTTTTGAACAAGCTGTAGGCGATACCTCCTTACTGCTCTACCCTAGTGCATTATTTCTGTGACCGGGCCAAAGATTTAAAACTAGAAGCCATACTTTGCCTGGAGGCCTGCAGGGGAGCTCAGAATGGTTTACATGTGTTCATTCAGATATTCAAGCACGTCTCCCTTTCTGACCTGGTGGGCTTACAATCTATCTACCATATCTGGAGTAACGGGAGGATTAAGTGTCTTGCCCAGTGTCACAAGGAGTAGTTTGGGTTTGAACCCACAACCTCAGGGTGTTGAGGCTATAGCTTTAACTACTCTCTTGTGAGAGGATACTATTTCTATAGCGCTGAAAAGCGTCCGCAGCTCTGTACATTCAACACGCAACAGACGCTTTCCATACACTTGTACAGTTAAGGCTGGATTTATTATCATAGACACATAATGGAAGGAAAAAAGCCTTAGGAAATGAGGCCTTAAGTTGGTTTCTCTCCTTGTTATTTTTTTAAAATAAGTCTTTTAGTGTCTGACAGTGGGGCGAGTCTGCAATAAGTACAAGCTTCCTGGCAGTCTTGTCGTCTGAGTCAGATGCTTGTGCCTGCGTCAGCAGTGAGCAAGATGACCCAAATTCCTTTTCTCATTCCTCCCAATGGCAAAAATGAAAGCAAAAAAAAAAAAAAAAAAGATATATATATATATATATACAGGGAAGCTGAGTTCAAAAGTTGCAGAAGTGTTAGCATGAAAGATTTACGCCTGGCTGGCCAATTGTTCATATACTCCCACATTTTCTGTCAGAGCAGTGAAAGTGTGACGTTCCTCCTTAAATCCCATGTGAATAATGATTTTTAGCATTAAGATAGCAGCAATACAGAGACTGCTCAGATTTTGGTCTGCCTGTGTCTCGGCTCTCTGGCTTCCCGTTATGATGTTCTTAGGTCTCCTTTATTCTTTGCCTAAACTTCTGTTTTCCCTCTGTATTTAGAATTCACTGCTAATACAAGATGTCCATTTCCATGCAAGTACGAGGGGGTGCTGGAAAGTTCTCAGCCCAACCAAGAAGGGAATGACGTGGAGCCATGAAACTTACAAGTTATTCCACACTTTTCTTGACACTTTTCAGTTCAGTAAGGCAAATGCATCTAGTAATGGGCAGAAGTATAAGGAAACCAAGCAATTGTGACATCACCAATGAGGTTGGTTCTTAGGTATTGGTGGAATGAGGCATTATGACATCACAATAGAAGGAGCTGCTGGAAAGTTCTCAGCCCAACCAAGAAGGGAATGACGTGGAGCCATGAAACTTACAAGTTATTCCACACTTTTCTTGACACTTTTCAGTTCAGTAAGGCAAATGCATCTAGTAATGGGCAGAAGTATAAGGAAACCAAGCAATTGTGACATCACCAATGAGGTTGGCTCTTAAGCATTGGTGGAATGAGGCATTATGACATCACAATAGAAGGAGCTGCTGAAAAGTTCTCAGCCCAACCAAGAAGGGAATGACGTGGAGCCATGAATCGTACAAGCAATTCCACACTTTTCTTGACACTTTTCAGTTCAGTGAGGCAAATGCATCTAGTAAATAGGCAGAAGTATAGGGAAACCAAGCCATTGTGTCATCACCAATGAGGTTGGCTCTTAGGCATTGTTGGAATGAGACATTATGACATCACAATACGAGGGGGTGCTGAAAAGTTCTCATCCCATCCAAGAAGGGAATGGCGTGAAGCCATGAAACTTACAAGTTATTCTACATATTCGCCCCTAAGTTCAACATACTTGGCACATTGCATCGGAAGTTTCTGTAATCCTTCCCCAAAATTCTCTGATGTCTGGTCACTGAAATGCTGCTTTGTGCTGCTGCAACCATCTCTGAATCACTCGAAAATTGTTGCCCTTTCAAACTCTTTATAAGGTTTGGAAACAAAAAAATAGTCAGATGGAGCAAGATCTGGTGAGTAGGGTGGATGGTCTATGCACTGAAACCCTCAACTGCGTGAAAACCCATCATTTCGCCAGCCTTGTGAGCAGGTGCATTGTCTTGCAAAAAGAGAACTCCTTTCCGCAGCTTCCCCCTCCTTTTTCTCTTTCAATGCCTCCTCTAATCAGCATAGCGAGTTGCAGAAGTGTTCTGAATTAACTGGCCCCTTGGAAGATAGTCAGCCATTACAACACCTTCCTGATCCCAAAACACTGTGGCCATGACCTTTCCTGCTGACTTTTGGGTCTTTGGATTTCCTTTGGCCCTGGAGAACCCGTGTGCCGCAATTACATGGACTGTTGTTTTGTCTCAGAATCATAGTGGTGCAACCATGTATCATAAAAGTAAGTTCCAAAACGTTGGCACCAGCTCACTGAAAATACTGCAAAATCAACTTGGCAGCGTTCTCTCAATGTTGCTTCTTGTCTGCAGGCAAACATTTGGGCATCCACTTGGCTGACAGCTTCTGAAACCCAGCTGCTCGCGGCTTATACACTGTGATACGAATGTGAAACGTATGATATGAAAGGATTATTAATATTGAATGACACTGCCTAGGATCCATGATAGCTGTTACAGGGAAACACAAGTATTATGAGAACGAGCAAGGCCAGAAATTTTTCAGCACCTACTGATAATTATGAGAGCAGGTCATTGTCAGCTCAGAACACATACTGATTGGTAGGCAGGCTAGGAGTTTCTAGCTCAATCCACAAGCATTCAGTTAGCTCAATCCATAAAGGGGGGATGTGTAATCAGATTGGTAAATATCCTCCACAAGGAAGGGGATGGGAAATTAACACATACTGATTGGTAAACATCCTCCCGACATTGGGATGGGAAATTAGCTCACGAGGCAGGCTAGGAGTATATTGATTGGTAAACATCCTCCCGGCATTCAGTTACAAGGAGGGGATATGTATAAATATTGCCTTCCCAGAAAGGAAAGTTACCTGTAAGGGAGGGGACATTTCCACCACTGATACGCTGTGTGATGACATTTTGTGAGTAAGCCTCCTGATCGTGGACAAGAGTAATGATATAATAACCGGTAATGTATTAATTCAAACTCTGTACTTAATCAATGATTATGGCTAGAAATATTGTATATATGTAATAAAACTTAATTTGTATACTATTTTGATTTCCTGGCATTCTGTCCAGTGAGGAATGTGACTGAAGGTCTTTGGTAAGCCTTTTTAAATAGTAATACATACACCCAACATAATCCCTGGATATCTGTAGTGCCTCAGCCGATATTTGCCAATCTGCCAAAATCAGGTCATGGGCATGGTCAACAATTTCAGGAGCTGACACCGTTTGAGACCTCTCAGACCTTGCTGCATCTTCGGTCTCAATCTCTACGCTGAAAGATGCACACCACTTCTTCGTTTTGTCGCTCAATGTTTGCATCGTACATTAAGAACATAAGAAGTTGGCACCACTGGGTCACACCAGAGGTCCATCGCGCCCAGCGGTCCGCTCCCGCGGCGGCCCATCAGGTCTGTGACCTGTGAAGTGGTTCCTGACCATTTCTGTAACCTACCTCTACATCTATCTGTAACCCTCAATCCCCTCATCCTTTAGGAACCTATCTGGATGAGGGGATTGAGGGTTAAAGATAGATGTAGAGGTAGGTTACAGAAATGGTCAGGAACCACTTCACAGGTCACAGACCTGATGGGCCGCCGCGGGAGCGGACCGCTGGGCGCGATGGACCTCTGGTCTGACCCAGTGGAGGCAACTTCTTATGTTCTCATGGAGTTTTCTTTGGCAGGAATAAGAACATAAGAATTGCCGCCGCTGGGTCAGACCAGTGGTCCATCGTGCCCAGCGGTCCGCTCTCGCGGCGGCCCCCAGGTCAAAGACCAGTGCTCTAAATGAGCCCAGCCTCACCTGCGTTCGTTCCAGTTTAGCAGGAACTTGTCCAACTTTGCCTTGAATCCCTGGCTCGGAGTTTCACACTTGAAAATTCCACACTTTTTGTTGACACGGTTCAATCAACGATCTGAAACATAGCATTATGATTCTTCACATTGGCACTTCGCAAAATAAAATAGCATTCTTTTCAGCTACAGTGGCAGTATTTAGGAGATTGATTGGGCCGAGAACTTTTCAGCACCCCCTCATATTAATTGTTTTTTGTAATATTTTTTATGTAACAAAAGGTCAGGTATATATTGCAACATACCACAAAGAACAAATCCAAGTAATAGTCAGCAATCTGACAGGACAGCAACGTGTTCTTGGCGGTAATACTCAACAAGTGAAAAGCTTGTTGACTTTACTTTGGCACGAGAGGAGAGATACGATAGAGAATGTTAAAATTCCTCTGTGGCAAAAATGCACACAGGAAGCGAGCCTCTTGCATTTGAAAAGAAGCTCTGGAATGAGGGGGCATAGGAAGACAGTAAAAGGGGACAGACTCAGAAACAACTTTTTCATGGAAAGGTTAGTGAATTTGTGGAATGGCTTTCTGGTGGAGGTGAAGACTGTATCTGAATTCAAGAAAGCGTGGGACAAGCCTATAGGATCTCTAAGGGAGAGCCGATGGCATGGATGGACACATATGGGTAGGATAGGCCATATGGTCTTTATCTGCAAGAACATCAAATGTGTGGGAACCCTCCAGTCTTAAGGACAGACAAGTAGACTTCCCCTCTAAAGATTCAATCTAGTGGCGTGTCACCCCAATGTAAAATTTTCCATGAGATGACCAACAGTCTGTTGTGATGGAGACACATGTCTGTTCACCAAGAATTTCTAAACTAAAACTAAACTAAACCTTAGGTTTGTATACCGCGCCATCTCTGCAAGCGTAGAGCTCGGCACGGTTTACAGAGTTAGGATAGAAAGGAACTCCAATGAAGGGTTAAAGGAAAGGAACTAAGAGGGTAGAGAGGGGCCAGGGTATGAGAGAGCGGAGGTATTAGATTTTTGAGAAGAGCCAAGTGTTCAGGTGTTTGCGGAAAAGTTGGAGGGAGCTGGAATTTCTGAGCAGGGATGTGAGGTTATTCCAGAGTTCTGTGGTTTTAAAGGGGAGGGATGTTCCCAGTTTTCCTGCGCGGGATATACCTTTTGTAGAAGGGAAAGATAGTTTCAATTTTGGGGAGGATCTGGCGGAATTAGGGTTTGAGGAATTCCAAAAGAGTGGAATAACGGGAGGGAGGATGCCGTGAAGGATCTTGAAGGCTAAGCAGGCACATTTGAAGAGGACTCTGGAGGGTACTGGAAGCCAGTGAAGCTTGGACAGGAGTGGAGAGACATGGTCGAATTTCTACCAGTTTCAGCTTCATCTGCACTTCACTGATGTGTTTTGTTGGAGACCATTAACCAGTTCAACAAACGCAGGCAACTCCACTGTTCTTATAGGCTATATTTACTGAACAGCAAAACTTAAGAAGAGATGATCCAGTGTTTGCATGATGAGGTTTGTAATAGCAAAATTCTGTTTCCGGTTTTGCTCTTTCAGTTGATTTACTGAGAAATCACATTTAAATCTGGCTTCTGCTTTTACTTTTAACTGCAAGCATCAGATGTAACTAGATAAAAGTAGAGAAAATTGGTGGAAATTATTACTTCAGTAAAAGTAACAACTGTTATCCTGTACTTCATACGAGTAAAAGTATCAAAACTTTTACTTAAGTACAGTAATCAGTTGCATTTACTTACTTAGTATAAAACACTGCTTGTGAGGAAAGAGAAGCTGATGGAGTTCGACTGTCCCTCGGAAGAATATCTGCAGATTACTGAAGAAATTTGCCAGTGGCAGTCCTGTGGATCTGTGTCCTGCACGAATATTTGGTGCTTTGCCATCTGGTGCAATTATTTGTACATCTTTGCCTTCCAGTGAGTTCACTAGTGAGTTTAGGAAGACATTAGTAAGACTGATTTTGAAGTCATGGAATATACCAGCGGAGGAAGTGACTAGTTACAAAATCTGACTTGCCTGGATCAAATACTTGTACCTATTCCAAATAGTCCTGAAACTGTAGGAAGATTAGAGATTGGTCTATATAACATAAGAACATAGGACATATGAATAGTCTTATTGGGTCAGACAGGTCCATCAAGCCCAGAAGCCCATTCTCATGGTGATCACTCCAGGTTCCTAGTACCTGACCAAAACCCAAAAAGTAGCAACATTCAATGCCACCGATCCAGGGCAAGCAGCGGCTCCCCCCCCCCCCATCTCTTTCTTAATAACAGCCTATGGACTTTTCCTCCAGGAACTTGTCCAAACCCTTCTTAAAACCAGCTAAACTATCCACTCTTACCACAACTATTCTCTGAGTGAAAAATATTTTTTCTCCTATTGGTTTTAAAAGTATTTCCCTGTAACTTCATCAAGTGCCCCCTAGTGTTTGTCCTTTTTGACGGAGTGAAAAATCGATTCACTTGTACCTGTTCTACTCCACTCAGGATTTTTTAGACTTCAATCATATCTCCCCTCAGCCATCTCTTTCCCAAGCAGAAGAGACCTAACGTTTTTAGTCTTTCCTCATACGAGAGGAGTTCCATCCCCTTTATCATCTTGGTCGCTCTTCTTTGAACCTTTTCTAGTGCCGCTATATCTTTCTTGAGATAAGGAGACCAGAACTGAACGCAATAATCCAGATGAGATCGCACCATGGAGCGATACAGAGACATTATAACATTCTTAGTTTTGTTAACCATCTCTTTTTTTCTTTCGTGTATTGTTTTCTATCCTATCAGGAATGTACGTATTTCTCCCTCCTTCCCTTTTGGTTTACCATGTTCGATAATATTGAGATTTTGTTATGTTCCTGTTTGACCGTTTGTTTTAAATTATCTGTTTTCTTTTTTTTGTATATCGCTTAGGAATTTGATAAGCAATTGAATCAAATTTAAATAAAACTTGAACTTGATAACTGTGCGTACCATTTATAGAATGAAGTGATAAGTGGGGCAGCCGCTGTTCTTCTCCTTCTTTGAAAAACACTTTAAGCAGGACACTAATTCCAAAACCAGTTTCACCAATTCACTCGAGTACATGGAGTAAATAAACTGTGCTTTTGTGCCCTAGACCTCTTCTAGAAAATTCTAAAAATCATACTCCAAAAATAGCACCGCTGGGGACAGTTAAGACAAAGGTAAAATAAGAGCGTTCCTGAAGACAAAAGCATTAAAAAAAAAAAAAACGTTCCAACATTCCTCGCTGTGTGCTGTGGATGCACCAGCAGGGTTTGGCCTCTCACATCACAGTCTGGACTTCCCAGGATGTTAAGTCTCCAGTCCTCTGTCTCCACAGAACGACCAAAATGCAATTGTTAGCGGTGCTGCCGGAACCTCTCTCGGCTTATCCTAATTGCTCACATTGGAGAGAGAGGTATTGTATCACTGAGACAGGACCATGCTATATGCGATGGCCCCTAGAGACAGTGGGACTGTACTAAGGAACTCAAAATTTCCTCACTTCTGAGGGTTCAGTTGAATGTGGCATTGTGTTTTCTCCGTGCCTTTTGTTTCGCAGTACACTGACTTCATTTCCTTAAAACAGTAACATTTGCTTGTACAGGGAAACGGTGACCTTAGCCACAAGGTCTCCGAAGCAAAAGCTGACCAGTGAAATGAAGCCATTATCGTTATTTAGATTTGCGCCGTGCGGCTTTCTCTAAACTCGAAGAGAGGAATAAGTCTTTCATGCATCTCTGAATCCACATAATAACGTGGAGGAACACTTTCGATGTGACGTCTTAAATCCGAATTTGGACGTTTCCAAAAATCCAGTAGAGAAAATGGTCATTTTCAAAACAGAAAAATGTCTTTTTTTTTAAAAAAAAAACACACTTTTTTTAGACATGTTTAACATATTCAGGTACACATCTCACCATAACCTTCTTATATTGTATGGTGAGCCCTCCAAAACCCACCCAAAGCTTACTGTACCCATCTGTACACCACACCAGTAGCTGTTATGCCTGCATGTGTCATCTTTATGGAGGTGCAGTAGGTTTTGAATGGGTTTTGGAGGACTTACCTTACAACGTAAGGAGGTTATGGTGAGATGTGTTTATGTGTCGTTCACTGCAGTACGCCCCTCTGCTCTGCTGAGATGTTTGAGTGGCCATCTGAAGCTGTCATACAGGCTGGTGTGAAGTGTAAGGTATGGGCAAGGTATGGGCGGCAAGGTATGGCTCAATGTTTTAATTCCTAGTTTTAATTCCTTCGGAAGTTCCACCACATTGAAGCTATCACTGAGAACATTTTTGTCCTGATGCTTTTTATCTCATGTCTCTGAAGGAGGGTATTTCCAACAGAGATTCTTGGCTCAAGCGTAAGGCGTGTGCTGGTGTATGGTATTGTGTCTTGCTGCTAGCTATTGCCATTCTGAGATAAAGATCTTGAATTTCACCCTGCTTTCAATCAGGAGTAGCGGGGTGGCACTCGTCCGCCTCCATTTTACATAAGAAGTTGCCTCCGCTGGGTCAGACTAGAGGTCCATCGCGCCCAGCTGTCCGCTCCCGCGGCGGCCCATTAGGTCCATGGCCTGTAAGGTGATCCTTTGTCTTAAACCCTTCAATCCCCCTTTATCCTTCTATCTATATCCTTTCATAATTCTATCGCATCTTTGGGTGGTGGGAAGGGGTCAGTGATCACTGGGGGAGTAAGGAGGGGGATCATTTCTTATTCCCTCCAGCGGTCATCTTTTTGGGCTTTCTTTATTTTTAAAAACAGGCCTAGCCCCCGAATGGACGTTTTGTTAAATGTTATCACTACAAAATGGCCAAGTCCTAAGCCTGTCCTAATCCTGCCCAAAACACGTCTCCAACATGCCCCCTAATTGCTATAAGACATGGTTTGGCCTTATATTATTGATCATTTTCCAACAGAAAATGCATTCTTCCTGACATTTCAGATTCTTTGAATTACCTACTGTAAAAGGCGGCATATATAAATGATATTTTTTCCCAGAATTTTATCTTTTACATTACATTAGTGACTTCTATTCCGCCCATACCTTGCAGTTCAAGGCGGATTATAAAAGAGCTAACTAGACATTTCCAGTAACTTTACGATTGTTTTTTGGTTTCAAAAGAGGTAAGATAGCTGGATATTTCCAGGAGAACTTGCAAATTAGATAGTAAGATGACTGGACATTTCTAGGTAATATTACAAATAGGTTACAAATAAGATTACAATTAAGAATGCTGGACATCTCAAGTTAGATTTGGGGATAAGAACTTTTCCACTTTGATAACAAATTCTAGCTCTTATCATTCCTTTAGAAAAATGCTAAAGATTTACTTATTTGAAAAATTCTTCTGAATGGGATTATAATATACTGTGCATGTACAGTCTCTTATTTTTGTTAACTGCATTGAACTGACCTCTTATCTGGAACGAACTGCCAACATACCTAAAACGACCCACCACTTACCTTGACTTCAGGAAGAAACTTAAGACATATCTCTTTTCTCTATAACCAAAATCCTTTCC
The DNA here is from genome assembly GCF_902459505.1 of Geotrypetes seraphini. Taxonomy (NCBI): domain Eukaryota; kingdom Metazoa; phylum Chordata; class Amphibia; order Gymnophiona; family Dermophiidae; genus Geotrypetes; species Geotrypetes seraphini. The sequence goes on from NC_047087.1 coordinate 304,874,049, forward strand.
TTCACCCCTCCCCTAGGTTATCACTTATTATAAGCCAGGCAGTAGATACAGAAATGGAATTAATAGAGCAGCCATAGTTAACTATTTTCACCTGATCAATGGCAGTTGTGTAAGCCACTTTGGGCGAGCATGAATGCTGTGTAAGTGTGGTTTTGAGGGGAAGTTCCCTTTTGCTGAGAAGCGATCCAGGCTCTGTAGTTTCTTTACAAATGTACATTCTGAGGTGTCCGCACTGGGATGAACGAGAATGACATGAATTGGCTTTGCTAAAACTGAAATCTGTTTCAAACTTGCTTACATGCCTTTTCGATTATCTCTTCATACATCTGTATTCTGGAAAAGAATCCAAAATTCAGTCGCTTTCAGGTATTGTAACTAACTAGGCTTAGTAAAGGCATGGATATTCAGTAAAGACTTATTCTTTGCATGTTGACTTCACATAACATTTGATTTAGCTACGCTATGGCCAATTTGTTGGGCAGACTGGATAAAGCATATTTGGGGAAATTGTAAAGTTCTCAGCACAACCAAGAAGGGAATGACGCGGAACCATGAAACTTATAAGTTATTAAACTAAACTAAACTAAACCTTAGGTTTGTATACCGCGCCATCTCCACAAGCGCAGAGCTCGGCACGGTTTACAGAGTTAAGAGGAAAGGAACTACAATGAGGGATAAAGGAGAGGGACTAAGAGGAAAGAGAGGGACAGAATACTGAGGAATGGGAGGTGATTAGATTTTTTCAAAGAGCCAAGTTTTCAAGTGTTTGCGGAAGGATTGGAAGGAGCTTGAGTTTCTGAGTGGGGATGAGAGGTTGTTCCAGAGTTCTGTGATTCTAAAGGGGAGAGATATTCCACATATTCACCCCTATGTTCAACACACTTGGCACATCGTGTCTGAAGTTTCTGTAATCCTTCCCAAAAATAATCCGATGTAGGTTAATGACATACAGTGCTCCCCCGCGAATTCGCAGTATGCGATTTGCGGTCCCAGTCATTCGTGGTATTTTTCGACTGTGAATGACCGGGCAGGAGAGGGCAGCCGGAGAAGCAGGAGAGGGCAGCTGGAGTGCCGGCGAGTGAAGAAAATCACTTGCAGTATGCTCCGACCACCTCTTCCTGCACTAAAGTCGGGCCTCACCAATCAGGAGCTGCTTTGACACGCACCTCCTGATTGGTGAGGCCCGACTTTAGTACAGGAAGATTTCCTTCACTCGCTGGCGCTCCGGCTGCCCTCTTCTGTCTCCCCTGCTAAAAACCATATTCGCAGTTTTTCAAGATTCACGGGGGTTCTTGTAATAGAACCCCCGTGAATATCGGAGGAGTACTGTATTGCTCTATTGCTGCAATCACTTCCGAATCACTCAAAAATTGTCACCCTTTCAAACTTTTTTTAAGGTTTGGAAACAGAAAATAATCAGATGGAGCAACATCTGGTGAGTAGGGTGGATGGTCTATGCAATGAAACCCCAACTGCGTCAAAACATCCATTGTTTTGCCAGCCTTGTGAGCAGGTGCATTGTCGTGCAAAAAGAGAACTCCCTTTCCCTCTTCCTTTTTTCTTTCAACTATCTAAATTCATAGACCAGACAGACAGATTCCACAAATCGCAAAATGGTTTCAGGCCAAGGCACTGCGCCAATCTCTACTACTTGAACTAACTTCTAAAGTAAGACATCAACTCAGCAAAGAAAAGCCATCTAATGCAAATCCGATGTCTACAATTTGACATCTTGATAGCATTTGATGCAATGGACCACTCAGTCTAACTACTCAAATTAAATGATCTCGGGATGCAGGGTGTGATATTAAATGGTTTTCACAGTATGTAAAAAAATAGAGCTTATGAAGTGTGGAAAGATGACAAGAAATCCGAGCAATGGAAGGCCAACTATGGGGTTCCACAAAGCTCTCCATTATTGTTTAACATCTATACATGAGCTCTTGGAAATAACCTACCCTCGACCCAAAATCACATCCTTTCCTACACAGATGATATCTTTATTCTTTGAAACACCAAAAAGTCCTTTGATAATACTCTAAATCATGATGAGAAACTTCCTCAAACTAAACAAAGCTAAGACAAGAATATCGTGGTTCGGAAACTGTAACTTTCTATCCAACACAGAACTAGAACTGTCCACAGGCGAGAGACTAAAGATAGAAAATTCCTCCAAAGTACTGAGAGTTACACTGGACTCGAACCTAACCTTCAATGCTCATATCACCTCTTTAATAAAAAAAATTATTCTTTAAGATGAGACAACCGAGGACAATCAGACCAGTCCAGACTAATTTTCACAAAGAATAGGTATGAGAAGGCATCCACTATTAGCAACTACACTGGTTGCCCATGAAAAAGCGAATCCAATTTAAGATAGCCTGCTTGGTTCAGAAAGCGATCTATGGGGAAAACTCAGAGGGACTAACTTCTGATATTAAAATCCGACACTCCTTCTTCAATGCATGAGCGTCACAACGCTACAAACTATCCTTCTCAACACCTCGACAAATCCGATGGAGGAAGATGTTTGGAACTACTTTTGAATACCAAGGTCTTCTTATCTGGAACAAACTGCCAACATATCTAAGACAGCCCACCACTTACCTTGACTTCAAGAAGAAACTCAAGACCCACTGGCCCTCCCATCTGACCCTCCCACCGCGAGACGACCTACACACCTCCCGGCTCCAGCAGCGTCTGCAGCACTCTAAACACGCTGCTTCGTGGCCTTCTCCTGCCCGTGATTTCCTCTGCCGCGTCTCTGTCTCGATGTCATCAGGGATGCAGCAGAGGAGATCAGGGCAATAGAAGGCAGTCGATGACGACGAACTGCCTTACAGTGAGTGAGGGGGGAGTCGAAGCATGCATGAGCACTACTGCCGGCCAGGGACCTACGGATCATGGATCACGCAGGTAGGAGTGCGCATGCGTGCTTAGTGTTTTATTATTATAGAGTAAAGGTCAGGCTGTCATCTTTAATCAGTGTTATAAGAGACCACATACCTCAATGCATCCACTGAAGTGTCTCTCCTTGTTCCATAGAGGCAAATGCACCTTCATGTCCCCTTTCTATAAGTGACTAAAGACTGATGTAACATTTCTATTTTACTGTTCTCCATTAGCAGTCAACAAGGAGTGAGACACCAGGACCTAATGTTCCTGTAGACATCCAGATTTAGGAATCTAATATTAGCACTTGCCAGTTCTCATCACACACCTGAACCAATCAATTATCATGGACTCTAATCAAGGTGGAGATGGACCATTTCCTAATATAATCATCAATTATCTCTTTCTTGGAGGCAGGGCTGCCCTGCATTGTCATTTATGCTCACAAATAAACAAATGCCCGTCTGTAATTGAGGAAATATGTCCCATTGGACTTCTGCATAACTCTTTCCGAATATTTCAGAGGCAAAAGGCAATAGGGGGGAATTCTGTAAATGGTGTCTAAAAAGATAGGTGCCTTGGCCTAGATTCACTAAACTCACCGATCCAAACCGTGGGCGATCCGTGGCTGGGCGACCGATTCACTATCAGTCTTCATGCAAATTAACACGATCAGAGGCTAGCACCACACCGACCCCACGGATCGCTGCAGAGCGATCCTGACGTATGTGCATGCCATCTTCTGGCCTGTAGATGCGGTCCGCGCATGTGCTTGCTCTCCACACAAGGGGGGGAGGGGCTGTAATGGAACAGAACACGCTGCAAGGGGGGTTTGTACAACCTCAGGTAATAGAACGCGCTGCAAGGGGGGGGGTTGTATAACCTCGGGTAACAGAACACGCTGCAGCCAGGAACAGAACACGCTTTTAACCCGCGGGTTAAAACCACAGACTCGCACTACAGGGAAGGGCAGCAGGAGAGTCGGCAGAGCTTGCCTTCTACTGGGATTTCAGGGCGACAGAGCGCAGAACAGTCGGCAAGGACGTGAGCGACTGGTTCTCAGCAGTCGCTTCTTTTTGGATCAGCCAGCCCCATCGGTGTTCCTTCTTGAGTTTAGTGAATCGCTGCCTTCCTACTTTGCACGCCATTTCCCCTCATTTGCATGCGCGGATTGGATCGGGCGGGAGGTCGATTGGCCAGAAGGTTAGTGAATCGGGTCAGGGTCAGAGAAGGCTCGCTTAGTGAACCTAGGCCCTTGTCAATCAAACTTAGGTGTCTGTTACAGAATCTCGACTCTTGACGCTCGTAATGCAGGGTTTTAAAGGCTTACATTGTAGTCGCCTAAGTCCTTTAGAGAATCGCGCCTAGCAGCGCCTAAGTCCATCTCCGCCGTTAAACACGCCTACTTTGGAGTTAGGCGCTGCTAAGTGCTATGTGACAGGCACCTATCTTTTGTAGAATCGCACGTAAGATAGGCAAGTGCTCCAACACTCATAGGAATTCTATTTACTGAGCCAGCTCACGCTACAAAGCTCTAGGGCGGCTTGATAACAGTGGCCCTAAGTTAAGCATCTATCTTTAGTTGCCTCTTATAGAATTTGCCTCCAAGTTCATTTCAGAGAAACCAAGGAAAACCTTTTCTTTTTTGGGGGAATGTCGTGCATGCTTCCAGTATGGTATGAAACAAAACATCATATATATTTATAACTAGGGTTACCAGATTTTAATGTAGTAAAATCCAGACCCTTAGACCCGCACTTTGTCCGGGTTTTGAAAAGCCTCCTCAATAACAATAACTTTATTTTTCTATACCGCCATAGTCAGACGACTTCTAGGCGGTTCACATCGAAAAAAGGCTGGACATTCAGCGAATTAGAAATGCATGAGAGGAAAGTTACAGAAGAAAAGGGTTGTAGGGGAGGGAATGTAAGAGGGGTTGAAAGGGGGAGGGAAAGTGAGAGGGGTAGGAATTGCCTGAAGATTGCTTCGGGTTTGCTTCAAATCACGTTGGGCAGGCCTGGGGGGTGAGCCTAGGGAGTCTGGATTTTCCAATTGGAAAATCTGGTAACCCTAGGCAGGAAGGCCTCCGCACATGCGTGGATTTGACGCGTTGATGGCACGCGGTCATTGCATGGCATCCGCTCATATGTGGACGCCTTCCTGCCTGACACGATTTCAAGGAAGCTTTTCAAAACCCGGACAAAGTGCCAGGTTTTGAAAATCCAGACGTCTAGTAACCCTAATTTATAACGATTAGAGAAGCACTGAAATTCATGTTGGATAATGGGTGTTCACTCAGTTAATATCATTGCTCTCAAAAAAATTTTAAAATATGATTTAAACTTATATCGTGCCTTAGTGCTTTTGAACGACACGAGGGGAATCTCAGAACGCCACCTGTCCGCTGTCAATTCATGCAGTACAGTGTGTCAGCACTCGTCACTGGCTCACCCAAACTTGTCCTCTACTCTATTTTTGTTCTGTTTTTTTCTTTCTTTCAAATTTATGAAATTTCTGTCATTAAGAAATACGTCTATTCTTCATACTATTTCTGTGCTGTTTCATAAATAAATAAATATTCTAATACTGACTTCAAACTCGTTTCCAAGATATTAATTCATTATAGTAACATAGTAACATAGTAGATGACGGCAGATAAAGACCCGAATGGTCCATCCAGTCTGCCCAACCTGATTCAATTTAAATTTTTTTTTTTTTTCTTCTTAGCTATTTCTGGGCGAGAATCCAAAGCTTTACCCGGTACTGTGCTTGGGTTCCAACTGCCAAAATCTCTGTTAAGACTTACTCCAGCCCATCTACACCCTCCCAGCCATTGAAGCCCTCCCCTGCCCATCCTCCTCCAAACGGCCATACACAGACACAGACCGTACAAGTCTGCCCAGTAACTGGCCTAGTTCAATCTTTAATATTATTTTCTGATTCTAAATCTTCTGTGTTCATCCCACGCTTCTTTGAACTCAGTCACAGTTTTACTCTCCACCACCTCTCTCGGGAGCGCATTCCAGGCATCCACCACCCTCTCCGTAAAGTAGAATTTCCTAACATTGCCCCTGAATCTACCACCCCCTCAACCTCAAATTATGTCCTCTGGTTTTACCATTTTCCTTTCTCTGGAAAAGATTTTGTTCTACGTTAATACCCTTTAAGTATTTGAACATCTGAATCATATCTCCCCTGTCTCTCCTTTCCTCTAGGATATACCGTATTTTCACGCAGATAACGCGCACCCGTGTAAAACGCGCACACGGGTATAGCGCGCAGAAACCACGATTTTATGTACAAAAACTTTTGTATACCGCGCTCACGCGTATAACGTGCATGCTGCCCGACTGTCCTTTCGCCCGCCCCGACTCTCCTCTGGCCACCCCGACTCTCCTTTCGCCCTCCCCGACTCTCCGTGCGCTGTCCCGACTATCCGTTCACCCTCCCTGACTTTCCGTGCACTGTCCCGCCTCTCCGTGCGCTGTCCCGACTCTCCGTTCACCCTCCCTGACTTTCAGTGGTCGGGTTGGGCCCATGTGCCTCAGGCCGCGCCCCCCAGGTGGGACCTAAGGCTCCAGGGCCTATTCTGATTGGCCCACGCGCCTTAGGCCCCACCAGTAGGTGGAGCTTTGGGACGGATGGGCCAATCCGGCCTCATTCCGTCGTTGGCTGCCTGCCGGACAGGCGGGTTTGGCTCCCGTCTGTCCGGCCAACTACCAAAGGTACGGGGAAGGGGGGTGGGGGTGTCGTGGGGGTCAGCCAGGGGGGTCGCGGGTCGGCTGGGGGGGCGGTCGGAGGTTCTTGGGGGGGCGGTCGTTGGAGGGAGGGGGGTTTGCGTCGAGGGCAGGAGGGCCTGGGATCCCTCCTGCCCGTAATGTAGTGCAGGGTGGGGGTAGGGGGTCGCCGTGGCCAGGAGGGTTTGGGCTCCCTCCTGGCCCGATATTGTCAGGGAGTTGGGGAGTCGGCCGGGCAAGAGGGCTTGGACTCCCTCTTGCTCCGATCGTGGATGCGGGTGCGGGTGGGAGCGCGTGCGAGCGGTCGTTCGGGGTGGGGGTGCGAGCGGTCCTGCTGGGGGGGGTGAATCGGGCGTCGGGCGGGGTGGGAACTATGTAAAAAAAATTTTGTATACCGCGCTCACGCGTATAACGCGCGAGGGGTATGCGCGGTAGGTAAAAACGCGTATAATGTGCGCGTTATATGCGTGAAAATACGGTACATATTCAGGGCTTCCAGTCTCTCCTCATACGTCTTCTGGCGCAAGCCTCCTATCATTTTCGTCGCCCTCCTCTGGACCGCCTCAAGTCTTCTTACGTCTTTCGCCAGATACGGTCTCCAAAACTGAACACAATACTCCAAGTGGGGCCTCACCAATGACCTGTACAGGGGCATCAACACCTTCTTCCTTCTACTGACTACGCCTCTCTTTATACAGCCCAGAATCCTTCTGGCAGCAGCCACTGCCTTGTCACACTGTTTTTTCACCTTTAGATCTTCGGACACTATCACCCCAAGGTCCCTCTCCCCGTCCGTGCATATCAGCTTCTCTCCTCCCAGCATATATGGTTCCTTCCTATTATTAATCCCCAAATGCATTACTCTGCATTTCTTTGCATTGAATTTTAGTTGCCAGGCATTAGACCATTCCTCTAACTTTTGCAGATCCTTTTTCATATTTTCCACTCCCTCTTCGGTGTCTACTCTGTTACAAATCTTGGTATCATCTGCAAAAAGGCACACTTTTCCTTCTAGCCCTTCAGCAATGTCACTTACATACATATTGAACAGGATTGGCCCCAGCACCGAACCCTTATGTTTTTGTCTGTTCCATATACTTTCTTAGTCATTTCAGCACAAATAAGCTAAGTTATCTAGGGGATAAGAAAAATTCAGAAAACCTATTGAAAATGAATTAGAAGGAATGAAAGTTTGCTGAAATGAATGAAATGACTATGAAAGTATATGGAACAGACAAAAACATAATGAATTAGTATCTTGGAAACGAGTTTGAAGTCAGTATTAGAATTTATTTATTTATGAAACAGCACAAAAATAGTATGAAGAATAGACATATTTCTTCATGACAGAAATTTCATAAATTTGAAAGAAAGAAAAAAAGAGAACAAAAATAGAGTAGAGGACAAGTTTGGGTGAGCCAGTGACGAGTGCTGACACACTGTACTGCATGAATTGACAGCGGACAGGTGGCGTTCTGAGATTCCCCTCGTGTCGTTCAAAAGCACTAAGGCACGATCTAAGTTTAAATCATATTTTAAAATTTTTTTGAGGATAATGGGTGTAGCAGATGACAGAGAAAGAGCTAAGAGGGGAAGAAACTCTGTGATGCCCCCTTCCCTTGGTGCCCTAAGCCGTCCTGTCTCCTTTTGGACCAGGCAATTATCATTAATGAAGGATCTATGGTACTTCCTCCTCCTGGTCACGCTGAGTATATTTGTGTAACTGTGCTGAATATTTTCATGACCCCTCTTTGATTCCCAGCGATATCCAAAATGGAAAGGCCGGCTTCAGCAAGCATCCCCTTGATGCTAGCTTTTCACACTTTATGATTGTATTTTTTGTGTCCCTGTAGAGGACATGTTATGTGGCACTTTGTCAGTGGCTTTTCTGTAATTATGGCAGGGTCTTCCTGCGTTGGCTTGGCTGTGCTTGTAGCCTGACGGCAGCCTGAATATGAATCCATGCAGCATTTATTTTTGTAACGTCGGCAACTTACAAAAAAATAGGGGAGGTAGGTCTAGGAACAAACAGTCAAAGTTAATGGATTACACAAGATGTAATCTTTCTTGAAAAAGCACCTGGGGAAAGCACATCACGTGGTGATTTCTCCATATTCATGAGGGGTTTTTTTTGTGTGTTTTTTTTTAATTGGGTTCAGGAGAAGGTGATTCACTCTTTTGAAGATGTCTATTTTTAGGCAGAAGTGTTGTAGTTATAGTCATCATGTTCCTTCTTTATGCCTTGAACAGTTTTCTCTACCTTTTATTCAATGCAAGACAAAGTTTGTTTGGAAGGAAGAGAGTCTTAAGAAATCTCGTCTTGTGCCCAGAGAGTGGTAGAAATCTGGAACGCTCTTCCGGAGGCTGTCATAGGGGGGAAACACCCTCCAGGGATTCAAGACAAAGTTAGACAAGTTCCTGCTGAACCAGAACGTATGTAGGTAAGGTTAGACTCAGTTAGGGCGCTGGTCTTTGACCTAAGGGCCACCGCATGAGCGGGCTTCTGGGCACGATGGACCACTGGTCTGACCCAGCAGCGGCAATTCTTATGTTCTTATCTGCATTCAGCACCATTCTATATAGGGAGCTCCGGGCTGAGTGCTTTTTATAGAGCAACACTAGCAGAGATACTGCACCCAGCTTTGGGCATGATGACGTACACCAAATGAAATCGGGTATAATTCCTGGTGGCCAAGTTAGGCGCAGATCCCCAGAATTCTTTAATACTGTGTGCATCTTTTATGAACATATGAACATAAGAATTGCCGCTGCTGGGTCAGACCGGTGGTCCATCCTGCCCAGCAGTCCACTCATACGGCGGCCCCCAGGTCAAAGACCAGTGCTCCAAATGAGTCCAGCCTCACCTGCGTACGTTCCAGTTTAGCAGGAATTTGTCCAACTTTGTCTTGAGTCCCTGGAGGGTGTTTCCCCTATGACAGACTCCTGAAGAGCGTTCCAGTTGTCTACCACTCCCTGGGTGAAGAAGAACTTCCTTACGTTTGTATGGAATCAATCCCCTTTTAACTTTAGAGAGTGCCCTCTTGTTCTCTCTACCTTGGAGAGGGTAAACAACCTGTCTTTATCTACTAAGTCTATCCCCTTCAGTATCTTGAACGTTTCGATCATGTCCCCACTCAGTCTCCTCTTTTCAAAGGAGAAGAGGCCCAGTTTCTCCAATCTCTCACCGTACTGCAACTCCTCCAGCCCCTTAACCATTTTAGTCGGTCTTCTCTAGACCCTTTCGAGTAGTGCCGTGTCTTTCAAGTAAGGCGACCAGTGCTGGACGCAGTGCTCCAAGTGAGGGCGCACCATGGCTCGGTACAGCGGCATGATAACCTTCTCCGATCTGTTCATGATCCCCCTTTTTTATCATTCATAGCATTCTGTTCGCCCTTTTCGCCACCACCGCACATTGCGCGGACGGCTTCATCGACTTGTCGATCAGAACTCCCAAGTCCCTTTCCTGGGAAAGTGGGCACCTAAAATATAGCACCCACATATGGATTTACTCCCTAGCACAGAGCTGCCAAGTTGCCAAGTCCTAGGAGGGACTCTTTCTGGCTAGTTCTAGTTGTGAACCTACTTCTCTAAGTAATGAGTTATTTGCATTTCCTTACTGTACGTTCCCAAATTAGTGTGTGCTGCCAGTCCCATAATGCAGCAGAATGGGGTGACCAGAAATCCAGAACGGGCCTAAAATCTTCTTCCTGGAACCGGAAAACTTGTGAGCTCTGGTTTAGGTGTGGTGGTTGCACAGGGGCTGAGACTCCCTTGGACTGTCTGTCAGAGCTATGACTATACTGGTTCCACTACATCCGCAATCCTGGCCAGCTCGAGGAGCAGGAGACTGACCCAAGAACTAATGGTTAGCATAGACTAATGGTTAGCATAGGGGTACCAGATTTTACTCAAGTAAAATCTGGGCCCATAGACCCGCCCCCAGGCCAGCTCAGTTCCACCCATCCCTGCCCATTATTCCCACACCACGCCCCAGCCTCATCCCTAGTCCCGCCCCTTTAGCCTGTTCTCATCGGGAGGGAGATGGCATCCGCACGTGCGTGTGATGTCACCACGCTGCATCCACGCATGCGCAGACGCCCCTCCCGACGCGATCCGATTTTCAAAACCCGGACAAAGTGCCGGGTTTTGAAAAGCCATCTGGACACCCGGACATGCCCTCTAAAAAGGGGCCATGTCAGGGTAAATCCGAACATGTCTAGTAACCCTAGGTTAGCACAGTGGGTTAAGATCCTGGGGAACTGGGTTTGATTACTGCTGCAGCTCCTTGTGACTGGGCAAGTCACTTAACCCTCCGTTGTCCCAGGTACAAAAGCACTCACTAGGGACAGAAAGAGTACCTGTATATCATTTATACTAGAGAATGACATGGTGACAAATTTATTCCCGTCCCCGCAGAAACTTAATTTTCCTGCCCTGTCCCTGTGAGTCTTGTCACTGTCCCTGCCTCATTCCCATAAGCTCTGCCTTCACCGCACAAGCCTCGAACACTTATGATTTTAGAGTGTTTGAGGCTTGTGCAGATGAGGACGGAGCTTAGGCATTGGTGGAATGAGGCATTATGACATCACAATCTGAGCTCTAGAATGTTGCTACTTAGGATTTTAAAGAGTTTGAGGCTTGTGCAGATGAGGATGGAGCTTAGGCATTGGTGGAATGAGGCATTATGACATCACAATCTGAGCTCTAGAATGTTGCTACTTATGATGTTAAAGTGTTTGAGGCTTGTGCAGATGAGGACGGAGCTTAGGCATTGGTGGAACGAGGCGTTATGACATCACAATCTGAGCTCTAGAATGTTGCTACTTATGATGTTAAAGCGTTTGAGGCTTGTGCAGATGAGGACGGAGCTTAGGCATTGGTGGAATGAGGCATTATGACATCACAATCTGAGCTCTAGAATGTTGCTACTTATGATGTTAAAGTGTTTGAGGCTTGTGCAGATGAGGACGGAGCTTAGGCATTGGTGGGATGAGGCATTATGACATCACAATCTGAGCTCTAGAATGTTGCTACTTAGGATTTTAAAGTGTTTGAGGCTCGTGCAGATGAGGACAGAGCTTGCAGCAATGGGGTAAGGATAGGAAATTAATTTGTGGGGACAGGAAAATGAGTTCCCTTGTGGACGGGGAAAAATTTGTCCCTGTGTCATTCTCTAATTTGTACAGCACTGCTTTAGAAATAAGTAGTAGAATTGAAGCCAGATCCCTCTGTGTAGCAGTGCACCACTGAGTCACCAAGCCAGTCCCTGCTTTTTTGAACTGTTAGATAACCATTCTTTCATCTTTAAAGGATTTCCCCAAATGTAAATATACAGTCAGAAAAAAAATTACAAATACATTAAGAACATAATAACACTGGCAGAAAGACCACAGCATCAAAAGAAAGGAAATTCCTAGTAAAGATGAACCGGAGTGCCCCTGTGAGAAAACATAGCCCCCACCCTTTGCAGTAGGAAAATATTACTCTGGGGGGGATGGGAGGAAGCGCCAGGCCGCTATGGGTGCGCTTTGCTTCTTTTTCCTGCTTGCGGAATTTCCTTTCGTTTGACACCACAAGCTGTCTCTTTAACATTTCCTCTCATTTTTGAATGATGTTATGAAAAGCAGACGGCAACTTTCTTGGCCCGCCCAGCAAATTTCAGACCTGGGTTTCCAAAGTCTCTGGTTCGACACCCCCCACTTACGTTCATACAGTCTGAGGTCAATTAAACACATTTTGAAAAGAGAAGGCTCATTTTGTAAATCCTCTATTTATGTTTAAATCGTTTTTTTATTAAGCACCACAAAGAGTAATACAAAACACAATAGAAAGCAGATTTATAAACATAATTCAACTCCAATCCCCCACCCTCCCAACCACCCCCCCTCCCCCCACCCTGGGCAGCAGCAGCAGCAAGCAATTCAAAATAAGTAGCAAAGAAATAAAACAAGGAGTAAACCCACTAAGGTGTCCAAAGTTGATTTTGAACATAAGAGGTAAAGGTTACACTAAAGAGATGCCAACATTGATAGAACAACCGTCCAGCTTTAGTTGACATGTCCACAATATCTTGGCGCTCCAGTAACATGTGCTGTAACATTAATGCTAAAACCCTAAGTGTGCATGCGCACTTACAAGGCCGTGATCCCTGCCACCGTGATGTGTGCCTCCATGGCTGTGTTCCATTCGCGGCGCGTGCGGCTGTTTGCGACGCATGGCGCACTGCGCACGCGGCGGTTTCAACGGCGGTGTGTCTCCTGTGGGTGCTGCAAGACGTCGCCTGTCAGAAGAGGGAGTTAGTTGTTGATGAGCTGGTAAGAATTACACGATGTGCTGCTGCTCCACAGGGAAGTTGAGGGGGAGCGGAAAAGGGGGCTGCTTTGGGGGGGAGGGGTGTGCTGGGGGCAGACAGCAATCATGGTTTGCTCTGGGGGGAACAGAAGGGGGCTATGGAGACACAGGCAGGTATGGCGCAACAGAGAGACACATGATGCCACTGTACAGAGCCATGGTGAGACCGCATCTGGAATACTGTGTGCAATTCTGGAGGCCACATTACCGTAAGGATGTGCTCAGAGTTGAATCGGTTCAGCGGATGGCCACCAGGATGGTCTCGGGGCTAAAGGGTCTCCCGTACGAAGAAAGACTGAGCAAATTGCAGCTCTACACTCTCGAGGAGCGTAGGGAGAGGGGAGACATGATTGAGACATTTAAGTACATCACGGGACAGGTAGAGGTGGAAGATGATATCTTTCTTCTCAGGGGACCCTCGACCACAAGAGGACATCCGCTCAAGCTCAGGGGAGGGAAGTTTCGTGGAGACACCAGGAAATACTTCTTCACGGAGAGAGTGATTGAGCATTGGAAAGAGCTTCCAGTGCAGGTGGTCGAGGCACGCAGCATCTCAGACTTCAAGAACAAATGGGATACCTATGTGGGATCCCTACGAGGTCATGCCAAGGGATAGGGTCACTAGGACTGAATGAGCGGGTCAGTAGAGTGACAGTATAATTACAATTATTCTTTAGGGGGTCAGTAGACTTAAGAGGGTGGGTAAATAGTGTGGGCAGACTTGATGGGCTATGGCCCTTATCTGCCGTCATCTTTCTATGTTTCTAGGCAGGCAGAGGGACAGGGAGAGAGACACTGAAAGAAAGTCAGACAGCGGCCAAGGAGAGAGAGAAAGAAAGAATGACAGACAGACAGGGGTCAGAGAGACAGGCAGCAGCAAAAGAGAGAGAGACAAAGAAAAAAACCAAAACCCAGACAGACAGACAGCGGCCAAGGAGAGAGAGAGAAAGAAATAAAGACAGACAGACAGGGGGCCAGGGAGAGACACAGACAGAAAGAAAGACAGACAGGGGGCCAGAGAGAGAGACAGACAGACAGCAGCAAAAGAGAGACAAAGAAAAAAACAGACAGACAGACAGCGGCCAAGGAGAGAGAAAGAAAGAATTACAGACAGACAGGGGGGCCACAGAGACAGACAGACAGACAGCCAGTGGCAAAAGAGAGAGAGAAAGAAAATAACCCAGACTGACAGACAGCAGCCAATGAGAGAGAGAGAAAGAAAGAAAGACAGACAGGGGGCCAGGGAAAGACACAGACAGATAGACACAGCCAGCAGCAAAAGAGAGAGAGAGAGACAAAGAAAAAAACCCAGACAGACAGCGGCCAAGGAGAGAGAGAGAAAGAAAGACAGACAGACAAGGGGCCAGGGGGAGACACAGACAGAAAGACAGACAGACAGGGGGCCAGGAAGAGACAGAAACAGAAAGAATGACAGACAGACATGGGGCCACAAAGACAGTCAGCCAGCCAGCCAGCGGCAAAAGAGAGAGAGAGAGAAAGAAAAAAAAAAAAAAAAACCCCAGACAGACAGACAGCGGCCAAGGAGAGAGAGAGAAAGAAAGACAGACAGAGAGGGGGCTAGTGAGAGACAGAAACAGAAAGAATGACAGAGAGGGGGGCCACAGAGACAGACAGACAGACAGCTGCAAAAGAGAGAGAGACAAAGAAAAAAAACCAGACAGACAGGCAGCAGCCAAGGAGAGAGAGAGAGAGAAAAAAACCCCCAAACAGACAGCTCACATGGTAAGTTTTCATTAAATGTGATCTTTTAAGTCTACACATCTATTCTAGCACCCATTAATCTAACAGGCTTAAACACTAGTCATTATATAAGCTGTTAACACAGTGCAACTTCTTTAAATCGAGCTACACCTGCTGAGCACCGCTTCGAATGAATCTTTTCATAAAGGAGGGGCCTTGTTTGGGGTCCATCCCACCTCGGGGGGGGGGGGTGTCACACCTAACGTGTCTCATGTTGAGTCCCTCCCCCCCTTCCTCCAGCTCCCCCAAATTTTGTAGATGTGCCTCAGCT
This sequence comes from Geotrypetes seraphini, assembly GCF_902459505.1. Taxonomy (NCBI): domain Eukaryota; kingdom Metazoa; phylum Chordata; class Amphibia; order Gymnophiona; family Dermophiidae; genus Geotrypetes; species Geotrypetes seraphini. Next base: position 304,889,061 of record NC_047087.1, read on the forward strand.
GTAAGCCTTGCCACCAATACAGGCAATATCACACACAAATAATCCCTTATACACTTCTCCCTCTGTATTCGCAGTTTCAGCAATCGTGGTTTTTAGCTTGCTGGCTCCTTCCCCCAAATTACGTCAGCTTGCATAGAGAAATCGCTGATTCCAAGTGTTTACAGAGAAAATTGCTGATTCCCGGCACTTTCTTCGCCGTGTTTTTGCGTCTCCTTCAGGAACAGGCCAGGTCTCCCACCATGTTATTCGCGGTTTCACCATATTCATGATGGTTTTTAATGGAAAACAGCAAATAACATTTGAAAAAGTTATTCGCGTTTTTTCTGTATTCGCGGGTCTCTTAATCCCCTATCATAGTGAATATGGAGGGAGAAGTGTAATTAAATCAAGATAAAGAGGCAAGGGTGAAAACACATTCAATGTATTATAATTTAATCCTATTAATCATTTTATTATTGTACCCTCAGCGTGATTAAATAAGCTAGTGGTATACTGGAATTATGCACTATTCCAGGCTTCTAAACCAAGCCGGTACGTTTTTTTTGCCATGCTTCACACCATTATAGGTGTACACTGTGTGCTCCAGCATAAAGAGCAAAGCACAAATAGCAGTGAATGTTTTTGTCACAATCAATGGTCATATAACCTAGCCCACTTAGCAGTGCACATTTTGGGGCACACAGTGTACACCTATGATGGTGAAAAAGGTGCCAGCTTGGTTTAGAAGTCTGGAATAGTGCTTAATTCCAGTGTATCGCTAGCTGAGGGTACGCTATTAATAAGATTAATAGCTAATAGGATTAAATTATAATAAATTACATAGTAACATATAACATAGTAGATGACGGCAGATAAAGACCCGAATGGTCCATCCAGTCTGCCCAACCTGATTCAATTTAAATTTTTTTTTTTTTAATTTTTCTTCTTAGCCATTGAGTGTGTTTTCACCCTTGCCTCCTTATCTTGATTTAGTTATAAGGGATTATTTGGGTGACCAGTCAAAACCATGCAAGACAAGCGCACAAGGACAAACCCTTCCAGACAATCGCGCGCAGGACGTCAGCACGCTGGATTTCAATAGTATTTTAAAGCGCTCCAAGGGATGTATGTAGGGGAACCCCCACACACTTTACTTAGAAATGTTGGCGCTCCCATTGGGGGGGGGGGTCAGGGGAAACCCCATTACAGAAGGAGCGCCAACATTTCTAACTAAAGTGTGTGGGGGGTTTCCCCCCACACACCCCTTTACAGCGCTTTAAAATACTGTTGAAATCCGGCACGCTGACATCCTGCGTACAATTGTCTGGGCAGGTTTGTTCACACGCGATTGTCTTGCGCGGTTTCATCTGTGAGCTGATTATTTGTGTGTGGCATTGTTAGAATTCCCTTAAAGGGTGTTTTGGAGCGAACCAATACAGGCAATTGGAGTCTGTTCTGAAAAAATAAAAAAAATCCTGAGGCAGTGCCAGTCTGAAGGGAGCCTTCCCTTGTCTGTGTTTGCTTTTTTTTATTTATTTATTTTTTTTTTTACTAACCGGTATTTTGTATTACAGCTAGATTGGGTATTGTGCAATGAGCACTTTCACCAGGAAAAAGTGCTCATTGCGCTCCAGACACGAGGCACTCATGGCCGGCCTGTGCATGTGCTGCGCAGGCCGCTGCGAAGGTGAATCGTCAGCATCGGGTGCCGGCATCCAGGGATCCCCTTCGCGAGTACCTCGCTCTCCAGCAACTAACAGCAGAGAAGCCCGGGCTTTCCTCGCCGCCCACACAGGGATTCCCCTAGCCGCCGACGGTCAGGGAACACCGTTATGGATGTGCGGATGCCCTCCAGACATGGTCTCAAAGAGGTTTTTATGGGGTCGGAGCTAGGGGACAGAACGGGGTGGGGCTGTGGGTGAAATAAGACAGGGCCATCCATCCTCTTTTTAATTTTTTTAGTTAAAATCTGGTAACTCTACATAAAGGCAGTTAATTAATCCCAATAACTAAATACATTTACACTTCTCCCTCGTTATTCGCAGGGGATAAGTTTCAAGTTTAAGTTTCAAGTTTATTAGATGATTTGATAAATCGCTTAATCAAATATTCTAAGCGATGTACACTTTAAATTTAACAATTAGTAAATATAAAAAAAAAAAAAAAAACAATACAGTACATACAATTATTAAATAATGGGTAAATAAGGGCAGAGCTGGACCGCGAATGGCAAAAAACCGCGATTATCCGACTCTGACCCATCCCCACCTCCCTGCCGCCTTCCCGGCCTTACCTGGTGGTCTAGAGGGCTTTCGGGGCAGGAGCGATCTTCCTACGCTCCTGCCCCGTGCAGATCGCCATCAGGAAATGGCTGCTGTGATTTCCCGTAGTCTCTCGAGACTACGACGGGAACTCCCTACAGCCATTTCGTCATGGCGATCTGCACGGGGCAGGAGCGTAGGAAGATCGCTCCTGCCCCGAAAGCCCTCTAGACCACCAGGTAAGGCCGGGAAGGCAGCAGGGAGGTAAAAAAAATGTTTTTTTAAATTTTCCCCCTCCCCAGAAAAAAATTGCGATTATGTGAAATCGCGAGTGCAGAAACCGCGAATGGGGAGGGGGAAGTGTATACACATAAACACACTCCCCCTGATTATTCAAAACAATTTAACTGGTCGGTTACAGCAAATCAAACAGAGCCAGCTATCCCCAGATATTCAGCTGGCGATAGCTGGTTATCTCTGCTAAATATTTGCAGTTAAAACTACACAGGAGGAAAATAACTTCAAAAATCAAACAGCGTGAAAAAAATTCAAGAAAATAAACAAAAAACACGCTAGTGTAATTGCTGTAACTTCTTAAAAGTCCTCTTGAAACTCCATATTCCTTATACAGTGGTGCCTCACACAACGAACTTAATCCGTTCCAGGAGCAAGTTTGTTATGTGAAACGTTCGTTGTGTGAAACGCGTTTTCCCATAAGAATACATGTAAAACAAAATAATTCGTTCTGCAGCCCTACATTTCCCTCCCTCCACCTCACCTTATATGCAGAGTTTGCCAGCTTTCTTTTTCACCCAGCCGCACGCTTTCAAAAAGCTGTGCACGCGCAGCTGCTGGAGTTGATCAATGTTCTCCTCTCCTGCAACTTCCGGTTTCCGGTTGCGTCAGAGGAGAAGATTGAACAACAGAGCATGCGCGCATGTGCTGCTCTTTGAAAGTGTGTGGCTGGCCGAAAAAGAAAGCCGGAAAACTCGGCATCTAAGGTAAGGTGGAGGGAGATGATGGAACACTGCATTCAGACAGGAGGGTGCTGCTGTTCCCGGCTCACATTAGGAAGCGGCGAGAGTAGTTCCGCCCCCCCCCCCCGGGCCCCTCGGGCGACTTCGTTGTGTGAAACGAAGTTCGTTATAGGGAGCAAGACAAAAAGTTCGTTATGCGCAGCGTTCGCTGTGCGAGGCGTCCGTTATGCGAGGCACCACTGTACTTTAATCAGTGGATAGATTGTGCTCCGAGACATGGAGGAAAAAGGGGACAGAAAGTCCCCAAAAACTATACATAAAGAACTATACAAAAAAGATAAGTGCTTTTTAATAACACAGTCTTTCAAGTCATGCACATATAAAAGTGTATTAAGGTGGAAGTTTTGCAATGATTGGGTGGTGAGGTTTTTGGGGGACTTTCTGACCCCTTTTTGCTCCATGTTTCGGAGCACAATCTATCCACTGATTAAAGCATAAGGAATATGGAGTTTCAAGAGGACTTTTAAGAGGTTACAGCAAATGTTTGCAGTTAGCACATAGTGGCTAACCGGCTTTATATTGCACAATATGGCCGCTAGGCACTGATATTCATTATTGATTATAGTGGTTAAAACAGGCTGCACCAATAGCATGTTTACCTTTAACGACTAGGAACCTAACCAGTTAGCTCTGAATATTGTCTTTACCGGTTAAGTCCTGCGGCCAAAAATGAAACTGCCAAACGCTGGAGATAGCGCAGCATTGAACTTCTGGGTTCAGTGCCAGCCGCGGGCTTTAACCGCGCTGCCTGCAACTGGCGGACTATCGGCCCTCCTGTGATCAAACTTTCGGACATCACAGAATTGGATCTCTCTACTATAACAATCCTTGCTAAATCTAAAACCTTGTTTCTACCAAAGAGGGCTGAGACATTATTTCTCTTGAATCTTTTTCCTGTCACTTCTTTTTATATTGTCATGACCACAGAATTAAGCCATCTGGACTAGGGTAAATTCCGGACCCATAGACCCGGCTCCCTAGACCCACCAACCCTGTTATGCCCCAGTCCCGCCCCTAATCCTGCCCTAGGCCCTCCCCCACCTGCTCTCATCAGGCAGGAGGGCATCCATGCATGTGCAGATGCAATGGAACATGTGGATGCGTGTGACATCATGGCGTTGCATCCATGCATGAGAGCATGCAGCGGAGGGCGGGGCTAGGGTAGGATTGGGGGCAGGGCTGAGACAGGTTGTTCCGGGTCCAGATTCTGAAAAGCCGTCCGTACCCCCGGACATGTCCTCTGGAAATCCGGACGTCTGGTAACCCTACTCTGGACACATATTACAACGTTAAGAAAATGCCAAAGATGAATTTCTTCTCTTTGAACCAATAGCTCAAAATGCAAAGACAGTCTGTCTCTTCAATCTATATCTCAGTTCACGATCACTGATTAGAAATCTTGTTGTAAATCGCATTAAATCCTAGTTGAAACCTTGCGGTTTAAATGAAAATGTATGGTATGGTATGATAATAGGCTATCTGAAATGAAATGCCAACTGGATCTATGTCCATCCCACCTATAATGAGATACGAATTGGTTAGTCGAGATGATTGATTCTACAGTAGGGCAAGGATTGTCCTCAGAGGAATTCAGGGAAATTCTTCTCACACTTGTCCCTAAAGGAGCAGGCCTACTTGTACACCTATCCCAAGCTGCAGGCTACAGACCAGTAGCAAGCATGCCATTCATGACAAAATTGAGAGTTTGTAGTCACCACCCAACTAAAAGATTACATTTCAAAATGGAATTTAGTATTACCCTGACAACATAGGTTCAGAAACGAACACAGTATAGAAACAAAGTAAAGGTAATCAAATGTTACTACTACGGTTCGATGTCTCAACAACATTTGACACGGTCGACCACACTCTGCCGCTAAATAGACTAGCTGAAATAGGAATCTCAAGAATGTATTACAATGGTTTCAAAGCTTCATGACAAAAAGATGGAGCCTTCTCTGACTTCATCATGCGGAGCAGCATCTCACCACTATTATATAACATCTTCATGACCACATTGAACTCGATAAGCCTCAGACCAGAGTAATGACTCTTCTCATAGGCAGATGTCATCTTTCTATTAACCCCTGCAAGTTTGAACCAAGCATGCATGACTACAATATTGTCCAGAACGTAAACTAAAGTGCAAGAATGGATTGGACTTATTGTATTGTATAGTATTTAGACTCATTGTATTGTATTGTATTGTATTGTATTGTATTTAGACTCATTGTATTGTATTGTATGTAGACTTATTATATTGTATTAAGACCTTTTGTTATTCGCTGAATGTCCAGCCTTCTTACAATGTAAACCACCTAGAAGTCGCCTGACTATGGCGGTATAGAAAAATAAAGTTATTATTATTATTATTATTATCTCAACTAAACACTGAAAAAACCCAAATTATTATGGTTTGGACGACACACACACCTTATCCCATCTACTATTACTCTGACAGCTGGAACCAGTTTCAACAATGAGAAAACCTCCAAAGTACTAGGAGTCAGTTTAGATAGCTCGTTAAGTTTTGAAGATCATGTTAACAACTTAGCTCAAAAATCCTTTCTTACATTACAAAAACTAAGAAGGGTAAGATCCTACTTCCAACCGCACTACAGGATACTACAAAAGTGCAGTCAACAATATTATATTACATTGGTGACTTGTATTCCATCTTTACTTTGCAGCTCTAGGCGGATTCCAAAGAGGTAAGTTGGACATTACCAGGAGAGATACAGGTTTAGGTACTGATTATAAGATAATAGAGGTACTACATTAGTTTGTCTTGACAAATTTTTTGAATAGCAACGTTTTTATTTCCCTTCGGAGGGTTTTGTAATCAGGCGTTGTCATCGGTAAATTGGAAAGGTGATGGTCAAATTTTGCTGCCTGAGTTGCTAGTAGCCTCAAAATCATGATGTCAAAACCCAAAGCATATCCAGCACACTCATACAGATCTCAAATAACGTGCTGAATATCAATGCTTAATTCTTTGTCGAACAGGCCTCAGACCCACCACTTTACCGCCTAGCAAGAACTTCTAGTGGGAAGAATTACATGGCTCTTCATCATTGGCCCAGCAACCTCTCTCATAATCTAGTATTTTAATAATTTATGGTGAACTCAATAAATATCATGTAATAAATTTTAAATAAACTTTAACTTGACTTATCTTAATATGCATGACCCGGGAGGGAATGACCCCAACATGTTTCGCACTGTTGTGCTTTATCAAGGGTCTACTTGGAATGCGCTACCGGAGGAAGTGATCAGGCAGAGTACGGTACAGGGATTCAAACAGGGATTGGACGGATTCCTGAGGGATAAAGGGATCGTGGGATACTGAGAGAGGTGCTGGGATGTAACACAGGTATAGAAAGCTAACCAGGTAATAAGTATAGAAACCCAATCAGGTCGTGCATGTGCAAGACCGGAGGGTTAGGACTTCGATGGGAAGATAGGACTTCAATGAGAAACCAAGGTGGCAAGGGAGCCCCTTCTGGTGATTCAGACAGGTCGTGACCTGTTTGGGCTGCCGCGGGAGCGGACTGCCGGGCAGGATGGACCTATGGTCTGACCCGGCGGAGGCACTGCTTATGTTCTTATGTTCACCCTATAAAAAAGAGAAGCAGTCAATATCTATAATTAAACTGTTTCCCCTATCTTATACATATTTCTTTTAACAAGCTAAATTTAATCTAATCTAAACTCACCACGGCTGCTAATGTCATCCGACTCCTGGAATGTTTAAAGAGCAAGATGGCGGTGGCTGAACATTGAATGCCTCCAAGCCCCGATGGTCCAGCATTGGATTAGAAAAAGACACACGGTGGAAGAGATGCGGTGGCGGATTATTGATAATATTCAGCAAGAAGTGGGGTTAGTAATATGGAAAAAGTTTTAAATGAAAGGGAACAACGGCTAATTTACCAGCTAGACTTAAGGTTTAGATTAGATTAGATTAGACACAGTGGAATGGCGGGCTTTGAATATGGAGGTGGAATGGGTGTCATTGATGGGACAGAAGCTTTGTACAATGGGAGGCAGGAGACATCAGCTGTGTGGAGGAAGTGTATTTAAACATTGAATTAGAACGCCGTCACCATCTTGCTCTTTATGTGGTCTAGAAATCTGATGTAACATAGCTTAACCCTATCATTCCCAACTCTGAAAATATAAAATACAAGACGTCTCACAGCAAATCAGTCAACTCCCAAATAGCAAAAGTGTGGAACTCACTTCCCTTCAAATTTGCACAACCACAGCATACACACCATTTCGCAAAACAAAGCTTTTTAAGAAAATCTACCAGGGGGTCCAATGAGACTCAGACTACAAGTCGCCTGAAACAAAGATAATATTAATGGTCAGCTGATATTTATGATATATTACCTCAAACTGTATATATAATTTGATAACTGTATGTAGCATGTATAATTCTTTGTAACATGTTTAACTCTATACAAAATTCTATGTAATAATATGTTGCCTGTAACCTGCCTAGAACTCTATTAATGAGGATTCGGCGGGATATAAGATTTTATCTTTCCCACCGTATTTTTGCCTGCTATTTCCATCTCTCCCTCTCTCTAAATGCGGTGGCACCCTGGGCTGACCCTGAAGGTGCTGTTGAATCAACAAAAGCCTTCTACCAGGCCGAACCCAATAATAGACGGAAAGGTGCAGAGAGTCCCGGGGAACCCTGAGAAACATAGAAACATAGAAACATAGAAATTGACGGCAGAAAAGGGCTATAGCCCATCGAGTCTGCCCATACCAATGACCCACTCCCTGATTCTTACTCTCCTAGAGATCCCACATGAATATCCCATTTCCTCTTGAAATCTAACACGCTGCTGGCCTCAATCACCCGCTTAGGCAGCTCGTTCCAATGATCGACCACCCTTTCGGTGAAGAAGTACTTCCTAGCATCACCCTGAAATTTCCCTCCCCTGATTTTCAGCGAGTGTCCTCTGGTTACCGAGGGCCCCGTAAGACTGAAGATATCATCTTTCACCACTATACGCCCAGTAATATACTTAAAGGTTTCAATCATGTCTCCTCTCTGTCTTCGCTCCTCCAATGAGTACATCCGCAGTTCCTTTAACCTTTCTTCATACGTGAGATCCCTGAGCCCCAAGACCATCCTGGTAGCCATTCGCTGAACCGACTCAATTCTCAACACATCTTTTCGGTAGTGTGGTCTCCAGAATTGAACACAATACTCGAGATGAGGTCTCACCATGGATCTGTACAGTGGCATTATTACTTCAGGTTTTCTGCTGACAAAACCCCTACGGATACATCCCATCATTTGTCTTGCCTTGGATGAAGCCTTCTCTACCTGATTGGCAGCCTTCATATCGTCGCTAATGATCACTCCTAAATCACGTTCCATCGTGGTCCTGGACAAGGTTTCACCATTTAGTGTGTAAGTTCTGTGTGGATTTTTTTTGCCTAGATGCATTATTTTACATTTTTTAGCATTGAAGCCTAGCTGCCAAGTTGATGACCACTGCTCGAGCTGTTTTAGGTCCTGCGTCATAAAGTCAGGCACACTGCTTTTGCCAACTATGTTGCATAGTTTGGCATCGTCGGCAAACAGTGATACTTTTCCTCTAAGTCCTTGGGTCAAATCTCCTATGAATAAATTGAATAGAATCGGCCCTAAGACGGAGCCCTGAGGTACTCCACTCATCACTGCTGACATTTTGGAGGGGGTACCGTTTACCATCACCCTTTGAATCCTACCATCTAGCCAATCCTTTACCCATGTAGTGAATGTATCCCCTAATCCCATTGATTTTAGTTTGTTCAACAGCCTGCGGTGTGGGACGCTATCAAAAGCTTTGCTGAAGTCCAAATATATCACGTCAAGGGACTCACCGGCATCCAGATGATTGGTTACCCAATCAAAGAAGTCAATCAGATTAGATTGGCAGGACCTTCCCCTGGTAAATCCGTGTTGATGTGGATCGCGTAAACTTTCTTCGTCTAGAATTTTGTCAAGTTCCTGTTTGATCAGTGTTTCCATGAGTTTGCACACTATGGATGTAAGACTCACCGGTCTGTAATTTCCTGTCTCTGTTCTGCATCCCTTTTTGTGGAGTGGAATTACGTTAGCTGATTTCCAGTCTAGGGGTACTTTTCCCGTGCGCATGGAAAGATTGAAGAGTACAGATAGTGGTTCAGCCAGAACTTCACTCAGCTCTCTGAGTACCCTGGGGTGTAGATTGTCTGGCCCCATGGCTTTGTCAACTTTGAGTCTTGAAAGTTCGTGGTAGACGCTACTAGGTGTAAACTCGTAATCGCGAAACCGATCATTTTGGCTGTCTCTTATTTGTAGTTGTGGACCATTTCCCGGTGCTTCACAGGTGAATACTGAGCAGAAGTATTCGTTTAGCAGTTCTGCCTTGGTAGTATCAGATTCTGCGTAGTTTCCATCTGATTGCCTAAGGCGTTCTATTCCATTTTTGTTTCTCTTCCTGTCGCTAATGTACCTAAAGAAGGATTTGTCCCCTTTTTTAATGCTCCGTGCTAAATCTTCCTCTGTTTGAAGTTTGGCTTCCCTGACTGCCTTTTTGACAGCCTTAGATCTGGCCAGATAGTCTTCTTTTGCCTCCCTTTTCCCAAGATGTTTGTAGTTGATAAATGCTTCTTTTTTTCTTTTAATGAGGTCCGAAATTTCCTTGTTGAACCATTGTGGTTTTTTGTTTCTCCGGCGTTTGCTTACTGTTTTTACGTAGCGGCTAGATGCTTCGTTCAGGATGGATTTTAGATTTGACCACATAGTTTCCGGATTGTCAGTTTCTGCATGGTTTTGCAGCTCTTGATGGACAAAGTCTCTCATGTGGTCGAAATCTGCCTCCCTAAAGTTGAGGACCCTCGTTGCTGTGTTTGATTTAGAGAAGCCTTTTTTGAGGTTGAGCCACACCATGTTGTGGTCACTGGAGGCCAGCGTGTCTCCCACTGATACTTCCGAGACACTGTCTCCATTTGTGAGTACCAGGTCCAGTATTGCTTTTTCTCTGGTGGGCTCTAATACCATTTGTTTTAGTTGTGCACCCTTAATGGAGGTTACTATTCTTTTGCTACCGCTCGTAGTTGCTGAGAGGGTGTTCCAGTCAGCATCTGGCATGTTGAAGTCGCCTAGCAGTACTGTGTCACCACGTAAAGTGATGTTCTCTATGTCCTCAATCAATTCTTTGTCTTTGTCTTCCTTTTGTCTCGGTGGCCTGTACACCACACCGAGGTAAAGGCATTTTTCGTTCCCTCTGGCAAGGTTTACCCAAAGGGATTCCCCTGTGTATCTAACCTCTGTGATCCTGGTAGTTTTGATATTATCCTTAGTGTATAGTGCTACCCCCCCTCCTAATTTGCCCTCTCTGTCCCGACGAAGTAGATTGTAGCCTGGTATAACCATATCCCACCCATGCGAGTCTGTGAACCAGGTCTCGGATATCGCTACTATGTCAAGATCAGCATCCCTTATTTCTGTTTCTAGTTCCAGGATTTTGTTGCCCAAGCTGTGTGCATTAACATACATTGCTCTCCAAATTTGTGATGATATGCCTGTCCCCGTTAGTGTGGCTCTTGCTTTTTTGTGTATGCTATGGGTACTTACCTTAGGCTCAGAAGTGTGGGTTTTATTTGTTTCTCCAGGATGGATCCTTACTTCTCTGGTATGTATGTGTGAACCCTCCCCCAACTTACCTAGTTTAAAGCCTTCCGAAGTAGATGTGCTAGTCGATGTCCAAAAACTTTCTTGCCAGGCAGAACCTGGGAAGACAAAAGACTTGAATAAGCCTTTTAGCCCAGAGACCGAGCGGAGGAGACCCTCCTCACCCAGGTTACAACACGGCCCAGAAAGATCAGGCCAAGGGAGGCCTGTTCCAATACAATCTGACTGTCTCTTGGGCGACCGGACACATGACCCGAACCCTCCTCTTTGTTTTGCCTGCCAAACCCGCAGTCACATGGCAAAAGATTGTCTGGGTGTAGAGGAAGAGGCCATGGAGGTGAATAGGGGCAACACCTCATTCTTTACAAAAAGATGAATTTATACAAGTTGGATGGAAAATAATACTCTATTCTCAACACTCATCCAAAATTCAAGCACAACATGACTTGGACATAATATCACATAAGCAGAATGAAATATGGAGAAAAGACCTCAGTGCACTCCACAGAAAACAGGAAAACTCAACCCCACGCAAAGCAAAGCAGAACAAGAAACAAGTGGGGAAGGGCCTGTGCACATCAACCTTTGGGCAATTATAATTTATTAAAAATAATCACAAAAATATATCACATATAAAATATGTAAGACACCAAGCCTTAAATAGAGTCCTTTCACTCGTATAATTGCCCATAGGTTGACGTGCACAGGCTGTTCCCCACTTGGTTTTTGTTCTGAAAAGACCTCCGGAACCCACCGTTCTAGGATTTAAGGGCAAGTTAGATGCACATCTCGAAAGATGCATAGAAAGATACGGTTAACTAAGTTTTCACCAGGTTACACCTGGATGGGCCTCCACATGAGCGGATAGCCGGACTTGATGGACCTAAGGTCTGATCCGGAGATGGCAGTTCTTATGACAAGCTAATATCTCACAGCCAAACCTATTTCAACTCGATGTTGAACTATGAAGATACATCCTTGGTCAATAAAACTCCATCATGTACCAGCAGTCCAACAATTTTTCAATAATTTTTCAACAATGCACTTTAAATCTACTATCATGTATAACAGACTCAAAAGGAAAAAAACATATCTATTTAAAGTCCAATGTAACGTGGTTCTGTATGGAGGAAAGCCGAGACTTAAATCCTGGAGTGTTCACCCAAAAAGTCCTCGCGGTCAATTACTCCACTGCTATCAGATAGACCTATTCCATATCATAAGATTCCCAACAGGGCAGGGGCGGACTGACAATGATCTATGCTCCCAGGCAATAAGAGTCACGGACCCCTAACCACTTATCAAAAATTATTAAACTAAATGGAGACTAAAGGAGAGTGGGCCCCCTACTGCTTTGGGCTCACAGGCACTGCCCTGCTGTTCCAACGATCAATCCACCTCTGTTTCAGGGATACCTTCATGGAAGCTTTGTGAAGAGACTCCATTTTACTTTAGCTTATTATCATTCTCTTTATCCGGTGGTGTACCTTGGCTTGCTGGCTACCCAGAGTGGAGCACCTCTTTCTAGGGATTGAGCATCCTCCCTCCTCCAGGAAGTAGGGGGGGGGTGCATGAAGTTGTTGCGAGGCTTTGAGCTACATGCACACAGCCTCCGGCCTGCAATAGGAAATTGATGTCAGAGGAGAGTCAATGGAGTCAACAGCCACACATATGGGGACCGCAGCCCTGGGACTGCTCCATGCACCCCCCTCCCCCTTCCAACTCTTTGTATCTGGGGTCAACCACAACAAGATATGATAAGGTGGTGTGATTACATTGGCTTCCTTTCAATGCAAGGGGTATTTTTAAGTTATGTACAGTAGTTTTCTTGAGCTTCCATGAGAAATTCTGGGCTATGTGATGAGTTTAGTAGAATTACCATCTGTTAAGAACTATAGTTTGATTTTCAATCATCTGAGATTAAGATTTCCAAAACCTAGAGGTATTAACTATAAAACAATAAACTCCATATCTTTTCCATATTTGGCGGCAAAATGGTGGAACTCTTTTCCCATACAATTAAGAACTATCCCCTCTTATGAGAGTTTGCATAAAGGCTAGAAGACCTATTTATTTGCGAGGTATCTCATTCACATTAACGGAATATTTTGTAAAGGTTTGAAAACCTATTTGTCTGTGAGGTATCTCATTCACTCTAACAGATGAGCAGACGTTCTATGTGTTTGTTTTGATTTTTAATGTAATATCGTCATTCCTGGTGAAGGCCGGATTCTTATTAACTTGGAAATTGCACTGAACTCCTATTAGCATATATTAGTGATTCATAAATATTTATGTAATGTAATATACAATTGGGAAGTAATTCTATAAGTGGGCACCTCCATGTAGGCATCTCATTGTCATGAAGTGAGAGTCTACTCTATAGAGGGGAGAGAGTGTGGCACAGTGGTTGAAACCACAGCCTCAGCACCCTGAGGTCATGGGTTGAAACCCACACTGCGCCTTGTGACCCTGGGCAAGCCACCCAATCCCCCCATTGCCCCAGGTACATTAGATAGATTGGGAGCCCACCAGGACAGACAGGGAAAAATGCTTGAGTACCTGAATAAATTCATGTAAAACATTCTGAGCTCCCCCTTGGAGAAAAGCAAAGAAAAATGAACAAATAAATAGTGTGAAAAGTTTCAGCCTCTGATAACCAGAGCTGGTAGTGTGACATCATAATGCCTCATTCCACCAATAAGAACCATCCTCGCGACGTCACAATGGCATGATTGTCCTAGACTTGGCTCACTTCTGCTAATTTTGATTTCTAGAGTGGTGCAGTGGTTAAATCTACAGCCTCACCACCTTGGGGTTGTGGGTTCAAGCCCACGCTGCTCCTTGTGACCCTGGGCAAGTCACTTAATCCCCCCCATTGCCCCAGGTACATTAGATAGATTGTGAGCCCACCAGGACAGACAGGGAAAAATGCTTGAGTACCTGAATAAATTCATGTAAACCATTCTGAACTCCCTTGGGAGAACAGTATAGAAAATTGAACAAATAAATTAAATAAAGTCTTCCAGGAGCCCAAATCATTTTAGTTTATATTCTCTTTTATGTTTATGCATTATGTTCACTTTATTAACTGAGTCGAGCTCCTTTTGGTTGAAGACCCGGTCTATAAAACTAAGGGGTCCTTTTACTAAGGCGCGCAAACTCATTTAACGTGTACTATTTGATTTAGCGCGCGTAATGCTAAGGCACCCATTATACTCTATGGGCACTTTAATATTTAGCGCGTGCTAAATCAGTTAGCACGCCTTAGTGAAAGGACTCTATATTTTAGTTTAGTTTAGCATAATCTGATATCAGTGCACCTCACACTTAGGTGCCTGCAGGCACCCGTTTGCAACAAGGGCTCTTGTAACTTGTTGCCTGTGTAAGTGGCAGCCCCACCCATGCCAATTCCAGGCAAATGCGACATTTACATGCTATGGGGCTCATAATCAAAACTTTAAAAAGGCCAAAAGCCAGCCTAAGTCAGCATTTGGACGTCCTAATAGCAGAGTCGTCCAAATACTGATAATCAAAACCAACTTTCTAGCAGCACTTCTAAGCGGCTGTGCGTCCAGAGATCAAAGGGGCGTGTTGGGAGGTGTGTTATGGGCAGGAATTGGGCAGACTTCAACCAGGATATACTACAGCTAAAATCAAAGCTTTTCTAGAGGGAACTTAGACGCTGGCAGTTAGACCTGTTTTGAGTTGCGTCTACCTTTCACAAAGGTGCCCAAACTAACAAGAAGACCACTGGAGGATTTAAGAAATGACCCCTACTTACTCCCCCAGTGGTCAAGACCCCCTTCCACCATCCAAAGAGCAACCCCACCCTCAAACCCGTAGACTTCCCATCAGCTGAGCCGCCAGGAATCCCCAAAACTGGCTCAGCTGATGGGGATTCCTCCTGCCAGGATTAGCTGAGCCAAGGAACCCTACATCCCTCCCCCTGACATCCCAGACCTCCACGACATCCCCCGACATCTCCAACCCCGCACATCCCCCCAACATTCCTGGGCCCCCCTCCCACATCCCCGGGCCTTCCTTTTTAGAAAACGGCAGGAGGGAAGCCCATTCCCTCCTGTCTACAGGGCCACGTGCTGCAAATGAAGGGGGTGTCTGGACATCGGTACGATGAGTGAGGTGATTAAATTTGCGGACGATATGAAGTTATTCAGAGTAGTGAAGACACAGGGGATTGCTAAGATTTGCAACGTGACATAATCAGGCTCGAGGAATGGGCATCAACATGACAGATGAGGTTCAACGTGGATAAGTGTAAAGTGATGCATGTAGGTAACAAAAATCTCATGCACGAATACAGGATGTCCGGGGCGGTACTTGGAGAGACCTCCCAGGAAAGTGACTTAGGAGTTATGATCGACAAGTCGATGAAGCCCTCCACGCAATGTGTGGTGGCGGCGTCGAAAAGGGCAAACAGAATGCTAGGAATGATAAAGAAGGGGATCACAAACAGATCAGAGAAGGTTATCATGCCACTGTACCAGGCCATGGTGCACCCTTACCTGGAGTACTGCATACAGCACTGGTCGCCATACATGAAGAAGGACACGGTACTACTCGAAAGGGTCCAGAGAAGAGCAACCAAGATGGTTAAGGGGCTGGAGGAGTTGCCATACAGCGAACGATTAGAGAAATTGGGCCTTTTCTCCCTCGAACAGAGGAGATTGAGAGGGAACATGATCGAAACATTCAAGGTACTGAAGGGAATAGACTTAGTAGATAAGGACAGGTTGTTCACCCTCTCCAAGATAGGGAGAACGAGAGGGTACTCTCTAAAATTGAAAGGGGATAGATTCCGTACGAACATAAGGAAGGGTGGTAGAAAACTGGAACGCTCTTCCGGAGTCTGTCATAGGGGAAAACACCCTCCAGGGATTCAAGACAAAGTTAGACAAGTTCCTGCTGAACCAGAATGTACTCAGGTAGGGCTAGTTTCAGTTAGGGCGCTGGTCTTTGACCAGAGGGCCGCCATGTGAGCGGACTGGTGGGCACGATGGACCACTGGTCTGACCCAGCAATGGCAATTCTTATGTTCCCAATGCATGTTGGGATGCAGTGGGAGGAGCTAAAGGCCCTGATTAGCTCAAAATTGACAACAGACCCTTGTAAAAGTTAGGAAAAACAAACAGAGGAAAGCAGAAGAGAGACTGTGGACCCAAAGCAAATGTTAAAAATAAAATGCCCAGACAACAAATGTAGAAATATTTTATTCTGAATTTATTTATTGAAATATGTCAGGTTTGGGGAACTGCATGTCTCTGATGCACAAGTCAAAATACTTTACTTCCTAATTTTTATCTAGTAAGTAATGTTCACAGGGATAATATAACTGAAAAAGTTTGCTCACCTCAACCAGGATCTTAGAGGAAATTATGCCAACCAGGTACTTGTGATCTGGATTGGCCATATAAAAAAACAACCCAACAGGATACTGGGCTTGATAGACCTTTGGTCTGACCCAATATGGCAATTTTTACATTCTTATGTAATTTTAGGGATCCTAGAGTTGAGTTTTGTGTCCTGGGGTTATGTCCACACCTCTGCAGTCTCATTACACTTCTCATCCTTTTATGACATGGCATTCAACAGCTTACAGAACCTTGTTATCTCAAGAGTCATTAGATAGGGTGGGAAACACCAAGAAGGAAGGGCAAGCAGCATTCTTTGGCTTTCTTTCTTGTAAAGCTCCTAGAATGTGTAAAATTCAGAAAATGAGAAGTGATAGGTGGGCGGGGAGAAGAAAGGAGTGATCTGCTCACCATCTAATTATAGTATGAGGTAAACCAGTTCAGATCCTGAGGTCCGTACATTATCTGGATAGTGGAAGGATAGTAAAGCGTTCAGCTGTGCCCTGGGATGGAATGTAAATATGAAGGGGTCATGTAATAATAATAACTTTATTTTTATATACTGCAATACCACAAACAGTTCAGAGCGGTTTACAGAGGAAGAGACTGTATGCAGACAGTGATATTACAGAAAACTTTCAAGCAAGCAGCAAAACTTAACCACTCCACCTCCAACCTGTTGACGGCAACGGGCGACTTCAAAACTTTTCAAAAAGAAATCAAAACCTTATTTTTAAAAAAATCTATCCAGATATCTTAACCCAACCCTTCCCCCTCCTCCTAGATAAATTTTCCCCCAAAACCTCCACTTAAATAATCTCTTCCTCCCCAAAACACCAACCAAGTATTCAGATCCCTGAAATGTAACGTAATCTTATTTGTACTCTAACTGTAATCGATTTGTTATATCACACAGTAACGTACAGTCAATTTAATATCCAATTTGCAGGTTCTTCCGGAATTAATCCAGCTACCTCTCCTCCCTTGTAACCAAAAAAACCCAAAACTGTTGTAACTTCACTGGAAATGTCCAGTTAGCTCTTTTGTAATCCGCCTTGAACTGCAAGGTATAGGCGGAATAGAAGTCCCTAATGTAATGCAAAATTACATCAGTATGGTAAGATTAATCAAATTTTTCCTGGAAGTGTTTTAGAAGTACAGTGTTCCCCCAGTCATTCGCGGTCGGCGATTCATGGTCCCAGTCATTCGCAGTATTTTCCGACCGCGAATGACCAGGCAGGAGAGGGCAGCCGGAGCGCCAGCGAGTGAAGGAAATCACTCGCGGTATGCTCCGACCGCCTCTTCCTGCACTAAAGTCGGGTCTCACCAATCAGGAGCTGCTTTGACACGGCTTTGGCCCGGCTTTAGTGCACTACGGCCCGGATTCTGTACTTAGAACAACTTTGTAAACTAATAGACTAGTCTTTTAAATAGCCCAGAGGCACCCTCGAAAGGAAAAGAACACCATTTCTTTCAATCCGCTCTTAAACTCTTAGCAGTGATGATAGATAGATGCTGCACAATGCAAGTCCAAATCAACAAGACTACCCAGAAAGCATTTTTAATCATGCGCAATTTACGAAAAATAAGAAAATTCTTCGACAAAGAGCAATATAGGCTCATAGTCCAATCCCTAGTCCTAGGTCTAGTGGACTATTGGCGCAGTGGTTAAAGCTAGAGCCTCAGCACCCTGAGGTTGTGGATTCAAATCCCACGCTGCTCCTTGTGACCCTGGGCAAGTCACTTAATCCCCCCATTTTTCCAGGTACATGAGATAGATTGTGAACCCACTGGAACAGACAGGGAAAAATGCTTTGAGTACCTGAATAAATTCATGTAAACCGTTCTGAACTCCCCTGGGAGAACGGTATAGAAAAATTGAATTAAAAAAAAAAAATACCATGCCCTGCAAACATGATAAATCAATTACAAACCGTACAAAACATGGCTCTCAGATTGATCTACTCACTAAGCAAATTTGACCACATCACCACTGTCTACCTAGACTCACCCTGGTTACCTATACAAGCACGAATTCAATTCAAATTATACTGCCTATTATTCAAAGCAATAAATGGCACTGCCCCCACTTCCCTAAACAACCGCCTAAATTGGAACCTTACTACTAGACAAAGGAGAACTCAGACCCCATTTACCTACCCTCCACTCAAAGGTACTCGGCGCAAAAAGATGTTTGACAACCTACTAGCGACGCAAGCAGCGAAACGTGACCACTCCATCTCCAACTTGCTGACAACAACGAGCGACTTCAAATCATTTCGAAAAGAAATCAAAACCCTGCTATTCAAAAAAATTTATCCAGATATCTTAACTCTTCCCCTCCCTTGTAAATTCCTCCTCAAAGTCTCTTCCACCCTTGCAATTTTTCTCTTCAAAGTCTCAACCATGTAAACAGCTCCCTAAATTGTAAGTCTCCTGGAAATGTCCAGTTTTCTTTTTTGTAATCCTAAATCCTAAGTTGTAATGTTCCATGTCCAGTTAGCTTCTTTTGTAATCCGCCTAGAACTGCAAGGAGGTTCTTCTTCACACAGAGGGTTGTGGACACATGGAACGCGCTCCCGGAGGAAGTGGTCGGGCAGAGTACGCTACGGGGATTCAAAGAGGGATTGGATGGATTCCTGAAGGATAGGGGGATTGAGGGATACAGATAAGGGTAGATAAGAGTATGGAAAGAGTAAAGATAAAAACAAGGGGCTATAGGGCTAAATCAAATTAACATGACAGGTCATGGACCTGATGGGCCGCCGCGGGTGCGGACTGCTGGGCGCGATGGACCTCTGGTCTGACCCAGCGGAGGCAAATTCTTATGTTCTTAAGTCACTAATGTAATGTAATGTAATGTAATCTCCAATGGACTATGTGACATCATCGTTCAAGGAGTTCAAAATGAATCTCAGCTACCTTTGGCGGACATACAAGCATAAAAAGTAGACCAGATGAGCTGCTAGACGCTAGAGCCGTGGCCTAACCAATTTTTGCTCAGCTTGCCATCGTCAGCTAGGGAATCAGGAGAAGCAAGGATGAGACTGGTGTTCCCTCGCGCCCAAACCACAGAGGTGTTTCATTGCCCCTCTGCACAAGTACTCGGAGACTACAGTAAAACCGGATGATATTCAGCACTGTTTAACCGGCCAGAAATGGCGCTGACTGGTTAAATAGCACTTAACTGGCTAACCGCAAAAATCAGCATGAGATAACCGATTATCTCCGCTGAATATTCCCGAAAAGTTAACCGGCTATATTGCGTGAAAATCAGCAATTTTCACCACTGACTGGCCAAGTTTAGCAGCCAAATCTGGCCTTGCAAACAACGGTCCTAACTTTGGCCACTCTAAATTTAACCAGCCAGCGCTGAATATTGACGTAGCCAATTAAAAGTTTACGCTGGCCAAAAATAAACCAGATATCCAATGCCGGTCACCAGAAATGGCCCAGCATTGAATATCTGCAGTCATTACCAACCACGGGAGTTAGCCAGCTCTGTGAATATCAGCAAGAATCTCGCTAGCCAGAGAAATTACATCTAAAGCCAAATCCAGGAAGGTCTTATTTTTTCCCTGAGTGAATGTCACGGTCCATTGTCTTTACTCCCTTTCAAAACATTACAGAAAGAGAGTGAATCTTTCAGCCGGTCAAGGAATCTGACTGCATTGTACCCTCTAATTAAACCCTCAGCTCAATGTTCGGCGGCGGCTAAGAAAGCAAATAGAAGGTTAGGAATTATCAGGATAGGAATGAAAAATAAAGGTTAAAATATTATAATGCGCTTGTATAGCTCTATGGTACGGCTGAACCTCAAATATTGTTTGCAAATCTGGTCACCGTATCTCAAAAAAGATATAGCGGAATTAGAAAAGGTACAGAGAAGGGTGACGAAAATGAAAAAAGGAATGGGATGACTTCCCTATGAGGAAAGACTAAAGCAGCTAGGGCTCTTCAGCTTGGAGAAGAGACGGCTCAGGGGTGATATGATAGAGGTCTATAAAATACCGAGTGGAGTGAAAAGGGCAGATGTTAATCGCTTGCTAAGCAAGATGGAATCGATGGGGTTAGGAGAGACACTAACTGCATGGGTCAATGATTGGCTGAGTGGCAGACTTCAGAGGGTGGTGGTGAATGGTACCCTCTCTAAAACATCGGAGGTGACCAGTGGAGTGCCGCAGGGCTCGGTCC
The DNA here is from genome assembly GCF_902459505.1 of Geotrypetes seraphini. Taxonomy (NCBI): domain Eukaryota; kingdom Metazoa; phylum Chordata; class Amphibia; order Gymnophiona; family Dermophiidae; genus Geotrypetes; species Geotrypetes seraphini. The sequence goes on from NC_047087.1 coordinate 304,909,588, forward strand.
TGGGTCCACTCCTTTTCAACATATTCATAGGGGATCTGACTCAAGGGCTTCAAGGTAAAATAACACTATTCGCCGATGACGCCAAACTATGTAATATAGTAAGTGAATGCAGTTTACAGAATTATATGGCGCAGGACCTGCTTACATTGGAAAGTTGGTCCTCAACCTGGCAGCTAGGCTTCAATGCTAAGAAATGTAAGGTCATGCACCTCGGAAGCGGAAATCCATGCAGGACGTACTTCTTGAACGGAGAAACTTTAACTAGGACTTCAGCAGAACGAGATTTAGGAGTAATCATCAGTGCAGACATGAAAACTGCCAATCAAGTGGAGAAGGCTTCATCTAAGGCAAGGCAGATATTGGGTTGTATCAATAGAAGTTTCGTCAGCCGAAAGCCTGAAGTCATAATGCCGTTGTACAGGGCCATGGTGAGACCTCATCTGGAGTACTGTGTGCAATTCTGGAGGCCACATTACAGTAAAGATGTGCGCAGAATTGAATCGGTTCAGCGGACGGCCACCAGGATGATCTCGGGGCTCAAGGGTCTCTCGTACGAAGAGAGACTGAACAAATTGCAGCTCTACACTCTTGAGGAACGTAGGGAGAGGGGAGACATGATCGAAACATTTAAGTACCTCACGGGACGTGTCGAAGTGGAAGATGATATTTTCTTTCTCAAGGGACCCTCGGCCACAAGAGGGCACCCGCTCAAACTCAGGGGCGGAAAATTTCATGGCGACACCAGAAAGTATTTCTTCACAGAGAGAGTGGTTGATCATTGGAACAAGCTTCCAGTGCAGGTGATCGAGGCAGACAGCGTGCCAGACTTTAAGAATAAATGGGATACCCATGTGGGATCCCTACGAGGGTCAAGATAAGGAAATTGGGTCATTAGGGCATAGACAGGGGGTGGGTAAGCAGAGTGGGCAGACTTGATGGGCTGTAGCCCTTTTCTGCCGTCATCTTCTATGTTTCTTTCCAAAAATACTAGGACAAGGGGGCATGCAATGAAACTACTAAGTAGTAGATTTAAACCAGAGAAAATACTTCTTCACTCATTGTGTAATTAAACTCTGGAATTTGTTGCCAGAGAACACAGTGAAAGCAGTTAGCTTAGCAGGGTTTTAAAAAAGGTTTGGATAATTTCCTAAAAGAGAACTCCTAGGCCATTATTGAGATGGCTTGGGATAATCCACTGCTTATTCCTGGGATAAGAAATATAAAATTTGTTTTTCTCCTTAGGATCTTGCCAGGTATTTGGGACCTGGGTTGGCCACTGTTGGAAACAGGATACTGGGTTTGATGGACCTGTGGTCTGTCCTAGTATGGCAATTCGTATGTTCTTATTTGAGCCATTGTGACATCACTGATGAGGTTGGCTCTTAGGCATTGGTGGAATGAGGTATTATGACATCACAATCTCAGCTCTGGAATGTTGATACTCTTTGGGTTTCTGCCAGGTACTTGGGACATGGGTTGGCCACTGTTGGGAACAGGATACTGAGCTTGATGGACCTTCGGTCTGTCCCAGTATGGCAATTTTTATGTTCTTATATGAAACATTGTAACTTGAAGGATGCTTTTATTAATAAGCAGTGGCGTACCAAGGGGGGGCATGGGGGGGGGCGGTCCGCCCCGGATGCACGCTCCAAGGGGGTGCACAGCCGGCCGGGTCTGGAAGCCCCTGCACTGCTGAAAACGGCACCTCAGCACGGCTGCCGTATTTATTCCAGAGCAGAGTTGGCAGCCGCGATGAAGTGCACAAAGTCTCGCGATGATTACTTTTGCTGCCGCTACTTCGGAAGAGGTAAGTGACGTCGGAGGGGGGCGGACTAGCAGCCGCAGTCATTGTGGGACTTTGCCTCTGCCGGTCCAGCCCCCCTCTGATGTCACTTACCTCTTCCAAAGCAGCGGCAGCAAAAGTAATCATTGTGGGATCTTGCTGATTTCGATGGAGAAAGAAAGAAGCATAGCAGGTTGGTGGAAGGAGAAAAAGGGGGTCAGGATGGTATGGAAGCATGGTGAAGGGTGAGAAAAGGGGTCAGGGTGGTATGGAAGTGTGGTGAAGGATGAGGAAGGGGATCAGGGTGGTATGGAAGCATGGTGAAGGGTGAGAAAGGGGGTCAGGGTGGTATGGAAGCATGGTGAAGGATGAGAAAGGGGGTCAGGGTGGTATGGGAGCATGATGAAGTTTGAGAAAGGGGATCAGAGTGGTATGGAAGTGTGGTGAAGGATGAGAAAGGGATCAGGATGATATGGAAGCATGGTGAAGGATGAGAAAGGGGTCAGGGTGGTATGGAAGCGTGGTGAAGGGTGAGAAAGGGGACCAGAGTGGTATGGGAGCATGGTGAAGGGTAAGAAAGAGGGTCAGGGTGGTATGGAAGCATGGTGAAGGGTGAGAAAGGGGGTCAGGGTGGTATGGAAGCATGGTGAAGGATGAGAAAGGGGGTCAGGGTGGTATGGAAGCGTGATGAAGGGTGAGAAAGGGGATCAGAGTGGTATGGAAGCGTGGTGAAGGATGAGAAAGGGGATCAGGATGGTATGGAAGCATGGTGAAGGATGAGAAAGGGGGTCAGGGAGGTATGGAAGCGTGGTGAAGGGTGAGAAAGGGGATAAGAGTGGTATGGAAGCATGGTGAAGGGTGAGAAAGGGGGTCGGTGGTATGGATACGTGGTGAAGGGTGAGAAAGGGGGCAGATGCTGATGGAAGTGGGGGGAAGGGAGAGGAGAGAGTGAAATGTCAGACCATGGGGGTGTGGGAGAGATGGAAGGAGGAGGCATAAAATTTCTGGAAAGTGAATAGAAGGAGAGAAGATGCCATATAGAAGGTGCAGAGAGTGGGTAGACCGTGGATGAAAGGGAGAGAGTGACAAGAAGATGAGGTAAGCAGAAACCAGAGAAGACAAGGTAGAAAAAAATTATATATATATATTTTTTTGCTTTAGGGGAGATGCATTACTGTTTCTGTGGTGTTGCACTGTATGCAGAGTCCAGCTTCTTGGTGTTTCAGTTTAATCTTTGTCTATGCATTTTTATTCTATCACCCCATTTACAAAACTGTAGAGCGTTTTGTAAATGGGGAGGGGTTCGTTTGTGATTACATACTAGGCGAAGGTGTTTTCTATGTTCTGTTTGTTCGAAAAGACATGGTTTTCTGTTAGGATTGACTGTAGGATTGATCTGTACTAGTCTAGCTTGTTTAGTTTTACAATGGGTTTATTGACGTAATGCTCACTGCAGTATGTAAGATGCTGCCTTTTCCTAGGTATTCATGTGTGAAGTGTGGATTGTTACTAAAAATCATGTTTTTCATACAGATGGGGGGGGGTCAAAAAGTGATGGGCCCCGGGTGCCACATATGTTAGGTATGAACTGAATAAAACAATGGAAAACAAAATAAAGTGTCCAAAGGGTAAATTATGAAATTAAAAAGTGAAGTGGACCACTTGTTGTATATATAATGTGATTTAAATCAAGGGAAAAAAAGACCTCAAAATACCCCAAAAATGTAATCAATAAATCACAAACTTTTCAGGGTTGGGTATCATCATTGGTCAAAAACCCTTGAATATATATTTTTAATTCAATTTTAAACTTTTATGATGCTTTCATGATTAATTCTTAAATAAATAATGTGATTGTAAATCAATTTTTTGTTATTTCTTCATTCTAACAAAAAATTGATTTACAATCACATTATTTATTTAAGAATTAATCACGAAAGCATCATAAAAGATTAAAATTGAATTAAAAATATATATTCAAGGGTTTTTGACCAATGATGATACCCAACCCCAAAAAGTTTGTGACTTATTGATTACATTCTTGGGGTATTTTGAGGTCTTTTTTCCCCTTGATTTAAATCACATTATATATACAAGTGGTCCACTTTACATATGTTAGGTATGCCACTGTTAATAAGGAATAATATGTTACCATAAAATCACATGTTGTAACTTACTCTATTATTATTTGTTTTATGGTGAACAAATTTCTCTCCATGGAGCTTCTGCATTTGTTCCTTCCTTCCTGTCTTCCTTTTTTTGTCTTCCTCTTCCCTTCCTTCTTCTGTTAATGTATATAATCACTCATCTGTGCCTTGCTATAACATCCTAAACTGGAGATCTGTGCTACAAATTCCTTGCAGCTGCAATACACTCCTGCTTCAAAGAGCTTACAATCTAAGTGGATGCCTGAGGTCAGAAAGCATGTGGCGGAAGAGGGAGAATACGAGGCCAGGTGTTCTGGTTTCCAGCCCATTACGTGTAACTCCTACACTTGTCTCTGGAGGTAGATAAAGTATTTTACTCAGAACTAAAGATGCTTGCAATGTCAGTTCAGAAGCTGGCTGGCAAAAGATGATCTCACCCGTCTTCCCCCATCTGCCAAATGTCAGTTCTGTGCTGTACCTGGTTTTTGTCTGCCCAGATTACAAAAAAAAAACCCCGATTTGCAATAGGCTTTCAGGATGAGACCCAAGTGTTCAGCAGTGCAGCTTGCTTGGTTTATTTTAGAATCTAGCTCTGTCACAAATCAGAGTACCTAGATATTTTCCCAGATGGTCCAGAATGTTTTCCGCTGAGTGCGGTAGGAAACCTATTTTTGGATCTTGGCCCTGTCTGTGTGTGGATATCCTAGGATATTGCATTGCTCTATTACTTGTAGCTTTTCCTGTTTTATTGCCTTCAATAAGTAAATATAAAAAAAAAATGGCCACCGGAAGGGATCAGTGCTAAGTGCTATTCTATAAAGGGTGCGCACCAATTCTCTGGGCGCCAGACTGATGCCTACTGAAATCTGGTATAAATCCTGGTACCCAAGCTGGGCACGTTGATCCACTTTTCTGTAGCCCTGTGTGCAACTTTTTGGAATGCCCCTGACCTACCCAGGCCCCTCCCATGACCACACCCCTTTTGGGTTGTACGCTATGGAATTTAGGCACTTGCCCCCAAATTGTGTATATGGCACCTTAAGTTGTGTATAGAAATTGTTGCAAGCAACCGATTTAAACGCACAGCTTAGTTAACAAGCCTAATTGGCGCTGATAATTGGCAACGAACCCCTCACAATGGATGCGCTTTTTTTTAATGGCATTCCTTTCTCAGTTTTTATTATTTGTAAACTGTTTTTGGTGCTTATAAATTCAAGTGGTGTGGTAAAGTATCATCCTGTTTTCTTTTCTATATTTTGTTTTATTTCTATTTATTATCTTGTTATAGGGGACAGGCAGTATATAAAGTGAAAGAAATAGTGGACTGAGGTAAAAGCCAAGTCTGGTCTCCCAACGGTCTCCTGGCATAAGGGCTGCGGAGTGAAAAACAAATCACCTCCCCTGGGCTGGGGATCTAACTAGCCTCGTTTTCCCTCCAAGGGATGAATCCTCCCAATCTATCAATTAGGAAGGAAGGCACAGCCCCTGTTTGGAAGCTGCTGGGGCTCCTGAAAGGTCAAAGCTGCTTTTATTCTTGCAAAATGATGATGGTTTTGGTACTGCTGCACAGGCAAAATCTTAACCATCCGTACGCAAGATTTAGCTAATTCAGATCAGGTGGGGAAGATGAGTGAGTCGTCTAATGCAGTGTCTCTCAAACTTTTGTGGCTCTGCCACACTAAACGGAGCAATTGGTTTGGGGACTAGTAAGTCCTTTAATGATGTCTGGAGTCCGTTGATTACTTTTGTTGCATTACAGTAAGGGTCAAGTTTCTTCCCTTTTCATTAGATTTCTTTACACATCCAGGGAGGGAAATGTACATTGAGGACATAAGAACATAAGAACATAAGAAGTTGCCTCCGCTGAGGCAGACCATAGGTCCATCCTGCTCAGCGGTCCGCTCCCGCGGCGGCCCATCAGGCCCATTGCCTGAGCAATGGTCTATACCTATCTATACCCCCCAATCCCTTTTTCTTCTAGGAATCTATCCAAACCTTCTTTGAAACCATTTAGTGTTTTCTTGTCTACAACAGCCTCTGGGAGCGCGTTCCATGTATCTACCACCCTCTGAGTGAAAAAGTACTTCCTAGCGTTTGTTCTAAACCTGTCCCCTTTCAATTTCCCCCAATGCCCCCTTGTGCTTGTGGTGCCCCTTAATTTGAAAAATCTGTCCCTGTCTACTTTTTCTATGCCCTTCAGGATCTTGAAGGTTTCTATCATGTCTCCTCTAAGTCTTCGCTTCTCCAGGGAGAAAAGTCCCAACTGCTTCAATCTGTCGGTATATGGGAGATTTTCCATTCCCTTTATCAGTTTGGTTGCTCTTCTTTGTACTCCCTCAAGTACCACCATGTCTTTCTTGAGGTACGGTGACCAGTACTGGACACAGTACTCCAGATGCGGCCGTACCATTGCACGATACAGCGGCATGATAACTTCCTTCGTCCTGGTCGTAATACCCTTCTTAATGATACCCAGCATTCTGTTTGCTTTCCTAGAGGCTGTGGCGCATTGCGCCGATGTCTTCAGTGTTGCGTCTACCATCACTCCCAGGTCTCTCTCCAGGTTACTAACCCCTAGTGGTATTCCCCCCATTTTGTATGTGAACATCGGGTTCTTTTTCCCCACGTGCATGACCTTGCATTTCCCCACGTTGAAGCTCATCTGCCATTTTTCGGCCCACTTTTCCAGCTGCGTTAGATCCTTTTGGAGATCCTCGCAGTCTTCCTTGGTTTGAGCCCTGCTGTATAGTTTGGTGTCATCTGCAAATTTAATGACTTCACACTTAGTTCCCGCCTCTAGGTCATTTATGTAGATATTGAACAAGAGCGGTCCCAGCACCGACCCCTGCGGAACTCCGCTCGTGACCCCTTTCCAGTCTGAGTAGTGGCCCTTTACGCCAACCCTCTGCTTCCTGTTTGCCAGCCAGTTTTTGATCCATCGGTGGACCTCCCCTTGTACCCCGTGGTTCCATATCTTTTTAAGCAGTCTCTCGTGTGGCACCTTGTCGAAGGCTTTTTGGAAGTCAAGGTAAATGATGTCTATAGATTCCCCTTTATCCACCTGGCTGTTCACTCCCTCAAAGAAGTACAATAAGTTTGTGAGGCATGACCTACCCTTACAGAAGCCATGTTGACTCGGTTTTAGCTGCCCATTTTTTTCGATGTGCTCACAGATGCTGTCTTTAATCAGTGCCTCCATCATCTTTCCCGGGACTGAGGTCAGGCTCACCGGCCTGTAGTTTCCCGGGTCCCCCCTTGCGCCCTTCTTGAAGGACTTAAAATATTTAATTAAGAACATAAGAAGTTGCCTCCGCTGAATCAGACCAGAGGTCCATCCTGCCCAGCGGTCCACTCCCGCGGCGGCCCATCAGGCCTAATTGCCTGAACAGTGTCCCTGACTAATTTTGTAACTGCCTCTAATCCTCTAATCCTATCCCTATTACCTACCTCTACTCCTATCTGTACCCCTCAATCCCTTTGTGCTCCAGGTACCTATCCAAACCTTCTTTGAAGCCCTGTAGCGTGCTCCTGCTTATCACATCCTCCGGTAGCGCGTTCCATGTATCCACCACCCTCTGGGTGAAAAAGAACTTCCTGGCGTTTGTTCTAAACCTTCCCCCTTTCAATTTCTCCGAGTGACCCCTTGTACTTGTGGTTCCCCATAATTTGAAAAATCTGTCCCTGTCTACTCTTTCTATGCCCTTCATGATCTTGAAGGTTTCTATCATGTCTCCTCTAAGTCTCCGCTTTTCCAGGGAGAAAAGCCCCAACTTCTTCAGTCTGTCAGTATATGAGAGGTCTTCCATACCCTTTATTAGCTTAGTTGCTCTTCTTACATCATATTATTATTGTATTAATAATTAAGATGAGGATGGGAGTAAATGATTGTTTAATGTAATAATTGTATAGTTAGTGCGTTTTATGCAGTATTTATGATTTACCAATTGTATTGCATTATCAAAGTTTGAAAATCAATAAAGATTTAAACAAAAAAAAAAAAGACTGTGGATGTAGATGTTCTGAAAGATGATTTATTATTATTCACTCTTCACAGTAAAAACATACAAATACAAATATATAAGACTACTCCAGATACCTGCCATATCTGCAGCTGTCATAGAGGCTGGTAAGTACTGTTTCTCTCCACCTTTGGGTCCTCCTCAAAATGGACTTCTGGTTTTGCCCCTGATAGGACAGTACACAATATTGCTACCAAGCAACCGGGCCGACCTGTATCCTCAAAGTTCAGATTCATACCAAATGCAGACCTATTTCATTTATATGTGACTTTTGGTTTCCTCCCTCTCAGCCCAGAATAATTCATTAGAGTTGCATAACCAACTACTGAGCTGTGGTTTCAAGGCAAGCCATTGTAAACTCTTCATTTGCAGATGCAAAGGACGTGAAACTGCGGTCAAGAGGATGTGGTAGGCAAGGGGCAAGGAGAAAAAGGGCTGGATCAGTGGCCTAGACAGAGAGCTGTTTTTGGGCAGGCCTGAGTCCAAAGGGGGCAGGCATCTCTCTCTCTCTTTCCCTCCGTTCCCACCCACCTTGGCCCATGCAGTATCTTCAGGTTGCCGGCAGTGGTTCTTACATGCTGCTGGCGGCTGACCTTGAAGCCTTCCCTCTGATGTAAAACACAAATGCGTCAGAATGAACATAAGAACATAAGAATTGCCACTGCTGAGTCAGACCAGCGCACGTTCTTGTTCAACAGAAACTTGTCTAACTTTGTCTTAAATCCTTGGAGGGTGTTTTCCCCTATAACAGCCTCTGGAAGGGCGTTCCAGCTTTCTACCACTCTCTGGGTGAAGAAGAACTTCCTTACATTTGTACGGAATCTATCCCCTTTTGGGTCAGCCACCAGCGGTCTGTGTCTGCTTCTGAGACCAAAATGGCCTTTCCAGTCCTGCCCTACAGCTATGCCCCTGGATTAAGGAGCAGAGTGATTGCTCTCACTCCTTCTTCTTGTCTACTCTGCAGTCTGCCTGGAGCAGGACATCCTTGGTGCTCTGGAATAGAAGAAGTGGTGTTTCAGGCCATTCCCCAGAAATTAAGCCCTGACTGTGGAGGTCATTATGTAAAATGACCCCTCTTGTATGCTACCCAGGTGTAGGCATATTGGGGGAGGAATTTTGGCAGAGTTTGGGTGGAGTGATGAAGTATATGTAAGGGGTACCAGAGAGAGGAAGAGATAATGGTTACTGCGGATGGGCAGACTGGATGGGCCATTTGGCTTTTATCTGCCATCATGTTTCTATATTTCTACGTACTATCTTGCCATACCACACTTTGCCAGTCATTCCATGCTATACCATAGAGCAACAGCCTTAGCACCCTGATGCTGTGGGTTCAAATCTCACTTTATTTCCCATACGAACGTAAGGAATTTCTTCTTCACCCAGAGAGTGGTAGAAATCTGGAACGCTCTTCCGGAGGCTGTTATAGGGGAAAGTACCCTTCAGGGATTCAAGAAAAGGTTGGATAAGTTCCTGCTGGACCAGAACATAACGCAGGTAAGTCTAGACTCAAATAGGGCACCGGTCTTTGACCTAAGGGCCGCCGCGTGAGCGGACTGCTGGGCACGATGGACCACTGGTTGACCCAGCTGCGGCAAATCTTATGTTCTTTGAAAATGATCATGCCTTTGTGTCTATAGGAAAATATTTTTGTCAATCAGGATCTAAGTCATAATATATTTGTCACAAATACTTTGAGCTGAACCTCATCGTGAAGGGAGAATAGCTCTTGAAAGTCCATCACACATGTGCTAAATTAAGCCCACGGGATCACTTACGACTTACTTGTTGAGCTGTAATTGCATGTGCCTGAAAGGACCAGCACAGCAAATGCACAATTTTATTTAAGATCACAAACAGTAATACTCCCTCCGGGGTCAGGGAAAAGTCGTTCTGCAAAGCGGGAGCCAAGTGCCTCATGACTGATGAACTCATTATTTGTTTTTCTCCCTTGGCTTTCGTGCTGTGTAACGAACAGTGAAGCAACAGGTTTTTAAAGAAATGATTTTCGCATTGAAAGAATACGATTTTGTAGGAAGGAGATGGGAAGGGCTGAGCCAACACGTTTCTCCCAGCTTACCAAACAGCCAATGGGGGTCCTTTTACTAAAGGCGCGTTAGCTAAACACTAACGGATGCTAATGCATCCATTATATCCTATGGACGCATTAGCGTTTAGCATGCGCTAATTTTTAGCGCATGCTAAATCGTTTACCGCACCTTAGTAAAAGGACTATCAATGCCTTAAAATAAAAAAAAAATTGAAATTAAAGATGATTGCAAATAAATTACCTTCCTTGAAGGCATCTTAAAATTTTATTGTTTGTCAAGATGGAAACCAAGGAATCTATGAGAAGGGAGATATGAGCTGGTTGTATGAGATTGATTTTTAATTTAATTATTGTGATGTCATTTTATTTTTATAGGATTTTATTTTGCTGTTCTTATTGTTTGATTTTTTTTTTCCCAATTGCTTAAAGATTGAGGATTGTATCCATAACTCTTGTAATCTGCCTTGTACATTCTGTCGAACAGAAAAGGCAGAATATACATTATTAAATTAAATTATGCATTCATAATTTATGAGGTATTCAGGAAACGCCTCAAAACTCACCTATTCCTGAAATACCTAGACAGCTGACCCACTTCCCTCCTTCCCCTCTCTTGCCCTTTCTCCCCATTGTTCCCACATCCCTTAAGTTAACTCAACTTGTACGTCAACTCAACTTGTATCCCACTAATCTTCTGTAAACCGCATAGAACTTAACGGTATTGCGGTATATAAACTGTTATTATTATTATTATAATGGTGTTTTGAGGGGAAAGGCTTAAGCTAAGTCATTCAAGTTTTCATAACATTACAGTATGGACAACAGAGATCCAGACTAGAGGGTGACCAAAATCAGAGGGGGGAAAGGTTCAGTTTCAGATGAAATCGAGTTTATGGCTAAAATTCAATGCTTGGTTCTGGCCGAAACTGAAATCGACCACTACTGGCCTGAGTCAGTATTAGATCCTGGTTTGGCCCCCACTCCCTTCCCGAACAGAAGGCTACTCCTTCCTCCTCTCTCCCACCTGAACAGGAGGAACTGTCCATAAGAACATAAGAATTGCCTTACTAGGTCAGTATCCCATCTTCAAAGAGGCCAATCCAAGTCACAAGTACCTGGCAAAAACCCCAAATATTAGTAGCACTCCAGAGCTGAGATTGTGATGTCATAATGCCTCATTCCACCAATGACTAAGAGCCAACCTCATCAGTGATGTCACAATGGCTTAATTATCCTATACTTGGCTCACATAAGAACATAAGAATAGCCTTACTGGGTCAGACCAATGTTCCATCTAGCCCAGAATCCCATCTTCGCAGAGACCAATCCGAATCACAAGTACCTGGCAAAAACCCAAATAGTAGTAGCATTCCATGCTACCATCCTATGTCTGTCTCAACAGCAGACTATGGACTTTTCCTCCAGGTTTGTTTTCGAGGTATGTGTGGGTCGTGTATTTATATTTGTTGAGGGAATTGGGGGGGGGGGGGGTTTGTGAATATGTCTGGGGGCTGAAAGGTGTATGTATGTTGTGTCAGGAGTATATGTGACTTTGGACATGGGGGTATCTCCCTCACCAGCAGCGTCAGCCTTTTTTTCCTGTCTCTGTGCACGTGTTGCTCTGGACCAAGGGCTCAAAGGGTAAGGGGAAGAGCTTGAAGAACAGAATACCCATGAACACTGTATTACAGCCCAAACAAATTCTATGTTTTTATTACTATGGTAATTTTGTCTGGGCCTGTTTAACTTGTTTTGTTCTCCCTGGAGGCAAGGGAGGGGTAATTACAGTTTTAAAAAAATTATTGCACAACACCTAGAGCTGCCGATTAGGCATTTCACAAATGGAACGTGTTTAATTAATCAAAAGTAATTAGAATCATTTTGGAGGGTTTTTTTTTTTTACAAATAGTGATCCAATGTTTCTGATTTTCTTTTTCTTTTTTTTATAAATCTTTATTGATTTTCAAGTAGTAACAGTGCATTACATATAAATCTGAACATATAACAAATCAAGAAAAGCACTTTGAACTTACGAATAATTGAAAGTAATATTTCCCCCCCTACTCCTTTATTTAATCAATAATAAAAATGCAATTATTCTTCCAATAATCCATTCCTATCTAAAATAATATCCCATTCCCACCCTGGATGTGTAGGAAATCTGGTTTCTGGTTTTCAAACTTGAGGAATATTCACACTTTCTTCCTGCAAAATACTATTGGCAAATTTCCATCCGTGCATTTTAGAGATGTCTTGTGCCTATGGACGGACAGATGGATAGACACTGACGCTTTCATATAATTCTTTCCAACATTTGATATACTGGAAAGCATTAAAAAGATACCAGTGCACTTCATATAAAGCACTCAATAGCCGACAAGTATCGGTTCTAGAAAACTCTGCTTGCATGCCTAAAATACAGAGTTAGATTGGGGTTTCCTCTTGACCAACTAAAGAATGCATGCAATTATTGTGATTCTATAATTATAATTGCATAATCTGTTGTGCAATTAGGTGCAACTGATGCAGTAGAGCTCCAAATGCGCCTATATTTGCAGTTATGCATATAACTGCACTCAGGCATTATTCTATCAGATAGCACTTAAGGGACCCTTTTGTTAAAGCTTAGCATGCAGTAGGACACATTAGTCAAAGAAAACAGAGAAGGCGACCAGGAGGTACTCAATATCTTTATTCTATGAAGACTCGACAAATACATGTTTCGGCCCATAGGCCTGCCTCAGCAGTCTTAATGCGTTGATTAATAGAGTATATGTTGACTTTCAGTTCCACGGAACCTGGATTAATCTCCACATCGTCTACAAATTGTTTAGTGATCTTCTGATTGCTGTGTTCAGTGAATGGCTCAATCATTATAATTGTACAAGACAATTTGATAAGGTTGCCTTTTCTGTTTTCTTTTGAGTATCTGCCTTGATAAGATAGAATCTTCTGTTGCTTTGTATTGTAACACTCAGTCTGAAATGCTACGCGGCCCCTAGCCGCGGCCCTAACCCAGACATGGGCAACACCGGTCCTCGAGGGCCGGAATCCAATCGGGTTTTCAGGATTTCCCCAATGACTATGCATTGAAAGCAGTGCATGCAAATAGATCTCATGCATATTCATTGGGGAAATCCTGAAAACCCGATTGGATTCCGGCCCTCGAGGACCGGAGTTGCCCATATCTGCTCTAACTTCACATCCTGGTTTTATTCCTCCCTCACAGCTCCATTAACAGTCCCTGTCCCCATTACACAGCCTCTTCCCTTTGCAGCTCCTTTCTGACTCTTCTAGCATTTCAGAGCACTCTCCTAACCAGTGACCCCTTTCTATTCCTTTCACCCCTTTATTCCTCCAGCACTTTTTGAATTTTTTTTTTTAACCTTAACTGCTATACCCTGTTTCTCTGAAAATAAAACCTATCCCGAAAATAAGCCCTAGCATGATTTTTAAAGATGCTCCTAATATAAGCCCTACCCAAAAAAATAAGCCCTAGTTAAGATCAACTCTTGAAGCCCCCCCCGAATGTCCCCGACATTCTACAACTAGTGCTCATCAATTCAGCAACCCCCCCCCCCCCGATGAGACCTGACATACCTCCACTCTGAGGCCTTCTAAAGCAGCAGCGGCGGCAGCGCTCTGAATGGGCTGCTTTACGGCCTTCCCCGGCGGGGCCTTCCCTATGCAGCATCTCTGATTACATCATCAGTGATGAGGCAGAGGGAAGGCTCCCACGGGGAAGGCCACGAAGAAGCCCGTTCAGAGCGCTGCCATCACTAATCATACAACTAGATCTCACCACAGCATTTGATCTGGTTGATCACAACATGCTACTGCAAATATTGGAGACAACGGGAATCACAGGTAGGGTACACATATGGTTCCAAGGATTCCTACAATCCAGAAACTACAGGGTAAAAACAAACACAGAAAAATCAGAATCCTGGTACAACCCCTGCGGTGTGTCCCAAGGATCCCCACTGTCCCTAAAACTCTTCAATCTATATATTGCCTCACCAGGCACCTGCTTAGACCAACTAAACATAACATCATACAGCTATGCAGACATCACCATCCTCCTTCCCTTCGACCAACCGAGCCCCACAGCAATAAATGCACTACACAAAACACTAGAAACAGTAAAACAATGAATGAAAAACTACAAACTAAAACTAAACCCAGACAAAACAAAAGTTCGTACTTCTCGAACACAACAGAACCCCTACCATAATGAACCTTGAATTAACTCAATCTCATACCCCATTCAACCCCACCTAAAAATACTAGTGGTGTTGATAGACAGAGGTTGCACTATGCAACGAAATATCAGCCCAGAAAGCCTTCGCAGTCATGCGTAACCTAAGTCAAATCTGAAAATTCTTTGATAGAACACAATTCAGACTCCTGGTCCAGGCACTAATACTAGGCCTACTAGACTACTGCAATATCATATACCTACCCGGCCCTGCCACCATGATAAAACAACCACAAACAGTGCAAAACACAGCCCTCAGACTGATATACTCACTGAAGAAGTTCGACTACATCACCATCGTATACCAAGACACACACTTGCTACCTGTACACGGAAGAATACTTTTTAAATTCTACTGCATGCTCTTCAAAACCCTACATGGCAACGGACCAACCTACCTTAACACTCGCCTAACTCAGAACAACTCTTCCAGACTAAGGAGAACTCAGATACCCTTCACCCACCCCCCCCCCCCAAAGGCAGATGGCGTAAAAAAATACACGACGGACTACTCGCCACGCAAGCAGCAAAACTAGACAGCCACATCTCCAATCTACTGATTTCAGCACCAAACTACAGAACCTTCAGGAGGGAAATAAAAACCAAGAAATATGTCAAGACAAACTTCTGATACAACCCATTATCCTCACTCCATCACCAGACTCCAAATTTTCCAACCAATAGCGTCCCTGTAGTCTTCTGGAAATGACCAGAATCTCTTCCTTTTGTAATTTGGCGGAATAAAAGAAACTAATGTAATATAATGGAATGTAATATCCAGAGTTTAACAGCTCTAACTAACAATATAATCTCGTTACATCATCAGAAGTTTTTCTCCACTTATGTGTGCAAAATCTCCTATGATAATTATAAAACTTTCATAAGTTTCAGTGTAAACTGTGCCCAACTTAACAATAACTGGACAGTTTTCCAAATGAAATTTATCAAACACAGTTTATTATCTTCAAACGCTGCTCACTGCTGACCCTAACAGTCTAACGAGGCACCCTGTTTCATCGACTGCTTCAGGGACTCTTGCGAACTCACATAGAATCTCTCTCTCACTCTCCAAATACATTTTCACAACCCTTCCGGTCTCCGGA
Source organism: Geotrypetes seraphini (assembly GCF_902459505.1). Classification (NCBI taxonomy): domain Eukaryota; kingdom Metazoa; phylum Chordata; class Amphibia; order Gymnophiona; family Dermophiidae; genus Geotrypetes; species Geotrypetes seraphini. The sequence goes on from NC_047087.1 coordinate 304,924,948, forward strand.
CATACTCTGGCCCACAACTTTACACTGGGATATGAAGGTTCAGGATCTACTATTTCTGCTAATAATCCCTATGAACCAGGGTGGACCATTTCACCTTTTATTACCTCTGATGCAATTTAGATGGCAAGCCCCTTTGGGCAGGAAAATAACTCTAGTATCTGAATTGTGACTTGCCTCAAGCTTCAGTTTGGAAAAGGCATGCAATTAGACCTGCAATCCAATTCACATGTAAAATGGTATGTTTGATTCGAAGCAATTTTGCTGTCACACACTTGGCAATTGCTGTTCATTTATTCCATTTAGGGGGAAGTTATCTTCAAACTGAGAAACCACAGGTGACTCTATAAAGAGTATGCAAATCTACTCATGAAGGAGCCTATTAGTCAAAATACACAGCAAAAGGGGGAATTGGAGGGAAAATACCCCCCAAGAAAGGACTGTTGAGCCTCCTACAGCATAAAAAAACAGCTCTATGAGTGCTAGTGGGTGCTGAGCACTCCCCTTCATTGTGTCCAGAGAAAGGAACTTTGTATTTTTTTTTTTTTTTTAGCACCCCTATTCATTTTGAAGTGTTGGTGGCTATGCCCCAATGGCATAGCCACAGATGGGCCCAGGACCACACAGTTCTAATCTAATCTAGTCTTCAATTTATATATCGAGTCATCTCCCAATGGAGCTCGACTCGGTTCACATGTAATTGAGACTAGAGTACATAAGAAAGAGAGCATAAAAGAAAAAAAAAGCTGGATTGTCGTCAATTCTTTGATACTATAGTTAAGCCATTTAAATTTTGTGTAAACAGCAGAGTTTTAAGGGCTTTACGAAATTGTTGTAGCTGGTCTATCAGTCTAACGGAGTCAGGAAGTCCATTCCACATCTCTACCAGCTTGAAGCAAAAGATTGATGCGGCTGGCGGGACATATCAAGTCCCGCCAGCTGAAAACTTCCAGCATCATTGCTCCCGCTTGAATTTTAAACGCCACTTCGCTGGCAGCAAGCACTGACCGATGCAACTGCTCAGCGCCGGTTTGCAGCCTTCCCTCTGACATAGGCCTGCCTGTGTGGAAAGAGGAAGTTACATCAGAGGGAAGGCTGCGAGCCGGCACTGAGCAGCTTGCATTGGTCACTGCTCGCTGCTGGCGAACTGGCATTTAAAAGGTACACAAAGCGGGGGGGGGGGGGGGTGAAAGGAGTTGAGAGCCCAGATTGCCTTTGAGGGGGGTGGGGGGTGGAAGTTGTTAGATCACTTGGTGGACACACTGAGAGTACAGATCACCAGCACGAGGGGGTGGAGGTACCAGGCAGAGAGCAGTGAATGGGGTTTTTTTTGCCCACCCAAAATTGGGTGTCTGCCTACAACCCCTTCTGGCCCCACCCCACCTCCCATCAGTCTTGCCCATGGCCCCACCCCTGCCTCCCACCACTCCCATTCCTGCCATTCCCACCCCACACCCTTCATCCATTGCCTTAGTTCCTCTTCCCACTCTCTGTACCCTGTAAGTGTTCTCTGTCTCTGTCTCTTTCTCCAATCCCCCCTCTCCCACAGGTGCTTATCTTTCTCCCTCAAACCCCTCCTTTTGTGGGTGCTTCTTTCTCTCCCCCCTCCAACCCCCCATCATGAGAGAAACATAGAAACATGATGGCAGATAAAGGCCAAATGACCCAACCAGTCTACCCATTCGCAGTAACCATTATTGCTTCCTTTCTCTAATAGATTCCACATCCCTATCCCACTCTTTCTTGAATTCAGATACAGTCTTTGTCTCCATCACCTCTACCAGGGCTCTCTCTCCAGCCATGGCTCTTCCCTGTCCCCCACCTACCTCTTCTGCTGTAATTTTCAATTTTTGGCCGGCCAGCAGCATCAGCGAGGTGAACCTGCTGCCGTTGGCCTACCCAGGAAGCCTTTGTTCTGCAGCGACTTCCTGTTCCTGCGTAGGCGGGACAACTGCAGAATGAAGGCTTCCAGGGCAGGATGATGGCCTCAGGGTCACTTCGCTGCCGACCTGCCTGAAGATTGAAAGTTTCCACAGAGGTAGGTGGGGGGGGGGGACAGTTGAGCCATGCCCAGGCAAAGTTACCAAGCGGTCTGTCCACCCGGACAGCCCTCTAAAAAAAGAGGACATCCAGATGTCTGATAACTCTAGTCTGGAATCACATCAGGTTCTAGGCCAAACCAGATTAACCTAGTTTTTTCAGTATTAAACTTTAGATGTTGAAATAATGCCCAGTTCTTAATGTTGTTGATACCGTTGGTTATCGACGTACAGGGCAAAGTTAATGTCATACCAATTGGTACCAAGTGCCTCTATCCTAGGTTACAAGAGTTCTCTCCTCCCCATGAAGCCCATCAGTCAGACACAGCCAGTCAACAAGCTGCAAAACAGCAGTGGGGTAGTAAGAGGGATGCAGTGGGGTGGGGGTGGGGTGGGGGGTAGAAGTCTGCATGGGAACGGGGATTGCTCACTCACTCTGAGACAAAATAAGTTAGCCACTTGAATCGGTTCATAGTCATTCGCGCGTGAGACACCAGCGCGCCAACAATCGAGCGCAGACCATTTCCTGCAAGATACCAGGGGGAAAACTTACTTTTAAAGAGCTCCGAAGCGGGGTGTGAGTGGGGAACGGAACCTTCCCCCCACACACACTTTACTTCATACTGTTCATGCTGCCGTTTGGGGGGGGGGGCGTTGGGGAGTTGGAACCCTCCATTATAGAGAAAATGGAACTTATTTTTTGGGAAAAGTTCTGTTTTCTCTATAATGTGGGGGGGGGGGTTGCACCCCCCCCACACCCCCCAACAGCAGCACGAATAGTATGAAGTAAAGTGGGGGGTGCCCCCCACACCCCCGTCAGAGCTCTTTAAAAGTAAGTTTTCCCGCGGTGCGCAGGTGTCTTGCGCCGAAATGTCTGCGCTCGATTGTCGGCGAGCTGGTGCCTCGCGCGCTTTTGTCCCGTCACCCTTCAATCAGTAAATCCATCACAACGAGGTGGGATTTGTCGTGACAGCTGCAGGGAGATGCCCGCCTGGCTCATCATTTCATACTTTGCAGCCCTGTGGCTTTAGTCATCCCTAGCTTGCTTCAACTTCCAGCTCGCACTCTAGCTTGTGCGGTGACTGCAGTGGGGAAGTGGGCCCGAGGGTGAACAGGTGCAGAACTCCTTTTTGTAACGTTGTTGAAATTGCAACTGCAGGAACACCTGAACCACGACATAAAAAAACAAACCTTCTCGATGCTACAGTACGACAACGCCACTATTTTAGCCGCAGCGGCAGACGCTCAGATTTTAACGGAGGAAAAAGTCTCAGGCTTGAAGAGAGCAGAATAATCGGCTCAGCTTCTAGAACAGGGGAGGGCAACTCCGGTCCTCGTGGGTCGTAATCCAGTCGGGTTTTCAGGATTTCCCTGATATATTTGCATGCACTGCTTTCAATGCATATTCATTGAGGAAATCCTGAAAGCCCAACTGGATTCCGGCCCTCGAGGACTGGAGTTGCCCACCCCTGTTCTAGAACATCACTGACTTAAAAAACCTCTAGAAGCCGGTGATGTTTACCGCCTTGAACCGCAAGGTAATGGCGGAATAGAAATCCCTGATGTAATGTAATGTAATGTAATGTAATGTTCTAGGTACTGAGCCGATTATTCTGCTCTCTTCAAGCCTGGGGCTTTTTCCTCCGTTAAAATTTGAGCGTCTGCCGCTGTAGCTAAAATAGTGGCATTATAGTAACTTTGAGAATTTTTGTTCCTCCATTTCTTTTTGTTTTTGAGTTATAAAAAAAACAAACCTGTCACTTCAAAAGTAGAATTCTTAGGAACCAGCACTGCACTCAAAGCCACCTGGTACAAATTCCAAATATAAACTGGAAGAGAAGGTGGATTTGTATAGATTGTTTGTCCTGTGTTTCAACTTGTTGTTTTATTCATATCTGAGTATTAAGCTAGTGTGTTTCTGTCCTCAGTTTGAGCAGACGGAAAGTGCATATCATCTGGTTACAGGGATGGCTTTATTGGTATTGCCTGCCCTTTAATAAACTAGAACCCCTAATGAGCATGTGTGGTGTTATGACAGGAGTAGGTGGTGCAAGAAAGGAGTCAGATTCCCTATAGGAGCCTGAGTACCGTGTTTCCCCGAAAATAAGGCAGTGTCTTATATTAATTTTGGTTCCAAAAAATGCACTAGGGCTTATTTTCGGAGATGGCTTATTTTTTTTCAAGTATTACAATAATCTCTCCCTTCCCCTACCCCAATTCTTTCTCTTTCTTTTCTCCACTGCCCCCCCCCCCCCCACATGTGCAGCATCATTCCTCCCCTCTCACTCATTCCCTTGTACAGCAGAACCCCACCGACCCCCCCACCATGAGACTGACATACCTACGCTCCAAGGCCTCCTAAAGTAGCAGGGGTGGGGGGGTTGCCGAATCGACGAGTCCGACTTTTTCAGCAAATTAGGCAGCACTAGTGTCAGGGATGGAGTCAGAGAGTGTGGGGATGTTCGGGGGAGGGGTAGCTTCGGAGATCGATCTTAACTAGGGCTTATTTTTGGGGTAGGGCTTACTTTCGGGGAAACAGGGTATGTGGCAGGCCAGTGACGTGCAGTCATGGTGTTCAGGGGATTCAGTGAAGGCCCTGACTGATGCTGGCTACACACTGCTCCTCCATACCTCTATGTGGGCTGGTCGTACTCTCTCCTGGCTCTTCCTTGTGCTGACAGAGTTCTGTGCGTCAAGCCATCAGGGGATTCTCTACAAATATTGAATCCCCTGAAGGCTGACCAATCCAAGGTCGGCACAGCATTAGAGCTCCTCTTCTGTGGGGTAATGCACAGGAGCGTCATGGATTCAGAGCCTGGAATAAATCCTCAAAGACATTTTGTTTTAATGTGATTGGTTGGGCTGGCAGAACTTCTGAACCTGTCCAAAACAAAGCAAAGGGGATTCACAGAAGGGACTGAATCCCAGCAAATGTGTGCACAAGCCTTTAATTTCTCTTTTGCCCTGCAAGTTTGGTGGCATGCATGTGGCAATGTAGTAGGTGGACAGAGCATGCTGCCCGTGCTGGGATCATGTTTCCAACAGTGGCCAACCCAGGTCCCAAGTAGGAAAACAGATTTTATGCTGCTTATCCTAGAAATAAGCAGTGGATTTCACCAAGCCATCTCATTAATGGCCTGTGGACTTCTCTTTTAGGAAATTATCCAACCCATTTGTAAACCCTGCTAAGCTAACTGATCTCACCACATTCTGCGGCAACAAACTCCAGAGTTGTATGAAGAAATATTTTCTCTGGCTTGTGTGAAATCTACTACTTAGTAGCTTCATCACATGCCCCGTAGTCCTAGTATTTTTGGAAAGAGTAAACAAGCGATTCACATCTACCCTTTTCATTCCACTCAGTATTTTATAGTCTTTATCTGCCGTCATCTACTATGACCCCTGAGCCTAGAAAGACAATGAGGGCAATCAAATAGGTCTCTGGGGGCCGCCATTGGAGATCACTGACATAGTTTAACCAACTTCATCTCAAATGAACTTTCGTACCAAACGTTTAGGAAGTCAATAAAAACTTATTCTTTGACAAATTTCTCTGACCCCACTTCAACCTGATGTACCTCAACCTGATAAACCTGACTAAACTTAGCATGCCAATGTAATTTCAAAAGTTCTCTGTAATTTTTCACTTTCTTTTTTTAGTTTATGATATTTTATTTTTAAATCTCATTCATTGTTTTGCCACTTGGTTTTTGTTTCCTACTTTATCATTCAAATTTCATTTAAATTTCTCCAGAATTCTATTGCTTCAACGGTTCTCCCTCTGCATCTATTCTTATCTCCCCTCTTTTTTCAACCTTTCAAAGTCCTTTAGACCATTGTAGTCTTATTAGAATGTTTATTTTCTTATTTTTTCTCATCTATCTCTATTTTATTTTTTCATTACTCTACTAATTGTCATTTTTCTAGGTACTTTAGTTAGATTGTGAGCCTTCGGGACAGTAAGGGAATATCTAAGTACCTATTTTTACTTATAATTTTAATGCACCCTATTGTCTATTTTTTCTGTAAACCGCTTAGAATCCTAACGGAGTTTAGCGGTATATAAGAAATAAATTACATTACATAATGTCGCTGTCTGTATACAGTCTCTTCCCTTCTAAACCGCTTAGAACTATTTGTGGTATGGCGGTATATAAAAATAAAGTTTTTTATTATTATTATTAGTCTGTGAGCTCTTGGGATGTGAATTCACCAGATTGACTACCCCTATAATGGTTTAGAGCAGGGGTAAGCAATTCCAGTCCTTGAAAGCCACAGGCAGGTCAGTTTTTCAGGATATCCACAATACATATGCATGAGATAGATTTGCATCTCAAGGAGGCAGTGCATGCAAATTCATCTCACACATATTCGTTGTGGATATCCTGAAAACCTGACCTGGCTCCGGCTCTCGAGGACCGGAATTGCCTGCCCCTGGTATAGAGTAATGTTATCAACTGTTTTTCTTTCAGTGGAAGCCCATCCCTACATAGTATATTCACTGAAGTAAACCAGCGAGAGAAATGATGGCCTCACATTCACTCTGGGTAAAATTAGATCAGGGGTTCTCAATCCAATAGGCAGGTCACATTCAGCCAGTCAGGTTTTGCAAATATATCCACAGTGAATATGCATGAAATTAAATTTACTGCACTGTTTGTCTATCTCTATGTATCACAACTTTTTTCTGCCGCAGCACATTATACTCAGGGCCGCGTCTACAGGGCTTCTGAGCATGCGCGGATGTTGACCGGTGACATCACACGCATGTGCATGACATCATCACGTTGACGTCTGCGCATGCTCAGACGCAGCCCTGTAGACATGGCCCTGAGCTTGGGGGCCTTCCAAAACCTAGAAATCACTCATTACTTGGGGGGAGGGACACAGAAGAGGAGACCGGCAGTGACCGACTCATCTCTTTCGCGGCATACCTGGAATCTCGCTGTGGCACATAGTTTGTGATACACTGGTCTATCTCATATGCATTTATTGTGGGTTTCCTGAAAAATCTGACCGACTAGGTGTGTCCTAAGGCCTAGGTTGAAAACTCCCGAATTAGATGTAAGAAAGTATTAAACCAAACGTCAAGAGTATTCGGCTTTCTACTGAGTATGATCAGGAATTACAAAATGTACTGGATCTATTAAAAGGGAAAAGGAAACCAAGTGGGGAGTGGGACCGTGCACATCAACCTTGGAAATAACAACGCTTATTAATGCAGATTCAAATGAAAACTGAGCACATGTCTAAATAAAGGGATCAAATGTCCTTAGTCTTTAGGGACTCGACATGGTCCGTGTTTCGGCCTCCGACTGGAGGTCTGCCTCAGGGGTGATGAAGTCGTTCCACGAGATGTCGCTGTGGCACTTAATGTAACACTAGAACCAAGACTTCTCAGAGTAAATATCCAAAGGAGAAGTTAGATGAAATTCAGATGCAATAAAGTAAACGCATTTATACATACACTCAGATATGTGTAATCCGACCAAGAGCCGTGGCTCCTATAGTCGAACCCACCGTCCCATCACTGTGTATGACTATAATGCTAATAATATTAGGCTGCTTCAGTGGCGTACCAAGGGAGGGGCGGGGGGGGGCGGTGTGCCCCGGGTGCCAGCCCTGAGGGGGTGCTCCAGGCCTTGCCGTTCAGTCCCCCCCCACCCCCGAAGGACCGCTCGCCCCACTGACCTTCCTGCACCACCTGTGAAGCAGCCCGCAGCAGGATCGCAACGTCAGAGGAGGGGCGGGACCGCAGCGCAGGAAGCAACGCCTAAGCAGTGCAGGGATTGCTGACGTCGCGATCCTGCTGCGGCTGCTTCATAGGTGGTGCGGGGAGGCCAGGGGGGCGAGCGGTCCTTCGGGGTGGGTCGGGGCATCAGGCCTTCAGGGTGGGGCGGGCGGGCAGGCAGGCAGGCTTTCAAGGGGGAGGGGGTGACAGGCAGGCAGGTAGGCCTTCAAGGGGGGACAGGCCTTCAAGGGGGGGACAGGCCTTCAGTGGGGTGTGCAGACCTTCAAGGGGTGCAGGCCTTCAAGGGGGAGGGACAGGCCTTCAAGGGGGGGGCAGGCAGGCCTTCAAGGGGGGGCAGGCAGGCCTTCAAGGGGGGGACAGGCCTACAAGGGGGTGGGACAGGCCTTTGGGAGGAGGGGGTGCAGGCCTTCAGGGGGGTGCAGGCCTTCGGGGGGGTGTAGGCCTTTGGGGGGGTGCAGGCCTTCAAGGGGGGGACAGGCAGGCAGGCCTTCAAGGGGGGGACAGGCCTACAAGGGGGTGGGACAGGCCTTCAAGGGAGGTGCAGGCAGACCTTTAAGGGGGGACAGGCCTTTGGGAGGGACCCTGGTTTAGAAGTACACGGAGGGAAGGGGGTGTTCAAAGAGACGTGCATATGCCAAACTTTGGGGGGGGAAGAAATAATGGGTCTGAAAATAGAGGAGAGGGAGAGAGATGATGGACCATGGGATTTAGGGAGGGAAGGAACAGAAAGGGAGAGAAATTGGACACAAGGGATGGTGTGGAGGAGGGATAGAGATACTGGATAGGAGGGTAATTAGGAAAAGAAAGGGAGAGATGGTGGACTCTGGGGTGGTGGGGAAGGAGGGAGAGATGCCGGATGAAAGGGTAGTTAAGAAAAGGTGGATCTGTGGAGGGAGATGAAAAAAAGGAAATATACCAGACTTCCTGGGAAGGGAAGGGAAATGGAAAGAGAGGACAGAGTTGGCAGATGGATGGTTAGCATGCAGAAAGAAGGAGACCCTGGCAAGCAAGTTATCAGAAGAAAACCAGAGCCTTGGACCAACAAGATTTGAAATATAACCAGACAACAAAAGGTAGAAAAATTAATTTTATTTTCTGTTTTGTGATTATAATATGTCAGATTTGGAATGTGTATCCTGCCAGAGCTGGTGTTGGACTGCAAACGTGAGCTAGGATTTAACAGAGAGAGGAAAAGTCCTTTTTGTTTCTTTATTTTATTTACACCACAGTGCCAGTGTGGTTAGGAGAAGCCAAAGGAAGTGAAAAAGCTATAAAACCCACCAGGAGTTTTGAAAAAAATCACCCAACTGGGTAGGAAAATCGAATTGAAAAACCAATTCAATAGGCTGAATCGAATTGAAATTTTTTTTCCTGAATCTGGCAGCATTAGTTTGCGCTACTATCTTAGACTTTAGGACCTGGGATTGGGGAGAGATGGCATCCTCAGTACTTTATAATGCAAGTGAAACGAGGATTTGGTCAGACTTTTGAAGGGTCTGCAGAAAAAAAATATTGTATAGGCCGGGGACATGAGACAGCAGGAAATGGGAACTTTTCTTCCTTCTATTTTTGTGAATGGAAAGGCTGAGGATGTCAGAGAGTTCAGTTAAAATATGTGCTTTATAAGAAAATATAATAATGTGTTTTATAAAGTTTATAGCATAGCTGGCCTACCCAGTGAGGTGTTCCTAGTGGTGATGGTGGCAGCGTGTCAATGTGTTGAGAGGAAGAGGTGGTCTGGGAAATTCTGCTGAGCAAACTCCGGGCCCATTTCCACCCCCCAGTTAGTCCACTCCACTCAACTGGTTCACACACTGAGTGGGTCTTTGGGTGTGTTTTGGGATCTCTTCCAGTGGTTTATCAGTATCTCCTTCTGGTCCAAGGAAGGAAACTTTGTTATCCTTAGCATTGACCTACAGAATATGTTTGTAACAGCGCTGCTTGTGTGGCATTAGGCTATGTAGTGATCGAAAGAAAAAAACAGACCTTTGCACATTTTTGCACTATATGGTGGGTGTATGAGGAGATTCACATTTCCTGCACAGCTAAGTCCATGTGAAGTTACCTTGTGCTGTATTTGACATCTAGCAAGGTCTCTGTTTGAAAGGAAAGATCTAAACTTAAAAATGAAGTGGCCAGAAGTTATGGTAAAAGCAGATAGTGTAGCTGGTTTTAAGAAAGATTTGGACAAATTCCTGGAGGAAAAGTCCATAATCTGTTATTAAGACATGGGGGAAGTGTCTGCTTGCCCTGGATCGGTAGCATGGAATGTTGCTCCTCTTTGGGTTTTGACCAGGTATTAGTGTCCTGGATTGGTTACCATGAGAATGGGCTACTGGGCATGATGGACCATTGGTCTGACCCAGTTAGGCTATTCTTATGTTATGTTCTCATCTTTAGGGGCCTTTGTTTTCACTTCTTATTTTAATGTATTTTTTTTTTGGGAACTTATCAATGTTTTTTATAATGGGATCAAAAATGGAAGAGAATTAATGTGTGTGGGATGAGGGGGTAACTAATTTCTTCAGCCAAATAATTCAATCCACCTCAACCAGACATAGGAGAACTCACGCACCATTCACACACCCTCCAACCAAAAACGTCAAAAGAAAAAAACTGTTCGACAACCTCCTAGCCATTCGAGCTGCAACACTCGACCCCCAACCCTACAACCAATTGACATCGACCATAGACTGCAAAACCTTCAAAAAGAAATAAAAACCCTTCTATTCAAAAAACACATAAAACCGAACTAACACAATCAGAACTGTCCCAAGCATCACCTGCAACTACTCCATATGTACTTCTGATGTCATGACAATTCAGACATAATTTATGCTATGTTATGGTATGTTTGGAATAATGGTTACATATATGAGGTTCAATATAAGAAAATTTTCATTGCCTGTTTCTATTCTGACCATTTATTCCGTTTCATGGTCATTACAAAAAATATTTTTTTACATGGGGGGGGGGGGGGTGTCAAAAAATGATGGGCCCCGGGTGCCACATACCCTAGGTATGCCACTGGGCTGCTTCTTAAATAATAAAAGTATTTTTCAGTTGCAATAAAAGGAAAAACAATTCCTACTTAACTTAAAGAGGTGTTAGTAGGTCCCGACATGGACCATGTTTCGAGGGTCTTTTTCAAGGAGCCCAAAAGAGGTGTTGGTAGTTTCAAATGCCAAAGAAATAGTTGCTAGGTGATGTAGACAAAAATTTTTTTTACATAAGTTGAAAAAGTCACTTCTAAGCCTTCAAAGGTGGCACTTAAAACACAAATTCTGAATTTGAAGAACAGAACCCAACTATGCCCTATTCCGGAGGAAACTGAAAACTCTATTCTTTGATAACTAATAGCAACACGATCTCCACAGGAAGAAAAAACTGAAAACTCTACTCGCTTTAACTAATATCTACATGATCTCCACATGCACCTTTTTTTTTTGTTGTTGTTGCTTAGAACGATTATGTCCTTCCCCTCCTTTTCTTTCCTCTCTCCCCTTCCCTTTCCCCCCTCCTAGACTCCCTATCCCACTATAGTTCGCCTTGAGCCTGTTTTAATAATAATAATAATAATAATAATTTTATTCTTATATACCGCCAAAGCCATGAAAGTTCGAGGCGGTTTACAACAAGAAGTGCTGGACAATCATGTTAGATTAAATTGTATCTTGTGTGAAAACTTTGAAAAATAGGCTGCGTGGGGGGGTTGCTCAAAGACTAAGGACATTTGATCCCTGTATTTATACATCTGCTCAGTTTTTATTTGAATCTACATTAATAAGTGTCATTGCCAAGGCTGATGCGCACGGTCTCACTCCCCACTTGGTTTCTTTTTCCCTATTAAAAGGGAAAACGGCACAATTATATGAGGATCCATTTTGTCACTGGTGTTCACAGAAGAAGCACAAACAGCTAGATAGGGGGAAACACCCTCCAGGGATTCAAGACAAAGTTAGACAAGTTCCTGCTGAACCGGAACATACGCAGGTAGGGCTGGTCCCAGGGTACTAGTCTTTGACCTAAGGGCCGCCGCGTGAGTGGACTGCTGGGCATGATGGACCACCGGTCTGACCCGGCAGTGGCAATTCTTATGTTCATATGTTCTTAACACTACTAACCCCCTCCCCTCTGCAGTGGAAAAAGAATCTCAAAGAATAGCAAGATTCCGGAATCCCAGAGCGTAACAAGATTCTGGAACCCCAAAAAGTAGCAACATTCTGTATGAACATAAGGAAGTTCTTCTTCACCCAGAGAGTGGTAGAAAACTGGAACGCTCTTCCGGAGTCTGTCATAGGGGGAAACACCCTCCAGGGATTCAAATAGGGGGAAACACCCTCCAGGGATTCAAATAAGGGGAAACACCCTCCAGGGATTCAAGACAAAGTTGGACAAGTTCCTGCTGAACTGGAACGTACTCAGGTAGGGCTAGTCTCAGTTAGGGCGCTGGTCTTTGACCAGAGGGCCGTCGCGTGAGCGGACTGCTGGGCACGATGGACCACTGGTCTGACCCAGCAGCGGCAATTCTTATGATTCCGATTCTAGATAACTATCTAGAACGATGAAGTATCTCATCTTTTTATGCAATATAAAGAATTTTAAAAAAAGACAAAGATAAAGCTAGAATGCACTGAAGACTGGACTTGACTCGGACCCAGCTAAATCACGTATCAAAAAAAAAGTGCTTTTTCTGCCTTTCTGAAAGTTCACACTGATTTTCTTTGGGACTAGTCAGACCAACATTTTCTGCCCAGTCATGCCAACGTGTATCACATATACACATACCTCTGGAATGTGAAGAACATGACTAAGCCTTGAATAAGTAAAGAACAAGTTGTTCGCTGCTCTGCCCACTGACTAGTGAATAGTCTTTAGATATACATGTCTCCAACATGTCTGCTTATTATGGTATTCCTTTTTTTTTTTTTTTTTAATTCTTTAGTCATTTTATAATTCACAAGTGTAGAGTAAATATCAAACAATTAGAATACAATATCACTTGAAAATCTACCATATCATACAACAAAAAGATATAACCTCCACCCCCTCCCACTTCCATATACAACAAAAAAATATACCACATGAATATAATATCTTATAATATAATAGTATAATAGGGGGTTTGACAAAGGCAAAGACAACAACATGTTTTATGCCAGTTATTATGGTATTCCAATCCAAAGGTTTGGGGTTTTTTTTTTTTTTTGTGGAAGTCTCTTCCTTCAAACCTTAGAATTAAAGCAAGATCGCTGCAGTTTCATAAACAATTGAAATTTTTTCTTTTTATGATTGTTTTTGAGCCCTATTATGCTGGTTTACTGCTTTTTATTTGACTGTTTAATTGTTTTTCTTGTATCTTGTTTTGTATGTTTTATTGATTACACTTCTCCCTCCGTATTCGAGGTTTCAATTATGCATGGGTTTTAGCTTGCTGGCTCCTCCCCCCCCCCATTACGTCAGCTTGCATAGAGAAAAACGCCGATTCCCAGCATTTTCTGCACTATGGTTTGCCTCTCCTTCAGGAACGGGCCAGGTCTCCCACCATGTCATTTGCGGTTTCATCATATTCACAATGGTTTTTAATAGAAAACCGCAAATAACTTATGAAAAAGTTATTCGTGGTTTTTTTGTATTCGCGGGTCTGTTAATCCCCTATCACAGCGAGGAAGGAGAAGTGTATTATGTTTATTTTGTACGCTGACAAGAATTGTGGATTATGTGGACCATACATATTTTAAGTAAATTAATCAACAAATAAAGAAGGGTCTGTCCCTACAACCTAGAGATTGAAATTCCAAGGTTGTTTCATCTCCAAACCTACCCATCTCACTCTACAGAACTGCAGATAATGTAGTTCCTGTGCCAGTAGCAGGGCTTCCTGAAACCTCTGTTCTCAATTTAAATCTGAAAAACGCAGTTCTCGTTGTCAAGACTTTTCGTACTTTGACCTTGAATGCCTTTTTCTTCAATCGAGTTAAAGGATCTACAACCCAGCTGTTGAAAATATGATCATAATCCGACTTCATGAAAGCAAAAGACTTTGGCTCCATGTTGCTTCGTATACTGGCTGTGCTGTATGGCTCAGTTACTGCTATACATATCACACATAAAATGAGCGACTAACTGGGATAATCTATAACTGGGGAATCAGTTAAACAGAGGGTGGAGAAAAAAAGACTCAGATATACTTGCACTCTCCCATTAAACTAAACTAAACCTTAAGTTTGTATACCGCATCATCTCCATATAGATAGAGCTTGGCACGGTTTACAGGTAATTCAATAAATGAGGGAAGGACATAATAAGAAATTAGAGGTTATGAAGAGGATGGATAGCTTTACATTTTAAATAGATAGCTTTACGTTTTGGAGAAAAGCCAGGTTTTCAGATGCTTTCGGAATAATTGGAATGAGCATAGGTTCCGCAGTGGGGCAGGGAGGTTATTCCAAAGCTCAGTGAATTTGAAGAAAAGGGATTTCCCTAAGTTACCTACATACATGACGCCTTTTAATGAGAATGGGAAAGAGAGAAAAAAAAAAGAGAGAGAGAGAGGAAGAGAGAGAGAGAAAAAAAAAAAGAGAGAGGAAGAGAGAGAAAAAAGAGAGTAAGAGAAAGAGAAAAAAAGGAGAGAGGAAGAGAGAGAGAGAAAAAAAAGAGAGGGAGGAAGAGAAACGAAACTAAATTAAACCTTAAGTTTGTATACCGCATCATCTCCATAAAGATAGAGCTCGACACCGTTTACAGGTAAATTCAATAAATGAGGGAAGGACATAATAAGAAATTAGAGGTTATGAAGAGGATGGATAGCTTTACATTTTAAATAGATAGCTTTACGTTTTGGAGAAAAGCCAGGTTTTCAGATGCTTTCGGAATAATTGGAATGAGCATAGGTTCCGCAGTGGGGCAGGGAGGTTATTCCAAAGCTCAGTGAATTTGAAGAAAAGGGATTTCCCTAAGTTACCTACATACATGACGCCTTTTAATGAGAATGGGAAAGAGAGAAAAAAAAAAGAGAGAGAGAGAGGAAGAGAGAGAGAGAAAAAAAAGAAGAGAGAGGAAGAGAGAGAAAAAAGAGAGTAAGAGAAAGAGAAAAAAAGGAGAGAGGAAGAGAGAGAGAGAAAAAAAAGAGAGGGAGGAAGAGAAACGAAACTAAATTAAACCTTAAGTTTGTATACCGCATCATCTCCATAAAGATAGAGCTCGACACCGTTTACAGGTAAATTCAATAAATGAGGGAAGGACATAATAAGAAATTAGAGGTTATGAAGAGGATGGATAGCTTTACATTTTAAATAGATAGCTTTACGTTTTGGAGAAAAGCCAGGTTTTCAGATGCTTTCGGAATAATTGGAATGAGCCTAGGTTCCGCAGCGGGGCAGGGAGGTTGTTCCAAAGCTCAGTGAATTTGAAGACAAGGGATTTCCATAATTTACCTGCATACATGACACCTTTACCATTACCAAAGTAATATAAGGGTAGGGGCAAAAAATACCATCAGAAAAAATGGGGTTTAGATCTGCTACTGGTGTATCAGGCTGTGTGGAGTTCTCAGGCAGGAATTAATTAAGCAAGGGGAGCAAAAAAAATAGCAAACTTATCTTGACACAGATGCTCTTCATACAGTTTTTCAACATCCACTGCTTGTCAAAAATACCCTTGACAGGGAAATCCCTGTGTTGCCTTTGCTGCGTCAGAAGAGAGTCCTGCTTAAACCACCAGCTCTGCTCCGAAAGAAATGGCGCCGGGGCTTATCAGACACCACCAAATTTTGAACTCCCCCTTCCACAAGAACAACCAATCAAATGCTCTCTCCATTGAGATGCTGTAAATAGAAGAAACAAGATCTTCAAAAGAATGCAGACCACTCAGTGCGAACATTGAGGCCTGCCGGCTCCACAGTATGAAGCTGAAAAATCCATTTTTGCTCTCTCTGTCGTAGGAGTGTCCTGAAGTCCCCTCATCGCCTCGAGGGCATCACCCACTCCAAAACAATACATTTTAATGATTCAAAAACATGAGATTGTTGTATACATTGAGGCTTCCATTTTACAAGTCTTCAAACATGATTGATCGATGATCAATAAGTCTTGTCTTCAGTGTCGATGTTCAG
The DNA here is from genome assembly GCF_902459505.1 of Geotrypetes seraphini. Classification (NCBI taxonomy): domain Eukaryota; kingdom Metazoa; phylum Chordata; class Amphibia; order Gymnophiona; family Dermophiidae; genus Geotrypetes; species Geotrypetes seraphini. The sequence continues at coordinate 304,940,849 of NC_047087.1, forward strand.
TTACTACTACACCAAAAATAAGAGGTAGAACAATAGTCTATAGATGATACAGGAAAGGTTTATTTAAATCTAGTTTGTTAAAAAAAAATAAAAAAATAGGTAAAACAGGCTCATAATAAAAAAAACATAGATATCCAAAAAGCATCCTAAAATCGGCACTTGGATGTCCTAATAGCCAGACGACCAAGTGCCGATAATCGAAACCATCTTTCTGTACGTCTAGCAAGGTGCCCCAGCTTCTGTGCGTCCAGTGCATGAGATGGGCATGGTGGAGGTGTGTTATGGGCAGGCTTTGGATGGTCTCAAAGGCGGGTTAGAAATGGACGTCTTGCGGCAATAATCAAACATTTTGCAAGACATCCTGGACGGAACTTGTAGGTTTAGAATTAGAACTGTTTTAGGAATATCTAGGTGCCACATAGGTGCCCAAAATGACCAGATTATCACTGCATGCATCAAGGAAAGACACCCCCACACTCCCCCTGTGCTCACACCCTTCCACCATACAAAAATGAGAACAAAAAGGTACATACATGTCTCTAAAACAGCAGCATCTGGTAAGGGGAAGCCTAGTAGGTGTCTTCAGTAGCCTGGTGGTTGGGCTAGTGAACCATAGAGAGGAGGACTCAGGCCCATAAACCACTCTAACCACTACATTTATGGTAGAACGTGTGAGCCCACCCAAAACCTACTATACTGCCATATAGGTGCCACCTGCAGCCATAAGAGCTCTTGGGGTGGCACACAGGAGGGTATAATAGGCTTTGGGGAGATTTGGGGGTTCACCATAAATTATAAGGGGGTTATGGTGAGTTAAACAGCTGGCACCCTTTATGCGAAATTCACCACAGTGAATGGTGTCCCATTGCTCTGTTGGAATGTCTATGTGGTCAGTCCATTACCACGTTGACCCCACCCAAGTCCAAATAAGTCAGGACTAGGACGTTTTCAACATGGATGTTTTTCTAATCGAAAATGGGGTATAACTTTAGATGTTCCGGTGGCCAAGACATCTAAGTAGACAATTTTCAAAAAAAATATACAGGATATATATATATTTGGATGGACCCCAACTTTGGATGTTCAGCTGGAAACGTCTGAGTTGGACGTAGACATTTTTTTTCAAAAATGCCCCTCCACAAACCATAAAAGCACGAATTATGTAAAATAATATAATAATAAGATATAATTCAAATAACCCAAAAGGACAGTTAGTTCCAGATAAATATATGGTGCAAACAATCAGTATGCAAATAACAAAAATCAGTAGTAATCAAGCAAAAATGTTGTCCAGATCCTGATGCAGATAACCAATATGCTGGCAGTAAAGACCAGTTATAATCAGGTGAATATGTTATTCGGACACAACAAGGTCTGTGTTTCAGCTGGATTATGTCTTCATCAGGGGTCCTGATGGCTAATTACAAATGGCTTCCTATAAAACCGAGTAAGTTTTGGTAAGTCCGTGGAGTTACAAGAATGCCAGTACATGTGTAAAGCAGGGACTCCTCAAAATGGCCAGGCACTGCTGAACTCATTGAGATAGGTTGGCATTTGTCTGAGGCTCCCATTCAGTTAATCCCTATTTCTGTAACCTTAGTGCTATCAGTCAGACTCTGTAGTTCTTTGAACAATATTCTTTAATAACTTGAAGTAAAGAATAAACACTCACAATTTGATGATTTCAAGGCAGTCCAACTTTGTGTACAGAATCTTCTCACTCAGCCAGCAGCATGTCATATCCGAGGGGAAGATGGGAGTGTGTCCACACACCTTGGGGGAATAGCATTTTGCTCCAGACTTAGGTACTGAACCTAAGCTGTATTAGGCTAGCAGAAATAAAGGGTTAAACCTGGTGAGAGGACAATGTTAGACCCAAGTTTTTATGCAGCCATGTGGTCTCAGAAAATGGATTCTGTTCTCTTACAGACTGAAGAAGAAAGTAGGTTCCAGCACAAGTTACAGTCACACCCTCTGGGAGTAGCTAAGTACTCTGGGAGACTGAGCCCACAGAGCTCACTTTGTCCACATATTTTAGAATAAACACTCTATATACTTATCTTATACAAGAAACTGCACACATGAAATGGGGGCAGAACAACATATTTGTAGAAAACACATTAATTTTATAGTTTCTAGCTCACAATTAGAAATTTAGTGCCCCATTGTGGGTGTCCCTGTGTCTGTGGTCGACCAGATGTGATCCTCCCTCAAGCAGGTTTCATCAGTCTCTCAATGTTTAATGCTTGGTGCCTCTGTTTGGAGAGGAAAGATATTAGTAGGTAGGATCGCCTTCCCTTCCCCCTAGGAAAAATGAAAAACAAGTGTGACTGTGAACAAGGTTAGCCAAACAGTATTTACAAATGTTATTAGTTTATTCTACTATATATTTACACAGGGCCGATATTAGACAATCTGAGGCCCAAAACAGGAATTAAAGATGGGGCCCCCAAAGCACTGGCAGGCTGTACTTTCTGTAGTTTTAGAAAGACTTGGGGCCTTTATGATATGGAGGCTCAGGGCAATTACCCTGTTTGTACCCCCAGTGCCAACCCACGTTTACAGCAAGTACGAGCAATGCACTTAACCAGCTGAGGTATTAAACTCCCAGAAATATGATCATATGAAGACTAGCAAGAATCTCTTATACATTCCAATATTTCATCCAGATATATTATGATACTAATCCCAACACAGTATACCAGTTACATAAGGAAACATCCACTAACAGCCAAGGATAAAGCCTGTAGTCTTGGAGTAATACTCAACGCCAGCCTGACACTCTGATCATGTCTCCCAGGTTGTCTCAACCTCATTCTACTACCTGCGGCAATTATGGAAAAATCTGAGAATTCTTCACCGAAGCAGAATTTGCACAACTCCTCTATGACTATGTCTTATCACAAATGGACCATTGCAATGCACTATTTGTAGACCTATCTAAGAAAAATCACCAACACTTTCAACGCATGCACAATGCAGCAGTCTGGCTTCTAAAAAAACCTCAACGTTCATGTATTGTATGATCTTCTATCTTCATCCCGACTATGTTCTGTTAACCACTGGAAACATTATGCATATGAAATATGTAAACCATTTGGAGCTCTTATGAAAGGATGGACTATAAAACCAAATACATAAATTATATCTCCCCCCTCCTCATTGTCCTTCCCACAATGCCCCAAGCCTTATTCACTGGACTGCTGGCTGCTGGAAGTCCCAGAATAATCTATGGCACCTGAGCTGTCTCCTTTGCTCTGCTATCTGGTCCCAGAGCTCCAAAATTGTAGCTGCTCCTTCCTCCCACCTAGAGTTATTACCCTTCCGTTGCCTCTAGGCCCCCAGCCCTCCTCCTACTTAAAATAGTGACCATTCCCTCTCAATTGCCAAATCTTCTTCCTGCATACAGGTGGGGGGTGGGGGGAGGGAAAAGGTTGCCTCGACTTCACCTTTCAGCTGCAGAACCTCCTTCCCACCTGGAGGATGGTCACTCCACTAACTTTCAGCAGCTGCTCAGAATCTGACAGAACTGTCTTTTCCACCACCAGTCTTCTTAGTGGGAATATGCTTGAGTACCTGATTGTAAAACCACTTAGATAACCTTGATAGGCGGTATATAAAAACCTAATAAACTTAAACTTAACTTAAAACTAAACTTAAACTTAACTTAAACTTTAAAATAAACCAACGTAACTGATAAAACTTATCAAACTTCTCTGTGCAATGGGAGGCTAGGGGAGTCTATCTAGTGTTCCAGGTCGAGGGGGCGTGTCTGTGGAATTCTTTGCCATATGCACTACCTAGCACAACTTAGGTGCTCTTTTAGAAAATTATTCAAAACACACCTTTCCCTCAAGCTTATGGCACTTAAGGTTCTTTTTACCAAGGTGGGCCAGCCATTATAGCGCTCGCTAAATGCTACCACGTACTATCGCATCCATTATATCCTATGGACGCGTTCGCACGTATTAGCATTCAGCGCGCACTAAATCGGCTACAGCACCTTAGTAAAAGCACTACTTAATTTTGAAAAAACGATAAATTTGTACAATATTGCAGATTGCTTGTTACTGGTTGTAATTTATTACACATATAATATATGTATCATTGTGTATTTTATAGTAGTGATGTGCATTACACTGAGTCTGCGTGGAAAATGTATTTTTAAATGTATGTTTTAATTATGCACATGGCCTAGAATTGTGAGATAGTGTGGTTTATACATTTTTAAAATAAATATTACTTTAGAATGATACTATACATGTTACTATGGTAAATTTGGAGGGACACATGTCCATTGGCATGCAAAGCAGATTGTAAGAGAAATGTGCAAATACTTCTTGGAATTCCAGATTACTGTTCAATTAAAGAAACTGAACAGATTGCTTTCCGATCTGGTATTTTCCATTCTTGGCCCAGAAAATTGATAAATCTTCCAGTTCGAGACTCGTGTTACAAATGCACCTGTTGTGATTTATCTATATTTGTCTTGTTAAGGGCAAGAGGATAAAAGAAGTGGACAGGCTACAATTTCAATTCGTGCTTGAATGTTTTTTGGACTATTTAACAGTTTTCTGGCTTCTGGGGCTTTTGCCGCGTGGCAGCTGTTAGCGCGGCTTTGTAAAAGACAGTGTTTGTATTACACATTCATTCTAGTGAAGAGGACATGGACTGAAGCTAAGGGGGGACAAGTCCAGGACGAATATCAGGAAGTTCTGCTTCACGCAACGAGTGGTGGACACCTGGAATGCTCTCCCAGAGGAGGTTATTGCAGAATCCACCGTTCTAGGATTTAAAAGCAAACTAGATGCACATCTTGTTACGAGAGGCATAGAGGGCTATGGGTGACTAAAATTACGCCAGGTGTACACCTGGCTGGGCCTCTGCGTGTGCGGATCGCCGCACTTGATGGACCAAAGGTCTGATCCGGAGATGGCGGTTCTTATGTTCTTAATGAAAAAAAAGATAAGTGACCCTATAGTTCCGCTATATCTTTTTCGAGATAAGGCAATACTCAAGGTGGATTCTTCCTGCTGAAGTGCTCTGCCAGCTCCTTTCCCACTGACACCCACTTACTGCTGCTGTGGAGGCAGGGCCGGCAGAGCCTTGCAAAACACTTCAGCAAGAAGGCTCAGCTGCCCATTACTCCTTTTAATGCAGGCACCAATATGAAGGAACTGTGATAGGGAGGAGGTTGGAGGGGAATAAGTGTGGGGGGGAATTCTTTTTTAAGAAATGTCATCCCTATCTTCCTCTCATTATTCCGTACCCCTCTATTCTTCCTTTTAGTTTTATTTATATACTGTAGTTAAAACTTCCCTATCCCCTAGTACCTTTCGTCTCTAATAAGTCTTAATATGTCATAGTATTAATTTTACCCTCCTTTTATTTTACTTTAATTACATTTTAAAATTTATCAGATTTATCTAATTTTTAATACTGTAAACCGTCCAGATACATGCGATGGTCGGTATATCAAGCTATAAATAAACTTGAAACTTGAAGTGGTATACAGTGGCGTGGCAACAATGTGCAGTGGGCAGGATATCCCACAGTCCCCCGAGCCTGAGAGGCCCCCTAAGCCAGGGCTCGACTGAATGTTCCTGCTCACAGTTCTTTACCTCCTCCCCCCAATCGGGTCCAACCAGCTTCGCTCTACCTCTGCCCACCTCCACTCTCCTGAATCCAGTATCTCTCCCTCTCCCACACACCCGGCTTATGTCAACGCTGGTGGCAGTGGCTGCAATTAAGGCACGCTGTTCTGGCCGACATCGGAGCCTTCCCTCTGTTGACCCTGCCTACTGTGAGGTAACTTCCTGCTTCTGTGAAGGTGGGATTAGCAGAGGCAAGGCCCCGACACTGGCCAGAGCAGCATGCCTTAATTGCTGCTGCTGCTGCTGCTGCCAGTGTTGACACAAGCCAGGTTAGAGGACCTGGGAGGAGGGGTGGGTGGGAGAGGAGATGTGCTGGACTTGGAAGGAGGAGAGGCTGGAGGGAGATATTCTGGGTAGTGCTGCCCAATTTGCCAATTCAAATTGATTCACTTCAGTGAATCGATTCAACTTGATTCGTTGTCTGAAAAAAAATCAGACTCAACGATTCAATTAAAAACAATACACACACACCGCCGTGAGACCTGACATACCTCCAGGCCTCCTAAAGCAGCAGCGGTGGTAGCTGGTCAGCAAAGGCAGCACCCTGAATGGGCTGCTAGTGGCCTATCCCACCGGGGCCTTCCCTCTGCCACATTACTGATGACATCACTGATGATGAAGCAGAGGGAAGCCCTGAGGCCACAATCAACCTGTTCACAGTACTGTCTCTTCAACACCGGCCCACCGCCATGCTGCTGCTGCTTTGGTAGGCCCAGAGTTATGTCAGGTCTCATAGTGGGAGGGTCGGTGGGTGCTGCTGCACAGAGGAATAGAAGGAAGGAATGGAAAGCTGCTGCTCAGGGGGATAGGAGGGGAGGAAAGATGCTGCACATGGAAGGGGGGGGGGAGAGGAAAAAGGGAAGAATTGTTGGGATGGAGAGAAAGGGAGAGATGAAACAAAGAGGTAGAAAGGGGTGAGAGAGAGAAATCCTGCATATGACATGCAGATAAAGGCCAAATAGCCCATCCGGTCTGCCCATCTGCAGTAACGATTATCTCTTCCTCTCTCTAAGAGATCCCACGTGACAATCCCAGGCTTTCTTGAAATCAGACATAGTCTCTGTCTCCACCATCTCTTCCGGGAGACTGTTCCATGCATCTACCACCCTTTCCGTAAAAAGTATTTCCTTAGATTACTCCTGAGCTTATCACCTCTTAACTTCATCCTATGCCCTCTCATTCCAGAGCTTCCTCTCAAATGAAAGAGATTTGACTCAAGCGCATTTACGCCAGATAGGTATTTAAACATCTCTATCATATCTCCCATCTCCCGCCTTTCCTCCAATGTATACATATTGAGATCTTTAAGTCTGTCCCCATACGCCTTATGACGAAGACCATGCACCATTGAACATAGGGTGGAGGTCAGGGAGAAATGCTGCATGGGGAGAGAGAAAGAAATGTTGCACATGATAATGGAGGGGAGGAAGAGAAAGATGCTGCAAGGAGGGAAATAGAGAGGTTTGACCCAGGGCACAAGGCAGGGAGGGAGAGAGAGAGATGGTAGACAGAAAAAAAAAAATATTGGATATGGTAGTGGAAGGTAGAAAAAAAATAATTTTAGTTTCTATTTTGTGATTACAATATGTCAGATTTGAAATGTGTATCCTGCCAGAACTGGTGTTAGACAGCAAGGGTGAACTAGGACCTAAAAGAGAGGAAAAGTCTTTTTTGTTTATTTTATTTACACCACAGAGCCGGCATGGGGTTGGATACGGCAAAGGGGGTGGTGTGAGTAGAAAGGCTACAAAATAAACCTGCCAGGACGTTGAAGAAGAAAAAAAAAAAAAAAAAGCCTGATTGGGCAGGAAAAGCAAATTGAATCGAATCGAAAAATGGATTCAATAGGCCAAATTGAATCGAATCGAAAAATGGATTCAATAGGCCAAATTGAATCGAATTGAAAAAATTTTCCCTGAATCAGGCAGCACTAGTTCTGGGCCCTTGGGGGAGGGGGGAGATTGGAGACTGGAGGGAGATATATTTCTTTTCCTTAATATTATATGGAGGGCCCACTCAATATTTTTTCCACAGGCCCCCGAAGTTCTAGCTACACCACTGGTGGTGTACGAAGGGAAAGGAACAGAGCATGGAAAGGGGATTGGTCTGGAACGTATGGGTGGTAAGAGGATCTTATTCTGATACCTTTACTCGCAGCATCTGGTGAGCATATAGCTTTGCCTGGAATTTAAACCACTCCCCTCTCCCCCCTGTCTAAACACCTGAAGCAGGATTTCAACATTCTTGTGGTTCTCAACTGGGCCCTCAAGATTAATTATGAAAGTTTACAGTAGTGTAGTAATGAGGGGGAGGCAGATTGCCCCAGGTGCCATCTTGGTGGGGGCACCAGCACCTCTCCGCCACCCCTATGCCACACTCACGCCCTCCCTTTCCCCCACCCCCGTACCTCTTTAAATCTTCACCAGTGCAAGCAACTTTAGACCCACTGCTCGTGCCGGCCTGGCAACCCTCTGAAATCACTTCTGGGTCATGGGGTCAGGAAGTGACATTAAAGGGAAAGCCAACACCAGCTCAAGCAGCAGGCCAGAGAAGCTGCTAGGAAAACGTTTGTATTTCAATGTAGTTTCTTTGGACAGGACATTGGAATATCAGGCGGGGAAGATGAACTCCTGGATGAGTCCGCTGATTGTTCAAGTCTATTCTTATCGTACATTTAGGAACTTATTGAAAACTTACCTATTTGATAAACAAGATTGTTGAGACTTCAAGATGGTGTTCTTTTCAGGTTTTGTATTTCAAATGTACTTTTTATTAGGTTCTGTATTTTAAATGTATTTTTATCTGATGATGTATTTATGACATTTTTTTTGAAATTGTATTACTAACTGAAATGTTCAGTTTTACTGTTGTGAACCGCCTAGAACTGTTGGTGGGACGGTATATAAGAAAATTTATTATTATTATTATTAAAATAAATTAGAACAGCATTCAAAAGTACAATTACTCTAAAAATGTTTAAAGTTAACAGGTTTGATGTTTTAAAGAAACCTGAAATCATGGAGAACGGATATAACAGCCAAGACAAGCTGAATAATGATGTATCATAAATGTTGGGTAGTGTTTGGGTTAAGTCACCCCCCAGGGTCAGGGAAGCTTGTAATCACTCATGAGAGAGATATGTGAATAATCCAGCAGGCAGCCAACAAGGAGGGCAGTTCTAGGCTAGGCCTTCACTGGGCGGGGGTGCCCAGGAAGTACAGGGTGTGTGTGTGTGTGTGCCAAAAGCCAGGATGTAGGGAGGCAGGGTCAAGGAAATCAGAGAAGAGCCCAGGCGTGCAGGAAACAGGCCAGGACAAAGCTCCAGAATGCGGTGGTGCCCACAGGCAATAGGTCTTGGGTAGTGTTTATATGTTGAGACCACTAAAATAGGGGTCTCCTGCTGCACCAATGAGATGTTTCCTGGGTAGTTCTAATACCAGGCAACCATAAGGTAAGACTTAGTGAGTTCCTCAAGTCTTTGTGAACCTCCTTCTAGACTCTTCTGCTTTTTCTTCCCACGGGTGCCAGTTCAAGACCTAATACTTCCCAGTTTTTAGAGGAAGAGATTTATTACTCAGCATGCTTCACTTCCACCCCACCCCAAATGCAATAGAACTCTATTGAAATGCAAATGATCTGCCTTGGAGCAAAGAACCCTGCAGTAAACCATCTCTGTTTGGCACAGGAGCTGATTCTGAGCTAGATGTGGGGGCCAAGAAGTTATAATTTACTTAATTAGCCCATCCTCCCAAAGGAGCTCAGAACAGGTTACAAATCAGGTACTCAAGCATTTTCCCTGTCTATCTAATGAACCTGCGGCCGTGGAGCATTAAGTGACTTTGCCCAGGGTCAGAAGGAACAGTGTGGGGTTTGAACCCACGACCTCAGGGTGCTGAGGCTGTAGCTCTAACCACTACACCCAGGGCCGGATTTTCCTATAGGCTAACTAGGCTTCAGCCTAGGGCCTCAAGATCAAGAGGGGCCTACATTCAAATTGTTAGCAAAATTAAAATTACACTATTCTAAAAAAAGTGAACACTAAAACACTGAACCGAAAATAAGGAGAAATTCTACGCATATGACTAATAAACCAACATAAAAATGTATTGATTAAGATCAACGCGTTCGGCTCATTGGTTCTGTTCGTTTGTATATACTAGATTGCACCAAAGTATAGTTCATACGTTCACTGATTGCTATGGCAAATATTGACGTGCCTTTTGCTACTAAGCTCTGGTTTGTTCTTGCATCAATAAAGTGCAGATTGGTGGAGATTGGAACAGACAAACGAACAGACCTATTGATATCCCGACGTTCGGTTATATTCGTCTTACTTCGATAATATGAAACACGTGTTAATGTTATTAGAAAAGATTCTTATTTTAGGATTGCGTACACGATCATTTGATTCTCGCCTTTTGAGTTCAGTAGGTTCAATACTTTAGTGCAGTGTTTATAGACTATTGAAAAATTTTTTTGTGACAATATCTTCATTTCGTGAAATTCTAAGTAAGTTCTTAACATATGTTTTAATTTGCATATTTTAAAATGTATATTACGTGCTTTATTTTATATTTTCATGATTATATCATAAATAATAAAATCCTAGAGCGCGCATGCGCTGTTGAAATATCGTGAGTCCTGGGGGCGTGAGATGTGCTTCTGTGTCACTCCTCACGGCGCCTGCGCCAGCGACTCATCAAAATTCAACCGGGGGTGGGGAATCCGAATTGCACACGTGCTCCAGCTCCGGATCGAATCCCGCTGCTCCAAATAAGTGTTCTCGACTTTTTTTTATTTATTATCCGTGTCATATTTTTTATAAAGGTTAGTACCAATAACAACATGTTTCTTTTAACATATTGATATATATCATAGTAATGATGTATTTTATTATCTCTCATGTAATTTACAAACTTAAAAATGGGAGGTGAAAGGGCCTCATAAGTGGAATAGCCTAGGGCCTCTTTTCATCTAAATCCGGCCCTGACTACACCACACTCTCCTCCTAAAAGAGGCAATATTGGGGAAAGCAACATGGTTAATTTGAAAGCTAGATGGCTGGTACCTGCTGTTGACAAGTTTCAGACAGAAACAAAGTAACATGATGGCAGATAAAGGCCAAATGGCCCATCCAGTCTGCCCATCCGCAGCATCCACTATCGCCTCCTCTCTCTTAAGAGATCCCACATGCCTATCCCAGGCTTTCTTGAATTCAGACACAGTTTCTGTCTCCACTACCTTTTCCGAGAAACTGTTCCATGCATCTACCAACCAGTCTGTAAAAAAGTATTTCCTTAGATTACTCCTGAACCTATCACATCTTAACTTCATCCTATGCCCTCTTATTCTAGACCTTCCTTTCAAATGAAAGAGACTCGACGCATGCACATTTACGCCACGTAGGTATTTAAACATCTCAATCATATCTCCCCTCTCCCACCTTTCCGCCAAAGTATACAGATTGAGATCTTTAAGTCTGTCCCCATACACCTATGATGAAGACTACGCACCATTTTAGTAGACTTCCTTTGGCCGATTCCATCCTTTTTATATCTTTATGAAGGTGCGACCTCCAGAATTGTACACAATATTCTAAATGAGGTCTCACCAGAGTCTTATACAGGGGCATCAATGCCTCCTTTTTCCTACTGGCCATATCTCTCCCTATGCAACCTAGCATCCTTCTAGCTTTCGCCGTCACCTTTTCAACCTGTTTGGCCACTTTAAGATCATCACATACAATCCCACCCAAGTCCCGCTCTTCTGTCGTGCACATAAGTTCTTCAACCCCCTAAACTGTACCGTTCCCTCTGGTTTTTGCAGCCCAAATGCATGACCTTGCATTTCTCAGCATTAAATTTTAGCTGCCAAATTTCAGATCATTCTTCAAGTTTCGCCAGGTCTTTCTTCATGTTATTCACACCATCCGGCGTGTCTACTCGATTGCAGATTTTGGTATCATCCGCAAAGAAGCAAATGTTACCTGACAGCCCTAGAACAATATCATTTAAAAAATGTTAAGAAGACCAGGTCCAAGAACAGAACCTTGAGGCACACCATTGGCAACATCCCTTTCCTCCGAGCGATCTCCATTGATCACTACCCTCTGTCGCCTTCCACTCAACCACTTCCTGACCCAGCCCATCACTTTGGGACCCATCCCGAGGGCACTTAGTTTATTTGATGCCTGTGTGGAACCCTGTCAAAAGCCTTGCTAAAATCTAAATACATCACATCTAGCGCATTCTCTCTATCCAATTCTTTGGTCACCCAGTCAAAGAAATTGATCAGATTTGTCTGACAAGACCTACCTCTAGTGAATCCATGTTGCCTCCGCTCCTGTAATCCACTGGATTCCAGAAACTTGACCATTCTCTGTTTTAAAAGTATTTCCATTAATTTGCTTATCACAGAAGTCAGACTTACTGGCCTGGGGAGTCCCTGCCGCGATCAGCTGCTGCAGACTAGCAGCACAGATAAGCGGCTGAAATGTAGGCCTGGGTTTTCCCGGTCTACATTTCAGCTGGATATCTTGGTGCGATTCTGTAACCAGCGCCTTGGAATGACTGACAGGCGATTGGCAACCGCTTTTAAGGCGACCACCGACATGGACACCGGTTACAGAATCCGGCCATTACTGTCTTCAAACTAATTGGTAATAACGGCTCACACATTAACCCCCTCCCTCTTTCACTAAGCCGTGGTAGAGGTTTCTACCACAGTCTGGAGCACTAAATGTTTGGACACTGCTCTGATGCTTACAGAATTCCTATGAGCGTCGGAGCATTTTGTGTCTTGGGCCGCTATAGAAACCTCTACCGATGCTCAGTAAAAGAGGGCCTCATTTTTGCTAATGGCAACATTAGGGCATGGCCTTTAAATTGGAGAATGGGAGATCAGTCATTTTCCAGCAGCACCTAAAAAGGCCTTAGCAAATGGAGCTCAGTAAAAGAGCCACTTACTTATTAAGCTGTGGTAAACTAATGTAAGAGCCTGAGCAGACTTTGAGGGTTAAACATGTGCATATCCGGTCTGACACACTTCAAAGGTGCAACAAAGTCTTTATTAATTACAAAGCTAGGCCTGTTATTTCACAGGCTCAGGGGAAATGCAGCTCAAATGCAATTTCCTTTAAGGCCCAGATGTCTCAGTCTGTCCTCCTCACTTCCACTGCTTTCAATGGAAGTGAAACCCGGATGTCTCAATCCATCCTCTTTATTCTGGAATCATATACCATGTTTCCCCAAAAATAAGACCTAGCATGATTTTCGGGGTAGGTCCTAATATAAGCCCTACCTCCAAAATAAACCCTAGTGGCCTAGTCACTTCCCACCACGCCCATCCCGCCGCGCAGCCGAACCCCGGCTGACACTTCCATTTCTCCATCCCTCCCTCCCACCGATATACCTTGCAAATGGCAGCGTCGGCAAAAATCTAATCAGGCTGCATCGCGGCCTTCTCTTCTCCCTCCCGGGTGTTCTGTGTGCCGCGTCGCTGATGACATCGTCAGTGATGCGGCAGAGGAACGCCCGGGAGGGAGAAGGCCGCGATGCAGCCTGATTAGATTTTTGCCGATGCTGCCGTTTACAAGATATATCGGTCTCACGGTTGGCGGCGTTCTAATGGGAGGGAGAGATAGAAGTGTCAGCGGGGGTTCGGCTGCACGGGGTGAGGGGAGGAAGGGAGGGATTGAAGCTGTGCAAGGGTTCTGCTACACAAGGGATGGGAGGGAGGGAAGGCACAAGGGGATGGGTGAGAGGGGAGGAAAGATGTTGCACATGGAAGGGGAGGGGGGGAAAGGAAAGAGAAAGAATTGGAGTGGAGGAAAGGAAGGGAGAGATGATAATTGTACATGAGAAAAAGAAGGCCTACCCCGAAAATAAGACCTAGTGTATCTTTTGGGCCCAAAATCAATATAAGACAGTGTCTTATTTCAGGGAAACATGGTAGTAACCCTAGTACCGAACCCCGGATCTGATCATGGCTACTGGCTACCACACCCCAAGCACTAAGGTTACAAGATATCTGGGTTTCCCCAGACATGTCCTTTTTTTGAGGGCTCCATCGGACGTCCAGGCAACTTTTTAATTTTCCTGCTTTTGTCCAGATTTCCGAAAAAAAAATCTAAAAATGTTCTTCTTTACTGTTTTTAGGAGCTGTGCTCAGAGACGTGAAGGCTATAAAACCGCCTCACCACCCAATCATTACATAGTTCAATACAGTGTCAGAAGAATGGTATATGTCTCTCTAGTTGATTACGCAAAACCAAACAGGTTATAGCTTTATCATTTTGGGTATGAGACTCTAAAAAGAATAAAACTTAGCTTTAGAGAATCGCTGGTTCTTTGACGTGCACGTTTCGATACAGCGTCAGGGAACCGAAAAGCCACTGCTGAACCCTTCCAAAAAAAGCGGGCAATGAAGTCTCTAAGACAAAGTTAAAATCCAGCATTACTTTATTTATACACAATTGTTAAAACCAACACATCTTTACTAACCTAAAGTTACATCCTGACTTCAAAAGGAAAAAAAGGAACTCACCATATATTGTTAGAACTCCGGTGCTAACTGCAAAAATTCGTACCTCCTCATTATCCAGCGGCCAAAAGAGTCCCGGTGGACAGGCCTGTTTTAAACCAGCGATTCTCTAAAGCTAAGTTTTATTCTTTTTAGAGTCTCATACCCAAAATGATAAAGCTATAACCTGTTTGGTTTTGCGTAATCAACTAGAGAGACATATACCATTCTTCTGACACTGTATTGAACTATGCAATGATTGGGTGGTGAGGCGGTTTTCTAGCCTTCACGTGTCTGAGCACAGCTCCTAAAAACAGTAAAGAAGAACATTTTTAGATTTTTTTGCTGATTCAATACATATGGAGTGACTTTTTGTTTGTTTATGTTCTCTTTTGTCACTCAACAGCTTAGTACCGTTTGAGTTATATTGCCTCTCTTTTTGTTTTTTTGTCCAGATTTCGGCAGGAGGGAACAGAAGCCACGGTAACATAGGAAGGGGAAGGGGAAAGGGAAAGAAGGTGGTGGGAACTACTGGATCAAAGAGTAAATATCTTCCTGGACCACCAGACCGGGTGCCCAGCACCTATTTGCCGTCTTATGTGGCTTGTCTGGGGCTTCCCTCCGCTCTAACCGGGCACGACCCTAACTTAAGTGTGCCCGCCAAAGCCCCTCGGCAGTAGCGGCTCCCCTGCTCCAGGAACTGGTCTGAACCTGGCCAGGCCCCACACACTCAAGTGCCACCATTATCTGCTCTTCCTGGTCCGATCCACATTTAAGCACGTTCCTGCACCCCCCCTTTATCGACGTACATTACCTGCAAGCTGGCCAAGCCTTCTCTTTTACTGCACACGCGTGACCTACCATGCACACGCCGTCTTCCTCTCCCCTCCAGCGGCCGGCACAGCAACAAAACCAAACACCACGGCCACCGGAGAAGCAGCTGGGGCCTCTCCCACTGCAGGTCCACTGTCTGCATTGTGGCCATACCCGCAATTCGGGCCCAGGCCACCCCTGGTGCCTGCGCCAAAACGGAGTCCTGCAGCCAGGCCCCTATCACCAAGGCCCTCCAACATCCTAGGTAGGTTTTTAAAATATACGAGTATACTAAATGGAAGGATGGGAGAGATAAAGGGGGCCCTGGATGGAAAAGGGGGAGAGTGGAGATGCTGGATGGAAGGATGGGGAAAAGAGAGGGGGGTCATACTAAATGGAAGGATGGGAGAGAAAAAGAGGACCCTAGATAGCAGTGGCGGAGTAAGGGGTGGTGGTCCGCCCCGGGTGTCATATTCTTAGGGGCGCAGCACCTGTCCTCCTCTATGCCCCCTCCCCCGCTCCTTTCCCGCTCCCCACTGCCACACGTGTGTGCCGTTTCCCTTCCCCCATACCTCTGTAACGTTCCTGGCGCAGCAGCAACCTCCAGTTCAGTCTTGCCTGCGTTGACTCTTCTTCTGACGTCACTTCCTGGACCCACGCCCAGGAAGTGACATCAGAGGGGGGAGTCCACGCAGGTGTGGCAGCAGGTTGGGGGTTGCAGCTCGCGCCTGGAACATTACAGAGGTATGGAGGAAGGAAAGCGGCGCATGCGCGTAGCAGTGGGGTGGGGGGCAGAGAAGAGTGGGGGAGGGGCACCACTACCCCAGGCAACTCTCACCCCCACTACACCACTGCTGGATAGAAAAGGGTGTGGGCGGAGACACTGGATGGAAGGATGGGTAAGGAGATAAAAAGGGGACATGCTGCATACAATCACCCACAAGTCCCGCTTTTCTGTCGTGCACATAAGTTCTTAACCCCCTAAACCATTCCTTCGGGTTTTTGCAGCCCAAATGCATGACCTGGCATTTCTTAGCATTAAATTTTAGCTGCCAAATTTCAGACTAGAGAATGACACGGTGACAAAATTCATCACCATTCCCGTCCCCGTGGATAACCGCAGGAAACCATCTTCATGTCATTCTTTAAGGAGAGAGGGAAGAATCAGAGTATGAATGGCCACAACCACTGACCCAAAGGCTTTGCTTTGAAGAATGCTGGTGTAGAAGGACTGAGGTTGAAATAGACACTACAGAATGACAGTCTCTGGTATCCAGAGCAGATATTGTGATGTCATAATGCCTCATTCCACCAGTGCCTAAGAGCCAATCACATCAGTGATGTCACAATGGCTTCATTATCCTTGGCTCACATAAGAATCAGAGTATGAATGGCCACAACCACTGACCCGCAAGCTTTGCTTTGAAGAATGCTGATGTAGAAGGACTGAGGCTGAAATAGACACTAGAAAATGACATGGGATTATTTCCCGCGGTTATCCGCAGGGATGGGAACAGTGATGAATTTTGTCACTGTGTCATTATCTATTTCAGACCATTCTTCAAGCTTCGCCAGGTCTTTCTTCACGTTCTTCACACCATCCTGGGTGTCTCCTGAAAAGTTGAACGCTACACAGATCCTGGCTTACCAAGCAGGTCCTCGCAGTAGATTTTTTAATGTATGCAGTGGTCCTAGGTTTAAGTCTTAACCAACGCTATGATGTGGTTATTGCTTTGAAACTTAAAGACGTAGAAATAC
Source organism: Geotrypetes seraphini (assembly GCF_902459505.1). Taxonomy (NCBI): domain Eukaryota; kingdom Metazoa; phylum Chordata; class Amphibia; order Gymnophiona; family Dermophiidae; genus Geotrypetes; species Geotrypetes seraphini. The sequence continues at coordinate 304,957,594 of NC_047087.1, forward strand.
TCAACTATTTTGAGCAAGCGCGTTTTGCACCTATCAATAATGCTAAGATCGACTGCAGTAGATTCTCTCCTGTTGATCCTGTTCCAGAAATTCAGGTTGTCTGGAGTACAAAAGGAAATGAACTTTCATTCTACATGTGGTATAATTCACCTTATTAAACCTTTATCTCGCTAGAACAATAATGCACATAGCTTTTGACTCACTGAGCATTAAAATTCCTGTCACTCTTTTTTTTTTTTTTTGCTGCTGGAGGCAATAACTTCCCATTGTAGTTCTCCAACTACTCCAGTCCCTATTATTATATCATTTCTTTTCATTTTCGTTACTGAAAATTAGATAGGTAATAAACAATGTCTCTCTATGGTTTCTTTAACCCAATTTCCTGTTCTAGGAGTGTTCTTTCTTGTTATGCATGGGCTGAAATGTAAACATTTCTCTCATTAAAGGGTCTGGAAGGATGCAGCAGCTCAGACCCTCATTGTATTACACAGACCTATAACATGATTTTCATCGCAGTTAGTTATTCCTTTGGGTGGACAATTAAATTACTGTCTCTGCCTCAGAGACAAAGACTTGCATTTCTTAAAATGAAATGGTTGCTTCCTGTAGCAGTGGTTCCCAAATCTGGTCCTGGAGACCTCCCAGCCTGTCAGGTTTTCAGGATATCCACAATGAATATTCATGAGCGAGATTTGCATGCAGTACAGGCTGGGGTGCTTCCAGGACCAGGTTTGGGAACCACAGCCCTATAGTAAAACTCCTTCAACACTGCTTGATAACACAAATAGTATCAATGTGTTCCTTCTGCTGCCCCTCAATATCTCTCCTCTCCTCTCTCCTTATACACCTCCCAGAGAACTCCATTCATCAGATAAGCCCTTCTTAGTTGTACCCTTCTCCTCTACTGCCAATTCCACACTTCGTTCCTTTCATCTAGCTGCCCCCTAAGCTTGGAATAAATTACCCGAGTTTGTCCGCCAAGCCCCTTCCCTTCCCTTGTTTAAAAGCAGACTGAAAACCCACCTTTGTGATATAGCCTTCAATCCATAACCCTACTCCCCACTGCCCACCAACCCAGCCAGCTGATTAACCGTTCCCCTTAGCTGTATCCATGACATCCTGTTTGTCTTTGGGAAGCAGAGCTGAGCTTGTGATGTCATAATGCCTCATTCCACCTATGAGAGCCAACCTCATCAGTGATGTCACAAAGGCTTGATTGTCCTGTACAAGCCAGCTGATTAACCGTTCCCCTTAACTGTATCCATGACATCCTGTTTGTATGTTATGTCTATTTAGATGGTAAGCTCTTATGATCAGGGACTGTCTTCTTTGTGACTGTACAGCGCTGCATACGTCTGGTAGCGCTATGGAAATAATTCATAGTAGTAGTGTGAAGAGTTTCAGTCTTTGGGAAGCAGAGCTGAGCTTGTGATGTCATAGTGCCTCATTCCACCAATAAGAGCCAACCTCATCAGTGATGTCACAATGGCTTGATTGTCCTCTACGTCCCTCTGCCCACCAACCCAGCCAGCGGATTAACCGTTCCCCTTAACTATATCCATGACATCCTGTTTGTCTGTCTTGGCTGTTTAGTTTAGGACGTAAGCTCCTTCGAGCAGGGACTGTCTCCTTTGTGACTCTGTACAGCGCTATGTACATCTGATAGCGCTCTAGAAATAATTCACAATAGTAGTAGTTGCATTTGTGTTCCATGTGAATGACCAAGGTATTCTGTTAGCATGAATTTTCTATGTAGCATTTTGTAGGAATTTGGGCAGTTTTCCTGATAGATGTATTGATATTTTAGGGCCCCACTGTATTATGTAGGGCACTGCCTTTCCATAGGTAGGATCATTGCTTTGGAAATTCATGCTGCCATGGAAGATTTGCTCTAGGTTCCGAGTGATTATTTTTTAATAGATTGTTGTATCATTTTTACAATATACCTGGTACTAAGAGGGTTTCTGTTGCTGTTAGCAAGATTACACTAGAATCAGAAATTTCTTTGGATGGTGAATTTGATGGGGAAATAAGAACATAAGAATTGCCGCTGCTGGGTCAGACCAGTGGTCCATCGTGCCCATCAGTCCGCTCACACGGCAGCCCTTAGGTCAAAGACCAGTGCCCTAACTGAGACCAGCCCTACCTGCATACGTTCCGGTTCAGCAGGAACTTGTCTAACTTTGTCTTGAATCCCTGGAGGGTGTTTCCCCCTATAACAGCCTCCGGAAGAGAGTTCCAGTTCTCCACCACTCTCTGGGTGAAGAAAAACTTCCTTACGTTCGTACGGAGTCTATCCCCTTTCAATTTTAGAGAGTGCCCTCTCGTTCTCCCTATCTTGGAGAGGGTAAACAACCTGTCCTTATCTACTAAGTCTATTCCCTTCAGTATTTTGAATGTTTCGATCATGTCCCCTCTCAGCCTCCTCTTTTCAAGGGAGAAGAGCACAGTTTCTTTAACCTTTTTGCACCCATTGCTTAGGGAGGGCCAGGGTAGGGATACTAGACGTCCGGATTTCCCCAGTCATGTCCCGGCACCTTGTCTGGGGTTTGAAAAGCTTCCTTGAAATTGAGTCAGACAGGAAAGCATCCGTGAATGCACGGATGCCCTCCTGTCCAATGAGGGCATTCAGTGGGAGGGGGGGACAACAACTGGGATGGAGCTAGGGCGGGACTGGGGCATAATGGGGGTGGGGATGGGTGGAACTGTGCGGGCCTGGGGGCAGGTCTATCGGTCCGGATTTTACTAAAGTAAAATCTGGTATCCCTAGGCCAGGGGGTTCTGTGGATGCAGAATTTATTTGTCTTTGATACTATAAACGTGTGTGTGTGCTGGGGAACTGTGGCTCAACAGGGGGGGGGGATGGGGGAGGAGGGGTTACAGAGTAATGCACTTCCCCCAACCCTCAATGCGGTCTGCGGATACTGAAGCCTGCGCTGCTCCCTCACGCACTTGTTTGGGATGGGGCAGAGACAGAGCATGGGTGTATGAGACGTCTCTTTCATAAAGTTGGCAACCCTAGTGCCCACCCATCCTACCTCTTTGCCCACCCCAAAACTGCCTTTTGGCTGTGCCACTGCCGAACAAACATTCATTCACAAATCTCTCAATGCATTGTGCTGCGTGGTTCCTGAGGGGCAGGGTTGCAGGTTTTAATCTAATTCAAGTTTCAAGTTTATTTAAAATATTTGATTTAATCGCAAAATCCAAATCCAGTGCGAATTACATTTAGTTAAAAATTAGGTTAAAATAAAAATCAAACAAACAGGACAATTAGCACTAATTATAATAAAATAATACGTTTGAAAGAGGGAAGCAAAAAAAAAAAAAAAGTGGCTTAAATACAATTCAAAAACAAATAAAAAGGGATAGGGAATGAAACAAGAGGTTAGGGAACGTTACCCACTTAATTTTACTTGGCAGTATTCCTAGTCCAATCATAAAATTTAAATGAATCAGTTAAAAGCATCCTTAAAAAGCCAACTTTTTAGGAGACTTTGAACTTGCTGAGTAATTTTTCTTCTCTTATGCTGATTGGGAGCGAATTCCAAATTTGAGGGGCTAATACTGGCTTGCTCACCCTTAAACTTGCTGAAGCTGCCCAGTTGCTTAAAGGCCGAACATCTTTCATTCCTCCCAGTAGACTGAGAGGGGACATGATTGAAAGCTTCAAGATAATGAAGGGAATAGACTTAGTAGATAAAGACAGGTTGTTCACCCTCTCCAAGGTAGAGAGAACAAGAGGGCACTCTCTAAAGTTAAAAGGGGATAGATTCTGTACAAACGTAAGGAAGTTCTTCTTCACCCAAAGAGTGGTAGAAAACTGGAATGCTCTTCCGGAGACTGTTATAGGGGAAAACAACCTCCAGGGATTCAAGACAAAGTTAGACAAAATACTGAAGGGAATAGACTTAGTAGATAAGGACAGGTTGTTCACCCTCTCCAAGGGTGAACAACTCTCTAAAGTTAAAAGGGGATAGATTCCATACAAACGTAAGGAAGTTCTTTTTCACCCAGAGAGTGGTGGAAAACTGGAACACTCTTCCGGAGGCTGTCGTAGGGGAAAACACCATCCAGGGATTCAAGACAAAGTTAGACAAGCTCCTGTGGAACTAGAACGTACGCAGGTTGGGCTGGTCTCGGTTAGGGCGCTGGTCTTTGACCAGAGGGCCGCCGCAGGAGCGGACTTCTGGACAAGATGGACCACTGGTCTGACCCAGCAGCAGCAATTCTTATGTTCTTATATCATCCAGAACAGTTTTGCCTTTACACACTGCTCCTCATGAATCACTTTGAAAGCTCTCTTCCCGCCACATCATGCTTTCTGGGGCTCACCAAAAGTTCTCTGCTCTAAAAATGTCCCTCCTCATGTCAGCTTCCCATGTCTATACCCTTCTTCTCTTCCTCCTCTACCAGCCTCTAATTCCAATACTTTCCTCATCTCATTAGTCTGTTCTTTACGGAGTGGGGATTTAGCCCACTTTTCAAATGATGTTCAAAGCACTTATATCATTATCAGAATTCAGTACAATAAGTCCATGCTTAAAAGAGCTTATAGTCTGTAGCAGGAGTGTAGCCAAGACTGAGCCTAGACAGGCCTGCCCCCCCCCCCCCCCCCCAGTTTGGGATCAGGCCCGCCCACCCAACAGCTACAGGCCATCTTTACCACTCCCCCCAACCTGTGCATCCTCTCTTTTTCCCTCCCTTCCCACTCCCCAGCCCCAGCCCATGTATATAGGACCCACTGCCGGTAGTGTGAAGAAAAAGAGAGAGGCTTCATGCGCAGGGAGGTTGGGGAGGGAGAGAAAGAGAGAGAGAGAGGTTGCATGGGCTGGGAAGGGAGGGAAAGAGAGGCTGAATGGGCGGGGAGGTTGGGAAGGGAGAGAAAGAGAGAGGTTGCACAGAACATGTCTGGGCTTCAGCATTCAATTTCTGGGATATGCAGCACTTAAACAGCTATACAGCGTACATAAAGATAGGATTGACTTTTATGTGTTTTTATTTACGCGGTTACCCTGGTAGGTTAAGTGCTCCATCTTTATGGAACAGTAGTACCTTTGGGAAGATTCCTCTCTTACAAAATGTAAATCAAACTTAAAAACATTCCTGTTCAAGGATGCTTTTGATTGCTAATATTGTTTTATGCCTTTACTATCTAACATAAGAACATAAGCAGTGCCTCTGCTGGGTCAGACCAGGGGTCCATCTTGCCCAGCAGTCCGCTCACGTGGCAGCCCATCAGGTCCAGGACCTGTATAGTAATCCTCTATCTATACCCTTCTATCCCCTTTTCCTTCAGGAAATTGTGCAATCCCTTCTTGAACCCCAATATCGTACTCTGTCCTATTACACCCTCTGGAAGCGCATTCCAGGTGTCTACCCCCCTTTGGGTGAAGAAGAACTTCCTAGCATTGGTTCTGAATCTGTCCCCTCTTAATTTTTCCGAATGCCCTCTCGTTCTTGTAGTTTTTGAAAGCTTGAAGAATCTGTCCCTCTCCACTTTCTCTATGCCCTTCATGATTTTGTAAGTCTCTATCATATCCCCTCTAAGTCTCCGCTTCTCCAGGGAAAAGAGCCCCAGTTTCTCCAATCTTCCAGCGTATGAAAGGTTTTCCATACCTTTTATCAAACGTGTCGCTCTCTTCTGAACCCTCTCAAATACCCAGCTGTTAGCGTTTAGAGCACAGGAAATGGTTCTTCTCAGTGAATAATGTTTTTGGATTTAATGTTTTGACACATTCATCTGCATTGTGCTTTTAGGACAAGTTTTTGAATACAAGCCTGAAAGCTGCGGGTTCTCTGAGGAAGCCAGGGCGGCGAAACGCGTCAGGACCCAGCAATCATCCACGCTTTCAGTATTCTTCAGCTAAGTCCTTTTTTGAATATTTGCATATTTTGAAGCTGTTACATATTGAAATTCATTCAAAGATTGGACATTCATACAGTGTTTATAAAGACTCTGAGCATATTATGAGTTCACCTTGTGAGCACTTTAAAACATCTTTTTCATACGGTGCAATGATAGATACCTCAAGAGTTTTCATAGGGGTTTAGTCCCCATACTGAACTCTTTATTTCCATCTCGGAATCTGAGCACCACCTAATGAAAAGAATTTTGAAGTAGCTAGCGGGCTCCTTTACTAGTTTGTTGCTCCCCTCTCAAATATTGCCATATCCATCGCCCGATACAACGGGAGGATAACTTCTTTTGTTCTGGTTGTAATACCTTTCTTGATTATACCTAGCATTTTATTTGCTTTCTTAGCGGCCGCTGCGCACTGTGCCGACAGATTCATAGTCTTGTCCACTATTACCCCCAAGTCCCTTTCTTGGGTACTCTCACTCAGTAACAGCCCTCCCATTGTGTAGCTGTACCTTGGGTTTCTGTTCCCTACGTGCAAGACTTTACATTTCTCTCTATAAAACTTCATCTGCCATCTCGTCGCCCACTGCCTTAGCTTGTTCAGGTCCCTTTGTAAATCTTTGCAGTCCTCTTTAGTCCTAGCCCCATTAAAGTTTGGCGTCGTCTGCGAATTTTATTACTTTGCACTTCATCCCTGTTTCCAGATCATTTATAAATACATTGAACAGCAGTGGTCCAAGCACCTACCCCTGTGGAACACCACTCGTAACCCTCCTCCAGTCTGAGTAGTGGCCCTTCACTCCTATCCTCTGCTTCCTACCCGCCAACCAATTTCTGATCCATCTGTGTACGTCTCCTTCCACCCCATGGTACTTCAGTTTCCAAAGTAGGCGTTCATGGGGTACCTTGTCAAAGGCTTTTTGGAAGTCTAAATATACGATGTCTATGGGGTCCCCTTTATCCATCCGTTTGTTAATTTCTTCGAAGAAGTGCAATAAGTTCGTCAGGCACGATCTTCCCTTGCAGAAGCCATGTTGGCTTGTTATCATAAGTTTATTCCTTTCTAGATGCTCCTCGATGCTTTCTTTTATCAGCGCTTCCGCCATTTTCCCCGGAACCAAGGTCAGACTTACCGGTCTGTAGTTCCCCGGGTCACCTCTTGATCCCTTTTTAAAGATGGGGGTAACATTGGCTATCTTCTAATCCTCCAGGTTCACGCCTGTTTTTAGGAATAGATTACAGACTTGCTGTAGTAGTGCCGCTATCTCCTCCTTCAGTTCTTTCAGTGCCCTAGGGTGGATTCCGTCTGGGCCCAGTGATTTGTCAGGTTTTAGTTTTTCTATCTGCCTGTGAATGTCTTCGAGGCTTACTTCCATGGATGTTAATTTTTCTGCTTGGTCTCCTTTGAAGATTTGTTCAGGTTCTGGTACGTTGGATGTGTCCTCTTTTGTAAATACTGACGAAAAGAACATGTTTAGTCTCTCCGCCACTTCTTTCTCTTCCTTCACCACTCCCTTTCTATCTCCATCATCCAGCGGTCCCACCTCCTCCCAGGCCAGCTGCTTCCCTTTAACATATCTGAAGAACAGTTTGAAATTTCGTGCTTCCCTGGCTAGCCTCTCTTCATATTCTCTTTTTGCTTTTCTAATCATGAGGTGACATTCTTTTTGATACTTCCTGTGTTCTTTCCAGTTCTCCTCAGTTTTGCCCTTTTTCCATTTCTTGAAAGAATTCTTCTTATCACCTATCGCTTTCTTCACTTCTTTAGTTATCCACACCGGGTCCTTTGTTCTGTTCTTTTTGCACCCTTTTCTGAATCTGAGGGATATACAGATTTTGCGCCTTGCTCACCATGTCCTTGAATAAAGACCAGGCTTGCTCTACAGTCTGCCATTTCTTCGAGCTGCTCCTAAGTTTCTTCCTTACCATTACCCTCATCGCTTCGAAGTTTCCTTTCTTGAAGTTAAAAGTTTCTTGGTGGTTTTCTTTCCCTTCGGTATTCCTACTTCAACTTTGAACTTGATCATATTGTGATCGCTGTTTCCCAAAGGTCCCACTACTTCCACTTCCTTTGCAGGTCCACTTAGCCCATTTAGGATTAGATCCAGGGTGGCATTCCCTCTCGTTGGTTCTCTTACAAGCTGATCCATGAAGCAGTCCTGTATAGCCTCCAAGAATCCGGACTCCCTAGTGCATTTTGAGTTTCCAAGACTCCAGTCTATCTCGGGATAGTTGAAGTCTCCTATAATAATCGTGTTTCCGCTTTTGCATTCTGGTTTCATCTCGGCTTCCATTTCTTCATCGGTAGCTTCAGCTTGCCCAGGTGAACGATAGTACAGGCCCATCTTTATCTGACAGGACTTTAATGCCCTCCCTTTTGTGTTTCCCTTTTGATGTCTCTCTTTCCTATTGAATATTGCACTTTTCTCCCCTTTTTGTTCTATTTACGTGATAAGGGCGAACAGAATGCTAGGAATGATAAAGAAGGGGATCACGAACAGATCAGAGAAGGTTATCATACCGTTGTACCGGACCATGATGCGCCCTCACTTGGAGCTCTGCATCCAGCACTGGTCGCTGTACTTGAAGAAGGACACGGTACTGCTCGAAAGGGTCCAGAGAACAGTGACTTAGATGGTTAAGGGGCTGGAGGAGTTGCCGTACAGTGAAAGATTAGAGAAACTGGACCTTTTCTCCCTCGAACAGAGAAGATTAAGAGGGGACATGATCGAAACGTTCAAGGTACTGAAGGGAATAGACTTAGTAGATAAGGACAGGTTGTTCACCCTCTCCAAGGTAGAGAGAACGAGAGGGCACTCTCTAAAGTTGAAAGGGAATAGATTCTGTACGAACGTAAGGAAGTTCTTCTTCACCCAGAGAGTGGTAGAAAACTGGAACGCTCTTCCGAAGGCTGTTATAGGGGAAAACACCCTCCAAGGATTCAACACAAAGTTAGACAAGTTCCTGCTGAACCGGAACATGCTCAGGTAGGGCTAGTCTCAGTTAGGGTGCTGGTCTTTGACCAGAGGACCGCCGCATGAGCGTACTGCTGGGCACGATGCTTAGATAATTTATAAGCGGTATATCAAATTTTAGTAAACTTGGAACTTAAGTGGCCAAGTGCTGATTATGGCCCCAGAATGCCCCAGAATTGATGGTTTAGAGCAGTGGTCTCCAATGGGGGTGTTGAGAAGTCTAAGGGGGGCATTTTGTGTCATATTGAAGGGGTGTTGAGGACCAGCCACCGCCCTCTTGAGCAATTGGTGAACCCAATGGCCACCGATGGCAGCACGGTCGTCTTTGTTTTGATTCTTTAACTTTTGACGCTTCAACTTTTTGCCATCACAGCAACGTTCTCACCAAGTCCAGCGCAACTGCCCCAAAGCTTCTCCTCTGAAGCAAGCCACCAAGGTGGAAACAGAAAGTGCGTCAAAGGAGAAGCTTTAGGGCCGTTGCGTGGGACTTGGTGAGAACCTTGCCGCATCCGGACACCTCAGAAAGAGAACATAAGAACATAAACAATACCTCTGCTGGGTCAGACCTGAGGTCCATCGTGCCCAGCAGTCCGCTCACGTGGCAGCCCAACAGGTTCAGGACCTGTGCAGTAATCTTCTATCTATACCCCTCTATCCCCTTTTCCAGCAGGAAATTGTCCAATCCTTTCTTAAACCCCAGTATCGTACTCTGCCCTATTACGTCCTCTGGAAGCGCATTCCAGGTGTCCACCACACGTTGGGTAAAGAAGAACTTTCTAGCATTCATTTTGAAACTGTCCCCTTTCAACTTTTCTGAATACCCTCTTGTTCTTTTACGGCAAAACAAAATGATTTACTGCTGACAGAACAGAACAGTGATCAGGAACTTGATGCGGCCATGTTTCGGCACAGTTCGTTAACTCCGTTCCAAGTCAAACGTAATTGTACACAATATTAACAGATTGTGCCAGTGTTTATTGGCAATGCTAGTGATTTCTTTTTATTCAAGACAAAAGCTTTATTCATTTCTTTTCTGAATACAACCTAGTATTACCACACCCCTGATGTAGGTGTTTGCCAAAACGTGACCGCATCGGCTGGGCTGCACTACTCTACATATTCTTTTGCCTGGACTCCTGAGTCTGGCATGTGTTTTCCTGGGTCAGAGGTAGTCACAGATGGAATCATCCTGGGATATGGAGCATGCTCACAAGCCCTGTGGCGATATGGTGACTTCCTCCTACACATCCCCCTCCATATTCACGGGGATTAGGGGCACAGCCAGCCCACGAATACAAAAAAAAATTGTGAATAACTTTAGGGCTGACTCGAATCCGCCCCCACCTCCCGGATCTCTCCATTTACTCAATTTTTAAAGCCTGGTGGTCTAGCGGTGAAGCAGTGCATGAGTGATCTTCTTACGTTCCTGTTCTGTGCAGAGCCGGGAACAAAAATGGCTGCCGTAAGTTCCCAAGAGGCCACAGGAACTCACAAGACAGCCATTTTTTTGTTCCCAGTTTTGCACAGGGCAGGAGCACTGGAAGATCGCTACTGCCCTGCTTCACCGCTAGGCCACCAGGTTTTAAAAAGTGAGTTAAGTGGAGAGGTCCGGGAGGCGGGTTTTGGTCACCCAGATGAAAACTGAAGTCGCGAGTTCCGAACCCACGAATAGGGAGAGGGGATGTGTACATAGACTTCCCGTTGCTAAAGTAAGTCACGTGAGGGGAGTAAGGTCACTGCAAAGCACAGGAGCATGCTTCACCTGATAGGCCCCAAGCTAATTCCATTTCTGACTGTCACCAGCCCTGGAAATTGCTCCACCCCACCCTCCCGGCCTTGACTTAAATCATTGTGCAATGCAGCTTTTTTCACCAAAGAGGTAGGAACATCTTATCAGTTTACATCCGTGTTCAATCATTTCATTCTTTTGTGCCAAGCAGCACAATCTTTTCCAGCCATTTAAGATAAAACTAAGCCCCTCTTCCTGCTTATCCTCGTTCGTCTGCTTTTTTGCTCAAATTCATATAGTCAGCATAACATTAACTGAGGGTTGTTGTTTTTCATATAGAGTTTTCTATTTCTTTCTCTCTTATCATCTATCTATAAAAATATGTCTTATCTTACTTCCAAAAAATATTCAGCATTTAAAATCCTTTTCCAGAACTGGTCTGTTTTCTGTCATCTGATTGTATTTTCCCCATTTACTCAAATGGGCAGATTGTTCTGCTTCAAACCATATGTCAGAATTTCCATTTTGCTTAAAACTTCCCATTCATCCTCTCCACAGAGATAGTGATGATGGACTGGCAGCAGTTAGTTCATGGTAAGATGTTATTTTAGTTACGGCTGTGGCCCTAGGAAGGGCTGTGGCTCACTGGTTGAGCTGCTGCCTCAACACCCAGAGGATGTGAGATCAAATCCTGATGCTGCTCTTTGTGACCCTGGACAAGTCACTTAATTCTCCAGGACCCACTACTTTGAATGTCAGCTTTGAAATGCCAAAGCAAGAAAAAGGTGGTATACAAGACCCTATTCCCTTTCATCAAGCCCAGTATCCCAAAGAGTAGCAACATTCCAGAGTTGAGATTGTGATGTCATAATGCCTCATTCCACCAATGTCTACGAGCCAGTCTGACCTTGGTTCCGGGGAAAATGGCGGAAGCACTGACAAAAGATAGCATCGAGGAGCATCTAGAGAGGCATAAACTTATGAAAACAAGCCAACATGGCTTCTGCAAGGGAAGATCATGCCTGATGAACTTATTGCACTTCTTCGAAAGAATTAACAAACGGATGGACAAAGGGGACCCCATGGACATTGTATACTTAGACTTCCAAAAAGCCTTTGACAAGGTACCCCATGAACGCCTACTTCGGAAACTGAAGAACCATGGGGTGGAAGGAGACGTACACAGATGGATCAGGAATTGGTTGGCCGGTAGGAAGCAGAGGGTAGGAGTGAAGGGCCACTACTCGGACTGGAGGAAGGTCATGGTGCTTGGACCGCTGCTATTCAATGTATTTATAAATGATCTAAAAACGGGGACAAAGAGCAAAGTAATAAAATTTACAGATGACACCAAGCTATTCAATGGGGCTAGGACTGCGAAGATTTACAAAGGGACCTAAACAAACTAGGGGAGTGGGCGACGAGATGGCAGATGAAGTTCAATGTAGAGAAATGCAAAGTCTTACATGTAGGAAACAGAATCCCAAGGTACAGCTACACGATGGGAGGGCTGTTATTGAGTGAGAGTTCCCAAGAAAGGGACTTGGGGGTAATAGTGGACATGACAATGAAGCCATCGGCACAATGCGCAGCAGCTGCTAAGAAAGCAAATAGAATGCTAGGAATAATCAAGAAGAACGAAAGAAGTTATCCTGCTGTTGTATCGGGCGAAGGTGCACCCGCATCTGGAGTACTGCGTCCAATATTGGTCGCCGTACCTAAAGAAGGATATGGCGATACTCGAGAGGGTTCAGAGGAGAGCGACACGTCTGATAAAGGTATGGAAAACCTTTCATACGCTGAAAGATTAGAGAGACTGGGGCTTTTTTCACTGGAGAAGCGGAGACTTAGAGGGGATATAATAGAGACTTATAAGATCACGAAGGGCAAAGAGAAAGTGGAGAGGGACAGATTCTTCAAACTTTCAACAACTACAAGAACGAGAGGGCATTTGGAAAAATTAAAAGGGGACAGATTCAGAACCAATGCTAGGAAGTTCTTCTTCACCCAACGGGTGGTGGACACCTGGAACGCGCTTCCAGAGGGCGTGATAGGGCAGAGTATGGTATTGGAGTTCAAGAAGGGATTGGACAGTTTTCTGAAGGAAAAGGGGATAGAAGGGTATAGATAGAGGGCTAGTATAAAGGTCCTGGACCTGAAGGGCTGCCGCGTGAGCAGACTGCTGGGCATCATGGACCTCAGGTCTGACCCAGCAGAGGCACGGCTTATGTTCTTATGTCCTTTACTCAGCAAACATAAGAATTGCCATACTGGACAGACTGAAGGTGTGGCTCGCACCCAGAGGTTGTGAGATCAAATCCTGGTGCTGCTCCTTGTGACCTTGGGCAAGTCACTTAATCCTCCAGTGCCCACCACTTTGACTGTCAGCTTTGAAATGCAAAAAAGGCAGTATACAAGTTTCCATTTCTCTTACACTTCCCCCTCCGTATTTGCGGTTTCTGTATCTATGGATTCACTTATTCGCAATTTTAAATCTAAAATTCCTTTTTCGGGCTATTTTAAGCCCTGTAAGCCCCTCCCCCCCTTAAGCCTTACCTGGTGGTTTAGCGAGTTTTCGGGGCAGGTGTGATCTTCCCACGTTCCTGCCCTGTGCAGATCACTCACAGGAAATGGCTCGAGAGACTACGGGAGCTCAAGGCAGCCATTTCCTGTGAGCGATCTGTACAGGGCAGGAGCGTGGGAAGATCGCTCCTGCCTGAAAACCCGCTAGACCACCAGATAAAAGGGGGGGGGGGGGCTTTCAGGGCTTAAAATAGCCGGGGGAAGCGGGAGTTAGGGGTAGAACCGGCCCGAATATTATTTGCGGTTTTTAAATATTCCTGGGCCGGCTCTGCCCCTAACCACCGCAAATACGGAAGGGGAAGTGTACCATTCTAGCTCCATAAATTTCTTCCCATATAACGCCAAAGAGACAAATCATAGCATTTCTACCTTTTTCCCACAGTTCTTTCCCTTTTCCTTGTGGCGTGGCTTTATGCAGCAAATGAAATCCTGTAGATGGCTCGTCTCTTTCTATGCTAAACAAATCTAAAACGAAAATATTATGGTTCGGAGATTATAATTCATTACTGAGCACAGAACTAAAGCTGTCCACAGGTGAGAGACTAAAGATAGACAATTCCTCCAAAGAACTGGGACTCAAACATAGCAACATAGTAAATGATGGCAGATAAAGACCTGAACGGCCCATCCAGTCTGCCCATTAGTTATACTCATTTAAAATACATGATTAAATTAACTTGTCTCTTCTTTACAGGGTCATAGACTGTAAACCTCACCTACAATATTCATATCACCTCTCTAATGAAAAAAAATGTGTCTTTAAATCGAGACAACTGAGGGCAATTAGACCAATCCTAACAGAGACCAGTTTCAGGACAGTAGCACAAACTGTCCTAATACCCCACCTGCACTACGGTGGCATTTCAGAAAAAGAGTGAAAGAGACTCCAACTACCACAAAATGCGGCTGCAACACTAATTCTGAAAAAGATCGATATGAAAGGGCAAGCCCACTATTAGAACAACCAGGGCTGTGGAGTCGGTAGATAAATGTTCCGACTCCAACTCTGACTCCTCAGTTTTTTGTACTTCAGACTCCGACTCCGACTCCAGGTACCCGAAATTTCCTCCGACTCCGACTCCGACTCCACAGCACTGGTTAATTTTCAGATCGTTAAAATGGAATGTCAAGTTGAGAGAAATGAGCATTTTCGACACCACCTTCCTTTTGCTTTTAATCGAGGTTCTAAGGCCGCAGAAGCTGCTCGCAACATTTGTGCTGTGTATATAGTGGGTGCTATAGCTGAAAGAATCGCTCGTGATTGGTATGCCAAGTTCAAAAATGGAGTCGGTAGATAAATGTTCCGACTCCGACTCCTCAGTTTTTTGTACTTCTGACTCCGACTCCAGGTACCCGAAATTTCCTCCGACTCCGACTCCAGGTACCCGAAATTTCCTCCGACTCCGACTCCGACTCCAGGTACCCGAAATTTCCTCCGACTCCGACTCCAGGTACCCGAAATTTCCTCCGACTCCGACTCCAGGTACCCGAAATTTCCTCCGACTCCGACTCCTCGACTCCGACTCCACAGCACTGGTTAATTTTCAGATCGTTAAAATGGAATGTCAAGTTGAGAGAAATGAGCATTTTCGACACCACCTTCTTTTTGCTTTTAATCAAGGTTCTAAGGCCGCAGAAGCTGCTCGCAACATTTGTGCTGTATATATAGTGGGTGCTATAGCTGAAAGAATCGCTCGTGATTGGTATGCCAAGTTCAAAAATGGAGTTGGTAGATAAATGTTCCGACTCCGACTCCTCAGTTTTTTGTACTTCTGACTCCGACTCCAGGTACCCGAAATTTCCTCCGACTCCGACTCCACAGCCCTGAGAACAACTGCATTGGCTACCGATGAGCGAGAGAATCCATTTCAAGATAGCCTGCGTGGTTTACAAAGCGATCTATGGAGAAAACGCGGAGGTCCTAACATCAGATACCAAAGTCCCATACTCCTTCTTCAACTCACACGTGACACAACGCTTCAAACTACCCCTCCTGTCACCTCAAAAAATACAGTGGAAGAAAATGTCTGAGGCTACCTTCGAATACCAAGCTCCCTACATTTGCTACAAACTACCAATACAACTAAGAAAACCCACCACATACCTTGACGTCAGGAAGAAACTAAAGACATACCTCTTCTCCTTATAACCACCCTCTTCACCCCTTCCTCCCAACAACCACCTCCACTCTAATAATGTAACTTCCAAACCTGATCTATGTAAACCACATAGATTCCATGCAGAGAACTGCGGTATATAAGATACTGTATTGTATAGTATATATTTTTAATTTTTAAAAAATTTTAGTATATATATACGACTTATAGCCTAAGTGGTTTGCATTCAGGTATTCAAGCATTTTTCCCTATCCTGGCAGGCCCCATAATCTAATGTACCTGGGGCAGTGGAGCATTCAGTGACTTGCCCAGGATGACATGGAACAGCATGGGCTTTGAACCCACAACCTCAGGGTGTTGAGACTGCAGTAAGAATGCTGGAGCTAAGGCCATTACAGCGGCAGAGAGGTCAACCTAGTACAGGGGTGGGCAACCTTGGTCCTTGAGGGCCGCAAACCAGTTGGTCCTTGAGGGCCGCAAACCCTATGCACCCTAGCATCCTTCTAGCTTTTACCATCGCCTTTTCGACCTGTTTGGCCTTCTTAAGATCATCACATACAATCACACCCAAGTCCCGCTCCTCTTTCAGGCACAAAAAGTTCTTCACCACCTAAACAGTACTGTTCCCTCGGGTTTCTGCAGCCCAAGTGCAGGACCTTGCATTTCTCAGCATAAAATCTTAGCTGCCAAATTTCAGACTATTCTTCAAACTTTTCTAGGTCCTTCCTCATGTTATTCACACCATCGGGGGTACTTACTGTACTGCAGATTTTGGTATCTTACATGACAGCCCTTCAGCAATATCGCTTACAAAAATGATTTAAAAAAACAGGCCCAAGAACCCAACCATGCGGCACACCACAGATAATATCCCTTTCTTCAGAGTGATCTCTATTGGGGTGGGTGTGGCAAAGTGGTTAGAGTTACAGCCTTAGCACCCTGAGGTTGTGGGTTCAAATCCCATGCCACTCCTTGTGACCCTAGGCAAGTCACTTAATCCCCCATTGCACCAAGTACATTAGGTAGAGTGTGAGCTCACCAGGACAGATAGGGAAATGTGCTTGAGATCTGAACTTAGGTTACAAGTGATATATAAATGCTAAAAATAAAATTGACCACTACCCTCTGTCACCTTCCACTCAACCAGTTCTTGACCCAGCCTGTCACTTTGAGACCCATCCCGAGGGCACTCAGTTTATTTATTAGACGTCTGTGTGGAGCACTGTCAAAGAAATTGATCAGATTTGTCTGACAAGACCTGCCTCTAGTGACTCCATATTGCCTCGGGTCCCGTAATGCTGGTGAGATGTTGGATTTTTAAAAAATCTTTATTATTTATTTATTTTTATGGATTTGGTTTGTCCAGTGTTGGGGATCCTCTTTTTAGTGATGATGGAATATAAACGCCAGTATGAAATTATGAAATCTTCCACTTCCAAGACAAACTCTCAGCCTCTGAAGGCACAACGATGTAATTAACTCTAGAGACTAATGTACACATGTTTACATTGTAATGATGGCAATTTCCGAAAGCTGTTTACCCAGATAATATTACATTATATTAGTGATTTGTATTCCGCCATTACCTTGCGGTTCAAGACGGATTACAGAAGAGGATTTCTGGACATGTCCAGAGGTGTTACAGAGTATAGCGGTTTGCTTCAGAGGATTGTAATGTTTCATATGATGTTAGTCTTCATAGATTTCTTGAATAGCAGGGTTTTTATTTCTTTTCTGAAAGTTTAGTAGGCTGGGGTCGCGATTAGGAGATTAAAGAGCTGGTGGTCTAGTTTTGCTGCCTATGCGGCTAGAAGACCATCGTACAGTTTTTTTCCGTTTGATGTCTCTGATTGGTGTGTGAATGGTGTCTGGGTTCTTCTGTGGTAGTTTGGATTAGGCGGTTGTTCAAGTAGGCTGAGCTGTCACCATTTATGGATTTAAATAGCAGGCAGTAGAATTTAAATAGTATTTTTGCTTGAATTGGGAGCCAGTGTAATATCTTTATTAAGCAGCATAGAACCAACCAAAACAGAGATCACTACATATACACGGTAACGACAAACATTCCAGCAGCCCATAAGACAATCATGCACATCTCGGTTTTACACAAGTTTGGGAACAAGGTCTGGAAACTACCCTCCCAAAAACTGAAACTATCTTTCCCATCTATAAAAGGTATATCCCACGCAGGAAAACTTGGAACATCCCTCCCCTTTAGAACCACTGAACTCTGGAACAACCTCTCATCCCCGCTCAGAAATTCTAGCTCCTTCCAATCCTTCTGTAAACGCTTGAAAACTTGGCTCTTCTCAAAAATCTAATCTCCTCCCGTTCTCTAGTACCCTGCCCCTCTCTATCCTCTCAGTCCCTCTCCTATACCCCTTCTTTGTAATTCCTTTCCTCTTAACCTCTGTAAACCGTACCGAGCTCTGCGCATGCGGAGATGGTGCGGTATACAAACCTAATGGTTTAGTTTAGTTTAGTTTAGTTTAGTTTGGGACTACTTTTGGTATAAAGTCAACAGACCTACACAATCAGTTAACCTGTCTCATTTTCTAGCCCACAGGGCAAAATGGGCTCCAGTTAAAAACCTAACAAAGAAGGTTTAACTATTCAGGCTCCTCTAAAACTCAACTCTCTGCCGATTAAAATTGTTAACTCTTTAAAGCTACAGTATTAGGGTTAGTTTCAACAGTAAGTTTAGATACCATCTTCATAATAGCACGGTAGTCCAAAGCTGTTTCCATCGTCTAAGAATGATTAGATCGCTAGCCAAACTCCTGGAACCTTCATCTTTAAACGTTCTAATTCACTCCCTAGTAATATCCTGTATCGATTACTGTAATGCACTGTTTAAGGGCACAACAAAGGAAAATCGGGTGACTACAAATCATCCAGAATGCTACTGTAAAAATCATATTCAGTGCAAAACAATATCACCATGTATCATCCCTTCTTCACAAAACTCATTGGCTCCCTGTTGAGCACAGAATCAATTATAAAATTCTTTTAAAAAAAAAATCTATTTATTAAATTTGTAATAGAAATACAGCAAAAATATAAAGCAAAAAAGTAGCAAATGACAAAGCAGGAACAGAACAATTGGGATAAACAACCAAGCAAAATCCATACTGTAGTTCTTAAGCATAGGACAAAAAGACTCCAATCTGTCCCTCCACACCTGAACCCCCCCCACTCCTCAACAACAACTACCCCCCGCCCCGGGCCTGAGAGTAAGAGAGACCGTTGGCACAATGTGCGGCAGCGGCAAAGAATGTTAGGCATGATAAAGAAAGGAATCACGAGTAGATCGGAGAAAGTCATAATGCCGCTTTATAGAGCAATGGTCAGACCACACTTGGAATACTGTGTCCAACATTGGTCTCCCAACCTAAAGAAGGATATAAAACTGCTGGAGAGGGTGCAGAGACGAGCAACGAAGCTAATAAGAGGTATGGAGAACTTGGAATATGAGGAACAACTCAAGAAACTGGGACTGTTCTCCCTTGAGAAGAGGAGGCTGCGAGGGGATATGATCGAGACTTTCAAAATACTGAAAATAGAGCAGGAAAAAAAATTATTTACAATGTCCAATGTGACTCGGACAAGAGGACATGGACTGAAGCTAAGGGGGAACAAGTCCAGGACAAATATCAGGAAGTTCTGCTTCATGCAACGAGTTTTGGACACCTGGAATGCTCTCCGAGAGGAGGTTATTGTGAATAACACCGTTCATGGATTTAAAAGCAAACTAGATGTACATCTCCTTACGAGAGGCATAGAGGGATATGGGTGACTAAAATTACACCAGGTGTACACTTGGCTGGGCCTCCATGTGTGCTGATCGCCGGACTTGATGGACCGAAGGTCTGATCCGGAGATGGTAGTTCTTATGTTCTTAGACCAACACAAGGGCTTCAGGAGATGCTTCTTTCCAAGAAATATAAGTAGACCAAGGGCTCCTTTTACTAAACTGCATTAGGGCATTAACGTGCAGAATAACGTGCGCTACATTGCCGCGTGCACTAGATGCTAACGCCAGCATTGAGCTGGCATTAGTTCTAGCCGCGTAGCGCGCGGTAATACCCTCCGGGCGCTAAAACCGCTAGCGCACCTTAGTAAAAGGAGCCCCAAGTGTTTTGAAAAGATCTCATACAATTTCTACTCAGTGCAGTCAGTATAGACATAATATACACATAATTCACCTTTTGTTGCACCACACAAAGTGCAGGAAGGTCGGGCTTCTTCCAAGAGGCTGCTAAAATCATACGTGCCGCTGTCATCACCAAAGCAATCCAGCGGCGTTGCCGCAGCTTCAAGGCAGATGGAGCTACATCCAGCAAACAACAACCATCAGAAATGAAGCCCATCACCCCAGCCCAGTAAGCCTGCGCCTTGGGGCAAAGTCACCAAACATGAAGAAAGGAGACTACAAAGGGAACTCACGGCGGCCATTTTCGATGATGGCTCTGCACAGGGCAGGAGTGTAGGAAGATCGCTGCTGCCCCGCGTCACCGCTAGACCACCAGGTAAGGTCTGGGAGGCAGGGGTGGGTCAGAGTCGGCCCATAATTTATTCATGAATTTTTTTATATTCGCGGGCCCGCTCTGCCCCTAACCCCCGTGAATACGGAGCAAGGAGTGTAGTAGTAGGTCTGGCTTCTGCTCCCTGGTCCAGTTGGCGATACTGGGAAAGCAGAATTCACAGGTCTCAGGAAGCTTTAGCCACCATTCAGCAGTGACACCTAGTGGCCAGACTTAGGGTTCACGACTTCACGTGAGCTGAGTTCCATAAGGCATTGCAGCTCGTGACCTCTAGCTAGGATTAACAGAAGTCCGGATTTCCCCATCCATGTACACCTTTTAGAGGGCATGTCCTGGCAATCAGACAGCTTTTCAAAACCTGGCACTTTGTCTGGATTTTTAAAAAAACTTCCAGCTAGAAGTGACGTTGGGACGGCATCTGAGCATGCGCGGTTGTAATGCAGTGATGTCGCATGCATACGTGTGACATCATCGCATCACACCAGCACATGCGCAGATGCCCTCCCAACAAGTGAACAGGTTGAGGGGGGCTGGGACAGAACGGGGGCGTGAATCAGATGGAACTGGGTGGGGCCTGGGGGCCTGAGGGCGGAGCCATTGGTCCAGATTCTAGTTCCAGAAAATCTGGTAACCCCACCTCTAGCTGAAGTCTAATTGCTGCCAGGGCTGGGATAACTTGAAATTGAAAATACAGGTACTCGTCGACTTACGTCCGCAATTGGTTCCGACTAACAGGTCGTAAGTTGATCGGGAAGTAAGTTGGCCTATGTTAGATTATGTTTAACGGATTCAAACTGACAGCTTTGCACGCCCTTTTAATACAGAAGGGAGTGACTGCAACAATCTACATCACGCCTCTTCTAAACTTCGGAAGAAGTTCCCGGATCAGCTGGTGGCGCGAGACCAGCTTCCCCATTCATTCATTTCATTGGCTAGCAGAGCTTCTGCATTTGTTTAAAAAGTTTCGTGTCTAGGCGAATGTTCTCGTTAGCTGCCGAGCGACGTGCGGGAACACGGCAACAGAAAAGAGGCGACCAGCCGTTGATGCCGGCCTACTCTCGCGCTGTGTAGTGCTGCTGCATAGCGAGACTTGGGAGTGCTGGAAACTGTCGTAAACGCGTCATAAATTGCATAGATCAGAAGTCGATGAGTACCTGTATTTAAAAAAAGGAAAAAACAACCTCTCAGGTAGTTTCTTCTTTTTTTTATATATTTTTATTCATTTAAAAAACTTTCAATAAGTGCAAAATACATTACAGTCACTTTACACTTTAGCATCACTTAATATTTCCAACAACGTATACTTCACATCTTATATCCCTCCCCCTCTTTATACATAACCATTGTTCTTGAACATAAGAAAACATCAAATATACCCACATTACATTACATTACATTACATTAGTGATTTCTATTCCGCTTATACCTTGCGGTTCAAAGCGGATTACATAAGAAGAAGCTGGACATTTCCAGGAGGGTACGTGACATTTAGGATAAGACATAGTTACAGAATGAGTATAGACTTGGTAACATTGGATGAGAGCAGTTATATTACATTACATATCAAATCTTTTTCCAGGCGTTGGTAGGTAATAAATCGGTAGGAAGAATTAGGTTTTTTTTTTTTTTTTTTTGTTGTTTTTTTTTTTTTGGTCGGTTGAGGATATGGTGTCAGGGAGTGGGTAACCTGGTCGGTTATGTGGAAGAGGAGATTAGGTGTTTTGAATATGCTTTTTGAAAAGTAGCGTTTTGAGTTCTTTGCGGAATGCTTTGAAGTCAGATGTTGAGGTTAACAATCTGGTTATGGAGGGTTCGAGTTTTGCTGCATGCGTTGCTATGAGGTTATCGTAAAGCTTTTTACGATGAGTGCCGTTGAGTGGTGGGTATGAGAATGGTGTCAGTGTTCTTCTTATTCTGGGTGGAAGGTTTCGGTGTAGGCGACCCACCCTCCCTACCCTGGATGTGTGTATACAAATGGGCAAATACTCTTCATTCTGCACAATTTCTCAGGTAGTTTCTAATATAGGCTTATGACATTGTAAACCAACAGAGGTCGATTCTGATTGAGCAGGAACATGGTATTGAAAAAGAAGTAAATCAATAAATACATGTTTCTAAGCTATGCTGTGCTTAGACCAAAAAACCATCAGGCCCCGCATCCTGACTCAGACGGTTCCCTCCCACTAGCTTTAATCTGGCTAATAATTGTTTATGGACTTTTCTAGGAATTTCAGACGAAATGCAGAGGCAAAGCCCTTCATAAGTATAGCGGGTGCTGTGGTTGTGGGCCACATTTGCTCAGTTTGCTGTTCTCTGGTTTAGCTGCCTTATCATTAACACTATTACCAGTGACTTCTAACAGTACAGCGCCTGGACTAAGCACATCCTATAGAACCTACACGACAGACTTCGTCCTGAAGGAAGGGCTGACTTAATGAGGGCCCTTGGCTACCTTGCATGTCGGAACAGCAAACGTCTATTAACACCTCAACGCGTTTCTACCACATAAAAAATTACAGCCGGTGTTATTTAAGCAGAGACACTCAAAAACATCTCTTTTGCATCTTAGACACAAATGCTTTCTTACATCCTATTGTAATGACCTCTTGACCTTCAAGAGCTACCAAAGTCCTCTAACAATTGCTAGGTGCAATAGCCCTATAGTAAAGCATCTGCATCCGTCTTCCTCTCCATCGCTCCACTCCTCCCTCTGCCGCACACCCGCTTCTTACCCTTGCTACGCCACTGGCTAGGTGGCCATAACAACTGAGCCTTTTCCATTCGTCTACATCGTAGACGGGCCACAGTTTGACCAGTATAATTTTAGGCTTATATTCTTTTTAAATAGTAATATGGTATCAGAAATCACTCCACTTGGGAGCACAGAAGTAACGGAGGAAATTTTCAGCCTGTGCAATGACTTGCTTGATGTAAATGTCCGTGCCGATATTTAAGGGTCCATCTACTGAGCTGCGTTAGTGACATAGCTAAAAGTGACATAGCCACGGGTGAGCCTGGGTGGGCCGGGACCCACTCCGTTTGGGCTCAAACTCAGCTAAAATTTCATCTCCCTTAGTGTGGCTGGTGGGAATTCCAAAGCCCTGTCAGCCGAAGACCTCCCCCCACCGAAAGAATTTACAAGTTGGGCAGCCGTTGGCACTGTCCCGGAGCCCCCACTATTCCCAGCCGCAGGCTACTCCCTCCCTCATGCACGCTCAGTTTTCATGCGTGCACAAAACGTAGCATACGCACACAGAGGACAGTAGCTGGCGGTTGTTGGCAGCGGCTCTAGGACAGTGCCGTCGGCCACCCGACATGTAAACTCTTTGGCAGGGAGGAGGTCTCCGGCTGTCGGGGCTCTGAGATCCCTACCAGCAAAGATATGTCATGACTAAGCCAGCACAGGTATGTCATGACTTAGCCTTTATTTTTTCACTATTTATCTATCTAACTAATTTATTTACGACACAACATAGAGCCATAGTGGTCCCCCCTGAAGGTTTTTATGCCACACCGTAGCCGCTGTTGTGGTGGTGGGAGGGATTTGGTCTGAGGCTTTTCCTTCTTTTTTTGGGGTACCCTTTAGATCATGTTGTAGTTTGTTCATCTTGTACTATTGTGCTGTGAAAGGGTTTGTGGACACATTTACCTTGAGGGGCACCAGGGGAGTTAGGGTTTAATTTAGTTGGGGAGGGGCAGAGGTGAAATTGTAGGCCCACCCACTTTGCTCTCGGGCCCACCCTAAATCAGTTGCCTGGCTATGGTGCTGGTGCTAATGCAGTAAAAATGGACTGACACAAGATAAGCTAAAGGATTTTTGCATTAGTTTTGCCATATGCCTGTACTAAGTGATTATATATAAACATAATAAAATGCTAAAGAGGTAAAAAATATATATATATATATATATACAGTAAAACCTTGGATTGCAAGTAACTTGGTTTGCAAGTGTTTTGTAAGACAAGCAAAATATTTTATTAAATTTTAACTTGATATACAAGCAATGTCTTGCAATACAAGTACATACAGTATACACACATCACAACTGAGCCGATGGTTCTTCTCTCTCTGATGCTGCGGGAGTGTAGTGACTGTTCTAAACAAGCAAAGTCTTGCAATACGAGTACATACAGTATACACGCGTCACATCATCACAACTGAGACGATGGCTCTTCTCTCTCTGACGCTGCGGGAGTATAGTGACTGTTCTAAACGAGCGAGGTCTTGCAATACGAGTACATACAGTATACACGCGTCACATCATCACAACTGAGACGATGGCTCTTCTCTCTCTGACGCTGCGGGAGTGTAGTGACTGTTCTAAACGAGCGAGGTCTTGCAATACGAGTACGTACAGTATTTTGTATTAAAGTTTCTGTGTTGTGGGACGAATCGTCTGAGTTTCCATGATTTCCTGTGGGGAAATTCGCTTTGATATACAAGTGCTTTGGACTACAAGCATGCTTCGGGAACAAATTATGCTCGCAAACCAAGGCTTTTTCTGTACCTATAAGCAAATGATCCAGTGAAGATGATGGCTCATGCATAATATTTTTTATTTTTTTTTACAATGCATGAGTGAAGAGCCTGCTGAGAATCATATGAATACATAGTTTAAGTTATTAGAGGGGTGATTTTGTTGCCAGTATTGATTTTGAACCCCAGTATAGGAATAGCTTGTGATAATTGTACTAAGCAGATACCATGTCAGGGCTGGAGATATAGGTGTGGATGTGCCAATCAGTTTGCACCCTGACATTACGGCCGTGTTTAGGGTGACCAGATTTTCCAGAACGAAAATCCCGACCCAAGACCCTGCCCCCAGGCCCGCCCGAATCACGCCCCTTTCCGCCCCAGCTCTGCCCCCCCCCCCTCAACCTGTTCACTTGTCGGAAGGGCATCTGCACGTGCGCTGGGCGTGACGCGATGATGCACGTGCAGATGCCGTCCCAACGTCGCTCCTAGCTGGAAGCTTTTTTGTTTCAAATTCTTTATTCATTTTTGCATATTACAACAAGTGCATTAGATAAAATCATATGAACCTATAAATACACACTTGATTACCGTATTTTCACCCATATACCACGCACCCGTGTAAAACGCGCACACGGGTATAGCGCGCGGGGAACACAAATTTATGTAAAAAAAAATTTAATATAGCGCGCACACGCGTATACCGCGCATGCTAAAACCTCCTCCTGCCTACTCCGAACCGGCATCCTCCCCCCTCCCGCTCGCTTACCCGAGAGAGCATTTTTTTTTTCATTCGAATCCGGCATTCCCCCTGCGAACCGGCATCATCACCCCCCCCTCCCCCGCGATCCTACATCCTCCCCAGCACCGCAAAACGTCTCTTACCCGATTGGGCACCGGCACCGGCACCAGCACCAATGCACAGGATGTGCCAGTGCCCCGAAGATCCTCCCTCGTTGGGTTGGGCTGGGCGGTGCGGTGCGAGAGAGATCCTCCTTCTTCCTGCGCCGGGCTAGACTAGGCTTTGAGCATTTGCGCACCGCCCAGCCCAGCCCAGCCCAACCCAACCCAACCCAACAAGGGAGGATCTTCGGGCACTGGCACTGGCACATCCTGTGCATTGGTGCTGGTGCCGGTGCCCAATCGGGTAAGAGATGTTTTGCGATGCTGGGGGGATATAGGATCGCGGGGGAGGGGGGGTGACACGAGCGGGTGGGAGGATGCCGGTTCGCAGGGGGGATGCCGGATCGGATTGAAAAAAAAAAGTTGTAAAACACGCTCACATATATAACGCGCACGGTTATGCACGGTTTATAAAATCGTGTATAACGCGCGTGTTATATGCGTGAAAATACGGTAACTCTCATATAACACATTACATATAACATTTCATTACATATTTATATTCTATAATATCTTGAATATTATGTATTACACCTGATATCTAAACAATTATTATTAAATAGAAACCCTCCCATCCCATCCCCTCCCGTTACAGAATTTCATACAAATACAGTGAGACTATTGACATATTCATATGCATTATGAGATAAATAAAAATAATACCCACCCTTTTCCCTTCTATCAAATATCTTACCTTGGGAAAATGTTATCTTTCATTACAAAAGTCTGTTAATGGTCTCCAGATCTTCTGAAATTTACCAAAATAACCTTTTTGTGTTGCTATTGTACGTTCCATTTTATATATATGGCATACAGAATTCCACCAAAAGTTATAATTTAATCTGTCATAATTTTTCCAATTGTATGTTATTTGTTGAATTGCTACTCCAGTTAAAATAAATAAAAGTTTGTTGTTATTTGACGAAATTTGACTCTTTGCTCTCATTGCTGTGCCAAATAAAATAGTATCATATGTCAGGCTACTGGATTTTCTAACATCCTATTTATTTGAGGCCAAATTGATTTCCAAAATAATAATATGAATGGACAATAGAATAAAAGGCGATCTAATGTCCCAGCCTCAAGATGACAGTGCCAACATCTATTAGACTTGGAGCTATCTAATTTTTGTAAACGAACAGGGGTCCAAAAAGCTCTATGCAACAGAAAGAACCAAATTTGTCTCATAGATGCTGATTCTGTACATTAGAGAATGACACAGTGACAAAATTCATCACCGTTCCCGTCCCCGCGGATAACCGCGGGAAACCATCTTCATGTCATTCTTTAAGGAGAGAGGGAAGAATCAGAATATGAATGGCCACAACCACTGACCCTCAAGCTTTACTTTGAAGAATGACAGTCTCTGGTATCCAGAGCAGATATTGTGATGTCATAATGCCTCATTCTACCAGTGCCTAAGAGCCAATCACAGCAGTGATGTCACAATGGCTTCATTATCCTTGGCTCACATAAGAATCAGAGTATGAATGGCCACAACCACTGACCCGCAAGCTTTGCTTTGAAGAATGCTGGGGTAGAAGGACCGAGGTTGAAATAGACACTAGAAAATCACATGGGATTATTTCCCACGGTTATCTGCGGGGATGGGAACGGTAATGAATTTTGTCACCGTGTCATTCTCTACTGTACATCTTAGCTCCTAGCTGGAAGCTTTTTAAAACCCGGACAAAGTGCCGGGTTTTGTAAAGCCGTCCGGACGTCTGGTAACCCTAGCCATGTTAGTTAGTTGGTTTGCCAACTTTAGTGCACGTGCAGAAATAAAACAAATGGAAAACCTCCTTTTTGATGTACACGTTAGAAATGGGCTTAGTGCACAGGAAAGCCTCACATAAGGATGCGCTGAGCACATTACTGGCGCAGTTTACTAAAAGGAACCTTTAATCTGGATAGTCAGCTCTGTGCTGTATATCTGGATAGTGGGATCACCATGCTGGCGTTGTCTGTTCAGTTTAGGTCTGCAGTTATCACCTAGGGCAGTGGTCGGCAAACTCATTAGTCAAAAGAGCCAAAGATCAGCAGTACAACGATTAAGATTTCTTTTGAGAGCCAAATTTCTCTCCTAACAAGAACCATGTTTTTAGGAGTCAGTTTAAACTAGTTACTAACATTAAATAAAACCAGATATCTTAATAATAATAATCTTATTTATTGAGAAAAAAAATCTTTTTCTACCTTTTGTCGTTTCTGCTTTAATCATCTTGTCTTCACTCACTTTTTTCTAGCCAGCATCTGTCCTCTCTCTGTCTTCCATGCAGCATCAGCCCCTTCCATGTCTGCCCTCTCTCTCTCTGCCCCTGCCATCCACTATCCGCCTTCTCCCCGTTCCATATGGCATCTTCCTTCTTTCTATGCTCCTTCTATAAACTGTCTATCTTGTGCCCCTTCTCTCCTTTGTACATGATTCATTTCAGCTCTGCCACCTCTCCATTTTTCTCTGTCACCACCCCCTCCCCTATGCTCTGGCATCTCTCCTTTCCTTCCCACCCCACGGTCTGGCATCTGTCTCTTTCCCTTCTCTGATTCCTTGGCATCTCTCTCCTTTCCTTTCATCTCTCCCTCCCCATCCATGCTCTGATATCACCTCCTTCCTTTTCCCTTGGTCTGTCATACCTTCCTCTTTCCCTCTATGCCCTGGCATCTCAGTAGCCAGAATGTTCCTTTTCAGAGGGGCCCCAACACAGCAGCTGTTCTCACAAGCTGCCGGCAGCTGCCCCAAAGTTTTTCCTCTGCCGTAACTTCCCATTTCCGACAGGGCAGATCGGTGCAGAGGGAAAGCTTCGGGGCAGCTACCGGCAGTTTGTGAGAACAGCTGCCATGTCAGGGCCCCTCTGAAAGGGAAAATTTAGGTGATTAATAAAGAAGTTCGGACCGCAGGGCCCCCTGGATCTGTGGGGCCCAGGGCAGCTGCCCTGTTTGCTTTTCTGTTAAAAATAAAAATGTCCAACTGATGCCTTCTTTGACCTTTGCTGGATCAGGGACAGAACTACTAGAATCTATGACAAATTGTGAGACAAAAGAAGGCATCAAAGAAGGCTCAAAGAAGGCATCAGCTGGACATTTTTATTTTTAACAGAAAAGCAAATAAATGGACAGCACATGAAAATGAAAGACATAAGAGAAATATGAGAAAAATTTTTTAGATCCACAGAAGATCCTAAATAAAAATAATTTTTCGGGGAGGGGGGGGAACGGGGCAAAATGTCAGTTAAGCGCAGGGGTTCTCAACCCAGTCCTACCTACGCAGTCCGGTACCTGCAGAGAGGAGCTAAGGTTTATTTAAAAATTTGATATACCGCCTTATCAAAATTCAAAGCGGTTTTACATAATATATAAAAACAAAGAGTAGAAAGGCATACATTAAAAACAAATTATAATTATTAAAACAGACAGTCAAACACATAGACGAACATTAACTTACCGAAACAAAATGAAAAAGGGTAGAAATGCATTTGTGTAATGAAAAAGAGAGGGAGAAGGATCAAAACAAAAAGAAGGTTATACTTTAAAATCTTCGATATTTGCTGCTGTATCCTAACTCTCTTTGTTTCGCCGGGAGCCAGACCCGCTGGTGCGCAGTAGCAGCGAGTATTGTGCAGACAAACTGACCTGCTGGTACAGCCGAAGAGGGAGGAAGGAAAACTGTTGAATTTCTGGGGGGAAAGATGAGGAGTTCTGGCCAGCGGGGGAGGGAAAGTTGGACAGTACGGGGGAGGAGGAGCAGTAGGGAAGGCAAGAAATCGCTGTCCCGCCCCACCCCCCAAGACAAAATTTTCCTTCACAGAAGGGCCCCGACACAGCAGCTGTTCTCACAAGCTGCCGGCAGCTGCCCCAAAGTTTTCCCTCTGCCGCAACTTCCTGTTTCTGACAGGGCAGATCGCCGCAGAGGGAAAACTTCAGGGCAGCCGCCGGCAGTTTGTGAGAACGGCTGCCATGTCGGGGCCCCTCTGAAAAGGAAAATTGCTGGAAAAGGGGATAGAGGGGTATAGATAGAGGTCCTGGACCTGTTGGGCCGCCGCGTGAGCGGACTGCTGGGCACGATGGACCTCAGGTCTGACCCAGCGGAGGCATTGCTTATGTTCTTAAGTTTGGATCACAGGGCTTTCGGTCCCTAGGCACGTGCAGAGCCACACTCAAGTGGCTAAAGAGCCGCATGTGGCTCGCGAGCCTTGGTTTGCCGACCACTGACCTAAGGTTACTGGATTTCTTCATGCAAAAGTGAGGACATGTGGCCCCACCCCATTCCACCTCTAGCCCTGCCCTGTTCCACCCCCAAACCCCGCCCCATCCTGCCCCCAACCTCGCCCCCACACAATCCTTGTCTCTTCTTCCCTGAGTCCGGGCTGTGTCTGGAGGGCCTCTGAGCATGCATGGATGTGACATTATGACATCAAACACATGCGTCCACAAAGCACATGTGTATGATGTCATCGCATCGCATCAGAGCATGCTCAATGGCTCTCCGGACGTGGCCCCAAGCTCGGGACCTGCCAAAACCCGGACACTCAGACAGTCCTCTAAAAAGAGGACATGTCCAGGTTTTCCCAGACATCTGGTGACTGTAGTTATCTTTGCTAACATGATAACTTTTCATCCCATTCTCACTCGCCCCAAAACCATCCTCATTATACAGATGATATTGGGCTATTCAGTTGGATTTTAAGCCTGATTTTATTCATACAAGAGCCTCATATATGTTTAGTTGTTCATTGGCCTTTGGGGGAGTATTATAAGTGGCTTTTTTGGCCCCAAAGATCACCAAATAGGCTACAGGTTTTACCCTTGAACCAGTCTAACTCTGTACATTTGTTATTAGCTTTTGAGAGCTCAGACTCCCTTTATCAGGCTCAAGTTGAAATTCCGGTGAAGCTCACAAAAGTGCCCTCTGCCACTTGGAAGCAACCCTGGCCCGCTTTATCGTGGCATCTAAGAACATAAGAAGTTGCCCCCGCTGAGTCAGACCAGAGGTCCATCTTGCTCAGCGGTCCGCTCCCGCGGCGGCCCATCAGGCCTAGTGCCTGAACAGTGATCCCTGATTAATTTTATAATTTACCTCTAATCCCATCCCTATAATCTACCTCTACTCTTATCTGTACCCCTCAATCCCTTTGTCTTCCAAGTACCTATCCAAAGCTTCTTTGAACCCCTGTAGCGTGCTCCGGCCTATCACAGCCTCAGAAAGCGCGTTCCATGTATCCACCACCCTCTGGGTGAAAAAGAACTTCCTGGTGTTTGTTCTAAACCTTTCCCCTTTCAATTTCTCCGAGTGTCCCCTTGTACTTGTAGTTCCCCATAATTTGAAAAATCTGTCCCTATCTACTTTTTCTACACCCTTCATGATCTTGAAGGTTTCTATCGTGTCTCCTCTAAGTCTCCGTTTTTCCAGGGAGAAAAGCCCTAGCCTTTTCAGTCTGTCAGTATATGAGAGATTTTCCATACCCTTTATTAGCTTAGTTGCTCTTCTCTGGACCCTCTCAAGTACCTCCATGTCCTTCTTGAGGTACGGCGACCAGAATTGAACACAGTACTCCAGGTGCGGGCGCACCATAGCACGATACAGTGGCAGGATGACTTCCTTCTTTCTGGTCGTGATACCCTTCTTAATGATACCCAACATTTTGTTTGCTTTCCTTGAGGCCGTGGCACACTGCGCCGATGCCTTCAATGTTGTGTCTACCATCACTCCCAGGTCTCTTTCAAGGTCACTCATCCCTAGCGCTGATCCCCCCATTTTTTAAGTGAACATCGGGTTTTTTTTCCCTATATGTATGACCTTGCATTTCCCTATGTTGAAACTCATTTGCCACATTTTGGCCCATTCTTCCAGTGTTGTCAGATCTTTTTGGAGATCTTCGCAGTCCTCCATGTTATTGACCTTGCGATATAGTTTGGTGTCATCCGCAAATTTAATAACCTCACATTTTGTTCCTGCCTCCAGGTTGTTAATGAATATATTGAAAAGTAGCGGTCCCAGCACCGACCCCTGTGGAACTCCGCTCGTGACCCATTGCCAGTCTGAGTAATGGCCCTTTACTCCAACCCTCTGTTTCCTATCCGCCAACCAGTTTTAGTTTCAAAAAGCTGTTGAAAACCAAGCTATCTGTGGGCACCTATTTGTTAAAGCTACTCAGCCTTCTTAATTAACATTTTTCCTGATAGATGCAACTTCTGTCTTGACTCTGCGTTTGAGTCAATATGTGGATTTTTAAGTGCCTTTGGGGGTCTTTTACTAAATGCTAACGCGCCCATTATATTCTATAGACGCGTTAGCATGTAACGCACGCTAAATCAGGTGGTGAGCCTTAGTAAAAGACCCCCTTTGTTGTTAACTGCCTGGGCATTGTTGGTTGGGTGCAAATGTTTTTTCCTTTTTCAAGAAAATGTATTTTATGATACTGTAATTTAGTTTTAATTTTAGAAATGTAATTCGGTTTTCTACTCTGCAATTATGGATGTTTATCTTTATGGAAACCGCTTTGTTTAAATGCGGTATATACATTTTAAAAAATAAATAAATAGATATGGGCCCAAGAAACAAACAGGCAACCAGTCCACGAGGGCCAGAAAGGCAAAGTATATAAAGCAGACCGGAGAAAAACACCAGCAATCCAAAAATGTACTTTATTTCAGCTGCAGAAGCAGAGGGATTGAAAAACTGTGCCCAGCTTGGCCGAGTTTCACCTGAAGGCTGCCTCAGGGCTTGAAATACCAGATCGGTGTATAAAAAAGCTTACACCAGAACTGGCTAAATGTTTCTCTCCCTCACAGACTCGAATAGCTATTGCTAGAGATTGTGATATGTTATTATATTCTATGACATCCTGCTACAAATACTAGATACAATAGGAATCACAGGCAAAGTACAAACATGGTTTCAAGGATTCCTACAATCCAGGACCTACAGAGTAAAGACAAACAAAGAAAAATCAGAACCATGGTCCAACCCCTGTGGCGTATCCCAAGGATCGCCATTATCCCCAACACTCTTCAATCTCTACATTGCATCCCTCAGCACTTGCCTAGACAAAATAGGCTTATTGATCTGCCAACGCCCACCATGACAGACACACTACACAGAACTCTAGAAACAGTGGCAACATGGATGAAAGACCACAAACTAAAACTGAACCCAGACAAAACAAAATTCATACTTCTCGAAAAAACAAAACAAAACACAACCCCAACCATAACAAACCTAGTAATAAACTCAATCACATACCCCATTCAACCAACCATCTATAAACTTCTGGGAATGACGATAGACAGATGCTGCACCATGCAACCACAAATCAACAAAACAATACAGAAATCATTTGTGGTCATGAGAAACCTAAGGCAAGTTCGAAAATTCATCGACAGAAAACAATTCCAGCCCCTAGTCCTAGGTCTCATTGACTACTGCAACATCCTATATCTCCCCTGCCCCGCAACAATGATAAAACAACTACAAATAGTACAAAACACAGCTCTGAGATTAATCTATTCACTAAGAAAACACAACCACATCACCGAGGCATACCTCGACTCGCACTGGCTCCCAATTCAAGCAAAAATACTATTTAAATTCTACTGTCTATTATTTAAATCCATAAAAGTTCAAGTTCAAGTTCACTTTATTTTTGATGAATCGCCTATTTAAAACATTCTAAGTGATGTACATTTAAAAACAGATTATAAGAGAACATTCAATCATATTAGTAAAACATTAAAAACAACAAAACAAATATTTGTTAAATAATTAAATAATACATGAAAAACAAACATGAAAAAGGGAGGAAAAGGGGGAAAAGTTACATATTTTTCTAATGGTGAAGGAAAAAAAACATATATTAGGAAAAAACATAAAGTAGGGATGAAAAATAAAAAAGGGAAGAAATTATTCATTAAAAGCATCATTAAATAAAAAAGTTTTTAAGAGTTTTTTAAAAGAGATAATATCTCTATCCTTTCTAATAAAAAGAGGCAGAGTGTTCCAAAGTTGGGGAGCTAAAACAGAGAACATATCGTTTCTCCTTGTTCCCACAATTTTGAGTGAAGGGACCAAAAGTAACTCTTGTTGTGATGAGCGAAGGGTTCGATTAGAATGATAAGGGATAATCATTCTAGATATAAATTGAGGGGTGTTATATAGTAGAACCTTAAAGACTAGAAATGCTATTTTAAAAGTTATTCGATGATTAATGGGTAGCCAGTGTGATTTAATAAGAAGGGGTGTTACATGGTCATATTTTTTTGCTTTGTGTATAAGTTTTATGGCCGTATTTTGGATTATTTGGAGTCTTTTCTTTTCTTTTTGGGAAATATTGTATAACAAAGAA
Source organism: Geotrypetes seraphini (assembly GCF_902459505.1). NCBI lineage: Eukaryota > Metazoa > Chordata > Amphibia > Gymnophiona > Dermophiidae > Geotrypetes > Geotrypetes seraphini. The sequence continues at coordinate 304,991,120 of NC_047087.1, forward strand.
TTACAATAATCTAATTTGGAAATGATCATAGAGTGGACAAGGATGTTAACAGATTTTGGTTCTAAGAAGGATGAAATGGATCTTATCAGACGTAATTTATAAAAACAGGATTTAACCGTTTGACTTATGTGATCATGAAAAGATAAATTCGTGTCAATTATAACTCCTAAAGTTTTTATGGATGAGACAGATTCAATTGGGTTATTTTCAAGCAAAAAAGGAGAAATTAGTATAATGTCTTTTTTCCATGTAAATAGCATTGTTTGTGTTTTTTGTATATTTAATGAAAGTTTATTATTACAGAGCCAATTTTTTATTGTATCCAATTTGGAGTTGATGGCTATAATTTCATCATATTTTCCGGGATCAAGTGGGTGGAGAAGTTGGATATCGTCAGCATAGGAGAAAGTTGTAAAGCCTAGTGATTGACAAATAGTAAGAAAAGGTGAGAGAAAGATATTGAATAAAAGAGGAGATAGAATAGAACCCTGAGGTATACCAAAAGGCGAAGTGTAAGGGGTGGAGTGATCTTCTTTGATTATGACTGTTGAAGATCGGTTGGAAAGAAAGGATTGAAACCATTGTAGTATTTGTCCTCCAATACCGAAGGATTCCAAACGATTGAGTAGGAGAGCGTGATCTATAGTGTCAAAGGCTGCTGAAAGATCCAAAGAAAAAAGGGCGACCGATCTGTGGTGGTCTAAGTAGTAATGAATGTTGGATACCAAGCCTAACATTGAATACTCTGTGTTATGGTGTTTCCGGAAGCCGGTTTGGTTAGGGTGCAGTACGTTTGATGACTCAATAAAGTCAGTTAATTGTTCGAAAACCAGTTTTTCAGTTACTTTTGCTAGGAAAGGCAAGTTTGAAATTGGGCGATAATTGGCTACATCATTACGATAAATGGTGACAGCCCAGCCTACTTGACCGCCTAATCCAAACTACCATAACCAGACACAGGAGAACCCAGACATTCACATACCCTCCAATCAGAGACATCAAACGGAAAAAACTGTACGATGGCCTTGTAGCCACATAGGCAGCAAAACTAGACCACCAACTCTCTAATCTACTAATCGCTATCCCAGCCTACAAAACTTTCAGAAAAGAAATAAAAACCCTGTTATTCAAGAAATCCATGAAGACTAACTAACACTGTATTAAACATTACAATCCTCTGAAGCAACCCGCTCTACTCTGTAACACCTCTGGACATGTCCAGAAATCCTCTTCTGTAGTTCGCCTTGAATCGCAAGGTAATGGAAGAATAAAAATCACTAATGTAATGTACTGTATTTTGTTACCTTGCTTTAACTAAACTTGGTGGGGGGGAGTATTCTACTTTTCCTTTATTTACCTTACCTCAAGTTACCAAATAAAATCTATGTAATACTACCTTCAACTGGTTATTGCCTATCTTTCTCACTCTTGCTCCAAGTCAATGAAGAAAAGGTGCCTCTTTGTAGTAGGTTAAAGGAATTCTATGACTGGACAGATCTGCCTAGATAGAATATCACAAATTGTATTTATGGCCTACAGAAGAAAGCTAAAAGGATGATCACTAGGCAGGCTGAATTCACGGGAAAGCTGGAGGACAAGGTCAAAAAGAATTTTGTCTCTGAGTTAAGGGAAGACCATCTACAGCAGTGGTCTCCAACTCAAACCCTTTGAAGGGCCACATTTGGGATTTGTAGGTATTTGGAGGGCATCAGAAAAAAATAATGTCTTATTAAAGAAATTACAATTTTGCATGAGTTAAAACTCTTTATAGTTTATAAATCTTACCTTTTGGCTAAGTTTTAAGAATAATATTGTAATTTATAGCTAGAGACATATGATCAAGAAACTTTTATTTTACTTTTGTGATTATGATAAACATACCGAGGACATCAAAATAGTACCTGGTGGGCCACATGTGCCCCCCCCCCCAGGCCGTGAGTTTGAGACCACTGATCTTCAGGGATGAATGAAAAGAAGAAGCATAGATAATTCAAATATGATGTTTTCAGGGTTAACTGCAGACCCAAAGAGGATGATGGCTGCCATTAGCATGGATGTGGAGCCCAGTGATCAGAGCAGCAGACTAAGAACCTGGAAAGCCTAGTTCAAATCCCACTACAGCTACCTGTGATTTTGAGCAAATCGCTTAAACTCCATCGGGGAAGGGGAGGGGGGCAGGAAGAGATCTACTGTACCTGAATGTACACTGCTTTGAGAGCTTTCAGGGTTGAAGGCAGTGTAGAAATAAATAAATGAAACTCAAGCAGGTTGAAAGTGAGGGTATTTACCTAATCCATATAATCAGTTGTACTAGAGAAAGACACGGTGGATGTTACCCGCGGCTAGCCACGGGTAACCCGCCAAAACGGTGGAGGGGGGAAAGGTGCTCACCGCAGGTACAGGGACAAGGCCATCCACCGCCCCGTGGAGGGGTGAATGGATTTGTCCCCGCAGTTAAGGGAGGGAACGCACGCGGTCACAGATCGCGCGCAGCCCTCTCCCTCCTTCCTACCTTCCTACAAATCTATCTCCCTCCCTCCCCCTTACCTTTGCGGCACGTTTTAAGGTTTCAGAGTACTTATTAAAAGCTGCCGGATCCTACGTGCCCACACACGCACGCAATGCACGTAGGCTCCGGAAACTTTCAACAAGTACTCTGAAACCTTAAAACGCGTCGAGAAGGTAAGGGGGAAGAAGGGTGATGCAAGGACTGCGCGAGGGGTGCCAAAGGACAGTGAGGTGGTGAGAGGGAAGAGTGGATACTGCAGGGACGGGGACAGGGCGGCGAAGGGGACGGTGATCTGGTAACGGGGCAGTGACTGGGACAGATTTTTTTTCTCCGTGTCATTCTCCAAGTTGTAGGTCAACTACTGCTGAATATCCATTTTATGCAATGACTGATGTCACCTCTACAAGGTGTACATTCGTGCAGGCCAAACATATGTCACGTCATGTTGTGTTAATCAGGTCCTCTATTCCGCCTTTACCTATTCCGTTCAAGGGTGGATTACAAGACATTGGGACAGTTACCCAGGAAGTTACGATGGACAGGTTGACACGGATATTCAATAGAGTTGCTAGTACAGGTATATCAGTGCAGTTATTAAAGCAGTAGGTCATGGTTACAAATAGACAGTTATAAGTTCAAATAGGTCATTATTAGAGTTACCAGATGTTTGAGAAAACCTGGACATGGCCTCTTTTTAGAGGACTGTCCGGGTGCCCAGAGGGATTTCCAAAACCCGGCAATTTGTCCGGATTTTGGAAGGCACCAGGCCGCATTTGGAGGGCTTCTGTGCATGTACGGTTCGAGTGGGGGTGGAGCAGGGCAGGACGGAATGGGGGGCGGAGCCAGGTGTCCTCTTTTTCTAAAGGGGAAATCTGGTAATCCTAGTCATCGTTATGTCCCAGGAGTTGCGTTAGACGGTTTTACAACCACCGTTTCAATTCATTCAGGGATGGCTCCCTGTCCTGGTACAGAAATGCATTTAAATTGTCCATATAAGTACCTGCAAGCCTAAAGTGCGATGTATAATTTATCCAGATGCAGCTGGATTTTGTCACTTCCCAGATAGCTTCAGGCCTGGACTCTGGCATGCCTCTGGCAAATCTTCCTGTTACATGCTTCATTTATTTGTTTAGTAATCTACAGGCATAAAAGTTATATATATAAGTGCAGGCAGCTTTAAAACAAAAGTATTTCTGTACCAGTGCTGAATAGCTAAATCCTTTTGAATATTCAATCCTAATTCTATAAAAGCACATTTCTATAGGCAAAGCATTACTTCACCTGAGAAAATGACTTTAAAAATTACCCCTCTTCTTTCTCTATCAGTTACCATGCTTTTCCTGAATTTTATTATTATTATTATTATCAAATTAAAACCATAAGAACATAAGAATTGTCATACTGAAGGTCCATCAAGCCCGGTATCCTGTTTCAACAGTGGCCAACCCAGGTCCCAAGTACCTGGTAGAAACCCAAAGAGTAGCAACATTCCAGAGCTGAGATTATGATGTCATAATGCCTCATTCCACCAATGCCTAAGAGCCAACTTCATCAGTGATGTCACAGTGGCTTGATTATCCTATACTTGGCTCACATAAGAGTTGCCCTACTGGGACAGACCGAAGGTCCATGAAGCCCTGTATCCTGTTTCCACAGTGGCCAACCCAGGTCCCAAGTACCTGGCTTGATTCCCAAGTAGTACAACAGATTTCATGCTGCTTATTCTAGGAATAACCAGTGTTATGGTTAAATCGGTGTGGAAGATGAGTGAGTAATCTAACCAACATGATATCACGTCTGCATGGAGGAAGCAGCCCTAAGAAATCTCTCTTTGAATATAAAAAGGAAACAAGCCCCTGGGTGTCCTATTTATAGTACTTTGCTCTTTTCTTTCCAAGATTTGCCATATCAGTGCTAGTGATAGATGAAGTTTCTGCTTCCGCTTGACAAGATGCCACTAGCTTGACACGATCACCCCGTAGTCATCTTGTCCATAGGCTGCGCACAGACCCACATCCATTACTGCCCTCATGCTGACGTCAGACGACCATATGCCACTCAACGGCGTCTTGTGGGGCGTGGGATCTCTCGGAGAGCGAGATAACGGTTACTGCGGATGGGCATCTGCCATCATGTTTCTATGTTGTGTATACTATATGAACCCACAGGGATTTCTCATCAATGAGCAGCTGAAAACATGAGGTCCAGAAGTAATTCTGCTCATCTAACAACCTGAAAAGAAAGGGTGTGACAATTTCCTGATCAAAGTCACATTTTTCCATTCATCCTACGTATGTGAGCCCAGGGGGGACACAGGGGCACCAAATGCACAGAGGTAAGTTTAAAAAAAAAAAAATGTAATGGGGAGAGTGTGGCACAGTGGTTAAAGCTGCATCCTGAGGTTGTGGGTTCAAACCCACACTGCTCCTTGTGATCCTGGGGAAGTCACTTAATCCCACCAGGGCAGACAGGGATACATTCATGTAAACATTTCTGACCTCCCCTGGGAGAACAGCATAGAAAATTGAACAAATAAATAGTGTGAAAGGTTTCAGCCTCTGATAACCAGAGCTGCTATTGTGACATCATAATGCCTCATTCCACCAATGCCTAAGAGCCAACCTCATCAGTGATGTCACAATGGCTTGATTGGCCTATACTTGGCTCACTTCTGCCACATTTTGATTTCTAGTGTGGTGCAGTGGTTAAAGCTACAGCCTCAGCACCCTGAGGTTGTGGATTCAAGCCCACGCTGCTCCTTGTGACCCTGGGCAAGTCACTTAATCCCCCCATTGCCCAAGGTACATTAGATAGATTGTGAGCCCACCAGGACAGGGAAAAATGCTTGAGTACCTGAATAAATTCATGTAAAACCATTCTGAACTCCCTTGGGAGAACAGTATAGAAAATTGAATAAATAAATAAATTTAGGACTAGCTTGCTAACAGTTGTGTATCAGAAAGTCATTGATGTGGAAGCTGTGTAGGAGTCTGTGGGCACGGTCATGTCTGGTGTGTGAATGACACATGTCTGAGCAGCTGTAAAGGAAAATTAGTTTCATTTACTGGTACAGGTATCAGAGTGGGTGACGAAGAACGCAGTCCGGCGCTTTGCATTTTGACTCAGATACTGCCTTTCGAATCCCTCCTCTTCCTGTCTCTGCAGATTCAGTGAAGTAAAGTAGCGTCTGGAGAGAAGCCGTCAGAGGTTTGGCTGTGACAAAGCCTTCCAGAGCTACACCAGGACCAGAACACAAGGGACTCCAGGTCCAGATCCCGTCGGCATTCACGAACTGCTCTGAAGAGCTCCTGAGCCACTCTTCAAAAGTAACAAACACTTGGCACTTCTAATGATGACTCAGGAATGTTTAACTCGTTCCCAGACAGTCCTTTTTGGAAGGTGATGTTGAGAGGAGTCTGTCCTATGGGGTTTTTTTTTCCTTCCCTTATAAATTGCATGAACAGGGTAAAAGTGTGGATAAATGACCTTGTAGTGTCTCGGGGGTGGGGGGGTGGGGGTCTATTTGGTGCTGTTTGTATCAAATGCTCTTCTAGGTAGGGTTACCTCAGGCCGGTGTCAGGTCAAAAGCATGCCGGGACAAAGGCGCGCGCAGACAACTGAGCGCAGCGCGGAGGCGTGCGCCGCAGAAAATTACTGTTTTTAGGGCTCCGACGGGGGGGGCATGGGGGGGAACCCCCCCACTTTACTTAATAGAGATTGCGCCGCGTTGTGGGGGCGTTGTGGGGGGTTTGGGGGGTTGTAACCCCCCACATTTTACTGAAAACTTCACTTTTTCCCTGTTTTTAGGGAAAAAGTTAAGTTTACAGTAAAATGTGGAGGGTTACAACCCCACAAACCCCCCACAACGCCGGCGCGATCTCTATTAAGTAAACTGGGGGGGGGCTCCCCCCCAAAAAACCCCGTCAGAGCCCCTAAAAACTGTAATTTTCTTCGGCGCGCACCTCCATCTTGCGCTCAGTTGTCGGCGCGCGCCTTTGTCTTTCGCGGGGTTGTCTATGAACCCTCAGGCCCGCCCAGTTCCACCCATCCCCAGCCTTCCCCCAAGCCCCTCCCCCCCTCAGCTGCTCATCTTCGACGGGAGGGACGCGATTTGCTTTTCCAAAACCCTGACAAAGTGCCGGGTTTTGAAAAGCCATCCGGACGCCCGGACATGCCCTCTAAAAAGAGGACATGTCCGGGTAAATCCGGGCATGGAAGGAGGGAGCAACTGGATGAAGAGATTTAAAAAGATGTTAAAAGGTCCATTTTTCACCTTAGCATCTGGGACAGCACTACCTGGCAGTTAGTTAGTTAATTAGTACTGTAGGTGTCCTTGCATCTAGGTGTGTTTGGTTTTTTTTTTTTAATTTAGTATCAATGGTGAAGCTGGGACTCAGTAGGCCCTGGGCGGGAAGACCAAGATGGGACCCACCCACATGCCATCTGACATCTCTGCCCCCTGCCTGGATCCAGCATCTCTCACCCCCACCCAGCCAAGCATGGCACCTCTTTTCTCCTGTGCCCAGCTGCTTACCCGCCCACTGGATCCTCCAGACTGCTCTGATGCAATTTCCTGTTGGCGGAACGCAGCAGAAGAAAGGCCCCATTGGCCAGAGAGGCTGCCATTAACGCTAATTCTGCTGCTGTAGCTTCCTCCTATGGGTTTTAAAGTATTTCCCTGTAACTTCATCGAGTGTCCCCTACTCTGTAATTTTTGACGGAGTGAAAAATCGATCCACTTGTGCAACCTCATCTGGAGTACTGTGTTCAATTATGGTCTCCTTATCTCAAGAAAGATATAGTGGCACTAGAAAAGGTTCAAAAAAGAATGACCAAGATGATAAAGGGATGGAATTCTTATTGTAAGAGGAAAGACTAAAAAGGTTAGGGCTCTTCAGCTTGGAAAAGAGACAGCTGAGGGGACATATGATTGAAGTCTATAAAATCCTGAGTGGAGTAGAATGAGTACACGTGGATCGATTTTTCACTCCGTCAAAAATTACAAAGACTTATTGTAATGACACTTGATAAAGTTACAGGGAAACACTTTTAAAACCAATAGGAGGAGAATAGTTAAGAGTGGATAGCGTAGCTGGTTCTAGGAAAGGTTTGGACAATTTCCTGGAGGAAAAATCCATAGTCTGTTATTGAGAAAGACATGGGGGAAGCCATTTCTTGCCCTGGATTGGTAGCATGGAATGTTGCTACTTTTTGGGGTTTTGCCAGGTACTAGTGACCTGGATTGGAAACCGTGAGGATGGGTTACTGGGCTTGATGGACTAATGATCCAACATTGGTAAAGCTATTCTTATGTTCTTAAGTTCTTTCTGTACGTCTAGCAAGGTGTCCCAGCCTCTATGTGTCCAGAGTATGAGATGGGCGTGGTGGAGGCGTGTTATGGACAGGCTTTGGGCAGTCTTAAGGGCAGGTTAGACATGGACATCTTGCAGTGATAATCAAACATTTTACTAGACATCCTGGACGGAACTTCTATGTTTGGAATTAGACCTGTTTTAATAGCTTCTAAGTGCCACAAAGGTGCCCAAACTGACCAGATAATCACTGAATGCATCAAGGAAAGACACCCCACATGCCCCTCATGCTCACACAAAAATGAGAAAAAAGAGGTACATACCTGTCTTTAAAACAGCAGTATCTGGTATGGGGAAGCCTAGTAGAGCTTCACGGTGTCAGGTCAAAAGCGCGCCGGGACAAAGGCGCGCGCAGACAATTGAGCGCAGTGCGGAGGCACGCACCGCAGAAAATTACTGTTTTTAGGGCTCCGACAGGGGGCGTGGGGGGGGCGTGGGGGGGAACCCCCCCCCCACTTTACTTAATAGAGATCACACCGCGTTGTGGGGGCATTGTGGGGGGTTTGGGGGGTTGTAACCCCCCACATTTTACTGAAAACTTCACTTTTTCCCTGTTTTTAGGGAAAAAGTTAAGTTTACAGTAAAATGTGGAGGGTTACAACCCCCAAACCCCCCACAACGCCGGCGCGATCTCTATTAAGTAAACTGGGGGGGCTCCCCAACAAAACCCCCCGTCGGAGCCCCTAAAAACTGTAATTTTCTTCAGCGCGCGCCTCCGTCTTGCGCTCAGTTGTCGGCGCGCGCCTTTGTCTTTCGCGGGGTTGTTTATGAACCGAGCTTCACACATGGGCTAGTGAACCATAGAGAGGAGGACCCAGGCCCATAAGCCACTCTAATCACTACATTTATGGTAGAACGTTTGAGTCCACCCAAAACCTGCTATACTGCCATATAGGTGCCACCTGCAGCCATAAGGGCTATTGGGGTGGTACACAGGATGGTATAATAGGTTGGGGGGGGCTCACCATAAATTATAAGGGGGTTATGGTGGGATATACAGCTGGCCCCTTTATGTGAAGTTCACAGTATTGACCTCTAAGGTGTCCCATTGCTCTGTTGGAATGTCTATGTGGCCAGTCCATTACAATGCTTGCCCCACCCACATCCAAATGGGTCAGGTCTAGGGTGTTTTCAACATGGATGTTTTTCTGATCGAGAATGGGGTATAAAGTTAGATGTTCCGGTGGCCAAGACGTCTACATAGACGATTATCAACAAAAAAAATTATATTTGGATGCCAGCAGTTTCCCATTTGAAAATGGCCATTTTTGTTCCTCCAACTTTGGACGTTCAATGTGCTTGAAACTTGAACGTGTAAATATCCCAGTCAATCCTGAAACATTGACCAATACTTCTTGTAGCTTATCTCAAAAGTCAATGCAACAAACTGTTTTATATATAATTTCTTAGGGCTGCAGACATGCCATTTGGTCATCCGTTTTTGTTCGGTGTCACCGAACAAAAACGGATGACCAAATGGCATGTCTGAAGCCCTAAGAAATTATATATAAAACAGTTTGTTGCATTGAAACTTGAACGTAACATACTCGTACATATGTAGTAAATCCAAGTTTCATTTTCCAATGTACACATCAGACACGATCACATCCGCAGCGTCTGGAAATGTGTAGTTGCTTCGAATTTTAAAATGTCAGTGTTTTTCATCTCTCTGTTTCACATCCTGGGTTCACCAGTGCCGAAACTCGAGGAGGAGGAGGAGGCAGCATGTGGTGAGTCCAGGATGTGACATAGTGAAACAAAATTCGAGTGTCTCCTGACTGTGCGATGCCAAATGTTGTGAGCCCCCAATTTGCACATTTTTCAAAAAGGAAGCTTTGGCAGAATAGACAAAAAGAATTTATTACCTTTTCATATGTATGAAAAAATTTTTACAAAATTGGGAATTCATATTTCTCTTCTTGATTTTGCTAAATCTGTTAATAGAATACCAAAAGTTTTGACTGGGTTTATTTGGAGAGAATGTAATTATAGAATTTTACATAGGGCTTATTTTTCCCAAATTCAAGCTTTTCATATGGGTTTAATTAATACACCAATTTGATACTACCATCACCAATCTACTGACCAAATCAATAGACATTAAAGCATTCCGAAAAGAAATCAAAACTCATCTCTTCAAAAAACACTTCCCATCATCATAACCTCACAAAAGTATTAGAAAATGCTCTCATGACTACCCTAACACCACCACCAGCAACACCCGAATCCGGACAGTATTATCTCTATTCGTCTAAACAGCAGAATCCGGACAATATTATCTCTATTCGTCTAAACAACCTATCACTATCTAATATCTACTACCAATTTATCCTGGAAAAGTCCAGAACAACAATTGTAACTTAACACATTCTTGATTATATGTACTGCAATGCTACTGGAAATGTCCAGTCTTCTAACTTGTAATCCGCTTAGAACCGCAAGGCACAAGCGGAATAGAAATCACTAATGTAATGTAATGTAATGTAATGTAAATATTCTGGCACATTATCTCATGCTTTTTGGTTATGTCATTTAATCAAATCATTTTGGTCTGCCATTCTATTATTTTTAGGTTCATTACGGAGTATTCCAGTAGTGGGTTGTCCTAAAGGAATAATTTTTGGTAAAGCAGCAGCTTGTGGGATTTTTGGCCAAAAGAAATGTCTTTTATTTCAGAAAGCGTGTATGATTGGACATAAATGTATTATGCAATTTTGGCTACAGAAAGAACCTCCAAGTTTCTGGCTTTGGAGGAATCAATTACATCGTTTATTTGTATTTGAGAGTTGGGAAGTTCGACATTCACCTGGAAAAACTCGTCTTTTTATGGAGGTTTGGGATCCTTATATTCAGAATCTTTCACCAAAAATAAGAAGTTTGGTTCTTAATGATTTAAGATGATGCATAGATTATATAATTATATTCCAGATATTTATTTTATTTCTGTATTTTTGTTAGCTTTCATCCGGTTTGGGGGATTTCATTTAGAGGGGAAGAGATGGAATTAAGGGGGGGGAGGGTTATAAAAGAATAGATTAGTTCATATGGTGATTTAATTTGGAGGAATGATATAAATATGTGTGAATATTATTATTGTGATTCTTATTGTAATGAAAATATTTGTGTATTATCTTATTGTATTTATTACTTGATTCTTTCAACAAAAATTGTTATAAATTAAAAAGATCACTGATGAGCGTGATGGACCTGGTGAACATATTGTGTTCTTTTTAGGACTGCTTTGATACCAGTGGAACGAAATGTTTCATTTGAAAGGTCATAGGTAAATTCAGTACACACCGAGACATCTGTGCTTACTACTACAGTGTTCCCACGCTCATTTGCGGTTCGCGAATCGCAGACTCTCTCATTCGCGGTCTTATCCGACTGCCTCTTCCTGTAGTAAAGTCAGGCTACACCAATCAGGAGCTGCGTGTCAAAGCAACAGTGGCCAACCCAGGTCCCAAGTACCTAGTTAGATCCCATGTCGAAAAACAGATTCTTGGGATCTAGCTAGGTACTTGGAACCTGGATTGGCCACTGTTAGAAACAGGATTCTGGGCTTGATGGACCCTCATACATATTATAGTACTGAAGTTTACTCTGGAACAACCTCACCTCCCCGCTCAGAAATTCAAACTCCCTCCAACTCTTCCGCAAACACCTGAAAACTTGGCTCTTTTCAAAAATCTAACACCTCCCACTCTCCGGTACCTTGACCCCTCTCTAACCTCTTAGTTCCTTCCTGTTACCCTTCCTTCTCTGGAGTTCCTTTCTATCCTAATTCTGTAAAACGTGCCGAGCTCTACGCTTGCGGAGATGGCGCGGTATACAAACCTAAGGTTTAGTTTAATTTATGTGTTTTTTCATGGCAAATATGCTGAAGTTTTTACAAATGTTTTTTTTCTGAGAATTAATTTAATAATCCATATTGGAAACAAAACCAAATGCATTTAATGTATCAAAACTACTTACTATTGCCCTTGAAATGAATGGCATGTCTAAATATGTGGGATGGACCAATATGAGGGACTGTTAAAAAGTTCTCAGCCCAACCAAGAAGGGAATGACGTGGAGCCATGAAACTTGCAAGCTATTCCACACTTTTCTTGACACTTTTCATTTCAATGAGGCAAATGCATCTAGCAAATGGGCACACGTATAGGGAAACCAAGCCATTGTGATATCACCGATGAGGCTGACTCTTAGGCATTGGTGGAATGAGGCATTATGACATCACAACACGAAAAGCTGCTGAAAAGTTCTCAGCCCAACCAAGAAGAGAATGATGTGGAGCCATGAAACCTACTCACTCCCCATCCATTATCTCTCCTGCTCAGCTGCACTGCAGTGGGTAGATGGGGGCACTAGGAATTGTGGTGCACAGGCTGTGATTCTGAAAAATCCTAACTACCACTTCCCAATACCTTCCCGATTCCCCAAAGCAACCTCATCTACTCTTTATCTCCTCTAGATATTACTAGAAATCTTCTTCTTGTAATACGTTTTTTGTAATTCTTTTGTAATCCGCCTTGAACCGCAAGGCAATGGCAGAATAGAAATCTCTAATGTAATGTAATGTAATATGGCTCCAGAAAAAGGAGGATGGATCGACACTTCTGGGTTTTACTTCTAGTGCTCTCAATGGAAGCACAACCCAGATGTCTCTATCTGTCCTCATTACTTTCAGTGGAAGTAAGACTTGGATGTCTCAATCCGTCCTCCTTTTTCTGGAGCCTACCACTATCAGATTGCAGTGAATAAAAGGTCCATTATCCAAAGATACCCAACAATGCTTTTGACTGATAAGGGAGTTCTTCAGTCAGCAGTATCTGAAGGACACCTTAGCAGCAGAGTTTGGATTTCAATTTTAGATATAATTATTCACCTTTCCAAATCAGAGCTCAAGGATAGTCGTAGGCAGGTAAAGTAGGTAGATTCCTGCCCCAGAGGGTTTACTCTCATGTATTAACATACAGTGAACAGTTAAAGTGTTTTAATGAGATTTAATGCCTGTTGAATAAAGCAAGCCCTATTATCAGCATTAACTAGATAATGCTAAGCTTGTATCTGAGGAAATTTAACATTAACTACGTACTATTATAAAGAACATAAGAGTTGCCCTGCTGGGATAGACTGAAGGTCCATCAAGCCCAGTATCCTAACAGTGGCCAACCCAGGTCACAAGATCCCAAGGAGAAAACCAGTTTTATGCCGCTTAGCCTAGGAATAAGCAGTGGATTTCCCCAAGCCATCTCAGTAATGGCTTATGGACTTTTATTTTAGGAAATTATCCAAATCTTTTTAAAACCCTGCTAAGCTAATTGCTTTCACTACATTCTCAGGCAAATGAATTCCAGAGTTTAATTACACGTTAATTACCATTTGTTTTAAATCTACTACTTAGTAGTTTCATTGCATGCCATATTTGCGGAGACAAAAAAAGAGAGCACCAAAAATAAAAATGGTTGCTCACTTCCCCCCTCCCCCCTTCTATGAAGCCATGTTAGTGTTTTTTTATCACCGGCCGCGGCGGTAAAAGTTCCGATGCTCGTAGGGATTCTATGAGCATCGGAGCTTTTACCTCCGTGGCCAGCTATAAAAAACGCTATCGCGGCTTCATTAAAAGGGGGGGGGGCATAGGGGGGAAGAAGGTGAGCCCTAGCTGCAGTGCTGAACCCAAATGATACCACAAAGAAGTTAGGCAGTGGAAAGTTCCTTCTGAGAGGGCAATGACAGCGATCTTATATGCTTTGAATGAACGTGCAAACACAATGAGAAAGCACGGGCTGGTTTTCTAAGCTGCAATTTGTGCGTTGTAAACAGTGCAAATAAAATGCATTATCATAAGTGCTTCCTTTGATCTTATCCTCCAGACATGCGCGTGTCTTGGATAAAGTTCTTTCCGACTTCTTATGACGAGGGAAGCGAGCAAGATTCTTAGGAAATTCTTGCATTACATTCAACTGCATGTGTGCAGGCCTTTCTAAATTCTATTTTGCAAACCGCGTCGAACTTAGGGCCCCTTTTACGAAGCTGCGTTAGCGGCTTCAGTACGCGCGACTTTTCATCGTGCGCTAACCCCCGCACTAGCCAAAAAAACCTACCGCCTGCTCAAGAGGAGGCGGTAGCGGCTAGTGCGGCTGGCGGTTTAGCACGCGCTATTACATGCATTAAACCCGCTAACGCGGCTTTGTAAAAGGAGCCCTTAATGGTATTGAAATAAATTTTTATGTTATAATAATAATAATAACAGTTTATATACCGCAGTACCGTGAAGTTCTATGCGGTTTACAAAAGATTAAGCAAAGGTACAAACTGATTGACTTTAAGAGGGGAGGAAGAAAGAGGGTTAATAGGACAGGAAATCCATTGTTGAGGAGAGAGTGATCAATAGAACAAGTTAATCGCTATAGAGGGGAGAGAGAAGAGAGGATCAGTTATCTAGATACTTTAGGAACAGGTGTGTTTTCAGACGTTTCCTAAATTCCTCATAAGTACCGTAGTGGGCGAAAGCAATTGTTCTAGGTCTTTACCCCATGATGCTGCTTGGTGCGAGAGAAGATGTTCATGGTGTTTTTTCAGTTTACAACCTCTCACTGGGGGGGAAACGAAGTTGGAATGTGAGCTTCTCTTGTGTCTGTTGGCTGAGAAGAAGAAAAGGTCAGTTATGTATTTAGGGGCAAGTCCGTGTAGTGCTTTAAAGCAGAAGCAGGCAAATTTAAACTTTACGCGCGCCGCCATTGGCAGCCAATGCAGCTGCCGGTAGTAGGGTGTCAGGTGGTCAAACTTCCTCAGCCCAAAGATCAGTCTGACCGCTGCATTTTGCATCAATTGTAAACGTCGCATATTCTTTTGGGAAATTGCCAAATAGGCGATGTTACAGTAGTCAAGTAGACTTAGTACGAGGGATTATTATGCTTATGTTTATTATGGGTACTCATGATGCCTACGTCTAAAGGAGAGATGGGGTTACTGAGTCTCAGGAGATTGTCCTGGGCCTATGGGACGCGGTATATCGTGGACCGGTTCAGGGGCGTTCCAGATTATTTGGCTGCTTTGAAAGGGTTACCCTATGGCTCCAGAAAAGGGACAGCTTTCAATGGAAATAAAACCTGGATGTCTCAATCTGTCCTCCTTTTTCTGGAGCCATAGGGGTGACTCTATGCTTTGACAATACCTTATGCTCTCCCAAGGTTATTATGGCCCATTAGGGAATGGGGTCTTGTATACCACCTTTTTGTTGCTTTGGTTGGTATTTCAAAGCTGCCATTCAAAGTGGTGGGCACCGGAGGATTAGGTGACAAGGTTGAGCACCGGGATTTGATCTCACAACCTCTGGGTGCAGAGGCAGCAACTCAACCAGGGAGTCCTTCCTCCTAGGTTGGCAGCTCTTATGTTTGCCAAGTATAGAATAATCAAGCCATTGTGACCTCACTGATGAGGCTGGCTCTTAGGCATTGGGGGAATGAGGCATTATGACATCGCAATCCCAGCTCTGGAATGTTGCTACTCTTTGGGTTTCTGCCAGGAACTTGGGACCTGGGTTGGCCATTCTTGGAAACAGGATACTGGGCTTGATGAAAGGGAATAGGGACTTGTATACAGCCTTTTTGTGGCTTTGGCATTTCAAAGTTGATATTCAAAGTAGTGGGCACTAGAGGATTAAGTGACTTGCCCAGGGTCACAAGGAGCAGCACTGGGATTTAATCTCATAACCACTGGGTGCAGAGCCCTTCCAACCAGGGAGCCACAGCCCTTCCATTAATGGTGGATTGGTTCTTCTGGGCCCTGCACTGGAGACAACTAGAAATTGTGCACTTTTATATGGCTTCTAATATATGGAACAATTTGCTCCTTGTTATGAAATCTTATTTTAAAAAAAAGACTCATCCATTTCAAATTGCTTTTGGCTGGGTTCTGCTTTTGCAGGGAGAGGACTGACAGTACCGGAAAACTCTGTCTGTGTGTATGCTTGTCCTTGGAGCGTACGGTTTTTTTTTTTAACTTTTTGAGAATGGAGTTCATTTTTCATTTGCTTTACATTTTTGCTGTTATTTTTAATTATGTAAGATCGCCTTGATTTGGCATCGATCACGATTGGCCACAAAGCATGCTTTTAATAAACATACGCCTAATAGCATTAAAACAAATAGAAGAAAATACATTTCATTCAATGCAAAGTTAAGCTCTGGAACTCATTGCCGGAGCTGTAATAAAGGTGTCAGGTCAAAAGCGCGCAGGAACAAAGGCGTGCCCAGACAATTGAGCGCAGTGCGGAGGCGCGCACCGCACAAAATTACTGTTTTTTAGGGCTCCGACGGGGGGGGCGTGGGGGGGAACCCCCCACTTTACTTAATAGACATCGCACCGCGTTGTGGGGGCGTTGTGGGGGGTGTGGGGGTTACAACCCCCCAAACCCCCCATAACGCCGGCGCGATGTCTATTAAGTAAACTGGGGGGGCTCCCCAACAAAACCCCCCGTCGGAGCCCCTAAAAACTGTAATTTTCTTTGGCGTGCGCCTCCGTCTTGCGCTCAGTTGTCTATGAACCGTAATAAAAAGCAGCTGTCCCTGGATTCTATATATGGAACCCAGGTTTGCAAGCCCAAAGCTGCACCATATGCCTGGAACGGACTGCCCGAGTCAGTAGGTCAAGATCCGTCTCTGGCAGTGTTCCAAATCTAGGCTAAAATTTTTTGAGGCTGCTTTTTAACTGCTACTTACTTATAATGTATCCACTGCTTATTCCTGGATAAGCAACAGAAAATCTGTTCTGCTACTCGGGACCTGGGTCGGTCACTGCTGGACCTTCGATCTGTCCCAGTATGACAATTCTTATGTCGTTAATGTCTGTTTTATCATTCCATCTGCAAAATTCCCTGACTTCTATTTGTCCTGTTTGTCGGTTTTAATTAGATTATAAACTTTTATAATGTTAGGAAATTCTTCCTTACGGAGAGGGTGGTTGATGCCTCGAAATGCCCTCCCAAGGCAGGTGGTGGAATAGGAAAATGGTGACAGAGTTAAAAAAAACAAAGCATGAACACAGGATCAGAAAATAATACGCATATATTGAAGAACTAAGGCTAGTACTGGGCAGACTTGCACGGTCTGTGTTCCGTAGATGGCCATTCAGCTGAGGACGTCGGCGGCTGGAATGGTTTAGATAGGCTGGAGTGACCTTTGACTCCAGTAGATGGAACCTAAGCACAGTACCGGGCAGAGCTCTGGGTTTCTGGTCCAGAGATATCTAAGTTAAAGGACAATTTAAATCAAATCATGAATTTATAGAGTGTGTGCGGTTGGGCAGACTGGATGGACCATTCGAGTCTATGGGCTGGATTCACTAACCTCCGATCTGTGTCCGTTGGCATGCAGGCTGACGAATTCACTAAAGGCCTGCATGCAAATGGGGACGATCGTTGGCACGCCCCTCACCCGCCGCACGGATCGCTAGAGAGCCATCCTTGAGCATGCGCAGACCATCTTCCTTGCCTATAGATCAGGGATCTCAAAGTCCCTCCCGCAATCCAGTCGGGTTTTCAGGATTTCCCCAATGAATATGCACATAGATCTCATGCATATTCATTGGGGAAATCCTGAAAACCCGACTGGATTGCGGCCCTCGAGGAGGGACTTTGAGACCCCTGCTGTAGATGGACTTCGCATGCTCTCAGCATATTTTTTTGGGCAAGCCCTTCGTGCCTGGCAGAGCTTTTTTTTTTTTTTTTTTTTACTGTTTTTTCTACTTCACGAGCCTGTGGTTTTAACCCGCTTTAAACCCGTGGGTTAAAACCATGGGCTCGCACTGCGGGGAAGGGCAGGCAAGTCGGGGCTGAGCAGGGCGGAAGATCGGGGCTAAGCAAGACGGTTCATAGACAGTAATGCGGAAGACAAAGGCGCACGCTGACAACTGAGCGCAAGATGGAGGTGCGCGCCGAAGAAAAAGACTGTTTTTAGGGGCTGCGACGGGGGTTTTTGTTGGGGAGCCCCCCCACTTTACTTAATACAGATCGCGGCGGCATTGTGGGGGGTTTGGGGGGTTGTAACCCCCCACATTTTAGTGAAAACGTAACTTTTTCAGTAAAATGTGGGGGGTTACAACCCCCCAAACCCCCCACAACGCCCCCACAATCTGTTTAAAGTAAAGTGGGGGGGTTCCCCCTCATACCCCCCGTCGTAGCCCCTAAAAACAGTCTTTTTTTTGGCGCGGGCCTCCACGCTTTTGACCTGACACCAAGCAAGACAGCTGTAAAGTCAGGGGCAGAGAGCAGGAGAGCCTGGGGAGGCAGAGAAAGAGTGGGAAGGCAGAGAGCAGGTCGCGGCAGAGAGCGGGTTTATTTCAGGTCTGCAGGGCTGGCAGGACAGTCGGACAGTCGCTTCTTGGTGATCAGACAGCCCGGTCAGTGTTCAAGATTTTTGTTTAGTGAATTGCGTTCCTACCTACTTTGCATGCCGTTTCCCTCATTTGCATGCACGGATCGGATCGGTGCACAGGTTAGTGAATCGGGCCGCAAAGGGCTCGCAAACCGATCAGTTTGCTTAGTGAATCTAGGCCGTTCTCTGCTGTCATTTGCTATGTTACTATGTAACTCTAATGAGCAGCCCACAAACGATCCTACAGCCACTTCATTCCACACCTTTGGAACCAACTCCCCCCCCAACTTAGACAACAGAACTCATTATTAACTTTCAGGAAATCGGTAAAGACCCTCCTCTTCAACTAAAGATCTCCTCTGTCTTCTCCCCCCTTACGCCCCCCTCCACTCTCCTATCTCCTTCCCAAAACTCCAAGATAACCCTCTCTTACTCTCTCCACCAACAAATTGTATCTAAACGCATATAACTTTCCTTAAACTAAACTACTGTATTTCCCCCTTCTCTCTTTCTGCTATACTCTCCCTGTATTTAATTCTCTCCAAAACCTATAAATCCAATTACTAAACCTACTGTATTACTTATATGTCTATTTACGCTCCACTATGTATGTTCATTGTAGACCGTTCTGAGCTACTGGGAGGACGGGATAGAAATCCAAATAAATAAATAAATAAATAAATAAAAAAATAAATAAATAATGTACGGTGCTGTGTTGTGTCTGGCAGCCCTACAGAAATGATAAGCAGTAGTAGTAAGGAGCCCTTAACGATCAATAATTGGGTGCAAACAACCGACTAAAATTAATTGGCGTTCATTAAAATTTGCACACGCATCTGGCTGCAGGCTATTCTATAAGAGATGGCATTTAGCTCTACTAGCGCATAGCTCAGAAGGGGGTGTGGCCATGGGCATGACAGGGGGTTCCAAGTTGTTGGGCACCTAATTCTAAAAGACAGCCTCTGTGCGCCTAACGTGGGCCCCAGCATTTTACATCAGGTGTAACTCTGGTACCTACATATCGGCATTGGAACGGGTGCTAAGCCTGATTCTATAATGGGCGCACACTCTATATAATTGCACTTAGCAATGATTTTTTTTTTAGCGCCATATTTTGAATGCAATGTATAGAATTTCCTCCTTAATGTAGTTGGGTTTAAAAAAAGGGTTGGCCATATTCCTGGAGGAAAAGTCCATAAACCATTATTAAGGTAGACCTGGGGAAAGCCACCGCTTATCATTCAGGCTAAGCAGCATGGAATACTCCAACTTTTTTGGGACTCCACTAGGTACTTGTGACCTAAACTGGCCACCATTGGAGATGGGATATTGGGCTATATGGACCCTTGTTCTGACCCAATAACACAGGTTCTCCTGCTAGCTCCTTATGATTTGGATGATGTTCTTTCATTAGAACATAAGAATTCTGGGACAGACCAAAGGTCAATAAAGACCAATATCCTGTTTTCAACAGTGGCCAACCTGGTCCCAAGTACCTGGCAGAAAAAGAGTAGCAACATTCCAGAGCTGAGATTGTGATGTCATAATACCTCATTCCATCATCAGAAATGTCACAATGGCTTGATTTTCCTATACTTGGGACAGAGCGAAGGTCCATCTAGCCCAGAATCCCAACCCAGGTCCCAAGTACCTAGCAAGATCCCAAGTTATAAAATAGATTTTATGCTGCTTATCCTCAGAATAAGCAGTAGATTTCCTCGAGCCAGCGCACAATGGCCTATGGACAAACGTAAGGAAGTTCTTTTTCACCCAGAGACTGGTGGAAAACTGGAATGCTCTTCTGGAGGCTGTCGTAGGGGAAAACACTCTCCAGAGATTCAAGACAAAGTTAGACGAGTTCCTGCGGAACTGGAACGTACGCAGGTAAGAACATAAGAACATAAGAAGTTGCCTCCGCTGAGTCAGACCAGAGGTCCATCGCGCCCAGCGGTCCGCTCCCGCGGCGGCCCATCAGGCCCATTGCCTGAGCAGTGGTCCTTGACTATTTTTATAATCTATCTCTACTCCTATCCCTATCCTTAATCCTTATCTGTACCCCTCAATTCCCTTGTTCTCCAGGAACCTATCCAAACCTTGTTTGAAGCCATGTAACTTGTTCTGGCCTATCACAGCTTCTGGAAGTGCGTTCCACATAACCACCACCCTCTGGTGAAAAAGTACTTCCTAGCGTTTGTTCTAAACCTGTCCCCTTTCAATTTCTCCGAGTGTCCCCTTGTACTTGTGCTTTCCCATAATCTGAAAAATCTGTCCCTGTCCACTTTTTCTATGCCCTTCAGGATCTTGAAGGTTTCTATCATGTCTCCTCTAAGTCTCCGCTTCTCAAGGGAGAATAGCCCCAGCTTTTTTAGCCTGTCAGTATATGAGAGGTTTTCCATACCCTTTATCAGTTTAGTTGCTCTTCTCTGGATTCCCTCGAGTACTGCCATGTCTTTCTTGAGGTGCGGCGACCAATACTGGACACAGTACTCCAGATGTGGGCGCACCATTGCGCGATAAAGTGGCAGGATGACTTCCTTCGTCCTGGCTGTGATGCCCTTCTTAATGATTCCAAGCATTTTGTTTGCTTTCCTTGAGGCTGTGGCGCATTGTGCCGATGCCTTCAGTGTTGTGTCCACTATTACTCCCAGGTCTCTTTCAAGGTTACTTACCCCCAGCAGTGATCCCCCCATTTTGTAGCTGAACATCGGGTTCTTTTTTCCTACATGCATGACCTTACACTTCCCTATGTTAAAGCTCATTTGCCACTTTTTGGCCCACTCTTCCAGTGTCGTCAGATCCTTTTGGAGATTTCGCAGTCTTCCGGTGTTTTTTCAACCCTGCTGTATAGCTTGGTGTCGTCTGCAAATTTAATGACCTCGCATTTTGTTCCCGCCTCCAGGTCATTTATAAATATATTGAACAGGAGCGGTCCCAACACCGACCCCTGCGGCACTCCGCTCGTGACCTATTTCCAATCTGAATAGTGACCCTTCACTCCAACCCTCTGTTTTCTGCCTGCCAGCCAGTTTTTGATCCATCGGTGGACCTCCCCTTGTACCCCGTGGTTCCATAGTTTCATAAGCAGTCTTTCGTGTGGTACTTTGTCGAAGGCCTTTTGGAAGTCAAGGTAAATGATGTCTATGGATTCCCCTTTATCCACCTGTCTGTTCACCCCTTCAAAGAAGTGTAATAAGTTAGTGAGGCATGACCTACCCTTGCAGAAGCCATGCTGACTTGATTTAAGCTGTCCATTGGTTTTGATGTGTTCACAGATGCTGTCCTTGATCAGTGCTTCCATCATCTTTCCCGGGACTGAGGTCAAGCTCACCGGCCTGTAATTTCCCGGGTCGCCCCTCGAACCCTTCTTGAAGATTGGCGTGACATTTGCTATTTTCCAGTCCTCTGGGATCTCTCCAGTTTTTAAGGATAGGTTGCATATTTGTCGAAGTGGCTCTGCTATTTCATTCCTCAGTTCCTTGAGTACCCTTGGGTGAAAGCCGTCTGGACCTGGTGATTTGTCGCTCTTTAGCCTGTCTATCTGCCTGAGGACATCCTCTCGGCTTACCTCTAGTTGGGCCAGCTTATCATCCTGATCTCCATTTACGATCTCTTCTGGCTCCGGAATGTTGGTTGTGTCCTCCCTCGTGAAGACTGACGTGAAGAACTCATTTAACTTGTCAGCCATCTCTTTTTCCTCTTTTACCACCCCCTTTCTGTCTCCATCGTCCACTTCCTCCCTTGCTGGTTGCTTCCCCTTAACATATCTGAAGAACGATTTGAAGTTTGTTGCTTCCCCCGCTAATTTCTCTTCATATTCTCTTTTTGCTTTCCTAACCACTCGGTGGCACTCTTTCTGGTGTTTTTTATGCTCCTTTAGGTTGTCCTTTGATTGATCCTTTTTCCATTTGTTGAACGATGCTTTCTTGTCACTTATCACCTTCCTCACTGCATTTGTTATCCACACTGGGTTTTTCGTTCTGTTTGTTTTGCACCCTTTCCTGAACTTGGGGATGCACAGGTTCTGTGCTTCGTGTACCACGCCCTTGAGTAGGGTCCAGGCTTTTTCTACGGACTCCGTCTTCCTTGCGTTGTTGAGTTTCTTTCCCACCATTTTCCTCATGGCATCATAATTCCCTTTTTTGAAGTTGAGTGTTGTCGTTGCGGTCCTTTTCACCTTTGATGATACAATTTCTAACCTGCACTGGATTGTGTTGTGATTGCTGTTCCCCAGTGGGCCTAGTACTGCCACCTCCTTTGCGGGTCCCCCTAGTCCGTTGAAGATTAGGTCAAGAGTGGCATCTCCCCGTGTTGGTTCCATGACCAGTTGTTCCAAGGTAGGGCTGGTCTCGGTTAGGGCGCTTGCCTTTGACCAGAGGGCCGCCGCGGGAGCGGACTGCTGGGCACGATGGACCACTGGTCTGACCCAGCAGCGGCAATTCTTATGTTATGTTCTTATGACTTCTCTTTCAGGAAATTATCCAAGCCTTTTTTAAACCCTGCTAAGCTAACTGATTTCACCACATTCTCTGGCAACAAATTCCAGAGTTTAATTACATGTTGTGTGAAGAAATATTTTCTCCAATTTGTTTTAAATCTACTACTTAGGGCTCTTTTTACTAAGGTGCACTAGCGTTTTTAGCGCACGCAGGATTTTAGCTATGTTTCTAGAACTAACGCCAGCTGAATGCTGGCAATTCAGCCCACGCTATTCCGTGCGTTAAAGCCCTAGCCCACCTTTGTAAAAGGAGCCCTTAGTAGCTTCATCGCATGTCCCCTAGTCCTAGTATTTTTGGAACAATTGAACAAGCGATTCTCGTCGAACCTTTCCACTCCATTCATTATTTTAAAGACCTCTATCACGTCAGCCCTGAGCCGTCTCTTCTCCAAGCTGACGAGCCCCAGCCACTTCAGAATTCTACTGTTCCCATAGTGTCATGTATTAGGAATTTGGGAGTTATGCTTGACTCTTCTTTATCAATGAGAAAACAAGTTCAAAAATAATACAGTCTGTCATTCTTAAGCTTAAAGTGATACATAGAGTCAAGGAGTTCTGCACGTTACTTGATTATTGTAACGGTTTATATCTTGGAATTCCAAAACATCTTTGTGAGCATTGCAGGATGCTCAAAATGCGATTGCAAGGGGAATTTGGGGAATTTCAAGATAGACTCATATAAACACCAGTTTAAAAGAAATTACATTGGTTACCCGTTGAGTATAGAATCTTTTTTTTTAAAGTGTTATTATTGATTTTTTTAAATTTTATCAGAAAAAGTTTCTTTGATGTAGGTACGCAATGCGTTTTAGCACGTGGTTAGCGTGCGGTAAACCGCTTAGCGCACTTTTTCAAAATTTTATCTTTTATGATTGATTATTTGAAAAAGAAAGATCATTAGGTGAATTTCTGAAATGAATACGTCTTCAATGCTTTACGAAAAGTGGGTAGATGAGAAAGAACCCTAAGTATAGAAGGAAGGTCATTCCAAACTGTTACGAATAAAAAAGAAAATGATTGACAAAAATTGGCCATAGTTTTTATTCTTTTAACAGTGGGAAAGCCAAGTTTATATCTCTGAGAGCTCCTAGAATTTGAGATTTCATGTGAATGAAGTGAAACAGGAACCAAAGGGGAAAAAATACCATATAGGGTTTTGAAAATTACAGTTTCACATATCAATTGGATCCTCCAGTAAATATACTAAATGGCAATACTGAGATAGTAGCACAGTTTAGGACAGTGGTCCAGGGGCCACATGCAGCCTGCCAGGTACTATTTTGAGGCCCTCGGTATCTAATATAATAAAACGCTAGGCCGCGCATGCGCACTTCCTATGCATGTGCCGGTTTTCCGTGAGCTGTAGCGACCCATAGGAAGTGCGCATGCGCGGCTTACGGTCTGGCCTGCTCCCTGTTGAAAGACGCAGCGGTGGCTACTCTCACGATCCCCGCCTGCGTTCCCTCCCTTCCTGTAAGTTGGTCGTCCCCACCGCTGTCATTCCCTTGCGCACCGTACTCTCTCCGCTTTCTCTCTTCCTCCCCCCCCCCGAGGTGGATGTCGACCGCGGCGGCCCGAGTCGGATGTCGGCCGCGGCGGCTGTTGGCGGCTGCAGGCCGCGGCAGCCAAACCCGGAAAGCATTTTAACATGGAGTTCAGGAGGAAGGTATGGGGGAGGAAAATACTGCACAGGGAAGTGGGGTGGGAGGGAAATGCTGCAACACACGGAAATGGAGGGGCAGAAAAGGGGTTGATGGACAGGGGAAGAGGTGCTGATGAATAGGGAGGGGGGTCAGAAAAATGAAGACAGGCCTACTGCTGGACAGGGGGAGCAGGAAGGAGGTGATGATGGACAGGGGGAGGTAAAACAAAGGGAAAAGGGCTTCTGCTGGATAAGGTGAGCAGTGGTGGAGGACACAGGGGAGGTAAAAGGAAGGGAGAATGGACAGGGGGAGCAGGCAAGGGGTGGTAGTGGACAGCAAGGGAAAAAAAAAAAATGACAGACAGAAATACAGAAAGCGGCTAAGGAGAGAGAAAAAAAAATAAAGACAGACACACACACATATATTTTAGCACCTGTTAATGTAACGGGCTATAAGACTAGTGTTTATCATAATCACAACAGTAAAATAAAACCGTTTCTTGATCATATGTCTCTTTAGCTACAAATCACAATATTATTATTAAGACTTAGCCAAAAGTAAAGATTTATAAACTATAAAGAGTTTTACCTCAAGGAAAATTGTCATTTCTTTAATAAGACATTACCTATTTTTTCTGAGGCCCTCCAAGTACCTACAAAGCCAAAATGTGGCCCTGATTGGAAAAATCTTAAAAATCAGTATAGTTTGCCGTTCCTCTGCTTCCAGGCAGATTTCCTGGGTCACCAGGCCGCTCAGTGGTATAAATTAATATCTGGATTTTTGAATAAGAAACCCGAAACTGGTCTTCGTGACATTTGGAGCATTGAGATAAAGCATCAGATCACTGCGTCTCAATGGCCACGAATCTGGACTTGGAGGATGAGATGTACGGTGTCTGCCTCTATGAGACAAACTTGGGGTTTTTTTGTTACATAGAGCATTTTGGACCCCAGTTCGCTTGCAGAAGTTAAATAGCTCTAAGTCTAATAGGTGTTGGCACTGTCATCTCGAACCTGGGACATTAGATCATTTATTATTTTATTGTCCCTTGATACTTCAATTTTGGAGATCCATTTGGGATCAGATAAACAAAGTAATGGAAAATCCACTGGCACTTACATATAACACGGAGCTATATTGAGCAAATTGCAGCTCTACACTCTCGAAGAGCGTAGGGAGAGGGGAGACATGATTGAGACTTTTAAGTACATCATGGGACGGGTCGAGGTGGAAGAGGATATCTTTCTTCTCAAGGGACCCTCGACCACAAGAGGACATCCGCTCAAACTCAAGGGAGGGAAGTTTCGTGGAGACGCCAGGAAGTACTTCTTCACGGAGAGAGTGATTGAGCATTGGAACAAGCTTCCAGTACAGGTGGTCGAGGCACGCAGCATCCCAGACTTCAAGAACAAATGGGATACCTATGTGGGATCCCTACGAGGTCATGCCAAGGGATAGGGTCACTAGGACTTGAATTGGCGGGTCAGTAGAATGACAGTATAATTATTGTACTTTAGGGGTCAGTAGACTTAAGAGGGTGGGTAAATGGTGTGGGCAGACTTGATGGGCTATGGCCCTTATCTGCCGTCATCTTTCTATGTTTCTATGTTTCTATGATGAGAGCTAAAAGCCAAATATCATCTCACAATAATAAACTTCTCTTTATTATGACAGGGGTTGCCATTCAGCTTATTTTAAGGAATTGGAAAAACGGGGATAGTCCGAACTATACCTTTTGGTGGGAGTCTATGGGCTCCTTTTACGAAGCTGCGTTAGCGGCTTTATCACACGTACATTTTTAGCGCGCGCTAACCCTCCCCCCCCCCGCGCTAACTGAAAAACTACTGCCTGCTCAAGAGGAGGCGATAGCGGCTAGCGCAGCCCACAAATTAGCGGCTTCGTATAAGGAGCCCTATATGTCATATTTTTAAGATGGAACGAAGTATGGCTATACATAAGGGACATTATAAGAAGTTCCTGAAGATTTGGGAGCCATTGGCAAAATTTTGCAAAGAGTAATTAGTGATTATGCCCTTTGATCATACATGTCAAGGGTGGGTTGGAATGTTTTTTTCAATTTCTCAATTTGAGTGTATTTTTTTATTATTATAATTGGGGCGGGGTGATATATCTATTTGTCATAAATTATAATTGTAAATGTATTTAAGTGCTTTTATAGAGTTATATGATTGCACTTAATCATGGATTTAAAATGAATAAAGAAAAAAAAAAAAAAAAAAAGTGGCCCCTGCAAAGGGTATTAGTTTTAGACCACTGGTTTAGGAGATCCCCTGGTAAATTTATATGTTGCAAAATATTAAAGATTGAACTAGGCCAGTTACTGGGCAGACTTGTAGGTCTGCGTCTGTGCATGGCCGTTTGGAGGAGGATGGGCAGGGGAGGGCTTCAATGGCTGGGAGGGTGTAGATGGGCTGGAGTAAGTCTTAACAGAGATTTCGGCAGTTGGAACCCAAGCACAGTACTGGGTAAAGCTTTGGATTCTCGCCCAGAAATAGCTAAGAAGAAAAAAAAAAAAAAAATTTAAATTGAATCAGGTTGGGCAGACTGGATGGACCATTCGGGTCTTTATCTGCCGTCATCTACTATGTTACTATGTAACAGTACTATAATCTGCCATTTCATTTATTTAAAACCTTTTTATGACGTTTACCTCAATTAAAACATACGTAAGATAAAAGCAAACCATATCATTAAAATCTACATAATTAAACAATTTCTTCTCTGCAAATGTCAGCTGATAAACCACAAGAATACAATAGCAGACATGGTTAAGCAGATTCTTTTCTTCAAATGCCAACTGAAGTGGAAACAAAGAGTCTCTTTTTGCTGGGGGGGAAAACAGGCAAAGACTGTGCTCAAACTGCCTGGAGAGTAATCCCCCCCCCCCCCCCCCCGTCCCCCCCCCTGTCATCTGATGCAGAGAAGCCAACGGTTATGAAACCTGACAACGTGACGTGTCTTCCGGAGGCAGCCAATGAAGCCCGTTCTGGAAGGTTCTCTCTTCCCTTGCCCTGCTGTATCTTCAACGCAGAGTTCCTGAAAGCTGCCCTCTCTCACTGCGCTTGCAAAAACCGGGCTGCAGCCGTGAGTGGGAGGCGTTTGCACAGATTGCGTCTGGTATTCCGCACCTCCAGCGCCTGCTGGGTCGAGCTACGCTGTTCCAGCTTTAAAAGCAAGGCCCAGCTATATGCCGCAGTTACCGAGTAAAAGCCTTAAATATAGCTCGTCTTCAAACGAGCCTGTCAAATCCTCTGGCTGTTCAAAGACGTGGGGGCGAACGAGAGGCGCAGTAAAAGGAGATATTCCAGAAACTCCCCAACCGTTCGAAAACCTTTCTTTGGTGTTTCGGTAGGGGGTAATTTTTCTAAATGATGTGAGCAGGACGAGAAGTGTGTCGGACAGAGGATCATGGAACCCTGTGATCATAGCCTAGAGTTACTCTTGCATGATTTAGCAGAAAGCAATCCCCAATTCAAATTCCCAGGTGTGGCAGAAGGAATCAAATGGTTTATTAATTTATAATCCGCCTTTTTCAAGGCGAAGTACAACTCACACATAATGGTACTTCACAAAACATTTCACACATCTTACAAAAAAACAACAATATACAGCATATTCAGCATGAAGTCAAAATAAAATACCAGTCTGACAATAATAGCCACACCAATCACTTCTCCTACACCAAGAATTCAAGTTTATTAGGATTTTATATACCATCTATCAAGGTTATCTAAGTGGTTTTTACAATCAGGTACTCAAGCATTTTCAATCTCAAGCTACCTAATACAACTCAGGTTTCCAACGACCAACATCTCGTACTGTGTATTTCAGGCAACAAAACAGATTTCTTTTCAGCAGTTTCCTAAAGGCATCCAAATTTTTTTTGATGTTTCATGTACGACGGGAGCCTATTCCACTCTGGACCACAACTTGAAAACGCCCCCACTCTCGCCGGCTGCAGGCTCAGCTCTTATCTTGATGGAATCGCCAGGTCATGTTGTGTTGCCGAGCGCAGCTTTTGCGACCCGATGTAAGGAAATACGCTGTCCATCAGATATCGCGGGGCACGCCCTTGTAGTCTCAGGTAAACCGGTAGCAATAGTTTATACTTAATTCCAAACTTAATTTTCAACCAATAAATCTTGATAGAATAATCCATTACATGTTCATTTTTCTGGAGTCAGAATAACACCCTGATAACGGAGTTTTGTGCTATCTCTAAAGCTTTCGACACCACCCCCGGAACACCTGACAGCACCATTACATTAATCAAATACAGACAACACTAACGCCTGGCGTATACTTTTGAAATCCCCGCCACGACACATAATGGTACAGCTTACTTACTAAGGGCTAGATTCACAAACCTTGTTTCCGTGGACGATCCGTTCAGGCCCGACCAATTCAACAAACAATAAAATTGAAATGAAGGCGATCGGAGGAACACCTCCTCCGACCACACGGACTGCTAGTGTGTGATCCTGACGCATGCGCAGACCATCTGCTTTCCCTGTGGATGGTCTGTTCATGCATTCGGTGTTCGTTTTTGATGGGGGGGAGTTTGTTTGGTTTTATTACTGGCCTTGACTCTCCTGCTCTGGAAGGGTAACCAAGTCGCTGTAGCTGCTAGTCTGAAAGCTGCCTGCCCTTCTGACGCTTTCTTTAAGAACTATTTTTTTATTTTTTTTTTACATCCCTGCAATTTTTGACTCTCCTGCTCTCCGCCGCCCTTCCCCACAGTGCAGCCCCGCTTTAAAACCACGAGCTCGCACTGCGGGAAAGGGAGACAGAGAGCAGGAGAGTCGGGGCGGCAAGAGCAGGGCTCGGCAGGATGGGGGGCAGGAGAAGGGCTTGGCTGGAAAGGACGTTTGTGTGGGAAATTCGGCTGGAAAGAGCAGAGAACAGAGCGGCAGAGATGGGCTGCAGGGCTGGGATTTCAGGCCCGAGGACAGTTGGAAAGGACGTTTGCGACTGGTCCCCATCAGTCGCTTTTTGTGTTGATCGGCCAGCCCAGTTGGTTTCAAAAATTTCTTTAGTGAATCGCACCCCTGCCTACTTTGCATGCCGTTCCCCTCATTTGCATGCACGGATCGGAATCGGATCGGCACGGAGGTAAGTATATCAGGCTGGAGTAAAATCGGGTCACAAACTGATCGGTACGTGATCGGTTTGCTTAATGAATCTAGCCCTAAGTGCATTTGTAGTACACCCTTTTGATCCGATGTGACACATGCTGCCTAAATGTTAGATGCAAATCCAGAACAATGCCTCTGGCATGGGGTCATAAGAACATAAGAATTTCCGCTGCTGGGTCAAACCAGTGGTCCATCGTGCCCAGCAGTCTGCTCCCGCCGTGGCCCCTAGGTCAAAGACTAGTGCCCTAACTGAGACCAGCCCTACCTGTGTATGTTCTGATTCAGCAGGAACTTATCTAACTTCGTCTTGAATCCCTGGAGGGTGTTTCCCCCTATAACAGCCTCCGGAAAAGCATTCCAGTTTTCCACCACTCTCTGAGTGAAGAAGAACTTCCTTACGTTTGTACGGAATCTATCCCCTTTTAACTTTAGAGAGTGCCCTCTCGTTCCCTCTGCCTTGGAGAGGGTGAATAACCTGTCTCTATCTACTAAGTCTATTCCCTTCATTATCTTGAACGTTTCGATCTTGTCCCCTCTCAGTC
This sequence comes from Geotrypetes seraphini, assembly GCF_902459505.1. Classification (NCBI taxonomy): domain Eukaryota; kingdom Metazoa; phylum Chordata; class Amphibia; order Gymnophiona; family Dermophiidae; genus Geotrypetes; species Geotrypetes seraphini. The sequence goes on from NC_047087.1 coordinate 305,021,216, forward strand.
TCCTCTTTTCAAGGGAGAAGAGGCCCAGTTTCTCTAATCTCTCACTGTACGGCAACTCCTCCAGCCCCTTAACCATTTTAGTCACTCTTCTCTAGACCCTTTCGAGTAGTACCGTGTCCTTCATGTATGGCGACCAGTGCTGGATGCAGTATTCCAGGTGAGGGCGTACCATGGCCCGGTACAGCAGCATGATAACCTTCTCCGATTTGTTTGTGATTCTCTTCTTAATCATTCCTAGCATTCTGTTCGCCCTTTTCATCGCCACCGCACATTGCGCGAACGGTTTAATTGACTTGTCTACAAGTATTCCCAAGTCTCTTTCCTGGGGGTCTCTCCAAGTAATAATAATAATAACAACAATTTATATACCGCAGGATGTGAAGTTCTATGCGGTTTACAATGATTAGAAAGATGCTACAAATTGAGTAGAACTTACATAGATGAAAAATAGTGGCTAACTGTTTAAGGGAACAGTTGTAATGGGGGGGATTGAGATGGGAGATTGTGATGGGAGAGATTGTGCAGATCCACTACCTAGGTATTTCAAGAACAGGTATGTCTTTAGGTGTTTCCTAAATTCACCACAGTTATTTGCGTTTATAATAAGTTTTTCCAGGTCTTTGCCCCATAATGCTGCCTGGTAAGAGAGAAGATGTTGATGGTGACTTTTAAATTTACATCCTCTAACAGGTGGGGAGATGAACTTCAGGTGTGTACTTCTCTTATGTCTATTGGTTGAGAAGTAGAAGAGGTCAATTATATATTTAGGAGCTAAACCGGATAGTACCTTAAAGCAAAAACATCCCAGCTTGAACTTCGCACGTGCCTCCATCGGCAGCCAGTGTAGGAGTCGGTAGGAAGGGGTTATGTGATCGGACTTCTTCAATCCAAGGATCAACCTGACTGTTGCACCAGTTGCAGTCTGTGCATGTTCTTCTGGGAGATTGCCAGATGGGCGATGTTACAGTAATCGAGATGGCTTAGTATTAGGGATTGTACCAGAATTCTGAATGATGAAGCGTCAAAGTATGCTCTAATAACCCTAAGCTTCCAGAGAGTAAAAAAAACCCTTTCTGACTAGGGAGCTCACTTGGTCTTTCATGGTTAGGCCCTGGTCCAGTATTATCCCCAGAACGTTCATTGTAGGTTGAATAGGGTAGCTGGATTTGTTGATGCATACTGATGTTGTGATGACAAGTGGGTGAGGCAAGGCCACAAAGAATTTAGGTGTTTTTTTTTTTGGGGGGGGGGAGGTTGCCCCAGACATCCTGTATTCATGTATAAGATTTTTGTCACTGATATGTATCACCTTACACTTATCCACGTTGAACCTCATTTGGCATGTCGCGGCCCATTTCTCGAACGTGTTTATGTCACTTTGCAGATCTTCGCAATCCTCCTGCGTCTTCACTACTCTGAATAACTTAGTATCGTCTGCAAATTTAATCACCTCGCTCGTCTTACCAATTTCCAGATCGTATAGAAATATGTTGAAGAGCATGGGTCCAAGCACCGAACCCTGCGGCACTCCACTGGTGACGCTTTTTCAGTCCGGGTCAGGCAACAGAGAAGGGAAAAATGCATTCATTAGTGAGACACTTTAGAAAAATGTGAGCTTCCCCAAGAATCCATGAAAAGCATTCGGAAGGCTCGACACTTCCCCCTGTGTTCAGTTCTTCTGCCCAATTTTTTTAAGTGGCTTTTTGATTTAAAAAAAACTTTTTCTCTGCATCCTTCACCTGGCTGAGGTGTCCAATGCTTGCTGTGTGGCTCACCGTCTTATGTCACCGGCAGTCTGTCCAAGAACAGCTAGTGAAATGAGCAGCATGTCCTTGCCGAAATTAGTGCTGCTGGTGACCCATGCTTGAGGCATTCATCCACTCCCAAACAGTATGATTTGCTACTAAATTAAGTATGTTACCTCATGTGTACAGTAGCTTCCATCTTTAGTTCCTGGATGTCATAAGATAGATTGATGCAAACTTCAGATCCTATTTGGATGGGAAGCATTATGTAAATTCAAATTATCTATCTATGTAATATGCTTAAGGTTGGAAAACTACTCTATTTGCCAAACATTTTGAAAATTAATTCTTTTGAAATTTTGCTATTATCTTCCAATTATCATTTGTAAATCATTCCCTGTTTATTTAATTGCTGTAAACCGAGTCGAGCCTTCTCAGAATGATGACTTGGTATACAAAGTTAAGCTTTAGTTTAGTTAGTCTCACCAAGATATATATCAAGCTCAATCTATATCTCAAACTCCTCACCTCTAATGGATAATCCCGAGCTCCTCAGAAGTACCACCTGGGCTCAAAAGCTTTCACAGCCCTAGGCTTTATGTACGACCTCCTCACTGGAGCCGTTATCAATTTTTACTCACAAATTTTATTTTTAAATTTTTATTTAACAACCCTTCTAGCATATTTCAAGGGTACTTAGCTTTTAATTGTGGTCTTCTTTTGAGGGAAATAGGAGCCAACATGTTTCACCCACAGAAGGTTTTTTTTCAAGGCTTATCATATATGTTGGTGTAAAGCTTGCTAAGGGATGATAAGCCTTGAAAAAACCTTCTGTGGGTGAAACATGTTGGCTCCTATTTCCTTCCTGATTGGCCATGTAGAGATTTTTACTTCATTACGTTGTCTTTGAATATGTATAAGAAGCTAGATGCCATGGCCATGTTTCCCTGCACATACTGTGAAACGCGGGAGACATCGCTCTGACGGACTTAATGGTTAGTCTTAAATTTTGGTTAAATAAACTAGTTTTAAATTTTGACTAAAACAACTACTGTATTTATCTAATTGAAGTTGTAAGATAATTTATATATATCTATTTGTAGGGGGAATCCTTGATACAGCCATATGGCAAAACATAGCTCTATGTCGGAGTAAACCCCCCCGAGTCGCGTTTCTTTGCACAGATATATATTAAGACTGCACTTTAAATATGCTAAGCAGTTTGCTAAAAAACATTGGACCGATGACGATTTAGGTGTATAAAACAACGTGTGTGTTGAAATTTACTGTCCACACGGCTACACCACTGAGGTCTATGAATCATTAGAACCAACTACTCTAAGGTTTTATGGATATGATGTGTTGAATGACCTTAGTAGAAACTTCATTAGCCTACTAGTCTTTGTATATAACTTTTGGCATTAGCCATGCCACAGTGGCGTTAGGTGCTGTAAAGTGCCAATGTATGTGTGACTCCACTGCTGTTTTTTTAAGGTGCTGGTAGTTGCCTTAAAATTTGTTTTAAAAGATCTTTTAATCTGTGTTTTGCTCTTAACTTAGACACTGCCATTTATAGGCACCATTTATAGAATTATAGGCCTTAGTGTGGCGAAGGGAAGAGGAAATGTAGGACAACGGGGAGGAAGGGTAGGAGGGGGAAGAGGATTTGCTGAACACATGGGGGAAACAAAAGGTGAAATATTGAACTATGGGATTGGATAGGGAAAGGAAGATGCTGAAGGGTAGGGAAGAGGAGATGCTGGACACATGAGGAAGAGAAGGGAAGAAGGGTAGGGAGGTGGGGAAGAGGATTTGCTGAACACATGGGGGAAAGAGATGGTGGAAATGTTGAACTATGGAGTTGGATAGGGAAAGGGAGATGCTGGAATACAGTGAAGGGTAGGGAAGAGAAGGGGATTTGCTGAACACATGGGGGAAAGAGAAGGTGAAATGTTGAACTATGGGGTTGGATAGGGAAAGGGAGATGCTGGAAAACTGTGAAGGGTAGGGAAAAGAAGGGGATTTGCTGAACACATGGGGGAAAGAGAAGGTGAAATGTTGAACTATGGGGTTGGATAGGGAAGGGAAGATGCTGAAGGGTAGGGAAGAGGAGATGCTGGACACATGAGGAAGAGAGGGGAAGAAGGGTAGGAGGGGGAAGAGGATTTGCTGAACACACGGGGGAAAGAGAAGGTAGAAATATTGAACTATGGGGTTGGATAGGGAAGATGCTGAAGGATAGGGAAGAGAAGATGCTGGGCACATGAGGAAGAGAAGGGAGAAAGGGTAGTAGGGGGAAGGGGATTTGCTGAACTTATGGGGGAAAGAGATGGTGGAAATGTTGAACTATGGGGTTGGATAGGGAAAGGGAGATGCTGGAATACAGTGAAGGGTAGGGAAGAGGAGATGCTGGGCACATGAGGAAGAGAAGGGGATTTGCTGAACACATGGGGGAAAGAGAAGGTAAAATGTTGAACTATGGGGTTGGATAGGGAAAGGGAGATGCTGGAATACAGTGAAGGGTAGCGAAGAGAAGGGGATTTGCTGAACACATGGGGGAAAGAGAAGGTGAAATGTTGAACTATGGGGTTGGATAGGGAAGGGAAGATGCTGGTCTACAGTGGGGGGCAGGGTAGGGAAGAAGAGATGCTAGAGTACACGAGGGGCACATGGCTGAAGGTTCACTTAGGGTTTCAGATACCCTTGGGCCTGCCCTGACAATCGCTAAATCAGGTCAGCATAATTTGCATGGCTGGTGGATGTAGCAAATAACTCTTCTGGCTTCAGTAGGAGGAGGGAAATGAACAACAGTATGGCAGTGACGGCTGGGAGAAGGCTATGCAGCGGTCATTGTTGGTTCAGCTACATAGAAACATAGAAGATGATGGCAGAAAAGGGCTACAGCCCATCAAGTCTGCCCACTCTGCTTACCCACCCCCTGTCTATGCCCTAATGACCCAATTTCCTTATCTTGACCCTCGTAGGGATCCCACATGGGTATCCCATTTATTCTTAAAGTCTGGCACACTGTCTGCCTCGATCACCTGCACTGGAAGCTTGTTCCAATGATCAACCACTCTCTCTGTGAAGAAATACTTTCTGGTGTCGCCATGAAATTTTCTGCCCCTGAGTTTGAGCGGGTGCCCTCTTGTGGCCGAGGGTCCCTTGAGAAAGAAAATATCATCTTCCACTTTGACACGTCCCGTGAGGTACTTAAATGTTTCGATCATGTCTCCCCTCTCCCTACGTTCCTCGGGAGTGTAGAGCTGCAATTTGTTCAGTCTCTCTTCGTACGAGAGACCCTTGAGCCCCGAGATCATCCTGGTGGCCGTCCGCTGAACCGATTCAATTCTGCGCACATCTTTACTGTAATGTGGCCTCCAGAATTGCACACAGTACTCCAGATGAGGTCTCACCATGGCCCTGTACAACGGCATTATGACTTCAGGCTTTCGGCTGACGAAACTTCTATTGATACAACCCAATATCTGCCTTGCCTTAGATGAAGCCTTCTCCACTTGATTGGCAGTTTTCATGTCTGCACTGATGATTACTCCTAAATCTCGTTCTGCTGAAGTCCTAGTTAAAGTTTCTCCGTTCAAGAAGTACGTCCTGCATGGATTTCCGCTTCCGAGGTGCATGACCTTACATTTCTTAGCATTGAAGCCTAGCTGCCAAGTTGAGGACCAACTTTCCAATGTAAGCAGGTCATGCGCCATATAATTCTGTAAACTACATTCACTTACTATATTACATAGTTTGGCGTCATCAGCGAATAGTGTTATTTTACCTTGAAGCCCTTGAGTCAGATCTCCTATGAATATGTTGAAAAGGAGTGGACCCAGGACCGAGCCCTGCGGCACTCCACTGGTCACCTCTGATGTTTTAGAGAGGGTACCATTAACCACCACCCTCTGAAGTCTGCCACTCAGCCAATCATTGACCCATGCAGTTAGTGTCTCTCCTAACCCCATCGATTCCATCTTGCTTAGCAGCCTGCAGTGTGGGACACTGTCAAAAGCTTTACTGAAGTCCAGGTACACGACGTCCAAAGACTCTCCCAAGTCCAACTTTCTTGTTACCCAGTCAAAGAAGCTGATGAGATTGGTTTGGCAGGATCTACCCTTGGTGAATCCATGCTGACTGGGATCCCGAAGATTCCCTTCATTCAAGATCGTGTCCAATTTGCTTTTAATTAGTGTTTCCATGAGTTTGCATACTATTGATGTGAGACTCACCGGTCTATAATTCGCAGCCTCTGCCCTGCAACCCTTTTTATGCAGAGGAACGACATTAGCTAATTTCCAGTCCAGGGAAACTTTCCCCTTACTTAGGGAGAGATTGAATAGCTCAGCCAACGGTTTCGCCAGGACATCGCTCAATTCTCTGAGCACTCTTGGGTGCAAATTGTCTGGTCCCATGGCTTTGTTCACCTTGAGTCTTGCCAGTTCACTGTAAACTTCACCTGGTGTGAACTGAAAATTCTGAAACGGGTCTTCTGTGCTTTGTGTTGCCTTCAACTGCGGACCGTGTCCCGGTGCCTCACAGGTGAAGATTGAGCAGAAGTATTCATTCAGTAGTTCGGCTTTATCGGAATCTGCTTCCATGTAACTTCCGTCCGGTCTTCTAAGGCGTACTATCCCGCCTGTGTTCCTTTTTCTGTCACTAATATACCTGAAGAAGGATTTGGCCCCCTTTTTAATGTTTTTTTGCCAGAATTTCTTCCACTCGAAGTTTTGCCTCCCTAACTGCCATTTTGACCGCTGTAGACCTGGTCCTATATTCTACCTTTGCCTCTTTTTTCTCCGTGCGCTTGTAGGAGAGAAACGCTTTTTTCTTCTCCTTAATGAGGTACTTATTCTGCATACAGAGTAATGTGTGTTTTATATTTCCAAAGGCAAAAATAACATGTGTGCAAATGTGATCTATTGCTTCAGAAATGATTCCTTCGTTAACTCTGCAAACTGTTCGGAAAGCATTTCATATTTGCCTATGGCTCATTGTACTTCGTGAATATGTAACGTACTGTTTGCAAATCATGCAACAGAGAGACAGCAGGGTCGGAGCAAATTATTTTTTAGATGAGAAAGAGATGGAGAAACCTGATAATATAGTATTGGTCCGCAGATAAGGAACTCCCCCTCCCAAGTCTTACCATTAGACTCCATCTCCCTCCCTCCCTCCCCCTTCCCACCATCCTCTGGGTTTTGTCACTGTTTAGTTTCCACGGCCTCTGCAGGAAAGCTATTCTAGGCATCTGCCAACGGTCAGTGGATAGAGCAAATGTAACGGCTGGAACCATAATATGCATGATTAAATTAAATTCCAAGCAAGTCTGACTAGCTCCATTAGTGTTTTAACTGCTGTATTAGACATGCGTGCCATTATAACAGTAAAGTATATTTTGAAGAACTCACTAATAATACAAATTTAGATTTTTTTTTGCAGGAGGTATGTTGCATGTGGCATTTTGGCTTTCAGCTAAGATTTGTTAATGTTAAGTTGTGTGAGTCACCTAAGTAGTGTTTTGGGTTCATCCAGTTCACTCCCTGGTCCACTTTGCAATAGCTGGCATTGAGGCATGATTGCTAGAGATCTTGGCCATTGAATCAGACCAATTGCCTGACTACAGCAGGGATGCTAAAGCCTTTTCGAGAAAAGGAACTTAGACAACGCGACCTTGCAACCACGCGCTTCAATTAAGTGCGTTCAGTGTTCGTGAGGTGAGAGTTGATTTTTCGCTTTCTTATAATTGATCAGCATCTTCTGGACATTTTCAAAGAGATTTCTGGGGACGAGAAAGCACGTTGCCCAGGGAAATCAATAGCCTGAAAATTGCCCTTCCGGTACATGGGCAAAAACTGCATGTACTGGTACTGGTATTGGATGGGATGTTTCCAGGGGTGGGAATGGGGATGAACTAATACAATGTGGTTTTTTAAAAATATTTTCATAAGGAGGGTTTTTTTAAAAAAAAATTGAAAAAACGACCTCAGAAGATGAAGTGGTAGTTCGTACAACACTTCTAGTGACATTTGTTGTTTTGCAAAACAAGGAGGCGCTTCTTTGCCTATTTTTTAGGCTTAAAGAAGTCTCCTTTATTTTCAGATGTCTCTAGAACAGTGGTTCTTAACCTTGTTGGAGGTACTTAACCCCACCAGTTTCATATGCGTGTTCACCGAACCCTTCTTTACTCCCTTAGTTTTGCCGGAGCTAGACTAGAATTACTCAACTTGGCATTGCAAATCATGCAATTAGGACGCTGACTCCCATCACGTTCCATTATACATGTGAATCCATATTGTACATATTTGTCCGACCACTTTCGTATTTTGCTCGACATGGTAAGGGATTAAAATATTAAGATAGGTATCACACGACGTACCATCACAACAGTTACAATTTGACTACTGTGCGCATCAAATCCCCTGCAGCACAGATAGGCCAAGCGATGTTGCGTTTTCACCTGCAGCCAATTATGGACAAGCGGGGCGTATCATCACGAATCATAAGCGCTTCGGTCACGTTCAATCATCTATCAGTTAAATCACAAATTTTGATCAGGAATTGATTGATGTATATAAGGCGTTAGTTACAGATTGATAGATCAAGAAACCGAGTACACGATCAGTCTTGATCAAAATCACGGAATAACCGATAGATGATTGAACGTGACCGAAGCGCTATATGAGTCGGAGGTGTGTTTTGACCTCCGCCGAACCCGCGAGACTGACTCACCGAACCCCTGGGGTTCGGTCGAACCCAGGTTAAGAACCACTGCTCTAGAACAACACAAACAAGATGGAAAAGATTCCTAGAATTGAAAGGTAATGTTAAGTCATTGGGGGCGAAATTTCAAATGCGTTATTCCTGTAAATGTGTAATTTACTTGGATCAGAATAATTATGTTTTTTATGAACCTTCCCAATTGCAATTTTTTTGGGAAGGGAAAGGAGTGTCAATGCAAAGTCCTAATTGATCCCAATTTCACTGGTTTGAAGTAAGAAAGTAGATGAGCTACTAATGTGATTTTTTTTTTTTTGTTAATTTTAATTCCTTGATTTTCCATTCCCAGTGGTTGTGAATTGTTTCTCCCTTCAGTGAGGACTATTCAAAAGTCTGATGTATTTAAATTGTAAATGAGATGTCTTCCTTTTGTTTTAGGATTTGGGGAAACTTTTGTTTTGTTCAATGAACTTATATTGTTGAAATTATGATAAATGCTTAAATTGAAAATTAAACATAAGAACATAAGAAATGCCTCTGCTGGGTCAGACCCGAGGTCCATCGTGCCCAGCAGTCCGCTCACGCGGCGGCCCAACAGGTCCAGTACCTGTGCAGTAATCTTCTATCTATACCCCTCTATCCCCATTTCCAGTAGGAATTTGTCCAATCCTATCTTGAACCCCAGTACCGTACTCTGCCCTATAACGTCCTCTGGAAGCGCATTCCAGGTGTCCACCACACGTTGGGTAAAGAAGAAATTCCTAGCATTGGTTTTGAATCTGTCCCCTTTCAACTTTTCCGAATGCCCTCTCGTTCTTTTATTTTTTGAAAGTTTGAAGAATCTGTCCCTCTCTACTCTCTCTATGCCCTTCATGATCTTGGTGCAAAACAACATTTGCACCAAAAGGAGGTGCAAGCAGACTTTTCCTGGGGTAATTTTCCAAGTAGGGATACGCGTGCGCTTTTACACTGAAAATGGGTGCAAAGTTAGGGTTACCAGATTTTACTTTAGTAAAATCCGGACCCCCTAGTCTCGCCCCCCCTCCCGAGACGCCCAATTCCACTCATCTCCGCCCCATTACGCCCCAGTCCCGCCCTAGTCCCCCATCCCCGGCTGCCTGCTCTCATCGAGGGGATAGATTCCGTACAAACGTAAGGAAGTTCTTCTTCACCCAGAGAGTGGTAGAAAACTGGAACGCTCTTCCGGAGTCTGTTATAGGGGAAAACACCCTCCAGGGATTCATAAGAACATAAGAATGGCTGCTGCTGGGTCAGACCAGTGGTCCATCCTGCCCAGCAGTCCGCTCACGTGGCGGCCCCTAGGTCAAGACCAGTGCTCCAAATGAGACCAGTCTCACCAGTTTAGCATGAACTTGTCCAACTTTGTCTTGAGTCCCTGGAGGGTGTTTCCCCTATAACAGCCTCCGGAAGAGCGTTCCAGTTTTCTACCACTCTCTGGGTGAAGAAGAATTTCCTTACGTTTGTACAGAATCTATCCCCTTTCAACTTTAGAGACAAAGTTGGACAAGTTCTTGCTAAACTGGAGTGTACGCAGGTGAGGCTGGGCTCATTTAGAGCTCTGGTCTTTGACCTAAGGGCTGCCGCGTGAGCGGACTGCTGGGCACAATGGACCACTGGTCTGACCCAGCAGCGGTGATTCTTATGTGATGACATCACGTGCGTGGCATCCACGCATGCGCAGATGCCCTCCTGCCCGACCCAATTTCAAGGAGGCTTTTCAAAACTCAAAGTGGACAAGTCCGGGGAAATCCGGACGTGTGGTAACCCTGTGCAAAGACCAGAGTTAAATGTGCCCCAAACTTTAAAAGGTATGGAGGAAGTTTGGCATCTCCCATCTAAATGTACAACTGTTATGTCCTCTGCCCTGCAGGGCTCTTTCAGACCAAAAAGCTAATCTGGTTGTGAAAACATTCTGGAGCCGAGGCTCAAAACTACCACCAGCATTACCACATGGTTAGCACTACAGTATTGTTAATATTAAATGTCTATAATCCACTCTCTTCTGGAGAAACTCAAAGCACAAACCAACAAACAAAATAGGTGGGGAAAAAAGGCCTCAGTTAAAGCCCAAAAGGACTAGGGAATGCTGCAATTCAAGTACATATTTCAGTGCCGTTAAAAAAAAAACTCCACCTGTTATTTCTATACAATATTGCATAGAGCAGGGTTTCTTAACCTGTGGTACACGAACCACCTGTTGGAGGTACGAGGGCTGACCGCTGACCGACCGCCGCCACTGCTCACTGCCTGCCTGCTTGGTGCCTGCCGCTGGCCACCCACTCCACTTGCCACCCCCTGCTCACCACCCCCTGCTGCTGCCGCAACTCTGGGAAGGGAAGGACCAGGCACGTGCAGGATTTCTCCCTCCCACTCCTTTCTACCTCTTTGTTGCATCTTTCCCTTCATCTTCTCCACCCCAATTCTTCCTTTCTCTTCTCTCCCCCCCATGTTCAGCAGCTCTCCATCCCTCTCTCCCATGCAGCAGCCTTCCATTCCTTCCTCCTATCCTCATGTGCAGCAGAATTCCATCCCTTCCTCCCACCCCCTTGTACAGCAGCCTTCCACCCTTCCCTCCCATCCCCCTGTGCAGCAGCATTCCATCCCTCCCTCCTATCCTGTTCAGCAGCCTTTCATCCTCCTATTCCCCTGTGCAGCAACCTTCCATCCCTCCTTCCCATCCCCCTGTGCAGCAGCCTCCCATCCTTCCATCCCATCCCCCTGTGCAGCAGGATTCCATCCCTGCCTAGATGCCCTAGGGTTGCAAGGTAATGTTCTCTCGTGGTTCAAAGGGTTCCTTGGATTGATATTCTATCAGGTTAAGTCTAACAATCAGCTTTCTGTAGCTTGGAAAAACCTTTGCAGGGTCCCTCAGGGTTCCCCACTCTCCCCCACATTATTTAATGTGTATCTATCTTCTCAGGGGTTTCATTTGAACAAACCGGGCTCTAGACTGTTTAGTTATGCCGATGACATTACGATCATCATTCCTTGTAATACAGCTATGTCTCATATTACCCAAATAATTGAGTCTATACTGCAACTGATGGACTCATGGATGCAAGAATTTAAATTCAAATTAAATCATGATAAGACCAAATTCTTTGTTGTGTCTCCACCTAGAATTTTACATGAACCATCAATTACCATAGACTCAACACTCTATAAGATCAATCCAACGACTGAAATATTGGGAGTTGTTATAGATCAACACTTGACCATGAAAAAGCAAGTAGATGCTGTGGTGCAAAAGGGTTATTACACATTGTGGAAGCTGCGTACCATAAATTATATTTTGAGTTTCCGGCCTTTAAACTTTTAGTTCAGTCATTACTTCTAAATCTTCTTGACTATTGTAACAGTGTCTATCTGACATGTACCAAGAAAGAGATAGCTAGGTTTAAACTGATTCAAAATATGGGAGGGTCAAATTAATTTATGTTCGAAAGAAATATGATCATGTGACTCCTTTCTACCATGAGTTGCATTGGCTTCCAGTGGAGGCGCTTGTTTTGTTTAAGCTGGGATGTCTTTGTTACAAAGTTGCATATGGTGTTGCTCCAAACTATTTGACCGATAGATTTATCATAGCATTCCATAAACATAGGAGAGAATCACATACATTGTTTAATTTTTCCATCTGCTCAAGGTTGTAAGAGCAAGAAATCCTTGGAACATACACTATCATTTCAGGCTGCTTTCTATGACAGGGAATATAGGCCACTGTTGCGTAGTGCTTGCTCTTACAAGCACTTTAGAACTCAATTGAAAACTCCTCTTTTTTCAAAATATTTAGCGAACTAATATATATCATCCTTAGGTTATGTTATTTTTAATCTTTTGTTCACCGCATTGAACTTATGGTTATGCGGTTTATAAGTACGATGTTATGTTATGTATGTTATGTTATCCCCTTGTGCAGCAGCCTTCCATCCCTCCCTCCCATCCCCCTGTGCAGCATTTCCCAATCAACCACCCCTCCATGAGACCTGACATACTTTTGGCCTCCTAAAGCAGCAGCAGCAGCGGTGTCGGAGGCCTACTTGCTTGCAGTTTGCCCAGCCAGGGTTTCCTTCTGCCTCATCATCAATGATGTCATCAGTGACGCGGCAGAGGGAAGGCCCCGGTGGGGCAGGCCAGGAGCAGCCTGTTCCTGTGCTGCCTCTAACCGCTGCTTTAGGAGATCCAGATATATGTCATGACTCACTGAATTGGTGAGTCCGATTTTTTAAGAAAATTAATCGATTCGAATCAGCGAATTGGGTAGCACTAATCCCTAGCAATGAAAGCACAATCTTGAAGCAGCACACCCACTGGCGACAGTGACAGGAGTCAAGTTTGTTCCTTCGTGTATCCTAGCTCTCATTTTCAACGAGATTGTAAGCTCCACAGGGTAGGGTCTCTCTCTTTTACAAGTCTGTACAGTGCTGCTTTCATCATAGACACGAATATTTAATAGTTTAAAAAAATACAGCTAGTGGCCCATTCGGAACTGGTCCCCACCTTCTCTGAATCACAAGAAGGAAAGTTAAGCCAACCATGCAAAGATCTGACATGGATACTACAGGTCACTGAGTTACCCCCCCCTCCAACCAGCCTTTGGTCATGCTGTTGGTACCGTGGTATTCAGTCCCATTCCTCGAGGGCTGCTACCGTATCAGCTTTCAGGATATGTATAATGAGTATGCATGAAAGAAATTTGCATGCCTACCGTCCTCATTGTATGCAAATATAGCCAGAGGTCCATTTCCTTTCTGTTTACCCCTCCCCCTCCCCACTGCATTAAAAATCACTGAACATGCACGAGGAGTGCTGGCATCGATGGCTGGAAGCATGCAGCTGACTTCCTCTATGCTCAGGCAGCCGCACGGAGGGGGGAGGATGGGGGGGGGAGGAAAGCAGACTTCTTTGGCTGGCGGAGTTTGAGCATTCCTGCCAGCCATTCAATAGATGCTGCGATTGGGGGAGGGGGAGGGGGAGAGCTGAGCCCAATATGCACTCCCATGGCTATGCCACTGAAATGTCTCATGCATAATCGTTAGTGATATTCTCAGTTATCTTATTGTTGCAAACCGCAATGAACTGCAAGGTACTGCGATATATAAATAAACTTTGTAATTGAAATCGTGAAAACCTGACTCACTGGCAGCCTCAAGAACGGGGAGGGAATGACGCTGCTTCATATGCTCGGGTGTTAATAGTTTCCAACTCTCTCTGACAATTTCTGTGCATGAAAGCCTACTTAGGACTGGTCCCCACTTTCTCTGAATCACCAGGTGGAAAGTTAAGCCAGTCATGCAAAGATCGGACATGGATACTACAGATCACTATGTTACCCCTCCAACTAGCCTATGAAACACACAGGCCCGGATAATCTAAAAATGATTGCTCCAAGACAAGTGGGTGTCTGTCCGATTTTAAAACGGCGATTGATGTTCAAACTAGAGAATGACACGGTGAGCAAACCCCACGGGAAGCCGCGGTTTGCCCGCAGGCCACGGAGATGCTACTGCCCGGGTTGCCGCAGACACGGGAACAAAACTTTTTACCGCCCGCAAGAGCGGTGAAAAGCTTTGTCCCCGTGAGTAAAAGCAGCCCCCTCCTTCGTTACCCTAATTAACCGTCGACTCATCTTCCAAGTTCCGGCGGCCATATTGTCTTCTCTTCATCGCCAACTAACTTGCGCCGTTCTGCCATTGACTCCGCCCCCTATAGTGTACCGGCTCCCGATTGGGTCTTCTCCTCCCATTCAAGCAGAGAGGGGACCAATCGCTACTGCCACACGCGTTCTTGAAAAACCCATTTAATAGATTGTAGTTGTGCAGCAGTAGCGAGATTTCGGACAGAGCCGCGACTAGGAGGATGGGTCTCTGGAGTGGAATGAGAGAGAAACTTTGGAGCTGGATTCTGCTGGAACTTGGAAGCGAAAGTCTAAGGTAAGGCGGGCCTCAATTGAAAAGCGTCCCCTCACTTTCTTTCTGCATTCAGGGGGGGGGGGGGGGGTCATTGTGGTTCTTTGCTCTGGGACCGGTTGGGCTGATAGGTTGGGAGTGAGTTCTTTGCTCCGGAGTCCAGTAGAGCTGATTGGGGTGGGGGTGGGTTCTTTGCTCCAGAGCCCGGTTGATCTGATCAGGGGGGGGTCTTTACTCTGGACTCTGGTTGAGCTGATCAGGGTGGGGGTGGGTTCTTTACTCTGGACTCCGGTTGATCTGATCAGGGTGGGAGTGGGTTCTTTGCTCCGGAGTACGGTTAAGCTGATCGTTGGGGGGGGGGGGGTTCCTTTCTCCGGAGTCCGGTTGAGCTGATCACAAAGGAAGTCCCAAACAGCTGAGCCTGCAGCTTTGCGAAGTCTTGCCAGCTCAGCTGATTGTGGATTCCCTTGTGATCAGCTCAACTGGACTCTGGAGCAAAGAAACCCCCCCCCCCCCCCAACCGAGATTTGTTCCATTTTTAACCTGATGCTGAAATGAATAGTAACCAGTGGAGATTGCTTCTGTCCCAAATCTGGATAGTATGCACAAGAGGGGCCTAAGAGAGGGGGGCTTTGGATATATTTGGGCGGTGTTCTATGTGGGGAGATGTACTTTGTGTGTGATTGCAGTGGGGGGGGGGGGGGTTATACTTGTGGGGACTTTGGTGTTGGGAGATGATTAAGTAAGTGGAAGAGCCTTCATGACAGACTGATATCATTTGAAAGAAACAGGGGGAGGTTCTTCTTGTTCATTATTATGTAATTGAAGTACTTGACATTGCGTGTACAAAAAACTTTTAATAAACTTGAAACTTGTTATATGGCTTATTGGCTTTCATCACTGCTCTGTAGGATCTTCAATGGTTTGAAAAATAGTGTGTAAGTGTGTGTGTGTAATATAACATTCTCATTGGATAGGAAAGATTGTGTTAGACCCCCCGAAGCAGGCAGAGGTTCATAGACAAAAGCGCGCGACAACAAAGGTGCGACGATAACCCAGCGCAGACAACTGAGCTCAAGGCGGAAGCGTGCTGAAGAAAAACAGTATTTTAAGGGGCTCTGATGGGGGGTGTTGGTGGGGAACCCTCCCACTTTACTTAATAGAGATTGCGCCGGCGTTGTGGGGGGTTTGGGGGGTTGTAACCCCCTTCATTTACTGGAAACTTAACTTTTTCCCTCTTTTTTAGGGAAAAAGTGAAGCTTTCAGTATAATGTGGGGGGTTACAACCACCTAAACCCCCCCACAATGCCGGCGCGATCTCTGTTAAGTAAAGTGGGGGGGGGGTCCCCCCACAGAGATCTCTGTTAAGTAAAGTGGGGGGGGGGGTCCCCCCACAGAGATCTCTGTTAAGTAAAGTGGGGGGGTTCCCCCCCACACACCCCCTGTCGGAGCCCTTTAAAATACTGTTTTTCTTCGGCGCACTTCCACCTTGCGCTCAGTTGTCTGCACTGGGTTGTCATTGCGCGCTTTTGACCTGTCACCGCAGGCAGACTTGCCAAAATATGACTCGTGTCGGGTTCTGTTCTAACTTGATGTATATGTTGGACCGGGCAGGGGATGGTGGTCGCAGGGATGGGGCGGTGACAGGGACGGAGGTCGCGGGAAGGGGGACAAATTTTTTCTCCGTGTCATTCTCTAGTTCAAACGACTTTGCATGCAAATGAGCTTTGCGGAGATTCACCATAATCCCATCCAACTGGTCGTTGGGAAAGCGACTTTGACACATGCGCAGAATAATCCATGTTGTATCAGGCGATGGTGCGCCCGCATCTGGAATACTGTGTCCAATATTGGTCGCCGTACCTTAAGAAGGATATGGCGTTACTCGAGAGGGTTCAGAGGAGAGCGACACGTCTGATAAAAGGGATGGAAAACCTTCCATACGCTGAGAGATTGGAGAAACTGGGTCTCTTTTCCCTGGAGAAGAGGAGACTTAGAGGGGATATGATAGAGACTTACAAGATCATGAAGGGCATAGAGAGAGTGGAGAGGGGCAGAAAGGGAGACAGAGAGAAATAGAGAGAGAGAGAGATAGAAAGAGAGAGAGAAAGGGGATCCAGTGCTTATGTTTCAGGAGCAGGTCTACATAACCTGACCAGATTTACATCTGAATCAGTATGTAGGAAAGAAGACTGATGAGGAGACAGCAAAATAAATGCAATAGTTAGAAATATAAGTCTTCCCTCTACAGAATTCTGAGGTGTTCAGAGCAGTAGACAGATAAAAACTTCTCTGGAAAAATCAAACTATCCCCTCAGTCCCTTCTCACAGCTTTTTAGACCACTAATAGATATCGGTGCTATATATGGATGCAGGAATTTCACAGAACCAGGGTCGGTAGGTCAAGGGGGATAATCTGAATAGGAAGAGCCCTGGCTGCCAGATTGCTGTCCTTGATGGATGACCTTGCCACTGAAGGACGCCACTTTAAGAGGGCCGATTCCAGGATCTCAGGGCTGGCCTGGCACCTAAAACAAGACTTCCCTTTAAAATTCAATGAAACTATGTATCATCCAATAGAAGCAAGAGTGCACTTCAAATTCTACTGCTTACTTTACAAGGCTCTCAACGGAGAAAGCCCAACCTACTGGAATAACTGAGTAAATCAATCCTCCTCAACCAGACACAGAAGATCCCACTCACTATTCACTCACCCATCATCCAAAGAAGTCAAATGAAAAAAACTTTATGACAACCTAATAGCCTCCAAAGCAGCCAAACTGGACAGACATATCACCCCTCTGTTATCTTCGACTACAGACTACAAAGCCTTCAGGAGAGATATTAAAACCGTACTCTTCAAAAAACACATAAAACCTATCCAGCACAATCAATCCCAACCCAATATCCAACACTCTCTTTACCCTTAGATCTCTCTAATACTCTTTTATCTACCAAACGTTATCTAAAACCCATAATTTCACCCTATTCTTATCTCCTAAAGACCTCCACTTCCCTTTGGTAACTCTTTACCCAACATATATTACCTTAAAAATTCTATGTCATCGCTTATTCTATTGCTTCAAATTTTGAATGTAATTTTTGTTTTAGTTTGGATGTAATCCGCCTTGAACCGCAAGGTAATGGCGGAATAGAAATCACTAATGTAATGTAATATGTAAGATGCTGACGCCATCTTGGTATATGTGGGAAACTGAGTAGATTTGAAAGCTGATGTTGAGGTAAGAAGCGCTGTGAAATACTGATGTTTAGTACATAAAGAAAAAAAACTGCGGGGAATTTTTCTCTACTTTAGTCTGCAGTGCGAAAATTCACACCTAAGGATTTGGTATCACTTGATTAGATCGTGGTTTAGAGGACGTAGTTTAGGTTTTCAAAAAAATTATACCACTTTTTGGGAGATTAGATATATTTGCATACCTAAAACAAGTGGTTCAGACAATGCGACAGCTGGATCGGCAACCAAAGCAGTAGTGAAAAATTCAGGCATGTCTTGCCTTGCTGGTGGCCGACTTTGACTGCTGTCAGCTGGGCTGCCCTCCCCCCCACCCCCCGATTCTCAGCAAAACAGCATACGGTGTGCATAGCTCTGCCACCAAGGCAGACAGCACTAATAAGTACGTGCTGCTCTGGAAAATAAAATCATGTTATTTGTGTGGCGTGAAACACAAACCGTAGCCCAGCTCCAGCCTTTTGAAATCAAAACAACAGCACCCCATAATCCCCCCCCCCCCAGTTCACTGCGAACATAGCCTATGACAACATCCCAGAGGAGCGAGAGAGATCAAGGATTGCCTGGCTTTAGGAAAGCAGACTTGTTAAGTGGGGATGTGGGTGGGTATTATTTTATTTACCTTACAATATGTATGAATTAATTAATGCATTTTGAAGTATTAGGTTAGAGTTTCTGAAATAGGAAGGCAGGGCTTGGGGGGGGGGTTATTTTATTTATATTTGTCATACATATTAAATGATTTACATATTATCTAAAACATTATAAAAATATGAATATAAATATGATATATTGTACTTAAAGTATTCATGAAGGAAAATCAAGTGTGTGCTTATAAGATTATATGTATTTTTCTGATACACTTGTTGTAATATGAAAAAATGAATAAAGAAATTAAAAAAAAAAAAAGAAAGCAGACTTTTAAAGTAACTACATTTTGCTAAACCTTTGCTGTGGTGGCTTCAGAAAACAGGCAGAGGAAAAACATTTTCTTTGACTCCTCGACTTCCTATTCACTAAAAATTAAAATTTGCAGCGAAAAAAAAAAAAAGCTACACGGCCCCTTCCCGTTTCTCTCCCTGCTGCTACCCCTGAGGCCATATCCCTCCAGGTCGAGTGAAGGATAGATAGGGATGGTGAAAAGATGGAAAGGTGACCCTCACCCTCCCCTCCATCAAGACACCATCAACATGCACCTGCACTTTTTACATAACCTTGGCTGTTGACACAGGACTGAATTTTTTTTTATAATTTATATTCTGCATATCCTACAATTCTATGAGGATTACAAATTATTCAGGTACTCACGCATTTTTCTCTATCTATCCCGGTGGGCTCCCACTCTATCAAATGTACCTGGGGCAAGGGGGATTAAGTGACTTGTCCACGGTCTCAAGGAGCAGTGCGGGATTTGAACCCACAACCTCAGGGTGCCGAGGCTCTAACCCAGGGGTGTCAAAGTCCCTTCTCGAGGGCCGCAATCGCAGTCGGGTTTTCAGGATTTCCCCGACGAATATGCATGAGATCTATTAGCATGCGCCGCTTTCATTGTATGCTAATACATCTCATGCATATTCATTGGGGAAATCCTGAAAACCCGACTGCGATTGCGGCCCTTGAGGAGGGACTCTGACACCCCTGCTCTAACCACTGCGCCACACGCTCCCAACCCTGCAAATGGAAACTTTTTTTGGGGGGGAGGGGAAGGAAGGCGAGTGAATTAAGAGTCCTTAACGATTGACTACCCCTAAGCATTCTGCAACTGCAGAGCGTTCTGTAGCCCTTTCAGGACCAAGGGACATATTTGTCCCATAACTTTAAAATCCTATCAATTTTGATTGGGATAGTCTACAGTTCTAAATTTGATATGTACGGATTCCATATGATACTGCCTTTATGTAAACAAACTGGTTCCGACATTCATTCATTAGCGTCGTTGCCAGATTGACGAGAAGATTCACTTGCCACACTGTCCATAAGCCAGAAGTGTGATTTTTTTAAATAAAAATAATGATATTTCACAAAAAAAATCAATTTTTTGGCATCTGCAAGCCCTTTTTACCATAAAAATGTCGTCAAAACCACAAAAATTGGCCTACGATCCTTATGGTCCTGAAAGGGTTAACCTGCGTTATTTCCCCATAGATTTGCCTAACGTTCATGCAAAGACTTCCCTAACCACATCCTCCGCCCGACTGCTCTGCGAATCCGCCCTGTCCTTTCATCTCCATAGTTATCCTTCAAAACGACGGTAAGAGACCTTAAACTCCCCTCCCCCTCCCCCCCTACTTTACCGACATTTCTCTCAGCCCTGAGGTACAAATATTGGAACCGGATACAGTAGGCCGAGAGAACTAACATAGAGAGCCTGCCCCACTGGATACAGAACCTGCTGAAGGATGTTTATGCAGCACTGGCTGAAGCCAGATAGGATGTATTCCCCAGACAAAAGACTTCTGCCTTCTTACATAAAACACAGCTTTGTCCAGGATGTCCTTTTCCTGTTTGCATGTAAAACACTGTCTTCATTTATACAACAGCGTGCTGAAGGGAGCGAGCCAACAGATTTCAGAGAACTGGTCTCGGAGAGAAAGGTCAACTGAGGAAGGTGTAGGTGATCCTTCTCCCGTCTTGCGTGAATTTTGTACTTTATATTTTGATGTTCACAATATGCAACTTTATTGGCTTGCAAGGGTAAAAAGCAAACTGGGTTTACAAAACAATAAGGTAAAGACAAAGGGAATTTTTTTTTTTTAAGGTTTATTTTTCCTTTTTCATATAACCAAAATACAATACGCAATTACAGAATTCCAAAATGTAGATCCGTCATTATCCATACTATAACAGTCAAATCCCAAATAACCCCCCCCCCCCCAGATAACATAAGAGAAACCAAGATAAAAGGAAAAAATAAAAATAAAAAAACTCTCACAAAAGAAACAGAAATGAGAGAGGGCAGTCTCCCAAATTGCCAAATGATTCCCCCCTTTTACTAAACCGCGATAGCGGTTATTAGCGCAGGGAGCCGCGCTGAATTCTCCGCGCAGCTCCCGACGATCATAGAGTTCCTATAAGCATCGGGAGCAGCGCGGGGCATTCAGCGCGGCTCCCTGCGCTAATAACCGCTATCGCGGTTTAGTAAAAGGGGGGAGTATATATCCTAGGATATCGCCGCATTTCAACCTCACTATTGGAGCGCTGTCCAGGCAGGAAAAGGCCTCTCTGCTGAATGTAAGCATCCCGCACCTCATATATCGGTGCTTTGGAAACTCCGCACAATCAAAAAATTCTTTGATGACGCCTCCTTTCATCTGCTGGTACAGTCTTCTATCCTAAGCGTTCTGGATTATTGTAACATCATATACTTAGGCGCCTTCAAGAAAATCACCAGGAAGTTGAGGTTGGTCCAAAATACCGCCGTCCGTGTCATCTTTGGCTTGAAGAAATGGGAACACATCACCCCTTTCTACCACAAGTTGCACTGGCTGCCGTTCGAATCCAGAGTTCTATTTAAGTTCTCATGCATCAGCTACAAAACAGTATTTGGTATGTCACCGGATTATCTTTACCCACACTTCAACCTGAATTACAACAATAAGAGCTCCCGCAGAATAAACCTGTTCGCTTTTCCCTCATTGAAATCGTGTCATCTTAAAAGATTCTTCGAAAGAACCTTCGCTTTCCAAGCGGCTAAATTAAACTCACGGCTCGCCCAAATTGTATCTGAACTTTAGAAAGCAGATCAAAACTCAACTCTTCAACAAACCAAATCCTTAACGCACCCCTCCCTCAACTCTCTTAACCCCTCCCTTAACTCCCTCCACCCCTTCCCTTGCCTTTAAGATGTTCCCCCCCACCTCCTTAAAGGTTCTTTGCATCTTCTCTTAAATGCATTGTATATTCTTACTGTATGTACTATATATAATCTTTTCCCTCACTTAAATTGTAATCGTATAACTAGTTTGACTTCATGATTGCTTTATTATATTCCTCAATTCCAACCACATTGTCTGTACTTCATCTAACTGTTGTGAACCGCCTAGAACACCCTGGGTATGGCGGTATACAAAAATAAAATTATTATTATTATATATAAGAAGTGTAAGCGCCCAATTCTCATGGCAGTTAAGTTTAAACATCAAACAAAAGAAATAGCATTTTCGTAAAAAAAAAAAAAATGATGAAGAGAAGGACTGTTACTCCGTTTCCAATAGGAGGCTATAAGGAGCTTATCCGCCACAAAGAAATATTTTGCAGTTTATAATGAGCCTTCGTTAAAGGGGACATTTTCTCTGCAGCACGTACAGTGGAACCTTGGTTTATGAGCATAATTCATTCCAGAAGCATGCTCGTAAACCAAATTGCTCATTTATCAAAGCGAATTTCCCCATAGGAAGTAAAGGAAACTCGCTTGATTTGTTCCCCCCCCCGAGGCCACCGGTGCTGCTCCACCTTACCCCCCAGCCTCGAGGCCACTGGCGCTGCTCCCCCCCCCCAAGAACCAGCATCGCCCCCCCCTGCGATCCGGCATCCCTCACCCACCCAAACACAATCCCTTACCCTGATCTGTCACCGGCACCCGCACCAACGCATAGGACATGCCGGTGCCGGTGTCCGAAGATCCTCCCTCTTGCCTGGGCTGGGCCTTGAGTATCTTTGCATGTTTTAGGCTTGGAGAACCAGAAGGCCTTAAGCATGCGCAGATGCTCAAGGCCCAGCCCAGGCAAGAGGAAGGATCTTCGGGCACCAGCACATCCTGTGCGTTGGTGGTGGTACCAGATCGGGGTAAGAGATTGTGTTTGGGTGGGTGGGGGATGCCGGATTGCAGGGGGGGATGATATGAGCAGGGGGGATGCCGGATAGCGAGAGGGGGGCTCACAAATCGAGTCAATGCTCGGTTTGCGAGGCACGATTTGCGGGAATGTTTTGCTCGTCTTACAAAATACTCGCAAACCGCGTGACTCGCAAACAGAAGTTTGTCTGTATTCTTTTAAAATGAGGAGTTCTTTCCCAAGAAAACTTTGAACATCACAGATAGAATAAGTGTTTTTATTATTTAGAAATATCCTATACTGTATGTCAAGCACACAAATTTCAGCAATACTTATTCAGTCTAATCGGGAGCTGAACCTCTCTGGTGTAGTGGCCTCTTTGTTAATCAGAGCTAAAGGTCACCTCCCTCTTCCTGAGGCAAGTACATGAAGTTGGTGCCTAAGGCCTAAAATCTACTCTGTGGCTCCTCGCTATCACACTGTTATCCAGAAACAAGTGCACAAGAAGCCATCTTGCTCAACTGTTTTTCTTCCTGTGTCCAATTTCTTCATAAAGGTAGTGAATAAATCCCAATAATGAAATAAATAAATTTTTTGAAAAACTACAAAGCAGCGCTAAAAAGTGGCCTGGGCACGCTTTGACACGGATCGTTCTTGCACGCTACCCGGCCATTTGCCGTGGAGCAGTAAAATGGCCAGTTTTGTTTTCTGTATTAATGGCCACGCGCTAATGTTGCCATTAGAACATGCAATTACAAATAGAAGTGAGGCAGTATAAACCACATATACAGTACTCCCCCGATATTCGCGGGGGTTCTGTTCCAGGAACCCCCACGAATGCTGAAAAACCGCGAATACGGTTTTTAGCGGGGGGAAACAGGAGAGGGCAGCCGGAGAAAGCAGCCGGAGTGCCAGCGAGTGAAGGAAATCATTCGCGGTCTGCTCCAACCGCCTCTTCCTGCACTAAAGTCGGGCCTCACCAATCAGGAGATGCTGTCAAAGGGGTGCCACCGCCCCGGGCGCCTCTCACTCTCGCTGTGCCACTGATTGTACTATATTGTCAAACACCCTCAAAATGTTTGAGAGTCCCACAACAGAAGGAATGAACCTTTGTGGGATGCTTTGTAGTTTGCGATATAATAATAATTTTATTCTTCTATACCACCATACCGAAAAAGTTCTAGGCGGTTCACAACAAGGTGAGCTAATACATGGGATAGAGATAAAATACAAATTAGAAGAATGGACTTAAAAAAGATAAAGACAGAAAGCATTTACAATAAAATGCAGAAAATACCGGCATGGCAGGGAAAGAAGTAATACATAGAACAGATAAAATACCTCAAGTTGAATATAAGGAACTTGATTGAAAAAATGAAGCAGAATGCATTAAGAAACCAGCCTATCAAAGAGTTGAGTCCTATTTCATTGCAAGAGCAGCTAGTTGTCATCAAAACATCCACTTTTCTGTTTCTTGAGGATACTGTGCTGAGTTTTTGTCCTTTTTTTAATGATTTTATGCTTTTTTTTTTTTGTTTGTTTTCAGAAACAGCAATGCACCTTTTATTATGATCTGAACATAAGACTAGCCATACTGGGTCTGAGCCAATCAGGGCCTTAGGCCCCTCATCACGTATCACATGATGCACCGGCGAGGGGAAGGCCCGCCATTGTGGACTGGTGGAGCAGGTGGGACTGCATCCCTCCTGTTCTCAACTTGTGAAAAAGCTACTGGGTGGGTTCGGGGGATGGGGGTGGGGTTCGGAGGAACATCTGGTGGCAGGAGGGAGTGGGCATCCCCCTACCAATTTTTGCTAGCATGGGGGGTCAGACCCCAGTGCTGATTTGTCAGGGAGGGGGGGGGCTTTTTTCATTTCTTTTTTTTTTTTTTTTTTTATTGGGCAGATATTGTGTTTGTGTAACACACACAGAGCTTCTGTGCCCATTAAAAAAAAAGACAAAAAAGGGTTTCCTGCCCTGAACAGCTGAGTGGTAGGAGGCTGCTTCGGGGCTTCCCCTGCCTCTCAGCTGTTTGGGCTTACGTCGCCGGCTCTGCGCACGTGAGAGCCGCTCTCACAGCGATCAATCGGACGGGAGCGACGGGATTTAAGACGAACCTCTGCGTGCATCATTTGCATACTAAATTTTTAGTATATCAATAGCTCTTTTAGAATCGGCCACAAATCAGATCGGGCCGATTCTGTTTGGTGCATCTGGCCCTTCGCAGCTTCATTGCATGCACCCTAGTATTTTGGGAAAGAATAAACCAGCAATTATGCAGAATTAACTGTATACTTACAATGACAGTGCAACATTTTGTTTAATATAAAATTCCCCTCTCCACCCTTATCTGATGACACATGAATTTATTCAAGCTTTCAAAGAAATGAAGCAAACTGATAAGGCAAGACGACTTCCCCTGCCTGTATCCATACTGACTCTGTCCCATTAAACCATGTTTGTCTATATGTTCTGGGATTTTATTCTTTCTAATAGTTTCCACTATCTTGTCTGGCACTGAAGTCAGGCTTGCTGTATCTTGACCCCGATTCCATCCATCTGCTGTCTGTGCTGTATTTCTGCTTTACATTTATCAGTGTGATGTTTGTTTGTTTATTTCTCACCCGCCCTTATCCAGGGCGAGTTACATATTAACATACAAAATAAGAGTTTCACATTTATCATAGGAAACACTTCAGAGATACACTATAACATGAGGCTCCAATGAAGATCATCTTTTCAGCTGTTCGTGCTGTATTCACGTTTTATCTCTAACAAAACACTTCAGAGACACACTACAGTATAACATGAGGCTCCATGAGGCTCCAATGAAGATCATATTTTTAGCTGTCCGTGCTGTATTCATGTTTCATCTATAACAAAACACACTATAACACTTTATTATAAGAAAACACTTCAGAGACCCACTATAACATGAGGCTACATGAAGCTCCAATGAAGATCATCTTTTCAGCTGTCCGTGCTGTATTCCATGTTTCATCTATATCATATGCTTCCTATAGCCTCACTCCAATACATATTCATTGTAGTGAGCGCAATTAAGAAACTGGAACATTGATATGGACTCTAGGATTAAATGAAAGGAAAAGGGATTGGGACTTGTATATTGCCTTTTTATAGTTACAGAACCACACTCACAGTATATATATATATATATATATATATATATATACATACATACAGGTACTTATTTTGTACCTGAGGCAATGGAGGATTACAGAGAGCAGCTCTGAGATTTGATCCCAAAGCCTCTGGGTGCAGAGGCAACAGCCAAGCTGGTAGGCCACTCCTCACCTTTGCAAAGGATCCTAATTACTTTTCTTCTTCTAACAAACAGCTATGTTATAAAAAAGCAATTACTTTTATGTCAGCTGTCTCGAAGACACCTCCTGCCCAGAGCTATTCCTCCATTTATAAATAGATTTGCTCTGAAGATATCTGTCAGTAGCAGCGATGACTTACAGATTATACAACAGTATCTGTCCTGTTAACCAGTTCAAAATAAACTCCTTTTCCTATACCTGTAGTTCCTGTACAGTGAAAACAGGACACTGTGCTCCTTCCTGTACTGATGCAAGGTAATCTGATGATATCACGAGACGATGACTGTCCTGCCACCTGATGACCTAAGCCCGAGGACGCATCCTAAGCTCAGTCTGCCCTGTGCATGGTGTAGAAACTGTGCATTCAGGCTTGCAGGGACCATCTGTAAGTTGCAGATAGGTGTACGTAAGGGGTTTGATTTTCACATAGTGACGTTTTACCATCAGACTAAAGGACACTTTACTACTGTTACTACTACTATTTATTATGGGGCTCATAATCGAAAGAGAAAAACGTCCAAAAACCGGCCTAAATCGGCACTTGGACGAACATTTCTCAAAAACATTCAAGCGCCGAAAATAAAACCGGGTTTTGGACGTATTTCTAAATGCCACTCAACGTCCACAGCTAAACGGGGCGTTTCGGGAGGCGTGTCGAGGGCGGGTGTTGGGCGGGACGTGGGCCGGCTTAGACTTAGTCGTACAGCATGTAAAACCGAAAGTTTAACAACAGAGCTTAGACGGAACTTGGACGTTGTGACTTGGACCATGTAAAACATGGTCTAAGTCACAAAAACCCACCTAAACTCACCAGATAAGCACTGAAAACACATAAAACAGACCCCCACACACTACCCCAGTGGTCAACGACCCCCCCCCCCATAAAAATTATATTCACAACTTTAAATTTCATCCTCCAGACCATCATCACCTGGCCGCCTGGCATAGGAAAGCCTAGTCGTCCAGCCCAGAGGCAGCTTAGGTCATCTTGGGGGTGGGTTAGGGACCCATAGAGAGCAGGACCCATGCCCATAAGCCCCTGTAATCACTGCATTGATATTGAAACATGTGCACTGCCCTATACACCCCCAAAACCCTTTTTTACTGGCATATAAGTGACTCCTGCAGCCATAAGGACTATTGGGGTGGTAGATAAGTGGATCTAGGGGATTCTGGAGGTGGTTTGGGGGGCTCACCGTCACCTATAAGGGAGTTGTAGTGAGGAGAAGCCATGGCACCCGTTTTATGACGTTCACAGCAGTGCCCTATAAGGTACCCCACTATTTAGGTGCCATATCTGGGTGTTCAGTCCCAGACCCTTCCCACGTCCAATAAGGCTTGTTCTAGGCATTTTGGACTTGGACGGAAAGTTGGACGGAAATGTTGTATAAAGATGGACGATTTAGCGGCTTGGACAATCAGATCGGCAGGACATATAATTAGACAATTTTCGAAACGAAAAAAAAAGTTGGACGTATTTTTCGAAAATGTGTCTTAGGCTCTTTTTAACTTTGGACGACTTGCGAGATGGATGTAAACGGACTTAGACGTCCCTTTCGATTATGCCCCTCTATCTCTATAGACAGACCCTGCTCAGGAGAGCTTACAATTTAATTTAGACGGGCATTTCAGGGTTGGGGAGGTTATAGTGGGTCTGGGTATCTGACAGCAGTGAGAGGGAGTTAAGAGTTGAAAGCAGTTTCCAAAAAGTGGGCCTTTATAACTTTATGCCGGTTTTCATCCCATTCCTTCCCCCATACCCATATTTTTTAAATTTACGATTTACTAGATAAAATTTACTATACAAGTGGATTAAGGTGGGGGGGGGGGAAGGGGATAACTTATAAGAACCCTTTCTCCCATCTACACCCCCGTTTCTCTCTCCCTCCTACCATCCAGCCTCTTTCTTTCCATACAATCCCCCCCCTTATCTCTTATCCTTCCCGTCTTTGTTTCTGTCTCACTCCCACAGTCTCTTTTTCTCCTACTCCTACCGCTCCCACTTCTTTCTGCCCTAAGCCCTCTCCCCAAGACTCACTGTAACTCATTAAGGCCAATAGCGAGACCGCAGGGGGGAGTCTGGCTAACTCCGACAGTCTGCGTTGACCACCACTATTCAATGCCAGGCTGTCTCCCATGTTATTTAATATTTAACCCGAGCCTCTAGCTGAGCTGCTTCAGTCGAAGGACATAAAATTATATATCTATGTCGACATAGGCATCGGAACGGGGGAGCCACAGGTGCCATGGCCTGCCCATAGATTGGCAGTCTATGTTTGGTGCCCTCCCTCCCTCATGTTTCCCGGCACTAGTACCTGGCCAAAAAACCAAGAAGTAGAAACATTCTATTATCTCAGAGTAAGCAAGATTCCGGAACCCCAAACATTAGCAACATTCCATGCAGAATCCCCAAAGAGTAGCAAGATTCTAGAATCCCAAAGAGTAGCAACATTCCATGCAGAATCCCCAAAGAGTAGCAAGATTCTAGAATCCCAAAGAATAGCAACATTCCATGCAGAATCCCTAAAGAGTAACAAGATTCTAGAATCCCAAAGAGTAGCAACATTCCATGCAGAATCCCTAAAGAGTAGCAAGATTCTAGAATCCCAAAGAGTAGCAACATTCCATGCTACCAATCCAGGGCAAGCAGTGGCTTCCCCCAAATCTGTCTCAATAACAGACTATGGACTTTTCCTCCAGGAACTTGTCCAAACCTTTCTTACCACATCCTCTGGCACACAGTGGCATAGCGAGGGAGAAAGGCGCCACTCCCCCCCCCCTAGTTCCACACGCTTTTCCCCAAAACCCTCCTTCCACACGCCGCTTCTTTTCCACCGCACCTCTGCAATATTCCTGGCGCGAGCAGCAACCTCCAACCTGCTGTCGTGCCAGCATCAGCTCTTCCTCTGATGTCACTTCCTAGGCGCAGGTCCAGGAAGTGACATGAGAGGAAGAGCCGACGCTGGCATGACAGCAGCTTGGGGGTTGCTGCTCGCGCCAGGAACGTTACATGGGTACGAAGGAAGGGATGCGGCACTCATGCACGGCAGTGGGGGGGGAGGGTGCAGAGGAGGACGGGTGCCTGCACCTTCAACTAGATGGCACCTGGGGCGGACTCCCCCTCCCCCCACGTACACCACTGGTTGCACATAGCATTTCCTTTATTATTTACTCATGCATTTATGCCGGGTGTTCCCTTACTATATAGATAAATAGGGGTCCTTTTATTAAGGCGCACTACCGATTTAGCACGCACTAAATGGTAAGATATCCATTAAATTCTACGGGTGCCTTAGCATTTAGCTGCGCTGATCTTTATGCCCACTGAATCAGTTAGAACAGCTCAATAAAAGGACCCCATCGTTTTCTTCTGGCGAAGGTTTTTTATGCCTGTGATGCTGGACTGGTCGAGTGATTTTTCTTCACCGTTAAACTGAGGCCTTCTCTTGATCCTGAAAACAGGTAATTAATAGTTACTGGGGAGTTCGTTTACTTTTTCAGTTATATTTCCAACACTGCCTCATGCCAGTCCTATTACTAGCTCTCGATTTGCCATTCCCGCATAGAACTTCACGGTATTGTGGTATATAAACTGTTATTATTATTATTATTCCCAAGTTTACCTGATTGACTGTACTTATGTTTAGCTTTGGTCATTTTGCTGTTAACAAAATTGTTCGTTTTATGTTCCATTGTAGCTGCTGGACACTGTCTTAGGTGAATCTCTTTGGGCTAGATTCACTAAGCCAGGGGTGTCCAATGTCGGTCCTCGAGGGCCGCAGTCCAGTCGGGTTTTCAGGATTTCCCCAATGAATATACATGAGGTCTATTTGCATGCACTGCTTTCATTGTATGCTAATAGATCTCATGCGTATTCATTGGGGAAATCCTGAAAACCCGACTGGACTGCGGCCCTCGAGGACCGACATTGGACACCCCTGCACTAAGCAAACCGATCGTGCACCGATGGGTTTGCGACCCCTTTGCGACCAAAGTTCCCTCCGGCCCAATTCACTAACCTCTCCTGCGATCTGCTTCTAATCCGTACATGCAAATGAGGGGAAATGCATGCAAAGTGGACAGGGACGCCAGTCACCAAAGAAATTTTTGAAACCGACTGGGCTGGCCGATCAACCCACGAAGC
This sequence comes from Geotrypetes seraphini, assembly GCF_902459505.1. Classification (NCBI taxonomy): domain Eukaryota; kingdom Metazoa; phylum Chordata; class Amphibia; order Gymnophiona; family Dermophiidae; genus Geotrypetes; species Geotrypetes seraphini. The sequence goes on from NC_047087.1 coordinate 305,051,130, forward strand.
GACTGCTGGGGACCAGTCGAAAACGTCTTTCCGGCTCTCCAGCTCCATTGAAGCCCTGCTTTCTGCACACCCTGCTCTCTGCTGCCCCGAATCTCTCCTGCCTGCTGCCCCGATGCTCTTCCCCAATCTCTCCTGCCTGCTCTGCCCCGAATTGCCGCCCTGCTCGTCCCCAGATCTCTCCTGCCTGCTGCTCCGAATCTCTCCTGCCCAGGGCCGGATTAAAGGGTAGGCCCAGTAGGCATGTGCCTAGGGCCCAAAAATATTAGGGGGGGCCCAGGGCCAGCTTTAGGGGAGGAGCAAACAGGCAGGGGGCCCCCAACTGCCTGGTGATGTCAGCTCCCCTCCCTCCCTCCCTCCCTCCCTTCCTTCCCTTACAAGCGAACTGAGCTCAGGCCGCGGGGCTCTAACGCTGCATGCGCCGGCTTCCCTTCTCCAAAACAGGAAGTGATGTCATCCCTGTTTCGGCGAAGAAGGGAAGCCGGCGCACGCAACGTTAGAGCCCTGCGGCCTCAGTTCAGTTCGCTTTAACACTGGCACCTGGCACGCTCCGGCCCCCGAGCGCGAGACACTTTTGGCAGCTGCAGCATCAGACGCGTTCCGGCGCATCTCCCTCGCGTGGCCACAGCAGCATGTATTCGGACAGCTGAAGGAGCCCCGCATGCGCTAAATCAGTTATCACGCCTTAGTAAAAGGGCCCAATAATTAATTAATCTCAACAAACAAATAGATAACTAAATAAAAAAACTTTACTGATTATACAATAGTATCTGTACTGTTTGGTTCACAATAAACTCCTTTTCTATGCCTTTACTTCCTGTACAGTGAAAATGGAACACTGTGCTCCTTCCTGTACTGATGTCAGGTATTTTGATGACCTCACAAGTCAATGACTGTCCTGCTACCTGATGACCTAAGCCCGATGATACATCCTCAGTTCAGAGGCTGATGCTCAAAAACTAGTGTTAGTGGTAAAAAGGGATTAATGCTGGACTTGTGCGCGCATTATACAGCGCCAAATGCTCAGAGGGCTCAAACCTAGATGCTTATACATGCACCAAAGATGGATGCAAACTGAACGCTGATGCATTGAAATGGATGCTAATGAGGTCAATAACTGTTCCTTGCTAATGCTCAGAAACAACTGATGGTCTACAGCGCCAAAACGTACCGCCAGCTCAGAAGTCATGCAGAAGGTTTTGAGGACAGGATTTAGAAGAACAGACTGAAGGTCTTCAAGCCCAGTGTCCTGTGTCAACAGTGGTTAAATCCAGGACAAGATTCCAAAGAGTAAAACTTATCCTAGGAATAAGCAGTGGATAAAATTGTGCAAGTCCGTCTTAATAATGGCTTACGGACTTTTCTTTTACAAAATCGTCTAACTCTTTTTTAAACCCTGCTAAGCTTACTGCTTTTACCTTGTTCTTTAGTAACAAATTCTGATCTGAAGAAGTCACCTTGAAAGCTTAACAAAAAATGCATTAATTCAGTCCAATACAAAAGGTATCACCTTATTTATGTTTTGTTTTATTTCTATATAGTACCTTTACAAGTGGACTAACATAGCTACCACACCATTTACTCATAATTTACTAGGGGAAAAAAATGCATGTAGAAACTGATGGTCTACAGCGCCAAAACGTACCGCCAGCTCAGAAGTCATGCAGAAGGTTTTGAGGACAGGATTTAGAAGAACAGACTGAAGGTCTTCAAGCCCAGTATCCTGTGTCAACAGTGGTTAAATCCAGGTGACAAATACCTGACAAGATTCCAAAGAGTAAAACTTATCCTAGGAATAATCAGTGGATAAAATTGTGCAAGTCCATCTTAATAATGGCTTACGGACTTTTCTTTTACAAAATCGTCTAACTCTTTTTTAAACCCTGCTAAGCTTACTGCTTTTACCTTGTTCTTTAGTAACAAATTCTGATCTGAAGAAGTCACCTTGAAAGCTTAACAAAAAATGCATTAATTCAGTCCAATACAAAAGGTATCACCTTATTTATGTTTTGTTTTATTTCTATATAGTACCTTTACAAGTGGACTAACATAGCTACCACACCATTTACTCATAATTTACTAGGGGAAAAAAATGCATGTAGAAACTGATGGGATTAAAAAGCTCAAATATTTACTATATGAATGGATTAAGTGAAGGCGGATATAATGTAGGCGTCAGCTAACCTGTAAAAAAAAATCCTTTCTCCCACCTATTCCCCAGCCTCCCTCTCCCTCCTGCCAGCCTCTTTCTGTTAGGACTCACTTATCTTTTATCCTCCCCCCACATATCTTTCTGTCTCATTCAATCCCACAGCCTCTCTGTCTCATTCTCCTACCCCCACTCATTTCTGTCCTCCTCTTCCTGTTCCAGACTCATTCTGTCTCTCTGTTCCCCTCCCTTCCCCCTTCTCACCACCTTACAGCCATTACATTGATCACCTCTCCCCCCAAAAAAAAAACCAAAACAAAACAAAAAACACCCAACCAAACAAACAATACTGACATGGTATCTTATCTATTATATAAATGTTCTTCCATGCAGTCTAGTCTGTTTGTATTGTACCGACATTTATCATATTTCTGTTATATAATTGTTTTACAGTGCTCTGAGATGTTTACATTTCTGATACTGTATCATGCTATTCCTATTACTAGGATTCAATTTGCCACCATCGATCCTATGTGGCCATTTTTACCATTATTACGCTGTTAACAATACAGAAAGTTTTATGTCAAGGCGGTTAATAAATAAAATACATAAGAGTCCAAACCCCCCAACTCCCATCCGCCCAACAACCTCCCCCCCCCCAAATCCCCATCCCATGTGGTGTTGAGAAACATCAAAAACACAACCAAAAACAAACCAAAAGGGCGCTAGGAAAGGTGTGTGCTGGAAATAACAAGAGGAAAAGAAAAAAGATCAGCAATTCAGGAGCATGCTCCTCTCCCGATGCGGAAGGGACAACCAGTAACCCTCCCATATATCCTGAAATCTGGTCCACCGGAGCTCATCCCGGGACCCTACCGCTCTACGCTCCAAAAGCACTAAGTTATATAGGGACAAAAGTACTTATTGGGCTTTTTGTGACTTAGTACCTTTGCATCCTCCTGTTCCTGTTTCATGCCACTTATCTGTTTGCTTGTTCACTGCTTTGTCATGATGTGCAATGTTTGCTTCCCGATGTTCTTATTTCAGTTGTATATGCCCAATAAAGAAATATTATATTAAAAAAAAAAAATACATAAGAGTCAATCCATTTAACTGATCCTTCCAGTTCCCTTCTCAATTTCCAGGAGAAAAGGTGTCGTTAGGGGCTCCCCCCCCTCCCCCCCCCTCCCGAGGTCATTAGTTACCAGTCTCGCCTTTTATCAAGCTGCGCTAGCAGGGTTAACACGCGCGACTTTTAATCACGTGTTAACCCCCGCGCGGGCCTAAAACTACCCCTTGCTCAAGAGGAGGCGGTAGCGGTTAGCGCGGCAGGTGGTTTAGCGCATGGTATTACGCGCGTTAAACCGCCAACGCGCCCTTTGTAAAAGGAGCCTTTGGTCTTTAAGATCAAGATTTCTCATCTGCCTGCCTTCCTAGATAAATATCTCATCCCACATACCCCTTCTGGGGCCCTCAGGTCCACCAATCAGAATTTATTAATGGTTCATAGTCAAAAGCGCGCAGCGACAAAGGCGCGCCGAGACAACTGAGCGCAAGGAGGAAGCCCGCGTCGGAGAAAAACAGTGTTTTAAGGGGCTCCGACGGGGGTGTTGGTGGGGAACCCCCCCCCCCCACTTTACTGAATACAGATCGCGCCGGCGTTGTGGGGGGGTGGGGTTGGGGGGTTGTAACCCCCCTCATTATACTGGAAACAACTTTTTCCCTGTTTTTTAGGGAAAAAGTGAAGTTTTCAGTATAATGTGGGGGGTTACAACCCCCCACAACGCCCCTCCCCTGACAGAACCCTTTAAAACACTGTTTTTCTTCGGCGCGGGCTTCCGCCTTGCGCTCAGTTGTCTCGGCACGCTTTTGTCGGCACGCGCTTTTGAACTGTCACCCTTATTAACAGTCCCTTCAACTAAGGATTTATATTATACTAGAAACACAATTTTCTCTGTTGTTCCGCCCTCTCTCTGGAGTGCAATGCCATTGAACCTTCACTCTGAAAATTCCCTAAACACGTTTAAAACACACCTTAAGACATTCTTCTTTAAAGCCGCTTATCAAAACTCCGAGTTCCCAAATAAAAACGGGAAAATAAAAACGCTTTCAGGAAGCGATACCCCATTTTTTTCCTCTTGTTAAATCTATCCCTTCCTCCCTTCCTTTTATTTTCATTTTATACAATGTATTTTTAAAAACCTTTCCTTCCCCTTTCTTTCCTTCTGTCCCTTACCCATTGTAATCAAGGGCTCCTTTTATCAAGCCGCGCTAGCGGGGTTAACGCGCGTGACTTTTCATCGCGCGTTATCCCCCGCACTGGCCTAAAAACTACCACCTGCTTAAGAGGAGGCGGTAGCAGCGCGCGGTATTACGCGCGTTAAACCGCTACCGCGCCTTTGTAAAAGGAGCCCCAAGTCTCTCTTTTGATCTCATTCCCCCCTTTTTTGTTATACATAATTTTAATATATTACATTTTTTTTTTTACTTTTTTATCATTTTAAACCGACCAGATACTTGTGATGGTCGGTATATCAAAAGATTAATCAACTTGAAATTTGGATTAGGGGCCAGGAACCCTGCTGAGAAGGACGATTCACGGGTCGCTCTTTTTCCGCCCTCTAGCGGGGAGGGAATCTTTTCTCGAGTAGGTGAAGACGTAGGCGACCGCCTCTCCTGCCCATATTTGGGCTGCCTCACACGTCATTCTCCTTATATGGGCAGCGTCGTCACAGGCGAGCGTTCCATTCAGATAAATGCTCGCGGCGGAATTCCCTTCGCGGAAACGTCGCTTTTGGGAGCGAGCGCAGGTGATGAGCGAGGCCGGGCTGCGTTTTGGGGATCGTCCTGGGTCAGACCGGTTTTTCCTGGTCGAGCAGGACTTTTAAAACAAATCCAACGGAGCTCCTCCTCTCGGCTGCCAGGATGAAGGTGCGATCGGTGGACTGCCGCCTGCTCAGGAAGACCCTGCGGAAAGAGCCGGCTCGCTGCCTGATTCTGGACTGCCGGCCCTACCTGGCCTTTTGCGCCTCCGGCGTGAAGGGCTCCCTGAACGTGACCCTCAACTCGGTGGTGGTCCGCCGGGCCAGGGGCGGGCCGGTGCCCGTCCACTTCGTGGTGCCCGACGAGGCCGCTCGCGCCCGGCTGCGGGAGGGCGGCGTGTCGGCCGTGATCGTGCTGGACGAGGGCACCGCGCACTGGCGCAAGCTGAGGAAGGGCAGCACGGCCCAGATCGTCCTGGACACGCTGGTGGCCCTGCAGGCGGCCCCCCAAGTCTGCTTTCTGAAAGGTGAGCAAAGAGAGGCCGCCTGGTGCTAGTGGTCCTAGGGAGGGATAGATAAGAATTTGATCATATATTTGGCCATTGCATTTCTCTGTAAGATGTTAAAATTTAATAAACATTGAACTAAAAAAAAAAAAAAAAAGTGCTACTATACAGGTGATGTGGATATGATTCAAGACTTGGCATTTTGTCCATCATCTCTGCAGTAATTTTTTTTTTTTTAATGCCCACAAAATAAAACCAAAGGCACAGGGGTGGCAGGTTCCCTTCTCAAGAAACTTGCAGTAGGTCTTCAGGAAATGACACCCCCCCCCCACCCCACCCCAAAGAGCTGTGAATGTGCTAACTTGATTAGTTTCTCCTGCAGGGGTGTGAAAAGTTCGCCTTTTGGTAGGGGGCCTTGGGCATATTTTTGTGAATTGCAGCATCTTAAGAATGAAGCCCTCTCAGGCACCTGCTGTGCCAGGCTCGGCAGGTCGACTTCCCTGTTGCTGTGAATATCCCACCTGGGAGTAAAACTGAAAAAGTGTTGAAGCATCCCAGAGAAGGCCTCTATTTAAATAGCCGAAGTGCACAGCAAACCTCTGGGAAACATAGTAATTCTGAAAATTGTCATCTTGGGTTGTCGCCGCGCTAGTAATCGGAGAGGGCAGGATTTCAGATCCTGGTTAGCTCCTTGTAAGAGAGTAGGGGGTTAATTCTAGATGTCAGGGCACCAAACCCAGGGCTCGGATGTAATCAGCCATCCGGTGCTGGTGGCCCGGGGGAGGAAAGCTGCCTTCTGCAAGAGGAAGGGAGGGAGCTGGAGCTGCTCGGAGGCGCTGATGAATGAGTCACCTCCTGATCCCTAGGCGGACATTAACTTCTCACCTGCCAGCTTCTAGGGCTCAGCACCCGGATCTACGATGCTTCAATACTGTCCCAGGAAGGGGAGGAAACCAGTTAAGGGGTGCCGTAGGGAGCGAGCGCATAGAACAGTGGTTCCCAAACCTGTCCTGGGGGACCCCCCAGCCAGTCAGGTTTTCAAGATATCCCTAATGAATATGCATGAGAGAAATTTGCATACCTGTCACTTCCATTATATGCAAATCTCTCATGCATATTCATTAGGGATATCTTGAAAACCCGACTGGCTGGGGGTCCCCCAGGACAGGTTTGGGAACCACTGACATAGAAATTGGGTGGGGGGGAAATGAGCTGTTTATGGAGAACAACCTGGGCCTCTTTTCCCCTCCACAATAATTTTAGGAATATACTTTGAGATTGCAAATAGTCTAGCTTGGAAATTTGGATATGGTGCTTGAGTTTGGCATAATTTTTACAAGGGGTGCAGGTGCATTTTAATGTGTGCCATTATATTTATTTTGGAATCAGTTTTGACTAGTTTGTACAGAAAGAAGAGATCGAAAAGGGTGGTAGACGCATGGAATAGTCTCCTGGTAGAGACAAAGACTGTGTCACTCTGAATTCAAAAAAGCGTGGGATCCCTTAGGTCCTCGAGAGCTGGAGCCAGGTCAGGTTTTCAGGATATCCACAATATATATGAATGAGATAGATTTGCATCTCAAGAAGGGAGTGCATGCAAATCCATCTCATACATATTCATTGTGGATATCTTGAAAACCTGACCTGGCTCCGGCTCTCGAGGACCGGAATTGCCTACCCCTGCCTTAGGGAAAGGAGGCGATAGCGGATGGGCAGACTGGATGAGCCATTTGGCCTTTATCTGCCTTCATGTTTCTATAATGACGGTGACATTTCAGAAAAAGGTGGTACAACTTGGTTTTAAAGCATAGTATTAGGATGCCAGGTCCTATGTATGAAAACTTTCATGTGGATCACCCTAGACCAGGGGTGTCAAAGTCCGCAATCCAGTCAGGTTTTCAGGATTTCCCCAATGAAGATGCATGAGATTTGTTTGCATGCACTGCTTTCAATATATGCTAATAGATCTCATGCATCTTCATTGGGGAAATCCTGAAAACCCGACTGGATTGCGGCCCTCGAGGACCGACATTGGACACCCCTGGCTTAGGCGATTTGAAGAGGGAAAAGCATGACTAGGCGGAAAACATAAGTTCTTCCTTAAAGCAGGGGTAGGGAACTCCGGTCCTCGAGAGCCGTATTCCAGTCGGGTTTTCAGGATTTCCCTAATGAATATGCATGAGATCTATGGGCATGCACTGCTTTCAATGCATATTCATTGGGGAAATCCTGAAAACCCGACTGGATTCCGGCCCTCGAGGACCGACTTTGACACCTGTGCTCTAGCACAATCTAGACCAGTGGTTCCCAACCCTGTCCTGGAGGACCACCAGGCCAATCGGGTTTTCAGGCTAGCCCTAATGAATATGCATGGAGCAGATTTACATGCCTATCGCTTCCATTATATGCAAATCTCTCTCATGCATATTCATTAGGACTAGCCTGAAAACCCGATTGGCCTAGTGGTCCTCTCGGACAGGGTTGGGAACCACTGATCTAGACAGCCCCCATGGGGTTAAGTGCTAAACACCAGGAGCTATATTGTTCACTCCATAGGATTCCTCTCCTTCTGGCTCTTCCATCACAGAAGCAAGCTTGTAGCCACTGCTGCTGCTTCTCCTCCTTCTGTCTATCTACCAAAGACTGTTTATTTCCAGTGCTGAACACATTTCAGTGCCTGCAAGGGGTCATCCTTGAGCAATGGACTCTGCCTCTCATCCCTCATTATGAGGTTGAGAAGTACTGGTGCCGTATGATTTTTACCCAGCCAGCAGAGAGGACCCTGTGGCCATCAAGCCTTGAGAGTGGACAGCCCAGATCACAAATACCCTTGAGATCCCCCAAAGTAGATTTGTTTCCTTTACTTCATTTCCAGGACTCTCCATGTCCCGTAGGGCTGTGGACTTTGCCAATGCAGGATCCTTAGCTAGCCTGAGTAATAAAAAGCTAGGCTCCGGATCCAAATCCAGGCTTCCATCATTGTACAATGCAGCATTGAGCTATCCAGATTTTTTTTTTTAATGCCGAGTAAACATCTGAATATAATGAATTATCTCAGTAAAATTAAGTAATTCAGTGTAGTATTTCTAGTGAAAGTCATCTGACACATTTCAGAGCAAATTAGGATTGCTAATGAAAGCTGTTATATCTTTTTTTTTTTCCTCTGCCATAGGGGGATATGCAACCTTTTGCTCCCAGTATCCTGAGTGCTGTATAGAACAAAAGTCATTTTCACTTGAAGGAAGTGAACTGGATAGAAACCTCAACCACTGTGAAAAGCAGAGCATCAAGCCTCCTTATGATCAGGTGGGTACGAGGAAGCCCTGGGGGGTGATTTTTCTGTCTTACCACAGTGTTAAAAACACTAGGATGAGGTCGGCAAACAGTAAAAAGCAGAGGGAAACCTGTAGACTGAAAAATTCTGGGCGGCATGGGTAAAAATGCTATTGGGGATTCACCCGTGGAACTTTATTTTGGGCCGCCATGCATAAATGTCCTGCAACCAAACTCTTTGCCGTCTTCCACAGAATAAAGGCAAATCTGATTTTTACATCTCATCTCTTAAAATCAGGCTATTCGTGATACTCGCTGATCCTACTGGGACGTTTTCCTTTTTAAATATTTCTAAACGTATCTTGTGCTGCCTTAACTCGTTAAGGAATGAGATGTCAAAACGTTTCTCACAAGAGACACTATTTTAACATCGTAAATGACAGCCGGATAAAGACCCGAATGGTCCATCCTGTCTGCCCAATAGCTACGTGCGTTACAAAGCCACGTTTAAGTTCAATTGTCTTTGTTCATTGATATTTCTGGGTTATAGACCGTAGAAGGCCTATCTAGACATAAGAACATAAGCAATGCCTCCGCTGGGTCAGAATTGTGGTCCATCGTGCCCAGCAGTCCGCTCACGCGGCGGCCCAACAGGTCCAGGACCTGCGCAGTAATCCCCTTTTCCAGCAGGAAATTGTCCAATCCTTTCATGAACCCCAGTACCGTATTCTGCCCTATTACGCTCTCTGGAAGCGCATTGGCTAAGGCTCTTAACATTTGCATCTCCTCTTCCTATAGGCTAAGGCTCTTTGCACCTGCATTGTGATGTCATAAAGCTTTATGGTTATAGAAACCTAGAAACATGAAGGCAGATAAAGGCCAAATGGTCCATCCGCAGCCTCCACTATCTCCTCCTCTCCCATAAGAACATAAGCAATGCCTCCGCTGGGTCAGACCTCAGGTCCATCGCGCCCAGCAGCCCGCTCACGCGGCGGCCCAACAGGTCCAGGACCTGTGCAGTAATCCTCTATCTATACCCTTCTATCCCCTTCTCCAGCAGGAAATTGTCCAATCTTTTCTTAAACCCCAGTACTGTAGTCCATCCCAAATTATTGCAGTTCCCATCAAAGCCCTCCCCAGCCCATCCTAAGCCAAACACAGGTTCTTCCAATTATAACCTTCATTTTCTGAATGTTCTCTCTAATGTATTTTATGTATTCTCAACATATAAACATAGTTACACATCTTTCAAATTAACATAGCTAAACACCTCCCTTAGTATCATTAGTTAAGCCAACTCTCACTCCACCTCATTCCTTCTGTTGCAGAATTAAACCTCTTCCAATCCTGCAGCTATCCAGATTACAAAACAGGTTTCATAAATCTGAACTGGTAATCTATTTTTTTACCGCCTCAAAAGCACTTTTGAATTCAGTATCAATTCTGAAGGACACTTACATTAGAGGGTCTTTATTCAAACAGACTTACACGATTAGCATGAAATGTTAACCGTACAAGCTGTTTGTTGTGAATATTTTGTGCTGACCCGCACAATGTCTGCTACACGTTATCGGCATAAGAAAAGGAAGGGCAAGAGGTGGTTGGTAGAGAATGACACGGGGACATCCCTTCCCCGCAGGAACTTAAGTTCCTCATCCCGTCCCTGCAAGTTTTGTCGCTGTCCCTGCCCCATTCCCGTAAGCTCTGCCTTAACTGCACAAGCCTTGAAAACCTATGATTTTAAAGTGTTTGAGGCTCGTGCAGATGAGGACGGAGCTTAGGCATTGGTGGAATGAGGCATTATGACATCACAATCTGAGCTCTAAAATGTTGCTACCTATGATTTTAAAGTGTTTGAGGCTCGTGCAGATGAGGACGGAGCTTAGGCATTGGTGGAATGAGGCATTATGACATCACAATCTGAGCTCTAAAATGTTGCTACCTATGATTTTAAAGTGTTTGAGGCTTGGGCATATGAGGACGGAGCTTAGGCATTGGTGGAATGAGGCATTATGACATCACAATCTGAGCTCTAGAATGTTGCTACTTAGGATTTTAAAGGGTTTGAGGCTTGTGCAGATGAGGTCGGAGCTTGCCGGAATGGGGCAAGGAAAGAACTCACCGGGACGGGAAAATGAATTCCCAAGGGGACGGTGAAAAATTTGTCCCCATGTCATTCTCTTGTTGAGGTCAGGGGACATGCCTACCGTTTATCAGATAGCAGTGATGTTCAACTGCCATGCAAGTGTCTGTATCCATTTAGTGGGACCACACAAATAGCTATCCTTCCTCCTAGTAGAATCAAGAGGTTGCTTGGCTTACTGCACCGACAACTTGAGTTTAAACTTTGTCCTGGTTTTTGTCAGGTAGCCAGCCTCTGGCCAGCTCCGTCATCCATTCAGTAAACGAGCAGATAGCCTCAGCCAGGGGGTAAAGATGACAGGGAAAGGCAATGGCAAACTTCCTCATTAATAATCCTCCCATAACATAAAAACATAGTTGGTGCTTTCGTGATGTGCAGTGCTCTCGGAATCATCTTTGATCGAGCCAAAGAAATGTAAATCATTTTGGATTATGATCCAAATAACATTGTGATACGAATAACACCTGACCACTTTTCCACCAGTGTGTCCGAGTCTTTGGCCTCTTCTGCCGTAACTGAGGCCTGTAATAAATGCTCTAACCGTTCATCTGTAAAGCTGAGGACTTCGTCCCACGGCTAGAAAGACATGGTCTGATCCCAAAGGAGTACCAAAAAACCAATCCAAAGAGGAGGAAGAAAGGAGCCCTGACGTGAAAAATCAGTGATATCGAAAGTAGGGGAAGACCAATAAAGTTCCAGTCAAGTGTATATAAAAACCTTTACCCCCAAAATACCAACATCTGAAAAGAGCCATTATAGACTGTGTTTTGGCGGAAAGCCGCCTGCCTCAGGCAGGGCCGGATTTAGATGAAAAGAGGCCCTAGGCTATTCCACTTATGAGGCCCTTTCACCTCCCATTTTTAAGTTTGTAAATTACATGAGAGATAATAAAATACATCATTACTGTGATATATATCAATATGTTAAATGAAATATGTTGTTATTGGTACTAACCTTTATTAAAAAATGTGACACGGAGAATAAATAAAAAAAAGTCGAGAACACTTATTTGGACATTTATTCTCAGCACCATATATAGTACTTGTAACAATAACTAATCAAACATAACACACAACATTGCCCCTTCCTATGTCCCCAGTGCGTCCTTCCTCACCCCCCCTCCGATGCCCACCTGCCTCCCATCCCCCTTCCATTGAACCCCCCATGCTATCCTGCTTGCCTGCCTTCCATTAACCCCCCCCCACCCCCCCTCCGATGCCAGACTGCCTGCCTCTCATCCCCCTTCCACTGAAACCCCCCACTCCTCCCCCACCCCCGATGCCAGTCTAGGCCACCCTGTTCTGACGGATCCACGTTTTGCCTCTCCCCACGGGGCTGGGCTTTGCCCAGCTGTTTCCGGACTGACGTCTTTCCCTCCCCGATCCTCCTCCCAGGGCGAGAAAAAGAAAGGGAAAAGCCGAGTCGGCGCCCCGTTGCGGCCGGAGTCGGTTCCGATCTCGAAGCGTAGAATTTCTCCTTATTTTTGGTTCAGTGTTTTAATGTTCACTGTTTTTAGAATAGTGTAATTTTAATTTTGCTAACAATTTGAATGTAGGCCCCTCTTGATCTTGAGGCCCTAGGCTGAAGCCTAGTTAGCCTATAGGAAAATCTGGCCCTGCGTGGTCGCAAGAGTATTGCTCCAAAAATTAAAAAGAAAAACCAAATGGTGACAAAGTCAAAAGTAAAATGCAGCAAACTCAACCAAAAGCCCCCCTAAATCCTTCGTGACTTGGTTCTTGTTGACAGGGGACTACCTTTACTTTTTCAACCTCGATAAGCTCTCCATAGGCTGCGTAGTTGCTGGCCTGCTCAAAAGGACAGGGCTCCAAATATCAAACTCTGCTTTGGCTGTGTGAATAAATTGGATAGAGACATATGTGGACCTGACGTGCACCTTTTAGACATGTGCAAGGTGGTTATTTGAATTTTAATTAGTGTTTTCACAATGTTTTTTATAAAGACATGGTACAGAGACAATTAAGCAAACTTAGGAGCTCCCAAAACAGAGTCCAGAATGCCCACACTACAATATCTCATTTAATCTAATGATATAACACGAACACAAGGTTGGTTATACAATCCTCATGCTCGGTTCACTTGTGTTTATATAATAGTTCTCATTGATCTGAAAGCTGGATCTGGTTAGAGAGGTTTCTAATAGGGTGGCTTGAATGCTAGGGCTAATTAAAGAGAAACCTGATGTTAAAAATGCCAGGCCTAGAAATGCTGCATTCCTACCGTTGACCTGGGAAGCTTATTTGTCTTGAAATCCTTATGACATTGTCACGCCAGCCTTGGAGGATCTTTTTAGGGCTGCAGGATTCTCAGAGGGAACAGTGCATTTCCAGATCATTCTCCTGTACACTACCAAATCTTGGAACTTGTCCACGGCGTTGATGTCTCAGCAATGCAGAAAATGGTGCAAAGGGTACTTGATGAATCAACGGCCAATCCATGTGTCTAAAGGGGTTTGCCAAAGATTGCACAGAAGTGGTGGGAGGTCTACGCTGGGGCTCAGCCTGTTCAGTTAGGAAACCAGAAGTAGATTTTCCGAGCAAGTGCTGAACAGGATATGAATGCTCATGTACCACCCACACAGTGATCTGAACAAATATTGAGCTGTGTGCACTTCCATGGGCAGCTTTAAAAATATACCGCGGCAGAATTGTCCTTGCTCCTGTAAAATCAACATTTTTTTAAAAAAAATTCTGCCTTGAGAGAGAAAACGAGTTATTCTGGGAGACCAAAATGCTACAGCTCTCTAGGTGGATTCAGAAAAACTGGGATGTTCAGTAGCAGGAAGTGGTCAGGACACGAGTGGGTTGGATTCAGTTTCCCAATTCACAGATGTGAACACACCAATAGAATCCTTTTGTGTGTGGGGGAGGTTTTGCAATTATGATTCACTGCCTGGTAACACTAGGGTGTAGAACCATGACATGTGGAGGGTGCTTAACCACATCGGTTTTATTCAAATTGTAATGTTTCCCTGACAGCAAGTAATATGTCTCCCTGAGAGCAAGGAAAATATAAAATGTGCTGTTTTCTTTACAGTTAAATATATGTCTCTATATATCTTTTTGCTTTCTATTTAACAGGGCAATCCAGTTGAAATCCTTCCCTTCCTCTACCTCGGCAGTGCCTACCACGCTTCCAGATGTGAATTTTTGGCAAATTTCCACATCACAGCCTTACTCAATGTCTCTAGGAAAAGTTCCGACGCTTTCAAAGAGCAATATCTCTATAAATGGATCCCTGTGGAGGACAACCACATGGCAGACATCAGCTCTCACTTCCAAGAAGCTATCGACTTCATCGGTAGGTGCTGTCATGTTTGCTTGAGGGATCTTCAAAAAGCTTCTGCATTTTTTTATTTATTTATTTTTTTCCCAACGCTATTTATTAAATATCTCAAAAGCAAATTACATCGTTTTTCCACATAATCACCCTGTTTTGCGACACGTTCCTGGAGGAAAAGTCCATAGTCTGTTATTGACAAAGACAGGGGGGAAGCCACTGCTTGCCCTGGATTGGTAGTATGGAATGTTGCTACTCCTTGAGTTTTGGCCTGGTACTAGTGACCTGGATTGGCCACCGTGAGAACGAGCTACTGGGCTTGATGGACCATTAGTCTGACCCAGTAAGGCTATTCTTATGACACATCCTCTTACCATGTCCCCCTTTTCCAACTATTTCCCATGAAAATATGAAAGTGCAGAAACTTTTTTTTGAAGAACCCTCGTATCATGTTCTAAACCAATAATATATTAAACATCAGAGCTTGATATAAACAGGATCAATGCCTTAGTCCCTAAGACTTTATCCCCTGAATTCTATACGGTACTCAAAGCTACATGTGTAATTTTATTGCATAACAAGCCAATAATTGGGTGCAAATAATCAATTATTAGCAACAACTTGGATGCATGTGTGCATATTGCTAGCGGCTAGTCTATAAAGGCACGCGAGTAAATCTGTTAGCTTGCAGCTGAAAAGGGGTCGTGGCCGTGGCAACACGGGTGGATCAGGGGTGTTCATTAAAGATTGTGTGCACTATTATAGAATTTGGGGAATCTGGGCCTAATTTCCACCTGAGGATTTTATACCTGGTTTCAGCCGGTGTAAATCCTTGCGCCCAAAGCCAGGTACAAATCACGGCGCTGCCTGCTGTTCTGTAAACAGCGCCCAACTCAGGGTGCCATTTACATAGGGTTACCCGAGGTCTGGGGAAAACCTGGACATGTCCTCTTTTTTTTTTTTTTTTTTTAGAGGGATTTCCGGTTTATCCAGGTCTTGGAAGTTCTCGCGTTCGGGGCCAAGTCTGGAGGGCCTCTGCGTACGTGCAGAGACGACACGATGACATCGCATGCGCAAAGGCCCTCCAGGTTCGGGCCTGAGCTCAGGGAAGGAGGAGACAGGAGGTTTGTGTGGGGGCGGAGCTGGGAGCAGAATGGGGTGGGGCCAGGTGTCCTTTTTTTTGTTTGTTTTAAAGAGGAAATCTGGTAACCCTACATTTATAGAATTGCAAATTTGGGTGCCATTTACTTAATCTAGTCCTGTGTTTTTAACTGTTAACCTTTTGGGGTAGGTGTCACATTCACACAAAGAATGAATGCTATTTCTAAAACGAGATGTTTGGAAATTGCTCATCCGTCCTGTGGGTAAAAGTACATAAGAACATAAGAAATGGCTTCGCCGGATCAGACTCTAGGTACATCCAGTCCAGCGACCCGCACCCGCGGAGGCCAAGCCAGGTGTTCCCTGCTGAGAAACCTTGTTTACTCGTATCCCCCAATGTGATTTGCAAGAAGGTGTGCATCCAACTTGCTGAATCCCAGAATGCTGGTCTCCATCTCGACCTCCTCAGGGTGGTTGTCAGGTTCTACCGTTTCGCTTGGTCTGCTCTTTTCTGCCCCCCCCCCCCCTCAGTCAACCATCTAGTCTTGCTCAATGCATGGTCCAGCCCTGGAAATAACAACATGGCAGTTGTTAACTGAAGACCGAGATCAGCGTGTTTGCCTGTCCAAACTTGTTATGACGTGATACGTTAGTGGTAAATATATTTTACCATCTCATAATGTCTGAAATCATTTACTAGGATCTGGATGAAAACATGGTTAAAAATTCCACAGGGTGCAGCTGAAACAGTTTCTCTTTTGGACCGTGTGGTGAATAAGCTTAATGGCTAACAAAGAAAAGGCAGAAATCCTCTGTTTTCTAATGTATTAATACCTGCCCAGTATCAAAAAAACAACACTTCAGCCATCGCTTCTGAACAGGGAGGTTTGTAATGTTACATTCAGGCTTTCAGAGCTGATAGGAAAAGATCCCTTTACGTAATGCTGACTTAATAGAAATGGTCGGACCTTGGTAGAGCTTTCACGTTGTAGTTGGAAACTATTTTGTCCGGCTGAAAGCAAAGAGATTTTGGCTCTGCACGCTGGGCCACTCGTTTACAAAGTGCTTTAGCGTGGATTTAGCGTGTGCTAACTTCTAACGCGTCCATAGAATAACATGGACTCGTTAGCGTTTGGTACGTGTTTAGCGTGCACTAAAAAGCTTATCGCACCTTTTGTAAAAGAGGGGGGTGAGTGTGAAACGGTCAGTCAGTGCAGTGGCCTGAGAAGCAGGGGAACTAGGTTCAGTTCCCACCACAGCTCCTTGTGACTCTGGGCAAGTCACTGAACCCTCCTTTGCCCCAGGTGCAAAATAAGCACCTGTATATAATACGTAAAACCATGTTGACTGTAACCACAGAAGGGCGGTATATCAAATCCCATTGCCTTCCTAATCATGGAAGTTACAATTGAAAAATTTAGCATTTATATATACACATAACGCTGGACTTTACGATAAAACTCCACCGGGTAAAAATAGCTTTTGAAATTTTGCTATTATCTTCTATTTATCATTTGTAAATCATTCCCTGTTTATTTAATTGCTGTAAACCGAGTTGAGCTTTCTCAGAACGATGTTAGCTTAGTAGTTTAGCTTGGTTTTGCAGCGGACCGACTTTGGGCTAGACTCTAGATTCCCAAAGGACACCGATCGTGTCCCGCCCACTTTGCGACCCGATTGTTCCCCGACCCGATTCACTAACCTTGGTGCCGAGCAACCTACGATTCGCGCATGCAAATGAGGGGGGAACGGCATGCAAATGTAGGCAGGCAGCGATTCACTAAAGCGATCTGGAACACCGACTGGGCTGGCCGATCAACAAAAGGAGCGACTGCTAGGGACCAGTCACTCACGTGCTTTCTGACTGCATCTCCTGCTCTCCTGCCCCGATTCTCCTCTCACCACCCTGCTCTGTGCCCCGATCGCCGCTCTGCTTCTGCCCCAACTCTCCTTGCCTTCCCCCCCCCGCAGCGCGAGCCCATGGTTTTAACCTGCAAATTTAAAACATAGAAAAAAAACATAGATGACGGCAGAAAAGGGCTACAGCCCATCAAGTCTGCCCACTCTGCTTACCCACCCCCTGTCTATGCCCTAATGACCCAATTTCCTTATCTTGACCCTCGTAGGGATCCCACATGGGTATCCCATTTATTCTTAAAGTCTGGCACGCTGTCTGCCTCGATCACCTGCACTGGAAGCGAGTTAAAACCACGGGCTCGCGAAAAGTAAAAAAAAAACAAGAAAAAAGTTTTCTTTGCAGCTCTGCCGGCCACGGAAGGCCAGCGCAGACCTTAGAGCAGGGGTGTCAAAGTCCCTCCTCGAGGGCCGCAATCCAGTCGGGTTCTCGGGATTTTCCCAATGAATACGCAAGAGATCCATTAGCATACGATGAAAGCAGTGCATGCAAATAGATCTCGTGCATATTCATTGGGGAAATCCTGAAAACCCGACTGGATTGCGGCCCTCGAGGAAGGACTTTGACACCCCTGCCTTAGAGCATCGGGGCCCAAGTCCTTCAGGGTTGAGGAATTCACCCAGCTAAAACAAAGTCTTTGGTTATGAAACAACTTTCCAACTCCGTTTAGATTACTGCCGCTCATACGCTGTCTCCTTCCTCCCTTTGTTTTAAAGTACACAGAGGCTGGACGAGAAGTCAAACCGACAGGGTGGGGTACACCCCAGGGCTGGTGATAAAAGGGTGGGGTCCACATCAGGGGAGGGGAGAGTGAGTAGGCCGAGCAAAATTGTAAATAAACTAGTACTACCTGTAATTGACTTGAACTCCTAAATACAATTGGACTGTAAAGCTAATTTCTGTTGTGTAGCCATGCAGAGAAGCCTGGAGGCTTTTAGTTCTGCAAGGTAAACTCTATTATTCCACAGTCAATAAAATTTTAGCCCCGCCTTCTGACTAAAGGTGAATCATTTTTAAAGTTCCACTCCCTACTGCGACTCTTGAAACATGAAAGGGGTAGATCGTGCCTACTCACGGATGCTCCTTCATGGTCTGTCTGTATAAATTGTGGTGCTTATTCACTGCAGATTAACTCATTACTGTGTCACTCGGTTTTGTGGCTAGCAAGCTGCCTGCGTAGCTTTAATGTTCATCGACACACAAAAATTTTTTAGCGTCGACAGCTAGCATCTCTGATTTCACCATATGTTTTGTGTTTTTTGCAGACACCGTCAGACGTGCTGGTGGCAGAGTCCTCGTTCACTGTGAAGCTGGCATCTCGAGGTCCCCCACCATTTGCATGGCTTACCTCATGAAAACCAAGAAATTCCGCCTGGAGGAGGCTTTTGACTATATCAAGCAACGTAGGAGTGTCATCTCCCCTAATTTTGGTTTCATGGGACAGTTACTGCACTATGAATCAGAGTGTCTCTCTTCCGCCGGCAGCGCCCACACGACGTCCTGCAAAAGAGAGGCTGTCTCTTTTCTCACAGAGGAGTTGACTTTAAGGAAAAGCTTCGATGCCTCTTGCTACGCCTTTCCTACCTCGGTTCTGGCTTCTGTGCCGATTCGCTCCCCCGTGCACCAGCTTAAACTGAGTCCCATCACGGCGTCGTCTTCGTGCTAAGGCTGCCTGACCTCCGGGAGATCGGGGGGGAGGGGGACTTCGCTGAGGTCGTCCAGGACTGAGGGCACAGACCAAATGCGCAGTGTCAAAGTCGCCAGTTTGTCTGGAGTGCATGAGGTGTTTCTTGGTGACAACTTGACATATATGGCATGGACATCGGTTCAGGAAAATAATGACTGACTAAGCTTTGATCTAACTGTGTTGTTATCATCTACTCCCCTTTATTTCTGTGAAATTCTGACACTCCATCATGCTAAAGATATTCTGCCAAATATCAGTCCCTCTTCCCTCAAACACGAACAAAGGGGTACGGAAGCAATAGCATCATTTGGTTTGAACATCTAAAGGTCAGGGCAGAGAAACTCCATCCAATGTTACTCTGTTTTCAAGATAAATAATAATTTTTGTGTCTAAGAGGGGTGGGGAGAAAAGCACTTGAAAGCAGACAGCTAGAGATAGTAAGCTCTTAGGTGCATGCACAGCTTTGCAGACCCAATGGTCGTTTGCAGTTTCCAGAGCGTGCTTTTCTCCCGTAACTAAGGTGCATGTTGGAAAAGAACACCCCCTCCTCTCTCCTCCCACTTTCTGTTCACGAACCCACACTTGGCATTTCCTGCCTTCCTTACTGGAAATCCCCTTGGTTTCAGAGCCTATGTGACGACTGGGAAAAGGATACATCCAGTGGGTTCAGTATGAGAGAAATGTTTTCATCATTTTGTGGAGCGGTCAGAAAGTGAACCTAGATTTCTCCCACCTCTCCTGTGTCTGTGCTTTGTGTTTGTATGTACTGTTACAGAAATAGGGAATGGCCAAAACAGTGCTCAATGGAATTCTCCCTTCTGTTTGTAGGAAATTGTATTTCTTCAGAGCAGTGCATTGCAAACCGTGTGCCGTGGCAGACCAGCGTGCCTCCTGAGGTTTCAGGTTGTGCCGCGACATGCTGGCGAGGAGGAGAGTCAGCTGGCGCGGATGACTCTCCTCCTCTCTCCGCACCTCCTCTCCTCCCAGATCCCGCCACCGAAGCGGGTCGCGGCCAAATGGGTGACCACACACTTCCGGGCGCCTTCCGGGGCACTGGGTTTAGTGTGCCGCCGGCTGGAAAGTTTGCGACACTGCTTTAGAAGAACAAAGATATGTTCCTTCTCTGTAGGAGCTAAATAACACTTTGGGGGCAGCAAAGAGCAGACCGCATCAAGCTTTGCTTACTAGTCTTGCTGTTGAAACGGTGATCTTTGTGATACGTTTTCTTGAACCTATGTGAGTTGTTGATCGCATAGGTCCCTTCAAATCATAAGAGACGCGTGGTCTCCAAAGTAAGATGGACACGATATTCAAAAAAAAGATGAGCTTCTAAATTTCATCTCCTCAGTTTTCAGCTGAAAATTCATCTTAATTTAGGACTAAGTTTTATGCCTATAAATTTAGGCCTTTATTCATAAAAAATGCTATTAACAGCGATATAATCATAAAGCAAAAGTAATATCCAGTACAATTATAATCTAAAAATAATAAATTAGTGAAGGGTGCTCAACACCCCCACACACCGGCACTTAAAGTAGACGACCAATGGGTTCAAGGACCATCACAGCAACATTCCGTCCTCATATCATACCTGCGAAATGGTAAATTCTGTGCTTACAAACAGTAGCACTTAATTCAATCAGTATAACAAATAGAAATAAAGAAATGTCCGTCCGTATGTAGCTGTTAACACCAAGCCTGCCAGTGGTTTAGGAATGATTTAGGAGTAAATGAAAGTCACTTATCTGAATATTAAGTTGACTTATGAGGGCATCAAAGGCCCAGCGTCCCCAAACAACAGTAGGGACGACTCAGATGAATGTTAAATAGCATTTTTTAATGAATAATTGTTATTTCTGAATGCTAAGCTAAAGAATATATTCCCCAATATTTTGTATAAATTTAGGCCAGTCATTCATTTGCCTGGATTTGATCCTGGTGCTGAAAATCAGTGTAAGTTCCTAACTTCTTTTCCCTGCCCTAAATCCATCCCCTTTTTTATGCTTCTAAATATGCACAAGATTTCAATAAAGATTCATAAAAGTTTCAAAGAGGCCAATGTAGGAGCACAACTCGCAACTCCCCTCTTTTACTCTACCGCGGCCCAGAGCGCTAAAATGCTCCGACACTCATAGAATTCCTATGAGCATCGGCGCATGCGGTGCTCCGGGCCGTGGTAGAAAGAAACCTCTACCGTGGCTTAGTGGAAGAGGGCCAAAAGTTGGAAGCATAAATCCTTTGAAGATCAGGTCTCGCCTAGTTTTTTTTTTTGTTGGTCTGAGCTGAAGAGACAACAACCCACAAAGATTTCCGGTTTCTCCCAAGACCAACACAACTGGCCAAAGAGTTTGTCCAAAGCTGTTACCTTCCAGGCACTACCCAAAAAAAAAATAATCTCCAGAGCTGGTATTCTTGTTTTCATAGAAGTCCAAATTCATTGCAGGCTTGCTTGCCTGTTAGGCGTTGCAAGCATCAGGCACCCCAGAAACATGTTCAGCTGTGAGAGTGGATGATACCAGTTCCTACATAATGCTCAGGATTTCAGGAATAAGTTAGAACCTGATCAACTGAAAAACAGGTTTCCTCCAGCAAAGGATCCTCCCTGCCGCAATGCAAATTAACCCGTGGGATTCTCCCCCCAACAATTACCAGTGCTAACAATTGTGATCTTCCCATACACAAAAAAATAATTACAGTGGATTATAAATGTAGGTGATTTCTTTAGCGCCTTTGAGCTGAAAAAGTTGCCAGTTTAGAACAGCGCAAGATAAAGCATGGTACCAGAGCAATTACTAAGGGCTCCTTTTATGAAGCTACGCTAGCGGTTTTAGCGCCTGCCCGCTAGCCAAAAATCTACTGCCTGCTCAAAAGGAGGCAGTAGCGGGTAGTGCCCGCGGCAATTTAGCGTGCGCTATTCCACGTGTTAAGGCCCTAGCGCGGCTTTGTAAAAGGAGCCCCAAGGGATCAAGCAGTGGTGTACGAAAGCAGGAAAAAGCCCAGTTCAAATTCCACTATGGCTTCTCGGGACTTGGGCCAATCACTTAACCCTCAGGTACAAACTTCAGATTGTGAGCCCTTGGGGGCAGGGACATATCTATTATATTGCCTTGAGAG
The DNA here is from genome assembly GCF_902459505.1 of Geotrypetes seraphini. Lineage (NCBI taxonomy): Eukaryota > Metazoa > Chordata > Amphibia > Gymnophiona > Dermophiidae > Geotrypetes > Geotrypetes seraphini. The sequence continues at coordinate 305,073,074 of NC_047087.1, forward strand.
CTACTATTGAAAAAGGTGAGAGTGAACGCTAAAACCCTTTCTCTTACTGAAATAACTTGCGCCTAATAGGATGGGCGATGTGCGCAGTCTTGCAGGAGTTCAGACCAAAATTAAGAGCATTGCAGACCCCAGAAAAATGAGACTGTTGGAAGGTATTGTCATTCTCCTTGTGATTGTCTTTTCTCTTGTTCTTGTCAAATTGATTTTCTATGCTTGGGTTTTTTTTTTTTCTTCATATTTTGTCCTGCATTTTATAAATCTTGAAAGAGGTTCAGAGTGTGGTGCTGTTTTTATTATTTGTCTTTCAATCTCACTGGAAACACTGCAATAATTTCTTGAAGTTGCAAATGTGAAAAATAACTGAACATTTTTGTAGGGTGAATAAAAAAAGAAACCATTTATTTAACATTGACTTTTTTCATTTATTTTTTAAACTGTTTCTTTATTAAACTGTTCTTGGCACACAAAGGGAAACGCCAATTATTTTAAGCTAATTTGTAGGACAGTGTCTTTATACAATATTTCCTAAAAGTGAAAGGTTTAACACTTACATGCAAATCGTGTCCCAAAAAAATCTTACAAGGGGGAGTTGAATAGTTCTCAGCCCAACCAACCAATATCCAGAAAAGGGTGTTATCTTATTTCATTAAGTGCCAATTTGCAGAAACAAAATTCTATGTTTTGACATTGTTTCCGATCATTGATTGAACCATATCCACATCCTTCTCTTCTTGGATGGGCTGAGAACTTTTCAGCACCCCCCTCATAGCAACATTCCAGAGCTGAGCTTGTGATGTCATAATGCCTCATTCCACCAATAAGAACCAGATTCATCAGTGATGTCACAGTGGCTTGATTGTCCTCTACTTGGCTCACTTTTATTACATACCAAGAGGTGCTGAACAGTTCTCAGCCCAACCTACCGACTTCCTAAATTCTCAGCATTATTTTGCCACTGTAGCTGAAGAGTGTTGTCTTAATTTGTTAGGTACCAGTTTGCAGAAACAAAATTCTATGTTTTGACATTGTTTCCGATCATTGAATGAACCATATCCACATCATTCGCTTCTTGGTTGGGCTGAGAACTTTTCAGCACCCACTCGTAGCAACATTCTAGAGCTGAGATTGTGATGTCATAATGCCTCATTCCATCAATAAGAACCAGATTCATCAGTGATGTCACAATGGCTTGATTGTTCTATACTTGGTTCACTTTTATTATATACAAAGGGGTGCTGAAAAGTTCTCAGCCCAACCCACCAACTTTCTAAATTATGAGCATTATTTTGCCACTAGCTGAAAAGAGGGGCATCTTATTTCGTTAAGTGCCAATTTGCAGAAACAAAATTCCATGTTTTGACATTGTTTCCGATCATTGATTGAACCCTAGCTACATCATTTTCTTCTTGGATGGGCTGAGAGCTTTTAACTACCCCTCATAGAATCCCAAAAGGTACAATTACCCAGGCACCATAACAAGAAGAAGGAAATCAAAATTTAAGCAGGCAAACAGCAGAAAAGAAAGATAAAAGACAGCATACAGCAAGAAGCAAAGTAGAGATTCTGTTAAAGGTCATATGAAATAAAAACATAACTCGGGCCTCCTGATTTCACTCTTTGCCCCTGGTGCACTTTAAACGTCTGAAAGAGAAGTGACAGGTTCTAGATGGCATCAGTTTGTGTTGAAAGGACATTTTAGCCTGTTAAGTGCTTCCCAATTTATATTCTCCAGTTTAGGAAGGATGTGTTGTCTTGCACTTTAGGGTGGAGAGTTCCTGAGACTGGTGTGTTCTATGCCTTCCGGTCCGGTCCACAGGCACTGCTGAGTAATCATGAGGCCAGCATCTTCTTTAACCCCAGCTAAAGTTGTCTCGCATAGCTGATGACTGTTCTTTCCATCCTAGACGTTCCTTATTTAGAAACATAGAAGATGACAGCAGAAAAGGGCTACAGCCCATCAAGTCTGCCCACTCTGCTTACCCACCCCCTGTCTATGCCCTAATGACCCAATTTCCTTATCTTGACCCTCGTAGGGATCCCACATGGGTATCCCATTTATTCTTAAAGTCTGGCGCGCTGTCTGCCTCGATCACCGGCACTGGAAGCTTGTTCCAATGATCAACCACTCTCTCTGTGAAGAAATACTTTCTGGTGTCTGCAGCAGCCACTCTCTCCTCCTCTCCCTATTGGCTAAGGCTCTTAACATTTGCATCTCCTCTTCCCATAGGCTAAGGCTCTTTACACCTGCATTGTGATGTCATAGAACTTTATGGTTATAGAAACATAGAAACATGATGGCAGATAAAGGCCAAATGACCAATCATAGAAACATAGAAGATGACGGCAGAAAAGGGCTACAGCCCATCAAGTCTGCCCACTCTGCTTACCCACCCCCTGTCTATGCCCTAATGACCCAATTTCCTTATTTTGACCCTCGTAGGGATCCCACATGGGTATCCCATTTATTCTTAAAGTCTGGCACGCTGTCTGCCTCGATCACCTGCACTGGAAGCTTGTTCCAATGATCAACCACTCTCTCTGTGAAGAAATACTTTCTGGTGTCGCCATGAAATTTTCCGCCCCTGAGTTTGAGCGGGTGCCCTCTTGTGGCCGAGGGTCCCTTGAGAAATAAAATATCATCTTCCACTTCGACAAGTCCCATGAGGTACTTAAATGTTTCGATCATGTCTCCCTTCTCCCTACGTTCCTCGAGAGTGTAGAGCTGCAATTTGTTCAGTCTCTCTTCATATGAGAGACCCTTGAGCCCCGAGATCATCCTGGTGGCCGTCCGCTGAACCGATTTAGGTTTCTGAAGTACAGTATTAGTAGGGTTACCATATGGCTCCAGAAAAAGGAGGACGGATTGAGTCATCCGGGTTTTGCTTCCATCGCTTTCAACAGAAGTAAAACCCAGATGTCTCAATTTGTCCCACTTACTTCTACTGAAAGCAATGGAAGTAAGACCCGGATGTCTTAATCCGTCCTCCTTTTTCTGGAGCCATATGGTAACTCAAGTATTAGAAAGTACAGTACTCCCCCCCAAAAAAAAAAAAATTTGCAGGGGTTCCGTTCCAGGAACTCCCGCGAATTTTGAAAAACCGCGAATACGGTTTTTAGGCAGGGGAGACAGGAGAGTGCAGCTGGAGAGGCCAGCCGGAGCGCCAGCAAGTGAAGGAAATCACTCGCTGTATGTTCCGACCGCCTCTTCCTGCTTTGACACGCAGCTCCTGATTGGTAAGGCCTGACTTTAGTACAGGAAGAGGCGGTCAGAGCATACAGCGAGTGATTTCCTTCACTCGCCGGTGCTCCAGCTGCCCTCTCCTGCCCGGTCATTCGTGGTTGGAAAATACCGCGAATGACTGGGACCCCGAATTCGCGGAGCAGCACTGTACGTAATATCCTCATGAAATTTATTTGGCTGGTTAAAAAGGCTAGAATTGCTCTAGTATCTTTACAGAAACCAATTGCAGCGGGTGGGGTAAATACCCCCAAGCTTTTATCATGAGGCAGGGTATGTATTGGATGCTTCCTGAAGTTTTTGTATACTTATTTCAAATTCAACACCAGTCAAACAATCCTCATAAGAAATAACATAAATTCTTAACGATCCTCAGAGGGTTCTAGAATGTCCCATAGGTTCTAATGATAATAATCTCCAGACCCAATCGTCATAGGATCAGTAATTTATGTATTGTTTATATTATATATTTTTTATATTTTTATCCTGAAGTTTTTGAGCATCTTCTGGACTGGCTTTACTTGGGATGGCAACTCCTGTCTCCATTGCGTTCGTGTCATGTTTTAAGTATCATGTTACCTAGGCTCTATAAGGACAATAGAATTTTAGTTTCCATGTGGCAAATATTAAAATTTATTAATAACCTAACACCTATTCTGATTCATCAATCCACGTGTCAGTCCTTATGGTTAAACTCCAAGATTCAAATTGGCGAATATAAAGTCATCTGGAAGCATTGGATGCAGGCAGGTATAAATTGCGCACATTAGATGATGTGATGTCAAATGGGAGGATGCATGAGTTTTTTTTTTTTTTTTTTGTATTATCATGTTTATTAGGCATAGCAAACCATGTACAACAGATCAAACAGTGGTACATAACCGGTAATGAGAATCACAATGAAAAGAAGCAGTTCAAATATACAGGAAAACATGGATAACAAGAATAGTGCCACATGGCTTAAACCAGCCCATTTTCTTCTGACGATAAAGTGCTTACAGAACAGCGAATCCCCAAACGATTCACCTAATGGATCTTCATACCAACATCCGTACACACTTTCATACCCCATTCACACACAACCATTCAGAAGAGGGTCCTGTCATAGACCGTCACATTGCCACCAGGACCATCACAGCTGTCAACCGAGAAGTACAGTAGAAATGGAAATATGTAACATAAACGGGTGAGTAAACATCAACCATCATCAACCAGCATTATAATATGCATAGAACAAGACTAAGGGCAGGTCAGGTCATTTCAGGGGTAAGGCACTAACAGGAGACGCTGCCATAGGGTGCAATAAGCAACCCACGAGGCCTGTGTTCTGGGGGTATATGTGTCCAGTTCAAATCTGGCGTGCGTCTTCATTCTAGCCAGCCATAGAGGGAAGGTAGGAGCTTCCGTTGTGGATCATCGCTGCAATACTAGCGATTTGCCTAGAAGAATAGCGTGCAGAATAAATTTCTGCACCGAGATGTCCAGGCCCTGTTGTGTTAAATCTTGTACATCCCCTAGTAGAAGCGCTGCAGAGTTCCAGGTAAAAGAACATTGGAGAACATGTTCAAGGCATCGGTGAATTAGGTCCCAGAACGTGAGAGCCGGACATTCGAAGAATGTATGAAGAAATGTACCCGGAGAGGATGCACAACGGACACAATTAGCGTCAGTCCACAAATGCATGTGTGCTCCACGTATTCTAGTTATGTACCCTCTGTGTAGTAACTTGAATTGAATTTCCTGTAAAGAAACTGCTTTCACCAACAAATAAATATTCTTGAAAAACATATGTAAATCTTGTACAGTGACAGTGCTTCCCAGTTCATGCGACCAGTCCCTGGCCAAGACCACCAGAGACAGCTCGGGTTGATGATCTCGACAGGCAGAATACCAGCGAGAAATAGAGTTCATGGAGGATGGAGTCTCTAGAAAAATGTCATCAAGGGACCCACTCTCCCATCGGCCATCATAGCGGGCAATCTGGGGGGTGATATAATGGTGGAGTTGTAAGTATGTATGAATGTGTCGCGAGGGTAGGCCCCAGGCTGTTTGTACCTGAAGAAAAGAGGGAAAACTCCCTCCCCCTAGATCTATAAGCGCCCCCACTGTAGTGTCCCGCACTCCCCGAGTGGATAGACCCCCCAATCGTGACATGCCAGGAGGGAATTCAGGATTGCGGAGTATGGAAAGGAAAGGGGAGAAATCGGGTGTTCGGATCTGTTGTTTTCGCCACCATACCCAGGCCTTTCGAAACGAGTTCAAAAGTGGCAGTAAGGGTAAGGACGAGGGGGAAGAATGAGTACTAGAACGCCCACCCGAGCATCCATGGATAAAGGAGGAAAAAGAGAAGGGTAGGCAACATGTGTCCAGAAGGTCCGTAGGGGAAGGAGACGAAGATGGATCCGGAGCTAGATGCGGGTGCATCCATCGAAGTAAGGCTGCCACATTATACGCGCGGATGTTGGGTAAGTTCAGGCCGCCATGTTGTTTTGCACGTAATAGTTTGGAAAGACTAATGCAGGGCGCCCTGTCTCGCCAGATAAATGATCGAATAGTGGCATTGTACGCACGTTCATCGGAGGACGACACCCAAGCAGGAATGGCTTGTATGGGGTATAAGATTTTGGGAAAAAGTATCATTTTGACCAGTGCGACTCTGCCCATTAGGGATAGAGGCAAAGCCTTCCATCTGTGACACAGGGTTTTGATTTTACCAATTGCAGTGGTGATATTAGCTGCGTACAGTCTTTTGGGGTCACAATACAACATGATACCCAGGTATTTAAGTTTCCCAGGGGCCACTCCTACTCCTAAGTTCTCCGTCCAGCGAGGTGTACCTGTCGCCCCAAGAAGGAGTGCCTCTGTCTTGTCAAAATTTATCTTGAGGCCCGAGAATCGTCCAAACAGTTGTATAAGAGACATGAGACGTGGCATGTTGGAGTCCGCATGGTTAATGTAAAGGAGCATGTCGTCTGCGAACAGACTGATGCGGAACTCTCGCGTCCCCACGCGGAGGCCCTCAAGGTGCGGGTCTTGCCGTATGCGCTGTGCTAGAGGTTCTAAGGATAGTAGGAAGAGAAGAGGAGATAGTGGGCAACCCTGACGTGTACCTCGGCCTAGCGGAAAGGGTGCCGATAACTCCCCGTTCACCAGAAGCTGCGAGGAAGGACGAGTGTATAGAGCCGTGATCCACCCCACAAAGTCGCCAGCGATGCCAAATCTCCCCAGGACCCAAAAAAGATGTTCCCATGAGACCATGTCAAAGGCCTTTTCAACGTCCAAGCTGGCAATAAGGGCCCGTGCCTCAGAGGAGTGAAAGGTCTGCAAGACCGTCACGACCTTCAAGAGGTTGAGAGAGGCATGTCGGCCAGGGACAAACCCGACCTGGTCTTCGTGTATCAGGTACGGTAGGAAAACATTCAACCGTTTCGCAAGTATGCTTCCCAAGATTTTAACATCCTGGTTGAGGAGTGATATCGGTCGATATGATCCCAATTGGTCCTGCGGGCGGCCCGGTTTGGGTAGGATAATAACATGCGCTCGGTTGTGTGTATCCCCAGGTGGGAGAGCGGATAAGAGTCCGGTATAGTAAGCTTGCAAGGCTGGGAGGACCGTAGGGGGCAACAACTTGTAAAACTCCGGCCCCATTCCATCAGGGCCTGGGGTTTTTGCAAGAGTGAGATTTCCAATAGCTATCTGGATCTCTTGCCCCGAAATAGGGGAATTCAGTGTGCGCTGTTGTTCCTCGGATAAAGATGGTAAGGAGAGGTGTGTGAAAAATTTCTCTCTTGCTTGGGGGTCGTCCGGCGATGCTGAGTAGAGATCCCTATAGAAACCGACAAATTTCTCCGCGATATCCCCGGGATCGGTGTGGAGTCGACCCGCCTTATCTTTAATACTGGTGATGACATGTCTAGCCTTTGGCGGTCTAACTAAGTTGGCTAGCATGCGTCCCGTTTTGTTACCCCAAGCATGTAACTTATATTTATAGAAATATATGCTTCGTTGAGCTCGCATATCAAGGAGGTGATTGATCTTATCCTTCAATTGTTTTAAAGAAGACCTGATTGAAGGGGTAAGATTAGATATGTGCACCCGACGCATCTCCTGAAGCTTGCGTGTGAGGGCAAGGAGCTCTCCCTCGCGGCGCTTTTTCAGAGCGGAGGAGTATGCCAATATGTGTCCGCGCATGACAGCCTTTGCGGCATCCCAGTAAACGACCGGTCCCACGTCCAGCACAGAATTGGTACAAAGGAAGTCCTCCCATTTTTTTGTGAGGAATTCATGGAAAGTTTTGTCTGTGTATAATTGTGGTGACATGCGCCAGATTCGTTCTCCAGAGGACCGCAAGAACTGGAGGGCGATGTGCAGTAGAGAGTGGTCAGATAGGGTCGGAGCAAGCATGGCAGCCGATGCAAATTTGGGGAACCAGAGTTCGGATACAAGGAAATGATCAAGTCGAGAGTATGACAGATGAGGATGGGAATAGAAAGAGTAGTCGCGCTCCTCGGGGTGGAGAGTTCTCTAAACATCTAACAATCCTAATTCCCTCATAAGATAATTCACACCCTTATCGAAGTGCGCTTTGGGGGCACGTTTCGCTGGTTGACAATCCAGCGCGGGGTTGGCGGTTATGTTGAAGTCTCCCCCTAGCACAATTAAGCTGGATATATGAGGAGTCAGAAGTGTGACCAAGTGTGAGAAGAAATCTGGAGAGTAGGTATTGGGAGCGTATACATTGCATAATACGATCTGCTGACCCCATAGGTCACCCACCAGCATAACATATCTCCCCTCGGGATCCGCCACCTGATGTTGCACAGTGAACGGTATTCTTTTGTGTATGAGAATGGCCACTCCCCGTTGTCTAGAGCTATAGGAGGCGAAGCTAATCTGTCCCACCCAATCCCGTTTCAACTTACGATGTTCGTCATCCAAGAGATGTGTTTCCTGGAGAAATGCAATGTCCGTGTGTTCCCTTTTGAGATATGCGAGAAGCTTGGTTCGTTTTATGGGAGAGTGGATCCCGTCTACATTAAGCGAAGATATTTTCAAAGAAGACATAGCATTACATAGGCATTATAAACAAAGCATTTAAATACAGAGAAAGTCATGGAGCAGGGGACGTCCCAGCCATATCCCCCCTCCACAGTGTATGACAGCCATATATATTTCATAGTATTAATGAACATCTGGTCCCGGTAGCAATAATCAACAATCCCACGCAGCACCCACTCAGACAATCTCATGCACACCCCCCATTCACTCCCCCCCCCACAAGCAGAACAGAACAGAACCCCCCTCCCCCCCGAACCATGTAACCTTCCTAAAGTGCCCACTGAAAGCGGGAGAAATCGAACAGTGAACAAAAAACAGCCCCGGGCCACGCCCCACATGCAGTACAAAATATGAACAAAATAGTGCCCTCTTGGTATAAACTTAAGCACAGTATAGCTTCATATCAGCGAAATGTAAAGAAAACAAAAAGGAAAATTGGCTTCAGAGGCATAACCAAGAGAAGGTCATATAAAGGAATAAAGCAAGGAAGGGCCAAACTTAGAAATTCAGATCGGTCGCCGTGCTGTCAGCGCACTAGTCATCTGTGTAGAAGCATGCTGGAACGTGCCGAGTTGCAAGTTCAGAATCCTCCACTGCCCTCTGTGTCCGACCCGCAGCAGCGGGATTCAAATGCCAGGGAACAAAGCAGAGACTACAGCCGTTGTTTGTGGAGGCTCAATGAGGATTGTTATCCGGAGGAAGTGGCGCAGGTAGTTGCAGGATAAACTTCTCCAAATCCCTCGGAGTCTCAAAGTAAAGGGCTTTGTTGTTATAAAACACCCTCGCCCGGGCAGGATAGAGAAGGGACACCCGAATATTGCGTCGATACAGTGTATTGCAATGGGGCGCCATCGCCTTCCGCCGAGATGAGATAAGGGGGGAGAAATCTTGGAATATCAGGATCTTTTTACCATCATAGAGAAAGTCTACCCCCTTACGGAAGTGAGCCAGTATCCGTTCCTTTATAGCAAAGTTGAGAAACCTGGCGAGAACTGGTCGCGGCCGCGTGTCGTCCGCCGCCCGTTGGCCCACATGGTGTGCTCGTTCTATCTGGACAAGTAGGCCCGGATCTGTATGTTCCAAGGTTTTCATTAGCCAGTCCTCTAACCCCTTGCGTAAATCCACTTCCCGGATTGTTGTAGGTAGCCCTATGAACCTCAGATTCTTTCTTCTCCCTCGGTTTTCGTGGTCATCCACGCGGTCCTGCAGGGATTTATTAGAGGTTTCCAGGGTTCGTATTCGTTCTTCAAAAGCAGCGGCCTGATCTTCCTGGCGTGCCACCCGATCCTCTACACGCTGCAATCGGCCTGCGTGGTTATCCAGGCTTTCTTTGATGTCTTCCATGAACGTGTGTATTTTGGCCAGCTTGTCCTCCATTACTAACGTCAAGGATCGGGTTAATTCTTGCACTGCAGCCTCTTGTAACGTAAACATAGGGATCTCGTGGGCGTCCGCCATTTTTGGCTCTTGCGGCTTCGCCTTGTCTCGTGTGCCCTGTTGCGGTTTTGAGGTCATCGCTCGCGCTGTGTACCCCGAAAAACCGTCAGCGCGATCAGCGATGTGAGGGGCGGTCAGAGGTCTTTTCGAGCACGGAGGAATGTTGATATATTGCAGGTAATGTGCGGGTTTAGTGCGGCGCGGCCCGGAGCCGTGGAGAGACACGTCCGCTCAAGCGCACGGCATCACGTGACCCCCCGGATGCATGAGTTTTTACGACTGCAACAATCTTTCGGTATTTCAAAGTCTCAAGCATTTAAATGGTTGCAATTGAAGCAGGCTATTCAGAAGGGGTTCCCTGAATGGCAGAATTTAAAGGATCAGTATAGTTTGCCGGGCCTATGCTTCCAGACAGATTTCCTAGGGCATCAGGCCGCCAAGTGGTATAAAATAATATCTGATTTTTTGAATAAAAAAAAACAAAAAACTAGTCTTAGGGACTTTTAGAGTATTAATAATAATAGTTTATTTTTACATACTGCCATACCCGGGAGTTCTAGGCGGTTCACATCAATCAATCATTATACATATAGTACAAATAGATATTTAAAATTGAAATCATCTAAAATTTCAGCAACGTTAAAAGCTTACAGTGGGAAGATATAAACAATTTAAAATGAGATAAAAATTATAAGTAAGTAATAAGATACATTAGGTTGACAGTCTATTGAATAATTGAGTTTTTATCTGTTTTCTAAAATCAAGATAAGAGGAAGCAGATTTCTGCGTCTCAATGGCCATGAATTTGGAATTGGAGGATGAGATGCACAGCGTTAGCATCTATAAGACAAACTTGGGGTTTTTTTTTTGTTACATAGATGTTTTTGGACCCCTGTTCATTTAGAGAAATTAGATAGTTCTAAGTCTAACAGATGCTGGCACTGTCATCTCGATGTAGGGACATTGGATCATCTACAGTACTATTGTCCCTTGATACTTAAATTCTGGAGATCCATTTGGGAGTCAAATTATTACGATATTGGAAGTCCCATTATCGCTGTCATATGATATAACATTGTTTGGAACGATATTATTCACCAAGAGACCAATCAAGGCAAACCAGAATAAATTGGTTCTCATCATGACAGGAGTCGCCATGCAGCTTATAATGAAAAGTTGGGATAACTTAAATTATAGTTTTTGGTGGGAGTCCTTATGCCAGATTTATAAGTTTGAAAATATTAATTCTTTACAGCTAGGACATCATAGCAAATTTAAGGAAGTTTGGGGCCCGTTAACAAAATATTGTAAGATCTGAATGTGAACTATTAACATTATTTCCCTTCGATTCGTGAAAGATTGTTATACACATCCAGGGGGGACAGGGGGAGGGTTAGGGCATTGGGGGGAGGGGTTAAATATCTTTATATTATTTGTTGGAATAGAATGCAGTAAGTAGATTATATTACTTGATTGATAATCTGATTGCACTATGTAATGGATTTCAATAATGAATAAAGAATTAAAAAATAGAAGAAACTACAGTACAAAACTAATTAGGGTCATGCTTGGATAAAAAGCATTAAGGAATCAATTTTGTATGATTTCATATCCCAAATTGTTAATTGCCCCTTTTTTCTTGATACTTTTCTTTTTTGTCCTACAGCTCCATGTCAGAAAGGAGAGGTGAGCCAGTCCTGGGTTTACCTACACTAGTTGTGGATTTTTAAGTTCCAGCTGTGCAAGGAATGGCAGGGTTATAAGTCCATAAGCACCAGAGATGCTAAGTTACCCAGTTCCAGGCTGGAGAGTTTGGGGCTGTCCTGGATTTCCTTCCATCCCACTCTGGTGCATTACAGAACTTGCAGCACTGATTTCAATGGGCAGGATCAGCCACTGAAAATTCCACAGTGCTTTAGGATGTATGTTCAAAACTGTTTCAAAATCTTCAGCCTGGAACTGGGGAATTTTAATTTATTTTTAATGTATTTATTAAAATTTCTATACCGTTCTCCCAGGGGAGCTCAGACCGGTTTACATTCAGTTGTCCCTGTCTGTCCCGGCAGGCTCACAATCTATGTAATGTACCTGGGGCAATGGGGGGATTAAGTGACTTGCCCAGGGTCACAAGGGGCAGCATGGGTTTTGAACCCACAACCTCAGAGTGCTGAGGCTGAAGCGTTAACCACTGCGCCACACTCTCTGAAACGTAATGAGGTTCAAACCCGGACCATCTCACCCAGACCTTTATATCACAGAGTTTATTCATCATACTGCCAGCAGGGACCCCCCCCCTAAACTTTGGGGGGTCACGCCAACCATGAGATCTAAATGTGATATCCAGCAAGGCCTCGAGCAAATAACGCTGCAGCCTCTCCGTGGGCCAGGTTCCACCTTCCAGTTCATTATTCAGTCCAAATGATGCGGAGAGAGTGAGTCACATTCTCCACTGCTGATGTCAGCAGTGTCTGAAGCTGGGCACCCACTAAACATATCACTTCCTTGTCTCCTAACAGCAAGCACACCACAGACAAGGAACACCATCGGAGTAAATGAAATACTTCCACTCTTATCCTGAAATTACAATGCAGATAGCGACTGGATCTTTAAACAGAAATCTTTCCCATAGAGCTCGTAGTATGATTCTTAATGTTTTATACTGAGGAATAAGAAACTTTCATTACTTCTTAACACTTTGTAATATGTGTCATCTTTCATTATGGGGGTAGGGAGGGAATTTGTTTGATGATAATAATAGTTGGAATTTCTTGAATTGTATATTTATATAATTAATTTATTACATTGTTATATTTTAAAAAGTTGGGGGGATGGGAAAGGTATAGGGGGTATTATGAATAGGTAATATAGAAAATATATTTTGGAGAAATGATAAAATTATTTATGTAATATTTGAGCTTTGAATTTAATTGCAATGAGCATATATTGTATAATTGTATATTTGATTGATTTCTTCAATCAAACATAAGGAGCTCCTCAGTGCATGGAGAGGATTTGGGGTGCACATGGTAAGTGTTAGACATAATGAAACCTTCTGTGCATACTGAGAAGTAAAACCAGCCAGCCTCCTCCCCCTTTCTGACTAGAGTAAAAGAAATGTACATATTTATTTCATAGATTTATAACCTGCTTATAAAGAACATACGTAATAAAGCTCTCTTATCAACTGTGGTTCGAAGAACGTTCATTAGAGTCAGCTTTTTAATTTCACTGGGCTCATTATTCAAAAGGTTTTAGCTGGGCAGGAGAGGCTCTTGCCCAGTTAAACCCCACTGAGCTGGCCATATAACAATATTCAGCAGCACTCCACTGATATTACCTGCGACATCCTAGGCCAGGGCTAGGCAATTCCGGTCCTCGAGAGCCGGAGCCAGGTCAGGTTTTCAGGATAGCCACAATAAATGTGCATATGAGAGATTTGTATCTCAAGGAGGCTGTGCATGCAAATCCATCTCATACATATTCATGGTGGAGATCTTGAAAAGCTGACCTGGCTCCGGCTCTCGAAGACCGGAACTGCCTACCCCTGACCTAGGCTAGTGTATCGCAAACTAGTGTGCCTCTTGAAATTTCAGGCGTGCCGCGAGACGCTGGGGAGAGGCGCTGGCTGACTGCCTACAGGACGTGCCTCTCACAGCGAGAGGCACATCCTGTAGTCAAGCAGCCGGTACCAGTGCCTCTCCTTCTCTCCACGCGTCTTCCCTTGCTGGCGCCGCCCATTGGTCTGGAGGGCCTTCGCACATGCGCCGACGTCGACGCGATGATGTCACGCATGCCTATGATGTCATCCCATCAACATCACGCACTTCCGGGATGCCTCGAGCCACGGTCGCTACGTTTAGTGTGCTGTGGCTCGACAGAGATTGGGGGACACCGCCCTAAGCGCTGTTCAGTTAGTACCAGGGGTGGGATTTAGCCAGCTAGCAGCGATATTCACTATTAAAGTTAGGACAACTCAAAGCCTGTCCTAATTTCATCTGATGATCTAACTGAGTACCTGCCTGAATATTGATGGTGCCCAGATAACCTCTAGGTTTATGTTTACTTAAGATTTGATCTACTGCTCCTGTATTTTACTGACCTAAGCGGTTTACAATGTATCAAACTAAAATGAAATTAGGGACTTGAGAAAAACGATCCTATCTGTCCCGAAGGTTCACAATCTAGCTAAAGTACCTGATTAAAATGGTATCATATCAAGCAGCCATATGGGGTAAAGACCTAGGAAAACTAATTGCGCACACAAACAACTATGAAGAATTCAGGAAACACCTAAAAACTTACCTATTCTTGAAATACCTAGGTAACGAACCGGAACATCAACCCCCCTCGTAACATCACCACATACCTGAACTTGCAAACTGTTAACCCCAACCCCTAATCACTAAATATGAACACTCTATTCAACTTACGGAACATTTCTACTTCTGTGTAAACAACTTGGCACTTCCTGGCCTTGCAACACACAAACTGACGTTAACATTATTAATGTTATCAGATGTACACTGCTATACTCTTTAATTCGTTGTACGAGATATTCACTGCTATACTCTTCAATTCGCTGTACGTAAAGTTTCTCTTTATTTTATTGTATTTACAGTTTCTTTTATTGTAAACCGCCTAGAAGTCGCAAGATTGTTGGCGGTATATAAGAATAAAGTTATTATTATTATTATTATTATTAATAAAATAAAAATATGTAATAACAACATATGATACATTTCCAAGATCAAAAAGCAAAGAAATAGAGAATAGAAATAATGAAAGAAGATAACGTGAGCCAAGTATAGGACAATCAAGCCATTGTAACATCACTGCTGAGGTTGGCTCTGAGGCATTATGACATCACAATCTCAGCTCTGGAATGTTGCTGTCATTGGGGTTCCGGAATCTTGATATTCTTTGAGAAGCTGGAATGTTGCTACTCCTTGGGTTTTGGCCAGGTACTAGGGACCTGGATTGGCCACCGTGAGAATGGGCTACTGGGCTTGATGGACCTTTGGTCTGGCCCAGTAAGGCTACTCTTATGTTTACGTTTATTTAAGATTTGATCTACTGCTCCTGCATTTTACTGACCTAAGCGGTTTACAATGTATCAAACTAAAATAAAATTGGGTACTTGAGAAAAACGACCCTATCTGTCCCGAAAGCTCAGTTAAGCTTCATATGGCTAAAAAAAACTCCACTTATGTGTCTTCAATCTGCCCACACAGGAGGAACCTCTATGGAGGAACCAGCAGCATGCAATAGTCACGAGTGCTTTCTGGGCATGAGTATTGCTATCAGAGGCAGGGCAGTCACAGTGGCTAGATTACAGACTCATTATTCTTGGATAATGGATTTTAATTCACCAATATTTCCGTACACTAACTACCTTCTCCTCTCTATAAAAACTCCATGAGTGTGAGTGATTTTTATTGCACTTCTCCCTCCGTATTTGCTGGGATAGGGGATTAACAGAACCGCAAAAAACGTAAATAACTTTTTCATATGTTATTCGGTGTTTTCTGTTACAAACCATCGTGAATAGGGTGAAACCGCGAATAACATGGCGGGAGACCTGGCCTGTTCCTGAAGGAGAGGCAAAACACGGTGAACAAAGTGCTGGGAATCAGCGATTTTTGCTGTAAACGCTTGGAATCAGCGATTTCTCTATGCAAGCTGATGTAATTTGGGGGGGGGGGGAGCCAGCAAGGTAAAAAACGTGAATTATCGAAACCGCGAATGTTGAAACCGTGAATACAGAGGGAGAAGTGAACGGCTACCACAGAAAACACACGCAGCCTTCTAGCACTGGTGATCCCTGGGGAAGCCCAGTACAAAGCCCTCTAGTACCTACTGACTGAGAATCAGTGATGTGCCGCTTGCAGAAATCAAAGCCCTCCATGTGCATTATAACCATCTGTTGGTTATTTCAAGCATAACTAGAGCCGTCTTTAAGTCCCCTGGAGCCCATCTGCTCTTCCCCAGGCACTTCCTTTTCGCAGCTCCAAGATGATTCCAGATGAAAAGCATGATCCGCTGCTTGCGACACGAAGCTCTCCCTGAAGTGCACTGTCTCCTCTTACCCTCACGAGCCCTAGAAACGCCAAAGTACCTGTGTACATGTGAACCGCTTTGAGTGTGGTTGTATAACTACAAAAAGGCGGTATACAAGTCCCAATCCCTTTGTAAAAAAACAAAAAAAAGTGAAAATAACCCTAAACATGCAAATTGTGTGTATGTGTTCCCCCCCCCTGCAAACTTTCTGAACAGAGGTTTCAGTGAACAGAAGGTCCGGTGATAATGGCTGAGGGACTGGTATGAGCTTCTTAGCTTACCAGGTTCTTTTAACCACACAGTTTATAAAGGAGAACCATAGAAACATGATGGCAAATAAAAGCCAAATGGCCCATCCAGTCTGCCCATCCACAGCATCCACTATCTCCTCCTCTCCCTATTGGCTAAGGCTCTTTACACCTGCATTGTGATGTCATAGAACTTTAGTAACATAGTAACATAGAAACATGATTGCAGATAAAGGCCAAATGGCCCATCCAGTCTGCCCATCCACACCTGCATTATGATGACATAAAGCTTTATGGTTATAGAAACATGATGGCAGGTAAAAGCCAAATGGCCCATCCAGTCTGCCCATCCGCAGCATCCACTATCTCCTCCTCTCCCTATTGGCTAAGGCTCTTTACACCTGCATTGTGATGTCATAGAACTTTAGTAACATAGTAACATAGAAACATGATGGCAGATAAAGGCCAAATGGCCCATCCAGTCTGACCATCCGCAGCATCCACTATCTCCTCCTCCTCTCCCTATTAGCTAAGACTCTTAACATTTGCATCTCCTCTTCCTATAGGCTAAAGCTCTTCACACCTGCATTGTGATGTCATAGAACTTTAGTAACATAGCAACATAGAAACATGATGGCAGATAAAAGCCAAATGGCCCATCCAGTCTGCCCATCTGCAACATCCACTATCTCCTCCTCTCCCTATTGGCTAAAGCTCTTTACACCTGCACTGTGATGTCATAGAAATTTAGTAACAGAAACATGATGGCAGGTAAAGGCCAAATGGCCCATCCAGTCTGCCCATCCAGAGCATCCACTATCTCCTCCTCTCCTTATTGGTTAAGGCTCTTTACACCTGCATTATGATGATATAAAACTTTATGGTTATAGAAACATGATGGCAAGTAAAAGCCAAATGGCCCATCCAGTCTGCCCATCCGCAGTGACCATTATCTCTTCCTCTCTCTAAGCGATCCCACATGCCTATCCCAGGCCTTCTTGAATTCAGACACAGTCTCTGTCTCCACCACCTCTTCCGGGAGACTGTTCCATGCATATACCACCCTTTCTGTAGATTACTCCGGAGCCTATCACCTCTTAACTTCATCCTTTGCCCTCTCATTCCAGAGCTTCCTTTCCAATGAAAGTGACTCGACTCATGCGCATTTACGCCACATAGGTATTTAAACGTCTCTATCATATCTCCCCTCTCCTGCCTGCTAGGAATGAATGGACACATCCTAACACTTATCTTTAAAGACCAGGATGGGGGTGGGGTCTTTTTTTTCCTGCAGTTTGTGGTTTTCTTGTGAGTACTGTGCTCCCAGATACCTACTCGTCAAACTCATGCTGGGTCTATAAAGAAACTCCTAGAACAGCTCAGGACTCCTCAGGTAGCTCATGGAAGTAGGATCACAGCTGGAAAGGAAACTAGCAATTCCTGAGGCTCAATAATTCTACACCTACCGATAAAATAACTTTTCTTTATGAATTTTATAGCAGGTGTCTCTAACTATGTAAGAAATAATTTTTTAAAAATAACTGGCAGTCAAACGATGGAATTGGTTCCTCCAATGCCAATAACTAGGAGGATCTTTCTGTAACCAATATTGCAAAATGCATTTATGACCAATCATACCAATCGTTTCATTTTATTTGAGGTTTGGGAGGTTCGTAAATTTCCTAGACGAACTCGTCTCTTTTGGAAAATTTGGGACCCCTATATTCAAAATCTTTCCTCTAGAGCACTGTTCTTCAACCGCTGGTCCGCGGACCAGTGCTGGTCAACAGGAAATTTCTGCTGGTCCGCGCAGGGCCGGCAAGATTAAAATGACCATAGGTCCTGTGCTCAGGGACAACAGGACAGGCGATCATTTCCTGTCCCTCCCTCCTTCCTTTCCCCAGGTCCCCTTCTCTTACCGCCCTGCCGCTACTGCTAAAGCCGACAGGAAGTCTTCTTTCCGACGTCAATTCTGATTTCGGAGAGGACGTTCTGGGCCAGCCAATTGCTGCCTGGCAGGCCCAGAACGTCCTCTCCGATGTCAGAATTGACATCGGAAAGAAGACTTCCTGTCGGCTTTAGCAGCAGTGGCAGGGTGGTAAGAGTAGGGGAAAGGAAGGAGGGAGGCTTTTTTTTTTGCGGGGCAGGGAGGGAAGGTGGTAGGTAGGCAAGCAGGCTGGCTTTGGACAGGGAGGGAGAGAGGTAGACAGGCAGGCAGGCTGGCTTTGGGGGTGGGGGTGGGACAAAGTGTGGAAGGCAGTGAGAGGGACATGGGAAGGAGGCACTGGGGGCACTAAAGACTGGAAGGGGCACTAAGGACATGGGAAGGAGGCACTGGGGGCACTAAGGACATAGGAAGGAAAGAGGGAGGAAATAGAAAGGGGCAATTCTTGGGCCTGAGTGCAGAAAGAAAGAAATGAAAGAAAGGATACACAGACAGAAGGAAACGCAACCAGAGACTCATGAAATCACCAAACAGCAAAGGTATGAAAAATGATTTTATTTTCAATTTAGTGATCAAAACGTGTCAGTTTTGAGAATTTATATCTGCTGTTTATATTTTGCACTATATTTGTCTATTTTTCTATAGTTAGAGGTGACCGAGCTCACGGAGATTGGGGCGGAAACGGGGTTTTTAAATTCTAGTCCTAGTATTTTGCCGGTCCACAAAATAATTATTTTATTTCTGCCGGTCCACGGGTGTAAAAAGGTTGAAAAACACTGCTCTAGAGCACGACGTACAATTCTTAATGTTTTATACTGAAGTTTTGGAAACATTCATTGCATTTCAACATCTGGTAATTTGTCACCTTCCATTCTGGAGGACGGGAGGGAATAGGAGGGATGATAGTAATATGTATGGAAATGATTGAATTGCATATTAGTTATTTCCTTCATTACAGTGTTATAATTGAAATAAAAATAATGGGGGGAAGGGGAGGGGGAAAAGGGGAAGGGGTAGGGGAGGAAGGGAACAGGGGGAGTGTATGGAGGTATGAAATATTTTGGAGGAATGATGGACATATGTATGAAAAATTAGTATTGTGAATATAATTGTAATGAATATCTTATTGTATTAAATTATTGTACATTTATTTGATTCCTTCAATAAATAAATTAAAAATAACTGCCGGTCAAATTGTTTAACCTTCGCTTCTTCAATTAAAACTTAGGACGATTCATCATTCTAACCCCCTCCTTTACGAAAGCGTAGCGTGAGTTTTAGCGCCGGCACGATGCTCATAGAATTCCTATGAGCGTCGGAGCAGTTACTGCCGCTGCCGGCGATAAAACCCGCGCTGCGCGTTCGTGAAGGAGGAGGTAAGTTTATTTTATCATTAGCATCTTGAAGCCATCAGAAGCAGCTGGATTTCAACAATCTTAAGATAAGTGTCCTCTCTTAAAATACAGAGCTATAGTCAATAAAATCAAATAAAGTGGCGTATGATATATGATTAAATGTTAATGTGCAAGTGGAGCCGATGAAGAATCTTGCGGGCAAATGAATTATATCGGGTAAAACTTTTCCTGTTATCCGGCCACTTCTGATGGCTTCAAGATGCTAATGATAAAAACTTAGTATGATGAATTGTCCTAAGTTTTAATTGAAGGAGCAAATGTTATAAGAATATGGTTCCATAACGAAACTGCGCGGGACTTCTGTCCGCCGCCTAAAAACTGTTCCTGTTATCGCTGTGAGTGAGGGGTTTGGGGGGGGGAACCCCTTATTAACTCAAAACAAGCCCCACACGGACAAACGATACACACACCCAGCAACACTACAAGGCCTTAAACATACAACCAACAGCATTCACACTAGAGAATGACACGGTGACAAAATTCATCACCGTTCCCGTCCCCGCGGATAACCGCGGGAAATAATCCCATGCCATTTTCTAGTCCTCTACACCAGCATTCTTCAAAGCAAAGCTTGCGGGTCACTGGTTGTGGCCATTCATACTCTGATTCTTATGGGAGCCAAGGATAATGAAGCCATTGTGACATCACTGATGTGATTGGCTCTTAGGCACTGGTGGAATGAGGCATTATGACATCACAATATCTGCTCTGGATACCAGAGACTGTCATTCTGTAGTGTCTGTTTCAACCTCAGTCCTTCTACACCGGCATTCTTCAAAGCAAAGCTTGCGGGTCAGTGGTTGTGGCCATTTATATTCTGATTCTTATGGGAGCCAAGGATAATGAAGCCATTGTGACATCACTGATGTGATTGGCTCTTAGGCACTGGTGGAAGGAGGCATTATGACATCACAATATCTGCTCTGGATACCAGAGACTGTCATTCTGTAGTGTCTGTTTCAACCTCAGTCCTTCTACACCAGCATTCTTCAAAGCAAAGCTTGCGGGTCAGTGGTTGTGGCCATTCATGCTCTGATTCTTATGTGAGCCAAGGATAATGAAGCCATTGTGACATCACTGATGTGATTGGCTCTTAGGCACTGGTGGAATGAGGCATTATGACATCACAATATCTGCTCTGGATACCAGAGACTGTCATTCTGTAGTGTCTGTTTCAACCTCAGTCCTTCTACACCAGCATTCTTCAAAGCAAAGCTTGAGGGTCAGTGGTTGTGGCCATTCATACTCTGATTCTTCCCTCTCTCCTTAAAGAATGACATGAAGTTGGTTTCCCGCGGTTATCCGCGGGGACGGGAACGGTGATGAATTTTGTCACCGTGTCATTCTCTAATTTCACACTCCCCAAAGCAAAAGGAAAAAAGTAAAAGAAAAGAAGTGGAGAAAAAGGCCTCCGTTCAGCTTCATTTGGCCAAAAAAACTCCACTCCTACAAAAGCTGTTAATCTGTTTATGTGTAAATGCTGAAAAATAGTCCAAAAACAAGGCAACTAAAGTAGCCTGCCAGGTGGTATCAAACAGCACGCCTATTACAGATGAAAATCCGTGGGTGAATGTAACAAAAGGCAGTAGAGTCCAGCTCATAACATCCACAGCAAAAGCAAGAAAAAATAACTTAGCTGCTAATGGCTTCCAAATCCAGGCCAGGCAGTCCTTACTGCCTTTTGCTACATTCGCCCACGGATTTTCATCTGTAATAGGCGTGCTGTTTGATACCACCTGGCAGGCTACTTTAGTTGCCTTGTTTTTGGACTATTTTTCAGCATTTACACACAAACAGATTAACAGCTTTTGTAGGAGTGGAGTTTTTTTGGCCAAATGAAGCTGAACTGAGGCCTTTTTCTCCACTTCTTTTCTTTTACTTTTTTCCCTTTTGCTTTGGGGAGTGTGAATGCTGTGGGTTGTATGTTTAAGGCCTTGTAGTGTTGCTGGGTGTGTGTATCGTTTGTCCGTGTGGGGCTTGTTTTGAGTTAATAAAGGATATATTCGGGCCCTAATCCTTGAGTACTAATTTCTAGTGGGACTAAATTTTTCCCCCCAGTAAACTGACAAGTGCTCGCGCTCACGTTGGGGGTAGGGTGGGAAGAGAATCCCCCACCCCCCTATTACACTGTAAACTGCCGTTTTCCTTTGGTTTTCGGGTAATCAGCAGTTCCCCCCCACCTCCCCCAATGAACGCGAACACTTGTCAGTTTAGTGTGTGTGTGGGGGGGGGTGTTCCCCCCACACCTCCTCTAAGCGCTAACACAGAAGTCTTGTGCGCAATTGTCTGAGTGTGATTGTCGACGCGGCAATGTCCCGCGTGAATTTGACACGTCACCAGAATATGACTGGCATTTATTTTTTAAATCATTTGTCACAAGCTGCCGGTCTAAAGAATAATTTACCCCTAGAAAAAGGATCTAACTGCAACAGCATCATTCTGTGCACATTTGGATGAGAGTCCGATGAACCAAATGCGAGGGCTGTGACAATTTTGTATATTAAGAGGAGCTACTATTACCACCTATGATCCGATTCTACATCACCCACAAATTTTAGAGCTGTTGGTGCATTATTTAAAAAAAAAAAAAAAAAATTGCTGCTGTAAAATTAAAGATAAGTGGTGAAAGCATGCAGAGCACAGTTCATGCAATTCTCTCCAACCCCACTATATATGAATTAGAGAATGACACAGTGACAAAACTCATCACCGTCCCTGTCCCCGCGGATAACCGCAGGAAATAATCCCATGTCATTTTCTAGTGTCTATTTCAACCTCGGTCCTTCTACCCCAGCATTCTTCAAAGCAAAGCTTGCAGGTCAGTGGTTGTGGCCATTCATACTCTGATTCTTATGGGAGCCAAGGATAATGAAGCCATTGTGACATCACTGATGTGATTGGCTCTTAGGCACTGGTGGAATGAGGCATTATGACATCACAATATCTGGATACCAGAGACTGTCATTCTTCAAAGCAAAGCTTGCGGGTCAGTGGTTGTGGCCATTCATACTCTGATTCTTCCCTCCCTCCTTAAAGAATGACATGAAGATGGTTTCCCGCGGTTATCCACGGGGATGGTAACGGTGATGAATTTTGTCACCGTGTCATTCTCTAATATGAATGTGAGTGAATGTATGTCTGCATTGCTTCTGGGTTGTTGGATGTGTGTGTGTGGGGGGGGGGGGGGAGTGCATGTGTACGTGCATGTGTGAATATATATGTATATGTGCAGGTTGTGGTTGTATGTTTATATTAGTGTTACCCTTTGTGTGGCAGTTGTAGGGAATCCTCTATAATAAAACCCTAAGCGCACATGCGCACTTAGAGTTTTGTGATCCCTGCCAGTGCGCTGTGTCCATCCATGGCCGTATTCTATTTGCGGTGCGCGGCGGTTTGAGGTGTGTGTGCCGGCTTGTGATGGCTGTCGGCTTGTGCAGGCATTTGAGCGACGGTGGCGGTTTCACTGCTGATAGCTGGCGCCTAGAGGAATGGCTGGAGGGTGTCGTGCGGATGCTGCGAGGTGTCCCATGCTGGTAAACATTCTCAAATGCTCAAGGAAGTGGAAGGGGAGAGGGAAAGGGGGCCACGGAGAGACAGTGAGGCATGGCACAACAGAAAAATACAAGCAGGCAGGGGGCCAGGGAGAGAGACAGAGAGACATACAGAAAGAAAGACAGGGGGGCCAGAGAGACAGACAGACAGCATCCAAGGAGAGAGAGAGAAAGGGGGAAAAAAAACCCATACAGAAAGACAGCAGCCAAGGAGAGAGAGAGAAAGAAAAAAAAAACCCACCCCCAGACAGTGGCCAAGGAGAGAGAGAGAAAGAACCCCCCCCCCCCCCCAGACAGACAGCGGCCAAGGAGAGAGAGAGAGAGAGAAATACTGGACAGATGGGGAAGGGGTGCTGGACAGGGGGGGAGGTAAAAGGAAGAGAGAAGGCTTACTGCTGAACATGGGGGAGCAGGCAAGGGGTGGTGGTGCACAGCTGAGGAAAGAGAGAGACAAAAAGAAAGACAGACAGACAGAAAGCGGCCAAGGAGAGCGAGAGAAAGAAAGAAAGAAAGACAGACACACACATCTATTCTAGCACCCGTTAATGTAACGGGCTTAAAGACTAGTATGTTATAAATAGCTGATTTGCGGCATGGTGGGACAGTTGCAGGGATATATTTTATGGGGGCGGAGCAGTTTGGTGGGTGAAGCAATTCATGGGGGTATATATTGAGCTTGTGGCAGTTTGTATGCTTGCGGGGCAGTTATGGATGGTAGTTTTTGGAGGTGGGTCAGTTAGAATTTGGGCATGAGGGTTGAGGCAATTGCAGGAGGTATTTATTGGGGTGCTAATAGTTTGTGGGCTTTGGGGGGCCATTGTGGAGGTAGTTTTGGAGGGGGTGGGAGTGTTTGTGGATAGCAGGGCAGTTAGGTTTTGGGTGAGGACAATTTGTAGGGCAGTAAGGAAGTTGCAAGGCATACCTTTTTGGGGTGAGGCAGTTTGTGGGATGGGGCAGTTACAGGGACAGTATATAGGGGGTGAGACAGTTTACAAGGGATAGGTTTTGGGGTGGGGAAATCTGTGGTGTTGTGGTACTGTTGCAGGGGGTAGTTAAGGCGTTTTTGGGGTGATAGAACAGTTCTAGGGGTGGAGACGGTTTGGGGAATAGGGGCAGTAGAGATTTTTTTAAAAAGAATTAAAAGGAAGAATTGTTGAACTACTCTGTTTAATTTATGTCAGTTTGTATGCTACTTTACCCATGTAAATGCACTGGCTCATTTGGGGGGGGGGGGTTATTTTGCTAGAACCCCTGGTCTGATCTGGCCCATTTTCTGATGTCCACATACCAAATTTCATCCCATTCAGTTAAACTTCCTATACTACAGCAGCTGGGACTCCTGTTCCCATAGAAATGCAATGGACCATCTGGGATGGAGGGAGAAGGTTCTCCTAGGACAAGCAGGATGAGTCAGCCACATATGGGTGTTGTCCCAACACCTCCCAATTTGCGGATAAGCTCTCCAATAGCTCAGAGAGATTTTTTTTTTTTTTCTCTGAGCATGTGCAGTGCCCGGGCCCCACTGGGCATGCTCGAGCCCTACCCATTTCCCCCTGCTTCCCCCTAATCCCCAGTCTTTAGTTTCCGCCCGTTCCCATCGGTCGGATTTTTCTACAGTTCTCCATTACAACTTTTCTACTCAACCTGAAGATGCCTGAATCATCTAAAGAAACAACTGGGATGCAGGAGGAGGATGAACACACTGGATCCTCATGAATTGTGCTGCTCAACCTATGAACCAGAGCACTGGCTCAAGGTGCATCAAAATTTCAGTCCAGTCTACTTTTAAACCCCCTAGAGCAGTGGTCTCAAACGCAAACCCTTTGCAGGGCCACATTTTGGGATTTGTGGGTACTTGGAGGGCCTCATAAAAAATAGTTAATGTCTTATTCAAGAAATGACAAATTTTGCATGAGGTAAATCTCTTTATAGTTTATAAATCTTTCCTTTTGGCTAAGTCTTAATAATAATATTGTCATTTATAGCTAAAGACACATATGACCAAGAAACTGTTTTATTTTACTTTTGTGATTATGATAAACATACCGAGGGCCTCAAAAGAGTACCTGGCGGGCCGCATGTGGCCCCCGGGCTGCGAGTTTGAGACCACTGCCCTAGAAGAATAGATGCCAGCCTAGAATTTTGGCACCCTTTGTCACCATCCTCCTGAGCCAATGCCTCACCTGGTCCAGCAGGGAGGGGGAGCGATACCAGATTGCGGGTGGTGGGAAGACAGTGCAAAAGTCAGCTCAGGGTGCCACAGTTCCTTGATCCAGCGCTGGGGGAGGAACCCTCAGTCTAATCTGGTCCATTCTGGAACTCGTATCTTTTTATAGGTTTTTACCACATACCAGTTTTCATCCTATTCTGTTAAATTTTCTGTGCTATAGAAGCTGGAATTCCTGCTCCCATAGAAACGTGTGGAGAGGGGAAGGCTGTTTTCTCTAGAAACCCTGGTTCAATTGCGCCCCTTTTTCAACACATTGGGGCACTGAAAAATCATCACTGAAAAAAAATGTGAACTAATTGCTTTTCTATAAAAGGCGCTCCAAGTTGAGCATCATTTATAAAACACACAAGAATTTTGATTTTTTGGAAATCAATTTGGGGAAAAATTAATAATATTTTAAATTCTGAGATTCCTTTAACTTATGAAATAATAATTTGTGGTATTATTTTGCATATTAAAGATCCCCTAGATAAATATAAAAAGTGTCTCTTTTTAATTATGACAAGTACAGCTATACAACTGATTACATGAAACTGGAAAAACTGGGATCGTCTGAACTTTACATTCTGGTGGGCAAGTTTAAGTCTAATCTATAAATATGAGAAAATGAATGCTGATATATTAGTGAATAATGAAAATTTTAAATTAATTTGGGGCCCATTGACGTCCTTTGTAGAATCTCTATAGTTATATTTTGTTATTAGATAATGTTCACATCCAGGGAGGGGGGGAAGGATGGGAGGTAAATAAGGTTGGGTATTAATAAGCTTGAATATTTGAAAATTTTAAGTGATGTCTATATTGTAAAATGAATAATTTACTCTGTATTTCACTTATTGTATATGTTTTGAAAATGAATAAAGAATTTAAAAAAAAAAAACCCACGCTGTCAAAAGCGCGCAGGACTTTGGCGTCCAACAATCCTGCAGTGACATTGGCAACAGGACATATGCGTACCGCCGCTTTGAAGTCTTCCCATTAGCGCTGTGAGGGGGTGTGGGGGGGGGGAACCCTGCTGGTACATTTACAAGTCCTTGCACTCCCGTTTGGGGGGGAACCCCCCAAGTACAATGAAAATTCCCGTTCTCTTTTCCATTTTCGCTGTTTGGGAGTTTTCAGTGTAGTGGGGGGAGGGGGGTTCCTCCCCCCAACGAGAGTGCGAGGACTGTAAATGTAGTGGGGGTTCCCCCTCCCCTCAGAGTGCTAACAGAAAGGCTTCAAAGCGGCGCCACACATATGCCCTGTGCGCATAGGTTGCCGCGGGATTTTTGGCGCACCAAAGTCCTGCGCGCTTTTGACGGGTCACCCTGTAACAGTGCATGCAAATAATTGGAACGCTCATGACCCAGCCATACTCCTTCCAGGGCCATGCCATGTTTTTGACACTAAAATTTACCTGCCTAAAAAGATGCGCGCTTAAATACTAATTAGTACCGATAATTGATTGTTCCTGCCCAATTATTGGCACTGATTGGCTCCTTATTTAAGTTGTGTGCACATATTGGACATGTGCCCAAATCTTTGCATGCCATTCAAAGCGCCATATATAGAATCCAGCGTAATGTATCTTCTTTTTTACTGCTTTTTCTGGGATACCTCATTCCATTAAATGTTTGGAGAGTTAGTTTGCCCCCAGACCTATGTTCCCTCTAGTCCAGGGGTGTCCAACCTGCGGCCCAAGGCCGCATGTGGCCCCCGTAAAGTATTTTGTGTGGCCCCGGTCGAGGATGATGCAGTGTTTCCCTCTGCTGCCCCCGGGTGTTTACCTTCTTGCCACCTTCCTCCTCTGTCTTGCTGCAGCATTTGCGCGGCCCCAGAAACATTTTTTTCGGCCAATGCGGCCCAGGGAAGCCAAAAGGTTGGACACCCCTGCTCTAGTCTAAGCCGAGTACATGAACAATCGCTCATACATTCCAGGAATGTTGCTCACAGATTTTACATGGTTGCTCCTAAAAATACTTGCAAATTGGGAAAATTATTGGTTTTTAGAACTGGCTCACATGAAAAAAAAAAAAAAATTGCCCAGGCAGACAGAAGTCATTTACGACCCCTTTTGTATACTTCTTTCTAACTTCCATTGGGTGGAAAGGATAAACATATATCATCAGACACAGAGGAAGTTTCCCCCTGGCCTGAAGTGGAAAGACTCGACTACTGTCCCATGGCATACATGGCACTGCGCAGAATTTAAAAGGTGGGGTAACGTAGCAGTCATTTGCACAGTCGGAGCAACCGAATGGCCCCGGCAGCTCTACAATATTCCATTACCTTGCTTTAATAAATTCAATTTACTAGAACAAGATATAATTAGGGCATTCTAAGCCTTGAAATACTAGATGGGGGGAGGTGGACTAAAGCAAGCCCGATCATTTAAGCTGCAAAACTGATTGAGGAAGTCAGTTTGTCATACGGAGAGGTGTTCACTTCTGTTTCCTGTCATTTTGCATGATCACATTACACATTTTTCAGAAGCATGAGTAAGCCCTCTAAATGAGGCAAATGAAACTAGCTCATAAGGTAATTGAGTCACCAGGGTAAAACACATGATGCAAAGCCCCCACAGTAAATCATATTCTGTTTCACATTCATATTAATACCTTGTGTGGAAATAAAGGTTAATATAAAATATAAAGTGACATATTTTGATTTGACTAGTTTAATAGGTTTCTTGATGAGCTTTAGGGAATCACCACCCCTTCCACTGCAGTTAAATGTCTTTTTTTTTTTTTTTTATCTTGGAGTGTTCATTTTTACAAGTTGGACTCAATGAAAAAATGGGTTATTGCCTTACTGGTTTTTTTTGCTGATCATTATTTCTTTTAAAATATATATTCTGTACTAATTTTCACTTTTACATCGCCAATACTTTGGAGACAAAGAAATTCTTGAAATAAAATTAAAAGACTGAAAATACAATAAGAAATAATTAACACCTTTCGCCCACAACATTTACGTAATTGAGATCCAAAATTAGGAAAAAGTAAATGTCTATAAGTAATAAAGGAACACAAATGCATTGAAAGGTCGCTCCGTGACCCTGTCCCTAGCCCAAGGGTGGGCAACTCCGGTCCTCAAGGGCTGGAATCCAGTCGGGTGTTCAGGATTTCCCCAATGAAAATGCATCGAAAGCAGTGCATTCAAAGAGATCTCATGCATATTCATTGGGGGAATCCTGAAAACCCGACTGGATTCCGGCCCTTGAGGACTGGAGTTGCCCACCTCTGCCCTAGCCAGTCTACAGTAAATGTATGGAATTTACACTTTGACATTAACTTCTTCTCTAGCACTTAAAAATTCTTCAAGTTGCTTAGGGTCAGAGAATTGAAACGGTTTGTCTTTATGAACAATAGAACAATTACAAGGAAAACATAACACAAAAGGGTCCTTAGAATATAATGGGTGCCTTAGAATTTAGCAGGCCTTAGTAAAAGGACCCCAAAATTAGCAGATAAAGCCTAAACCCTAGCCTAAAGGGCCAAGAAGGCTTTTCACCTTATCTGTGTATCTTGTGCCAAGTCAGGAAATACTCTTATTTTAGACCCTAGAAACCGAGAATCTAAACGTCTTAAGGAGAGCTTCACAACAAAAAAGAAGACCCAATGGGCAGACTTGCACGGTCTGTGTCTGTATATGGACGTTTGGTGGGGGATGGGCTGGGGAGGGCTTCAGTGGCTGGGAGGGTGTAGATGGGCTGAAGTAGGTTTTAACGGAGATTTCGGCAGTTGGAACCTAAGCACAGTACTGGGTAGAGCTTTGGATTCTTGCCCAGAAATAGCTAAGAAAAAAATTTAAAAAATTTATATTGAATCAGGTTGGGCAGACTGTATGGATCATTCGGGTCTTTATCTGCTGTCATTTACTATGTTACTATGTAAAAAAACCTATCCAACGATGAAAACAAAAAAGCTGTGGATACTGATGTTCTAAGATTGATTTATTATAAACTCTTACACATTAAAACCATAATAATACAAATGTAATTGTCCAACCAGACCCTACAAGGTCCGTGTTTCGGCAAACACGCCTTCCTCAGGGGTCCAATGGATCTCAAATGCACAGATAAAGAAATGGACTGAAAACAGTCTAATTGTCTTTAAACATGTAGTCTGAAATCACTGCTGACAAGCAAAAGTGACATGAAAAAAAATCGCTAAGGAGAGCTTCAAAACATTGTTCAAAAATTCAAAAGCGAAGGTAACCAGCAATGCAGTCCTAAGGGCAGTGTTCTCCCCAGGGCCTTACAGCCGGGCGCTGTGCCCGGCTGATTTAGATGACCGCCCAGCTAATCCTGCTGCCGCTGCCGATGCTCCTTCCCAGGCTGACTCGCCGCCGAAAATTTTGTTTGACGCCTGCCTTTTTTTTTTTTTGCCAGCATGCTATTACTTGCTTCGGGCCTTCCTCGTTGCCGGATCCTACCTACTTTTTGTTTCCGCGAAGGCAGGACCCGGCAGCGAGGAAGGCCCGAAGCAAGTAAAAGCAGCAAGTTGTAAGCTTCCCTCCGGGGCTCTATCGTGTGCGTGCTGGCTTCCCTTCTCTTCCCCTCCCCCCCCCCGGGACGCTACTTCCGGTTTCGGAGGGAAGAGAAGGGAAGCCGGCACGCACACGATAAAGCCCCGGAGGGAAGCTTACAACTTGCTGCTTTTACTTGCTTCGGGCCTTCCTCGCTGCCAGGTCCTACCTTCGCGGAAACAGAAAGTAGGCAGGACCCGGCAACGAGAAAGGCCCGAAGCAGGTAAAAGCAGCAAGTTGTAAGCTGGAGGGAAGCTTACAACTTGCCTAGTGACTCTGCCGACGGGTGTGTGAGCTGGGAGGGATGGGAAGAGAAATGCTGTTGCTGCACCGAATGGGGAAGGGGAGGGGGAATAGAAATGTTCTGTTGCTGCACCCATTTTTTGGGGGGGAGGGGAAAGGGAAGAGAAATGTTGCTGCTGCTGTACCCGATTTTTGGAGGGGGAGGGGGAAGAGAAAAGCTGGTGCACCCAATTGGGGGGAAGAGAAAAGCTGCTGCTGCACCCAATTGGGGAGGGGAAGAGAAGTGCTGCTGCAGCACCACCCAATTGGGGAGAGAGAGGGGAGAAGTAAGACCAGGGAAGGGAGAGGAGAGGTATGAGATGCCATGGGAGGAAGGGAGGGAAAGAAGCTACCAGACCATGGTGAGGGGAGAGATGTCAGCACATATGGGGGGAGGGGAAGAGGGAGATGCCAGGGCATGGGGGGAGAGAAGTGAAAGAGATAGAGATGCCAGATCATGGGGTGGAGTGGGAAGGAAGGAAGGAAAGGAGAAGAGAGAGATGCGAGAGCATAGGGGAGGGGGTGAAGCTGAAATGAATCATGTACAAAGGAGAGAAAGGGCACAGAGTATACAGTTTATTGAAGGGACATATGGAACAGAGAGAGGGTGGACACTGGATGCAAGGGGCAGAGAGAGGGTGGACAGTGGATGGAAGGGGTATATAGAGAGAGAGGGCAGAGGCTGGGTGGAAGGGACAAAGAGAGGACAGATGTTGCTTGGAAGGGAGTGAGGACAAACGCTGAAGAGAGTGAAGAGAAGATGATTAAAGCAGAAATGACAAAAGGTAGAAAAAAAAATTGTTTTGTTGCTTTACGTAGAATCAAGTAGTATTGTAACTGTATTGATTAAAGTTTATAAATAGGAAATGGAAATAAGGCAGTTTTTTAGGGACTAAACCCCTTTCCTCAGGTCAGGATAGGATACCATAACAGCAGGGGTGCCCAAATGATCGATCGTGATCGACCAGTAGATCGCAAAGGCAATGTGAGCCGATTGCGTTGCCTTTCCATTCTTTTTCTTCCTGCCTCCCTGACCAGGCCAGGCACGTACAAGCACTGGACTCACAAGACTTCACCTCCGACGTTAATTCTGATGTTGGAGAGGAAGTTCTGGGCCAGCCAATCGCTGCCTGAAACTTCCTCTCCGACATTAGAATTGACGTCAGAGGTGAAGTCTTGTGAGTCCGGCGCTTGTATGTGTCTGGCCTGGCTCGGGGAGCCAGCAGAGAGAAATCGGCATGGTGGCTTAGGGGGTAGGGAAAGAATCGGGGAAGTGGAGAAATCGTTGCGATGGCTTGGGGGGGCAGGGGGAGAGAGAAAGAAAGAAAGGCAGAAATAAAGAGGGGGACAGGGGGAGAGAGAAAGACGGGCAGGCAGAGACAGAAAGAAAAGGGGAGGGACAGAAAGAAAGAAATATTGGATTTACAGTCAGAAGAAGGAAATGCAACCAGAGACTCATGAAATCATCAGACAAAAAGGTAGGAAAAATGATTTTATTTTCAATTTAGTGGTTTTGAGAATTTATATCTGCTGTCTGTATTTTGCACTATGGCCCCCTTTTACTAAACCACAATAGCGGTTTTTATCGCAGGGAGCCTATGAGCATCGAGAGCAGCGCAGGGCATTTCAACGCTATTGCGATTTAGCAAAAAGGGAGAGGTATATTTGTCTGTTTTTGTATAGTTGTTCCTAAGGTGACATTGCATAAAGTCATCTGCCTTGACCTCTTTGAAAACTCGCAGAATATAAATAATAATTAACATTTTCTCTGCGTACAGTATGCTTTGTATTTTTTTAAATTTTATTGTTGGTAGATCATTTTGACTTGGTCATTTTAAAAGGAAGTCATATTGAGCATTGGAAAATAATAATAATAATAATTAACTAATAAAAATAGTACACATTTAGGGCTCCTTTTACTAAGTTGCGATAGTGGTTTTAGCGTGCACTTAGCACGCGCGCTAGACGCTAATGCCAGCATTGAGCTGGCGTTAGTTTTCCCGCATAGTGCGGGGGTTTGCGTGCTCTAAAAACGCTAGCGCGTCTTAGTAAAAGAGGGGGTTAATTTTCCCCACCACCAAATTTCCCCATCCCACCCCACCCGGCTACTTTTTCATGCCACCCGGCTGGAAAACATTTCTGGGGAGAACACCGCCTAAGGGTAACCACTTCCAGAGAGGATTCCAAAAAGGCAATAAGTCCCAGGGGTTCTTCCTTCTCAGCTGTTACCTCCGGGTTACCCTGGAGGTCTTGAGCACGTGTAATAGGAGGAAGTGCCTCCCACGGCATCTTAAAACTTCCATCAGAAATTTCTTAAACATATCCACAGCTTGCACCAGTGGAGATTTAGGAAAATTCAGAAATCGTAAGTTAAATTGTCTCGATTGATTTTCAAGGTACTCTAAGCATTTTGCAATATAAATTTCTATCTTTTACCATCGAGGATTCACATGTCTCCACTGCCTGGATCCTAGCCTTTAAAGAATCCATTTCTTGTCCATGTTGATCAGGACCAAGACTGCTTCTGGAATATTCTTCAAATCCACAGTATTTTATCTAACTTCTTTTAACAGAGAAGACTGTATACCATTAATGGCATCCCAGAGTGAATCAACAACGGTTGGTCTTAACTTTTCCCGCTCCCCTGAAATCAGAGTTACTTGGGTCTTAGCTTTCATTAGATTACTCACTGTTTCTTGACCCAAGGTTTTGGAAGCAGCTTGCATCAGTTCTTCCTTTGGAGCAAACTCCAAATCCTCAGAAGGCAGCCAGCCCCCCCCCCCTTGCTGAACGCTGATCTTCTGATGAACGTTCACCCAAGCGCGGGGCTTAAACTGCTGCCAGATGGAAAAATTCCGGTCGTGACTGAAGGAGAAAAGGTCGCCAGTTCCACTGGAGCTCAGAGGAAATCAAGAGTCGGCTATCTTATTCCCGGTATAAATGGTGCCACCGGGGAAGGCTTCCACACTTTTCCTCTCCTTTTCCCCACTGAAAAACGACAGGGAGATAAGGTCTGGCAGACAAAACTCTTCAAAACACCGAGTCCTGCTCGTGCGGCCTTTCAGCGATCCTCTACAGTGCGACCGTTCAGCGCATCCTACCACTATGGCACCATGAGCCACTGACCGATCATTATCTAATCTAATCTAAGGCTTGGCTTTATATACCGAGTCATCATTCCAAGAAAGCTCGACTCGGTTTACAATAATTAACTTAACAAATAAAAACCATAAAAAATAAGACTAAATTTCGGGAAATTAATTTTCAAAGTGTTTAGCAAATAAAGTAGTTTTTAAAAGATTTGTGAAAAAATTGAAGTGAGCATTCCAGAGAACTAGTATGGTTAATGTGACCATTTATTTTTTTCATCAAAACAGGACCTCTATTAATATTCAGTCCCGCCCCCAATCCCGCCCTAGACCCTCCCAGCAAGTTGACAACCTCCCTCCAGTAGCGTCGGCAGCCGCAGCAAGCTAAACAGGCTGCTTTGCGGCTTTCTCCTGCCCGCGAATCCCTCTGCTGCGTCACCGATGACGTCATCAGTGACGCTTCGCCGGCAGGAGAAAGCCGCGAAGCAGCCTGTTTAGCTTGCTGCGGCTGCCGACGCTACTGGAAAGAGGTTGTCAACTCGCTGGGAAGGTTGGTAGGGAGAGATAGGAGGGTCAGTGGATCCCGTGTCCCGTTGTCCCCACTCACAGCTTTGGGACACCCTCTCTGAAAACGGAACATTTCGGGCGTCCTGAAGCTGTGAGTGGGGACAACGGGACAGGGGATGTGAAAAAGGAACTGTCCCGTTCAAGACGGGACATAGGGTCACCTTAAGTATGGTATCCACACTATTTCACCAATATTAATAAACTGATTTCCAGTTTAATCTATGTTACTTTTGCTACTGACAGGAGTAGCCCCAATACTTTGGAACTCTCCCAGAGGAGCTACATCTAACTCTTCTCCCAAGTCTTTAATACATGTGGTGACTGACTAAACACTCACTCCATATCTGGACCAGCTTGCTGCTCACCCTGTATCTTAGACCAGTTTCTCATATCTTGTTTGTACATGGAACTTGCCTTTGAGTATTTATCACAACTGACTTTGTACTGTCCATCTTGTCCCCTTCTATATATTTGCGCTGGGTCCCAGGCTATGTAGTAAGATGGTAGATATCTGGAACAGTCTTCCAGAGGCTTTTATAGGGGAAAGCACCCTCCAGGGATTCAAGACAAGGTTAGACAAGTTCCTGCTGAACCAGAACGTACGCAGGTAAGGCTAGACTCAATTAGGGCACTGGTCTTTGACCTAAGGGCCGCCACGTGAACGGGCTGCTGGGCACGATGGACCACTGGTCTGACCCAGCAGGGGCAATTCTTATGTTCTTACGTTATTACATTACATTAGAGATTTCTATTCTGCCATTGCCTTGCGGTTCAAGGCGGATTACAAAAGAATTACAATAAAGGTATTACATGAAGAAGATATCTAGAGGAGATACAGAGTAGATGAGGTTGCTTTAGGGAATTGGGAAAGTATTAGGGAGTGGTATTCAAATGTTCTTCTATGCTATTGTGGCATCATTTTGTATTGTACTGTCCTTCATCATATTTCTGTTATGACTCTTCTGCAATGCTTTGTGTATATTTTTCCGATTCGATTTCATATTAGAAAATTGGCATGCAGTTGTTTTTTTTACTTGGAATCTGTAAGGCATCGATCATGCCCTTCATGAAAACTTAAAGAAGAGCTGGAGGAAGAGGCAGGTATCTCCTTGGAGAGAAAACTCCCTGGTTTGGGACAGAATTTGAGCACCTTGCTTTCGTTGCTTCTCCTTGTGTTTTCTAGCCAGGTCTCCGGTGTTTGTTTTCACTCCTTCAGCCGGACCTTTGTTTGAGAAGCTTTCCTGAGCTGTGCAGTCATATCCTCCAGCTCTTTCAAAATCTTACTCCAGGAAACTTCCATCTGGGCCAGCTGAGTTTGTTTCTGGGCCAGCTGGCCTTGCAGTGTTTGCATTCTACTCTCCAGCACTGCCATTTCGTTTTGGTGTTCCTATGTTCTCTTCCAATTCTACCAGTTGCTGAGTCAACAGCCCAGTTACATCTGCCAACCTGACACTCTCTAGCTGGATTGTTCTCTCTTTCTCTCTGTCTTACAGAACCCCTCCTCCTGAAGGCTCAACTCTAGCACGTCACTCTGGAGTGCAACATTTGCAGCTCCTCAAGGCTCCACTGGAATTCTGCTAGCTGCCCCTGCACTCAGTTTGCTGCCACTGTGGCACTGGTTACTGCCAAGTCTCACTGCAGCTGCTTCACTTCAGCTCCTGCAGCCTCTGTTTTGGCCTGACGATGCTTGGTCTGGACTGCCGACAGGGTCATCTGGTCCTTTAGCACCTGGACCACTTGCTGATGCTTCACCAGCTCTCCATCTCCAGTTGCTTAACTTTTTCTGCTACTTCATTAGTCAGAACTCTCGTCAAGCTGGTCAACTGGGACACTCTCCTCCAAATGGCCTTGCGGGGTCTGCAACTGGCAGGTTATTTCTTTCATTTCCCTTTCAGAACTGTTTTTCTCTTCCACCAGCACTTGCTATTCTCTCTGGAGTTGTGCCTCCCCCCCCCCCCAGCGCAGTCCTTCTGCTTGAAGTTCCAGTCGCATGCACTGTTCACAAGACTGGCTGACTTCAACCAAGGCCCTCTTCCATTACTCCTCTGCAACCTGGGTGAGTTCTTTTGTTGCCTTTGGGTCACTGTGCAGCTCATCTGCCTGCTTCTGCAGTGTCTCAGTGGAGGACTATTCATGAGGCTTCATAAGGGCTGCCTGCTCCTACAGCTGGGCAACCTCCTCTGTGAGCCCTGGTTCTCTCACTGGCTAGAGACAGGACTTCCTGGGTCTTAGCCTTCAGTTTAGCATTCAACCATGCATTCTGGCTCTCTGTCCATGCTCTCACTTTCTCCCAATCTGTCAGGATCATGACTCAGGACAAGGATAATGGATATATAAACATGAACCTGGTGAAACCCAAAAGGGTTAGAGGTTTAAAGTTGGTACTCAGGAAATAAAAAGATTCTGAAGAACTGCTTGTCCAAACCAACTCTCTCTTTTATTCTAAATGGTAGTGAGACGTAAAGGTACAGATTGAAGCCTAATTAACTACCTTGCAGATGTTCTCACCAGATGCAGAGTGAAAATGACTAACCGAGGCAGCCATAGCTCGGATGTTGTGGGCTATTACATGGCCCTGAAGCATCAGCTTAGCCTCAGTATATGTGAAGGAGATACAGTCCACTAGCCAAGTGGAGATGGTTCTTTTGGTAACAGGAACAGGAACTCTGAGTCTGTTAGGATCAAAAAGATGGGAAGATCCTCTATGAGGTCTTGTCTGGTCCAGGCAGTATGCCAGACACATTTGCAGCCCAAGGTATGAAGAACAGCTTCCCCAGGATGGCAATGTGGCTTTGGAAAGAAAACAGGTAGTTGAGGTGGAATTCTGAGATAGCTTTGGGTAGGAATTTTGGTAGAATGTCATGGTAGAATCTTGTGGAGAGAGGGTCCAACACAAGAGCTTGAAGTTCACTTAGATGGCATGCAGAGATGAGTGCAATGAGAAAAACAACTTTCCATGTGAGTAGTTTGAGAGAGCAAGTTGTTAGCAGCTCAGAGGGAAACTTCATAAGGACAGGTAGCAGCAACCTGAAGAAAGCCACAGCATGATGGCTGAAACGTTGGTTCTTTCTACACAGATGTGGCAAGATCCAGAAACCTACTACAATCATGGCGCCAGCTGTGGAAGCCTAAGAGATCATGACTGTATGTTTTAATGTATCTATTTTAAGAAATATTTGTTAAGGGTCTTTCTTATTAAATTTTGTAGTTGTAAGGATTGTAGTGTAAGGATGGTTGCGGCCCCACAATATTAGATTGTAGGGGTTATGTTAGGCGCCCTTACAAAACGCCAGGTCCCGAGTTCAATACCCTCACAGAAGATTCACCAGGAGTAGAATCAAATAAGAAACACAACCAGAGGTGATTGCATAAAGAATATATTATAGAAATAGGCTTACAGAAAAGCAATATTCATGAGCATTACAATTAAGCATTAAAATTAATGAGAGATATAAGTTTTACAATTACAGAGACTGCTTCTGTGTTCTTGTGAATGAGAGAGAACACACAAAGAAAGAGAGAGAGAGAAAGGGGGGGGAGAGTGTTCTGAAATTTTTAAAATTATTATAAACTGCTTGGATTGCTTTTGTATATTAGCAGTATATCAAGTGAAATGAATCTGTAATCTATAATCTGTTTTGAGAACATTGCCTATTGTTCACAGATCTAGAAGACTGATATGGAGAGTTTGCTTGTGGTAAATTCGCTTCCTTGAATATGGAAGCCATCCAGATGAGCACCCCATCCTAATATCGAAGCATCTGTGGTTAGAAATTTTGATGGCAGGGAGGGAACCGGATGCTTTTTATTGGAATGTATTGTTTTCCTTGTTGTGAGCCACTTAGAACCTCCCTGGTATGGCGGCATATAAATAAATTATTATTATCTTGAATGATATTGTGAGGAATCTTGGAGAGAGTGTCAGAAGTCTAAGGTGACTTGGATTGGAGCAGACAAAAGTCTCATGGTTTGAGACCATTGGATTAATAGGGTCCATTGTGGAACTCTGAGGTGAAGATGTGCCAATGGAGTAACATGTACCATGGACACCATGTGACCAAGAATGCACAACATCTGATGTGTGGAAGTGGGTTGAAAGGTGGAGACTGTTTGACACAGATGAATGAGATTGTCTACTCTCTGCTTCAGTAGTAAAGCTCAAACCTGAGTACTATCCATAAGAACTCCTATGAACTTCAGCATTTGAGAAGGGTGCAAATGTGACTTTTAGTAGATGACAGCAAACCTAAGCAGCTCCAGGAGACGAATTGCTGAGTTGATGGCATGTTGAGCTGTTTGCTATGATGAAGCCTTGATCAACCAGTTATCTAAGTAGGGAAATACCCCCCTTGTGCAAAGGACTGCCACCACTACCACTAGGCATTATGTGAAGACACAAAGATCTGAAGCCAGTCCAAAGGGCAAGACTTTCTGGGAACGGGTAGGATGGATATGTGAGTGTAGGCCTCTTTGAAATCTAGATAGCAAAGCCAATTGACTTTTTCCAGCAGAGGTAGAAGAGTTCCTTTCAACAAGTATTTGTTTAGGCCCTGGAAGTCTAGTATAGGCTGAAGGCCTCAAGTCTTTTCTGGTATCAGAAAATGCTTTGTGTAGAACCCCTGGCCCCTCTCCTGTAGAGGAACAGGTTCTATTGTATTTAACTGGAGAAAGGCCAAGAGTTCTTTGTGAAAGAGGGATTTCTGGAGGGAGTTGAAAGGAGACTTTTTTGTAGTTTGGAGGTGCTCTTATCAAGTGTAAGACATAGCCCTGAGTGATAACTCGAAGCACCCAGTGATCTGTTGTAATAAAGAGTCCAACATTGATGAAATAGAATAATCTGCCTCCGATAGAGTAATTGGGAGGAAGAAGCAGGGAAATGTTGGCAATGCTCTCCAGAAAGGAGTCAAAAGGACAATTGCTGTTTGAACTGGGACTCAGATCGTGATTTCTGTGCCCTTTGTTGCCTTGCAAGGGGTTGATGATTTAGGTCTTGAAGATGATGAATGCAGTATGGCTGATTATAATGCCTTTCGGTATTATAGTAATAGGAACATCTAGATGGGGCAGAATATCTTCTAGATGATGAAGAAGATTGAGAAGTTTGTGGTTTAGATAAAGTGGTCGTAGTATCTGTTTTTAATCTTATCTGCCATCTCAATTTTATCTCCAAACAGGTTGTCGCCCTTACAAAGAACATTGGAAAAGCATTCTTGATCTGATGCTTCCAGATCAGAGACTCTATGCTAGGTCAAGCGGTGCATTGCAATTGCCACGGCAGATGTTCGGGAAGAAACATCAAATGCATTGAAAGTTCCTCTAGCTATATATTTTCTCGTGGTAAACAAGTTCTTCGATAATTGTTGAAACT
The DNA here is from genome assembly GCF_902459505.1 of Geotrypetes seraphini. NCBI lineage: Eukaryota > Metazoa > Chordata > Amphibia > Gymnophiona > Dermophiidae > Geotrypetes > Geotrypetes seraphini. The sequence continues at coordinate 305,112,068 of NC_047087.1, forward strand.
GTTTTAGTTTTTCTGGAGGGAGGAATTCTTCAAACTCTGACAGTTGTTTAAGTAACAATTTAAAATAAATGGACATAATTCTATTGACAGCTTCCTGGTGGGAGCCTTAGAATCCTGCAGCACCGATGGAGACAGCCCAAGAATTTTCTTGACAATCTGCTAAACTTCAAAATATGAGAAAAATGTGTTTCCAAAGGATGATTGTCAACTTTTGACAATGTATGTAAGCATATTTAAACAATATACTGTACATTGAAGGAAATAGAGGTGGTATTCAAAATTGGCCAACTGTTAAATCAGCAAGATTCTTCTTAAACAGGTGTTCTGTAAGGCTGAATAAAGCAAAATGATCAAATTTTTGCAAAACAAGATTAGAATCAGGCAGGCTGGTGCGTTTCATTACTGGCCCTTTAATTTGTTAGGGAATTGTCGTTCCTGGAGAAATGGCACCATCTAGTGATATCTTAGTTCCATTTCCTACAAATAGGATTTTTTTTATTTTTTTTTTGCTATTTTCATTTTAAGTTTGTAAGTAGGAGTCAGAATATTCCAGCCCTAGAAAACATGCATGAAGACTTATTTAACTAAAGCTGAACTCTATACTGAGAGGCTTCAAACATTCCAAAAGTACTTGCTGAAGGGAAGAAGAAAAAAAATATAAGATATTTGGGGAAGGTGATGAATTATGAGGAAACCTTTCAAGTACATAGCAGAGTCTTCTAGTAAAGTACCAGAAGGAGCCAGTTGTATGGGTGCCATGGGTGCTGCGTCACCTCCTCTTTCGTTGTATCTGGAGAGGGGGGTAAATTGTACTGGGTTTAGCACCTCAACCATTTTGGAAAGTTGGTACTTATGAGAGAGGATTTGCCATACAAAGAAATTCAAGGACAAAAGATCACAATTTAAAGGTCAAGAAGAAATTATAAAATCCAAAAATAAAAATTATCAATTTGGGGTTTGGGGAGTTGAGAGACCTGAACCCTATTCTCAGAAACGCTGAAAAATGAGTTTTACAGACCACCCCTGAAGCTCCCATAGGAAATAATGGAGGTGAAGTCTGTAAAGTGCCTGCCTATCAGCTCTGTACAGTGCAGCTGAATGGATGAAAAGGATTTTCTGCCTCAGAAACTACTCCAACTGACAAAACTTGAAGATCTTCTGTGTGCCGCATTGTTGATGATATTATCAATGATACGGAAGAGGAACACCTGGGTGTGAGAAGGCCATGATGCAGCCTGTGCTGCCACTGCTGCCGTTTGTTACCAGGTATTTCGGTCGGGGTTTGGATGGGAGGGAGAGATGAAAGGGTCAGCAGGGGGGAGAGGGGGGGTGGAGATTAGTCTCTTGCTTTCTTGGTAGAATGATAGGCAGTCTAGACCAACACAGGAAGACCAGGAAGCCTGAAAGAGGAGCATGTAGGCATACATAGTTGTTTCCTGAGAAAGTTCAGGTAGAGAGTAGGAGATCCGATGAAGGATAATAGAAAGATGCTGCGGGGGGGGGGAGGGGAGGAAGGTAGGGATAGAAACTTCAAGGATTCTGCTGCACAAGGGATTGGAGGGAGGGAGGGAAGGAGGGATAGAAGCTGCAAGGGTTCTGCTGCACAGGGGGATGGGAGGGGGGAGGGATAGAAAGATACTGCACAAGGGGATGGGTGAGAGGGGAGGAAAGATGCTGCACATGTGGGGGAGAGAAAGGAAATAGGAAGAATTGGGGTGGAGGAGAGGAAGGGAGAGATGATAATTGTACATGGGAAAAAATAAGACCTAGTGTCTTTTTTGGGCTCCAAATTAATATAAGATAGTGTCTTATTTTGGGGGAAACACGGTATATATTGGCATTGAATTCCATATTTGCGGTGCTGTGACAGAGTGCAAACTTGTTTCTGATGCTGTATGCAAATGCATAGCTGGGGGGGGGGTGCAAAAGGAGTGGTCACTCCTCCAAACAGGCTTCCAATGAAAATAGCACCTATGCAGTTTTATAAACCTACTTGCGCTGGTACCCTTTTTTTTTTTTTTCCACACTATCTGCTCCTTCAATGCCAAAGCCTGGCTATGCTTCTCACTGCATACATGACTGGACCATAGGGAAAGAGTGCCCACTCCTGATGACATTTATCCCGTAATGAAAAAATGTCTGAAAAAACCCAAACACAATAAACATTCCTCAGAACAACCCAGGAAACAACATTTTCTGGCCGCCCACTCCTAACGCGTAGTGGAGCTGGGAATAACTGGGCAGAATGGGCGGACCACTTAGTTCATATCTGCCGGCATGTACTGTACATTATTTCTCTGAGTAATAACAAGAACCTTTATGTTTCTTTGGCTCTTTGGAGATTTGCATGTGAAATGAACTTTCAGGAAATTAACCACAGATGTGCTGAAACTGAAAAGCACCTTGAGATGCTGTTGGTTAAAAACTCCCATTGTACATTCATGTTGTTAGCATTAGTAATGGTATTTTAAGATGCTTTGTCCCTTTGTGTGCTGAGGTCAGGAAGAAAATCACGTTGTTAACCTTTTAGCCCACTTAGCATCATAGCAATAATGGCCAGCAAATAAGTCATACATCCTCACAATACATAGGGTTAACATATGGCTCCAGAAAAAGAAATAGGACAGATTGAGATATCTGGGTTTTACTTCTGCTAAAAAGCAATGGAAGTAAAACCCAGATGTCTCAATCCATCCTCCTTTTTCTAGAGCAATATGGTTACCTTAATAATACAGTGAGCAAAGTAAACTCCATAAGAACATAAGAATAACCTTAATGGGTCAGACCAATGGTCCATCATGCCCAGTAGCCCGTTCTCACGGTGCCCAAACCAGGCCCCTAGTACCTAGCCAAAACCAAAGGAGTAGCAACAATCCATGCTACCGATCCAGGGCAAGCAGTGGCTTCCCCCATGTCTTTCTCAATAACAATGGACTTTTCCTCCAGGAACTTGTCCAAACCTTTCTTAAAACCAGCTACGCTATCCGCTCATACCACAACCTCTGGTAACGCGTTCCAGAGCTTAACTATTCTCTGAGTGAAAAAGAAACTTCCTCCTATTGGTTTTACAAGTACCGTATTTGCCGGCGTATAAGACGACTGGGCGTATAAGACGACCCCCCAACTTTTACAGTTAAAATATAGAGTTTGTTATATACTCGCCGTATAAGACTACCCCTTCTTCCGATTCGCGACCCCCCCCAAGCCGGCAAAAACAGCTTTGCACCGCAGGCCCAGCCGCCCAAGACGAGTCGGAGGCCCCTACCCGCCGCATCCTGCACGTGGGCAGACTCAGCACAAACGCTGCTGATGGCCCCAATCGACACGCTGACCTCCCCGCGCACGCTGACCATCTTCTCTCTGCCTGTACTTTCCCCGCGGCCCTCTTCGGCGACTCAGCAGGGGCAGCGATCAAGACAGGCTGCAAACGTCGGGACCTTCCCTCTCTGAGTCCCGCCTATTTTGTTTCAACTTCCTGTTTCCGCATAGGCGAGACTCACAGAGGGAATGACCGCCTGTCTTGATCGCCCGAGGCTGGGAGGAACAGAAGATTTCTGCAAACACCATCGGGGCAGAAAATTTAACGGGTCTATCTCGCCGGTCCTGTGTGGACCGGCAGGAATTTTCTGCGGACCGGCACCGCGGACCGGCGGTTGAAGAACTGTGATGTAAACAGTACCCGGCGTATAAGACGACCCCCGACTTTGGGGAGGATTTTAAGGTACTGAAAAGTCGTCTTATACGCCGGCAAATACGGTATTTCCCTGTAACTTCATTGAGTGTCCCCTAGTCTTTGTCATTTTTGACAGAGTGAAAAATCGATCCGCTTGTACCCGTTCTGCTCCACGCAGGATTTTGTAGACTTCAATCCTATCTCCCCTCAGCCGTCTCTTTTCCAAGCTGAAGAGCCCTAACCCTTTTAGTCTTTCCTCATACGAGAAACGTTCCATCCCCTTCTTACCTGATGCCAATTATTCCAAAGAACTAATCTGCAAAATTCCATACACACACATACGTTCAAAACTGCAGCATAATTAATTTTGCAGCCAGGGCAGAACTAAGGCATAGATCAGTGTCCCGCAAACTTTGTCGAGCCGCAACACACTAAGGGATCCTTTTACGAAGCCGTGCTACTGGTTTTAGCGCACGCACCCGATTAGCGCGCACTATAGCGCACTAGCCGAAAATCTACTGCCTGCTCAAAAGGAGGCGGTAGTGGCTAGCACATGCGGCAATTTAGTGTGCGCTATCCCACGCGTTATGGCCCTAGCGCGGGCTTTGTTAAAGGAGCCCTAAATGTAGTGGCTGCGGTTAGAGGCATCCGGAAGAGCGTGGACATTGCCGCGATGACATCACGCGCATGCGTGACATCATCACGTCGACATCCGCGCATGTGCAAAAGCCCTCTGGACAGGCTCTAAGCCCGCCAGTGGAGGGTGCCAGCAGGGAAGAGGCACGGAGAGAAGGAGAGATGCTGACGCCGGCTGATTGCCTAAAGGACGTGCCTCTCGCGGCGAGAGGCACGACCTATAGGCAGTCAGCCGGGGCCTCTCTTCCTCCCCAGTGTGGTCGGCACACCTGAAATCTCAGGAGGCACGTTAGTGTGCCACGGCATACAGTTTGCGATACACTGGCATAGATAAACTAGGCATTTGCCTGGGGTTCAAATCTTTAGCAGCAGCCCTCTAAAATGTTTAAATTCAATGGCTTTTTTACCCTAGCAGTTAGCTATTGACAAAATGAAGAACGGGCAGAGGAGGGGTGCCCAGAGACACAACTACCTGCGAAGGTCTGTCTCCTCTCCCCACCCCCTGTGCTTTTTCCTGCAGTCAGCCATGCTTCTTACATAGAAACATAGAAGATGACGGCAGAAAAGGGCCATAGCCCAACAAGTCTGCCCACTCTATTGACCCCCCCCCCCCTTGATTTTACCTCCTTAGAGAACCCACGTGTGTATCCCATTTCTTTTTAAAATCCGGCACAATGCTGGCCTCAATCACCTGAAGTGGAAGTTCATTCCAATGATCAACCACACCTTTCGGTGAAGAAATACTTCCTGGTGTCGCCAGGAAGTATTACCTGCTGCTTTCTCCTCTGTAGCCACAACCGCATAGTGCTCCATTTGAGAAACTTTTAAAAATGCATTCATGTTCTGATGTGGGCTTGTTTGTCTAGAGCCCGCCAAAGGGTAAATCCCGATTGTAGTTCACAAACATTAGAATTGCCACAGTTCCATCAAGCACAGTATCTTGCTTCCAATAGTGGCCAATGGCCATAAGTACCTGACAGTATCTCAAAATGCAGATTGCTTCCATGTTGCCTACCCCCCTAGCATACCATATATACTTGACTATAAACTGAGATTTTTGGACCAGAAATGGGGGTCTCGGTTTATATTAGTGTATTCCCCCTCCACCGCTGTAGTACCCATTGAACAGGCAGACTTTTGCTGCTGCAATCAATGCATGCCCGCACCCCCGCCTACACCCCCACCAGAACTAGAAAACATTAATTAAACCTCATTCCCAAAAGGCTAAGAAATACGAAGAGAATCTCTACTCACAACGACTGTGGTTCAGAGCAAGTGGACATGTCTGATGCACAATCTTGACATCATTGTGGCATCATCAGTATGCACCTAGATGGCAGAGTGTCACTACAAAATAATAGGAATATGTGCTGGGGTTCCTGACCATACTAGGGATTTGAAACCACCACCTTGTGAAGATGGACGAAGCGCATTTAACTACTGAGCCACAGGAGATTTCTTTTAGGCAGGGGCTCCTGCATTGTGAGATGATACTTTAGGAGATCATAACCATCTCAGGGAAAAAATTGCATCCTGGAAACGGCAGAGTGCAAATGTAAATGGCAAAGTCCACAACCCATACTCTGTTATGAGACCACACAGAAGCTTTTAAGGTACTGGGGGGGGGGGGATTTGAACCCATGACCTGTGGAAAAGGGAAGAAGTGGCTTTAACCACTGAGCTACAGGAGCTTTCATTTAAGCAGGCGTTCCAATTATTTGCTAGTGGCATTCTGCCATCTAGGTGCATATTGATGATGTCACAATGATGTCAAGATTGTGCGTCAGACATGTCCACTTGCTCTGAACCACACATTGTGAGTAGGGTTTCTCTTCATATTGTCTTAGCCTTTTGGGAATGAGGTCTAATTAATGTTTTCTTCCTGACACTTTGCATCGCTTCTCTACTACCTCCCCAGCCTCTTTTTTCTTCCCCTGTGCCTCATCTTATTTCCTTTATTTCCTCTAGCCTTTCTCCCTTCCTCCAACTACCACCACATCCTACCAGACCCACTGCAGCAGCAACAGCAACAATTAAGTCAACTCTACCACACATGCCATGGAGCCTTCTTTGTGCTCTGATGGGAACATTTATTCCTTCTCCCCACCCCCACATAGAGGAAGATGAGTCATGGAGCAAGACATGGCAGAACACAGGAAAGGCCCCACAGCACTCACTTCTTTAATTATTGCCCCCTACTGCAGGTCTAATGGTAAGCAGCAGTGGCAACAGCAGAAAAAGCAAGGGATGGGTGGAGGGGTTTAAAACGTGAACAGGCTGGGGGCCTGTGTGGCCCACCCATTCTAATGCTCTTGGTGAGAGAGAAAGTGACGTATCCTAAGGCACGAAGCGTGTCAGTGGGGAACGTTCTCTAAACCCAGTGCTGTAACACCTAGCTCACTCTTTTTCACAGTTTGTTTCCTCTGTAATGAGTCAAACCTTCTCTTCCAGTCCTCTGCAAATGTTAAGTTTAAAGAGAAGGCACAGAACCAGCCCTGTAACACTGTACCGATTGCTCTTCTCTGTGAGAACCGGTTCATAGACAATTGCGCGCAAGACAATCGCGCGCAGACAACTCAGCGCGAGACCACTGAGCGCAGAACAAATGAGCGGAAGACAATTGAGCGTCAAGACAAGTGAGCGCAAAGACAACCGAACTTAAGACATTTGAGCGCAAGACAATTGAGCGCAAATTATTTTCCAAAATGTGCACTAGCGGGACAACTGAGCGCAAGACAACTCAGCGCAAGACAAGTGAGCGCCGGCAAGTGAGCGCAAAACAACTCAGCACGAGACAACTGAGCGCAGGACAAATGAGCGGAAGACAATTGAGCGTCAAGACAAGTGAGCGCAAAGACAACCGAACTTAAGACATTTGAGCGCAAGACAATTGAGCGCAAATTATTTTCCAAAATGTGCACTAGCGGGACAACTGAGCGCAAGACAACTCAGCGCCGGCAAGTGAGCGCAAGACAAGTGAGCGCCGGCAAGTGAGCGCAAGACAACTCAGCGCAAGACAACTGAGCGGCCTCAAGTGGCGCGCTGAATGCGCTGAATTGTCATTGCGCTCAGTTATCTTGTGCTAAATTGTCTTGCGCTCAGTTATGGTTACGCTGAATTGTCTTGTGCGGAGATATAGTTGCGTGCAATTGTCTTTAGCGCAATTGTCTGTGCGCGCCATTGTCTTAGCGCTGAGTTGTCTGCGTGCGATTGTCTTGCGCGCTTTTGACCTGTCACCATGAGAACCTCAGAGAAAATAACATAATAATTAATAAACTCTGATTATTTTTTTTAATACATGCTGTAAGAACATAAGAATTGCCGCTGCTGGGTCAGATCAGTGGTCCATCGTGCCCAGCAGTCCGCTCACATGGCAGCCCTCTGGTTAAAGACCAGCACCCTAACCGCGACTAGCCCTACCAGCGCCTGTTCTTGTTCAGCAGGAACTTGTCTAACCTTGTCTTGAATCCCTGGAGAGTGTTTTCCCCTATAACAGCCTCTGGAAGAGCGTTCCAGTTTTCCACCACTCTCTGGGTGAAGAAGAACTTTCTTATGTTTGTATGGAATTTATTCCCTTTTAACTTTAGAAAGTGCCCTTTCGTTCTCTCTACCTTGGAGAGGGTGAACAACCTGTCCTTATTTACTAAGTCTATTCCCTTCAGTATTTTGTCTAACTTTGTCTTGAATTCCTGGAGGGTGTTTTCCCCTATAGCTGCCTCTGGAAGAGCGTTCCACTTTTCTACCACTCTCTGGGTGAGGAAGAACTTCCTTACGTTCATACGGAATCTATCCCCTTTCAACTTTAGAGAGTGCCCTCTCGTTCTCCCTACCTTGGAGAGGGTGAACAACCTGTCCTTATCTACTAAGTCTACCCACTTCAATACCCTGAATGTTTCGATCATGTGCACTTTTAATTACAGTATGACCATGCACCCTGTTTTTCAAAATCTCTTTCCTCACCTCTTTCTAGTGTTCATCATTCCTTCATAGGATATAAGGAAAATGCTGGGATACAGAGGGAGAAGGAAGGAAGATATATCAGAGTCCCAGCAAAATAATACCAATTGAAACAGGTTACACAGCAAAAGTCTTTTTTTTGATGTGCATGTACTGAAAACATTAATCCATTTTTTGGTTAGGGTAACTCCCTGCTGGTCATGTTATCTATTATCCATAGTTTGTTTATCTCGACTAGAGCAGTGTTCTTCAACCACCGGTCCATGGACCAGTGCCGGTCCACAGAAATTTCCTGCCGGTCCACAAGGCCAGCACGTGCATCAGACCCAAAACAGTGTTCTTCAACCGCTGGTCCATGGTGCAATCGATGCAGCATTATCTTTGAGCCAGCTCCCTCTTCCTAACTGATTCAGTGCACAAAGCCACGGGCAGCGGCTCCTACGGGCATCCTGCGCCTGGACCGGAAGCCTTCTCTCTGACGTTGCAACGTCAGAGGGAAGGCTTCCAGATGAGGCAAGGAACGTGCAAGGTGCAATTAGTACTATTATGGGAGCGGGGTCTGGGGTGGAGATTGGGTAGAGATGGGCGGGGTCTGGCCCACGACTTAGCCCAGTGTTCTTCAACCGCCGGTCCACGGACCGATGCCGGTCCACAGAATAATTCTTTTATTTCTGCCTGTCCATAGGTGTAAAAAGGTTGAAAAACACTGGACTAGAGAATGACACGGGGGGGTCAAATTTTTCCCCGTCCCCGCGGGAACTCATTTTCCCATCCCGTCCCCATGAGTTCTTTTCCTGTCCCTGCCCCATTCCTGCAAGCTCCGTCCTCATCTCCGCAAGCCTCCAACACTTTAAAATCATAAGTGTTTGAGGCTTGTAGGTTAAGACAGAGCTTACAGGAATGGGGCAGGGACAGAGACAATGACAAAACTCACAGGGACGGAAAAATTGAGTTCCTGCGGGGACGGGGACAAATTTGTTCCCGTGTCATTCTCTAATCTCGACTCTCTTTAGACACAGACACGGACCGTGTGAGGTGGTGAGGCATTTATTTATTCAATTTTTTTATACCGTTCTCCCAGGGGGGGGCTCATGTTTAACTGCTATTCTCCCTGCGTATCTCACATGAATGCTGTGAAGAGGACCGGTTAAGTGATAACAGTTTCACGGGAAAGAGGCAAAAATGTTAATTTTGGCAGGGATGTGGACGCAGTCGAATATTAAAGGGTTTAAACTGCTTAACTATAAGTTAACTTACTTTAAACATAACACTCTGAGCCAGACCACAGCGACGCTGTACAATTATATGCTGTTTCGATAAATGCACAAACTGCAAATCCCTGCATCGAGGCTGGGCTGCTGTCCTCTCCTGGCACTCAATAAACCAAGGAAAGAAAAACAACTTATGCCTGCCTCAGCACACCAATTTTAAATGCTAAAAGACATTTCAGAATAAGCAAGAATCTGAGACTGTCTCCTCTTGTTAATAACTGTCTTGAAGAGGAAGGCTTCTTAGCCGGCTTACCTGGCGCCAGCGGCGCCGATGTCGGGTCGGGCGGTGTCGAAGTAGGCGGTGTCGATTTCGATGGTACCGCCGTCGATGCCGAGGAGTCCATCGTCGACCCGGTGCCGAACAAAATGTTCTGTTGAATTTGGCGATTCTTGAGTGTTCGCTTTTTGAGAGTGGCACAGCGGGTGCAGGAGTCCGCCCGATGCTCCGGACCCAAACACTGCAAGCACCAGTTGTGTGGGTCGGTGAGGGAGATCGGGCGTGCACACCGCTGGCACTTCTTAAAACCGGGCTGCGGGGGCATGAATGGGAATACGGCCTCCGCAAAATCAAACCCCGAGGCCTGGATAATGGCAACAGGCCCCGCCGGGGCAAAGACGAAAAAAGGAAAGAAATTAAAGATTTTTTTTTTTTTGACAAATCAAAAGAAAAGGTAACCCGAAGGTAAAATGAAAATAAAAAGGGAAAAACTTCGCGAGCGGGAAGGCAAAAAAGTGAGTTCAACGGCCGTTGAAAAAACACACGCGTCTTCTTCGCTCCGCGGAAACGAAGAAACTGGGGACCACGCACTCCTCCGTCGGGCGGGAAGGCACTCGCGTACGCGCGGTGCGGCCAACTAGAACTTTCTAGTTAAAAAGGTCCGTACCGAGGGCTCCGTCGGTGACGTCACCCATGCGTAAAGAATATGCTGCCTGCTTGTCCTGGGATAAGCACAGCTCTTCTAGAAATTAAACATTGTTGTACTAAGTATTTTAAGTGTGAAAGAAAATAAATTTAGGGGACAAAACTTGTTCAAAGGCATGGGTGAAAGGAGTTAACCTGGAGGGAGCAGCAGATCAAGTCTATACAAAAACATTAGGGAGGGGGAGAGTTTAACCTACAGGGAACAAAAATTACAACCAGGGCACAGGATGCAAGGGAAGCCAGGTGTCAAAGTTGCACCCCGCCCATTGGGTTTCCTTCCTGATGTAATGCAAGTGGGCAGGGCTGGAGTGCGACGGGAGTACCATGCTTGTAATCCAAAACACTTATATATCAAAGCGAAGTTCCCTATAAGAAATCATGGAAACTCAAGACGATTCGTTCTACAACCCAAAAACTTTAATACAAAATACTATACGTAGTCGTATTGCGAGACCTCGCTCGTTTAGAACAGTCGCTACACTCCCGCAGCGTCAGAGAGATGTGATGTTTGTATACCGTATGAACATGTATTGCAAGACCTTGCTCGTTTATCAAGTTAAAATTTAATTAAATGTTTTGCTTGTCTTGCAAGACACTCGCAAACCAAGTTACTTGCAATCCAAGGTTTTACTGTACTTGGGAGGGTTTCGCACAGGGCATGTTTGCAGTTTGCAATGATCCTGGTTACAATCCTGATCATTTTACTTGGCAGAGTAGATGGACCATACTTTTTTTTTTTTGGGGGGGGGAGGGGGAAGGGAAATTTTATTGATTATGATCATCATTCTCAGTACAATCAAGCAGTTAAATAGCAATAACCAAGATGTTGCAGTATTCCCACATGCAAACATACAAATCAATTAAACGCAATCTTTGGCTCATTGGCCCAGTATTATCATTGGTGAACAATACAATATAATACAATATTGGAACTTATGTGTCAAGTTAGGATAAAACTTGTATTGAAAAACCTGGCACTGTAACTAGGACAAATTGTTGCCTATAAATTGAATATCAGGGGTAGGCAATTCCGGTCCTCAAGAGCTGGAGCCAGGTCAGGTTTTCAGGATATCCACAATGAATATATATGAGATGGATCTGCATGCACTGCCTCCTTGAGATGCAAATCTATCTCATGCACATTTATTGTGGATATCCTGAAAACCTGATCTGGCTCCGGCTCCCGAGGACCGGAATTGCCTACCCCTGGCCTAACCCTTAGAAAGCCCTCAGTTTATTCATCAGCCGCTAAAATCCAAGTACTCTGCATCTAGTGCCTCTCCCATAACCAACTGTTTGGTCACCTAGTCCAGGGTTGGGCAATTCCGGTCCTCGAGAGCCAGAGCCAGGTCAGGTTTTCAGGATATCCACAATAAATGTGCATGAGATAGATTTGCATCTCAAGGAGGCAGTGCATGCAAATCCATCTCATACATATTCATTGTGGAGATCCTGAAAACCTGACCTGGCTCTGGCTCTCGAGGACCGGAATTGCCTACCCCTGTTATATACTACACGCATATTGGTATTAGATCCCTAGTATGAGTTGAATTAGGATAAAAAGTTGTATCCAAAAAACTTGTACTGTAGCTATGGCAAATTGTAACCTGTTATTATATTATGTATGTCAGAATTATCAAATCTTCCTAATGAATATTTTGACATAGACCAGGGGTGTTAAACTCAATCACATAAGGGGCCAAAATCTAAAACATATAAGTTGCGGGCCAAATTTTTTATTAAGATGCTTAGGGGTCCTTTTATTAAGGTACGCTAACTGATTTAGCGTGTACTAAAGATTAGCACACACTTAATGTGCGTCTTAATAAAAGGACCCCTTCGTCTTAGTATAGGGTTACAACCTCTCCAACCCCACGCCAGCTCTGTGATGTAAACAAAATAAATAAAAAAGACTTTTTCCTCTCTCTTTTAGGTCCTAGTTCATGCCTGCTGTCTAACACCAGGTCTTGCAGGATACACATTTCAAATCTGACATTTTAATCACAAAACAGAAAATAAAATTATTTTTTCTACCTTTTGTTGTCTGGTCATTATTCAAATCATGTTGGTCCCAGGCTCTGGTTGTCTTCTGATAACTCGCTTGCAAGGGTCTCCTGCCCATTTGTCGTTTTCTTCTTTCTCCATGCTAATCATCCATCTTCCATCTCTGTCCTCTCCTTCCGTTTCCCTGCCCTCCCCTGGAGGTCTGGTATCTTTCCTTTTTTTCGTCTCCATCCACAGATCCACCTTTTCTCAACTTCCCTTTCATCCAGCATCTCTCCCTCCTTCCCCAGCACCCCAGGATCCACCATCTCTCCCCTTTTCTTCCCAACTACCCTCCTATCCAGTATCTCTATCCCCCCTCCACACCATCCCTTGTATCCAACTTCTCTCCCTTTCTGTTCCTTCCCTCCCTCAATCCCATTGTCCACCATTTCTCTCCCTCTCCTCTGTTTTTAGACCCTTTATTTCTTCTCCTCCCCCCGCCCTCAGTCCAGCATATGCACATCTCTTTGGACCCCTCCTTCACTCCCTCTTTTCCTCCCGCCATGTAGTTCTACACCAGGGCCCGCACCGCCCCCCCCCCCCTCTGAAGGCCTGCATGTTTCCCCCCTTCTTTCTAGTGTCCTCCGTCTTCCCGGTCTGACCTTCAAAGCAGCCTGCAGCGGATCGCCGGCCAGCTATAGCGATCCTAGCAGGCTGTTGTCGGCCTCCGCAACACGTTCCCTCTGCCGCGGACCCACACCTCCTTTGATATATGGGACCGCGGCAGAGGGAACGTGCTGCAGAGGCTGCTTTGAAGGCGAGACCAGGAAGCTGGGAGAGAGTTGATTGACAATGAGATGGAGGGAGAGAAGGAACAGGTTATTTCCTCGCGGGCCAAATTTAATTACCCTGTGGGCCAAATTTGACACCCCTGTCATAGACTAATTCCCTCAAAATATTTATCACTATGTGTGGAAACGTTTTCCTACTTTGTTTGAATTGTTTAACTTAGATTTCAACTTTTGACTTTTAAAGCCTAGGGGAAAAAAGACTTCAAGGGCTCCCGGCTACTTGACTTTAGAACACTTCTTGTCAGGTTAGCCTCCTGCAAGCTATCATTAGTCTAAAAAAAAACCCAAAACCAACCCCTTTTGTAGGCACATCAATACTTTGTTTGTATAGTCATACTAGTCTTATAGCCCGTTACATTAACGGGTGCTAGAATATATGTGTGTGTGTCTCTCTATTTCTTTCTCTCTCTCTCCTTAGCCGCTTTCTTTCTTTCTGTCTTTCTTTTTCCTTGGCTGTCCATCACCACCCCTTGCCTGCTCCCCGTCCATTCTCCCTTCCTTTTACCTCCCCTGTGTCCACCACCACCCCTTCACAGCTCTCCTTATGCAGCAGCAGCCCTTCTCTCTTTGTTTTACCTCCCCCCTGTCCAGCAGCACCTTCCTTCTCCCCCTGTCCAACATTAGGCCTCCGTTCCTTTTTCTTCACCCCCCCTGTCCATCAGCACCTCTTTCCTTCTCCCTCTGTCCAGCAGTAGGCGTCCCTTCCTTTTTCTCCCCCCCTCCTCCTTCTTATCCCTATGATACACTTACCTTGCTCTGCCCCTGATCAGAGGTTCCCGACAGCCGCCCAGTTGCACCCATTGGAAAAGTTCCCTCTGCGGCATCCCGCACCCCTCCTGACACGACTCCTGCTATCTTTCTTTATGTCTGTCTCTGGTCCCCTTTGTCTGTTTGTCTTTCTGTGTATCTCTCACATGCAGGGCAACTCCACATCGACACCTCAAATCACCCTTAAGAACAGATACCAGCTGCTTCAGGAAGATCCTGACAACGAGGTACAGGAGGTTGTTCAGCAGACAGTTCCAGTTCCGGAGTCAACAGATCGGCCCACCCCTAAGAAGCGCAGGGTGGTAGTCATCGGGGATTCGCTACTAAGGGGCACCGAGGGACCAATTTGTAGACCACACCTGCAATCAAGAGAGGTCTGCTGTTTGCCAGGGGCCAGGATCCGGGATGTAACTGCTTGCCTGGACAGACTCATCAAGCCCAGAGACCACTTCCCCATGATTCTCATCCATGTCGGAACCAATGACACCGCCAGGAGCACCGCGGAGAGTATACCCGATGACTTCAGAGCCCTGGGTGAGAAGCTGAGGATGGATGCGCAGGTGGTCTTCTCCTCGATCCTCCCAGTGAGGGGCAAGGGCAGTGCCAGGGAGGATCGCATCCGGAGGGTGAACGACTGGCTGCGAGGATGGAGCAAGGAGATGAACTTTGGGTTCCTGCACCATGGAGAGGCACTGCAAGGATTACAGGGACCAGACGGGTTACACCTGACCAGAAGAGGGAAGAACGTCCTGGGACACCGCTTAGCCCGCCTACTTCACAAGGCTTTAAACTAGGTAAGTTGGGGGAGGGTACTGGCACAAACAACCTACTTGACGAGCTAAGCTACCAATTTCTTCTTGAGACTAAAGTAAGGGAGACTAAAGTAAGTAAACACTATAATTCAGGGTCACATTGTTATGCTGGGGCTAAGGGGAGTACACATTGTAAATCTGGGTCTAAGGGGAGTTCAAATTGTAATTCTGGATCTAGGAGGGGTGCACATTGTGATTCTGGGACTAGGAGAAGTACACATTGTAATTCTGGGTCCAGCAACAGAATACACACTGCAAACTGTATTATAGGAAGTCAAGTTGCTCAAGAGGGAATACCCCCACAGGGTACACACAATTCTGAGTCTGGGTTAGGCATAAACTGTAGTTCTGGGTATGGGGAGTCCGGGAAAGGTGCACGTTGCAGCTCTGGGTCTAGGAAGAGTACGAGACATGCAAATAATGCTAAAGGTGGCCTAGTTGCTATAGCAGGAATGTCCCCACTGAGACATAACAAACATACAACATGGAGGGCTATGTACGTCAACGCCCACAGTCTGGGAAACAAGATCCTGGAACTGGAAACAGAAATGACAAATGCCGACTTGGATGTGGTGGCGATATCTGAGACTTGGCTCACAGACTCCCACAGGTGGGACATGGTCATACCGGGTTACAACTTGCTTCGCCGGGACAGGGAGGTCAAAATGGGAGGAGGTGTAGCATTATATACTAAAGATGACATTAAAGTCACCAGAATCACAGATGTACGGTACACTGGGGAATCCCTTTCGCCAGAGGGAAGGATAAATGCCTGTATCTTGGCATAGTATACAGACCCCCAAGACAACAGGATGACCAAGATACTGGAATTAATCGGAGATATAGAGAATATCACCTTGCGTGGGGACACAGTATTGTTAGGTGACTTCAACATGCCTGATGTGGATTGGGTCACGCTTTCCTCTGCTTCATGCAGCAGCAGGAGGCTATTAAATTCCTTGAAGGGAGCAAGACTAAGGCAACTGGTGTTGGAACCAACAAGGGATCAGGCAATCCTAGACCTGATACTTACCAATGGAGAAAGTGTCACAGAGGTCTCGGTGGGCGACACATTGGCCTCCAGCGACCACAATATGGTAATGTTCAATCTCAGAAAAGGTTTCACTAAATCTACCACACTGACCAAGGTCCTTAAATTCAAGGACACAAACTTCAAAGAAATGGGAGACTTCGTTCACCAGGTGCTACAAAGCCAAGCAGAAACCGATAACGTGGAAGAAATGTGGTCAACTATGAAAGCCACCATACAGGAAGCAACAAACCGCTATGTTAAATCGGTAAGTAAATGGAGTAGGAACAATAAGCCACAATAGTTCTCTGCGGAGATCTCGGACCTCATCAAGGAGAAGAAAAAAGCATTCATCTCTTACAAACAATCAGGGAAACAGGACTCCAGGGAAATCTATCTGACCAAGTCAAAAGCAGTCAAAACAGCAGTTAGGGAGGCCAAATTCCGAATGGAGGAGTCTTTAGCAAGGAACATAAAGAGAGGAGATAAATCCTTTTTCAGGTATATCAGTGACAGGAACAAGAACTCAGGTGGGATAGTACGCCTCAGGAAACCAGAGGGAGACTATGCAGAAACGGACTCGGAAAAAGCCCAACTGTTAAATGAATACTTCTGCTCAGTCTTCACCCGCGAGGTGCCGGGACTTGGTCCTCAGCTGCAGACAAGGGTTGACTCAGCTGATCCATTTAGTAATTTCGAGTTTACGCCCAGCAGTGTCTACTGCGAGCTGTTAAAGCTCAAGGTTAACAAGGCAATGGCGCCTGACAACCTACACCCCAGGGTGCTCAGGGAGTTGTGTGATGTCTTGGCGGAACCGCTATCCGCGCTCTTCAATCTCTCCCTTAGTACAGGTGACGTCCCGTTGGACTGGAAAATGGCTAACGTCATTCCACTTCATAAGAAAGGCTCCAAGATGGAAACAGCAAACTACAGACCGGTGAGTCTCACATCAATAGTGAGCAAACTAATGGAAACTCTAATCAAACGCCAATTGGATATGATCATGAACGAGGAGAATCTACGTGATCCCCGTCAACATGGATTTACTAAGGGGAGATCCTGCCAATCCAACCTGATCGGCTTCTTTGACTGGGTGACGAGAAAGCTGGATGTTGGGGAGTCCCTGGACATCATATACCTGGACTTCAGCAAAGCATTCGATAGCGTACCACACCGCAGGTTGCTGAGCAAGATGAGTTCTATAGGATTGGGCGACACGTTGACGAAATGGATTGGGAAGTGGCTTGAGGGTAGGCTTCAGAGGGTAATGGTGAATGGCACCCCCTCCGAAATGACGGAGGTGATCAGTGGAGTGCCACAGGGCTCCGTCCTGGGCCCGATCCTGTTCAACATCTACATAAGAGACTTGGCAGAAGGTCTCCGAGGTAAAATAACATTATTCGCTGATGACGTCAAACTAAGCAATGTAGTGGCCAAGAGTACAACAGACAAAAATTCAATGCCCGACAACATGATGCACGACCTACTACTACTGGAGCGCTGGTCTAGGTCCTGGCAACTCAGCTTCAATGCCAAAAAATGCAAAGTCATGCACCTGGGCAGCCAAAATCCATGCAAGACTTACACCCTAAATGGCGAGATCCTAACAAGAACTGAAGCAGAGCGTGACCTAGGGGTGATCGTCAGTGAGGACATGAAGGCTGCCAATCAAGTGGAGCAAGCTTCCTCCAAAGCAAGGCAAATCATAGGTTGCATACGCAGGAGTTTCGTCAGCCTGAAGTCATTATGCCATTGTATAGATCCATGGTGAGACCACACCTGGAGTACTGTGTGCAATTTTGGAGGCCGCATTACCGAAAAGATGTGCTGAGACTAGAGTTGGTCCAGAGAATGGCAACCCGGATGATCGCGGGTCTCAAGGATCTCCCTTACGAGGAAAGGCTGGATAAGTTACAGCTCTACTCACTCGAGGAACGCAGAGAGAGGGGAGACATGATTGAGACGTTCAAGTATCTCACGGGTCGCATCAAAGTGGAAGAAGATATCTTCCTTCTCAAGGGTCCCACGGCAACCAGGGGGCACCCATGGAAAATCAGGGGAGGGAAACTGCACAGTGACACCAGGAAATTCTTTTTCACTGAAAGAGTGGTTGACCGCTGGAATAATCTTCCACTTCAGGTCACTGAGGCCAGTAGCGTGCCTGATTTTAAGGCCAAATGGGATAGATACGTGGGATCTATTCACTGAGTTAGGTGGGGAAGGGTCATTGCGGTGGGCAGACTAGATGGGCCGTGGCCCTTATCTGCCGTTTATTTCTATGTTTCTATGTTTCCCTGCCTTCTTTTCTTTCTGTGTCCCTTCCTCCCTCTGTCTGTCTCTCCGAAACAGCATTCCCTCCCCCCACACCAGTTCCCTGTGCACCTGCCCCTGTGTCTTTCTGTCTCCCTTCCTCCCTCTGTCTGTCTGTCCAAAGCAGCATTCCTTCCCCCTCCATTTCCCTCTCCCCACACCAGTTCCCTGTGCACCTTCCCCTGTGTCTTTCTTCTTTTAGCGTTTCCTCTACCCCCTTTCCCTTCCCACAGTCGCGACTACAAACGCGGGCCCGAGTCCTTTGCGGCCCCCCCCTTCCCTTCCCTTCCCGCGGGCCCGACTGGCGATTTAAGCAGCGTGTCAGCAGTCTTCACACGCTGCTTCGGGTCCTTCTACTGCCCTGATTTACTCTGGCACGTCCGGAGCAAATCAGGGCAGTAGAAGGGCCCGAAGCAGCGTGTGAAGACTGCTGACACGCTGCTTAAATCGCCAGTCGGGCCCGCGGTAAGGGAAGAGGGGGGGCGGCAAATGACTCGGGTCCCGGGCAGCGGAAAGTTGCATGGCTCCTCGGTGGGGTCGCTGAGTGTCCGCGAACCCTCTCCTCCCAGACCCCCCCCCCCCCCCCCCGGAGGAACGGAGATCTGCAGGCTACAGCCGCTGGCTTCGGCGTCTTCTATCCACTGCGGCCAACCCTAGCGGAAACAGGAAGTAGTCAGAGATGGCGGCCCGCAGTGGACAGAAGACAGCAAAGCGAGCATTAGCGCAGTGCAGCGCTTTTCTCTTTATTTTTAAAAGCGGGTGAGCCGGCGAGAAGGAGGAAGTGGTGGTTTTGGCAGTGAGTGAGGGCGGGAGGGGAGGGGGTGAGTCGCCGGCTGTGCTGTGCTTTCCCGATCTGTCCGCCGCATACGCACTCTGGCCACGGACCTACGGATCAGGGAAGACAGATCACGCAGGTCTGAGTGCGCATGCGCGGCTAGCTTTTTATTATATAGGATATTGTTCATATATGGAGCAACAGGTGAACAAGACTAATAATTATTTTACTTAGCTTTAGGTCGTAGCTTGATAGCAATGCTCAAAGAAAATAGTAGATCTTCTAGCTGCATAATGGGGTCCTTTTACTAAGGCGCGTTAGCCGTTTTAGCGCTTGCTAAAACAGCTAGCGTGCCTTAGTAAAAGGACCCCAAAATGGTTTCCACACATACTCCTTCTTTTACTAAGGTGCGCTCACCGATTAGTGCGTGCTAATCAAATTAGCGCGTGCTAAATGCTAACGCATCCATAGACTAACATGCACGCATTAGCATTTAGTGCATGCTAAATCGATTAGGGTGTGCAAAACTGTTAGCGCACCTCAGTAAAAGAGGGCCATAGTCATAAATATTTGGGGGGTATTATGTATGACAACTTGCAACCCTTTTTGAGCTCTTTGGGGAGAATGAGATAGAAAACAAATTAAATTAAAAAAAAAAATATATATATATATATCTAATATAATAAAAGCCTAAACGCGCATGCGCACTCTTACCATCGTGTTCCGTTTTCCGTGCGCTGTAGGACCCCACAGGTATGAATGCGCATGCGTGCTTCCACGCATATCTCTCTCTCCCAAGGTGGATGTCTGCTTCAGGCGGCGTAGAGGCTGTTGGCCGCGGCGGCTCTTGGTGTCTGCAGGCCACAGCAGCTATCGGTGTCTGCAGACCTCGGTGGCTGTCGGCGCCTGCAGGCCACTGTGGCTGTTAGCGCCTGCAGGCCGCGGCAGCTGTCGGCGGCGGGCAGACACGAGGTAAGGGGTGCTGCTGGACAGGGGAAGAAACGAGGGGGAGAAAAAGGAAGGGAGGCCTACTGCTGGACGGGGGAGCAGGAAAGAGGTGCTGCTGGACAGGGGGGAGATTAAAAAAAGGGAGAAGGGCTGCTGCTGGATAAGAGGAGCAGTGAAGGGGTGGTGGTGGACACAGGGAAGGTAAAAGGAAGGGAGAATGAGTGGACAGTTGAGGAAAAAGAAAGAAAGACAGAAATACAGAAAGCGGCTAAGGAGAGAGAGAGAGAGAAAGAAATAAAGACAGACACACACACATATATTCTAGCACCCGTTAATCTAACGGGCTATAAGACTAGTATATATATATATATTCCACTACATTACCAAATAGACTTAGCAGCGCTGTACATTTTGACATTTACAGATGGTCCCTGCTCGGATAACTTGGACAGACAGAGGGATGGGGATGCAGAACCCAAGGTGAGAGGCAATTAGAATCTTCTCATTCCAAACTTTTAAAATTAACTCTAAGGTCCCTCTTTGACTAGGATGCGCTACCAATTAGCGTGCGCTAAACGCTAACGCGTGCATGTTTGTGCACCTTAGTAAAAGAGGCGGTAAGTTTTAAGCAATTTCTTAACATAAGAAAACTCTCCCCCCTCTTCTACAAAACTGCGATAGCAGTTTATAGCTCAATGAGTGTCGGGAGCAGCGCGGGCCATTTAGCACGGCTCTCTGCGCTAGAAACTGCTTTCGTAGTTTCGTAGAAGAGGGGGGGGGTCTGTTTTTAATTTAGATGGTAGAGAGCTGCAGTGTTTTACACCCTGATAAGAAAAGGATGCTGTCAACAACCCAGACCCCTCTCCCTTTCCCTTCCCCACCCTCTAAGTTGCAGAAGGCCTTCACCTACATTCCTGCCAGTGGAGGGTGCTGTTTCAGTACACGTTTCAATAGCAAGCGAGAGGTAAGCTCTGCAGGATTCCAGTGAACCACCTGCCTGATCCTCGCAATTGAAAATATGAGACGGAAGCACCCCTTCACACTGGCAGGAATGCAGTTGGAGGACTCCCCTCCCCCAGCTTAGAAGGCATATTGTCCACATTCCTTTCTAAGAACAGACCCCCAATTCCAGAGGGAGCTGGTCCTCATTCCCACCTGAGAACAGGTCCTATTGACCGAAAACAACGCTGGTCTTTATCTTCTGTCATTTACTATGTTCCTATGATGCTCCTCCATTTTCTTTTCAGAACAGATTCAAAGTAAACCATAAAAACTGCAAATTCCTGCCTACAAAGGGATAAACTGAAGTTCTGATCAACATATCCTGAAAATATGGAGTCAATTGTAAGCATGTTAGGCCTTTCAATATATTCACAGCGAGATATACTTACATATACCGCCTCCCTTATATGAGAATATATCTCATGCATGGTCATTGTGGATGCACTGAACATTCAGCTGATGATGGTTCACCAGAAGAGGTTTGGGAATCACATAAACACTGGATCAAAAAAAGAAGATGGAATGTCTCATTGCAATCTCCTGTCTTTGAATACTACAAACAGGTCTGGTTTTCAGATAACCATAGTGAATATTCATGAATGGTATGAGTATAGATGACCCAAGAGTAGAATTCATTTAAGAACATAAGAATTGCCGCTGCTGGGTCAGACCAGTGGTCCATCGTGCCCAGCAGTCCGCTCACGCGACGGCCCCTAGGTCAAAGACCAGTGCCCTACTGAGACCAGCCCTACCTGCGTACGTTCCAGTTCCGCAGGAACTTGTCTAACTTTGTCTTGAATCCCTGGAGGATGTTTTCGCCTATAACAGATTCCGGAAGAGTGTTCCAGATTTCTACCACTCTCTGGGTGAAGAAAAACTTCCTTACATTTGTACGGAATCTATCCCCTTTCAATTTTAGAGAATGCCCTCTCGTTCTCCCTACCTTGGAGAGGGTGAACAACCTGTCTTTATCTACTAAGTCTATTCCATAAAAATGAGTCCTGTCTGTGGCATTTGAAGACACATTCCTGCCTATTTACCATGTTTGTCATGTTAAGTTTTTAGCAGATGCCACCTGTTGGTAGGAGCTTTACAAGTTTTTGTTGAAGAACAAGATTCATAAATGAACTGAGCCAGTTATATTTTCAGAAGACATTTGATAACGTCCCTCACAAGAAACTCCTTGGCAAAGTTCACAAAGTTGTGGTATAGAAGGCAATGGCTAAAAGATAGGAAACAAAGAGTAGAACGAAATGAAGCAAAGTTAAATAGTGGAGTGCCCTGGTAAATGTACCAAGACCAATGTTATTTTAGACATTCACTAAAGATCTGGAAAGGGGACAGAAAGGTGATCAAATTTGCAAATAACACAAAATTATTCAATGTCGTCGAAACAACAGCAAATGGAAGATTAGGTTCTTACCTTTGGTGATCTTCTTTCTGTTAATCCCTGACGGAATCAACCAAGATGTGGAGGTATCACTTTCATCTGATGCATTGCATACTGATCTTCACACACACAGTCAGTAACATGATCATGCCATCGGACACAACCATTGCAGTGAGTCCTTCCTAAAAGAGCATCACCATCCCTGTGATGTCCTTTACATGCGAACATAAGAATAACCTTACTGGGTCAGACCAAAGGTCCATCAAGCCCTGTAGCCCGTTCTCACGGTGGCCAATCCAGGTCCCTAGTACCAGGCCACAACCCAAGGAGTAGTAACATTCCATACAGAATCTCAAAGAACAGCAAGATTCCGGAACCCCAAAGAGTAGCAACATTTCATGCAGAATCCCCAAAGAGTAGCAAGATTCTAGAATCCCAAGGAGTAGCAACATTCCATGCTACCGATCCAGGGCAAGCAGTGGCTTCCTCCATGTCTTTCTCAATATCAGACTATGGACTTTTCCTCTAGGAACTTGTCCAAACCTTTCTCAAAACCAGCTACGCTATCTGCTCTTACCACAACCTCTGGCAACACTTTCCAGAGCTTATCTATTCTCTGAGTGAAAAAATATTTCCTCCTATTGGTTTTAAAAGTATTTCCATGTAACTTCATTGAGTGTCCCCTAGTCTTTGTAATTTTTGACAGAGTGAAAAATTGATCCACTTGTACCCTTTCTACTCCACTCAGGATTTTGTAGACTTCAATCATATCTTTCCTTAGCCGTCTCTTTTCCAAGCTGAAGAACCCTAACCTTTTTAATCTTTCCTCATACAAGAGGAGTTCCATCCCCTTTATAATCTTGGCTGCTTTTCTTTGAACTTTTTCTTGTGTCACTAAATCTTTCTTGAGATAGAGACCAGAATTGAACGCAATACTCTGGGTGAGGTTACACCATGGAGTGATACAGGGGCATTATAACATTCTTAGTCTTGTTAACCATCCCTTTTTTAATAATTCCTAGCATCTTGTTTGCTTTTTGGCCGCTGCCACACATTGGACAGAAAGTTTCATCATATTGTCTACGATGATACCCAGATCCTTTTCTTGGGTGCTAACCCCCAAGGTGCGGATGCCCTCTTGCCCGATATAATTTGGGGGGAAGATTTTCAAAACCCGGACAACATAACATAATAACAGATTTCTATACTACATAATCCTTAGTTCAATGCGGTTTACAAAAGATTATGCTATGAGTAAATTCAGAGATAATGCAATACGCAAGAATTAGCTAGCTACAAATTTAGGAAAAAGAAAAGTTTCCAAAAGTTTTCTGTAATGTTTATAGGATATTGATCTGGTCAGTAATGGGCGGAATTCTTTATCGAATTGGGCTGCTTGATAGGAAAGACAGTGCCCACATTTCTTATTTTTACAGCCCTTAACAGAAGGGAACATAAATAGGGCATGGGATTGTCTACTGTTCCCATGAATCATAGTAACAAATCTATCAACAAGGTAAAGTGGAAGGGTACCAAAAGCGACTTTATAGTATAAACATCCCAACTTAAAGATCACCCGGGCCTCAACTGGGATCCAGTGTAGCTCACGGTAATAGAGGGTTACATGATCATACTTGCTCAGTCCGTAAATCATTCTAACTGCTGTATTTTGGACCAAGGTCAGCCTAACCAAGTTTTTCTTAGTACTTGTCAGATATATAATATTGAAGTAGTCCAGAATGCTAAGTAATAGCATTTGAACTAAAAATGTAAAGGCAGTAGCGTCAAAATAAGCTCTTATTGTGCGGAGTTTCCATAGAGTATAATAACTCTTCTGGACCACAGTATCTATTTGATTTTTCATAGTTAGACTCTGATCAAAAACCACTCCCAAGATTTTAATTGTGGGGCTTATCGGAAATGATACTGAGTTGATCTTAATTGTTGATTCTGGAATTCTTTTTTGATGATGACAAAGTTCCGGATTTTGAAAAGCCATCCAGACCCTGGACATGTCCTCAAAAGGAGGACATGCCCGGGGAAATCCGGACGACTGCTAACTCTGAGATTGCACATCCATGTAAATGTTGATTTACAGAAAAGAAATTATACAGATTCGTGTGGGGGCTGTCTGCCTGCCCTCTTACTATGCCACTGCAAAATGTACAACAGAACTGTAGCTGATCCTTTGATTAGTTGATTGTTCATGAAAGCTAGGGACCAAATCATGTTTTTCCTATCAGTACATCTTAGATGGTAGGTCCATTTGGACAGGGGACTCACCTGAACTCACTCCTTGAACTCGGATTTGGAAAGGCGAGTAATGAAATTTCAAGTAAACACAGTAGCGTAATGAGGCAAAGCACTCTACAGTTGCACGGTTCATAACACATTTATACTTTAGAGGTGGGAGTGACTATGTGATATTAACTTAATGGTAGAGTCTACTCCACCTAAGTGCATGTCGGTTAAGCGCACGCTTTGGTTTTCCGCACCCTACCACCATGGTCCTGTTTTTTTTTTTACATTAAAGTCAATGGATGTAAACTGCGGATATTTGCAATTTGGATAAGCACACGATCCGCTTATGTGCACTGATATCGTAGGTCCCACCTCTATTCTTTCACGTTACCTTCACTCAGGTTAAATGCAATCACGTTCTGACTGGGAGGAAAGCCAGTTGGCAGAACCGATTGGCCACAATGGCTAGGCTTCACACAGCGCTGGGATAGCTGGGAAAGTGAGCGCTCCGCTTCCACTCTTTCCTGTACTTTAGGCTCCAGCAGCCCACACGCCATATTTAAACTGAGCCGGCTTAACTACAGCCCCCCCCCCCCCCCTTCTATTAAGCGCATGTGGCGACCTGGTCCTAAGGCCCTGCACTTAAGTGGAGTCAACTGTACAAGGAAGAGCACTGAAATTGCTTATTAGTGAAGCTGAATACATTCCATCTTGACTTCAGAATCAGTTAAGTGCTGATTTATTACACTTATTTCTGGTGGTTGAAAGCATAAGATAATTACATCAAGGGACTGAGAAGTGTTATGATGGGCCCCGAACAAGATTTCTAAGCGGCTCAGTTGCAGGAAATATGGACACTGAGCACTTTTCACAATAAGGAAGAAGACACAAAAATGTTTTTCTAAATTAGTTTATTGAGAATTAACTCTATTGTGGTCGATATTAACACTGACAGCCCTCCTTAGCCCAGTTATGACCCCTCCCCCACTACTACGTAAGGCAGTCAACCTAACCCTTAGTTTTGGCGCCGAACCTTTAACCTCTAGAGGCTACTACTAGGCTCGTTGCGATAGGGGGGGGGGAGCGATTCACACGCCGTTCATTTTCCAGCCAGCGACTGCTCACCGAAAACACCTACTGCTACCGAATTGATTTTCAGCGCCGCAGACTTGATGATGCGGGACGGAGCTCGCCCGACAAAGCCTCCCAAGGCTCTTCTGATACGAATCCAAAGAGCCGTCCTCCCCCCTCCCGTTTTTCGGCGCTTTGCGGCGTTCCGGGATCGCCATTTTGGTTTTCTGAGCCGCGGGATAAAGGGGGTCCTGTAGGTGGGGGACGGGCAGCGGCAGAAGAAGAGCAAGTGGGGGGCTGGTCCCTCCGCTGTTGCAGGCTGATCTTATTCACCCGAGGGTGACGGGAACATGTACATAAAGCAGGTAAATTAGAGTGGCCGAGGGAAGAACTGGGGCCTGTAGGGCAGCATGAAAGGGGAGCCGGGTCTGGGAGCCACTGCCTGGCACAGCTTTGGGCCCTGTGGGTGTGGGATAGATACGCACGTCATATATTGTCAAATCAATTTCATTGAGCTCAGCACAGCAAAGATAGGAAAACACACTCCTTGATAATCAAAAGCTCAAATTTTGAAAGTGCAAACGAGACCCCCCCCCCCAAACCCCAACCCTCCCCTCATTCCAGCCGCAGTATTTGGGAAACTAACAAAAAATCAGAAACACTAAATCAAATGAAATACAAAGAGACAAAATATACATAAAAGGTTACCAATTCAAAAGGCGACTCCGAGCCAAAGGAGTTACATACTAGAGAATGACACGGGGGGGGGGGGGATCTTGCCCCGTCACTGGACCACTGTCCCCTTCACCGCCCCGAACCCACCATCCCCTTCGCTCCGTCCCCGAACCCACCGTCCCCATCGCCCCGTCCCCGTAGCATCCACCCTTCCCTCTCGCCACCTCACCGCCCTTCAGCGGCCCAAGAATCTCCCTCCCCCTTACCTTCGCGGCGTAAAGAAACTTAAGGGAGGGAAGGCGCGCGGCCCCTTCCTTCCCTCTCTACCTCCGGCCAAATCTCTCTCTCCCTCCCTCTTACCTTCGCGGCGCTTTAGAAAAGAAACTGATGCCGGCGAAGCCTGCCTGTGCCGCCCTGCAGTCCTGTGTGTGTGGGCGGAAGCTTCTCCTTTGACAATTGCCATTTTATAAACACAAATAAAACAGCAAGGTTCAACAAAACCCATCTCCCCTCCCTTTCACAAATATCCCCTTCACTATTGTGAAAACTGAACAAACCAAATTACTACAGAATGCTACATAGAAAAATCAAGGTAATAGAATACTTCAATCACACATGGCAAGAATAATGTTAGGGGAGTGCAACTAGGGCAACTGCCCTCTGGTCAGAGAGAGAGAGCCCTAAGCCAGCTGTCAACTAGGGCAACTGCCCCCCCTGGTCAGAGAGAGAGAGCCCTAAGCCAGCTGGAAGCTAAAGAAGCACAGCCTGGACTTTGCGGTCCCCAGTTATGTCTAATACCAGCTCTAGCAGGATACATATTTCAAATCTGAAATATTCTAATCACAAAATATAACATAAATTAATTTTTTTTTCTTTTTGTCGTCTGGTAATTTTATTCTTCAAATCACATTGGTCTCAGACTTTGGTTTTAGGTTCCTTCTGTCTTCATTGTGGCATGGCTGGCTCCTGAAGATAAAATAGGCGCAAGAGGAGCTAGGGAGAAGATGCCAAGTCTGACACAGGCACAATTTTTTTTATCACAGGAGTAAGACTTTTCACTGCTCCCACGGGGCGGTAAAAGGCCTTGTCCCCATTCCCGCTGTAAACCAGTTGCAAATGTCTCCATTTCTGCGGATTTATCATTCTCTATTACGTACATCATATATATTAGTATACTGTATATACTAAGAGATTCATTTTCAAAGCATGTAGATTTACAAAGTTACATATGCTGCTAAAGTTACATATGCTACTATGTAACTTTGTAAGCCTATGTGCTTTGAAAATGAGCACCTCAGTGTATAAAGTGAGAAATTTTGACTTCAATATCTCATCGATAAATCAGAATAAGCTTGACTTTGGGTCATTCTCATCAGTACAAAACGGCTGGGGGGAAAAAAAACCAACCCTACAGCTTTGCTAATTGATATTGGATGGATGAGGCAATTTGCCTGGTGTACTTTATATTCTTGTAGGATGGGAATTTTAAATGGAAAAGATTTCTGGTGGAATAAATCTGTTGGAGGTAACCTGGAGTAGGGCGGCCAACTCTGTTAGGTAGTTGGGAGCAATCCTTCTTAGAATCTTAAAGGCGGCGATGCTTAATATAAACTTGATCCTTGCAGTTATGGGCAGCCAATGTATTTGTATATAGTATGGCTATAGGTGTTCTGATTTCCATAGCCTGTATTATGAGTTTTATTGCTGCATTTTGAACTAGTTGTAGACGTGCTAGCATAGCAGTGTTATAGACTAGAGCAAAGAGCTAGAGTTATGTTACAGTAGTTTAATCGAGATAGAATTAGGGATTGTACTAAAATTTGGAAAGCCTCTGTGTCGCAGTATTTTCTGATGGGCCCTAGCCTTCTCATCACAAGGAAATATTGTTTTATTATCAATTGTACATGGCTTTTCATTGATAGATGGTTATCAATTTCTATTTCTAAGATTCAGGTTTGTGGTTCTAATGGGAAGTCTGTGTTGTCTACTGTGATCCTTGGAGTGTTGTGTGAGTCAATCGAGGGTCCTAACCAAAGGAATTTGGTTTTGTTTTTATTTAGTTTGAAGTGGTGGGTTGAGGTCCAGTTTTCTATGATGTGGACACATTTTTTGACCATGATGAGGGTGTTGTCTAATTCAGCTGCTATCGTCCGCATACATGAAATGTTTATTTGTGTGAGATCTAGGGTGGCTTCTAAGGATTGCTTTAGGAAGTTGAACACTGATGGCGATAGTGGGGACCCCACTGGAAGGATACCAGCTATCTATCAGAAAGTTCACCATTCTTACGTATAGCATAGTGCTGGGTGGTTAGAAAGCCTTGGAATTAAAAGAAGACTGGGCTGCTAAATCCAAAAATCGCTGAAGATCTCAGACATTTGGTCAAAGTCTACTAGGTCAATTGCACTGCTTAAGTCAAATTGGATTGTGATTGCGCCGTGACCCTTGCTTTGTAGTTCTTGTCCATATGTTGCAAGTGCCTTAACCACCGTCTCAGTGCTGTGATTTTTCCTGAATCCTGATTGTGCAGGATTATTGGGGTTATTGAAGCATTCGTTTTAAGTAGCATTCAGGTTGTGCTGTGATGATCTGTGCTGTGTTGTTCTGTGCTGCCTGGCATATAACAAGTTGAAAAATAGTGACCAGTTAAATTTAAAACACTGACTGACTGAACCAATCATACAAAAAAAATAGAAGGGATGTTTAGTGCATCCAACTCAACTACATGGAAGGGGTTCTCAATCAGAAAGCAACCAATCACAGGTTTTAATCCAGGAATACAGCCCACTCAACATTACAATTTAAACTTGTTGGTTCAGTAGCTTGAAGTTGATTAATCTACCAGTGTTCATGTTAAGAGATGTAGATTCCTTGTAGTCTTACCCACATACACTTTATTACAGATACATTGTAACAAACATACAACATATTACAGCTTCTCAAATGATGGACATGTCTAAAGGTCATAGTAAATGTTGGAAGTTGCAAATTATGTAATATGGTGTTGCAGCTTAACACGTTTACGCTAGGTATTACTAAGCGTAGAAGCATTTTTCTATGGGCCGGCGTGGCAAATGCTCTGACACTCGAAGGACTTCAATGAGCGTCGGAACATTTACCTCACCGGCCTGCGATGAAATGCTGCTTAGTAAAAGGAGCCCTTCCAAATCTGGTCAGTGGTCAGAAGTATAAATTTAAAGTTTTCTACAACATTCAAAACTTGTGTGTTATATGTATCACAGTGTATTTGTAATAAACTATACATGAGTAAGACCACCTGGAATCTACATCCAGGTCATTCCATACTAAGTGGTCTAAAAATTTTTTTTTAAAAAAGCTTCCCACCATTATATCATAAGAATAGCCTTACTGTGTTAGACCAATGGTCCATCAAGCTCAGTAGCCCGTTCTCACGGTGGCCAGTCCAGGTCCCTAGTACCTGGCCAAAACCCAAGGAATAGTAACATTCCATGCTACCGATCCAGGGCAAGCAGTGGCTTTCCCCATGTCTTTCTCAATAACAGACTAAGGACTTTTCCTCCAGAAAATTGTCCAAACCTTTCTTAAAACCAACTACGCTCTTACCACAACCTCTGGCAATGTGTTCCAGAGCTTAACTTATTTCAATGAGTGAAAAAAAAATATTTCCTCCTATTGGTCTCAGATTTTGTTCAAAATTTGTATGCAGAACTAGCAAAACATTAAAAAAAAAGGTTCCCAAAATATCAGATCCTTAGCTGAAATAGTCACTTAGTTAGACTCCATTGTTTTACTGGGTGCTGATAGCATTGTGCATAAAATATAATTTTTAGCTGCTCATAAAACTGCTACTACAGATTGAAGGCTACATCAGAAAACTGACAATAATCAATGAAAAATGCTAATTTTTGACAGTCCAGCACAACGTTTTATGCTAGTTTCAGCGAAGCTAGTATGAGCATCATGGATGCAAAAGCCCACTTTAAAACTTTGCTTAAAGTGTGCCTTAAAACTTGTCGTAGTTTGCCGTGACATATTTTGACCAGTTTATCAGCCCTATAGCTCCAGAGCAAAAGTAGATGTAGACTTCAGATTTTTATCATAGATTATCCTTGCATTAGACACTACACTGTCAAAATTTGCGGCAATTAAGTATGAATAGCTGCATCAGAACATTCTTTTGAATTTTGTACCATTGACACAAGGGCTGAAATTTGTCAGTTAGAAAAAGAGTCTGCCTGAGTCTTTTTCTATCTAGTACCATCCGAAAGAGGAAATATTATTCTACAAGATTTATATTTGTTTTGCAATGCAACCCTTATTGAAATATAAACTTGCTTAAACGTGTGGGATATTTTGTGTGCATGGTCCATGATATACACATATCACAAGGCTAGAAAATGTATACGAAATAGGTGTTGCGCTAGTCCATGGAGGCTTTGTCAGTACTGGTTTTCAAATGAGCAGTCCAGTATCCCCATCGCCAAAGGAGCCATGAAACAACAGCCACAGGTGGGTTTCTTTTCTGCAGATTCCCAAGCCTGTTTGTGGGTTTCTTTTCCACAGGATCTCAAGCCTGTTTGCATGGAAATTTACATGACACTCTGATGCACCAGTACCTTGCCCAATTGAACAGGGAGGCAAAGTTATAGCCTCTTCAAAGTTTTGACATCTAAAAATCAAAGAATCACTATATCTTGGCACATGTTTAAAAATATCTGACTAAAGCACGTGAATGGAGTCAAAGCAATAAACTAATGGCTAAAATGATTGGTAATAATGGGTTCAACAAGGCCTACTTAAGCCTATCAATTTTGAGTGTAAAAACTATTTTAATACTTGGAAAAAATGAATGGTACACAAATGTTATACATAGCAACCAACTGATAAACCCAGCGCTGCCTTCACTGGAGAATGAATAGTAAATGAAGCATAAAATATAGTACCGATCACTAAACTTACCACCAGAAAAACATATATTACAACAATGCTGTAGAACCTTTAGAAATCTTTGACAAGCATAAAATAGAAATATAGTAGTATGCAAATATTGTATGTCACACTGCTAAGCATTCTTAACTTTGAGGTGAATTTGTACATTTATGACGGTGGCATTGTAAAGACAAAAGGCATGCATAAATTTTTTTTAAAATCCACCAGTTCAGATAGAAAAGAACTAATCATTCGATAGAGCATATTCTTGTTCTTATGTGATTGCCTGTCTTTTCTCCTTTAGGGTATATATATTTAGATCCTTAAGTTTCATTACAACCATTTTGATTCTTTCTTTGGTCTACCTTTAGCCTCTTTTCTGAGATATAGCCTCCAGAACATGATAGAAGGCCTTACAATCTGCACAGGAGCCTAGTCACTAGGCACTAGTCACTCGATTCACCAATTCAAATTAATTCACCTCCCCCCAAAATTAGACTCGCCAATATAGTGAGCCCCAAGTCTCCTTACATGTCCGGATCCCTTAAAGCAGCAACAGTGGTGGCAGAGGCCGGTAGGCAGAGACACAGGCTGCTCCTGGTCTGCCTCTCTGGGGCTTTCCCTCTGCCACATCGCTGATGACGTGACAGAGGGAAGCCCTGGCGGGCAGGCCACGAGAAGCCTGTTCACTGCCTGTTTCTGCCTGCCAGCCTCCGCCACCACTGCTGCTGCTGCCTTAGGAGGCCCTCCTGTAGGCCACGGGGCCCTGTGTTGCGGCTCCTCCTGCTATACCACATGTGCAGGTCGCAGGGATGACAGCCTTCATGCGCTCCCTGTGCTTTGGATCACATGGCTTCCAGGAGATTATGACACCCTTGAGGAAAGGGGGACCGTGTCATCGTGAGTTTGAATCCCACTGTTGATGGCCCATCGAGGGAGGGAGTGAAAGATGCTGCATCGATGGATGGAAAGCTGCTGCACATGGGGGGGAGAGAGGAGAAAGGAAGAATTGTTGGACATGGGGTGGAGGAGATGAAGGGAGACATGCAACAAAGAGGTAGAAAGGGGTGAGAGGGAGAAATCCTGTATATGGTGGAGAGGAGGGAGACATGTATGGAGAAGAGAAAGAGAGAAATGTTGAGACATAGGATGGAAGGCAGAGAGAGATTGTGCATGAGGAAAGAAATAAATGTTGCACATAATGGAGGAAAGGAAGGGAGAGATGCTACATGCAGGGGAATAGAGAGGTTTGACCCAGGGCACAAGGAAGGGAGAGAGAGAGAGAGAGATGGTAGACAGTGGGAATGAAACAGAAATGTTAGATATGTCAGTGGAAGAGAAGGTACAGAGAATGGTGAGCATAGAGAAAGAAGAAAACATCAAATGGTTAGGAGACCCTGGTGAGCAAGTTAATAGAAGACAAACAGAAACCAGAGCCTGGGACCAGCATGATTTGAATAATAAAATGACCAGGCAACAAAAGGTAGAAAAAATAATTTTATTTTCTATTTTGTGATTACAATATGTCAGATTTGAAATGTGTATCCTGCCAGAGCTGGTGTTAGGCAGAGAGCTTGAGCTAGGACCTAACAAAAAGAGGAAAAGTCTTTTTTGTTTTGTTTACACCACAGTACTGGCAGGTTGGAGAGGCTGCAAAAATAAACCCACAAAAATAAACCCACTAGGCCATTTGAAAAAAAAAATTGGGTGAGCAAAGTGAATTGAATCAAAAATCAATTGAATAGGCTAAATCAAATCGAATCAAATAATTTTTCCTTGAATCAGGCAACACTGCTAATCACCTCCTTTTGTTTCTGCTTGGTATCTAGCAGAAAAGTCTTTGAAACTGGTGATGGATATCCAGCACAACAAATCCTAGAAACAAAAGCCTGGTCTTCTACCTGGCAACTTTGCAAGGTCACCAAAGCTAGGCTTCCCAGTTGGTAGCATTGTTATGAAGAGATTGAATTGTCCTACAACTAAAATACAGTAACCTTCTTTAATTGTGTTGTTTATTTATCCTGATTATTTTTTAGGTGATCATTCAAGGTTTTCGAAGCTATAGAGATCAGACTATTGTAGATCCTTTCAGTTCCAAACATAACGTCATTGGTAAGCAATATTCTATGTTTTCTACATTGTGGTGAAGCATGGTTTATTATTAATCATAGATTCAGATAGTGTGTAACTGAAATGTGGTAGTTTTTAATGCAGAACAACAACATAATGGATTCTGACACAAATGTGGATTCATTTTTGACTGAGCAACATATTGATAACTGGTGGCTTCTTTATTTTTTTGGTATTAGAAATTAAAATCCTTAAATCTTGAGGTCAAACTGAACATGAGGAAGTTGTAAACTCCATCCCTCATAAGTTGAAGTGAAATGGATAAGCTCTAAAGTAAGAGTCTGAATCAATCATGTGATTAAAAATCAGGTGATGGCAATGAAGAAATAGAAGTTTCAAATTTATTTCATATTTGATAAAATCGCTTTTTTCAAAGATTACAAAGCTATGTACAATAAATAATTTTCAAATAAGGGGGACATACAATATAGAGATAGACAGATGTGCACTTAATGGGAAAATCAGGGAAGAACTACAATTTGATATAGGAAAGAGAACAAATAAGGAGGAATAGCTAGTTTAAATAGTTAATAGGGAAAAGCCACAGAACAAAGTAAATAATAAAGAAACTGCTGTGTCCCTTTTGGAGAGTCATTTATGTAAATACTCAGTTTTATTAACTTCAATTTTTAATACAAATTTAAAACTATATATCGCCATATATTATAGGCAACTCTACTTTTTTTTCACATTGGAACTTGAAAACATTTAGGGGTCCTTTTATCAAGCTGTGATAGGGGTTTAACGTGCGTTAAACCGCCTGACGTGCTAGCCGCTAGCGTCTGCATTGAGCAGGCATTAGTTTTTTAGCCGGCCGCTGGGGTTAACGCATGATGAAATGTCCGACAGGCTAACCCCGCTAGCGCAGCTTGATAAAAGGACCCCTTAGTTTTACTCCAATGGTGGCTCAACCATTTCACCACTTGTTGCTTTGTTAAAGAAAGTGTTTTCAAAGAAAACTCAAATAATGTAGAATTCTGTTGTCAGGACTCGTATGTCCTGTGCAAGTAGGTTAACTTCCCCCAATCGCGAGCTGTTGCAGAAGGAATTGTACACTTTTTCTTCAGCTCTGCCTCGTTCCTCAGTGGGCTATACTGCATCTCTTCATTTTTTTCCTTCTGAAAGCAAGCTGAAAGGTGTATTTCTGATCTGCTTTGAGAAAGATGCTTTCATACAGAGAGCCATTCCTCAAGGTTGCTGAAGCTGGGGTCTCTGCGTATGGATCCCTCCTTTTTGCTGAAAGTAATTTTGTCTTTTCGCGTCAATCGAGAGGTCCAACTGCTCACATTTCAGCTCACAGGTTCGAAGAAACAAGGCAAACTTGAAGTTGCTGGATGTAAAGAAAGTTCTCCTCTGTTATCTCAAAGTGAAAAATGACTTTTGGCACGCTGACCTTATTTTTGTCCTAACTAGTAAGACCAGGCAGGGCAAGCCAGCATCTAAGGCATCTATTTCCAGATGGATTTGCATGTTGATTTCGACAGCATGCATTGACTGTGGTAAACAGCCATCAATATCTTTGAGAGCACATTCCACAAGAAGTGTAGCTTCTTCATGGTTGTTTCAAGTTTCAAGTTTTATTACCATTTGATGAATCGCTTATACAAATTTTCTAAGCGATGTACAATTTAAAAAGCCACTAGATAGTGGTCTCACATACAGTTGGACAAACCAATCACAAAACAAACTACATAGATCAATTAACATTTTAATAATCGAATTAGAGACAAACATGATAGAAGAGGGAAGGAGGGAAAAGTTACAACTTCATTCTCTATTGGAATTTACATAAAAGGAGAAATACAATGGGAAGGGAGGCCTGGGCAATCCCGCCTGAGGAGATTTGCAGAGCAACTACGTGGTCCACACGTCATACATTTACAAAGTTTTATAGAGTGGATGTAGCAGCCCTAGAGTCCAGGACTGCTTTGATATGTCCCTTTTGTCAGGACTTGGATGCCCTGTTCTTACCTTGATAATCTTCTTTCTGTTAGCAGGGCATACGAGTCCTGATACCCCACCCTATCAGTAAAATTATTTGCCTGCTTAATGTCTCTTACAAACATGTCTGCCCAAAACTTGAGATCTTTTCATGCCAGTTAGGTATTATGAATACAATGCCATGGTATTGTTACAAATGCAATTGAGAGTGTACAAATTCCATAAATGTTAGTGCAGGTTGCACTCAGATAAGTGGCTTGGTTGTTCCACTTTGTTTTATATGATATGTTTTGATTAACATTGTTCATTTTACATGTTACAGAGCAGAATAGAAGTATCTTGTTGGGAAAGTTCCCTGTAACCCTCCTTCTTATGTTTCTTATTGTAGAGATTATCGACTGCTTTGGTACAAACTTAAGAGATGCAGTACAGCCCACTGAAGAAGGAGGCAGAGCTGAAGAAAAAGTGTATGATTTCCTTCTACAACAGCTTGCGATTGGGTGACATCAACCTACTTTTCAGGATTCATGCCCTGCTAACAGAAAGAAGATTATTGAAGTAATCTTGTTGCTTTGTCAGGAAAGTGTTTTAAAAGAAAAATCAAACTGTAGTGTGTAGAATTGCAATATGCAATTTCTCGTCCAAACTGGATGTCAGACACTCTTCGGTACTAAACAAGCCTCAAATAATTGTTTTAAGAGGAGGTTATAAAAATGTGTAGATATAGAAAAACCTGCTCCGTGTCTTCCAATCAGCACACAAAAAAAAAACACTTTTTATGAAAAAATCCTACTTCATATAAATATAAAAGTGTGGAGGTATAATGTATTATTTATGCTAAGTGGACAGAATCAGTTATGGGGAAATGAAGTAAACATTGAGTATCCACCAGGGTTTATCCCACAATCTTATGCACCCTAAAGCGCACCGTAGGTATTACCCCACACATCATTTATGTCCACTATGCAAATACATTTTTATCAATATTAACTTAATGTTTTTTGTGGAGATACTTTAACCTACATTAAAATGCCCTACGTCCAAACAGTGCTATAAAAATCTCTTATTGAATCATAATTAGTGAAAAAGAAGATAATGCTTATCTTGAAGCATGCAGAAACTGTTTGTCCTTCTCTTGAGCGGAGTGCAAAGGTGATTGCCCTACAGAGTACCCTGTTTCGTTTCCTTTGTTAGGGGGCAAACTCAGGCACACAATCCTCTGCTGCTGCTTATTCAGTATTCATGCAACTCATGGCATAGAAACATGATGGCAGATAAAGGCCAAATGGCCCATCTAATCTGCCCATCCCCAGTAATCATTATCTCTTTCTCTCTCTAAGAGATCCCACGTGCCTATCCCGGGCCCTCTTGAATTCAGACACAGTCTCTGTTTCCACCACCTCTTCCGGGAGACTGTTCCACGTATCTACCACCCTTTCTGTAAAAAAAGTATTTCCTCAGATTACTCCGGAGCCTATCACCTCTTAGCTTCATCCTATGCCCTCTCATTGGAGAGTTTCCTTTGAAATGAAAGAGACTTGACTCATTCACATTTATATTGCATAGGTCTCTATCATATCTCCCCTCTCCCGCCTTTCCTCCAAAGTATACAGATTGAGATCTTAAGTCTATCCCCATACACGTTATCACAATGACCACACACCATTTTAGTAGCCTTTTTCTGGACCGACTCCATCCTTTTGATATCTTTTTGAAGGTGCAGCCTCCAGAAATGTAAACAATATTCTAAATGAGGTCTCACCAGAGTCTTATACAGAGGCATCAATACCTCCTTTTTCCTACCGGCCATACCTCTCCCTATACAGCCTAGCATCCTTCTAGCTTTCACCATCACCTTTTCAACCTGTTTGGCCACCTTAAGATCATTACATGCAATCACACCCAAGTCCTGCTCTTCTGTCGTGCACATAAGTTCTTCACTCCTAAACTGTACCGTTCCCTCTGGTTTTTGCAGCCCAAATGCATGACCTTGCATTTCTTAGCATTAAAGTTTAGCTGCCAAATTTCAGACCATTCTTCAAGCTTCGCCAGGTCTTTCTTCCATGTTATTCACACCATCCAGCGTGTCTACTCTATTGCAGATTTTGGTATCATCTGCAAAGAGGCAAATCTTACCTAACAACCCTTCAGCAATATTGGCAATATGGCATGTACAGATAATTAGCAATTTAGCTTCCTTGCCAGGATTTCGGGATGGAAACGCAACAATTTAACTATGCTGCGTAATGACCTCACTACGTGCGTACCCAGCGCTTTAGTAGAAGCCATCTGTCAACCACTCCAAGGCCTCATTCATGCTGTGTAGATGGCAAGATCGCAGTGTGTAAATCCAAAACTGTTCTCTGAATATTAAAAAGGCTCTTTTATCACCATCAAATGTAGAAATTACTTGTTCTACACAAAGGAATCCAACGAAAACTGCAGTATCGCCAGCCAAAGCAAAAACAAACTGCAGACTCCTATGTATGAGGAGCATGCAATGTTTATCATACCAAATATTTTATTTTATGCAGTTAAAAATACCACCTTATAACAAACCAAGGTCCCTTGGTTTGTGACCTCGTTCAGTACTTTGAGCTACCATAGGAGCATTCCGTTTCTTGGTTTTCAAACAACTTTGGTGTTAATCAAACGAACTCGAATTGCTCGAGTAATACTGCCCACATATATCATCTTGCAGGGGCATTCTATGACATAAACAATATAAGTGTAGTGTTCTCCCCAGCGCTTTTCATCCGGGCACTCCGCCCAGCAAATTTTGATTACCGCCCGGCTGTCATCTGCCAAACACTGCTGCCACCACTGCATAACGCGCAGCCTGAAGAGCCGCCGAAAGACTCCGGCCGGACTTTAAGCAAAACAAAACCCAGCAAGCGACTCGTACCTGGCTTCCCTTCGAAACCGGAAGTTACGTCGGGGGGGGAGGGAAGAGAAGCCGGCACGGACCATTAGAGCCCCGGAGCATGCGGGAGATAGGCCAGCCACAGAGGGAAGCTTACTTGCTCTTGCTTACTTCGGGCCTTTCTCGCTGTCGGGTCCTGCCTACTTTCTGTTTCCGCGAAGGCAGGACCCGGCAACGAGAAAGGCCCGAAGTAAGCAAGTTTAAGCTTACCTCTGTCGCTGACCTTTGGGAGATAGGTCAGCGACGAAGGGAAACTTGCAACTTGCCTTTGTCTGTAGCAAATCTGCTGGGTGTGTGAGACGGGGGGGGAGGGGTGTGAATGGGAGGAGAAATGCTGCTGTACCCAATTAGAGGGGGAGGGGGAAGAGAAATGCTAGTGCTTCTGCTGTACCCAATTGGGGGGGTTAAGAGAAATGCTGATGTTGCTGCTGTACCCAATAGGGGGAGGGGGAAGAGTCATGCTGCTGCACCCAATTAGGGGGGAGGGTGAAGAGAAATGCCGCTTCTGCTGTACCAAATTGGGGGAAGGAAAGAGAAATGCTGATAATACTGCTGCACCCAATTGGGGAGAGAGAGGGAAGGAGGGAGAAGGAAGGTCAGGAAAAGGAGGAAAGAGATGCAAAGACCATGGGAGGGAGGGAAAGGAGATACCATACCATGGAGTGGAAGAGAGAGATGTCAGGGCATATGGGGGGGGGAAGCAGGGTCAGATTAAAGGATAGGCCCAGTAGGAACAGTAGGCCTAGGGCCTGAAATGGTCAGGGGGGGTCCGCCAGTGCTGTGCTTTGGGGTCTCACCCTTGCTGGATTCGCTGGCAGCAGCCTCATCATCATCCCAGGCGCCCCCCCAAAACCCGATCCGACCCTCCTATCTCTCCCTCCTTCCCTCATCAGTGACGTGCCAGAGGGAATCACGGCAGGAGAAAGCCCTGAAGCAGCCTGCTTAGAGTAGAGCAGTGCTGTTTAGAGTCTCATGATGGGAGGGAGGGAGAGATAGGAGGGTCGTGGGGGGGGGGAGAGTAGCAGTCTGCCCCGGGTGCTCGGCCTGGCGTCATGAACTTCTTCGGCTTGCAACAGCATTTACAATTCACTGCTGTTGCCAGCTTCAGGCCTTCCTCTCTGCCAGGTCCTGCCTACTTCTGTTTCTATGAAGGCAGGACCCGACAGAGAAGAAGGCTCAAAGCTGGCAACAGCAGCGAATTGTGAATGCTGCTGCCTGAAGAAGTTCATGACGCCAGGCCTTGGGTGACAGAAGGAGGAAAGGGAGCAGAGGGGGCGATACTTGCTGCACCCAACTGGAGGGAGAAAGAAGATGAGGGAGGGAATGAAACGAGATGCCAGGGATTGGAGGGAAGGAGGAAAGTATGCCAGACCAAGGGAAAAGGAAGGGGGAAAGGAAGGAGAAGATGTCAGAGCATGGAGGGGGAGGGAGAGATGGAAGAAAAGGAAAGAAAGTGAGATGCCAGAGAATCAAGGAAGGGAAGATAGCAGACTGTGGGGTGTGAAGGAAAGAAAGGAGAAGAGAGAGTTGCCAGAGCATAGGGGACGGGGTGTTGATAGAGAAAGAAAAATGGAGAGGTGGCAGAGCTGAAATCAATCATGTACAAAGGAGAAGAGAAGGGGCACAGGATAGACAGTTTATTGAAGGAGCATAAAAAGAGGGAAGATGCCATATGGAACGGGGAGAGGGCGGACAGTGGATGGAAGGGGCTGATGCTGAATGGAAGACAGAGCGGACAGATGTTGGCTAGAAAGAAGAGTGAAGACAAGATGATTAAAGCAGAAACGACAAAAGGTAGAAAAAAATTTTTTTGTTGCTTTACGTAGAATCAAGTAGTATTATATCTATTGATAAAGTTTATAAATAGGAAATGGAAATAAGGCAGTTTTTTGGGGACTAAACCCCTTTCCTCAGGTCAGGACAGGATACCATAACAGCAGGGGTGCCCAAATGGTCGAGCGCGATCGACCAGTAGATCGCAAAGGCAATGTGAGTCAATCGCGTTGCCTTGGCAATCCTTTTCTTCCTGCCTCCCTGAGCCAGGCCAGGAATGTACAAGCGCCGGACTCACAAGACTTCACCTCAGACGTCAATTCTGACGTCAGAGAGGAAGTTCTGGGCCAGCCAATCGCTGCCTGGCTGGCCTGGAACTTCCTCTCCGATGTAAGAATTGACATCAGAGGTGAAGTCTTGTGAGTCCGGCGCTTGTATATTCCTGGTCTGGCTCATGGAAGCAGGGAGAAATTGGCATGGTGGCTTAGGGGGTAGGGAAAGAATCGGGGAAGTGGAGAAATTGGCGCGATGGCTTGGGGGGGCAGGGGGAGAGAGAAAGAAAGAGACAGAAAGAAAAGGGGAGGGGCATAAAGAAAAAAATATTGGATTTATAATCAGAAGAAGGAATTGCAAACAGAGATTCATGAAATCACCAGACAAAAAGGTAGGAAAAAATGATTTTATTTTCAGTTTAGTGATCAAAATGTGTCTGTTTTAAGAATTTATATCTGCTGTCTATATTTTGCACTATGGCCCCCTTTTACTAAACTGTAATAGCGTTTTTTAGCGCAGGGAGCCTATGAGCATTGAGAGCAGCACAGGGCATTCAGTGCATCTCCCTGCTCTAAAAACCAGTATTGCGATTTAGTAAAAAGAGAGGGGGTATATTTGTCTATTTTTGTATAGTTATTCCTGAGGTGACATTGCATAGAATCGTCTGCCTTGACCTCTTTGAAAACCCGCGGAATATAAATGATAATTAACATTTTCTCTGCATACATTGTGCTTTGTGTTTTTAAAAAAAATTTATTGTTGGTAGATCATTTTGACTAGGTCATTTTAAAAGTAGCTCGCAAGCCCAAAAAGTGTGGGCACCCCTGCTGTAGAGCCATTTCTTGTATGACTGGATGAGCTATATTTATCTTTTTTTTTTAGTTGTTTAAATTCATGCAGAAATAAATGGCTAGATTGAACCTAATGACTTCATTAATGCCTTTCCCTTTTTTAAACCTCTATACCATTTGAAAGAGGGCAAATACTTCTTAAATTTAGTAAAAATATTCTGGCACAAGTGTCAAACCTTAAAAAAGGAAGTCATATTGAGCATTGGAAAATAATAATAATAATTAACTAATAAAATAGTATACATTTAGGGCTCCTTTTACTAAGTTACGATAGTGGTTTTAGTGTGCGCTTAGCGCGCGGAGGAATTGCCATGCGCGCTAGATGCTAACGCCAGCATTGAGTTGGCGCTAGTTTTCCCACGTAGCGCAGGGGTTTGCGCGCGCTAAAAATGCTAGCGCACCTTAATAAAAGAGGGGGTTAATTTTCCCCACCACCAAATTTCCCCATTCCGCCCCATCCGGCTACTTTTTCATGCCACCCGGCTGGAAAAAATTTCTGGGGAGAACACTGAAGTGGAATCACATGTAGTTGTAGCTGTTAAAATATATACATGTTTGGTCAAAAGATGAGTCCAAGTGCTATCTATTATCGCTGTGTTACAGCAGGAACACCGGCCACAAGCCAAATGACCCTCTGTGGTGTGAGAACTCAAAGTTACCCCAGAGAACCTCAACTTAACCAGTCTATCAGACAGATTCTTCCCCCTAGTAAATGCTATACATAGATGTTCTTGAAATGCAGTGTGCAATTATAAAATGGCCAGTGTTTGCGTGTGCTCTTGGCTTTGTTCTGTGCTTGAGATGAAAAAGATAGGCACGTTTGTGTTTTATCTGATGTTTTTTATGTGTAGTGTCCTGTAACAATAGATCCCTATTGGCTAATTTGGCACGTAAGTAAGCTTATTTATGACGTGTTCTGAGTAGCCTCTGATCCAATAGTTTGTATCTCAAAATTTCAGCCTCCTTATAAAATTCCTCCTGAGAGGAGCAGATACAACAAATCTGTAAAAATTGCCCTATAGGAAGAGCAGTCTTAAGGCAATAAGGATGACAACTTGTAAATGTCAGATAGTTATTTTTCTCTGTGGGTTTGTGATGACGTGTAAAGCTTAAACCCTCATTCTGCTTTATTACTGTCGTATCCAAAAAGGTGATCTTTTGGGCATCCTAAGATATTGTCAACTGTAAGTGAGGGTCTATAGAGTTGAACCAGACAGTAAATGTTCAAAGATCTTCAGCAGACCCTGGCCATATTAAAAAAAAAAAAAGTCACCAATAAATCTTACCCAGATTTTTATATGTTGGAAAAATGTAGAAAGATATAGATGACTCTCTTCAAATTGAACCATATATAAGTTGACTATACTGGGGGCTGCTACTTTACCCATGGTGACCCCCTGACATTGCTGGTAAAAGTCTCCATTAAATTGAATATACAGTAGTTTCTTTTCAGAACCAATTCTGTTAGGGTCATTATAAATTCCATAGGAACTCTGGCTCCTCTATCCCTCTGTTGTGTTGTACTTTGCACAACTTGTATATCTTGATTCTGAGGTATACGAGTAGTGTAAAGTAAAACTACATCTAAGGAAACCATAATGTCTGAAGACTGTATATTCGTGACTTCCTGTACCTTACATTTGAAATGGGTGAGTATCTTTTATATATGAATGCGATTGAACAACAAATGGTTGCAGGAAGTAATCAATGAAACATGACAAGGGTTACAGAATTGTTCTTTTTAAAGACACTAGGGGCCAAATTCTATAAACGGTGTCCCGATTGTAGGCAGCCACATGCTGCCTAACCAGCCAATCAGGACCCACATTTTTTTTTTTTTTAATCCTCCCGAGGCAGGCCGCCTACATTGGAGGCGTCTCTGGAAGCCTAGGAAGGCACATAAGCCCGCCAAAGCTTGCCTATGACTGAGTGTGGCTTGGCCCAGAAGTAGCCTTTGGCGAACCTAGGCGGCCGTACGCGCCTCCCTAGGCCTGTGGTAGACATGTAGGCCAGCAAAATTGTAAGCAGACGCTGAGCTTATCACAGCAAGGGATATCCCTACTGCGATAAGTTTAGCAGCTGTAGCTGTCTGTCCCCCCCCCCCCCTCAATACATCGCTGGCAGGAGGGATGCCCAGTCCCTTCTGCTGGAACACCCCCCTCTCGTATATCGCCAGCAGGAGGGGTGCCCAGTCCCTCCTGCTGGAACCCCCCCAACCCCCCTCCCCGAACAGAGTGGGCATCCCCCATGGGAGTGGCCTAAGGGATCTGGCCAATCGGAACTTAGCCCACTTC
This sequence comes from Geotrypetes seraphini, assembly GCF_902459505.1. Classification (NCBI taxonomy): domain Eukaryota; kingdom Metazoa; phylum Chordata; class Amphibia; order Gymnophiona; family Dermophiidae; genus Geotrypetes; species Geotrypetes seraphini. Next base: position 305,155,482 of record NC_047087.1, read on the forward strand.
CAGTGCATCCCAGAATGCACTGCGAATTGGGCCTTCCGGTTGGCCCAGGTGCCCAAGACCCTTCCTATTGGAGGGCCTTAAGCACCTGGGCCAATCAGGGCCTAAGGCTACTCCCTGGTGCATCCCACGATGCACCGAAGGGGCAGGCCTGTCATTCTTGAGAAGGCAGGCCAGCCAGCTGGAGGCAGAAAGGATGCATATGGCCAGCCAGTGATTTAAGGTATGGAGGTTTCCAGGGTGAGGCTGGGACGTTCCAGAGGGGGGGGTCTGGTGGGGGTATGCCTGCTTTGTTCGGGCGGGGGGGGGGAGGTTCTGGCAGGAGGGACTGGGCATCCCTCCTGCCGGTGATGTACAGGGAGTGTTGGGAGGGGGTGTTTCCGGCAGGAGGGACTGGGCGTCCCTCCTGCCAGCTATGGGGGAGGGATGGATGTTCTGGAAGGAGAGACTGGCCATGCTTCCTGCTGGTGATGGGCGGGGGAAGGGGGGGAGTTCCGGCAGGAGGGACTACTTCCATGAAAAAAACATCAAGAAGCATTCTGAAATTGCTTCTTCACCTGGCAGCAAGATTACAAGTGGTATACTTAGCACTTGTACAAATAAGGGTAGCTCAGTGGCACCCAGTTCCAGTGGAATTAATATACTCAACTAAGCTTACATCAGATGACAATAACCAAACCATTAAAAAGGACAATTTAGTGATGGCAAGATCTTTCCAGTCTTCTATGAGGAAAATGCATTCATTCTCAGCTCTATCAAAGATGCTAAGAAAGGCTGGGGCATACACCTGGGCAATGTTCAGATACGTGGCTCTTGGACACCTGCAAAGAAATATCTGTATATCAATCAGCTCAAGCTCAGAGCTGTAGATGTGGAAATTCAGTAGCCAGTTCTGCCCTGTGGGTTCAGGCAATCAGGTCAACTACATTACATTACATTACATCAGGGATAACTACCTAGAAAAGCAAGAGGGCATGTGCTCTCCCTATGTCAAGAGCAGATTTGAGAGTTTTAGTAGGCGATATGAAGGCGGAAATTGCTGTTTAGGCAGTAGAAATGTATAAAATAAAGTGAATTTAAATTGTTTAATTCAATAAAGTACATATATTAAAAAATAAAATATAAAATTTTTTAGAGTGCTCAGTGTGGTATCTTATTCAAAACCAGCAGGTTAATAGAATAAAGATGTATTATCATTACATCATTGCACTCACCTACCTACCAGCCCTAAACACCTTGTTAAATATAAGTTGTTCAAACAAACAAATGTCAGTAGATAAGTGTAGAAAAATACTTAGCTGCATTCAGAAGATAATGATTAATAGATGAAAAATCACCACTATCAAGTATATTTTTTCAAGATGGTCGTAAGTATACTTATGAACTGTTCATAGGTACTGGGACGTGCAGTGAAGTATTCCTTGTTGTTATAGCTGGCTGAGAAGTAATAACAATGAAACAAGTGAGTCCCCAAATCAAAACAACTGCTGAAAACTTATCCAGAATCACCGTGTGAACAAAACTCCTTAGCGTGAAAACATACAAAGTCCAACATTTCCTCAACACCGATCGTGTTTCACCAAAAATTGCGTCATCAGGGGGAAAAAAACTAAAAGTAGACATAAAACACAAAATATGCAAAATAAAGATGATGCAGTTATCCAATGTCAAAACTATTCAAAAAATATATATATAACATATAAACTCAAAAGATAAATTGCCTTCGGATCTCCTAATGGAGGGAACACGCCGTCAGAAAATCTCAACAACGTCATACGTTGATTCAGCTTTTTTGTTGAGATTTTCTGACGGCGTGTTCCCTCTATTAGGAGATCCGAAGGCAATTTATCTTTTGAGTTTATATGTTATATATATATTTTTTGAATAGTTTTGACATTGGATAACTGCATCATCTTTATTTTGCATATTTTGTGTTTTATGTCTACTTTTAGTTTTTTTCCCCCTGATGACGCAATTTTTGGTGAAACACGATCGGTGTTGAGGAAATGTTGGACTTTGTATGTTTTCACGCTAAGGAGTTTTGTTCACACGGTGATTCTGGATAAGTTTTCAGCAGTTGTTTTGATTTGGGGACTCACTTGTTTCATTGTTATTACTTCTCAGCCAGCTATAACAACAAGGAATACTTCACTGCACGTCCCAGTACCTACGAACAGTTCATAAGTATACTTACGACCATCTTGAAAAAATATACTTGATAGTGGTGATTTTTCATCTATTAATCATTATCTTCTGAATGCAGCTAAGTATTTTTCTACACTTATCTACTGACATTTGTTTGTTTGAACAACTTATATTTAACAAGGTGTTTAGGGCTGGTAGGTAGGTGAGTGCAATGATGTAATGATAATACATCTTTATTCTATTAACCTGCTGGTTTTGAATAAGATACCACACTGAGCACTCTAAAAAATTTTATATTTTATTTTTTAATATATGTACTTTATTGAATTAAACAATTTAAATTCACTTTATTTTATACATCATAAAGTTAGTGAATTGATTATTAGAATTTCATCTCCATTTTATTTATACTTTGAGTAGAAATGTATATGCATATCTAGTCAAGTAATAGAAAATCAGAAGGAATCTCAAGATGGACAGACTGGGATGTGTTAGTTGGTCTTGTCCGTTACTATATTGTGTTGTTTTCATAGTTCCTTTTTAGTGCTTGAATGTTGTGTGTGTGTTTATGAAATTCTTCCCATTTTACTCTCTCTTCAGAAACATGCAGATATCCCTTACTTCTTAAGGTGATGTAATTCAGATTTAATGGCTATGATTTTAATGTACAGTTTTTCTTAATTTTCAGTGGGCAGAAATGGATCTGGAAAAAGTAACTTTTTCTATGGTAAGTATTACACATTTCAAGGACATTGTTTTCTTTTGTTAACTTGATTATTGTTCAGGTGTCTAAATCCTGTCTAAATTTCATTAATTGGGATTCCTTATCCTGCTAAATCAATCTCGAAGAGTGGGTTATACTACTACTAATCATTTCCATAGCACTGCTAGATGTATGCAGTGCTGAACATCAGAATATTCAAGACACTGTCCCTGCTCAGTTACTCCCCCCCCTCAGATGGAGGCAGAACAATGAAAAATCAGGAACATCATTACCTGTATAAGAAGCAGTGCAGCCCTGGAACTTGCTGGTATTCTTCAGTCTCTAGGGTGGTGGAACATAAGGCTTTTGAATGGATTCTGGCTTAGGGAGTGCAAGGTAGAGTCTGGGGGTTTTGTTTTCCTCCCACACAAGGCTTTAAAGCTTTGATATGTCCCACTGTTCTGGACTGGTCTAACAAGATGATGAAGAAAATTAATTTTGTTCTTTCTCATCATCATCCTTCCATACTCTTCCAGATATGTATGTATTCGCTCTCTTGCCACAGATGGAAACTGAACTACTGATTCAATACCTCCACTTTATAAAGGGTCCTGTGTAGCCTTCAACCAGCCAATAGTTCTCAGACTCCAGCAGGTAGTAGGTGAATCCCTGTGAAGTCTGGATCTGGTCTAGTAGGATAGAGGAGGTCTGCTTGACAGAAGTCCCAGAGCAGGAAACAGCCAAGCAATTAAGTTGTTTTTTTTTTAAGAAAAAAGGAGCAGACTCTGGACCGGTGGCATCTGGGATTGCTAGGAGGGAGAAGGCTAAAGGAACAGAGTAGATAGAATGTGACTGCTAATGATCAGGCTCGCTGAACAGCACTTGTTGGATCACCCTTAGGGCTTCTTTGGGAGAAGATGCAGCTTGAAGAAGAGGACTGGGGCAGTGCTGGGAGTGCAGATCTCAACTGGCTCTGGAGACCTGATTTTGGGCAGGAATCTCTGCCATTTGGATTCTTCCTGTGTGCCTTGTGTTTGACACATGTGCCTTAGAGGGTTCTCTGTTTATATATAGTTTTATTCCTTTAAATATTGCTTTGGCACTAGCGTACAGACTAGTTCCAGACTTCACCACTCCTTATGCTGGTGATGTCATTGGAAGAGTTCAGATTCTCTGCATTTGCTGGCAGGACGACATAATATGTTGTTCTGAACTGACTTGGCAGGAATCAAGAAAAGGACATCATCAGATAAAGCCAGATTTGACTTTGTTGTAAATAAGTTATCATATATCTGATTTATTAAAAAGTTCATTATATAAATCTTGTATGACGTCTACATATATGTAAGTGGTAGCATTTACACATCTAGATTGCATATTTGAATGAATGCTGCCATTTGCGTGTAGATGCTATGAGATAAACACATTCAAAGTAGACATTGATTGGACAGTCCAAATGTGCGTTTTCTATTTCCCACTGGAAATATATATAAGAACATAAGCAATGTCTCCACTGGGTCAGACCCGAGGTCCAATGTGCCCAGCAGTCCGCTCACGCGGCGGCCCAACAGGTCCAGGACCTGTGCAGTAATCCTCTATCTATACCCCTCTATCCCTTTTTCCAGCAGGAAATTGTCCAATCCTTTCTTGAACCCCAGTATCGTACTCTGTCCTATTACGCCCTCTGGAAGCGCATTCCAGGTGTCCACCACACGTTGGGTAAAGAAAAACTTCCTAGCATTCGTTTTGAAACTGTCCCCTTTCAACTTTTCCGAATGCCCTCTTGTTCTTTTATGTTTTGAAAGTTTGAAGAATCTGTCCCTCTCTACTCTATGCCCTTCATGATCTTGTAAGTCTCTATCATGTCTCCTCTGAGTCTCCGCTTTTCCAGGGAGAAGAGCCCCAGTTTCTCCAACCTTTCAGTGTATGAAAGGTTTTCCATGCCCTTAATCATTCTTGTCGCTCTCCTCTGGACCCTCTCAAGTATTGCCATATCCTTTTTTACATTTTGTGCATCTCCTTTATTTCATGCTTATTTTTCAGCAAAGTGCTGGTTTTGACCACTACTTGAGTGATTTGGGGAGCAATATTACCATTTTCCCTTCCCCTCCCAGGACTTCATTTAGCCTTCAAAATGTAAAAAATATCTTTTGGGGGGCTTTGCTTCTTAATCAGTTGCCTTTATGCAGGCAGTTCTATTAAGTGTGTGCCTCATTTTACTTTTTGGTATTGTGGCACCTAAGAGCCTGTTCAATAATAGTATCTGGGGCCTGGATTTCAGTATAGAACAATCTGATATCAGGGTGCCTAAAATCTAGGCATCTGCAGTTGCACTAGCCCTGGACATAACATAACCATGGATTTCTAAATGCAGCAAGAGCATGTAAAATTTACAGTATTCTGAAAATGGTAGCACTGTCAATGCCCCTTCCATGCTACTTCCCTGTGTTTTATGCGCTATGCCAATTACGTGGGGCTTTACAGAATAGGGCTTAGCTGCTTTGCTGCCATTTATGTGCATAATCATACAGTTAGCAGATGTAGGCATTCAGTTATAGAATTGTCCTTTTCATGGACTGAATTTTGCAATTCAGAAAACGTATTTTACTAGTAGTTTTTCTGTTTGGTGTATTTTAAGTGGAGTATGTTTTTTAACCATATGTTGTGTGATTGTTGTGTAGTTTATAGCGCTTGGTAGACTGATATAATCTTTACGAATGGGTTATATATACCTCACTGCTACCAGCAGGTGGAGACTGAGAACAAACTTATACAGTGGTGCCTCGCATAACGGACGCCTCGCACAGCGAACGCTGCGCACAACGAACTTTATGTCTTGATTCGTACAACGAACTTCGTTTCACACAACGAAGTCGCCCGAGCTGCATCCTTCCGCGCAGGCACTGCGCTTAACTGCCCTCTCTCCGCCTGGCTCCCTCTTGCCCCCCCGACTCCCCGACACGATCGGGGCAAGAGGGAGCCCAAGCCCTCTTGCCCCCCCGACTCCCCGACACGATCGGGGCAAGAGGGAGCTCAAGCCCTCTTGCCCCCCCGACTCCCCGACACGATCGGGGCAAGAGGGAGCCCAAGCCCTCTTGCCCCCCCGACTCCCCGACACGATCGGGGCAAGAGGGAGCTCAAGCCCTCTTGCCCCCCCGACTCCCCGACACGATCGGGGCAAGAGGGAGCCCAAGCCCTCTTGCCCCCCCGACTCCCCGACACGATCGGGCCAGGAGGGAGCCCAAGTCCTCCTGGCCACGGCGACCCCCTAACCCCACCCTGCACTACATTACGGGCAGGAGGGATCCCAGGCCCTCCTGCCCTCGACGCAAACCCCCCCTCCCCCCAACGACCGCCCCCCCCAAGAACCTCCGACCGCCCCCCAGCCGACCCGCGACCCCCCTGGCCGACCCCCACGACACCCCCAACCCCCTTCCCCGTACCTTTCTGTAGTTGGCCGGACAGACAGGAGCCAAACCCGCCTGTCCGGCAGGCAGCCAACGACGGAATGAGGCCGGATTGGCCCATCCGTCCCAAAGCTCCGCCTACTGGTGGGGCCTAAGGCGCCTGGGCCAATCAGAATAGGCCCGGGAGCCTTAGGTCCCTCCTGGGGGCGGGGCCTGAGGCACATGGGCCCAACCCGACCATGTGCCTCAGGCCCTGCCCCCAGGAGGGACCTAAGGCTCCCGGGCCTATTCTGATTGGCCCAGGCGCCTTAGGCCCCACCAGTAGGCGGAGCTTTGGGACGGATGGGCCAATCCGGCCTCATTCCGTCGTTGGCTGCCTGCCGGACAGGCGGGTTTGGCTCCCGTCTGTCCGGCCAACTACAGAAAGGTACGGGGAAGGGGGTTGGGGGTGTCGTGGGGGTCGGCCAGGGGGGTCGCGGGTCGGCTGGGGGGGCGGTCGGAGGTTCTTGGGGGGGGCGGTCGTTGGGGGGAGGGGGGGTTTGCGTCGAGGGCAGGAGGGCCTGGGATCCCTCCTGCCCGTAATGTAGTGCAGGGTGGGGTTAGGGGGTCGCCGTGGCCAGGAGGACTTGGGCTCCCTCCTGGCCCGATATTGTCGGGGAGTTGGGGAATCGGCGGGGCAAGAGGGCTTGGGCTCCCTCTTGCCCCGATCGTGTCGGGGAGTCGGGGGGGCAAGAGGGCTTGGGCTCCCTCTTGCCCCGATCGTGTCGGGGAGTCGGGGGGGCAAGAGGGCTTGGGCTCCCTCTTGCCCCGATCGTGTCGGGGAGTCGGGGGGGCAAGAGGGCTTGGGCTCCTTCTTGCCCCGATCGTGTCGGGGAGTCGGGGGGGGGCAAGAGGGCTTGGGCTCCCTCTTGCCCCGATCGTGTCGGGGAGTCGGGGGGGCAAGAGGGCTTGGGCTCCCTCTTGCCCCGATCGTGTCGGGGAGTCGGGGGGGCAAGAGGGCTTGGGCTCCCTCTTGCCCCGATCGTGTCGGGGAGTCGGGGGGCAAGAGGGCTTGGGCTCCCTCTTGCCCCGATCGTGTCGAGGAGTCGGGGGGGCAAGAGGGCTTGAGCTCCCTCTTGCCCCGATCGTGTCGGGGGTGCCAGGGACCACACGGAGTCACCCACCGTACCACCCGATTCGGGTAAGCGCAGGTATCGGTGGGTGGCTTATTTGCGGGGGGGTGCCTTATTTTACATTTTTTTCTAAAAAGGGGGGGCTGTCTTATTTGATGGCCCTGCCTTATCATCGGGGAAACACGGTAGAAAAAAAAAAAAAAATGAACAGTTAAGTCCCAGTTTTTGCCGCTGAGACTCTGCCCTCTCTCACTGTAAAATTAGACTCTACTTAGTCTGTCTTTAAATTTAAAAAATGTGTGTTGTTTTAAAAAACAATTATGTTTTTAGATGTATCTAAATAAAAATAATAACCAAAAATTTATCTTTTTTTATGTCATCTTAGCATATTTTATGCTGCAGAACGAATTATTTTTTTTTACATGTATTCTTATGGGAAAACGCGTTTCACATAACGAACGTTTCGCATAACAAACTTGCTCCTGGAACCAATTAAGTTCGTTGTGTGAGGCACCACTGTATATCAGTAAATCTTCCCCTCTTATCCAGTATTCCTCAGTCTCCAGTAGATGGTGGTAAGACTAATTCGACTCCCCTCTTAGTACTGTTGGAATTTTGCCTTTTGTGCCGGATAGAGTTGGACGGGTCCTTTTTGGGGATCCGTCAGACCTTGAGGGTGTTAAACCCAGCGGGTCTTGTGCTGGGTCCCTCCCCCCACCTTCCCTGATTTTTGTAGAGGTGCCTCAGCATAGAATTGTTGGATGGAACAGGATATAAATTTTTAAAATAAAATATATGTTGTGTGTAAAAAGTTCTATTCTATAAACCCACGCTTACAACTAGGGACTGTGACTAAATTTAAGTACGGCCATTTGCACCAAGAAAAATGTGGTGCAAATGCCTGTGCCTAAATCTAGGCGTGGTGTCATCCCCTGCTTTGCACATGACCTGCCCATTTCTGTGCCCCCTTTTTTTACTTGCATGTAAAATTTAGGTGTGTAACTTGTAATTGCACCAATAATTGCTTGTTAAACTGCCCAATTTTCAGTACTACTTAGCTTGTTCCATTAAATTGTACAATTTGGGTATGTGAACAAAATTGCGTACACTATTTTGTTGCGTTTTTTATAGAATTAGGGGGTATATTATTTTCTGGAATTTGACTTTTATACAGTATATATAATTCGTTGGCATTTATATGGGAAAGCTGCAAGAATTGGAGCTTAGATATAGAAGCTGCCCAGTAAAGCCACTTCTGCTGCTCATATTGGGAAATGAATTTCTTGGCATCTTCTACATATTTTACAAAAACATTCAGTAGAGTCTTTAGTAAAACTGGGAACTGTCCTGCCCTATACAAAATGGGGCTTTTAATTGTGATTGATATAAAATTCTGTGCTTTTCTAAAGAATGTGAACAGTATTTTATTAACACTGTATTTTTCTTTTTATTCCAGCAATTCAGTTTGTCCTCAGTGATGAATTTAGTCATCTTCGCCCAGAGCAGAGATTGGCTTTGCTGCATGTAAGTAACAATTGGTATGCTGTTGCGGTAAACATAAAAATGTCTATAGCCTACTTTTCCAAAAGAAGAGATGACTTATGAGATTGCTTTGTTTCTGTATGTCCTTTTCACACTATATTTTCAGGCCATGTCAAGAGGCAGAAAAGAATTTGGACAGGAGTGTATGTTTTATAGATTCATGCATATACAGTAGAATCTCAGTTAACTGGTACTCAGCCAAGTGGCAAAAAAAAAAATTGACGGCAAAAATTGCCCCCCCCCCAAAGCAGCAGCGGCAGATGGTCCTGACCCAACATACGCCCCTCCTTCCTTCCCTCCAGCCCCCAAAGAAGCAGCAACGGCAGCTGGTCCTGATCCGATATCCCCCCTCCCTCCAGCCCCCAAAGAAGCAGCAACAGCAGCCGGTCCTGACCCGACATCCCCCCTCCTGTCCCTGAAGAAGCAGCGACGGCAGCCAGTCCTAACCCGACATCCCCCCCCCTCCAGCCCCTGAAGAAGCAGCAACGGCAGCCAGTTCTGACCCGACATCTCCCCCTCCCTCCTTCCAGCCCCTGAAGAAGCAGCAGTGGCATCCGATCTTGACCTGATAACTCCCCCTCCCTGAAGATGTGGCAGCTGGTCCTGACCTGACAACCCCACCCCCCCCTGTCCCCAAAGCAGCAGTGGCAGCTGGTCATCAGGTAGTACTGTAGAAGTGGTAATGAAAGACCCTGCCAGGGCTGGTGGCAAGCAGCCTGTTCCAGTGCTGCCTCTGATGACCGTCTGCTGCTACTGCTTCAAGAGAGCTGCAGGTAAGTGATACCGGTTCTATAGGGTAAGGAGGGTCCATTGGCAGCCAGACCAAAAGTGTGATGGGGTGAAGGAAAGGAGATGGATGCTGGACCTGCAGGATGAAGGAGAGGGGAGATGGAGGTTGGGGAGAAAGTGATCCAGTCAAGAAAGGAGGGTGGGAAGGAAGGAACATATGCTGTATCTACAAGTGAGGGTGGGGGATGATAGAGTGAATCAGACCAGAAAGATGAGCTGGGAAGGGAGACAGAACTAATAGTAACTCTCAAGCAATTAAACTACATTTATCTGGCATCTACTAATCCCCATAGGTACCGGATAACTGAGAGTTTACTGTACATGGACATGCAGATGTCCTGGAAAGCAGGCTTCTCTTGATTCTTGGTGACATTTCTTCTTGTTTTTGTTCTGTAAACTGCTGTTTGAATCTTTTACTGACAATGTTGTACTTTTAAAAACATCCAAACAAAACAAAAACTCCCACCAGAAATATTTAAAGCTGCCAAGCATAGTGCTGCTTTTGTAGCAAAACGAAAGAAAAAGCCTCAGTTATATAGGTGGGGGTAACCCTCTCCACCATAAGCAGAAAAAACTTTTGTTGCTATAAGCAGGTACCTTCTGCAAAATATACTTATGTTTAAATCCAAAACAAGAGGAACAACTCGTTTCTAATCCGCGAACAAAAAAGTAGCACATGAAATTATCTGTCTTTCCTTTTGCTCCGAAAGCAACACTGCCCTGGTAGCTTGTGTGCTTGGCAGTTCCTGGTGGGAGTTTTTGTTTGGATGGCATTTATTACCCCCCCCCAGCCTCTTTTTTTAATATTATTGTAGACTGCAAGTGCTTTTAAAACAACCATTGTGTAATGCATATCAGTTGTACTATTTTATGTGTGTTTCATGTTGTAAGCAATGTTGTGTGTGATATTGACAGAATAGTTAATTTGTCAGGAAGCAAAACTATAGTCCAAAATTTTGATATGATTCCTATTCCTATGTTCTTCATGTGCTGCTAGTAAGTTAATGTTTTATTATAAATAGTACTGTAGAGGCTCATACCTACCTTGCAATCAAGTTGTTATCTTTTAAATACATTCCCTCTGTCTCCCCCTCCCCCTTAAAAAAGAAAAATTTGCAGCAAACACTATTGTTAAAATTAGACCCTACCCTTAGGACATTTTTCATTAAAATTTGTGGTGCTGCATAGTTTAAGCTATTTTTTTTTTAAGTGCAATTTTTTTTAAGGAACTACTTTCCTCTCCCTTTGTTGGAATGATGCCTTTGAGGCTATCTTCACTGTTACTTTGGAAGTCAACTACAGGCTCTCTGGAAACGAAGATTAGAAGTAGAGCTAAGAGTCAAATATCTTTGAATAATAAACTTTTACTCATTAAGACAGGACTTGCCATACAGCATATTATGAAAAATTGGAAAAATTGGGACCGGATAAGTTATAATTTTTGGTGGAATTCTTTATGTCATATCTTTAAAATGGAGCATATAATAGCTATACAGCGGGGGCATTTTAAGAAATTTAGGGATGTTTGGGAGCCATTTATAAAATATTGTAAATAATGATGATTATTTTTTCCCTTTGAATATGCATGTCCAAGGTGGGGGGAGGGTGGGGGTACTTTTGGGGTTTTTTTATGATTGCGGATAATTGTTAGGTAGGGAGGGGGAGGGATATTTGATCTGAATGTGTCTTGTAAGAATATTAAGTTATGTTTAAAGTGTAAAATGATTTTATCCTGTATTGCACTTATTGAAAGTTTTAAAAATGAATAAAGAATTAAAAATAAAATAAAAGTAGAAAATTTCTTAAAAAATCTAAAACCATGGGGTGGGGGGAATATATATAATATAAAGTATGTAATTTTACAATGTAGCAGCAGAGAACCAAGGAAAAATACTGCAGAAATGATGTACTTGATGCCAAGTGTTTATTTCAGTCAATCAACGTTATGTTAATGTGGTCTATCTTTGTCATAAAGGAACATGGACCTGATATGGTCCAATCAATAAATCTTCCTCGGGGGTCCAAGGATCTCCTATATGGGCCACAAAAACGTGCAAAATAGCTGAACCACATTGTAAAAAGGGGAAACTTTTGAAAGCTGCGTTGATTGATTGAAATAAAGACTTGGCAACAAGTACAAGGTGGGGTTCCCTGAATGGAAAAATTTAAATAATCAGTATAGCTTGGAATTCATATGTTTTCAGGTGGACTTCCTGGGATACCAGGCCACACAGTGGTATAAATTGTTAGCTGAATTTGCAAAAAAAGAAATCAAAAACTGGTCTTAGAGACATTTGGAGTACTGAGATTAAGCACCAAATTTCTGCGTCTCAATGGTCCCGAATTTGGACTTGGAGGATGAAATGTACAATGTCGGCATCTATGAGACAAACGTGGTTTTTTTCTGTTACATAGAGCATTCTGGTTCGTTTACAAAAAAATTGGATGGCCCTAAGTCAAATAGATGTAGGCATTGTCATCTCGAAGCAGGGACTTTAGATCACTTATTGTTCTATTGTCCTTTTATTTTGGCATTTTGGAAATCAATATGGGGCTAAATTAATTGTTTGTTGGAAAATCCAGTGGCATTGTCTTATGATACTGTATTATTTGGTATGTCAATGAGGGCTAAAAGCCAAATATCATCTAAGAACAACAGGCTTTTATTAATAATGACAGGAGTCGCCATACAACAAATTACAAGCAATTGGAAGAATTGGAAAAGGATTAACTATAGTTTTTGGTTGAATTCACTGTGTCATATGTATAAAATGGAAAGGATATTGGCCATTCAGAAAGGGAATTTTAAGAGGTTTCAGGAGATTTGAGAGCCATTAGCAAAATATTGTAACGTTTAAATAGTGTTTTCCCCTTTAAATATGCACATCCGGGAGAGGGGAGGTGGGGGGATGATAGGTTAATGAATTTTGAATAATTGATATGGATGATTATAGATATTATATGTGTGGGCATTGTGATTGTTTAGGGGGAGGGGGGATTAATTCTGAAATGGATATTATAAGAATATTAAGTGTGATATTTGAGTATATAAATGTTATATTTACTGTTACACTTATTGTAAGTATTGAAAATAATGAAGTAGGGGAAAGAAGTACATCGTTTCTGCAGTATTTTTCCTTGGTTCTTTTCTATTTGACGTCTACTGCAGGACTGTTGAATTCTTTTTGTATTTTACAATGTAAGGCTGAATATCTAAGTGATGGACAGCCATGTTGTATATGGATTGTTCTTTTTATTCATTTTTAACCATCATAGATTGTAATTTTTTTTAAACAGTCAAGCTTCGAATTACTCATAAAGATGGGAGAATACTGTTTTACTATGGTAAAAGTTATAACCAAAATAAATCTTTTGTGGTAGGAAGGAACAGGCCCTCGTGTTATTTCTGCTTTTGTGGAAATTATATTTGACAACTCTGACAACAGATTGCCGGTAAGTTAATACTTGAATTGACAAGTATTTATTTATTTTAAAAAATTTCTAAACTGTTTTTAAATCAAAACGGTTTACAGAACTGTTACATACATAAAATTTAAAACGACTTAAGGGCTCCTTTTACAAAGGTGCGTTACGGCCTTAACGCGCGGAATAGCATGCGCTAAATTCCCGTGCGTACTAGACCTTAACGCCAGCATTGAGTTGCCATTATTCTAGAAGCGTACCGTGTGGTTTAGCGTGCAGTAATTTTGTGCGTGCGCTAAAAATGCTAGCACAGTAGTAAAAGGAGCCCTAAGACAACTTTCAAATAGAAATTAAAACAAATAAGGGCAGAAGGATTCAGTTCTTTCAGGAAATCAGCAGACAAAGAAAATCAAATACTTAAAGGGAAGGCATTGACAAATAATTGTGTTTAAGTAATTTTCTACTTGGAGGGAATGTTCATTTAGAGTCTTACATAGAGCTTATTTTTCAGAAATTCAAGCTTTTCATGCCGGTTTAATTAATACCCCAATTTGTATTAAGTGTAATAAGGATCCTGGTACTTTAGTTCATGCTTTTTGGTCATGCCCTTTAATTAGGTCATTCTGGTCTGCCATCCTGTTATTTTTAGGCTCATTATGGGGTTGTTCTGTTGTAGATTCATCAAGGGGAGTAATTTTTGGAAAAGCTGCGGCTTGTGGGGTTTTTGGTAAAAAGTAGTGTCTCTTATTTCAAAAGGCGTGTATAATAAGACATAAATGTATTATGCAATTTTGGTTATCAAAAGAAGCTCCTAGTTTTTGGCATTGGAGGAATCAATTTCATCGTCTATTGTTATTTGAGACTTGGGAAGTTAGGCGTTCGGCTAGGAAATTTGGGATCCGTATATTCAGAATCTTTCAACTAAGGCAAGAAGTTTAATTCTTAATGATTTACATTGAAGCTATGATTATTTATCTAAAATTCCAGTTCTTTACTTTTATTCTTTATTTTTGTCAACTTTCATTGGTTTGGGGGGGTTTAGTATGATTCTTTCAATAAAAAAGTTAAAAACTAAATTTTGGGGGAGGATAGGAGGGAGAGGTCAATAGGAAATGGCACATAAACCTCTGGGGTTGCAGCCAGACAAAGTGGTAGTTCATAAAGAATTTTTAAAAATTACTGTTAAAATTTTATAATGAATATGCCATTGAATAGGCAGCCAGTGAAATTGCTTAAGATTTGGTGACTATACAAAGGACTTATGAGATTAAATGAGCAGCAGCATTTTGAGCTCTTTATAAAGCTCTTAAATCTTTTATAGGCAAACCAACTAACAATGAGTTATAGTAATCAAACATTGGTTATATATATGCTTGTACAACCGTATGAAAATTAGACAGACTGATCAATCCTTTCAAAGGTCATAGCAATTTCAACATTTAATTAATAAATAAATATATATATATACACACACACACTTTGATATTGACCAGGTAAGACCTGGACTGGATCAGCCAGAGTCCTGACCTGGGTCATCCAAGCCTCAGCCGAGCGGTTGAGCGATGCATGGAGGGTAGACGGGTGTCTGCATCAAATAAAGAATGTCCAGCAAAGGTGTGTAATGTGAATTATTTCTTTATTTTATGGCTTATACTTTGGTGAAACAAAAACACAAAACTTGCCCTGGTAGCTAAACAGCCTGTTAGCCCAGCCAGGTTTTAACAGTTGTACAGTTCCACAATCGGAACATGTGCTTGCAGCAAAATATGCTCTGCCAATCTGCATTTCAAACAAATAAAAATCCAACTTTCCTTATCGAAGTCCTGGAACCTACTGGGACTGCTCCGCCTGGTTCCCTCACAGTATTCCTGTGCTTTGTACAATGTCAGAAGTAGTACTTTCCACTCTTCTTTTCCCCTAATTTAAGTAGAAGCAGTGATTCTTCACTCATCTATCCTCAGGGTTTGTGAGGCAGTTCCACCTTATCAGCACAGCATATAGTTTCCCCAAGCTTTTACTCAATAAGCATGTCTTCAGACAAACAAGATTCTAGGTTCTATCTCATAATCCTAGTATACATTTCTTCTGGTATTTCTACATCAAAAACAGTATTACCTTCAGAAGATTGCTTACAATATTCAGTCCTGAGATTTTCTCCCTGTTGCCTGTGGGAAATGCTGGCTTCTGTCCCCTGGATTGCACCTGTCTGCCTCTTTCCATGGGTTCAAGCAGGCTGAAGGTTGGTGGTTGCCTCTCTGTCCTAGAGACCACACCCTTTTCTCTAGCCCTGTGCCGATTGTCTCTAGGAACACCTGTGGTTCTCTGGTGCTGTGCTAATGAGCCTGGATAGCTTCCCTGCTGACTAGCCCTGCCCCCAGCAGAGCTGATTGCAGGAGCTAATACCTTTCTGGGTTTTGTTATCACCGGCCTGGTGCCTGCTGGGACTTATAGTTCTTTGCTTTTAGCATTCCCTACACTGGAACTGGGCAAGTATAATCAGGTCAATTTTGTGCTGCCTTTCACTTGGGATAAATTTTGCAGGGCAGTTTCCCTAATCTGCCTGCTTCTAGGAGCAGGTGTATGGATAGTTTTAGAGCACTGCAGGGTTTCTTCCAGCATGACAGGGCTCTCCCTGTAATAATATATAAAAAAATTATAACCCGTGGGATACAATCAAAACATACAATCACAAAAACAGCAGAAGCAATCTTTAAAAGCAAAAATAATATTAAGGAAAATGCTTGCTTGAACAAAATTGTCTTCACCAGTTTCCTAAAATGCTAGAAGCTCCCTTAACCTGAACAGGTAAAGCATTCCACATTGAGCACCCTGTATCGATATCATGGAACACTGAAAAATGGAATGAGTCGCAGATTTAAATCAAATTTAAAAATTTGTGGATGAGAGAGGCCTTTTGGATCAGTACCAGTTTGGTTTTAAATTTAAACATAATACTGAGACTTTACTTATCCTTGATGATATCATTTTGATAAAGGAAAAGCTTCCTATTGGTCACATTAAACATTAGTGCAGCAATTGATACGATTAACCATCAGCTTTTATTGAAGAGATCACTAGCCTTTGGCATAGCTGGACAAGTGTCGAAGTGGTTTACTTCATTTTTACAAGATTGTCATTTTCAGGTCAAATTGGGAAATCGTAGTTCATCATGGGTTAAAATTTGTTTAGGAGTGCTACTTTCTGCCCTATTATTTAACCCTTTCAGGACCATAAGGATCGTAGGCCAATTTTTGTGGTTTTGACGACATTTTTATGGTAAAAAGGGCTTGCAGATGCCAAAAAATTGATTTTTTTTGTGAAATATCATTATTTTTTTTAAAAAAAATCAAACTTCTGGCTTATGGACAGTGTGGCAAGTGAATCTTCTCGTCAATCTGGCAACGACGCTAATGAATGAATGTCGGAACCAGTTTGTTTACATAAAGGCAGTATCATATGGAATCCGTACATATCAAATTTAGAACTGTAGACTATCCCAATCAAAATTTATAGGATTTTAAAGTTATGGGACAAATATGTCCCTTGGTCCTGAAAGGGTTAACATATACTGTATATTGTACCATATTGAGTTGTCTAAGTATGTAGTACTTTATGCTGATGATATTCAATTTTATTTTTCAATTTGATTCTATTTCAGATACATTTTCGTTTCTGGCATTATGATCTTAATACTATTAAATCCTGGCTTTCAACCAATAAATTACATTTGAATCCATCCAAAACTCAAGTTTTACTACTCTCTTAGAGATCGAATCTTCAATTTTCTGCGACTTTTTTTTTTGAGAACACTGAAATTCCCATTTTAGGAGAACTGAAATAATTTCTTCCCCGCTTAACACCTAAGCGGGTTACAATATACTGAACATACTCGAACGTATTGTAGCATACATCTTCTATCCTATTCTTCAAAATATAATAGCTAAAACTAGCATAACGCAAATAAAAAGTTCAACCTATATGAACTGTAAAATACATTTCTCTTCAGAGCTAGTGAAAAGCTTTAATAATGTTTTCAAATGCTTTTTAAATGACAATTTCTCTCTGTAGAGTCTTAAAACCATGGCAATGTGTTCCACAGATATGGACCAACAATGGGGATAGCTGTTGTTTGTGGGTTTTTATAGCTTTCTCACTTAATGCATCAATCGATAACCTCATTGCGGATTGTGATCGCAAATTTCAAAAGCTGTCTCAGGTACAAAGGTGTCTCCCCATAAATTACCTGATCAATAATTGTCAGTATTTTTATTCAATCCATGATTGAATTGGTAGTCAATGCAAACTCTTTAGTATTGGAGTAATATGATCATTTCATGCTACCCCTGTGATCATATGAGCTGCAGCATTTTGTACTACCTGCAATGCTTTTAATCTTATATTTTGCAATACCTATCAATAAAGAATTACAAAACTCAAGCCTAGAGATCACCATACATTGAATCATAGTCCGAAAATCTGATTTTGACATCATAGATTTTACCCTTGATAGCAATCTCAACTGGAAGAATGCACCTTTAACTGTTTGCATAATCTGTTCTTGCATAGAAAGCTTTATATCCAAATATACCCCTAACATCTTAATATACGGTGAGACAGTCACATCCTACACCTTCAAGTCTCGTATATTCATCAACAATTCATCATTCCCCACAAACATAACCTCTGAAATTCAAAACCATTTTATTCTCACAAATCCAGCTTGTTATCCTAGTCAAAGAAAAAAATATCATCTGCATAAATGCGGTAGTATTCTCCCAAGTGCATAACCTCCCTTGTTGATGCAACATAAATGTTGAACAATAGGGCAGTTAATGCAGACCCTTGGGGCACCCCTTTCTTCATCATCTTAATCTCAAATTAACGCAATCCACATTTTACGACACATTTCCGGTCTATAAGGAAAGATCTAAAGCAGTGTAATACCACTCCATCTACTCCACCCTGCCTTAACTTATCTAGTAATATAAATGGATCCACAGTATCAAAAGCTGCCTGTATATCAAGAGATACCAGGCAGAATGTGGTACCTATATCAATCCCTCTTCTCAAAACATCAAGAGTCAGTAACAACAAAGTTTCAACTCCATGTCCTTTCCTAAACCCAGAAGATATGCTGATATACAATTTTTGGTTCCAGTGGATGGCTCATTGATTGATGCGCTTTTGCAACTTGATAACTGCTTACAGGTGATAAGAGACTGCATGTGCCAGAATCATCTTAAATTAAATGTTGCAAAGACTCAAATTCTATGCTTAGGGCGTGGTAATCGGTTAGACAGGTTTTCCTTCTGAGACTGTACTTGATAAATGTGAAAATTCCAGTATTCAGCCAAAGCAAATAGTTAGCTTTATTCTGGACTCCATCTTTTAAACTGCAAGTTAAGGCTATGGTATCCAAGGCTTTTTTTTAAGATGTGTTTATTAAGAAGATTGAGGGATTTCTCATTGGAAAACCTTTGAACTGTCATTACTGCAGGGCTAACTTCTATGTTTTATTATTGCAATTCACTTTGGGGAGGATTCTAAAAAGTTACTGTATTCTTAAACATGGTCGCTAAATCGGTTCCAGCCGGTTTAGCGTGCCAGTAATTTTGCCGGTCGATTATCAGAACAACCTTTTCCGAGCTTCCTAGCAGTCTCTGACTCTGCCATGCAAATGTAGTACAACGAAGACATTAATATTAAAATGTTAGTAAAAGAAACACTTCGGGCGATTCTCTATCATCACCAGGTGATTCTCTAACCTCTTTGTACCACATTTGCGGCCACACTTTTCCAACAGGGTCTGAGCTGTCATAGCTTTACTTTCCAATCAGTGCCTAAGCGCTGATTAGGTCAGGCACTGACAGGAAAATAAGGCTTGACAGCTCAAATCCCCCTGCTCTCCACAAATTTAAAAAAAAGATCCCCAAATTGGAGATCGGGATGCCCACTCCTTGCTTCTGCTGAGGTCCTCCAATGTCCCCCGACATTCAAGTTTCCAAGTTTATTTCATATTCGATATACCGCATTGGCAAATGCATCTATGAAGTTTACAATCAAAAAATTTTAAATAATGTGGGAAATGAAGTTACATCATAAACATCATAAATTAAAAGATGACAGAAAAAGGATTCAAAATCAATTTTAATTATAGTAGTAATATTTTGTGCTTCTGGTTCCTTAGTGAAAATCACTGTGCTCTGTCTGAAACAAGTAAGTGCTGAGTATTTGAGGGCTTTTAGAAAAACACACTGTGATTTACAGTTTATTTTAAAGCAGGCCTTTTAACCTCAAGAGTTCTTTTAGTTCAGAGAAAGTAGTATTTGAGCCTTGAATTTGTTAATTTAATATATTTTTTCTTTACGTTGGTGGTATTTAAATATTGTATTTTAAATAATATCTATTTTTTTTTTTTTTTTCAAGATTGACAAAGAGGAAGTTTCTCTTCGCAGAGTCATTGGAGCTAAAAAAGACCAGTATTTCTTGGACAAGAAAATGGTGACGTAGGTATTTTTTAAAATCAGTTTACTGGATTACTTTATTTGTTTTTGACATATCATTGTCCTCTTGCTTCTTTTTATACTCCAGATCAGTGGGAATCGGGGCTGGCATCTGGCACCATAAGCTTTCATTCACAATACCCAAGGATTTTTCCATTATTGTATATTTCCCAGTCCTATTATACCATAGAAACATAGAAATAGATGGCAGATAAGGGCCCACGGCCCATCTAGTCTGCCCACCTTAATGTCCCTCCCCTACCTTTGCCCTGTGAATAGATCCCATGTGCCGATCCCATTTGGCCTTAAAATCAGGCACGCTGCTGGCCTCAATCACCTGTAGTGGAAGACTATTCCAGCGATCAACCACTCTTTCAGTGAAAAAGAATTTCCTGGTGTCACCTCGTAGTTTCCCGCCCCTGATTTTCAACGGATGCCCTCTTGTTGTCGTGGGACCCTTGAAAAAGAAGATATCTTCCTCCGCTTCGATGCGGCCCGTAAGATACTTGAACGTCTCGATCATGTCCCCCCTCTCTCTGCGCTCCTCGAGCGAGTATAGCTGTAATTTGTCAAGCCGTTTTTCATATGGTAGATCCTTGAGTCCCGAGACCATCCGGGTGGCCATTCTTTGCACCGACTCCAGTCTCAGCACATCCTTGCGATAATGCGGCCTCCAGAATTGCACACAGTATTCCAGGTGGGGCCTCACCATGGATCTATACAATGGCATAATGACTTCCGCCTTACGACTGACGAAACCCCTTCGTATGCAGCCCATGATTTGTCTTGCCTTGGACGAAGCCTGCTCCACTTGATTGGCAGACTTCATGTCCTCACTGACGATTACCCCCAAGTCTCGTTCTTCTACCGTTTTTGCTAGGATCTCGCCATTAAGGGTATAAGACTTGCATGGATTCTGGCTGCCCAGGTGCATAACTTTGCATTTTTTGGCATTGAAGTTGAGTTGCCATGTCCTAGACCATCGCTCCAGTAGGAGTAGGTCGTGCATCATGTTGTCGGGCACTGAATCTTCGTCTGTTGTGCATTTGCCCACTACATTACTCAGTTTGGCGTCATCGGCGAATAATGTTATTTTACCTCGAAGCCCTTCTGCCAAGTCTCTTATAAAGATGTTGAATAGGATTGGGCCCAAGACTGAGCCCTGTGGTACTCCACTAATCACCTCCGTCATTTCGGAGGGGGTGCCGTTCACCACCCTTTGGAGCCTACCTCCAAGCCAGCTCCCAACCCATTTCGTCAATGTGTTACCTAATCCTATAGAACTCATCTTGCTCAGTAACCTGCGGTGTGGTACGCTATCGAATGCTTTGCTAAAGTCCAGGTACACGATGTCCAGGGACTCCCCAATATCCAGCTTCCCCGTTACCCAGTCAAAGAAGCTGATCAGGTTGGATTGGCAGGATCTCCCCTTAGTAAATCCATGTTGTCGGGGATCCCATAGATTCTCTTCATCCAGGATCTTATCTAATTGGTGTTTGATTAGAGTTTCCATTAGTTTGCTCACTATCGATGTTAGACTCACTGGTCTGTAGTTTGCTGTCTCCATCTTTGAGCCTTGTGGAGTGGAATGACGTTAGCCGTCCTCCAGTCCAACGGGACGCTGCCTGTACTAAGGGAGAGGTTGAAGAGCGCGGACAGTGGCTCCGCCAAGACATCATTCAGCTCCCTAAGCACCCTGGGGTGCAGGTTGTCCGGCCCCATTGCTTTGTTAACCTTGAGCTTTGACAGCTCACCGTAGACACTGCTGGGCGTAAACTCAAAGTTACTAAACGGGTCAACTGAGCCAACCCTTGTCTGTAGCTGAGGGCCGAGCCCTGGCGCTTCTCGGGTGAAGACTGAGCAGAAGTATTCATTTAATAGTTGGGCTTTTTCCGAATCCTTTTCCACATAGTCTCCGTCTGGTTTCCTAAGACGTACAATCCCGCCTGAGTTTTTTCTTCTATCACTGATATACCTGAAGAAGGATTTATCTCCCTTCTGGATGTTCTTTGCTAGAGACTCCTCCATGAGGAATTTAGCCTCCCTGACTGCTGTTTTGACGGCTTTTGATTTGGCCAGGTAGTCTGCTCTAGAGTCCTGCTTCCCTGATTGTTTGTAAGAGATGAATGCTTTTTTCTTCTCCTTGATCAGGTCTGAGATCTCCGCAGTAAACCACTGTGGCTTCTTGTTCCTTCGCCGTTTACATACTGATTTTACATAGCGGTTTGTTGCTTCTTGTATGGTTGCTTTCAAAGTCGACCACATGTCTTCCACGTTATCGGTTTCTTCTTGGCTTTGTAGCGCCTGGTGAACGAAGTCTCCCATTTCTTTGAAATTTGTGTCCTTGAATTTGAGGACTTTGATTAGTGTAGTAGATTTAGTGAAACCTTTCCTGATATTGAACCATACCATGTTGTGGTCACTGGAGGCCAATGTGTCGCCCACCGAGACCTCTGTGACACTTTCTCCATTGGTAAGTATCAGGTCCAGTATTGCCTGATCCCTTGTCGGTTCCAACACCAGTTGCCTGAGGCTTGCTCCTTTCATAGAGTTTAATAGCCTCCTGCTGCTGCCGGAAGCAGAGGTAAGTGTAACCCAATCCACATCAGGCATGTTGAAGTCACCTAGCAATACTGTGTCCCCACGCAAGGTGATATTTTCTATATCTTCGATTATTTCCATATCCAGGTCATCCTGTTGTCTTGGGGGTCTGTAAATTACGCCAAGATACAAGCATTTGTCCTTCCCGCTGGCCAAATTAACCCAAAGGGATTCCCCAGTATACTGGACATCTGAGATTCTCGTGACCTTAATGTCATCTTTAGTATATAATGCTACACCCCCTCCCTTCCTACCCTCTCTGTCCCGGCGAAGCAAGTTGTAACCCGGTATGACCATGTCCCACCCGTGGGAGTCTGTGAGCCAGGTTTCGGATATCGCCACCACATCCAGGTCGGCATTCCTTATTTCTGTTTCCAATTCCAGGATCTTGTTTCCTAAACTGTGTGCGTTGACGTACATAGCCCTCCATGTTATATTTTTGTTATGTCTCAGTGGGGATATTCCTGTTTGAGCTATTTGAACACCTTTAGCATTGTTTGTGTTATTTGTGCTTTCCTGAGGCTCAGAACCACAATGTGTACTCCCCATATACCCATAACTACAGTGTGTACTCCCCCTAGACCCGGAATTACAATGTGACCCATAAATATGATGTGACCCTACTCCCGACTCAAAAGTGTGTGCACTCACCCCTGACCCAGAATTTCGATGTCTACTTTCCTCAGCCTCATAAATGTATTGGCATTTTAGTTCGCCTGGTATGTTGTTTGTGCCTGTACCCTCCCCCGACTTACCTAGTTTAAAGCCCTGTGGAGTAGGCGGGCTAGGCGGTGTCCAAGGACATTCTTCCCTCTTCTGGTTAGGTGTAGCCCGTCGTGTCCCTGTAGTCCTTGCAATGCTTCTCCATGGTGCAGAAACCCGAAGTTCATCTCCTTGCACCATCCTCGCAGCCAGTCGTTCGCCCTTTGTATTCGATCCTCTCTGGCTCTGCCCTTGCCCCTCACTGGGAGAATCGAGGAGAAGACTACCTGCGCATCCATCCTCCTCAGCTTCTCCCCCAGGGCCCTGAAGTCTTCAGGTATGCTGTCCGGGCTGCTCCTTGCGGTGTCGTTGGTTCCGCAAGGAGCAGCCCGGACAGCATACCTGAAGACTTCAGGGCCCTGGGGGAGAAGCTGAGGAGGATGGATGCGCAGGTAGTCTTCTCCTCGATTCTCCCAGTGAGGGGCAAGGGCAGAGCCAGAGAGGATCGCATACAAAGGGCGAACGACTGGCTGCGAGGATGGTGCAAGGAGATGAACTTCGGGTTTCTGTACCATGGAGAAGCATTGCAAGGACTACAGGGACACGACGGGCTACACCTAACCAGAAGAGGGAAGAATGTCGTTGGACACCGCCTAGCCCGCCTACTCCACAGGGCTTTAAACTAGGTAAGTCGGGGGAGGGTACAGGCACAAACAACATACCAGGCGAACTAAAATGCCAATACATTTATGAGGCTGAGGAAAGTAGACACCGAAATTCTGGGTCAGGGGTGAGTGCACACACTTTTGAGTCTAGTGATTGTATTAATCATGTTGGACTAGGGCTCCTCCTGAAACCATCTAGTCATGGATCTTGAATCTGACTAAGAATCCTTAAACAATGACCATGATGCACCTTCCTCCCTTAGATTTGAGGGAGGGAATTGTGAATGGTTATAGAAACATGATGTTTATAAAATGTCCCTAACCCTGGTCAACCTATGAAATAGAAGTAAAATATTAAAACTGGAAAGACTTAAAACAACCTTAATTGGGGGTTTTGTAACTAGTGATGCCCATGCCCCCAAAGGGCATGGGAAGAGCTCATACGGGATGCGAAGAAGAACCTTGAAATCTAAGGCAATTTATTGAAACTTTCTAGGCAACTGAAGGCAGTTATTTTGTTTTCTGCAACTTAACTCTTAAGAGACTGGATGCTTGTGGCCATGAAAAGAAAGAACAGAAACAGACTAGAGGTCTGCACGGGAACGGGGATCGTGGGGGTCCCGCGGGAATCTTCCTCCTAATCCACGGGACTCCCACGGGGACCCACCTCTGGCCCATGGGACTCATGGGGACCCCCCTCTGGCCAACGGGACTCCCACGGGGATGGAAGGTTTTGGAAGCAGGGTTCATCCATATATATGATGGACACATCAGCCTTGGTAAAAGAGGGGATTTATAAGTTAATTACCTGAACAGAAAACAAAAAAAGGGTTCCACCAAAGAGATTCCACAAGGAAAACAGCAGCGCAAACATAAAAGAAACTGGAATTGATGATCCTGTCAGAAGTAATTGCTGCTTTTAATGGGGATGGGCGGGGATGGAGATAATTCCTTGCGGGGATGAGTGGGGACAGAGAGGATTCTGACGGGGATGGGTGGGGAAGGAGAGGATCAGGGATGGGTGGGATTTCTGTCCCCGCGTAACTCTCTAGGGCAGGGGTGCCCACACTTTTTGGGCTTGCGAGCTACTTTTTAAATGACCAAGTCACAATGATCTACCAACAATAAAATTTTTAAAAAACACAACGCACACTGTACGCATAGAAAATGTTAATCATCATTCCTATTCCAGGGTTTTCAAAGAGGTCAAAGCAGATGACTCTATGCACTATCACTTCAGTAACAACCATACAAAAATAGACAAATATACTCCCTCCCTTTTTACTAAACCACGTTAGCAGTTTTTAGTGCAGGGAGCTGCGCTGAATGCCCAGCGCTGCTCTCGACACTCCTAGGCTCCCTGCGCTAAAAACCTCTATTGCGGTTTAGTAAAAGGGGACCTTAGTGTAAAATATAGACAGCAGATATAAATTCAGACACATTTTGATCACAAAATTTAAAATAAAACCATTTTCCCTACCTTGTCTGGTGATTTCATGAGTCTCTGGTTGCACTTTCTTCTTATGACTGTGCATACAATCTTTCTTCCCTTCTTTTAGCCTGTATGCTTCTTCTCCTCCAGATCTCATTTCTTCCCCCCAACTTTTCCTTCCTCTTCCCTGCCCTTTCTTTCTCTCTGCCTCCCTTTCATTTTTTTCTGTTTCTCTTCTTTCCTTCTGTCTCCCTGCCTGCCCTTTTTCTTTCTTTCTCCCTGCCCTCCCCCAAGCCACTGCCACTGCCATTGCCATCGGGGACCAGGACCCAAACGCCACCAATAACAAGCCCCAAGCTCTCCCTGCTTCGGCCAACCAGCATTCCTCTCCCTGACGTCAATTCTGCCATCGGGAAGAGGAAGGCTGATCAGCCCAAGATCGCGATCGACCTATTAGGGGAAATGCTGCCGGGTCCTGCCTTCGCAGAAACAGAAAGTAGGCAGGACCCGGCAGGAAGAAGAACAAATGCTTGTCTCCCGCATTAGCCCATAGCGAACGCTTGCTTCAGGGCTCTCAACATGTGCGCGCCGGCTTCCCTTCTCCCCTCCCCCCCCGGACATAACTTCCGGTTTCGGAGGGAAGAGAAGAGAAGCCGGCACGCACACGTTAGAGCCCGGAGCATAAGTTCGCTACGGGCTGAAATCTCCAAGCCGGTTTTTTGTTCAGCAGCGGCAGATGACAGCTGGGCGGATCGCCCAGCTAAAAGGCCCTAGAGAGAAAGAACACTGGAGAGGAAGGCTGATCGGCCCGTAGATCAGGACGGCAACACGAGTCTATCACAGAGCCCGGGATAGGCTCCGCGATCGACTCGCGTTGCCTTCCTGAGCTACTGGTCGATCGCGATCGACGCGTTGGGCACCCCTGCTCTAGGGTAAACAACAGCAATACTCTCACTGATGGTGATGGTTTTCTTTCACTTACTTCACACTTCTCCAGGTTACACAATCATATCTTTATGACAAAAGCTTTGATTGGAAATTATTGAATTGTTGCAGTATTTATGAGCAAAACGTTTCCTACTTAGGGTTCCTTTTACTAAGGTGCGCTGGCGGTTTTAGCACGCACTACACGCTAACGCCTCCTTAGAGCTTGTGTTAGTATTTTTCATGTCACGTGAGGTTAGCGCGCACTAAAACCGCTAGCACACCTTAGTAAAAGGAGCCCTTAGTCATTTTGTTCAACATTATGTTCAATTTATGTAGCATTATAGCTTTAAGAATTGGTAGTATAACTGTTCTACTGTAAGTTGAGTAACATTTTAGCATTAGCACTGTTAGGGTAACATAACATAGTAGATGACGGCAGATAAAGACCCGAATGGTCCATCCAGTCTGCCCAACCTGATTCAATTTAAATTTTTTCTTCTTAGCTATTTCTGGGCAAGAATCCAAAGCTCTACCCGGTACTGTGCTTGGCTTCCAACTGCAGTCAAAACCAACTCCAGTCCATCTACACCCTCCCAGCCATTGAAGCCCTCTCCAGCCCATCCTCCCCCAAACTGCCATATACAGACCATGCAAGTCTTCCCAGTACTGGCCTTAGTTCAATATTTAATATTATTTTCTGATTCTAGATCCTCTGTGTTCATCCCGCACTTCTTTGAACTCCGTCACTGTTTTCCTCTCCACCACCTCTCTCGGGAGCGCATTCCAGGCATCCACTACCCTCTCCGTAAAGTAGAATAGTAAAGTAAAGTAGGGTAGTTGGCTACACATAGTATGTAGCTTTCAGTAGTCACTAGTGGGCATGTGGTTTAGGAAGAGGGTGTGAAAGGGTGTGGGAACAAAAAATGGTTAAGAACCCCAGATTTTTAAACCAAGTACGAGGGCTGTTCAAAAAGTATCAGACCTTTATTCATAAAAAATACTCGTATTCAGATACAACAATCTTATTCTAATCTCCTTCAAAGTAGTCCCCTTGGGCTGCCACACACTTCTTCCAATGGTTCTGCCACTGTCGGAAGCAGCGCTGGAACGCCTCTTTTGAGATTGCTCGCAACTGGTCTGTCGCATTCTGCATGATGTCTTCTCTTGACTGAAATCTGGCCCCTTTCAGGGGCATTTTTCAGCTTGGGGAAAAGCCAGAAGTCAACTGTCGGGAGAGTAGGGAGCCTGGCCAAACACAACAGGTGTGTTGTGTTTGGCCAGGAAACTCCTTATCAAATGTGAAGAATGGGCAGGTGCGTTATCGTGATGGAGCTGCCAATTGCCCGCTGCCCACTAGTCCAAGTGTGTTGTGTTTGGCCAGGAAACTCCTTATCAAATGTGAAGAATGGGCAGGTGCGTTATCGTGATGGAGCTTCCAATTGCCTGCTGCCCACTAGTCCAGTCTTTTGCGTCTCACAGGGTTACGAAGGCGACGCCTTGGTGATTTGACGATCCTGCATCACCAGGGCCTTCACTTGGTCAATGACAATCTCATTTCTGGATGTTGAGGGCCTACCAGAACACGCTTCATTCTCCACAGAAGTGCGGCCATCTCTGAAGTGGTTGTACCATTCCTTTATCTGTGTGGTGCCCATTGCTTCGTCCCCGAAGGCCTGTTGAATCTTGCGGATCTTTTCCACTTGGGAATCGCCAAGCTTTACACAAAATTTAATGCAGTAGCCTTGTTCAACTTTTTCTGTCATTTTTTCAAAAAAGAAAATTTGATGGCGCTCACTTACACTTCCTTACTCATCGGCGGTCTGCCGGCAACTGACAGCTTCTGTAGGCGGGAAAAAAATTCAAGCATGTGCATTAGGGTCGCCTACATACCAAACCACGCCTTCCTAGCTTTATTTGTTTATGCAAAAAAAATTAAGATCTGATACTTTTTGAACAGCCCTCATATGTTTGTTACAAGCAGGCATTGTGAAAGTTTTTATGATTTAGTCATATGTAGTGCAGGCTTGTATTGTGTGCCAGTTACCTTTTAAAAAAAATGCTATATGATATTTTGAAAAGGATAAGATAAATCTTTGATCAGTTGAACGGGGTTTAGTGCATGCTATAAAATGCCCAAAGTGAGCAGCAACAAAACTTAAGATATGCTGCAATTTAAATAATGAGCTGTACAATTATTCTGTTCTTAAACAGTGTTACTCTAAACAAAATATACTGAGGACTAGAGATCAAATGAGAAATATAAGCCACTCCTACCTAAACATGAAGAAATGTGGCTTAAAATCCAGATATTTTTAGCATTGTACTACTTCCATACCGAGGGCTTGCCCAAGGTTATCTCATGCCCTAAGAGAACATTCAGCTGTGTTCCCCCACCCTTACTAGATGGCTCACAGCTCAAGGCCCCTCCCCACCCCAGTGGTCTCTAGCATTCCCCCCCCACCCCAATGGTCTCTAGCATCTCCCCCCCAGCCCCAATGGTCTCTAGCTTTTCCTTCCTTCCCTTCCCTCCTTGTCATGTGAATTGTTTAGGCTATACCTTCCTTCCTCAGGCAGCGCCATAGCAGTCAACATTCTAGACAGCTATGTATTGTGGCCAGCACAAGGCCTTGAGCATACGTGTGTGCTCAGACCCTGCCAGCTCTCGCCCACTTCAAAATTCCTGTTTCTAGTGAGGAACATCAGTCTTGATCAACAGGCTTTAGCTCTCCTTGACTGCGAAGTGTGTAGAGAACCCCATTTACATATTCTTCTGCGACACCTCCCATCACTCTGGACTGTGCTGGACTTCCTCAGTGTCTCTCAACACGCAAAGTTGTAGGAGCTTCTCTGTTCTGCTCGAGTTTTTCTATTTGTTGTTTTTTGTTTTTTTTTTGATTGTGAGGCTTTTGGTGCTGCAGATGCTCTCGGTTCCACCAAGACATCTCTGGCTGCAAGAAGACACACCTTTCTCTTATGTTTGCACTCTAGGACTCGCTAGAAACTTTGGTACCGACTGCGAGGGTGGAGCTCATACCAGAGTGATGGGAGATAGAGCATGAAAACAAACAGTGGACTCTTTACAACCTTCATAAATAATGGGGGCTAACCCAATGGTCAAGACTACCAGTCCTGATTGCAAGAAAGAAGATTTCCTTTACACATGTAACTTTAGGAGTGATCACTTAAGCCATGTCAAAAATTGGTGTAAATTTCTCATACCTAAATGCTGTCAGTTATGCATCTGACCTGCCCATACCCTCCCCCCATGTCTACACCCACCTTGCAGTATAGAACTTGTAACAAGGATAAAGGGCTAGACCGATTGTGTACCGATCGGTTTGTGACCCGATTTTCCTCCGACCCGATTCACTAACCTGTGTCCTGATCATCCTCCGATCCACACATGCAAATGAAGGAGAACAGCATTCAAATGATGACAGGCAACGATTCACAAACAAAAACCCTGCAACACTGACTGGGCTGGCCGATCACAAACAAGCGACTGCTGAGGACCAGTCGCTCAGGTCCTTTCCGACTACCCTGCCTTCTGCCATCCTGCTCTCTGCCCTATTTTTCTGCTCTCTAGCCTGAACTCCTACTTTCAGCCCCAATCTCCTGCTTGCCCCAAACTCCTGCAGCCCCGACTCTCCTGCCTGCCTCGACTCTCCCACCCTTCCCCGCAGTGCAAGCCTGTGGTTTTACCCCGCGGGCTTAAAGCAGGTTAAAACCATGGGCTCGCAAAAAATTTAAAAACAGTTTAAAAAAAATTCTCTGCTGGGCTCGGAGGGCCAGCACATGCGCAAGCCATCTACAGATGGTCTGTGCATGTGTTGGGATCGCTATAGAGCGATCCGGACAGGCAGTTGGGAGCGTGATTCCAATCGCCCTCATTTGCATAAGGGCGATTCGTAAATCAGCCCCCCGGACACAGATCGGATCAGATCCCTCACGGATCCAATCCGTGCCCTTAGTGAATTGAGCCCAAAGTGTCTAAGTGCAGTTATGCACATAAATGCAAATTACTGCCAATTAACTCAAATTCACTAATTATTGATTGTATGTGCCAATTAGCGGCTAATTTCTTAATTTATGCATGTAACTGTATGTACCCTGTAACCTGCATGTGCAGTTTATGCTTCAAATGTAAAAATTTATGTGTAAGATTTTAGATTAGATTAAATTAGAATGAGGGTGTCGTGTAGCTATGGATCATATTTGCTTTTATATCACAGACCTAGTTGGTGACCACAATATTTAATTTTTAAAAACTTTTTACAGAAAGAATGATGTAATGAATCTTCTTGAAAGTGCTGGCTTTTCACGCAGTAATCCTTATTATATCGTCAAACAAGGAAAGGTGAGTCAATTTTTTAAAATTGTTTAGAAATTCAGGGGAAGTTTATCAACCTGGGCTACCATTAAGATGTGGTATCTGCCAACTCCAGACTGCGATATTTCTCTCGTTGCACCATACGCCTAGAACAAACTGCCCGAGTCAATATGTTAAGCTCCGTCCCTGAAACTATTCAAATCCAGAGTAAAGCCCCCTCAACCCTAGGCACCCTGAAAAACTCCCTAAGACCCTACTTGTCCTGTTATCTGTTAATTTAGATTGTAAGCTCTACTGAGCAGGGACCATCTCTTAAATATGTTGTCTATCAGTGCTATAGAAATGTTAAATAATAGTAGTAGTATTTTACTGTTAACCACAGTTAATAGTAACTAGGTTTCATTAAAAAAAATAAGATTCATAAAATAACTTGAGTTGTGGCAAAAAACATCATGTACACTAAGGGCTCCTTTTACTAAGCTGTGCTAGCATTTTCAGCTCACTGGAGGCGTTGGCGTCTAACGTGCGTGGCAACGTAGAATGTGCTAAGCGCGCGCTAAAACCAATAGTGCAGCTTAGTAAAAGGAGCTCTAAGATTTTCAGGGTACAAATTAACTTCATTATATTTTAAGCACTGTAAGCTACAACTTGAACACTGGCAGCAGATTGCCAGTTATATAAAAATAGAGGGAAAAACAGAGAATCCTGTTATGTATACTGCACAATTTGAGACCTAATTGAGTCTACGATTAACAGGGGCAGCCAAAAAAGCAAACAAGTTGCTAGGAATTATTAAAAAAGGGATGGTTAACAAGACTAAGAATGTTATAATGTCTCTGTATCGCTCCATGGTGTGACCTCATTTGGAATATTGCGTTCAATTCTGGTCTCCTTAACTCAAGAAAGACATAGCAGTACTAGAAAAGATTCAAAGAAGAGCGACCAAGATGATAAAGAGGATGGAACTCCTCTCGTATGACGAAAGACTTGGAAAAGAGACGGCTAAGGGGAGATAGGATTGAATTCTACAAAATCCTGACCGGAGTAGAATGGGTACAGGTGGATCAATTTTTCACTCCATCAAAAATGACAAAGACTAGGGGACCCTTGATGAAGTTACAGGGAAATACTTTTAAAACCAATAGGAGGAAATATTTTTTCACTCAGTGAATAGTTAAGCTCTGGAACATATTGTCTGAGGTTCTGGTAAGAGCGGAGAGCATAGCTGGTTTTAAGAAAGGTTTGGACAATTTCCTGGAGGAAAAGTCCATAGTCTAGTTATTGAGAAAAACATGGAGGAAGCCACTGCTTGCCCTGGACCGGTAGCATGGAATGTGGCTACTCTTTGGGTTTTGGCCAGGTACTAGACCTGCCTTTGCCCGTAGCGAACTCATGCTTCCGGGCTCTAACGTGTGCATGCCAGCTTCTCTTCTCTCCCCCCCTCCCTCCCCTGGATGTAACTTCAGGTTTCAGAAGGAAGAGAAGGGAAGCTGGCACGCATATGTTAGAGCCCTGAAGCATGAGTTCGCTATAGGCTAAGGTAGGAAATCTCCAGAGGTGGGGTTTTTTTAATGTTGAGCAGCAGGATTTGCAATAGATGACAGGCGGAGCACCCGCCTAAAAGGCCCTAGGGAGAACACTAGATCGTGAGAACAGGCTACTGTGAGCCATGAAGCAGCATAGCTTCATGGCCATTGTTGTTGTGGGCTATATGCAAGTGTTCATACCCTGTGAAATTTTGGAGCACTCATCAGCTAAGAGCATCTATTAGTTAAATGTTCTTTTTTACACAATACAGTATAAAAGCAAAAAAATGTTTGTTTATGATTTGGGGTCAGAAGATCTTTTTTTTTATGCCATTGATGAAGAGTTAAGTCCTATAGGTGCTTTTTGAGCCTGGAGCTCTTTGAGGCTTTTTCCTCCTGTGCCTATATTGATATTGTTATTGATATAGACTTCTATATTACTTGAGTGTGCACAACTGGGAGAACTTGTTGTGCAAAATACTAGTGACCAGAAAAATGAATATCGCTATTAAAACGTTCTTTTTTAAAATTTTACTTCAAATTTAGATCAATCAGATGGCCACAGCTCCTGATTCACAAAGGCTGAAACTGTTAAGAGAAGTTGCTGGAACCAGAGTGTATGATGAACGCAAAGAAGAGAGTATCTCCTTGATGAAAGAAACAGGTTAATATATTAAATATTGGGTAAACATTAAATATATTAAATATTGGGTAAACATTTTGGTCTAGGAGCCAAATTGTAAGCCATATCTGGTTTGGGAGGTTGGTGTGGTTTGAAAAGTGGGTGAGGGATTAGATATATTCCAGATATATGCTGGAAAGGAGGAAGATGAAAAATGCATGGACCATAATTTTTTGTACCTGTTTTCAAGTAATGGATCCCCTACTTAGACTAATCTAGCAGGACTCAAGGAAAGAAAAGTAAATTAGGAATAATGTCACCTTTGTCCAGTGTTTATATTTCATTTCATATTTCATAGTTTTTTTTGTTTTGTCCCAAGAGGGAAAGAGAGAAAAAATCAACGAATTGCTGAAATACATTGAAGAGCGATTGCATACTCTGGAGGAGGAGAAAGAAGAACTTGCTCAGTACCAAAAATGGGATAAAATGAGAAGAGCCCTGGAATATACAATATATAATCAGGAACTCAATGAGACGCGTGCCAAGCTTGATGAGGTAGCATAGAAACTATGAATTTCGGCTCTGTATAGTTTTCTGGAAGTGATGGCTGATTAGTAATACAAATTAGAGTAGAGAATTTCAGGGTATGTGCTACTTGTGGTGTTGGTAGGCCTCAAAGGAACTGCTACCACTGCAGTAAAATATAGTCCAGGAATAGATAACCATGCAGGGCTGGGCCTCTTTCATGCCCACTTGGAAGTTAAGATACCAAAGGTAAAGGGAAAGAAGAGAGAGAGGCTAAAGGAGAAAAAAAGATATGCGGAGTGGGGAAGGGGGTGGAATTTCTAAAATAGAGCTGGCATATTGTGTAAACCTACAAAAAAAGGGGAATCCAGCAAAGTCTGCAGTGAGCAAAACACAAGGAAAAACAAAGAAAAACCGCAGACAGACGTACATGGATGCAGGCTAAATTTATTATATCAAAACTTTGAATGCAATTAGTATTACCAATTTAAAAACAAACCAAAAGACCCGACACGGTCTGTGTTTCGGTTAACATGCCTTCATCAGGGGTCCCAGGTTGATAAGGTATCAAATAAAACCGCAAACTTAGCCTGTGGAAGTAAGAATCAATAACCGAAGGACAGTCTCTGTATGAACTTCGGTTATTGATTCTTACTTGCACAGGCTAAATAATTTTTTGTTGTTTACAGTTTTATTTGATACTTTATCAACCTGGGACCTCTGATGAAGGCGTGTTAACCAAAACACGGTCTGTGTCGGGTCCTTTGGTTTGTTTTTAAGGTGGTAATACTAACCACATTCATAGTTTTGATATAATAAATTTAGCCTGCATCCTTGTACGTCTGTCTGCAGTTTTTTTTTATATTGTGTAAACCTTTCATGTGTAGAAAATTACTTTTTTTTAAATTTACATGTCACTCTTTTTTTTTTTTGTTTTGCTTCTTCCCACAGAAGGGGCGATGTGCACCAGGGTGAAAGATTTGTTGTAATCTTACTCCCTAGCATGTTTAATGTACAGCGCTGTGTACATCTCGTAGCATTATAGAAATAATAATAGTAGCAATTTTTAAAAGACTTGCACTTCAGAGAATCTTTAAAGCCTGCAAAGGGCTCTCTTTTATTAAGTGTAGAAGTGGAAGATAATGTAGCTAATTAAGTTTGTTGATAAGCTGTTTGCTTTTTAATTTCAGCTCTCTTCAAAGCGTGAGACCAGTGGAGAGAAATCAAGGCAATTGAGAGATGCTCAGCAGGATGCAAGAGATAAAATGGAGGTAATTCAGTCGCCTATATTCATCAATAGATAATTAGTGGCAGAAATTATATGGAAACTTATGTCCCGTGCTTTTGATCTTGCCTGGTACCTAACCCCAGATCTTAGATCGACAATTAAGCAGCTCACTCACTCTTGTTGCCACACATTTTTTCTTTTTAATGGTTTTATTAGAAATTTGGTGCACTGCAAAATTAAAGAACACCAAGAATATGAACAGAGAAACTTAGCTGCAGCGTAAGAAGCCATTCTTAATGCAACATCTGTTAACCTAAATTCCCCATCCTTCCCCCAAACCCATCCACCCATCTCCACAGTTAAATCCTAGCTCACGTTTGCGGTCTAACACCAGCTCTGGCAGAATACAAATTTCAAATCTGACACATTGTAATCACAAAATGGAAAATAAAATTAGTTTTTCTCCCTTTTGTTGTCTGGTCATTATTCAAATCTTGTTGGTTCCAGGCTCTGGTTGTCTTCTGATAACTTGCTTGCCAGGGTCTCCTTCTTTCTTCTTTCCCCATGCTAAGCATCAATCTTCTATCTCTGTTCTCCCCTTCCTTTTCCCTTCCCTCCCCCAGAGGTCTGGCATTTTTCTTTTTTTTTTTCGTCTCCATCCACAGATCCACCTTTTCTTAACTACCCTTTCATCCTCCTTCTCCACAACCCCAGGGTCCACCATCTCTCCCTTTCTTTTCCCAACTACCCTTCTATCCAGTATCTCTATCCCCCCTCCACACCATCCCTTGTGTCCAACTTCTCTCCCTTTCTGTTCCTTCCCTCCCTAAATCCCATTGTCCATCATCTCTCTCCCTCTCCTCTATTTTTAGACCCATTATTTCTTCCCTGCCCAAGTCCAGCAAATGCATGTCTCTTTGAACCCCCCCCCCCTTCCCTCTGTGTACTTCTACACCAGGACCCCCCCAACGAAGGTCTGACCTCCCCTGAAGGCGTGCACCCCACCCCTGAAGGCTTGTCCCCCCTGAAGGCCTATGCCACCATCTCTGGCCTGTCCCCCCTTTGAAGGCCTGTTCCCCCCTTAAAGGTCTGCACCCCCCCTTGAAGGCCTGTTCCTTCCTTGAAGGCTTGCACCCCCAAAAGGCCTGTCCCCCCAGAAGGACTGTGCACCCCCCCCCCCCGGGAAGGTCTCCATGGTTCCCCTGGCCTCCCCACACCATTTACCTCATAGCTGCAGTCTGCAGTGAAGATCGCGGTTACAGCGTCTTTCTAAACTTGCTTTGAGCTGTTTCCTCTGCTGCAGTCCCGCCCCTCCTCTGACATCAGAGGCAGGATTGCGGCGGAGGAAACAGCTTAAAAGCAAGTTTAAAAAAACGCTGTAACCACGATCTTCGTTGCAGACTGCAGCTATGAGGTAAACGGTGTGGGGAAGCCAGGGGGAACACGGAGGCCTTCTTGGGGGGGGGGGGGTGCGCAGTCCTTCGAGGAGGCCAGGGGGGAAGCCGGAGACCAGCACAGCAGCACTTCCCGACTGACTCTCCCTCCTCCCCTCTAAAGCAGGTGCGGCAGCGGCCGGCCAGCAAGAACAGCGCTGCCGCTCCTGCTTTAGGGGGCGAGGGGGGAGGGTCAGACAAATCGGGAAGCCAATTTTTGGGGGTTTTAAATCGATTCACCCGAAGTGAATCGGTGAACCAATTCAAATCGTGAATCGGGCAGCACTAGTGCCTACTACATCTTCTATCTTCACCAATAGAAACATACGATTCCATCCATTTGTTATACGCATCCCAAACTTTATAATAAGATTTCAATGCATTGTGTTGAAGTGCTGTTAGTTTAGACATTGAGACACAGATTCTGTATAGGACGCCCGGTCTCAGAAGCCGACGGGCATCCTATATAGAATCGGGCCTAAGACCACCTAAAGTAAACCCGATTCTCTAACCAACGTCCATGTTACAGACGCCGATTAGAGAATCGGGTTGTAAGTAGATGCAGCCGCTAAGCTTATCGCGGCAAGGGATCTCCCATAGCATTTAACGCACACTGATTCATTAGCGCACCTTAGTAAAAGGACCCCATAGTCACATCTATAAACTATACATTTTTCTTTTCAGTTGATGAGCCTGCTGTCTTTCTTTCTTTCCATTTTGGAGTCAGATGTTTTCAGCAATATTTCTTTGCAAACTTCAATTAATTTTTTGTATTTGTAATGTAGTCATTCAGGTCATGCTTTGCTTCCACAGTTTGCCTCACTTGTAACAGGCTTCTGCCTCCTTTGATTCTTGGTTTATACAATATATCAATTTCACTTTAGGTGTTGGACAAGATTTATTTTTGATTTCCTGGTTCTTTGATAAAGTTAATCTAAATCAGCTTGTGTCCAGTATAGAATTGCAGTGGCTTTAACGCACAGGAAAGACCATGTAAGGACATGGTAAGGCCACTTTTTATTGCTGTTTGGTAAAAGGGCCCCAAAATGAATAAGTTTAGATTCATTCATATTTTTCCCCCACTCAAAAATATTTTCTCTAAGTAAATTTTAGTCATATTGGTATTCATTTCAATATAGCAAATGAAATATGAACGAGAGATTGAGGTGTTTGTTTTTAACGCTGTATGGTAAACAGAATGCATGAAATTTTTATTTTTTTTGTAGGATATTGAGCGACAGGTTCGAGAGATGAAAGCAAAGATCTCTGCCATGAAGGAAGAGAGAGAACAACTAAGCTCTGAGAGACAAGAGCAGATTAAACAGCGGACCAAGTTAGAGCTGAAAGCCAAAGACTTACAGGATGAATTGGCTGGAAACAGCGAGCAGAGGGTAAATACAGATGGTATTAAAACAAAATCTAGTACCCAAGAGAGACATTTGTTACCTGAACCTGGTGTTTGCTATTCAGAATGTCTGGGAGACCAGAAAGTACTAGCCAAGTATAGGGTAAATATGTAGCAGCTCGAGTAGGAACTGTGGTATATGGTCCATGATGGGGGAAGGGAAAATGAAATCCTCAGGTAGTTGCAAATAAAGGCCTGTGAAGCCCTAGTAGAGCCCAAAGCCCAAAGGAGTAGGTGGAAATTGCCAGGTCATTCCAAACAAATAGGTGGAAAAAATGTTACCTGTTTAAATAAAGTGTTTATGGCTGAATTTTTGTGGAAAAGGTTTTAAGTATGGAAACACAATTCTCCCTTGTTACCCTAATGCAGCCTAGTGAGTCATGAAGAATCTTGTCTCATAGTGCTGGATTATATATGTAGGCCTGTTAGTGAAGATGTCTTTTCTACACTTTTACCATGTAATGTTGTGGGATTCTACAAATCCCTCTTCTCTGTATCCGAGTTCAGAACCCTTAGCCAAGGATTTTTCTTCCAACTCATGACCTTGACATTTCACACATCCAGGCATACTTGCTTCTGGAAATAAGTGCTAAAGTTTGATATTTATCTCTGGCCTGAAAAGAGGTTTAGCAAAGGGCATTTATTCCGCTTTAACAACAAATATTTTGGCCAATTTACTAAAATTTGTTGTTTAAAAAGGTGTCATAATTTATTCCACATTTATGTTTGTCTTTTTGTTGTATGTTGGAGTAACAGGAGTTGTCTTTTTTTCTTTCAGAAACGTTTGCTAAAGGAAAGACAGAAGCTTCTAGAAAAAATTGAAG
Source organism: Geotrypetes seraphini (assembly GCF_902459505.1). NCBI lineage: Eukaryota > Metazoa > Chordata > Amphibia > Gymnophiona > Dermophiidae > Geotrypetes > Geotrypetes seraphini. The sequence continues at coordinate 305,193,323 of NC_047087.1, forward strand.
AAAAGCAGAAAGAACTGGCGGAAACAGAACCCAAATTTAACAGTGTGAAGGAGAAAGAAGAGAGTGGAATTGCGAGGTTTGTAGCCTGGACAGTTTAAAATACATTTTTATATCAAGTGTAAAAATTAACAAAACAGTGGTTCATTCTAATGACTGGGTTATCATCGCATTTGTTCAAAACAAGGGTCTCTACACTTTTCACATAAAGGGGCTCTCTAGTACATTTCAAATTGTCAAGAGAGCCAGATGGGTGTAGTGTACCCATTGGAGAACATTAGATAAATGAACACAAGTGGGACCATATCAGGGTCTTTCAGTGACTTCAAATGCTAGCAAAAAAGGGAGGCAGGATCCCCAAATAAAACTTTCCCCTCCTCTGCCCACTCACACCATCCTCATAAGCACCCCCCCCTCGCAGACTCTCTGAGCAGGAAACTCGACCCTTACGAGTGGTCTCTCCATCTGTCTGTCCTAACACACATTTTTCATCTCTGGGGAACCCCCCTCAGTGGACCTCTTCGCAACACAATGTCAAATGCAGCCAGTTCTGCTCTATTCGACCAGCTATTTCAGGGATGCAACTCACATCATACTTATTGTTCCCATTTGGCCCAGGCAAATATGATATCCACTCCTGCTGGACCTTCTGGACGCTCCTCCAATTCCACTGGGATACCATCCATCCCTTCTGTCTCAACAGAATGGGCAGTTACTTCATCCCAATCTCCGCACTCAGTTTGAGAGCCTGGAAATTGAAAGTTTAAACCTAACACATTTACCGCTTTCTCAACCAGTGAAGACAATCCTTCTTGCGGCAAGACAGTCATCTACTAGAATGTCCTATCAGTCAAAATGGAAATGTTTTTCTATTTGGTCACAGAAGCACCAACAGCATCCTCTTCTTTGTCCAATTGACTATGTTTTATCATATCTTCTACATTTGGCAGATTCTGGTCTCAAATCGAACTCAGTCCATTTTCATCTAGCAGCCATCTCGGCCTTCCATATCTTTGTGGACAGTAAGCCAATTTCACATCATCCACTCATCTCTCGCTTTATTAGAGGTCTGAATAATCTTAGACCACCAGTGCGTGATCCTCCTCTAGCATGGGACTTGAATATTGGATATTTTAATATTGGATATGGATATTTTAATATTTGAATATTGGATATTTTGATGCAAGAAGTTGTCTCAGATTTTCATCTCAATCAAACTATTACTTTACATTCATTTTTTCCTTCTCCGCACTCCTCTCCAGTGGAACAAACTCTTCATACCTTGGACTGCAGGAGAGCATTACTTTTTTACCTCAAGGCAACTGCTTCCTTACAACAGACAAATCAGCTCTTCATTTCCTATAACCCAGCTACCCAAGGAAAACCAGCATCAAAAAGAACTCTCTCCTCTTGGATAGCAAATTGCATCAAATTTTGCTACACAAAAGCACATCTTTAACCACCTGGTATAGTTGGAGCTACAGCTTCTTCAATAGCAAACTTGAAATCTATTCCTATTCAAGATATTTGCAAGGCTGCAACTTGGTCCTTAGTGCATACCTTTACAAAGCACTACTGACTGGATCAGAGTTTAGCTCAAGATGTGCGATTTGGCCAAGCGGTCTTATGGAACCTGTTCACACTGTAATTTCTTTTTCCACCAGCCATCTCTATTATTCAGCTCGGGACTCACCTTCAAGTGTGCTTGCATATTCCATTTGTGTACAAAGAAAGCAAAGTTGCTTACCTGTAATAGGAGTTCTCTGTAGACAGGGGAATGCAGCCACACTTGCCCGCCTGCCATCCCCTCGTCTTGCTTTTATCTTTATTACTAGAGATAAAACTGGCAGGCTAAGGGGAGGGGCTGTAAGTGTAGGATCTCCTGCACATGCCCAGTAAGCTTTAAAGCTTACCTAGCTAGGGGAGAGCACCGGCATTCAGGTTCAATCAGAGGACTTCACCTTTAAGTTTGGCTGCATTCACCTACTGTCTAAGGAGAACACCTGTTAAAGGTAAGCAACTTTGCTTTCTCTGCCTCCGTTTGCTGGTAGGCCAGCATAACCTGTTGGTCTGGAGTGGTATAGCAGTAATCAAGGAAAGGAATTTATCAGTTAAGACCAAATTTTACCTTAGTCTTCTTGTTGCTTTTAATTCACTTTCTTTGGATTTTTACTCCTTAACAGCATAGTCAATGTTGAGGACAATTTTATTTCTAAAGAGTAATTAATACTGCACAACTTTTCTTAATTTTGTTGGAATTGTTTTCTTTCTGTTTCAATTTAGATTAGCTCAAGCTACACAGGAAAGAACAGACTTGTACGCTAAACAAGGCCGGGGCAGCCAGTTTACATCCAAAGAGGAACGAGACAAATGGATTAAAAAGGAGCTCAAGTCCCTAGATCAAGCTATTAATGATAAGAAAAGGCAGATTGCAGCCATACACAAAGATTTAGAAGATACAGAAGCAAATAAGGAGAAGAATTTGGAGCAGTATACAGTAAGAAGTACTTAAGTTATCATAACTTCTTAAAATTTGTACATTTTAGACTGGCCTGTTGCCCACTAATATTGCTTTGATGCAGAAGACCTGGATTCCAGATTCATGGTTTTAAATCTTAGATGACTTAGCATTCAGCAGGCACCACAGTAGTGGCGAAACCTGCTAGTTCCATATAGTTCCTCCAGAGCAGTCCAAATGAATGGGTTTAGCAGATGGAGACCGAGAACTACTGACTAATGTCATCACATTGTATAAGTATTCTGTGCAGTCCTGATGTCACTATTTCTCAGCCTCCATCAGATGGTAGGTAAGCATCCTGTGCATTCTGAGCAAGTCTGGAAGGCTTAGGATTGTTGTATTTTGAGTGTTTTACAGTCTGAAAAAAAAAAATATATTTATATAGTTCTAAGGTGCTTGTGGAAAGGCTCTACACCAGACATGTCAAACTCTGGCCCGCGGTGTGTTAAAAATTGGCCTGCCAGACATTTTAAATTTTATAGTAAATCTGGCCCATCGGCACAAACCACTGCCGCCACTGCTGCTCTTCACTCGCATCTGCCTTCACCTGGTCTCTTCAAAGCAGCCTGCCGAGGATTGCCAGCCAGCTGTAGCGAACCTCACACACTGCTTTCCACCTCAGTAGCATATTCCCTCTGACGCGATCCCATACGTCAGAGGAGGGGCGGGATCGCATCAGAGGGAACATGCTACCGAGGTGGACAGCGGTCTGTGAGGTTCGCTACAGCCTGCCGGCGATCCTTAGCAGGCTGCTTTGAAGAGGAGGCCAGGTGAAGCAAATGCGAGTGAAGAGCAGCAGCGGTTCATGCCGGCGAGCTAGAGGAGACCAGGAAGCCGGGATGGAGGGAGGGTAGGAACGGTGGGCCAAATCTGAAGGTGAGGCCGGGAAGAAGGGGGGAAAACATACAGGCCTTTGGGACAGGGCGGGCCCTGGTGTAGAAGTACTGTGAAGGAGAGAAGAAGGGGTCCAGATGTGCATATGCCGGATTGAGTGGAGGGTGGGGTGGGGAAGAAATAAAACAGAAGAGAAGGAGAGAGAGAAGGAACAGAAAGAGAGAGAAGTTGGCCACAAGGGATGGTGTGGAGGGGGGATAGAGATACTGGATAGGAGGGTAGTTGGGAAGAGAAATGGAAAGATGGTGGACCCTGGGGTGGTGGGGAAGGAGGGAGAGATGCTGGATGAAAGGGTAGTTGAGAAAAGGAGAGATTGTGGATCTGGGGATGGTGGGATCCATTGCTGCAGCTGCGGATAGGGACACGAAAAAAAGGAAAGATGCCAGACTTCCGGGGGAGGGAAGGGAAATGGAAGGGGAGGAGAGAGATGGAAGATGGATAGTTAGCACGGAGAAAGAAGAAAATGACAAATGGGCAGGAGACCCTGGCAAGCGAGTTATCAGAAGACAACCAGAGCCTGGGACCAACGAAAGGTAGAAAAATTAATTTTATTTTCTGTTTTGTGATTACAATATTTATTTTGTTTACACCACAGAGCTGGTGTGGGGTTGGAGATGTTGTAACCCTATACTTCTACTAAGCCTTAGTCACTTAGGGGTCCTTTTATTAAGGTGCGCATTTAGTGCGTCCTTAATTAAAGGATCCCTAATTATCTTAATTAAAAATTCGGCCTGCGGCTTAGCCTTTTTTCAGATTTCAGCCCCTTATATGATTGAGTTTGACACCCCTGCTCTACACTGTTTCTTTATTTATTGAGATTTATTAACTTTCTTTTATGAAGAGATTTACCCAAGACAATGTACAGCAGATATAATTCAACATACAATTTTGTTAACAGCATAACATTGGTAAAAAGACCAAATATAAACATAAATACACTAAATGTGAGGTAGAGTTAAAATCAGTAAATTGAAACTTAATAATAGAACTACCATGAAACAGTTTTAAACATATTAAGAGAGATATAATACATACTAAAACAGAGACAGAATACTTGTGAAGCAACTAATGAGCACAAATCAGAATATTCAAGTAATGTAGATATGATGCTAATGCTTTTCTTTAATACACCTCATCCTATAGCCGAGGGGGGTCACATGCAGATATTAGATGGGGACGATACAGAGTGCTTTGGGATAAACAGATGGGAGGCTAAACTCAAGGCAAGTTGTTTATACATTTAAACAAGGTATAAGGAATTGATTTAGTTCGTATGTGTGGTGAGCTAGTCCTGGTGTAGAATGAGTGTTTAATCAATCACCATACGTATTAAAGACTTGGATGAAGAGCCAGGCTTTCACCTTCCTGAAGTAAAGATAGTCTGGAGTTAGATGTAGACCCTCTGGGAGTAAATTCCAGCCAATCACAGAGGGGCGCAAGACCAGGCAGGAAGCGCAAAGACCACGCTCCTGCGTTTTGCGTTGCTCTTCTAAGACAAAGGCAGCCGTCCAGGAGACCGCACTGGACCACCGCCACTAAAAAAGGCTATGGGCGGCTTCGAGCTGCGGGCTTCCCAGCACCAGACGCAACTATTTGTAGAGGAGGAAAAACTAAGAAGAAAAAAATTCTGAACCAAATTTTTTTTTTATTGGTTTTTCCTCCTCTACAGGTGGGTGCGTCTTATGGTCCAGTGCATCTTATGGACCAAAAAATACAGTATTCTTAACCTTGAAAAACAAACTTAGAGATTTAAATTAGCCTTGTAAGATACTGGTAGCCAGTGTAGTTTGTACAGGAAGGGTGTGATGTGGTCACACTTCTTGCAGTTTTCTATCAGTCATGCTGCAGCATTCTGAATTAGTTGCAGCTGATGCAAATTCTTTTTGGTTAGGCCAGTGTGCAGGGCATTGCAGTAGTCTAGTAGTTATGTTATGGCATAGAACACTGTGGTCAAACTCATCTTTTTAGTATATCGAGAGAGATTTTTGCAGCTGCCTAGATCTGAAACCAGATTGACATGGGTCTAGGCAATTTTCAGTTAGCCAGTTGTTAAGTTAAATGCAGACTATCCATTCTATAAGTTTTGCCAGGGAAGGAATTTTAGTTTTCTCTAGTTGGCTGTAGGGTATCGCATCCAAAGAACCCAGGTTCCTTCTCTCTTGCCAGCATAATTGACCCTCTGTGGATTTTTTGGCTGGGCTGTGTGCCTCTGTCTCCCTCTTCTACTCAAGAGTGACGGCCCTTGTGAGCGCCCAGGAACTACATACAGAATGATGATCTTAAGGGGGCCAAACAGGTTGAAAAGGTGATGGCGAAAACTAGAAGGATTCTAGGTGCATAGGAAGAAGTATGGCTAGTAGGAAAAAGGAGGTATTGATGCCCCTGTATATGACTAGTGAGACCTCATTTAGAATATTGTGTACAATTCTGGGAGACCCGCCTTCAAAAAGATATCAAATGGATGGAGTAGGTCCAGAGGAAGTCTACTAAAATGGTGTGTGGTCTTCGTCATAAGGCGTATGGGGACAGACTTAAAGATCTCAATATGTATACTTTAGATTAGGAAAGAAGGGAGAGGGGAGATATGATAGAGATGTTTAAATATCTATGTGTCATAAATGTGTATGAGTTGAGTCTCTCTCATTTGAAAGGAAACTCTGGAAGAAGAGGGCATAGGATGAAGTTAAGAGATGATAGGCTCAGGAGTAATCTAAGGAAATACTGTTTTACAGAAGAGGTGGTAGATGCATGGAACAGTCTCCTTGAAGAAGTGGTGGAGATGGAGACTGTGTCTGAATTCAAGAAAGCGTGGCATAGTTGAAGAGATAATGGTTACTGCGGATGAGCAGACTTGATGAGTCATTTGGCTTTTACCTGCCATCGTGTTTCTATGTTAGTATTTGTTTAAAAAAATAATATGCTGAACAGCTAAAGAGAGGTATATTTTCCTCTGTAACCAGCAGTGGAACCAGAGTTAGATGTGGTAGGTGGGAAGAGAGAGTTCATCCATTGTTTGCCTCAGACTGAGGTTTGGTCAGTGTCAGAAACAGTAGCAAGGTAGTAGCACCTGTTTGGCAGGTGGGCACTGCCATATGTGCAGTCTCTTACAGGCCAAAGCCTCTTCTGAGTTCCTCGCAGTAAGCAGAGATGAGCCACCGAAGATGGATAAGGCTGAGGCGGGAAATTCTGTCATATTATAGTCTCCAAAGGAATGGTCAGGATTCAAGGACCTTTAGTCTTTTAACTGTTTGGCTGTCCTATAGTAAGTAGTAGGGGTCTCAAAGTCCCTCCTTGAGGGCCGCAATCCATTCGGTTTTTCAGGATTTCCCCAAAGAATATGCATGAGATCTATGTGCATGCACTGCTTTCAATGCATATTCATTGGGGAAATCCTGAAAACCCGATAGGATTGCGGCCCTCAAGGGGGGACTTTGAGATCCCTGCAAGGGAACTAGTGTTTTTATTCAGGCAAAAGAGAACCAAAGCACTGGGCTACAAAGGTTGGAGTCAGATTTTTTTGCCTGAATTTATTTTGCTTAGGCATAAAGCATTTTTGTTAAAGGAGGTATCAGAGCCTCGGCAGTTTGTTAGAGGACAGAATTTCACTAGAGTGGAACCACCTGAATTTAAGAGACCCCCCACTTGGTGGTGGTGAGTTTCCAGAAGCAGAAGAGGTTTGTTCATAATTAAAGAGGGTGGTAGGATTTGTTTCATATGTAAATTTGGGGGTCCAGGAGGACTGGATCAGCTGGAAGTTCCCCCTAGAGAATACGCATCTGTGGTGAGGAATTTTCATAGGGACGATTTGCCCTCCCTGACTTTCAAGGCTGACAGAACCTGGACAATCTTGAATTCTGATCTGCAGGAGGGTATATGGATGGAGGAGCTTTTGACAGATATTAAAAAGCCAGATCAGGTCTTCCAATTTATTGTTTACTAAAGGGGATAACAGCAGAATGGGATACCCATATGTAGGTTTGAAGGTGGCCAGGTTGTGTCCAATTCCTAAGGCTTTAAAAGAGCTGAGGCTTCCAAAGATAGATGCAGTTACCAAAAAGATTACAGTTTCTCTGGAAGGGGGGCACTGCCTGTAAGGACTCTCAAGATCATTGTATGAAGACTTTGTTGAAGCAAGCCTTTGAGATTTCAGCCCTGTCCTAAAAGATATTCTCAACTAACATAATTCAAGTTGGCAGATTTGAATGTATAGTAGAAGTACAAGGGTAATTGACCATGTCATTTAAAACCAATTAAAAACTAATTTTAAAAAATTATAGACACCTACAGAACAGGCTGCCGATGTCCTGTCCACAGAGGCGCCTACCAGCGCCTACGGTCAAAGTGAGTGTGACTTGCGCCGGAAGTGATCTTAGGCGCCAGTAGGAGCCCCTGTGGACATGATTCTCATGGTAAAGTAGGTGCCTGAAATATAGACCAGTAAAACCCTGGCCTACATTTCTAGCATTTACTTTACATGTGGCATGATTCTGTAGCCGGCGCCAGTACATGATTAACACACAACTAGCCCTAGTTTTGAAGGCGCCAGCCAATACTGGCGTCTGTTTCAGAATCCAGCACAAGGTGCTTAGATTATAAACTTTCCTAAGCAGGGATCTGCTAATTGTATCTGTGTATGCAAGTTTTCCTGATCTCAGAATCTAAAATCCAAATCCTAAAATGGGTGGACTGTGGATTCTACTTGTGGATTTTACTTAAATTTGTCTTTTCCCTCTTTTCTTTTCTGTACTAGAAACTGGACCAAGATCTCAGTGAAGTAAAGACTCGTGTGGAAGAACTGGACAAAAAATATTATGAAGTGAAAAACAGAAAAGATGAACTGCAGAGTGAAAGAAAGTCAGTAATGTAGAAGTTGTTTTTTTTTTATATGTCTGACAGGTTGATGGATATTTGTCTTATCTTGCAAATTAAGTTGTTCCATACCGTGAAAAGAAATGTAAGGGGAAAAAGCAGAGAAAAGATGAAAATAGAGACAAGAAAGGTAGAAAAAAGTATTGTTTTCTGAATTTATTAGTTGTAACATGTCAGCTTTGAGAAATTTGCATCTATGATACCTTACTGTGATAGGATTTCTATACAGGGCTCAAATATGTTTGCTTTTTGTAGGATTTGTACACTTGAGCTCTGAAAGAATTCTTTCTCCTCCCTCTCTCGGTCCCCCTACCTTCGGAGAGCTGGTATTATAGGGGCCAATCTTAATTTTTTTTGCCTGGAGTTTATTCAGTCCTAGCTACACCACTGATCACTCGTTTCACAGAGTGTCCTCTTGTTTGTTTGTTTTTTTAATGGGTGGTTAGTTCCCTATTTAACTGTTCAATCGCACTCATTTTAAAGATGACTATTATATTATTTTTCAGTCACCTTTACTCTAAGCTGAAGATCCCTAAGCTGTTTAGCCTTTCTTCATAAGAGAGGCCTGTACTGTTCAATTTATTTATAAATGATCTGGAAATTGGCTGTTTAGATTATAAGCTCTTTCGAGCAGGGACTGTTTTCTTCTTCTTTGTGACTCTGTGCAATGCTGCATGCATCTGGTAGCGCTATAGAAATAATTAATAATAGTAGTGATTAAATTTGCAGATGACACTAAACTGTTCAAAGTTGTTAAAACGCATGCAGATTGTGAAAAATTGCAGGCAGACCTTAGGAAATTGGAAGACTGGGTGCCCAAGTGGCAGATGAAATTTAGTTTCAAATATAATATTTTATTATTTGACCAAATACTGAATATAAATAATGGGCATTAAGCTGCTTTAATAAAATAAACAATGTGAAATCGGAAATCAAATGTTTATTTGTGTAGAATTTAGCAAAAATTTGATATCTGAAGGCGATACCTAAACAAATAACAAATACAATCCCCTCTGGCTGTGGTTGAGCAAGTGAGTGGGTGGTACTGAAAGGGTTTTCATAAGGTGGCGGGAGGGAGAGCATACACATTACAGCCCCAGATTATTTGTATTAGAATTTAAATCACTATTTGACGGAATACAAATAATGTGTTCAGCACCCTATCCAGGGCCAAATCGGTTTGAATATGAATATTCGATACAGCCCTAATTTGTACAGTTTGTTTTGATTGAATGGAACCTTAAGTAAGAAAAGTATCCTTTTATACAAAATTAAAGGAGTACTCTCTATCTGTCAACTGCAGTTATTTATGGAGAGAGGAGAATGCTGAGCAGCAAGCTCTTGCTGCAAAGCGAGAAGATTTAGAAAAGAAGCAACAGCTCCTTCGAGCAGCAACAGGAAAAGTGAGTGATACTCATTTACCTTCTCAATATGTTATTGGATATGAAATGGAAGTTTGTTAACTTATTCATACTCTGTGCATATTATTTCTGTTTAAATATTATTGGATCAATTGAAGGTATTTTTTGTTTGCTTTGTACACAGGCAGCAGACACTTTTTTTGTAGACTTGGAAAATGTATTTTCTTTAGAGCCTCTCCAGACCTGTACAGTTCACTGATGGGTAATAGCTCACCATGACCAGCAGGTAGAGACTGAGTCAAAACCTTTTGGCTGTAATACAAGTAGCTGTACTTCCCCCCTAATATAACCAGTCTTTTCTCAGTCTCAGCAGGTGTGGTAAGCTGTTGCCAGTCTTCCCTTGGTTAATGTAGGCCTTTTGGAAGTTGTTTAGTGGCCTTCTTGTCGCCTTCTGGTGCCGAACTGAGCTTGGGGGGGATCCTTATGGGGTACATCTGACCTAGGGGGTGTCACACTTGACGGGTCACGAGTTGAGTCCCTCTACCTCCCCAAAATTTTTCTAGATGTGTCTCAGCTGTAAGCCTTGCCACCAATACTGACAAGGCATATGGCTCAGAGATCCAGTAGAGTCTGTTCTTACAGAAAAAAAAAAAATCCTGAGGCAGTGCTGGTCTGAAGGGAGCCTTCAATTTATTGTAATTGATTTTTTTGTTGTTAAATCAGCACTTTTCTTTCAGCTAGATCGCGTATTGCGCAATGAGCACTTTTAAAGGGAAAAAGTACTCTTTGTGCTCTAGACATAAGGTCGATACGGCCGGCCTGTGCTCACGGTGTGCCACGGTGGCAAAGGGGAATCCTCATCTGCTTCAGGTGTTGGCGTCCAGGGATCACCTTCGCGAGTGCCTCGCATGCCAGCCGCTGACAGCTGGTAAGCTCAGGCTTCCCTCGCCGCCACCAGCAGTCAGGGAAATGAGGTTTCCCTTTCCGCCAATGCTGCTGGGGACTCCTTTACAGATCAGTAAGTCCTGGAGGTGATTTGGAATGGTTACCTCTGGAGTTTTCATGCTCTTTGCCAGATCACTTTCTTGCTTCTCCTTGTCAGGCGGCATGGAAGAAGCAGGCTTTTCGCCAGACGCTTCAAAGATTGCTAGACCTCAAAGCGGTAGTTCTGGTGCCTCCTCAGGAGTGTTGCACTGGCTTGTGTTCTATTTACTTCATGGTCCTCAATAAAGAGGTAACTTTTCGACCCATCTTGGATCTGAAGGGGGTCAACAGGGCTCTCCGAGTTCCTTCTTTTCGCATGAAGACCCTGAGATCTGTCATTCTGGTGGTTCAGCTGGGGGAATTACTGACCTTTCTCGATCTGACAGAGGCTTACTTGCATGCTCCAATTTGTGCCTCTGCTTGCCCTGGATCGGTAGCATGGAATGTTGTTACTCTTTGGATTTGGCCAGGTACTAGTGACCTGGATTGGCCACCGTGAGAATGGGCTACTGGGCTTGATGGACCATTGATTTGACCCAGTAAAGTTACTCTTATGTTCTTATCTTGGGACAACACTATCAGTTTTGTGCTCTTCCTTTTGGTCTGGCTACAGCTCCGTGGACGTTCACCAAGAATTATGGTGGTCGTGGTGACAGCCTTGCACAAAGAGGGCATTCTGGTTCATGCCTATCTGGATGACTGGTTGATCAGTCCTTTTAGGAGAGCTCCCAAGTTACGGCTTGAGTTGTGGAGTTCTTACAGTTGCTGGGATGGCTAATCAACCTGTCTGAGAGCCGGTTGGCTCCATCTCAGTGCCTAGAGTACTTTGGAGTTCTCTTTGACACCAGCTTGGGGAAGGTCTTCCTACAGGAGGCCCAAGTGGTCAAGTTGCAGTCGCAGATTCGCCTTCTGATAGCTTCCTAGTGTCCTTGGGCGCAGGATTTTATCTAGGTCTTGGGGTCTATGGCAGCTTCCCTGGACATGATTTGCTGGGCCCGGGCTCACATGCACCTGCTTCAGTGTGCTCTACTGAAGCGGCGGTCGCCCCAATTGCATGATCTGGACTCTCCCATTCCTCTTTGAGGGTTGATTCATCGTAGTCTCCATCGGTGGCTCCATTCTTCCAATCTGATGCAGGGAATGAGTCTGGATCAGACTCAGTAGACCCGTGCTTCTCATGGACGTTAATCTCTTCGGCTCGGGAGCTCAATGTCTCGATCGCTTGGCTCAGGGCAGCTGGCCTCCAGAGGAGGCATCTTGATCGATCAATGGTCTGGATACCAGAGCCATCTGACTGGCATTGCTAGCGTTCCAGATGTTGTTGACGGGCAAGTCTGTTTGGATTCTCTCAGACAATGCCACAGCGATGGCTTATGTAAATCGACAGGGGGGAACCAGGAGTCATCCAGTGGCGCATGGTCTGGGCAGAGACTAATCTTCTAGATATCTCAGCTTCTCACATAGCAGTAGTGGAGAATATCCAGGCGGACTTCCTCAGTCACGTGCTAAATCCCGGAGAGTGGTGTCTCGGTTCCGCAGCCTTCAAGTTGATTGTGCGGACTTGGATGTCACCCGGACATGGACCTGATGGCCACGAATGTCAATACCAAAGCACCCTGGTTCTTCAGTTGGCGCAGAGATGTTCAGACCGAGGGACTGGATGCTCTGGTACAGCCTTGGCCGGCGGCAGGCCTCCTGTACTTGTTTCCTCCATAGCCGATGGTGGGCAGAGTTCTTTTTCGTATTGCTCGGCACCCTAGCTGCGTGATCCTGGTGGCTCCGGACTGGGCCAGGCGCCTGTGGTACACAGATCTAGTTCGTCATCTCATGGCAGATCCTCTTTCGCTGCCTTTCTCGCTCGACCTTCTGACTCGGGGCCCCATTCCAATGTTCAATCCGGGTCCCTTTTGTTTTATGGTTGACTCTTGAAAGGGAACGCCTAGGTAAGAAGGGTTATTCAGACAAAATGGTCTTCACTCTCTTGGGATCCTGGAGGCTTTCCACTTCTTGGGCTTATGTGTGTGTTTGGCATGTTTTTGAGGAGCGGTGAGTTGTGCATGGAGTGGTTTCCTTTCACGCCTCTTTGCCTCACATCTTGGTGTTCTTGCAGGGTGACAGGGGCCTGGCCTGGTCTGGTCTTCTTTCTGAGTTCAACTTGCGTCTTTGTCTGCGTTTCACGGTTTGCTGCAGGGTAAGTGTTTAACTTATCCAGACGTGGTTCGCTTTTTGAGGGCGGCCAAATTGCTTTGGTCTTCGATTCCGGTCTAAAATCTCAGTCTGGTCCTTTCTGTGCTTGTGCGTCCTGCCTTTGAGCCCCTGGGTTCTACTGTTCTAATTAGCACTTCTTAGTTCTGCTTGGCTATTCGGAAGACTGGTTATATTAGGGGGAAGCACAACTACTTGTATTACAGCCAAAAGGTTTTGTCTCAGTCTCCACCTGCTGGTCATGGTGAGCTATTACCCATCATAGAATGTGAAGGCATAGGATGAAGTTAAGAGGTGATAGGCTCAGGCATAATATGAGGAAATACTTTTTTGCCGAAAGGGTGGTAGATGCATGGAACAGAGGTGGTGGAAACAGAGACTGAGTCTGAATTCAATAGGGCCTGGGATAGGAATGTGAGATCTCTTAGAGAGAGAAAGAGATAATGGTTACTGCGGATGGGCAGACTAGATGAGCCATTTGGCCTTTATCTGCTGTCATATTTCTATGTTCTATCAGTGAACTGTACCAGTCTGGAGAGTGTAAAAAAAGAAAATTAGCAGATAAGAACCTAATTTCTCCTTCTCCATGGACAAACTGGCATAATATTCTCACATGTGGATGGGCGATTTCATCCACAGAACCCACTGGTGGTGCAAGTTATGAAGCGAACTTCACTCCCTAGTGAAGGGGGATTAGTGCTCAAGGACACGAAGGACCACAGGATAGACCTTGTTATTAAAAGACAATTTACTGCACTGGGGTTGAAAGCTCATCTTGCCTTGACTAGAAATGGTGCATTTTTCTATTTGGTTCCAATATTGTGGAACAGTTTATCTGTGGAATTGAGGAAGGAAGAATCATTTCAAAATTTTAAAAGACATCTAAAGGCATATTTCTTTCAAAGGGCCTTTTTAAATAGTTAAAATGAATTTCGGGACTGCAGTCAGTATTTATATTTATATTTAATTTTTATTAAGTAACAATTTTTTTTTTTTTTTAATTTTTATTTATTCATTTTTGAATTCTTACAACAAGTGAATTAAACATATTATAATCCATTATCATATGACACTTGTATTTACAAACAAATCTTCTTATAATATAGAATAAATCCCCCCCTTTTGTCAAAATTCCTATTTCCATATGATATACATTCCCCATCCCACCCCTATATATCTACTACCCATGTGCTAAGATATCTGATCATTAGAATAATTAGTCAATGGTTCCCAAATTTTTTTGAAATTATGAAGATTCCCTTGTTGTAACGCTAACACCTTTTCCATTTTATATATATGACAAACTGAGTTCCACCAAAATGTATAATTTAATTTAGTATAATCCTTCCAATTTTGAGTAATTTGTTGCAACGCGACCCCTGTCAATATTAATAATAACTTGTTATTATTTGCAGAAATCGGACTCTGAGTTCTCATTGCTGTACCAAATAATATAGTGTCATATGAAAGTCCTACATGGTTTTCTAATAATTTATTAATTTGGGGCCAAATTAGTTTCCAAAAAGCATTTACACAGGGACAAAAAAAAATTAAATGATCTAACATCCCAACTTCTATTCTACAATGCCAGCATCTATTGGATCTAGTGCTATCTATCTTTTGTAAACGCGTAGGGGTCCAAAAAACTCGATGTAACAAAAACATCCACATTTGACTCATAGATGCTGACCTTGTAGACCTTAATCTCCAGGACCAAAATCGTGGCCATTGAGACGCAGAAATTGTCTGTCCAATCTCAATTCTCCAAATATCCCTAAGTCCAGTTTTCTTTTTTTTATTTAAAAATCCATATAACAATTTATACCATTTTGCGGCTTGGTGTCCCAAAAAATCCGCCTGGAAACAGAGAACCTGCAAGCTATATTGAGTATTAAGATCTTTCCATTCAGGGAACCCTGCCTGAATAGCCTGCTTCAATTGCATCCATTTAAAATATTGTGTTTTATTTAAGCCAAATTTATGTTGCAATTGTGATCCTTCTGAAATGACATCATTCAATGTCCGTATACCTGCAATTATCCATTGTTTCCAGACGATCTTAAATCTGCCAATCTTGATCCTGGAGTTTACCCAAATAGATTGACTTAGTGATTTAGCAATTGGATCTGGTGATAGATTACTAATATATCTTAAGGTCTTCCAAGTATCCAGTAAAATTCTATTATCCTTGTATTTCCTAGGCAATTTTATACTAACTACATGTTCTAAATGTAATGGGAACAGGAGCCGCCATTCTAAATATAACCAATCCGGTACATTCTCCATGAGATCTGGGAGGATCCAATACATACCCTGTCTTAGAATATAGGCTTGATGGTACCTATAAAAATTTGGAAAATTTACCCCTCCCTCCACAATTGGTCTTTGTAATGATGCTAAAGCAATTATGGATCTTTTCCCAAACCAAACAAATTTTGTAAGAATGTTGTTTAACTTTTTATAAAATGACCCCTGAAAAAATATTGGTATTATACTCATTTGATAACAAACCACAGGCAATATCATCATTTTAATTGTTTGAACTCTTCCCCACCAAGAGAGATGTAAAGGATTCCATTGCTCACACATTTCTGTTATCTTTCTTAATAAAAGTTTTTCATTCTCTTTCACTGTGTCTTCAATTGTATTTTTGATAATAATACCTAAGTATTTTAAACCTTCATCTTTCCACATAAATGAATATGAATCAAATAATCCTTTGGTACAATGAACATTAATTGGAAGAACTTCCAATTTACTCCAATTAATTTTATATCCAGAAAATTTTCCAAACTTCTCTAGAACAGTATTCCCCGGTTCTCTTAAATATAGTAAAATATCATCTGCATATGCAGAAAGTTTAAATTCCCAGTTAGAGTATGGGATTCCCTTTATCTCCTTAGTTTGATTAATTGCAATTAATAAGGGTTCAAGAACAACATCAAAAAGTAAGGGGGACAAAGGACATCCTTGTCTAACTCCCCTTCGCAAGTTAAATCTATCTGATAAATTATTATTAATATATAATCTTGCACCAGGAGAGCTATACAATGTCTGAACCATTTTAATAAAACCGGGGCCTATACCAAACCATTCTAAAGCTTGATACATAAAACTCCATTCCACTCTATCAAATGCTTTTTCTGCATCTAAAGACACTATAAAAGCTGGATCATTAATATTTTTTGCTAAATTTAAAGAGTGAAATGCTAATCTAGTATTATTTGAAGAATGCCTTTTAACAATAAATCCTGTTTGGTGGACATCAATAATAAAAGGAAGAGCTTTTGCCAATCTTGATGCTAATACTTTAGCAACCAATATACCATCTACATTTAATAAAGAGATAGGCCTGTAATTTGAAACCAAAGTAGGATCCCTGTTTGGTTTTGGCAAGACAATAATTACAGAATCAGCCATAGTACCTGATATATTCCCATTGTTCATTTGGTACTGATATAAATTTAATAGATATGGTAAAATAATATTTTGAAATGATTTATAAAATTCAACAGTATATCCATCGCCACCTGGAGCGGATCCAACTCTAAGAGACTTCAATGCTGATGCTATTTCTTTTAAAGATATAGGATCTTCTAAACTTCTTTTTATATGATCCGGAACATTTGGTCCAATAAATGAATTTAAAAAATTTAATCCATCTTGTTCTTTATTTTCATAAGATTCAGAAGAATATAAATCTTTATAAAAATCAAGAAACTGTATTAAAATATCCTTAGTGTTAGTGTGTGTGTTGCCTTGTGTATCTTTAATTGCAATAATCTTAGATTTTCTTTTTTTGCTTTAAGAAAATTTGCTAATAATCTTCCAGCTTTGTTTGAATTACCATAATACTGAACTTGCCGAGAGAACATATCTTTCCTCACAAATTGAGAAGAAATCTCATTATATTTAGCTTTTGCTTTTAATAACTTTTGTAATGTATTATGTTCCCATTTCTCAATTAATTTATTTTCTAATACTTTAATTTGTTTTTCCAAATCAACAAATTGTTTTTTAAGTTGCTTTTTAATAAATGCTAAATATGAAATAATATTTCCTCTCATTGTTGCTTTAAAAGCGTCCCACAAAGTCTCAGCATTTATATTATCCGAATTATTAATTTGAAAAAATTAATTCATCTTTAATTTAAGATCTTCCAGAAAGTTCGAATCCGCAAGTAAAGCATTATCAAATCTCCAAATTGAATTAAAATATACGAAATCATCATTCTGAAAGTCAATCCACACACCAGCATGGTCCGAAATTACAATGGGATCAATAACTGCTTTCATCACACACTGCGCTATATTATTAGACACAAATATATAATCAATTTGTGAAAAAGTTTTGTGGACCTGAGAACAAAAAGAAAATTCCTGATCATTAAAATGAAGAATACGCCATATATCAACTAAATCACAAGATTGTACCAAATTATCTAAACCTAACGATTTCATAATTCTGCTTGGTCTCTTATCCAAAATCGGATCCATTACAGCATTGAAATCTCCTGCTACCACTAAATTAGAAGCAGCCAGTGGTAATAATAATTGTTGAATTTGTTTGGAAAAGCTCCATTTGATTAGAATTAGGAGCATACAAATTAAATAAATCCAGGGTTGTATTTCCCAGAACCATTTTGATATGCACCCATCTTCCTAAAGGATCATAATTTATTAATTTAAAATCAGCATTACACTTCCTATTTACAAGAACAGCAACCCCAGCTTTTTTCCCTACAGCAGGTGCAAATAAACATTTAGATATCCAGCACCCAGATAGCTTCTTAGATTCGATCTCAGAAAGATGCGTCTCTTGAATGAAATATACGTCCGCATTCTGTTTGTGTAGAAAAGCTAACATTTTCTTTCTCTTAATTGGGTGATTTAAACCATTGACATTTATAGAAAAAAATTTTATATCCATCTATTTTTATGATTTAAATTTAACATATAGTTCTATGATAATATTATGATCAGACCTCAGCACATTTTTAAGATATATTTCCTTTCTCACCCCCTCCCCCCTTTCCCAATCCCCCCATCCCTTTTCCCCCCAGAAAATAAAATTATATTGAAACAATTCAACTTTAACACTTCTTCCAATTTCATTTCTTATAGATACATTAATCATCTCATCCCCCCTCCCCCCCCTCTACTCTCCCTCCCCAACCCCCCACAAACATTGTCTGACCTGGAACACACATTGGTATAGCAGACCCTAAACCCCCTCCCCCAGGCAACTAATATCCCTCCATATTATTTTAACATATCCCAAAAATTCATCTATTTTATCATATATTTGAATACTCAATTACTTAATTTATATATATTCATTCATTCAATTAATATATATTGATACTGGTATTAACATATTCATTTTTAACATCCTCACTAAGTAACAATTTTTAATTTTATTTGTTAATATTGAATACTATAGGATATGATGTATTAGAAATTTTGCTCTCTTATTTTCTCTTCTTTCCTTTCTATTTTAAATGGAGTTCTTTTCTTTTGATTAAGTTATATTGTAAACCGCTTTGATCCTTTTTTGGCTATATGTGCAGTATAGAAAGATTTTAATAAACACAAACAATGGCGATATCTTATATTGCCCAGGCATTCCACTCTTGGCTAAGCCAGATCCCGGATCCAAACAGCAACACAAACCTCCAGTTTCTCTTGGAGAGGGTTCATTGTGTTGCAGATGCTTTTTATGACCTTTTCAGGGTCCTGAGCAAGGTCTCAGCTTGTGCCATCTCCACTCTGGATTAGGCAGTGGGTGGGAGATTTGGCCTCCAAGGTGACCCTGAGCAAATTTCCCTTTCAAGGCCAGATGCTCTTTGGCAAGGGCTTGGACAATCTCATGGCTAGTGTGGGGGTTTGTAAGCCAAAATCCTTACCAGAAAGCAGACTCCAGGATGTGAGGGGATCCAGTAAGGGAAATTTTTGTGGCTCCCAGTGGTTTCGCCAGTATTCAGAAGCATTCTTCAGTCAGAAGACATTCCATAGCCAGAGAAGTTCAGGAGCACCAGGTGTCTCTGAGCATCCAGATCCCATTCCTCTGCAGCTTCCAAAAAACAGCAAGGATGCCAGTTCAGTGGCCGTTCCCTGAGGGTGATGGGCAAGCTGGCAGAGTACTAGCAGGCTTTGGCACAGATCTCTTCAGATAAGTGGGTGCTGGAGGTCATTCGGGAGGGGTTCAAGCTAGAATTCTACCAGCCCCTCCTGGACCTCTTTTTCACTTCTCCAGCAGGGAAGCCAAAAAAGGCGACCTAGGTATGGGTGACGGTTCAGAACTTATTGTTCTAGGAACTATAGAGCCCTTACTACAAAGAGAATGGGACTTGAGCAGTTACTCGGTATACTTCATTGTGCCCAAAAGAAACTCAGAAGACTGGAGACTGATTCTGGTCAGTCTGTGCAGCCCTCAAGATTCCCTGCTTTCACATGGAAACAGTACAATTGGTCATTTCCTTTGTTACACCGGGGAAATACCTTGCCTCTCTAGATCAAACAGAGGCATACTTGCATATTTCCAGATCACAGAACGTTCTTGAAGTTCCATATTCTGGAAAAGCATTTCCAATTCTCTGCCCTTCCCTTTGGCCTAACAACAGCACCATGAATCTTTACCAAGATGATGGTTGTGGTGGAAGTGCACCTCCACAAGGCAGAATTGACTCATACGTGGAGATTGGCTCATAAGAGTATCCTTGAGGGATGAGGGAGTGACAGCAGTAGATCAAGTGGTCCAGCTCCTATGGATGTTGAGCTGGATAGTCAACTTCAGGAAGTGTCATTTGATCCCAACTCAGGGCTAGATTTTTAAAAAACGCATAAAAAAACAAATGGGCTTCTATCACATAGTAGCAATTGTTAAAAAAAGTGAGTCATTCTCCAAAAAATGCTCATGCAAATGAGGTTGGTGGAGAGCAGCAAAGATGCACTAAATTTGCATTTGCCCATCGCTGGTTACAGTGATGAGCACATGTGCAGACCCCCCCAACTCCTCTTGGCAGTGGGAGAGATGCCTAATCTGTCCAGCCCAAACAACACCCCCCAACTCCCCTCGGTAGTGCACTCTCCTGCTGCCATGCAATCCCCTCCTGTGCCTCCGACGATTCCCCCCTTACCTTATTTTCAGATGGCTGGCTGGAAAGATGCCTATTCCCTCTGGCCAGTTGGCCCACCTCTTCAAAATGGCAGGCCTTCTCCTCCCTGGTGCAACCTGGGATACACTGGGGAGGGTCCTAAGGTCCTGATTGTCCCAGGTTGTTTAAGTCCACTCCTATGGGTGGGGCCTTATACGCCTGGGCCAATCAGAGCCTTAGGCCCCTCTCTTGGTTGGGCGGGAGAGATTGGGCATCTCTCCTGCTGCAGGGGATGGGGGAGAGTGTCAGTTGGATAAGAGAGATGGCAAGCGTGACAGCCTAACACCACCTCTATGACCAACTGGGTGAGATGTGTGCGGGAAAAGGTAGCCTCTCAGACACGGTGGCAACTGAAGCACAGTCTTCAGAGTAGATCCAGGTCTCAGTTAGTGCCAGCAGATGGAAAATTTCAGTGATAAAGAGGTCATGGATCCAAACAACTCTCACGGAAGGCCAATTCCCATAAGACCTAGGAGAAATCATAATCACCCTAATACTGAAAGATCCCAAATGACCAATAGACACCCCCTCCAACTACCGACCCATCGCCTCAATTCCATTATATGTTAAACTAATAGAAGGTCTGGTTGCCCAATACCTCACCAACTACCTTGAAGACCACAACCTACTCCACCCAACTCAATCGGGGTTCAGATCTAACCACAGCACCGAGACACTGCTAGTTTCCCTTCTAGATATAGCCCGACAGCACCTTAGCAAAGGAAGAAGGATGCTGATAATTCAACTCGACCTCTCTGCCGCATTTGACCTGGTCGACCACACTATACTTCTTCAGATATTAGAAGCAATAGGGATCTCAGGCGAAGTATACAACTGGTTCCAAGGATTCCTCAAAACAAGAACATACAGAGTAAAAACAAAGGATCTTATATCGGAGCCTTGGACCAATCCCTGCAGAGTACCTCAAGGTTCCCCACTGTCATCCATGCTCTTCAATCTTTTCATTTCCTCCCTCGGTACCCTGTTAGACAAACTCAAAGTAACCTCATTCAGCTATGCAGACGATATAACCATACTCCTCCCCTTTGACACACAAGACCCCACCACAACAGACATCCTGGAAAAAACTCTAGAAGCAGTGGAAAAATGGATGATAGAACACAAACTGAAGCTCAACCCAGATAAAACTAAATTTCTACTGCTTGAAAAGGACAAAACCCCTTCTATAACTGAACTAAAAATAAAAAACACCAAATATCCCATACAGCCCACTCTCAAAATCCTTGGAGTAACAGTAGACAGAGGTTCCACTCTTCAGGTGCAAATCAACAAAATCACACAAAAAGCATTCTTCACCATGCGCAACCTTCGCAAAATTAGAAAATTCTTCGACAAAGAACAATTCAGACTCATAGTCCAATACCTAGTCCTAAGTCTAATGGATTATTGCAATATCCTCTACCTTCCTTGTCCCACCTACTTAATAAAATAACTACAGACTGTGCAGAACACTGCCCTCAGAATGATCTATTCCCTTGGAAAATTTGACCACATCACCAACGCCTTCCTAGATTCACACTGGCTTCCAATACAAGCCCGCATCCAATTCAAACTATACTGCATGTTATTCAAAACATTAAACGGAACGGCACCCACCCACCTAAACAACCATCTAAACAGGAACCTCTCAACCAGACAGAGGAGAACTCTGTCCCCTTTCTCCTACCCCCCTTTTAAAGGAACTAAACGCAAAAAGATGTATGGCAACTTACTAGCAACACATGCAGCTAAATTGGACCCCACCATCACCAACCTACTGACAGCTTCAACTGATCTCAAGGCTTTCCGCAAAGAAATCAAGACCCTACTATTCAAGAAATTCACCCAAATATCCTAACCCCTTCCTTTTCCCCTCTCGCCCCCTCTTAGCATCTTCACTTCAAAATTGTCTTAGACCTTATGCCTTTAATTGTATTCCTCTTCCTGGAAATGTCCAGTTATCTTTTTGATGTAATCCGCTTAGAACTGCAAGGTACAGGCGGAATATAAGCCATTAATGTAATGTAATGTAACCTTGTTGGGGACAGAGCAGGCATTCCACAAGGTGCATGAGAGGTTTAATCATAAATTGATGATGAGTGTGACTATTCAGACTAGATGGACTGTTCAGGTCTTTATCTGCCATCATTGACTCTGTAATATCTTCCTTACTAGCAGTTTTGAATTGGGTATTTTCCGCAGCTTACAGTACAAATGAACAAAGAAACTGGTATATATTTAATATTGTCTTATTTTTGTTCTAGGCTATTTTAAATGGTATTGACAGCATAAACAAAGTACTGGAACACTTTCGACGAAAAGGTGTTAACCAGCATGTTATCAATGGTTATCATGGGATTGTGATGAATAACTTTGAATGTGAGCCAGCTTTCTACACTTGTGTTGAAGTTACTGCTGGAAACAGGTAGAATTTATTTTGTAAAACTTCTTTCTTTCTATGTATTTATATGCCAAGTACAATCCAGGCAATGGAAGCCTGTTCTTTCTTGCTGATATGTTTTAGTAGGTCAGAGTATGGGCTAGAGCAGTGTTTCTCAACACGCGGTACAGAGTATGTGAGTGCTTGTGGGGGGTATGCGGCGTGGGTTTCCCACCCCCTTCCTCCAGCACTATACCCCCCTCCCCCTTCCTCCAGCGATATGCCCCCCTCTGTCAAAGCTGACCCGGAAGGCTTCCCTCTGATGTCAGAGCTGACTTCAGGGGAAGCCTTCCAGGTCAGCCAGAGTGGTCCCACAGTCCAGACAAAACCAAGTTAACTCCAGTGATGCAGTGCCCTCCATCTTCTGCCACCCTCCTGCTGCCTGTCAGGGAGTCCTGAGTCTATACAAGGCCTGGCACTGGCGCTAGCTTAATTGACGCAGAGCCTTCGAGTCTATCTGCTTGTGAGGCCTTGTTGGTACTGCCCCTCTGACACAAACTTGTCAAAGTAGTTGGAGTTGGCAGGGCTTTCCCGAGCGCGTGGACATGAAGGCTCTTCATTGAAGTTGGTGCTGGGCCCTATGTGGACTCTAGATTCCAGGTCAGGCAGTGGTAGGGCAGAAGGAAGAAGGATAGAGGAAGGAAGGAGGTTAGAGGAGGAGAAACTCTGGACTTGCTGGGGGGGGGATGAGAGAGGGAGCGATATTGGGCTTAGGAATGTGTGGAAATGGAGAGAGTTGGTAAGGCTGGTTGGCTGACTAGCTGGATGGGTGTGGAGAAATGCTGGACATGGATGGAGGAGAAGGGGAGAAGGGATATGTTTCTTATGGGGTGAAGAGGAAGGGAAGAAAGAGGAGGAAATGAACATGGATGGAGGGGAGGGAAGAGGAACTGAAGAGAAAGGGAAGATATGCACATGGATAAAGAGGAAAAGAAGAGAGAGGAAGGAGGTGTACATGGATAAAGAGGAAATAATTATCGTTTATATTTGGAGTGGTTTTCAAAGAGGTCAAGGCAGATGACTTTAAAATATGCAGTGTCACCTCAGGAACAGCTACAAAAAAATAGACAAATATAGTGCAAAATATAGACAGCAGATATAAATTCTCAAAAATGACACATTTCGATCACTCAATTGAAAATAATATCATTTTCTCACTGGTAAGACCTCATTTAGAATATTGTATACAAATCTGGAGGCCGCACCTTCAAAAAGATATAAAAAGGATGGAGAAGGTCAAGAGGAAGGCTACTAAAATGGTGTGTGGCCTTCGTCATAAGGCATATGGGGACAGACTTAAAGATCTCAATCTGTGTACTCTGGAGGAAAGGCTGGAGAGGGGAGATATGATAGAGACGTTTAAATACTTACGTAATGTAAATGCGCATGATTCGAGTCTCTTTCATTTGAAAGGAAGCTCTGGAATGAGAGGTCATAGGTTGAAGTTAAGAGGTGATAGGCTCTGGAGTAATCTAAGGCAGTGTTTCTCAACTCAGTCCTGGAGTACCCCCTTGCCAGTCAGGTTTTCAGGATATCCATAATGAATATGCATGAAAGAAATTTGCATATAATGGGAGGCAGTAGCTCGTTCTCATGGTGGCCAATCCAGGTCACTAGTACCTGGCCAAAACCCAAGGAGTAGCAACATTCCATGCAGAATCCCCAAAGAGTAGTAAGATTCCATGCTACTGTTCCAGGGCAAGCAGTGGCTTCCCCCATGTCTTTCTCAATAACAGACTATGGACTTTTCCTCCAGGAAATTGTCCAAACCTTTCTTACCACCAGCTATCCATTTCCCATTTGCATCATAATATTTGCTAGGTTTCTAAAGTTCCCAAGCTTAAAAGCACTATATGAGCTGCTTCTATGGCTTTCCCAGCCCCAGCCAATCCATGAAGCAGAGTCCTGATACTAGGTACCAAATCCAGATCCTCTGCACGTGCTTGCCACCAAATCACCAAGTCAGCCTACCAAAATATGCATGTGTGTTCATCGTACCTTTAAAAACCCTCCTCGGCCACCATGACTGTGTAGGCCTCTGAAGTTTCTGTCAAGCTGAAGAATTTGCATTTGCTGCGCTGGCGCAGGAAGAGGAGTTGATGAGCTGGTGGGTGTACAGCCAGAGGCCATTCTTCTCGACGCTCGTCACAGGATGATCCAGGAGCCGTAGCGCCATGGCCAGCTCTGAGCCGGCTCCACAGCCTGCCAAACCGCGCTTGCCGCCCCACTTCTGCTCCAGAGCGGCCAAACTAGGCACCCAGAAGCCAAACCCTGAACCTCTCGGCTCGCTCTCTGTCCCTGCCGGAGCCTTGAAGTCACGTGTGACTGCTGGAAAGTCCTCCTCTGACGCAACCGGAAACAGGAAGTTGCATCAGAGGAGGACTTTCTGGCAGCCGCATGCGACTTCAAGGCTTCAGCAGCTTATTAAGATGAAATTAAAGTAAGCCGGGGAAGGGAAGGAGGGAGAGAGATGCCAGGACCGCGATTGGGACAAAGGAGGGAGAGGGCTGCTGGATCACGCGATCCTCAGTTAACTGTGGGGACAAGGCTATTCACCGCTCCATGGGGCGGTGAATGGCCTTCTCCCCATCCCCCTGCGACCAATTTTTTTTTCATCACTTTCGGCGGGTTACCCGCGGGTAACACTCACAGTGGATACATGGAACGCGCTACCGGAGGATGTGATAAACAGGAGCACGCTACAGGGGTTCAAAGAAGCTTTGGATAGGTACTTGGAAGACAAAGGGATTGAGGGGTACAGATAAGAGTAGAGGTAGATTATAGGGATGGGATTAGAGGTAAATTATAAAATTAATCAGGGATCACTGTTCAGGCACTAGGCCTGATGGGCCGCCACGGGAGCGGACCGCTGAGCAAGATGGACCTCTGGTCTGACTCAGCGGGGGCAACTTCTTATGTTCTAATTTGAAGTTTTGCTTGGTTTATGAGATATGTATAGCCTTTTTAGGACATAGTGGTGTAAGGGAAAAACACAAGAACTTCATTGATAGAGGTGTCAGTACCAAGTAATTATTCTGTGAATCATTTAGAGAGAGAAAATCCTTATTACATTATATTAGTGATTTTTATTCCGCCATTACCTTGCAGTTCAAGGCGGATTACAGAAGAGAATTTCTGGACATGTCCAGAGGTGTTAACAGAATAGAGCAGGTTGCTTCAGAAGATTGTAATGTTTCATACAGTGTTAGTTAGTCTTCATGGATTTCTTGAATAACAGGGTTTTTATTTCTTTTCTGAAAGTTTTGTAGTCTGGGGTCACGATTAGTAGATTGGAGAGTTGGTGGTCTAGTTTTGCTGCCTATGTGGCTAGAAGGCCATCGTTCAGTTTTTTCCGTTTGATGTCTCTATTTGGAGGGTATGTTAATGGTGTCTGGGTTCTCCTGTGTCTGGTTGTGGTAGTTTGGATTAGGCAGTTGTTCAAGTAGGCTGGGCTGTCACCATTTATGGATTTAAATAATAGGGAGTAGAATTTAAATAGTATTCTTAACATAGTAATATAGTAGATGACAGCAGATAAAGATACGAATGGTCCATCCAGTCTGCCCAACTTGATTCAATTTCAATTTTTTAAACTTTTCCTTCTTAGCTATTTCTGGGCAAGAATCCAAAGCTCTACCCGGTACTGTGCTTGGGTTCCAATTGCCGAAATCTCCATCAAAACCGACTCCAGCCCATCTACACCCACCCAGCCATTAAAGCCCTTCCCAGCCCATTCTCTCCCAAACAGCCATACAGACAGACACAGACTGTGTAAGTCAGCCCAGTACAGGCCTTAGTTCAGTTTTTAATATTATTTTCTGATTCTAGATCCTCTGTGTTCATCCCACGCTTCTTTGAACTCAATCACCGTTTTCCTCTCCACCACCTCTCTCGGGAGCGCATTCCAGGCAACCACCACCCTCTCTGTAAAGTAGAATTTCCTAACATTGCTCTTTACCAACCCTCAACCTCAAATTATGTCCTCTGGCTTTACCATTTTCCTTTCTCTGGAAAAGATTTTGTTCTACGTTAATACCCTTCAAGTATTTGAACGTCTGAATCATATCTCCCCTGTCCCTCCTTTCCTCTAGGGTAAACATATTCAGGGCTTCCAGTCTCTCCTCATACATCTTCTGGCGCAAGCCTCCTATCATTTTCGTTGCCCTCCTCTGGACCGCCTCAAGTCTTCTTACGTCCTTCGCCAGATACGGTCTCCAAAACTGAACACAATACTCCAAGTGGGGCCTTACCAATGACCTGTACAGGGGCATCAACACCTTCTTCCTTCTACTGACTACGCCTCTCTTTATACAGCCCAGAATCCTTCTGGCAGCAGCCACTGCCTTGTCACACTGTTTTTTCGCCTTTAGATCTTCAGACACTATCACCTCAAGGTCCCTCTCCCCGTCCGTGCATATCAGCTTAGCTCCCAGTATATACGGTTCCTTCCGATTATTAATCCCCAAATGCATTACTCTGAATTTCTTTGCATTGAATTTTAGTTGCCAGGCATTAGACCATTCCTCTAACTTTTGCAGATCCTTTTTCATATTTTCCACTCCCTCTTCGGTGTCTACTCTGTTGCAAATCTTGGTATCATCCGTAAAAAGTCAAACTTTTCCTTCTAATCCTTCAGCAATGTCACAAACATATTGAACAGGATCGACCCCAGCTTGAATTGGGAGCCATTGTAAGTCGAGATATGCCTCTGTGATGTGGTCATGTTTTTTTAGTGAATAGATTAATCTAAGGGCTGTGTTTTGTACTGTTTGTAGTTGTTTTATCATTGTTGTGAGGCAGGGGAGATATAGGATGTTGCAGTAGTCAAGGAGACCTAGGACTAGGGACTGGACCATGAGCTGGAATTATTTTCTGTTGAAGAATTTTCGAACATGCCTTAGGTTTCTCATGACCGTGAATGATTTCTGATTATTGTTTTGTTGATTTGTGGTTGCATGGTACAGCATCTGTCTATTGTCATTCCCAGAAGTTTTAGTTTTAGAGTGGGTTGAATGGGGTATGTGATTGAATTTATTACTAGATTTGTTATGGTTGGGGGTTTTATTTTTTTTGAAAAGGATGAATTTTATTTTGTCTAGGTTCAGTTTTAGTTTGTGGTCTTTCATCCATGTTGCCAATGTTTCTAGAGTTCTGTATAGTGTGTCTGTCATGGTCGGCGTTGGCTGATCAAAAGGTGAAATCATCTGCATCACTATAGGAGGTAAAGCCTATTTTGACTAGGCCGAGGGATGCAATGTAGAGATTAAGAGTGTTGGGGATAATGGCGATCCTTGGGATACGCCACAGGGGTTGGACCATTGTTCTGATTTTTCTTTGTTTGTCTTTACTCTGTAGGTCCTGGATTGTAGGAATCCTTGAAACCATGTTTGTACTTTGCCTGTGATTCCTATTGTATCTAGTATTTGTAGCAGGATGTCGTGGTTTACTAGGTCAAATTCTGCGGTGAGATCTAGTTGAATAATCAGCATTTTTTTGCCTGTGCTGAGGTGTTGTCTAGCTGTGTCCAGAAAGGAGCCTAGTAGTGTCTCAGTACTGAAGTTAGTTCTGAATCCAGACTGTGTAGGGTGGAGCAAATTGTGGTTTTCTAGGTAGTTAGTGAGGAGTTTAGATATGAGGCCTCTATTAGCTTGACATATAGTGGAATTGAGGCTATGGGTCTGTAGTTGCATGGTTGATCTGTTGCTCATTTTGGGTCTTTTAAGATCGGGGTGACGATTTTGGAGAGATCTTGTGGGAAAAGGCCATCTGTGAGCATGGTTTGTATCCATTGCAGGAGGAGAGTGTGGAATTTTAGGCTGGAGGTTTTTAATAGATATGGAGGGCACTGGTTGAGGTCACAAGCTGCGTGGCTGTATTTTTTATAGAATTTGTTAAGGTCGGACCATTGTGGAGAAGTGGGTCCAGGTTCTATCTGCCGCAGCTGATTCTTTTTCTGTGGGGGGCATTGTGATCTCTTCTAGGTGCGTTGGGGTTCCTGCGAAGTTTGTCTTGGCAGCTGTAATTTTGTTTTTAAAGTATTCAGCTAAAAGGGTGGCTGAAGTGGGAGGGTTGTCGTTTTTGGCTGGGGAGGGTTTGGTGTCTGTGAGTTCTTTTAGTAATTGGAATAGTTTTTTTTGTATCTTGGGCTTCTATGCCTATTTGGTTTGTGTAGTATGTCTTTCTTTTTTCTTTTAGTTTTAGTTTGTATTGTTGGTTTAGTTTTTTCCATGCTGCTCTCGTGTGTTCTTGGTTACTTTTTCTCCATTTTCTTTCTAGTCGTCTGCATTGTCTTTTGAGTAGGAGTAGTTCGTTGTCGAACTATTTGTCTGATTGTCTGCTGATTCTGGTTTTTGTTTGTATTGGGGCTAGCTCATCTAGGGTAGTTGTATTTATATTGCACCATTGTGAGAGTCTTTGGGGTCACATTCTTGGATTGTAGCATCTATTTTATTGCAGAATTTGGAGGGGTCGAAATATGTACGTAATTTGTAGGTTAAACGTTGGGATTTTGGTTTGGTTTTGACTTTGGCCCAGTTGATATTGAAGGTGTATGTGTAATGGTCTGAACAGATGGATCTGGACCATTTCCATTTGGGGTTTGAATCTCTGGTAGAATGGGCTGTTGGGTCATGAAGGCTGCAATGTCTAGTTGGTGGCCTTTCTCGTGTGTGGTTTATTACATTACATTACATTAGGGATTTCTATTCCGCCATTACCTTGCGGTTCAAGGCAGCTTACAAAAGATTTATAAACGGGGGTTACAATGGGAGAACAATTGGTTTACTAGAGTAGTAAAGGGTAGATCTTTTGACATTTCTCGGGTTGTTAAAAGATTAAGGTGGCTTACAAAAGATTTATAAAAGGGGGTTACAATGGTAGCAAAATTGTCATTACTAGGGTAGTAAAGAGTAGATCCTTTGTCAATTTTTGCGTTAAGAGTAAGTGAAGTTAGGGTTGTTTCAGGAATTTCTTGAAAAGTATTGTTTTTATTTCTTTTTTGAATGTCTTGTAGTCTGGGGTGGTCATCAGAAGGTTGGAGATCTGGTTGTCTAGCCTTGCGGCTTGAGTGACGAGGAGGCCGTCGTGTAGTTTAGATCGTTTTATTTCTTTGATCGGAGGAGGTATGAATGGGGAATGTGTTTTTCTGGGTCTGGTTGTGGGTGCTTGTATGAGGCAGTTGTTCAGGTAGGATGAGCTGTCTCCATTTAGGGTTTTAAATAACATGCAGTAGAATTTAAATTGTATTCTTTCTTGGATTGGTAACCAATGTGAGTTGATGTAAGCTTCTGTGATATGGTCATGTTTTCTTAATGAGTAGATGAGTCTCAGAGCTGTATTTTGGATTGTTTGTAGTTGTTTGATCATAGTAGCAGGGCATGGAAGGAAGAGGATGTTGCAGTAGTCCAGCAGTCTTAGGATTAGGGATTGTACTATAAGTTGGAATTGTGTTCTTTCAAAGAATTTCCGGACTAGTCTCAGGTTTCTCATGATTGCGAAGGATTTCTGTATTGTTTTATTTATTTGCGGTTGCATGGTACAGCATCTGTCTATGGTCATTCCTAGTAGTTTTATGGTGGTTTGGATGGGGTAGTTGATTGAGTTTAGTTCTAAGTTGGTTATGATTTGAACTTTGTCATTTTCGAGGAGGATGAATTTGGTTTTGTCTGGGTTGAGTTTAAGTTTGTGATCTTTCATCCAGGTCGTAACTGTTTCTAGTGTTCTATGTAGTATATTTGTGGCCTTTGGCTGATCGTATGGTATGAGAATGGTGATGTCATCCGCGTAACTATAGGTGGTTATGCCTAGATTGTCCAGATGTGTTCCAAGGGAGGCGGTGTATAGGTTAAAGAGGGTAGGGGATAGTGGGGATCCCTGTGGTACTCCGCAGGGGTTTGACCAAGGTTCTGATTTTTCTTTGTTTGATTTTACACTGTAGGTTCTGGATTTTAGGAAGCCTTCAAACCAAGAGTATACTTTGTCTGAGATACCTATTGCATCCAAGATTTGCAGGAGGATATTATGGTCAACTAGGTCGAATGCTGCAGTCAGGTCCAGTTGTATGAGAAGCATTTTTTTCCCTGTGCTGAGGTGTTGTCTGATTGTGTCCATAAGGGAGCCTAGTAGTGTCTCTGTTTTGAAGTTGGTTTTGAATCCAGATTGCATGGGGTTGAGTAGGTTATGGTCATCCAGATAATTGGTGAGGAGTTTGGCTACTAGGCCTTCTATAAGTTTGACGTATAGCGGTATTGAGGCAATAGGTCTGAAGTTGGATGGTTGGTCTGGTGGTCTTTTTGGATTGGAGTGATGATGATTTCGCTGAGGACAGTTGGGAAAATGCCGTCCGTGAGCGTGGTTTGAATCCATTGTAGAAGTAGAGTACGGAATTTTACACTGGAGATAGTAAGGAGATATGAAGGGCAGTGGTTGAGGTCACAGAAGGCGTGGCTGTATTTCTTGTAGAGTTTGTTGAGTTCGGACCATTGTATATTGGGGAACTGAGACCATGTTCTGTCTGCTGCAGTTGAATCTTTTTCTGTGGGGTGAATTGTGATTACGTTTAGGTGGGATGGGGTAAAACTGAGGGTAGCTCTTGCGTTAGTAATTTTGTTCTTGAAGAGATCTGCTAGGAGGGTAGCTGAGGGGGGTGGGATATTGTTAGTGGCTGTGTAGGGTTTGATGTCTGTTAGATCTTTTAAGATTTGGAATAGTTTTTTGGAATCTTGAGTTTCTGTGCCTATAAGATTTGTGTAATGAGTTTTTCTCTATTGGTCTAAGATCTTGCAGGTTAAGGCTTCGAGGTAAGATAGTAGGTTTTCTACTTGCTTAGAGGTATGGTCTTCGAGATGGAGGTTTACATCTAGGATTAGGTTATAAGTTGCCATTAGTGAGTTTCAGTATATAAAATCTTTGAATTCTGGTCTTGCTGTGTTTCAATTCCCTGGTGTTATGTAGCAGAGCATGCAGGTTATGGATCCTTTCAGTGTGGTGCATGAAAGTTGGCAGGCTAGTAGATCCATGTATGGAGTGGACGTTTTGTCTAGTATGTTTAAGTTTAAGGAGTTTCTGACTAAGATGGCTAGACCTCCTCCTCTTTTTTTTTTTCCCCTGCAGACCACTGTTATCTTGCTTGCCTCAGAAGTATCTATAAAGACAATACATAAAATAATTTATATAACCATACTATAAATATGTAAATAAAAATAACACAGGTCAACACATCATTTTCATCAGAGTTAATGTTGGGTGGGTTTTGTATTATTTTTTCTTGCTGATTTCAAATCTATGTTTAGTTTTCTACTAGCACGTCACATTTTTGTGATGAAGCTCATTATATATAATTAGAAATGTTAATTCTGGGGATGCGGAGACCTTGGGTTCAGCCTCTGACCACCTTATTAATGCTGCCAAATGACTGTTGGAATGGGTAGGAGACGATTTTGCCCTCTTGGGATCCTGTAATGCAGCGCTAGTACCCAGTAAAGGTCCTGAGAGTCCCAAAGTGAAAAGAAAGCACTCCCCAGACCTTCACCAAGGTGATGGTGGTAATGGCAGCTCACCTCTGCAAACTGGGTTGGCTGGTCCACCCTTACTTGGACTACTGGTTCATCAGAACGCCCTGGCGGGAGGAAGCGGAGAGAGCGGTTCAGACCATTTTGATAACACTTCAGGGTCTGGAATGGATTGTCAACCTGAAGAAGTGCCAGCTGTAACCCACCCAGTCCCTGGAGTTATCTGGGTGTCCGATTCGACACGGAGAAAGGCCGGGTGTTTCTTCCAGAGGCACACAGACTTGGTAACCAATTCTCAGCTCTCTTGGCACAGCCAGTTCCATCAGCCTGGGATTATCTTCAGGACCTGGGCTTGATTCGAGCTACGATACAAGTGGTTTCTTGGATGAGAGCACACATGCCTCCAGAAGGAGGCTAAATAT
Organism: Geotrypetes seraphini; assembly: GCF_902459505.1. Classification (NCBI taxonomy): domain Eukaryota; kingdom Metazoa; phylum Chordata; class Amphibia; order Gymnophiona; family Dermophiidae; genus Geotrypetes; species Geotrypetes seraphini. The sequence goes on from NC_047087.1 coordinate 305,225,678, forward strand.
CTCTTTCATTGGGCAGAGACTCATTTTCTGGCCATTACTGCAATTCATGTCACAAGAGTCCAGGCAGACTCTGGACCTAGGAGAGCAGTCCCTCTCGCCCCAGGTGTTTCAGAGCATTGTCAACAGTTAGGATAGCCCTGCTTTTGACCTCATGGCGATGGTGAGCAACAAGAAAGCAGCGTAATTCTTCAGCCGCAGATACGAGCGTCGGTATAGTTGCACTGGTTCAACCTTAACCTTGTCTGGTGGACTAACTCCTGTACGTGTTCCCTCCCTGACCCATGGTTGGAAGAATCCTGAGAAGAGTGGCCAGACATTAGGGACAGGTTATCCTAGTGGCCCCGGATTGGCCCATAGTATGTGGACCTAGTACATCTTCAGATTGGCCACCTCTGAGACTTCAGGCATTCCTGGTACTCCTCTTCCAAGGTCTGATTATTCTGCAAGATCTGGAATGTTTTGGTCTCATGGCATGGCTCTTGAGCACTCGGCTTTGAGTTGGAAGGGCTATTTGGATCCGGTTGTATGCACATCAACCAGGAAGTTTGACTTCTAGCTATCTAGCCCTCAGGATCTAAGAAGAATAAAGTCTTGGAAGGTGCTAGATGTCCAGAGGGCTATCTTACAAATGACTTCAGTCTCTCAGACCACCTCTTTTTTTTTTTTTTTTTTCTAAATCATTTTTTATTGGCAAACAAGATGCAAGAAAAATAACAGGTAGCCATACAAAGTAAGGCCAGCTTCCAAGGCTACCATTTCTAGATGGATTAGGTCAGCTTTTTCATCCTGCTACATTGTCTACGGTAGACAGCCTCCCTTCGCTCTTCGAGCGCATTTGACAAGGACAATTCAGGACAGTTCCTTCTGATGAGATTTGCGGGCAGTGACTTGGTCGTCCCGTTACACTTTCACTAAATTTTATAAGGTGAACATAGCAGCTCGAGAGGACTCTTCTTTTGGAGCCTCAGTATTGAGGGCAGGCTTATCTTTCCTACCTGGGGTTTCTGGGACTGCTTAAGTACGACCCTTGGTTCAGCATACGATCCCTATTGCACTGAAAAAAGATTAGGCTCCTATCTTGATAATTTTTTCCAGTAGATAGGAAAGGTATGCTGAACCACCCTCCCATCATTGTTGATGCGCCTTCCTGGACCTCTTGCTACATGAAGGCTGTGTCTCTGACCTTTCTGCCAGCTATCATAAATTTGAAGACATTGTATATTGAATGTATATAGTTGCTTAAGGTTTCCCCAGAGTTCCACAGTTTATTATGGCTTTTTGCTAATAAAGATTATTTGCTCCCTTCCTCTCCATGGCACGTTTATGAGCTATGGGGTACATTTTTGAAATGGAAATACGTCTAAAAACCTTCCTAAATCAGCACTTGGACGATCAAAAAGACAGGTCGTCCCAAGTGCCGATAATCAAAATGGGTTTATAGACTTATCTAAAATCAGCTTAAGCCTTTTTACTGCCGTTGTATGCCCAGAGCTGAAAGAGGCGTTTTAGGATTGGTGAGGGCAGGATTTGGGCGTAACATGGGTGCTGAGGCTGTAGCTTTTTTACCACTGTGCCACACACTCCTGCAACAGACTTGCAGGAACAGATATAAGACCCTTGGTTCAGCATACCATCCCTATTTACTGGAAAAAATGATATCAAGGTAAGAACCTACCGTATTTTCACGCAGATAACGCGCACCCGTGTATAACGCGCACACGGGTATAGCGCGCAGAAACCACAATATTATGTATAAAAACTTTTGTATACCGCGCTCACGGGTATAACGCGCATGCTGCCCGACTGTCCTTTCGCCCGCCCCGACTCTCCTCTGGCCACCCCGACTCTCCTTTCGCCCGCCCCGACTCTCCTCTGGCCACCCCGACTCTCCTTTCGCCCTCCCCGACTCTCCGTGCGCTGTCCCGACTCTCCGTTTACCCGCCCCGCCCCTCCCCCCCCCCCCGGCAGGACCACCCGCACCCCCACCCCGAAGGACCGCCGACTCCCCGACAATATCGGGCCAGAAGGGAGCCCAAACCCTCCTGGCCACGGCGACCCCCTACCCCCACCCCGCACTACATTACGGGCAGGAGGGATCCCAGGCCCTCCTGCCCTCGACGCAAACCCCCCTCCCTCCAACGACTGCCCCCCCCAAGAACCTCCGACCGCCCCCCCAGCCGACCCGCGACCCCCCTGGCCGACCCCCACGACACCCCCACCCCCCTTCCCCGTACCTTTGCTAGTTGGCCGGACAGACGGGAGCCAAACCCGCCTGTCTGGCAGGCAGCCAACGACGGAATGAGGCCAGATTGGCCCATCCGTCCCAAAGCTCCGCCTACTGGTGGGGCCTAAGGCGCGTGGGCCAATCAGAATAGGCCCTGGAGCCTTAGGTCCCACCTGGGGGCGCGGCCTGAGGCACATGGTCGGGTTGGGCCCATGTGCCTCAGGCCACGCCCCCAGGTGGGACCTAAGGCTCCAGGGCCTATTCTGATTGGCCCACGCGCCTTAGGCCCCACCAGTAGGCGGAGCTTTGGGACGGATGGGCCAATCCGGCCTCATTCCGTCGTTGGCTGCCTGCCGGACAGGCGGGTTTGGCTCCCGTCTGTCCGGCCAACTAGCAAAGGTACGGGGAAGGGGGGTGGGGGTGTCGTGGGGGTCGGCCAGGGGGGTCGCGGGTCGGCTGGGGGGGCGGTCGGAGGTTCTTGGGGGGGGCGGTCGTTGGAGGGAGGGGGGTTTGCGTCGAGGGCAGGAGGGCCTGGGATCCCTCCTGCCCTTAATGTAGTGTGGGGTGGGGGTAGGGGGTCGCCGTGGCCAAGAGGGTTTGGGCTCCCTCCTGGCCCGATATTGTCGGGGAGTCGGCCGGGCAAGAGGGCTTGGGCTCCCTCTTGCTCCGATCGCGGGTGCGGGTGGGAGCGCGTGCGAGCGGTCGTTCGGGGTGGGGGTGCGAGCGGTCCAGCTGGGGGGGGGTGAATCGGGCGTCGGGCGGGGTGGGAACTATGTAGAAAAACTTTTGTATACCGCGCTCACGCGTATAACGCGCGAGGGGTATGCGCGGTAAGTAAAAACGCGTATAACGCGCGAGTTATATGCGTGAAAATACGGTAATCTCTTTTTTTGTAGGAAATATTGTTTATCAATCTTCTAGATTTTTGCTGTTGTTATGTTATCTGTATTTAGTATTTTGTTTCTGAAAACTTTTAATAAACAATATTGAACTTAAAAAAAAAAGAATCTGATATATTACAAACTTATATATTCTGTTATCTAGGTTATTTTATCATATTGTGGATTCTGATGAGGTCAGCACCAAGATTTTAATGGAGTTCAATAAAATGAATTTGCCTGGAGAAGTAACATTTCTGCCTCTCAACAAACTGGATGTTAGAGATACAGCTTATCCAGAGACCAATGTGAGTCATGGCTTATTTGCTGTCCATTTTTCTGCATTTCATGGACATAGGTCTCATGTCACTATTCAATGTAAATCATTAGTCGTTTTTTCTATGCATCAGAAATTCTCTGCAACCACATCTCTATTTCATTGTAATTCCTTTAAATGTTTTTCACCAAATGTTATGTTCAGTGTCTTGTGCCTAGATGTGGGGTAGTCACCATTTTGATATAAGCATTTTGCAAATACTGTTGTGAAATTATGAGATCTATTTCAGATTGAAGAATCACTCCAAAATGTAGTATCCAGTATCCTGTTTCCAACAGTGGCCAATCCAGATCACAAGTACCCAGAAAAAAACAACATTCCATACTACCAATCTCAGGGCAAGCATTGGCTTCCCCCATGTATGTTTCAATAGTAGACTATGGACATTTCCTCCAGGAACTTGTCAAAACCTTTTTTTAAACCCAGTTGCGCTAACCTTTATCTGTGCTGTGCATTTGATTTGCTATTTCCTGTTATCTTCAGTTGGATCCTTCTTCCATTTTCTGAAAAATGTTCTTTTATTTCTAATAGCTTCCTTCACCGCATTTTTTAACCATGCTGGCTGTCATTTGACTTTTCTTCCACCTTTCTTAATATATGGACTATCTGGTCTGGGCTTCTAGGATGGTATTTTTGAACATCCACCTGGCAATTTTGTACCTGTTTTTCTAAGGGGGTGCCTGAGTTTGAATGCTAAAAATATGCCTGTTTTTTTAAAGGCACAATCATATTCAAACTCTCATTACATGAAGTTTTATTTAGGTTATATCCTCAGATAATGGACATAGTAAATCACTTCAATGTTGGCCACTTACCAAAACTCTTCACTTATAGCTTAAATGGTTTACATTCATATACTTGAGCATATGATTAACCATTCAGAAATACTAAGCTTGCATATCATCTTAAGCAATGTTTTGTAGCATACTTAATGCTATCTCTATGAATTCAAAAACCTCCTAAAATGATACCGTATTTTGAGAATCTGCATCAGGTCACAAAGCCTACAAAAATAACAGCAGAATCCATTCTTCATAAGATAATTCAAAATTCTAAAAACACAGTATCTTACTATAAACACACACACACAGTCATGTGAAAAAATTAGGACATCCCATGAAATATTCAGTTCTTTCTTTAAAAATATTAACATATCGATGTCGAATCTTTTTTTTTATTTATCTCTGGAAAAGAAAGTGATGTAATTGCAGGTAAACAACAACAATTAGATGAAGAAAAGGAACAAAAAAAATAGGGAAGGAGAAGTTAAAAAGCAAAAGCATCTTTAAATTTAAAAAAGTCTTAAGATTAGCTTTAAAGTTGTTCAGGTTATCTTCCTTTCTAAGATAATTCAGAAGGGCATTCCATAAGCTGGGGGCTGTAACAGAGAAGATTGTTTTCTGCGACGTATCGTAGAGTATGTTGCGAACCGACAGGGCTAGTATTAGAGCTAGTATTTTCTGCTTGTGTTTATTTTTTTTATCTTCAGAATTTTTTTGTGCTTTCGTGTGATTTTCGCACAGCAGAGGATCCCCTTGTGGGACAGCTCTGGCTGTGGGAGATTGTAAGCTTTGAAGGGTGAAGTCTGCTTTGCAGTGCACCCATCTGGACAGCCTGCGTTCACAGTTCAGGGCATGAGGATGTTACTGGCCAGACTTTATGGTAGATATCCTGCAAACAGGATGGTTGAATAGGCTGGAACCTAGGACAATACCAGGTAGACTTTACAGTCCATGACCTAGAAATATCAAAGAAGAGACAAGTTAATCTAATCATGTATTTTTTTAATGAGTTAAATTTATGAGCAGACTGGATGGACTGTTCAGGTTTTTATCTGCCGTCATTTACTATGTTACCTGGCAGAAACCCAAAGAGTAGCAACAATCCAGAGCTGAGATTGTGATGTCATAATGCCTCATTCCACCAATGCCTAAGAGCCAACCTCATCAGTGATGTCACAATGGCTTGATTAGATGGCAACTTCAGCATTTGGAACCTAGGACAATACCAGGTGGACTTTAGTCTATGGCCCAGAAAGCTGTAAAAAACTGTTTTGTTTTCTAACCACCTTAGAAATCTTTCCTAGCTATGCTTTCTCTTACTCGCTGGCTTTTTTTCCCCCTTCATATTGATTTTCTTTTTTTAAATACAGTACTGTTAAACCGAATCGAGCTCCTTGTTTGGAGATGATCCAGTATACAAAGCTAAGTTTTTAGTTTAGTTTAAATATCTAAGAATCTGAGACAAGTTAATTTAATCATGTATTTATAATGAGAATAACTAATGAGCAGACTGGATGGACCGTTCAGGTTTTTATCTGCCGTCATTTACTATGTTACCTGGCAGAAACCCAGAGAGTAGCAACATTCCAGAGCTAAGATTGTGATGTCATAATGCCTCATTCCACCAATGCCTAAGAGCCAACCTCATCAGTGATGTCACAATGGCTTGATTAAATGGCAACTTCAGCAGTTGGAACTTAGGACAATACCAGGTGGACTTTACAGTCTATGGCCCAGAAAGCTGTAAAAAACTGTTTTGTTTTCTAACCACCTTAGAAATCTTTCCTAGCTTTGCTTTCTCTCACTCACTGGCTTTTTTTTCCCCTTCATATTGATTTTCTTTTTTTAAATACAGTACTGTTAAACCGAATCGAGCTCCTTGTTTGGAGATGATCCAGTATACAAAGCTAAGTTTTTAGTTTAGTTTAGTTTAAATATCTAAGAAGAGACAAGTTAATTTAACCATGTATTTTTAATGAGAATAACTAATGAGCAGACTGGATGGACCGTTCAGGTTTTTATCTGCCGTCATTTACTATGTTACCTGGCAGAAACCCAGAGAGTAGCAACATTCCAGAGCTAAGATTGTGATGTCATAATGCCTCATTCCACCAATGCCTAAGAGCCAACCTCATCAGTGATGTCACAATGGCTTGATTAAATGGCAACTTCAGCAGTTGGAACTTAGGACAATACCAGGTGGACTTTACAGTCCATGACCCAGAAATATCAAAGAAGAGACAAGTTAATTTAATCATGTATTTTTTAATGAGTATAACTTATGGGCAGACTGGATGGACCGTTCAGGTCTTTATCTGCTGTCATTTACTATGTTACTGTGTTATAGTCATCAGATTCACAGACTTATTCTACTTTAAATTAATGATTGTAGAGGATGAGGTTCTAATTTAATACCTTTATTATGTTCTGTGATTATTTTGTTAACCAATTCAGCTCTATTGGAGGGATGAATCGGTATATAAAACCAAGGATTGGATTTTATGAGCAAACTGGTGCTTTTTTAAAAATTTATTTTAAAACTTTATGAATCGCTTAAATATAAACTATGTATAAAACATTTACATCCACAATTTCAAGCACAAACAAATATTATAAAATACAGGATTAGTGTTTAGATTGCTGTATATATTGTTTGTTGTGTATGGTTTTACAATTTTTATATTTTTAATAAACTATTCTTGTATCATCCTGAAACTTTGTGGTTTCTCCAGTTATATTGTGGAACATAGGTCTTTCTTTTTAGTTTTGCATGTAGGTATAGGCACCACCATTGGATATTTCAATATGTTGGGATAGCAGATAGCTTCTATGTATACATGTGTGTGTGTGTATAATGTATATAAATATAAAACACTCATGCAGGTTCTGGCTGAATATTAACCAGGACCCACATCAGGGGATTTGTCAAAACAATACCTGATACCTAAAGCGCCCCCCCCCCCCCCCCGATCCCTCCACTAACTGGTAGCCCTGTTCATGAGTGTAAACCCCATCTTTTCTCAACCCTGTACCCTCCCAGAATTCTCCTTCATTCCTAGAACTTAATCAGTGGAAATCCCTGGTATCTAGTGGGAGTAGTGTTCCTTTCTTTTAATATTTTTACTTTAGATTTCATTGTACAACACAAAGATTAATATGTGTGGTATATGTGGTATATCAAGTTTAAATAAACAGGCTGGAGCAATTCCCTGTTTACTCTTGCCCCATCTGCTCTGGGTCTCAAAATGGCACCATCCCTAGCGGCAATTGATTGCTTAAAAGAGACTGTTGTAATTCATTTGATATACTCTTTGGATTACTGAGGGTTATTTGCCATGTTACTGAATAATTTAGAATATGTTCTGCTTTTAAGATATGCAGCAACTTTATATTTTCACATTTTCCAGGATGCTATTCCCATGATCAGCAAATTGAGGTATAATCTAAGATTTGACAAAGCCTTCAAACATGTTTTTGGGAAGACACTTATTTGTCGAAGTATGGAGGTATCTACCCAGTTAGCCAGAGCTTTCACAATGGACTGTATTACTTTAGAAGGTATGTATGTTGGGATTTTAATGGAATGACACAGACACTACCGGTATAATTATTAATCTTCAGATCCTTGTATTTATAGTGCTATTTATTATACATATGCATTACTGTATAGATACTTATAAGTTTCCAAGTTTATTAAAATCTTATTATCCCACACCATGGACAATCCTTCTGGGTGGCTTACAATCTAAAATTCAATAGTACAAATAAAGAAGCTTTTCAGTATCCAGTCATTAGGAACATTACATACAATAGAACGTTTAACTCCATATGGGCATAACAAGTACCGTATTTTCATGCATATAATGCGCGCGTTATACACGATTTTACAAACCGTGCATAACCTTGCGCGTTATACGCGTGAGCGCGTTGTACAAAATTTTTTTTACATAGTTCCCCCCCCCCGACGTCCGATTCACCCCCCCGCCCCGCAGGACCGCTCGCACCCCCACCCCGAAGGACCGCTTGCACGCACCCGCACGCACGCACCCCCACCTCGAAGGACCGATGGGGCAAGAGGGAGCTCAAGCCCTCTTGCCCCCGCGACTCCCCGACACGATCGGGGCAAAAGGGAGCCCAAGCCCTCTTGCCCGCCGACTCCCCGACAATATCGGGCCAGGAGGGAGCCCAAGCCCTCCTGGCTCTGGCGACCCCCTTCCCCCGCTAGTTGTTCGGGCCAGGAGGGAGCCCAAGTCCTCCTGGCCCTGGCGACCCCCCCCCGCTAGTTGTTCGGCCCAGGAGGGAGCCCAAACCCTCCTGGCCACGGCGACCCCCTACTCCCACCCCGCACTACATTACGGGCAGGAGGGATCCCAGGCCCTCCTGCCCTCGAAGCAAACCCCCCTCCCCCAACGACTGCCCCCCCCCCAAGAACCTCCGACCACCCCCCCAGCCGACCCGCGACCCCCCTGGCCGACCCCCATGACACCCCCACCCCCCTTCCCCGTACCTTTGTGAAGTTGGCCAGACAGACGGGAGCCAAACCCGCCTGTCCGGCAGACAGCCAACGACGGAATGAGGCCGGATTGGCCCATCCGTCCCAAAGCTCCGCCTACTGGTGTGGCCTAAGGCGCCTGGGCCAATTAGAATAGGCCCGGGAGCCTTAGGTCCCTCCTGGGGGCGGGGCCTTGGGCACATGGTCGGGGAGTTGGGGAGTCGGCGGGGCAAGAGGGCTTGGGCTCCCTTTTGCCCCGATCATGTCGGGGGTGCCGCGGTTGGCTGGGGCAAGAAGGCTTGAGCTCCCTCTTGCCCCGATCGTGTCGGGGAGTCGGGTACGTGCGAGCGGTCCTTCAGGGTGGGGGTGCGAGCAGTCCTTCGGGGTGGGGGTGCGAGCGGTCCTGCGGGGGGGGGGGTGAATCGGACGTCGGGGGGGGCATCAGGCTTTCAGAGTGGGGACAGGACTTCAAGGGGGAGAGGAGAGTCGGGGCGGGCGAAAGGAGAGTCGGGCGGCGACAGGAGAGTCGGGCAGCATGTGCGGTATACGGGTGTGCGCGGTATACAAAATTTTTTTTACATATATTTGGGTTTCCCGCGCGCTATACCCGTGTGCGCGTTTTACACGGGTGCGCGTTATCTACGTGAAAATACGGTAATTCCTAAATATTGTAACACTAGTTTTTGATTTGTATTACCATAATTATTTATGTAAACCTCTGAACTATTATTATTGTCTCAGTTTCTCTGGCAGAGTTTGGTTATTTGCACGAGAACAGCGGTTAAGAAGTGGTAGTGGCCTTGGACTAGGGGGAAGGCCCCCATGGTGTGCTGGCTATTCGAAGCCTCTGCATTCTTGGGCATTAATTATATGTATCTCGCTGTGAGAACTAAAGCTGGAAATTCCTCCAGTTACCCCGTCACAGTGCTTAGTTATGTGCGGCTTAGTTACTCCGACAGTGTGCTTTCCTTCACATCCAGACATCACAAAGCTGGTTATGGACCACTGGGAATCGCCACAGTGGACCTTGCGAGTAGCTAAGACAATGTCAAGGCTTGAATCTATGGCTCAGATTTCCAGCAGTGGTTTGTTCAGCTGAAGATGGATTTGCTGCTGGCGCAGGTCACCAAAGGAACCTCCTTCTCTAGTGAAAGCTGTGATGTTAAAGAATACTCAGGATCATAAAGTGGTGGTCTTCAAGAGACAATTTTAAGCTTTCATCCTAGGGATTAAGGCGGCAGCCTCGGTCCTTTGTGGCACTTGCTTGCAAAATCTTACTGGCTCAAATCCTGGCCTTGTTGGAAGACAAGACCCCCAGATGTTCCTATCTGGGATGAATTATATAGTGGACGCTCTGTATAACATCATTAGAGTCATAAACAAAGTGTCGGCCTACCGTATGCTGTGTCTTCCCAGAGGATGCTCTGGTTCAGACGGTGGGCAAGAGATTCAGGCTCTAAAGCCACACTGAGCAGGCTTCCCTTTCAGGGGCAGATGCTATTTTAAGGTCTGAATGATCTGATGGCCAGTGTTACAGATCATTGCACTAAGGCCTTGTCAGACAGCAGCTCCCTGATGACTTGGGATCTAGGACATGGATATTTTCAAGACTTTCAAAAATTCTGTCCTTATGTGGGAGGCAGAGGTTTAGCAGGGGCAGGAGACAGCAAGCCTCTGGCTCTTGCCCCTCTCCAGCCTCAAAGAAAACACAGTGACAGAAGAGGAATCAAGGTCCCCACCCTATAGGAGGCAGGCTGTTGGCCTATTGGTAGGTCTGGGTTCAGATTGGCGCAGACTTTTGGGTCCTGGAAGTTTGAGAACATTACAAAATTGAGTTTGGTGCCTCCCTTCTGAACTTTTTTGTAGATTCTCTGGCTGGCTGGAGACAGCCCTCAGAGTCCAGGCAATGATGCAAAGATTATTGGATCTTTGTGCCATAGAGGCAGTCCTGGATGAAGAATTGGGCTCGGGCAGATAAGACGTCATGTCAAAGAAAATCTCAGTTAACTGGAGGCCAATTCTGGACTTCAAATTGGTCATTGCTGCACTGGGAGTGCCACACTTTCTCGTGAAGACCGTTTGGGTCATAGTGGCAGTGGCACCGGGGGAATTTTTTGCCTCCCTCTATTTAATGGAAGCCTATCTCTGCATTCCCATTTTTCTGGCCCACAGGACATGCTTGTGGTTTCATGTGCTGGAGCAGCATTTTCAGTTCTCTGTGCTACCTTTCAGCCTAGCAACATCACCTCACACCTTTACCAAGGTCATGGTGGTGGTAGTAGCACAACTCTGCAAGGCAGGGATCTAAATGCACCTGTGTTTGGACAACTGGCTAATTAGAGCCCTGTCCAGGGAAGAAGGAGAACAGGCAGCTTCAAGAGTAGTCCAATTCCTCCAGGACCTGGGAAGGATAGTCAACTTCAAGAAGTGTCAGCTGTAGCCAACCCAGCACCTGGAAGTTTTGTTCGACATGGCTTTGGCCAGGTTTTAAGAACATAAGAATTTGCCTCCGCTGGGTCAGACCAGAGGTCCATCGCGCCCAGCAGTCCACTCCCGCGGCGGCCCATCAGGTCCACGACCTGTAAGTGATCCTTTATATCCTTCAATCCCTTTTATCCTTCCTTATCTATATTCTTCTAACTGTACCCTTTCTTTATCCTATATCTTCCCTATCTATATCCTTCGATAACTTTTTCTTTCAAGAATTTATCCAATTTCTCTTTGAAACCTTGTAAAGTTCTCTGTCCTATCACACCGTCCGGAAGCGCATTCCAGGTATCCACCACCCTCTGAGTGAAGAAGTACTTCCTAGCATTGGTTCCAGACCCATGCAGATTGAAGCTCCAGAAGTAGATTTTGGACCTGCTGCAGAGTCCCAATTCCCACGGCGTGGCATTATCTGCACTTCCTGGAGTCAATGGCAGCAGCCATAGAGGTGGTCCCTTGGGCAAGAGCACACATGGGACCTCTTCAAGACTCTCCTATCTCACTGGTCTCAAACGGACTCGTGTCAACAACCGCTTCCATGGTTACCGAAAGCGAGGAACAGACCGCTTCCCTCTCAAGGGGGCATACCTCTCCGCATTTCCTCCTGGGAGATACTAACTGATGCCAGCCTTTACAGTTGGATGGGTCAACTTAGCCATCTATCCATTTTCAGTCTTTAGCTGGAGGATAAAGCTGACAGGTGAAGGCAATGGAAATCCACCACACTAATAGTCGTTTAAGAAACCATGAGGCAAAAAGGTGGCCTTTATAAGTTGTTAATGATTTGGTGCTTGCATATTGGGGGCTTCCTTTACCTTTTGTTTTAAGAAATTAATTGGATGAGTTCTACATGTCACTGTATACAAAACAGGTACAAATAAAGAATAAGAAAACCTCTTATTGGATTTATGTTTGTGGGTACTTGTCCTGAATACTTATATTCTTTGTTTTCATTTCCTATATTTCCTTTTTCTTTATGAGCTTGTTTGATTTATTTTCCATCCTTTGTAAGGGTTAGATATAAAAAATCCCTTTCTTCTTTTCCAGGCCAAACAGTTTCATCTTGTTGTTCTTTACCTGTTGAATTGAGAACAATTACATCTTATTTGTCATTCTGTAAACAATCGAAAGCCTATTTTTTTAGATAATTTCTCTTTTGGACTCTTACTGCTGGGATCAAAAGTTTGTAAAAAAAAATTTTTGTATGTTATCCACTTTGAACCTGTTTCCAGGGAGTTGGTGGAATACAAGTACCATTACCAAGAATATAATTTTGTTTCTCTTGTGTTCTTAGGTGATCAGGTCAGCCACCGTGGGGCTCTAACCGGAGGTTATTATGACAGCAGGAAATCTCGCCTTGAATTGCAGAAAGATGTTAGAAAGGTAGAAGAAGAACTTGATGAACTTGAAGCCAAACTCAACGAGAATCTGCGCAGAAATATTGAAAATATCCTTTTATTGCATTGACTGTTCAGTTAGAGAACATGAGGGTTTCCTTGTTTTTACAAATTTGAGCATTGCAAGAATAGTGAAAGTGCATGCAAGAATAGTGAAAGTGTATGAACGAAAATGCAGTGTTAATGAACTGTATCTAATGCTAAAATTTTAAAATATGGATGTTCTCTCAAGATTTTCTATTCTTTACAACTCAAAGGAAGTTGAAAAGAATTACACAGAAAGAGGCGAGAAATATCTGTTTGTCAGGGAGCAAAAGTAACTCTCTGAAAATTTAGGGGATGAAACTTGGCATGTGGGGGAAAAATAGTAAAAAGATATATCTGGTATGCAAAATGGGCCATATTGGACCGGGAATTTCATAAAAATACCACACCCCCAAAAAAAATGGCATAGTAGATGTCTATTGGAGAAAGAGTTCCACCTTCTGTAGCATAGAAGCATATTCAATGAAACATAGCAGTTAAGAAATTACTCATTTCAAATTGCCTCTCGACTGGCTCTGGTGCGATTGCAAAAGACTTTGGAGGGCCAAGTGGTCAGGGACTTCTCTGACAATACGATGGCAGTAGCCTATGTCTTTTGCCAGGGAGGGCCCAAGAGCACCCAACTGGCTCAGGAAGCCAACCTTCTTTTTCTGTGGGTGGAATATCACCTCCAGGCACTATCAGCAGCGCATGTGGCAGAAGTTGACAATGTTCAAGCCGACTACCTCAGCAGACAGACTTTGGATCTGGCAAGAAGCATTTCTTCTTATCTCTTCCCTGCTGCATCCATTGCTGTGCACCAACCATCTCCTCCCTCTGTCTCCCCTTCCCTTCCATCCCTATGCACCATCTCATCCCTCTCCCATGGTGAGACCACTCTGTCTTCCCCCCTCATATGGTCTGGCATCTTTCTCCTCTCCTTCCCATAGCCTGGAATCTCTCTCTTTCCCTCCCTCTTCCCGAGGTCTAACATCTCTTCCTTCTCTTCTTTCTGCGGTCTAGCATCTCTCCTCCCTGCAGTCTGGCATCTCTCTCTCCCCTCCTTCCCTTCCATTCCAGTGGTCTATCTCTCTCTTCCCTCCTTCCATCACCCTTCTCCAGAATCTGACATCTCTCCCTTTTTTCTGTGGTCTGGCATCTCTCCTTCCTGTAGTCTGGCATCTCTCTCTCCCCTCCTTCCCTTCCATTCCGTGGTCTAGCATCTCTCTCTCCCTTCCCTTCCATTCCATGGTCTGGCATCTCTCTCTCCTCTCCTTCCTTTCCATTCCGTGGTCTGGCATCTCTCTCTCCCTTCCTTCCCTTCCATTCCATGGTCTGGCGGCTCTCTCCCCCCCTCCTTCCCTTCCATTCTGTGGTCTGGCATCTCTCTCTTCCCTCCTTCCATCACCCTTCTCCAGAATCTGACATCTATCCCTTCTTTGAGTCATCTCTCCTCCCTCCCAGTGTAAACATTTTTTCCTCTCTCCTCTCCACCACTATCATGTCCAACAATTCTTCCTCTTCCCCATGTATTCCATCTCTCTTTCCCATCCCACTCCACACACCTATGTCCAAGAATTTTCTTTTTCTCTTCCCTCACCAGAACTGGAGTGTGTCCAGAACTGGCTGGTATGGCTGTGTACTAGAACTGGCAGGTATGACTGTGGCCCAGAGGTCGATGATGTAGCAAAATATAGATGGTTTATACCATTGGCACTAATAGTGACAAATTGCAGTAGAAGTTGAACCAGCAACCTGTGGATTTTTGTGCTCGCTCTCAACTGGCTGCTTTTACCATTAGGCTGTTCTTGTATACTGAAGTAGCTTTGTAATATCACTAGCTGTCCAATATAATTAGAAGATACAAAAGTGCAATAGAAATATTTGAAGATACTACAGTAAAGGTACATCCTATGAGTGTGGACTGGTCTAGTAGAATAAGGAAAGTGAAATACTGTTACATGTTGCCATTCCTAGAGTCCTGTTTGTCCACTCTAATTATACCTTATGTATTCTTTTGGGAAGACCGCAGTCCAGGATTCATCTGAATGGATTTTAGCTCATCCTAGCTTTTTATGGTCCCTGGTTTCTGTATATTGTTTATTAGTTATTTGGTTTCGTGGTTTTTAGCTTTGACATTGGCATACTGAATTGTCCCAAGCTCTACCATTCCTTTTAACATTGATGTCATTGGAATATTCATATTCTTCTACCTCCACTAATGGGGACTGGTCTAGTAGGACTCAGGAAAAAGAAATTAGCAGGTAAGAATAATTTGACCTGATGCCATGTGCATAGAGTGTTATAAATTTCTTCAAGTTCAGCTCCTGGCACAACCTTTTTATTACTTTTGAGATTTTTGGGTTTATTTCATAATTTTTGTTTCTAGTATCACTGGTCATACATTCATTGAATTTTGTAAAGGCCATGTAATATTTCCTTAGCTTTTTGCACGGATCAATAATGAAATTGATCAACTAATGAATCAAATGCAACAGATTGAGACACAGCAAAGGAAATTTAAGGCTTCAAGGGACAGCATCTTATCAGAGATGAAAATGCTGAAAGAGAAGAGACAACAGTCTGAAAAAACTTATATGCCCAAGGTATGCCTTTATATTGCAATGTTTTTAATGTTAGCTTAATTTCAGTATTTTTCCTTTTCTGAAAAATCGGAATACATTTTTCTGTTTCACAGAGAGCATAAAGTATAATCACATAATAAAAGTAGCAACATTTTATATATGCTAGGCAATGCTTTCTCAAAACCTACTAAGTGTAGATCAGGGGTCTCAAAGTCCCTCCTTGATGGTCGCAATCCAGTCGGGTTTTCAGGATATCCACAATGAATATGCATGAGATCTATTTGCATGCACTACTTTCATTGTATGCTAATAGATCTCATGCATATTCATTGGGAAAATTCTGAAAACCTGACTGGATTGCGGCCCTCAAGGAGGAACTTTGAGATCCCTGGTGTAGATGTATAATATCATCTTATTAAAGAAAGTGAATGGCTTGTAAGTGAGCGGTGTCCTTGAGGGCCGCATCCGGTCAGGTTTTCAGAATTTCCCCAATGAATATGCATGAGGATCTATTTGCATGCACTGCTTTCATTGTATGCTAATAGAACTCATGCATATTCATTAGGGAAATCCCGACTG
This sequence comes from Geotrypetes seraphini, assembly GCF_902459505.1. Lineage (NCBI taxonomy): Eukaryota > Metazoa > Chordata > Amphibia > Gymnophiona > Dermophiidae > Geotrypetes > Geotrypetes seraphini. The sequence goes on from NC_047087.1 coordinate 305,241,463, forward strand.
GATTGCGGCCCTCGAGTACCAAACAGAAACAAAAACCAATGTGGAGAAATGATGTTCCTGAGATGGACTTTATTAATATTAAAATAATATTAAAACTTGGCACATGAGTGCGTCATTATTTGCGTCAATCAAAGGTTTTTTTGCAGATAACAGTCATTATATTTACTCTCTGTCCCCTCAGGCCTGCAGTTTGATTCTTAATACTTTGCCTATTTGATTCCTGAGTGGTAAGGAGTTCGCGGCCTTGGGGTGGCCTCCTCATTTTTTTTAATTTTTTTTTTCCCTTCTTACTTTTTGTTTTTTTCTCTTTTTGTTTTTTGTTTTTTTCCCTTTTCTCTTTCTTCCTCGGGGGGTTCATTTTCTGATTCAGGGCCCTGAATGTTCTGCTTCTGTTTAGTGCCTGTTCTGTCCTCCCACCTTGGATGTGCTAGATGGGGTTTCTGGTTTGTTTGGTTTTTTCCTTCTCTTTCTCTGTTGTTGTTGGGAGGAGGGGGCTGGTGGGTTGGGGCTGGTTGGGGGGGTTCTGGGGCTTGGGATATCATTGCTGTACAGCCTTTGGTGCACCCGTGTATTCTTTGTTGTACTCATTGCCTTTTCTGCCTCTACTGTGCTCCGTAAACCAATTGTTTCCAGTACACATGTCAACCAGCCTGTGGGTTATAAGCTTTGTACTTTTTCCTACCATGTTTATTGACTTGCTGGTCCTTTTTATCACCTTTATCTTTTGATATTCTGTATGTTTGACCTTCTTTAATAAAAAAACACAGATTTATACTAAAACTTGGCAAACCACATAAAAACTCTAGGACACAGTCCACAGAAAAGCTTTGGACCCTGAACTAGAGAATGACAGGGTAGATGTTACCTGCGGCTAGCCGCGAGTAGCCACGGGTAACCTGCCAAAATAGTGGAGGGGGATAGATGCTCACCGCAGGTACGGGGACAAGGCCATTCACCGCCCGCGGAATGGTGAAAGGCCTTGTCCCTGCAGTTAAGGGAGGAAACGCGTGTGGCCCCCTCCCTCCTTCCTACCTACCAGAATCTATCTAGCTCCCTCTCTCTTCCTTACCTTCACGACACGTTTTAAGGTTTGAGACTTGTTGAAAGCCGTCGGAGCGTACGTGCAGTTGCGTGCATGTGTGGGCAGAAGCTTCTCCTCCGATGCAACTTCCGGTTGCGTCAGAGGAGAAGCTTCCACACACGCACGCGACAGCATGAACACTCCTGCGGCTTTCAACAAGCTACTCAAACCTTAAAACGCGCCGTGAAGGTAAGGGGAAGGGAGGGAGATGCACAAACTGCACGAGGGGTGTCGAAGGGCAGCGAGAGGGAAGGGTGGATGCTATGGGGACGGGGCGGTGAAGGGGACGGTGGTCCAGTGATGGGAACAGATTTTTTCCCCCGTGTCATTCTCTACCCTGGACCCAACACTGTCCGTGTTTCGACAGAATGTCTTCTTTGGGGTCCCTATGAAGTCCTATGATAAAGATACATGGATAAAAATGCCAGTCGGAAATAAACTGATCCGTAAAAACTGTGTGCAGGACATGGGCTCAAAAAGCTAAGTGAAAAGCTTTTCATTGGGTCAATTCTCTTGTTTTCATCTGGCCCTTGAGGACTGACATTTGACACCCCTATCCAAACCATCTTGTCATTTGCAGGATACAGACTAGAGAATGACATGGTATTTTTGCATTGCCACTTTTTTATTTCATAGATCATTTGTTATAAACAAGAACATTAAGGATGAAAAACTGTCTGCAGGCTTGTCAGTTTTCATCGTTTATTTTGCAGCAACGTAGCTTGCAGAGTTTAGAGGCAAGTTTGCATGCCATGGAGTCAACTCGTGAATCTCTGAAAGCAGAACTGGGAACAGATCTTCTGTCACAGTTGAGCTTAGAAGATCAGAAGAGAGTTGATGCACTCAATGATGAGATTCGCTTGCTACAGCAAGTAAGTGTGATATATAGTCTTTGAACTGCTGTAAACCAAAAGACAAAGCCAATGGTTGATGGTCTTGACTTTGGAGGCAAGGCAGAAAGATTAAATTGTTTTTGCAGATGAAGCTGGGCATCTGTAAACCATATATATTAAAGCGTCATTACATATATAAACATCATACTTGAAATCTTCCCTAAACACAGGGCAGTTAACTTCAAGAAGCTGCCTAAAACTAAAAATCAGAAGGTAACCTCCCTTATTGACTGGTTTTGATATCTTCTTAGGACAACAGACAGCTACTGAATGAAAGAATTAAACTGGAAGGTACTATTACACGAGTAGAGACATATCTTAATGAGAACCTGAGGAAACGCCTGGACCAAGTGGAACAGGTGAGATTATTATGCAATTGTCAGAATTTAATGTACATGCAATGCATTTATCTGTTTTGTGGGATTTTCAGCTCATTCCTAATGTGCTGAAGTCATATAACTTCATGGCGCAGGTGTATTGTATGGGTAATATGATAGTTACAGCAATATCTTAACCAGATTGCATTGTCATGTTGCATTACTGTCTAAAGTTCATAATTGTTGAGTATAGCTGATATGTTCACTGAAGTGCTTTAAGAGTTATAGCTGCAACTTTGTAGTGCTTTTCATGTCCAGATGTATTTTGTTGCCTTTTCTTGTACGATGCGGTGTTTTGAGTTTTATGCAGAGCATATATAAGGCAATGTTATTTCATTTTTTAATTTTGTGCAATAGGAGTTGAATGAACTGCGAGAAACTGAGGGAGGTACTGTTCTCACTGCTACCACATCAGAACTCGAAGCCATCAACAAAAGATTAAAAGACACCTTGTCACGGTCTGAAGGTAGATATTCCTGAATTAAAACATTAATGGATGGATAATGAGCTTCCTCTAGGAAACTGTGGTATCTCAGTCCTTGCAGCTCCCCCTCCCGATTCACGGTTTCCCCACTCGCGAATTCAGTTATTTGCAATTTTTTTTTTTTTTTTTGCCCCTTGTTTTTTAATGGAGAAACGCTGCCCTGGACATCCCCCAGACCTTACCTGGTGGTCTAGTGGTGACGCAGGGCAGGAGCGATCTTCCTACGCTCCTGCCCCGTGCAGAGCCTTTATCAAAATGGCTGCCATGAGTTCCCATTGTAGTCTCGAGACTACAAAGGGAAGGCAGCTCTGTATGGGGCAGGACTGTAGGAAGATCGCTCCTGCCCCACGTCACCGCTAGACCAACAAGTAAGGTCGGGGGTGCAAGAGGGAGGCAGGGGTGGGTCAGAGCTGGCCCAAAAACTTATTCATGATTTTTCCCTATTCGCGGGCCGGATCTGCTCCTAACCTCCGCGAATATTAAGGGTCTGCTGTACTTTGCTTTTGGGGGGGTTTCCTCCTATTTTTATTCCATTGCCATTTACCCCAGCCATTAAAGCAACAGACGCAGGGTTGCATTATGACTTTTTTGGGCCCTAGACACTTTTACCTTCAAGGGCCTCTTCCTCAGTGGCAGTTAATATGACTAAGCTTTTAATTTAAATTGTATGTATATTTTCTTTGTATCTGATTTGTATTTTATGTATTTATATTCTATTTATTGGCTATATTTTCAAGGATGAAAAAAAAGCAAGGCATGAAAATAAATAACTTCTACATCATTTTTAATTTTTTCTGATTTTAAACAAAATTAAAAATTTTCATGAGATCTTGGCACTATGCCTGTTGTGCCTAATGGATAAGTGTACTGAACAGACCTGTGACCAAGAAGCATGAATCATAGTTCCTTCCAACAAAAGGCGTCCCGTATCTGCCCTGTTGACCCTCCAGCCAGTTAGAATATTGAGATCTACAGTGAATGCACATGAAATAAATTTGGATATACCAGATCTTCAATGCATATGTAGGTTGATCTCTTCAAGGATATCCAGAAATTCTAGCTCACTTTGGGTCACCAAGATATAGCAATGTAGTTCAAGACCTTGGATATGGATGATTCCTTATCCACCAGTCCCATTCATAACCAATAGGGACTATGCTGTCAACCAGAAGAAGACAGAGAACAACTGCTCATGAGCCTGCCCTATAAAGGGCACCATGTAACAGCTGCTCACCATTATTGACTTCTCCTTCCCCTCTTTACCCTCAAGTCTAAGTTTGTATCTGTAAATTGTCCTTAATGTTCACTCTTCCTCTCTTATAATTATTATATATATTTTTTTTTAACCTTTAAATTTTTTAGCATTGTAAATCGGCTAGATGCACGTCGATGGTTGGTATATTAAAACTAATAAAACTTGAAATTATTCTCTGTTACCAGCAGATTGTGTTGGATATTTTGCACAACTAGCTCTGAGCTAGTTAGTTGATGTTGCTGCTGAAATTATTTGGTGAGCTGGTTCTTTGATTGAGCTAGGACGTCCAGGGGAGGAATCCAGTATCCAGCCATGGCAGACCGCACACTTTAGGGATAATTTGAGAAGTCCAGGTCCACCCCCAATTTTCTCATTTGACCAGGAATATTTGAGGAGATCTCTTCTCTATTTTATAACTTTTCTGTTCTCTCCTTTACCGCTCCTCATGTTTGTTTGTTTTTGTTTTTTTAAAGGTGTGCTTGGCGGTGTTTGTTGCAGTTTAGGGGCCATTCGTCTTCTGGCTCAGTTCTTCTGCCCATAGTGGTAACACAGCCTTTTGTCCTGGTCAGGATAATATTGTTTTTAAACGGTGGGTGCGTAAGGAGCTTTGTAATCTAGGGCATTTCTTTCAGGCGGATGGGAGTCTTTCTCCTTTTCCAGCTCTCCAGGCATCCTGGTCACTGAATGCTCTGGGTCATTTTGCATATTGGCAGCTCTCTCATTACGTTGCTACTCTGCCCTGGGAGTCCCTACAGCATACCTTTTTGGTCACTTTGTAGGATTTCTTTTTCGATGACAATTGGGATTGGCTCTCGGTGTCTCAATACCATTGCCACCTGGTGGCTCTACTATTCTCAGCTTCTGGCTCTGTAGACTCGGGCTGCCGCCCTCAAGTGGCATCCTTGTCTCCTTTGGTGCAGCAAATCCCTCGGGTGGTGCAGAGTGCTGAGCTTCAGGAATGTCAATTTTGGGCCCTCATCGAGGTTATATTTCTCAGAAGCAGGCTTTTCATTTTGGGTGTGCCTCTACCTCTACCTGTTTGAAATGCCGCCGGATTGATAATTCTCTAGTACATGGTCTTTGGTCTTGTACAGTTATTGCTACCTTTTAGTCAGAGGTCCGTTGTTACTTACAGACCCTGGTGGGCTACGCTCTTCCTTCTCAGGTTGAGGGGAATCCTCTTTTTAGCTAAGGGTTTTCTGGGTGGGCTCTCTGCCAGTGATTCTTTACTTATCCGCAAGGCCTATATAGTAGGTAAAAAATGTATCCTAAATCACTGGCTTCAGGACTCCCCACCCATCGTTTGGTACTGGCTCAACAAATTCCATCTCTTAATGATCTGGGAATCTTTATCAGCTTAGTTTTCTCGTCATCGTAGTAAACTTTTTTTGTCCGTTTGTGCATCTTATTTGGATACTTTACCCCCTCTGATTAAAAGTCAAGTACTCAACCGACTGCGGAAGCCAGTGCTACCCGGAATGCCAGTGGGTTAAGGGTGGGACGGGGGTGGGGTGGGGCTTGGCCGAGTCCAGGTATAAGAACCCAACCCGGACTCTGTCTCCACTTGTTCTGGTGGTTTGTTGTTTTGTGCTCTATATCTTGTGTTCGTAAAATATTGTATCAGCTGTTTTATTGGTTTGTCTTTTGTCGTTCAATAAACTGTTTTGAAAAAAAAAAGGTGGCAAGGTAGTGGCTGCACTCTGAACCTTTCTGGATGTTATTTTCCCTCTGGTAGATTTGTTTCAAGTGATCAAGTGGAAAGGAAAAGTAAGAGTTTTACCTTTATAACCCTCTGTCTTACTACTGGGATAGTTCATTGATTGTTTTGTGCCGCTGAATATTAGTACAACCATGAAACTCAAAGTGGGTGATTTTGTGGGTAGGGGCGGAGTCGGCAGTTATCTGATTAAGTGCTGATATAAGTTAACCGGACAAATAGACCACATAAAACAGTTCTATTTTTGTTTAGTTTAACTTTTGCTGTTAAGTGTTCAATATAGCACTTAACAATTTAAAATCCTTGCCTTGACTTATAAGACTTTACATTCAGATACCGTATTCCCGATTATCTGGCTACATTAATTATCCCTTATTCACCAACACAGACCCTTTGTTCATTACCTGAGAACAGACTAGTTCAGGAGTGCCCAAAAGGTCGATTGTGAGCGACCAGTAGATCTCAAAGGCAACACGAGTCAATCTCAGAGCCCATCACGAGCTCCACGATAGACTCGCATTGCCTTTGCATTCTCCCTGCTTCTCTGACGCCGCAAAAGGCCAGTAGCGACTGCAATAGCGCCAGGCCCACTAGCCTTCCCCCTTCCCCATCGTCAATTCTGATGTCAGAGAGGAAGTTCTGGGCCAGCCAATCACTGCCTGGCAGGCCCGGAACTTCCTCTCTGGCATCAGAATTGACGTCAGGGGGGAAGGCTGGTGGGCCCGGTGCTTCTTCAGTCACTGCTGGCCTGTTGTGGTGTCGGGGAACAGGGAGAACTCGGCAGCAACAGCGGCTTGGGGCCCTGTTCCCAGACGACGGCTCCAGCGGTGGCTTGGGGAGAAAGAAAGGGAAGACGGAAAGAAAGACAGGGAGGCAGAACAGGGACACAGAAAGACAGACAGGGAGACAGAAAGAAGGAAAGGGGGAGCAAGGAGAGAGAAAGAAAGGGGAGGGGCAGGGAGAGAGGAAAAAAAAGTTGGACTCATGGAAGGACAGAGATGTTGGTTGGAGAATGGAATGAGATCTGGAGGAGAGGAAGCATGCAGGAGGCAGAAAGAAGGGAAGAAATATTGGATGCACAGAGACTCATGAAATCACCAGACAACAAAGGTAGGAAAAATGATTTTATTTTCAATTTAGTGGTCCAAATGTGTCCGTTTTGAGAATTTATATCTGCTATCTATATTTTGCACTATGGCCCCCTTTTACCAAACCGCAGTAGCAAATTTTAACACAGGGAGCCTATGAGCGTTAAGAGCAGTGCGGGGCATTCAGCACAGCTCCCTGTGCTAAAAACCGCTATCGCGGTTTAGCAAAAAGGGTGGGAGTATATTTGTCTATTTTTGTATAAGTGTTACTGAGGTGACATTGCATATTTTAAAGTTATCTGCCTTGACCTCTTTGAAAAAAACCCTGAATATAAATGATAATTAACATTTTCTCAGCGTACAGTGTGCTTTGTGTTTTTTAAAAATTTTATTGTTGGTAGATCATTTTGATTTGGTCATTTTAAAAGTAGCTCGCAAGTCAAAAAACTGGACTAATTATTCTTCGCCCCTCAAAAATGAAATGGGAAACAACATTCAGCATTTTTTTCTATCGCACCAGTATTATGGAACTCGCTACCCTCATATCTGCATCTAGAGCCATCTTTTACTAAGTTCCATGTGTCTTTAAAAACTTCTCTTTTTGAACAAGCATTCTCTTATTATTAATTGTGAAAGCAGAAGCATTGGAGAGCAGTTTTGTAACATCAGGATCTGACACTTTATGTTTCTGGTATGAATGTTTGTTTCTGTCCTATTTTACCAATGGCATTTTATTTTTGTTTTTTTATTTTAAAAAAATTATTGTAAATCGCCTTGAATTGCGTTGCAACAAAAGCGGTATATCAAATTTAATAAATGAAATGATAAACAAATCTCCCCCCACACGTCTTGCCACTAAGCTTGCCACTAAGTTCTGGTAATTAAAACAATTACCAGAACTAGTGGTTCTGTTGCGCTTTATAAATTATAGCACCCAGTGTTCCATAACTATGGCTGCTCGAGAACCTGGAACAAATGCCTTTATTTTGAGGTGTGTACTAGTGCTGCCCGATTCATGATTTGAATTGATTCACCGATTCGGTGACTAACCCTCACCCCCTAAAGCAGGAGTGGCAGCACTGCCTCTTGCTGGCCAGCTGCTGCCACTCATGCTTTAGAGGGGGAGGGGGGAGGGTCATTCGGGAAGTTCTGGTGTCTGGCTTCCCCCCTGGCCTCCCACGCATCCAATTACCTAATATCAGCAGCCTGCAGAGAAGATCACCGGTGCTAGCGATCTTTGCAAGCTGCCATAGGCCTTCAGTGCTGTTTCCTCTGCCGCGATCCTTCCTCTGACATCAGAGGAGGGGCGGGACCGCGGCAGAGGGAAGACAGTTCCGAAGACCTATGGTAGCTTGTAAAGATCGCTAGCACCGGCGATCTTCTCTGCAGGCTGCTGATATTAGGTAAATGGATGTGTGGGAGGTCAGGGGGAACACTCAGGCTTTCCTGGGGGGGGGGTGGTACAGGCCTTCAGGAGTGGTGGCACAGGCCTTCAAGGGGGACAGACCTTCAGGGGAGGGGGGCCCTGGTGTAGAAGTACATGGAGAGAAGGGGGGGTTTCAAAGAGACATGCATATGCCGGACTTTGGGGGGAAGAAATAATGGATCTAAAAACAGGGGATAAAGGGGAATCAATAGATATCATTTACCTTGACTTCCAAAAAGCCTTTGACAAGGTACCACATGAAAGACTGCTAAGGAAGCTATGGAACCACGGGGTGCAAGGGGAGGTCCACCGATGGATCAAAAACTGGCTGGCGGACAGGAAACAGAGGGTTGGAATAAAGGGCCATTACTCAGACTGGCAATGGGTCACGAGCGGAGTTCCGCAGGGGTCGGTGCTGGGACCGCTCCTGTTCAATATATTTATTAACGACCTGGAGGCAGAAACCAAATGTGAGGTTATTAAATTTGCGGATGACACCAAACTATACAGCAGGGTTGAAAACGAGGAGGACTGCATAAATCTCCAAAAAGATCTGACAGCGCTGGAAGAATGGGCCAAAAAGTGGCAAATGAGCTTCAACATAGGGAAATGCAAGGTCATGCATGTAGGGAAAAAGAACCCGATGTTCACTTACAAAATGGGGGGATCACCGCTAGGGGTGAGTAACCTTGAAAGAGACCTGGGAGTGATGGTAGACACATCATTGAAGGCGTCAGCACAGTGCGCCACAGCCTCAAGGAAGGCAAACAGAATGTTGGGTATCATTAAGAAGGGTATCACGACCAGGACGAAGGAAGTCATCCTGCCACTGTATCGTGCAATGGTGCGCCCGCACCTGGAGTACTGTGTTCAGTACTGGTCGCCGTACCTCAAGAAGAACATGGCGGTACTTGAGAGAGTCCAGAGAAGAGCAACTAAGCTAATAAAGGGTATGGAAGACCTCTCATATACTGACAGACTGAAGAAGCTGGGGCTTTTCTCCCTGGAAAAGCGGAGGCTTAGAGGAGACATGATAGAAACCTTCAAGATCATGAAGGGCATAGAAAGAGTAGACAGGGACAGATTTTTCAAATTATGGGGAACCACAAGTACAAGGGGATACTAGAGAAATTGAAAGGGGAAAGGTTTAGAACAAACGCCAGGAAGTTCTTTTTCACCCAGAGGGTGGTGGATACATGGAACGCGCTACCGGAGGATGTGATAAGCAGAAGCACACTACAGGGATTCAAAGAAGGGCTGGACAGGTACATGGAGAACAAAGGGATTGAGGGGTACAGATAGGAGTAGAGGTAGGAAATAGGGATAGGATTAGAGGCAGTTACAAAATTAGTCAGGGACACTGTTCAGGCAATTAGGCCTGAGGGGCCACCGCGGGAGCGGACCGCTGGGCAGGATGGACCTCTAGTCTGACTCAGCGGAGGCAACTTCTTATGTTCTTAGGGGAAAGGGAGAGAGATGGTGGGCAATGGAATTTAGGGAGGGAAGGAACAGAAAGGGAGAGAAGTTGGATACAAGGGATGGTGTGGAGGGGGGATAGAGATACTAGATAGGATGGTATTTAGGAAAAGAAAGGGAGAGATGGTGGACCCTGGGGTGCTGGGGAAGGAGGGAGAGATGCTGGATAAAAGGGTAGTTGAGAAAAGGTGGATCTGTGGATGGAGACGAAAAAAAGGAGAGATGCCAGACCGAAGGGGAGAACAGAGATAGAAGATGGATGGTTAGCATGGAGAAAAAAGAAAGAAGGAGACCCTGGCAAGCAAGTTATCAGAAGACAACCAGAGCCTGGGACCAACTAGATTTGAATAATGACCAGACAACAAAAGGTAGAAAAACTAATTTTATTTTCTGTTTTGTGATTACACTATGCCAGATTTGAAACGTGTATCCTGCCAGAACTGGTGTTAGACCGCAAACGTGAGCTAGGATTTGACAGAGAGAGGAAAAGTCTTTTTTGTTTGTTTACACCACAGCGCCAGTATGGTTAGGAGAAGGCAAAGGGGGGTGAAGAGGCTATAAAATAAACCCACCAGGATGTTTGAAAAAAACACCCACTTGGGCAGGAATCGAATCAAAATTTTTTTTCCCTGAATCGGGCAACACTAGTTTGTACTCTTAACTAGTAACAAGGGGGTCCTTTTACTAAGGCACACTAGCTGTTTTAGTGCGTGTTAAATATTAGCGCGTGCTAAAACGGCTAGCACGCCTTAATAAAAGTTCCCAAGGTGTCACTCCTGCACCCTGACTAGGATTCCCTTTCCTCCGAGGGTTATGAATACTGAGTCTACAGCATTCCTAGTTGGCTTGATGGAAGAAAATCAGCATCAGGAACTTAATCTCTCAGCCATGTGGTTGGCCAAGGATATAATAGATACACTTCTCCCTCCATATTCGTTGTGATAGGGGATTAACAGAACCTCAAATACAGAAAAGCCGCAAATAACTTTTTCATATGTTAAGTCGCTGTTTTCTGTTAAAAACCATCCTGAATAGGGTGAAACCACAAATAACATGGTGGGAGACCTGGCCTGTTCCTGAAGGAGAGGCAAAACACGCTGAAGAAAGTGCTGGGAATCAACGATTTTCTCCGTAAATGCTTGGAATCGGCGATTTCTCTTTGCAAGCTGATGTTATTTTGGGGGAGGAGCCAGCAAGCTATAAACTGTGAATAATCGCAACCGCGAATGCTGAAACTGCAAATATGGAGGGAGAAGTGTACTGGGAAAAGTTTATTACAAATTTCCAAGTGTATTACAAATTTGATATACCGTCTATCTAAGGTTAGACGGTTTACAATATAAAAAAAAAATTTTAAAAAGAGAAGGGAGGCATTCAAAGTTAAAATATCAAGGGCGGATCAGACAGAGACATATGGTAACAAAGGGACCCATGGGTAAGGATAACTAAAGTAAATTGAGATTAAAAATAAATAAATTAAAAGGGAGGTAAAAAAGGGGTGGGAATAACAATAGGAAGGGGGACGTGCATCTTAAAAGCGGTTCATGATTATTACTCTGGCCTGGAGGGTTGTTGTGACTTCTCTTTATTTTTCATGGCTGGTAGGCCTCCCTGAATACGAAGGGCTTTAGTTTGCATCTGAATTTGTCAAGTCCAAAAGCTAATAGTTTTAAGCACCTGTTAGTTAACAAGTTTTCAAGTTTCAAGTTTATTAAGAGATTTTTTAGACCGCTTAATCAAATATCTAAGCGGTTTACATTGTAATAGTACATAAAAATAAAAACGTACATCATTATAAAAACAAGGGGTTCTGGAAAAATCCAAATATAAGAAAACACAATCATAAGGACCTATGCAAATAATAGGGAAGTGGGGAAGAACTACAGTTTTTATAGAAAAGGTAAACGTAAAAGGAAAGTACGGTAGGCTTGGGTAAGATAGCAATTTACTTTATAATTGAAATTTTCAAAGATTTTAAGAGTTTAAGATTTATGGAATTTTTAAAATATGCAAATATTAAAATATTGAATTATTAACCTACTAGTCTTATAGCCCATTACATTAACGGGTGCTAGAATATGTGTGTGTGTCTTGTCATTATTTTTTTTTCTGTCTCCTTAGCCGCTTTCTGTATTTCTGTCTGTCTTTTTTTTTTTTCCTTGGCTGTCCACTACCACCCCTTGCCTGCTCCCCCTGTCCATTCTCCCTTCCTTTTACCTCCCCTGTGTCCTCCACCACCCCATCACTGCTCACCTTATCCAGTAGAAGCCCTTCTCCCTTTGTTTTACCTCCCTCTGTCCATCATCTGTCCAGCAGTAGGCCTGTCTTCATTTTTCTGCCCCCCCCTCCCTGTTCATCAGCACCTCTTCCCCGTCCATCAACCCCTTTTCTGCCCCTCCATTTCCGTATGTTGCAGCATTTCCCTCCCCCCCACTTCCCTGTGTAGTATTTTCCTCCCCCCCCATACCTTCCTCCTGAACTGTATGCCGACATCCGACTCGGGCCGCCGCGGTCGACATCCGCCTCGGGGGGGGGGGGAGGAAGAGAGAGAGCGGAGAGAGTACTGTAGGGGCATGCGCAGTCCTACCTGCGGGTCCCTACATCGCGGCGACGTCAAGAGCAATAATGGAGCACTGGTGCGCAAGGGAACAAAGGCGGCGGGGACGGCCAAGTTACAGGAAGGGAGGGAATGAAAGGCGGGGATCGTGAAAGTAGCCACCGCTGCGTCTTTCAACAGGGAGCAGGCCAGACCGTAAGCCGCGCATGCGCACTTCCTATGTATTGCTACAGCTCACGGAAAACCGGCGCACACATAGGAAGTGTGCATGCGCGGCCTAGCATTTTATTATATTAGATTCCCCATCTCCCAAGCTCCTGCCAAAAACTAGATCCAAACATTTTTTCAATACAGCAGCACAATGAACATCTTGTTACTCATGGCAGATCTCTTTATAATGAATTATATAAGCAATTGTAACATTTGTACTGATCAGGTCATCTTCTGTCTAGATCTGGACAACTCTATTGACAAAACGGAGGCAGAAATCAAGGATCTGCAAAAAAGTATGGATCGTTGGAAGAGCACGGAAAAAGAGCATATGGATGCCATCAATCATGACACAAAAGAGCTAGAGAAGATGACCAATCGGCAAGGCATGCTTCTCAAGAAGAAAGAGGAATGTATGAAGAAAATACGAGAACTGGGTTCACTTCCACAGGAAGCATTTGAAAAATATCAGACTCTCAGTTTAAAACAGGTAAATAGCGCATCAGTAGAACCCTTTTGAATGATTAAGAGACCCTTTTACAAAGCCACAGTAGTGAGTCCCAGTGCGGCAAATGCGATGCAACCCGTAGGAATTGAATGGGCTGTGTTGCATTTTCCGCACAGAAATTGCTATTATAGTTTTGTAAAAGGGGCTCTAAGTATGTCATCTTCAAGGAAGAACCTAAGATTCTGAGCTGTTATTTCAATATCAGTTTTTCAACAGTATATTACTTCATAGGCTACAAGATCCCTGAACCCCAGCACCATGCTAATGTTCTTTTTTGGCATATAGATTTCACTATCAGGCACATTTCTTGATTTGGTTCTTATATTTTTACTTTTTTATAAACTGCTTTTTCTGTATCGCTTGGTAGACTGGTATAGTTCTTATGAATGGGTTATATGTCTCACTGCTACCAGCAGGTGGAGACTGAGCACTGTCACACCTCCACAAGCTCCTGTTCACTGCAGCGAGCTGTGGACCCCGTGACCGTAACAGTTCCAAACGTGTACCCTTTAACCAGGGTATCCTTCAGGCCTTCTTAGGCACCTGCCTAAGGTACAACAACAGGTTCCATGTCCTTACAGAAACCAGGCAAGGGAAAAGAAATTCACACACCTCCAAAACAGATTAGTAGAACAATAAAGTTGTATTTTATTCCTATACTTCTGGTTTACTTTGTCTAGGTATTTATAGCACACTGCAACAATTTTCATACAGGTTGTAGAAACCACAAAACTTTAAGTCAAGCTGACCACTCTAGTTTTATACATACCAGCCTGACTAATGTTCAAAAGATAAGCTCAAAATAAACACTTTAGGCTGGACTCAGGTCTTTTTGTCATAGTCCTCTTCACCAGTCTTTGGTGTGTCAAGGATGGCTTCAGCAAAAATTCCCTCTCCAGGCAAAGGCAGAAGGAAAAACAAAAACTATACTCCTGCAGTCCAGGCAAAGTAAAGTTTACAAAAAAAAAAAAAAAAACAGAACCCAAAGCTGCTGCCTTTCCAGCCCTGCTTCAGAGTGACTGTAGATAAGGAATTCCTCTAAAAGGAGCTTCCCTGCGCTTGCTGTTCTAGCGGAGCCTTATCTCCCTTAATTAGCCTCCAGCTGGACTGAGAGGGAACAGACTAACCCAGTCAAATGTCACAGTTCAATTATAGCAGTGCTTCTGAGATCAGAGCTGACAAGCTTACAGAGATTGACACACAAGCAACTTCAATCTCAAAACTATTAAGCAGGAAAAGAAACAAAGGTAAGAAAAAAAATAGCAAAACACTCTCAAACCTCTGCTTAGTTTGTATCCATTGCCTCCAAGCATTCACTAGAGCATTCACAGTTATATGCTTATATAGCTGGATGCTCTGGTTCAACCATGGCCAACGGAGGGGCTGTTGTATGTGTTCTCTCCATGGCCATTAGTGGGCAGAGTTCTTCTCCGTATCATTCGCCATCTGGGTCTCATGGTTCTGGTAGCTCCGGATTGGCCTCGTCGTCCATGGTACGCGGATCTGATGAGGCATCTGGGGGCGGATCCTCTGCCTCTCTTAGATGACCTTCTAACTCAGGGTCCCATTCCAATGTTCAATCCGGGTCCCTTTTGTCTTACAGCTTGGCTCTTGAAAAGGGTAGCCTAGGTAAGAAGGGGTATTCTGATAAACTGATCTCAACTCTCTTGAGGTCCTGGAGGCTTTCCTCCTCTTGGGCCTCTGTGAGGGTTTGCCGTCTCTTTGAGGAGTGGTGTGATGCGCGTGGAGTGGTCTCTTTTCACGTTTTCCTGCCTAACATCTTAGAGTTCTTGCAGGATGGCCTGAATAGGGGACTGGCTTGGTCTTCTCTCCAAGTTCAGCTTGCGGCCTTGTCAGCCTTTCGTGGATTATTGAAAGGTCAGCGTTTGACTGCCATTCCTGATGTGATTTGCTTCTTGCGGGCGGCCAAGTTGCTCAAGCCACCCTTACGACCCTCTGCTCCATCTTGGGATCAGAATCTGGTTTTGTCAATTCTAGTGTGCCCTTCTTTTGAACCGTTGGGCGACTGCTCTTTGAAAGACCTTACTCTTAAAGCAGTCTTCTTAGTGGCTATTACTTCAGCTAGACGTGTTTCTGAGCTGCAGGCTTTCTCTTATAGGGCTCCCTTTTTGATGTTTTCTAGGGAGCAGTTTGTCTTGAGGCCTGTTTCTTCTTTTCTGCCAAAGGTAGTTTCTCCTTTTCATGTCAATCAGGCAGTGTTCCTCCCAGGGTTGGGTAGCCGGGAGGGCTCTTCGAACGGA
The DNA here is from genome assembly GCF_902459505.1 of Geotrypetes seraphini. NCBI lineage: Eukaryota > Metazoa > Chordata > Amphibia > Gymnophiona > Dermophiidae > Geotrypetes > Geotrypetes seraphini. The sequence goes on from NC_047087.1 coordinate 305,256,796, forward strand.
GACAGCTGCGCAAGTTGGATGTCAATCAGGTCCTTCGCTTGGAGAGAACAAGAGCCAGAAGGCCTTGAGCATGCGCAGATGCTCAAGGCCCAGTCCGGCAAAAGGCAAGATCTTCGGGCACTGGCACCTCCTGTGGGTTGGTGCTGCGTGCCGGTGCCAGATGGGGGTAAGCCTTCAGTTTGGGTGGGTAGGGGATGCCGGTTCGCACGAGGTGGGGCGATGCCAGTTTTTTTTGGGGGGATGTGGAAGCGCACCAGTGGCCTTGGGGGTGGGGGGTCTTTTGGGGATGTGGTGGGGTGGGGTGTAGCAGCGCCAGGGGGAGGTGTAACTAATCAAGCAAGTTTCCCTTATTTCCTATGGGGAAACTCACTTTGATATACGAGTAATTTGGTTTACGAGCATGCTTCTGGAACGAATTATGCTCGTAAACCAAGATTCCATTGTATATGTTTTATTTGTATAATTGTATTGTTTTATTGTGTCTTATTATTTTTAGTGTATAAATGAAAATGTATTTATGATTATTGCTTTTTAATATTGATTGTATTGTACCCACTCTGATATTGTATGAAGGGGTGGTTTATCAGATTTATTAACCTGTTCCCAAGTGTGGGAAGGAATGCTTGCGATGATATGGTTTGTAACTCACCCTTGATTTTACAGTTTGATAAAACTTTTATAGATCTCATGATTTAGTTGGGTTGTTGTTTTTTTTTCCTTACAGTTGTTCCGGAAATTGGAACAGTGCAACACAGAGTTAAAGAAGTACAGTCATGTCAATAAGAAAGCTTTAGATCAGTTTGTGAATTTCTCAGAACAAAAAGAGAAACTGATAAAGCGTCAGGAGGAATTGGACCGGGGGTACAAGTCCATCATGGAGCTAATGAATGTTCTGGAACTTCGAAAGTATGAGGCTATACAGCTCACCTTCAAGCAGGTATTCTGTTCTTGTTCATGACTGAAAAACAGGCTGGCAACTCAACTGCTGGCTGAGTTTGTTTTATAATTCTGAGCATTCACTGTAATATCTAACAACATTATTTAAGATTATAAATGTTAATGAACCAAAGTGCTGTGTGCATCTAGCAACACTATAGAAATAAGTAGTTAGTACTAGTAGTAAAAAGCATTTATGGTGCAATAGGTGTGTCATTCTGGACAAGCGAGTTATCTCCCAATAGCCACGAGCCATCTGCAGAAGGAATCCACGCTGGATTTTTTCTGTGATCCTCTTTTTTTTTTTTTTTTTTATAAATCTTTATTAATTTCCAAATGTTAACAGTGCCATACAATGAATTTAAACATAAACACTACACAGAACGCACTTTAAATACACAGATAATTTAAAAAACAATCATTTTCTCCCCCCTCCTCCCCATAATTAATAGAAGTACATATTTAATTTCAATAATATAGATAATTAAGTATAGCAAACAATAATACGTTCCTCTCCCCCCCCCCCACCCACCCAATCTGGATGTGTAAGGAAGTTAAATAAAAGAAAAGGTACATGACAGTTCTTGTGACTCAATAAATGCAGTCAATGGGCTCCACACCATTTGGAATGCGTTACTATATCCCAAACATTCCGCGTTCATTCTTTCATTCTTGTAACAGGAACGTAGGTTTGCCCACCAGAAAGTGTAATTCGGTCGATCATAACTCTTCCAGTTACGTGTAACCATCTGGATGGCTATTCCCGTCATTATCAAGAAAAGCTGTCAAGCCACGCCCCTCTTTTCTGTGATTCTCTTACTTCACTGGGAGCTTTACTGCCATCTACAGTTTTTCTAAACTAAACTAAACCTTAAGTTTGTATACCGCATCACCTCCACAGAAGTGGAGCTCGGCACGGTTTACAGGAATTGATATAGAAAGGAACTCCAAAGAAAAGTAGAAGAACTTGGTACAGAGAAGTTTAGAGAGACTTAGTATATCGAAGAGGGAGAGGTCGTTACATTTTAGAGAAAAGCCATGTTTTTAAATGTTTTCAGAAGAGTTGGAGGGAGGTCAGACTCCGAAGCGGGATAGTAAAGCTGTTCCAGAGTTCGGTGATCCTGAAGAAGAGGGATGTCCCTAATTTTCCTGCATGGGATATGCCCTTTAAAGAGGGGAAGGATAGTTTGAATTTTTGAGTAGATCTGGTGATGTTGGGACTCGAGGAGTTCCAAGATAGTGGAAAAAGGGGAGGAAGGATGCTGTGTAGAGACTTGAAGGTTAGACAGGCGCATTTGTAGTGAACTCTAAGGATTACTGGGAGCCAGTGAAGCTTAGACAGAAGCGGGGAGACATGGTCGAATTTGCTTTTTGCGAAGATTAGTTTAGCCGCGGTGTTCTGAATCCGCTGGAGTCTATGAAGGCTTTTCTTTGTTAGGCTTAGGTAGATGGAGTTACAGTAATCCAGTCTGGAAAGAATGATGGATTGAATGAGGACAGCAAAGTGTTGTTGATGGAAGCAGGATCTCACTTTCCTTAACATGTGAAGATTGAAAAAGCATTTTTTTACTAGGGAGTTAAGGTGGTCGTTAAAGGACAGTGTAGAATTAATGATGATGCCCAGAACTTTGCTTCACACAAGCTGGAAGGAGTGTTTTTGTTCTGCTCTCCCTTTTTATTTATTTTCTCTGTGTTTTAACAGTTAATTTTTGCTGGTTTTAGTGCTCTGAGCTTACCTATTTCATGGTTAGCTCTGCCTTTGTTGAGAAGAAGCAGACTGAGGTCTGCAGCTGACAGTCCAATCCCTTGTGGTACCTGTTAGCCATCAGCTCCAGTGTGTCATGTTAGCTTTCCTTCAAGCTGTCCTTGGCAAAGGGCTTACTGTGGTTTCCCTTTGGGTTCAACTCGCATGGTTCTCTTTTTTCAGGGCCCGACACCACAAATCTACTCTGGCGTCTCATGTGGACATAACCAGATTTATGAAGAGGGCTCTCTTCATCAGACCACCAGTCAAGATCCCGTTCCCTTCTTGGGATCTGAAAGTGGTTCTGCAGAGTCTCACCAAAGCTCTGTTTGAGCCGCTGGAAGAAGTGTCTCTACTGGATTTAATGATAAAGGCAGTCTTTCTGGTGGCTGTGATATCAGTGAGATGAGTCTCAGAGCTTCAGGCTCTTTCTTATAGAGAGCCTGTCCTTAAAATAACGGACACTGGGGTTTCTCTATGTATCACCCCTTCTTTTCTGCTGTAAGATGTTTCATGTCATTCGGAAAATTCAATTGCTAGCATTCCAGTCCACAGGATCTAAGAAACATGACCGGATTTTGAAGAAGTAATTTGTAATGTGTTTTTTTTTACTATGTATGTGTTTTTGGAACCTGCTTTGTATTACGCGGGATATAAATAAAAAACATAAGTTAGATGTAAGAAGTGTACTATTTCGGTATCTTGAGATCACCAACGACTTTAGGCTGTCTGACCATCTGTTTGTGCTGACTCATTCAGCTAAGCGAGGTGTGGCAGCATCTAAGGCCATGATTTCCATATGGATCCGTAAGGCCATTTTGTCAACCTACATTACCTGCGGAAAACAGTCTCCTATTTCCATCAAGGCACATTTGAGAAGAAGTTTATCTTTGTCTTGATCTGAAGCTAGAGCATTCTCCCCAAAGGAGATTAGTAGAGCAGTGACTTAGTCCACTCTACATACATTTGCTAAGTCTTATAGAGTGGATGTGGCAGCAAGAGAGGGCTCTGTTTTGGGTCCTCTGTTTTATGGGCTGGTGCAGTCAGCCAACCCTAGATATCTTGGATTGCTTTTGTATGCCTTGCTTGTAAAGCACAGTTACTTATCGTAACAGGTGTTATCCAGGGACAGCAGGCAGATATTCTTAACGCATGGGTGACGTCACCGATGGAGCCCCGGTACGGACACTTTTAACTAGAAAGTTCTAGTTGGCCGCACCGCGCATGCGCGAGTGCCTTCCCGCCCGACGGAGGAGTGTGTGGTCCCCAGTTAAGATAAGCCAGCTAAGAAGCCAACCCGGAGAGGTGGGTGGGATGTAAGAATATCTGCCTGCTGTCCCTGGATAACACCTGTTACGGTAAGTAACTGTGCTTTATCCCAGGACAAGCAGGCAGCATATTCTTAACGCATGGGTGACCTCCAAGCTAACAGAGAGGGAGGAGGGATGGTTGGCCATTAGGAAAATAAGTTTTGTAACACAGATTGGCCGAAGTGTCCATCCCGTCTGGAGAAGGCATCCAGACAGTAGTGGGCAGTGAACGTGTGAACTGAGGACCAAGTGGCAGCCTTGCAGATCTCCTCGATGGGCGTGGAGCGGAGGAAAGCCACAGAAGCAGCCATAGCTCTGACCCTGTGTGCCGTGACAGCACCTTCCAGTGAGAGACCGGCCCGAGCATAACAGAACGCAATGCAGGCAGCAAGCCAGTTGGAAAGCGTCCGTTTAGAGACAGGACGACCTAGACGGTTAGGGTCGAAGGACAAAAAGAGCTGAGGTGACGAGCGGTGTGCCCTGGTACGGTCAAGGTATTATGCAAGGGCGCGCTTACAGTCTAGCGTGTGTAACGCCTGCTCCCCAGGATGAGAATGGGGCTTAGGGAAAAAGACAGGCAACACAATGGAAGTCCGAGGTGGAAGTCCGAGACCACCTTGGGGAGAAATCTAGGATGGGTACACAGAACCACCTTGTCATGGTGAAAAGCAGTGAAATGTGGGTCGGCAACCAGTGCATGTAGCTCACTAACCCTCCTGGCAGAGGTGATGGCAATGAGGAAAAGCACCTTCCACGTAAGAAATTTGAGCGAATTTGTGGCAAGAGGCTCAAAAGGAGGTTTCATGAGGGCTGATAAAACCACATTCAGGTCCCAGACGACTGAAGGAGGCTTCAGAGGTGGTTTGACATTGAAGAGGCCTCTCATGAACCGGGAAACCAGTGGATGAGCCGTGAGAGGTTTTCCGAGGATAGGCTCATGAAACGCAGTGATGGCACTGAGGTGGACTCTGATTGAGGTAGACTTGAGGCCAGCGTCGGACAGAGAGAGCAAATAGTCCAGAACAGTTTCCACCGCCAATGAGGTGGGATCGTGGTGATGCAGGAGACACCAAGAGGAGAACCTGGTCCACTTCTGATGGTAACACTGGAGGGTGGCCGGTTTCCTGGAGGCATCCAAAATACGACGGACAGGCTGAGACAGATTGTCTGGAGAGCTCAGCCCGAGAGAAACCAAGCTGTCAGGTGGAGCGAAGACAGATTGGGATGCAGTAGAGACTGATGCTGCTGTGTAAGTAGAGTAGGAAACACAGGAAGAGGAATGGGTTCCCTGGAGCTGAGCTGGAGCAGGAGGGAGAACCAGTGTTGGCGAGGCCACCGAGGAGCGATGAGAATCATGGTGGCTCTGTCCCTGCGGAGTTTGGATAACGTCCGTAACATCAGAGGCAGTGGAGGAAAGGCATAGAGGAACCGATCCGTCCAGTCGAGCAGGAATGCATCCGGGGCCAGACGATGAGGAGAGAAGAGTCTGGAACAGAACTGGGGCAGCTGATGGTTGTGAGGAGCTGCAAAGAGGTCCACCTGAGGAGTGCCCCAGCGGGCAAAGATGGAGTGGAGTGTGGGAGGATCCAGAGTCCACTCGTGAGGTTGAAGGATGCGGCTGAGATTGTCGGCCAGGGAGTTCTGTTCTCCCTGGATATAGACAGCCTTGAGGAAGAGACTGTGGGCCGTGGCCCAGGTCCAGATGCGGATGGCCTCCTGACAGAGGAGGGGAGATCCGGTGCCGCCTTGCTTGTTTATGTAGTACATGGCGACTTGGTTGTCTGTGCACATGAGCAGAACCTGAGGGTAGAGAAGATGCTGGAAGGCCTTGAGAGCATAGAACATGGCTCTGAGTTCCAGGAAATTGATGTGATGTTGACGCTCCTGAGGGGACCAGAGTCCCTGGGTGCAAAGATCTCCCAGGTGAGCTCCCCATGCATAGGGGGAGGCATCCGTGGTTATGATCATGGAGTGAGGGGGTAGATGAAATAGCAGACCCCTGGAAAGATTTGAGGAGTTCAACCACCATTGAAGAGATTGCTGAAGAGACAATGTGACAGAGATGGGATGAGAAAGAAGATCCGTGTTCTGTGACCATTGGTTGGCAAGAGCCCATTGAGGTGTCCTGAGGTGGAGTCGCGCCAGAGGAAGCACATGGACCGTCGAGGCCATGTGGCCCAGGAGGACCATCATCTGTCGGGCTGGAATGGAGTGATGAAGGAGCACCTGACGACAGAGGTGGAACAGGGTCCGTTGACGGTCGGAGGGGAGAAACGCCCTCATCAGAGTGGTGTCGAGAACTGCTCCAATGAACTGAAGTCGCTGTGTGGGAAGCAGATGCGACTTGGGGTAGTTGATCTCGAACCCCAGGAGATGGAGGAAAGAGATGGTGTGATGAGTGGCTTGTAGCACAAGTGGAGATGTAGGTGCTTTCACCAACCAATCGTCCAAGTAGGGGAACACCTGGAGGTCGTGAGACCTGAGGAAGGCCGCCACCACAATAAGGCACTTGGTGAACACCCTGGGCGATGAAGCGAGGCCAAAAGGTAGCACTTTGTACTGATAGTGACGGTGCAGTATCTGAAACCGTAGGTAGCGACGTGAAGTCGGATTGATTGGGATGTGAGTGTAGGCCTCTTTGAGGTCCAGGGAACATAGCCAGTCGTGCTGAGAGAGAAGAGAGTAAAGCGTGGCAAGGGAGAGCATTCTGAACTTCTCCTTGACCAGACACTTGTTGAGGTCCCTGAGATCAAGGATGGGACGGAGGTCTCCAGTCTTCTTGGGAACCAGGAAGTAGCGGGAGTAGAATCCCTGACCCCTTTGGTCCGGAGGCACCTCTTCGATGGCATTGAGAAGAAGGAGGGATTGGACCTCCCTCAGGAGGAGGGGGATTTGGGAGGAGTGAGAAGCAGACTCTACGGGAGGATTGTCTGGTGGAAGAGTCTGGAAGTTGAGAGAGTAGCCGTGGCGAATGATGTTGAGGACCCATTGGTCTGATGTGATGACCTCCCAACGGCTGAGGAAGATTTGGAGGCGACCTCCGATAGGCTGAGGAAGAGGCAATGATGGTGGGAGACTGGCAATGCCCTGGAGGAAGAAGTCAAAAGGGCTGAGATGGTTTTGACGGAGGGAGAGGCTTGGCAGGTTGGTGAGACTGTGAGCGAGCCTGAGTTTGATGCTGTTGCCGAGGTTGGCGAGGCTGCTGTTGAGGCGGGTTGAGAGGTCTGGCCGAGAACCTGCGTTGGTAGGAAGACTGCTGTCGGTAGGGGCGAGTCGGCGGAGTCTTCTTTTTAGGCTTCACCAGGGTGTCCCACCTGGTCTCGTGAGCCGAGAGTTTCTGGGTTGTTGAGTCCAGGGACTCTCCGAAGAGTTCATCACCAAGACAAGGTGCATTAGCCAGGCGGTCTTGGTGGTTAATGTCGAGGTCAGAAACTCTCAGCCAGGCCAGACGCCGCATGGCAACAGCCATGGCAGACGCTCGAGAGGTTAGCTCAAATGAGTCATAAATGGAGCGCACCATGAATTTCCGGAGTTGGAGCAGACTGGAAATTTGTTGTTGAAAAAGAGGTACCTTACGTTCAGGGATGTATTTTTGTAAGGCGGAGAATTGTTGCACCAGATGCTTCATGTAGAAGGAGAAGTGAAAAGTGTAATTATTTGCCCTGTTGGCCAGCATTGCATTCTGGAAAAGGCGCTTGCCAAACTTATCCATAGTTTTTCCCTCTCTGCCAGGAGGGGTGGAGGCATAGACACTGGAGCCCTGAATTTTTTTTAAGGTGGACTCCACCAGGAGAGATTCATGGGGCAATTGAGGCTTGTCAAACCCTGGAATGGGAATGACCCGATACAAGCTATCCAATTTGCGAGGGTCCCCAGGGACAGTGAGGGGGTTCTCCCAGTTCTTATAAAAAGTTTCCCGTAGGATGTCATGTACGGGTAACTTGATGAATTCCTTGGGAGGTTGCTCAAAGTCTAGGGCCTCGAGAAAGGCCTGTGACTTTTTAGAGTCGGACTCTAAGGGAATGGAAAGAGCAGCAGACATCTCCCTGAGGAATTTGGTGAACGAGGACTGTTCAGGTTTTGAAACGGTATCAGTCACTGAAGGTTCCTCGTCCGTGGAGGAAGCGTCTTCCTCGGTACCGTGTGGGGATTCTTCCCATAAGTCTGGGTCCCTGATGTCGGGGTGCGCACGGCGGGACATCGGTGTGGACGGCTCGGCATGGCGGGTTTTGGAGAGAGACTTGCCAGAGCGGACCGAGGCGGTACCGGGAGAGGAAGACCGGTGCCGTACCTGGTACCGAGAAGGATCGGCGTCAGAGCAGGTCTGTACCGTAGGTTGAGAAAGATGTGGCTCAGCCGAGAGGACCGGCATGGAAGTGTTGAGCGGTACCGAGGGGGTCGACACCGATGGAATGGTGCGAGGCTCGGACCGGTCCTGTACCGGAAGGTGCGGTGCCAGTAACGCCGGCAACAGTTGTTGGAGTTGTTGCTGCAGCTGCTCCTGTAACTGGGTTTGGAGTATGGCCGCAATGCGGTCGTCCAGGGGGGGCACCGGTACCGCTTTTTTCTTTTTCGGTACCATAGGTGCCGCTCTACACTCCAGCGATGAGGAGGCCGATGACGAGGCACTCACCGATATCGGAGCGGAGCGTTTGTGGGGTCGATGCGGTGCCGAGGTTGCCGGTGTCGCAACCGTGGCAGGAGGGCGCTCAAGGGAAGTGGAAGGCTTCTTAGCCGGCTTACCTGGGGCCAGCGACCCCGAAGAAGGATCCTGTGGAGTCGAAGTAGTCGGTGTCGACTTTTGCGGTGCCGTCGACATCGCGGCAGATTCCATGGCAGATCCGGTACCGAATAGAATATTTTACTGGATCTGCCTATTTTTTAATGTGCGCTTTTTAAGCGTAGCACAGCGGGTGCAGGAGTCCACCCGATGCTCTGGACCCAAGCACTGCAGGCACCAATTGTGCGGGTCGGTAAGAGAAATCGGGCGTGCACACCGCTGGCACTTCTTAAAGCCCGGTTGAGGGGGCATGAAGGGAAACACGGCCTCCACAAAATCAAAGCCGGAGGCCTGTATGGTGGCAACAGGCCCCGCCGGGGCCGGCCCTAAAAAATAAAGAAAACTCGACGAGTTGTTTTTTTGGTTTTTTTAATTTGTAAAAAGAAAATTAACGGGATCCGAAAGGAAAAAAACTGAAAAAAAGTACGCGAGCGGGAAGGCAGAACTAAGTTTTCAACAGCCATTGAAACACATGCGACTTCTTCGCTCCGCGGAAACGAAGAAACTGGGGACCACGCACTCCTCCGTCGGGCGGGAAGGCACTCGCGCATGCGCGGTGCGGCCAACTAGAACTTTCTAGTTAAAAGTATCCGTACCGGGGCTCCGTCAGTGACGTCACCCATGCGTTAAGAATATGCTGCCTGCTTGTCCTGGGATAACTGTGCTTTATATGAACATGCATAAATTGAATTGGTGATTTGTAACTTTAATGAATACAGTAAATGATTGTTACTTTTTTTTTTTTTTAGGTATCAAAGAATTTCAGTGAGGTCTTCCAGAAGCTGGTGCCTGGTGGCAAAGCCACACTAGTTATGAAGAAAGGAGACATTGAGGGAAGTCAGTCTCAAGACGAGGGAGAAGGCAGCACTGAAAGCGAGAGAGGGTCTGGATCGCAGAGTAGTGTCCCATCTGTGGACCAGTTCACTGGAGTTGGAATTAGGGTAAAGAATATTGATCTTCTAATTGGGATTCCACTCTCAAAAATATCACTGCCACAGCTTATTTATTGTATGAATTAGAGAGAAGTCCACCATTTTCTTCCAGGTTCTGGCTTTTGCAGTCTCAAGAGGACAAGGGAATAGTCGCCAGAACTAAATCTGGAGAGGTCTTTCAGATGGCTAACCTGGGATGAATTTGGATCCTTTTTGTCATCCCTTCCTATCTAACTCCCCTTTAACAGGTTAATTTTCCCTCTCCTCTGGCTTAATCTAATCTGGTATTTCTGAGTCTCGCTATGCCTAAACAGGTTCAAGGCGACTTAAAATATTTTGAATTACAGAATGAATTTGCTACATTATAGTAGTTTGAGGAGGACAGAATTATGAATAGGGTAATAGAGATAAGAGCATGGAGGTACTTTGATTGTACTGAGTAGAGGGTGGGATTTAGTGATATTAGATATTTTGAGTTAGTTGTCTACAGTGTGTATGCTTTCAAAGAAGAGAGAGAGATTTTCACAGTAGATTTATTCATCTTGCTTGAATTCAAGGCTGTGTATTAGGACATACTGCACAAATGGTATAAATTTGGATTTTAGATTTAGGCCCCCTTTTACTAAACCGCGCTAGTGTTTTTTAGCGCCAGGAGCCACGCTGTTCCTATGAGTTCCTATGAGCGTCAGGAGCAGTGCAGGGCATTCAGCGAATCTCCCAGCGTTAAAAATTGCTAGCGCAGTTTCGTAAAATGGGGGGTTAATGTTTGCCCTTCCAAATAAGCAATGAGTTACAATTAAGATGTAATTGTCCATTCTCTGCCACTGTGAATTTACTTATTTAAGTTTAGGGTGAAATGACTTACTCCAGGTCAGAAGTGGTATCGAAGGGAAAAGCAGGATTTCAACCCTGATTTTCCTGATTCTCAGCCTACTACTCTAACCACTAGGAAGGACAGTTCTATGACTGGATGCCTCCAGAATGTATGGAACGCAAGTCCTATTATAGAATACTAGCATAACCCATTATCAGTGCACCTATTATTTATGTGCCTACGGTTATGCTAGCCACAGATCTGGTGTAGGTGCAGGAGCCCAAATGCAGCAGGGATAGGTGTAACTGGGAGCCCTGCTATGCTCCTCCCAGATGTACCTCTCCTTGCAAATACATGCTATGTAAGTTAAATGGGTTTCTAGTACAAAAGGCATATGAATCTTGAATCAGTGGGTTATTCACCTCTACTTGCAAGTTTGTGTAGAAGGTGTCATCTACATTTTTTGGCCCCAACTCACTGCTCTGCCCCTCAGTTTCTCCTTCTACATGTGAGTTGAGGGTGTCTTTCTGATCTGCTCTGGGCCATTCCCAACTTGGAACCTCAATATGGTTTTGCATTCTCTCAGCAAGGCCCCATATGAGCCCTTGCAAGAGATGTCACTGATGGATCTTACCATTAAGACAGTTTTTCTGGTAAATATTGCCTCAGTGAGAATGGTCTCTGAGCTGCAGGCTCTGTCGTGCAGAGAGCTTTGCCTCAGGTTTATGGAGGCAGGAGTCTCATTATGTAGGGTACCTTCCTTTATGCCAAAAGTAGTCTTGGCCTTCCATATAAATCAGGAAGTCTGGCTACCCGCATTCCATGTTCTTCTAAGAAAAGAGAATCAAAAATTAAAAAAAAATTTTAATAGTTAACTATTAAATTTTTTTTTAAATTTTTGATTCTCTTAGAAGAACATTGTATTTATAATAAGAAAAGTTTGATTATATTATTTTGATACTCCCATTTCAAGTGAGCATGTTGATACCGCATTCCATACCACAGGTTCAAAGATAAAGGACAAAGTCTTGGCATTACTGGATGTTAGGAGAGTTGTTCTTTGTTACCTCAAGGTCTCAAGTGATTTTTGTCTCTCAGATATTTTTGTACTACTGAATCCTAGCTGCCTGGGGAAGCCAGCTTCTAAGCCTTCCATTTCAAGATGGATTCGTATGGCTATTCTTCAGCGTATATCGGGTGTAGTAAGCAATCACCGATTTCTTTTAGAGCACACACTGAGGAGTGTGGCTTCTTCATGGTTGGAGTCCTGGGTGGTTTCACTTGAGATCAGTAGGGCAGCTTCGTGGTCTACCCTCCATACTTTCACAAACTTTTATAAGGTGGATGTGGCAGCACGACTGGATGCCACTTTTGGGTCCTCGGTGCTAACAGGTTCATCTGCCCCACCCTAGACTCAGAGTACTGCTTTGATACATCCTACTAGTTCAAGACTCATATGCATTTTGCACTAGAAGGGAAGATTAGGTTCTTACCTCAATCTTTCTAGTAGAAAGGCATATGAATCTTGAAGACCCGTCCTGTCAGATTTCAATTTAGCCTGCTTAAATGTCTCAGATATATTATGTCATAGCAACATTCTCCAAATCTGCGAGGTGTTTCCATCTGGATAAGTGCCTTGATTCAACAATCGGATACTTTGTACTTCTGAGGTCTCCTTTCCACTAATGGGTTCCTCTGTATCTCTCAAGGGATGGGCTTGCTGGAGGTTAGGCAAGACGCCATTTATTGATTAATACCTGGAAGGTCTCCACAGTGTTGAGAGATATCCTTCTCAAGAGAAGAGTTTTATTGATAGCTCTCTATTGAATACAGGCAGTCCCCAGAGTTACAGACGTCCAACTTAAGTATGACTCACACTTAACGCGGTTGCGGCTTCATTTGATTTCACTGAGCAGTATTTCCAGTGGCATAGGCTCCTACATTTCTCCTGCAACAGATTCAGGAATGATGAATGGCCACATTAAGAACACTGGTAGGGACAGTTGGCCCTTTTGTCAGCTGGAAGCAGAGGTAAGCAGTAAGAATCTTAAAATCTACAAGTTCTAAGTTACATACAAATCCAACTTAAGAACAGCTGTAAAAACGTAACTCGTTCTTAACCTGGGGACTGCCTGTATATTAAAAAATGTTTTGAAAAATAGGGGACTGTAGGAAATCATAAGTGTTAGTGCTGGTTGCATTCGAAGGTGGCTGTTGGGGTTCCACCTTGTTTTTACTTTCCTATTGGCATTGGTTTTCTTTAATGGTAGTTGGTTAAGAGCAGAACAGATTTAGCTTCATTGAGGAGTTCCCCGTGCCCCTCCTCTTTCTTTTTCCTGTTGTAGTGGCTGTCAACTGCTTTGGTATGAGCTCTGAAGAGCAGAACACAGTGCAGAAATAAGGGAGGTGGAGCTAAAAAATTTAGATGATGCCTTCTACACAAACTCACAAGTAGAGGTGAATAACTCATTGATTTAAGACTTATATGCCTTTCTGCTGGAAAGATTATCGTTGTAAGAACCTAATCTTCCCATTTGCAAAATAGCTCTTTGGATTCCTGTTGACACTCCTCTGTGTATGTACACTTAAAATGTGCAAATGCTAGTATTTTAGACATTTAGCTTGCAAGGGATGGAGAAATGCAGACACCTAGAATATAGAACATCTCTTTAGGTGGCTACTCCATTTCATGCCTTATAATAAGCTACAGTGCTGGCCAAATTATTATGGATTTTGGCAATGCTAAGAACTTGCTGACAGTAAATCTTTGTAAACTACACTGCCGTGTTTTGCTGATGCTTACAGCATGGAATGTCTGTGCTGGGAATAGGTGTACTGCCTCAAAATGACAGTTGAGACGGAAGACTTTTCATTGGCTGTCCAAGCCAGCTCAATCACATTTTTTTTTTTTTTTTTTTTAAACGTGTTTTTATTAACAGTGAAAAATACACCTCCCAACAGGGCATAACAGTAAACATCAGAAAGACAAAAGACAACTGCAGCAAATTATTAACATATGTCTAGGATGATTAATATTACAGACTGAAACACCTCATTTTTGGGCGTTCTTGGTATATATTAAATGCAAGGTATTTAACAAACCTTTTACATTACGTTACATTACTGATTTCTATTCCGCCTCAACCTTGCAGTTCTGGGCGGATTACAAAAGAGACATCTGGACATTTCCAGGATGATTACAAAGAGACTTCTGGACTTTTCCAGAAGAGTTACAAGAAGAAGAACATTTCCAGAGAAGTTATAAGAAGAATGGTGTAGTATAGTTTAGGGAATGGGATACGGCAAGGAGGATTGGGCTATTCCAGTGGATATACAATTCGGGATGCTGTACAGATAGGATATAGTGCAGTTTCAGTATATATGCAGTTAGGGAAGCTTTTCTAGCCATTAGCGAGTGTTTGTATTATGTAATATTAATTCTTAAACATGGAGCTCTAGTAATGGATAAGAATTGTAATATCAGCACAAAGAAGGTAAGATTTATGTTCTTTTGGAGGAAACAACCTTAACACAGAAGGAAATTGCTTGGAAGCTGTCCATCTCATCACAGTTTGTGAGTGTCTGTCAAAATAATGTTGGCAAGAGGTGAAACTTTGTCGCCAAGAAGAAGATCTGCCTGTTGTCACAAGCCTTGTCCAGTGCCAGGGATGACCGAATATTGGAGATTGGAGAAGCTGGGCCTTTTCTCCCTTGAAAAGAGGAGACTGCGAGGGGACATGATCGAAACATTCAAAATACTGAAGGGAATAGACGTAGTAGAAAAAGACAAACTGTTCACCCTCTCCAAGATAGGGAGAACGAGAGGACACTCTCTAAAGTTGAAAGGGGATAGATTCTGTACAAACGTAAGGGAATTCTTCTTCACCCAGAGTGGTAGAAAACTGGAACGGTCTTCCAGAGTCTGTTATAGGGGAAAACATCCTCCAGGGTTTCAAGACAAAGTTGGACAAGTTCATGCTAAACTGGTGAGACTGGACTCATTTTGAGCACTGGCCTTGACCTAGGGGCTGCCGCGTGAGCGGACTGCTGGGCAGGATGGACCACTGGTCTGACCCAACAGCAGCAATTCTTATGTTCTTAACATATCCGCAGAGCAGGATAGCGAGTTTGCAGCACTTGCAGCAGGAGTGGAGAGAACTGTTCGTCATCAACTTTTTAGAGCAAATTTGAAGGCATGTTGACCCTAGAGAAAGCTGTTGCTCACAGAAACCATGAAGAAGAAAAGATTATCCTGGGTCAATAAATATTCATCCTGCAGAAGACTGGGCTAAGGTAATTTTATGAAAATAAATTTTACAATCTTTTTACAGCTTCAGAACCACTTCTTTGAATAAATGCTTAAAAACTTTTATTATGCATTTCAGCTGCTCAAGTCATAGTGAAATCATGTGGTGTCTTTTCACATAAGAGCACAATGCAGATCCTTGATGATCATGCTCCACTGCTGCATAAATGTCCTGGAGAGGAATTTCACAAATATTATGTAGTTCAGTCAAAGGTCCACTTGCAGTGATGGTGTGAAGAGAAATTAGCATGCAAAGCCTAAGCTGGTTGCACATTTGAGGGGACCATGCAGCAGGAACAGTACCAGAAGGTTTTCAAAACAAAACTGCTTCCCCAAACAGAAGCTTGGTATGTTGAAAACCTTTAAGGAAGAGGTAATCTTTGAACAAGACAAGGCCCCCTGCCATACCATTAAGAAAATTAAGAACTTTTTGGCCTAAAAACAAGTGAAACTTCTGGACTGGCCAGGAAAAGTGCAGACATGAATCCTATCGAGAATGTCTGGAAAATCTTGAAGGACAAGATGCATGACTGCACTGTCAAAAAAGAGGCGGCAACAAATGGAGAGACTGATTCAAGAATGGTTCCACAACAAGATCACCAAGAAGTGTGCAAAGAATATGATTGAAGGCATACCAGATCATATAAAGACAGTGATAAAGCACATGATGGATGGACAAAATATTGACACTACGCTGACTGATATCCAAATTTTACATGAAATTAGAAACGTTCTAACAGTTATAATAAGAGTTTCATTTTAGTGTACTAAACATGTATTTTGTTAAATTTTGCACCTTTCTGTATTTTGCAATGAAATATCTGAGTCATTTTCAATAAAAATAACTTTGGCCAGCACTGTAATAATATAGCAACTAGTAGGTCAAATCATTTATTTGATGTTCTCTCCATTTTTCTAGGTATCATTTACCGGAAAACAAGGTGAAATGAGGGAAATGCAGCAGCTGTCAGGTGGACAAAAATCTTTAGTGGCTCTTGCTCTCATTTTTGCAATTCAGAAATGTGATCCAGCTCCCTTTTATCTATTCGATGAAATTGACCAAGCCCTGGATGCCCAACACAGAAAGGCTGTTTCAGGTAGATTTTGTATATATTGTTTCTATTTTCCAAACCAAAAGATCTTAAGATGATATACTGGAAATTGAGAGGGAATTGGAAAGGTATCGGAAGTGTGGATGCTTTTGATTCTCTGTATTTAACATGTTTGGAATGGATTGGCTTTATTCTTTTTGATGTATCACTATTGGCAAGCATTAAGTAGTGTACAAGATACAGAAAAAGTTTAAAAACAGTTAGAAAGCAATTGTATCACACAATACACAACATCCCAATGGAAAGGTCTTAAGAGATTGCAGCTGCTCCAGAGCACAGCGGCTAGACCAATCCTTTGCAAGACCCGGTTTGAGAGGGCCAGTCCGCTGCTGGCAGAGCTGCACTGGTTGCCAGTCAAGAGCAGAATTCATTTTAATGTTGCATGAATGGTCCACAAAGCTATATATGGGGAAGACTTGACTGAACTAATATCTGGCATTCAGGTCACACCTTCCTTCGACAGCTTAAGAACGGCCCAGCACTGTAAACTGCCCTTCTCCTCTCCACGTCAAATCCAAAAAAATCACTTCAAGTCTACCTTCGAGTTCCAAGGTCCCAAGATTTGAAATTGCCTACCAGTCTGCTTCTGACAGATCCCTTCCTACCTTCAATTCAGGAAATCACTAAAGATACACCTATTCTTACTGTAATCTAAGATTGGAACTCAATTTGGTTTGTTCCTTGATGTTACTGTATGAATCCTTATTAATCTTGTTGTAAGCCACAATGATTCCTTACTGTTAATTGTGGGATATAAGAAACAGTATGGTAGGATATATCATAAATAATTCATAAACAGCTATCAGACAATTATATATATAATCTCTTGGCAGAATTCTGCGCTGTGCAGAATTTGCACAGTATTCACCATCCACATAGAATTCTGCACAGATCTGTTATCTCCCGCATTCCTGGTCCTTCTCCTGACTTGGCAACCCCCCTCCCCTCGTGCAGGTCTGGTTTCCAGTCGACCCCCCCCCCCTCCATGTGTGGAACCAGTATCCATGGGCCCTCCCAAAGCAGCAGCAATAGCCAGCTAGCAGAGGCAATGCTGTAATCAGGTTGCTTGTGGCCGGCCCCACCAGGGCCTTTCCTCTGCCACTTCACTTCTGATGCAGCAGAGGAAAGGCTTTGACAGAGCTGGCTGCAAGGAGCCTGTTCACAGTGCTGCCTCTGCTGACTGGCCCTGCTGCTGCTTTGGGAAGGCTCGAAGGTAAGAGATACTGGCTCCACACATGGAAGGGGATTGATTGGAGGCCATACCCACACAAAGGAAAGAGGGGATTAAGTCAAGAGCAGGATGGCAGGGAGATGCCATGGGTGGGGCAATCAGAGAGTGAGAGAGAGGGTAGACCCACAGAAGGAGGAGGAGAAGGGGACATGGATGTTGGACCATAATTTGGGGGAGGGGAGAGGTGGGGGCATGGATGGTGAATCAAAAGTGGAGAGCGGGGGAAGAGGAAGGGACATGGATGCTGGACCCGTAGGGGGGGGAGGGGAGAAAGTGACCCAGACCAGAAAGGAGGGAGAGATGTGAAGAAGAGGGAGTGGGGTGGGGTGAGGGGACATGGATGCATTGAAAATACTTGATATTGTGTTTAAATCAAAATCTCAATAACTTGAAACTTGACCTACAAGTGAGGGTGGGGGGATAGTAGAGAAAGAGAGAGTGACTCGGACCAGAAAGAGGTGGTGGAAAGGAAGGAAGAGATGCTTGGCCGTTGAGAGAGGAAGCCAGGAATTCCAGACCATGGGCAGCAGGGAAGGGATTCAGGGTGCAAGTGAAGAGAGGTGGTTGGCTTGGTGGGGTGAGGGGACATGGATGCTGGAACCACAAGGGAGCGAGGGGATGGTAGTGAGAGGAAGAGAGTGTGGCATAGACCAGAAAGTGGGTGGGAAGGGAAAAAGAGATTCTTTAGCACTCTCCAGACCAGTAGAGGTTAACTTTACGATTGGGTATATATCTAATCATGACCAGCAGGTGGAGACTGAAAACAAAACTTTGGGACAGTATATCCTAGCCCCTCCTCTCTATTTCCCTCAGTCTTCTTTCAGTCTCCAGCAGGTGTTGAGTGATCTGTACCCATCTCCCTTGGTAGGGCTGTTGGAATTTGTTTAGAGGTTTATTGTCCCTGTTTTTAGCCGGACGGAGCTTGGACGGACTCTGTTTGGGGGTTCGTCCGACCTCGGGGGTGTCAAACCCGGCGGGTCACGAGCGGGGTCCCTCCCCCCACTTCCTCCACCTCCCCATATTTTTTTAGAGGAGCCTCAGCAGTAAGCCTTGCCCCCTAAATCAAGCAAGGCATATTGCTTCGAGAGCCTGTGGAGTCTGTTCTGTAAAAAAAAAAAAAAAAAATCCTGAGGTAGTGCTGGTCTGGAGGGTTGTATCCCTTTAAGAAAGCTGTATTTTACTGTATTTTTTCAACTAACCGGCACTTTTTTTTTTTTACAGCTAGGTCGCGTATGGAGCAATGAGCACTTCTAAAGGGAAAAAGTGCTCATTGTGCTCCAGACGCGAGGCACTCGCGGCCGGCCTGTGCAAGCGGTGTTCAGGCCGGTGCGGTGGAGGAGCTCCGTCGGCAGCGGCTGCAGGCGCCCAGAGCTCCCCGCCGATGGTGCCTCGCGAGTCGGCAGGGAACGGTGGAGAAGCCCGGTCTTCTCCGTCCGCCCACGGAGGGATTCCCCGAGCCGCCGACGGTCGGGTTTTAGAGGATTCCCTCTCAGCTGATATTTTGACAGCTGATGCCGGCTTGCCTGTTTTAGCGGCTGAGACTATTCAGGTCTCTCAGCCGCTGCAGGCTATGGAGGGAGCTGTTTTGGCGGGAAAGACGCCATCTTCTCTGTCTGGCCCCTCCATTTTGTCTTCCACCTCAGGTGACCTTCCCCCTGTTTTGGCTAAGCAGGGGCAGGTTTCTGCTGGGTCCCCTGCTGTGGCAGGGAGTCCCTTGGGACCCTCGGGGGGTTTTTCCCCTGATTTTTTCTTTTCATTATGCAAAGCCTATTTTCAGGCGGCTGGGGGTCCCGGTTGCGCCCAGGGGGTCTCGGGGGGTGGGGTTTCCTCCGCGCTCCCTGCGGCTTTGCCTCTCTCGTCTGACGTGACGTCCCCTCCGCCGCCTCTCTTGTCCAAGCGTCCGCGGGTGTCGTGGGACGAGGATTTGTGGTCGGAGGAACGTGTCGGTCTGGAGGAGGACCTGGACCCTTCTGAGGAATTCCAGGACCCTCTGGAGGGGACGGAAGCTGGCGGCGGGTTGTCGGGTTTCCCGTTCTCCAGTGACGAGGCGTCCGTGGTGCGCCTTTTTCAGAGAGATGAGCTGCCTGACCTTATTCAACAGGTTTCTTCGGCTTTGCGTTTTGAGGACGCGCCGCCGGAGACTCCGCGTGTGGGGGACCCTCTGTTACGTGGGATCCGTTCCGTTTCCCGCTCTTTTCCTATGCATCAGGATATTCGGGATATTATTCTTGAGCAGTGGAAAACGCCGGAGACGCCGTTTCGGCTGGCGCGCAGCATGGCTCGCCTGTATCCCATTCCTGAAGGGGATCGGGCTACGTTAGCTTCGCCAGTCGTGGATGCGGTGGTCTCGGCTATTTCCAAGCGGCATACCGTGCCTGTTGAGGGCGGTTCTGCCTTGCGGGACTCTGAGGAGCGCAAATTGGAGACCATCCTTAAGCAAAATTTTCAAGTCTCTGCCTTTGGGGTCCAGGCGGCTATTTGTGGGGGACTGGTCGCTCGCGCCGTGTTTCGGTGGGCGGAGCGGGTCTTGGATCGAGAGTCTGACGACTGGTCTCTGGTGGATCAGGAGGTAGCGAAGATTGAGATGGCTGCCTCATTCCTCTCGGATGCTCTGTATGACTTGGTGCGGATCTCGGCTAAGTCCATGGCTTTTGGCGTGGCCGCACGGCGTGTGTTGTGGCTGCGCGCTTGGGCGGCGGATGCTGCGTCCAAAGCTAAGCTTACTAAATTTCCCTTTCGGGGGTCGTTTTTATTTGGAGAGGACTTGGATAAGTTGATTCAGACTCTGTCGGACTCGAAAGTTCCCCGTTTGCCGGAGGACCGTGCCCGCCCGGCGTCTCGGGGTGGTGCGGCCCGGGGGCGTTTGCGGGAATTTCGCAAGTATCGCCCTGGGCGTGGGGCTGCTTCTTTCCAGTCTCCGGGGTTTTCCCGGGGTCGGTTCTTCCAGCGCATGCAGCCCTTTCGGGGGGCCCGTCGGGGGGCAGGGAATCCCTCCGCCGGTTCCCCCGCTTCCCGTCCTGCACAATGACGCCTTGCCGGCGCCCCCCTTGGTTCCGGTGGGGGCCCGGCTGCGCGACTTTTTTCCCAAATGGGCCGAGATCACGTCCGATCAGTGGGTCCTGGAGGTGGTGCGGGACGGTTATGCCCTGGAGTTCGCCCGCTCTCTGCCGGATTTTTTCCTCGCTTCTCCATGTCAGACTCCTGGGAAGACGCTGGCGTTTCGCCAGACCCTTCAGCGCTTGCTAGATCTCAGGGCAGTTGTTCCGGTGCCCTTTCCAGAGTGGGGCACGGGCAGGTACTCCATTTACTTTGTGGTGCCCAAGAAGGAGGGGACTTTTCGGCCCATCCTCGATTTGAAAGGGGTCAACAGGGCTCTCAAGGTTCCCTCTTTCCGTATGGAAACGCTGCGGTCGGTCATTCTGGCGGTTCAGCCAGGGGAGTTTCTCACTTCTCTCGATCTGACGGAGGCCTACTTGCATGTTCCTATTCGGGCCTCTCATCAGCGTTTCCTGCGCTTTGCGATCTTGGGTCGGCACTATCAGTTCTGTGCGCTTCCCTTTGGGCTGGCCACGGCTCCCCGGACGTTCACCAAGGTGATGGTGGTCGTCGCGGCAGCCTTGCGGTCGGAGGGCATCCTGGTACACCCCTACCTGGACGACTGGTTAATTCGGGCCAAGTCGTTGCAGGAAAGCTCCCGGGTGACGGCTCGGGTGGTGGAGTTTCTCCGGTCGCTGGGCTGGGTGGTCAACCTTTCCAAGAGTCGGTTGGTTCCGGCTCAGCGTCTGGAGTACCTCGGGGTGCTGTTCGACACCTCCTTGGGGAAGGTCTTCCTCCCAGAGGCCCGGGTGAGCAAATTGCAGTCTCAGATTCGCCTGCTTTTGGCGTCCCGGTGTCCTCGGGCGCGAGATTTCCTCCAGGTCCTGGGGTCGATGGCGGCGTCCCTGGACGTGGTGAGGTGGGCGCGGGCCCACATGCGTCCTCTCCAGTATGCTCTGCTCCGGAGGTGGTCTCCCCAGAGGCACGGGATGGATGTTCCGGTTCCCCTGCGAGGCTTGGCGCGCTGCAGTCTGCGTTGGTGGCTCCGGACCCCTCACCTAGTTCAGGGGGTGGGTCTGGATCTTCCGCAGTGGACGGTGCTCCTTACGGATGCGAGTCTCCTGGGTTGGGGGGCCCAGTGCCTGGGTCACTCAGCTCAGGGAACCTGGTCCACGGAGGAGGCCTCCTGGTCGATCAACGTGTTGGAGACCAGGGCGGTCCGGCTGGCGCTGTTGGCTTTCCACTCCCTTTTGTTGGGCAAGTCGGTCAGAGTCCTGTCGGACAATGCCACGGCGGTGGCTTATGTCAATCGTCAGGGGGGCACCAAGAGCACTCTGGTGGCGCAGGAGGCGGCTCGGCTCATGGTTTGGGCGGAGTCGCATCTTTTGGACCTCTCGGCCTCTCACATTGCCGGGGTAGAAAACGTTCAGGCGGACTTCCTCAGTCGTCACTTCTTGGATCCGGGAGAGTGGTGTCTCGGCGCCGAGGCGTTTCAGTTGCTAGTGCGTGCTTGGGGGCAGCCCCTGATGGATCTGATGGCTACAAGTGGCAACGCCAAAGTACCCCGCTTCTACAGTCGTCGCAGGGACGGTCTGGCCGAGGGTCTGGATGCTCTGGTCCAACCGTGGCCAACGGAGGGGCTGTTGTATGTGTTCCCTCCTTGGCCATTAGTGGGCAGAGTACTGCTTCGCATTGTTCGCCATCCGGGGCTGGTGGTCTTGGTGGCTCCGGATTGGCCTCGTCGTCCGTGGTATGCGGATCTGGTGAGGCATCTGGTGGCGGATCCTCTTCCTCTGCCTCTCGGATGCGATCTTCTGACGCAGGGTCCCATTCCCATGTTCGACCCGTCTCCCTTTTGTCTTACGGCTTGGCTCTTGAAAGGGGCCGCCTGAGTAAGAAGGGATATTCCGACAAGGTGATCTCTACACTTTTGGGGTCCCGGAGCTTTCTACCTCTCGGGCTTATGTACGGGTTTGGCGTCTTTTTGAGGAATGGTGCCGAGCGCGGGGAGTGGTCTCCTTTCGCGCTTCTCTGCCTAACATTCTAGAGTTTTTGCAGGATGGCCTGGATAGGGGCCTGGCCTGGTCTTCTCTTCGGGTTCATCTGGCGGCCCTGTCGGCTTTTCGGGGGCTGGTGACAGGTCAGCGTTTGTCAGCCATTCCTGATGTGATTCGCTTTCTTAGGGCGGCCAAGTTGATCAGGCCTCCCATAAGGCCCTCGATTCCCTCTTGGGATCTCAATCTGGTTCTCTCTGTTCTAGTGCGCCCTCCTTTCGAGCCGTTGGATGGCTGTTCATTGAAGGACCTTACGCTGAAGTCGGTCTTTTTGGTGGCCATTACTTCCGCTAGACGGGTGTCGGAGCTACAGGCTTTCTCTTGTAGGGCTCCCTTCCTGGAGTTTTCGAAGGAGCGGGTTGTTTTGCGGCCTGTTCCTTTCTTTCTGCCGAAGGTAGTTTCTCCTTTTCATGTCAATCAATCGGTGGTCCTCCCGGTCTTGGGTAGTCGGGAGGGTTCTTCTGAGCAACGACAGCTGCGCAAGTTGGATGTCGGTCGGGTCCTCCATGCTTATGTGCAGCGGACCCGGGATTTTCGGAGCTCCGATCATCTCTTTGTGCTTCTGGCGGGTCCTCGTCGGGGGGCTGGCGCTTCTAAGGCTACTATTGCGCGCTGGATCAAGGAGATGATTGCTTCCGCTTATCTTCTGAGTCAGAAGCCGGTTCCGGAGTTTCTCAAGGCTCATTCCACTAGGGGTCAGGCGGCTTCTTGGGCTGAGTCGTCGCTCGTGCCTCCGGTGGATATTTGTAAGGCTGCGGTTTGGTCTTCCTTGCATTCCTTTGTTCGGCATTATCGGGTAGATGTTCAGGCGCGTCGGGACGCGGTGTTCGGTGAGCGTGTTCTGGTATCGGCCCTTCGGGGGTCCCGCCCGTGAGAGGGACTGCTTTGGTACGTCCCAATCGTAAAGTTAACCTCTACTGGTCTGGAGAGTGCTAAAGAAGGAGAAATTAGGTTCTTACCTGCTAATTTACTTTCTTTTAGCTTCTCCAGACCAGTAGAGGTCCCCACCCTGTCTGTTGTTGTTGTTGTTGGGGCTGTTGCGCGGGCAGTTTTTGGTTTTTGCTGCGGGTTCTAGTATTTTTCTAGGGCCGGGGAGAATTGAAGAACAGCGGCTGTGGCTCGGCTGGCTTAGCTGGCGAGCTGTGGGGACCTTCTTCCTTCGGGAATTTCTCCTCTGCATTTTCCAACAGCATTTTTGGGTATGTTATTTGTTACTCCTTTCGGAGTATTGTTTTTTCTCTCTGTTGTTTTCCAGTTCTTGGTTCTGCTTGGCTATTCGGCAGACTGAGGGAAATAGAGAGGAGGGGCTAGGATATACTGTCCCAAAGTTTTGTTTTCAGTCTCCACCTGCTGGTCATGATTAGATATATACCCAATCGTAAAGTTAACCTCTACTGGTCTGGAGAAGCTAAAAGAAAGTAAATTAGCAGGTAAGAACCTAATTTCTCCTTCCTTGCTATTGAAGAGAGGGAGAGATATGCTACACCAGGGAGGAGATTCAGGGTGCGAGTGAAGAGAGGTGGGATTTAGAGGGAGACAGAGGAGGCCAAAGGCTGCAGTTGGAGTGAGAGGGAACAGAAGAGGCTGGAACCTGAGAAAGGAAAAGGCAGGAAGGAATTTCTGTTGTTAGGATGGGGGAATTCTACACAAAACACTATAAATAAACTGCAGAATTTTGAAATATTATGCGTAGAATTTTCAAAAATTTTGCACAGAATTTTCAAGTTTTTTTTCACAGAATTCCACCAGGAGTAAACATGCTCTGAGCAAAATGACAGAATTAATCTGCAAAAGTGATATATATGTATGAAATAACTTGCAGTATATTAAAGCAAACACTACATAGAAACATAGAAATAGACGGCAGATAAGGGCCCACGGCCCATCTAGTCTGCCCACCTTAATGTCCCTTCCCTTACCTTTGCCCTGTGAATAGATCCCATGTGCCGATCCCATTTGGCCTTAAAATCAGGCACGCTGCTGGCCTCAATCACCTGTAGTGGAAGACTATTCCAGCGATCAACCACTCTTTCAGTGAAAAAGAATTTCCTGGTGTCACCTCGTAGTTTCCCGCCCCTGATTTTCAACGGATGCCCTCTTGTTGTCGTGGGACCCTTGAAAAAGAAGATATCTTCCTCCGCCTCGATGCGGCCCGTAAGATACTTGAACGTCTCGATCATGTCCCCCCTCTCTCTGCGCTCCTCGAGCGAGTATAGCTGTAATTTGTCAAGCCGTTTTTCGTATGGTAGATCCTTGAGTCCCGAGACCATCCGGGTGGCCATTCTTTGCACCGACTCCAGTCTCAGCACATCCTTGCGATAATGCGGCCTCCAGAATTGCACACAGTATTCCAGGTGGGGCCTCACCATGGATCTATACAATGGCATAATGACTTCCGCCTTACGACTGACGAAACCCCTTCGTATGCAGCCCATGATTTGTCTTGCCTTGGACGAAGCCTGCTCCACTTGATTGGCAGACTTCATGTCCTCACTGACGATTACCCCCAAGTCTCGTTCTGCTACCGTTTTTGCTAGGATCTCGCCATTAAGGGTATAAGACTTGCATGGATTCTGGCTGCCCAGGTGCATAACTTTGCATTTTTTGGCATTGAAGTTGAGTTGCCATGTCCTAGACCAGGGGTGCCCACACTTTTTGGGCTTGCGAGCTACTTTTTAAATGACCAAGTCACAATGATCTACCAACAATAAAATTTTAAAAAAACACAACGCACACTGTACGCATAGAAAATGTTAATCATCATTCCTATTCCAGGGTTTTCAAAGAGGTCAAAGCAGATGACTCTATGCACTATCACTTCAGTAACAACCATACAAAAATAGACAAATATACTCCCTCCCTTTTTACTAAACCACGTTAGCAGTTTTTAGTGCAGGGAGCTGCGCTGAATGCCCAGCGCTGCTCTCGACACTCCTAGGCTCCCTGCGCTAAAAACCTCTATTGCGGTTTAGTAAAAGGGGACCTTAGTGTAAAATATAGACAGCAGATATAAATTCAGACACATTTTGATCACAAAATTTAAAATAAAATCATTTTCCCTACCTTGTCTGGTGATTTCATGAGTCTCTGGTTGCACTTTCTTCTTCTGACTGTGCATACAATCTTTCTTCCCTTCTTTTAGCCTGTATGCTTCTTCTCCTCCAGACCTCATTTCTTCCCCCAACTTTTCCTTCCTCTTCCCTGCCCTTTCTTTCTCTCTGCCTCCCTTTCATTTTTTTCTGTTTCTCTTCTTTCCTTCTGTCTCCCTGCCTGCCCTTTTTCTTTCTTTCTCCCTGCCCTCCCCCAAGCCACTGCCACTGCCATTGCCATCGGGGACCAGGACCCAAACGCCACCAATAACAGGCCCCAAGCTCTCCCTGCTTCGGCCAACCAGCATTCCTCTCCCTGACGTCAATTCTGCCATCGGGAAGAGGAAGGCTGATCAGCCCAAGATCGCGATCGACCTATTAGGGGAAATGCTGCCGGGTCCTGCCTTCGCGGAAACAGAAAGTAGGCAGGACCCGGCAGGAAGAAGAACAAATGCTTGTCTCCCGCATTAGCCCGTAGCGAACGCTTGCTTCAGGGCTCTCAACATGTGCGCGCCGGCTTCCCTTCTCCCCTCCCCCCCCCCGACATAACTTCCGGTTTCGGAGGGAAGAGAAGAGAAGCCGGCACGCACATGTTGAGAGCCCTGAAGCAAGCGTTCGCTACGGGCTAATGCGGGAGACAAGCATTTGTTCTTCTTCCTGCCGGGTCCTGCCTACTTTCTGTTTCCGCGAAGGCAGGACCCGGTTTTTTGTTCAGCAGCGGCAGATGACAGCTGGGCGGATCGCCCAGCTAAAAGGCCCTAGGGAGAAAGAAAACTGGAGAGGAAGGCTGATCGGCCCGTAGATCAGGACGGCAACACGAGTCTATCACAGAGCCCGGGATAGGCTCCGCGATCGACTCGCGTTGCCTTCCTGAGCTACTGGTCGATCGCGATCGACGCGTTGGGCACCCCTGTCCTAGACCATCGCTCCAGTAGGAGTAGGTCGTGCATCATGTTGTCGGGCACTGAATCTTCATCTGTTGTGCATTTGCCCACTATATTACTCAGTTTGGCGTCATCGGCGAATAATGTTATTTTACCTCGAAGCCCTTCTGCCAAGTCTCTTATAAAGATGTTGAATAGGATTGGGCCCAAGACTGAGCCCTGTGGTACTCCACTAATCACCTCCGTCATTTCGGAGGGGGTGCCGTTCACCACCACCCTTTGGAGCCTACCTCCAAGCCAGCTCCCAACCCATTTCGTCAATGTGTTACCTAATCCTATAGAACTCATCTTGCTCAGTAACCTGCGGTGTGGTACGCTATCGAATGCTTTGCTAAAGTCCAGGTACACGATGTCCAGGGACTCCCCAATATCCAGCTTCCCCGTTACCCAGTCAAAGAAGCTGATCAGGTTGGATTGGCAGGATCTCCCCTTAGTAAATCCATGTTGTTGGGTATCCCGTAGATTCTCCTCATCCAGGATCTTATCTAATTGGTGTTTGATTAGAGTTTCCATTAGTTTGCTCACTATCGATGTTAGACTCACTGGTCTGTAGTTTGCTGTCTCCATCTTTGAGCCTTTCTTGTGGAGTGGAATGACGTTAGCCGTCCTCCAGTCCAACGGGATGCTGCCTGTACTAAGGGAGAGGTTGAAGAGCGCGGACAGTGGCTCCGCCAAGACATCACTCAGCTCCCTAAGCACCCTGGGGTGCAGGTTGTCCGGCCCCATTGCTTTGTTAACCTTGAGCTTTGACAGCTCACCGTAGACACTGCTGGGCGTAAACTCAAAGTTACTAAACGGGTCAACTGAGCCAACCCTTGTCTGTAGCTGAGGGCCGAGCCCTGGCGCTTCTCGGGTGAAGACTGAGCAGAAGTATTCATTTAATAGTTGGGCTTTTTCCGAATCCTTTTCCACATAGTCTCCGTCTGGTTTCCTAAGACGTACAATCCCGCCTGAGTTTTTTCTTCTATCACTGATATACCTGAAGAAGGATTTATCTCCCTTCTGGATGTTCTTTGCTAGAGACTCCTCCATGAGGAATTTAGCCTCCCTGACTGCTGTTTTGACGGCTTTTGATTTGGCCAGGTAGTCTGCTCTAGAGTCCTGCTTCCCTGATTGTTTGTAAGAGATGAATGCTTTTTTCTTCTCCTTGATCAGGTCTGAGATCTCCGCAGTAAACCACTGTGGCTTCTTGTTCCTTCGCCGTTTACTTACTGATTTTACATAGCGGTTTGTTGCTTCTTGTATGGTTGCTTTCAAAGTCGACCACATGTCTTCCACGTTATCGGTTTCTTCTTGACTTTGTAGCGCCTGGTGAACGAAGTCTCCCATTTCTTTGAAATTTGTGTCCTTGAATTTGAGGACTTTGGTTAGTGTAGTAGATTTAGTGAAACCTTTCCTGAGATTGAACTATACCATGTTGTGGTCACTGGAGGCCAATGTGTCGCCCACCGAGACCTCTGTGACACTTTTTCCATTGGTTAGTATCAGGTCCAGTATTGCCTGATCCCTTGTCGGTTCCAACACCAGTTGCCTGAGGCTTGCTCCTTTCATAGAGTTTAATAGCCTCCTGCTGCTGCCGGAAGCAGAGGTAAGTGTAACCCAATCCACATCAGGCATGTTGAAGTCACCTAGCAATACTGTGTCCCCACGCAAGGTGATATTTTCTATATCTTCGATTATTTCCATATCCAGGTCATCCTGTTGTCTTGGGGGTCTGTAAATTATGCCAATAATCAAATAAGGTTCGTAAAATGGCCTAATGGTTATAACAGTTCAATCCAAAATACTGTTGGAATAAGATGGATTTAATCATCTTCCAAAAACTGAATAAGAAAGATCACTGTGGAAATTGTCAAGCAATAGATTCCAAAGGCATAAGGGAAAGTCCTGTTTCTCGTTGATGAAAGTTTAATTGCTTTAAGACCAGGTTCAAGTACACCAGTTGACCTAGATTCCAAGCTTTGAACATCAAACAAAGCAGTTTAAATTCCATATGTTTAACAGATAACCAATTCAGACTGTACAGAAATTATGAATGTGCCATTAAGCAAATTCTCAAATCTTACGATTCCAACACTATATGAAATAAAACAGCAGATACAGAATATGAATATCAAAGTACTCTTGAAAATATTTCCCCATTTATCCTAAAACGTCACTTCAACATCTTTGGACAATAAAGTTGCAGTATGATTAAAAATAGCTTAGAGACTGGAATACTCCCAGACAGCTGGAAGTCCACAATTATATACCCTAAAATTAAAGATTACAAAATCGCCACAACCAAATGCTTCAATTACCACCCAATATCTAACCTCCCATTTTTTACAAAACTCACCGAAAAAATATTATTTAATCAATTTAATGACATCATTGAAAAAACAGATGTCCTCCACCCGAACCAAACAGGGTTCAGAAAACATTTCTCCACCGAACGTACATTAATAGGCCTTACTACATCCATTCTTAACTTCCTCAACCAAAGGAAAACCACCCCACTAATCTCGCTAGACCTCGCCTTTGACACCGTAGACCCCAACTTCTACTTAACAGACTAACATCCATAGGATTAACCGACACTGCTCTGAAATGGTTTACATCCTTCTCTGATCGGTCCTCCAAATTACATACTAATCAAACCTCATCTGAACTTTTCAAACTGGAACATGGCATTACCACAAGGATCTATTCTGTCTCCCCTTCTCTTTAATATTTTCACCTCTCTGCTACTCACAATTGTGCAATCGATCAGTTTCACAGTATATAGTTACGCTGACGATATTCAACTAATACACCCAATCAGAACATGAATAATAAGCTAGAACAAATTATCCAATGGCTCACCACAAACATGTTATTCTTAAACCCTCCAAATCTAATGGAATGATCTTCTCGGGAAATAATAATAACAAAAACCTTGTCTCCCCCCCATCATTCTTAAATCCACTCCGCTTCACATTATCGATGACGAATTAACTTTCCATCAACAGATAAGTTCAGTGGTAAGAAAATGCTTTTACAAATTAAGAATGATAAGATCAGAATCCAGTTTACTAGAACCATCATCTCTTAATATTCTATTATTCTCCCTATTATCTCGCAAATTGATTACTGTAACTTCCTATATCAAGGAATAACTCAAAAAGAAATAAGGTTACAAATTATCCAAAACACAGCAGTTAAATTAATCCATAACACAAAAAAAAAAAAAGATCACATTATCCCTCCAGCCAGCCATCTAAAGAAAGGTAAGAGGAGAGGGTGGGGGTCCTCGGAGGCATGGGGATGTAACGTGGCGGCGGGAGAATGTGGACATCTCTCCCACTGCCGAGGAGGGTTGGGGGTTGTGTCTCTTCCACTACTGCCTGGGGGGTGGAGGGGGTTAAAACTTACGGCTTGATTTTTTTTTTTTTGGTTGGGTTGTTTTTTTTTGCCTTCTGCGCATGTGATCATCGCTATCACCAGCGATGGGCACATGCAAATTTAGTGAATGTTTGCTACTGTCCACAGACCTCATTTGCATGAGCGATTTTTTTTTTGAGAATGACTCATGTTTTTGAAATAACTACAAGAATGCTTGCGACAGCACCTTGTTGGTATTTAACGCCAATTTTTGAGAATCTGGCCCTCAGTCCTTTATTTTGTCAAAAATAATGACCTGTTAATGCTAAAAGCATTTGTGTAAATATCAACAGAGTTAATGGTATATGATGCTGGAAAAACAACATCCATTTATACTTAACTTCTAGTGCAGTAGTTCTCTAACTTGTCCTAGAGGGCTCCCATCCAATCATCAGGGAGATAACCTAACTAGCTGACCCCAGAACAGGTTGGGGAATTAGTGCTCGAGGGCATTGGTTCTCATCCCAGTTTTTGAGGCACTTTCAGGCTGTCCACAATGAATATGCATGAAATAGATTTGCATACCAAGGAGACAGTGCCTGTAAATCTATCCCCTACATTTGCATTGTGGATATCCTGGAAGTCTGGGTTGTTAAGCACTGCTCTTGAGTATCCCTGTATAGTATTCCACTAAAATATTTAGGTTTTTCCATTTTGTCCCTGTTCTGCTTACTTGTAGCTCTACATAATGAGGAGATACTGTAAATTATGTGTTTGGGAAAAACTTTCTATTAAATCATTCTTTTTTTTTTTTTTTTTCAGATATGATTATGGAACTAGCATCACATGCCCAGTTTATTACAACTACTTTTAGGCCTGAACTGCTTGAATCAGCTGATAAGTTTTATGGTGTAAAGTTCAGAAACAAGGTAACTGTTAGCTCCCAATATAAATAATCAGTTTTTAAAAGTAGTAAAAACGGTGCTCCATGGACAAGCAGGATGAATCAGCCACACATGTGATGGCACTATTCTGTAGAACACTGAGACTAGAACAGCACTGTCACAGCTCAGAACCTACTAGAAAATTATTCCGCTATCTAGGACCCCATTGTGCTTGTATTCCACTCTGTCAGTTGACTGTGAGTTTTTCTTCCTCCTGCAGTGCTTTGAAGTTTTGCTTAGGCTTTGAAGTTCAGCTTAGGTTTTCTTTTGGATTTTTCTTAGTCCTTGCACCTTCTTCATCTAACCATTGATGCTTGTGCTCTAATCCTCTGCACTGGGACTCTGCTCCTTGGCACCATGAGGATGACACATTGTCTCATAACCAGGCTGTTTCTGCCATTTTTGGTACTTAGTCTTGCCTTTCAGTTTCTTAGCAGCTCGGGGAATTTTTGCAAGATGCTTAGTGGTGATCATAGTGTGATTTCAAGTCTTCATGGGATGTTGGCTATCAGCTGTTTTGGTGATTAGATACAGTGATGTAGTCACCATAAGAGAGCTACATGGGAACGAGGTTGGCGGGAATCCCAAAAGGTTCCCCTCCAGGTCAGTCCACAGGGATACTCTCTAGGACCGCAGGAATCCTGCAGGGATGGAAGCAGGTCCTGAGATGCTCCTGTGGGAGTGTATCTGCCTCTTAGGGACCGCCTCCTCCTCCTCCCTTCGATAATTCAGCATAGCTGCATTTGCTCTCTGCCCTTAACAGGCCTCTCTTTTCAAAAGGCTGTGGGCAGCAGTTCCTACGTGCTGCCTGAGGCTGACCCTTGAAGCTTTGGGAAGGCTTCTGAGTCAGCTGTCGGTAGCATATAGAAGCCACTACCTAAGACCTTTGTAGAGTGAGGCCTGTTAAGGGAGAGAGAGGAAGAATTGTTGGCCATAAGAGGGATTAAAAATGCTGCCCGGGTGGGAGGGTGAAAGAGAGGAGAGCTGTTGGGACATAGGGTCGAGGGGGAGGAAAGAGAAAGAGAAAATCATTGGACGTGGATATGGAGGAAGGGGAGGGTGGAAGATTGTGCACAAGGGGAAATGAAGAAAGAGAGAATTGTTCAGCATGGGTAGGGCCAGATCAACATTACATTGGGCTCAAGGCAAACATTTGGGCCCCTCTAACCCTACCAGGATTTCTTCTTCCCCCTCTCCCTGATTTACTTCTTTTCTTATCCCCCTCAACATTTCATTTCTCCAGAAACAGCAGGGAAAATGCAGAACCTATCTGTGGGAATGGTGACAGTAATACTTTGTGGGTGAACAGGAGGACCCTGCAAGTACATGCCTCAAATGGAAAGGCTTAATGGTTAGAACTGGAGAACAACCAAGTTACCCATTTCCAGGTACGAGATTCTGAGCCTAACCCTGGAACTCTGCAACCCTTTCCTGATACATTATGGGACATGAAGTGCTGATTTCATGTGATAAGACTACAAATAACACACTGAATGGGATGTAAGTTTAACAACTGGATTTTAAAAAATGTCTCCCTCCTGGAGCTGGGTAACTTGGTAGCTCTGCAGCAGTGAGCCAAGAGTCAAAAAAATTGTGCAAGTAATTTTCACCCTCCTTTGCCTCTGGTTCAAACTAGAAGTGCCAAGGAACAGTGAAGTTAAGGTATATAGAAACATGATGGCAGATAAAAGCCAAATGGCCCATCCAGTCTGCCCATCTGCAGTAACCATTATCTCTTCCTCTCTAAGAGATCCCATGTGACTATCCCAGGCCTTCTTGAATTCAGACACAGTCTCTGTCTCCACCACCTCTACCAGGAGACTGTTCCACGCATCTACCACCTTTTCTGTAAAAAAGTATTTCCTTAGATTACTCCAGAGCCTATCACCTCTTAACTTCATCCTTTGCCTTCTCATTCCAGAGTTTCCTTTCAAATGAAAGAGGCTCAACTCATGCGCATTCCCTCTCACTCAGACACCCAATTCTCCCTTTCTATTCTCTTCCCCATCTCAGCATTTCATTGCCTCCATTTTTCCATCCTATGGCTCATGCTCCCCTTCCTCCCTCCATTCTGTGTCCCTAGTTCATGCCCCCTCACTCCTTCCTTCCATCCTTTGACCAAAATTTGTGCTTCCTCCCAAGTCCCACGTCCTGCTTCCTGCTCAGCCACAGGACATGCATAGGAGCCACTGCCCGCAGCTTTGTGCAGAGAAATGACTGTGGGCTGGAAGGAGGAGGGAGACAGCCAGAAGAATGTAAACACCTACCGGAGGGAGGCACGTTCTTGGGGCACATAAAGAAGGGAAAGAGAGGGTTGCGTTGGAACCCAGGAGGGAGGGAGAGGAGCACATTGGGACACAAAAGATAGAACAGGACCCCTGTTCGTAAGTATGAATCCAACGTAAGTAAGATGTTGCCTGTACGTTTGGCTGTGTGTAAAATTGTGCATTGACATTGAGATATGATTGAAGTCTACAAAAGCCTAAGTGGTGTAGAATGGGTTCAAGTGGATCGATTTTTTTACTGCATCATTATTTGCAAAGAGTAGGGGACACTCGATGAAGTTACAGGGAAATACTTTTAAAACCAATAGGAGGAAATATTTTTTCACTCAGAGAATAGTTAAGCTCTGGAACATGTTGTAAGAGCGGAGAATGTTGCTGGTTTTAAGAAAGGCTTGGACAATTTCCTGGAGGAAAAGTCCATTGTCCACTTTTGAGACAGACATAGTAGCATGGAATGTTGCTACTATTTGGGCTTTTGCCAGGTACTTGTGACTTGGATTGGCCTCCATGAAGACAGACACAGTAAGGCTATTCTTATGTTCTTATGACACATCTTTGTTTTGGGAAAGTTGTTTTATAATTTGATAATGTTTCTCTCTCTGTGCAGGTCAGTCACATTGATGTAATCACAGCGGAGCAGGCCAAAGACTTTGTTGAGGATGATACCACTCATGGTTAAATGGGACTCTATTACCTTCATAATGGGAAACTGTAAATTATGATTCTAGCCATGTATACACCTTGGATCTGTACATTTGTACCTTGGACGTTTGGTCATTGTTCAGAATACATATTTTAACTAGCAGGATCAGAAGCTTAATTATTGTTCTTCAAAAGAGCTTGAGTGTCTTTTAGATCTCTGTATATGTTTTTATAAGATGTGTGTTAATTTACCTTTTATATTGGTAGTTTAAGCTTTTATCACTTGCGTCTTTTTGTAAAGTGTCCAGTTGCTGTTTTAAAAACTTTTTGACACATGGTAAATTGTTTCCTCCTAATTGTAATTTTATCATTTATACTGCTGTATGTTTTTTAAATCGCTTTAATTAAAGGATTGATTTTTATTCTCTAATGATTTGTTGTTTAAGTCAAACGTATGTTTTTTGGTATCTTTCTCTATATGCACTGTGTCTGGAAAAAAAACAGGATATCCAACATTTTTCCAAATAACCGAAAAATGTCCTGCAGCAGAAATTTCTGCTTGAAATTCAAGACATTTCTGAGTATTTTATTTTTCAGCAGGACAGAGCTCCAATGCATCAAGCTTGCAAAATAGTTGAACTCATAATTAATTAATTAATTAAACCTGAAAAGTCACTAAATCAATAGCTCAATGGTGGTGAAGACGTCATGAATGTGTAAAGGTTGAAGGAGGATGCTTTGAACCCAAATAGTGAATTTTACTAAGGAAAAAAATTATACTAATGTATTTTTAAAGATCATACTAAATGTTTAAACAATTGCAAAGAATTTTGAAATACTGTAAGGGGTCCCATTTTTTCCAGACAGCATGTAGTAAATAATTGGTATTTTAAAAAGAAATCATTAAAGACCATAATATGCAATAATAATAATAATTAATTTTTGTATACCGCTATACCAAAAAAAGGTTCAAAGCGGTTCACAACAAGATAAAAATACATACAATCAATAAAAATTGAAATGACATAATAAAAACAATCAATTAAAATTAAAATACATTAATTAAGAATCTATTAAAATTGAAATACAACAGTTAAGAACAAAAGTGAATTAAACAGTTGTAGTACTAGGATATAGACATGTCGAACAGACGGATCTTTAATGTTTTCCTAAAATCAAAATAGGAAGTGGCCTCTAATATAGGTTTTCCTAGCCACATATTCAGTTTGGTGGCCTGGAAGGAAAAGATTCTGTCAAAAAACTTCTTATATTGGCAGGATTTTAAAGGGGGATAATTGAATAGATTTGTTCTACGTGTACTCTTGTTAAGATAATTCAAAGAAAAGTGGGAAGCAAGATAGTCTGGTAACATCCCAAAAACTGCTTTGTAACAAATACAGGAAAACTTAAACAGAACTCTGGACTCTACTGGCAACCAGTGAAGTTTTTGATAGAAGGGACTAATATGCTCCCATTTTTTTAGTCCAAAAATAAGGCAAACAGCAGTGTTCTGGATCAGTCTAAGTTTTTTGAGTGTTTTTTTATAAGCACCAAGGTAAACAATATTACAGTAATCTAAAATACTCAAAATAGATGACTGCACCACTAATACAAATAGCTAGTTGCAGTTTTAATCCTTACCTCTTGCTGGCATGAGTTCTAATGTTGGCAAGATGTTATCTGGTGTTTTTAATATAACATTCTTCCTTGAGCCAACCTGTATAGTGATGGTTTTCTTTGTTATCGTCATGAACATCCATGATATGTAAACCTCTTTGAACTGCTCTTCTAAACAGACAGACTCATGCAATTCATTTTCATAGTGGCAAAGGTCAGTCTTTTATTCCCACTTCCTGCTGGAGCATAATCCACCATAAACAAGGGTGCTCTCGCTCTTTTCTCCAACCTATTCCCACTCATTCCACAATAAAAGTTAGTATTTATTAGGGATTAGCTCCCAAATATTGGGCTCCTCTTCTGACCTTCTCCAGGTTTTCAAGTGAAAGTTTTTGGTTCATGTCACATATTAGTTCTTAATGTGTATATTCTGTGCACATTAGAACTTTCTAACAGATGCAGATAGATTGTATGTGCATTAATTCATAGGTTTAAGTGCAAATAATCGAGTGTGTGCATGCAAAAGTTTTGAAATGCCTTAGGCAAGTCCCTCTCTGATATGTCATAAGAACATAAGAATTGCCGCTGCTGGGTCAGGCCAGTGGTCCATCGTGCCCAGCAGTCTGCTCACGCGACGGCCCTTAGGTCAAAGACCAGCGCCCTAAGTTTTTTTTAATTCTGTGTTCATTTATTGTTATAATACAATAACAACATAGTAGAATACAGTATAACATAAGAATTTAATAGAACATCAAGACAATATAAACCATGGAGAATCTGTGTTTTAATTTTTTATTGAATTTATATAAACATCACGTAATATAATATTTATTTAAACATCACGTAATATAATATTTACTGCAAAGGTACCTTTACATTAAACTGAAGTATAACAGTAGTCATCTAAAAGTCTCCAAATCATGTTAAAGTTTAATAAATTGCATATTTTAACAGATCCCTTCATTCTGCCACAGTATCTTGACTGACTTTGCCCCTTCTATACTGCTCCTATTCTGCATTTTTCTGTTCTGCTCCCTTCCTCTTGAAATTCTACACAAACCCTTCCTTTCAGACCCTTCTCAAAAGTACCAGTGTGTCCCCTGTTTCAGACTTTTTCTTTTATTCCTACTGTTCTGTCCATGTTTTATTTTGATTTTATGCAGTTCCTGTCTCTCTTTTAAACCTTGTATTTTATTGTATTGTACACTGGTTTCTCCAGAAGGGCAGTATATCCAAATCTATAATATACTATACTAGACAAAGCTTTGGAAGCTGAATGACCGAGTATATAAAATTGATTGCATAATGTTAAAATAGTTGGTTTAGAAGATGAAATAGTGGATAAGTTCACACGTTTCTTTAGTGCTGCTTTTAGATGTAGCCATCTGTAACATTGTGTATCATTTCAGCAGAGCTTCACTTGAAGTTTATCAAAACTGGGTCAAGAGGATTTTTCATCATTCAAAAGAGCACTTATATCCCCAAATCCAGCCTGTTGCCAAAAGCGCCAGTTTATTTTTGAGATAATCCTTGGATTGTTCCATAAAGGGAAGTGACAGGTTGAAATCCAAGGATACTGTAATTATTTATCTAAGGCAGTCTTCCACAAACTTTCTCGAGTCGTGGCACACTAAACGTAGTAGCCACACCTCGATGCATCCAGAAGTGAGCGGATATCGCCATAATGATGTCATGTACATGCGTGATCAAACAATAACGATGGAACACTGGTAATGTGTATAATGTGATTTAAATCAAGGGAAAAAAAGACCTCAAAATACCCCTAGAGTGTGATCAATAAAGTCACAACTATTTCGGGGTTGGGTATCACCACAGGTCAAAAACCCTTGAATGTAATATTTTTTAATTAAATTTTTAGATTTTGCTTTCGTGATAAATATTTAAATGAATAATGTAATATATATCAATTTTCTATCAATATTTTCTTTATAGATGAGCATTGAATGACCAACAACTAATGATTCAATTCCATTAATTTTTTATCATTCTTAATTTAGAAAATACTATTAAGCACTTATCTTAATGACCCGACAGAGGCCCAGTCCGTTTCACACCATTGGGCTTCTTCAAGGGTACTGAAAAGGCTTATTAACTTGCCAGTTGGACTTCAATATTGCTCATTGATAATTATATTATGCCGCTGGTAAATTCGTTGCTTGATCAAAACGTCAGAATTGAATCATTAGTTGCTGGTCATTCAATGCTCATCTATAAAGAAGAAAATATTGATAGAAAATTGATATATATTACATTATTATGGGCGAGGGATAGGGATAAGAATATATGTAATATACCAATGATTGTTTATAAGTGATGTATTTGTTATTACTGTGAATGAAAATATTAACACTTAATGTAATTTGTGAAAATGAATAAAGAATTATAAAAAAAAAAAAAAAAGAACCTATGGCCACAGCACATTTCAAATTTCTCACTTGGAAAGTGCTCTTCCTTATAGCTCTCACCTCTGCCAGGAGGGTCAGTGAGTTACATGCACTAGTGGCCGATCCACCTTTCACTGTTTTTCACCATGATAAGGTGGTTTTGCGTACACACCCTAAGTTTCTCCCTAAGGTTGTGTCTGACTTTCACCTTAACCAGTCCATTGTCCTACCTGTTTTTTTCCCGAAGCCTCATTCCCATCCAGGAGAACAGGCTTTACATTCTTTGGACTGTAAACGTGCTCTGGCTTACTATCTCGAACGCACTAAACCTCACAGATCATCTCCTCAACTTTTTTTATCCTTTGATCCTAACAAGATGGGTCATCCTGTATCTAAACGCACTCTATCCAATTGACTTGCTGCATGCGTTTCTTTCTGTTATGCTCAGTCAGGCCTGACACTGGAAGGTTCTGTCACGGGCCACAAAGTTAGAGCTATGGCAGCTTCTGTAGCTTTCCTCTGCTCCACTTCTATTGAGGAAATCTGCAAAGCTGCTACTTGGTTCTCAGTTCATACATTTACATCTCACTATTGTCTGGATGCATTCTCCAGACGGGTTGGACACTTCGGCCAATCTGTTTTACAAAATTTATTTTCCTAATGGCCAACCTTCCCTCCATCCCTCTTTTTGTTAGCTTGGAGGTCACCCATCAGTCAAGAATATGCTGCCTGCTTGTCCTGGGATAAAGCACAGTTACTTACCGTAACAGGTGTTATCCAGGGACAGCAGGCAGATATTCTTGCGTCCCTCCCACCTCCCTGGGTTGGCTTCTCAGCTGGCTTATACTAACTGGGGACCGCGTGCCTTCGTCGGGCGGGAAGGCACGCGCGGTGCGGCCTAGCTAGAACTTTCTAAGTTCTTAGAGTGCAATCACTCTAAAATTGTCCGTACCGGGGCTCCGTCGGTGCCGCCACCCATTAGTCAAGAATATCTGCCTGCTGTCCCTGGATAACACCTGTTACGGTAAGTAACTGTGCTTTTCAGATTTCGGCCCCTTATGTGATTGAGTTTGACACCCCTGCTACAGGACTTGCCTCTCGCTGTGAGAGGCATGTGCTGTAAGCAGTCAGCCAGCGCCTCTCCTCCCCTGTGTGCTGCAGCACATCTGAAATCTCAGGAGGCTCACAATTTGTGATACACTGATTAAAAGTATGTTGAAGAATAGGGTTAAGAATAATATGATTTTATAAAATTGTTCCAAATAATTTAGCTGGAGGAGAAGGATGCTCTCACTCAGCCTGGAAAATTCATTATTATTTGTATCAATAGACCAGTAAAGCTGCTTGCCTTAATATGAATGCTTTGTGGTATAACATTAAATCAGGAAAATTTAACACCTCCAGCTGATTCCTGTGGTAGAGCAGGCTCCATGACTCTTGTGTTGAGCAGGCTCCCATGGAGCTCTGGTAAAGCTTCTTATCCCTCA
This sequence comes from Geotrypetes seraphini, assembly GCF_902459505.1. Lineage (NCBI taxonomy): Eukaryota > Metazoa > Chordata > Amphibia > Gymnophiona > Dermophiidae > Geotrypetes > Geotrypetes seraphini. Next base: position 305,295,806 of record NC_047087.1, read on the forward strand.
CACAATTCCAAGGACACTCAGATCCAAAAATCAACACCTTTTATCCATTCCTTCATTAAAAATTATAAATAGAAGGCGAACTGAAATTTTTTTAATTACTGCTTCCCGAATATGGAATTATTTGCCACTTTATCTTAGGGAAGAAACTATACTGGAGAGATTCAAAGAATCTCTGAAAAGCTTTCTCTATATAGATGCCTTTGAAAAATAACAAGAATAACTTGATAGATCAGTCCAGGTCCACAGAATGTTCTTCACCATTTTCTAGAAAATTGTAGTTCTTCCTTTTTATCCTCCCCAATAAGTTTGACTTTGGGTATTGTCTGTCGTCTATATGTTTTAAGATATCTATTTTTTTACATTGTAAATCGCTTAGAAATTTCTTATAAGCGTTTTTTTCAAATTCTATTAAATTAAGTATGCTCCTACAGGAGGTCTGCCTGGTTGACAGAAATGGGGTATCTGCTGTCAGCGCAATGTCCAAGCACAGCAGAAAACTTGAAGAATGTTTAGAAGGTGTCCTGGGACCCAATTATTCCTCCTTCCTAGGGGCTTTTTCATTTGGTTTTCTTTTGATTATGCATCACTCTCGCTGTAATTTGCATTTGCCTTTTTTTTTTTTTTTTTTTGCCGACTCTGGAACGACGACTGATGCTCCAACTAGTTTCCACGCAAATGATTTGCACAAAGAATTGCCAGAATCCCATCTGAGCAGTCGCTGTGAGAGAGCAACTAATACATGCACAGATCCAGTTTGGGGAATCCCCAAAAGCAGCCTCCTTCCACTCAGCTGTTAGGGGCTGTTTGCTTTTTAATGGTACAGATGATATGCGGGTGTTACACGTGCACAATATCTGCCCCCATAAAAAAGAAAAAAACCTTCCCATATGACGGGCCCTCTTACCGAAACTGCAATTGGCAAATGCCCACTGCCTCCTGCTGCCAGAACCTTACCTCCCGACACCCCCAACCGACTCCCTCAATTGAAGATTGGCAGGAGGGATTCCCACTCCCTCCTGCTGCTGCCCCCAGCCTTCCTGAACCCCCAACACACCCCAAACCAACCCCCCCAACTGAAGATCGACAGGAGGGATGACCGCTCCCTCCTACCATGGCAACCTCCCCCCCCCCCCCGCCGAACTTAACGCCCCCCCAACTGACCCCTCCCCTACTCTCCTTCATTACAAATAATCAGCAAGAGGGATGCCCATTCCCTCCCGCTGCCAGTCCCTGCCCTCCCGATACCCCCAAACTGACTCCTTCAATTGAAGAACAGCAGCAGGAGGGATTCCCAGTCCCTCCTGCCCCCACCCTGAACTGACTCCCCCAACTGAAGATTGACAGGAGGGATGCCCACTCCCTCTTGCCATGGCAACCTCCACCACTCCATTAAAAAAAAAAAAATCAGCAAGAGGGATGCCCACTCCCTCCTGCCAAGTGGATTATCTTCCAATGGCCGCGTGCCATATGCAGAAGGATTTTTTCTGTGACTCTCCTTTACTTCACTGGGAGCTCTAGCACCACCTGTAAGTACCCAAGCACAAAGAGCTCCAAGGAAAGTACATGAACATGGGAAGCCATAGTGCTGGTATAAATGTGGAACATAATATGCATAACTTGTAGAATTCTATAAATTACTTGCATAAGTATGAGCCCTACCCCACATTCTGCCCTGGCTCTGCTGCTATATACTCCCCCACCTTTCAAATATCTTTTTTTTTTTTTTACATGCTGTCCAACATGCATCTCGGAAGTGTGAGGTGCACTTGTGTGCATTAAGTACTCGCATTCTATGATGGAGAAAGTGTCTTAACCTGTGCTCCAGCACTTCTGAACTCAGATGAGCACATCATCATCAGCTTCCCAACCTGTAACGTCTACAAGGACAAGTGTCACTGTTGTGAAATGTGAAATAGGCTATAAAGGTAATGCTTAGAATGCAGGCTCTAGTGTTGAAATACGAAGAAACTGTACGGCTCCTTTTATTAGTGAATTTGTAGCTTAACAGCTGTCTATTAGTGAATTTGTAGCTTAACAGCTGCCAAGTGTAACACTAAACACCCTGCTGAATCAGTCCCTTGGAAGAGCTCCTCATAAAGATGACAAAATTAGTGCAGTCTGCCAACTGGACCAGCTATAAATCTGGCTACATTTTAATGACTATGACGAGAGAATAATTTCACTTGGTAAATAACATACCCCCAAAGTTGTTTTACTTTATATCACGTAGAGGTTAGATGACTTTCCCTGCTTGAATCATCCCGTTCACAAGTTCGTATGTGCAACGACAGTAATTAGTCCAGGACTGGTTTTCCTATAAATTTGGCCTTCCACGCATCAGTCAGAGCATGTTATGTACTCAGGAAGTATTAATTTACCCTTTAAGAAGGCAGCTGCAACAGATCCAGTTAGAGCTCTAAGGACAACTTTATGAACATAATTGTCATAGTCGACTTATAACACTATGGAGGGGAATCACTATGCTGTAATGCAAAAAAAATAAAGGCCAAAGAGGATAGGAGTCTCTTATATTGGAAAATTTTTGATTCTTGTTTTAATGCTATGCTTAATTATTCTTTCAGAACGGCTTGAAAAACGTTTCTATTGAAGAAATATCTTTGTCTTGGAACTGACTAATTTAGATCCATTTTCTATATCCCAAAGTATCATTTTGGTTCTCTTGTCGTAAACCGTTGCAAACTTAACCGTATTAGCGGTATTGCATTGTGTTATAGAAAAAAGCCTATTTCAAACTCCACCCTCAAAGTAAAATCACTTCATATGTTCATAGGCCAGACTGATAGTGTTCAGGCATAGGGAATACAAATTAATTCTTGGACGTGCTTTGCTTTTCAGAGTTAGGAGTCGTCATATGTTTTTAAGGATTGCTCTTGGGGGTTTAATGAAATCTTAGATCATTTTTGTCTAACAGATGTTGGCACTGTCATCTCGATGTAGGGACACTGGATCATCTACTGTACTATTGTCCCTTGATAGTTAAATTTTGGAGATCTATTTGGGGGTCAAATTATTACGATATTGGAAGTTCCATTTATCGTTGTCATATAATATAATATTGTTTGGAACAATATTATTCCCTAAGAGACCAATCAAAGCAAACCAGAATAAATTGCTCTTCATCATGACAAGAGTCACCATGCAGCCTATAATGAAAAATTGGAAGAGTTGGGATAATTTAAATTATAGTTTTTGGTGGGAATCCTTATGCCAGATTTATAAATTTGAAAATATTAATTCTTTACAGCTGGGGCAGCATAGCAAATTCAAGGAAATTTGGGGCCCGTTAACAAAATATTGTAAGACTTAAATGTTAATTATTAGCGGTATTTCCCTTTGATTCATGAAAAATTGCTATACACATCCAGGAGGGGCGGGGAGGAGGGTTAGAGCGGGGGGGGGGGGGTTAAATTGCTGTAGATTATTTGTTGGAATAGAGTGCATTATGTTATGTTACTTGATTATTCATCTGTTTGCACTATGTATTTGATTTTTAAAAATGAGTAAAGAATTTATATTTTAAAAAAAAGATCATTTTTGTATTGAGAGAAAATTGTTTCATATGTGTTGAAATTTTCTATTAGAAAATGGAGCAGTGGAAGAGAGAGTCACATTAAAAAGCTTTTGTTACCTTTTTACTTCCTACTTTTCTACTTTGATTTCTGTGGCGTCCCATATTCTCAAGTTCTGTAAATATTTGCTAACTTTGTTTCTTTATATTGCTTTTTTTATATTTGTTATATTCTTTTATTGTTTTTTGTGTAATTTAGCACATAAAGTATCTTTTGATAGAAAAGGGAAATTCTTTATTTTAATGAATATAAAACAGTTCTGAAGTGATGTCTTAGACATGCCCATTGTATTTTATAAATGCAATGTCTGCATGTTACAGACCCACACCCTCAGGATTAACATTGTTTTTAAATGTTAACCTGCTATTTTAACAGCTTTTTGAATAATAAGATTTAGAAATGTCTTGAAAATGTATGGCATAAAATTGTATGCACTGCACTTGGTTAAAATTATAAAGGAAGCATTAATGCCTGTGGGGGATCGAAAAAAAGGAATTTTTATGAGTGGTTGCATAGAGTTAGTAAGCGTAGAGAAAGAAAGAAAGTGTTCCTGGTCAGAGTATTACCATCTACTGAATTACTTTGGCTGCCCACATGCAAAATGTCTTACCCATAAAGTTTTTTGGTTTATTTTTCTAATCTCCTTGGAAGTAGCATAGGACAGGGCCAGCTGTGTTCCCTAATTCAATAATGGCAAAAGGATAATGTAAGTAACCACAGAGTGGCAGCGTTCTGCTACATTGGACCAATTATGCTTTGTGTGGTCCTTTGGCGTGGGTTTGCATTTGTGCTGTGTATATCACACGGTATTGGTTGGTGCTGTGGAAATCAAGTTTAAGGCTTAACATTCTGGTCTTTAATTAATCCACTGATGCTGGCTTTCACACATCCTGCTGCAGCTGGTGGTGAAATGTTCTGCATTAATGCCTGGCATTAGAAAGTCTGCACAATTTGCTAGGTTAAAATTTATTCGGGCAGTCTTTACATTTTAATAACATAAGAACAGCCTTACTGGGTCAGACCAATGGTCCATCAAGCCCCGTAGCCACTTCTCCCGGTGGCCAATCCAGGTCACTAGTACCTGGCAAAAACCCAAAGTGTAGCAACATTCTATGATACCGATCCAGGGCAAGCAGTGGCTTACCCCATATCTTTCTCAAAAGCAAAGTATGAACTTTTCCTCCAGGAAATTGTCCAAACTTTTCTTAAAACCAGCTACGCTATCCACTCTTACCACAAAATCTGGCAATGCATTCCAGAATGTAACTATTCTCTAAGTGAAAAAATATTTCCTCCTATTAGTTTTAAAAGTATTTCCCTGTAACTTCGAGTGTCCTCTAGTCTTTGTAATTTTTACTGGAGTGAAAAATTGATCCACTTGTACCTGTCCTACACCACTCAGGATTTTGTAGACTTGAATCATATCTCCCCTCAGCCATCTCTTTTCCAAGCTGAAGAGCTCTAACCTTTTTAGTCTTTCCTCATACGAGAGGAGTTCCATCCCCTTTATCATCTTGGTTGCTCTTCTTTGAACCTTTTCTAGTGCCACTATATCTTTCTTGAGATAAGGAGACCAGAATTGAACGCAGTACTCCAGATGAGGTCGCACCATGGAGCAATTCAGGGGCATTATAACATTCTTAGTCTTGTTAAACATCCCTTTTTTAATAATTCCTAGCATCCTGTTTGCTTTTTTGGCCGCCACCACACATTGGCACGAAGGTTTCATCATATTGTCTACGATGACTCACAAATCCTTTTCTTGGGCGCTAACCCCCAAGGTGGACCCTAGCATCTGGTAACTGTGATTTGGGTTATTCTTCCCAATGTGCATCACTTTGCATTTCTTCAAATTAAATTTCATCTGCCATTTGGATGCTCAGCCTTCCAATTTCCTAAGGTCCGCCTGCAATTTTTCACAATCCGCATGCATTTTAACAACTTTGAAAAGTTTAGTGTTTTCTGCAAATTTAATCACCTCACTTGTCATTCCAATTTCCAGATCATTTATAAATAAGTTAAATAGCACCAGTCCCAGTTGAGGAGTAGTGGCTCGTGACCAGTAGGGGGTGATGTTTATGGGACGGTAATGGAATGGATATCGGAGCATGATAGTGCAGTATTTTTGTGGAGTTTTTCTACAAAAGTGCCTGTTTTTCTTATGATTCTGGGTAATTCTAGTTAGATACTAACATATGTGTTAGTTAAGGACACGCCCAATAGAAGCATACGACAAAACTGGTGAATAAAAATCTAAATATAAATGAAGCCAAGGCCAGAATGGTGTTCTTTTTATGTACTTTGCTGTTGGGCCAAATCATGGAGGAAATCATAAAGGAAACCAGAGGAATCCATTTTGGGTTCTCTGTCTTTTCTATATCTTCTCAATCTTTGGAATCCATTTTGTTTCCAAGTCTTTGTTCTCAGCATCGTGGTGTTAATTAATACCACATGTGCTTGTTTTAGACTGGTTAGAAAGATAACGTGTCCCAAACTAAGATATAACAGGAATTAAATATAGTTATGAATGAAAATTATGAATGAATGAATCAAGTTATGAATGAATGAGGGGCCCCTGGAGTGAATGTGTGGCTGTGTATTGAACAAAAGAATGGGTTTTGAAAAAACATGTGATATATCTTTGCAACCTAAAGAAATCCTAAAGCAACATCTGGAAGTAATTAAGTCAGAGACTCCTGCTCTAACAGTGAAGCTGTCAGCTCAGGGGAAGGCAGCCCCTCCTTCAGGCTGACAACTTTTCAGCACTGTGTATGGATGAAACTTAGCTGACAAGCAAGCTGACCAATTTTCAGCATCCTGTTAATAATTGTAGATTCTCTTGAATATGTTATAACATTTTAATGTATATTCAGAAATCAAAAGTAATTTTCTGAAACTTTGTCCAACTTTTAAACGTAGAGGAATTTCTTTGTCTAACTTTTAAACATCTTCTTTGTTAATTGTTATTGGTTAAGAGATTGATGATGTCACAATAAGCCAAAAGTATATAATAGAGGGTCATGAGATCCTGAGGTGAGCTTGTTATCAGAAGGCCAGCATTTGGTAACTATAACGATCTCCCATTAGCGCAACTGTTAATGCAAGCAATTATGCTTTATTCTTTTGATCTCATAATGGAAAAATAGAAACAATAACTCAATAAATCTTAATTATAATTTTTAAAACCTTGCGCTGGTGTCATTTTGTATGTTTTATTATTTTTCAAATCTTGAGCTTTCAAGAGGCGTCGATGTCCCTTGCTCACAGTACAGACTAGAGGTTTGCATGGGAACGGGGATCGCGGGAATCCGCGGGTCCCGCAGGGGTCCCGTGGGAATCCCCCCCTAACCCACGGGACTCCCACAGGGACCCCCCTCTGGCCCACGGGGCTCTCATGGGGACCCCCTTCTAGCCAACGGGACTCCCACGAGGATGGAAGGTTTTGGAAGCAGGGTTCATCCATATAATATAATGGACTCATCAGCCTTGGTAAAAGAGGGGGTTTATAAGTTAATTACCTGAACAGAAAACAAAAAAAGGGTTCCACCAAAGAGATTCCAGAAGGAAAATAGCAGCGCAAACACAAAAGAAACTGTGGAACTGATAATCCTGTCAGAAGTAATTGCTGCTTTTTATGAGGACGGGCGGGGATGGAGGTAATTCCTTGCAGGGATGGGTGGGGACGGAGAGGATTCTGACGGGGATGGGTGGGGACGGAGAGGATTCTGACGGGGATGGGTGGGGACGGAGAGGATCCTGGTGGGAACGGGTGGGGACAGAGAGGATTCTGACGGGGATGGGTGGGGACGGAGAGGATTCTGACGGGGACGGGTGGGGACGGAGAGGATTCTGATGGGGACGGGTGGGGACGGAGAGGATCCTGGCGGGGACGGGTGGGGACAGAGAGGATTCTAACGGGGATGGGTGGGGACAGAGAGGATCCTGGCGGGGATGGGTGGGGATGGGTGGGATTTCTGTCCCTGCGCAACTCTCTAGTACAGACCCCTGTGGCACTCCACTGTTTACTCTCCTCCATTGAGAAAAATGACCATTTAACCCTACCCTCTGTTTTCTATCGGATAACCAATTTCTAATCCACAACTGAACTTTGCCACCTATCCCATGACTCTTTAATTTTCTCAGGAGTCTCTCATGAGGACCTTTATCAAAAGCTTTCTGAAAATCTAGATATAGTATATCAACTGGCTCACTTTTATCCACATGTATATTCACACCTTCAACGAAGTCAAGCAAATTGGTGAAGCAAGATCTCTCTCGGCTGAACCCATGCTGACTGTCTCATTAAATCATGTTTGTCTACATTTTGCTCGGCATTGAAGTCAGGCTTATCGGTCTGTAATTTCCCAGATTTCCCCTGGAACCCTTTTTAAGAATTGGCATAACATTGGCCACCCTCCAATCTTCAGACGATTTTAGCGACAGATTAAAGATCACTAGCAGCAGGTCATCAATTTCATGTTTGAGTTCATTTAGGACCCTGGGATGTATACCATCTGGTCCAGGCGATTTATCACTTTTTAACTTGTCGATTTGGCTTAGTGCATCTTCCAGATTCACTGAGATTTCTTTCAGTTCCTCCACAACATCACTCCTGAAAACCATTTCCTGTTCAGGTAGATATCTTACTTTACCCCCATAATCTGATTTTAAACTTGGAAGCCTGAAACCAATAGGTATATACGGTAATTCTTTCTCTGATCACACTCACCCTGCAGAGTGAGTGCCCCTACAAGAGCATGGGCCCATTTTACACCACATGGTATCTTTCTATAACCCCTTCTAATGCTAAGAGAAGCAGCTACTACAGCTCAATGAATAATAAAGTTTTATAAGATTTTATATAGTAACATATATACTCTATGGGGCTCATAATCGAAAGAGAAAAACATTCCAAATTGATTTCCAAAATTCTAGTATATATGGACAATAGAATAACAAGTGATCTAAAGTCCCTGCTTCAAGATGGCATCTATCAGATTTAGAGCTATTTAATTTTTTTAAATGAACAGGGATCCAGAAAGCTCTATGTAGTAAGAAAAACCACGTTTGTTTCATAGATGCTGACATTGTATATCTCATCCTCCAAGACCAAATACGTGGCCATTGAGATGCCGTAAACGACCTAGGCCTTCATAGTGCCACTCAATGTCCAAAGCTAAACGGGGCATTTTGGGAGGCGTGTCGAGGGCGGGAGTTGGGCGGGACGTGGGCCGGCTTAGATTTAGTCGTATAGCATGTATAACCGAAAGTTTAACAACAGAGCCAAAACCCACCTAAACTCACCAGATAAGCACTGCAAACACATAACACAGACCCCCACACACTACCCCCCTCCCATAAAAATTTCATTCACAACTTTAAATTTCAGCCTCCGGACCATCATCACCTGGCCGCTGGGCATAGGAAAGCCTAGTCGTCCAGCCCAGAGGCAGCTTAAGTCATCTTGGGGGTGGATTAGGGACCCATAGAGAGGAGGACCCATGCCCATAAGCCCCTGTAATCACTGCATTGATACTTAAACATGTGCACTCCCCTATACACCCCCAAAACCATTTTTTACTGGCATATAAGTGGCTCCTGCAGCCATAAGGGCTATTGGGGTGGTAGATAAGTGGGTCTAGGGGATTCTGGAGGTGGTTTGGGGGGCTCACCATCACCTAGAAGGGAGCTGTAGTGAGGAGAAGCCATGGCACCCTTTTTGTGAAGTTCACAGCAGTGCCCTGTAAGGTACCCCACTATTTAGATGCCATGTCTGGGTGTTCAGTCCATCACTTTGCAGACCTCTCCCACGTCCAACAGGGCTTGTTCTAGGCATTTTGGACTTGGATGGAAAGTTGGACGGAAATGTATAAAGATGGACGATTTAGTGGCTTGGACGATCAGATCGTCAGGACGTATAATTAGACGATTTTCAAAAGTAAAAAAAAGTTGGACATATTTTTCGAAAATGTGTCTTAGGCTCTTTTTAAATTTGGATGACTTGCAAGATGGACATAAACGGACTTAGACGTCCCTTTCGATTATGCCGCTCCACACATCATTGCTACACTGTAAGTTCCTGTACAAAACAGCTTAAAATTTAAATGGGTACCCGAGACAGCACGAGTTAAAATGACTTGTTCAAGGTAACAAGAGGGTCAAGGAGAGAAGTAGGATTTCATCCTTGGATTTTGCTAGTTTTTTGGTACTTTTTACTCCAATCACAAGGCCCCTTCAGCTCCAACATACATCATTCCCTGAGCTGTAGACTTGCAGATGGTGGATTAAAAAGTTGCTGATTAATCGCAGCTGTTCACACAATGGCTTTTTAAGATGATCCTTCTTTAGAATAGGCCGAGTGACTCAATTACACAAATTAAACTAAGCAGAGCCCAAACACTTGTAAACTCAAAAGGTGTTACCACTTTTCCTCACGATATTTTTAAACAGTTATTGTAATTTAACTGTGCTTTAATTACATTTCTGTTGTACTACATTCTAATTACACATAAACGGAATTTATTAATGGATTTTCATACTGTAGAATCAACCTGGTTTCCACCCAAACTCTCTCAATGGCTCTTTTTGGTATACCAAGTGTTAGGCTGTTTTTACAAGGACAAATATGAACATAAAAATGTATGAGTTGCCAGACTGGGACAGATTGAAGGTCCATCAAGCCCAGTATCCCATTTCCAACAGTGGCCAATTCAGGTCACAAGTACCTGGCAAGATTCCGAAAGAGTAAAACGGATTTTAGGATGCTTACCCTAGGAATAAGCAGTGGATTTCCCCACACCAACTTAATAATGGCTTATGGAAATTATCCAAACCTTTTTTAAACCCTGCTAAGCTAGCTGCTTTCATCATATTCTCCAGCAACAACTTCCAGAGTTTAATTACACGTTGAGTGAAATTTCTATGGTTTGTTTTAAATTTACTACGCAGTAGCTTCATCACATGCACCCTAGTCCTAGTATTTTTGAAAAGAGTAAACAAGTGATTCATATCTACCCATTGCACTCCACTCGGTATTTTATAGACCTCATATCTCCCTGAACCTAGTTTTTTTAGGCTTTCCTCCTAGGGAAGTTGCCCCATCTCTTTTATAATTTTTGTCATCCTTCTCTATACCTTTTCTAATTCCACTACTGTATATTTATTTTGAGATGCAATGACCAGAATTGCCCACAGTATTCAAGGTAGAGTGTACAGTACACATCATAGAGTGATGCACAGGCATTATAACATTTTCAATTTTGTTTTCCATTCCTTTCTTGAATAACCCCTAACATTCTGTTTGTTTTCTTAGCTGCTTCCGCACACTGAACTGGAATGATTAGAGAAAGCTAAATAGTCACAGCTCCTGTTGAGTTCAGCAGCCCCGATGATAAGATTATTTCATGAGTTGTGGGATATGTTTAGTCTGATCTAATGTTTTTATATTATTCTGTATATTGTGCTTCTTGCCAGTTTTGGTCCATGGACTCCTTGCTGGGGATCTCTAACATTTTGCAAACTCATAGGTGTCAATTTGGGGGGTACTGGGGGTACTTGAGCAACCTGAATAGTGACCTAGCTCCTTCACTGTGTCCAGGGAGGAGTGCTTTTTATTGAGTTTTAAGACCCTTGGTCATTTTGAAAAGTTGTCTCCTGTAAGCAAACTCCTTCCAAGTTTTCAAGTTTATTATGACTTGATATACCGCTTTCACTACCAAAGTGGTTTACATCTTTACAGAATTATAAAAATTAATTAAAAGTTGGGGAAAGGACAAACAAAAAGCAACTATTGAAATGGAACCTTGAAAGAAGAGGGGAAAAGGATAAGGATACAGTATTAAAATAAAGGGAAAGGTACAGGAAAGAACGTCAGGGGAGTGGGGTTTTTGGACTTTTTTAATTTTTTAATATCTCAAAAGTGTCTTTAAAAAGAAAAGTTTTAAGATTGGATTTAAAGTTATTTAAACTAGTTTCCTGTCGTAGGGTTGGGAGGGCATTCCATAATATTAGCACGACTACTGAATAGATGGTTTTTTGTGTTGTGTCATAGAAAACAGCTGTTGAACCGAGGGAGTAGCAAGAAGATGTTGCTGTGATGATTTTAGTGACCTTGAGAATTCGTAAGGAATCAGAAACACATCGATGAACATGGGGGAGTGATTGGCTTGAACTTTAAAAGCGAGTAAAAGAGTTTTCAATGAGATTTTATAAGTAATGGGCAACCAATGAGCTTTTTTAAGGAGATGCCTGCCAGGCCTGTGCAAAGGGAGGAGGAAGAAAGGGCAAGATAGAGTAAGAGGGGAGGGGAGATGCCAGACCTGGGGTGAAGTGAAGGGGAGGGAGAGACCAAACCAAAAAGAGGGGGAGGAAAGCAGAGGAGAGGTGCTGGACTAATGGAGAGAGGGAGAGAGAAATGCAAGACAATATGAGGAAGGGTACAAGAGGGACAGATACTGCTCCAAAGTAGGTGGGCAGGGTGCAGGATGGCAGGAGAGATAGTAGGAGAAAGCCTGTACCTGGGGAAGGGGATACAGGAGGTAAGGAAGGAAGAAGCTGGATATGGGGAGAGACATGAAACAGAAAAGATGCTGGGCATGGAGGGTCAGGGACACAGAAGAGATGCTGGATATGTTAGATAAGGGATTCAGAGGGAGGATGGATGGTGGACAGGGGAAGCTGGGGGAACATGCAGTCCGTTGGGGAGGGGGGGCTGATGTAGAAGTACATGGAGGGAGGGAAGGGAGTTCAAAGAGACGCAAATATATTGGACTAGGGAACAAATAATGGGTCTAAAAACAGAGGAGAGGGAGAGAGATGAACAATGGGATTTAGGGAGGGAAGGAACAGAAAGAAAGAGAAGTTGGACACAGTGACAGGTTGGACACAAGGGATGTTGTGGAGGGGGGGATAGAGATACTGGATAGGAGGGTAGTTGAGAAGAGAAAGGGAGAGCTGGGGAAGGAGGGAGAAATGCTGGATGAAAGTGTAGTTGAGAAAAGGAGAGATGGTGGTGGGGTCCATCACTGTAGCTGTGGGCGGATGGAGATGAAAAAAAGGAAAGATGCCAGACCTCCGGGAGAGGGAAGGGAAACAGAAGGGGAGGACAGAGATGGAAGATGGATGGTTAGCACCAAGAAAGAAGGAGAGCCTGGCAAACGAGTTATCAGAAGACAACTGGAGCCTGGGACCAACATGATTTAAAAAAAGGCCAATCTAATCTAAACCTTAAGTTTATATACCGCATCATCTCCATGAGTATGGAGCTCGACACGGTTTACAAGAACTTAAAATAGTAGATGGAGAAGAGGATTACATGAATTTATGTGAGGAAGGGAGGAGAAAAAAGGTAGGAAGGATAGAGTTACAATTTGATGAAAAGCTAGGTTTTCAGTTGTTTGCGGAATAATCGAAGGGAGTCCAGGTTCCGCAACGGGATGGTGATGACCAGACAACAAAAGGTAGAAAAAATAATTTTATTTTCTGTTTTGTGATTACAATATGCCAAATTTGAAATGTGTATCCTTCCAGAGCTAGTGTTAGACCGCGAACATGAGCTAGGATTTAACAGAGAGAGGAAAAGTATTTTTTGTTTGTTTGTTTTACTTACACCACAGGATCAGTTTGGGTAGGAGAGGGCAAAGGGGGTGAAGAGGCTATAAAATAAACCCACCAGGATGTTTGGGCAGGAAAATCGAATCGAAAAATCAATTCAATAGGCTGAATCGAATTTAAATTTTTTTTCCTGAATCGGGCAGCACTAGTAGGGGGAGCTGGACCGCCCCAAGTGCCGTCTTGGTGGGGTTGCCAGCTCTTCCCACCCCCATACCATGTTTGCGCCCTCACTTCCCCCGGTACCTCTTTAAATCTTTGCCAGCAAGAGCTGCATCTCCAGCCTGCTGCTCATGACAGCCTGGCTCCCCTCTGAAATCACTTCCTGGTCTTGGGGCCAGGAAGTGACATCAGAGGGAAAGCCAATACCAGCACGAACAGCAGGCCAGAGAAGCTGCTTGTTCTAGCAAAGATTTAAAGAGAGATGGGGGGGGGAAGGGAGAGTGCAAGTGAGGGACGGGGAAGGAGCAAGGTGGTGCCACTGTCCCGGGCGCCTCCTCTCACTACACCACTGTTTGAAGGACACCGAAGTGGATGCTCAACTTTGGGCGTGAACCTAACACCAGGTAAAACCTGGTATGGATCCCTGTGATTCTGTAAAACTGCATGCATCTTTTGTGAATGTCCCTGACCTGCAATACCCCTCCCATAGCTAATGGATAGTGCTGCGGCCTGAAAACCAGTGGAACTGGGATCAATTCTCACTGCAGCTCCTTGTGACTCTGGTCAAGTCACATACCCTCCTTTGCCCCAGGTACAAAATAAGTAACCAAATATAATATGTAAACCACTTTGATTGTAACCATAGAAAAGCAGTATATCAAGCCTCATTCCCCATCCCCCGTTGAGTGACTAATCCTCTGGTACTGACCCTAGGCAGAATGAATAAATACCCAGATCACAGCACCCACTGGACCCCAGCACAGCACAACCTACTCTCACTGGTACTCAACAGAGAAGTTTGATACACTCTCCAGCTGCAATATAGAGAATACATTAGATGAAAAACAAAAAAGGAAACGGGTAGACCAATGTCTCGCAAACTTTGTCAAGCCGCGGCACACGAAATGTAGTGGCCATTGCTCGAGGCATCCAGAAGTGTGCGGACATTGATGCGATGACATAGTGCGCATGCGTGACATCATCATGTCAGCATCCACGTACGAGCGAAGGCCCTCCAGATGGGCCCTGAGCTGCCAGTGTGTGGGGGTGCCGGACGGGAAGAGGTGCGGAGAGAAGGAGAAGCGCTGGCACCAGCTTATTGCCTACAGGATGTGCCTATCGCCGCAAGAGGCACATCCTGTAGGCAGTCAGCCAGCGCCTCTAGCGTCTCTTGGCACACCTAAATTCTCAGGAGGCACACAGTTTGCGATACACTGAGGTAGACTGAAGAATAAGATCTCAAGGGCCACAAGTTTCTATTTGAAGAATCTAGCTAGTGTGGCTGGTGTAACATGAGAAGGGCAACGAGCTTCTTTCTTCCTCTAGACCAGGGGGTTCTCAAACCAGTCCTCGGGACACACCAAAACCAGTCTAGTTTTCATGATATCCACAATGTACTTGAGATAGGTTTGCAAATGGAAGCAGTGCGTGCAAATTTCTCTCTTATAAATTCATTCCGGGTATCTTGGAAACCAAACTGGCTTGGTGTGTCCTGAGGACTGGGGTTGAAAAACCTTGCTCAAAACTCATAAATCTCAGTTAATGACTGAGCTGGTGCTGACAGTCACAAGCACCTGCTCTAAGCACCAAGGGGGGGAAGGGAAAGGGTTCAGACAGAGTTAGTTATGCTCCAGGGCTAGAAGAATCCCACAATTTCCACATTCTCATTATCTGCATGTTCCTTATTCACAGATTCACTTATTCATGCAAATAAGTTGCAATCCATTTTCACTATTCACGCAAAATAGAATAACCTATTTTCACTATTCACAGACATTTTTAATTATTCACGGTCATGCACAGTGTGTTTCAAGAAGAAGAAGATATTCCTAGAGCTGTACGTGAGTACTGTTAGACCCAAAGACTGCTGCTTGTTTGTTTTTAAGTAGTGTATAAAATCTATATATATAAAATCAGATGTATGTATGTATGTTCCAGCATAACTCCGAAACGCTGACAGATTTCAACCAAACTTGGTATACATGTCAATTACTATATGGGAACAAACACTGTGGGGGTGGGAAGGGGGTGACATGTAAAGAATCATCAAAAAAGACAGATATTGTTTTGATCAATTGTGTGAAGCTTGGGGAATCTGGCAACCCTACGCTGATCCAAGAGGAAAAACAAACCAAAAACTCCTTAACCCCTTCTAAACTCCACCTAAACTCTTCCTACTGCCATGCAGTTTCTTTGGGACTCGTATGGTATAATGAGCCCACTTAGTTCCACACTGTCTCCCATAAGATATAACAAAAGAACGACTGTTTTATTTTTTGTGATAAAAGGGAGATGGTATTACTCTCTATTCCCCTTTCAATTTGAGACTCAAGCATAGAACATAGAAACATGACGACAGTTAAAGGCCAAATGGCCCATTCATAGCATCCACTATCTCCTCCTCTCCCTATTGGCTAAGGCTCTTAACATTTGCATCTCTTCTTCCTATAGGGTAAGGCTCCTTACACCTGCATTGTGAGGTCATAGAGCTGCCCATCCGCAGTAACCATTATCTCTTTCTCTCTCCGAGATATCCCACGTGGCTATCCCAGGCCCTCTTGAATTCAAACACACAGTCTCTGTTTCCACCACCTCATCCGAGAGACTGTTCCATGCAACTACCACCCTTTCTGCAATTATGAGCTGCCAATTTTAAAGATACACTTCTGGTAACCCTAACCTATGCCTGTAGAAAAAGTCCATAGTCTGACTCTGCTATTGAGACAGACATAGGGGAAGCCACTGCTTGCCCTGGGTCGATAGCATGGAATCAGTGGCGTAGTAAGGGGGGAGGGAGGGCCGCCCGCCCTTGGCGCCATCTTAGTGAGGGCACTCAAGCACCCATCCTCCTCTCTGCTCCCCTCCTTACCCGCACCCCCACTGCCGCATGAGTGCGCCACTTCCCTTCCTCCATACCTGTGTAACATTCCTGACATGAGCAGCAACCCCCAAGCTGCTGTTCACCAGTGTCGACTCTCCCTCTGGACCTGCGCCTAGGAAGTGACATCAGAGGAAGAGCCGACACTAGCACAGCAGCTTGGGGGTTTCTGTTTGCGCCAGGCATGCTACAGAGGTACAGGGGAAGGGACGCGGTGTGTGTGCAGCAGGAGGGGGCAGGGAAGGATTGTGTGGAGGGGGAGCACCACACGTCTGGGCACGCCTCAGCCTCGCTATGGAATGTTGCTATTTGTTTTTTTGCCCAGATGCTTGTGACCTGGATTGGCCACTGTGGAAACAGGACATTGAGCTAAAGTCCCTCCTTGAGGGCCAGAATCCAGTCGGGTTTTCAGGATTTCCTAATGAATATGCATGAGATCTAGTTGCATGCACTGCTTTCAATGCAAATTCATTGCGGAAATCCTGAAAACCTGACTGGATTGCGGCCCTCAAGGACAGGAGTTGCCCACCCCTGGACTAGCCATAGCACAGGGATCTCAAAGTCCCTCCTTGAGGACTGCAATCCAGTCGGGTTTTCAGGATTTCCACAATGAATATGCATGAGATCTATGTGCATGCACTGCTTTCAATGCAAATTCATTGCGGAAATCCTGAAAACCTGACTGGATTGCGGCCCTCAAGGACAGGAGTTGCCCACCCCTGGACTAGCCATAGCACAGGGATCTCAAAGTCCCTCCTTGAGGACTGAAATCCAGTCGGGTTTTCAGGATTTCCACAATGAATATGCATGAGATCTATGTGCATGCACTGCTTTCAATGCATATTCATTGGGGAAATCCTGAAAACCCAACTGGATTGCGGCCCTCAAGGAGGGACTTTGAGATCCTTAAACTAGATGGACCACTGGTTGGACCCAGTTATGACTTTTCTAATTTTGAGCACTATTTACTGAATCTGGCCCCTAATGCATAAGCTTGCATTTTTAGCATTAAATCATAGTTGCAAATCTAAACCAGTATTTCCAAAGTCAGTCCTGGAGTCTGCCCTTACCAGTCAGGTTTTCAGGATATTCACAATGAATAGGCAGGAAAGAGGTTTGCATGTAATGCAGGGGTGTCCAATGTCGGCAGTCCAGTCGGGTTTTCAAGATTTCCCCAATGAATATTCATGAGATCTATTTGCATGCACTGCTTTCATTGTATGCTAATAGATCTCATGCATATTCATTGGGGAAATCCTGAAAACCCGACTGGATTGCGGCCGTCGAGGACCGACATTGGACACCCCTGATGTAATGGAAACCGTGAATGCAAATCAAGGTCATGCATATCCATTGTAGAAATCCTGAAAGCCTGACTTACAAGGGGGGATTCCAGGACAGACTGGGGAAACACTGGTCTAAACCAGTCTTCTTCACTTCTTCCCTCCTCAGGTTTTCTACATTTATTTATTTATTTATTTATAAAAACTTATATTCTGCCGAAAAAATTTGTTGCTTACATAAAAAAAACATATAAAATAAGAATTCAAAAATTACACAATTAAGAGCAAATGTATCACACTCATAAAAATTCCACACAATGAAAAGTCACATACAAATCTGAAAAAAAAAAAACACCTTTCCATTACTTATTTTTATAGCGCAGCCAGATGTATACAGAGCTGTATATTGTAAAAAAGCAACTTGATCTATATAATCTTATCCATAATAATAAAAGGCTAAGCGCGCATGCGCTTTTCAAAGATCGTGATTCCTGGTGGCGTGAGGTGTGCTTCTGTGTTACACCTCACGGCGCCTGCGCTAGCTGAAGGCATGTGTTCCAGAGACTCCTCCCTCCCGCTGCTGCTGCTCTTCAAAGCGGCCTGCTGAGGTTCGCCAGCCGCTGTAGCGAACCTCGCAGGCCGCTCTCCACCTTCCCGATGCAGGAAAAAAAGCAAATCCAGGTAGGACGGAGGCTGCGATCGGCAGCGACTGCTGCTACTCCTCCAGCCGCCTAGCTCCTCTCCGCCAGCAGCCCCCTCCACCCCGTCCTGATCACGAGGGAGACCGTGCAAAGGGACATGCGAGGGGAAGGGGAAAGGGAGGAAGCGTCTCTAGCACCCGTTAATGTAACGGGCTTAAAGAGCTAGTATATACATAAAAGCCTACAAAAATGTGTTTTCAATGCCTTTTTGGTAAGAGTAGATATGATCATGTCACTCCATTACTGAGGGCACTGCATTGGCTTCCAGTATACTGGAGGGTGCACTTTAAATGCACCAGGGTTGTATTTAAAAGTTTATATGAGATCTTTTCCCCATTACTTACTCTTTCTTTTAACTCTCAACAATTCCTTTCATCTAGAGCAGTGGTTCCCAAACCGTGTCCTGGGGGACCCCCAGCCAGTCGGGTTTTCAAGATATCCCCAATGAATATGTATGAGATCTATTAGCATACAATGAAAGCAGTGCATGCAAATAGATCTCATGCATATTCATTGGGGAAATCCTGAAAACCCGACTGGATTGCGGCCCTCGAGGACCGACATTGGACACCCCTGCACTAGGGGTACACAAACCGTAGATAGGCTTTCTCAATCTATGGCATTTGCTTTGGTAAAAATCTGGAACGATCTTCCTTCAGAAATTAGACTCCTCTTCTTTGACACTTTCTAGAAAAACTTTGAAGATGTATCTTTTTAAGAAATTTTTATCTGATAAATAAGGGATTGAAACAGATAAATCTCCTTTGCCTCTTTGGTTAATTTTGTTAACCGGATCGAATCCCTTTCTGGGAATGACCCGGTCTATAAGACCAAGGATTGCATTGGATTTTTAAACGACACACACACAAAAAAAAAATGGACAAGAACATAAGGAACCCGGTAGAGTATGCCACAATAATGCTCCTGCAATGGAGAAAGCATGGTGGACTGTAGCAGTATAACGTCTCACATCTGGAACTAATACTTTCTTATCAACACTGATCAATAAAGGGGATTTATCTTGTTTCAGATTTGTGCATAATCCACAAAAAGGTAAACCTTTCCCAATACCTTTTCTGTAATATTGCTGATGAAAAAGTTGAAAAGAATTGGATAAAGGACTGATAAGAACATAAGAATAGCCTTCCTGGGTCAGACCAGTGGTTCATCTAGCCCAGGGGTAGGGAACTCCGATCCTCGAGAGCCATACTCTAGTCAGGTTTTCAGGATTTCCCCAATGAATATGCATTGAAAGCAGTGCATGCAAATAGATATCATGCATATTCATTGGGGAAATCCTGAAAACTCGACTGGAATACGGCTCTCGAGGACTGGAGTTCCCTACCCCTGATCTAGCCCAATATCTCGTCTTCGCAGAGGCCAATCCAAGTCACAAGTACCTGGCAAAAACCCAAAGAGTAGCAGCATTCCATGCTACCGTCCCATGTCTATCTCAACACCAGACTATGGACTTTTCCTCCAGGAACTTGTCCAAACCTTTTTTTAAAACCAGCAACTTTAAATGCTCTTACCACATCCTCTGGAACATCCACTGGTAATGTCCTTTTCTTACCACTACCTTTCCACTTTCCCCAATCCCTCTCTCTGATCACTCAGAAAAATAGATCCGTTTTGTCTGACACAAGACCTAACATTGCATTTGACCTTCCACTGAAGATTTTAGTACCGAGATTAAATAGGAGTGAGAAGCTGATGGAGTGTCATCCTATGTGATAAATCTGCCTCTGTGATAAAGAAAAACAATTACTGGGATGTTAACAAGCTGTTGGCCTGGAGCCTGTGCAAGAGTATTTAGATTCTCTTAGGATTACTTGACCACTGACCTACTGCTATTAAGATGTTCTAGCTAGCTGCCAATGAGGGGGACACCCACAGCTGCTCAAGCCTGTTCCTCTTTGCCAGATTTACTTTTGGAAGAAGGAACCCCCATAGGCACAGCTCAATTACCTGAATGAAGGGGCAAAGGGATAGCCACATAGCTGAATTGCACATATTATGAAATGGAGATTTGCCTGCTCCAGTCTCTGTTTTATTTGTACAGTACAAGTGGTAAATGCATGGAACGGTCTCACGGAAGAGGTGGTGGAGACAGAGACTGTGTGTGATTTCAAGAAAGCCTGGGATAGTCACGTGGGATCTCTTAAGAGAGAGGAAGAGATAATGGTTACTGCGGATGGGCAGACTGGATGGGCCATTGGGCCTTTATCTGCCATCATGTTTCTATGGTACTATGTTACTAAAGTTCTATGACATCACAATGCAGGTGTAAAGAACCTTAGCCAATAGGGAGAGGAGGAGATAGTGGATGCTGCGGATGGGCAGACTGGATGGGCCATTTGGCCTTTATCTGCCATCATGTTTCTATGTATTATATAGATCTGACGTGAGGAATTCAAGGACTATATGCATAGAACAGATCCACTTCAATGCAACTGTGGAGCACTTAGCAGTTTTCCATGTGGCAGGGGCAGTGGAATGCCTTTTTGTTTTTTGGGGGGAAGCTCCACCCTCAAGCCACCCTTCCTCCAGCTCCTACTCCCAACTTCACCTCTTCCTATCTCAGCCTTGTGCTGTCTCCTTCTCCATCAGCAAAAGTATGTGTGTGTGAGTGAGGGGGGGGGGGGCCCTGTAGTTCAGCTCTGCGAGTGGTACCAATGACGGCAGCTGTGCGGTTCAAAGGCTCCCTCCACAATGGACTTGCAAAGGTGCTGCAGAGATGAGAGGAGGGAGGTAGCTGATGGCAGCACCTCAAGCACAGCAGACACTATACACAGCAATCGGCAGGCAGTCAGAAGTTATACACCATCCACTGGATTCTATAAATGACGCACAAACTTCTGTGTGCAAAACTGCATACGATCCTGAGATGTGTATACCACTAAATTGGCTAATGAGTCAATTAGCACCAATAAATGGGTGCCAATGCTAACAATCATTAGCATCGGTGGTGTAGTGAGCTTGGGAAGCACCTAGGATGGTGGCTCTCCTTTCCACCCCTCCCCTGCTCCTTCTCTGCTCCCCCCCCCCCCCACGTAGCTCTTTAAATCTTCGCCAGCACCAGCAGCTTTTCTGGCCTGCTGCTCGAGCCAGTGTTGGCTTTCCCTCTGATGTCACTTCCTGGCTTCGCGATCCAGAAATGATTTCAGAGGGAGTCAGGCTGGCGCGAGCAGCAGGCCAGCGTAGTTGCTCGCCCTGGCAAAAATTTAAAGAGGTAGAGGGTGGGGAAGGGAGGGCAGAAGTGTGGCATGGGGGGGGGGTGGAGTGGAGCCGGCACCCCCACCAAGACTGCACCTGGGGGCGTTTCGCCCCCCCCTTACCAAGCCACTGATTAGCATTAATTGTCAACATTTTGGATTTGCACGTGCATCTTGCTAAACGGTATTCTATAAAGACGCAGGTGCAAATCTTAAAGGGGTGTGTGGTCATGGGAGGAGCATAGGCGGGTCAAGAGTGTTCACTAAAGATGCGTGTATTACGGAATACCAGGGATCTGCACTGAACTTATACACCAGGTTTCAGTGGTGCAAATCCTCATACCCAAAGTTTGTCAGGGAAATTGGCTGTCATAAATGGTGTGTAACTTTGCAGATTTTGATTGGTGACTGAATGTAGTCCTATATGATGTCTGGCCATCCGCCGATTGTTGAAGCCGGCGAAGGACCAATGGCCGCGAGGGCTGCATGGTGAAATTTTTGGAGCTTCCCCTCATTCTGATGCCTATGCCAGATATTACACAGGGTATGGGATACATATTACATTACATTACATTAGGGATTTCTATTCCCTGTGCCTTGCGGTTCTAGGCGGATTACAATATAGAAATTATCTGGGCAGTTCCAGTAGAATTACATTTCAGGATAAGGGTAAGTTACAGGAACAGTAAAGGATTATCATACTTCAATTTCACAGAAGATAATACATATAACAGAAGATAATACATATCACAGAAGATAATACATGTCAACTGAATCAAGTTAAATCGGGTGTAGTGTAAAAGAGTTAAAGTACATTCTGGATCACAGACAAAGAGATACTATAGGTGGGTGTTCCCAAAGGCATTGATTGGGAACTCATTAGATGGTGGTTAGAGTGATGGGAGATATTTTTTGAACAGTAGTGTTTTTATTTCTTTATGGAACTCTTTTATGTCTGTTGTTTTGGTCAGTAGTTTTGAGATGTCAGAGTCAATTTTAGCTGCCTGTGTCCCCAGAAGGTTGTCGTAAAGTTTCTTACGACGAGTACCATTGAGAGGTGGGTAGGTGAAAAGGTTCTGTGTTCTCCTTCTTCTGGGTGAGAGGTAGTAGTGAAAATGGTTGTTTAGGTAACTGGGTGCCATGCCGTGGGTTACTTTGAAAAGGAGACAATAGAGTTTGAATTGTGTTCTTGCTTTTATTGGTAGCCAGTGAGATTCTAAGTATGCATTGGTAATGTGGTCGTGTTTGCTGAGTGAGTATATGAGTCTGACGGCTGTGTTCTGGATGGTCTGTAGTTTTTTTATTGTGTTGGTAGGGCAAGGTAGGTAAAGGCTGTTGCAGTAGTCTACAATGCTTAGCACAAGGGATTGGACAATGATCCTGAATTGGTCTTTATTAAAGAATTTTCTGATTTTTCTTAGGTTTCGCATTGTGAAGAATGCTTTTTGGGTGATTTTATGGATTTGTGTTTGCATTGTGCAGCATCTGTCTAAATGTATACCTAGGATTTTGAGGGAACTCTGTATTGGGTACTTGATTGAGTTTACTTCCAGTTCAGTTAGGGATGTTTTTTTGTCCTTCTCTAGTAGTAGGAATTTAGTTTTATCTGAGTTCAGCTTCAACTTATGATTTGTCATCCATTTTTCTACTGTTTCCAATGTGGTTTTCAGGTGTCCTGTGGAGATTGGGTTGTGGATGTCGAATGGAAGGAGGATGGTTATGTCGTCTGCATAGCTGAAAGAAGTAATATTTAGGGCGTCCAGGGTGGTGCCTAGGGAAGCTATGAATAGGTTGAAGTGTGGGAGAGAGGGGAGAGCCTTGTGGTACTCCGCATGGGTTGGTCCATGGTTCAGATAGGATGTCTTTTGATTTGACTCTGTATGTTCTTGTTTTAAGGAAGCCTTGGAACCAATTGTGAACTTTACCTGAAATTCCTATTGCGTCTAGTATCTGGAGAAGTATGGAATGGTCCACCAGATCGAATGCAGCCGAGAGATCAAATTGGATGATTAGCAGTCTGTGTCCTTGGCTGAGGTGTTTTCGAGCTATGTCTAGTAAAGATACCAGGAGAGTTTCTGTGCTGTGGTTGGTTCTGAATCCGGATTGAGCTCACAGCAGGTTCTGTGCGGGGCTTACACACAGCAGGCATGAATAGGGTTACCGTCCAGGAAAACCCAGACTTTCCAAAACCCAGCAGATTGGGTTTTGGAAAGCCCCGACGAGCTCCGGCCGCATCTGGAGGGACCTCTGAGCGTGTGCAGATGACGTCGCACCTATCCGCGCATGCTCCTGGCCCTCCAGAAGTAGACGGAGCTCATCCGGAAGGAGAGGTTTTTGTGGGGGTGGGGCTAAAGGCAGAACTGAGCGGGGGTGGGGTTGGAGATGGAATGGGGTGGGGTCATGTGTCCTGGGTTTCCCGGAGAAAAATATGGAAACCCTAGGTATGGAGAACACCTACGTGTATTCTTACATAGTAGGGTGGAGCTCGCAGGAGGTGCTATGCAGATATTACACCACAGCCAGGGTTGGAGGGGAAGGGCAAATAGGGCAACTGTCTTAGGCCCCAGGGCAACAAGATGCCCCCGAGGAGCATTTCAATTAAGGGTTAACATTGAGGTAGCTCCATGTGGGTGGGCAGACACACAACTTCTCCACGGTCATCTCCTGGCGTGGCTGGCTGTGAATGTTATTACTGCCAGATTTTACAAAATTTGGGTGCAGATCTCAGACCTTTGCACATTCTAATTAGTTAACAAGTCATTAGCAATCAATTATTGGTGTTAATTGGCCCACATTTTGGTTTACTCACAGATCTCTCCAGCGCCGTATTATATAAACTGCGTACCCTACATTTTTTGGCGCACAACCCAAAAGGTGGCGGCCAGGGCACCAGCGTTTGCACCAGGTTTCCACAGGCACAAGCGTGGCATCCAAAGATCTGTATTAACGTTTAGCTTAGCTCTTTCCAGTGCCTATCTTTGGGTACCATTTATAGAATTCCCCCTTAAGAGGCTTAAGAACTCAACTAATTGGAGCCCCTGCAGTCATCGTGTATTGGAAGAAACAGCAAGATGAATGTAGATGGGGGGAAGTGGGGGCTCACTAGCCAATAACTGCAATTTGGAAGGTGATGGATGGGTTCTGCTAGAAGAGAGACAGGAACCTTTCCACTCTGGTTGCAAATGAAAGGTCATGGTGTCACAGCCCTCTAGGTTCAGGGCTAGATTAAGTTCAGCTGATGCCCTAGCACAGTCCAACAATGGTACCCCTCGGCCCTTCCATTGCTTAACTGAAAAGACATTAAGACTCAATGAAGCATAACTAAGCACAAAGCCCACCCATTTTGAGATGAGGTCCACCCAACAGTGGCACAACTACGGGTGAGCACAAGTGGGCACAAAGCCCACCCATTTTGAGATGAGGTCCACCCAACAGTGGCACAACTGGTTTGTGGTTGACAGGGAGCCCCAAACCCTGGTAGCTGAGACCCTTGGAGACTATTAACTCCCTCCACTAACTCCACTCATACCTTTCAAATCCTCCAGTGTTGGGCCAGCTGTGCGTGGCGACTCATACCGGCTTCTCAAGCCTTCCCTCTGACACAACTTCCTGTTCAACTGAAATTCATGTTAGATAATGGGTATAGCAGATCACAGTGAAAGAGTTAGGGGAATGGTAGCTAGGGGAAGAAACTCTGTGATGCCCCTTCCCTAAGTAGGTGCTTATTTTGCTTAATGGTTAATCAGGGACTACCTAGGTCAGGCTCCAATTGGTTGAATTCATTCAATCAGAGCCTGGGCCAGGCAGTCATCACGTCCATCTTGAGCCCACTGACCGTTTGACCTGACTGATGTCTCCCAGTGCACTTGCATTTTAAAAAGCGTTTCAAAACTCCTGAAACGATGCACCCTTCCTGATAACCCTGATGAAGGTATTCCACTGAAATGCGTGAAGGCCAAATAAGTTTCGCTTTGATTCAGTTTCATTCTACATGGTATATGGGAAAAGAAATGGGGCCCCCTTACACAGTTTCAAAATGCTTTTCAATTTTTTTCTAAACATTTAGTATGTCTTTTGAAAATACATTTGTATAATTTTTTTTTTGTCTTACTTAATGCATAATTTTTGTTCAGAGTTCCCATTGATGCCCTCCCCAACCCAATCCTACACCAAATCATCACGTATGGGACACAGACCGTATTTTAAGAAATTTCAGGATGTGTGGAAACCATTAACAAAATATTGTAAAGATTAATTGAAATTGTTTCCCTTATATTTATCAATTTAAGGTGTAGGGAGGGGGGAATTTTATTATTACATGTTTTTTATATGGAATATATGGGTGGGAGGGATGGGAAAGGGGAAGGGATAAGAATTTATATAATGTACCAATGATTGTTTGTAAGTGATGTATTTATTGTTAATGTGAATGAATATATTTAACACTTAATGTAATTTTGAAAATGAATAAAAAATTAAAAAAATAAAAACAAAGAGTCCTTCTTCAAACTTGACAGGTTCACAAAGTCTTCAATGCCACTGAGCTACTGGCTCAATTAATTCTAGGGCTTCATTGGTTAAAAGTTTGACTTTTTGCGAGCTTGATACGCTCGAGCTCCATCCTGTTGAAAAATAAAGCTCTGGGAGATGTCCCGAACTTCAGGCCGAAAATGTCTGCTGCAGTAGGTCGTTTGGGGGTTAGTTGGAAAAATAATACGAGTCCCTTTTTTCTGGACACCACTAACTATATTGGGTTAGCACTGAAGTGGTCCAAGACAGCCGCAGGTAACAACCACCGTGTCATTCTCTAGTGCTCACCGCTTTGAACGTCAGTATATTTTTTCCGTCATAGCACCACAAACGTGGAATTCCCTGCCCATTTCTCTACGACTTGAACGCCTTATAAACAGATTTAAGAGCCAGTTAAAGTGCTTTCTTTTTAAAGATGCCTCTGACTGACTCGTTTCTTCGATTTGGTCTGCTCCTTTGAATTTTATGCTCTGTTATTTTTATTTATCCCCTCCTCATGTTTAACCCCCCTATTTGTTTCTTTTCTATTAATTATTCTATTTCTGACCCTTTTTTTCCCTTTTTGTAATGTTCGTTGAGTATTGTTTGTGTGTTTGTTCCCCCTGAAAGTTGGAAAGTTTTAAAATAATGTACATCGCTCTGAAGTATGATTAAGTGATTAATCAAATTCTAAATAAAACTTTAAAAAAACACCCATGCCAAAGCAACAAAAAGGCGGTATACAGGTCCCCATTCCCTTATATTTCACCCTCCTTTCTCCAATCTCCCTCTTTTTTTTACCTTTTACCTACCTACCAGCTTTCCATGTTATTCTTTACTTCTCCTCCTTGGAGTGGAGGCATAGCCTAATAGTTAGAAATAGGAGATTGAGAACCAGGAAAGCCAGTTTCACATTCCACTTTTCCTTGTGACCTTGGGTAAGTCATTTAATCTCAGCCTCGGACACAAACCTAGGTTGTAAACCCTTGGGAGACAGGAAAATACTGTGCCTGAGTGTAACTCTCTTGAACGTCTGAGAAAGATATGAAGAAATCCCTTTCCCTTCCAATCATTCTACTCCAATTTTTCCCACCTCTTATATTTCTTTCTCCACTTACCCAGCTATTTCCATCCATCAACTTGCCAATCTCTGTCATAGAGTTCCCACATACCCGGCATCTCGTCACTCTTTCTTCCTCATCCTTCCAGAGAAGAGAAAATGGTAAAACTAGAGGGCATAATTTGAGGTTGCAGGGAGGAAAACTCAGGAGTAATGCCAGGAAATTATTTTTCGCAGAGAGGGTGGTGGATGCCTGGAATGCCCTCTCGAGGAAAGTGGTGCAGAGAAAAACAGTGATGGAATTCAAAAAAAGCATGGGATAAACATAGAAGATCGCTAATTAGAAAATGAAGGTTGTAAATTAAAGAATTAAGGCTGGTATTGGACAGACTTGCACGGTCTGTGTCCCATATGTGATGATTTGGTGTAGGATTGGGCTGGGGAGGGCATCGATGGGAACTCCACTAACTTGGAACATGAGGATATTACTGGCCAGACTTTATGGTAGATATCCTGCAAACAGGATGGTTGGACAGGCTGGAGTGAGCTTGGAAGGCAACTTCAGCATTTGGAACCTAGGACAATACCAAGAAGAGACAAGTTAATCTAATCATGTATTTTTAATGGGTATAACTAATGGGCAGATTGGAAGGACCGTTCAGGTCTTTATCTGCTGTCATTTACTATGTCACCTGGCAGAAACCCAGAGAGTAGCAACATTCCAGATCTGAGATTGTGATGTCATAATGCCTCATTCCACCAATGCCTAACAGCCAACCTCAGCAGTGATGTCACAATGGCTTGATTAAATGGCAACTTCAGCAGTTGGAACTTAGGACAATACCAGGTGGACTTTACAGTCTATGACCCAGAAATATCAAAGAAGAGACAAGTTAATCTAATCATGTATTTTTAATGTGTATAACTAATGGGCAGACTGGATGGACCGTTCAGATCTTTAACTATGTTACTATTTTCTGTCCAGCATCTCCCTTCTTTGCCCCATCAATCATCTCCACTTTCTCTCTTCCTTTCTTTCAAGTATCTTTCTCTGCCAGTGCTGCCGCCACCACAACAACTCTCAACTTTAGGTAGGGTTACCATATAGCACCAGAAATAGGAGGAAGGATTGAGATATCCAGGTTTTACTTCCATTGACAGCAACGGAAGTACATAAAAACATAAGAATAACCCCACTGGGTCAGACCAATGGTCCATCAAGCCCAGCAGCCCGTTCTTGCGGCAGCCTATCCAGATCACTAGTACCCGGCTAAAACCCAAGGAGCAGCAACAGTCCATGTTACCGATCCAGGGCAAGCAGTGGCTTCCCCCATGTCTTTCTCAATAACTTTTCCTCCAGGAACTTGTCCAAACTTTTCTTAAAACCAGGTACTGCCCTCCTCCTGCTTCTAACAAACTACTTCCTCTCTCTCCTTACCAATTTTCCTTTTCCTTTCATCTCTCATTCTTCCTCACCTTCCCATCCTTCCTCTATCCCCTCACATTTACTCTGTCCATCATCTCTCATCATTCTCTCATTTCCCCTTCACCCTCCATCTCCTCTCTTATAAGAACTGCCATCTCCGGATCAGACCTTCGGTCCATCAAGTCCGGCGATCCGCACACGCGGAGGCCCTGCCAGGTGTACACCTGGCGTAATTTATAGTCCACCATATCTTTATATGCCTCTCTTAAGGAGATATGCATCTAGTTTGCTCTTGAAGCCTAGGACGGTCGATTCCGCAATAATCTCCTCTGGGAGGGCATTCCAGGTGTCAACCACTCTCTGAGTGAAGCAGAACTTCCTGACATTAGTCCTGAACCTGTCCCCCCTTAGCTTCATTACATGTCCTCTAGTCCGTGTCAAATTGGACAATGTAAATAATCTTCTCTGCTCTATTTTGTCGATTCCTTTCAGTATTTTGAAGGTCTCGATCATATCCCCACGCAGTCTCCTTTTCTCAAGGGAGAACAATCCTAGTGTTATAAGTCTGTCCTCGTATTCCAGTTTCTCCATACCCTTCACCAGTTTTGTTGCTCGTCTCTGCACCCTCTCCAGCAGTTTTATATCCTTCTTTAGGTAGGGAGACCAATGTTGGACGCAGTATTCCAAGTGTGGTCTGACCATTGCCCTATAAAGCGGCATTATAACTTTCTCCGATCTACTTGAGATTCCTTTCTTTATCTCAAGTAGATCGGAGAAAGTTATAATGCCGCTTTATAGGGCAATGGTCCTCCATTGCCATCTTTCCCCTCTCCTTCCTCTTACTTTTGCTATCTCTCTCCTCCTTGCAGCCTCCCTCCCTCATTTATCCCTTTCACTTTCCTATTCTCATTCTTTCCTCACCCTCCACCTCCATCTTTCATCCCCTCCCTCCCTCCCCCAGTCTCTGGGGATTCCTTGCAAGGGCAGTGCTGCTGTGTTCAGTTGTCTTTTAAGGCTCGGAAGAACTCTAGCTAGCTGTAATAACTGTAATGACACCTACTGTGGAGACTGTCAGCACAGAGCACACTCCAAGTCACAAGTACATGAGTACATAAACATATAAGCAGCATCGTACTGGGACAGGCAGACTTGAAGGGCCAACCAGCTCAGTATCCTGTTTCCAGCAGTAGCCAATATAGGTCACAAGTACCTGGCAGGATCCCAGTACCTCTCCCTACAAATGAGAAATGGTAGCACAGAATGGAGCAGTTCCTGGTCACTGCCCAGCACCCACCCCTCTGTTACATGACATTAAAATACATTTCTAGATCGCAATACCTTCCAGATCGAGGCGGTTTACATCATCAAGAGACTGTACATCACTGTGAAATATAAGAGAAATATCGTCTTCCTTACTTTTCTAAGAGTTTTACAAAAAGAAATTGTCTTTAATAGTTTTTGGAAATGCATATATGAAATCGAAGAAGCAAACAAAATACGCAGCTCCGAATCCCAACTAGCAACCTGATATGCAATTGTTTGTAAAGACATCCTCGTACTGGAAGGAACACAAACAATGAAATTATCCTTAGTGGACGAACCGCCATAAAAAATACCAATTGTTCTAGTAAATAACCAGATGCCTGACCATATACGGCTTTATAACAGAGCTGACAAAAGACCACAGATGCTACTTCCTTTACAGCAGTGGTCTCCAAGTCAAACCCTTTGCAGGGCCACATTTTGGATTTGTAAGTACTTGGAGGGCCGCAGAAAAAATAGTTAATGTCTTATGAAAAAAATGACAATTTTGCATGAGGTAAAACTTTTATCCTATATAATAAAACCCTAGAGCGCGCATGCGCTCTTGAAAAATCGTGATCCCTGGTGCCGTGTTTTCTGATCCGTGGCCGCGTTCCATTTTAGAACGCGGCCAGGGATCACTCTGACCACTCCCCTCCTTCTCACCAATCCGAAGCAAGCTCCTCACCAACCAGAAGCAAGCACCTCACCTCCCGCCCTCGCTCACTGCTGCTGCTGCCGCTGATCCTTCTCTTCGGGGCAGCCTGCGATCGTGGCCGGCTTTGGCGGGCCTCGCGGGCCGCTTTCCGGCCTCGGTGGCACGTTCCCTCTGATGCACGGGATCGCATTGGGAGGGAGTGTGCTTCCGGGTTGGGGAGCAGCCTGTGAGGTTCGCTGGGGCCGGCCACCACGATCGCGACCTGGAGCAGGCCAGAAGACGCCGGGATGCAGGGAGGGTAAGCAGGGGAATCAATACAGGGGGCCAAAGGGAGAGGGAAAGGGGGCTGCTTTGAGGGGAGGGGTGTGCTGAGGGGAGACAGAAAGGGCCATGGAGAGACAGGGAGAGGGAAAGGGGGCTGCTTTGGGGGAGGGGTGTGCTGGGGGGAGACAGAAGGGGCCATGGAGAGATAGGGAGAGGGAAAGGGGGCTGCTTTGGGGGGGGAGGTGTGCTGGGGACAGACAGTTTTGAACTGGGGGAAGACAGAAGGGGCCATGGAGAGACAGGGAGAGGGAAAGGGGGCTGCTTTTGGGGGTAGGGGTGTGCTTAGGGCAAACAGCTTTGCTCTGGGGGGAAAGACAGAAGAGGGCCATGGAGAGACAGTTAGGGAGAGGGAAAGGGGGCTGCTTGGGGGGAGGGGTGTGCTGGAGGCAGACAGCTTTGCTCGGGGGGGGGGGGAGAGAGACAGAAGGACAGACAGCGGCCAAGGAGAGAGAGATAAAGAAACACAGACAGACAGACACACATATATTCTAGCACCCGTTAATGTAACGGGCTTAACGACTAGTACTTTATAAATCTGTCCTTTAACTGTTGTGTATCCAGCAGATACGCAAAGGCAGGAGTCCCGGCATACGCGGCAGCAGCAGGACGTTGCAAGTCAGCTGACGCCGGCGCCTCTTTTCCTGCCCAGAGTGCGAGATCGCGTACAAGACCGCAGCCGCAAAATAGCACCTGGGAGGGGGGGGGAGCCGCGAGTTTGAGATCGCTGCTTTACAGGGAGTCCTTGTTGAGATTCAGCCCAAGAGAGAGTGAAGGTATTGCCCCCCTGCCCCCCAACTCCAGCTAAGCTTTATCCAGAGTGGTCAAACGTCCAATTTTTGGAGAGCAGATATCGAGGGCTCCTTTTACTAAGGTGCGTTAGGGCATTAACGCGCTGAATTGTCGTGCGCACTAGACCTTAACGCCAGCATTGACCTGACGTTAGTTCTAGTCACGTAGCACGCGGTAATATCCTGCGTGCGCTAAAAACGCTAGCGCCAGGGCAGGATTAACCAATAGGCCAAGTAGGCACGTGCCTAGGACCCGAAATGGTCAGGGGGGCCTGACGAAGGAGCGCATCAACATTGTTTTTTCTAAACGGCGATGGGCCCCTCCAGCATCGATCGGCAACGCGGCCCCCCTCCCCCCCCCCCATTGACAGAAAGTAAGACAAGCAAGCAACGTGGGTAAGAAAGGCAACGGGAACTGTAATTTTGCAAGCGGTGCTGCTTGCCCAAAGCTTCCCTCTGATGTGCTTCCTGTTTCCGCCTGGGCGCATGGTGGGGTGGGGCAGGGGGCCCAGTGGACTTGGGTGCCTAGGGACCCTCAACGAATTAAACCTGCCTTGGCTAGCACACCTTAGTAAAAGGAGCCCCGAGTGTAAAAGGGGCTAATAATTATGTCCCAGTAATGTATGCTTATTTCCTCTTGCTTACTGTTACAATGATGACACCAGCGCTCTTCCCTTGACGCCCAGAGCCTCAGAGGCCAGGTAGCTGTGGTGATTTGGGGTCTGGTCCTTTTCCCTCTTTTCTTTCCCTATGGCAGCTGGTTTGGAAAAGTGGAATGCTCGCCCGTCTTTTAGAACATAAGAACATAAGCAATGCCTCTGCCGGGTCAGACCCGAGGTCCATCGCGCCCAGCAGTCCGCTCACGCGGCGGCCCAACAGGTCCAGGACCTGTGCAGTAATCCTCTATCTATACCCCTCTATCCCCTTTTCCAACAGGAAATTGTCCAATCCTTTCTTAAACCCCAGTACCGTACTCTGCCCTATTACGTCCTCTGGAAGCGCATTCCAGGTGTCCACCACCCGCTGAGTAAAGAAAAACTTCCTAGCATTTGTTTTGAATCTATCCCCTTCCAATTTTTCCGAATGCCCTCTTGTTCTTTTATGTTTTGAAAATTTGAAGAATCTATCTCTCTCCACTCTCTCTATGCCCTTCATGATCCCGTAGGTTTCCATCATGTCTCCTCTGGTTCAAACAATTTTATTGATGCAAACAATAATGCTATCAAAAGAGTGCAATACAAAAGATTCATAATCCAAATATTGTGGCATCATATTGAACAGAATATCAAATCCATACCGGAGATAAAAACAGCAATAAACTCCCCCCCCCCTCAATTAACTCAAGGCAGACAACACTTCCGGCGAGATAGGCGCATTCAAACGCTCCCTATCCTGGGCTGTGATGCGGGGCAAGGTTATCCCATCCAGATAGGGGGCGGCGGATGTACCCTCCGCAGGTGGGGGAGGGGGGCATAGAGGTTCTTAAAATATCGAAAAAACAGGCCACCGATCTCCGAATCTGTGGTAACTCGGTCCCCCGCTCATTCCTTAGGGCCTGGACCCTACAAGGGCCCGTCCTGGTTGAAACCAGCTGAGCCAATAGCCGCCCCTCCCCCCCTTATTCCCATCGCCCGTCTTTTTAAGAAAATGTGGGTGCCAGTGTGAGGACATAGGTACCAACTTTTTTTAAAAAAATGAGTGGGATGCTAAACACCACACAAGTGCCCTCCTCCCCCCCCCCCCCCCCCCCCCCCCCCGGTTCCTGGACCCAGCACCTATGTCTGGGGTGTCTGGGGTGCAGTTAAGGAAAGTGTTGAAGTGCAGAGCGGAGCTGGGCCCGGGCAGCCCCCACCTCACCCTTCTCTCTCTCCCTCTGCCAGTGTCACGTTACAGCCACTTGTGCTTGGCAGCCCCTCACCCACCCACCCCCTCCCATTTCAGCCGGGAGGGCGTCGCCGGTGTGCTGGGAGCAGCGACCCTGCCGGGGCCATCAGAAGACAGCCTGGGAAGGAGGAGGACTCGCCTTTATCAGTCCAGGGTCGGTGCCATGAACCAGGCCCGGGAAGCCAGTGACTCGGAGCAGCCGGAGCGGGAGGCCAGACAGGCGAGCGGGGCCGGGGGGCTGCCGCCTGCGCCCCAACTGTTGCAAAAGTAAGCTCAGGGGAGGGGGGGGGGGGGTTCCGTTCACTTGCATGCGGTGGTTCCGGAGTCCCGGCTCCTGTTTTGCCAGGTCGCCACCTCCCTGGCCGGGCTCGCCACAGGGTCTCTGGGCTTTCGTTCCCCTTCGAAATCGGCTCTGAGAAGTGGCATCTGGGGCTTCTCGGTCTTAGGATGCGGCCCCCCCTTTGCAGCCGAACTTTCTGGAAGAGGGGACGGCCCGCCGACCCCGACAAGAACTGCAACGGCCTCCCCTACCCCTCGTTGGCCACAATTCAGGACGTCTGGTAGCCCCGATCGCCAACTGGAAATCGGCACTTTGGAAGCGCAATGAAAGTTGCGACCCGGTGGAGTTTCCTCGGAAAGTGGGCTCGGTCCCGATTCAGACCATCTACGGACAGGTTCGGGACATCCCTCCTTTAGAACTGGGGTTGCCGGTCAGAAGAGCTATGTTCTACTTAGGTCCAGGGACTGAATAGGCCTCACTCGGGTCCGATCCCTTCCCCAAAGCGACCGTCGGGCAGAAAAAGCAAAGTTAGCTGTGTCTTCAAGAAAAAGCCCCCAACCCTATAGGTTATACAGAGGGGGGTGCAGAAAAGTTCTCAGCCCATCCCACCAACTTCCTAAATTCTGTGCCGTATTTTGCCACTGGAGCTGAAAAGAGCTTATTTCGTTAAGTGCCAATTTGCAGAAACGAAATTCTGTGGGGGGTTTTGACATTGTTTCAGATCATTGATTGAACCTATCCAGGTCATTCAATACTTGGGCTGAAAACTTTTCAGAACCCCTGTAAATACATGAATTTAGTTTAAATATTTTGCTTAATCATGCCACCACAAAGCAGATTACAAGACAAACAGGAATTGATTGATTATTTGCAATGGATAATTAAAATAACAGATAAGATACGCTATAAAAGCCATCTTATATTACATATGTAACGAATATGTACAATCATATATTTCAGTAAGGTAGAAACCTGGAAATTTCTGGATCTCTGAGGATAGAAATTAGTCCTGAAAGAAACACTTCAGTTTTTAAGAATAAAGGTAATTTTTTGTCCAAATTTCTTTTTATTTATAAATACAAATTAGAACAATATGATAAGCCATGAAGAGGCAGAATACATCATATTCCACCTCCATGGAAATTGTTAAAATGATAACAATATAATCATCCTGTTTCTTATCATCTTTCAAACTTGTGATACCGAAATCTTTTGTTTTCTGATCTTTTTGATTCCCTCTTTATTGCATTCAAACTAATTGTAAATCACTGGAATAATTTCTCTCTGAATGTAACAACAGAGTTGTTTAGTCTGCTTAGGAAACAGGATCATAGTTAATAAATCAAAAATCCTCTTCATTCATTTCTTTAAAAACATGTGTCGAAGTTGTACCCAAGAGGTGCTGAAAAGTTCTCAGCCAACTCACCAGCCTCCTAAATTCTGAGCCTTATTTTGCCACTGTGGCTGGAAGGAGCGTTATCTTCCTTCCTCCATGTCATTTTGGTTGGGCTGAGAACGTTTCGGCATCAAGTTTCCACGTTTATTACAATTGTGATAAAACGCCAATCGTGAATTCTAAGCATTGTAGAATAAAAATAGGGGAAACGATTAAAAGACAAATTAAAATAACACTTTCAGAACGTACATAAACCCAATACCTACAGACATAACGTAGGATAAAACCAAAGGGAAGTAGGGAGAACTTCAATATTTGAAGAAAAGGAGGACAAAGACGGTAAAAACAATCGGGGGAGGGAAGGAATAGAAAAAAAAAAAAAAAGATCGATCAGAAGACTAGATAAGCTTTCGAGATCAGAGGATTCCTTTGAATTTGTCTAGATTACTTCCAGCCCTTCAGTGGGTTGTAGAGAGTTCCAGATTGTGGGCGCAGTAACGGCGAATGAGATGTCCTGGCGAGTATTGATAATCTTTAAAGGGGGAACATGGAGCAGATCTTAGGCTCTCCTTTACTAAGGTGCGCTAACCAATTTGGCGTGCATTAATCAATTTACCGTCCTCTAAATGCGCACCTTAGTAAAAGGGGGTTAGCGTTCTAGGCAGGTCATGCGAGATGAGATGCTTGTGGATGAAAGCGGGTTCTTTGGTATTTGGGGCTTTGAAAGCAAGAACGGCAATTTTATAAGTGATTCTATGCGGAATTGGTAGCCAATGAGATTCTTACGCAGGCGACTTACACGATCAAATTTCCATTTTGTACGTGTTATTGTTATTATTTTTTATAGGCATTTGTTATACTGCCAATGGGCAAAACATCTTAGTATTTTGCAAAAGAAAATTGTCAGGTTTATGTTGAGTTGAATTAATATTAATAATAATAACAACAGTTTATATACCGCAGGACCGTGAAGTTCTATACGGTTTACAAAGATTAAAAGATGGTAGAAATAGATTGAACTTAACAGAGGTGAAAGCTAGTGATTAACAGCTCAAGGGATCAGTTATTGAGGAGAAAGAGTTGTACGGGTCAGCTGCCTAGATACTTCAGGAACAGATATGTTTTTCGGCGTTTCCTGAATTCCCCATACGTACTAGGCGTAAGCAATTGTTCTAGATCTTTACCCCATAATGCTGCCTGATGTGAGAAAAGGTGTTGATGGTGTCTTTTGAGTTTACAACCTCTAACTCAAGGATCTCAAAGTCCCTCCTTAAGGGCCTCAATCCAGTCAGGTTTTCAGGATTTCCCCAATGAATATGCACTGAAAGCAGTGCATGCACAGAGATCTCATGCATAGTCATTGGGGAAATCCTGAAAACCCGAATGGATTGCGGCCCTCAAGGAGGGACTTTGAGACCCTTGCAGAGTCTAACTGGAGGGGAAACGAAGATCGAATGTGAACTTCTCTTATGTCTGTTGGCTGAGAATTGTACTTGCTTAGGCGAAATCTCTTCATAAAGGGAGTTAACGAATACCAATCAATCAATCAATCAATTATATGTAGCTGTAGAAGTTCCTATCTACTATTTATTTATCAATGGTCACAACGCTAGCTACTTTGCATTAATGTAATATAACATAATTCACTCTTGCTGGTGGTTTGTAGATCACTTGGTACCAGGCAGGGAAAAAGATTTCACTCTCTTGACTCTAGCTGGAGGCAAAAATCAAGGTTTTGATTTATTGATCCCTAATAATTGACCCCACCTAAGTATTTCATGGTCCGCATACAGTTTCTAAGCTGAGATTTGGGGACCCTATAGATTTTGTTTCTATGTGAAGTACTATAACTGAATGCACGTTTTGAGCTGGTCCACAGGAGAGGTTTTAGTCATTTAAAAAGAGCTGTGAAACTGTTGTAACTTGCCAGGCCACGTTTTATTTGAAAGCAGGTGTAATATTGAGTGACCAATTAGTGGGTACAATGTACAATGTCTGAAACCTCCCCACCCCCTTATTTTGAATGGTTTAAGGCAGTGGTCTCAAAGTCAAACCCTCTGCAGGGTCACATTTTGGACTTGGAGGTACTTGGAGGGCCTCAGAAAAAAAATAGTTGGTTTTGTTTTTTTAAAAAAATATCTTTAATCGTTTTAAAGCCAAAAATAAGTGCAACATATTATACAGACATTTTACACTTTAACAGCACTTAAATTCCATCAGATTATATTTTATAATAAATAGATATATCATCCTCCCCCCCTTTCTACATATCCAACAATTGCACTCAAATTAAAAGTATTCCCCCACCCTGGACGTGTATGATGAAAGGGCAAAATCAACAATCACAATAGTGAATGTTTTATTAAAGAAATGACAATTTTCCATGAGGTAAAACTCTTTCTAGTTTATAAATCTTTCCTTTCGGCTAAGTCTAAATAATAATATTGTCATTTATAGCTAAGGAGACATATGATCAAGAAACTGTTTTATTTTACTGTTGTGATTATGATAAACATCCCGAGGGCCTCAAAATAGGACCTGGTAGGCCGCATGTGTCCCCCCAGGCCGCGAGTTTGAGACCTCTGGTTTAAGGACTGTGGGGGCCCTTCTCTGTTCTAATATTACAGCAACAGGTATAGGAAGGGGTGCTGAAAAGTTCTCAGCCTAACCAAAAAGAGGCCGATCTGGATATGGTTCAAATAATAACAACATTGTACCAAAAACAGATCTAAACACTTTCTTATAAAACCCCAAAGCATTAAAGGTCAATAACCCTCCAAACTTCCCTTTAAACACTTTACTTATACTCAAGAATGAAGATATCATAGAATATCTATATATCATTTCAGGTCCGCATCCTGTATTGCATTCCGTATTGACCCTTAATGTTTCGGGGTTTATAAGAAAGCGTTTAGAGCTGTTTTTGGTATCACCTTGTTTAATCATCCCGTTGCCCATTCGTTCTATACAAGCCTTTGACTTGGTTCGGATGTTCTTTGAGGCTGATTCTTTGCAACATCTCAAATAATCACGGACGTCCCAAATAAAACTCAGAATTTAGGAAGCTGCTGGGCTGGGCTGAGAACTTTTCAGCACCCCCTTGCAAAGTGTTGAACACATCCATGTATGGTGCAGACATTCGATCATGTTATTATGATGCTGCGTTTGCATAATTTAATC
Source organism: Geotrypetes seraphini (assembly GCF_902459505.1). Taxonomy (NCBI): domain Eukaryota; kingdom Metazoa; phylum Chordata; class Amphibia; order Gymnophiona; family Dermophiidae; genus Geotrypetes; species Geotrypetes seraphini. The sequence goes on from NC_047087.1 coordinate 305,334,051, forward strand.
TCTGCAGCCATGTTGACTTCAGAATTTCTGCCCTGGTTTTGCACCAAGATTTTTGCTTGTTTTTTTTCTCTTTCAAATACATAATACACTTTCATTTTCCTCGGGGAATAAAAAAAAGCAGTACAGTTTTAACAGACATCAGTTTAATTCGTCAATTGAGAACTAGCCTGAAAGAACCCTTTGATGTTACATGAAAACTCTACAAACCATAGATACGCGTTTAATTTAATTTAGAGATGTGATTATCAAATTTGGCTATGTTTTGTTTTACAACGGTGCTATTTCAGCACAGGCCCCATTTGATAGGTTGATGCCTTAATATGTTCTGTGTTTTTACAAAAAATCTCATGTTTTAACTGATCTATTCCAATTTTATTTGCTTATTTTACCTCTTATGTTATTTCTATTCACACAGTATATATTAACTTTCCTTGTTGTAAACTGCTTCGAACTTTTTGGTATAGCAGTAAATAAAAAAAATCAATTATTATTATTTTATACAATGAAACCACTAGTTACTATCATTTATTAAACTTAATATTCCACCCTTTTTGCAGCACAAGTGTACAATATACCAAATATATATATATATATATAACCTAAAAGTGGAACTCCATCAAGAAAAGGAAATAATCAATCATATAAAGATATAATCATTCAAATCCTGGGCCTACTCGAACTCTCATCGCTCCAGAGATCAAAACTACCAGAGAGCTTTTGCAAACAGATCCGTTTTCAGAGCGTTGTGAAAAGATGGATACGAGTGATCCAGCTGAAGGTGTTGGGGTAGAGAATTCCAGAGAATGTGAGGAACGGAAAAAAAAAAAAAAAAAAAAAAGCCGAATTCCTTGCGGATTCCCTCTGCTTTAGTGTCAGCAGTCAAATATTATGGATGAATGGTAGTCCAAACTGATGACTTCCCCCCTCCATTAATCTGGCATATTTATATTCCGGAGTATTGAGTTCAAGATGTCCAAAGTGGGCCGAGGCGATGTTTCTAGAAGTGATTTATGCTGGTGAGCACTGGTCGAGATTATTACCCGTAAGCTGCCACTGTCTGTTGTATGCATCCGTCTGTTGGCATGCTTGCTTTTTGCATTTTATCTATATCAGTATATTGATAAATTGCCTTTCAAGGTGCATGTCTTGCTTTGATGCATTTATGTGTACATTTTAAAAACATAATCTGTGAACAGATTCTGCACTTTTGCTTGCAAAAAGGGTTGCAATTTTTATGACTGCATTTTTATTATATCTACATTTCACTGTTACGTTCAAGGACTATGGAAGACGTGAATATTAGAACAGTCTATATAACAGCATTATAAAAATGAGTCAAATGTTAATCAAGCACACTCTAGAGCAGGGGTCTCAAAGTCCCTCCTTGAAGGCCGCAATCCAGTCGGGTTTTCAGGATTTCCCCAATGAATATGCATGAGATCTATGTGCAGGCACTGCTTTCAATGCATATTCATTGGGGAAATCCTGAAAACCCGACTGGATTGCGGCCCTCAAGGAGGGACTTTGAGATCCCTGCTCTAGAGGCAAAAGATCAGAAGAGAAATTCTCTCTCCCCCTTGAAAATCCCACCCTATTAGGGTTGTGATTTTTCAAGTGACCTTCTAGCTTTCCTCTGTGCACATTTTTATCGGCGCTGTCTTATATACTTAAATCACTCATTTTTCAAAGAGTAAGGGTAACATGTGGTCAATTGCTCAGACGTGACTCTGGTCAGTCTCAATAGGACTGTGAGAATACCTCTCACCGAAATATCCTACAGAAGCACATGCAATCTTAGGGGTCCTTTTACTAAGGCGTGCTAGCCAATTTAGCGGGCGCTAAATGCTAACGTAGCCGTAGAATATAATTTTCGCATTAGCATTTAGCGTGTGCTAAATTGGCTAGCACGCCTTAGTAAAAGGACCCCTAAGATTGCATGTGCTTCTGTAGGATATTTCGGTGGCCGTTTGTATTTTTATTTTTATTTTTTTTTTATTATTACGTTTATTTGTGATCTACATTATTTTATGTTTGGCTGTATACCACCAAGGCTGGGGGATTTCCCCCAGATTGGTGGAATAGAAATGTCAGTAAATAAATGCATGAATAAAATAATCCTCTTGACAAGAGAATTGAAGACCCAAATTACATTTCAGTTGGCTCGGGTTTGGAGATGGTGGAGGATATAAATGTTTTTAAATAAATAAATACATTTATTCAATTAAATATGCTCTCTAGGGTTTCTTCAAAAGTTCTAGAAATTTATTGCAACTGACGTTCGGTTAAAAGAGCGAAAGGATTGTGTTTTGTCCCTGGGGGGTGGGAGGGGGGATATTGGCTGTGCTTTGGTGGGTATGTTAGATTGTTCTTATTAGTTTGTAGGACTTGCACATGTTTAAGCTGTTGATTTTAATTCTGTGTGCTAGTTTGGAGTGTGGTATTCAGCTCTCTGTATTTTTGTTCTTGCATTTCATGTGCAATTGTTCTGTACTGTTTGGAGTGTTTTTTCAATAAAAGCTTTTCAATTAAAAAAAAAAAAGAGCGAAAGCTAATTGGTTTCAGTCTGTAAGCAGTAACTTAACTCCCCCCCTTTTTTTTTTTAACAAAGCTGTGTGGCAAAAGCCCTGAAGCCCTTTAAATCTCTATGGGCTTCGGGAGGGCAGTTACCGCAGTGGCAGCTGCTAGCATGACTTTGTTAAAAAGGGGGAGTGGAGGGTTAGTTATTCTTTTTCCATGGAAAAATATTACAATGAAGGCAACAGAACAGAGCTTGGACTTGTCCATGTGCAATTTAAAACACCTCCCTGAAGCCTGAGGACAGTGTTAGTAAAAGTGAGTTGTATTTTAGGTTATGTGCAATCCTACGTGTATATCCTGCTGAATCCTTGCAAATCAGAGCTGTAGATGGGTTACAAGCAGAATATCGCTACATAGAATTATACATAGGAATCATACATGTACATAAAATTATACATGTAGTATCTGAAGCGTGGGATGAACACAGAGGATCTAGAATCAGAAAATAATATTAAATATTGAACTAAGGCCAGTACTGGGCAGACTTGCACGGTCTGTGTCTGTGTATGGCCGTTTGGTGGGGGATGGGCTGGGAGGGCTTCAATGGCTGGGACAGTGTAGATGGGCTGGAGTCAGTTTTGACGGAGATTTCGGCAGTTGGAAGCCAAGCACAGTACCGGGTAGAGCTTTGGATTCTTGCCCAGAAATAGCTAAAAAAAAAAAAATTTAAATTGAATCAGGTTGGGCAGACTGGATGGACCATTTGGGTCTTTATCTGCCGTCATCTACTATGTTACTATGATAAGGTATCTAAAACAGTTCGTAACCACTAACGTCGTAATAAATGTTTGTTCTACAGAATGACAAAGTCTGAGTCTCCTTAACCCCCCTCCCCCCTACTAGCAGAGATTTCTTGAAAAGCCATGAATTTCGATAGGAAGTGAATTCCACACTCTTGTACTTTGGTAGTTAAAAGATTTGCTGAGGCGTCTTGTATTTTATACGTTTCAGAGTTGGGAATGACAGGATCAAGCGGTCGGAGCTACAATGATTAGCAGATCTACCTAATAGTCCAGTAAATCTGGGGAAGCTATTAGGGGTGTCGTCATATGGTATTTTGCATACTTTGAATTCTAGTCTCTTTTCTATGGGTAACCAGTGTAGGTCTAGGAGCAGCGGTTGGGTCATGGTCAAATCTTGATTTGTAATACAGTGGTGCCTCGCATAACGAACGCCTCGCACAGCGAACGCTGCGCACAACGAACTTCATGTCTTGCTTCCTACAACGAACTTCGTTTCACACAATGAAGTCGCCCGAGCTGCATCCTTCCGCGCAGGCACTGCGCTTAACTGCCCTCTCTCCGCCTGGCTCCCTATGCAGTGGCGGACCGTCGGCTCGCAGGGGCCCGGCGCCTACTGCTGATGCGTTGGGGGGGGGGGCGGAGCTACTCTCACCGCTTCCCCGATGCTAGAAAAAAAAAAAAAATGAACAGTTAAGTCCCAGTTTTTGCCGCTGAGACTCTGCCCTCTCTCACTGTAAAATTAGACTCTACTTAGTCTGTCTTTAAATTTAAAAAATGTGTGTTGTTTTAAAAAACAATTATGTTTTTAGATGTATCTAAATAAAAATAATAACAAAAAATTTATCTTTTTTATGTCATCTTAGCATATTTTATGCTACAGAACGAATTATTTTTTTTAACATGTATTGTTATGGGAAAACGCGTTTCACATAACGAACTTTTCGCATAACAAACTTGCTCCTGGAACCAATTAAGTTCGTTGTGTGAGGCACCACTGTATATGAGTTTTGCTGCTGTGTTTTGTGTCAACTGGAGGTGGCTTTTTTTTTTTTTTTCATTAGTATACACAGCTGTAAAATTTTGCTCGGTGCCTGTCCAATCGTTTCAAGGGATTTGAATACCGATTATTTTAAAATAAGATTTTGAGCGCTGTGCGGTTCTGGTATGAGCTAGAATTTTTCTTAATGTGGCACAGAGTTAAATGGTGTGGGGGCCGCGTTAGTCCACTTTCTAAGGTAGTATATAGAAAGAAAAAACAAAGGAAATAAGGTGAAACCTTTTTTTATTGGACTAACTCAATGCATTTCATGATGAGCTTTCGAAGGTAACCTCTTCTTCTTCAGATCAGAAAAAAGCAAATGTTGATGTTATTTTTTTCTGTATTCACAACCCTGTTTTTATATAATTGTACATCGCTTAGTAAATTAAATAAGTGATCCATCAAATACTAATAAAACTCGAAACTTGACAAATATCAGGATATATCAGGGAAACATGAAAGCATTTCAGGGATAGTTTCACAGGAAGAGGGAGGGAGGTGGGTGAAGAAGAGGGAGGGGTGGGTGGGTGGGTGGGCGGGCAGGAGACTGAAAGGTGGCAGAGCAATTTTAAATGTATTGATAGTAGGAAAGAAAGCCCAGATCTCTGTTAAGCCCTGCCGGGTAGGTGTCAAAATACCTTATCTCTTTCTTGGATTGTCTTAAAGTTCCCTTCTAGCATTCTCACCATAAAATCATTGGTGCAGTGGTCAGTTTTTCCAACGTGTTGTCCGACAGAGGTGACTTCCTGGTTGGTATTGCAATTCTTAATATGATATCTATGTAGGTTGATTCTGGTCTTTAGCATTTGGCTTGTTTCACCAATATAACATGTGATAAGAGGAGGGAATTTGCTTGCTTGTGTGGGAACTGAATAAAGCAGATCTAGGTCACAAAAATACATATGACTTTATATTAATTTTTGGGGTGGTTTTTTTTTTTTTTTTTTTTTTACAGTATTTGCTAAATAAAAATTTCTCACTCTGAAGGTAATTCTATAAGGAACCAGCTAGTTTTAGGTAGCGAGACTGTGCAGAAACAGCAGCAGTGGTAAACCAAGGGTGGGGCACTCCGCCCCAGGTGCAGGGAGCTCGGGGGTGCTGGAGCAGTCGTGGGTCTATTGTCCACCTGCGCATGGCTATTGGCTCCGCTGGCCCTCCCCCCGTTCCGTGGTGGGGGGACCAGCAGAGCCGACAGTCGTGCACGGGCAGCCCGAAATGCTGTGACCGATCCATGCACCTTCTCACTGCCTGGAAGGGGTGCTTCATCCTGGGTTCAAGCCCCCGACAGTTATGCCCCTGAATGGCAGTATTCTGGTCTTGGCACAGAAGGGAGAGCTGCCTCAGGTGATGCCTGTCAAGGAGGATGGCTGAAGAACAAGAGCCTTCCTCCCTGAGAGACGCTGCAGCAGCGAACAGGCATGGACCTTGCTTTTCCCTAGAATTTGGAGGTCAGTGCGGGATCTTTTAGACCAGTGTTTTTCAACCTTTTTACACCTATGGACCGGCAGAAATAAAAGAATTATTCTGTGGACCGGCATCGGTCCGTGGACCGGCGGTTGAAGAACACTGGGCTAAGTCGTGGGCCAGGCCCCGCCCATCTCTACCCAATCTCCACCCCAGACCCCGCCCCCATAATAGTACTAATTGCACCTTGCACGTCCCGTGCCTCATCTGGAAGCCTTCCCTCTGACGTTGAAACGTCAGAGAGAGAAGGCTTCCGGTTCAAGCGCCGGATGCCCGCAGGAGCCACTGCCCGTGGCTTTGTGCACTGAATCAGTTAGGAAGAGGGAGCTGGCTCGAAGATAACGCCGCATCGATCACACTGTGGATCGGTGGTTGGAGAACACTGTTTTGGGCCTGATTCACGTGCTGGCCCTGTGAACCGGCAGGAAATTTCTGTGGACCGCTTCCTTTTAAAATCCCCTCCCGAGTGGTTAAGACCTTTGTGTATAAATCCAACAGGAGTCGAAATAAAGATGAAACTACTGAGGGTGTTTTAGTTGTGAGTTTGATTTTTGAATTATTCACTTGATAGACCACTTAAAGCAAAGTGTCAAAGCGGTTTACATTAATTTTTCAATGTACATTATACATCATATTCAGATAATAATACCCAGTATCAATACAGTATCAATGGTCTAATAGCGAAGAACGTGTGCAAAACGCGATGATCAAACTTGTTTTGCTAAGGCTTGCACAACCTCACTTTCATCTTTATACTACATTCCGGGACTCTGTCTCCCAGGCTCTAACATCGGTTCACTGGCTCCCCATGGCCAAACGCTATGTCTTCAAGGGCCTGATTATAGCGTTCAGATCTTTGCATAACATGGCGCCAGGCTACGCGACGAGCAAATTTCCTCTGTACGTGTCGAACAGGTCCCTCCGCTCACAAGATGAAATTAGTCTCGAAACGCCCCCTGGTCATGCCCTATAACTGAAAACTGCCAAACAACGTGACTACTCCCACTTCATACCGAGCCCATGGAATCGACTGCTCCCCCCCCCCCAATCAGATCCCTTGAAGGTCTCCTCCACTTTAGGAAAGCAATAAAAACATACCTCTTCAACTAACTCCATTGACCATGACCGCGGGATTACAAAAAAATGTTCATGCTACCAGAGCCTAGGTATGTGTCATATTGGGGGAAAAACTTGAATTGAAATTCTTTCATGGTAACTATGGAAATTTAAAGTAGTATAAGGCAAGAGAACAGATTAACCGCTATTAACAAGATCCCCAAAAGGTTAATCTACCAAAAACTACAGACCATTTAACATAATGGTAGTTCTACAAATGAAGGAAAGATCTCAGAGTTGCCACTCCCAGGATAATATTGTTATTGTCCAGAAGGGAATTGTGGCTTGTGGTATCTTTCATTGATCAATCTTCATTATTAATTTGTAGTAAAGTAATTATTCTTTAAATTTACTTTAAAAATTATTAAATACTACCACTCTAAACTAGTTTCTCATTTTCTTTAGGGAGTATTTAACCTATAAATTTTTCTTAATTTTTTCTTATTTTTTGTGCAAAAATGCTTAAAGTGCAAATATTTCCTAAAGTGGCTAGTGCAGATCTAGCTTATTTATCTGAATACGCTGTGCAAAATAGCAAAATAGCAAAATAACACAGATAAAACATCATGAAAAAAGGCCTAAAACTGGCACTTATCTGTTGAACATGATGTATCAGAGAAACGGCACATTCATCTAGCCGTAAGAGACCCGTATATCCCAACCAACGGGAACCCGTTTCGTCGCACTCGAGCGGCTTCCTCAGGGTAATGTAAGGCAAACGGGCCCAAGGAAGGCACCACATTCCGGACACTCCAAAACCGGGTCGCACCTAACCTGGTAGATGTTATTCCGACCTGCGACAGTGCAGGAAGTTGGAATAATGGAACGCTGTGAGGAACGAATTAAACGTTGAGCTAGACATACTGACTTGAGAAAAGGAGACTGCGAGGGGATATGATCGAGACTTTCAAAATACTGAAAGGAATCGACAAAATAGAGCAGGAAGAAAAATGATTTACAATGTCCAATGTGAAACGGACATGAGGACATGGACTGAAGCTAAGGGGGGACAAGTCCAGGACAAATATCAGGAAGTTCTGCTTCATGCAACGAGTTTTGGACACCTGGAATGCTCTCCCAGAGGAGGTTATTGCGGAATCCACCGTTCTAGGATTTAAAAACAAACTAGATGCCTCCTTACGAGAGGCATAGAGGGATATGGGTGACTAGAATTACGCCAGGTGTACACCAGGCTGGGCCTCCGCGTGTGCGGATCGCCGGACTTGATGGACCGAAGGTCTGATCCGGAGATGGCGGTTCTTATATTTTGTGACACTCATTTTCAAGGGTATAAAAACTGGACATAGAGGAAACAGGCAACTAATGAAACGTTAATGTGTATAAGATGGGGGACTATTCAATCTAAGTTGTCTAAATTGAATTGATGCTTTCAGATTCCATTTAATACAGCGGAATATACTCAAGATGTACCTATGAAAATCAGGCTTGTCCACCTATATAGCCTTTCAGAACCCCTTTTTCAGCTCCCTGCTCTTTGAACCCCGCACAGTTCCTCTCCCTGTCCTCATCTCTGTTTTTCTCTCTTCAGCCCATCCCTCACCCACTTATCTTTGTATCATAACCCAAGCACTCCCCTCAGCTTGCATTCACTTCAGCTCTGTTCTCTTTCATAGTCCATATGTCTTCCCTTAGCCTCTCTTCCAGCTCTCGGTGCCTGTGCTATTCTTTCCTTCCTCATTCCTTTCCCAGAGCCTACCTCAGCACTTCTCCTCCTCTCTATGGTAGACCTAAGACAGGAAGCCTGTCTGACCTACACTGCAGCTCTTCTCTGTTTCCTGCTATTAGCCCGTTGGTCAGATATTCCTTAGCCAGCCGATAGGCTGCAAGGGAAGGTGGGACAAGTAGCTTAGGAGACACCAACCTTCTGTTCTGAGAGAGCGACCAGGTGGTAGAGTCAGTGGGATCTCAGCGATCGTCTGGGGACGTAAATTTGGAGTTTTGTTGTCATGTGGTTTGGTATCATCTTGTGAAAGGTCTTTTTTTAAAATAAATCTTTATTAATTTTCAAATGTTAACAGTGCCATACAATGAATTTAAACATAAACACTACACAGAATGCACTTTAAATACACAAATATAGTCAAACCTCGGTTTACGAGTAACCCAGTTTGCGAGTGTTTTGCAAGACGAGCAAAACACTCAGCAAACTTTTGACTCGTAAAACGACCCGACCGCGGGAACCAACAGTATTGCTCCCCCCGAGGCCATCGGTGCTTCTATCGCCTCTTCCCCCCCTCCCCGACTGGCCCTGTCCTTACCCCTGCACCGCTGGTGATAAAAGTGCCTGCCGCCGGTCTGCTGCTGAGCCTTGAGCATCTGCGAAAAAACAGTGTGACAAGGCAGTGGCTGCTGCCAGAAGGATTCTGGGCTGTATAAAGAGAGGCGTAGTCAGTAGAAGGAAGAAGGTGTTGATGCCCCTGTACAGGTCATTGGTGAGGCCCCACTTGGAGTATTGTGTTCAGTTTTGGAGACCGTATCTGGCGAAAGACGTAAGAAGACTTGAGGCGGTCCAGAGGAGGACGACGAAAATGATAGGAGGCTTGCACCAGAAGACGTATGAGGAGAGACTGGAAGCCCTGAATATGTATACCCTAGAGGAAAGGAGAGACAGAAGAGATATGATTCAGACGTTCAAATACTTAAAGGGTATTAACGTAGAACAAAATCTTTTCCAGAGAAAGGAAAATGGTAAAACCAGAGGACATAATTTGAGGTTGAGGGGTGGTAGATTCAGGGGCAATGTTAGGAAATTCTACTTTACGGAGAGGGTAGTGGATGCCTGGAATGCGCTCCCGAGAGAAGTGGTGGAGAGTAAAACTGTGACTGAGTTCAAAGAAGCATGGGATGAACACAGAAGATTTAGAATCAGAAAATAATATTAAATATTGAACTAGGCCAGTTACTGGGCAGATTTGCACGGTCTGTGTCTGTGTATGGCCGTTTGGTGGAGGATGGGCAGGGGAGGGCTTCAGTGGCTGGGAGGGTGTAGATGGGCTGGAGTAGGTTTTAACAGAGATTTCGGCAGTTGGAACCCAAGCACAGTACTGGGTAAAGCTTTGGATTCTTGCCCAGAAATAGCTAAGAAGAAAAAAAAAAAAAAAAATTTAAATTGAATCAGGTTGGGCAGACTGGATGGACCATTCGGGTCTTTATCTGCCGTCATCTACTATGTTACTATGTTACTATGCGCATGCTCAGGCCTTCTGATCTCACCCTCTCCGAGTTCACGTTCTCTCCGAGATCTCCGAGAATCTCAGAGAGAATGTGAACTCGCAGGCCTTGAGCATGCGTAGATGCTCAAGGCCCAGCACAGAAGAGGAGGCCGATCTTCGGGCACCGGCATCAACGCACAGGACATGCCGGTGCCGAGGCCGAGCTGAAAGTAAGAAGCGGGTTCAGGTGGGTCTGGGGGACTTCAGGTCGTGCGGGGGGGGTGCCAGATCGCAGGGGGGGGGGAGGGTGCCTGATCGCAGGGGGGAGGGTGCCGGATCACGGTGGGGCGTTCAGGGGGAGCAATGCCGGTTCTCGTGGGAGGGGGAATAGAGCAGCACCACTGGCGTCGGGGGGGAGGGGGGGAGAACGTATCAAAGCGAGTTTCCATTATTTCCTATGGGGAAACTCGCTTTGATTTAAGAGTATTTTGGTTTACGAGCATGCTTCTGGAACGAATTATGCTCGTAAACCATGGTACCACTGTAATTCAAAAAACAATCATTTTCTCCCCCCTTCTCCCCATAATTAATAGAAGTACTTATTTAATTTCAATAATATAGATAATTAAGTATAGCAAACAATAATACATTCCTCTCCCCCCCCCCATCCACCCAACCTGGATGTGTAAGGAAGTCAAATAAAAGGAAAGGTACATGACAGTTCTTGTGACTCAATAAATGCAGTCAATGGGCTCCACACCATTTGGAATGCGTTACTATATCCCAAACATTCCGCGTTCATTCTTTCATGCTTGTAACTGAAACATAGGTTTGCCCACCAGAAAGTGTAATTCAGTCTTCCAGTTACGTGTAACCAACTGGATGGCTATTCCCGTCATTATTGAGAAAAGCCGGCTTTTATGTATGCAGAAATATACTGTTTTAACTCGATGCTCCAAATGTCTCTAAGACGTTTTTTGTTTTTTTATTCAAAATTTCCAAAATTAATTAATCAAACCGGGCAGCCTGATGTCCTACTAAATCTATCTGGTAACATAGGATCTGCAAGCTATAATAAGTTTTTAAGTTTTGCCATTCAGGGAACCCACTCGGAATGGCCTGCTTCAACTGCAACCACCTATAATTTTGAGACTTTAAAATACCAAATGATTGTTGCGGTTGTGAACAATCAAAATCATTCAACTGACCCGCATGGGTAACAAAATTCATGGAGAGTGATCAAAATAAAGTTTATAAAAATACTCAGAGATATGGAACTCTCTGTAGGGAAGGCTTGAATACCTCCCTTGGGTGACGAGTTCACCTTCCAGTCATTGTGATTTTATAAAAACTTTGATCACTAACTTCACAGAATATGGCTTAATTCAGTCTCAAAAAAACTTTCATCATAAAGGTTTTTAACGTATTTGAGAGTCACTGTGTGTTATAATATGTTTTGAAATAACACTTAGCTTAAACAGGACTTGGGGGTCCCAACGTGGCCCCGTTTCGTTCCCTGCGTCAGGGGACCCGAGTGGTGTAATTCAGACAGGTTCCTGATGAAATGCAGTTGAAAAATGGCTCTTGTGACTATCAAAATGATTCTCTGCTGGAAAACAGTTGTTTAATTCAAAAACCGCCAGTTGTGAAAAATCAAGCAGTTTTCCATTAGATGTAACATCATCTAATGTACAAATACCTGCCTGCATCTAATTCTTCCAGAAGATCCCAGCACCGCCTGTCTGAATCTTGGAGTTTAGCCATAAGGACTGAAAAGTAGATTTCTCCATTGGAACATCTGTTAATTTATCAATAAATTTCAATGCTTTCCATGTGTCCAAAAGAATACTATTGTCCTTAGCATATCTAGGTAATTTGATACTCAACACATGAGATAGTCGCTTTGAGGACATAAGATGCCATTCCAAATGTAACCAGTCCGGAAGATGTTCTATGAGCTTCAAATAACACCAGACCGGCTTTTCCCATGTTAAATTTAACAAAAGCCATGGAAGATCCGGCCTTCTCTGTATCCTTGGATGCAGAGAAGGCCTTTGATCGTGTGGAGTGGACCTTCACATACCCTGTTTCCCCGATGGTAAGACACTGTCTTATTTTTTTTGGAAGGCCAAAATATGCTCTAGGGCTTATTTTCGGGGGGATGCCTTATTTACATTTTTTTCTAAAAAGGGGGGGCTGTCTTATTTGACGGCTGAAGAATCGGTCGGCCGAAAAATCGTACCGTGTATGGCCAGCTTTATCCATCATACCATATATTGTACCATTTAATGTCCCCAATGTTCTCCATCAGGGAAACACAGTAAAGAGATTATTCTGTAGTGCAGCATCAGAGGGGACTTGACAATGTGAAACCATTGTTTATATACCGTATGCATTTTAAACAGGCTTTATATACAGTAAGTGGTATTGCTCACAGCAAAAGAAACCTGTCTGTGTGTCTCACTTTTGGATGTTCTGGCCGTGAACAAACTCCTGCAGTCTCCGTTAGGGAGGGATGAGGGAAGCTGCCTGTGTTTCCTTGCGCGGAGTCACGTGCGCGCGCTGCAGTCCTGTCACTTCCTCCTCTTCACTTCATGACGAGGCGCGGCACGCAGCCATGGAGGCAAATACGGTAGACGGAGGGACCACATGGAGTCACCCACCGTACCACCCGATTCGGGTAAGCGCAGGTATCGGTGGGTGGCTTATTTGCGGGGGGGGGGTGCCTTATTTTATATTTTTTTCTAAAAAGGGGGGGCTGTCTTATTTGATAGCCCTGCCTTATCATCGGGGAAACAGGGTATCAAGCAATGGATTGGTTTGGTTTGGTATAGGATCCGGATTTATACAAATGTTTCAAACCTATATAATGCATCAGGGAATGTAGTGAAAGGTCTTGAAGGCAAGAACCACCTTTGTCAGACAGCGCTTAAGCCTCTTTGGTTGTTCTTGAGTTCCCTTCATTAAACACAATAAGTTTCATGGATTTGAACATTGTCTTGTTTGACTGCACTTTGCAGTGGATTGTGCTTTTTAGTAATATTCACGTACAGGTGACAGCTCAGTGTTGTATAGCACACTTTTTTTATGGATTTTGTAGACAGACTGACAGACTAAAGTAATCTCATCTATACAGTATTTAAAAAGAAACAAGCAACTGAAACTCTTAACATTTAAGAACATAAGAATTACCGCTGCTGGGTCAGACCAGTGGTCCATTGTGCCCAGCTGTCTGCTCACGCGGCAGCCCTCTGGTCAAAGACCAGCGCCCTGAGACTAGCCCTACCTGCGTACGTTCTGGTTCAGCAGGAACTTGTCTAACTTTGTCTTGAATCCCTGGAGGGTGTTTTCCCCTATGACAGACTCCGGAAGAGCGTTCCAGTTTTCTACCACTCTCTGGGTGAAGAAGAACTTCCTTACGTTCGTAAGGAATCTATCCCCTTTCAATTTTAGAGAGTGCCCTCATTCTCCCTACCTTGGAGAGAGTGAACAACCTTTTCCACTAAGTCTATTCCCTTCAGTACCTTGAATGTTTCAATTGTGTCCCCTCTCAGTCTCCTCTGTTCGAGGGAGAAGAGGCCAAGTTTCTCTAATCTTTCGCTGTACAGCAACTCCTCCAGCCCCTTAACCATCTTAGTCGCTCTTCTCCGGACCCTTTCAAGTAGTACCGTGTCCTTCTTCATGTACGGCGACCAGTGCTGGACGCAGTACTCCAGGTGAGGGCGCACCATAGCCCGGTACAACGGCATGATAACCTTCTCCGATCTGTTCGTGATCCCCTTCTTTATCATTCTTAGCATTCCGTTTGCCCTTTTCGCTGTTGCCGCACATTTAGGAACCAAAGAAGCAAAAGGGTGAAAAAAGCTACCAGTCCCGGTAATGACTAGCAGCTCCTTACAGGAACCTCAGCCATGACTAATGCCTATATATAGAAATTCAGAAGATGTTGGCAGAACCACTTGATCCACCCTGTCTGCATATTTATATCTGCCTAATGTGCTGTCAGAGATCATAATCACTCAATGATCCTCTCTCTCTCTACCCTGCTCCTACGTCCCTTTAAGCCAGTGGCTTCCTAATGAATATGCATGAGAGAGATTTGCATATAATGGAAGTGACAGGTTTTGGCCCGCAGGCTGCTTGCTGCTGTTATATGATCAAATGAACTGTGATAAGAGGTGAAATCACTCGGGGAAAACCTGAAGCAGTCGTGGCTCCTGAAGATGCTGATTAGAGAATGACAGGTGGCGGTTTACCCGCGGCCACCGCATTTTAGCTGCGGGTCACCTGCTGAAAACGGGGAAGAAAACTAGCAGTCGCTGCGGCGACGGGGACAAGGCCATTCACCGCCCGCGGGGCGGTGAATGGTCTTGTCTCCGCAGTGAGGTATCAAGGATCGCGCGGTCCCCGCAGCCACCGCCCGCCCGCCCGTAGCATTTAGCCAGCTCCCTCCCTCCACCTCACCTTAAATTTCGAGTTTTCCGGCTTCCTTTTTTCCGAGCCGCACGTGTTCAAAAATCCGTGCACGCGCGGCTGCGCGAGTCAATCAATCTTCTCCTCTGACGCAACCGGAAACAGGAAGTTGCAGGAGAGGAGAAGTTTGATTGACTCGCACAACCGCGCGTGCACGGATTTTTGAACACGTGCGGCTCGGAAAAAAGGAAGCCGGAAAACTCGAAATTTAAGGTGAGGTGGAGGGAGGGAGCTGGCTAAATGCACGGCTTTTTGAACGCGTGCGGCTAGGGAAAAAGGAAGCTGGCAAACTCGGAACGAATATAAGGTGAGGTGGAGGGAGGATGGGGGCTGCTGGACCATTCTTCATTACTTTGCCATACTAATTCCATTCTATGTTAGGTGCCATGGACTCAGATTCGAGTCCTAGCGATGATGAGTTAAAGATCCCAAAAGAAGCCAACTTCTAAATCCAGTGGTTAGAGCTACACTACACTCTTTGTGACCCTGGGCAAGTCACTTAATCCCTATTGCTTCTGACACAATGGGCAGTTCCAAAGACCAAGACCAAGACTGGCCAGTGTCAAAGACCCTTAGTCTCCACTGTTTTTAGTGATCAACAAAGTTCTATGTTTCTATAATCACCCTAATTCTGTTATCATTGGACTAGATATTCAAAATGATTTAAATGGCCAGGACAGGCTCCTGGCTGTTCAAATCATCTGTCCAGGGCTAACCAGGCATTTTCAATCTTCATGTTCAGCCCAAATGGTGTCACACAATTCAGCAAAAATACCCAATGTTGTTCCTCATAATTTAAATATTGCTCATAGAAGGAACAACATTGGGTATTTTTGCAAATGGAAGTTGGAGGGTTAATTCCCTTGAAACAGCCAATTGAGTGAAACATGAATTCATGCTGGGACACAAGATAGGTTGAATTTGTTTTGAATTTAAAAAGAAAAATGATCAATGAAGAATACTATAATGGCAAGAAAATATAACGATAAAACAGCAACTAATTTTGCCTATTTTTATATATTAAAAAAGTACTACATAAGGTGAATGTCCATATTGCTGTCTGTTGTTCTGCTGAGCATTGGCATTGAAACAGCAAAATGCATTTATTGCATACTTGTCCTCTGTCGGAAACATTATGGTGGTATATTAGTTGTGTTAATAAAAATTTATAAACAAAGCCCTGCCAGCTGAACATCTCTTTCTCTAGTTCAGCAGCAGGAACTTTGATTTATAAGAATGGAATACGCTAAATATTAGAGTACTAAGGCTTATATGGATGCTGCGGGGACGGTGACGGGGCGGTGAATGGGATGGCAGTGGCGGTGACGGGGCGGTGAAAGGGATGGCAGTGACGGTGACGGGGCGGTGAATGGAATGGCGGTGACGGGGCGGTGCAGAGGATTGGGAGCTGGGGACGGGACGGTGACGGGGACGGATTTTTTGCCCGTGTCATTCTCTAATGCTGATCCAGCGAAACACAGCCCTGTGTTGAGCCGACTGAGCAACATGATTGTAGAGTCCAGTGGTGATATCAGGACAGCATAAGCTATAATCATTGTGGTTGAGCAACATGAGACTGTGGTAACAATTTGCATTACAGCAAGAGAACGGGCGATAATTTTTAAAAACGGGACAATGTGGTGTTGAAAGGAACTGAAACTGAAAAGGCCTTTGCTCCAGTCCAGGTTTTCTGGCCCATTGGGGTATTCCCGTTGAGCTATTTTACAAAGGAAACAGTTGTGTAGTGTGAGTTGTTCTCAGAGAGTGTGGTTTAAGAACATAAGAAGTTGCCTCCGCTGAGGCAGACCAGAGGTCCATCTCGCCCAGCGGTCCGCTCCCGGGGTGGCCCATCAGGCCCATTGCCTGAGCAGTGGTCCCAGACTATCCCTATAACCTACCTCTACTCCTATCTGTACCCCTCAATTCCTTTATCCCCTAGGAACCTATCCAAACCTTCTTTGAAGCCTTGTATCATGCTCCGGCCTATCACAGCCTCCAGAAGCGCGTTCCATGTATCCACAACCCTCTTGGTAATATGTTATTTAAATCAGTGTGATATAAATATATTTATTATGTGGTAATAAAAAATAAAACATGATAAGTGCAGTAGAAGACTTCTTAAAGTTAGTAGGTACATTTATGCCAGAGACATTTAAACATCTCTATTATGTCTCCCCTCTCCTGCCTTTCTTCCAAAGTATACATATTGAAATCTTTAAGTCTGTCCCTATATACTTTGGCCCAGATTCTAAAAGCGGCGCCGTAATCGTATGGCAATTCTTAAGTTCTTATGTTTTACCTCACTTCTGCTTCTATTTGGGTTTGTCTTCTGGGTCCTATTCCTGGCCTTTCATCTGTGAACGGAGAAGGGAAATATTTATTCCACTTCTACACATTGGGTTAAGAACCATTAGTTTATACTTGGCAGCCAAACTTATTTCATAATCTCAATAGACCCAAGAAAACTTCTCTCTGCTTATATCCTGCTTTCTCGACTTGTTGTATGTGAGCTTGAATTCTGATACTCGTTGAGTTTCATGTAATCTCTGCTAACAGTAAAATAGGATGTTTCTCCTTTCCTTTGGAACTTCCCTCACTTCAGTTTCATTTGATGATCTTTTGTCTTCAAGCTTTTCATTCTATGTAAAACGCTTCCTTCTAGTGCCTTATTGAAGCATGTCAGATATTTAAATGTTTGCTTATTATCTACCTTTTCAAAGTGTACGGCTTATGCTTGTTAAGTCTCTCTATGTACGACTTATACGAGAGCATACTAGGTGCCAGTTTGGTAGCCTTCATTTAAACTGCCTTCACCTGATTAATATTTTTTTCTACGTATGGTTTCCAGAATAGCATGTACTGTAGTAATCAAGATGAGATCTTACTGCAAATAATTACAGATAATTTATTTATTATAACATTATTACGTACAGTTTTTAGTGAGCCAATGAGAGAGTCATCCAAAAACTGTTATACAAGAGTTTTCAGGACCATATAAGGTCACTGCTTGGGACCAATGACAAGAATAAATCTATATGATAATATACCTAGGGTTGTGATTTTAGGTGTAACCAATAAACACCGATAACCCTGGGGCAAAAGAAAATCCATATAAACTAGGGTGCTATGGCAGATAACATGTGCTAACCTTTAGTAAAAGACCTCCTTTATGAATTGCATTGCACTGTGAGTATAGCCTTTCTGTTTTTTTCATTTCAGTCAATGAATTTTACAATAGGTTATCCATTAAATAACACAGATAGTTCAATAATTCACTCTCCTAATGTCCCACAGAAGAGCGGCTTTAGCTGGCTGTGACTTACAAGGAAATACAATCTGGTGGTAACTTTATTGGTTGAAGACCTGCTGTTTATTTAGGCTCACGTTTCCTTCACCCTTTATGAATGGGAGGTGCTCTTTGCTTCTGTGGGAAGGTTAAGGCAGGGCTATTTATAGGCCTCTTGCTGGTTCTAGTATGGGAGAGTTTATTTCACTGGGCTCTATCAATTGAATGGACATACTAGAAGCTCTTTGGGCAGTGGTACTGACCTCTTTAGGGATGATTCAGTTTCTTGAATTATACATATAAAACACCGATATAGCTCAAGCAGCTTAAGTGTAAACTGAAGGATGATTTTCCAGTCAAGGTTGGCCACGCTTTTTTAAAAATGTATTTTCTAAGAATTTAATTTGCTATCTGTGAGTGGGGCTCATCTGCTCGAGAGATCTACTCCTCCTGACGAAGCCTATCTTGGCGAAACGCAGGTCTGAGTAAAGGGGAGCGTTTAATACACATTTCACAGATGAGCACATGATGGATGAGGTCCTGTGGAGCCGCGCATGAACAAGCAAGGTCATTAACTAAAACAGTAGGATTTGGTTGTTAATAATCTTACATTTGCTCTATGGGAATGTCAGATGAAGGGATGAATGAAGTGCAGTGATGGTCCCTAATTAAATCTTCATGCAGCTCAACAGCAGGAGGGAGTGTGTGTGGCACAGTGGCTAAAGCTACAGCCTCACCACCCTGGGGTTGTGGGCTCAAACCCACGTTGCTTCTTGTGACCCTGGGCAAGTCACTTAATCCCCCCATTGCCACAGGTACATTAGATAGATTGTGAGCCCACCAGGACAGACAGGGGAAAATGCTTGAGTACCTGAATAAATCCATGTAAACCGTTCTGAGCTCCCCTAGGAGAACAGTATAGAAAATTGAATAAATAAATAGTGTGACAAGCTTTAGCCTCTGATAACCAGAGCTGGTATTGTGACATCATAATGCCTCATTCCACCAATGCCTAAGAGCCAACCTCATCAGTGATGTCACAATGGCTTGATTGTCCTAGACTTGACTCACTTTGCCACATTTTGATTTCTAGAGTGGTGCAGTGGTTAAAGCTACAGCCTCAGCATCCTGAGGTTGTGGGTTCAAGCCCATGCTGCTCCTTGTGACCCTGGGCAAGTCACTTAATCCCCCCATTGCCCCGGGGCATTAGACAGATTGTGAGCCCACCGGGTCAGACAGGGAAAAATGCTTGAGTACCTGAATAAATTCATGTAAACCGTTCCGAGTTCTCTTGGGAGAACGGTATAGAAAAGTGAATAAATAAATAAAAGACACAGGCACTGAGCACTTCACAGTGGGGTCCTTTTCCTAAGGCACGCTAGCCATTATATTCTATGGAGGCGTTAGCGTTTGGCGCACACTAAATCGGCCAGCGCGCCTTTAGTAAAAGAGGGGGACAGTTTACAATAAGTTTTTATTTAATTAATAGTTTGACTTTAGTGCTTAAGTGATGAGTTTTCTGAGAGGAGTTCAGAATATCAGCACCCACTAAAGTCAGGCCTGGTGCAAGGTATTAGGCAGACTGTCAGCCTTCTGTCTCTCCCCCACCAGCTGCCCAGCATCTCCCTCCCATCCTCTCTTTATCCCTGCAGCATCATCACCACTCTGTCACTGCCTATGTCCACAGATTCTAGCATACCCTCTCCTTAACCCCTCCCCAACATCTTCCCCACCCTCTGTGCCAGCTCATCCACATCGCCTCTATCATTGTGCCCCTTGTTCGCACTCTGAACCCTTTGATCTTTGGTTATTTCTCCCCTCCCCCTTGCTATTCTTTTTATTACCCCCTCCCACCATGTCTCTTACATGCCCTCAGTACTTCCTCCAGCAAAACCCTCTTATGTCTTGATTCTGCAGCCCTTCAGCCTCAATCTTTCCTCCCTCAGCATGAGCAGCAGTAGCCTTCACTCTCATATCTTCAGCTAGTGTGAGGCCTAAAGGATCCTGCTGAACAACTTTCTCAGACTACCAGGACAGGAGAGAAACCCTGTCAGCTATCCTACGCTTCCCCAGATTGATTTATATGTCATTGGTAGGTGGGGGCCTCAAGAGCCATGCCAGTCATACTCCTCCAGCCTTCAGGGCTACCTTCTGGACCCTACATACGAGGGTTCTTCAAAAGATTTTAGCACTTTCATATTTTCACGGGAAATGGTTGGGGGGCGGGAGAAGTGGTAAGAGGGCGTGTCATAGAATGTCATGTGACTAGTCAGCCCAGTTGGCTCACCTGTGCTTTTGAGATATTTAATAAATAGTGTTAAAAAAAATAAGTGCGGAAACTTTTTGAAGATCCTTCATAGATTGTCTGCAGCAAACCACCACCAATGTCGCTCAAAGCACATTCAACAAGAGGAATCATGGGTGATACCTCCAGAGGAGATATGTAGATCTGCTACATGGTCTTCCCTTCACACTTTCACTAAATTCTCTGGGGTAGACGTGGCAGCACAGGAGGATTCCGCTTTTGGATGCTCGGTACTGCGCATTCAAGACTTTGGGGACTGCTTAAGTATGTCCTATAGTTCAGCATAACATCCCTATTGTACTAGAAAAAGAGATTAGGTTCTTAAGAACATAAGAAGTTGCCTCCACTGGGTCAGACCAGAGGTCCATCGCGCCCAGCGGTCCGCTCCTGCGGCGGCCCATCAGGTCTATGACCTGTGAAGTGGTTCCTGACCATTTCTCTAACCTACCTCTACTTCTATCTGTACCCCTCAATCCCCTTATCCTTTAGGAACCTATCTAAACCTTCCTTGAACCCCTGTAATGTGCTCTGGCCTATCACAACCTCCGGAAGCGCGTTCCATGTGTCAACCACCCTCTGGGTAAAAAAGAACTTCCTAGCATTTGTTCTAAACCTGTCCCCTCTCAGTTTCTCCGAGTGACCCCTTGTACTTGTGGTTCCCCACAGTCTGAAGAATCTGTCCCTGCCTACCTTCTCTATGCCCCTCAAGATTTTGAAGGTTTCTATCATGTCTCCTCTAAGTCTCCGCTTTTCCAGGGAGAACAGCCCCAGCATTTTCAACCTGTCAGCGTATGAAAAGTTTTCCATACCTTTTATCAGTTTAGTCGCTCTTCTCTGGACCCCCTCAAGTACTGCCATGTCCTTCTTGAGGTACGGCGACCAGTACTGGACACAGTACTCCAGATGTGAATGCACCATTGCACGATACAGCGGAATGATGACTTCCTTCGTCCTGGTTGTGATACCCTTTTTAATGATACCCAGCATTCTGTTTGCTTTCTTTGAGGCTGTTGCACACTGTGCCGATGCTTCAATGTTGAGTCCACCATCACCCCCAGATCTCTTTCAAGGTTGCTCATCCCTAGCAATGATCCCCCCATTTTGTATCTGAACATCGGGTTCTTTTTCCCTACATGCATGACCTTACATTTCTTTATGTTAAAACTCATTTGCCACTTTTTTGCCCACTCTTCCAGTCTCGTTAGGTCCCTTTGCAGGTCTTCACAGTCTTCCGTGGTTCTAACTCTGCTGCAGAGTTTGGTGTCATCCGCAAATTTAATAATCTCACATTTCGTCCCCGTCTCCAGGTCATTAATAAATATATTGAACAGGAGCGGTCCCAGCACCGACCCCTGTGGAACTCCGCTCGTGACCCATTGCCAGTCTGAGTAATGGTCCTTTACTCCAACTCTCTGTTTCCTGCCTGCCAGCCAGTGTTTGATCCATCGGTGGACATCCCCCTGCACCCCGTGGCACCACAGCTTCTTAAGCAGTTGTTCGTGAGATACCTTGTCGAAGGCTTTTTGGAAGTCAAGGTAAATGATGTCTATGGATCCCCCTTTATCCATCTGGCTGTTTATTCCCTCAAAGAAGTACAGCAAGTTCGTGAGGCACGACCTTCCTTTGCAGAAGCCGTGCTGGCTCGCCTTCAGTTGTCCATTGTTTTCTATGTGTTCACAGATTGTGTCCTTAACCAGTGCTTACATCATCTTTCCCGGTACCGAGGTCAAGCTCACTGGCCTGTAGTTTCCCGGGTCACCCCTTGATCCCTTCTTAAAGATGGGCGTGACATTTGCTATTTTCCAGTCCTCTGGGATCTCCCCAGTTTTTAAGGATAGGTTACATATTTGGCGAAGTGTTTCCGCTATTTCGTTTCTCAGTTCTTTTAGTACCCTTGGGTGGATGCCGTCCGGGCCTGGTAATTTGTCACTCTTCAGTCTGTCTATCTGTCTGAGGACATCCTCTTTGCTTACCTCTAGTTGGACCAGTTTTTCGTCATGGTCTTCGTTTGTGGTCTTCTCGGGTTCTGGGATATTGGATGTGTCCTCTCTCGTGAAGACTGACGAGAAGAACTTGTCAGCTATCTCTTTTTCCTCCTTTATCACTCCCTTCCTGTCTCCATCGTCTAATGGTCCCACTTGCTCCCTGGCTGGTTGTTTCCCCTTCACATACCTGAAGAATGGTTTGAAGTTTCTTGCTTCACCTGCCAGTCTCTCCTCATATTCTCTTTTTGCTTTCCTAACCACTCGGTGACAGTCTTTTTGGTGCCTTTTGTGTTCCTTCTGGTTGTCCTTTGTTTGGTCCTTTTTCTATTTTCTGAATGATGTTTTCTTGTCACTTATCGCCTTTTTCACTGCATTTGTTATCCACGCCGGCTTACCTTGGTAATGTGTTTTCCAGTAGATAGGGATGGTATGCTGAATCCCCTACCCAATAATATCTGATACTTCTGTTTCTGCCTTAAGCTTCATGGTCCTCTCCATAGCTAAGACTTCTCTGCCAGTTGGACTATGGGTTCAGAATCAATTTGTAAATAGAATCTCAAAACATGATCGACCTCCACTAATATTTAGGCTGATACTTTTATTTGATATCTTTTACTGTTCAATAGCAATGTTCGTTCATTTATAAATTACAGTTTCATTATTGGCTGTTATAACATTATATGAGCAGATCAGAACCATGGTTTCGGGGAGTTCCTCAAATCCCTCCTCCTGTCTTTTACTCTAGAGCTCTTATATGCTTTGGTATGAACTAAAGGGGACAGCAGAGACCGGGAAGAAGGAGGAGGTGTTCAAAAGCTGTGGTTGTCATCTTTCTGCAGGATGCTCGTGAGGATGAATCGAGTACCCTATGGTTCAGCATGCCATCCCTTTCTACTGGAAAAGATATTATCAAGGTAAATGGTTCTCTATTGGACATATGTCATAAAATGGAAAGCTAAGTACCAATATACAGTAAACCAAATGCGAATAACATCAAGTTCAATACAGCAAGCTTGTTGGCACTTGCCAACTGTTGTTTTCAACATTATAGCCAGCATGATATGATGCCAGTTGTCAGTCTTGGCAGAACAGATCAGAGTTCTGGTACATCTAAATATCAGGATGAACTGCACTCATTGTCCATGACGTTTCTGTCATCACAACTGGCCAAGCCAAAAGTGATGATTGTCATCACTGCATCATCTGCTGATCCATGCTTGTCTGTGTAGGTAAGGAGAAATCTATACCTAGCTGAACCGCCAATTTTTTATGGGATAAAAATGAAAAAGGCAAAAGCACTTAGAGTAATTAGATGTGACAAACAACTTTTCACTCTGTTTAACTAAGTGCTTGGTGATGTTGAGTGTTAAGTGTGTGTGTTGAGGGCTGAAGGGGCTCACTTACAGGCAGTAAAGCCATTCACTAACAATAGTGGATGACAGACTAACGTAAAGCAGAGATAGGCTGAGGTTGGGCAGGGGATCAGTTGCCCTCTCGATTTTGTACCAATATATAAGGAACTTCCTTTCAAATGCTGCTCTGGCTAGAGTCTTGTTGTTGCTTTTCGAAGAATGAAAATAACATTACTTGCTGTGCATTTAATGCCAATTGTAGCTCTGGATGGCAGACATTTAGGCCCTGATTTTATAAAGTCCGTCTAAAGTTAGGTGCTAATATCGGCACTCAGCACCTCACAACTAGATTTAGTTAGACTTAATTGAAAGTTAGGTGCGTAACTCGAAAAACTAAATTCTATAATAAGTAGGTGACTAGCCAAAGCGCCTACACTAAGTGGACTTGGTTAGGGGACAGATAGATGATGGGCATGTTTTGGAGTTAGGCACCTCTTTGTGAATTACATGACATTAGGTTCTGATATTGGTGCCTAACTTTAGGTAAAGAAAACCCTGGTGTAAATTAAGGAGGTCTAATGTTGGGATACTGAGAGCCACCTAAGCATGCTTAGACAATGCTAAGCGTGATTCTATAATGGACACCTGTTTTATAGAATCAGTGCTGATATTGGTGCTTAACTTTAGGCGGACTTTATAGAATCAGGGCCTTAGTGGTCCAGAATGCCGCAGCTAGGTTGATAACTGGAACATCAAGATATGAGCATATTACTCCATATCTTCAACAACTGCATTGGTTGCCAGTTGAGTTTTGAATTCAGTATAAGCCAATAATGTTACACAGTATGTCATCAATTCTTATATGGAACGATGCCTGAAATTTTTTTAGAATATGATGGTAAAGGGACTAGAGGATTTGCCATACCGCGAGAGATTAAAGAAACTGGGCCTCTTCTCCCTTGAAAAGAGGAGACTGAGAGGGGACATGATCGAAACATTCAAGATAATGAAGGGAATAGACTTAGTAGATAAAGACAGGTTGTTCACCCTCTTCAAGGTAGAGAGAACGAGAGGGCACTCTCTAAAGTTAAAAGGGGATAGATTCCGTACAAACGTAAGGAAGTTCTTCTTCACCCAGAGAGTGGTAGAAAACTGGAACGCTCTTCCGGAGGCTGTTATAGGGGAAAACACCCTCCAGGGATTCAAGACAAAGTTAGACAAGTTCCTGCTGAACCGGAGCGTACGCAGGTAGGGGTGGTCTTAGTTAGGACATTGGTCTTTGACCTAGGGACTGCCGCGGGAACGGACCGCTGGGCGCGATGGACCACTGGTCTGACCCAGCAGCGGCAATTCTTATGTTCTTAACCACAAAGTTCCTGCATTCTACATGTACTGCATTATAGAAAAGGCCAACCCGAAACATGTAAATACAAATGCAATGACTTTTACATGTGCAGGAGTTAAGCTATGGAATGGATTTGGTGGCCAGATTCGAAAATGTGGAGAGAGGAATTCTTTTAGGAAAATGTTGAAGACTCAATTATTTGTAAACTAGTCTTTAACGGGTGCTAGAGTAGATGTCTGTCTGTCTGGGGTTTTTTTTCTTTGTCTCTCTCTCCTTGCACGCTGCCTGTCTGTCATTTTTTCTGTCTGTGTCTCTCCCTATGTCCTTAGTGCCCTCAGTGCCTCCTTCCTATGTCCTTAGTACCCCTTCCTGTGTCCATAATGCCCCCAGTGCCTTCTTTTAATGTCCTTAGTGCCCCAGTGCCTGCGTACTGTGTCCTTAGTGCCCCAGTGCCAGCGTACTGTGTCCTTAATGCCCCCAGTGCCTCCTTCCTGTGTCCTTAGTGCCCCCAGTGCCTCTGTCCTGCTTAGTGCCCTCAGTGCCCATTTCTATGTCCTTAGTGCCCCCAGTGCCTCCTTATGTCCTCATCATTATCTTCCAGACTTTGTCCCACCCCCACCCCCGATGCTAGCCTGCCTGCCTCCCATCCCCCTGAGCAACATGTTTCCATTTAACACCCCCCCCCGATGCCAGTCTACCTGCCTGCCTCCCATCCCCCTGAGCAGCATGTTTCCACAGAAACCCCCCCACCCCCCGATGCCAGCTTGCCTGCCTTCCATTGAAACCCCCCACCCCCCTCCGATGCCAGCCAGCCTGCCTGCCTCCCATCCCCCTTCTATTGAAAACCCCCCACTCCCCCTTCCAATCTGCCTGCCTGCCTCCCATCCCCCTGAGCAGGATGTTTTTAACCCCCCCCCCCTCCCTCCGACCCTACCCGGCACACCAGAAACCCCCGTTGACCCTCCCAGCCGACCCTCCCACCGCTACACGGCCGACAAACCTGCAAATCGCATCAGGCAAGGAGGAAGTCAGTGCATATGCTGGCATGCGATGACGTCGCATGTGCATGTGACATCATCGCATGACATCCGCGCATGCGCAGACTTCCTCCCTGCCAGATGCAATTTGAGGAGGCTTTTCAAAACCCGGACAAAGTGCCGGGTTTTGAAAAGCCATCTAGACCCCCGGACACGTCCTCAAAAGGGGAAATCCGGACGTCTGGTAACCCTATGCGCAGGTATACTCCTTTCCTTCCTTCTCCTTCCAGGTCGCTTGCTCATAAATCTGCGGTCAGCAGTTTGTGGGCTATGTTCAAGGGTGGCATCTAGTGGCTGGATTTAAGACAATTACCATATTGGGAGTATTGGGGGATCATATTAAAAATTTTGGGGGGGAGTCCCTGGATAATTGCAAATGAAGATTCATGGCATTAAGGTCTAAACCCGGGAACAACAGAACAGAAGGAAACTGACAAATGAAATGATTGAATTTCTCGTTTATAAACCTGCAAAGAGGCCACTTATCAAGAAAATTGATACCTTAATACTGTGGATAAGGAAAAGGACTGATTTAGTTACATTTTATTTCAGGCACTTTAAAAGTTCCCTGGAATCCTTATCTACAAGAAGGCTCATGTTTTTGGAAGTCACAGCAGAAAACCACTAAATTTTATAGAGACAAAAGAGGAGAAGATTTAGCTGTATGCTGCCTGGCAGAAGATGCCGGTTTTAATCTTGGGGCTGGTAGGCACTGGAAGTGCTGTGGAGAAAACAACCACAGTTTGAGGGAGAGGAAAAGTATCAGACCCCAATGCTCCGACATCACGGTAATAAATACTGTGGTAGGAGCGTTTTTTTTCTTGACCTGGTGAGGTGCTCAGCATGAATAGCATGCAAATTAGATGCATGCTATTCGTGCAGAGCAGCCCCGGTAAAATGGCAGAGAAGCTATGCCTGGCGCTTGCTCAGAAGAGCAATCGCTAAACACAGCTCCTCCTCCTGCCTGCAGCCACTATTCTCCTTCCCTCTGTCCAGCGGGGGCTACCGGCTTAGCTGATTCGCGGCTTCCAGAGCTGCGATCAGCTTTTTTTTTTTTTAAAAAAAAAAAAGAAGGGTGCAAACTGGTCCACTTTCCCCTTATCGGTGGCAGGCCGGGTAGCCCTCTTTAATATGGTGCTCTTTCCCAAATGGTTGTACCAATTTCAGGTCCTACCTCTGCTCTTATCCTATGCCCATAACACACGATTAATGAAAGAATTACAACATTTCCTCTGGGGTGGTAAGCGACCCCGTATGACATTTCTTCAGATGTGTCTGCCTAGGGATAGGGGGGGCTATGGTTTATTAAACATACGTTGGTATGCTATGGCTTGTCAGATGAGGCATATTAATGATTGGTTTAGAGGGACCTCTGATTTTTCTGCTACACCACTGGAGCTATCTTTGTTGGCACCGTTTCATGTGAGCTATTACTTGCATGTGGCGGATCCGGGGATGCGTCCTTTGGTGTCACACTATCCGATCTTTGCGCCAGCTCGGCGAACTTGGAAGTGGGTTGGTACAACAGCTAAACTGTCTGCTGGGGTGTCATTATATTTACCTATACAGGGCAATGGAGCTTTTCAGCCGGGGTTGCAGAATGCTGCCTTTTCTAGGTGGAGTGAAAGGGGACTTCAATATCTTTTACACCTGTTTTCGGAGGAGGGGAGCCTGGCAACATTTGCGGAGCTACGACAAACATTTGACTTACAGCCTACTGATCTATTTGCCTGTTACCAGATTCGACATTATATTCAGTCTTTACCAGTGACCTTTCTTACTGCGGACAGCAGGGATGCTCTTTCGGAACTTTTTAGTCTCTCCGCCCAACAGCGGATTCCACTACGGTTTCACGTGGTGGGGATCCGAGACTGTCAAACGGGCACCAATCTGGACATCTTAGCGACAGCATGGGCCGAGGACCTGCAGTGTACCTTAACAGCCCAGCAGCTACAGCGGGTATTGAAGACCATTCAAAAGGTGTCTCCTAACATAACCCACTGGGAACTACAATTGAAATTTCTTCTGAGACTTTATATTCCACCGGAACGTGCTGCCCGGATGGGAATTACGATATCTCATTCCTGCCTGAAGTGTACCCATACTCACGCTTCTTTGAGTCATATGTTTTGGGCTTGCCCCAAAATTCAACAATTCTGGAGACACCTTGGACGCTATACTACATTGCTTTGGGGGCGGCGTTGGCTTCCACAACCGAGGGCGCTATTTGGCTTTCATAACATCGCCGTGCCCAAACCCAGGGGCATGTCAGCTTTTGTAACCAGAGTGCTTTTGCTGGGGAAGAAAGCCATCCTTACCAACTGGCTTTCGCCTGATCCTCTGACCTATGCACAATGGAGATCCCCGATGATAATTCATGCAACGCTGGAGCGGAGACTGGTGGGAGACTTGGAACATGGCCCGGGTCGTAGATTTTGTCAGACTTGGGAATGCTTTTGGCAGGACCACACCTCGTGCTCGCAGTAGACTTTTGAACCTTTAAGTTTAACTCAAACTCTCAGCTTTTGGTATGGCTCTGGACCCCCTGGGGTGTGGAGGGATGGGGGAGAGGGGGGGGGTTATGTTTGTACTGTTCATTATGACTGATGATATTTCTGGTACTTGCCTGTTATACTTGAAATAATAAAAATCATTTGAATATAAAAGAAGGGTGCAGCTGTTGTACGTTTGTCATAGAGGAAGTTAGGAGGGTGGGTCATTAGTGTGGGCAGACTAGATGGGCCGTGGCCCTTTTCTGCCGTCATTTTCTATGTTTCTATGACTATGTGTCTATAACCATAAAGCTCTATGACATCACAATGCAGGTGTGAAGAGCCTTAGCCTATAGGAAGAGGAGATCAAGTTTCAAGTTTATTAGGAATTTGATGAATCGCTTATACATAGTTTACTAAGCGAATTGGAGATACATAAGAAGTAGTCTGGAAATTTACTAAGATGGAAGGATCAGGGAGTGTTGCAGGTGGTGCGCATTTGGTTGTGTTAGTTTAGTTTAATGTATTTTTTGAATAGTAGGGTTTTTATTTCTTTTTTGAAGGTTTTGAAGTCTGTGGTCGTGATTAGTAGGTTGGAGAATTGGTGGTCCAGTTTTGCAGCTCTAGTAGCTAGGAGGTTGTCATATAGTTTCTTTCGTTTGATGTTTTTTGTCAGCGGGTACGTGGATGGTGTGTGGGTTCTCCTGTGTCTGGTTGAGGAGGATTGATTTAGTCGATTATTCCAGTATTTTGGGCTGTCTCCGTTTATGGCTTTAAATAGTAGGCAGTAGAATTTGAAGAGTACTCGCTTGAACTGGGAGCCAGTGTGTTTCGAGGTAAGCCTCTGTGATATGGTCGTATTTTTTCAGCAAGTAGATAAGTCTTAGGGCTGTGTTTTGTATTGTTTGAAGTTGTTTTATCATGTTTGCTGGGCATGGGAGATATAGTATGTTGCAGTAGTCTATTAGCCCTAGGACTAGAGACTGTACCACGAGTTGAAATTGTTTTCTGTCGAAGAATTTTCGAACCTGCCTTAGGTTTCTCATAACTGCAAATTATTTTTTTTATTGTTTTGTTGATTTGTGGCTGCATGGTACAGCGTCTGTCTATTAGCACTCCCAGGAGTTTTAAAGTGGGTTGAATGAGGTATGAGATAGAGTTTATGACTAGGTTTGTTATGGTTGTGGTTTTGCTGTTTTCTAGTAGAATGAAGTTTGTTTTGTCAGGATTTAGTTTTAGTTTGTGTTCTTTCATCCATGTTGCTATTATTTCGAGTGTTCTGTGTATTGTGTCTGCCATGGAGGGTATTGGTTGGTCAAAAGGAAGGAGGATGGTTATGTCGTCTGCATAGCTGTAAGAGGTTAAGTTTAGTTTATCTAGGTGGAAGCTGAGGGAGGCAATGTATAGCTTGAATAGCATGGGTGATAGAGGTGATCCTTGGGGTACTCCGCATGGGTTGGGACCATGGTTCTGATTTTACATTGTTTGTTTTGACTCTGTAGGTTCTGGATTGTAGAAATCCTTGCCAGTGATTCCTATAGAGTCTAGTATTTGTAGAATGATGTCATGGTCCACCAGATCAAAAGCTGCGGAGAGATCTAATTGAATAATCAGCATTTTTTTGCCTGTGGAGAGGTGTTGTCTAGCGGTGTCCATGAGAGAACCTAGGAGGGTCTCTGTGCTGGAATTGGTTCTGAATCCGGAATGTGTAGGGTGGAGTAAGTTGTGGTTTTCTAGGTATGAGGTTAGGGCTTTGGCTAAGAGGCCTTCCATTAGCTTGACATAGAGCGGTATTGAGGCTATGGGTCTGTAGTTGGATGTTTGGTCTATTGCTCCTTTGGGGTCTTTTAGGATTGGGGTGATGATGATTTCGCTGAGGTCTTGTGGGAAAAGGCCGTCTGTGAGTAGAGTCTGGTTCCATTGTAAAATCTGGGTGCGAAATAGCATACTGGCGGATTTCAATAGGTATGGGGGGCAATGGATGAAGTCGCAGACTGCATGGCTGTATTTGTTATAGAGTTTTTGTTGAGGTCTGCCCATTGTATCGGTGAGAAGTAGGACCAAGTTCTGTCTGCTGCAACTGATTCTTTCTCTGTGGGGGGTGTTGTGATCTCATGCAGGTGCATAGGTGTTTCTTTGAAGGTGGACCTGATGTTTGCGATTTTGTTTTTGAAGAATGTAGCTAAGAGGGGGGTGTTATCATTGATCAGGTAGGGTTCGGTGTCTGTGAGACTTTTTAGTAATTGGAATAGTTTTTTTTGTGTCTTGGGATTTTTCTCCTATTTGCTTTGTGTAGTATGTCTTTCTTTTTTCTTTCAGATTTTGTTTGTATTTTTGGTTCAGTTTTCTCCATGCTGTTTTTTGTGGTATCTTGATTGCTTTTCCTCCATTTTCGTTCTAGTTGTCTGCATTGTCTTTTGAGTAGGAGTAGTTCGATATCGAACCATTTGTCTGATTATCTCTGGATTCTGGTTTTGGTTTGTTCAGGGGCTAGCTCATCTAGGGTAGATTTGCTTAGGTGGCTCCATTGTGAGATCAGTTTTGTGGGGTCATAGTCTTGAGTTATGGTGTCTATTCTTGTCCAGAATTTGGTGGGGTCGATGTGTTTGCGTGAAGTGTCGGTTATTTTTTGTGTGATTGGTTTGCTTTTGTTTTTGGGCCAATCAATGTTGAAGCAAAGACATGGTTAGATTTGTATTTGTCTTTAACCCAAGACTCACTCGCTTACCTACAAGAATGACTGGCTCACCTGCAATAATGGGCACTTCTGTTTCTTCAAAATCCAATTGTCCTGTCTTTTGGGGGTTCATTGTAAACATTTCCTCATCAATCATAGACAAACATTCCTTAATCCTATCGGTAACCTCCAATGATCATAAACTATATGGCCAAGGAGCTAAAATACTTCAAGGCTGTTTTGGTCTCATCTAAGTGTTTCTTGCTAATTTGCATCAAGGCAACAGAATTTTGTATAAATAGCACATAACTGAGGGGTCCTTTTATTAAGGTACGCTAACCGATTTAGCGTGTGCTAAAGATTAGCATGCGCTAAATGCCAAGATGTCCACAGGATATAATGGACACCTTAGCATTTATGCCGGCTTTTCCTAATTGACAGGGATAGCCATGCAAATGGTAACTCGCAATTGGAAAAATTGCGATCGCCTTAATTTTCCTTTTTGGTGGGTGAGTTTATGTTTATGCTACAGATATGAGAAGATGAATGCTGATATGTTGGGGCATAGCAATTTATTCAAACTGGTTTGGGGCCCGTTGACATCCTTTGTAACTTCATTATAGGTATCTTTTGTTTTTAATTTTTGTTTATTTCCATACACATCTAGGACAGGGTGGGGGGGAGATATCTTGTTGGTTTATTCTTTGATTAAATGTATTGGATGGGAGGGGAGGGATATTTTTCTTCTGCATTGTTATTGATTGAATTTAAGTGCTAGTTTTGATTATTAATGTCTGTATAATTCCTGGCACTTTGTATTAGTTTTGAAAAATTAATTAAGATTTAAAATAAATAAATAAATAAAAGGACCCCTGAGTTTGTCTGTCTATCAAAATGAAAACGGAATGTGGAATTGCTCAGTACAGTGGTAACGCCCACATTTCCATGGTTACCATTGTGACCAGTCTTTATTGTTATCCATACTGAACCGAAAGGTATTCTGCGGAATACAAGATAAATTGCTATGTTATATTATGTTACAATTGCCTGTATTAGTATTCCATCCAGGCATATGAAAAGGCAGTGTGTTATCCATCCTTCCAAGTACTAGGCATCACCCAGTAACAGCCTATAATTTTGCTGCATTCTCCTCTGCGGCCTCGTCTTGTTTTCAGTGTGGCTGTGGGTGTCTGGCGTGCGCAGGTGGCTAGAGAGCGCGAATCACAGCCTCGTCCCAGTTTGCGTGCTGCTCCTGCTCCGTGCTAAGGCAGCATTGGCTTTATTTATAGACAGGGCCAGCTTTTTCCTTTTATAAAAACCCTGAAGTGCTGTTTGCAGAGAAAATGCACCCTGTGCCTGGCCGCATTCAGGGTAAACTCATCATCCAGCTAAAATTAAAAGGCTGAAGTCAGGTGCCTCTGACACTCTATTTTTAAATTTGATTGGCACATGGCTGTGTGTGTGTCTGTGTCAGAACTATTTCTCTAGGATCCTGTGAGCTTGATTATGCACTTATTTCAAGCAATTGCTTTAGCCATACGTTCATTTGCATACCTGTTAATAGCTGAGATGAATTTATATTTTTATTCTCAAATTACAGATTTTTTTCCTTTTATGTAATAACAGAGCTCCTGGCTTCCTGAAGTCCCCTCTGCAGCATTCCCTTTAAGAACACAAGATATGCTATGCCAGGCCCATCAAGATCCTCAAGTGCCAGAATAAATTCATATAAACCGTTCTGAGCTCTCCTGGGAGAACGGTATAGAAAAAAAATAAAATCCTATCGTGGTCTCGTACGCGGTTATCCGCCATTTTGAGAGTTTCATGCAAGAGCGAGGAGATTTATGCAAATGTGAGAAGTGGACACGCTCATCAGATTTTTTTCTACATTTGAATGCATTATTTTAAAGAGTGCAAAGACCCCTGAGGCAGGCAAGAGCCGAAACACTGTCAGTGTCGGGTCATATATCTTGTTCAGAATTTACGCAATAAAGTTCAAGTTTTAATCCAGTTCTGAGGGCAGTTTCCCCTGTGTGGGTGTTGTTGCTTCTGGTCAGCATAAAATCATGCAGATGAGTTTATAGAATTAGGTGATCTGGTCCTTCTTATTATCTGGCTTTAATTGTTAGCATCCTGGTACAGCCCCACGTTTGGCACCAAGAAGAGATAATGAAGCCCTATTTTTAAGCTCCTGCTTCATAAACATTTCTTGTTGGCTTCAGCCGTCAGCTGTTTGTGCTGACAGGACGGTACTGGATTCAAACACAAGTGTTGGAAATCGATGCTGGAATCCAGCCTCTTGGAGAAAAATGTTTTTCTTTACTGCAAAGCCATGAGTATGAGCGTCCAGAGCTGTGGAGTCGTACACCATACCTTGGCATGGAGGCGTGGCCCAGTGGGCACAGCTGCCTCAGCACCCTGAGGCTGCGAGTTTAATTCCTACTGCAGCCCCTTTTGACTCTGGGCAAGTCACTTAACACTCATTGCTTTGTGTAAACCACACAGAACGAGTTCCGTTTTAAAACTCTTCTTAAATCAGATTTGCAGTGGCATACCTAACATATGTAAAACAACACTTTCAATTGGCGACTGCTATGGTTATAGGACAATGGAATAGTATCGTTTTGCAGAAACTATGTGAAACAGGTGCCAACTCTAATTTCACTCAAAAAGAAGGAAAAAAGCCTCAGAAAAAGGCCCTCCCACCGCCACAAAGGTGGATATCAAGGTGGTTAGACGGTAACCTCACAGGCAAAACCTTCATTAAAATAAGTGATTTGAGCAAAAAAACCTATGCTTCACATATATACAATTGTGGATAGAGGAAAAACCACTTATATTCAACTGATCGGCACACCGACGGAGGCCAGCGTTTCACCGACTAGCTGCATCAGGGTGTGACCCTTCCAAGATGGAAGCCTTCTTTTTGGACTCAGTTGAAGCGGTTGTTTTCGCTCTTTCTAGACTGATCGGTCGGGTCACACCCTGATGCAGCTAGTCGGTGAAACGCTGGCCTCCGTCGGTGTGCCGATCAGTTGAAGATAAGTGGTTTTTCCTCTATCCACAACTGTATATATGTGAAGCATAAGTTTCTTTGCTCAAATCACTCATTTTAATGAAGGTTTTGCCTGTGAGGTTACCGTCTAACCACCTTGATATCCACCTTTGTGGCGGTGGGAGGGCCTTTTTCTGAGGCTTTTTTCCTTCTTTTTGAGTGAAATTAGAGTTGGCACCTGTTTCACATAGTTTCTGCAAAACGATACTATTCCATTGTCCTATAACCATAGCAGTCGCCAATTGAAAGTGTTGTTTTACATATATTGGTTTTTCAATATATCTGTGTTTCTATAGATACCTAACATATGTGACACCCGGGACCCATCATTTTTAACACCACCCTCCTCTATATGAAAAACATCATTTTTAGTAATAATCCAGACATCGCACCGCTCCTGAAATCAGAACACATGCCTCTGGTGTCATATCGCATCCCCTTTAAATATAATATCCTTTCCCACAAGATTCTCTTACATGGTCTTCTGGTCCCATACTCGCCTCAAAGAAGCTTACGCTCCTCACAACAGCAGTTATTAGTCATTCCCTCAGTTAGACAACTTTTCCTGGATTTCTGTAGGAATTCTTCATTCTTTGTTGTGGCTCCCACTCTCTGGAATTCTTTGCCTTTTTACCGTCGTTCAGAGAAATCATTTGTAACCTTCAAGGCACAATTAAAGGCATATGACTTCTCTTTGGCCTTTAGCTCTTAACTTCCTCCCGATGGCTACTTTTCTTCTGTGTGGGCAGAATTAAATTCTTTGTTTTCTCCCTTACCATAAGAACATAAGAACTGCCGCTGCTGGGTCAGACCAGTGGTCCATCCTGCCCAGCAGTCTGCTCACGCGGCGGCCCCCAGGTCAAAGACCAGTGCTCTAAATGAGTCCAGCCTCACCTGAAACATAGAGTATGGCGGCAGAAAAGGGCCAGCGGCCCAACAAGTCTGCCCACTCAAGAACCCTCCCTCCTTTGAGAGTCTTATCTTTTAAATATAACTCTGCCTCAAGAACCCTCCCTCCTTTGAGAGTCTTATCTTTTAAGTATAACTCTGCCTCAAGAACCCTCCCTCCTTTGAGATTCTATCTTTTAAATATAACTCTGCCTCAAGAACCCTCCCTCCTTTGAGAGTCTATCTTTTAAGTATAACTCTGCAGCAACCCCACCTGTTTGTCCCAATGTCTCTTGAAGTCGAGTAAGTTACTGGCCTTGACTACCTGGCTTGGAAGACCATTCCATCGATCAATCACCCTTTCGGTGAAAAAGTATTTCCTAGTGTCACCGTGAAATCTTCCCCCCTTAAGTTTTAGCGGATGCCCTCTTGTCGCCGTGGGACCCATAAGAAAAAAGATTTCTTTCTCCACCTCAATGCGGCCCGTGATGTATTTGAATGTTTCTATCATATCCCCCCTTTCTCTGCGCTCTTCGAGAGAGTATAAGCGCAGTCTGCTGAGACGCTCTTCGTATGGGAGATCTCTAAGTCCTGAGACTATCCTAGTAGCCATTCTCTGGATCGACTCCATTCTCTTCACATCCTTTTGATAATGTGGCCTCCAAAACTGGACACAGTACTCCAGGTGCGGTCTCACCATGGATCTATATAACGGCAGTATGACTTCAGGCTTTCGGCTGATAAAGCTCTTTCTGATGCAATCCAGCATTTGTCTAGCCTAGGCTGTAGCTTTCTCCACCTGATCGGCAGCTTTCATATCTTCCCGGATGATTACTCCCAAGTCCCTTTCTGCAACAGTTCTTGTTAAGTTCTCACCGTTCAAGGTGTATGTTCTGCATGGATTTCAGTTACCAAGATGCATTACCTTACATTTCTTGGCATTAAAATTTAGTTGTTAAGTACTGGACCATCATTCTAGTAAAAGTAGATCCTGATCCATAGCCTTGAGCCTGGTTTCGCTATCAGGTTCCGTTGCCTTGCCCACAACATTGCATAGTTTAGCGTCATCGGCAAATAATGTAATTTTGCCTCGAAGTCCCTGAGTTAGATCCCTTACAAAGATATTAAATAGCATCGGGCCCAAGACCGAGCCCTGCGTCACTCCACTGGTCACTCTCGACGTTTTTTATGGAATACCGTTTATCATTACCCTTTGAAGTCTGCCGCTAAGCCAGTCTTCTACCCATTTAGCCAGTGTTTCTCTTAGTCCTATCGCGTTTATCTTGTTCAACAGCCAACAGTGAGGGACACTATCAGAAGCCTTGCTGAAGTCTAAATACACGACGTCCAGGGACTCTCCCCGTCCAGTTTTTTTGTTACCCAGTCAAAGAATCTTATCTTACCCAGTTTAGCAGGAACTTGTCCAACTTTGTCTTGAAACCCTGGAGGGTTTTTTCCCCTATAACAGACTCCAGAAGAGCATTTCAGTTCTCTACCACTCTCTGGGTGAAGAAGAATTTCCTTACGTTTGTACGGAATCTATCCCCTTTCAACTTTAGAGAGTGTCCTCTCGTTCTCCCTACCTTGGAGAGGGTGAACAGTCTGTCTTTCTCTACCAAGTCTATCCTCTTCAGTATTTTCAAGTTTCAAGTTTAATAATTCTCTTGATTAATCGCTTAGTCATATTTCAAAGCGATGAACAATTTAAAATACATTCAAAAAAAGAAAAAAAAACCCCAATACAATACACACTTTGAATAATAACATTGGGTTAAAAACTAAAACATCATTTTGGGAACATAAGGTAAGAAGGGATTGTGAAATACAATTCGGTAAAGTAAAGCAAAACAGAGGAAAAGTACAATAGGAAGACAAGTAAAAACATGGTTTAATACAGTATAATCTATGGCCTAGGGATTAGTGTATTAAACACTAAAGGCATCTTTAAAAAGAAATGTTTTTAGATTACTTTTAAATTTTCCTAGATCCTAGATTTTGAATGTTTCAATCATGTCCCCTCGCAGTCTCCTCTTTTCAAGGGAGAAGAGGCCCAGTTTCTCCAATCTCCCAACCTTGTTATTTTTGTTGTAATCCCTGATTCCCTCTTTCCCCATGTTCTCAATTGTTTTTCTTTACGTTTTGTCTTCATTTTTGTTCTAACCCTTTTTAATTTGTTTTTTTTTTTTTTAAATTTTAACTTTTTATTGTAACCGTTTAGATTTGCCTTCTGGTTTTATATTTGCGGCATATTAAATAAATTGAACTTGAACGTGAAGAGTGTACCTAGGAAAAGGCAGGGAAATTGAATGACTGGTTGACTAATATTATTATGCGTGCTCCAGCTTATTTTACTTTTAGGGAAAATTAGTAAAACCACAGTTGTTTGATCAATTTGTAACCTGATTCACTGTTTTTAATCTTTTATCTTGTATGTATTTCTGATGATTTGTATTGTATTTTTTTCACTGATTGTCCAGTACTTCTCATTGTAAACCACCTCGAACTATTATGGCTTTGGTGGTATACAAGAATAAATTATTATTATTACTACAATAGAACATCAATACACCCACTGTAAAACTAAACAAATCAGACCAGTACAGATTGTATGTATGTTCATCGCTTTGAAAAAAGACAAAGCGATTAATCAAAAATTTTAATAAACTTGAAACTTGAAACTTGATTGATCCTGCACAGTCAGCGCTATCAGAAAGCCAACGGCTCCTTTTACTAAGCCGCGTTAGGGCTTTAACGCGAAGAATAGCGTGCTTTACATTGCCACGTGTGCTAGACCAGCATTGAGCTGGCGTTCTAGAAGCGTAGCGTGGGTAATTTCCTGCGTGCGCTAAAAAGGCTAGCGCACCTTAGTAAAAGGAGCCCCGTGTCTTTCGTACAGACAGAACACAGAAATACCGTCGTCCATTTTGGAATATGAAATCACAACTAAAAACAAAAATATGTAGACAAAAGTTAAACTGAACCACAAAGAAGCCAGTCTTCGCGTACAATGCAACACCAAAGAAACAGTGATGCATGTCCCCTAAAACTGTGCAAAATATAAAGATAGCAGATGTAAATTTGAAAAAAAAAAACCTGAGAAATAGCAATCATCACTTTACAAAAAAAATGGAAAATAATTCAATGTCATTTTGTTGGACTAATACATTTTTCAATTAGCTTTCAGAAGCCAAAACCTCTTCCCTCGGGTCAGTAAAGTACGTATACTGCTGTTATGGTATCCTGTTCTGACCTGAGGAAAGGGGTTTTGGTCTCTGAATTAGTCAAAAATGTATTAAAATTAGTCCAAAAAATAGGATCACCTTATTTCCATTTTCTATTTCTAAACATTTATCAACACAGCTGCAATACTACTTTATCCTAAAGCAAAAAAATAAATAGAAACATTTTTCTACCTTTGCCATCTCTAGTTTCTGTTTTCCTCATCTTCTCATCACTCTTCTTTCTATCCACTGTCTGCCCTCTCTCTGCCCTTTCTATCTGGCATCTTCTATCCTTCTATGCCCCTTCCAGAAACTGCCTCCTTCTTCCATCTCTCCTTCCACCCCTATTCATCTTTTTCTCTTCCCTCCCCTCCCCCAATGATCTGGCATCTCTCTCCTCTCCTTCTCTCTACCCCCCCCCTGTAGTCTGGCATTTCACTCACTCCTCTCCCTTCCCTTGTCTTCCTTCTCAATTTGTTTTCTGCACCTATCCAGATTAAATTCTTTCTTACTATCCAGTCCTGCTTGCTACCTCTTTCCCTCACCCCCTCCAGTATTTCACTAACTCTATTCTCTGTCTCCGCATGTGCCCTTTTTTATTTATCCTTCTCCTTTCATCATGTGCTCTCTCTACCCCATTGTATTGCAAACAGTGCCGCGGCGAGATGCAGTCAAGGAGGATAGGCGCCAGCACCAGATGACTACCTACAGGACGTGCCTCTCACGGCAAGAGTCATGTTCTATAGGCAGGCAGGCAGCTGGCATCTCTCCTCCTCTCTGCACCTCTTCTTCCAGGGTTGGCAAGCTCAGGGCTCCATCTGGAAAGCCTCTGTGTATGCACGGATGTTGGCATAATGATATCACACATGTGCATGATGTCATCACATCGACGTCCATGCATATCTGGAGGCCCTCCAGCCATGGCCCTGAGTTTAGTGTGCTGCAGCTTCAGAAAGTTTGCAAGACACTGCTCTACCCCTTCCATCCAGCATTTTCTCCTCTCTCTGTCCTCTACACTTACATGCAGTGTCTGCTCCCCTCTTTCTCTCTTCCCCCTTCCTGTGTCTGCTCCCCTCTCTTTCTCTCCCCCATATCCTACTTCCGTCCAACATCTGCTTTGCCTACTCTCCCCACTAACATCCAATGTCTGCCCCCTCTCTCTCCCTCCAACCCAATTCCATCCAGTATCTTTCACCCTTCTGTCTCTCTCTCCATCTCCCTATACCCCAATTTCATCAGCATCTGCCCCCTTACTCCCTTCACCCCACTTCCCTCACCCTCCACCACCCTTCCAAACCACTATCCTGCTTTCTTCTCTCTCCCTCCACCCCAATGCCATCCAGTATCCTGCCCCCTCACCTCCCCACTGCTGCTGTATCAACCCAACAGCAGCAACTGAACCTTAAATGCATCCATCGCAGGACCTTCCTGCACCTCCCCGCAGCTGCCGGTTTTGCTCCAGAACAAGGAAGTGATGTCAGAGGGGGTGGACCAGCAGGGAGGTGCAGGAAGGTCCTGCGATGGCTGAATATAAAATTACTGGCACTGCTGCCTGCGGCTTTGAAAAGAAACGAGTGCAGCTGGAAAGGAGGAAAAGGAGGCCAACTGTGCTTGAGAGGAGAGGAACAGAGAAGCTGGACCCTCTGGACCCGTGTTCGTAACTACAAGTCCAACATAAGTCGGATGTCTGTAACCCGGGGACTGCTTGTATATCAGATTCCATTTCCCTTTAATACTGACTCTGTTTTTCTACTGTCTGACCTCAATTTTGATTCCTACTCTATATAGTAAATCTAAGTGAAATCTGATTAATTACAGAAATAAGAAATTTCTTTACATACAAAATTAGGACTAATAAACCACAAAATATATTTATGTGAAGTTGGAACAAAGAATCTGAACCCAAAATAAATGCATTGTAAATGAAAATATGCAATATACCGCTGTAAGCTTTTATTACGATTCTGGAATCAAAGTCAGTACATTTTTTACTGACTCTTGCCTCCAACTCCAGCCAAAATTATACGACTCCAGCTCCAGCTCCAGCTCCACCGCCCTGCTAGTGCAAAATACAGATCAAGATATTCCTAAACAGGACAGTTTTCAAAGCTACTGTCTGAGAAAACTGGCTCTGTAAAAGGGAATGGGACTTAAATACCACCTTTTTTGTGGTTACAAATTCAAAGCAGTTTACATATATACAGGGCAATGGACGATTACATGACTTGCACAGGATCACAAGGCGCAGCACTGGGATCCAATCCTCCAACCTCAGGGTGCTGAGGCAGCAGGTCTACCACTAGGCAATTCCTCACCAAGCCAGACCTCACTCTGGACCTCCTTAGGTAGGGTTACCAGACGGCCTCACCCCCTAGCCCCCAGCCCCACCCTCTGCACAAACTTCGTCTCATCTTCCCTGCATCTAGAGGGCCTCAAGCATATGCGGACGTCGACACAAAGTCGCACACATACACGCATGCGCGTGATGTCATCACATCAGCATCTGCACTAGAAAGTTGGGGGGGGACGGGGACGGGACAGAAATCCCACCCGTCCCCACCAGTATCCCGCCTGTCCCTGCTCATCCCCAGCAGAATCTCCTTTGTCCCCACAAAGAATCTCTTCCATCCCCGCCAATCCCCCCTATAAAAGTTACCTGTCCCCATAAAAATCAGCAATTACTTCTGACAGTTTTGATTTTTTTTTAAAGTCTTAGTTTATTTAAACCAACAATAAAATACAGAAAAGACATTAGGTCATGTGACTGTAGGGTCGACCATTTCTTGTGAAAAGAAATGAGAGCTGGATTTTTTTTGTCAATATAAAGCTCGTATCTGTAGAGCACACACATCTGATTCCACCATCTGGCCTAGGTAACTTGTGAGAGGTCCTTCCAAGATCCATAAATGATTTTTAATGCAGCAATGAGTAAAGAATCAAACAATACAGCATCAAAATCATTTAGAGAAAAATTGAGAGAGGCACTTTTTAGGACAATGGTTGCATAAGAAAAATGTGCCAAAACTGAACTGGAAACCCCAAAACAAACTCAGCAAGTACTTCATTTTGTACTAAACGCAATTGGTAGCATAACCATAAGAGGGGGCTTAACCCCCCTCAAAATGAGCATCTCCCTTGCTGTAGCTGGTGGGACAATTTGTTTTTCCATCATTTTGTCTATCTTCTAATTCTCTTTCCAGGCCTTGGGAACCCCGGTTCCATCTCAGTGGGAGTCCTGTGAGCCTGGGGGGGGGGGAACCCCATGGGAGTCGCGTAGATCCCTGTGGGAATCCCGTAGACCTGAGGGATCCCCACGGGAGTTCCATAGATCTGGGGGGTAATCCCTACGGGGTACTTGTGGGACCCGTGGGATTCCCGCAATCCCTGTTCCTGTGCAGACCTGTAGCCTGCACATGCTCGGAGGCCCTACAGACATGGTCCTGAGCTCCAGGAAGAGAGACGAGGCTCCTGTAGGGGCAGAGAAGAGGAGAGGCGCTAGCACCAGCAGTGACAGACTCGCAAGCATCATCTGTTCTTGAATCCCTGGCGGCACACCCGGAATCTCTTCACGGCACACAGTTTGTGGCACACTGCTTCTCACTTCATAAGTTTTTATTCTCTAAAAATTCTCTGAACCATTTTAACACAGTGCCTTGTATTCCTAATTCATTGAACTCCAGAAGTAACAGGTGATCGACTGCATCGAATGCAGCAGAACTGTCCCTTTACTCAGATATGATTTTGCTTTTGATCTTAATTCCAGCAGTAGGGTTTCTGTACTAGGCATGGTTCTAAAATCCATGTTGTGAACTATGAAATCCGTCGGCTAGGTTTAGGTAGTCTTGTTAGTTGCATATTAATGCAGAATTCTAACAGTTTTGCAAAGCTATGGTATTCCAGCCACTGGTTTGAAGTTTTCATCTTTAGTTAGGTCTGCACCTAAGACTTAGGAATGGGGGTCAATGTGATAGCTGATATTAGTTTTGGATATATATATATATACACCTTTGTCCAAGCTTAGGTTAACAAGATTTGTCAACCATAACAGAAAACCAGCTGGAATGTGTTCCAGTAATTTGGCTGGGCAGACATCTAAGCAGCTAGATTTACTTGAGAGCCTTTTCAGCAAGACTGAGAAAGTGGCAACTCAAAGTTTTGCCTAGAGTCTATCTTCCAGGTTATGGGTAAAGGACTCTCTTACTGATCTAATTTTTCCTTGATAATAATAAGAATAACTTGATTCTTTTATTCCGCCATCACCAGCAATTCTAGGCGGTTTACATAAAAGAGAAACTGGACAGTAGCACAATGGATACACTAGTTACAATCATAAAATATCCCAATTCAGGTAATAAATTTATCAAACAAATTGATCTTAACTAATTTACGAAAAGAACAATATGACAGGGCTTGGTGAATACGTTCACCCAACCAAGATTGCAATTTACCTGCTTGAGACGCCAATGTCCTGTCTAGAATAGTGGGTCAGACTATTGGCATCAGGTTGTTGTAGCGTGGGGGGGTCAAATATTAGCTCTATGGTAGATATTAGCATCTACTTTGGGTTCCTTCTTTAAAAATCATAAATACCCGTAGAACAACAATATTCTCAGTTTCCGCACCCACACTCTGGAACGCATTATCCACTTATCTTCGGGCAGAGCAGAATTTAGATAAATTTAAAGGAGCTTTAAAAAGTTTCTTATTCATTGATGCTTTCGGCTAACTTTGCTACTATTCTTTTCTTATTGAACCCCTTAGTCCAGGGGTGTCAAAGTCCCTCCCTGAGGGCCGCAATCCAGTCGGGTTTTCAGGATGACCCCAATGAATATGCATTGAAAGCAGTGCATGCAAATAGATCTCATGCATGCATATTCATTGGGGAAATCCTGAAAACCCGACTGGATTGCGGCCCTCGAGGACCGACATTGGACACCCCTGCCTTAGTCCATGGATGTCAAAGTCCCTCCCCGAGGGCCGCAATCCAGTCGGGTTTTCAGGATTTCCCCAATGAATATGCATGAGATCTATTTGCATGCGCTGCTTTCATTGTATTCTGATAGATCTCATGAAAACCCGACTGGATTGCGGCCCTCGAGGAGGGACTTTGACACCCCTGCGTTAGTCCTTTTGTTTTTTCCCATATATGTTTTCTTTTCTGTATTTATTGTAGTTCTCTCCCCTATCCTATCCCCAACAGGTTACAAAATAGAACTGATCTGCAGAAAAAAAAAACGTGGTGGAGGTCTAGCCATCATACTCAAAAACAACATTAATATAAAGACCCTAGACAAACACTCCACCTCCCACCTAGATCTCCTAGCCTGTCAACTATCCGATGATTCTCTCATAGGAACATTAACATGCATCCTCTGTTACTCAACACCAGGAAAATGGAATGAAAATAAACAAGCTCTCGAAGAATTCATTTACCAGAATTCCATAACATCACCTCACAACCTACTCCTAGGAGACATAAACCTCCATCTAGAAGATCACACCTCTAATCAAGTACTAAATTTTCTCTCATACCTCAAAGCACTGAACTACCAGATCCTCAACCCCCAACCCACACACGAAAAAGGCCACCAACTAGATGTCGCTGCTTACATGACCCAACACCCTCACAAACCCAAAATCCATATCTCAAATGGGACCTGGCACCCCTCCCTCTGGTCAGATCACTATAAATACACATTTAACATCAACTGGCCTCAAAGCAT
Organism: Geotrypetes seraphini; assembly: GCF_902459505.1. NCBI lineage: Eukaryota > Metazoa > Chordata > Amphibia > Gymnophiona > Dermophiidae > Geotrypetes > Geotrypetes seraphini. The sequence continues at coordinate 305,378,002 of NC_047087.1, forward strand.
CAACAAGCAACCTCCAAAAAAAACCTCCTTCAAAGCACGCCAAAAAATCGAACCCTCCACATTCTGGGATAAAGCAGACCACGCCATCAACAACATAGCCCCCAACGAATTTACATCCCAATGGCGAACCATAAGCGAAACCATCCTGAATGAGCTAGCCCCAGAAAAACTAAAATTTAAAATATGCAGACCTTCTGATAAATGGTTCGACTCCGAACTTCTCCAAGAAAAAAAGCTATGCAGACAACTTGAAAGAGACTGGAAAAAAAATAAGAGCTCTGAACACTCTAAAACAGCATGGAGAAATCAAATTAACCAATACAAAACCAAACTCAAGGAAAAACGGAAAAAACTACTACTCCAAAATGATAGGCACAAAAACCCCAGACACAAAAAAGCTATTCAACCTAGTAAAGAACCTCACTGATACCAAACCTTACCTTGCCACACAAGGAATCCACCCACCGACAGCAATCCACCTAGCAGACCATTTCAAAAACAAGATCACCAACATCAGAACCGCATTCATCAACACACACACCCATCTCGAAAAGATAACAACAAACCCATCAACAGGGGAAGCCATTGTTGCAGACAGAAGCTGGTCCAACTTCCCAATCCTACTTTGGTCGGATATGAATCGACTATACAATAAATACAGCCATGCCTCCAGCGACCTAAATAATTGCCCCACCTACCTGTTATCAAACGCCTCCATCACATTCAAAACTAACTTCATGCTATGGATTCAAACCACATTGACAGAAGGCCAATTCCCACAGGACCTAGGAGAGATTTTAATCACTCCAATCATGAAAGATCACAAAGGCCCAATAGATAGCCCCGCCAACTACAGACCTATCGCTTCAATACCAATATACGTTAAAATAATAGAAGGTCTAGTAGCTCAATACCTCACTAACTACCTGGAAAAACATAACTTACTCCACCCCTCACAATCAGGATTTCGAACTAACCATAGTACAGAAACACTACTTGTCTCACTTCTAGATGCAGCCCGGCAACACATCAGTAAGGGAAAAAAGATGGTGTTAATACAACTAGACCTCTCCGCAGCATTTGACCTAGTTGACCACACCATATTACTACAAATACTCGACACCATAGGGATCTCAGGCAAGGTCTACAATTGGTTTCAAGGGTTCCTCAAATCAAGAACCTACAGGGTAAAGTACAATGATATAAAATCAGAGCCATGGGCAAACCCCTGCGGAGTTCCACAAGGATCTCCACTCTCACCTATGCTCTTCAACCTCTTTCTCTCCTCCCTAGGAGCCACTCTAGATAACCTAAATGTCACATCCTTCAGCTACGCAGACGACATCACCATACTCCTCCCCTTCGACCCATCAGATACCACCACCACAACAAAGCTGGAAACAACCTTAGATACAGTAGAAAAATGGATGTTGGATCACAAACTAAAACTAAACTCAGAAAAAACAAAATTCCTCTTGCTCGAACAGGCCAAAAACGCCAGCCATCACAGAACTGAAAATCAAAAACACCAAATACCCAATACAACCCGAACTAAAACTCCTGGGAGTTATAATGGACAGATGCTGCACAATGCAGTCCCAAATCAACAAGACGACCCAGAAAGCCTTTCTAACCATGAGAAATCTACGTAAAATCAGAAAATTCTTCAACCCAGCACAATTCAGACTAATTGTCCAATCCCTAGTCTTAGGTCTGCTGGACTACTGTAACTCCCTCTATCTTCCTTGTCCAGCCACTATGATAAAAAGACTCCAGACCATACAAAACACCGCCCTCAGACTGATCTACTCACTCAGAAAATATGATCACATAACTACTGCCTTCTTAGACTCCCACTGGTTACCCATACAAGCACGAATTCAATTCAAGTTCTACTGCCTATTATTCAAAGCGTTACATGGCTCTTCCCCTTCCTACCTAAACAACCGCTTATACCAGATCTCCACCTCAAGACACAGAAGAACCCCAAACCCTTTTACCTTTCCCCCACTCAAAGGCACACTACGCAAGAAATTGTTTGACAACCTTCTGGCAACACAAGCAGCAAAACTCAACCATACCATCTCCAATCTGCTGACAACATCGGACGACTTCAAAACATTCCGAAAAGAAATCAAAACCCTGCTTTTCAAAAAATTCATCCAAATATCTTAACCATTCTTCACCTACCTCAAGATATTACGTCCCCAAATAACCCACCTAAACACCTTCCAAGCAAACAGACCCAAAAATTAGATGGTAATCTTACCTACTCTAACAATATTCTCTTTGTCCATATCACACAGTTCAGCACTGTCATTTTACTATCCAACCCCTAAATCCCCTTAGGAATCTATCCAGCTATCTCTCCTCTGTCAAAAAAAAAAAAAAAAAAAAAAAAAAAAAATTGTATCTTCACTGGAAAATGTCCAGTCAAATCTTTTGTAATCCGCCTTGAACTGCAAGGTATAGGCGGAATAGAAATCCGTAATGTAATGTAATGTAATGTAATGTATCCTTTTGTTTTTATTACATTTATTTTCTGTCTTGTTCGTCTGAGTATATTTCATCTGTTTAATACTGTTTTTAATTCTGGTTTTATTTCTGTTCTTACCCCTATTTTATTGCTGTAATATGCTTAGTAATTTGATAAGCGTTTAATCAAATTTAAAATAAACTTGAAAATTGAAACTAAATAAGCATTTTGACAAGTTTCTCGATTGGTTAATAATACGTATTTTGGGCCTTGGTTACTGCCTTCTTGTATTGCTGTATTTCTTGTCACCAGCTGATATATCCCCTCCTTTACTAATGCGCAGCATGGGTTTTAGCAACGGCAGTGGCGGTAAGTGCTCTGACACTCAGAATTCTTACCGGCGCTAAAACCCACGCTATCCATTAGTAAAGGAGGGGGGGACAGCGGTTTATGGTTTATTAATCTTGTTATACCTCGTTCATTTTACTGGTCCAATCAAATAAAAAAAACAATCAAATAAAAAAAACAAAACCCCAAACTCTATTGGTAGATCTATTGGTAGAATAGAGCAGTGTGTGCCACAGAAAAAATTTTGCTCCATCAGTCTGGAGCTAAACAAAAGCTCCATTTAGGTGGAGCTAAAAAAAAGCTTTCTTCCAAAGTATAATGCTGTGGTGGCCATGTTAGTCCACTTTCCAAGATAACATAGAGAAATAAAACAAAAAAAAAAAGAAAGGAAATAAGATAATACCTATTTTAATGGACTAACTCAATGTATTTTATGATGAGCTTTCAAAAGTAACCCTTCTTCTTCAGATCAGCTTATTTCCCTGCCACCGTGATGTGTGCTTCCGTGGTCGTATTCTATTTGCGGCGCGTGCGACTGTTTGCGGCACGCAGTGCATGCGGCGGTTTCAGCGGGTTGACAGCCAGCCTCAACGAAAAAAAAATAAACAATGCCGGCCTACACGAAAAAACCCCAAACGCTGCCCATGGAGACAAACAGGAAGCAAAGGACTGGAAATCGAGGGAAATTGGGGAAAATTGAGCACCCTGGAGCAAGAGGACAGGGAGAGAGTGTGAGCATTGGAGATAGCTCCACATAAGCTGCCGTTGCAAGCACCCCGGCAACGGGAAGAGGAGGAGAGGGCCCCATGATAGGGAGAGACCGCTGGTGCTGCTGGACAGGGGGAAGGTAAACATAAGAACATAAGAAGTTGCCTCCGCTGAGGCAGACCAGGGGTCCATCTTGCCCAGCGGTCCGCTCCCGCGGCGGCCCATCAGTCCCACTGCCTGAACAATGGTCTCTGACTAATTTTATAATTTACCTCTAATCCTGTCCCTATAACCTTACCTCTACTCCTACCTGTACCCCTCAATCCCTTTGTCCTCCAGGTACCTGTCCAGACCCTCTTTGAAGCCCTGTAGCGTGCTTCTGCCTATCACATCCTCCGGCAGCGCATTCCATGTATCCACCACCCTCTGGTGAAAAAGAACTTCCTGGCGTTTGTTCTGAACCTTTCCCCTTTCAATTTCTCTGAATGCCCCCTTGTACTTGTGGTTCCCCTTAGTTTGAAAAATCTGTCCCTGTCCACTTTTTCTATGCCCTTCATGATCTTGAAGGTTTCTATCATGTCTCCCCTGAGTCTTCGCTTTTCCAGGGAGAAAAGCCCCAGCTTTTTCAGTCTGTCAGTATATGAGAGGTCCCTCATACCCTTTATCAGCTTAGTTGCTCTTCTCTGGACTCTCTCAAGTATCGCCATGTCTTTTTTGAGGTACAGCGACCAGTACTGGACACAGTACTCCAGGTGCGGGTGCACCATTGCACGATACAGTGGCAGGATGACTTCCTTCGTCCTGGTCGTGATACCTTTCTTAATGATACCCAACATTTTGTTCGCTTTCCTTGAGGCTGTGGCGCACTGCGCCGGCGCCTTCAATGTTGTGTCCACCATCACTCCCAGGTCTCTTTCAAGGTTGCTCACCCCTAGCGGTGATCCCCCCATCTTGTAAGTGAACATCGGGTTCTTTTTTCCAACATGCATGACCTTGCATTTCCCTATGTTGAAGCTCATTTGCCATTTTTTGGCCCACTCTTCCAGCGTTGTCAGATCTTTTTGGAGGTCTTCGCAGTCCTCCATGGTTTTGACCCTGCTGTATAGTTTAATTCCCTTTTTTGAAGTTGAGTGCTGTCGTTGTGGTTCTTTTCACCTTTGATGGTCCAATTTCTATGGCTACTATTGGACAGGGGGAGCAGGGAAGGGGTGCTGTTGAACAGGGGGGAGGTAAAAGTTAGGGAAAAGCGCTACTGCTGGACAGGGGGAGCGGGGAAGAGGTGCTGCTGGACAGGGGGGAGGTAAAACCAATGGAGATGGGCTATTGCTGAACAGGGGGAGCAGTGAAGGGGTGCTGCTAGACAGGGGGGAGGTAAAAGTAAGGGAAAAGGCCTACTGCTAGACAGTGGGAGCAGAGAAGGGGGGTGTTGCTGGACAGGGGGGGGGAGAAAAAAGTAAGGGAAAAGAGCTGCACCTGTTAATGTAATGGGCTAAAAAAGTTTCTATATACTGTATACATACTGAGAATTTTAAGTCTGTCCCCATATGCATTATGACAAAGTCCGCTAACCATTTTAGTAGCTGTCTTCTGGACCAACTCCATGTCTTACATGGTAGCTTGCTGTTTCATCTGTATTTCAGCTAACTTGATTTTTCTCTGCAGAGATTCACAGCATAGGGCAGGACTTTCAAGCTGGTCTTTAGGGCTCATCTACCCAGTTGGATTTTCAGGATCTCTACTACTACTACTACTATTTATAACTTCTATATCAGCGAAAGGCATACACAGTGCTGTGTGTTTTGACATTTAGTAGTCCCTGCTCAGAAGAGCTTACAATCTAACTCGGATATCCAGACATGATATATAGGGTTGGGGGTTGCAGAGTCTAAGGTGAGAGAGTTCTACAGTGAATATGCATGAGATAAATTGGCAAATAATGGAGATAGTGCTTATCAATCTGCCTCATGCATATTCACTGTGGATAACCTGAAAATCGGAATGGCTGGGTGTCAGTCTGTAAAAACAGTCAAAAGAAGTGGGAAAAGGATGAGATGCTTTCCCAGACAAAATCTTATATTTATAGTGTCACCAACTCTTTATAAGGCTCAACCTTTCATTACCCTGCCTTTCCCTTTGTTTTTCTTTTCTGTTTATTCTGTTAGTCGTTAATTTAATATGTTTTGTTCAGTGTCCATCTGTCTTTTATAACCCCTGTATTATCTGTAAATTGAATGATTTGTTCATTGCTTAGATGTTTGAGTAAGCGATTAATCAAATACTTATTAAACTTGAAACTTGAACATTGTCAGTGTTTCGGTACCAAAAGGCGTCTTCCTTAGGAGTCTATATACAAATAAACACACACATTAATAATACAATAATATAATCCCTCATAATATAGAGGAAAAATATCTATATACATTAAAAAGAAATTCATATTGCATCCAAAACACTAAAAAAGGGTCCAAATTTCAATCAACTTAAAAACATTGCAAATATAAAAAGCATATATAAAAACTCATATAATTTTTCCAAACCTAAGAACCTCAAAAGTAAGAAACTATGAAATCCATACCTTTGGGAGTGGTGACGCTTCAAATAAAGATTCTGTCTGGAAAAGCATCTCGTCCTTTCCCCACTTCTTTTGACTGCATTTTCAGTACTCAAAGGCACTCAGCGCAAAAAGATGTTTGATAACCTTCTGGCGACGCAAGAGCAAAACTTAACCACTCCATCTCCAACCTGTTGACGGCAATGGGCGACTTCAAAACTTTTCGAAAAGAAATCAAAACCCTACTTTTCAAAAAATTTATCCAGATATCTTAACCCAACCCTTCCCCCTCCTCCTAGATAAATTCTCCCCCAAAACCTCCACTTAAATAATCTCTTCCTCCCCAAAACACCAACCAAGTATTCAGATCCCTGAAATGTAACGTAATCTTATTTGTACTCTAACTGTAATTTATTTGTTATATCACACAGTAACGTACAGAATTTGCAAGTTCTTCCGGAATTAATCCAGCTACCTCTCCTCCCTTGTAACCAAAAAAACCCAAAACTGTTGTAACTTCACTGGAAATGTCCAGTTAGCTCTTTTGTAATCCGCCTTGAACTGCAAGGTATAGGCGGAATAGAAGTCCCTAATGTAATGTAGTTGTTTGTGGCTTCTTTTCCAGTCTGAAAAAAATCCATGTAACCAGGTTTATTGATAGAATTGCTTTCCTCTCTAGATAGTCTATATGAAACCCTGAATTAGCCAGACAGACTTCATTAGCATAGCAGGTGAAGAACTCCTGCCAAAGAATGAATGTACTGTATTTATACATTTTTAGGACTCATTTTGTTATGTTGTAATTTTGCAATGCGTCCGCCATGGCTTGTATTTTGTTAAATGGACACGCAATATTTAATCTGCTTTGAGGACTGCTCTCTTTTCAGGAAGGGACACAAAACTCAACAGTTTCTTATCTATGAAAGTGCCTTATGGTCTGTACAGCCCCATGGGATCATGAAAATTGCACTAGAGAGGAATGCCAGATGCTTTTCTCTCATTAATCATCATTGCCTTCATGCCTTTAGCTTTTGCACTCAGGGGGTGCGTAACTTTGCAGGAAGGCAGAGGAGACTTCAGAAGAGACTCTGGTGCTACTTATTGAGTTCCTTTTCAGTGGTTGAGAATAGAAACATAGAAACAGACGGCAGATAAGGGCCACGGCCCATCTAGTCTGCCCACCCCAATAACCCTCCCCTACCTTTCCCTGTGAGAGATCCCACGTCACGATCCCATTTTGACTTAAAATCAGGCTCGCTGCTGGCCTCAATTACCTGTAGTGGAAGACTATTCCAGCGATCAACCACCCTTTCGGTGAAGAAGTATTTCCTGGTGTCACCGTGTAGTTTCCCGTCCCTGATTTTCCACGAATGCCCTCTTGTTGCAGTGGGGCCTTTGAAAAAGAAGATATCCTCTTCCACCTCGATACGGCCCGTGAGATATTTGAACGTCTCGATCATGTCTCCCCTCTCTCTGCGTTCCTCGAGTGAGTATAGCTGCAATCTTTTCCAGCCGTTCTTCATACGGGAGATCCTTGAGTCCCGAGACCATCCGGATGGCCATTCTCTGGACAGACTCAAGTCTCAGCACATCCTTGCGGTAATGTGGCCTCCGCAATTAAACGATTATACTAATGGGTGCTATCTCCACACCACTGTTCCCTCTAAGCTGAATGGGAGTCCTCCACCTAAAGTCCTGCCAGTGGGGGGTGCTGTTTTACTATCACATTTGCAATTGTGAGAGACAGGTAAGTTCTGCGGAACTCCGGGGAACTTGCCTGGCCCCAGTGATTGAAAACACACCACCCCCTGCTGGAGGCAATGCAATTGAAGGACACCCGCTTAGCTTAAAGGAAACTGTGCTCAGCTTCGGGAGTTTTATCTTTGTGAGTTTGTACACGGGTTGCCCAGACCTAGATTCTCTGTTGATCCACCACGATTATTCATACAAGTTGATACAAGTTGACAATAGTTAACAATTCTTTTGATGTGATATTTTATCTGTGGCAGCAGGACTAGCGAGTGCTATGGTGGTCAATATCCTTCACTTGAAGTTGAGCACTTTGGTTTGCGGACTGAGCACTGCATAATTATTCATAATAATTAAACTGTGATTTTTGTTGGTGCCTAATATTTATCACAGGTATTAAGTAAATGTACTCCCCTTAAATATTAAGTTATGCATAAAAAAAAAAGTCTAGTTGTTTTGCCACACAGCATGCTAGGCAAACATACTCAGTACGGTATGCAATTTCTCGTGGAAAAGGCACGCTTCATATGAGGCATATACCATAATAAAAAAGGAGGGATACATTTCCCTTGCTCGCTTGGGAAAATTATGTGCACAACAGAGGTGCTGACTTAGGTAGAACTTGAGAGGAAAAACAGATTGTGTTGATAGGTAGGAGGTAGAGGAGAGAGGTAAAGGGGGTGAAGTAGAAGGGGATGCTGGGAGGAGGGGTCCTATGATGGAGTCACCATTATTAAAGGAGGAAGCCTTAAACAAGAACCACCAGAGCCTATAGGAAGGTACTAGACCTGCTGCTAATAGGTAATTCAGGGTTGGGGCTAGAGCAGGGATGTCAAAGACCCTCTTCGAGGGCCGCAATCCAGTCGGGTTTTCAGGATTTCCCCACTGAATATGCATGAGATCTATTTGCATGCACTGCTTTCATTATGTGCTAATAGATCTCATGCATATTCATTGGGGAAATCCTGAAAACCCGACTGGATTGCAGCCCTCGAGGAGGACTTTGACACCCCTGGGCTAGAGGGAGATGCAAGGTTGAAGATTCACCTAAGCTAGGGTTACCGTATGACTCCAGAAACAGGAGGATGGAACGAGACATCCAGGTTTCACTTCCATTGCTTTCAGTGGAAGTAAAACCAAGATGTCTCAATCTGTCCTCCTGTTTCTGGAGTCATATGGTAACCCTAACACTGGGAAAACCAAAAAACTCTGCGGAGTGACGATGTTCCTAAATGGACTTTATTTGAAAGTATCAAAGTTCCAAAGGTACACTGAAATCATCCACATAAAAGTAAATCATCCACATAAAAGTAAATCATCCACATAAAAGTAAATCATCCACATAAGAGCCTTAAAGGACCTAGTCTGCTAGGGATACAGGACCCAACACGATCTGCATTTCGACAAAAAGTGTTCTTCAGGGGTCCCTGGGGGTCCTATAAAGGTGAGTACGTGGGAAACAATTGTGTGGTGAGCAGGAAGTGAGACACTGCTTGCATTTGGACAACAAAGTTTTTGCTTCTTCAACACTTTTGGGTGTATCTTACATATTTTTGGCTGCTGATCAGGAAAATCATGTTTAAAATTACGTATCATGTACTAGTTCAACAAAAAAGTACATTTTTACAATTTCTTGTCATACTTTCAGGCTAATGCAATTAATAACTGATAACTGACGGCCAAGATTAAGGAAGGCATTTTTGTCGGTCCACAGATCAGACACGTCATCAATGACGAGAAATTTGAAGATCTGTTAATCGGGCCAGAGAAAATCACCTGAAAAGCATTCGAGAATGTCGTTTAGAATTTTCTTGACAGTTACAGGGCAGCAAACTATATTCAACTGGTTGACAAACTTCTTAGGAGCATACAAAACCATGAAGTGTATCATGTCCCTGAAGAGGCACTTTCTACATTCGCACTCGGACTTCTCCCCGCAAATCTTGGTGCAGTGAGTGACGAACATAGCGAAAGGTTTCACCAGGCCATTGCCACTATGGAAAAAAGATAGGGCAACTGGAATCCATCAGTGCTGGCTGACTAGTGTTGGACAATGCAATGAGATGCACCAGACACTGAGTACGGTTCATAGACAACGGCGCGAAAGACAAAAGCGCGTGCCAACAATTGAGCACAGCACGCGCTGCCGCGCCGCTCTAAATTACAGTTTTTAGGGGCTCCGACGGGGGGGGGGGTTTGTTGGGGAACCCCCCAGTTTACTTAATAGACATCGCGCCGGCGTTATGGGGGGTTTGGGGGGTTGTAACCCTCCACATTTTACTGTAAACTGAACTTTTTCCCAAAAACAGGGAAAAAGTGAAGTTTTCAGTAAAATGTGGGGGGTTACAACCCCCCACACACCCCCACAATGCCCCCACAATGCAGCGCGATGTCTATTAAGTAAAGTGGGGGGGTTCCCCCCCACGCCTCCCCGTCGGAGCACTAAAAACAGTAATTTAGAGCGGTGCGGTGGCGCGCGCTGCGCTCAGTTGCCTGGGCACACCTTTGTCCCGACACCACTGAGTACAGATGAAAATCAGCAGAAAAACACTTTCACACTATCACAGTGTATCAGACACTTTGTGCAATAAAACATTTTAGAATCAATTAAAGACACCTTTGTGTTTCTCAAAATTCCTACGTGATACAGTAAGTGGGAAATTATATTTGTGTTTATTTTGAAGGGGTCTATCATAATCACCAGTTTGTTTTAAAGAGGCAGTACTTTTGGAAAAAGTTGGTGTCCAGCAGTGTAATCCAAGGTGTCCAATACCCTTGGCACAATCCCTGGATTTCACAATGAAGTTTCGAGAGGGAGCTATTCTGAAACATATTAATCCCCATTGCTCTAGGTACATTGTGAGCCCACCAGGACAGGCAGGGAAAAAAATCCTTGAGTAACTGAATAAATTCATAAACTGTTCTGAGCTCCCTTGGAAGAACAGCATAGAAAACGGAATAAATAAATAGTGTAAAAAGTTTCAGCTTCTGATAACCAGAGCTGGTATTGTGACATCATAATGCCTCATTCCACCAATAAGAGCCAACCTCATCAGTGATGTCACAATGGCTTGGTTGTAGTATACTTGGCTCACTTTTGCTATATTCAAGTTTCAGGTTTTATTAGGATTTTATATACCGCCTATCAAGGTTTTCTAAGCGGTTTTACAATCAGGTACTCAAGCATTTTCCCTCTCTGTCCCGGTGGGCTCACAATCTAGCTAACGTACCTGGGGCTATGGAGGATTAAGTGACTTGCCTAGGGTCACAAGGAGCAGCGCGGGGTTTGAACCCACAACCCAAGGGCGCTGAGGCTGTAGCTTCAACCACTGCGCCAGTGGTGCAGTGGTTAAAGCATATGAAACAAAACAGTCGAACCAGGCCCTGGAGTCCAGGAGTTAAAATATCACAGTTTATCGGTGTTCACAACAAATCAATGTCACAATAAAATCCAAATCCGACAGATGCCAACAGGATAAAAACATCAAAATTGTACTGTATTAGAGGTAAACAGACTCTACACGTTCCGTGTTTCAGCAAAGAATTGCCTTCCTCAGGGGTCCTTAACCCTTTCAGGACCATAAGGATCGTAGGCCAATTTTTGTGGTTTTGACGACATTTTTATGGTAAAAAGGGCTTGCAGATGCCAAAAAATTGATTTTTTTTTGTGAAATATCATTATTTTTATTTAAAAAAATCACACTTCTGGCTTATGGACAGTGTGGCAAGTGAATCTTCTCGTCAATCTGGCAACGACGCTAATGAATGAATGTCGGAACCAGTTTGTTTACATAAAGGCAGTATCCTATGGAATCCGTACATATCAAATTTAGAACTGTAGACTATCCCAATCAAAATTGATAGGATTTTAAAGTTATGGGACAAATATGTCCCTTGGTCCTGAAAGGGTTAACACAGTGGGCTAGCGTTCAGACAAACAGGCATCAGATTGTACAACCTTTGAGGGGCATAGGCGGAATGAGGAGTCGGTGAGGGTCACCCGCGGGTGGGAGCCGCATCGATCGCAGTCGAGTGCTGGTCGTCTAGGGGCAGAGTTCCTGTTGCGAGCTGCTGGAGGCAGTGGTTAAAGCTACAGCCACAGCACCCTGAGGTTATGGGCTCAAACCCACGCTGCTCCTGGTGACCCTGGGTAAGTCACTTAATCCCCCCATAGCCCCAGGTACATCAGATAGATTGTGAGCTCACCAGGACAGACAGGGGAAAATGGTTGAGTACCTGAATAAATTTATGTAAACCATTCTGAACCCCCCCTGGGAGAACAGTATCGAAAATTAAATATCACACTCTTAACAAATGCATAAAGGAAAACCACATGGCTGTATCCTTGAAGGAGGACCTTCTATTTTTGTCACTGAGCCCTGGAATGAGCTCTGTCTTTTGTCAGATCAACTAGAGGCAACTTTATGAATCCTGTGTCACCTCATTATGGTGGCTGTTGTTGATAGCTCATGTAACTATCCATGACAGGCCACAGGGGAATGACTTGATAATGGTGGTATTTGAACACCTAGATAGGACATTACAAATTCTTGGCTATTTTTGTCAGTGGTACTCAACTGTAGTGATTAAAAGTTCTTAAATATAATCTGTCAAGTAGGAGGCCAGATAGAGTTTTGGCATTTGTGAGGTCAGAGACATAATCTGGGCCTCAAATTCCATTAAAGACTATTACACGGTGTCCAGAAAAAAAAACCCCGGGACCGCTTACATAGTTTGAAAATGCACTTTGCAAACTGGACATTTAATATGACCTTTGAAAAGATATTAGTATAATTGGGGGGCGTGTTCCTTAGTTCATTCGTAACTTGCATTCCAGTTGCCCTCCTTCAAAGCTGACACGTTCACAAAGGGCTCCTTTGACTAAGCTGCGCCAGCGTTTTTAGCACGCGCAGCATTTTAGCGTGCGCTAAACCCGTGCTACGCGGCTAGAACTAACGCCAGCTCAGTGCTGGCGTTAGCGTCTTAGCGCGCGCTATTCCCCCGTGTTGGCGCCCTAACGCAGCTTTGTAAAAGGAGCCCTAAGTCTTCAATGCCACTCAGTGAAGGTCTGGGGTTTCATGAATTCAGAGCTCATCTGTTTTCTGCGAACGACGGATGCACTGGAGCTCCATCCTGTTCAGAAATTGAATTTCAGGCGGAAAGTTTCTGCTGCGGTAGGATGTGTTTGAGTTATTTAGGAAAATGCTGGAGGGGTGGGGGGGAGGGGTTGTTCCCTCTGTTTTCTGGACACTGTGTAGTAGTGTAAGTCAGCATCTAAATGCCTCAATTTAGGAAGGTCCATTGACATCATGGGCTCCTTTTACTAAGGTGCGCTAGCGTTTTTAGCGGAAATTACCGCGCGCTACACTTCTAGAACTAACGCCAGCTCAATGCTGCCGTTAAGGTCTAGCATGTGCGTTAAAGCCCTAACACGGCTTAGTTAAAGGAGCCCCGTGTTAACACAGGCTTAAATGTGTGCACCTACAGTACATGTGACATTTTAGTAGTGGCATGAGGTGAGGGCTTTCAAGAGATCCAGTGAATCCCCAGCTCTACAGCCATGCTTTTTAATTTTTTTAAATTTACTTTCTGCTTAATGCAGTTTGATTTGCAATTTTGATTAATCGATCAATCACATTTTAAATAAAACTTGAAACATAATCCACTCTAACCACTACATTTATTGTGGTAGTGTGAGCCCAACAAAACTCTACTATACTGCCATATAGGTACTACCTGCAGCAATAAGGGCTATTAGGGTGGTAGACAAGTGGGTATAGTAGGTTTTGGGAGTGTTTTGGAGGGCTCAGCATACATTATAAGGGGGTTATGGTGAGAAGTACATCTGTCGCCCTTTATGCGACGTTCATAGCAGTGCCCTCTATGGTGCTCCACTGCTCTGTTGGCATTCTAAGTAGCCAGTCCATTAAAATGGAGGCCCCTTCCACATCTAAATGGTCTGGATTTGGACGTTTCCAAATTGGATGTTTCTGTGGTCGAAAATGGCCAAAAATGTTAGGTGTCTTAAGGTTGGATGTCCTGATGGCCAAGACATCGAAATAGCTGATTTTCAAAAATAAAAAATTAGGACATCTAGTGGTTTTGAAAATGGGCGTGTTTCCACCCTGCAATTTGTCAAACTTAGGACCTCTTTTACTAAGGTGCACTAATCAATTAGCGCGCACTAAATGCTAACGCGTCCATAGACTAACATGCACGCGTTAGCAATTAACGCACACTAATCGGTTAGTGCACCTTAGTAAAAGAGGGGGTAAAATGACCCTTTACATCAGATAAGTCTGTTTTCTAATGGACGTTCACAGTCAATTTAATAATTTTCTGAATACACAGTTTTGAATAAGAAGGAGTACAATAAGGACGTTTAACTTTTGCAAACATACAGTTTGAAGATATTGAAGAGATTTGTCATATTAAGAACATAAGAATTGCCGCTACTGGGTCAGACCAGTGGTCCATCACGCCCAGCAGTCCGCTCCCGCGACGGCCCCCAAGTCAAAGACCAGAGCCCTAACTGAGACTAGCCTTACCTGCGTACCTTCTGGTTCAGCAGGAACTTGTCCAACCTTGTCTTGAATCCCTGGAGGGTGTTTTCCCCTATAACAGACTCTGGAAGAGCGTTCCAGTTTTCCACCACTCTCTGGGTGAAGAACTTCCTTACGTTTATATGGAATCTATCCCCTTTTAACTTTAGAGAGTGCCCTCTTGTTCTCTCTACCTTGGAGTGGGTGAACAACCTGTCTTTATCTACTAAGTCTATTCCCTTCAGTATCTTGAATGTTTCGATCATGTCCCCTCTCAGTCTCCTCTTTTCAAGGGAGAAGAGGCCCAGTTTCTCTAATCTCTCGCTGTATGGCAACTCCTCCAGGATGGGAGGACATAAGAGAAGACATATGAGACTTAAGACATAAGAGAAGTGGAAAGACAGTGGTCTAAGCTGAAAGGAGCGATAAAAATGGCTACGGACCTTTATGTGAAGAAAATCAATAACAAGAGAAAAAGGAAGCTGATATGGTTCTCCAAACTAGTGGCGGAGAAAATAATGGCGATTGAGTTGGCGTTCATGAAATATTAAAAAAAAAAACAAGAAGAGGAGTGTAGAAAGGACTACAGGGTGAAACTGAAAGAAGCCAAGAGAGAGATACGTCTGGCACAGGCGGAAGAAAAAATGGCTAAAAATGTAAAAAAGGGAGACAAAAATTTTTTCTGATATATTAGTGAAAGGAGGAAGATGAAAAATGGAATTGCTAAACTAAAAGATGCTGGGAACCGATATGTGCAGAGTGATGAGGAAAAAGCAAATGTGCTAAACAAATACTTCTGTTCTGTGTGCACAGAAGAAAATCTTGGAGAAGGACCGAGATTGTCTGGTAAAATTACACGAGAAAATGGAGTAAATTCTGCGCCGTTCACGGAGGAGAGTGTTTATGAGCAACTTGAAAAACTGAAGGTGGACAAAGCAATGGGACCAGACGGGATCCATCCCAGGATACTAAGGGAGCTCAGAGAGGTTCTGGCGAGTCCTATTAAAGACGGGAGTGATTCCTGGGGATTGGAGGAGAGCGGATGTGGTCTCTATTCATAAAAGTGGTCAAAGGGATGAAGCAGGAAACTACAGGCCGGTGAGCCTCACTTCAGTTGTTGGAAAAATAATGGAAGTGTTACTGAAAGAAAGGATAGTGTACTTCCTTGAATCTAATGGGTTACAGGATCCGAGGCAAATCGTGCCAAACGAACCTGATTGAATTTTTTGAATGGGTGACCAGAGAGCTGGATTGAGGACATATGCTAGATGTAATTTACTTAGATTTCAGCAAAGCCTCTGATTCAGTTCCTCATAAGAGGCTGTTGAACAAACTTGAAGGGCTGAAGTTAGGACCCAAAGTGGTGAACTGGGTTAGAAACTGGCTGTCGGACAGACGCCAGAGGTTGGTGGTTAATGGAAGTCGCTCGGAGGAAGGAAAGGTGACTAGTGGAGTCCCTCAGGGTTCGGTGCTGGGGCCAATCCTGTTCAATATGTATGTAAGTGACATTGCTGAAGGGTTAGAAGGAAAAGTGTGCCTTTTTGCAGATGATACCAAGATTTGTAACAGAGTAGACAACGAAGAGGGAGTGAAAAATATGAAAAAGGATCTGCAAAAGTTAGAGGAATGGTCTAATGCCTGGCAACTAAAATTCAATGCAAAGAAATGCAGAGTAATGCATTTGGGGATTAATAATCGGAAGGAACCGTATATGGTGGGAGGAGAGAAACTGATATACACGGACGGGGAGAGGGACCTTGGGGTGATAGTGTCCGAAGATCTAAAGGCGAAAAAACAGTGTGACAAGGCAGTGGCTGCTGCCAGAAGGATGCTGGGCTGTATAAAGAGAGGCGTAGCCAGTAGAAGGAAGAAGGTGTTGATGCCCCTGTACAGTAAGGCCCCACTTGGAGTATTGTGTTCAGTTTTGGAGACCGTATCTGGCAAAGGACGTAAGAAGACTTGAAGCGGTCCAGAGGAGGGCGACGAAAATGATAGGAGGCTTGCGCCAGAAGACGTATGAGAAGAGACTGGAAGCCCTGAATATGTATACCCTAGAGCAGTGTTTTTCAACCTTTTTATACCTATGGACCGGCAGAAATAAAATAATTATTCTGTGGACCGGCATCGGTCTGTGGACAGGCGGTTGAAGAACACGGGGCTAAGTCGTGAGCCAGACCCCGCCCATCTCTACCCAATGTCCACCCAAGACCCCACCCCCATAATAGTACTAATTGCATCTTGCACGTCCAGTGCCTCATCTGGAAGCCTTCACTCTGACGTTGCAACGTCAGAGAGAAGGCTTCCGGTTCAGGCGCAGGATGCCCGTAGGAAGAGGCAGCTGGCTCGAAGTTAACGCTGCATCGATCGCACCGTGGTCCGGTGGTTGAAGAACACTGTTTTGGGTCTGATGCACTTGCTGGCCCTATGGACCGGCAGGAAATTTCTGTGGACTGGCACTGGTCCATGGACCGGTGGTTGAAGAACACTGTCCTAGAGGAAAGGAGAGACAGGGGAGATATGATTCAGACGTTCAAATACTTGAAAGGTATTAACCTAGAACATAATCTTTTCCAGAGAAAGGAAAATGGTAAAACCAGAGGACATAATTTGAGTTTGAGGGGTGGTAGATTCAAAGGCAATGTTAGGAAATTCTACTTTAAGGAGAGGGTGGTGGATGCCTGGAATGCGCTTCCGAGAGAGGTGGTGGAGAGTAAAGCTGTGACTGAGTTCAAAAAAGCGTGGGATGAACACAGAGGATCTAGAATCAGAAAATAATATAAAAAATTGAACTAAGGCTTTTACTGGGCAGACTTGCACGGTCTGTGTCTGTATATGGCCATTTGTTGGAGGATGGACTGGGGAGGGCTTCAATGGCTGGGAGGGTGTAGATGGGCTGGAGTAGGTTTTAATGGAGATTTCGGCAGTAGGAACCCAAGCACAGTACCGGGTAGAGCTTTGGATTCTTGCCCAGAAATAGGTAAGAAAATTTTTTTTAAATTGAATCAGGTTGGGCAGACTGGATGGACCATTTGGGTCTTTATCTGCCGTCATCTACTATGTTACTATGTATCGTCTGCATATTTAATCACCTCGCTTGTCGTACCAATTTCCAGGTCATTTATAAATATGTTGAAGAGCATGGGTCCAAGCACCGAACCCTGCGGCACTTCGCTCGTGACGCTTTTCCAGTCCGAGTATTGTCCATTTACCCCCGCTCTCTGTTTCCTTCCGCCAGCCAGTTTTTTATCCACATGAATATGTCACCCTCGATTCCATGGCTCGCAATTTTTTGTAGTAGACTTTGGATTGTAATTTTTTTTTTGTTTACACTGTGGAGTTTTTTTTATGACCTACAGTGATAAAGGCTCTTGGACAAATATAACTCTTAAAGCATTCTTTTATTGAGGCCTTTTTCTCCGCTTTTTGAAATTACAGTAGAATAGTTTGCTAAGTTAATCTATTATATCTGCTTAAACATAGCATGTTTATACATATATACTTTTCATTAGCATTAATGTACAGCCAGGTTTTAGAATGAGGGGGAATAGGGAGTGATGGCCGTCTATGCCCCATCTGAAGAAGTGAAAGAAAATTAAGAAAGATTGTATTGAAAAAAGAAATAGGAATGGAAGCAATAAACCAGGGCTCAGTGAACTTGACTGGAGCACAGGAGTTCCTCGTTTCATTTCTGCTTGGGAGAATGTTGTTCATATCAATGAACATGCCATCATATGCTGCTTTGATTCACACCCAGGCCGGCATTCTCAGCGGAGTCTAAACTTAGACATAAGTGTGGAAACTGAACTGCCTTTTCACACCTACAGTGATGTGATGTCTGGCTTATTGTAAACTGCCCCTTTTTAAAGGCCGCTGTCCCTCTTAGACAGAGATCATCATGTCGTGTGCAGAGCCCACGCTCGGAAAATATGGACACACAAGACAAAAAGCGAGTCCTTGAAAGACGTCTCTTTTAGGAACCATGACTAAGTCTTTATTACATGCGCTGGACACAACTTTTGAATTACATCTAGGGCTGGCAGTTGTACTCGCCGGTTTTCAGACATCCTAACACGAGAATAGAGCTTCTAAAATAACTACCAAAGGTTTGTAAGACGGCCTTACGACGTATAAAAGTGCTGGAGTTGCAAAATCACCCTGGGCAAGTCACTTAATCCTCCACTGCCCCAGATAGATCATGAACCTACTGGGACAGATGCTTGAAGTTTCTGTATGTAAAGTGCTTTTTTTTTTTTTTTTTTAATCTTTATTAGTTTTCAAAACTAATACAAAGTGCCAAGAATTATAGACATTAATGATCAACGTAAGCACTTAAATTCCATCAATAACAATGCAGAAGAAAAATATCCCTCCCCTCCCATCCAACAATTTAATCAAGAAATAAACCAAAAAGATTTCCCCCCCCCCCCCAAACCGCCCCATCCTTGATATGTATAAAAATAAAATAAAAGACAATTATACTGAAGTAACAAAGGATGTCAACGGGCCCCAAACCAAATTAAAAAATTTGCTATGCCCCAACATATCAGCATTCAACTTTTCGTATTTGTAACCTAAACATAAACTGGCCCACCAAAAAGGAAAGTTGAGGCGGTCGCAATTTTTCCATTTGCGGGTTATCGTTTGCATTGCTATCCCTGTCATAATTAGGAAAAGCCTGCATTTGTAGCGATCCATGGGTGGCTTGATATGCAGCAAACGTCAAAGGGATTGCTGATTCCAGTATGAGGTTAACTGTCCCCATATTGACTTCCAGAAGTTGAGTATCAAAGGACAATAGAACAACAGATGATCCAGTGTCCCAATGTCTAAATGACAGTGCCAGCATCTACAGTCAAACCTCGGTTTACGAGTACCGTGGTTTACGAGTGTTTTGCAAGACGAGCAAAACATTTTGTAAAATCTGCGACTTGTAATCCGAGCTTGACTCGCTATACGAGTGTATCCCAAAGTAAGGGTGTCCAACCTGCTGCCCCATGAGGGCAATGTGTTTGTTCCCTCTGCCGCCCCTGGATGATGGCCTTCTTGCCGGCTCCCTCCTCCTTGCTGTGGTGTTCACTCGGGGCAGCGGGCAGCAGCTCCTGCATGCCTCCTGCGGCTGGCCCAGAGATGTTCCCTCTGATGTTGCGGCATCAGAGGGAGGGCTTCTGGGTCGGCTGCGGGGGGCATGCAGGAGCTGCCGCCCGCGGCCCCGAGCAAACACCACAGCAAGGAGGAGGGAGCCGGCAAGAAGGCAATCATCCAAGGGTGGTAGAAGGAGGGCTTCCGGGTTGGCCGCGGGGGGCACATGGGAACCGCTACCCGCGGCTTTAAATGAGCACTGTGACAAGAAGGAGGAGAAAGCCGGCACGAAGGTAGGCACCCATGGCACAAAAGGAACGAAAAAGAAGGTTGGTTGGTTCGGCTGTGGAAAGAGCCCCAGAGCCCCAGTTCTGTCATGTTTATGTTTGTCGCTGGCAGCCATAGCAACGAATCGTCTGAGTCTCCATTACATCCTATGGGGAACTTTGCTTTGATAAACGAGCGTTTTGGATTACGAGCATGCTCCTGGAACGGATTATGCTCGTAAACCAAGGTACCACTGTATTAGATTTAGAACTGTCTAACTTGTGTAACCTAACAGAGGTCCAAAAAGATCTATGTAACAGAAAAAAACCATGTTTGTCTCATAGATGCTGACGCTGTATATTTCATTCTCCAAGTCCAAATTCGTGGCCATCGAGATGCAGAAATATACTGCTTTATCTCAATGCTCCAAATGTCTCCAAGACCATTTTCTGGTTTCTTATTCAAGAATTCGGACATTAATTTATACCACCGGGCGGCCTGATGCCCCAGCAAATCTGATGTAAAGTGCTTTTTAGTGTGATCATACAACTACAAAAAGGCAGTATACAAGTCCCAATCCTTTTCCCGTTCTTATACAAGGGCTGGGGCTTTTACATGGAAACTGCCAAACTGATGCTCTTCCTGTGAACTTTATATTTGCAAGACGGGTGCGTGCCAACGTATCCCCACGCACACCTTCCCGACCTTGTACGTTTCTCACAAAAGGCTCTGTACTGGCAGAGCCTTTTGTAAACTACCACTGGAATTGTGAACATCCAGGTGATGGAGTTCCAATTTTGACCTCATCATTCTACGCACTTGAAATTTTCAGCTTCGCTTTGGGCTGGTAGTTGTGTATTTCTCTTCCGCATCACACAGGCTGCATCGAATGTTGCCGCTCCATGTTCAGTATGGTCTGTTTGATGTGGAAGAGAAATGCACAACTACCAGCCCAAAGCGAAGCTGAAAATGTGTTTATTGCTGGACATTTATATATTGCAAGGAAATGTAATTGAACTTTCAGAGTGCAGTCAAACCAAAGGGAGTTTTTTCTAACTAGCGATAGCTCAGATATTGGTGTCAGGGTAAGAATGCTCTAAAGCAGGGCTGCCCAAGTCCGGTCCTCGAGATCGACTGGCAGGCCAGGTTTTCAGGAAATCCACAATGAATCTGCATGAGAGAGATTTGCATACCAAGAAGGCAGTGAAAGCAAATCTTTCTCATGCATGTGCATTGTGGCTATCCTGAAAACCTGGCCTGCCAGTAGATCTCGAGGGCCGGACTTGGGCAGCCCTGCTTCCTTGAGCACTTCAAGTCTTTTTCTCCCTTGACTGCACTTTAGCATGGTTAGCAAAGATAGCCAACATTATTGTGATAAATTTTAGACATTCATTTGCCTAGATTTTATGAGCGTACCAAATTTTATATGGAGTGCCATTAGTTGTGCATGCAAATTGGTGAACACAACTGATTTGCAAACACAATTTTTTAACAGGCCTAATTGGCACCGCAAATTGGCAATTAATGTGTGCTAATTAGAAGTCATGCACACAACTTGGCAGGTGCATTCTATAAAGTACTGCGCATCGGTTTTAGTGCGTGAATCTGAAATGGGGGCGTAGCCGGCAGCTCGTGAGCATCCCTAAAAGTTAGGTGCACTGTTATTTTTTTAATACTTTGTAAATCGCTCTGTATATTTGAATAAGCGTTTAATCAAAAACTGAAATAAACTTGAAACTTGAAACTCATAGAACATGATCAATCTGTGCAGAAATTACGCAAAGGTATTTAGGCCTGGTTTTCCTTGGTCTAAATCATTGGTCTCAAACTTGCAGCCCGGGGGCCACACGTGGCCCGCCAGGTACTATTTTGAGGCCCTTGGTATGTTTATCATAATCACAAAAGTAAAATAAAACAGTTTCTTGATCATATGTCTCTTTAGCTAAAAATGACAATATTATTATTAAGACTTAGCCAAAAGGAAAGATTTATAAACTATAAAGAATTTTATCTCATGCAAAATTGTCATTTCTTTAATAAGACATTAACTATTTTTTTCTGTGGCCCTCCAAGTCCCTACAAATCCAAAATGTGGCCCTGCAAAGAGTTTGAGTTGGAGACTACTGGTCTAAATGGATAAGCCTAAAGGCTATGACATTGGCACAGCAGTGGCATAGCGGGGGTGAGCGGTGCCCCTTCCCTGTACCTTTTTTAATCTTTGGCGCAAGCAGCCATGAACTTGTTGCTCACGTCGGCTTCGGCACTCTCTGACGTCACTTCCTAGGTGCGGGTCCTGGAAGTGACATCAGAGAGCACGCCGAAGCCTACGCGAGCAGAAAGTTTGTGGCTGCTCACGCCAAAGTTAAAAAGGTGCAGGGGGAAGGGAAAGGGCACGTGTGTGGCAGGGGGAGGCGTGGGAAGGGGGGGCGGAGAGCAGGAGGGGTGCCAGCGCCCTGAGGAAGACCACGCCCAGGGCGGACCGCACCCCCGTTACTACGTCACTGATGACATGCTCTGACATTTAGCACGATTCTGTAAGGTATGAGCACACTTCTCCCCCCCATATTCGCGGTTTCAGCAATCGCGGTTTCGATTATTCGCGGTTTTTAGCTTGCTGGCTCCTCCCCCCAAATGACATCAGCTTGCATAGAGAAATCGCCGATTCCAAGTGTTTACAGAGAAAATCGCCCATTCCCGGCACTTTCTTCGCCGTGTTTTGCCTCTCCTTCGGGAACAGGCCAGGTCTCCCACCGTGTTATTCGCGGTTTCACCCTATTCACGATGGTTTTTAATAGAAAACGGCGAATAACATATGAAAAAGCTATTCGCGGTTTTTCTGTATTCGTGGTTTTGTTAATCCCCCGTCACAGCGAATACGGGGGGGAGAAGTGTAAGTTAAAATGTGCAAATGTTTACACAGATGCATTAACAAAAAAAAAAACAAAAACATAAGTGCACCTCAGGGAACTGAATTAGGGCAGATGGTAACACAAACCCCCTGTTTTACTAAGGTGCACTATGCGTTTTAACGCATCCATAGACTAACATGCACGAGTTAGCGTTTAGCGCACGCTAAAACGCTTAGCACACCTTTGTAAAAGGAGCCCAAACACTTTAATGTACGCTCAATTTCTACATTTCTAGACCCTAAATCCATTAATATACTAATTCATTCTATGATTATAGCCAAAATTGATTATTGCAACTCCCTCTTAATTAACATAACACGAAAAGAAAAAAGAAGGCTTCAGATAATCCAAAATACGGCAATAAAACCTATTCACAAAGCGAAAAAATACGACCATGTTACACCTTTATTGATCGACTCCCATTGGCTTCCTATTAGCCACCGTATTACCTTTAAGGTATTATTCCTAGTATTTAAAATACTAATCTTTAATGAACCTCAATTTATGACAAGAATGATTATTCCTCATAATACCCCCCGTTCTCTTCGGTCGACATCTCTAAACCTATTAGCCGTCTCTTTCCTGAAAATTGTGGGCACAAGAAGAAGTGATATGTTCTCGGTCAAGCAAACAAAATGTTGGGTATCATTAAGAAGGGTATCACGACCAGGACAAAGGAAGTCATCCTGCCACTGTATCATGCAATGGTGCGCCCGCATCTGGAATACTGTGTCCAGTACTGGTCGCTGCACCTCAAGAAGGACTTGAGGGAGTCCAGAGAAGAGCAACTAAGTTAGTAAAGGGTATGGAAAACCTCTCATAAACTGACAGACTGAAAAAACTGGGGCTGTTCTCCCTGGAGAAGCGGAGGCTTAGAGGAGACATGATAGAAACCTTCAAGATCCTGAAGGGCATAGAAAAAGTAGACAGGGACAGATTTTTCAAGTTATGGAGAACCACAAGTACAAGGGGGCACTCGGAGAAACTGAAAGGGGACAGGTTTAGAACAAATGCTAGGAAGTTCTTTTTCACCCAGAGGGTGGTGGATACATGGAATGTGCTTCCAGAGGCTGTGATAGGCAGGAGCACGTTACAGGGCTTCAAAGTAAGTTTGGATAGGTTCCTAGAGGACAAAGGGATTGAGGGGTACAGATAGGAGTAGAGATAGGTCATAGGGATAGTCAGGGACCACTGCTCAGGCAATAGGCCTGATGGGTCGCCGCGGGAGCGGACCGCTGGGCGAAATGGACCTCTGGTCTGCCTCAGCGGAGGCAACTTCTTATGTTCTTATGGCTCTACAATTGTGGAATTCATTGCCACACTATATCAGAAAAGAAAAAGATCTAATCTCCTTTAAACAACTTTTAAAAACTTTTTTTGTTTAAAGATGCTTTTAACATTTAAATTCTGACACATGATAACTTATTTCAGAATTTTTTATTCTTCCCTTCCTTTTGTTCTCTCTCTTTTATGTTTTTTTTCACTCTAATAGGATTTGTAACTTTTCCCCCCCTACATCATGTTTGTTTTAATCTGAATGTCAAATGTAATTTGTTAGTCGTTATAATTATGTTAGTTTTTTAAAATTTTGTTTTCAAAAAGTTGTTAGTCTTCTAATTTGTTGTTTTTATAAAGCTGTTCATCGCTTAGTAAATTGTAGAAGCGATTCATCAAACATTAATAAAAACTTGAAACTTGAAACTTGAATGTTTGTTAATGTCCCAGTTTACGGTATCGCAAAAACAGGAAAAAAAAAAAAAGTGGGGAGAAAACTGGGTTCATAGTCATAAGCGCGCGCCGACAACTGAGCGCAGGACTTAATCACGCTGAAGAAAAACTGTATTTTAAAGGGGTCCGACGGGGGGTGTTGGTGGGGAACCCCCCCACTTTACTTAATAGAGACCGCGCTGGCGTTGTGGGGGATTTGGGGGGTTGTAACCCCCCTCATTATACTGGAAACTTAACTTTTTCCCTGTTTTTTAGGGAAAAAGTTAAGTTTTCAGTATAATGGGGGGGGGGGTTAGCCCCCCACACCCCCTGTCTGAACCCTTTAAAATAAGGGTTTTCTTCGGTGCAATCAAGCCCTGCGCTCAGTTGTCTGCACTGGGTTGTCGGCGCGCCTTTGTCCTCGCACACTTTTGACCATCACCAAAAACTGTGCACATCAACCTATGACAGTGTAGACACAGTTTTTGGTTTTGTTTTCATTGGTGGATTGTTTTCACTGTGGATCATTGGGTCTCCCCATTTTTCTTTGTAGTGTTGAGTTTCAAATCATTTATTCAATACAAGTTTATTAATTTCAAGTTTCAAGTTTATTAATTTTTAATATACCGACCATCAACTAGTATCTAGGCGGTTTACAATAAAATGATAAAATAAGAATAGGAGAAATGCTTATAAAAAGTAATACTTATGACTAAGAAAGGGGGGTGTACACAGAAGACAATTTACAATACACTTCCCCCTCCCCATTCGCGGTTTCTGCACTCGCGATTTCACATAATCGAGATTTTTTTCTGGGGAAGGGGAAAATTTAAAAACCCATATTTTTTTACCTCCCTGCCACCTTCCCGGCCTTACCTGTTGGTCTAGTGGGCTTTCGGGGCAGGAGCAATCTTCCTACGCTCCTGCCCCGTGCAGATCGCCATGTGGAAATGGCTGTAGGGAGTTCCCGTCGTAGTCTCGAGAGACTACGGGAACTCACAGCAGCCATTTCCTCATGGCAATGTGCACGGGGCAGGAGCGTAGGAAGATCGCTCCTGCCCCGAAAGCCCTCTAGACCAACAGACTAGCCCTCTAGACTAGAGAACCCTCTAGACGGTGAAAAAATTGGTCCCCGTCACCGCCCCGTCCCCGTCTCACCATCCCCGTCACCGCCCCGTCCCCGTCTCACCATCCCCGTCACCGCCCCGTCCCCGTCTCACCATCCTCTTCACCACCCCGTCACCGCCACTGCCACCCCATTCACCGCCCCGTCACCGCCACTGCAATCCCATTCACTTTTCTTTATTTACGTATAAAGGAAACATTCTTTAAAACTTTAAAACTTAGTTAAATATTAGTTAATAACTATACAAAAACAAAACACGCAGAGAAAAAATTAATTAATATAAATTCTCAAAACTGACACATTTTGATCACTAAATTTAAAATAGTTATTTTTCATACAGTTTTTCAATCACTAATCTTCCACCACCCCTGGGGCTAGCAATGCAAAAACAAACACGGTAAGTAGACGCGGCCGCTGTACCTAATCGCGGCAAAGATCTCCCTGCCGTGATTAGCATAGTGACCGCGGCTACGGCTGCAAGTCTCCCCTCCCCCCAGCGATCACGGCAGGAGGGCACCCAACCCCTCCTGTAGACCCCCCAACGGCCCTCCCGACAATCGCAGCAGAAGGGTACCCAACCCCTCCTGCTGGTCCTCCCAATGGCCTCCCCTAAGATCGCCGGCAGGAGGGTACCCAACCCCTCCTGCTGGACCCCCCCCCAATGAACCCTCCCACCCCGGAACCCCCTTAGTCTTACTTTCCAAGTTGGACCGGACGGCTCCTCACACGTATGGCCAGCAGGCTTGCCTCCGTCCAAATGAGGCGGGCCCGCCCCTACCCTGCCCAACCCACAGGATCCTAGGGCCTGATTGGTCTAGGCACCTAAAGCCACTCCCGCTATAGGAGGGGCCTTAGGTGCTTGGGCCAATCAGGCCCTAGGATCCTGTGGGTTAGGCAGGGGAGGGGAGGGGCGGGCCCGCCTCATTTGGACGGAGGCAGGCCTGCTGGCCAGACGAGCGAGGAGCTGTCCGGTCCAACTTGGAAAGTAAGACTAAGGGGGTTCCGGGGTGGGAGGGTTCGTTGGGGGGGGGGGTCCAGCAGGAGGGGTTGGGTACCCTCCTGCCGGCGATCTTAGGGGAGGCCATTGGGAGGACCGGCAGGAGGGGTTGGGTACCCTTCTGCTGCGATTGGCAGGAAGGGTTGATCTGACAAATGAGGAGCACGGTGAAACACAGGTAAATAGCGGTTCCTAGAAGGGGGTACATTGGCCCGCGGGGACAAACCTGTTCACCGTTTCCGCGGTCGGTGAATGGCCTTGTCCCCGTCACTGCAGCGACTGCTAGTTTTCTTCCCCGTTTTCGGCGGTGACCCGCGGCTTAAATGCGGTGGCCGCGGGTAAACCGTCACCGTGTCATTCTCTACTCTAGACCATCAGGTAAGGCAGGGAGGTGGGGGTGGGTCAGAGCCGGATAATCACGCCATTCGTGGTCCGGCTCTGCCCGTATCCCCCGCGAATAACGAGGGAGAAGTGTAACAAACATGATGGTGGGGTTAGAAGAGAGGGGAGGCGAGTAAAAGTACATTATTAGTGGAGAATGAAAGAAAAAAAAAAGAGTTGAAAGGAAAAGGAAGGAAAGGGGGTGAAACATTAGGGATGAGATCGCTTCTTAAAAGCGGTTGGCTGACTTAATGATGAGGGGTTCAGGAGCAATGAAATGCATCTTGGAATAGAAATGTTTTTAGGTTTGCCTTGAATTTATCAATTATTTTTTCA
Source organism: Geotrypetes seraphini (assembly GCF_902459505.1). NCBI lineage: Eukaryota > Metazoa > Chordata > Amphibia > Gymnophiona > Dermophiidae > Geotrypetes > Geotrypetes seraphini. Next base: position 305,405,178 of record NC_047087.1, read on the forward strand.
TGACGAAGTTGGGATGGTAGAGCATTCCATAAAGTTGGAGCGACTACAGAGAAGTTGATATCTATCAGTCCATAGGCTGCGTAGTTTCCTCCCCACTTTTTCCTGTTTTTGGTTCTTTCCGTGAGGGTGTTGACTCTGCTTTTTCTGTTTACTGTATCACCCCATCTGTGAGGGAATTTAGCGCTAGATCAGATCCATCGTTTTATCCACCACCACTTCTACTACTTATCATTTCTATAGCGCTGCTAAACATATGCAGCACTGTGCATTATCATGTAAGAGACAATCCCTGCTTAATAGAGCTTGCAATCCAATTAAAACAATCCAAACAGGACAAATAGGCGTTAGGGAATTTCTCACAGAGGGAATGATAAAACAGATACGAGTCCTTCACAACTGAATGGGAGATAGGAGCCTCGAAAAAGTGGATTTTGAGCCTCGATTTGAATACTGCCAGAGAAGGAGCTTGACGTATTGACTTCAGGCAGTCTGCTCCAGGGATACGGTGCAGCAAGATCGAAGGGGTGGAGCCTGGAGTTGGCAGCAGAGGAGAAGGGTACAGAGAAGAGGAAAGGATAGCTCATGAAACTTTGTAATAGTGTAATCAAAAGGTTCTTAGCATGTGCCACTTTTACTAAAAGGTGTTAATATGAGTTAGCAAGCAAGAACAGGCTACTGTAAACACACAAATTTGAGGTTTGAGGTCAATTTGAGTTTGAGGGGTGGTAGATTCAAGAGCAATGCTAGGAAATTCTACTTTACGGAGAGGATGGTGGATGCCTGGAATGCGCTCCCGAGAGAGGTGGTGGAGAGGAAAACTGTGACTGAGTTCAAAGAAGCGTGGGATGAACACAGAGGATCTAGAATCAGAAAATAATATTAAATATTGAACTAAGGCCAGTACTGGGCAGACTTGCACGGTCTGTGTCTGTATATGGCCGTTTGGTGGAGGATGGGCTGGGGAGGGCTTCAATGGCTGGGAGGGTGTAGATGGGCTGGAGTGGGTCTTGGCGGAGATTTCGGCAGTTGGAACCCAAGCACAGTACATGGTAGAGCTTTGGATTCTTGCCCAGAAATAGCTAAGAAGAAAAAATTAAAAAATTTAAATTGAATTAGGTTGGGCAGACTGGATGGACCATTCGGGACTTTATCTGCCGTCATCTACTATGTTACTTTGTTACAAAAGTGTTTTGCAATATTTTGCCTGTTAGCATGCAATAACCTCTGCATTACTTTTTTTAAAACTCTTTTTTGGAGGCAACATGTCATTGGTGGAGAGTGGGTGTTTTCACATTTTTCAACTACCATGTGCTACCTGGATAACGCAGAGTTAACACAGGAGCCCCCCCAAAGCCTAAGAAACAGGAAGCAGTAAGTGCTCCCATGTTAACAGTATGAAGGTACCACACACGAATGACAGTATTAGCACACAACCTAACATAGTAACATAGTAGATGACGGCAGATAAAGACCCGAATGGTCCATCCAGTCTGCCCAACCCGATTCAATTTAAATTTATTTATTTATTTATTTTAATTTTTTTTTTCTTCTTAGCTATTTCTGTGCAATAATCCAAAGCTCTATCCAGTACTGTGCTTGGGTTCCAACTGCCGAAATCTCTGTCAAAACCAACTCCAGTCCATCTATACCCTCCCAGCCATTGAATCCCTCTCCAGCCTAATCCTCTCCCAAACGGCCATATAAGACACAGACCGTGCAAGTCTGCCCAGTACTGGCCTAGTTCAATATTTAATATTATTTTCTGATTCTAGATCCTCTGTGTTCATCCCACGCTTCTTTGAATTCAGTCACAGTTTTACTCTCCATCACCTCTCTCGGGAGCGCATTCCAGGCATTCACTACCCTCTCCGTAAAGTAGAATTTCCTAACATTGCCCCTGAATCTACCACCCCTCAACTTCAAATTATGTCCTCTGGTTTTACCATTTTCCTTTCTCTGGAAAAGATTTTGTTCTACGTTAATACCCTTCAAGTATTTGAACGTCTGAATCATATCTCCCCTGTCTCTCCTTTCCTCTAGGGCAGGGGTGTCAAAGTCCCTCCTCGAGGGCCGCAATCCAGTCGGGTTTTCAGGATTTCCCCAATGAATATGCAATGAAAGCAGTGCATGCAAATAGATCCCATGCATATTCATTGTGGAAATCCTGAAAACCCGACTGGATTCCGGCCCTCGAGGACCAATGTTCCCTCTAAGGATTGATGAGGTGTGTGCAAAAAAAAATATGCATGAGCGACAAGTTACATATTCCACAAATTTATGAGCAGGCACGGAGGACGCATTTGTAAACAAATGTAGTTTATCCTTGTACTCCTTATGTATTTTTAATCATCTATGGATATGTTTGTATGTTTATTGTTCAAATGGTTTTATTTATTTCCCAAAATTTATTTTTGTTATACACATTGAAAATATTTGATATTGCGTTTAAATCAAAATCTCAATAAACTTGAAACTTGAAATGAGTGCCCATGAGATTGTGGGAGGGTTAAATACTCAAAACTTAGAAGAATAACAATTTACTTAAAGTTTTTGCTTCTCCAGCTTTCTGGTATCTTTACATAATGCAGTGGTGTACCTAGCATATGTAACACCCGGGGCCCATCATTTTTTGGCACCCCCCCCCCCATCTGTACGAAAAACATGATTTTTAGTAACAAGCCACACGTCACACGTCACCTAGGAAAAGGCAGCATCTTACATATTGCAGTGAACAGTACATCAATACACCCATTGTAAAACTAAACAAGCCAGACCAACACAGATCAATCCTACACCGTCAATCCTAACAGAAAACTATGTCTTTCGAACACACAGAACACACCTTCGCCTAGTATGGAATATGTAATCACAAACTAACCCCTCCCATAGACAAAGGTTAAATTGAACCAGCAAGAAGCTGGACTCTGCATACAATGCTTCACAGAAACAGTGACACATGTCTCCTAAAGCAATAAATAAATAGAAATTTTTTTCTACCTTTGTCTTCTATGGTTTCTGCTTTCCTCATCTTCTTGTAACTCTCTTCCTTCCATCCACTGTCTGCCGTCTCTTTTCCCCTATATGGCATCTTCTCTCCTTCTATGCCCCTTCCAGAAACTGTATGCCTCCCCCTTCCATCTCTCCTTTCACCCCCATTGGTCTGGCATCTCTCTCCTCTCCTTCCCTCTCCCACACCTCTCCTCTGCAATCCCTTTCCCTTTTTTCCCTCATTTCCCTTTTCAATTTATTTTCTGCATCTGTCTAGATTATGTTCTTACTACTCTCTCATCAATGTTCTTTTTTACTGTCTACCTAAAGCTTGCCACCTCTTTCCCTCACCCCTCCAGTGTTTCCCTAACTCAATCCTTTTCTCCCCATCATGTGTCCTCCTTTTATTTATCCCCTCCTTCCATCATATACCCTCTTTCTCCAACCCTTCCATCTAGTACCTTCTCCTCTCTCTGTCCACTTATCATCCAGCATCTGCTCCCCTCTTTCTCTCCTCCCATTTCCTTCTGGCATTTGCTCCCTTATCTCTCCCATCTGCACTTCCATCCAGCATAGGTTCCCCACTACCATCCAATGTCTGCCCTTTCTCCCTCCATCCACCCCTCTTCAATCAGCATCTTCCCCCTTTCTTTCCCTCCAATATCCTTCCCCCTTATGTCTCTCTCCTTTCTCTGTACATCAATTCCATCAGCACCACCCTTCCATACCACCCTGCCCCCTTTCTTTCCCTCCACCACTCTTCCATTCCAGCAGTCCTGCTCCTTTCTCTCCCTTCATGCAGCAAGGTCCCGCGATGATTGTAGCTGCCTGCTGCCAATCCACCCCACTCTGACGTACTTGCTCTAGAGCGGACTCAGCAGCTGCATGCTGGAAGGGCCCACGATGACTCGTCTGCTGGCTCTGCTCTGGAAGAAGTAAGTTACGTTGGAGGGGGTGGGCCCGGCAGACACAGGGAGTTGCGGCAAAGTCCCGCAATGATTGTGTCTGCCGGGTCCACCCCCTCCGACGTAACTTACTTCTTCCAGAGCAGAGCCAGCAGACGAGTCATCGCAGGACTTCCCCACACCTGCTCCCCCAAAATTGCCATGCTTCGGTTCCTCTTTTTTCTTCCTCCCTCCCCCCGCGGGACCCTGCAGCACCATCAACTCTTACTCCCCCTAACGCCGGCCCTGCAGCTCCGGACTTCCCCGCACCTTCCCCCCCCCCCCCCCGATCGCTATTATTTTAAATGTTATAGCGGCGGCGCTGTATCCATCAGTGGAGACGTCTAACCTCGGCCTGCCCCGGAACTCTTACTGCAGCAGCTGCCCGTCTAGGCAGGAACAGGAAGTCACTGTTGCAGTAAGAGTTCCGGGGCAGGCCGAGGTTAGATGTCTCCACCGCCAGGGTCGGAAACCAAACCCCCACCCCGACGTCCGATTCCTCCCCCAGCCTCCCCTTACCTTTGCGACGCGTGTGTGCGCTGTGACGAGAAACTTGTGCGCTGCGATGTAATATTTTGTGCGCCAGCGCACGCCAGCGCAGCTTAGCGGGAACACTGTGACGAGGACCGACTTTGACACCTGTGCTCTAGGGTATACATATTCAGGGCTTCCAGTCTCTCCTCATACGTCTTCTGACGCAAGCCTCCTATCATTTTCATCACCCTCCTCTGGACCGCCTCAAGTCTTCTTACGTCCTTCGCCAGATACGGTCTCCAAAACTGAACACAATACTCCAAGTGGGGCCTTACCAATGACCTGTACAGGGGCATCAATACCTTCTTCCTTCTACTGACTACGCCTCTCTTTATACAGCCCAGAATCCTTCTGGCAGCAGCCACTGCCTTGTCACACTGTTTTTTCGCCTTTAGATCTTCGGACACTATCACCCCAAGGTCCCTCTCCCCGTCCATGCATATCAGCTTCTCACTTCCCAGCATATTCGGTTCCTTCCGATTATTAATCCCCAAATGCATTACTCTGCATTTCTTTGCATTGAATTTTAGTTGCCAGGCATTAGACCATTCCTCTAACTTTTGCAGATCCTTTTTCATATTTTCCACTCCCTCTTCGATGTCTACTCTGTTACAAATCTTGGTATCATCTGCAAAAAGGCACACTTTTCCTTCTAACCCTTCAGCAATGTCACTCACAAACATATTGAACAGGATTGGCCCCAGCACAGAAACCTGAGGGACTCCACTACTCACCTTTCCTTCCTTCGAGCGACTTCCATTAACCACAGTACATTAACCATTAACCTCCATTAAAATATTTTTTTTAAATCCCCCCCCCCCCGTTAGTACCATTTTAATTCTGGACTTAGCACATGGGAGAGTCCTGTGTTAAATGCATGAAACCCCAATTTGTACTACATTTTAGTAAAAGGCTTCCTATTTTAGCTGTGAGGCGAGTCTGAAACCCCACCTTCATTCTTCATTTTCTTCTACTTTATTTATTGCCGTTTAAAAAAATTTCCTATGAGCTCAGAACTCCAAAGAGTAGGGTTACCAGATTTTACTATTGTAATTCCATCTAAGTCTAACCACGAAAATTCTTCAAAGACTTCAGCGGATCCAGAACACTGCGGCTAGGTTGATCTTCGCAAAAAGCAAATTCGATCATGTTTCCACGCTTCTGTCAAAACGTCACTGGCTTCTGGTGATTTCTAGGATGCACTTTAAATGTACCTGCCTAATTTTCAAGATCCTACATGCCATTCTTCCTCCCCTAATTCCACTATCCTGGAATTCTTCGAGACCTGACACTACCAGATCCACCCACATACTCAAACTATCTTTCCCCTCGTTAAAAGGCGTCATGTATGCAGGTTAAATTAGGGAAATCCCTTTTCTTCAAATTCACTGAGCTTTGGAACAACCTCCCTGTCCCGCTGCGAAACCTAGGCTCATTCCAATTATTCCGAAAGCATCTGAAAACCTGGCTTTTCTCCAAAACGTAAAGCTATCTATTGAAAATGTAAAGCTTGCTATCCTCTTCATAACCTCTAATTTCTTATTATGTCCTTCCCTCATTTATTGAATTACCTGTAAACCGTGCCGAGCTCTGTCTTTATGGAGATGATGCGGTATACAAACTTAAGGTTTAGTTCAGTTTCTCTTCCTCTCTCTCTTTTTTTCTCTCTCTTCCTCTCTTTTTTTCTCTCTCTTCTCTCTCTCTCTTTTTTCTCTCTCTCTCCTTTTTTCTCTCTCTCTTCCTCCTTTTTTTTCTCTCTCTATTCCTCTTTTCTCTCTCTCTTTTTTTTCCTCTCTCTTCTTTTTTTCACTCTTTCTCTTTCTTATTCTCATTAAAAGGCATCATGTATGCAGGTAAATTAGGGAAATCCCTTTTCTTCAAATTCACTGAGCTTTGGAACAACCTCCCTGCCCCGCTGCGGAACCTAGGCTCATTCCAATTATTCCAAAAGCATCTGAAAACCTGGCTTTTCTCCAAAACGTAAAGCTATGTATTTAAAATGTAAAGCTAGCTATCCTCTTCATAAACTCTAATTTCTTATGTCCTTCCCTCATTTATTGAATTACCTGTAAACCGTGTCGAGCTCTATCTTTATGCAGATGCGGTATACAAACTTAAGGTTTAGTTTAGTTTAGTTTCTTTTCCTCTCTATCTCTCTCTTTTATTCTCTCTCTCTCTCTCTTCCTCTTTCTCTCTTTTTTTCTCTCTCTTTTTTTCTTTCTCTCTCTCTCTTCCTCTCTTTTTTTTCTCTCTCTTCCTCTCTCTTTTTTCTCTCTCTCTCTCTCCTTTTTTCTCTCTCTCTCTTCCTCTCTTTTTTTTCTCTCTCTTCCTCTCTCTTTTTTCTTTCTCTCTCTCTCTCTCCTTTTTTTTCTCTCTCTCTTCCTCTCTTTTTTTTTCTCTCTCTTCCTCTCTCCTTTTTTTTCTCTCTCTCTCTTCCTTTCTCTTTTTTCTCTCTTTCTCATTCTCATTAAAAGGCGTCATGTATGCAGGTAAATTAGGGGAATCCCTTTTCTTCAAATTCACTGAGCTTTGGAACAACCTCCCTGCCCCGCTGCGGAACCTAGGTTCATTCCAATTATTCCAAAAGCATCTGAAAACCTGGCTTTTCTCCAAAACGTAAAGCTATCTATTTAAAATGTAAAGCTATCCATCCTCTTCTTAACCTCTAATTTCTTATTATGTCCTTCCCTCATTTATTGAATTTACCTGTAAACTGTGCCGAGCTCTATCTTTATGCAGATGATGCGGTATACAAACTTAAGGTTTAGTTTAGTTTAGTTTAAAATTCAGATCCAAGGCCCCACCCCCAGGCCCACCCTATTCCACCCATCACACCCCAGCCCCCCCCCAACCTCTTCTTGTGCTCGGAGCTGCGTCAGCAGGGACACAATAACATCACACGCATGCGTCGTATCCGTGCATATGCAGATGCCCTCCTAACGTGGTGCCAAGCTGGAAGCTTTTCAAAACCCGGACAAAGTGCCGGGATTTGAAAAGCTGTCCGGACGTCCAGACAGTCCTCTAAAAAGAGGACATGTCCGGTTAAATCCAGACATCTGGTAACCCTACCAAAGAGCCAGATGTGAATCACAAGCCCTGGACTGCCCAAACACCCTTCAAAAGGTCATCAAAGCAAGCAAGCCAGTGTCTTGTATATTGCCTGTCCCATTTCTTCCTCTCAGCTGTGATCTGCTTTGGCATGTGTTCTCTGTTCCACTGACTTGTACTTAATAACTGTGTTTAATCATCACACTGTAGTTTTTATCTGGAATCAGTGGGGTACTTTGGCTCGTGTGGCCATGTGTTAAATCCAAAAGACCCACTGAGGAAGTCTGACCATTCCTTACATTCCCATTTGCTGAAGAATGTTTTTTTCCTGTGGGAATTCTTTGCCTATCTGTGAAATCCATTTTAAATTAATGCAGCCGGAAGGTATGAAAGAAAGCCATCAGTTGTTGGTATCATGACAGATCCTTTAAAAAAAAAAAAAAAAAAAAGATCTTGTTATAGTAAAATTGTTTCTCTTTAAGGCTGATGATGCATTACATTTTTAGCTTTTTATATATTTGATGGGTTTTGCTTGGTATTGCCAACCTGAATTGTAGATTTATAAATGAGTTGGGGGCCTTTCATTGCTAAATGTTCACAGTTTCAGGGGAAGATCTTATCGAATCAGGATTTCTTAATCGCACTTCTCCAGAATAGGTTCAAGGTGATTTACAAGATAAGAGGCCCATGCGACATCATAGGGAAAAGTTACATCACATCATAAGAGGGAGAGAATTACAGAAAAAAACTGTGGAGGAGGGTTACATTTTTGCGAGAGGGGAAACTGATACGAATAAATTAAAGAGGAGGGCTGAGTGACAACATCTGGAGTACTGCGTACAATTCTGGAGGCCACATTACCGCAAAGATGTGCTGAGAATCGGAGTCGGTACAGCGAATGGCCACCAAGATGGTCTCGGGGCTCAAAGATCTATCATACGAAGAAAGGCTGAACGAATTGCAGCTATACTCTCTCGAAGAATGTAGGGAGAGAGGGGACATGATTGAGATGTTTAAGTATGTCACTGGTCGCATCAAGGTAGAAGATGATGTTTTCCTTCTTAGGGGACCCTCAGCCACAAGAGGACACCCGCTGAAAATAAAGGGCGGGAAGTTTCATGGCGACACCAGGAAGTACTTCTTCACTGAAAGAGTGGTGGACAACTGAAATAAGCTCCCAGTACAGGTGGTTGAGGCCAGCAGCGTGCCAGTTTTTAAGAACAGTTGGGATGCTCATGTCGGATCTCTACGAGGGAAAAGATCATCAGAGAGCGATTAACTAGGGGGGTGGGTCAATGGAGTGGGCAGACTCGATGGGCCTTGGCCCTTTTCTGCCGTCACTTTCTATGTTTCTATGTAACATAGGGAAAAGTAACATCAAATGGAAGTAGGGGTGGAAGAGTTCCTTCAATGGAAGGAAATTTAGATTTATCAGTGAAAATATCAGAACATTTACATTGGGGAAAAGTTGTAGTGCCATGGACAATGCTCCTCCCCCCCCGGAATAAAAAGGTGCTGGTACTCAAAGTCATACGGAGTCAATCTTAGGGGGCAGAGCCCACAGTAGCCACACCCCTGTTTTCAGCTGGGCCTCATTCAAAAAGGCAGAATTGCAAATTTAACACCAGTTCCTAGGATACCAAAACAAAGAAGAGCGGCCAAGATGATAAAGGGGATGGAACTCCTCTCGTATGAGGAAAGACTGAAACGATTAGGGCTCTTCAGCTTGGATAAGAGACGGCTGAGGGGAGATAGGATTGAACTCTACAAAATTCTGAGTGGAGTAGAATGGGTACAAGTGGATCGATTTTTCACTCTGTCAAAAATTACAAAGACACTCGATGAAGTTACGGGGAAATACTTTTAAAACCAATAAGAGGAAATATTTTTTCACTCAGAGAATAGTTAAACTCTGGAACGTGTTGCCGGAGAATGTGATAAGAGCGGATAGTGTAGCTGATTTTAAGAAAGGTTAGGACAAGTTCCTGGAGGAAAAGGCCATAGTCTGTTATTGAGAAAGACATGGGGGAAGCCACTGTTTGCCCTGTATCGGTAGCATGGAATGTTGCTACTCCTTGGGTTTTGGCCAGGTATTACTGACCTGGATTGGCTACTGTGAGAACGGACTACTGGGCTTGATGAACCAGTAAGGCTATTCTTATGTTCTGGACATAGGTACGCCGAGCGAGGTGATTAAATTTGTGGACGATACGAAGTTATTCAGAGTAGTGAAGATGCAGGGGGATTGCGAAGATCTGCAACTTGACATAATCAGGCTTGAGGAATGGGCATCGACATGGCAGATGAGGTTCAACGTGGATAAGTGTAAAGTGATGCATGTCGGTAACAAAAATCTCATGCACGAATACAGGATGTCCGGGGCGGTACTTGGAGAGACCTCCCAGGAAAGAGACTTGGGAGTTCTGGTCGACAAGTCAATGAAGCCGTCCATGCAATGTGCAGCGGCAGCAAAAAGGGCAAACAGAATGCTAGGAGTGATAAAGAAGGGGATCACGAACAGGTCAGAGAAGGTTATCATGCCGCTGTACCGGGCCATGGTGCGCCCTCACCTGGAATACTGTGTCCAGCACTGGTCACCGTACATGAAGAATGATATGGTACTACTCAAAAGGGTCCAGAGAAGAGCAACTAAGATGGTTAAGGGGCTGGAGGAGTTGCCGTACAGCGAAAGATTAGAGAAACTGGGCTACTCCGTCGAACAGAGGAGATTGAGAGTGGGCATGATCGAACATTCAAGGTACTGAAGGGAACAGACTTAGTAGATATGGACAGGTTGTTCACCCTCTCCAAGGTAGGAAGAACAAGAGGGTAGATTCTGTACAAACATAAGGAAGTTCTTCTTCACCCAGAGAGTGGTAGAAAACTGGAACGCTCTTCCGGAGGCTGTTATAGGGGAAACACCCTCCAGGGACTCAAGACAAAGTTAGACAAGTTCCTGCTGAACAAGAACGTGCACTGTTAGGGCTAGTCTTGGTTAGAGTGCTGGTCTTTGACCAGAGGGCCGCCGCGTGAGCGGACTGTTGGGCATGATGGACCACTGGTCTGACCCAGCAGCGGCAATTCTTATGTTCTTTTATTTATATCTCATCCTCCCAGAAGAGCTCAGAATGGGTTACAAGATTACATACTGTACATAATAAAGCCTAACAGTGTATAGTAATGTAGAGCATGACAGTGCATTTTAGGTCATGACATGACAAAACAATACATAGGGGAGCATGATAGTAGTCAAAAAGCATGACGGTACTTAATACGGTAAAATCTCGGTTATCTGGCATCCATGGGGCTTGGTAGATGCCGGATAACTGGTTTTCTGGTTAACTAAGAGATACTGTAATAATAATAATAATAGCTTTATTTATATCCCATCATATCTTTTCAGTTCAAGACAGTGTACAACGCGTGGAGCTGAAAGGACAGCGAAGTTACATCAGTTAGATTTGGGAGGGATAGATAGACAGAAAGGAGACTGGGAGAAAAGGGGGAAGGGATGTGTACGGCATGGTAGGTATTAAGCAGAATTGAAGGGTCAGATAAATCTGTCAAACAGGTGGGTTTTTAGTGATTTTCTAACTGAATGGTATGTTAGTGAGTTCAGGATAATACAGTACTATACAAAGAGTGTCTGCCAGATCTCAATTCCCCTCGCCCTGAAGCACCAGCGCGGCAGCGGCTCTGAGCCACAAACCCCCCTCCCTCCATCCAGGCCCAATTCGGCAGAAGCAGGTGACAGTCCTGAGCTATGACCCCACCCCCTTGCTCTCTCCCTCCCTTCCTTCCACACCCAAAGCGGCAGCCGGGCAGCAGGAGGCAGCGCTTAAAATAGGCTGCTCGCGCCAGCCCCAACAGAGGCTTTCCTCTGACACCAGGAAGTGACGTCAGAAGGGAGCCGAAGCTGGCGCGAGCAGCAAGTGCAAGATGCTGCTCGTGCTGGGGAATATTTAAAGAGGGACGCATGTGGGGGTGGAGAAGAGGTGTTGGCGCCCCACCCCCACGGAAGCCATGGGTAGTATCCAAGACGACACCACATTTGAAAGTCACGCATACTTCCTTAATTTAAGAATTCTGCACTGGTTAAATGTGGGAGGGTAAGTAATCATTCATTGGCCTTGTGAAAACAATGATTTTATGGTCTGAGACTGTGTGGCGTGTGCACAGTAGAGCTAAGCTGATTGGTAGCACTGGGGTTTCCCGTGAAGCTTGTGAGATTGACAGCCACAGCCTGCAGACGTTGACAGATGGAAATGTGCTGGGCTGTCACATCTGGTAGACTGTAGACCTTGCTGCTGCCTGACACCACTGCTCCAGTGAGGCCCGTTCAGAGCAAAAGTCATCAGGAACGAGCCCATGCTGTGGTAATCGTCTGGGTGTTACTACTATGGGCAAGGTGAAAATCAGCCCAAGTCTCTATTTATGCTGCAGGAATTTTGTGCATCAGAAATCATCTAGAAAAGTGGTTCCCAAACCCTGTCCTGGGAGAGACCCCCAGCCAGTCGGGTTTTCAAGATATCCCTAATGAATATGCATGAGAGAGATTTGCATACCTGTCGCTTCCATTATATGCAAATCTCTCTCATGCATATTCATTAGGGATATCTTGAAAACCCGACTGGCTGGGGGTCCCCCAGGACAGGGTTTGGGAACCACTGATCTAGAATGTTCCAAGGGCACAAGATAATTTCCTTACCTAGTGAACCATTGTTGTAATAGACATTTCTGACAGACAAAATGTATTATAATACTTCAGAATTCATGTTTAGGAGAGGCCAGTAGAGGGTCATATAAAAAGTATTCAGGTAGTACCTAGGCATCCCGACCGCATATTTCTAGACATATTTTGGGCCCAAGTGCTCAAAATTGCATGCACAAGCTTAGAATAGCGTCATGCCACGTACTGTCACTCACTGCCAATGCTGACGCTTCCACGCTTTGTAGACATTCCACGCTATGTCATACCTAGCCTATATTATCATTCACAGTCATGCATTGTCCTGCCAGACCATAATGCATTGCCATGCTTTGTTATGCGCTGCCTTACCACGCTTCATACTGTCAGGCACTATAATGTATTATCAAGCTCTATTAGTTACTGCAATGTCATACCAAACTCATAACATCACCACCCCATGCTGTATGAGGTCTTGTCCTGTCATAAGCATTGCCACACTTTTAACTGCTCCTTCCCTATCTACTGGCTTATCATGTCATGCTCTACATTACTATATCCTGTGATGTTTATTATGTGTGTAAACTGTAAACTTGTAATCCGTTCTGAGCTCTTCTGGAAGGATGGGATATCAATCCAAATAATAAATAAAGTTATGTGCATAACTCCTTTACTCATTGAGGAAATACGACCACATTACAGAGGCATACCTCGACTCACACTGGCTACCAATTCAGGAAAGAATACTATTTAAATTCTACTGTTTACTATTTAAAACTATAAACGGAAACAGCCCAACCTACCAGAACAACCGCCTCAACCAAACTACCTCAACCAGGCACAGAAAAACACCCCCCCCCCATTCACACATCCTTCAATCAAATAAGTTAAATGGAAAAAAATATAGGATGGCCTCCTAGCCACTCAAACAGCAAAACTAATAATAATAATAATAATAGTTTATATACCGCAATACCGTGAAGTTCTATGCGGTTTACAAAAGATTAAGAGAAGGTACAAAATGATTGAACATAGGAGAAGAGAGCAAGAGAGGGTAAAAGGTCTAGAAAACCAATATTGAGGAGAGGGAGAAGTACGGGTCAGTTGTTTAGATACAACAGGAACAGATATGTCTTTAGGCGCTTCCTGAACTAGATAACCAAATCTCCAATCTACCGACAACAACCCCAGACTACAAAATGTTCAGAAAAGAATTAAAGACCATACTCTTCAAGAAATCCCTGAAAAAGTCTTAGCACCATGAATGCCTTTCCTTCTTCCCGACTCACCGAAACTACCCGATACCGATACTACAGATACCTACTCTTTACCCTCAATGGAATTGACCAGTGATCTTCTTTTGTAACCCACCTTCTATAAATCTTTTGTAATCCGCCTTGAACCGCAAGGTAATGGCAGAATAGAAATCTCTAATGTAATATAACTTAATGGAACCGTAATATAAAGAGGAACTGGAGTAAAAATAAATCAACTATACAAAAATCCTCCAGTAATGTACTTATTTATGTATACTGGGAATATTTTTTATTGCAAAACATAGACACTCATTTAATGAACCTTATGAAAAGCTTTAATCAATTGTTTATTGGTCTGTAGAAACTTAGTCCATTCATCACTTGCAATAAAAAATATTTGCTCCCAGCATACATAGCTTAATTGATAAATTAGCAACTAATTGGGATCAACCAATAATTGGCTAAAATTGGTGACAAAAGTGGTGCTAATTGGTACTGATTCACACTTATATGTGTAATTGCCACAGTCGGAGAGAACTCCCCCCCCCCAATGAAAAATGACCAGCAACTAGATTTATTGCAGATAGTAGTATGCTGTTGATAAGGTTGGATGCCATTCTCACATGGCCAAAGTCAATGCTAAAGACAAGATCTCAAATGAAAACATCCTCCTGTCTCTCGCTATCATAGACTATCTTAACTGCTGCTGCTATGGAATAGCAAATCCATAAGCAGCACTAGAGATACATATATATTGGGATTTTGGGGTACTGCTGTTTGAAAAATAGGCTCTGGATCTGGAGCACTGAAACTGTCTCATGGAATTCATGTTGACAACTGATCTCCAAACTCGACAGAGCGAGAATAACATGGCAGTGATTTGTCGTTACTATGAATAGAACGGCCTAGGCACAAGCTAGCTTCAAGACACCAGGCAGAACTAGAAAGGTCATGAGAATTCAAAGCCGTATCTAATGCTATCAGAGATTTGAGGATAATTTCACATTGGGCATAAAATCCTTTGTTTCCCCTCGGGTTCTATGTACATGCTACATGAGGCTGTCTTGGAAACAAAAGTGACATCTCAAGGAAAGCAAAGATGTTTGCTGGATGTACCTTCTAAAATACTTCTAGAGAATGGCACGGGGACAGAATTTGGCCCCGTCGCTTTGGATAATCATGGGAAACCATCCTGTGTCATTATTTAATGCCTATCTTAACCTCAGTCCTTCATTCTTCAATGCAAGGCTTGAGGGTCAGTGGCTGAGTCCATTCATACTCTGTTTCTTATGTGTGCCAAGTATAAGATAATGAAGCCATTGTGACATCACTGATAAGCTTGGCTCTTATTGGTGGAATGAGACATTATGACTTCACAATATCTGCTCTGGATACCAGAGACTTGTCATTCTCAGTGTCTATCTCAACCTCAGTCCTTTTACACCAGCATTCTTCAATGCAAGGCTTTGAGGGTCAGTGGCTGTGCCCATTCATACTCTGATTCTTATGTGTGCCAAGTATAAGATAATGAAGCCATTGTGACATCACTGATAAGCTTGGCTCTTATTGGTGGAATGAGACATTATGACTTCACAATATCTGCTCTGGATACCAGAGACTTGTCATTCTCAGTGTCTATCTCAACCTCAGTCCTTTTACACCAGCATTCTTCAATGCAAGGCTTTGAGGGTCAGTGGCTGTGCCCATTCATACTCTGAATCTTATGTGTGCCAAGTATAAGATAATGAAGCCATTGTGACATCACTGATAAGCTTGGCTCTTATTGGTGGAATGAGACATTATGACTTCACAATATCTGCTCTGGATACCAGAGACTTGTCATTCTCAGTGTCTATCTCAACCTCAGTCCTTTTACACCAGCATTCTTCAATGCAAGGCTTTGAGGGTCAGTGGCTGTGCCCATTCATACTCTGATTCTTATGTGTGCCAAGTATAAGACAATGAAGCCATTGTGACATCACTGATAAGCTTGGCTCTTATTGGTGGAATGAGACATTATGACTTCACAATATCTGCTCTGGATACCAGAGACTTGTCATTCTCAGTGTCTATCTCAACCTCAGTCCTTTTACACCAGCATTCTTCAATGCAAGGCTTTGAGGGTCAGTGGCTGTGCCCATTCATACTCTGATTCTTATGTGTGCCAAGTATAAGATAATGAAGCCATTGTGACATCACTGATAAGCTTGGCTCTTATTGGTGGAATGAGACATTATGACTTCACAATATCTGCTCTGGATACCAGAGACTTGTCATTCTCAGTGTCTATCTCAACCTCAGTCCTTTTACACCAGCATTCTTCAATGCAAGGCTTTGAGGGTCAGTGGCTGTGCCCATTCATACTCTGATTCTTATGTGTGCCAAGTATAAGATAATGAAGCCATTGTGACATCACTGATAAGCTTGGCTCTTATTGGTGGAATGAGACATTATGACTTCACAATATCTGCTCTGGATACCAGAGACTTGTCATTCTCAGTGTCTATCTCAACCTCAGTCCTTTTACACCAGCATTCTTCAATGCAAGGCTTTGAGGGTCAGTGGCTGTGCCCATTCATACTCTGATTCTTATGTGTGCCAAGTATAAGATAATGAAGCCATTGTGACATCACTGATAAGCTTGGCTCTTATTGGTGGAATGAGACATTATGACTTCACAATATCTGCTCTGGATACCAGAGACTTGTCATTCTCAGTGTCTATCTCAACCTCAGTCCTTTTACACCAGCATTCTTCAATGCAAGGCTTTGAGGGTCAGTGGCTGTGCCCATTCATACTCTGAATCTTATGTGTGCCAAGTATAAGATAATGAAGCCATTGTGACATCACTGATAAGCTTGGCTCTTATTGGTGGAATGAGACATTATGACTTCACAATATCTGCTCTGGATACCAGAGACTTGTCATTCTCAGTGTCTATCTCAACCTCAGTCCTTTTACACCAGCATTCTTCAATGCAAGGCTTTGAGGGTCAGTGGCTGTGCCCATTCATACTCTGATTCTTATGTGTGCCAAGTATAAGATAATGAAGCCATTGTGACATCACTGATAAGCTTGGCTCTTATTGGTGGAATGAGACATTATGACTTCACAATATCTGCTCTGGATACCAGAGACTTGTCATTCTCAGTGTCTATCTCAACCTCAGTCCTTTTACACCAGCATTCTTCAATGCAAGGCTTTGAGGGTCAGTGGCTGTGCCCATTCATACTCTGATTCTTATGTGTGCCAAGTATAAGATAATGAAGCCATTGTGACATCACTGATAAGCTTGGCTCTTATTGGTGGAATGAGACATTATGACTTCACAATATCTGCTCTGGATACCAGAGACTTGTCATTCTCAGTGTCTATCTCAACCTCAGTCCTTTTACACCAGCATTCTTCAATGCAAGGCTTTGAGGGTCAGTGGCTGTGCCCATTCATACTCTGATTCTTATGTGTGCCAAGTATAAGATAATGAAGCCATTGTGACATCACTGATAAGCTTGGCTCTTATTGGTGGAATGAGACATTATGACTTCACAATATCTGCTCTGGATACCAGAGACTTGTCATTCTCAGTGTCTATCTCAACCTCAGTCCTTTTACACCAGCATTCTTCAATGCAAGGCTTTGAGGGTCAGTGGCTGTGCCCATTCATACTCTGATTCTTATGTGTGCCAAGTATAAGATAATGAAGCCATTGTGACATCACTGATAAGCTTGGCTCTTATTGGTGGAATGAGACATTATGACTTCACAATATCTGCTCTGGATACCAGAGACTTGTCATTCTCAGTGTCTATCTCAACCTCAGTCCTTTTACACCAGCATTCTTCAATGCAAGGCTTTGAGGGTCAGTGGCTGTGCCCATTCATACTCTGATTCTTATGTGTGCCAAGTATAAGATAATGAAGCCATTGTGACATCACTGATAAGCTTGGCTCTTATTGGTGGAATGAGACATTATGACTTCACAATATCTGCTCTGGATACCAGAGACTTGTCATTCTCAGTGTCTATCTCAACCTCAGTCCTTTTACACCAGCATTCTTCAATGCAAGGCTTTGAGGGTCAGTGGCTGTGCCCATTCATACTCTGATTCTTATGTGTGCCAAGTATAAGATAATGAAGCCATTGTGACATCACTGATAAGCTTGGCTCTTATTGGTGGAATGAGACATTATGACTTCACAATATCTGCTCTGGATACCAGAGACTTGTCATTCTCAGTGTCTATCTCAACCTCAGTCCTTTTACACCAGCATTCTTCAATGCAAGGCTTTGAGGGTCAGTGGCTGTGCCCATTCATACTCTGAATCTTATGTGTGCCAAGTATAAGATAATGAAGCCATTGTGACATCACTGATAAGCTTGGCTCTTATTGGTGGAATGAGACATTATGACTTCACAATATCTGCTCTGGATACCAGAGACTTGTCATTCTCAGTGTCTATCTCAACCTCAGTCCTTTTACACCAGCATTCTTCAATGCAAGGCTTTGAGGGTCAGTGGCTGTGCCCATTCATACTCTGAATCTTATGTGTGCCAAGTATAAGATAATGAAGCCATTGTGACATCACTGATAAGCTTGGCTCTTATTGGTGGAATGAGACATTATGACTTCACAATATCTGCTCTGGATACCAGAGACTTGTCATTCTCAGTGTCTATCTCAACCTCAGTCCTTTTACACCAGCATTCTTCAATGCAAGGCTTTGAGGGTCAGTGGCTGTGCCCATTCATACTCTGATTCTTATGTGTGCCAAGTATAAGATAATGAAGCCATTGTGACATCACTGATAAGCTTGGCTCTTATTGGTGGAATGAGACATTATGACTTCACAATATCTGCTCTGGATACCAGAGACTTGTCATTCTCAGTGTCTATCTCAACCTCAGTCCTTTTACACCAGCATTCTTCAATGCAAGGCTTTGAGGGTCAGTGGCTGTGCCCATTCATACTCTGATTCTTATGTGTGCCAAGTATAAGATAATGAAGCCATTGTGACATCACTGATAAGCTTGGCTCTTATTGGTGGAATGAGACATTATGACTTCACAATATCTGCTCTGGATACCAGAGACTTGTCATTCTCAGTGTCTATCTCAACCTCAGTCCTTTTACACCAGCATTCTTCAATGCAAGGCTTTGAGGGTCAGTGGCTGTGCCCATTCATACTCTGATTCTTATGTGTGCCAAGTATAAGATAATGAAGCCATTGTGACATCACTGATAAGCTTGGCTCTTATTGGTGGAATGAGACATTATGACTTCACAATATCTGCTCTGGATACCAGAGACTTGTCATTCTCAGTGTCTATCTCAACCTCAGTCCTTTTACACCAGCATTCTTCAATGCAAGGCTTTGAGGGTCAGTGGCTGTGCCCATTCATACTCTGATTCTTATGTGTGCCAAGTATAAGATAATGAAGCCATTGTGACATCACTGATAAGCTTGGCTCTTATTGGTGGAATGAGACATTATGACTTCACAATATCTGCTCTGGATACCAGAGACTTGTCATTCTCAGTGTCTATCTCAACCTCAGTCCTTTTACACCAGCATTCTTCAATGCAAGGCTTTGAGGGTCAGTGGCTGTGCCCATTCATACTCTGATTCTTATGTGTGCCAAGTATAAGATAATGAAGCCATTGTGACATCACTGATAAGCTTGGCTCTTATTGGTGGAATGAGACATTATGACTTCACAATATCTGCTCTGGATACCAGAGACTTGTCATTCTCAGTGTCTATCTCAACCTCAGTCCTTTTACACCAGCATTCTTCAATGCAAGGCTTTGAGGGTCAGTGGCTGTGCCCATTCATACTCTGAATCTTATGTGTGCCAAGTATAAGATAATGAAGCCATTGTGACATCACTGATAAGCTTGGCTCTTATTGGTGGAATGAGACATTATGACTTCACAATATCTGCTCTGGATACCAGAGACTTGTCATTCTCAGTGTCTATCTCAACCTCAGTCCTTTTACACCAGCATTCTTCAATGCAAGGCTTTGAGGGTCAGTGGCTGTGCCCATTCATACTCTGATTCTTATGTGTGCCAAGTATAAGATAATGAAGCCATTGTGACATCACTGATAAGCTTGGCTCTTATTGGTGGAATGAGACATTATGACTTCACAATATCTGCTCTGGATACCAGAGACTTGTCATTCTCAGTGTCTATCTCAACCTCAGTCCTTTTACACCAGCATTCTTCAATGCAAGGCTTTGAGGGTCAGTGGCTGTGCCCATTCATACTCTGATTCTTATGTGTGCCAAGTATAAGATAATGAAGCCATTGTGACATCACTGATAAGCTTGGCTCTTATTGGTGGAATGAGACATTATGACTTCACAATATCTGCTCTGGATACCAGAGACTTGTCATTCTCAGTGTCTATCTCAACCTCAGTCCTTTTACACCAGCATTCTTCAATGCAAGGCTTTGAGGGTCAGTGGCTGTGCCCATTCATACTCTGATTCTTATGTGTGCCAAGTATAAGATAATGAAGCCATTGTGACATCACTGATAAGCTTGGCTCTTATTGGTGGAATGAGACATTATGACTTCACAATATCTGCTCTGGATACCAGAGACTTGTCATTCTCAGTGTCTATCTCAACCTCAGTCCTTTTACACCAGCATTCTTCAATGCAAGGCTTTGAGGGTCAGTGGCTGTGCCCATTCATACTCTGATTCTTATGTGTGCCAAGTATAAGATAATGAAGCCATTGTGACATCACTGATAAGCTTGGCTCTTATTGGTGGAATGAGACATTATGACTTCACAATATCTGCTCTGGATACCAGAGACTTGTCATTCTCAGTGTCTATCTCAACCTCAGTCCTTTTACACCAGCATTCTTCAATGCAAGGCTTTGAGGGTCAGTGGCTGTGCCCATTCATACTCTGATTCTTATGTGTGCCAAGTATAAGATAATGAAGCCATTGTGACATCACTGATAAGCTTGGCTCTTATTGGTGGAATGAGACATTATGACTTCACAATATCTGCTCTGGATACCAGAGACTTGTCATTCTCAGTGTCTATCTCAACCTCAGTCCTTTTACACCAGCATTCTTCAATGCAAGGCTTTGAGGGTCAGTGGCTGTGCCCATTCATACTCTGATTCTTATGTGTGCCAAGTATAAGATAATGAAGCCATTGTGACATCACTGATAAGCTTGGCTCTTATTGGTGGAATGAGACATTATGACTTCACAATATCTGCTCTGGATACCAGAGACTTGTCATTCTCAGTGTCTATCTCAACCTCAGTCCTTTTACACCAGCATTCTTCAATGCAAGGCTTTGAGGGTCAGTGGCTGTGCCCATTCATACTCTGAATCTTATGTGTGCCAAGTATAAGATAATGAAGCCATTGTGACATCACTGATAAGCTTGGCTCTTATTGGTGGAATGAGACATTATGACTTCACAATATCTGCTCTGGATACCAGAGACTTGTCATTCTCAGTGTCTATCTCAACCTCAGTCCTTTTACACCAGCATTCTTCAATGCAAGGCTTTGAGGGTCAGTGGCTGTGCCCATTCATACTCTGAATCTTATGTGTGCCAAGTATAAGATAATGAAGCCATTGTGACATCACTGATAAGCTTGGCTCTTATTGGTGGAATGAGACATTATGACTTCACAATATCTGCTCTGGATACCAGAGACTTGTCATTCTCAGTGTCTATCTCAACCTCAGTCCTTTTACACCAGCATTCTTCAATGCAAGGCTTTGAGGGTCAGTGGCTGTGCCCATTCATACTCTGATTCTTATGTGTGCCAAGTATAAGATAATGAAGCCATTGTGACATCACTGATAAGCTTGGCTCTTATTGGTGGAATGAGACATTATGACTTCACAATATCTGCTCTGGATACCAGAGACTTGTCATTCTCAGTGTCTATCTCAACCTCAGTCCTTTTACACCAGCATTCTTCAATGCAAGGCTTTGAGGGTCAGTGGCTGTGCCCATTCATACTCTGATTCTTATGTGTGCCAAGTATAAGATAATGAAGCCATTGTGACATCACTGATAAGCTTGGCTCTTATTGGTGGAATGAGACATTATGACTTCACAATATCTGCTCTGGATACCAGAGACTTGTCATTCTCAGTGTCTATCTCAACCTCAGTCCTTTTACACCAGCATTCTTCAATGCAAGGCTTTGAGGGTCAGTGGCTGTGCCCATTCATACTCTGATTCTTATGTGTGCCAAGTATAAGATAATGAAGCCATTGTGACATCACTGATAAGCTTGGCTCTTATTGGTGGAATGAGACATTATGACTTCACAATATCTGCTCTGGATACCAGAGACTTGTCATTCTCAGTGTCTATCTCAACCTCAGTCCTTTTACACCAGCATTCTTCAATGCAAGGCTTTGAGGGTCAGTGGCTGTGCCCATTCATACTCTGATTCTTATGTGTGCCAAGTATAAGATAATGAAGCCATTGTGACATCACTGATAAGCTTGGCTCTTATTGGTGGAATGAGACATTATGACTTCACAATATCTGCTCTGGATACCAGAGACTTGTCATTCTCAGTGTCTATCTCAACCTCAGTCCTTTTACACCAGCATTCTTCAATGCAAGGCTTTGAGGGTCAGTGGCTGTGCCCATTCATACTCTGATTCTTATGTGTGCCAAGTATAAGATAATGAAGCCATTGTGACATCACTGATAAGCTTGGCTCTTATTGGTGGAATGAGACATTATGACTTCACAATATCTGCTCTGGATACCAGAGACTTGTCATTCTCAGTGTCTATCTCAACCTCAGTCCTTTTACACCAGCATTCTTCAATGCAAGGCTTTGAGGGTCAGTGGCTGTGCCCATTCATACTCTGATTCTTATGTGTGCCAAGTATAAGATAATGAAGCCATTGTGACATCACTGATAAGCTTGGCTCTTATTGGTGGAATGAGACATTATGACTTCACAATATCTGCTCTGGATACCAGAGACTTGTCATTCTCAGTGTCTATCTCAACCTCAGTCCTTTTACACCAGCATTCTTCAATGCAAGGCTTTGAGGGTCAGTGGCTGTGCCCATTCATACTCTGATTCTTATGTGTGCCAAGTATAAGATAATGAAGCCATTGTGACATCACTGATAAGCTTGGCTCTTATTGGTGGAATGAGACATTATGACTTCACAATATCTGCTCTGGATACCAGAGACTTGTCATTCTCAGTGTCTATCTCAACCTCAGTCCTTTTACACCAGCATTCTTCAATGCAAGGCTTTGAGGGTCAGTGGCTGTGCCCATTCATACTCTGAATCTTATGTGTGCCAAGTATAAGATAATGAAGCCATTGTGACATCACTGATAAGCTTGGCTCTTATTGGTGGAATGAGACATTATGACTTCACAATATCTGCTTTTTTTTAACTATACAAACAAAAGAAAAAGGCTCATTTGTTTGATGCTTCTTTCATTGTTTGAGCCGGTGTTTTATCAATTATCGGTACTAGCTTATCTTCAATGAGTTGATGAAGGAAATTCTAAACTTTTTGTCTACACCAGTGGTTCTTAAACCTGTTCTGGGGGACCCCCAGCCAGTAATATCCCTAATAAATATGCATGAGGCAGTTTTGCATGCCTGTCACCTCAATTATATGTAAATCTGCATCATGCATATTCATTAGAGGCACTCGATGAAATTACAGGGAATATTCTTAAAACCAAGAGAATAGTTAAGCTCTGGAACGCGTTGCCAGAGGATGTGGTAAGAGCAGATAGCGTAGCTGGTTTTAAGAAAGGTTTGGACAAGTTCCTGGAGGAAAAGTCCATAGTCTGTTATTGAGAAAGACATGGGGGAAGCCACTGCTTGCCCTGGATCGGAAGCATGGAATGTTGCTACACCTTGGGTTTTGGCCAGGTACTAGTGACCTGGATTGGCCACTGTGAGAACTTGTTACTGGGCTTGATGGACCATTGGTCATAAGAACATAAGAAGTGCCATCTCCAGAACAGACCCAAGTCTGGCGATCCGCACACGCGGAGGCCCCGCCAGGTGTACCCTGGCATAGTATTAGTTCCCATATCACTCTAAGCTTCTCATAAGAGATGCGCATCTAGCTTACCCGAACCTATGTCACCTTAAGCCACTCATAAGGAGGTGTACATCTAACCCTAGAACGGTGGATTCCACAATTACCTCTTCTGGGAGAGCATTCCAGGTTTCCACCACTCGTTGCATGAAGCAGAACTTCCTGATATTTGTCCTGAACCTGTCCCCCCTTAGCTTTAGTCCATGTCCTCTCGTCCTCGTCACATTGGACATTGTAAATAGTTTTTTATCCTGCTCTATTTGGTCGATTCCTTTCAGTATTTTGAAAGTCTCGATCATATCCCCTCACAGTCTCCTCTTCTCAAGGGAGAACAATCCCAGTCTCTTAAGTCATTCCTCATATTCCAAGTTCTCCATGCCCTTAATTAGCTTCGTTGCTCGTCTCTGCACCCTCTCGAGTACTTTTAAATCCTTCTTTAGGTATGGAGACCAATGTTTGACGCAGTATTCCAAGTGTGGTCTGACCATCGCTCTATAAAGCGGTAGTATTACTTTCTCCGATCTACTTGTGATTCCCTTCTTTATCATGCCTAGCATTCTATTCGCTTTTTTCGCTGCCGCCACACATTGCAACAACGGCTTCAGGGTCCTATCGATTAATACGCCCAGATCCCTTTCCTGTTCAGTTTTTCCCAGAGTTGCACCTGACATACTGTACTTGTGTTCCTTATTTTTTCTTCCTAAATGCATGACTTTGCATTTATCCACATTAAACTTCATCTGCCATTTATCTGCCCAATTTTCCAATCGGCTCAAGTCGCTCTGGAGTTCCTCGCTGTCCTTCTGCGGCATAGCTTTGTGTCATCTGCGAACTTGATGATCTCACTGGATGTTTCATCCTCCAGGTCATTTATGAAGATATTAAATAAGATGGGCCCAAGTACCGAGCCCTAGGGCACACTGCTAGTCACAGTCTCCCAGTCTGAGAATCTCCCATTTATGCCCACTCTCTGCCTTCTGTTTTCTAGCCATTTGCTTATCCATCTTAGTACGTCTCCTTCTATTCCATGGTCTGACCCAGTAAGGCTATTTTTATGTCCTTATTAGGGATATCTTGAAAATCTGACTGGTTGGGAGTCCCCCAGGACAGGTTTAAGAACCACTGGTAGCATTATTTGGTTTTGCTTCTTTCTTTATGCTGTTACTTTCCTATTTACAATTTGTCGATCCTTTCTTTTACTTTATTGTTTGTAAAACGCTTTGCTACTTTTTGTAAAGGCGGTATATTAAGATTAATAAACCATAAAAGAGCTTAGACCGAGGAGTAACCTATGGAAGTACTTCTTCACAGAAAGGGTGGTGAATATGTGGAATGGCTTCCTCGTGGATGTGGTGAAGACAAAGACTGTACACTCCTCCCTCCTTATTTGTGGTTTCGGCACCCGCGGTTTCGACTAT
Source organism: Geotrypetes seraphini (assembly GCF_902459505.1). Taxonomy (NCBI): domain Eukaryota; kingdom Metazoa; phylum Chordata; class Amphibia; order Gymnophiona; family Dermophiidae; genus Geotrypetes; species Geotrypetes seraphini. Next base: position 305,430,140 of record NC_047087.1, read on the forward strand.
TCACGATTTTTGGTGCCAGGACACCCCCCCTAGTGAATCGACCTTACCTGGTGGTCTAGCAGCGACGCGGGGCAGAAGCGATCTTCCTACACTCCTGCCCCATGCAGATCCGTCATCGAAAATGGCCGCTGTGAGTCCACGTGGTCTCACGAGACTACAACGGGAACTCATAGCAGCTATTTTCAATGATGGCTCTATACGGGGCAGGAGTGTAGGAAGATCGCTCCTGCCCCACGTCATTGCTAGACCACCAGGTAAGGTCTGGGAGGCAAGGGTGAGTCAGAGTCGGCCCAAAAGTTATTCGCAAATTTTCCATATTCGCGGGCCGGGTCTGCCCCTAACCCCCGCGAATACAGAAGGAGGAGTGTATCTAAATTCAAGAAAGTGTGGAACAAGTATATAGGATCTCAGGGAGAGGAAAAGATGGCAGACTGGATAGGCTCTACCCTGCTTAAAATGCCTACACATTTTATTATAATAATAATAATAATTTTATTTCTTATATACTGCCAAAGCCATAGAAGTTCTAGGCGGTTTACAGTAGAGGTCAACACGGGAACGGGGATCACAGGAATCCCGCGGGTCCTGCGGGAGTCCCGCAGGAATCCCCCCCTAACCCACGGGACTCCCACGGGGACCCTTCTCTAGCCAACGGGACTCCTACGGGGATGGAAGGCTTTGGAAGCAGGGTTCGTCCATATAATATAATGGACATGTCAGCCTTAGTAAAAGAGGGGGTTTATAAGTTAATTACCTGAACAGAAAACCAAAAAAAGGGTTCCACCAAAGAGATTCCACAAGGAAAATAGCAGCGCAACTACAAAAGAAACTGTGGAATTGATGATCCTGTCAGAAGTAATTGCTGCTTTTTATGGGGACGGGCGGGGATGGAGGTAATTCCTTACGGGGATGGGTGGGGACGGAGAGGATCCTGACGGGGATGGGTGGGGATGGGTGGGATTTCTGTCCCCGCGCAACTCTCTAGTTTACAGTAAAGAAGAGCTGGACAATCAGCGACATAGTTACAATGTAGAAGCAATGAATATCAGTGTGCATAATAGGAGAGATGATGAATGGACAAAATTCTTAGGTAACAAATCGGTTGAACAGGTTCGTTTTTACTCATTTTCTAAAACTAAAATAGGATGAGGAGTGGGTGATAATGTTTCCCAGCCAATCGTTCAGTTTGCCTGCCTGGAAAGCTAGAGTTCTGTCCAGGAATATTTTGTAACGGCAGGCCTTTATTGTTGGCTGGCTAAACATGTGGATTTTACGTGTGGGCCTAATAGCACAACCCAAATTAAAGTGGGAAACCAGGTACATAGGGGCCAAACCAAAGATTGATTTGAAGCAGAGACAAGAAAATTTAAACAAAACTCTTGCTTCGATGGGCAGCCAGTGGAGTTTTTGATAATAGGGACTTATGTGTTTCCATTTTTTTAAACCGAAAATCAGGCGTACTGCCGAATTTTGAATAATTCGGAGTCTGTGAAGGGTTTTCTTGAAAGTTCCCAAATAGATGATAGTCCAGTATGCTTAGAATAGAAGATTGCACCAGTAAACGGAATGATGCTGCATCAAAGTATTTTCTGATGGTTCTTAGTTTCCATAATTTCGAGAAGCATTTTTTAGTCAATAAATCCGTGTGAGTGTCTAAAGTAAGGTATCGGTCAAGAGTCACTTGCAGAATTTTTATGGAATTGACAATAGGGAAGTCCTGACCATTCAAGGAGATTTTAGAATCTTTGATTTTATCGTTAGGGGTTGCGAGAAAAAAATTTGGTTTTATCTGAGTTGAGTTTCAGTTTGAATTCTGTCATCCATAATTCAATTTGTTTTAGGACAAATGCCAGGTGATTCTTGTCTCTGAAGTTAGATTTGTGAGGGGAAGAACTATGGTGATGTCATCTGCGTAGATATAGAATTTGACTTTTCAGCTTTGCAATAGATTCCCTAATGGGGCAAGGTAGATGTTAAACAGGGTAGGGGATAGAGGGGAACCCTGCGGAACATCGCAGGAGTTTGTCCATCTGCAGGATTGTTTATTATCACTGTAGACTTGGTAAGATCATTTGCTCAAGAAACACTTTACCAGAAAGTCCAATTGACTCCAGACAGTCAATTAGAATGTCGTGATCGACTACCGGTCAAAGGCACTGCTTAGATCTAGTTGTAGGACTAGTGCACTAGAACCTTGGCTGAATGTCCTATTAATTCTCTTTCTTCCTCCCCTCTTAAAGTCAATTCAAGTCAATTCAATTTGTTACCTTTGCTTAATCTTCTGTAAACCGCATAGAACTTCACGGTATTGTGGTATATAAGCTGTTATTATTATTATTATTATCTAGTAGTGAGGCTATAACTGTTTCGGTGCTAAAGCCTGAGCGGAAGCCTGACTGATTCTCTTGCAGAATACTGAAGTTGTCCAAATACATTGCTAAGTTCTGGTTGACTAGGCCTTCCATCAGTTTTATAAATAAGGGGATGCTTGCAATTGGTCTGTAATTTGATGTCAGCTTGTAGGATTCTTTCAGATTTTTTGTGATCGGGGTGATCAGAATCTGACCTAAATCCTCGGAAAATGTACCGGTCAGTGATAGAGAAGAAAGCCAGTTATATAACTTAGCTTTGAAGGAGACAGGGGCAGCTTTCATAACGTTTGGTGGGCAACTGTCTAGTCTACAGTAAGAATCAGCGTATTTCGTTAAAGTTTGCAGAATTGACCTCAAGTAGGAATGATGAATTTGTTCCAGGACATGTCTACCCTAGGTTCGTCTTTGTATTGCGCCACTGGGTTGTTCAAATGATTAGACGAGGAGACTGGCAGTTTGGATCTCAGATTGGTGATTTTGTTGTTAAAGAATTCCGCCAGCGTATCAGCAGACGGGGGGGAGTCTGAGGTAGAATGGGAAACGGTTTTTGGTGTTGATGTTTGGTGAACCAATTTTTTGGGCATAAAAGTTAGAGCGCTTAATTGTTATAAGTTTTTTGTATTCTTTTAGTTTTTGTCTCCAGTTCGCCTTCCCTTTGATGTCTCCAGATTTCAGCCATTGTCTTTCGAGTTTTCTTAGCTCCCGTTTCAGCGTTCCTAACTCGTTGTCAAACCGCATCTAAATTTTTGTTCCTTAATTTTGTATTTGTCCTCTTTGGAAGCCACCTTAATGCAAGTGTTATTGTGAATAGTGGTATACAAAATGTAATCAAATGAAATGAAAATTATTTAGGTATGGAGTGGCCTACCTCAACACCCTGGGTTATGGGATCAAATCCAAGTGTTGCTCCGTATGACCTTGGCAAGTCACCTAATTGCCCTGGGTATGAAAATAAGTACCTGTAAATATGTAAATCAGGGGTGTCCAACCTGCGGCCCAAGGGCTGCAGGCGGCCCCGCGAAGTATTTTGTGCGGCCCCGGTCGAGGGCGATGCAGTGTTTTCCTCTGCTGCCCTCGGGTGTTTACCGTCTTACCAGCTCCCTCCTCTGTCTTGCTGCAGCGTTTGCACATTTGTGCGGCCCCAGAAACATTTTTTTCGGCCAATGCGGCCCAGGGAAACCAAAAGGTTGGACACCCCTGATGTAAACCGTTTTGAATATGTAACTACTATTACTATTTATCATTTCAATAGCGCTGAAAAGTGTCCGCAGGGCTGTACATTCAGCATGCAACAGACAGTCTCTGCCTAGAAGAGCTTACAATCTAATGTGGACAGACAGGACATATAAGGAGGGTTGTGTAACCACAAAAAAACAGTGTACAAACTTTATTCCCTTTCCTCATTTCCATCCCTTAGCAAAAATCTTCTAAAGCAGTCTTTGCTCCATTGCTTTTGAGATTATTTTCTCTATTTTGACATTTGGTGTGTCTGGCCCTGGAAAACTGTAAAGCAACCGTCCCTAACTATGAGGAACGTGTGTTTGAGGACATTTGGCGTTTTGATTCTTACGATGTTAATTGAACTCCTCCATGAAATTATTTTCCCACACAACACAGATTCCTGGAACAGTTATGGCATATGCACATTGCAGCTTTAACTCATCATGTAATTTGAAAGGAACAGTCTTATACATGCTTCACCATGGATAAAGGAGTCTTGTGGTGCTGAATGTTTAATTGCTGGCACTAGAGAAGCAGCCAGGAGAGGGCAAGGAAAGAGAGAGGCGAGAGGGAGAAGGAAGGGAGAGGCGTGTTTGTGCTTTGCAGATCTGACTGGTGCAATTTGCTCTTCTGTCCTTTGATTCGGTAAAACTTATTTATATATTCATTTGCAAAATTTTTATTTATTTCAAGCACATTATCCGCCCAACACCTAGGCAAATTACAATTAAAAAAAAAATTTTTGATAAAGAAACATAACAATATCCAATAGGAAATAAAGTATCAATTATTACTTTTGATGTAAAACTTTTTCTTCCCCCAGCACCTCTTTCCTGCTCCCCCATCCAGCAGTAGGCCTCCCTTCCTTTTTCTCCCCCCCCCGTCTCTTCCTCTGTCCATCAGCACCTCTTTCCTGCTCCCCGTCCAGCATTAGGCCTCCCTTCCTTTTTCTTCCCCCCAGCACCTCTTTCCTGCTCTCCGTCCAGCATTAGGCCTCCCTTCCTTTTTCTTCCCCCAGCACCTCTTTCCTGCTCCCCCGTCCAGCAGTAGGCCTCCCTTCCTTTTTCTACCCACCCACCCTCGTCTCTTCCCCTGTCCAGCAGCGGTACCCCTTACCTCGCGTCTGCCCTCCGCTGACAGCCGCCTCAAGCCGCCGCAGCCTGTAGGCGCCGACAGCCACCGTGGTCTGCAGCCGCCGACAGCTGCGGGGGCAGACAGCCTCCGCGCCATCCGAAGCCGACATCTGTCTTGGGAGAGAGAGATGCGTGGAAGCGCGCATGCGCACTCCTACCTGCGGGGACCTACAGCGCACGGAAAATGGGAGCATGCAGGTAAGAGTGCGCATGCGCGGCTTAGGCTTTTATTATATTAGATTCTGGGAGGGGGGTGATAGGAAGCCAATGGGCTTTTTTCAACAGAGGCATGACATGATTGAATTTCTTAGATTTGGTAATAATTTTGATGGCGGGCTTTTTTCCTTAATAAAGTACATAGCTAGCTAACAACTCTTTCCTATGAACCATATGCTACCCCTTTAACAGAAGGCCTGCACAAACAAATATGTTTTAAGTACTGGTAGTTTCTTAAACGTCAGGCCTTTACTACATTATTTTAAAAAGTCTAAGGCGGGAATTTATCAATGTGGGTTACCATTAAGATGGGTTATTATACCCCTAATTCATACTATTTTAGCACTGAGCCCATTTTATGTAACAACAACTTGTTACTAATAACTACCATCTTAATGGTAGTCCACTTTGATAACTTTCCCTCATATAAAAAAAGAGAAAAGAATGTCTCTAGAAATCAAAATCACTGTTGTATGTAATAAAAGTGAGCTAAGTCTAGGACAGTCAAGCCATTGTGACATCACTGATGAGGTTGGCTCTTAGGCATTGGTGGAATGAGGCATTATGATGTCACAATACCAGCTCTGGTTATCAGAGGCTGAAACTTTTCACACTATTTATTTATTCAATTTTCTATGTCGTTCTCCAAGGGGAGCTCAGAATAGTTTACAGGGATTTATTCAGGTACTCAAGCATTTTTCCCTGTCTGTCCCGGTGGGCTCACAATCTATCTAATGTACCTGGGGCAATGGGGGGATTGAGTGACTTGCCCAGGGTCACCAGGAACCCAAAACCTCAGGGTACTGAGGCTGTAGCTCCACTGCACCACTCTAGAAACCAAAATGTAGCAAAAGTGAGCCAAGTATAGGACAATCAAGCCATTGTGACATCACTGATGACTGGCTCTTAGGCTCTGGTGGAATGAGGCCTTATTAGAGTTACCAGACAGCTGGGTTTCCCCGCCCTTGTCCTCTTTTTGAGGGATCCATTGGGCGTCCGGGCAGCTTTTTTATTTTTCTGATTTTATCTGGATTTTGGCGACGGTATGCGCAGGGCTGCTGTGCTGAAACGCGCGCTGTGACTGTTGCCCATGGCAGTCCTCTGCCCTGGATCAAGAATTGATGTTGGGGGGGGGGGGGGGGGGCAGAGGACCGGCACAGCCAACAGCGCACGTCTCAGCAGATCGGTCCCATGTTGGAAGCAGCAGCAAGACATATTTATTTACATTTCCTGAGAGATTTTGGATAGGAATGTTCCTTATGCTGATCTTGCACTCCTGAAGAGCATTCTAATTCCCTCCTCATATGTTAGGGGATTTTCTGTTTCCACACTATTTCCTAAGGTTCTAAGAGACTGATGGATAAGGTAAGATTCTGGTGATTCCCACCCCATATATGCAGGGGGATGTAAAAACTCGAGTGTGGTGCAGTGGTTAATGCTACAGCCTCAGCCCCCTGGGGTTGTGGGTTCAAATCCACGCTGCTCCTTGTGACCCTGGGCAAGTCACTTAATCCCCCCATTGCCCCAGGTACATTAGATAGATTGTGAGCCCAGCAGGACAGACAGGGAAAAATGCTTGAGTACCTGAATAAATTCATGTAAATCATTCTGAGCTCTCCTGGGAGAACGGTATAGAAAATTAAATAAATATTGAAAAGGATTTTGCAGCTCACTGAGGTGATGCAAAAAAATGGAACCTGATGTTCCTTTTGCAGGAATGGAATATCCTGATGGGGCTAAGCAGAGAATGCTAGCTTTTTACGCAGCTCTGAGCCACTGCCATTTTTGTTTGCACTTCAGATTTTTTGTGGAAGCAGAGTTTTGGGTGTTTTTTTTTTCAAATTTCTTTTGTGCATATTTGGTTTCTTGAGTCTTTTTCTTGTGATCTGCTTTAATGACTTTTCCTGTCTCTGGCCCTTTAAGAACTGACACAGCCAGCAGATAGTGAAATAATAATCATAACTTTATTCTTTTATACCACCATAACTAAAAGTGCTAGGTGGTTTACATTAAAAAGAGCTGGACAATCAGCGAAATACAGTAATACAGTAAAAAAATACAAGAATTTCAATAATAAAACTCACTAAGTAATAAACTTATCGAACAAAGTGGTCTTAATTAATTTCCAATAACATAGCTTGCTGAATACATTTACCTAACCAGGATTGTTGCCTACCAGCTTGAAATGTTAGGGTCCTATCTAAGAAGGTCTTATATCGACACCCATTAATTTTTGGATAAACAAATAAGTAGAAGTTTCTAGTTTCTCTTGATGGTCTATGAAATAATTGAACAGTTGCCTTTCTGTTGTATGTATTTATTTATTCAGCATTTGATGATGTACTACTGTTAGGATGGGGGTGGGGGGTAAGGCAGTAGGAGCCATGGGCATGGTGGGGTCAGGGTCATGTGTCCTCTCTTTTGACTTCACAAATATGGTAACCCTAGGCATTATTTATGTATTTATTTAAAAATTTATATACCGCATAAAAACTGTGGTTTACAAAATTACATGCATACATATTAAAAATACTAAAACATGTTTCGACAGAACAGACACAACCTCTAGAATTCACCTCTTCTGGATGGTGGAGACAGAGACTGTGTCTGAATTCAAGAGGGCCTGGGATAGGCACGTGGGATCTCTCGGAGAGAGAAAGAGATAATGGTTACTGCGGATGGGCAGCTCTATGACCTCACAATGCAGGTGTAAGGAGCCTTACCCTATAGGAAGAAGAGATGCAAATGTTAAGAGCCTTAACCAATAGGGAGAGGAGGAGATAGTGGATGCTGCAGATTGTCAGACTGGATGGACCATTTGGCCTTTATCTGCCATCATGATTCTATGTTTCTAATTAAATTTGCTGATGACACAAAGTTATCCAAAGTTGATAAATCACAAGAGAATTGTGAACAATTTCAAGACAACCTTATGAGACTGGGAGACTGAACAGCCAAATGGTAGATGTTTAATGTGAGCAAGTGAAATGTGATACATATGGGGAAAGAGGAACCCAAATTATAGCTATGTGATGCAAGGTTCAACATTAGGAGTCACCGCTCAGGGGAAAGGTTCTAGGTATCATCGCTGTTAATACTTTGGAACTCTCTGCTCAGTGTGCAGCGGCAACAAAGAAAGCAAATAGAATGTTAGGAATTAATGGAAAACAAAAATGAGAATGTTATAATGTCTTCGTATCATATAGTGGAATTAGAATAGGTATAGAGAAGGGCAACTAAAATGATAAAGGGGATGGGACGATTTCCCTTTGAGGCAAGACTACAGTGACTAGGGCTCTTCAGCCTGAATAAGAGAAGGTACAGGGGAGATATGATAGAGGTCTATAAAATATTGAGTGGCGTGGAAATGTTTACCATTTCCAAAAATATAGGACCAAGGTGCATGCGGTTAAGCTACTAGGTAGGCAATTTTAACAAAATGGAGAAAATATTTCTTCATTCAACATGTAATTAAACGCTGAAATTTGTTGTCAGAGAATGTGGTAAAAGCAGTTAGCTCAGCAGGGTTTTTAAAAAAAAGGTCTGAACCATTAATTAAAAGAAAAGTCCATAAACCATTATTATGATGGACTTGGAAAAATCCACTGTTTATTTATAGTATAAGTAGCATAAAATCTGTTTTACTCTTTTGGGATCTTGCCAGGTACTTGTGACCTGGATTGGCCACTGTTGAAAACAGGATACTGGGCTTGATGGACATTCGATCTGTCCCATTATAATAATGCTTGTGCTCTTATGTTCATGCACATACTGACACAGGGCCTGATTCTCTAAAAGATGCTGATTAGCGAGTAGCCGCGTGTAACCCGCCAAAACGGGGAAGGAAAAAATAGTGGTCGCTGCGGGGATGGGGACAAGGCCATTCACCACCCCTTGGAGCGGTGAATGGTCTTGTCTCTGCAGTGAGGCAATCAAGGATCGCGAGGTCCAGCAGCCCTCACCCGCCGATCGCAGCGTTCCGCCATCTCCCTCCCTCCACCTCACCTTAGATGCCCAGTTAGCCGGCTTTCTTTTTCGCCCAGCCGCCCACTTTCAAAAAGCCGCGCACGCGCGGCTGATCAAGTTGTTTAATCTTCTCCTCTGCTGCAACTTCCTGTTTCCAGTTGCGTCAGAGGAGAAGATTGAACAACTGAGCAGCCGCGCGTGCACGGCTTTTTGAAAGCGTGCAGCTGGGCGAGAAAGAAAGCCGGCAAACTCGGCATCTAAGTTGAGGTGGAGGGAGGGAGCTGACGGAACGCTGCATTCGGGTGGGAGGGGGGCTGCTGGACCGTGCGTGTTCCCGGTTCACACTAGGAAGGAGGGAGTGAAAGGAAAAGAGATTCTGGGCCAAGGGGATGAAGAGGGAGAGAAAGAAACCCACAGCAGGAAAGAAAGGGGAGGATAAGCAGGTGAGCCAGATGCTGGAAGCGGGGGGAGGGGGAGGGGGAGGGGGGGAAGAAAGAGGGAAAGAAGCTAGATGGGGTTGAAGAGAAGAGACACATTAGTATGGAAGAGGAAGAGAGGGGAAATCTGGACACAGGAAGGTAACAGAAACAGAGGGGAAATTATGTGCATGGAGGCATAGGGACAGAGACATAAAGGGGACATACATGCCATGGGGATGGCATATGGACACGGGGGGGAGGCAATGCCAGATAGATAGGGGAGATATTAGAAATGGGGAAAATAGGAACACAGAAGCGAGATTGTTTGGGGACCAAGCTCGCAGGTTCCAGCGGCTTGCACAAAATACATTGTAACGTGCCACAAAAGTAAGAGGGAGGTAGGTAGATAGATTGATAGGCCACGCGAGAGGAGCTGAAGGGTGGTAGAAAGGAACAGATTGTGAAGGAGGGAGGGAAGGGTGGTGGTAGAAAGGAATAGAACAGACATTGAAGGAAGGTGGAGAGGAACAGACCCTAAAGGGAAATGTGGAAGACAGAGTAGGGAGAAGACGCTGGAAGGGTAGAAGACAGATGCCAGACTATGGGGAGCGGAGGGAAGAAGATGGGTGCCAGACCAATTGGGGGAAGGTGAAGGTAGAGGCACAGTAACAGAGCAAATGGAAGACGCAGAGAGAAGACACACAGTGGATGGAAGGAATTGAATGTGAAGATGAGGAATGCAGAAACCAGACAACAAAGGTAGAAAAAAAATTCTATTTATTTTCTTTTTTTTTTGCTTTAGGATAAAGTAGTATATTAGTTGTGTTTATAAAAATTTATAAACAAAGCCCTGCTAGCTGAATATCTCTTTCTCTAGTTCAGCAGCCAGAACTTTGATTTATAAGGAAGGAATAAGTTAAATATTGCAATACTGAGGCTTATATGGATGCTGCGGGGACGGTGACGGGGTGGTGAATGGGATGGCAGCGACGGTGACGGGGCGGTGAAGGGGATGATGGGCCGGGGATGGGGCAGTGACGGGGACAGATTTTTTCCCCATGTCATTCTCTAATGCTGATCTTGGTGGCCACCTAAAAAGCAGCTGCCAATCACATGTCAATCACGCATTTGCATCCTTTAGAGAATTGCGTCTTTTTTTTTTTTTTTTACAGGCCTACATTTAAGGCGTCTGGATGCTTACAGAAGCCCAAGGCCACTTCTGGTGGAAACCACACCCATACCAGCCTTGGACGTCTGTAAGCATCCCTGTGTGTCTCCATAGGCAAAAGACAGATGCCTAACAATGTAGGTATCATTCGCCACATCCTTTTTAAAAAAAACATGTGTCCCGATTGGCTGGTGAGACCGCGGTAGGACACCTACTGCTGCGTACAATTGGGATGCAGTTTGTAGAACCAGCCGCACTGTGTCTTGTATCTTGATCTACCACTGCTTTTGCCAGCACCATGAACTGGGATACACTTCCTGTATGTTCTCATGCATGGCATGACCAGTGCACAGGAAGTGCTTCTGACAAATTGTATACAGGCTGGTGGTACCAGCACAAGGTAACAGCAGGACAACCTCTGGCACCTTTCCCTGATCTGTGAGACTTCTGTACAGTTGTGCAAACCTTAAACATTCAGTGGCTGTTTTTGTTTCTATCTTGTTCTGACTTTTATAATGTTTTATGTATGTAATTCTTTGTAAACCGTTTTGGAAAAAACGGTATAGAAATTTTAAAAATAAATAAATAAATTGAGACTCTGGCATTATGGGCTAGAACAGGGGTAGGCAATTCCGGTCCTCGAGAGCCACAGGCAGGGCAGGTTTTCAGGATTTCCACAATGAGATGAATTTGCATGCACTGCCTCCTTGAGATGTAAATCTATCTCATGCATATTTATTGTGGATATCTTGAAAACCTGACCTGCCTGTGGCTCTCGAGGACCGGAATTGCCTACCCCTGAGCTAGAAGAAAAGCCCCCAGACCATGTATTTGACACCCTTGCTCTTAGGAGCCCACTATGAGCCCATTGCTGCGTGCATCGTCATCAGTGTCTCTGGGCAAGCAGTGAGAGCTGCCGCTAAGGACTGGATTCATTCTCTTTCAGTGCGAGGGCAGCTGGTCGTGTGCTAATGAGTTGTCTAGTAAGACGTGTTTATGTTTTGCTGGGATATGAGCTTAGAAGCCTTCTTTGCCACCTGACATAGATTCATCATTGTAATGCACTGCTTTACTGGCTGGCGGAGAAGCTATTAGGATTATATGTGCATAAGCCCGGTAGCAGGAGCACACAAATGATGCTCATCGCTCAAGTGCCGAGCAATTAGAGACATCAGATCCACCAGAGGGAAATGGAGACTTGGAGCTCAAACAAGACAAATTTGCATAGATCATAGAATCGAGATCTTTTAATAGAAGCTTTCAGCCGAGCTTCACTTAGATTTATGCGACTGTCAGCATTTGATGTTTTAGCAGGGCTGCTGCATGGAGGATTGCAGAACAGGAAGGTTTCCATTTTATTTGAATTAAAAGCTGGTTTGCCAGGTGCCACTGAGGACAGACTGAGTCAGGAGAGCGACACGAATGATTAAGGGCATGGAAAACCTTTCATACACTGAAAGATTGGAGATACTGGGGCTCTTCTCCCTGGAAAAGCGGAGACTCAGAGGAGACATGATAGAGACCTACAAGATCATGAAGGGCATAGAGAGAGTAGAGAGGGACAGATTCTTCAAACTTTCAAAACATAAAAGAACAAGAGGGCATTCAGAAAAGTTGGAAGGAGACAGATTCAGAACGAATGCTAGGAAGTTTTTCTTTACCCAGCGTGTGGTGGACACCTGGAATGCGCTTCCAGAAGACGTAATAGGACAGAGTACAGCACTGGGGTTCAAGAAAGGATTGGACAATTTCCTGCTGTAAAAGGGGATAGAGGGGTATAGATAGAGGATTACTGCACAGGTCCTGGACCTGTTGGGCCACCGCGTGAGCGGACTGCTGGGCACGATGGACCTCGGGTCTGACCCAGTAGAGGCACTGCTTATGTTCTTATGTTTTTACCTTCCCTCCCTCCACATCGCCCCTATTAATAATTTCTACTTTCAAATTTTCTCTACAAGTCTTTCAGTGCAATGGGGTGAACTCGGGACTGACTTCATCTTGTCCCGCATAATTCTAAGCCATCTGGTTACATAGTCAAATTGCATTACCCGCCCATGACATCTTCATTTTCAGCTGAGTTTTGGTAGGCTGTGATACATTTTATACGACCAGCCAAAAAGAACTGGTAGTATGCGAGATTTGGGCCATGCATGGTTTCTTTGTAATCCCTCAAGCTCATGTGTCTTTCGTGACACATGAAAGGGATCAAAACTCAAACACTTGTTTTCTCCAAATTCAGTACAGTAAAGTTCCTAGATGTTTCTGGCCAATATTCAGCAGGAGGAAGTCAACAGTTTTTAAGCTACTGACAGCTGCAGACTGAATCAAATCTGAATATTCAGTGCTGGGCCATGTTTATTTGGTGTATGATTCTTGATCTATTTTTTTTCTGTAATACCACTAGGCCACTCCTTCCTCCATGTGTATAAAAGTAAGCAAGTTGATGTATTATATCTAGATTTTTCAGAAAGCTTTTGACAGAGCTCCTCATGAGAGACGCCTGAGAAAATTGAAAAGTCAAGGGATAGAAGGCAATGTTCTGTTGTCGATTCGGAATCGGTTATTGGACAGAAAGCAGAGAGTAAAGTTAAATAGCCATTTTTTCTCAATAGAGGAGGGTGAATAGTGGAGTGTGGTACGGATCTGTACTGGGACCAGTGCTAAACTAAACTAAACTAAGCCTAAGTTTATATACCGCATCATCTCCACGGAAGTGGAGCTCGGCACGGTTTACAAAGCTTAAAAATATAAGAAGAGAGAGGAGACAGATTTACAAGAGCATATGAACAGAGGGAATATAAACAGGAGAAGAAATGTTATATGTTAGAGAAAAGCCAGGTTTTCAGTTGTTTGCGGAATAATTGGAGGGAGCCTAGATGCCGCAGCGGGATAGTGAGATCGTTCCAAAGACCCGTGATTTTGGAGAGGAGGGAATTTCCCAGTTTGCCTGCGTAGAGAATACCGTGTAGAGAGGGGAAGGATAGTTTATGTCTGTGGGCGGTTCTGGTGGTAGTAGGCCTCAAGGCATTAAAGGATAGTGGGATTAGGGGAGGAAGGATGTTGTGAATGATCTTGAAAGCCAGACAGGAGCATTTGAAATGAATTCTGGAAAGCACTGGGAGCCAGTGAAGGTTGGTAAGGAGAGGGGAGACATGGTCAAATTTGTGTTTTGCAAAATTCAGCTATTTAACATATTTTAAAAAAATGATCTGGAAATCAGAACTACAAGTGAGGTGATTAAAATTTGCAGATCACTCAAAACTATTAAAAAATGGTTAAAAAACATATGTGGACTCTGCATAATTGCAGGAAGATCTTAGGAAATTGGAAGACTGGGCATCCAAATGGTAGATGAAATGTACTCCCCCACCCCCCTTTTATGAAACCGCATTAGGGTATTAGGAGTTGCCGTACAGCGAAAGATTAGAGAAACTGGGCCTCTTCTCCCTCGAGCAGAGGAGAATGAGAGGGGACATGATCGAAGATAAGGACAGGTTGTTTACCCTCTCCAAGGTAGGGAGAACGAGAGGGCACTCTCTAAAATTGAAAGGGGATCGATTCCGTACGAACGTAAGGAAGTTTTTCTTCACCCAGAGAGTGGTGGAAAACTGGAACGCTGTTCCGGAGTCTGTCATAGGGGAAATACCCTCCAGGGATTCAAGACAAAGTTAGACAAAATACTGAAGGGAATAGACTTAGTAGATAAGGACAGGTTGTTCACCCTCTCCAAGGTAGGGAGAACGAGAGGGTGAACAACTCTCTAAAGTTAAAAGGGGATAGATTCCATACAAACGTAAGGAAGTTCTTCTTCACCCAGAGAGTGATGGAAAACTGGAACGCTCTTCTGGAGGCTGTTATAGGGGAAAACACCCTCCAGGGATTAAAGACAAAGTTAGAAAAGTTCCTGCTGAATCGGAACGTACGCAGGTAGGGCTATTCTCAGTTAGGGTGCTGGTCTTTGACCAGAGGGCCGCCATGTGAGCGGACTGCTGGGCACGATGGACCACGGGTCTGACCCAGCAGCGGCAATTCTTATGTTCTTATTGCCGGTTGTGGCGGTAAAAGCTCCGACACACAAAGGAACTCTAGGAGCATCGGAGCTTTTACCGCAGCAGCTGGCAATAAAAAAAACTCTTAATGTGGCTTGATAAAATGAGGTCTTATTGTGGACCAATGCAAAGTGATGCACATTGTACAGAATAATCCAAATCGTAGTTACCAGATGCCAGGGATCACCTAGTAAAAGATCTAGGTGTCATTGTAGAAAATTGCCGAAATCATCTGCCCAGTATGCGACTACGAGGGAGTGATACCCCCTCTTAGGGAAAGAGTTTACCATCCTGCCACTGCATATCCGATTTGAATAGTCACTCTCTGAGACCTGGTGATATTCTTTTTGTGGTTTTCCAAGTTTTCTTATGCTGCCAAAGTACACTGGTTATTCTAATATTCTTATTGCTGTAAATATCACTTCTCTGAGCATATTTCCAAAGTTCAGTCACTTTCTCATAGCTGGTAATGTAATGTAATGTAATTTATTTCTTATATACCGCTACATCCGTTAGGTTCTAAGCGGTTTACAGAAAATATACATTAAGATTAGAAATAAGAAAGGTACTTGAAAAATTCCCTTACTGTCCCGAAGGCTCACAATCTAACTAAAGTACCTGGAGGGTAATAGAGAAGTGAAAAGTAGAGTTAGAGGAAAAATAAAAATAAAATAAACATTTTAACAAGACAGCATTGATCTAAATACTTTGGAAGGTAGAAGAGAGGAGAGAAAGGAATAGAAGCAGAAGGGGGAGCCGTTGAACAGTAGAATTCTGGAGAAATTTAAATGATAGAAATAGAACAAAACAAAGACAAAAGGCAAAACAATAGATAAGATAAATCATAAGCTGGAAAGAAAAATAAAATAAAACTTTGTCTTCAATCCACGGTTTCAGCGTCAGTGATGAAGTGGAGCAAGTAAGTTTAGGAGGAGCGATTGACGTTTCCAGAAAGGGCTTCTTCAGGGAAGAGACTTGGCCGACAGTCCCAGGATGCCTATGTCTCCTCCCCTGCGATGTTCTCCCATCCATGCATTCCCTGGTGCATATTATAGTCAGTTCTCTTCTATACAATCATAGCCTTTTAACTGATTTTTTGTTGAATTAGTATATCCCCTGTTCTTGGTTAAAACGCAGTATGCGACTACAGCAAAAAAAAACAAAAACAAAAGCAGCAAACAGGGTGCTAGGAATTATTAGGAAACAGAGAGTAAATAAGGGAATATTATAATGCCCCTGTATTGCTCCATGATGCATCCTCACCTTGAGTATTGGGTTCAATTCCGATCGCCGTATCTCTAAAAAGATACAGCAGACTTAGAAAAGGTTCAAAGAAGAGCGACCAAAATGAGGAAAGGACGAAGAGGTTAGGACTCTTCAGCTTGGAAAACAGATGGCTGCTGGGAGATATACTTGAGGTCTGGGTTTTCTTGTTACATAGATTTTTTTCTACCCCTGTTAGGTTGCAAAGGTTGGACAGTTCTAAATCTAATAGGTGCTGGCACTGTCATCTTATAAGTAAATATCACAGTCTCCTCTCTTTTCATTAGTCACCTTTCTATACTCAACAGTTAATAGACTAATGTCTCCCCACCTCTGTGGTAACTATTAGTGTTTATATTTATTTTTAACGGGCTTCAGACATGCCATTCTTGTACGCCCACATTTTTTGGCGATACAAAATCTTCTTAGTGGCTATGGCTGCTGGCTTCTTCATTCGCCCATGTTTTTTTTAAAGAGTTTTGTTTATCTTAAATTTTTATCTTTAATTCTTAAAGTGCATAGTATCCTCATAAATATTTGCAATAAAAATATTTTAGCTATAAAATTCAACTTATCTTAACGTTCTTTAGTTCCTTTATAGGATCAAATATCGGGTAGGGGCTTGTCACATCGACATGTTTCGCCGTGAGGCTTTTTCAAGATTATTACCCCTATAAGAGCAAAAGAAAACACAATATATCCCATCATATTTCACGCAAACATTATCTTTTCCTAACTTTAAAGGGATCACATAGTACAATAGTTTCAAAACCATATGCTCACCCTTTTTTTTGTTTTAACAGACCATCCCGATGTCAAAATTTTCTGATCTAGCAAAGATGGCCGTGGCGTCTTTTTTTGCGATTTTTATACCACCCCCACTCAATGACGTCACTCCTTCAACTAACGAATCAGGAGCATACATTATAACAGAGAATTCCATTCCACTTCCTGGTTTAACCCTCCCGGTGTCACCGTGTTTAACCTATAGATCCATTTTTGTTCTAACCAGTTTAATCTTTTTCTGTAGTTTCCACCCTCCCACCCTTCCTTAATATGAGCTATGACCCGCCATCTTATATCCGTGCTCCGATGCCCTACGGTCTCCCAATGTTCTACTAAAGGGACCTCCATCACTTTATTAACTATTCTAGACTTGTGCTCATTCAATCTGATGTTCATCTGCCGGCTAGTTCTGCCCACATATATTAGGTCACACGGGCATAATATAATATAAACTACATTATGGGTTTTACATGTAGTAGTCATAGTCGCTGTAATCTTGATTTCCCTATGTGGGGGCCGCCACTCAAGCCCTTCTATGGTGCATTTACACCATTGACAGTGTTGACAGCTTTGATGACCCGAAACAGTATGTGGTGGACAGCGGAGGAAAAAGAGACAGAAAGAAAGAACTACAGACAGAAAGCGGCCAAGGAGAGAGAGAGAGAGAGAAAGACAGACACACACATCTATTCTAGCACCCGTTAATGTAACGGGCTTAAAGACTAGTGTCAAATAATTTTATATTCTGGGATCCACCACAACTGGAAAGATTTCTGGAAGACCATGAGAATGGACAGTCCTGAAGTGGAATAAAATTTAGGACCGTTTGGTCCAGTTATTATTTGATTGAATGTGTTTAAGAAAGACTCCTCCCTTGAAGAGGACTAGACGGATTTTCCTTTTTTTTTGTTAGTAAGTTTTCCTTTGACTCCATTTTCTTTGTTGCTGTTTTATGGATTATATAATGATCTGAAAAGTTAATAAAAAAAAAAAATTACAAAGACTAGGGCTAGGGTTACCAGACGTCCAGATTCCCCCGGACATGTCTGGGGGTCCGGACGGCTTTTCAAAACCTGGCACTGTGTCCAGGTTTTGAAAAGCTTCCAGCTAGCAGCAACGTCAGGACAGCATCTGCGCAGGCGCAAATACAATGTAGTGACATTGCGCACATCATCGTGTCATACCAGTGCATGCGCAGATGCCCTCCCGATGAGTGAACAGGTTGAGGTGGTGAGGTTGGGGGCGGAATGGGGCGTGACTCAGTTGGAATGGTGTGGGGTCGGGTGGAACTGGGCGGGCCTGGGGCGGGGCCATGGGTCCAGATTTTTCTTCTGGAAAATCTGGTAACCTTAACTAGGGGACATACTTTTAAAACAAATAGGAGGACATATTTTTTCACTCGGTGAATAGTTAGAACTTTTTGCCTGAGGATGTGGTAAAAGTGGTTAGCATGTCTGGGTTTATAAAAAGTTTGAATAAGTTCCTGGAGGAAAAGTCCATAGTTTGCTATTGAGACAGACATGGGGGAAGCCACTGGGATTGGTAGCATGGGATGTTGCAAATATTTAGGCTTGTCTTATGTTCTTAAACAATGTCTTAAATTCTCTTAGAGCCACTGGGTCCTCCTCTGTCTAGTGCACGGGAATTCACTGTTTTAGCCTGCTCTCACCTCACTGCCTCATGGGGCCTTCCTCTTCTATCTTGGCCGGCTCTCGTTGCTACACAGCCCCCGCATAAGAAAATCCTTAGAGATCAAACACTTTTCAGTTTGCCACCATTGCTGTAGAGTCCCTCTGTTTTGGGAGAATATTATACTGCCTGATTTGAGAGGCTGGAGAGGAACTAAATGCTTGCTTTAATTAGCAGGGCAATAAGAGCTCAAGGTTCAAACGACCATCTTAGCCCATGATGTCATTGGAACCCCATAATAACATATTCACGAAACTACACTTGTTATTTTTGAAAGGATAAATTACCCACAGCAAAAAAAAAAAAAAAAAAGAAGATGCACTGAGGTACTTAAGTTCAGTCCTAATGGTTATTGGGAGACTGTTCCATGTTTTAATGGTTATATAGGTGAATAGGGTGTTATAGATTTGTTTGTATTTGACTCCTTTGTATGTAACAAACATTTGTAGGTATTTGTCATGGATGCTGGATGATGAGAAGTATGATTTGTAGAAGAGTTCAATTATTTGCTCTGAGGTGAGGTTAACATGTAGGGTATGTAACATGATACAGGATAATTTGAATAAGATGCGTACATGTATGAGCAGCCAGTGAAGTTTGTGGTAGTATTCTGATATAGCGTAATTTAAAAAAAAAATCTGCTGTGTATCGAATCAATTGTAGTTTATTTTGTAGGGAGGAACTCAGGCTTGCGTAGAGCGAGATATAAATTTAATGTCTTTATCATCCTGCTAGACCAAGCTAGATGACTAGGTTATGTTCCTGTGCCCAGCTGATGGAAGCAGAGAATTCTTGACCGTGGCTCTGAATACAAAAAATAGATTTAAATGCTGCAATGTTTAAAAAAAAAAACCCACCCTGATCACTGCATTTGAAGATTGACCCATTATTTAAGAGTCTTAAATTATTCTTCAAATCGTTAATAAAGATCGACCAAAATGGTGTGCAGAAGATTTCAAAAATACATATTACAAAATATGACAACTCCGAACAACAAAAGGACAACGCCAAACCTCTACTTGGGATTTGCAAATGTTCATACTGTAGAGAGAATTAAGCAGATTATATTGCCATCTGGTGGTCTATCCTGGGAAAGTTGGCAGGCGGACTTGATCACACTGGAAAACCTATTGAACCTGCATCTTACATTTCTCTTGCCTTCATTACTTGGTTTTAGATTTGATTGCTACTGTGTCTTACTAAGAGTAGGGATCTGTACGTATGTCCTAGCCATTCATGGCCAGTGGGAAATAGTAATATAAATCCTAATGCGCATTTTCAATCTACTGGTCTCATAGACAATACAGCAGACCCTCAATATTCGTGGGGGTTAGGGGGCAGAGCCGGCCCGCGAATAAGGAAAATCACGAATAATTTTTGGGGCCGGCTCTGACCCACCCCTGCCTCCCTCCTGCGTCCCCAACCTTACCTGATGGTCTAGCGGTGACGCGGGGCAGGAGCGATCTTCCTACGTTCCTGCCCCGTGCCTGCAGAGCCATCATCAAAATGGCCGCCGTGAGTTCCCGTTGTAGTCTCAAGAACTCACGCCAGCCATTTTGATGACGGCTCTGCACGGGGCAGGAGCGTAGAAAGATCGCTCCTGCCCCACGTCACCGCTAGACCACCAGGTAAGGTCTGGGGGATGTCCGGGGCAGCATTAAAAAACATGGAGACAAAAAAAAAAAAAATCACAAATAACCGAATTCGCGAGTGGGGAAACCGCGAATCGGGAGGGGGAGCTGTATTCTTTTAGATTTCTTGCCCTGTGAATATAACATTGCATCATTAGAAAAAGATAAGACATCTTACTAGTCAAAACATCCAAATGGGCATTTTCAAAACTGGCTTTTTAGACGTCTTTCTGGTCGTTTTATTTCTAGTGCATCTAAATCTTAAGGGGGGGTGGGGGTGTTAGAGGCATGTTTTAGGCAGGATTAGGGTGGGCTTAGCATGTGGATGTTTTACAGTGATAAACATTTTACAAACAATCCAGGGCACAATTTGGGCGTTTTGCTCTAGACCTGTTTTTAAAATGAATAAGGGCCAAAAAATGCTGGCCCCTTATACAAGGAAATGGCTTGTTTGAGACATTTTTAATTTGGACTTTATTTTTTTTCAGTAATGGCAAAAAAAACCCCCCAAAAAACAAAACTAGATGTCTAGCTGGACAAAACATTTAGCTGAACCATTTGGGGGGAAAAAAAGAGATAGACTTCTTGCAGGTTCGAAAATGGACATTTTCTTTGTTAAACATGGAAAAAAGACCCCTAAAACAACAGTGTCCTAAATGTGAAATACAGGTACCAGATATACAACTGTGGAATGATGAAGCTTTGTAACAATTGGAGAATGACACAGGGACAAATTTTTCCCTGTCCCCGCAGGAACTCATTTTCCTGTCCTGTCCTCGTGAGTTCTTTTCTTGTCCCTTCCCACTTCCTGCAACCTCTGTTCTCATCTGCACAAGCCTCAAACATTCTAAAATCCTAAGTAGCAACATTCTAGAGCTCAGATTGTGATGTCATAATGCCTCATTCCACCAATGCCTAAGCTCCGTCCTCATCTGCACAAGCCTCAAACCCTTTAAAATCCTAAGTAGCAACATTCTAGAGCTCAGATTGTGATGTCATAATGCCTCATTCCACCAATGCCTAAGCTCCGTCCTCATCTGCACAAGCCTCAAACACTTTAAAATCATAAGTGTTCAAGGCTTGGATGGTTAAGGCAGAGCTTACAGGAATGGGACAGGGACAGCGACAAAACTCGCAGAGACGGAACGAGGAAATTGAGTTCCTGCAGGAACAGGGACAAATTTATCCCCGTATCATTTTCTCGTAACAATACAGTGGAAGAGCCCTGGTAAATTCCTATGAGGGTGAAAGGTCAGTTTTCTCAGGATTAACACAATTTCAGATAAACCTGTCCATGTTCTATAAACAAGTACAATACAATACAATTTTTATTTATATGCCGCCAATACCTCTTCAGAGTTCACATTGGTTCACAAACAATTAGTGCTCAATTGACCAGAAAAAGTAGAAAAAAATGACCAGAAAAAGTAGAAAAAAAAGTGTATAGATCACAATGCTCAAAAAACACTAATCTACTTATCCAATAAATCGGTGTGAAAACTAGTGCTATAAGTCTCACAGGAATATCAATAATAATAACATAAGAATAGCCTAACTGGATCAGACCAATGGTCCATCAAGCCCAGTAGCCTGTTCTCATGGTGGCCAATACAGGTCACTAGTACCTGACCAAAACCCAAGGAGTAGCAACATTCCAGCATCTCAAAGAATGGCAAGATTCCGGAACCCCAATGAGAGCAACATTCCAGAGCTGAGATTGTGATGTCATAATGCCTCATTCATTCCACAATGCCTTAGAGCCAATCTCATCAGTGATATTACAATGGTTTAATTGTCCTATACTTGGCTCACGTAAGAACATAGGAATAGCCTAACTGGATCAGACCAATGGTCCATCAAGCCCAGTAGCCTGTTCTCATGGTGGCCAATACAGGTCACTAGTACCTGACCAAAACCCAAGGAGTAGCAACATTCCAGCATCTCAAAGAATGGCAAGATTCCGGAACCCCAATGAGAGCAACATTTCAGAGCTGAGATTGTGATGTCATAATGCCTCATTCATTCCACAATGCCTTAGAGCCAATCTCATCAGTGATATTACAATGGTTTAATTGTCCTATACTTGGCTCACGTAAGAACATAGGAATAGCCTAACTGGATCAGACCAATGGTCCATCAAGCCCAGTAGCCTGTTCTCATGGTGGCCAATACAGGTCACTAGTACCTGACCAAAACCCAAGGAGTAGCAACATTCCAGCATCTCAAAGAATGGCAAGATTCCGGAACCCCAATGAGAGCAACATTCCAGAGCTGAGATTGTGATGTCATAATGCCTCATTCCACAGTGCCTCAGAGCCAATCTCATCAGTGATGTTACAATGGCTTGATTGTCCTATACTTGGCTTACGTAAGAGCATAAGAATAGCCATACTGGGTCAGACCAAAGGTCCATCAAGCCCAGTATCCCATTCTCATAGTGGCCAATCCAGGTCCCTAGTACCTGACCAAAACCCAATGAGAGCAACATTCCAGAGCTGAGACTGTGATGTCATAATGCCTCAGAGCCAACCTCAGCAGTGATGTTGCAATGGCTTGATTGTCCTTACTTGGCACATGTAAGAGGATAAGAACAGCCATACTGAGTCAGACCAAAGGTCCATCAAGCCCAGTATCCTGTTCTCACAGGGGTCAATCCAGGTCCCTAGTACCTGGCCAAAACCCAAGGAGTAGCAACACTCCATGCTACTGATCCAGGGAAAATCTAAATGAAGTGGGACTAAGCACGATAAAAGCAAATTCTGAAAAGGAGGAATAAGCCTCAGAACCCCACTACCACCCCACAGAGATCGGGTGATAGGGCATACAGGGTGAACTACCTTATCAGCATTAAAAAAAAAAATCCTTCAAACTCGAGCTGTATGCAATGCAGTAAACAGCAAAACTCAACTAAAAACAATGTTTATCTTGTTCAGAAAGTCCATCATACCGATAATGGCCAGCATTTTGCAATTAAAGCTGCCTCAGGGTGTGGGTGGTCTCCTTCAGTGCCTTTAAATACCTTTAAGCGACCCACTTCTCTTGCTCTGGCTTCTCTTCTGCTCTAAAAATGGCAGGAGACAGGTACCGCTTTGGTAGCCAGACACGTACTTTAACTAAGAATAGATTAGTGTCTGACTAGTTTTATTAGGGCTGAATTTCAGTTCTTCTCTCACACTCCTGCTTCTACTGAGGCCCTTGAGCAAGGCCTGTGTAGCATTTCCATCTCCTTCACTCAGCTGGTAGAGCTGGCTTAAAGTGAAAAAAACGAGGGCATATGGCAGATACCTCAAGGAATGTTGCTTGCTTCTTACACTCCCGTGCGAGGACAGGATGGCTAGAATGGATTATGGATGAGCAAGAAACTCTTCCTATACTCCTGGATAAGTAAAATAGTGGTTGGTAAGACTCTACCAGACCCGCCCAAAGGTATAAACTATCCTTCCCCTCTCTACACGGTATTCGCTATGCAGGCAAACTGGGAAAATCCCTTCTCTTCAGAATCACAGGTCTTTGGAACGACCTTACGACCCCGCTGCGGAACCTGGGCTCCCTCCAATTATTCCGCAAGCAACTGAAAACCTGGCTTTTTCACTAAAATATAATTCTATCCCCCCTTACTCTTCTCTTCTATATATAAGTTCATGTAAACCTTTTTTTTCCTTCTCTTCCTATATTTTAAGTTCTTGTAAACCGTGCCGAGCTCCACATCCGTGGAGATGATGCAGTAAATAAACTTAAGGTTTAGTTTAGGAAGGCTATAGAACAATCTGCATCCCTGAAAGCGCATGGGTAACATTTAAAAATCATAAGCTCCGACCAAATATGATGTTTTTCACCCCTTAATAATCTGTACAGAGGTAAGAATGCATCAAATCAGTGTTGGTGAGGATGAACTGGCATAGAATTCCTATGAGCATCAGAGCTTTACCGCCGTGGCCTGCGATAAAAAAAACCCTAATCTGGCTTCATAAATAGGGGGGTGGGGGTGTTCTCCTTTTCCCCCCACATTCCTTTGTAAATCTTTGCCACCACAAGTGGGTTCTCCAGCATGCTGCTCACGCCAGCGTTGGGTTTCCCTCTGATGTCACTTCCTGGTCCCGTAACCCGGAAGTGATTCAGAGGGGATCCAGGCCAGCACGAGCAACAAGCAGAAGAAGTTGCCCGTTCTGGCAAAGATCTACAGAGGTACAGGGTGGGTGGGAGGGAGGGATGGCGTGAGCGTGGCGGAGAGGTGCCAACGCCCTCCCATCGAGATGTCGCCCAGGGTGGCCCGTTCCCCCTCCCCTACCTTATGACGCCACTGTCTGTAAGAATATTACGGCATTATCCCTCTCATGCTATAACAAGACACCTAAACTAAGGCCCAAATTGTGTAACCTGTGCCTAATGATAGGCACCTATTTTGGAGGCGCCCATCTAGATAGGCGCCTATCTAAATTGACCAACAAGCTCAATTAAGGTTTTTAATCAGCATTAATTGAAACTTAGGTTACAACCCGATCTAAGATGGCCGCTGCATCTCTGCTGCAGTGAGGACGCCGTCGAGATTTACTCACAAGCAACAATGCCGAAGAGACGGGGCAGGAACGTTGGAGGAGCCTCCTGGCGACCCTTAACCCCTGTGGTTACTATTGACGATTTTCTTCGGCACCTACAGCGGGAGCAGGAAGAGTCGGGAGCCAGCTCGCTAAGGACACCGCCGGAGAGTAGTGCGGTGGTGAGATCCTCTGGGCTTGATGTTACTCTTAGCCCCGACGTCAGGACGCCACCCCTTCAACCGACGCCGCAGGCAGCTAGCTCTCCACGGGACCAGAATGCACCCGAAGATGTAGCTTCTTTGTGTCCAGAGGCTGTTATGGAAAGCTCGCCGAATAGAACAACGCAGAGTGACATGCTCTCTCTGCCAGGACCTGCGACCGGGACAACGGAGGTTGAGGGAGTACAAGACCTTACTGAGGTAAAACTGATTTCAGAACAGTCTTATACTACACCATTACAACTTTTCTCTCCTACTAAACCCCCAAAAGTTACACTTGAAGCACTATGGGACTTGGTAGTAAATTTGGGGAATTCCTTAAATCCTCAAATAAAAAGTTTGGACAAAGAATTAAAAGAACAGAAAGGAGAAATAAAATTGATAAAACAGGACATATCTCAGTTAAAAACAGAGACACAAAATACATGTGAGGAGCTAATATCATTAAAACAAATCAAGATTTGTTGGTTAAAGATAATATAATACTCAGGAGGAAGCTGGAAGCTCTGGAGAATAATGGCCGAGCTAACAATTTGAGAATTATAAATTTTCCTAAGATCTTATCAACTTCCCCTAAAGAAATGGTGAAAAGGTATTTTATGGAAATATTGGAAATTCCTGAAAGCTCTTTACCTCCTCTTACAAGAGTGTATTATCTTCCCACCAAGTCCCAATCCAAAGAAGAAGAAAAAATTGAGGAATCCCGGGATAGACCATTGAACATTTCCGCAATTTTGGAACAATTGGATAGAGAATTGGCTGTTCCAGCCACTCTCTTGCTGTCTGTGGCCTTGGCTCCAGACAAGGATTGGATATTAAAACTTTTCTTTAAAAATAGGTCCAAGGACTTCCTGGGATAGCACATTCAGATTTTTCCTGATGTCTCTAGAGAGACTCAAAAGAGAAGAAAAGAATTTCTACTTCTGAAACCTGGAGTGACTCAAATAGGGGGTATTTTCTTTTTGAGATATCCATGTAAATGTGTAGTTAGATATTTATCCTTGAAGTACATTTTCACAGAGCCATCTCATCTGATAAGTTTTCTCTCAGGGAAACGTCTTGAGAAAGGAATAACAGCGCCCAAAGAAGGTTAGCTCCCTGCACTGTAGTAGACATGGTTTTCCTGTTAACTCATTTGACTTATTTTGTTCTACTCTTTAAATCTTGGATCCAATTATTGAGGACTAGTGTGCGATCAAATTAGATCATTATTATTTCATTTATGTATTTTTATTTTTAAATTTAATTATGCATTATGATATATTTCAATTTTGGAAACTTAGTTTATTATGTTTTTGTTTGCATTTTACTGTACAAGATGTATATGCTTGGTAATATTATAAAATTCTATAAATACCGTATTTGCCGGCGTATAAGACGACTTTTCAGTACCTTAAAATCCTCCCCAAAGTCGGGGGTCGTCTTATACGCCGGGTACTGTTTACATCACAGTTCTTCAACCGCCGGTCCGCGGTGCCGGTCCGCAGAAAATTCCTGCCGGTCCGCACAGGACCGGCGAGATGGACCCGTTAAATTTTCTGCCCCGATGGTGTTTGCAGAAATCTTCTGTTCCTCCCAGCCTTGGGCGATCAAGACAGGCGGTCATTCCCTCTGTGAGTCTCGCCTATGCGGAAACAGGAAGTTGAAACAAAATAGGCGGGACTCAGAGGGAAGGTCCCGACGTTTGCAGCCTGTCTTGATCGCTGCCCCTGCTGAGTCGCCGAAGAGGGCCGCGGGGAAAGTGCAGGCAGAGAGAAGATGGTCAGCGTGCGCGGGGAGGTCAGCGTGTCGATTGGGGCCATCAGCAGCGTTTGTGCTGAGTCTGCCCACGTGCAGGATGCGGCGGGTAGGGGCCTCCGACTCGTCTTGGGCGGCTGGGCCTGCGGTGCAAAGCTGTTTTTGCCGGCTTGGGGGTGGGGGGTCGCGAATCGGAAGAAGGGGTAGTCTTATACGGCGAGTATATAACAAACTCTATATTTTAACTGTAAAAGTTGGGGGGTTGTCTTATACGCCCAGTCGTCTTATACGCCGGCAAATACGGTAAATAATAATAAAAAAAAAAAAAATTGAAACTTAGGCACCTATCAAGATGAAGCGATTCTGCAATAAGGCGCCTCTATAATTTTAGGCGGCTTTCAAAAAATTAGGCACTAGGCATGTAAGGCGCCTTGTTGCAGAATCGCTACTCTTAGCGTGCTTAAGTGCTCACACTGGCGCCTACCTTTTAGTTGTGCCTAGAGCTGGCCTATTTCATGGGCGCCTCCAAAATAGGTGCCGCCACCCAATTTTACTTGAATCGTGCTGAACAGTGCCTACTTCGGCGCCTACCTTTTGGGCGCTTCTTATAGAATTTGCCCTTAAGTGCCTGTTGAGTGCTTAAATTTACAGAAGAGTGGGAGAGTGCGGCGCAGTGGTCGAGGCTACGGCCTTCAATCTCATGCTGCTTCTTGTGACCCTGGGCAGGTCACTTAATCCCCCCATTGCCCCAGGTACATTACATAGATTATGAGCCCACCAGGACCAACAGGGAAAAATGCTTGAGTACCTGAATAAATTAATATAAACAGTTATGAGCTCCAAATAAAGAAGAATGCTAGCATTTATGTGCATAAGTGTACACTTACAGAAATGGCAGTACTGTGCTTAACCTCTATTCTGTAATTTGATTTGATTTGATTTCTTATATACCGCTATACCGTGAGGTTCAAAGCGGTTTACAATGACGATAGATTAAAGATACATTAAAATAAAATAAATAAAAATGGTACTTTGGATTTCCCTAGCGGTCCCGAAGGCTCACAATCTAGCTAAAAAAAATCTAATTAAATCTAATTAAAAAGAAAAAACCACAGATTCACCTAAAACTGTAATCGTGTGCAAAAATGCCATAGCATGTAATTGTCAGACGGCAGGACCAGCTGAAGGTATGGAAAAGGTGAGGCACTGGCTTTGGGACCAAGCCTCAAAGGCACCAAAAGTCTGCCTCACCTGCTCGCCTGCAGGGTGTCAGGTCAAAAGCGCACCGCGACAAAGGCGCGCCCAGACAATTGAGCGCAGCGTGGAGGTGCGCGCCGCTCAAAATTACTGTTTTTACGGCTCCGACGGGGGGTCATGGGGGGGAACCCCCCCACTTTACTTAATAGACATCGTGCCGCGTTGTGGGGGCGTTGTGGGGGGGTTTGGGAGATTGTAACCCCCCACATTTTACTGAAAACTTCACTTTTTCCCTGTTTTTAGGGAAAAAGTTAAGTTTACAGTAAAATGTGGAGGGTTACAACCCCCCAAACCCCCCCTTAACACCGGTGCGATGTCTATTAAGTAAAGTGGGGGGGGTTCCCCAACAAAAACCCCCGTCGGAGCCCCTAAAAACAGTAATTTTCAGCGGCGCGCGCCTCCGCGCTGTGCTCAATTGTCCGGGCGCGCCTTTGTCTTTCGCGCCGTTGTCTATGAACCCGCCTGCAGTGGCCCAAACCTCTATCCCTGGGGCTGGGGCTGGGGCTGGAACCCCTCCCTCCCCACCCCCCGATTTCTCAGGTCAGCCTCCCTTTCCAGCCTCCCTTTAAATGCAGTTGTTTCCTCCTGAGTACCAGCAGCATGTCCCCTAACACTACCTGCACCAGCTCCAGCATCTTTGCTCTGCTGTGCACCTGTGGAAACAGGAAGTTACATCAAAGTGGGAGTGTGTGGTGCAGTGGTTAGAGCTACAGCCTCAGCTCCCTCAGGTTGTGGGTTTGAATCCCGCACTGCTCCTTGCGACCTTGGGCAAGTCAATCCCCATTGCCCCAGGTACATTAGATAGAGTAGGAACCCATCGGGACAGATAGGGAAAAATGCTTGAGTACCTGAATAATCTGTAATCCGCATAGAATTGTAGGATATGCGTAATAGAAGTTATTAAAAAAAAAAAAAAAAAGTGGGGCCCCCGGAGGTGATTGTTGCCACTGAATATCCTCAGTTAGCACTTAAGCTATAGTCAGCTAATTCATGGGCAGTCTGGGGAAGTAGTCAGCACTTATGCAGTTAAATGCCAAAATTCAGCGCTTAAGTGCATAAGGTAACCGCATAGGACCGCATAAAATGCAATTCTATCTTTATGCGGTTCACCTTATGTTGTTAAGTGCTGAATATTTCACTTAACCGCATAAATGTTATTCGGCCATGTATGCTCAATTATTCCTTGCTGGTGCCTGGACTTGGTCCGGAATTGAATAGCTGGGGATAATGCCAGGGGTGGTAAAAAATAAAACCACTGACTCCTACTGGCTGAATACTTAATCCATCATAAGCATTGCAGTGAGTAATAAGTCAATACACCTGTTAGGAAAACTAAGCTTCTCTCTCCCAGAGAACTCCGTTCCTCAGATAAGCTGCTCTAGCTGTACCCTTCTCCTCCACTGCCAATTCCAGACTTCATTCCTTTCATCTAGCTGCCCCCTATGCAAGGTTAGGATAATATCCTGATCTGATGAAGGAGGTTAAGGCCACTGAAAGCTAGTCAAGATATGCATTTAGTCCAATAAAGAGGTATCACCTTTTTTTTCACAATTTTTGCTTTATTTTTATTTCTTAGCCTTTCAAGTGAACTTACATGGCCACCACACTATTTCATCCTAAATTTAAAATAAAATTTTTTGTCTACCTTTGTTGTCTGGCTATATGATTTTTCTAATCATGTAGGTCCCAGTCTCTGGTTACTGCTTTTCTATCTGAACTCTCTTTCCAGGGTCTCCTGTCCATTTGTATTTTTTTCTCTTCTTCTGTCTCCTTTACTTCCTCCACTATATCTCTCTGACATTTATCTTTTCTTTTAAGCATTTGTACTATCCAATCTCCTTTATTTGACTGTCTACCTGCAGCTTTCAGTTTTTTTCCACTTTCTCTTATTCCCCCTAGTCTTTCATTAATATTTCCCTCTCTCCCCTGCCATTCAGCATTTCCTCTCTGTCTCCCCCCTGCCATGTAGCATCTCCTTTCTCTCCATTGTCATATAGTATCTTCTCTCTTTATCGTATTCTCTTTCTCCCCGCCACCCATTATCTTCCATCTGTCTCCCTCCTGCAATCCATTATCTCCTCTTTATCCCCTTCCCATCATCTAGCATCTCCTCCCTCCACTGTCCAGCATCTCCTTTCTATTTCTGCTCTCTCTCTCAATTCAGCATCTTCTCTCTGTCTCTCCTTGCCAGCCAGCATTGCTATACCTCTCTCTTTGTTTCCCTCCCCTCCACCATCCAACATAGCCTCATCTTCTACTTTCTCTGTCTCTTTTCTCCCAAAACCACAATGGTCCCATCTGTCTCTCTCCATGTATTATGGCCCATCTCTTTTCTCTGCCATCTCCTCCATCTAGCATGTGTCCATCTTTCTCTCTTTGTTTTTCTTTCCCTCCCAGCATTATCCAATCTCTTCCCCTCCCCCAGCATCATCCCATCCCTCTATATCTCCCCCTCATCCAGCATTGTCCCATCTTTGTTTCTTTTCTTGTACCTATCCTTCCCCTCTCCCTCTTGCTGCTTTCCTGGGTCTATGACAGCAACAGAAAAAAACCAAGAAAGACATATAAAACTATTCCCATGTGGGCACTCTTGGATCCAACCCAGTAACACAGGAAGTTTATGTCAAAGTGGGACTGGTAGAGCTTGCAATGGTGCACACAAGAAAATGTTCCTGAGCATCTTTCCTGATTTTACCACTGTTGCTGCAGACCCAGGAAATCTGTGGGTCCAGCGGAGATGGTAATGAAAGAGTGAACAGGAAAAAAGGGAAGGTCACAGATGGGGCTGGGGAAGTTTACTTTCCTCAAGCTTCTTATGGGGTACAAGGTCAGAAAAGAAGGAAAATGAAGAGTTAAAGAAGGAAGTTAAATGATAAGTTAAATGAAGAATTAAAGAAGGAAGAGAAAGAGTTAAAGAAGGAAGAGAAAGGAAAGAAGAAAGAGTTAAAGAAGGAAGAGAAAAGGAAAGAAAAGAAGGAAGAGAAAGAGTTAAAGAAGGAAGAGAAAGAACCCAAGGCAGAGAAAGAACTGAAATAGAAGTAAATGGAGGAGAACAGAGACAGAAAAATCAAAAAAGAAAAGAACCAATAGAGAATGAGAAAAAAAGAGGCTAAGACAGAAAAGTCAGAGCAAGCAAAGGAAGAGAAAATCGGTGTAGCCCAGGGTTATGGACCCCACCCTCATTCCTCTGCTTCAGCTTCCCTAAAAGAGTAAATGACCTTTAGCCTAAGGTGCAGAGTCAGCTAGGCCTTAGGTTGTCAGCACATATCATCACAGCTCATTAAAAGGAAAGTGGATTGATAAAGATGAGTGACAGTAAAATTTTACAGTGCAGATGTCTGATAGTGCCTGAAAAATCACTGCTCTTATGAAGACTCTTTTTAGGCTTGCATCAAACCCTTTAACCTGTAACCCCAGGGTCATCACCGTTTCCTCTCTCTGTTTCTCTACATACATTATATCAGACACTGTTAAAACCTGTAGGTTATTTCTTTTTAATATTACCGAAATCTTTTGCTTCCTTTCTGACCACGTTTCCAAAAACCCTTATCATAAGACCCTTACTGCCTTGTGGGCCCAAATCACTGTTGGTCCACCCCTGCCCTGAATGAGCTAAATCTAAAATTTATTCTCTTCCCCCTCCCCCCCGCTATGACATATGAAACCCTAAGCTAGCACTACTATGTAGGACAGCAGTTTAATGGGATATGATAGAGACTTACAAGATCATGAAGGGCATAGAGAGAGTAGAGAGGGACAGATTCTTCAAACTTTCAAAAAATAAAAGAACAAGAGGGCATTCGGAAAAGTTGAAAGGTGACAGATTCAAAACCAATGCTAGGACACCTGGAATGCGCTTCCAGAGGACGTAATAGGGCAGAGTACGGTACTGGGGTTTAAGAAAGGATTGGACAATTTCCTGCTGGAAAAGGGGATAAAGGGGTATAGATAGAGGATTACTGACTAGGTCCTGGAACTGTTGGGCTGCCGCGTGAGCAGACTGCTGAGCGCGATGGACCTCAGGTCTGACCCAGCGGAGGCACTGCTTATGTTCTTATGTTCAATTCCACAATGGACCATCTTGCACATGGGTATACAGTGGTGCCTCGCATAACGAACGCCTCACACAACGAACGCTGCACACAACGAACTTCATGTCTTGATTCACACAACGAACTTCGTTTCACACAACGAACTTCACACAACGAACTTCGTTTCACACAACGAACTTCGTTTCACACAACGAAGTCGCCCGAGCTGCCAATGTATTGCATCCTTCCGCGCAGGCACTGCAGGCAGTCGTTAGTCACTGCGCTTAACTGCCCTCTCTCACTGTATACAGTCGTCCTTTTAAGATAAACTCAATATTTTTTATAGATCATGGCTTCTAAAAAAAGCAGGAAGGTGATTTCTGTTGAAATGAAACGGGAAATAATTAGAAGGAGTGAATGTGGGGTAAAACAGGGTGACCTCGTCAAAGAGTTTGGCCTCAGCAAGACCACCATTTTCACCATTTTGACAAATTTATCTTTTTTTTATGTCATCTTAGCATATTTTATGCTGCAGAACGAATTATTTTTTTTAACATGTATTGTTATGGGAAAACGCGTTTCACATAACGAACTTTTCGCATAACAAACTTGCTCCTGGAACGAATTAAGTTCGTTGTGTGAGGCACCACTGTATAAAAAAACCTCAAAATGTATATTGCTTTGTTCCTTAGCTGAGACATTTCATTTGCAGTGAGTTTTGCTTGCTGCTGCATTTACGTCTCACTTCCTTATAACCTGCATAACCCCTCAAATTCTAATAACGGTGCTTTGAATTGCAAGTGCAAATTTGGGCAAGTGCATATCAAGTTTCTTAACAAGGAATTATTAGCGTTAATTGGTTTTCATTTGAATTTATGCGTGCAAATTTAGGCACATGATCCATGCCTAAAATTGACATATTGTTCAATCTTCGATGACTTATTTTTCTTAACATGCTCACATAGAGAATCAACAGTAATACCGATAATATTTTTACTCTAAGTTCACAAGCCATTCATACCAGCTTCCATATCATTCTTCAGAGCCTCTACTGCTCAAATAAACTTTCATAGCAGTGAGCTTTATGTGTCAGATCGTCATTGGCTCAATATAATTTATAATGGTCTTTTCTATTTTCCAAGTTTGGTGGGCTGAAATCTTACTTCTCCAGACATTTGTCAGACAATATATTTAAATGAGAAACAGACAAATGGTAATTTTTATTTATTTATTTTTAATTTGCAGTGCTGCCAATCTTCTGGACAATAATCCATTCTCCGTCGGCACTCAGTTAGCTGGAGGAACCCCGAATCCTCTCCTCCCATCTCCTGCCAGCGTTCAGCTCGCCCAGCTTCAAGCCCAGCTCACTCTTCAGAGGTTAAAACTGGCCCAAAGTGCAGTGACGAGCAACACAGCGGCTGCAACCGTTCTGAATCAAGTTCTCTCCAAAGTGGCCATGTCTCAGCCACTCTTTAACCCTTTGCGAAATGCCACCATGCTTAGCACTCCTCATGGCCACATTGGTGGGCCTCAACTTGGACCTGCAGTGCCTGGTACTATATTCCCAACTGGAGGAATGCCCTTTCCTGCCCCAAATCCCTCTGCAGCACCAAGAGTAGGAACAGGTGTGGGGCATATTGGGAACATGCCAAATCAGACGCCAAGCACTGTTCCTGTGCATCCATTTGGAAATATGATGCCCCAAGCATCTGGTCAACAAGCTGTTGCAATAGGCCTAAATGCAACTGGACCCTCACCTGCTACCAGTGGGCCTTACGAGTTTAATAAATCAAATGCACCTAGCACTCAGGTATATCTGGCTAATGAGGAGCAGTGCAATCAGCATGGTTTCATGCCTAATGTGTCCCATTTAGGACCCATCTCAGGAACTGCACCTGAAGGCTATTTTGGATACCTTAAACCTGACGGCCAACATGGATTTCCAAAGAACTGCTATATGCCTAATACCACTGGGAAGCATGCAACAGGCATCCAACCGCCAGCTTTCCCAGGTGACCAAAATATGAACGTTCACCCACACGGGAGCCAGAAAAGAGAGCCAAATTCAGTGTCACTCAAAATAGGTACATCCGGTCATTGGGAAAACACTCTCAACTTCTCCACCCCAAATAAGCCTGGTGTCTTGGCCAACCCCGGCATGTGGTCAACGACGAATCAACAGTACGAAACAGGAAATGATCTGTACAATCCTGAAGAACCAACAAGTGACACAAGGTTTACCCCTGCTGGTCTGCCAGCTTTCAACAGTCTTAACAAACAGGGAACTGCTAATTCCCGAATGATGCCAAACAAGGAACAAGCCCAGAATGCACCTGTTCAACCCCTTGAACTAAACGACTTTAGTGGCATACAGCCTGCACATCTTCCCCATGTCTGCACAATATGTGGCAAAACAATCTTCAACTTACCGGTAAGTGTGCTATATGATATCTCTCTATTCTTTAAGTAAGGATGGGAGGGGGGGGGGTCATAAGGTGTTTAATTGCCATCATTTTCTCTGTTTCTAACAGCCTCAGTACTAAAAAATAATTTATAGAACTATGCATATACTTGGGTTGATTATATGGTATATTATGTTTTTTTAGAATGATTTTACCTCATCTAATGTAATAAAATGGTAAGCCGCGCATGCGCGTCCGTTTGCGTGCGTCCGTTTTCCGTGAGCTGTAGCACACATAGGAAGTGCGCATGCATGGTTTACGGTCTGGCCTCACAAGGCAAGACAAGTTGATGTCGGCCGCGGCGGCTGCTGGCCGCCCGAAGCTCGCTCTCTCTCTTCCCCCCTCCAGGCGGATGTCGACCGCGGCAGCCTGAGTCGGATGTCGGCCGTGGCGGCTGCTGGCCACGGCGGCTGTCGGCGGCTGCAGGCCGTTAACATAAGTAGGCCATGCAGTTCAGCAGGAAGGTATGGGGGGAAGGAAAATACTGCACAGGGAAGTGGGGTGGGAGGGAAATGCTGCAACACATGGAAATGGAGGGGCAGAAAAGGGGTTGATGGACAGGGGACAGGTGCTGATGAACAGGGAGGAGGCAGAAAAATGAAGACAGGCCTACTGCTGGACAGGGGGAGCAGGAAGGAGGTGATGATGGACAGGGGGAGGTAAAACAAAGGGAGAAGGGCTTCTGCTGGATAAGGTGAGCAGTGATGGAGTGGTGGAGGACACAGGGGAGGTAAAAGGAAGGGAGAATGGACAGATAGAAATACAGAAAGCAGCTAAGGAGAGAGAGAGAAAAATAAAGACAGACACACACACATATATTCTAGCACCCGTTAATGTAACGGGCTATAAGACTAGTCTGCAATATTAAATTATCCTTCTTCTCTAACTGTATCTTTTCTTTGGTTTTAAAGTAGTAAAGGGGGGGTGGCTGTATAGCCAAAAAAAAGGTCAATAGTTGTTTTTTTTTTTTTAATTTAGTAGTAATATTCCTGGCCTGGTGGTATCAGGAACCCGTTGTATTACTGAGGCATCCTAACCTAATGTGTTTGAGTGTGTCATCTACTTCCTCTGTAGAATGTTCAGTTATGTGGTATTGATGGGCATAGTAGTAATTTTTTTGGGAGTGTAAGTCTTTAATATTAGACTATTTCCTTTCTTTCTACTGAAAGATGGAAAAATGTTACCTGATCATTCAGTAAAGCTGAAAGGTGTAGACGCCAGTGTAATTTGGGAGACACTGGGAGGCATTGCCCACTCGTGTACCATGCAAGGCAAGGAAAATTTAAATTAAATCAGTAATTTAAAGAGAGGGTAAGGTTGGGCAGACTGGATGGACCATACGGTTCTTTATCTGCCGTCATCTACTATGTTACTATGTAGTAAGTGTGAGAAGTGGAGGGAGACAGTGCTGGGGGGGGGGAGGGAAGTATGAAATCTGGTTATAGGGTGATAAAAAGGCAGATAAGATAAATAGAGAAAAATGAAACAGAAGGGTAAATATCAGAGATATGGAGGAGGAAGGAAGGAGAAAGGAGGAGTGATTTTCAGGGATTTAAAGAACTTTATACCTCCTTTTTCACCCTTCCTTGAATGCACACCTGCACTTTATATTTATTTGCATAAGAAATTTATTTTGAAATAGGGGAACTGAGGGTTTATGTAGACCGTTTGTCTGGTGCTAGTCACCTATGAACACCTGCCCGGGGCTATTTATGATTCGAAGGGTTGACTGAGCTCGTACTGAAATCCCATTATCTCCATTATTTGTATAATTTAATTCTTGCTAAATTTAAACTGCAGGTGTCATTCTTGTCGGGAGTTAAAGGGTGGAGTTTTTTTTTTTTTTTACCAATTATTCTGGTTTAATTTAAAGTAATGACATTTATAAGGCTTTGAAAAAGTAAATTCCTATATTATTAGCTACTACTTTACGTATTTATTGCCTCACTCAAGCTTTAAGCACTGCATATAAATTACTATTGAATGACTCTTCTTTTCAGCAGTTGGAAGAATACAGTTCAAGTATGTTTTATTTTGCTGACTCGACTATAGAACTCTGTGGAGGAGTAGCCTAATGGTTAGTGTGGTGGGCTTATGACCTTGGGCAAGTCACTTAATCCTCCACTGCCCCAGAAACAACAATAAAATAAATAGATTGTAAGCCCAGTAGGGATAGAGAAAGTACCTGCATAGAATATGTCAACTGCTTTGATTGTATCACAGAAAGGTGGTATATCAAGTGCATGGTCCTGTAGCCTTCCATTGGAACTGTGGAATGTTCAAAGCCATCTTCGTTTCGTAGAGCCTATGGGGCTCATTTTCAAAAAATCTAGATGTTCAAAAGACGGCATAAACTGGCAGTTGGACATCTTACTAGTCAAAATGTCCAAGGGGGGCATTTTCGAAACTGACTTTTAACATAGTAACATAGTAAGTGATGGCAGATAAAGAACCGAAAGATCCATCCAATCTGCCCAGTCGTGCATACTCTATAAATTAATGATTTAATTTAAAATGTCCTTTTTCTTAGATATTTCTGGGCCAGAAACCCAGAGCTCTGCCTTGTACTATGCTTATGTTCCATCTACTGGAGTCTCCGTCAAAGCTCACTCCAGCCTATCTAAACCATCCAGCCGTCGAAGTCCTCCCTAGCCCATCCTCAACTGAATGGCCATATATGGGACACAGACCATGCAAGGCTGCCCAATACTGGCCTTAGTTCTTAAATATATGCCCATTATTTTCTGATTAGAGATCGTCTGTGTTCATCCCATGCTTTGTCACCGTTTTCCTGTCCACCACCTCCCTCAGGAGCGCATTCCAGGCATAGAAACATAGAAAGATGACGGCAGAAAAGGGCTATAGCCCACCAAGTCTGCCCACTCTACTGACCCGCCCTATCAAGTCCAAGTGTCTTATTAGGCCTCTGTAGGGATCCCACGTAGATGTCCCATTTATTCTTAAGTCAAGCACGCTGTTGGCCTTGGCCACCTGCTCCGGAAGCTTATTCCAGTGCCCCACCACTCTTTCCGTGAAGAAATACTTCCTGATGTCACCCCTAAATTTCCCTCCTCTGAGTTTGAGCGGATGCCCTCTTGTGGCCGAGGGTCCCCTGAGTAGGAAGATGTCATCTTCTACCTCGACACGACCCTCAACCACCCTCTCTATAAAGAAGAATTTCCTAACATTACTCTTGAGTCTACCACCCTTCAACCTCAAATTATGCCCTCTGGTTATACCATTTTCCTTTCACTGGAAAATATTTTGTTCTACGTTAATACCTTTCAAGTATTTGAACGTCTGAATTATATCTCCCCTGTCCCTCCTTTCCTCTAGGGTATACATATTCAGGGCTTCCAGTCTCTCCTCATACATCTTATGTTACAAACCTCCTACCATTTTCATTACCTTTCTTTGAGCCGTTTCAAGTCTTCTTATGTCCGTTTGCCAGATACAATCTCCAAAATTGAACACAATACTCCAAGTGGGGTCTCACCAACGACCTATACAGGGGCATCAACACCTTCTTTTTTCTACTGGTTACGCCTCTCTCTATACAGCCTAGCATCCTTCTGGCAACAGCCACAGCCTTGTCACACAGTTTCTTTGCTTTTAGATCTTCGGATTTTATCACCCCAAGATCCCTCTCCCCATCTGTGTATATCTCGCCTCCCAGCACGTGCGACTCCTGATTTCTAATCCCCAAATGCATTACTCTGCATCCCTTTCAAATATAATATTCTTTCTCACCAGATTCTATCGCGTGGTCTCCCCCTCCTTTTTAAATAGTCTCCTGGCTCCATACTCGCCGTAAAGAACCCTACGCTCTTCACAGCAGTTATTAGTTGTTCCTTCATTCCCACAACTTTTCCTTGATTTCAATAGGAATTCTTCATTTTCTGTCACGGCTCCTACTCTCTGGAATTCTTTGCCTTTTTATCTCCGTTCAGAAAAATCATTTGTGACCTTCAAGATACAATTAAAGGCATACGACTTCTGCTTGGCCTTCTGCTCTTAATTTACTTTCCTTTGATGGCAACTTTTCCCAAAAGTTGCATTCCTGGCTTTATCAAATCAGTGTGGGTAGAGCCAATTTTCTGTTTCCTCCCCTACCATATTGTTCATTCCTTTCCCCAACCTTTTTGTCTTTATTGTAATCGCTGATTCCCTCCTTTCCTCATGTTATTCAATTGTATTTTACATTTTGTTTGTTTCCTACCCTATTTAATTTTTACATTGTTTATTTAACATTTTTACTGTAAACTGCTTAGATCAGGGGTGGGCAACTCCGGTCCTCAAGGGCCGGAATCCAGTCAGGTTTTCAGGATTTCCCCATGAATATGCATTGAAAGCAATTTATGCAAATAGATCTCATGCATATTCATGGGGAAATCCTGAAAACCCGACTGGATTCCGGCCCTCGAGGACCGGAGTTGCCCACCCCTGGTTAGATTTACCTTTGGTTTTATATTTGTGGTATATTAAATAAACTGAACTTGAACTTTCTGGTTGTTTTGTCTCCGGTGCGTCTATCTTAAAGCGGCATGTTGGAGGCATGTTTTGGGTAGGATTAGGAAGGGCTTAGCAATTGGATATTTTACAGTGATAATCAAACATCCAGGTCATAATTTGTACGTTTTAGGCTAGACCTGTTGTTAAAAATGAATAAGGGCCAAAAAGTTACCCAAACTGACAGGACGACTACTGGAGGCATGAAAGTATGGCTCCCACACATTTCCCCAGTGGTCACTGAGCCTCTCCCATCCCCCAAATATCTGCATGAAACAGTACATATCTGACTCTATTACAGCAGTAACTATAGCCAGTCCTAGTACGGCTGCAAGCAGTCAGACTTATTTTCTCAGCAGTCCAATATGACGAAGTGACACCCCTGCACCTTGAATTACACTGGCTCCCCTTTGAAGCAAGGTGCATGTTTAAACTATGTACACTGATCTTTTTAATCTTCCATGGCGAAACGCCAGACGGCATAAACCGGCACCTGGACGTCTTACTAGCCAAAACATCCAAGTGGGCATTTTCAAAACTGACTTTATAGACATCTAAATTAACCATTCACAGTCCCTTTTACCTCAAGACTCGGCCCTCTTGTTGAAACCTGTATAAAGGTAAGTCTGAGTCATGGGTACAGTTGTCAGCACTGAGGACAGACATAAGAAAGATTATGGACTCCCAGGTGAGGAGGCGAAAGGATAAAAACACCTTCCCGGAGAGAATAAAACATAACAGAAGGATTTGCAGCACAGAAAGTTGCAGAGATGGATGAAGAGGAAAGCATCGAAGTTAGAAGAAAGATGTAAGACATCTGGAAATTCAAGTTCCTTTTCTCTATATTTCCTTTGTGATGTTGAATAAATCACATAGTTTTACCAATTGAGCGGGATAGTAAATCCAAATGTTGTGCTCATTCTATATACATTCTATAAACTCTATATGCAGACAATATAAAAATTATTTTCACTCCTGCATCTTCAGCTGAGACCTTGCCTTTCAATAACTGACTTCAAGAGGTGGCAATTTGGCTCAAGGATCATTGACTGTTTCTTAATCATAGTTAATAATAATAACTTTATTCTTCTACTAGTCTTTAAGCCCGTTACATTAACGGGTGCTAGAAAGCAGCCCCCTTTCCCTCTCCCCCTCCAGTTCCTCCCTAACTGTCTCTCCGTAGCCCTCCTTCTGTCTTCCCCCCTAAGCAAAATGATCTGCCTCCCAGCACACCCCTCCCCCCGAAGCAGCCCCCTTTCCCTCTACCCCTCCAATTCCTCCCTGACAGTGTCTCCGTGGTCCCCCTTCTGTCTCCCCTCCCAAGCAAAGCTGTCTGCCTCCCAGCACACCCCTCCCCCCCAAAGCAGACCCCTTTCCCTCTACCCCTCCAATTCCTCCCTGACTGTCTCTCTGTGGCCCCCCATTTTGTCTCCTCCCAAGCAAAGCTATCTACCTCCCAGCACACCCCTCCCCCAAAGCAGACCCCTTTCCCTCTGGCCCTTCAGTTCCTCCCTGACTGTGTCTCCGTGGCCCCCCCCCTTCTGTCTCCCCCCCAAGCAAAGCTGTCTGCCTCCAAACACACCCCTCCCCCAAAGCAGGCCCCTTTCCCTCTCCCGCTCCAGTTCCTCCCTGTCTCTCTGTGGTCCCCCTTCTGTCTCCCCCCAAGCAAAGCTGTCTGCCTCCAAGCACAGCCCTTCCCCAAAGCAGGCCCCTTTCCCTCTCCAACTCCAGTTCCTCCCTGTCTCTCCGTGGCCCCCCTTCTGTTTCCCCCCCAAGCAAAGCTTTGTGCCTCCAAGCACACCCTTACCCCAAAGCAGGCCCCTTTCCCTCTCCAGCTCCTCCCTGTCTCTCCGTGGCCCCCCTTCTGTCTCCCCCCCAAGCAAAGCTGTGTGCCTCCAAGCACACCCTTACCCCAAAGCAGGCCCCTTTCCCTCTTCCTCTTCCTTCTTCCCAGTTCCTCCCTGTCTCTTCGTGGCTCACGCAATTTTCTCTTCTCGCGGTCTGGCCAGCTCCCCTAGTCCCTTGCCGCCGCCGCCACCCCCTTCCCTTCCTGCGGTCGACAAACCTCTTGCCTCCAGCAGCCGCCGCAGCACTGTAAACACGCTGTTTCGCGGCCTCTACTGCCCCGATTTGCTCTTCCGTGTCCCTGATGATGTCATCAGAGAAGCGGAAGAGCAAATGAAGGCAGTAGAGGCCGCGAAACTGCGTGTTTACAGTGCTGCGGCGGCTGCTGGAGGCAAGAGGTTTGTCGACCGCGGGAAGGGAAGGGGGTGGCGGCGGCGGCGGCAAAGGACTAAGGTAGCCGGCCAGACCGCGAGAAGGGTGGGCTGAGAGGAACCCAGGACCGTTGCAGAGGCTCGTTGCACAGTGTAAATACAGTTGCTCAGTGTGAGGCTTCCTTCGCTCTTCCGGGTCTGCATTATGGCTCCTCAACGCGCCATCTAGCGCATGCGCAGTCGTGCGGCCACATCCCGACAGAAAAGAGATCAGGGAACACGTTTCGCGACTGCGCATGCGCGGGCTAGCATTTTATTATTTAAGATATCGCCATAGTCGGAAGACTTCTAGGCGGTTCACATTCAAAGAAGGCTGGACAATCAGCGAATTACAGGAAGCAAGAAGTGAGGGTTACATAAGAAATAGGTAGAGGACAGCAAATTACATCGAGGTATATAGAGGGGGGAAAATATCATTAAGAGTGGAGAGGCTTCTGTTTAGGAGATGAATTTGTCAAACAGAACGGTTTTGATTGATTTTTGGAATGCTATTTTTCCCTAGCTCTTGTTCTGTCTGCCCTTCCCCATCTTTAATGATTGTCAGTTGGCTTTTTAAGACTCTTCATACATTTTTTAGGGTAGATGTGAATTGCTTGTTCATTATTTCCATAAATACTAGGGGACCTGTGATGAAGCTACTAAGTAGTAGATTTTAAACAAACCAGAATAAATATTTCTTCACACAATGTGTAATTAAACTCTGGAAATCATTGCCAGAGAATATGGTGAAATCAGTTGGCTTAGCGGGATTTTAAAAAGATTTGAATAATTTCCTAAAAGAGAAGTCCATAGGCCATTATCGAGATGGCTTGGGGAAATAAACTGCTTATTCTTAGGATAAGAAGCATAGAATCAAATTTCAAGTTGTATTAAAATTTGATATTCCGCTTATCGGGTTGCTAAGCAGTGTACAATAAATATAAAATCAGGGGGGAACATAAACTAAGACACATGGACTTATTGGCACAAAATGGATGAAGGGAAAGAACTACAACTCAAGATAGGAAAGAAAACCAGTTAAGGATAAGGGCCAGACTGTGGTACAGATTTTGAGAGGAAATTTGTATATAGATTGAAGGTATGTTTATATAGAAATGATTTTAATTTACTTTTAAATCATTCTAAGTTTGTTTCTTTGCGTAATTGGACTGGCATAGAACTCCAAAGTGTGGGAGCTGTTACTGAGAAAATAGTTGAACAGTTTGTATTAATGTGTCGCATTGAAGGGATGGATAGCAGATGCTGTTTTGCAACTTGGGATCTAGCTAGGCACTTGGGACCTGGGTTGGCCACTGTTGGAAACAGGATACTGGGCTTGATGGACCTTTGGTTTGTCCTAGTACAGCAATTCTTATGTTCTTATGTGAGCTGAGTATTGGACAATCAAGTCACTGTGACATCACTGCTGAGGTTGACTCTTAGGCATTGGTGGAATGAGGCATTATGACATCACAATCCCAGCTCTGGAATGTTGCTACTCTTTGGGTTTCTGCCAGGTACTTGGGACCTGGGTTGGCCACTGTTGGAAACAGGAAACTGGGCTTGATGGACCTTCTGTCTGTCCCAGTGACATCACTGATGAGGCTGGCTCATAGGCATTGGTGGAATGAGGCATTATGACATCATAATCTCAGCTCTGGAATGTTGCTGCTCTTTGGGTTTCTCCCAAGTACTTGGGACCTGGGTTGACCACTGCAGGAAACAGGATACTGAGCTTGATGGACCTTCGGTTTGTCTTTGACTCCAAACTGTCCTTTAAACCACAAATAGATGCAATTGTCCAATCTTCCTTCTTCGCTCTCCATTGTATCAAGGCAGTTAAACATTTTCTGTCCTTTGCATTGATTAGAATTCTTCTTGCTCTTGTACTTTCACGCTTCAAATACTGCGATGTTCTTTATAATAACTTACGACTCAGCTCTATAAAAAAATCTACAGTTAGTACATCAGTCAAACTTCTTAATTCCATTTGCCACCATGATCAGGTTTTTCTACTGCTAATAAACGATCATTAGCTCCCCATCTTAAGCTTGTCTCTAAAGCACATGTCCACCACTCTTAGCATGCTACCTAAGAAGCATCCTCTTCTATACACTTCCAATTGCAAATGTCATTCATCGCAAGTAAATCTCACCCTTCTACCCCCTTCGCACTTTCTAGAGATTCTGCTTCTCATTATCTCAGTCCTCCTTTATGGAACTCCTTTCTCTTCATCAGCTCTAAAATTTCAATCTGAAAATTTAAGAAAGTTGTAAAGTCCTGGTTGTTCCCCAAGGCTTCTTTAGCAGTCACCTTAGCTCTTTCTCCTACTGTACTAACTCCTATCTCTATATCGTCTTCCTTGCTTTCCATCCCCTTTCTCCTGCCTTCACAGTCATGATCCTTATTCTCCCATCCTCACGCATGCTCCCTCCTTCTCTCTCCCCTCCTCTTTTGTTTCTAGTCTTTGGGGTTTGGTTTTTTTATTTTTTTTGCAAATTGCTTTGTTGCACACTCACGCTCAAGGTGCTATATAAATTCATGTAACAAAGAAATAGAATATTAGTG
The DNA here is from genome assembly GCF_902459505.1 of Geotrypetes seraphini. Classification (NCBI taxonomy): domain Eukaryota; kingdom Metazoa; phylum Chordata; class Amphibia; order Gymnophiona; family Dermophiidae; genus Geotrypetes; species Geotrypetes seraphini. Next base: position 305,473,628 of record NC_047087.1, read on the forward strand.
TTTGCACCGACAGTGAAACACAATTCATGGATATTTAAGGTAATTAAGTCCTTTCATCTTGTTAGTCTTGGCACTGGGAACTCACCACAGCCCTTTCCCCAACCCTCTTCTTTCTCTTAATTCTACTGCCGTTCCTCAGTATTCACTCACTTTCTCTCTCAATACCTCATTCTGTTCCCAGCACCTCTCTCTCTCTTTCAACCCGTCTTTTCTTTCCCCAGCTCTCTCTCTCCCTTCCCCTTACTCAGTCACTCTCTCTTGTTCAACCCCTTCATTTCTTTTCCTGGCTCTTCTCTCTCTCTCTTTCTCCCTACATCCCATTCCTCAGTATTCACTCATTCTTTCTCTTTCAACTCTTCATTTCTTTTCTTGGCGCTCTCTCTCACTCTACCCCATTTCTAAGTATTCATTTTCTTTTTCAACTCATCGCTTTCTCCCATTCCTTGGTATTCATTCACTCTTTCTTTTTTTAATCCCTCATCTCTTTCCCCAGCTGTCTCTCTTTCCTGTTCTTCTACATTCACTCTCTTTCAGGACCTCATACCTGTCCCTCTCTCTCTCACTCCTCTGCATTCACTCACCCTCTCTCTCTCAACCCCTCCTCCTTGTTCCCAGCAATTACTTAAGTCTCTCTTCCATTCCCTCATCCCTGACCCCATGACATTGCTTTCTTCATGCAAGGCCTATTTGGAGCCACTCCTCTATAAATGTAGCTCTCCGTTCCATGGTGTCTTGCTTCCCATAGGATCATGGCAGCTCTAAGTTCTCACTCCAGTCTTTCAACAGCAAGAGCTCATCTCAGGATTCCTATTGTGGGTCACCCTTCTTTTTGACTGCTTAAATGCCAATGCAGTGGACTGTGATTCTGACTCTTAAATGTGCACACATTTCTCTCAGTGGTTCCATTCCAAGAAACTCCAGACCTTCTCCAATAGTGACCAACATCTCCAACCAGCCTAAACAATTATATTGCTACCACTGCTCCTCCAGTTGCCTGACTAGCCGGAACGTCTCTGTGAGCCCCTGAGCTCAGCAGGATACACATGCACACCCCACCTGTGCAGACATATAGATGGATACAAACCTCTGTTCCTTGTGACCCTGGGCAAGTCACTAACACTCCATTGCCCCAGGTACATGAGTCAGATTGTGAGCCCACCAGGACATATAGGGAAAAATACTTGAGTACTTTAATGTAAACCACGCGGGCTATAAGTGGTCAAGAAATGCTAAAACAATACAAAAATCATTCGCAGTCATGAGAAACTTATGGCAAGTTTGAAAATTCTTCGACAGAATACAATTCCAGCTCTTGGTCCAGTCTCTAGCCCTAGGGCTTCTAGACTACTGCAACATACTCTATCTCCCCTGCCCCGCAACCATGATAAAACAACTACAAACAGTTCAAAACACAGCGCTAAGACTTATCTATTCACTGAGGAAACACGACCACATCACGGCGGCATACCTCGACTCACACTGGCTCCCAATACAAGCAAGAGTACAATTCAAATTCTACTTCCTACTATTTAAAACCGTAAATGGAGACAGCCCAGCCTACCTATACAACCGCCTAATCCAAACTACCTCAAGCAGACGTTGGAGATCCCACAAACCGTTCACGCATCCCCCAATCAGAGACATCAAATGAAAAAAAGTGTACGATGGCCTTCTAGCCACACAAGCAGTAAAACTAGACGACCAACTCTCCAATTTACTGATCACGACCCCAGACTACAAATCGTTCTGAAAAGAAATAAAAAACATGCTATTCAAGACATCCTTGAAGACAAACTAGCTCCGCAAGACTCATCCCAATTCTCTGAAGCAATTCCTCTGGAAATGGCCAGATAACTCCTTTTGTAATCCGTCTGGAACCGCAAGGTAATGGCGGAATAGAAATCACTAATGTATAAGTGTAAATAAATTAATATATATATATATAGATAGATTGAGCAATTTGTCAGTATTCAGTTTTAATCCATCGTGGACTACAATGTACCGCTGCCATTCGTATTTTAAAAATGAAAAGGTGCTGTAAAAGTCTGTGATGCATTAAATACTTCAAAGTTAACTTAGGAAAAATAAAGGCATGGCCAAACTCTTTGGAATTAATTCTGCAGGACAAGAGCGTGCATTTACGTTGCCTCGGACTTGGTTCTGTTCAATGTCTTCTTCTTTGTGCACAGGATTGGGATCTTCACATTAAAGGGAAAATGCACATCCACAACTGTATGGTCTTCTTCGAAAAGTGAGTGTGGACGTAGCAGACTTATACACTGCAGCGTCCTTAGTTGTCATTTAACACGTTCCCAAGTAAGTTGAACACCAACTCCAGCTGGTTATGTTGTTCTCAGCAGGAATGGTGGTAGATGTGTGGCCAGCTCTCCTGAGGGAACACTGTGCTTACCCATGGATAACGCCTCCGCTTTTAACGCTTCTAGTAATGAAGGTAAGTTGAGTGTGTACTATGATGTGCAAATGGTTTAAGTTGCAATAAAAAAAACAAAACCAAGCCGAACTCTTCTGCACCACATGGCTATGTGTCACTGAAAATCTGCTAGATTGTGGCTCCTCAAAAACCAAAGAGAATGACCCCAAAGTGTCCACAGAGGAGAAAATCCAGAGGAAAGCAAAAGAAACTCTTTGGAATGATGATGTTCCTTAAAAGGACTTTATTTGTAAATGTCAAAGTTCCAAAAGTACACTAAAATCATCCACATAAAAATAAAGCAATCCACATAAAAACCTTAAAGGAGCTAGTCCTCTAGGGGTGCAGGACCCAACACGATCCGCGTTTCAACAAAAAGTCTTCTTCAGGGGTCCCTGAGGGTCCTATAATGGTGAATAAGTGGAGAATCTAATATGTGGTGAGCAGTGAGAAAGATGCTGCTTGCATTCGGGGACCCCTGAAGAAGACTTTGTCGAAACGCGGACCGTGTTGGGTATTGCGCCCCTAGTGGACTAGCTCCTTTAAGGTTTTTATGTGGATTGCTTTATTTTTATGTGGATGATTTTAGTGTACTTCTGGAACTTTGACATTTACAAATAAAGTCCTTTTAAGGAACATCGTCACTCCACAGAGTTTCTTTTGCTTTCCTCTAAATTGTGGCTCCTCAACATAAAGGAATGTACTGAATTATCTATACTGGAGCAAATGACCCAAAGAATGAGGCTAGAAAACCTTTTTTTTAAAAACAGAAAAGATAAATAATAATAAACTTTATTCTTGTATACCGCCCAACCATGAGTTCCAGGCGGTTCACAATCAGGAAGGACTGTAACATACATGTAAACAAGATTAGAACAATAAGTCATGTTACAAACTTATCAAACAAGTAAGTTTTCAAAAACTTTCTGAAGGCATAATATGATTGTGTTTGTGGAATCATACTTAAGCAGGAATTAATTTTTACTAACTGGAAAGCTTCAACATAAGAACAGCCTTACTGGGTCAGACCAATGGTCCATCAAGCCCAGTAGCAATCCAGGTTACTAGTACCTGGTCAAACCCATGGAGTAGCAACATTCCATTATCTCAGAGTAAGCAAGATTCCGGAACCCCAAAGAGTAGCAACATTCCATGCAGAATCCCCAAAGAATAGCAAGATTCTAGAATCCCAAAAAGCAGCAACATTCCGTGCTACCGATCCAGGGTAAGCAGTGGCTTTCCCCGTGTCTTTCTCAATAACAGACTATGGACTTTTCCTCCAGGAACTTGTCCAAACCTTTTTTAAAACCAGCTACGCTATCCACTCTTACCACATCTATTGCGGCTGTGTGAAACTACGCTATACACAGAGTTCAAACGCTCACCAACAACGTCAACACATAATTACATCTTCTGTCTCTGATCCAACAAGACTTAAAAAAAAAAATACTCATCCCAATATTCACTGGGACTTAGCTGGATGGGAACAGCTCTAAGCTGGCTAAGCCCCAATTGGCCAGATATTCACCGATAGCTGGCTATCTCCCACTGAATATCTGGCTAAGTCACACAACATAGCTGAGCTAGAAAAGAAAACCAAGTGGGGAATGGAACTGTACATATCAACCTGGGAATCAACAATTTTATTAAAAGTTCAAATAGAAACCAAACACATGTATCAATGCACAAGTGTAATGTCTTTAATCTCTCGTTGTTTGAAGCTTGAAGCCGCTTTTGCACAGAAACTTGGCTACTATCAGATAGCGATATCATTATCAAAGATTCATTATCAAAGGCTTCAAGATTCTAACTCTAGCCAGAACCTGGGAAAGGGGAGGAGGATTAGCAATAATCTACAGAGATCACTTAAATTACGCTGTTCTTAACTCTGAATCTTCGCCCAACTTAGAGATATTATCAATATCGCTAACCTCAAAATCCCTAACAGCCTCCCTAGCAACTATTCTGTTCTATGTCCCACCCAAAAAATGGAACCTACCCAAGGAGGACTTCACGGAATTTTTAATAACCAACTCACTAGCAAGCCCATACAACTTACTATGTGGAGATATCAACATTCACCTAGAGCAAACAGACCAACCAGAAATATCAGATTTTTGGTCACTCATCTCCCAATTAGGCTACTTCATACCACCCCCAACCAAAACCCATCAAAAAGGTCATCAGTTAGCCCTGGTGACTTTTTTCTCTAAAGAACCAATCAACCCCAAACTCTACTGGAAAGAAGATAACTGGTCAGATTCCCTATGGTCCGACCATAGACTATGTAACTTCACTATTGACTGCCAGCAAAGAACTAACTAATAAAACCCAGAGGTAAGATCGACCCAATAGAATTCTGGTCCCACTATGAGAATATCACTATACAGAATGTAGAAACAGATCAATTCATGTCCTCCTGGACTAACGACAGCACTAACATTCTAAACAAAATTGCCCCCTTAAAAATCCGCAGAATTAAAAGCACAAATCTAGAGGGATGGTTTGATTCTGAGCTACTACTGCTAAAGAGAGACCTAAGAAAGACAGAAAGATTATGGACTAAATCTGGTACTCAGGAGCACAGGGTTATGTGGAGATCAAAAGTAAAAAATCTACAAAAACCTCTCCAAGGAAAAATGAAAAAATTTCTACGCCCAAAAAAATAGGAAACGTTACAAACAACAGTAGAAACCTTTTCAACCTGGTCAACGACCTCTACAACCTCGAGACACTCACGAACACCCAGGAGGAACCCACTCTAACAGCCAGCACCCTAGCAGACTTCTTCAATTCCAAGATATAAAAATTAAGATCATCAATAACTGCCCCTACCAATCCCCACGGGTACTTTCCAATCCTCCATGACACAAACACATCCAACTCTGATCCAGGGTCCAGAACCGACCTAAGTTGGAACCACGTCACATCCATAGACTGGCAATCCTTTAACAAATATACTAACTCCTACTGCAGACTAGACACTTGCCCCCCAAATGTCATGAAAACTGCCCCAATCCACTTCAAAGCCAACATGCTGACATGGGTCAACACTGTACTATCCGCTGGAAACTTCCCAGCAGAGCAAGGCCACATCTTGATAACTCCAATTATAAAAAACTCAAAAGAACCTCCCAACATCCCATCTAATTACAGACCTATCGCCAGCATCCCGCTAGTCACCAAAATAACTGAAGGGGCGGTAAATGCAGAACTCACCACATACCTGGACAAATTCGACATCTTACACGACAACCAATCGGGCTTTCGCTCTGGCCATAGCACCAAAACAATCATAGCCTCTCTACTCAACTACCTGCACTCACTCTTCAGCCAGGGTTCCAGCGCTCTAATCTTGCAACTTGACCTAAGCAGTGCTTTCGACCTGGTCGACCACACTATTCTCCTAAACTGCCTTGCACACATCGGCATCTCTGGACAGGTTCTCAGCTGGTTCCACGGGTTTCTAAGTAATAGATCTTACAGAGTGATCAAGAACGACTCTTTCTCCCACAGGTGGGACAATTCCTGTGGGGTTCCCCAGGGCTCACCACTATCCCCCACCCTATTCAATGTCTATCTCGTCTCCCTGGGAAACTTCCTGCACAGCTTCAACCTCAAATTCTTCATTTACGCAGACGATATCACAATAATCATCCCACTAACCAGTTTCACCATAGAGCTGCTTAACTCTATATCACACTTACTCAGGCAGATAGAACTCTGGATGCTATCTTATAGACTAAAACTAAATGCAGACAAAACTAAATTCTTCCTGGCCTCCCCCAACGATAAAATCAAAGATACCTCAATTCAAGTGAATGGATCAGACTTCCCCCTAGAACAAACCCTAAAAATACTAGGAGTCACCCTAGACAAACACCTTTCCCTTGAGAAGCACACTGATCTTACCGTCAGGAAAAGCTTCTCGGTGCTCTGGAAACTCCGCACCATAAAAAAATACTTCGACGACAACTCATTCCGACTGTTAATACAATCCTCCATTCTCAGCATCCTGGATTATTGCAACATCATTTACCTAGGCTCCATGAAGAAAACCACCAGGAGACAAAAACTGATTCAGAACACTCCCGTCCGACTTATATTTGGCTTAAACAAATTGGAACATATCACCCCTTTCTACCATAAACTGCACTGGCTACCATTTGAATCCAGAATACTATTCAGGTTCGCATGCCTCAGCTACAAAACTGTGTTTGGTCTATCCCCAAGCTACCTCATCCCCCACTTTAAATTAAATCACAACAATAAGAACTCTGGTAGAATTCATCTGTTCGCCTTCCCCTCCCTAAAATTATGTCACCTCAAAAGGTTCCTTGACAAAACCTTCTCCTTCCAGGCGGCCAAACTAAACCCATGGCTTGCCCAAATTGTACTTGACGCCCCCACCTACCTTGACTTCAGAAAAAAACTCAAAACTCACTTATTCCATGGACAGAACCCGTAACACTCCCACTCGCTGCTTCTACTCCCTTCAATACACATGAACCTCCACCTTCCCCTCCTACTGTACCTTCAATACACATGAACCTCTACCTTCCTCCCCTACTGTACCCACCAAACCAATTAACTTCTCTGACCGATATTTTTTCCCTGTAAATAAAAAAATTTTACCCTCCTATTGTACACTCTTGTATATTCCTTTTGTACACTCTTGTATATTCCTGTCAACTTCAATGACATGTACATTCCAAAAATTGTTAATTCCAATGTTATCTTCGTTTGTAATCTTAATTAATTGTTGTGAACCGCCTAGAACTCTCTGGGTATGGCGGTATACAAAATAAAAGTTATTATTATTATTATTACTTTTCTGCCCACATTTTGGTGTTCCCATTGGAGCCCATAGGATACAAGTCCAGAGCTTGCATTAAGTGTCTCAGCGCCATCTAGTGGACCAACTTCATCACCCCTGAGGCAGACCTCCAACGAGAGGCCGAAAATTGGACCGTGTCATGTCACCGAAGATTAAAGACATTACACTTGTGCATTGATACATGTGTTTGGTTTCTATTTGAACTTTTAATAAAATTGTTGATTCTCCCCATTTGGTTTTCTTTTCTAGCTTTGATTAACGTGGGGTCGTTTTCCCTGGTTTCATTATTCTGTAGTGTGTCTCACACAACATAGCTGGTCACCACCAATTTTCATTGGCTGTCCAGCTAAGTCACACGGCCAGATAGACCCGCCTAAAAAGCAGGTCCATCTTTAGCCATTAGCCATCCACAGTTATTTTCAATGAATCTTCATCCCTACCTTCACAGATTTCACATGGGGTTCCACAAGGATCTATTCTTTCACCTTTGCTTTTTAATATCTTTCTGTCACCACAAATGACATTATGCCAATCCGTAGGTTTTCATGTTTTTGCCTTCGCCGATGATATACAGCTATTGCATCCATTAAATAATAATAATATAAATGAAATTTCGGCTATTAATGGAAAACTTGATCAAGTTCATCATTGGCTGGATAAAAACAGACTGGCTCTTAATATCAAAAAAACTAACGTTATGCTCTTTCCATGGAAGGATAGTTTTCCTCTTGTTACTCCTATTTCAATTCAAAACGTTCCCCTACAATCAGTCAAAAATACAAAAATTTTAGGGGTAATCTTCGATAATAAACTTAATTATCATGATCACATCAGTAACATTGTGAAAACTACCTTTTATAGGTTAGGCAAAATTCGCTCCATCTCTAAGTTTATTTGTCCCAAAGCACTTAATATACTGATTCACTCTTTGGTGATGTCTAAAATCGACTACTGCAATTCTTTATTTAAAGGAATTGCGTTACATGAAATAAAACGATTACAAATTATACAAAATGCATCAATTAAATTAATAACCAAGTCTAAAAAATTTGATCATGTAACACCACTTCTCAAAAATGCTCATTGGCTACCAGTCATTCACAGAATTACTTATAAATTATGTATAATTTCTTTTAAAACCCTATATAATAAGACCCCTGCATTTTTATTTAGGTTTCTAATTCCATATACTGCAAAGAGAATTTTACGATCTAGTGAACAAAATTTATTATCTATTCCCTCACTAAAAATTATTAATATGAGACGACAATTTATCTTTTCTTGTACTGCACTGCAGACTTGGAACGCCCTCCCTATTTTTTTACGGGAGGAGAAGGAGTTTGGGAAATTTAAAAATGAGTTAAAAACCTTCCTTTTCAAAGATGCCTTCGCATCTTAATTTTACTACTTTATTGTCTTATTTAACTTTGCTATACTTTTGTTAATTATTACCCCTTTGTATTTTCCCTTAATGTCTTCTCTTTACTTTAAGAATTGTATTTCTTCCCTCCTTACCCATTATTTAGTAATGTTAATTTAATGTAAATTAGCCCTATTTAAGTATTTGTACGTATTGTATTGTCCCCTAAACAAATGTGAATTTTAAAGTGTACATCGCTTAGAAATCCTGATTAAGCGATTAATCAAGTCACCTAATAAACTTGAAACTTGAAACTAGCCTTAGCTAGCCAGCCAATAAAAATCAGCTTGGCCAGCTAAGTCCAAGCCACCAAACTTTGACCTGGATATGCCAGTAGCTGGATATGGCCCCACCATTGAATATCTGCGATTGCTGCCAACTGCAAGAGATAGCCAGGCTACCTCCCACAGCCTCAGTATTGGCGCCACTAAGTCCAATATTTGCTTTGTATCTATAAACCAGTGTTCAGACAAAACAATTTTAATTAACGTGCCCAAATAACGTAAAAAGCCATTAGAAAAAAGTCTAGCATGTTTGCTTTCTCCTTGTGGAATTATCTTGGCCAGTTAAAATCTGGACATGGCCAAGTTAGCTCTATTTAACCAGTTAGGAGCCTTTCCTACCCAGTTAAGTAGCATTGGACAGCGAGCCCTCTGTTTCTAGGGTTTCAAGTTTATTAAAAGATTTTTTAAACCGCTTAATCAAGTTTCTAAGCGGTGTACAATGTAAAATTTACATAAAAACATATTAAAACTGGGGATACTGGATAAAATCCAAGTGTTATAATAAAGCACTGATCAACGAATTTGGGAACCCTTTTGGACCACATTGTCCCCAGTGGCTCGTAGCCGCCTTTTGAACTGCTAGCCCCCTGGCATTTGTCCTTTTCTTTTGTTTCTATTGTTTTGTTTGGCATCAGTGAGAGTGGGAGGGGGGAGGGATGGGTTGTGGGTTGGGTTGGTGGGATGGGTTTGTTGGTTTCTGCTATAAAAAATTTGAGCTGTCTTGTTGATTCTTGTTCTTGTTTCGGATTGCTGTTTCCTTTTGGTGCTCAATAAAATATATTTGACAATAATAAAGCACTGATAAGACATATAGGAAAAAGGGGAAGAACTATAATCGTAATAGAAAAGTGCAACAAAAAAGGGAAAATGTAAAAAGGGTAAAAAGTAATAATTTTGATTTAATTCTTATGTCCTTAAGAGGACAGTTGTTGTCCAAAAGCATCCTGGAACAAGAATGTTTTTAGTTTTGCTTTAAATTGTTTTATATCGGATTCACTACGCAGATGGTTAGGCAGCAAATTCCAGAGAGTAGGGGCAGTGACGGCAAAATTATTGGAGCGCAACGTATTGATTAATTTTAAAGAAGGTATGACGAGAAGATTCTGAGACATTGAACGAAGAGATTTTAAAGTATTATAAGGAATTAAAAGTCTGTTAATGAACTCTGCTTGATTGTTTAATTTTGTTGTAAATGTTAAAAGTAAGATTTTATAATTGATTCTATGTTCGACTGGTAGCCAATGTGCACTAATAAGAAGAGGTAAAACGTGATCGTATTTTTTTGCGCCACAAATGATCTTAATAGCTGTGTTTTGTACAATCTAAAGCCGTCTAATTTCCTTTTTTGTAATGCCCTTATACAGGGCATTACAGTAGTCTACACAAGAAATTGCTAGGGAGTGGATCAATGTGTTTAAGGAGGCTGGTTCAAGTAACTTGATATATAGTGCTGCCTCTAAGCTGGTCACAAGCCTTGTTCTGAAGGTGGTTTTTGCTGTGTGCATGTGACTTGGATTGGCCTCTGTGAAGACGAGATACTGGTCTAGGTGGATCATTGGTCTGACCCAGTAAGGCTATTCTTATGTTCTTATGTATTTACACAGTGCCAAAGTATACAATTCTGATTTGTAGATGTGTTGTATTATGTATGTACTGTTGGAACCTGACTAGAGGCGAAATGATAGCCAGTCAATTTTATTAAATGAAATTAAAGAACATGGACATGAATTTTTGGTGGTATGAGGGACTCCTGAGTAAAGCAAAGAATGTGAATATTTTTACTCACTGATGTCAATAAATATCTTTCTTTCACAAATGTTCGGGCCAGTCAAGGCCTAAATCTTATAGCCTCATTTGGCCAAATGTTCTTTACAAACAAAATAGTTCATTATGAAGTGTATATTAATATTTGCACTTATTCAATTTAGATTTTCCATCTGATATTGGCCCATCATATAAATCTTCTGCTCCAACGAGGGCCTTCCCACATTCTGGTCCTGCATTTTCGTCTCCCGTTCCTGGGGCACAGGTGAGTGCAGGTCACTTGAAGAAAGATTCAGCAAAGGTTTACTTGAGCATAAATTTCATGACGATAATGAGCCAAAACCTTTTGACTGTTGAACTGTTTAATAAAATGGGACGATCATCTCTATCCTTGTCGGTCATTTTGCAAAGGTAAAATAGCACTCAGAGAGGTTCCCCAGAGCGACCCTGTTAACCCAGGTCATTCTTTTGGTAGGATCTTGCTCTGAGGCTCAATGTAGAAAGATATGTACATGTCAAAGGACAATTCTAGAATTGATACCTTAAGATAGACGCCAAGGCCCTGATTCTATAAAATTTTGAAAAACTGCGAATACGGTTTTTAGGCAGGGGAGACAGGAGAATGCAGCTGGAGAGGCAGGAGAGGGCAGCCGGAGCACAGCGCCTGATTGGTAAGGCCCGACTTTAGTACAGGAAGAGGTGGTCGGAGCTTACAGCGAGTGATTTCCTTCACTTGCCGGCACTCCGGCTGCCTTCTCCTGCCTCTCCAGCTGCCCTCTCCTGCCTCCCCTGCCCGGTCATTCGCAGTCGGAAGATGCCACAAATGACCGGGACCGCGAACCGCCGACCGTGAATTAGCGGGGGAGCACTGTAAACATGGTTGGAGCAGATTGAGTTAGGTGCCCCTAGGCGCCTTCCTTAGGTGTGCTCGTATAGGTCAAGAAAACCTTGGCCAAAATAGAATGCGCTTAAGGATTTTAAAGACTAGTAGTGGCTAACATTACTTATGTTCCGCTAGGCATGATTCTATAAACAGCATCTAGCAGTTGACTGATAGCCATGTTTAGACACTGTTTATAGAATTATCCTTATTATTTTATTATTTATCTACCACTTATATCCTACGTGGTTTTACATTCAGGTACTTTATCATATTTCCCTATCTATTCCGGTGGGCTCAAACTCTATCTAGTGTACCTGGGGCAATGGGGGGGAGGGGAATTAAATGACTTGCCCAGGGTCACAAGGAGAAGCGAAGGATTTGAACCCACAACCTCAGGGTGTTGAGGCTGTAACTCTAACCACTGCACCACACGCTCCCCACTGAATCAGGCCATAATTGTGTTTGTTAGTTAAATAATAATAGCACTTACATGCACGATATACATGCACGGTTAGTGTAGACAATTAAGTGCATAAGTGCTAGGCACTGTTCTATAACCTATGCACCAAAATCACTGAGCTCTGGCAACTCAGTGGACAACACAAGATTGGGGGTAATTTTCTTTTGCTGGGCTATACTCAGCACAAATCACATGCAAATCTGTCGACATGATTAATATCTTAGGTGTAACTATAGTCAACCGACTCAGCTTTTGTTAACAAATTGGTTCTGTGGTATGAAGCTGCTTTTACAGACTTAGAATGATTAGATCTCTGGCAAAAATCCTGGAACCATCATCAATTAATATTTTAATTCATTCACTTATCATCTCGAAAATAGATTACTGTAACTCCTTATATAAGGGAATCTGTCAGAAAGATATTAGGCCCTTACAGTTAATACAAAATACTGCCATCAAAGAGATTACAAACTCTGGAAAATACGAACACGTTACCCCTCTTTTAAAAAAAGCCCATTGGCTTCCAGTCCAATACAGGATAACTTATAAGATTGCCCTTTTAATTTTCAAAACCCTCAAAACTAAAGAATCAGCATTCCTAATTAAAAATCTTATACCTTATTAATCTAATAGATCCTTAAGGTCCTCTGGACAGCATCTACTCTGGGTTCCTTCTTTAAAAATCATAAATACCCGTAGAATAACAATTTCTGCACCCACACTCTGGAAAGCATTACCCACTTATCTTCGGGCAGAGCAGAATTTAGATAAATTTAAAGGCGCTTTAAAAAGCTTCTTATTCATTGATGCTTTCGGCTAACTTTGCTACTATTCTTTTCTTATTGAACCCCTTAGTCCAGGGGTGTCAAAGTCCCTCCCCGAGGGCCACAATCCAGTCGGGTTTTCAGGATTTCCCCAATGAATATGCATGAGATCTATTTGCATGCACTGCTTTCATTGTATTCTGATAGATCTCATGAAAACCCGACTGGATTGCGGCCCTCGGGGAGGGACTTTGATACCCCTGCGTTAGTCCTTTCGTTTTTTCCCATATATGTTTCTTTTCTATATTTATTGTAGTTCTCCCCCCTATCCTTTTGTTCTTATTACATTTATTTTGTGTCTTGTTCGTCTGAGTATATTTCGTCTGTTTAATACTGTTGTTTTTAATTCTGTTTTTATCTCTTTTCTTATCCCTATTTTATTGCTGGGCATCCGTTCATTGGATAAGTCTTTCTTATCTGCACCCTTCTTCTCTACAGCCAACTCCAGATTCCGTCCCTTCTACTGCCTGACTCGATATGTCAGACTCTGTTTCTTTCAGTATTCAAATCCAGACACAAAGCCCACTTCTTTGAAGATGCTTTCAAGTCCAAACTCCAACCCACCTTCTAAACACCAATATTATTCCTTCTGTAATTCCCCCACCTGAACAGTTTATTGATGCCCCTTCTTATCCAGTTTGTCTTGACTAGATTGTAAGCTCTTTTGAGCAGGGACTGTTTGTTCTGTGTTTTGATGTACAGCGCTGCGTATGTCTATCAGTGCTATCGAAACAATTTGTAGTAACATACAAGAATTAGGTTTCAGAAATGCAGTGATTGATCTCTGCAACTTTAAATAAGCAACACAATGTCTTTTTTTAACATATTTTTATTAACAGAGAAAAAGTCACAACCATACAGAGTACAAACTCAACATCAAAAATGATCAAATACAAGTGATAGTCAATAAGAATGGCAAGCCCATCAACCGAACCCAGCCCAGATGACGAAGGTACAGGAGAGCAAAAAGGAACAAAGCTCGGAACGGCTAGGGGTCTCAATAGGGCAAAAAGGTGCAATATAACAGTACTGATTTGAATGTAGTCTCCTCAAATTAAATCAATGCAAGAATAACATGAACACTGGAGTTATACCAGCTGCCGTTAAATTTGGCACATTAAAGAACAGTGAGTCACAGGGGAATAGACAAAATTTCTGCTCGTAACAATATCGCTCTTGCATGAAACCCTGCCAGACTTCGTAAGCTGTAAAACTATTCGTAGTAGAAACTGCCTTCAAATGATCTACTGTAAGGACAGGCGGGCATTTCCACATGGAGTCCTCAGCGCGGGCCTCCTTCACTGCCAATAAAATGGACAATTGCGGTCAGCAAGTTCCCATAGCCTCTTCCCCCTGCCTTAAATGTAATTGTACATTGGCATTTTCATCAGTACTGGAGCCACTGAACCTAACAGCAGGAAGGTTATACTTGGCCCAGTGTGTAATCATAAACAAAGTAGTCAGGTTTCTGGAAAAGTCTGACTGTGCATACCCATCTGTCTTCAGCCAGGGTGTCAGCAAAAGGCGAGTGCGATGAGTCCCGATCTGTAGTACAAAGGCACAATTTTAGGAATGCTTTTTATTCTTTCCAACTCAAAGAAATTGCAAATGTCTATCTGAATAACTCTTTGAAAACTTCAAGGAATAGGACTAAATCTGACATGAGAGAAAAATCTGAGTAGACCAGATGCTCCAAAGAAATTAACCCCCTCCTTTTACAAAACCGTGAAAGCGGTTTTTAGCACAGGCCAGCACACTGAATGCTCTGCGCTGCTCCCGACGCTCATAGAGCACCTATGAGCGTCGGGAGCAGCGCAGAGTATTCAGCGTGTCAGCCTGTGCTAAAAACCACTTTTGTGGTTTTGTAAAAAGGGGGAGGTGGGGTAAGTTCCCATGCAATCTGTGGAATATGCTGCTGTACCGGGCCATGGTGCGCCCCCACCTGGAGTACTGCGTCCAACACTGGTCGCCATACATGAAAAAGGACAAAGTACTACCCGAACGGGTCCATAGAAGAGCAACAAAAATGTTTAAGGGGCTGGAAGAGTTGCTGTACAGTGAGAGATTGGAGAAACTGGGCCTCTTCTCCCTTGAAAAGAGGAGACTGAGAGGGGACATGATCAAAACATTCAAGATAATGAAGGGAATAGACTTAGTAGATAAAGACAGGTTGTTCACCCTCTCCAAGGTAGAGAGAACGAGAGGGCACTCTCTAAAGTTAAAAGGGGATAGATTCCGTACAAACGTAAGGATGTTCTTCTTCACCCAGAGAGTGGTAGAAAGCTGGAACGTTCTTCCGGAGGCTGTTATAGGGGAAAACACCCTCCAGGGATTCAAGACAAAGTTAGACAAGTTCCTGCTGAACCGAAACGTACACAGGTAAGACTAGACTCAGTCAGGGCACTGGTCTTTGACCTAAGGGGCTGCCGCGTGAGCGGACTGCTGGGCACGATGGATCACTGGTCTGACCCAGCAGTGGCAAATCTTATGTTCTTATGTTCCAGCAGCTGTTGCATAGAAACACTGATACACTGAAACATCAGTGTTAGGGAATTGATCATTTCAAACTGCCCCTACCCTCTCCTCCTTTCCAAGTACAAATACATACAGAGCTAACATAGACTTCTACACACATATACAGAAACACAGCTATAGAAACTAAACCGCGTGAGACAATCGCGTCTGGACAATGCCGGGCAGACAATCGTGTACAAGATGTCAGCGCACTGGATTGAAATACTATTTTAAAGCACTCCGAGGGTGTGTGTGGGGGGGAACCACTCCACTTTACTCAGAACTGTTGGCGCTTCTGTTGGGGAGGGGGAACTCCCCATTGTAGAAGAAATAGCCTTTATCCCTCTTTTTTTAGTGGAAAAATTACAGTTTCCTCTGTAATGGGAGGTTGCCCACCCTCCTCCGATGTCCTTACCTCTTCCAGAGCAGAGGCATCAGAAGTAATCATCGCGGGACCTTGCTCTTTTGGATGGAGAGAGAAAGGAGCATAGCAGGGTGGTGGAAGGAGAAAAAGAGGGTCAGGGTGATATGGAAGTGTGGTGAAGGATGAGAAAAGGGTCAGGGTAGTATGCAAGGGTTTGGAGGGTGAGAAAAAGGGGATCAGGATGGTATGGAAGCGTGGTGGAGGGAGAGAAAGGGGGCAGATATAGATGGAATTGGTGTGCAGGGAAAGGGGAAAGAGATATAAGGGGGAAGGATACTGCATGGAAATGGGTTGGAGGGAAAGAAAGGGGGCAGATGCTGATGGAAGTAGGGGGAAAGGAGAGGAGAGAGTGAAATGCCAGACCATGGGGGTGTGGGAGAGGGATGGAGAGGAGAGAGATGCCAGACCATTGGAAGAGGGAAGGGAAGAAGATGGATGCTAGACCAATGGGAGTGAAGGGAGAGATGGAAGGGGAGACATAAAGTTTCTGGAAGGGGAATAGAAGGAGAGAAGATGCCATATAGAAGGGGCAGAGAGAGGATAGACAGTGGATGAAAGGAACAGAGTAACAAGAAGATAAGGAAAGCAGAAACCAGAAAAGACAAGGTAGAAAAAAATTCTATTTATTTATTTTTTTTTT
The DNA here is from genome assembly GCF_902459505.1 of Geotrypetes seraphini. NCBI lineage: Eukaryota > Metazoa > Chordata > Amphibia > Gymnophiona > Dermophiidae > Geotrypetes > Geotrypetes seraphini. Next base: position 305,490,109 of record NC_047087.1, read on the forward strand.
TGTTTTAGGGGAGATGCATCGATGTTTCTGTGGTGTTGCATTGTATACAGAGTCCAGCTTCTTGGTGCTTCAGTTTAACCTTTGTCTACGTATTTTTATTCTATTTCCCCATTTACAAAACTGTAGAGCGTTTTTTAGCGTTGGTATCTGAGCTGTTACCAGCGTGGCTAAAAAGCACACTACAGTTTTGTAAAAGGGGAGGGGTTACATACTATGCAAAGGTGTTTTCTGTGTTCTGTGTGTTCGAAAAGACATGGTTTTCTGTTAGGATTGACTGTGTAGGATTGATCTGTACTAGTCTGGCTTGTTTAGTTTTACAGTGGGTGTATTGATGTACTGCTCACTGCAGTATGTAAGATGCTGCCTTTTCCTAGGTACACTCGTGTGACGTGGATTGGAACTAAAAATCATGTTTTTCATACAGATGGGGTGTGTGTCAAAAAATGATGGGCCCTGGGTGTCACATATGCTAGGTAATAATAATAACTTTATTCTTCTATACCGTCATAGTCATGAGACTTCTAGGCGGTTTACATTGAAGAGAGCTGGACAGTCAGCGAGTTATAATATGCAGAGATAAGAGAAATACAGCATGCAGAATCTTTAAAAAGGTAGCAAAATACAATATACAGATAGTTTAACAGATGTTAGAAATTTCAGACTTATACGCAGGAGTGGACATGTTTGAAATATTAGAAATGGATTTGGAGTGTTGTGTAGATATTTTTAGGTGACATTTCTGTCGAATAAGGCAGTTTTTATAGCTTTTCTAAAGGCGACATAGGTCAGTCTTGCTCCATTAATGTAGTTGTCTAACCAGTGTTGTTGTTTGTTTGCCAGCAGCAGAGTTTTGCACAGACTGCAAGGGGGAGAGGCGGCACTGCGGGAGACCGGTTAGAAATAGAAACATAGAAAGATGACGGCAGATAAGGGCTACAGCCCATCAAGTCTGCCCATACCATTGACCCCCTTTTAAGTCTACTGACCCCCTTAACTCTACTGACTTGCTCTATTAAGTCTATATCCTAGCGACCCTATTCATTGGTATGAAGTAGATTGCAGTAATCTAAACGTGAGGTTATGACAGTGTGGACAAGGGTCCGAGTAGTGTGCTCGGAGAGGAAGGGGTGAATTTTGGTGATATTGTAGAGATAGATGCGACAGACCTTAGGATGTTCATAGAAAATGAGAGGTTGAAATCGAAGACGACTCCAAGGTTGCGAGCAGAGGAGACTGGAATGATGACAGTATTATTTACTGAGAAAGGAGAAGGAGGAGCAGAGGATTTAGGAGGAAAGAGGAGCAGCTCAATCTTGGACATTATACATTATAGGCATCTAAGTCCTTCAGAGAATCATGCCTAGCGGTGCTAAGTCTTTCTCCACCCTTAAACACGCCTACTTTGGTGTTAGGCACTGCTAGGTACCAAGCGATAAGCACCTATCTTTTGTAGAATGGTGCCTAAGAAGATAGGTGCCTATTTCCTACGTAAATTTTATTTTTTTTTCAATTACGAGCTTGTTAAAGCTCATTATTAAAGCCAATTTACTAATTAAGTTAAGCCTAACTTATAGAATTTCCCCCACACTGTCATGCAGTGATCATAGCTTTACCCACCTATGGGGAGGGGAGGAATCTCAAAATTTATTTTTATGTAGATAAACATGTTTACTTGTATGAGTATCTTGCCTGGTGCCCCGATATATATGTACTGTTGTAGTTAACACGGTGGATAGACCTGAATAATAGTTCTTAGCATGAGAGTCTTGTAAAATAGCTTGTGTTAATTGTTTTTCAGGTAAGATGGGTATTAATTCGGTGTAACCGCATTGCGTGTGTGTGTGTCACTGTGTATTGGCCACGTAAATCTTAGCCGCTATGAAAGTTTACTTTGCGGTGGATTGGTGATGCTGAGGCTCTGAAGATAAGATTTAAAGCTGGGTAAAAATACCTATTGGTATGTACTTGGAGACATTTAGTTGAAATTACAGATCATTGTGAGTCTCTGAGTTTAGTATTTTGACTCTCATGCTAAGAACCATTATTCAGGTCTATCCGCAGTGTTAATTACAACTGTACATATATTTCGGGGCACCAGTCAAGATACTCATACAAGTAAACACGTTTATCTACATAAAAATAATGGCCCATCTAGTCTGCGCATCTGCAGTAACCATTATCTCTTTCTCTCTCTGACAGATCCCATGTGCCTATCCCAGGTCCTCTTGAATTTAGACACAGTCTCTGTTTCCATCACCTCTTCCAGGAGACTGTTCCATGCATCTACCACCCTTTCTTTAAAAAGTATTTCCTTAGATTACTCCGGAGCCTATCATCTCTTAACTTCATCCTGTGCCCTCTCATTCCAGAGCTTCCTTTCAAATTAAAGACTCGACTCGTGCACATTTATATTATGTAGGTATTTAAATGACTATCATATCTCCCCTCTCCCGCCTTTCCTCCAAAGTACACAGATTGAGAACTTTAAGTCTGCCCCCATACACCTTATGATGAAGACCACATACCATTTTAGTAGCCTTCCTCTGGACTGACTCCATCCTTTTTATATCTTTTTCAAGGTACGGCCTCCAGAATTGTACACAATATTCTAAATGAGGTCTCACCAAAGTCTTATACAGGGCCATCAATACCTCCTTTTTCCTACTGGCCATACTTCTCCCTAGGCAACCTAGCATTCTTCTAGCTTTCGCCGTCACCTATACAATCTCTTTGGCCACCTTAAGATCATCACATACAATCACACCCAAGTCCCGCTCTTCTGTCGTGCACATAAGTTCTTCACCCCATAAACTGTACCGTTCCCTCTGGATTTTGTAGCCCAAATGCATGACCATCTTGATTGGAACTCTGTATTGGACCACCACATCATATCAATGTCTAAAATCATAATGATCTGTTAAATTTCAAGGTTGGGTAACATTTGTTTGAAACAAGAAGTTAATACGGCAGTGATAACCTGTCATTTTCATAGTGCTACCGATTGTGCATAGTGATAAGTATTAACATACAGGTGCCTACATCAGCGAGCTTACATTCCAAGGAGTCAATATTCAACCAATGGTAGTGAGCAATTTGTTTTAACATTGACTGCCATCAACTATAATACAAAGAGGACAGGATAAAAGATATATAGTACCGGGATAGATACAGGAAAACCAAAAATCTAAAAAGTATACCCCAGCCCTCTCTTTACTAAGCGATGGTAGAGGTTTCTACCATGGCCCGGAGTACTAAATGATCCGATGCTCAGAGAATTCACAGGAAGGCCACTCCTTGCCTCCTCCTTCTCTGCCATCAGAACATTCACAGGCACTTATCTGGTTAGCAACTACTGCTAACCAGATAAGTGTCGGCCAGTGGAATGTTCACAAGCGCTAACCGGATAGTGCCACTGATCATCCTGACACAATCTGGATAGTGTAGGGGTAGTCAGGATTTGGGTGGAGTCAGAGGTTCTTGTTAGTGGTTATTCAGTCTACTAATGGGATAACTAGCTAAAGACAAACAGAGTCCTAACTTTATCCAGTCATTAATTGGATAGTGCTAAGGGACTGAATTGGGTATCCAGTATCACCGCTGAATTTCCAGATCATATTTAACCGCGGCAACCAGCATTTAAAAAAATATTCTAACCACTTTGGTTGACTGAGGTGAAGAGAACTCTCTACAGGAGTCTGTTACAATCCCTCTCCTCTATGCAGTGGCGTACCTAGGGTATGTGGCACCCGGGGCCCATCATTTTTTGACACCCCCCCCCCCCCCCCCTCATGGAAATTTTTATTTTTTTTTTGCAATAACCATGAAATGGAATAAATGGTCAGAATAGAAACAGGCAGTGAAAATTTTCTTTTATTGAACCTCATTTATGTAACCATTATTCCAAACATAACATAACATAAATTATGTCGGAATTGTCATGACATCAGAAGTACATATGGAGTAGTTGCAGGTGATGCTTGGGACAGTTCTGATTATGTTAGTTTGGTTTTATGTGTTTTTTGAATAGAAGGGTTTTTATTTCTTTTTTTAAGGTTTTGTAGTTTGTGGTCGAGGTCAATAGGTTGTAGAGTTGGGGGTCAAGTGTTGCAGCTCGAATGGCTAGGAGGTTGTCGAACAGTTTTTTTCTTTTGACGTTTTTGGTTGGAGGGTGTGTGAATGGTGCGTGAGTTCTCCTATGTCTGTTTGAAGTGGATTGAATTATTTAGCTGAAGAAATTAGTTACCCCCCCATTCCACACACATTAATTCTCTTCCATTTTTGTTCCCATTATAAAAAAACACTGATAAGTTCCCAGGAAAAAAATACATTAAAATAAGAAGTGAAAACAAAGGCCCCTACAGATGAGAACATAACATAAGAATAGCCTAACTGGGTCACACCAATGGTCCATCATGCCCAGTAGCCCATTCTCATGGTAGCCAATAGTGCTGCCCGATTCAGAGAAAAATATTTCATTCGATTCGATTCACCCTGTTGAATCGATTTTTCGATTAGATTCACTGTTAATGACACCGCTTTTTAAGTTTAAACAAAGTATAACAATAAATTTCACAACAACAATAAATTTCACAAAGTACTTAAAAAAAAAAAAATCACATTTTTCCATTAAAGCAGTTCTGGAGACATTTGCTTGAACAGTCTTTTTTCCCAGTCCATAAGCAAGCAATATGAAAAAGATTTCCTTAATTATCTACTCAAACATTTTTGCTATTTACTTTCATTGTACCTAGACTATTATTCAGTAGAAAAAATTTAGTTTGTTCAATCAAGCAGAACATTCACTCATAGAAGTCCAATGTCCACACAGGATTTGATTGAACAAACCATATTTTTTCTACTGAATAATAGTTTAGGTATACTGAATAGCAAAAATGTTAAAGCCACACAGAAAAGCAGTAAAAGTCAATAGGTTCTCCAAGTGGGAACAACCTGATGTCTCAGCACTTGAGGAAAAGACCACGTAATAATGTTTATAAGATAAATCATATAAATGATTATACTGAAGCAGGGTGTCCTCAGCGTGAGAGGTAAGCGAGAGGAGAGAATTCTCCAGTGCTTTACACAATAAGGCTCCTCTGCCTGCAGTGCACACCATCATAGGACACCTCAGGTGTGCTCAAATTAATCAATGTGATAAATTAAACAGTGATAAACAATTGGTCAATCACAAGAGTGCAAGATCAAACAGGTTGTTCCCACTCAGAGAACCTATTGACTTTACTGCTTTTCTGTGTGAGTAGATAATTAAGCAAATTTCTGATAGCCTACAGAACTGATTCTCACCTTCCATCCCCAGCCCCCAAGACTTACCAGACCCCCCCTGCCGATGCATTTACTTACTGCCTGAACTGGATATTAAATCGTGGGGAAGAGAGGAGAAATGCGGGGAAAGAGCCAGCCAAAACTAGTATTTGTTGCTGCTGAGTGCACCAATCCAGGGCAAGCAGACGCTTCCCCCATGTCTTAATAACAGACAATGGACTTTTCCTCCAGGAATTTGTCCAAACCTTTCTTAAAACCAGCTACGCTATCTACTTTTAACATAACTTCTGGCCACTTCATTTTTAAGCTTAGATCTTTCCTTCCAAACAGAGACCTTGCTAGATGTCAAATACAGCACAAGGTAACTTCACATGGACTTAACTGTGCAGGAAATGAATCTCCTCATACACCCACCATATAGTGCAAAAATGTGCAAAGGTCTGTTTTTTTCTTTCGATCACTACATAGCCTAATGCCACACAAGCAGCGCTGTTACAAACATATTCTGAAGGTCAATGCTAAGGTTGACAAAGTTTCCTTCCTTGGACCAGAAGGAGATACTGACAAACCACTGGAAGAGATTCTAAAACAACTACCCAGAAATAACACCCAAAGACCCACTCAGTGTGTGAACCAGTTGAGTGGAGTGGACTAACTGGGGGTGGAAATGGGCCCAGAGTTTGCTCAGCAGAATTTCCCAGACTACCTCTTCCTCTCAACACACTGACATGCTACCACCACCACCAACACTAGGAACACCTCACCGAGTATGCCAGCAATGCTTATAAACTTTATAAAACACATTATTATATTTTCTTATAAAGCATATATTTTAACTGAACTCAGCCTTGCCATTCACAAAAATAGAAAAGTTCCCATTTCAAGCTGTCTCATGTACACTTTTCAAATCTAACATATTGTAATCACAAAACAGAAAATAAAATTATTTTTTCTACCTTTTGTTCTCTGATCAATATTCAAATCTTGTTGGTCCCAGGCTCTTGTTGTCTTGCTTGCCAGGGTCTCCTTTCTCCGTGCTAACCATCCGTCTGCCATCTCTGTTCTCCCCTTCCGTTTCCCTTCCCTCTCCCGGAGATCTGGCATCTTTCCTTTTTTTTGTCTCCATCCACAGATTCATCTTTTCTCAACTCCCCACCACCCCAGGATCCACCATCTCTCCCTTTCTGTTCCCAACTATCCTCCTATCCAGTATCTCTATCCCCCCTCCACACCATCCCCTGTTTCCAAGTTCTCTCCCTTTCTGTTCCTTCCCTCCCTAAATCCCATTATGCACCATCTCTCTCCCACTTCTCTGTTTTTAGACCCATTATTTCTAACCCCCAAAGTCTGGCATATGCACGTATCTTTGAACCCCCCCTTCCCTCTCTCCCTCTGTGTACTTTTACACCAGGACCCCCCTCCCCCGAAGGTCTGTCCCCCCTCAGAAGGGCTACACCCCACCCCTGAAGACCTGCACCCCCCGAAGGACTTTACCTCCCACCCGAAGGTCTGTCCCCCTCTGAACGCCTAAACCCCACCCCTGAAGGCCTGCACCCTCCCCAAAGGATTGTACCCCCCACCCGAAGGTCTGTCCCCCCCTGAAGGCCTGCACCCATCCCGAAGGCCTGCACCCACCCCGAATGCCTGCACCCACCCCGAAGGCCTGCACCCACCCCGAAGGCCTGCACCCCCGAAGGCCTGTCCCCCCCCCTTGAAGGCCTGACCCCCCCTTGAAGGCCTGCCTGCTTGTCCCCCCTTGAAGGCCTATCCCCCCTTAAAGGTCTGCCTGTCCCACCCCCTTGTAGGCCTGTCCCCCCTTAAAGGTCTGCCTGTCCCACCCCCTTGTAGGCCTGTCCCCCCCTTGAAGGCCTGACCCCCCCTTGAAGGCCTGCCTGCTTGTCCCCCCTTGAAGGCCTGTCCCCCCCTTGAAGGTTGGCACCCCCCCAAAGGCCTGCACCCCCTTGAAGGCCTGTCCCACCCCCTTGTAGGCCTGTCCCCCCCTTGAAGGCCTGCCTGCTTGTCCCCCCTTGAAGGCCTGTCCCCCCCCTTGAAGGCCTGCACCCCCCCTTGAAGGTTGGCACCCCCCCAAAGGCCTGCACCCCCTTGAAGGCCTGTCCTACCCCCTTGTAGGCCTGTCCCCCCCTTGAAGGCCTGCCTGCCTGTCCCCCCCTTGAAGGCCTGCACCCCCTTGAAGGTCTGCACCCCCCCCGAAGGCCTGCACCCCCCCCGAAGGCCTGTCCCCCCACTTGAAGGCCTGCCTGCCTGTCCCCCCCTTGAAGGCCTGCACCCCCTTGAAGGTCGGCACCCCCCCTGAAGGCATGCACCCCCCTGAAGGCCTGTCCCCCCTTGAAGGCCTGTCCCCCCCCCTTGTAGGCCTGCACCCCCTTGTAGGCCTGTCCCCCCCCCTTGTAGGCCTGTCCCCCCCCCTTGTAGGCCTGTCCCCCCCTTGAAGGCCTGCCTGCCTGTCCCCCCCCTTGAAGGCCTGCACCCCCTTGAAGGTCTGCACCCCCCCCGAAGACCTGCACCCTCCCTTGAAGGCCTGCCTGCCTGCCTGTCACCCCCCCTCCCCCTTGAAAGTCTGCCTGCCCGCCCGCCCGCCCCACCCTGAAGGCCTGATGCCCCGACCCACCCCGAAGGACCATTCGCCCCCCTGGCCTCCCCGCACTACCTATGAAGCAGCCGCAGCAGGATCGCGACGTCAGCTATCTTTGCGCTGCTTAGGAGCTGCTTCCTGCGCCGGGCTACCTTAAGCTACTGCCCCCCCCCCCACGCCCGAAGGACCGCTCGCCCCACTGACCTTCCAGCACACCTATGAAGCAGCCCGCAGCAGGATCGCGACGTCAGCAATCCCTCAGCTGCTTGGGCGCTGCTTCCTGCGCCGCGGTCCCGCCCCCTCCTCTGACGTCAGAGGAGGGACGGGACCGCGGCGCAGGAAGCAGCGCCCAAGCAGCTGAGGGATTGCTGACGTCGCGATCCTGCTGCGGGCTGCTTCATAGGTGTGCTGGAAGGTCAGTGGGGCGAGCGGTCCTTCGGGCGTGGGGGGGGGACTGAGCGGCAAGGCCGGGAACACCCCCTCAGGGCTGGTACCCGGGGCGGCCCGCCCCCCCCCCCCCCCCCCCCCGCCCCCCCCTAGGTACGCCACTGCCTCTATGTACAAGAAATTTGTCTTTTTGTTAAGACATCTCTTACCTAGGATTGAGGAATGGATGTCACAGAAGTTCCTTTCCCATTCCAGCAAGAGGTGGAACCTAGAGCTGATGTAGATAAAACCTTCTGCCCAATGTGCGGTGGCGACGGCCAAAAAAGCAAACAAGATGCTAGGATTTATTTTTTAAAAAGGGATGGTTAACAAGACTAAGAATGTTATAATGCCTCTGTATTGCTCCGTGGTGTGACCTCATCTTGAGTATTGGTTCAAAGATATGGGGATAAGCCACTGCTTGCCCTGGATCAGTAAAATCCTTATATGAATGCTGAGAAATATACAGGGTCATGTCCAGTGGGAAAAGTCATTTTAGGGGAAAAAAAAAACAAAAGCATTTAAAACATAAAAATATAAAGAGCAGCATCACTCAAAATTTTAAACATGTAAGTACTGTCATGTAATGTGCTAATTCTATAACCTATATATGCATCAGTATTTGCACATATAAATGCTGGATTTTTCAAAACAAAAGAGCCAAGAAGGAGCGGATGAAAACACAGGTGGAAATCTCAGGCCCAGAGAAGGAGCTAGCTGACTCTTATTCCAGTCTTGGAGCAGCTGTAAATGCCAATGTCTATATTTTTTTAAAGTATGCATATGTCACTGTTGCAAAATGAGAAATATTTTGGCAGCCTGTCTTAGCCATACCCACAACACGCCCTCTTCAAAACTGGTTGTGCTGTGGTTGCAACCAGTTGTTAATTGCACCGCCTTTGTTAACATCCATTCTGATATCTTCAACTCTTGAGCTAAAAAGATGCTAATTCGGTTGCTGTTGGAACATTCATTGATTTTGTTGTTAATTCAACTGGCGATGCCAGAAAATGAGTTATTTGAAACCATTTTTTCCTCCATAAAATTCTTTCCAGAATCCTACATTCCCGTTCAAAGATTAACAGCTCCCCAGAATACCAAGGAGTACCTCTCCTATCACAGAGCTTTATCTCTCTCTTAGGGGCTTAGGTATAAGCAGGATATGGTGGGGGGGGGGTGTTAATATAAATAAATATTTCATCTAACATTTCCTCAACATTTTCATTCCATTTATTAATAGTTAATGTTCCATCTTGATCCCTAATTAATCCATCCATTTTTTGCCAAAATAAAATACTGTACTATCAATTTTGCCTCTTATTTCTTTAACAACTCTGTTATCTTTCTTATATCTTAGTTGGCTAGTTTACTTCCAACCTAATTCCCTGTTCCTTATAAATTGGAAATTGTAACCTAGGCCTCCTTATGCTTCCATCTCTACCTCTTACCCTTATTTTTTTTATTCAGATTGTAAACTGCTTAGATGTTTTTAATGATTTGTAGTATACCAAATAACATGAAATTTGAAATAAACACCCTGAAAATTGAAGAAGGTTTGAATGAGAGGATTTTGTATTGATAATGGTTGTTCTGCAGGGTAAAACAAAAGTATTATATGCATTTGCCTCCCAACATAAGCCAATCCCCTTTGGTCAAGTAGAGGAGGATCATGGGAAGGGTGTTTATTTTTCTGAAAGGAAAAAAGGTTGAGGCTCTCCCTTTCCCTGAGAAGGCCTAGCCAATGAAGCAGGCTTTTGGTGCCTCAAGCCAGTGCTTCACAAGAACAGGCCCAAGGAATAAAACCTCAGAGGATGCTTACTCACTTCCAAAATGGCTTCACTTCTCTTACTGGGAATCTTTGTTTACTAAGATGCTTTTGGAACTGCCTCAGATGTCTCACAATGGTTTATTCTTTAGGTGTCACTGTCTAAACTGTATCATTTCACATAATCTGCATTATTCACCCTTTTTTTAAATTACTCGTACATCTTTATCTTCTCTATTACAAAATTAGCCATGATCCAAGATGATGTTCCAGATTCACTGTCAGGTCCTTCCTTATCACAGAAGTCTTTCTGAAATAATTATTTCTCCAGAAAGCTACTACTACTACTAAAAAATACCTGAAAAGAGGTCCTACTAGTTCCCAGCTGTCTTGAACCGTTGCCTGAATGGATCCTTTATTGCAGAAAGAAAATAACTCCAGCACACATTTCAGCAGTATGATAAGAAGTTGCAGAAATCATAATTGTATTTTGATTTGAAAGATTTAGGGGGAAGTGATCAATGTGGGCTGCTGTTAAAAGGGGTTATTTTGCTCTTAAGCCCAGTCATTAGTACCTGAGCCTCATTACATAAAATGAGACCTGCGCTAAAATAGATTTAGTTAGTGGTAAAATAACCTGTCTTAACAGTAGTCCAGGGCTTAACAAATCCCAGATGGCAGATTCCCATGGTGCCTAGAAATTGCATCTTGGCACCTGGGATTTAATTTTTTTTTTCTTATTGCAGTGCTGCCTGAAATTGCTTCTCTCTGTCCTGCATGGCAATCGGGCTCTGCAAATACTCAAGCCGCACAGTGCAAGGGTTTGGGAAGTCTTGCAGATCTTGAAACGGCAAGACTTCCCCAACTTCCTGCACCAGGTGGCTCAAGTATATGCAGAGCCCGATTGTTGGGCAGGGCAGAAAGAAGCCGTTTCAGGCGGTGAGGGGCATGAGAGAGATTGGAGAAAGACAGGAGAGGGGCAAGAGAGAGACTGGGGGAGGCTGGAGAGGGGCACAAGCAAGACTGAGGAAGGCTGGAAAGGGGCACAAGTGAGACTGGGGAAAGGCTGGAGAGGGGCACAAGCAATACTGGGGAAGGCTGGAGAAGGGCACAAGTGAGACTGGGGAAAGGCTGGAGAGGGGCAAGAGAGACTGGGGAAGGCTAGGGAGAGGTAAGAGAGAGACTGGGGGAGGCTGGAGAGGGGCACAAGTGAGAATGAGGGAAGGCTGGAGAGGAGCATGACAGACAGACTATATGAAGGCTTTGTGTGTCAGGGGTATGAGTGAGACAGGCTAAGTGAAGGATATGGGGGTATGAGAAAGACAAGCAGGCAGACAGAAAGGTGTGAGTGGGGTAGGAGAAAAAGAGAGAGATGCAGACTGGGTGAAGGCTGTGGGATGGGGGCATGTGACTGAGACTGATGGGGATCCAGGCTATGATAGGTGAACTAAAGAGGCAGTTGCCTCTTTGCTTCACCTATCTAGAGGGTGCTGTCACATAGCCGAGAACATGCTTTGTGAAGGGAAATATTGATTTCTGCAATTGATTAGCAGAGGCACCTTAAGGAACTGATTTATTAAAGGTTTTTTGCCTATAGACACAAAATAGGAAAAAAAAATCTTAGTAAGTCAATTTCTAAAACATGTACTGCTAATTTGGGAGGGGATTTCAACCCATCCTCAATCCAAACTTTACTGGGGACAATGTTGGAAGGATAAGGAGAAACAGGGAATGTGCTGACTCCTATGTTTTGAGCTGGCTCCTAGATTTAGTGAAAATTTGTCAAGGCTGTGATAGTCCACATTGAAAACTATGTCCCTTGATTTTCACGAGGGTCTACTACAATTCAGACAAGGCTGCACTTGGTATTAACATGGAGATTTATTCTTGTATTCCTGTTTTAGTTTCCGCAAAGGAAACCCATTCCAGGTCGAGTCGTTCACATCTGTAATTTACCTGAGGGCAACTGCACCGAGAATAATGTCATTAACCTAGGGATACCGTTTGGAAAAGTCACCAATTACATTTTTATGAAATCTACTAACCAGGTATGATATGTATTTTAAAAATTTGTGTGTATAAAACATAAAAGCTTTGTGGAAGGAATACAGTAACAGGAGGATACAAAATACTAATTACTGTGGAATCATTGCACCATTTATTATCTTCTGTGGTTTTGCATGCTCCCACTTCTATTTTTCAAATATTTAACAGGCATTTGTAGAAATGGCATATACTGAGGCAGCCCAGGCCATGGTACAATTCTACCAAGAGAAACCAGCCATGATAAACAACGAAAAAGTACTCATTCGGATGTCTAAACGATACAAAGAACTTCAGCTCAAGGTAAGCCAAATTTCTTTCTGTCCTAATACTATTTCTTTAAAAGAGTCGTTAATGCTTAACATTTTATACCAGTACTAGTCTTTAAGCCAGTTACATTAACGGGTGCTAGACTAGATGTCTGCCTGTCTGTCTTTCTTTCTGTCTCTCTGTCTGCTTAGCCACTGTGTCTGTCTGTCTGCCTTTCTTTCTGTATGTCTCTCTCCCTGGTCCCCTGCCTCTCTCTGGCCCCCCGAGCAAACCAAGATTGCTGCCTGCCCCCCAGCACACCCCTCCCCTCAAAGCAGCCTCTTTTCCCTCTCCCCCTCCACTTCCCTGTGCAGCAGTAGCAGCCAGACGCCTCGCAGCACCTCGGACACCCTC